>NC_137795.1:25976320-28501561 GCF_963383645.1 Muscardinus avellanarius | reverse complement strand
GGAGAGGAGAGGGGAGGGGAGAGGAGAGTGGAGGGAAGGAGGGAGGGGAGGGGAGGGGAGAGGAGAGGAAGGGGAGGGGAGAGGAGAGGGGAGGGGAGAGGAGAGGGGAGGGAAGGAGAGGGGAGGGGAGAGGGAGAGGGGAGGGAGGAAGAGGGGAGGGGGAGGGGAGGGGAGGGAGGCCCACTGAAGACTAAGACCTAGTTCTCACCTTCCTAGAGGCTGGGAGAGTCCTAGACAGGAGTAAGCCATGGGCCGTGGTTAGGAGCAGTGTGAAAGGGTAATAGTCTTTTTGAAGTATATCAGATTTCTCTCTTTCTTCTTCCTCAGTACATTCATTTATTCAATCATGCAGCAGTGATTACGTGCCTGCTATGTGTCACGCACTGTCAAAGGACCAGAAGGTAGGACATAGAGATAATGTTCTGCTTCTGTGGGCTTTACATTCTAGTAGGGAAGGCAGTCGGTAACAATGGTAACAGCAGCGAATATAGCTATTTCTATATATTCACTCTTTTATCTTTATTATAACCCGAACAGTACATACTATTATTATTCTCATCTTATAACAAGGAAGCTGAGGTGCAAGCAGTCTAACTTGCTCAAGTAAGCGCAGCTAATAAGCGACAGGGCAAGGATCTGAATGAAGTTTAATTTTAGAGTCTAGGTGTTTAATTGATGGAGAGAAGTATAGATACGGGCATTGGTCTGGGCTGAATATGGAGATTGGAGAGAGGCACACAGACAGAGACAGAGCTATAACTGTACATCTTGCTAAAGGCGTGTAGTAAATAATCGTGATAAGGACTTAAATTTTTACTCAAGGAAGTCAGTTGAGAGCTCGATGGAAAGATAGATAAATGCAGTAAAGCAGGGTAAACCCTCAGTGCATGGGAGGCTGAGACAGAAGGATCACAGGTTCTAGGTCAACCTCAGCAACTTAGGGAGGCTCTGTTGCAAAATAAAAAATAAAATAAGACTAGGGGTGTACCTCAGAAGTAGAATGCCCCTGGGTCCAATCCCAGTACTACTAAATAAATAAATAAATAAATAAATAAATAAATAAATAAAATACTGAATGTTTACCTCAACAGCCTTTTTAAGTCCTGTATGTTTGTGCACGCTTATAATCCCAGTACTTGGGAGGCTGAGACAAGGAGATCTCAGGTTTGAGAACAATCTCAACAACTAAGCAAGATCCTATCAAATTTAAAAATAATGAAAATAAAAAGGTTGGGGGTGAAGCTCAGAGGTAGAACGCCCTTGGATTCAGTCTCTAGTACCACATACACCAAAACAAATAAACAATCCCCCAAAAGCCAAACCCCATGTAAGTCATTGAGTCTGAATAAATTTACTTATCCTCCCGCCCCAGCTTTTAGGCTGCAGTTGACAAGGAGAGAAGACAATATGTAGAATAGAAGCAAAAGGGAGCCCCGTGGGCCGAGCACTCTTCTCTAACGCGTAAAGCCGTCCTCCTACAGGGGCCTAAGCATTTGGGGGGAGTAGGAACTAAATATACTTTACACGCTTCTCGGGAAAGAACAAAAAGATCGTTCATTTTTATTATAATTTTCCTAAAGCTCAAGCATGGTTTAGGAGAAGCCACGTGTGACATCGCTGCATTCAGTTACCCAGCACAAATGTGGACAGGCCTGGCGGCTATTTCCAGGCTTCCAAATGTGGACCATAAATATGCATTAATCAGAAAGGACAGTGCAATCAGGAGGTTCACATCGTTTATTATGTTTTTATAAAGAGCATTTATTAGCCACTGCCTGTATGTGAATCAGGCAGCCTGGGTTTTTATATACAGAAATGAATCAGTCACAATCTCTACCCTCTTGACACTCAGCTTGGCAGTGCTGATTTGAGCAATCACTCAAATGCACAACTGAACCAACCGCCTCCGCGGGTGCCCTCTCCCGCCCCCCTCCCACACGCCGACCCAGATGCAGCCTGGGCGAGCACATCTCGCGTACGCTTAGGAGTTCTGCGTGTGCCAAGCTTCCACCTGGAACTTCGTCCAGATTAAAGGAGAAATAAGAAACGTAGTCTTGGGTCACTTTCTTTTAGAAACTCAAAAGGGGAGCTGGGCGTGGTGGCGCACGCTTGTAATGGACGGAGGATCGCGGTTCGAGGACAGCCTCAGCTACTTAGTGAGGCCCTCTGCAACTCAGTGAGACCCCGTTTCAAAATAAAGAATAAAAAGTAGGGCAGGGGGTGTAACTCGGAGGTCGAATGTCCCTGGGTTCCATCCCAGACCCTAAAAAAAAAAAAAAGAATTTTAAAAGTGGGAAATTGATCTTCTCGTACAATGGGGAGAGGCCCACACTGTCCAATGCTTAGCCAATTCCATTTCCCTATCATTTCTTTTCCTTGGTGGGGGGAGTTTAATATTTGCATTTTATTGTCTTTTTTTCTCCTGTGTTCACATCCACAGGCTATTATTTATTTATTTATTTATTTATTTATTTATTTATTTATTGGTGGTACTGGGGGTGGAACCCAGGGGCTTTCTACCTTCAGGCTATACTCCCAGACCTTTATTTTATTTGGAAACAGGGTCTCACTAAGTTGCTGAGAGCTTCACTAAGTAGCTGAGGCTGGCTTCGAACCCGTGCGATCCTCCTGTCTCAGCCTCCCAAGCGCGGGGATTACAAGCGTGTGACACCACGCCCGGCTCCACAGGCTATTTTAGATTACATATTTTAATGTATTGTAGAACGTGTCTTCATAACTATTTTTATAGCTTCCTATGAGCAATTAGGTGCCTAAAAATATCTTAAGAAATGTGAATTAGGGATTGAAAGATTCAAACACTTCCAGAGGAATGTTTTTATTGGATTCTTTCCAACAACAAAACATCTTTAAATGGGGGGGGGGCGTGTATTGACTTGCAATAGACTTTTCTGTAAAATTCTGAAGAAGAAACATGTTGTGTATGTCCTTCCCAGATAATGTGAAGCTGTGAGCTGGGGGGACCAAGGAAATGGGATTCAACAGTAACATAAGCATTTCACCTCATTAGCTTGTCTTAATGCGATTTTTATTGGTGCATTCTAATTATAAAGTTGGAGAAAAACAAAGAAAGCCCTGGAGCTGAATGAGAAGTTTCGAGGCGAGGTGCTATCAACCCTGACTGAGCAGAAGGCCAATGAAGGTGAGGACTGAAGTCACAGCCACCTCAGGTTGGTCTCAGGGAGTGAGTCCTGTTTATTTTAATTTTGAGACAGGGCCTCCTAAGTTGCTGAGGCTGGCCTCCAATTAGCAATTCTTCTGTCTCCGCCTCCAGAGTACTGGGATTATGTGCTTGCACCATCACTCCTGGCTCTAAGGGATTTCTTTTTTTTTTTTTTTTGCAGGTCTGGGAATGGAACCCAGGGGCATTTGCCCCCACCCCATGCCCTGTTTTTATTCTTTATTTTGAAGCAGGGAAGGTCTCACTAAGTTTGTGGAGGGCCTCACTAAGTAGCTGAGGCCATCCGCAAACCGTGATCCTTCTGTCTCAGCCTCCCGAATGCTGAGATTACAAGCATGTGCCACCATGCTTGGCTTCTAAGGGATTTTTAATGACAGGTTATTTGGTACCCATGTGAGGAGCAAAAGCAAGAGCTCTCATCTCCCAGGGCCTCCAGGCCATTCACAGGTACACCCTCCACCTGTGGAAACAAACCGTACCGTCTTACCGGGGCAGGTGAAACAATGTGCTTTGGGGAGGGCAGAGATTCTCTCTTGGCTGGAAAACAAGCCTCCAGCTGCTCAGAACAGGCCAGCCGCAGTGCAGCCGGCACCCCCAATGGGCACGCTGCCCCCACTGGGGTGGTCACTAAGCCTCAGATAACGCCTGCAGTTGCTCTGTATCCCGACGCGCACGGCAGCGCACTCAAGTGTGCACTGAAGGCAGACAGGAGAGGAGATGAAGGAGCGAACGCATTACTGAGAGCGAATTCCCAGATCTGTGTCTGAGGTCAGTCTCCCGAGAGCACCTGGAGCTAAGGGGGCAACTGTAGGACGTCCGGGAAGGGGCTGCACAACACGCTTTCTTCCCTTCAAATTCAGAAAACACAGCGTGGAAATTAAAGCGTCAGTTTTGTTGGTGCTCAGGCAGTGTCTTCAGGGTGGAGGCTGTCGGGGAGGACTCTGGGAGCCCTTGCCTCCCTTGGCCCTGGGAAGTGAGGGAAGGAATCCTCACAGCTTAAAGCCTTCAGCTAGATTTGATATTTATTTATTTATTTATTTATTTATTTATTTATTTATTTTTGCAGTACTAGGGATGGAACCCAGGGGCATTGTACCTCCGAGCTACACCCCCAGCCCTATTTTTTATTCTTTATTTGGAAACAGAATCTCATGAGTTGCAAAGGGCCTCACTAAGTAGTAGCTGAGGCTGTCTGTGAACCGTGATCCTCCTGTCTCAGCCTCCCAAATGCTGGGATTATAAGCATGCACCACCACGCCTGGCTCAGATAGATTTTATTTATTTATTTTCTCTTTTGGTACTAGGGGTTGAAGCCACATTCCCATCACCCCAAGCTATAACTCATCCCTTTTTAAAATTACTCTTATTTATTTTAATTTAAAAAATTTTTATTATCATCTATTTTTATTTTTAATTATTTTTTATTCTATTTGTTTTTGGCATTAGGAGTTGAACCCAGGGGCATTTTATCTCTGAGCTAAATCACCAGCCCTTTTTATTATTATTATAATTATTATAATTATTATAATTATTATTATTATTATTATTAGGTACAGGGGATGGCACCCAGGGACATTCTACCTCTGAGCTACACCCCCAGCCCTATTTTTTTTTTTTTTTTTGGTGGTACTGGGGTTCCTGGAAGCCCTCTACCTCCGGGATACACTCCTAGACCTATTTTATACTTTTTTATTTGGAAACAGGGTCACTTAAACCAGTGAGGCTGGCTCTGAACCAGCACGATCCTCTTGGCGATCCTATTGTTGCAGCCTCCCAAGCCCGGGGATTACAAGCGTGTGTCACCACGCCCAGATTATTCTTTATTTTGAAACAAGGTCTCACTGCGTTGCAAAGGGCCTCACTAAGTACCCGAGGCTGTCTGCAAACAGCGATCCTCCTGTCTCAGCCTCCTGAACGTTGGGATTACATGCCTGCGCCACCATGCCCGGCCCCAATGGCTTCTTGAGGGCCACTTACCTCCAGCTTCCCCCATCCCTGGCAGAAAGGAATCTCAGCCAGCTTCTGCTGAGAGAGGCAGAGGGTGGAAGCCAGCTAGAGGGCCTCAGGGGAGTTGTCAACATTCGTGTTAGCACAGGATTCCATCCGTCCTTCCTCCTCTGAAAGGGGAGGAGGAAAGGCCCAGTGTATTAGCTGGCAGAAGTCCCTCCACACACAACATGAAGCTGGGGAAAAGGCACCTCCAATAGCAGAAAAACTAGCCAGAGAAAACCAAACACATCCCAGAGCCTGGGATTCCTGCTCTGCAGGCAGTTTATGTTAGCCAAGTTAGTCATGTTAGGACCACTGAACCACACCCCACCTCTGCATTTCTTTCTTGGTGTAGGTTGGGCCAACCTTCCGTACAGATAGCGCTATGCTCAGCGGTAGAATGCCCGGGGTTCAATCCCTAGTGCTAGAAAGAGCGAAACAGAAAAAGAAAATTCAGCAGCAGGACTTACTGAGCATTTACCATGTTCCAAGCCCTAGGCCAGATCTTGAAATATGGGAACAAATTCACACTCAAGGTGGCCCTGGGAGCTCCAGCCTGGGATGAGACCCACCAACCACTACCCCATTCAGAACCCTGAAGAGTCTTAGGTAGGAATACTCAACTGCTTCAGAGGATAAGTGGCAAATATTCCCTGGAGTCATTTCCCCTTACCCAAACATATCCCACGCACTCTGCTGCCTTTTTGGGATTCAGTGGAGAAGGACAGAGAGTTCTCACAGAGCTTACCCTCTACTCTCCTGGCAACCCAGCTTTTGAGAATACCCTAAGGTCAGTTCCACTTCATCGGAGAAAATCCTGCGAGATTAAAGTCCCTTTCATTCTACTACCCAATTTCTTTAACTCTCCTAGCTGCTTTGGTTTTTTGCTCTCTCAAATGTGATGTACTACCAGCTTCCTGCATGTGGCGCTAGACTCCATGAGGGGACTTTCTTTCCCAGGAAGCCTTCCCTATATCCTTAGCAGGTTGTGCTCCACGTGTGGCTTGTGCCGTGCTCTTGGAACTGAGCTCGAGTTTCTATCAGCACGTAAACCTCGCTGTGTGAACCTCACTTTAGGGCAAGAGCCATTCCTCGCCAGTCTTCACACCCTCAGTACCAGTCACAATACCTGGCACCAAAGAGATGCTCAGTAAATACGTGTTGCAGTGAACAATCCTTCTAACCAAAATGATCTCAAGTACTGCAATTCTAAGAATGCCTCAAATCTTAAAAATCCAGGGCCAGGTTAAGGGAAAAGAGCAAATATAAGAGTGGGCTGGGAGCTGCAGGTGCTGTCCAGCGGTGCTTCTCTACTGGCTCACCCCCCATGGGGAGGGAGAGGAAAGGGGAGGCTGGGAGGCTGGCAGGATGGAAGGCTTGGAGGCTGGCAGGCGGGGAGGCTGGCAGGCGGGGAGTCTGGGAGGCTGGAAGGAAGGGAGGCTGGCAGGCTGGCAGGCTGGCAGGCTGGGAGGAAGGGAGGCTGGCAGGCTGGGAGGCTTGGAGGCTGGGAGGCTGGCAGGCTGAGAGGCTGGGAGGCTGGGAGGTTTGGAGGCTGGCAGGCTGGAAGGAAGGGAGGCTGGGAGGCTGGCAGGCTGGGAGCCTGGGAGGCTGGCAGGCTGGGAGGAAGGGAGGCTGGGAGTCTGGGAGGCTGGCAGGCTGAAATGAAGGGAGGCTGGCAGGCTGGCAGGCTGGGAGGCTGGGAGGCCTGGCACCTGGACCAGGACTGGGGACCGGCTTCCTCGTCTTGGGTCTGGGCGGCCGGGAGCCGGCAGGGGGCGCGCGAGGCCCCGGGCTTGGCGGCCGGCGGGGCGGGCGGGGCGCCTAGCATCTTTTTGGTTGGTTGCCGCCCGGGTGCTGACGGCCCAGGGCCCTTTTAAAGTTGGCTGCGCCCGCGTCCGCCCTTTTCGGCTCGGTGCACTGCAGGGTAAGTGTCTCCTGCCGGCTGTGGGCGGCCGCCACGTGGCCGGTGCGGGGCCGGGGTGGGGGCGGCGCCCCGGGCTCCCGCCCGCCGGGTGGTTGGGACCCGAACGTAGCCTAACGGGATGCGATTGGGACTAGAGACCTGCAGCTCGCTGTCTCCGAGCGGAGCAGCAAGTCCAGAGTCCGCGACAGCGCGGTGACCTCGCCCAGGCAGAGCCCTTTCGGGCGCCGCTTCGCTCAGCGCTCGGGTTTGGGCGCGAGTCCCGAGCCAGCGCGCAGGGTCTGGCCGCGCTGAAGCCTGGGGAGGAGCCCACGATCTTCTCCGCACGCAGCTCCTACTGGCGTCAGGTCTAGCTTTGTCCTTAGGAACAAAAACTCCTGAACTTGGACAGAGTGTTAGGGACCGAACTTATACCAAGATGAGGAAACATGTGAAACTGCCTTGTGAAGTTTAGACTTGTCAGTGGAGGGGTTCGTGCGGCTGTCCTCAGCACCTCGAGTCGTTCTCCATCGCCATGTGGAGCTCAGTTGTAAGAGACTCGTGTTTGCCCCTTTGGTGTTTGGCAAGTTAAACGGGACATGGGTTTAACCCTGCTTTAAAGGGGAAGGAAGTGCGCTCAGTCTTAAATCTGGGCCCAGAGCTCACAAACGCTTTTGTCCACCCCGAGTCCTCAAGTCCCTGGCGAAGAGCCCAGCAGCACAGGGACGGATGGGTGGGCTTTGTGATCCACTGCTGTACTTGTGGGATGCCTTTGGGACTTCTAACTATTCGGTTTGACCCATGAGTGACACAGAGGGAGGCCGGGAAGTTGCCAGGGCCAGTGTCTATTTAAAGACTGGAAACTGAGCAAGTGCCCAGAACTGGGAACTTTCCAGCCCCTGGGCTCAGCCTCACAGGAATTACTTTTTTTTTTTTTTTTTTTTTTTTTCCTTTTGTAGTGCTGAAGATGGAACCCAGGGACATTCTACCTCTAAGCTACACCCCCAGCCCCTATTTTATTTATTTTCAAACAGTCTCATTAAATTGCAGAGGGGCTGGGAGCGGGGTGCTGAAGCTGGCCTCAAGACTGCAATCCTGCAGTCTCAGCCTCCCAAGTGGTAGTAGGATTGGGCCACGATGCTCAACCTTGCTCTTTAGATCTTTAAATTTGAAAGGTTTAGTTCTCCCTGTTGCCAGTGATGTTTCTTCTCTAAACTATACTATTGATACTATTCATTGCTAAGGTAACAAAAGTCGGAAGCCAGGAACACTACAAACTAGTCTTTTGAGGCAGAGACTAAAGGAGCGCAGGGCAGGTTCTGAGGCTCCCGTTCAATAACTACGGACCCTACTCCAAAATGAAAAGGGTTGGGAGTGTAGAGCAGGGGTAGCGTGACCCCCAAGATACACCCCCAGACCTATTTATTTTGAAACTGGGTCTCACTGAGTGGCAGAGGGCCTCACTAAGTAACTGAAGCTGTCTGTGAACCACCATCCTCCTGTCTCAGCCTCCCGAGTGCTGGGATTACACACGTGCGCCACCATGCCTGGCTTGTCCTCGTGTTCTTAAAGTTGCTTTTTTGTTTGTTTTTTAAAGCAGGCCTGGCAAAGTTCAAGATTCTGAGGAATGCAAGGTACGCACCACGTGGGAAAGCTTTGGCTTGAGTTAATGGTAGGATGGAAGTCTTGGCCAAGGATGAGAACTCTTAACCTGATTGGACATGTTTCTGTGATGGGTTAAAGGATTTACCTGAGGCCAACTTGATAGGGGATTACTAAACAGTCACACCACTGCTTTGAAGATGCTGCTTTAGGCAAAAGGCGGGGGAAGCCTCTAGCAAATGGTTAATAAATAAGCCATGAGAAAGATAAAAATATTGGGTTGAAAAAAATTTTTTGTATGTAAACATTGCTGAGTCAACAATGGGTAGTACACTGGGGAATTCTTACCTGACAGGTTTTGTCAGCCTAGTCTAGTGACCGCTGTGTTTTGTTATTTAGTAATTATTGACCTAATTGCCTGTGATATTTCTTTATAGGTCTGATGCTTGAAAGAATCCGTGAAGTTTTTCTGGTGTTATGTGACTACGTGTACAGAATAGAGGTTTCCATCTGATCCTTATATGGTGGTAGCAGGGATAAAGTATGAGAATTTTCTACCAGGTAGCTAGGTTGGGCCCTAGAAGATTTTTATAGAATTGAATTCTTTTGTGTAGGGGGAAAGATTAGGGATTGAAACCAGAGGCATTCTGCCACCAACCTACACCCCCAACCTTATTTTGAAACAGGTTCTAAGTTATGAAAGACATTACTAAGTTGCTAAGACTGGTCGAAACTCTGCAATCATCCCGTCTCAGCCTCCTAAATACTGGGATTACAGATGAACAAATCCCATTCTTTAAGTAGTTTATTCTATCAACTGTCCCTATTCTGAAACTTGATATAGTATTAACACCACAAATGAAGTCTCTGTTCACACGCTTTACAAAGATGACCAAGGCAGGTTCTTTAAGATAAGTTTTACAATAATTCTAACTAAACTAGCTATTTAAGACAAGTCTGTACAGTGCTTTAATTTATAGTCATTGTAAAATTTTATTCTTTTGACTATTGTACAGATGACATGCGCTCTTATAGTTCAAGCATTTTTATAGCAGTGCTTATTATAAATTTCAAGTTGTTCCATCACTTTTGTGATGAGATTTGACCCTTTTGGCAGAAACATCCACTGAGTCAGGGAGGGCTGCTGACTACTGGGGCGGGAGGGATTTTTTTTTTTAACTTCCACAATTATTTTACATCTTCACTTGGGTGGTAATCACTGTGTATTTGTCAAATATCATACTTAAGAGGGTTGGTTTAACTAAATATAAATTCCTACTTCAATAAACATGACTTTAAAAAATCCTTTCTGGTCTCTTTACATTTATAGAGAAATCTATGGGAAGGTGGTGTTGAAATGAAGATCATTTTCAGGGTATAAGTCACACGCCCAATATAAAGTTTACGTTTATGAGTGATGAAGACAGCAGCGCATATTGCTCTGTTTTGTTAGCAGTAGCACTTTGAATCACACCTGAGGTGTGGCGCTTTTCCCGGTGTGAAGATTGATTGGCAGTCACCACAAGGTAGCAGAAAACGGGGATGGGAATTCTGTTTCCCTGTGTCCTGTTGATGTTACTATGGGTTCCTTGTAGCCTCCTATTGGCTGATTTCTAGTCCAAGTAACTAGCCTAGGCCCACTATTGATTAGCAAGGTGTTGGTTACAGAGCCTGATGAAATGTAAACCATTTGGTTCATCTGAAAGTTTGAAAAATACGCTTTCCCTTAGAATGAGTTGGAGTCTTGGTTGTGAGTCCTTGTGTTTTAGGCATAGCCCAGAGCCTGTCGAGCCCTGCCCTCCTGACCAAGGGTGGGAGCTCCCCCTAAGGCTCCAGGTGTCTGTCTCCCATTCATTAGCATCTGGGGCCTGGTGGCACAGACCATTACAGGTTTTCAGGCCAGCTTCAGCAATTTAGGAAGAGTCAAAATGGAAAGGGATGGGGGTGTGTCTCCAAGGGAGAACTCCCCTGTGTTTGCTCTGCAGTACCACAAGGCAAAAAGTCCTGGCATAACCAATGATGGGAGTTACTACGGTTCAGCAAGAGTGATCTTGCCCTCCCCATACAGTGCATCATGCACGCGGCGTGTGACAAGGAGGTTCCCATGTGGCTTAAACTGTCTTGTGCACCAGTACCCTAAAGAGGCAAATCTGAAGTGTTCGGAGGGCTTATTCATTCCAAGTGAAACTTGGGCCTGAAGAGAATATGACTAAAAGAAATGTGATTAGAGGAGTTTTTTTTGCTAATGCCTGAGTTCATTAAGATGTTAGGACTCCAGTCACTAACCTCCAGATAAGGTGATGCAGCTCACCCACCATCACAGTCAATGCCATGGACATGCCAGTCCAGGTACACACTGAGGCACATCATTTGTCTTCAAGGCTTGGCTTACCCTTTTGTCTCAAGTACTCCACAGCGTCCCTTGAGTCCAAGTAGATTTTGCAGTTAAGATTAGTATTCAGACTAAAGTATGTATCTTTTGAAGTCCTTAAAACCTTGAGATGTATGGCAGATGCCTGCTGGCCTCCTACTGTGTGATAAGTCCTATGGTAGAGACAATTCCCTTTATGGAGTCACAGTGTGACATCCATTTCACTGGAAGGTGAAGCTGGTTAGGATGTGTTTTGGTTGACTTCTTTTAGGAGGGATACTTATATTTGGTACCTGTGTCAGAATCTGAAAAAGTCAATTGTTAGTACAAACTGAGGCATGTTTATAAATTATTTGTTCTAGCCGGGTGTGGTGGCGCACGCTTGTAATCCCAGCATTCGGGAGGCTGAGAAAGGAGGACGCCGGTTTATGGACAGCCTCAGCTACTTAGTGAGGCCCTCTGCAACTTAGTGAGACACTGTTTCAAAATAAAGAGGAAAATAGGGCAGGGAGTGTAGCTCGGAGGTTGAATACCCCTCGCTTCCAGCCCCCCCCCCTACAAAATTATTTGTTTATAAGTGATTTGGAGCCATTTATGAACAAATATCAAACAAGATAATAATTAGAAGAAAAGATACAATCCCAGCAAGAAGATAGCAGCATACAACACCAAGCCACTGGCCCACATGCTTTCATCAGCTAGTTTGGCTCTGACACTCCTAAGAGTTGTAGAGCCAACTGGCAAACTAGCAATTTGGCAATTGGACATCACTTCAAAATGGAGGAGGGAGGAGTCACTTGCTTCTGAGGCTTCCTGAATGTAAGTGAGAAGGTAACTTTTCCCTCATGACCTCAAGTATTTGAAGACAAGGTGACTAGAATCTAGAAAAAGTGGAGCTGGGTGCAGCTCTGCAGGCGGGAGGCGAGCTGATGGGCGCCCCGTGAAGCCTGGGCCCTCAGCTGGTTGTCAAGCCAAAGCCAAGGGCCACTCCAGGAAAGCTACACTCGGGTCATGTGAACAGATAAGGAGTCAGAGATGTGTTTGAAGGCCTTGCTTTTATTCTGTACTCAAAGATTTGCCTTTCCAAAATGTACCTTCTATTTATTAACGGAAAAACTCTGATTCCAATATTTTATAAAATTGTGGTTTATCACAATCTGGGACTCCACAACCTTGACTAGAAGGCCCCTTTGAAGCCTCTATATTGCAAGGGGCCAGTTGTCTTGAGATCCCTCCAGGGTTGCCATCCGCATCTCCAGGGCAGCTTTGCAGCCTGTTGCAGAGATAAAAGAGACAAAACTCAGTCAAACCAGTTGATGTAGGTCATGTTGGCTTGTTTCTGAGAACAGCAGAATGTTGTTGCTGGTGGGAAGGGGCCCAAAACCATTGACAGGGAACGCGTGCCTTGCCCTGTTACCTGTAGTCTCTGAGTCAGGAAAGAGCCTCTGTATCACAAATAAGCCTTCCATGGTGAAGAAACATGTGCAACCTAGGGAGTCATCATAGAGTCTAAAAGTGCACTCCAGTGTGACAGCCACCAACCTGTGTGGCTGTGGAATACTTGAAATGTGACAAGTCCACGTTGACATATGACTAGTGCAAATT
Source organism: Muscardinus avellanarius (assembly GCF_963383645.1). Classification (NCBI taxonomy): domain Eukaryota; kingdom Metazoa; phylum Chordata; class Mammalia; order Rodentia; family Gliridae; genus Muscardinus; species Muscardinus avellanarius. Next base: position 28,488,895 of record NC_137795.1, on the reverse strand, counting down.
GACATGTGTGTGTGTGTGGGGGGGGGGGAATCAGATCTGAAGAATGAAAAAAGCCGGGCGTGGTGGCTTGTAATCCCAGCATTTGGGAGGCTGAGACCGGAGGATCGCGGTTCAGGGACAGCCTCAGCTACTTAGTGAGGCCCTTTACAACTCAGTGAAACCCTGTTTCAAAATAAAGAATAAGCCAGCAGAGTGTGGTGGTGTACACTTGTAATACTAACATTTGGAAGGCTGAGATGGAGGATCGCAGTTTGCAGACAGCCTCAGCTACTTAGTGAGGCAATTTGCAATTTGGCGTGACCTTGTTTCAAACTAATGAATGAAATATAGGGTTGGAGGTGTAGCTCAGATGTAGAATGCCCCTGGGTTTCATCCCCAGTACCCCCCCCCAAAAAAAAAGAATAAAATATAGGCTGGGGATGTAGCTTGGAGGTAGAATGCCACTGGGTTCAATCTCCAGTACTGCGAAGGAAGGAAGGAAGGAAGGAAGGAAGGAAGGAAGGAAGGAAGGAAGGAAGGAAGGAAGGAAGGCAGGCAGGCAGGCAGGCAGGCAGGCAGGCTGGTTGGATATACTGGGTTGAATGGCAATATTCTACATGTTATAATGCGGTTTGCATTATGCTTAGCACTAGTCTAAACCACAAATCAAAATGGCCAATAGGTTTCTAATCTATGCTATCTAGAACCTTGGGGAAAAAAGTACAAAAATTAGCACATTTCCATTTTGTTTTCAGTTCTGGGGAATCAAACCCAGGTCCTTATGTGCTGAACAAGTATGCTGAGCCGCCACCTTGGTTTTCTAGGTAAAGAAACTCCGGCTCACAGAGGTTACCTTCCTGATCCAAGATGACAGAATGAGTAATAATAATAATAGCAATAGCAATTATAGTAAAAAATATTATATTGAGTTAAAAATAGCACGCAAAATGGAGAGTAGTGAAACAGCTTTTTTTTTCTCCCCAAAAACAGAAGTTGCAGGGGTAGAGAGCTAGTGCTACTTAGAAGACTTGACATAAAGTTACTCTCCTGCTCCTTGTTACTTATGTCGATGTTAAGTAAAAGACTTCAGAATATATTTTAAAATACATTCTACCACTGAGACACACCCCCAGCTACCCTTCCAATTCTTTTATTTGTATATATTTTTTTGAAACAGGTTCTCATAAATTGCTTAAGGGCCTTGCTAAGTTGCTGAGGCTAGCCTCAAACCTGTGATCCTCCTGTGTTAGCCTCCCTAGTATTGGGATTACAAGTGTGCACTATCGCACTATCAGCTCAGGATGTACTTATTAAACACTTTATGACTATACGCATTCATTAGAGCAATCAAAGGCTGAATGATTCGGTAAACTAATCTCATCAAAGTCCAACTTCCTTAGCAAAGAGACAAGATGTAAAAAGCTCTGGTCTGCTGATGTATTCTTCAGTTAGTCTGGTGTGTGTGTGTATGTGTGTGTGTGTGTGTGTGTGTGTGCACGTGCATGTGTGTGTGTGTGTGTGTGTGTGTAGTAATGTCATCTTTCAAGTATTTTTATGGAAAGAAAGAGATTGGGAGAGATGGCACCATAAATAACACTAGAATTTGTATAGAAAGTACTCTTTTGAAACTACCTTATGTTACACAAAATGTTCCACAAAATTCTCTCTGTCCCTCATTTTTACTTAACTGTTTGCTCTCAGAAGCAGATCTGCGTAAATTTCCTTTTGTAGTTTTCTTGTTACTATTCATGACTTTTTGTGGTGTTGTGTTTTTATAGGGCTCGACCCCCAGGTCCACACATGCTGTCTGGGGACATTTGATTGTTGCAACTAATGGGTAGAGACCCAGAGATACTATAAAAATATCCTCCAGTATGCCGGTCGTGGTGGCGCACACTTGTAATCCCCGCACTTGGGAGGCAGAGACAGGAGGATCACGCAGGTTCGAAGCCAGCCACACGCGCCGGCTTAAGAGACCCTGTTTCCAAATAAAAAAATGTAAAAATAGGTCTGGGAGTGTAGCCCGGGGGTAGACGGGCTTCCAGGAACCCCAGTACCACCAAAAAAAAAAAAAAAAAAAAAAAAAAAATCCTCCAGTGCACAGGCCAGCCCCTACAACAAAAGATGACGATCCAAAATGTTGAATATTGCAGAAGTTGAGAAATGCTGTCTCAGAAAATATCATCTCCAAGGCCGGGTGTGGTGGCGCACGCTTGTAATCCCAGCATTTGGGAGCCTGAGACAGGAGGATCATGGTTCGCCCCTCAGCTACTTGGTGAGGACCTCTGCAACCCAGTTAGGCCCTGTTTCAAAATAAAGAATAAAAAAAAAAATAGAAAGAAAGAAAGAAAGAAAGAAAGAAAGAAAGAAAGAAAGAAAGAAAGAAGAGAGAAAGAGTAAGAAAATATCCTCTCCATCAATGCCCACTGGCTAAGGTGCTCCTGAGTGTGTTCCCCTGATGTGATCTTCCCGCACACAAAAGCCTCATCTGGACTGTGGGACCTAAGGGAGCTTTGTTGCTAGCAATTGTCTTCAGCTCCAAATGAAATTTACATATCATTTATTTATAAGTGGTATTGTAATACCAATTATTATGTTAAGCCAAGAGAAATATGGACCTTGTAGCTTCCTTAAAAAGCTAGTTTTAGCCAGGCGTGGTGGCGCATGTTTGTAATCCTTGCATTTGGGAGGCTGAGACAGGAGGATGGAGGTTTGTGGACAGCCTCAGCTACTTAGTGAGGCCCTTTGCAACTCAGTGAGACCCTGTTTCAAAATAAAGAATAAAAAATAGAGCTGGGGGTGTAGCTTGGAGGTAGAATGCCCCTGGGTTTCATCCCCACTACTGCATAATAATAATAATAATAATAATAATAATAATAATCAGCAAGTCTTCATCTGCTCAGCTCAAATTAGTGGTATTCCTTTTGTTGTTTTTGTTTTGTTTTGTTACTGGAGATTGAACCCAGGGGTAATCTACGTTTTAGTTTCACCTCCCGCCTCTATTTTTTTTTTTTAAACAAGGCTTTACTAAGTTGCTGAGGGTCTTTATAAACTGCTCCGGCTGGCCACTAACCCACGATCGTCCTGTGTCAGACTCCCAAGTAATGCAATTATAGTTGGGCACCACCAGGCCGGGCTGACTAGAGATATTTTTAATCAGCTCCATCAACAGCTTGAATAATGACGTGAGGCTTGCCTAGGTTGGCCAAAGACACCCCCCCCGCCCCATATCTCTGGCCTGGCCATGAAGTCAAGAAGCCATACAAAAGTTGTCCCCGTGGTCTGTTTCTCCAACAAATAGTTTCAGCCCTCTCTAGGGGTGCTTAGTTCAAAGGAAGAATATTCCCCAACTAGGAGAACTAAAAAACCCACACCCAAAGGATGAAGACCAAACTTCATCTTCCATTCTCCACCTCTTTAGCATTGACCAGAATATCCTGACTAATTTTAGACTCGAAAAACAATAAAGATCTGAAAACATTGAGTTGCTGTGTGGCACAATTAAAACGGGTCCCTTTGGGTTTTCTGGGGGATTCTCTTGACTTTGTTAACGGCAAGCCTCGAGCCAGACCCCTTTCACACTAAAGCGTACCACCAGGGCAAAGACCTGCCCAAACAGGCGCCGCTCTCCAGAGCAGCCTGGGCACCGGCAGACCCCGCGACCCCGGAGTGGTGGGAGAGGGCGCCCGAGGGGCTGAGAAGTGCTGCCTACCTCTCAGGTTACAGGTGTCCAGTGCCCATCTTCACTGTCTCATCCACATGGGCATTTTTAATCTTATACTTTCTTGCATAATAAAAATACAGTATGTGCCCCGTGGTTACAAACAGCATGGAAATGAAGACGAGCAGGCCGAACTGCTGCGGCCGCGGGGCCAGCATGACCAGGATGAAGTGGATGAGGTCCATGAGATAGTTCAGGGAGCACTGCACGCCGTTCACAGCCCCTCGCTCGGCTTCTGGAATGTTCTCCTGGAGCAGCTGGGTCACGGTGAGGTCAAAAGACCAGAGGCCTGCAGGACAGCGGGGAAGTGGGAGGACAGCGTGAGCAGAGGGCAGAGGGCAGAGGGCGGCGGCGATGCTGCCTCAGGTGCCCCCCAGCATTGCCTTGGTAAGTGCAGCGTTCTGCTGCTCGGTTTCCTCCTCTGGGAAATAGGAATACCTCAGGCACCAGCACCCTGGAGGTTTCCGTGAGCCAGTGCTACAAGATGGGCAGTCCTGTGCTGGCCACCAGCTCATGGTATTCACTGTTACAATTTGTGGAGTTAAAGCCGGACGTGGTGGCGCACGCTTGTAATCCCTGCACTTGGGAGGCTGAGACAGGAGGATCACACAGGTTCGAAGCCAGCCCCAGCTACTTAGTGAGGCTCTCAGCAACTTAGTGAGACCCTGTTTCTAAATAAAGTATAAAAGCCGGGCGTGGTGGCGCACGCTTGTAATCCCCGCGCTTGGGAGGCTGAGACAGGAGGATCACACGGGTTCGAAGCCCACCTCAGCTACTTAGTGAGGCTCTCAGCAACCTAGTGAGACCCTGTTTCCAAATAAAATATAAAAAAGGTCTGGGAGTATAGTCCAGAGGTAGAAAGCCTCTGGATTCCACTCCTTGTACCACCAAAAAAATAAATAAATAAAGTATAAAATATGTCTGAGAGTATAGCCCAGAGGTAGAAAGCCCCTGGGCTCTACCCTAAGTACCACCAAAAAAAAAAATTTGTGGAGTTATAATTTTTTTGTGTGTGTGTGTGTATGTGTGTCTGTCTGTGTGGTACTGGGAATTGAACCCAGGGGCATTCTACCTCTGAGCTACATCCTTCCCTTTTTATTTTTTATTTTGAAACAGGGTCTCACTAAGTTGCTGAGGCAGGTTTTGAACCTGCAATATTCTTGTTTCAGCCTTCCTAGTTCTGGGATTACAGGTGTAGGCCACTGCTCCTGGCTTGGAGTTATAGTTATCTTTTTGAATCACCATCACTACTGTCATCATGGAATGCGCTGTAACTTCATTTTACTATTATTATTGCTGTGTATGTATGAAGAGGTACTGGATATTGAACCCAGGGACGTTCTACTTCCAGGCTATATCTGTACCTCTTTTTATTTTGTTTGGAAACAAACAGAAACTTGCTAGGTTGCTGGGAGCCTTGGTACTTTGCTGAAGCTATCCTCGAACCTGTGATTCTTATTTCAGCCTCCCAAGTACTGAGATTATAGGTGTGTGTGCCCGGCTATAACTTTATTTTATTTATTTATTTATTTATTTATTTATTTATTTATTGTGGTACTGGGGTTCCTGGAAGCCCTTCTACCTCTGGGCTACACTTCTAGACCTATTTTATATTTTTGAAACAGGATCTCTTAAGCCAGCACAGCTGGCTTCGAACCAGCGCGATCCTCCTGTCTCTACCTCCCAAGCGCAAGGCCAAGCGTGCGCCACCACGCCCGGCGTTACAACTTTATTTTAGATGTATATTGACTTATGACCTCTCTTCATTACAAAACATGTTTAGGACAGAGCCACATCTTGGGCTTCAAATCTACTTGCAGCTCCAGCATTTTCCCATTTGCTCCTGGCTTAGCAAAGGAAGAACGGGGCTCCAGTCTGTCCCCCATTTCCATCCTCCTCAAGAACATCCTCAGGCCGGCATGCTGCACGGCCACCAAACGGGCAGAGCCAGCGGTGCTGAGGACATTGCTGCTGTTGAGGGACGGCATCTGCCCTGGGATCCTAGGGCCGGTCTCCCAGAGGACCCACACCCAGCTTCTGCCTGGAGGGCTGGGTTCCCAGCCTGCTGGCCTTCTTGGCTCTCCTCATGACCAGGCACTGTTTTTGTAGAGGCTGCACAATTGCATCTGTCTCCATCTCTGGACTAACTCTGGACTCAAGGATTATTTAAAAATAATGTGCTCTGTTTAGCGTCTACCTTTGCAGAGCACTGACAGAACCTCATTCTCCTGGACTCTACCATGCCCACTCTGGAAGACCCCGACAGGTCCCCCATCCTCCGGGCTGTCCTCACTTCCCCCGATGGCCTCCAAGTCTGCCCAGGCTGGCTCTGCCAGGAGCCTTACCCTGCGCCGGGCTCTGCCCCAGAGCTCTCCTGCAAATTATTGGCACCTGGCCCTTACACCTGCGAACAGCAGGTACAAAGCTAGAAATTATTCATAAAATGCTGCAGTGGCACAATACAAAGTGCTCAAGGAAGAGAGGCTAATTCTGCACTGAGAATTACTTCTAAATTGAAGGCAGAAAGACTTACGGTTCTTTGGGTCTCCTCCTATTGGGGTGGGGCTGAAGGGACACTGAAATAATTCCCATAGGTAATGTGATTGGCATGAAATTTTCACAGCTTTGGAAGCCACGTGTTACAAATGAATATAAACTGGTGGTGTCCGCCTATAATTCCATAATTAGAATTGGAGACTGAGACAGGAGGATTTCAGACTTGAGGCCAGCCTCCGCAACTTAACAAGAGCCTCAGCAATTTGGTAAGGACCTGTTTTAAAAGAAAATTTTAGATTTTTACAAAGCAAAGTGACTTGAGCCAGGCGTGGTGGCGCCCGCTTGTAGTCCCTGGGCTTGGGAGGCTGAGACAGGAGGATCACACAGGTTGGAAGCCAGCCTCAGCTACTAAGTGAGGTTCTCAGCAACTCAGTGAGACCCTGTTTCCAAATAAAATAAAAATAGGTCTGGGAGTGTAGCCCGGAAGTAGAAAGCCCCTGGGTTCCACCCCTAGTACCACAAAAAATTAATTAAGAAAATAAAAAGCAAAGTGACTTTTAAGCAATATGCCAAATCTTATTGCAGGCACAGATCTATAAATTAGTTCCCATCAGCAGCCACCGAGCAGAGGCCTAGGATGACCCTATGCTCAGTGATACCTGTTGGGCAACATACCACAGGCCATTCCTCCCAGAGAGGGGACCGGCCATCACAGCCACCGGCACAACCATGCCGCCAAAGGCACAACACATCCTGTGGGACACTGGTACCGATGGGTTTTTGGTTTTGCTTTTGGTGGTACTGGGGATTGAACCCAGGGACATTTGACCTCTAGCGACACCCCCAGCCTTTTTTCTTTTCTTTTAAAACAGGTTCTCACTAGATTGCTGAGGCTCTCATAAGGCGCTGAGGCTGGCCTCAAACCTGAAATCCTCCTGTCTCAGTCTCCAATTCCAAATATAGAATCATAGGCGGACACCACCAGCTTATATTCATGTGTAACAGGTGGCTTCCAAAGCTGTGAAAATTTCACGCTAACCACATTACCTATGGGAATTATTTCAGTGTCTTTTCAGTCCCCCCCCCCATAGGAGGAAATCAATCATTATCTCCATCCTGAAGATCAGGAAACAGTGACCTTGGGAACTTATGTGTCTGGCAGATATCATCAGATGGTCCTGAGCTGTGTTCTGTGTTTCTGGAATTCTCATTTGAGATAGAGCAGAAGAGGTTTGCAATTGCCATAGGGAAAAGGCCAAGGTTTTCACACTGATTGTTTTTCCAGAATGCAAGTTCAGCTAATGTGCATCTCTGTTTTCCAAACATGATCATTTCCTTTGTGCCAGCAACCTGGTGAACAGGAGTCCCCGGTGGAAAAATTGTTTCCCTAAATACTTAATGATAATAAAATATGAATTGCATAAATCTTAAATTCCTGAAATGAAAGTGTAGATCAAAGTGTAAGTCAAATATACTAAAAAAAAAGATAACCCACTTATCAGGTACATTCTTTAAGGTATTTTAGAGGTCAGGTAACCTCTAGATGAAAGAATGGGCTTCAAGCGAGTTGTGTTGAAGTAGGAACGCAGTGTCGTTTTCCTCCATGCACACTGTATCAGAGAAATGAGGTTCCAAGGCTAGCCCGTGGTTTTACAACCTCTTGAAAAGGGCCTTCAAAACTCTCATTTCCTCTCTCCCAAGCTTCTATAGACCAAGGTTCTAGGTCTTGATAGCAGAAGCCAGGTACACATCGCCGACCCCCTGGCCCACCCCCCTGTGGCTCAGAGATGAGAAGGTGATGCTCGAGGCCCCGGAGGGCGGAGACCTTGCTCCTGCTCAGCGCCTAGAGTGTGAGGGGTGCAGAGAGGAGGTGTACAGGAGGGGCAGTGAGTGGGGAAGAGGTGCTTGGGTTTCCATCCATCTCTCCCAACACCCACCACCACTCTTTCCCCTCACCCTATTCTGACCTGAGGTGGAATCCCCTGGCTCTAAGCTATGTGCTAGGGAGGGACTCAGAAGGTGACATCTTTGGGTGGGGTGAGGATCAGGGGAATAAAAGTCATGCTGTCTGAATAGAAACACGATTATGGAAATTTCATGTTGAAGAGCAAGGCAGGTCTGACTGATCCCAAGAGCCAGTGTGCTGTTAAATGGCTGACATCACCACCCATTCCCAGCATGTCCTTGTCAGAGTTCTGGGGCATCAGATGACCAAAATTTTATTTTATTTTATTTTGGGGTGGCACTGGGGATTGACCCCAGGGGCGTTCTATCTCTGAACTACAGCCCCAACCCCTTTTTATTTTTCATTTTGAAACAGCATCTTGCTGAGTTGCTGAGAATCTCACTAAGTTACCCAGGCTGGCCTCAAACCTGAAATCCTCCTGTCTCAGCCTCCCAAGTACTGGGATTACAGGCATATGCCACCCACCATGCTTGGCTGTTGTTGTTGTTGTTTTTTTTTTTTGTTTGTTTGTTTAAATAAACACCTGAGGGTGTTGTGGCATATGCCTATAATCCCAGCAACTTGGGATTCACAGGTTCAAGGCAGCTGAGCAAGACACGGTCTCAAAGTAAAGTAAAAAGGGCTCAGATGTAGCTTAACAGGAGAACATCCCTGGGTTCAATCCTAGAACTGCAAAATAAAAATAAATAAGCAAACACCCTCACCAAAGCAGGCATGTTCTCATTTCTAGGCATGAATGACCTGGTTGACGGTAAACTTCAGAGACCAAGGACTTGGGGCAGACAGGCTTGTAAGCCTTCTCCTCACCTTTGGGAGAGGATTTCACTGCTGTCCACTGGCAGCTAAGGACAGCCCCTCCCTAGGAAGATGCCGTCTGTGTCCTTCCTCACCCCAGTTCACAAGGAAAGGATCCAGGTCAAAATGTTCCATCACAGGGACACCCAGGAAGTCACCACGTGTGCTTCCACTCCTCAGATCTCCACGCTTTCCCTGCAGCGTGGTCCTCCCCGCTGTCCTCCTGCCTGGATCAGCCATCCTCCCTGCAGGAAGGCTTCCCCAGCCCTCAAGACCAGACCTGGTGTGCTCCTGTGCGTTCAAAATCTGCCTGTCTAACCTACACCCTCTCGGCCATTTTGTTGGCTGTGGTATTGGGGATTGAACCCAGAGGCATTTCTCCAACCTACACCCCCAGCCCTTCTCTCTTATATATTTTTTAAATTTTGAGACAGAATCCTGCCAAGTTGCTGAGGCTGGTTTCAACCTGTGAGGCTCCTGGTTCGTCCTCCCCAGTACTGGGATGACAGTGTGCACCACCTCGCCATTAGCTACTTATTTATTGGTCTCCCACCCAGGTTGGAAGCGCCATGGACTAAAACCTCATCTATTACACCACTCTTATTCCTACAATTCTTGTCCCATGATGAGTTCTCAATGAACGACCATGGAGAATCACCGTGGCACCGTGGGGAGACAAGTGCCTCTGCAACGACTCAGCAGAACCACAGGCCGCAGAACCCCACGCACACGTGAGCCCGGCTCACCGATTCTGGCCAGGATCACCCCGGAGAAGAGCAGAATGATGGAGACGTAAGAGTCGGGCCGCGCGGGATCCTGCTGCCCGTCAAACAGGACGGTGCTGTTGGTCCAGTGGATGGAAGAGCGGTCCGGGAGGATGGGCTGGTTCAGGCTCCTTTCAAAGGGGTAAACCCGTATTTGGTCCTCTTTTAGCAGGTCACGGCTGGAAGAATTCTTGCTTGAGGGAAGTGAGAAAACCGTGGTATCAAAAGGACTTCCCGGGGCAAAGACAGAAAACACGCAGAGCGTCAGGCAGCCGGTGTGGAGCCAGCTGGAGATGATCCCCGTGGTGACCAGGCCGTAGTGCCCCCGCAGGCGCGTGAAGAGCAGCGTGCCCAGCAGGCCCGACAGCGCCGAGAGGGCGGTGAGGACGCTGAGCAGCGACCCTCCGATGCCCTGGGTGTAGGCGTAGCCCGCCGTGATGCAGTCGAAGCCCAGGACCGTCATGTAGAGGAAGGCCAGGCCCAGGCCGGCCAGGAACACGGTCTGCCGGCAGTAGGTCTCCCAGCCCCCGCGGCAGGTGCGCAGGAGCCTCCGCGCGCGGCCCGGGCCGGGGCAGACCTGGCGGCTCTGCACCTCGGACCCCGGCTCCTTCCTCGCTTTTCCTAAAGTTCTGGGTGTGTCGACCCCACCAGGTGTTTCCGAAGAGTTCATTTCACCTAAAACTAAACCCAGATATGTTTAAAGGCAGTACCCTGCCCGTGTCCCCTCAGCCCATCCCAAGTGTGTGTGTGTGTGTGTGTGTGTGTGTGTGTGTGTGTGTGTGTGTGTGTGTTACTGGGGATTGAACAACCCGGGGCATCCACCGCCGAGCTACATCCCCCAGCCCTTTTTATGTTTTATTTTGAAACAGAGTCTCACTAAGCTGCTGAGGATTTTGCCAAATTGCTGAGGCTGGCCTAGAACCTGCTTCCTCCTGGCTCGGCCTCCTGAATACTTGGATTGCAGGCGTGCACCACAAAGCGGGGCTGCAGCTGCCTTTTTTTTTTTTTTTTTTTTTTTTTTTTCTTTTTTCTTTTCTTCTTCAGTACTGAGGATGGAACCCAGGGGCATTCTACCACCAAGCTACACCCCCAGCCCTATTTTCTTTTTATTATTATTCTTTATTTTGAAACAGGGTCTCACTGAGTTGCAAAGGGCCTCACTACGTAGTTGAGGCTGTCCACAAACCGCGATCCTCCTGTCTCAGCCTCCCAAATGCTGGGATGACAAGCGTGAGCCACCACGTGCGGCTTGCAGCCGCTTTTTTGTTGAACAGTTCTAGCGCACACTGACGGCTCCCTGTTCTCCAGCACCTGTGTCTCTGTCTGACCATCGATTCCTTTCAGCAACTGGGACAGAAGCGGCAGGCCTTTAGTGCCTGGGACCGGCTCTTGGGGGTAAACACCGGGGTTCCTGGTCCTTTCTGGGGCAGCTGCAAGGTAGTCCTGCACGTCCCTCAGAGGTCCCCAGGGGGCTGAGCCCAGTTCCCTCCGCAGGCGCCCGCACAGCCCCCCTCCCTTCCCACCCGCTCAGCACACTTCCTGGGGTCACTCTACCAGCAGACTTTTAACCCCAAATCTTTGTCTCGAGGGCGCCCTCTAGAGAAAACCCAGAGCGACGCAGCCTCAGTGGGAAGCCGCGCGGCAGGAGGGTGGGTCTCGGCGGGAGATGGAATGTCACAGGATAGAAGCTCGGTAGTGAGCTCTGGGGCTGGTGATAAATACTTTTTTGATTATTTTTCTGAAGAAACCAATTCTTACGAGTGGGAAATACCATTCTGTCTCCCAGGATGTATCAGACAATGATTATAAACATTAAAAGATATGTATCCATTTGTGCAAGGTATTCAGCACAAATTATGACAAGTTCTGCTAAGGACCAGAGGAGCCCAAGAGGGCTCTGCGGGTCAGAGAGATAATTCCAGGACTTGGGAGACTAGACAGGAGGATCACAGGTTCACAGCCCCAGCAATTTAGTGAGACTCTCAGCAACCTAGTGAGACCCCATTTCCAAATAAAAAATTTAAAAGTAGCCGGGAGTGGTGGCTCACGCTTGTAATCCCAGCATTCGGGAGGCTGAGACCTGAGGATCAGGGTTCGCAGACAGCCTCGGCTACTTAGTGAGGCCCTCTGCAACTCAGTGAGACCAAGTTTCAAAATAAAGAATAAAAAATTGGGCAGGGGGTGTAGCTCGGAGGTCAAATGCCTCTGGGTTCCATCCCCAGACCCACACACACAAAAAAAAAAAAAAAATTTTTTTAAGGGCTGGGGGTGTAGCTTGGTGATAGAATGCCCCTCGGTTCAATCCCCTGTACCGGAAAAAATACAAATGAATAAAAATAAAAGATAAGATAAAATAACAACAAAAAAAACTAAATTTCACTATATGCCCAGAAATGCAGTGAGGCATGTATTTAACTGTCACATCATTCTCATGAAATTAATGTCATTGTTGCCTTGCTTTGCAGGTCGTGAGGCCAAGAATATTAACACAGTATCCTTACAAGGTCACACTGATAATGCCTGGCAGATTAGAAGGATATCGTTTTACCTGTTCATTATGTATCAACCCATTCTACTGACTCATATGTGTCTGTGTATTCCGTCATCATCTAAAAATGTATGTGCATCTATTTACCTGTCTCTAAAAATGTATACATCTTATTTATTGATGGAATCTGGTGGGCTTACTTACAAAACTACTGGACAGAAAAGAGAATTACATATAAGTCCAGAAAGAAGTAAGTGCAGAAGCAGATCCTGAACTGTGGAGCACCGGGCATGTCTTCCTTTGGGAGGATGAGGACATATCTGCTGGAAGCCCCCCCTTCCTCTCATCCACATCACACTGTTGGGAAATTTCTAACTTGAAAAAACAAAAACCACTGTCGAGAGCAGGAACAGCCAATGCATCATAGCATCCAAACCAAAGAGCAACCCCTACTCTGGCATACTCTCCTCTGTTAACCTAGCATCTTCGAGGGAGGTGTTCACGAATGAAATACAGAGAAGTAGCTTGCCCCCGGGACCGCGGGACAGGTTGAGCAGTTGCGTCCTGCGCGGTCCTTTGGGGGTGCTGTTACACGGGCACTCTCTGAATGGAGGGCCTGGGGTTAGGTAGTGCACAGCCTGTGTGACTCTAAAATCAGCCATATGAACTACACGACCAGTGGCACAGCCGGGGCTTCTCATTTATCAGTCTCTAGGCACACTTGCAGACAAAATATTACGGTCAAAGAGGAAACGAAGCACTAACATACAGGAGAAAACAAGAGCCCGAGCTCTCTCTGAGCTTGCATTACCTGGAGCGTCCACAGCCTCCTGTTGCCTTTCTAGGAAGTGCCCCCCTGTGTGTTGCTGGGGTTTTACAGCCAATTGGGGAACTAGTTGATAAACCCTGGACAGAAATAGAAACTCTACAAGAAGTGAAACCAAGTTCCATCCAAGAATGAAACCACAACCGATCACATGAGAGGCCCACGCCATCACCTGGCCCACGGACAGGGGAGCGAAGATGTTGATGATCTGGTCCAGCCGCCGCACTGCCGCGTTCATCCCTGCAAGCAGAGGAAGGAAACTGCGACTCAGGGGCGGGTGCTCCCTCCTGGTGGCCTTACCATCCCGCATCTGCTGGAGTTGCCAGCCATGTGCCGCTGTGGCAGGGACCACAGGGAAGATCCCTTTGGGTGTGGCTATGGGCGAGCAACAGGATGCTCAACCTGAAAGCACCTTCAGTGTTAGTCCTGCCAAAGCCAAAGCAAACTAGTCCTTAGTAAACTGAGGAACAGAGAGACTAAGTCACTCGTCATCCCAACTCCTATCCCAGACCGCTTCCCATCACATCTCTCTCTCTTTTTTCTCCCTCCTCCTCCTCCTCCTCCTCCTCCTCCTCTCTCTCTCTCCTCCTCTTCTTTCCTCCTCCTCCTCCTCCTCCTTCTTCTTCTTCCTCTCTCTCTCTCTCTCTCTCTCTCTCTCTCTCTCTCTCTCTCTCTGTCTCTCTGTCTCTCTGTAGTACTGGGGATTGAACCCAAACCCAGGGGCACTCTACCACTAAGCCACATCTTCAGCCTTTTATTCCCTTTTTATTTTGAGGCAAGATCTTGCTTAAATTGCCCAGGCTGGCCTTGAACTTCTGATCTTCCTACCTCATCATCCTGCTCTCTTCTCTCCCATACATACACCTATCTTTAGTACTGGCGATTGAACCCAGGGGCATTCTACCTCTGAGCTACTCCCTAGACCTTTTATGTCTTGCTTTTGAGTTGCTGTGGGTCCCACTGAGTTGCTGAGGCTGGCCTTGAACCTGCAAGCCTCCTGTCTCAGCCTCCCAAGTGCTGGGATTATAGGCCTATGCCACCATACTTTCTCTATCTATCTATCTATCTATCTATCTATCTCTCTATCTATCTATCTCTATCTCTATCTCTATCTCTCTTTCTCAAATTGGCATATAATGATTATATATAACAGCAGGATTTGCTGTTTCATATTTTTGTGTGCACATACATAATCTGGCCAATACGTCCCTCCTCCTTCCCCCAACCCACTCCACTATCATAACAGGAACAACAATAGCACTAGTCGTCACTATTATAACTAACACGGTGAAGGGGCAGGAGGTAATAAAGGAAGGATGGATGAAAGAATGAGTCCAGTATGCACTCTGTGCCAGGCAAACGGGTCTAAACCATCTCTCTATATTCATCTCCCTGAAGCCTCCCAAGAACTCTGAGGAGTCAGCACTATTTTTCTTTTACAAATTAGAAAACAGAGGCACACTGCAGTGACTACCCTCACTCAAGGGTCAGGGTATTACCCTGACCCTTGCAGAGATGGGAAAGGGTGTTTCTGAGGGCAGGCAGCCTGGCTCCGGAGTTACTCTCCTAACTATTCTGCCCTCACTGAAGAATACATTTACATGTGCATTTTAAAAATTATAATGCACTAGAATCGGAATCTGTGCTTTATATTTGATTTCTTCAAATTAGTTAACAGACAATAGGAAGATTTTTTTTAGCCCAAAGGCAGAGGACACTTGAAACACTACATCACCCGGCTTTTACTCACATGGTTGTTTTATTTTGGGTTGTGTTATTTAAGCCACAGTACATCCAAATAAGTGTAATTTAAAAGAAAACATGATTATAAGGGGCTTCTGCTCTCTGGAAGGCTTGCATTTCAATAGACTCCCCCTAAATAGCTTCCTTTATCTCGGCCCCCAACGCTCAGTCACATTTTCTAGCAGAGTACCAACGGCAGCAAACCAGGGTAGGACAAGACCTTTAGCTTCACGTTGGCCATTGGAATATACTGCAAGGCGAAGGACCCGAGTTTCGTAAATAAGAGAAAAAGCAAAGACGATATCAGACTATTCTGCTGCATTGCCTCTATTGGAGAAAAAGGCTCTCTGCCTCCACTCTCGGTGATAATTGACAATCACATTCGGGGATAATTTTTGTCTTTGAAGTTTATCACTAGTTATCTTTTCAATTGCTTATTCTCCAGGTCTAAAATTGTCAAGGCACTTCTGCAAATGAAAGGCTTCTCTCCTGCTCTCCTGTAAGCACGGTCTATTATATGCTTTCGATAATGATGATATCAACCGTTTCGTAGGCACCTGCTATGGGCAGATAACACGAAGCGCTTTACAAATCCTTTGTCTGGAATTCTCCCTGGGTGTGTGAGCCGGATGCAAATATGTAGATGGTTATTTCCCTTATTCTACGGATGAGGAACATCAAGTCTGGAGAAGTTGCTCAGGAAACGTGGCTGGTAAGAGGCATACCTGATTTGGGCTGGATTCAAACCCAGCTCTGACTAGCTCCAAATACCACTCTCTTACAGGCTGTTACATGGCCTGTCCTGGGCCCTGATTGGCTCACCATCTCTCTACATCTCAGCAGACTGGCAGTGCAGTGAGCCCGGGGCGGTACTGCTCACCAGCCAGCTGGCCTCTGTTATCACCCGTGAGGCTCACGATCCAGTCCCTCTGAATGGTGATGGTGAGCGCCGTGCCAGCCAGGTTAGCCACGGCCGCCAGGGTGATCACCGCAGCATAACAGACCACCTGGGGAAGGAAGAACAGGCTTTCCAGCCCGCAGCAGTGCACAGGTGTTTACCTGATAGTCCGAGGCACACCTGTAGGAATACCAAGAACTTGGGGAGAAATGAGCCCACGGTGAGTTGGAGCCAAATGTGCTGAGGCTAAGTATTTGCTTCCAACCCTTACCTCCTCCACCCCTCCATTAGCACCAGATCGATGCTCATTTGTACTTGGCAGACAGGCTCTTCCCATCCGTGGGGTTAGGGCTGGCCTGCATAAATGAGAGGGGCTCTGGGGAAAGATCAGCCAGATGACTCCCTGACAGACCCTGGCATCCTGCTCCCAAGGCCCGGAGCAGGAGCGGAGGCACGCACCATGAACCAGCCGCGCCAGATGTGCTCCATCTCCCTCCTGTAGGAGAAGACCAGCATCAGCAGCACGCAGCAGGCGGTGACTGTGGTGTTCTGAATGAAGAGCGAGGCGTGAGCCACTGTGGATGGAAAGGCCCCTGCAGTTACTCTTGGCCTTACGAGGCAGGTCACAGCTATGCCAGCCCTCGTGAAGGCTTGGGGACGAGGCAGAGCACAGTGCTCAGGACCTGCAAAGCCTTTGCAACCCAAATTCTTGTAAAGAGAGCTGAACTTTTTTTTTTTTTTTTTTTTTTTTGGTGGTACTGGGGTTCCTGGAAGCCCTTCTACCTCCGGGCTACACTCCCAGACCTATTTTTCCTTTTTTTCTTTTTGTGAAACAGGGTCTCTTAAGCCAGCCCGGCTGGCTTCGAACCTGCGCGATCCTCCTGTCTCTGCCTCCCAAGCATGGGGATTACAAGCGTGCGCCACCGCGCCCAGCTTAAGAGAGCTGAACTTTGAAGTAAATGAAAACACTTTTGGAAAGACGGATTCCAGCTGAATGAAGGAATTTGAAATTTTCTGCTCCGTTGGACTTTCCTGGGTTTAATTTGAGACTAAGGTTATTAGTTGAGTCTAAAAATGTAAATAAATTGGGTTTAAGTAAATTGGTATGGCTTTAGCAAATTAGTTTCTGAGACTCCTGATGAAGGCAATCATATTGACTAGTGATCAAAAGGACAGGGCAGGACAGGCGTGTCCTCAGCAACTTAGAGAGGCCCTCGGCAACTTTAGTGAGATCCTGTTTCAAAATAAAAAATAAAAAAGGACTGGGGCAAAGGTCAGAGGTAGAATGCCCCTGGGTTCAATCCTCAGCACCCAAAAATAAACAAAACAAAACAAGGCTGGGGGGTCTCAGTGGTAGAGAGCTTGCCTAGTATGCACGAGGCTCTGGGTTCGGTCCCCAGAACCACACACATACAAAATAAATAAAAACTACATTAAAATATTTTAAATATAGTCCCAAAGACTATGACACAAAGTTGTATAACTCTTTTCTAGAGTTTTGAAGTTATGCTAAAACTTAAAGCCCTATAGATCTATCATTTTATTTCCCTAAATAAGCCAAAAAATTATAGTGAGGGCATACTGTATCACACAATTATATGCATCGTAAGAGCATCATTACCTTTGTTTCTTGGCTTCCTGTCAATCCAGTCACCAATTAAGACTCCAAATATTAATACAGAGCCAGCTACCACTAAGCCGAACACCGCTGTTAGAAGAAGATTATGTCCATATAATTCTATCAGGAACACAGACATGGCAAAGTGCCACATTCGGTCTCCCTGCAGGCAGTAGAGGCAGAGTGTGCTTTAATCATTGACTGAAAAAATGGAGTCAGTTAAAATCCAGGAAGATGCATTATTCCCAAAGGACATACAGTATGCAAACTTTAAGAACAGAATGTCAAAATTATACATTTATGCAGTACAATTATAACTTTATGAAACATAATTACAATTTTTAAAAGCTGGGCAGAATAATTTTTAAAAATCTTTAAGGCATAAAGAGCCAAAACACTAATGAGAAAATAGCAAACATATACTTGGGAGAAGATGATACAACTAAGATGTAAACCCTGTGCACCTGAGCAACAGCTGCTAAGCAGAAACGCAGAAAGCGAGATGAAGGAGGTCCGCTCTCCCAAAGGTGGGGACCAAGATCAACTAGTCCCTGCTTTAAGCCGAGACCCCACATAACTACAGCCGCGGGGTAAGTAGGATAAACAAGCTTGTGGTCCAGCTTCACATCATTCATGTGACTGGGAAATCCCATGTCTTATACTTGGGTTAAATCCCGGTGCTAACCAGCAGTATCATTTCCATCAGCGGCTGCAGACTTAAGCCAGAGGCAAATGACTAATGCTCAGTCTGCTCTACCTAACATCCTCCCTGGAGGAAGACACCATCATGCTGGGGCTCCGAGCATCCCGCAGTGCGTGCCAATGCCCGGCACAGTAAATGAGAACCTTCAAGAAACAAGGCAGTATGGGTAAAATCTACACATGTCACTGAGATGGACCCGCTAAGGCTTCACATGTTTGAATCACTCCACTAGGCTGTAAACAATAAGGCTACTATATCTAAAGAAATAAATGCCAGTCCAATTATTTGTGCAGGGAATTGGAAACTAAAAAGAGTGGCATGGCCCATTTGGAAAAATAAACTAAATAAAAATTCTAGGGCTGAAAATATAACAATAGAAATGAACATTAAAAATTCAGTTGGTAAGTTGGGCGTGCCGATACACAGCTTGTTATACCAGGACTTGGGAGGCTAAGACAAGAGGATCCGGGTTTACGGCCAGCCTTAGCTACTTAGTGAGGCCCTCCACAACTTAGTGAGACCCTGTTTCAAAATAAAGAATAAAAATCAAGCTGGGCGTGCTGGTGCACGCTTGTAATCCCCACACTTGGGAGGCGGAGACAGGAGGATCGCGCAGGTTCGAAGCCAGCCACACTGGCTTAAGAGACCCTGTTTCCAAATTTAAAAATATATATAAAATAGGTCTGGAAGTATAGCCCGGAGGTAGAAGGGCTTCCAGGAACCCCAGTACCACCAAAAAAGAAAAAAAAGAATAAAAATCAAGCTGGGGGTGTAGCTCAGAGGTAGAATGCATCTGGGTTCAATCCCTAGCACCACAAAAAAAAAAAAAGAAAAAAATTCAGTTGGTAGATTTAATAGCATAATAGACATAACTAAAGAAAAAAATCAATTAATTTTAGATGTCCGAAGAAACAACGTGCAATAAAACACACAAAGACAAAATAAAGAGAAGACGAAAGGAGAAAAAGAAACATAAAAGGCTAGATAGAAAACGCGAAATAACATGATAGATTTAGATGAAATATATCATTATTTATCACTACATATAAATGAACTGTTTCAGTTAAAGGATAAGGTTGATAAATTGGATTTAAAATATAATTACATGCTATTTAAAAAGAAATATTAAAACAAACAATAAGAAAGAGCAGGAGTAACAGGAGAAACAATGTGACATGCTAATGCCAATCAAGAGGAATCCATGTCACTAAATTAATACCAAAGTACTTTAAGGCAAAAACTTTACAATAAAGAGAATCCCAGCCAGGCGTGGTGGCGCACACTTGTAATCCCAGCATTCGGGAGGCTGAGACTGGAGGATGGCGGTTCGCAGCCAGCCTCAGCTACTTAGTGAGGCCCTCTGCAACTCAGTGAGACCCTGTTTCAAAATAAAGAATAAAAAATAGGGCAGGGGATGTAGCTCGGAGGTTGAATGCCTCTGGGCTTCATTCCCAGTCCCCTCCGCCAAAAAAAAAAAAAAAAGAGAGAGAGAGAGAGAGAGAATCCCTTTAGAGTGATAAAAGTGTAATTTATTAGAAAAATATAAGTACTCCAACTTTATATGTACCTTGCTATATGTAATAAAAAGGGTTCAAATATTCGACACAAAAATGATCAGATTGAAAATGAGAAATAAGCCAGGCGTAGTGGCTCACACTTGCAATCCCAGCATTCTGTATATATATATATATATGAAATGCATGTATGTTCCATACGTATGTTCATTCAACCTCTATGTAACAACAAAAATACTATACCTGACAACTTTATAATATACATAGTTTTAAGCACATGAAATATTTGTAGAAATTGGCCATATAGTAAATCATAGAGAAAATTCTTAATTTCAGTGTATTGAAACCATCCAAAAGATCTTCTCTGACCTCAAGACAGTAAAGCCACAAATCAACAAAACCAAAATCAGACGCTTCTTATGTTTTTTGTAAGTTAAGGAATATATTTCTAAATGATCCATAAGTCAAGTCAGCAATCACAACGGACATTACGGGATATTTTTAAGAACACATATCAAAACTTGTCACATGGTAAGAGACATTTGTAGTCTTATATACATATATTAGAAAAGAAAGTCTGAATTTACTGAGCTAAATAAAAGAAGTTAGAAAAGGCATCAAAGGTACAGCAAATAAAACCCAAAGAAGAAAGGCAATAACAAAGGTGAGAACAGAAATTAATGAAATAGAAAAATGAAGACAGCAAAAAGGCTCAATAAAACCAAAAATCTTTGGAAGGAATAACAAAATAAACTGTGGTATAGTGTCCAGTAAAATGCTGTACAGCAATGGAAAGTACCAAGCCAGCGCTGCTTAGAGGTATTATAAACATAATGTTGAACAAAAGAAACCAGACAGAATATGTGTAGTTAGACACACCTGTAATTCAGGTACTTGCGAGACTGAGACAGGAGAATCGCAAGTAGAAGGCAGCCTCAGCAACTTAGCAAGAGCCTGTTTCAATAAATAATAAAGTAAAATAGGGCCAGGGGTGTAGCTCAGAATATGTGTGATGGTATTTGATTTATATGAAGCTCAAAGAGGAAACTAAGCTCTATAATTAGGGATGTCTACAGCAGCAGTAAAGCCCCAAGAAAAGCAAGGACTCAAAGGCCATAAAAATGAGACTGGTGGCTACTTCTCCTGGGTGAGGAGGCAGGTGTGATGAGGAGGGTCCCAGGAGGAAGGTCTCGGTGCGAGCCACATTGTAGCTTTGCACTGGGATCGGTTCATGCTATCCACTTTCTGAGTACTCACTGGAATCATCCTTTATACACATTTAATGTATTTTTCCCTACTTGGGTGTTTGGTAATTTATAACATCATTAAACAGAAATATGCCCACATTTTGCATCCAATATTTCAAGACATTCTAATATCCTTAACATTAAAAAACATGAACTTCAATTTGATTCATCTTACCCATATTGATAAGGCACAGCTTACATAAATCAAAAATCTTGGGCTCATGAGGTAGACCAAAGTTGCTCCTAAAACACACATAATCCAAGTCACAAATATTATTAAGCAGTATAAGACATATCTATGTATTTACTTAAAGCAGACTCTGTCAGTAACTCAGGGAATTCATGCTTAGCATGAATTTGCCTTTAGGAAGTACCCTGATGCTAAACACACTGGCAACAGATGAGCGAACTGGCAGCATTTTTGTTTTGTTTTTCTTTTTCTTTTTTTTTTTTTTTTTTTTTTTTTGGTGGTACTGGGGTGGAACCCAGAGGCCTCCTACCTCCGGGCTATACTCCCAGACCTATTTTCTATTTTATTTGGAAACAGGGTCTCACTAAGTTGCTGAGAGCCTCACTAAGTAGCTGAGGCTGGCTTTGAACCCATGTGATCCTCCTGTCTCAGCCTCCCAAGAGCGGGGATTACAAGCGTGCGCCACCACGCCCGGCCTGTTTTGTTTTTCTTTGACTTAAAGCAACTGTCCCTCCTTGTCACTGAGTGACCGCTGGGGAAATATTTAAGCATATCCCTTTCTCAAGTGTAGAGATAGAGAAGTAAGCACGCTGCCACCTCATGGGTCACAGTTTTGAAGAGCACAGAGTGGGCCGGGCGCCATGGCACATGCTGGAAATCCCAGTACTTGGGAGGCTGAGGCAGAAGGATCGCAGGTACAAGGCTAGCCTCAGCAACTTAGAGGTTTGAGCCTGGCGGTTCCAGGGTAAAGGGAGGAAGTACGTCTGCAGAGAGATGCTTCTCTATTCCCAAGGAGCAGGAAAGGCAGGTAAATCTATACCCCACACCCTAATCAGTCATCATGTGGCCTGAATCTTAAAAACAGAACAAAACGACTCAAGTCAAGTTGGGCTTGGTGACGCATGCCTGTAATCTCAGTACTTGGAGGCTAAGAGTGGAGGGTCGCAGGTTCAGGGACAGCCTCAGCGAGTAGTGAGGTTCTCATCAACCTAGCAAGACCCGGTTTCAAAATAAAAATAAAGGCCGGGCGTGGTGGCACACGCTCGTAATCCCAGCATTCGGGAAGCTGAGACAGGAGGATCGCAGTTCACGGACAGCCTCAGCTATTTAGTGAGGCCCTTAGCAACTTAGTGAGACCCTATTTCAAAATAAAGAATAAAAAATGGGGCAGGGGCTGTGTAGCTTGGAGGTTGAATACCCTTGGGTTCCATCCCCAGACCTGCAAAAAAATTTTTTTTTAATTTAAAAATTAAAAAAAATTAGCAGGGGGTGTAGCTCGGAAGTAGAATACTTCCAGGCTCAATTCCCAATAACACACACACACACACACACACACACACACACACACACACACACACACTGCCCACTGATCAAGTCCACTACCTCCATGTCACCAGCTCTCACTGGGTAATTGTAAATGTCCTTTATTTATTTATTTATTTATTCGTTTATTTATTTTTGGTGGTACTGGGGTTCCTGGAAGCCCTTCTACCTCCGGGCTACACTCCCAGACCTCTTTTTACATTTTTATTTGGAAACAGGGTCTCCTAAGCCAGCGCGCGCGGCTGGCTCCGAACCTGCGCGATCCTCCTGTCTCCGCCTCCCAAGCGCGGGGATGACGAGCGTGCGCCACCACGCCCGGCTTGCAGCTGTCCTTTAACCTACCTTCCCCTCTGCGTTGTCTCACTTTAGCCTATCTTCATCTTAGCAGCCACACAACCTAAATCAGGTTATGTAGCTCCTCTGCTCAAACCTCCAACCGTGCCATCTCACTCGGAGCAAATTCCAAGTCCTTACCACTTGGCTCCGGAAGCCGGGGATCACTCCCCTCCCCTCGTTCCTCTGCCCCTTCCCCTGTTCTCCCTGCCGCCATGCTCCAGCCACCTTGAACACTCTTCCCGCAGGCGTGCACACAACACACCCATCAATCAAGGTAGCTTGTCACCGGGATCTTCTCAACTACATAATCGAAAAATCAAGTTCTGCTGGGCTGGTGGCCCACACCTGTAATCCCAGCGCTTGGGAGGCTGAGACAGGAGGATCGCACAGGTTCGAAGCCAGCCTCAGCTACTTAGTGAGGAGGCTCTCAGCAACTGAGACCCTGTTTCTAAATAAAGTATACATATATATGTATGTATACATATATACATATAAACACATATACATATATACGTATGTATGTATGTATGTATAAAGATCTGGGAGTATAGCCCAGAGGTAGAAAGCTCCTGGGTTCTACCCCCAGTACCACTAAAAACACAAACAAACACAAAATCAAAATCAAGTTCTGGAGCTGGGTGCACATCTGTAATCCCAGCAACTTTGGAGGCTGAGGCAGGAGGATTGCTTGAGCCCTGGAGTTCAGGCCAGTGTGGGAAACAGACCCCTATTTCAATTAAAATAAATAAATACAAATAAAAATTGCATACGCTTTAGACCAACTCTATCCGGTGGAAGTTTCCGCAGTAATGAGCCTACAGCCTCGCAGCCTAATGGAAACACCACTGCGTGGCTATCAAGGACCGCGAATGTGGCTGGTGTGAACCACTGCATGGCTATCAGGGACCGCGAATGTGGCTGGTGTGAACCACTGCGTGGCTATCAAGGACCGCGAATGTGGCTGGTGTGAATGGGGAACTGATTTTTTTTTTTGGTGGTGGTACTGGGGTTCCTAGAAGCCCTACTACCTCTGGGCTACACTCCCAGACCTATTTTATACTTTTTTATTTTCGGAAACAGGGTCTCTTAAGCCAGCACAGCTGGCTTCGAACCAGCGCGATCCTCCTATCTCCACCTCCCAAGCGGGTGGATCACAAGCATGCGCCACCACACCTGGCTGGGAACTGAATTTTTAATTTTAACTAATTTACATATAACTGATTAATAAATAAAGATGTGGCACATTTCTCTGGGGTACACAGATATACGCGGGAGTCCAGTATAGGTGATATGGATGCCCTTATTCGTTCAGAGTCGGCCGCCCGCCATCGCGGGCAGCTCCTTCCCCGCCGCTCCTGCAGGCCAGTAGGAACGGGCAAGCAAGAGCGAGTGCGTGTCAGTCTCTCTGTGTGTCCCCTGTGTCTGAGGTAGCCGTGGCTACCTTAAATCGAGGGGAGTGGTCTCCTCTGTGGGAATCACGGAGCTCTGCCTCCTAGCTTCCGCCCCCCCGCCCCCCCCGCCCCCCCCCCCCGCGGGGCAGCGGCTCAGACCTTTCAATAACCCCACAAGGCTGGTAGCTATTGTGTTACAAGTAAAGCACACACACCTTTATCTCTTTTTGCTGATTTTTTCTATACTATTAGTCACTAACATACAATATAATTTCGCTATATATTATATATATACTACACAATTGTGTGTGTGTGTGTGTGTGTGTGTGTGTGTGTGTGTGTGTGTGGTGTGTGTGGTATTGGGGATTGAACCCAGAAGCATTCTGCCTGCAAACTACACCCCCACCCCTTTTTTATTTTTTATTTTGAAATGGTCTTGGTAAGTTGCTGATGCTGGCCTGGATCCTATGATCCCCCATCCTAGCCTCCCTGGTACTGGGATTAGAGGCGTGCGCCACTGCACCTGGCTTAGCTGTGATCTGTGTCTACACTTTGTTGATAATTTGCTCTTCTGCTGGAAGGGAAGGTCCACGAGGGGCAAAGTCTTGGTATTGTTCACTGCCTACTCCTAGCACCTAGAGCAGTTCCCAGCCCACCGGAAGTACTAGCTAAGTGAATGAGCAGAGATGCTTCGGCCCAGGCCGCTCCCATCGATTTGCTGGCCCTTCTCACCTCTCGCCTGGATGTTCGTGGTCCTGGCCTTTACGGTGGCCTGTCACTCACTGAGACCCTTTTGGCTCCGCAGGGGTGGACTCGTCTCCTCACCTCAGCCGGGCTCTCTGTGGCCTCTGGATGTGGGCTCGTCAGAGACTCTGGCACTGGCCTGGCTCTGCTCAGTTTTTTCTCAATTAAGCTCACTGGAGACAGTGGACAGCCCAGGGGCACGGGCAGAAGCCAAGGGCCGTCTGCTCGGGCCTCTGCACCAACCCTCCTTTCCGCTTGCTCTTCAGCTGCTCTCAGCTGCTACCATCTAGTCCATCCTGCTGCATCATGGTTATCACAGTACCAACACTGAAAAGCAAACTCTGCCGGGTGTGGTGGTGCACGCTTGTAATCCCCGCGCTTGGGAGGCGGAGACAGGAAGATTGCACTGGTTCAAAGCCAGCCTTGCTGGCTTAAGAGACCCTGTTTCCAAATAAAAATATATAATAGGTCTAGGGATGTAGCCCAGAGGTAGAAGGATTCCATACCCAGTACAACAACAACAACAACAAAAAAAGCAAACTGTATATTTAAATGTATTACTAAAATCGAAAGAGAAGCCAAGGATACTTTTTATGAATGGTACAAAGTTTCCATCTCATTAGGCTAAAGAGATAATGTACACAAAGAAAAGAAACACCTGAAATGTTCTTTTGGACGCTACTTATCTTCTGTTAAATCTCAACAGGATATAGTGCAGAATGTGTTTTAGCTTTAGTTTCATTTAACATCATTTCTGTTATCTACTGAAAGGGAACAATTTCCTTTCTAGAGAACAAGGGCATCTGTTTGGCAAATGACAAGTAGCCGCCACCTGCCCCTGTGTGCAGGGCCACAGTGCACCAGGGCCCCAGGGGATAACCTCAGGGGATGTGGGGTGGTTCTGTTCTCAGACTCCCTGTAGCGAGAACTGGCCACAGGACTGTTCCAGCCACTGAGGGCTGGGAAGATGTTTCCTGGGGGCTTCTGGGAAGGGTTTTGCTTTCTGATGAAGAGGACAGTACAGAGGGAGCTTGCTTTGCTCTTTCCCACCACACCCTGCCTCTGAATGTCCTGCGAAGCCTGCTGCTTGGCAGCCGCCCTGCAGCAGGGACCCGGCAGCGCCGAGGTCAATACACTGAGAACCCTAGAAGGGTTGGGGCTGGACAGCGTTCCCCATGGCCACCGACCCTGAAATCCTGTTCAGCCAAGAACAAATGTTCTTGAAGTTTAAACCTGGTCAGCTGAGTTTTATTTGTATCCAGAAGCATTTCCAATGGACACATATATATATTTCATATCTGGTTGAATGACTGCTTATATATTTGGTATCTAAGTTTAATTTTTTTTGGGGGGGCGGGTCTGGGGTGTAACCCAGGGGCATTCGACTTCCAAGCTATACCCCCGGCCCTATTATTTGTTTGTGTGTGTGTGTGTGTGTGTGTGTGTGTGTGTGTGTGTGTGGTGTGGTACTGGGGGTGGAACCCAGGGGTTTTCTACCCCAGGGCTATACTCCCAGACCTATTTTATATTTTATTTGGAAACAGGCTCTCACTAAGTTGCTGAGAGCCTCACTAAGTAGCTGAGGCTGGCTTCGAACTTGCACAATCCTCCTGTCTCGACCTCCCTAGTGCTGGGATTACAAGCATGCACCACCATACCCAGCTTTTTATTCTTTAATTTGAAACAGGGTCTCACTGAGTTGCAAAGGGCCTCACTAAGTAGCTGAGGCTGGCTGTGAAACACGATCCTCCATTCTCAGCCTCCCAAATGCTGGGATTACAAGCGTGTGCCTAAATTTAAAAAAAAAATTTTTTTTTGAGGGTCTGGGGATGGAACCCAGGGGCATTCGAACTCCGAGCTATTTTTTAATTCTTTATTTTGAAACCGTGTCTCACTGAGTTGCAGAGGGCCTCACTAACCAGGATCCTCTGGTCTCAGCCTCCGGAATGCTGGGATTACAAGTGTGTGCCATCACACCCAGCTTAAGTTTAATTATTTCTAATACTACCACATTTGCTTTGTCTCTGTGTACATTTCTTGTTTTTTTGTTTTTTTGTTTTTTGGGTTTTTTTTGGTGGTACTGGGGGTGGAACCCAGAGGCTTTCTACCTCCAGGCTATACTCCCAGACCTTTTTTTTTATATCTTATTTTGAAACAGGGTCTCACTAAGTTGCTGAGAGCCTCACTAAGTAGTTGAGGCTGGCTTCGAACCCATGCGATCCTCCTGTCTCAGACTCCCAAGCGCGGGGATTACAAGCGTGCGCCACCACGCCCGGCTCTGTGTACATTTCTAATTTCAGTGTATGTGGAAAATAATTGTAGACATCATGATACTTCACTCTTTCTGCATAAATTTCCTAAAATTTTTCCTTCATAACTACAATGCCATTATCTCTCCCCAAATCTTAGTAACTCCCCAATGCCATTTGAGAGCTGGTCCATATTCGGTTTCCTCTACTACCCCCCAAAATGTGTTATTGTGGTTGAACAGACTTGCCATTTAATTGCACAGGTGGGACTTGAAGTATTTTTTAGTTTCTTCTTCTTTTAATCAAAATGGAAGATTCACCACCCCCTCCTTCTGAGACAACAGCTTTACTCACTAGCTCTTTGTGGCTTCTGAGCATAGTAGAATCCCTGGGAAGATCTGAATAAAGCTTTGGAGTTAAGACTGTAACAAATCACCCAAGCTCATCATCCACACACCTTCCAAGAGTGCTGTAAAAATTCCCACTTGGAAACTTATTCGGGATGGAGTGTGTGTACTAATGCTCTTCTCCATTAGACCAGGAGGCAAAAAGCCCATGAATGTTTAATGTGGAGTTAGGCACCCACTCCGGGAGGCAGGCTTCTTGGTTTAGGATCCTAACTTGCTCCCTCCATTCCAAATGAACACATACATCATGTTCCCGAGTTTACAAGAAAGGTTGTGAGAAAACAAATAGGAGGTGACATTTTTACCCATCATTCTAGTAATTATAATACTAATTGTTTACGTGTAATAGTCAACATTTTTGTAAATATAATTCCAACAAATTAGGATGCACCCAAACTCTGGAAGTGAGATGGGAAAACAAAGCTAATTGCCTTGTGGCATTTAAATTAGCAATATCAATTGAGATTTTTCTAGGACCTTGCTACATTAAAAAAAATAAATGTCAAGCCGGGCGTGGTGGTGCACGGTTGTAATCCCAGCATTCCGGAGGCTGAGACCAGAGGATCGCAGTTCGCAGACAGCCTCAGCTACTTAGTGAGGCCCTCTGCAACTTAGTGACACCCTGTTTCAAAATAAAGAATAAAAATCAGGGCAGGGGGTGTAGCTCGGAGGTCAAACGCCTCTGGGTTCCGTCCCCAGACCCGCTTTAAAAAAAAAGTCATTTGATTGTCTTTGCTTATTTTTCATTTTACTTAATGAAGGCCACTGTGCTCACTAGGGCCGTGTCATTTTAGAGTTCTGTGAATGCAAGCAGAACTGTCTCCACAGAAGCTACATCCCCTATCTCACCAAGAGATCTTACCAAAGTTCATCTAATCAGAGACTTACCTAAAGAACTCGCCTCTCCCTTGGTGCACCTGGCACTTACAGTTTTAGTCTGTTTCTCCTCATTTCCAGAATTTTCAATATCATTCAGTTCACCCACCATTACTACATGCTAGGAGAAAAAAGGTTTCAAATAGTGAAAAATGCATTCAAACCGTGACCATAGGTATGGGCATAAACTAGAAGTCAATTCACTTAATTGACTTAATCCAATTGGCGTCTTCTAGGCCCATTTATATTGTTCTTATTTCAACTGCAAAAAAGTTAATTGTGTAATTCATTACAAGGGCTTTATTGCACATGAATAAAGTCATAGCAATTGTCACGGACAAATAAAGGCCTATTATTAATGCTCAGAACCAATTCTTTGGGGGGAAATAGCCACCTATAATCAGGGACTCAACAGATAAATCACACACACACTCATACACACACACTCACACATACACACACACACACACACACACACACTCACAAACGGTTCAGATACGTCTTGACTAAATTATCTGTGTTGCCATTCAGCCCAGGAACAAAGGTCTAAGTGCTTTGCCCTTTGCTAATATGCTGTTTTTCCAGTTTTGATTTTTAAAGAGAATAAGTTTATTAAATCTGATAGTTTATAACTAATGCAAGTTACAATATAAGCTGCCTTGCATTTTTTTTTACTAATATATATCCTCAAGAAACAAATGTTCGTTTCTGTTAATGACCATTTTACTACTAAGTAGACAGAAAACGAGGAATTCCCCAAATGATTAGTTTGCTCACCGAACATAGACAGCAGGAGGGTCTGGATCGCTCCCAGGGCTCACAGAGGCCAAAGAGGATGGGAATCACAAAGCAGACCGGCTCTGGGCTTCGGGACCGCGCGCTCGGGGCGCCGCCGCCGCGTGCAGCTTTGCAGAAAGTGCTGGAGGTGCAAATGTGCCCTGTGGGTTGTCCAAAGAGAGGCCAGCAGTTTCTGCCACCCGTGACCGCCCAGCACAATACTCTCTGGCAGGGGCCCTTCTGGGCCAGTAGGTCACTGCGCTGGGAGAAGGGGACATAGACTGCAGCCAGTCCTGGGGGCCTGGACAAGAACAAGGTGTGTCAAAATGTCCTTGTCATAAAAACCTGGATGCATGCAGAAAGATTCATTCAAAAATCTTTAAAAAAAAGCTGGGCATGGTGGTGCATGCCAATGGTCCCAGTACTTGGAGGCCGAGACAGGAAGATTGCAGGTTTAGGGTCAGCCTCAGCAACCTAGTGAGATCCTGTTTCCAAATAAAAAATAAAAAGGGCTGAGGGTGTAACTCAGAAGTAGAATGCCCTTGGGTTCAATCTCTAGTCCTGAAAAGAAAAAAAAATTCTTAAAAGAAAAAAGTTCTATTTATACTTTGAAATATGTCAGGAATTATTTAGGTGCAAATAAGAGCTGATCCTCTGCAGTTACATGGACAGCTGGTCTTTGGAGCTCCGCCCTGCTAGGAGGCTGGTCCCAAGGGCCGAAGCTTTCCCAGAGCGGGCTCTGGCCAATCTCTCTCTCCCCCCTCACTCTGAGGCTCCAAATGTCAAGCATAGCATCTCATCCCTAGGCCAAGAGTTCAGGCTGGACCCTGAACAGAGGCCTCATCAGAAAAATTAATGCAAGCCCAAGCTTCAGGCTGTCCTCCTGGGTCAGCCTTCCTTCTAGAGGCAATCGGGAGGATGCCATTGGTAAGGGGACTTTGAGGAGCCAGCCTTTGCATGAAACACAGTGTTTGGGGAGGAGAGTGGGGCTGGGATTATCTTCAGGTATATCCATCAGCATACTTGCAGGCACAGTCTAAATATCTGACCACATAACTTAGAGGAAATAAGATGAATTTTCTTATGGTTTGGGGCTCAGTCTATGTGGGGTTGGATACTGCAAATCTCAGGGCATGGCCACAGGAGGCAGAGGGAGAGTAAATGGGCTGTACGACTCACATCAGGAAGGCTGGAAGCAAGAGAGAGCAGAGGGAGGAGGGACTCTTTCCTATGACCCACAAGCTGCACCCCAGGGACCCACCTCCAGCCGCACCTTATCAGCCTACCAGGTACCATCCAGGTAAATCCCATTCAGTGGATCTATCCACTCTTGGGGTTATAACCAATTATATCAACCCTGAATATTAATAAATGAGCTCTTTAGGGAATAGTTTATATCCAACTATCACACCAGGTCTCTGGTTCGTAACACCGTGGACACAATTTAGTGGGGTCTATGGCCCAACGCAAGTCTCTTTTCTGACCCAGGTGCTTAGTCTTGAGTCAAGGACACTGGAGTCTGAGTCGCTTCCGTGCTGGTCTCTCTCAGGCAGGCTACACCGTTAGTCTATACAGCTTGTGTTTGGTCAATGGTAAAGAGTTAGTTGAGAAATGGAGATAACAGGGCACTCAGTTTATAAACATTCTGCCAAGGAAACCCAAAATGATTTAATAAAAGCATTCAACTTCATACATTCTAGATAAATTATTTAAACTTTGCTGCAAATCCTTCAGCCTAAAATAAATGGCTTTGTTTGCAGAAATGGTGTCACACATTTGTCAGAACCCCTTACCCGCTGGGAAGTGCTGCAGTCCTGGTGATGGGGCGCTCAGAGAGCGGAGCGCTGCAAGCTGGCAGGTGTGGCCCAAGCGCCAAGACTCACCCTTCCATCTGGGGCCCAGCACAGGGCAGGCACTTGGGAACGGAGACCCATTCGCTGTACTTGCAAGTGTAGAACTAGGGGAGCTAAGAAGAAACTGGGCACCTCCAGCCTCACCTTTTATGCATACATGTGCTACCCCGCATGGGGAGCAGAGGATGGGGAAATTCTTTCCAAAAGGAAAATATTCACTAGCGTATGGAGATAGTGCAACTTTAAACCTACTGGTGGTTTCTCTAGGCAGGATTCAGCAGGAGTTAAAAAAAAAAAAGCCAGTTTAGCACAGAAAAATGTGACTCTCTGGGGGAACAGAAGAAAGTACTTCATCAAATGGCTCTCAAGTAGTGCAAATTTTCTCAATTAAAAAGCAAGATACAGCTGGGTGTGGTGGCGTACGCTTGTAACCCTAGCACTTGGGAGGCTGAGACAGGAGGATCACGGGTTCGAAGACAGCTTCAACCACTTAGTGAGGCTCTCAGCAACTTAGTGAGACCCTGCTTCCAAATAAAACATAAAAAAATGGGTCTGGGAGTGTAGCCCAGAAGTAGAAATCCACTGGGTTTCATTCCCAGTAACACACACACACACACACACACACACACACACACACAATATAAATAAATAAAAAATAAGAAGGGCTGAAGATGTAGATTGGAGAGGTAGAATACTCTTTGATTCAATCTCCAGTAAAAAAAAATAAATAAGTTTAAACCCAAGCAATACTTTTACATTTACATATGTACACCATAGCTACATGTTTAGTGAACATTTTGTTCAACAATGGACCACATAGACTATGGTGGTACCATAAGATTATACTGGAGTTGAAAAACACTTAGTGCCTAGTGATGTCAAAGCCACCTTAGCTTGTATAAGAATGCTCTGTGGTGTTCTCACAATGACAAGTCACTCCACGATGCATATCTGAGAGTGTGTTCCTATCGCTAAACAATGCATGACTATAGGCATATATCGACATATATAATATATACTCATGCCTTCTGCTGTACATGTATATATGAGTATTTTATCATAAGCTAGAGTTATGAAAATGGTTCTAATTAAAGATGTTTGTAAGCTGGGCGTGGTGGTGCATACTTGTAATCCCAGCATTCGGGAGGCTGAGACAGGAGGATCACGGTTCACAGACAGCCTCAGCTACTTAGTGACATCCTTTGCAAGTCAGTGAGACCCGGTTTCAAAATAAAGAATAAAAAAATAGGCTAGGGGTGCAGCTCAAAGGTAGTATGCCTCTGGGTTCCAATTCCAGTACCGTAAATAAATAAATAAATAAATATGTTTGTATATATAAACATAATAGTGTTAAAACAAAACTCCTGAGACTGAGGGATATCTGAAGTAAAAAAGTATTTTGAGCTGTTACAAATTTTAGCCAGAAAACAAATTCCGCAATGCCCAGTAGCAGTGCTTGGTTGTGGGTTGTGGTTGTGGTACGTCTGCCTGATCAAAGAGGCTTTTTTTTTTTTTTTTTTTTGCGGTTCTGGGACTGAAACCCAGGAGCATTCTGCCTCCGAACTACACCTCCAGCCCTACTTTTTATTCTTTATTTTGAAACAGGGTCTCACTGAGTTGCAAAGGGCCTCATTAAGTAGCTGAGGCTGGCCGCGAACCACGATCCTTCTGTCTCAGCCTCCCAAATACTGGGATTACAAGCGTGCACCACCACGCCAGGCAAAGAGCCTTTTTTTTTATATATATACTGGGGATTGAACCCAGGGGCATTCTATCTCCCAGCTACATTTCCAGCCCTTTTTATTTTACTTCTTTTTATTATTATTATTATTGGTGCATTGTAGTCACATCTTAATGGAGTACAAGATGGTAGAGGCATACATGCACACATCACTCATTTAGCCCTTCCCCTATTCTCATCCCCCTCCCTTCTTCTCATGTTTGGCTTAGTGACTGAATTCCTTATTTTCTTTTTAAAAAAGGGTCTCAATGAGTGATGGTGCACGCTTGTAATTCCAGCATTTGGGAGGAGGAGACTGGAGGATCGCGGTTCAGGCACAGCCTCAGCTACTTAGTGAGGTTCTTTGCAACTCAGTGAGACCTTGTTTCAAAAATAAAAAGAGTAAAAAATAGGGCTGGGGGTGTAGCTCAGAGGTAGAATGCCCCCTGGGTTCCATCACTGGTACCACAAAAACAAAAAAAGGGGTCTCACTGAGTTGTAATTAAGTTTAGAATATCTCAGAATTTGTTTAGCAGTAGATACATCACAGATATGTATACATAAATAAATATGTTTTATGTACATCAATATATAAGTATATGTATGCATACTAATGATTCCTGTGATCTAACTCCAACTTTCAATGCTTTGGACATGAACAGAGTAAACAGAAAAGTAAAAATAAATCCCCTAAGTCTTGACAGAAGTGGGGGCAGGGAAAAAAGTAATATTTAGCATAAGATGCCCAATGTTTTGGAAAGTACCTGTCTTTAATAAGCTATAAACATTTCAGAGCCGGGCATGGTGGCTTATGCTTGTAATCCCAGCATTTGGGAGGCTGAGACAGGAGAATCGCAGGTTCAAGGCCAGCCTCAGATACTTAGGCCCTCTGCAACTTAGTGAGACCCTGTTTCAAAATAAAGAATAAAAATAGGGCTGGGGGTGTAGTTCGGTGGTAGAATGCCCCTGGGTACCCACAGTACCACACACAAAAAATTTTCAGACTTTATTCCTTTATGCTTTCCATCCCTTCAGGAAATAAAACCAGTATCCAAAGTGAATTTTAGGAGAGAAATTTTAGGGATTATTCACTGGCCCAGGCAGGCTAGGCTTATCTCCTTTAAAAGATGCTTCTCATTGTTTTCATTTTCTGTGGTTGTTCTAAATAAAATAAACTGGTAACTGAGAAATCGTTGCTAGGCTTGTACATGACAAGAGATGGATTCTCACTCTCCAAAGGAGACTATTTTCCCCTCGCTACACATTGCCTGATCGAATTACGCCCTCGACTTAGTCACCCAGGGACAACTGAAACCCAAGGCTCAAAAGAGAACAGGGAGGAAGCAGCAGGGAAGCAACTGGACAGAAGGCTTCTCGGGGGTCCTGCACTTTCTGGTTTGGACCAAATCTTATTTTTTAGCCTGTGTACTCCTCCTACAGACACTGGTGGCCAGGATTTCCTCAAGAAAAACGCTGAGCCCAGGTGCAGATTCTACAGCCACACTGCCCGGGGTCAAGCCCAGTTTCACTCAGCAGCCACGAGGCCGCAGCCAGCCTCCTTGGTTTCCTCGAGCCTCCGTTTTTCATCTCTAAGTGGGGCTAATAACTACTTACCTGACAATATGCCAGTGAAGATTAAACAAGAATGTATGAAGATGCTTAAGAGCTTGTGTGGAGTAGATGATGCTTCAAAAGAGCATAGCTATTGCCATTTAGTAGTAGGAGTATTTACATGTTCAATTATTATTATTATTTATTATTATTATTATTATTATTATTATTATTATTATTACCTGCTGGAAGAGGACAGCAGGCTGAGCCCTCAGAACAGAATCCATAGCAAAAGCTTTGGAATGACAGGGAGCACAACAAAAACAAACTTTGCAATTTGAAATTGATGCTTATCCAAGTGTTTCGGCACACACCTGTAATCCTAGTTCTTGGGAGTCTGAGACAAGAGGATCACAGGTTTGTGGCCAGCCTCTGCAATTCAGTAAGGTCCTGTTTTGAAATAAAAAATAAAAATGTCTGGGCATGTAGCTTAGAGGTAGAATGCCCCTGGGTTAAATCCCAATACCCCTGCCAAGAAAAAAGAAAGAAGAAAAATTGTTTCTTAAGCAATGAATATATGGATTCTCCTTATAAAACTAAAACAACACAAATAAGGGCAAACTTTCTTTTGCCCATCATCCTGATCCTGCTGCCCTGTGCTCTTTTTAGGATGGAATCCATCCTCTCAGGTCATACTCAGAAAAATTTACACTATTCACTTTGATTCAAATAAATGGACTCCTACTCTATACACTATCTTGCATTTTTTTTCCTTTTCCCTTCCTTTTCTTTTTCTTTCTTCCGTGTGTGTGTGTGTGTGTGTGTGTGTGTGTGTGTGTGTGTAATGCTAGAGATTGAATCCAGGAACATTCTGCCTCCAAGCCACATCCCAGCAACATATATATATATATATATATATGAATTTTTGGACATAGGATCTTGCTAAGTTTCTGAAGACCTCAGTAAGTTGCTGAGGCTGGCCTCGAACCTGTGATGTTGCCTCAGCCTTTCAAGTACTGAGATTACAGGCATGCGCCATCAGTGTCTGAATACAACTGCTTTTTTCTTTAAATAGTGTCTAGAGAGTTCCATGTTAGTATATGTAAATATTCCTACTTCACTCATTGTCTTTAATTTGTGCCTACTCCTAGTAAACATGAAGATTGCTTCATGGGTCTGGTGAGCATCCATCCCTTGCCTCTGTCTATTCCACAAGCCATTGCATTGTGGGAGAAATATCCCTGGCCTGTGATACTGGTTATTGTTCTTTGGTTCTGGTATCCTAACTAGAAGTGAGACCTTGAGACCTTGAGTTAATCATTAAAACACTGCGAATTTACTTTCCTTGTCTATTTAATGAATTGAACTATGGGATTTCCAAATTCCCCACCCAGCTGTGGGAATTAGTGCCTTGGGTGTTGAAACAGATAAAAAGCTCTCTTTTCCAAATGTCGGGATGAGGAGCTGGAGTGCTTGGGCACAGCTCATGATCTCTGAGGAGGCTGGTTGAAAGTCGCTGCAGCTGGAATCATTTACT
Organism: Muscardinus avellanarius; assembly: GCF_963383645.1. Classification (NCBI taxonomy): domain Eukaryota; kingdom Metazoa; phylum Chordata; class Mammalia; order Rodentia; family Gliridae; genus Muscardinus; species Muscardinus avellanarius. The sequence goes on along the minus strand of NC_137795.1, from coordinate 28,453,183 downwards.
GGGAATAGAAGTAGGGCGTGAGAGGGCAGACCCGGGGAAGTGCTAAAAGGGAGAACCCTGAGTGCTCTGCAAGGGTGTGTCTAGTTGTTTGTTCAACTTGTATTGAGCATCTACCTACCTTATCCCATGGTGGGGATCTGACAATAACAAGCCAAGACTGTTAGCCTTTGCGCTTCCAACGTCTCACCACGGCGTGCCCTCCGCACCCGGCACCTGCATCATGGTGTTGCTTCTCTTGTTCCTCATCTATTTGCTATTGGAGAATCTGCTAAAGCCTCGGAAAGCTGCTTGTCAGCGTGTTTTCAGTGTATTTCCCAACTGAATCTCACTATTAATGTTTAATCAGTAGAGGAGGAAGTGGTTAACAATACCATTATTATTTTTATCATTGTTTTTGGAACAATGTTCCAAAACCAATGGATATACCAAAGGATATATGTTCTTTACTATACCAAAGGATAAATGTTCTTTCACTAGTGAACAGAAATCTGGACAAGTGGGGAACTGAATGTGGGGGCGGGTGGGGGTTGAACAGGAGGGCTGCAGTGTTGGGAGAGGGAAAGACCACCCACGGACCCCCTCCTTCCCTTTAACTTCTCAGCTGCAGTGGGTCAAAAGACTTGGGAGCTCCAGCATGACGTAGCCATGGTGCGGAGCCTCAGAGAGCTAAGTTCACTGCTCTGCCCCACATCTTAGATTCTATTAGGTTTGTTCACAACCTCAACCCATTTTCCTATTCCCACCTATACATGTGGTCCCAGAGTTCAAGACACATACGCACACACTGGGGATTGAACCCAGGGACATTCTGCTTTTGAGTCCTTTAAAAAAAAGTGTTGTTGTTGTTGTTGTTTGTTGTTGTTGTTGTTGTTTTAAACAGAGTCTTGCCAGAATCGGGGCCTCCCATGAGGCAAGGCCACTGCTTGAGCCAGTGAGGTCTGGATCAGTCCACTGGGTAGCCAGGCCACAACTGGGGCCATCAAGAGTGGGATTGGTATTTGCAACATGGCATGCACAGAGAAATATCGCAGAAAATTAAAACCAGATGCTTCCCCTAATCAGCAATAATTAGGAGGAAAGGGGCAACAGGAAGTGGTTGAGCTATAGAAAGGGCCCTATAGTGAAGCAATTAAGGTGACCAATCAGAGGGTATGGAATAGGGGAGGATGGAGCCTCTTTAAAAAGCAGGAGGTACATAAACATATGTATCAAAGTTAATCACCAAACAAGCATGGGATCGAGGGAGGGGGAGGGAATGGGATGGGGGCTGGATGAGGGCTAATTGGATGATGTGTGCTTGTATATCCTCTCAAGTCTTGTATTCCAATGTGATATATGATTACAATGCACCAATAAAAATAAATTTAAAAAAAAGTCTTGGTAAATTGCTGAGGGTTTCACTAAATTGCTGAAACTGGCCTCCCACTAGTGATCCCCCATTCTCAGCTTTCCAAGTACTGGGGATTACAGGCGTGAGCCACCATAGCTGGCTCCAAACTTCCTTCTACTTCACTCTTAGGATGAGCTATGTCTTTGGAGTGAGAGATAGAGAGCAAAGACCCTCCTAACCCCATGGGGTTTCCTAGTTGACAAAAAAAAAAAAAAAAAAAGAAAGAAAGAAATAACTTTGGCCTAATCTTAAAATATCCTATTTAAGTGAAAATAGTAAAGAATAAACCTCATTTAGGATCAAAAGTTTAAAATGTAAGCCCGGCATGGTGGTGCACTCTTGTAATTCCAGCATTTGGGAGGCTAAAACAGGAGGATTGCAGTTCTTGGACAGCCGCAGCTACTTAGTGAGGCCCGTTGCAACTCAGTGAGACCCTGTTTCAAAATAAAGAATTTAAAAAATGGGGTTAGGATGTAGCTCGGAGGTTGAATGCCCCTGGGTTCCATCCCCAGTACCACACACACACACAAAAGTTTAAAATGCATGTGTACCTGGCAGTGGGGGAGCACACTTGTAATCCCAGTACTTGGGAGGCTGAGACAAGAGGACCACAGGTTCTCGGCCAGCCTCAGCTACTTCGTGAGGCTTAGTGAGACCCTGTTTTAAAATAAAGAATAATATGCCGGGCGTGGTGGCGCACGCTTGTAATCCCCACGCTTGGGAGGCGGAGACAGGAGGATTGCACAGGTTCGAAGCCAGCTGTGCTGGCTTTAAGAGACCCTGTTTCCAAATAAAAAGTATAAAATAGGTCTGGAGTGTAGCCCGGAAGTAGAAGGGCTTCCAGGAACCCCAGTACCACCAAAAAATAAATTAATAAAAACAAATAAATAAATAAATAAATAAAAATAAAATAAAGAATAATAAAAAATAGGGCTGAAGGTGTAGCTCAGAAGTAGAATACCCCTATATACAGTGTGAGTGTGCATGCATGTGTACACACAGACCAGATTGTATTTAATAGAGAAACTTCATTAGAAATACAACAATTTGTTGCTGGGCGTGGTGGGGCACGCTTGTAATCCCTGCACTTGGGAGGCTGAGACAGGAGGATCACACAGGCTGGAAGCCAGCCTTAGCTACTTAGTGAGGCTCTCAGTAATGTAGTGAGACCTTGTTTCCAGATTAAAAAAAAAAAAGTTCAGAGGCAGAAAGCCCCTGGGTTCTACCCCCAGTACCACCAAAAAATTAAAAATTGAAAAAAAAAGAAATACAATTTGTTTTCACTGTGACTAAGCCCAATATAAGAATGGTAGAAAGTTGAGTAAGCAGAGTTCAAGAACAGATATAACTTTCTGTGGCACCATGCCTGCCTGTAATCCCCGAGGCAGGAAGATCACAGGTTCAAGGCCAGCCTTAATTAGCAAGACCTTGTTTCAAAATAAAATAGGGCTGAGAGCTAAGCTTGGATGTAGAATGCCCCTGGGTTCAATCCCTAGTACAAAAAAATAGTTTAATTTGAAGTACTTATATGTATTGCTGTCCCACAGAAAGATCTGCAAAGACAATAGCAAAAATGACAGAAATGTGAAGGCTGTACACTCAGTCAAGGGGAAAGACCCAGCAGTGACGAAAGCTCTCTGGGGCCCAGAACCCTGAACTCCATGGGCGTGTAGGCTACCTCCCACTAAAATCCATTCTGATCCCTTTGCCTGTGAGATGCTCTGAGATTTTGTCTTCGTTACATAAACCTTATTTTGCCCCAAGAGTGAGATGAACAACCTTGAAACATCTTTGAAAGCTTCATTTTTTATACTGCAAGTCAGCGCCTCTCATTAGCTGAAATTCACTTACTGTTTCTTACCTAGTAGTCATAGTTTTCTGCCCTTTGAATCTCTTGCATACACTGCTATTTTTCTAACCAATAACATACAAAACGCTGCTGTAGAGCAAAGAGCACGAACACCGGCCAGGCGGGGAAGCTGTTTTTATTATGATGGCTTCCTTATGTTGTATACACTGCGATATCCAGCTAGACGAGTTCTGTGGTTAATATATTTGAAATGAAAAGATTCCAACTTCTTCAAAATTTGTGTTCTCAAAGGCTGTCTTCTTGAATTTCTATATTTTAAAAGCAATCTTCTGAAAACTAAGATCGTGTTTAAATCGGCTTTGCAAATTCCAGCAAGAAACTGTGTCCATATCATTTGAGGATCTATTCTGTCGGCTTCCCCCTAGCCAAAAAGATAAGCCATTTTTTAAAAAATTGGAAGATACTTTAATTTTCTTAAGTATTCAACATACAGCTAACTAGGCTCCTTAGGAGTCATAATATACAAAAAGAAAGGGACAAAGAATAGGATGCCAAGAATAGCAGAAGAAAAAGAAAACATTACAGTTCCATAGCGAGAGAACAAAGCAAATCTCAACTGAACTGTGATTTTATTACTCTGGATGTGTTGGGGGTTTTTGTGTGTGTGTGCGTGTGTATTTTTTCAGCACTGGGGATCGGGGATTGAACTCAGAGGGATTTTACCTTCGAGCTCTACCTTCAGCCCTATTTTTCTTTATTATGAAAAATGGTCTTACTAAATTGCGGAGAGATTACTAAGTAGCTGAGGCTGGCCATGAACCTGTGATCCTCCTGTCTCAGCCTCCCCTGTACTGGGATTACAAGTGCGTGCGCCAGCACACTCGGCAGTGTTAGCTGTTTCCAACTGACCGTGAGTAAATTGGTTCAAAATGACCACTGCAGCTCTTTTCAGAGCGCAGGGCATGCTGAGTTGCATGAAGTCCTTTCATATGACAATTGGGAAGCAAAATTAAAGCACCGAGCTGTCTGGCGGCTGCAAAGCCCAGATCGAGAAGTGGACTTTGGATCTAATTTACCTACAGACTCCAGAGTAGTTTCACCTTTTGTACAATTGTCTTTATTAATGTGTGAACTAAACAAAAGCAACCAAACAAACAAAAAATAGGACACATGTGCCCAGTGGGCTGCTGTGGGCTTCAAAGTTTACTCAGTGACAGGAAGCAACTGGGCAATCTTAGCAAAGGAGTGATGTGCTCTGATTACCCTTTATAAAACTGGCTGAGGTTGATTTTGTGGAGAATAAACGACACAGGGTAGTAATGCACGGAAACAAAAAGATCAGTGCTCTTTTCTGGTCCTTCTGCTTCCGTGTTCTTGGAAGGGCTGTGGCAAGGGGTGCCATGACTGATCCATGCAGGTGATGGAGAGCAATCCTTGTGTGGTGCTGTCGTGAGAGTTATTGAGGTAAATATGTGTAAGTGGCTTAACACAGCACCAACAACGGGGCAGGATTCGATGTGGCGTTACTATTGTTACTTTCCTGGTTATTATTTTTAGGTGATTCACCTGTACCTCATTTCCTAAGTTTTGGCACTCCTGTTGCTAAAGGGATTCCAAATACCCTTTGCTTCCCTCCAAACATTTCCTCCACAGTCCCAAAGCAGCCCTGCACACTGAAAGCTTATGTGTTTAGTTAAAAATGCTTGAAATTCTATGTTAAGACTTTTTATTCATTGTGGTTGTCAATCCTACCATCTGTGACTAGGGAGCCAGTGTGGTGGCAAATTCTGAAACAGTGCAGCTTCCAGGGATGACTGACAATGTCCTGCCATTTCTGCATGTCACAGTGATGGGGAGCAGTGCTGGACTTAGTACTTGAGAGCTGAGGGTACTAAATGAGATGCCCTCTACAGGTGATCTTCCTACCTAAATGTCCCATGCCATCCTTCTGGGAGACACTGAGGTGCCAGGAAAATCTCCATGCAGGTGTGGAAGTCATGCAGCCTGGGGTACCTGAGGACCAAGTGGAGGGCCAGGTCTTAGCCTCCCCCCCAACAAGTACAAGAATTGAAATATCTTTATTTGTTATTGCTAAGTCTTAGCTTCCTTATGCTAAAATGGGAACATTTTCCCTCACTATATCTTTGAAAAGTTAAGAAAATTCTGTAAGACAACATGTACCTGTGTATTTATAAAATTGTAAATTATCTAAGAATAAACATAGAAAGCTGCACATACACATTGATAATGAAATGGAAAATGCAGCATCTGCCTGAGTGAATTCATAATTTAATCATCAGTAATTAAAAACCTACAAGTTCCTATCAGAGAAGAAAAAAGGAAATGTGCTTTCAGAATTATAGGCCTGTTTTTCACAAACAAAGGATCTTATATTTAATTAAACTTTGCAAATGCCAAATCTTTTTCCTCCATGAAAGATATTTTCCCAAGCATATCCATATTGAATCAAAATAAATTAAAGATACTAAAAATACTATCTAGGCTTTTTTTTTTTTTTTTTTTTTATGTGTGTGGTACTAGGGATGGAACCCAGGAGCATTATACCTCCGAGCTACATTCTCAGCCCTATTTTTTATTCTTTATTTTAAAACAGGGTCTCATTGAGTTGCAAAGGGCCTGACCAAGTAGCTGAGGCTGTCTGCAAACCACGATCCTTCTGTCTAAACCTCCCAAATGCTGAGATGACAAGCGTGGGCCACCACTTCTAGCTCTTATCTAGGCTTTTGAAAACAGAATTAGAAGTAACATTGTTTATGATACCTACTGTCTTTTGAAAGGGGTAAAGTAAACAATCACACAACACAATTAATCTTTGTTTGTTTTGCTTTTTTTTTTTTTAGATTGTGATTGTCTCCTTTATAGCAAAAAAACCTCATCGAGAGAGACATGCCTTTGCCCAAATAAACAACAAAATAGAAGTGGGAAGCACAGGAGCAACAAACATTGAAAGCTGGACTTTGTATGACTCTTTGAAGTAGACAGTGTTCCTTTACAAGTAAAATAAATTATTCAAGCAAAATAACAAAAAAGAATTATGCTAAAATGTACTGAGGTTAAAAATCTGACAAATTAAGTATATTAGATAAGATTAATTACTGCAGTGGACACTGACTGTAACTTATCCTGAATTTACTCTCCTTTCCTATGAACAATTTGTTCAGGTAGCAGAAAGAAACCCTTCTATTTTGGTGTAGTTTAATTTCTTTTCCGATAACAGAATAAAGATTTTAGTTTTCCTAATGCAGCCACTACCTACAGACAATGATTGGTCTAAAGGTAGTGAGGAGACCCAATTTTAGTCAATTAGGCACAAATAGACATCTGCCCTGTAGGCCTCCAAGACAGCTTTTTATTCACTGTATTCAAAAGGCAAGCTCTGGCTAGAGATATATACTGTAATTACAAAAGCAATTACTATTTTACTATCATTATTATTATTAAAGCAATTATTATTATTATTATTATTATTATTATTATTATTATTATTACAGGTATAGATAAAAAGCCAGGAGAGATTTTAAATGAAATACTAAGCAAATATTTAACAAGCAATAAAGTGGGAATAGAAGAACAAAAAATATATCATAGAGATGATGAAATGGTAGACCTAAATCAAGCCATATCATTAATTACATTAAATGTTAGTTATCTAAACACATTATTTAAAAGGTAGATTGCCGGACATCTGGGAAGATGGTGACCGAGAAAAGCAGCGTTTACGAGTCCTACTAACACTCTATCTCTATTACCACAAAATCAGCGCTTTTCATAGCCAGAAAACACTATCAGCAGAGAAATAAAAGATGTAAACACAAGGGATGGAGAAAAAGAAGACTAGAAGAACAACCAGAGACCAGAAAATATACCAGCCCGCATTGTGGAACCACACCGGCACCATCATGCCTCACAGCACTAGGTTCCAGAGAGGAAAGGTAAACAAGGAGCTAAAGTGAACAGCTGCAGATCATTCGGGTGTAATTCAGCAGTTCTTTCAGTGCAAAGAACATCTAAAACTCCCAATTGCCAAGCTCATCACACCTTTTAGGGACTAAGAATGGAGCTCAAAACCAGAAAAGAAATACGCCTGCCTCACGGCCAAGGGTGTGGCAGTGGTGCCATATTGCCAGCAGCCGCGAGTTCACTACGCCCGCGACATCTCCAGATCAGCGCGCACAATAACTGTAAATGAAATAGCGGCCCCTACAGGAGAAACCCCAGCATTGCACCCCTGGGGACTTGTGCAGCTTTGATAATCTCCCTGGGTCTGAGATTTTGCAGTCCAACCCAGTGAAGGAGTAGTGGTGGCAAAGATACCACACCCTAGTCACAGCTCCCCATGGGAAAACACCCAGCCCAGCACCCCCCATGATCTTGCGCAGCCTCAATTAACTCCCTGGGTCTGAGACTTTACGATACAACCCAGTAAAGGAATAGTGGCGGCTGAGATTACAACAAACTTGAAATCCAGAGCACCCTAAGTGAAGTCGTGGTGACCTGGGGAAGAACCCAGAGAAGGCACAAACTTCTGAAATCATGGGAAAGAGAAACAACAATAGAGCAATAAATGCCCACAACCCCATTATCTCAGAACCTGATAATACAGGAATTCAGAGATCTCCAGAAGATCAAATCAGGAATGTAACTGTAGAAATAATACAGGATCTTCGAAAAGAATTTATAGAGTCTAAAAGAAATAAAGGATGCAATTATTGAAGTAAAGGCATCAATTCAAAGCACAAACAACCGATTAGAACACATGGAGAACAGAATCTCGCTCTTAGAAGATGATCATTCCAAAAATGAACACATAGTTTCTAATCTAGAAAAAAATATCTGACAGCAGGAATCTGATATTGAAGAAATATGGGCCCATTTTAAGAGAGCTAACCTAAGAATAATTGGAATAGAGGAGGGAAAAGAAAGTGAAACCAAAGGGATCAACAATCTCTTCAAGGAAGTAATAGCAGAAAATTTTCCAGACATAGAGCAAGAGGTCGATACGCAGGTCCAGGAGACGTATAGAACTCCCTTTAGACAGGATCGGAGAAGAGGATCCCCACGCCACATAATTGTCAAAATGACCAATGTGGAAGCCAAGCAGAGAATCTTAAAGGCAACAAAAGCAAAGGGCCAAGTGACATTCAGAGGCAAACCCATTAGAATCACTCCAGACTTCCCAAACCAAGTCATGAGAGCCAGAAGGGCTTGGAGTAACATATTCCAAACTCTGAAAGAAAACAACTTCCAGCCAAAAATTTCCTAACCAGCAAAAATATCTATCAAATTAGATGGGGAAATAAGAAGCTTCCATGACAAACAGAAACTGAAGGAACTTATGTCTTCAAAACCAGCGCTAAAGAAAATATTCAAAGAGATTAACTACAAAGAAGAAATAGGTAACACACACCAGAACCAGAGAAACAAGATTTTCCATCCAGAAGACAACTAAGCAAAGAAGAAAAACAGTATCTCAAACAGAAATAAAATCTCAACATATTAGGAATTAAAAGTTATCTCTCAATAATCACACTGAATATAAATAGCCTTATTCCCCAATAAAATGACATAAAGTGGCAAAATGGATTAAAAATGAGAATCCATCTGCTGCTTACAAGAAACACACTTTACAAGTAAAGATAGTAACAAACTCAAGATTAAGGGCTGGAGCAAGGTAATTCATGTTAAGTAGCCATCCTAACAAATGTAAAGTAGTATTTCACTATAGTTTTTTTTATTTCCTTAATGACTAGTTATATCATGAGAATGATGAGTGATATTCATGTGTTTATTGGTCATATAGAAATCTTTGGAGATTCATTTTCTATTTTAGTCTTTTACCTATTTCTAAATTGTATTGTTTGCTTTTATTGTTGCTAATTTTTAAGATTTATATTTGGAATATTAATATACCTTCAGATATAGCATTTGGAAATATATTATCCCATTCTATCAGTAACTTTTAATTCTGTTTACACTGTCTTTGGATGTACAATATTTTCTATTTTTTATGAAGTTTGTTTATTCTTTTGTTGCTTGTGCTTTTGGAATCATATCCAAGAAATCACTGCTGATTTCAGTGTTGTGAAGTTTTATGACCCTGGTTTTCTTCTAAAAGTTTATAGTCTTAAGATTTATATTTATGTCTTTTATCTATTTTGAGTTAATATTTGTATATGGTGTTAGGTAAGGGTCCAATTTTATTATTTTTCATGTAGTTATTATTTTTCAACAATATTTAGTAAAAAGATTATTTCCTTCACCAAATGTTCTTGGAAACCTTGTCAAAATAACTTGACCATATACAAAAGAAAAAAATAACAAACATCAAAGTTTTTCAGGAAACCAAGCATGGGGAGGGGGGAGGGGGAGGGAAGGGTTAGGGACTGGGTAGGGGCTGAATGAGTGATGTGTGCATGTATATCTCCACAAGATTTTTATCTCATTAAGATGTATGGCTATAATCCACCAATAAAATTTTATTTAACAACAACAAAAAATAAAATTGGAAACAGTAACAAAATATAAATGAAAATAATTAATTTTGAAGCCCTCAAAAATACTGAAGAAAAACATTTAACACTTACTATCTTAATAATTTTAAGTATATAGTACAGTACTGTTAACTATATGCTTTGTGCATGTATGCATATTGTTATTCACAGATCTCTGTAATTTTCTCATTTGTAAAACTTAAATTCTATACCTATTATAAAAACATTGGTGTTCCCTGATGATTAGTGAGGTTGAGCATGTTTTCATATTCTTATTTTTCATTTGTATATTGTCTTTGGAGAAATGTATATTGAAGTCTTATATTGAATCTTTTGCACAAGAAATGGGGGTGGTTTCTAGAGCAAGAAAAAGGATGGGAGACAGTTCTGTCCTGGAGTCTCATAAAGGAATGTATCCCTGAGCTAAAACCTTGACTTCAGCCTAGAGAGACCACCTTAAACTTTAACACACAGAACTGTATTATAATAACTTTGTGTTGTTACCAAGCTACGAAATTCAGTATAATTTGTTACATCAGTAGTAGAAAACTAATGGATTGTGCTTATCTCCATGTTGGGAGTTTTTCTGCAAATGAACAGACTCGTGTAAAGGAACAGTCTCAAAACACAGTACTTTACAGTTTACAAAGTACCATTTATGTCCATCCACCTGCTATTCACTTAGCCAAGTGATATTTAATCTTGCCTACTATGATTTTTGTTAAGCTTTGGGAAAATGGGGTGAATAAAATAACATTCATTTCTTACTAAAAAAAAAATAAATAAAAATAAAAAAGGTAGATTGCCAGGCATGGTGGCACATGCTTGTAATCCCAATACTTGGGAGGCTGAGACAGGAGGACTGCAGGTTCTCCCTGCCAGCCTCAGGTACTCAGGTGAGGCCCTCTGCAACTTAGTGAGATTCCGTCTCAAAAATAAAGAATAAAAAATAGGGTCGGAGGAGGGGCAAGAGAATGGGCTGGGAACTGGGTAAGGGCTAAATGAGTGATGTGTGCACATATGTCTCTACCATCTTCTACTCCATTAAGATGTATGACTGCAATGTACTAATAAAAATATTTTTTAAAATTGGGTCTAGTGTGGGAGGCTGAGACAGGAGGATCGCACAGGTTCAAAGCCAGCTGCTACTTAGGCTCTCAGCAACTTAGTGAGACCCTGTTTCCAAATAAAAATATAAAATAGGTCTGGGAGTCTAGCCCAGAGGCAGAACACCCCTGGATTCCATTCCAGTACTATAAAAATAAATAAATAATAAATAAATAAATAAATAAATAAATAAATAAATAAATAACAGGGCTGTGGGTGTAGCTCAGAGGTAGAATGCCCTTGGGTTCAATCCCCCATACTATAAATAAGTAAATAAATAATAAAGATTATCTTACCTTTACCAGAGTGGATTAGAAAACAAGATCCAATTATATACTCTCTATAAAAGATGTACTTTAAAAAGACACAAGCAAGCTAGGTGTGGTGGCCTACATCTATAATCCCAGGCTGAGAGGAGGATGTAGGTTCAAGGACAGCCTGAGCAAGTAGTGAGACTCTCTTCAACCTAGCAAAACCCTATTTCCAAATACGAAATAAAACTGGGCTGGGGGTTGAATGGTCCTGGGTTCCACCTTTAGTACCACACACACACACACACACACACACACACACACACACGACAGAAGTAGGTTTTAAAGCATATGGAATAAAAAAGATATACCATTTTTTTAAATGCTTAAGCAACCTTAAGGGAAGTCACAAAATCAAATGAATAAAAATAGGGAACTAACAGAAAATAAAAATAAAAGACTCAATTCTCAGTTTATCAATAATTACATCAAATATAAATGTAAACACACAAGGCTTGCCTTGGGGGAAAATGAACACTGACTTTTTCTTTAAATCATACACAAAAATTAAATCAAACTATATGCCAGGCTGGGCATGATGGTACACTCCTTTAATTCTAGTACTTGGGAGGTTGAGACAGCAGGATCGCAGGTTCAAGGACAGCCTCAGCAAGTAGCGAAACTCTCATCAACCTAGTGAGTCTGTTTCCAAATAAACAATAAAATAAGGCTGGGGTTCTAGCTTGGAGGTAGAATTCCTCTGGGTCCAAACCCTAGTACCACACACACACATACAAAAAAAAAAAAAAAACTGTATGCCAGGTGAACCTAAAACTATAAAAATTCTTGAACATAGAAAAAATTCTTTGTGATCTTGGAATAAATAAAATTTCTTAGATTAGAATGGTAAAAACAGATTATAATGGAAAAAATGCTAAAATGCTAAATCAGATTTCAATAGCCAAAAAATATACAAATGGCCAAAAAGCATATAATAAGGAGTCAATATCAGGAGTCAATAGGGAAATGCAAATCAAAACACAATGAGATATCATTTCAAACATGCTAGGAGAGCTGGCGTAGAAGACAGTGTTGATGAGCATTAGCAAGCAGGTGGAAGACTGTGACCCCTCAGCCCCATAAGAGGTGCAGCCACTGAGGAAAACTGTCAGTGGCTCCTCGAAAGGTTAAACCAGTTACCATATAGCCCACAAGTCCCCTAGGCATATATATACTGAAGATAAACAAAAGCATATATACATATACAAACTTGTTCACAAATGTGCACAGCAGCCTTCTCTTTAACTGCCCCTAATGAAAACAGCTCAAAATCAATGAACTCCTGCTATAGTGATCAAGACAAAAGTGGAAGAACCCAAATAACTCATGTTGAAAGTAAAATGGAACAGGGATTACAACTACAAACACAACAGAACTAAAAGGATGTTAAGGGAATATTGAAAAACTTTATGCCAACAAATTGGATAACTTATTTAAAAGAAAAAAAAAGAAAAAGAAAAAAAAATTGGATAACTTAGGTGAAATGAACCAATTCCTAGAAAAGCACAACTTACTAAAATTGACACAAGAAGAAACAAAATCGATGAGGATATTTTTCTGTTAAAGGAATTGAATTTGTTATCCACAGTCTTCTCACAAAGTAAACTCCAGGCTACTTGGTTTTACTGGTGCACTTTCTCAAACAAGTAAGGAAGAAATAACATTGATCTCACAAAAATTTTTTCAGAAAACAAAACAGAAGGAAACACTGACAATTCATGGTTATAAGACTACCATGACTCTAATATCAAAACTTACAGAAAAAGGACAGCACATATCACTATCCCCATGAAGGATGTTTCCTGATTTTGCTCCTCAGGGGATATTTGACAAAAGTATTAGGAATCAAGATTTCTATAATGTTTGAAAATTTATATCATAAAATACTAAAAGGGAAATCAAGGGATTATAATTTTTTACATTCTAACAAATTTTATTTCTACCTACAAATATACAGATATATAGTAAAATATAATATCAAACCTGCTAAAACAAAAGAAAATCGATATTAATAAAAGTAATAATACAGAATATATAAAAGTTATTAACTCCTATAAAAACTTAGTAATAAAAAAAACCTTTAAATAAATTGTCTTTGGGGCTCCAGAGTGTTTATTCTTGGAAATGAAAGTAAAAAAGAGCATGATTTATTATGTTTTGAAGAGGAAAGGGGTATAAGTGACATGTTAAAATATCTTCTTAACCCATCTTTACTTAATTTCTTAAGAATTTAATAATATAATAAATTTTTCCAGAAAAGAGAAAGGTACTATATTCACATAAGACTTTTATTTGAACATAATTATTTTCACTCTTTTCTCTGATGCTGACATATTTTTGCATGGCATCATGCATTCTCATTTGTCAATAAGTATATTAAATGTTTCATGCTTACATATGTTGTTCAGTAGAAGTGAAATATATTATCTCTAGGGGATTTCTCAATAATTTCACAATTTAACAGAAGGTATTTATTTATAGTAGAATACAACACTCTAATAGTAAAGGGGAAATATGAACTCCTGAGGACATATGCCCTGTTCCTGTAGGAGAAAACTAAGACCAATAGTAACAAATTTGCCATTAGATCTACCTTAAACACCAGTCTCCAGGACTCGCTCTTCTTTCTTGGAAGTAGGGATTGATCCCAAGGGGATTCTACTTCTGACCTATACCCTATTTTTTATTTTTTATTTTGAAACAGGGTCTCACTAAGTTGCTGAGACAATCCTCCTGTCTCAGCCTCCCAAGTACTGGGATTGCAGGCCTGTACCACCATGCCCAGCCAGTCTACTCTCTTGGTAAATTCATAGTGTAAAACATATGAGAAAAGATCAGTAAGTGAGATTGTCATGCGGTGCATCAGTGATGATGACGATGATGAAGGAACAGTAATATCATCATCTTAATGCCTCCCCCCATGGCCTTGTTATCCACCGTCTCACATCAATTAATGTTTCATCTCCACTGACTTCTTATTCAAGAAGAGGAAAATTCACATAACAGTATAAACAAAGAAGCAGTGTGAGGCAAGAATAACTCAAGAGGAGGAATGGGAGATAGTTTAACATATTAAAATCCATTCTCTCTCATGTTGAAGCTAGAGAGAAACTGGTAAACAAAAGAGACCTCAGATAAAGAAGTAGACTCCAATGGAGTAATGCAGGGAAAGGGAGGCTTAAGAGAGGCAGGTGTGGGAACAGAGATGTACCGAAGGTTACAGTTTAGATAGTGCTGTGTACTTATATGAAACTATCAATACCAATCTTAATAATATATATGGGGAAGGGAAGAGAGGGGTGGGATACAGAGAGAAAAATGCTAAGTGTTTTCTGCATGCTATGCCCATTACCTCAGTATGATGTATAATTACAGTGCAGCAATAAAGACATTAAAAATGGATAAAATCTGATGGGTTAAATCTGGTAGTAATTCCAAATAGGAGCATTAAATGTTAGAAACTAGTGAAAATGGATTGGTACATATATATCTCAGCTATGCAAGAATAACGTATGATAGCCGGGCGTGGTGGCACACGCTTGTAATCCCCGCGCTTGGGAGGTGGAGACAGGAGGATCACGCAGGTTCGAAGCCAGCCGCGCTGGCGTAAGAGACCCTGTTTCCAAAAATAAAAAATAGGTGTGGGAGTGCAGCCCGGAGGTAGAAGGGCTTCCAGGAACCCCAGTACTACCAAAAAGAAGAAGAAGAAGAAGAAGAAGAAGAAGAAGAAGAAGAAGAAGAAGAAGAAGAAGAAGAAGAAGAAGAGGAGGAGGAGGAGGAATGTATGATAAAATGGGACCATTTTTAGATCTAAGTAAAATATAGACTTTTGTACAAGTACAAAATATTAAAGAAAGCAAACAAAGGGATAGAAATACATAACAAATTATTGATAAAGAAAAGTTTCAGATATATAAGGTTAGTACCTGGTTCTATGTAATTTATAGTCAATGTGGGCAAATCCTTTACATGTGTAGACTGACAGACATCGAATTGCCAAAATAAAAAATATACAACCCTGCTGGGTTTTTTTTTTAAATGGACAACCTAGGGCACAATTACACATCTATTAAGGTAAGAGTTGAAAATGAATTAAGCTCAAGATTAGAGGCACTCAATGGAAGTGCGAGTTGGAAGGTGGGAGAGTAACAGATACGGGTTTACAGTAGTACAAATTTATCATGAAAAATGTTTTCTAGTAATGAAACACATAAGAATGTTCTTTAACTTGATAATTCCATTTAGGAGACTGTATAAATAGTCATTTGAACCAGTACGTACAAAGTATTAACTGTTCTTGGTTTTGTTGTTTCAACTACATGTGGCAGGCTGGGCTGAAGCAATGGCTCTCACGCAAGTCAACACCTGGTCTGGATAGTCCAGGATCCCATCGATGGGCAGGGGCATCTAGGAAAGGTATGGAATCTTTTCTTTTCTCCTTACTTAGTGCAGGTACGGTATGCTTGAATTTTTAAAATAACAACAACAACAAAAGAAAAGTCAAACAAACAAAAACCAAAGGTAGAAATAAAGCAAAGTACTGGCACCTGGTGAGATCTAGCCAGGGGCTGGCTTAAGTCTGGAAGAGTCTTTTTCTCTCCAGGTGACCTCAGCGCAGAATCCCTCAGCCCCTCCATGTGGTCCCTTGAATCTAGGAGCTCTTAAAGGAGACTCAATGACTATTGGAAAAACTTTTATTGAGAGCCTTTATTGAACCCATCTTTCTAGAAGGTTCTGAGGCAGTCTGCGGGCTATCCCCCACCCCCTGCTGAGGAGGGAACCCAGGGCATTCTACCACTGAGATACATGGCCAAATCTTTTTATTTTTTATTTTGAAGCAGAGTCTCACTAAGTTGCCTAGACTAGGTAATGAAGAAAACGACTTTCCCCGAACACACCTGTTAATTCCATGCATGTCTTTCATCTGTGTCTTCTAGTTTATGTTTATTGTTGTTGCTGTTTTTATTGTTTGTTTTCTTTTTTCTTTTGTTGTTGTTTTGGTACTGGGATTCTACCTCTGAGCAATACCGCTAATCCTTTTTATATTTTATTGTGAAACAGGTTCTAAGTTGCTGAGCTGGCCTCAAATCTCTGATGCTCCTGTCTCAGCCTTCCAAGTACTGAGAAGACAGGAGTGCACCAATGCACCTGGCTATGTCTTTTATTTATTTATTTTGCGGAACTAGGGATGGAACTGAGGGGCGTTCTACCTCCTAGCTACACCCCCAGCCCCATTTTTATTCTTTATTTTGAAACAGGGTCTCACTGAGTTGCAAAGGGCCTCACAAAATAGCTGAGGCTGACTGCGAACCTGCTGTCCTCCTGTCTCAGCCTCTCAAGTACTGGGACTACAATCGTGAGCCACCACATCCAGTATTATGCCTTCTCCTGATGGCATTCACTCCTGCTCCATTTGTCACCCCATCAATGAATGATTGCCCATCTGGCCCTGATCACCTTTCAAGTCTATAACTCCAATGCACTCCAATGACCTCTTTATGCCTTGTATGGTAAAGAATTAATCATATCCAAAGAGAAGTATGGCCTTTGCTGTCAGCTCCTGGAGGGTGTCTAAGCCTTTGAGATGTCTTGCCTTTTAATATGATTTAGGGTAGGTACTTTGGCCCATGCAATATCAGCTTAACTTCCACAGAAGCTAGAGACTAAAAAATCTACCACTAAGGCTCAGGTGAGTTTTCCTGGTGGACAGTGCTCCATGCATCTTGTCTTACTTCATTATTGGAGAGGACAAGTGAAGACTTCACCCATGGACCCTGCCCCATCTGTCTAGCTCTTTCTCCAGGTGACCTGAATCTGTATCCTTTTGCTGTAATAAACCACAACCATGAGTGTAACAGATGCTAGTGAGTTTTGTGATTTTGTTTTAATGGTACTGGGGATTGAACCCAGGGACATTCTACCTCTGATCACACTCCCAAACCTTTTTTTTTTTTTTTTTTTAAATTGAGTCTCACTAAGATATTGAGGGCCTCACCAAATTGCTGAGACTGACCTTGAACCTTGATCCTCCCATCTTGGCCTCCCATGTACTGGGACTGCAGGTATGTGCTATACCATGCCCAGCTTCTATGAATCTTTCTAGGAAAGACCGAAACTGAAAGTGGTCCTGGGGACCACTGAACTTTGCACGCCTATAATCCTCTGAACACATCAAGGTCGTTCATTCATTTAGGTTTCCCCATGACCCTTCTCTCAGCTACGTCCCTTGAAAATGCACATTCCTAGCATGATTTAAGAGCACCTCTTTTGGGAATTCTCATTACATCTCTCAATATTAGCCCGCCCCCTCCCATCATGTGTCCATAGACCTAACAGGACATTTAGCACAAATAATCATGGCCCTCTCATCTTTGCATCCTCGGTACCCAGCAGAGGGCTTCCTGCAGAGCAGGTCCTTACTACATATGTATGGAATTACTTATGAACACAAGTATTTGAAAGAAAGCAAGGAAACCAGACAAGAATATATGCACAATGAAGTGCAATCCAGTGACAAATATGTGAGACTACTAATAAGCATTAGCAAGAAATGCCAAGTGATGTTAATGTTAATTATCTTTTTTAACCTGAAAAGGCCATTTTTCTCTTAATGTAAAAATGAGGGTAGACAGCTACAATAAAAATAATTTACCAAAGAAATACATGTATAATTGCAAGGTTAGGAATGGTAAAATATGATGTGTAAAATGTTGTTAAAAATGGGTAAATTTTCATACCTTAACTCATAAGCAGATTTATCTTAGCAATCAAATTACTTTTGGAAATAAACTTTATCATTACTTTTTTTTTTCTTTTCTTTCTGGCCAACTAATTTAGTTAACTTTTAGTGAGTTACTATAAGAAAATATTTCAGCTAGGGGTGGCAGTGCATGCTTGTAATCCCAGTACTTGGGAGGCTGAGACAGGAGGATCGCAGGCTCGCAGCCAGCCTCAAATAGGAATGGGGGTGTAGCACGGAGGTGGAATGCTCCTGGGTTCAATCTCCAGTACTGCAAAATGAAAAAGAAAATTTTTTTCAAGAATATCCTTACTCTTTCTGATGTAGGCTAACTCAAGAAAAAAAGAACTTGCAGAAGTCCACAGCAGTTATGTTGCTCTCATTATTTTATTTTAATGTTTGCTTTATTGTGTTAAAGTACCTATATGATTAGGACATATCTTTTTGGAGGCCCACATTTTGAGTACTTAGGTTTTGGTCTAAATGCATTCTACAGCTGATAACATTTCACACCAGGCTAAAGTAAAAATCGTGTAGACTGCAAGAGTTTTGGTTTCAGGAGCAGAGAGGAGGGCTTTCATGAACTTTTGCTTGTATGACAGCATTTGGAAACAATTACTGAAACTCGATGCCAACGATTGCCATTATTTTGGTGGCTGCTCAGAGGTCCTTGGCCCTAGAAGGGTTAGGAAACTGGGGCTTTGTAAATGAGCGGCAGTGTGTATACTGGTATTTTTTGGCTCTTTTAAGTTAATCACAAAAAATTGTCCTGGTTCTAGATTTTTGTCTTGTTTTTACACCAGGCAATTTTTGATAATTTATTTATTTATTTATTTATTTATTTATTTATTGGTAGAGGTTGAACTCTCTGAGCTACACCCATACTCCTTTTTATTTTGAAACAGGGTCTTGCTAAGTTGCTGAGATTGGTCTTGAACCTACAATCCTCCTGTCTTAGCCTCCCAAGTAATGGAATTATAGGTGTGCACCATCATGACTGGCTGATAATCAATCTCTTTTTTGTTTTGTCTGTTTTTGAGACAGTATTTTACTAAGTTTTTTGAGGCTGGTGATCTTCCAGCTTCAGCTTTTTGAGTAGCTAGGATTGTAAGTATATACCACCACACCACCGCACCAAGCTAAAACTTTATTTTATTTATTTTTTTGCGGGTCTGGGGATGGAACCCAGGGGCCTACACCCCCTGCCCTATTTTTTATTCTTTATTTTGAAACAGGGTCTCACTAAGTTGCGGAGGGCCTCACTAAGTAAGCTGAGGCTGTCCGCGAACCACGATCCCCTGGTCTCAGCCTCCCCAGTGCTGGGATTACAAGTGTGCGCCACCATGCCCAGCTTATATTTTATAAATAAACTTTAGCAATGTCTCTGGCAGAAAGATAATGCACCCCATAATAGTCTGAGAGACCAATCATTTATTGTCCTTGTAGCTACATTAAAGTTAAACTTCCTTTAAATGTTTCTAATCCCAGTTCCCTACCAGTAAATTGTATTCTAACTAAATCTTTCTGGTTATGCAGTCTCAATTTAGGAAAGTAACATTTCTCTCCTTTAAAAAAAAAAAATCAGTGCAAACCTTGCATGGTGGTGCATGCTTGTAAACCCAGTCACTCAGGAGGCTGAGATAGGACCACAGGTCCTTGGCCATCCTCAGCTACTTAGTGAGGCCCTCCCCACAACTTAGTGGACATTGTTAAAAAATAGGACTAGAAGTGTAGCTTCAAGGTAGAATGCCACTGGGTTCAGTCCCTGATACTACAATCAATCAATCAGTGAGACAGAAGAGACCATTGTGTTTGAAGATTGGCTAACAGCATATTCACTGGCTTCATAGGAGGCCACAGAACATGGTCAAGGTCAAAGTTGGTGGCAGTTTGTCTTTTAAACTTAAGTTTCCACTTCTGAGATGGCAACATGAGGTGTTCTGAGGACCCACCTCCCAGCATACAAGCACAGCTCCTGAAAACTATCAAAAAAAAAAAAAAAAAAAGAACACATATAAGTCTATAGAAATTGCTCCTAACCAAGCATACGGCAAGTTGGCTTGACAGAGCTCCTCTTTGGATCTAGCCAGGCAGATAGGGAGTCCTCTCCCCTCTACATTTTCCATCCCCTCCAACTCCAGTCACGAGAAAAACTTCCTGAAGTGTGCAACCAAGAGGCTGGGTGCCCCCTTCCTCCACCCAGCACTCGCTCAAGAGGATGGCGGCTCTATGCTGATGCAAATGGGGCCCCAATCACCCTGGCTTCAGCTTACTCAAAGAGCAGAAGCTACTGCCCCTCCCAGAATAGTGCTTCACAGATTTTCCCAGGAGTAGCAGTAGTTCACCAGAAAAGAGATGAAGGAAACAGTTCCAATAATGTGTGTCCATATGTGAAGGTGTCACCACCAATCTCACCAATGTTAATGTGGGAGCAGGATGGGATACGGAGGGACACACGCCAAGGGATGCGCGCATGATGAATGTGTCACTTTGACTCTCACTATGAGGTATAGTTATGATGAGCCAATAAAGTATTTAACAAAAAGAAGACAAGAAAGTTCTAAACTTTCTCCAAAGTAACTGACTTTATGCGAAACAATCTGTGGGAAAGTTCAGGCCTAAGGATGCTGTAGAAAACAGCAGCTTCTCCTAATTAAGAGCCACAGCTAAACCAGAGGCCAGGCAGTCCACCAAAGAAAACCAGGGAAGGTGACAGCTAAGAAGTGCCCTCCTGGAATCAGAACAAACCTCAAGACTGGCCTCAAAACTATCCCTGCCAGAATCTCCTGGGATCTGACTGCAGAGAGATTCACGCCCGGGGGCGCTGTTGAAAACATGGAGGGGCTTAGCAGTAGGGCGTGAAAGCAAAGGAGGCACAGGGTCTAATAGAGAGAGGAGGGAAAAGTAGTCCAAGGTGGTGTCCTCCAAGGACTGTGCCACTATAGTGGGAGAAAACAGCCTTTATTAACATAGTGTAAGAAACAACAAGAAAATACCAACAAGACCCAGGGAAAGGAAATCAGTACCCACAGATAGTAATAGTATATTGTCCAATTTTCAACAAAAATTATAAGAAATGCAAAGAAACAGGAAGCATGAGCCATACATGGGAACAAAAGAAACTGCATGTGAGGGGACCAGATGGCAGATTTAACAAAAACTTAAAGTACCCATTATCTATATGTAAAAGAACGCAAGGAAATAATGCATAAAGCAGCAAAGGAAGTTGTGCTGACAGTGTCCTATCAAATAGAGAATATCAATATAAAAAGAGGGGGATTATAAAAATGAACTGAGCTGGGTGTGGTGGCACTTGTTTGTCATCCCAGCATTTGGGAGGCACAGGAGGATTGCAATTTGAAGAGGCTGAGACAGGAGGATAGCAGGTTCACAGCCAGCCTCAGCTACTTAGTGAGGCCCTTTGCAATTCAGTGAGACCCTGTTTCAAAATAAAGACTAAAAAATAGGGCTGGGGGTGTAGCTTGAGGTAGAATGCCTCTGGGTTCCATCTCCAGTACCAAAAAAGTAAACAAACAAACAAACAAACAAACAAACCAAATTGTGTCAGTATTGGGAAAGAGCTTCAAAATGTATGAATGTGCCAGTATTGGGAAATATTGGATGTACCAGTATTGGGAAATATTTTCAAAATGTATGTGAAAAAAACTTTGGTATTAGAAAGCCAGGAGCCTAAAAGGAAAGGGCTGCAGAGGACCCAGAGCCCAGGGTGATTAGCAAGAGAATAGAGGAAGCCCAAAAACTTTGGGTCTTTTACATTTCTAAGAGAAGTGAACTTCCTCCAGGATGTGGGGGAATGCCCTGAGCCTCCAAGAGATCCCAGACTCTGATACCAACTAACACATTTTGGAGTGTAACAAAACGTGTACTGGAGACAGGGCAGATCTACAGGGAGGAATCTCCACATCAAAAGACATGAGAAAGGGTGGATCTAGGAGGGTCAGAAGACTGGTATAAAAATACTTGATATCCTAGACTTTGGTGACTTCTTTTCAAGTCATCTCCCTATACTATTTCTGGTATAGGGCTTTATTAATCTATATTCTATCTTTCCATCTTTGTAATAATAAAGTGGCTTAAGCTTGCAGAGTTTGGACTAGAGCTTTCTATATCTAGTTCAGAACAAGAACCCGCAGCTACATCTCTCTCTCTCACCATAACTGGAACAGTTTCAGGAGCCCAACAGGGTCCCCGGAACAGTTCCAGCACTGTACCAGTTCCCCCACCGTAAAACAAATGGAAATTCCAGAGATAAAAAGTAGAATAACTGAAATGAAAATTCATTAAAGGGGCTTAGATTTGAAGTGGCAAAAGGAAGAATCAGCAAACCTAAAGATTATGTGATTAGAAAAATAGAAAAATAATGAAGTCTCATAGAAATACAGGACACTGTCAAGTGCACCAACACGTACATGATGGGAGAGAGAGAATGAATGAATGAATGAATGAATGAATGAATGAATCAATGAGGAAATATTAGCAAGGGATCCCCAATAAAATTAAGACATTACTTCCCAGTAGAAACAATGAAGGCCAGAAGTGATAAGATGACCTATTAAAAACCAAAAAGAAAATAACAAAAATAGGGGAAAAGAAATCAGTATCCATAGATAGTAACAACAATATATTGAATTGTCCAATTTTGTTTTTTTTTTATACTGGGGATTGAGCCTAGAGGCAGTCTCCCTCCAAGGTACATCTCTAGCCCAATTTTATTTCTTTGGTTAAAGTAAAGTAGACCTAAATGGAAGTTTGCCATTTTCTTCATGAATTTTAACATTCTCAGTATTTATTTTGGCAATCATAGAAAATGCATATGATACCATGTAGTCTCTGAATGCTATCTTCCTACAAAGGGAGTCACCCCCATTTCTTACTGGAAAGATAAGGGTGGATGGCAGGAAGGTCATATTAATCCAATAAATTATTTTGATGACTTGAACCAGGTTACCTTTGTGTGTGTGTGTGGGGGGGGTACACGAAATGGAACCCAGGGGCATTGTACCTCCGAGCTACACCCCCCAGCCCTATTTTTTAAGCCTTTTTTAATTTTTGAAACAGGGTCTCACTGAATTATGAAGGGTCCTATTTAAGTAGCTGAGGCTGCTCACGAACTACTATCCTCTGGTCTCTGCCTCCCGAATGCTGGGATTACAAGCGTGCACTACCATGCCCAGCCCAGGTTGCCATTTACTTAATTGACTTAATTGACTTAATTTAATTTTAATTTAACTTAATTTTAATTTACTAAGTTGACTTAATTTACTTGAATTCTCTTCTGTTTCTAGGGAATAGTTCTGCAGAGTTCCGGGTTCCGTTTTCATTTCTTGGGACACTAGAGATCCAGGGCATTGTGCATGCTAGGTAAGTGCTCCTTTGCCGAGCTACACCCAAGCCCCTCTCCAGAGTTTATAAATGAGATCCTGGGATGTGTAGGAGGGTCTCTCCTTCTGGAGAGCCTCCTCAAATACAATTTTGCCTGATCACTATCATGGTGCAATGAAAATACCCAAACAAAAAACCTTTGCTCTGGCTTTTAGCTGGTTTTTATTTTGTTTTTCCTCTTCTCCTCCCCTTTTAATTTTTCTGTCCTGAGCAAGCCAAGAATTCAGCAAATACTCAAGGGGGAAATCAGCAGAGTACCAAGCTCACTCCTCCAAACCTTCAACCCGACTGGGATTCCTGTCTCCTGGAGCTAGCTGGTTTGGTGACCTTTAACTATTTCTCAATTACTGTGTGTGGTTGCCATAATTTGTTTGCGTCTCTGATTCTTAGCAGTAACTCCCTTCCTGGGCCTCTTGTCCCAGTTTGTATCAAAAAGGGCAGATTCCATAAAGAAGAAGTAGCTGTGAAACACCAACTCATTCATCTCTTTTCCTTCTGCACTGGGAGGCCCAGGTCCACAGCACCACCCAAGGCCAGCCTTCCAGCAGGAGGCTCACAACTCAGCATACAATTGTATTCATGGCGATGACTTCACAAAAACAATATCAGAAATCAGAATGAGCAAGGGGGAGTGCTGGGGAGAGGGGAACATGGAGGAAACTACCAAGCTTCCAATAACCCTTTCCCTGTGTAATCACATAGGATGAGCCAACTCCTCCAGTATTGAATTGCGACATGTGTAAATTTTGTCTGCTCAGTAGAGACTTACTGCCCAAAGTTTATACTGGGAACTCATCCTAAAGGCACCCTCTGCCCAGGACATATCATACCACCAGACTCTCAAAAGGAAACCACAGCGTAGCCCACATTTGGTAAACAGTTCACTCAGAGCAAACCCCCTCAGGGGATGGTGGGAACCTGCCTAGAATCCAGATTTCAAGATCCAGGCCAAAGGCCAACCTTATAAATACAGCTAAGTACTTATAAGTACTTATAATCTCTGCCTATCAGATTAACTATTTTTTTTTAAACACATTTTCTTTCTGAGAACTTGGCTTCTAGACTTCTGTTTGGCTGGAAGTTCTTCAATGGCTTCAAACAGATTCTGGGTACTTTTTTCTGATGTTTCTAATCATTCTTATGGAACATTGTTGTGTTGGGCTATTTTTTATTCTCTGTTGAACACTATATTTGAAAATTTGTGGAATGGGATCTTTAAAATGATGGGATATTTTTCCCCCTCCATGAAGTATTTGTGTATTTCAGGGATCTAGAGGATTACTTTAATATAATCTTAGGAATTGGGATGATTTAAGGCTATGCTAAATAAATCCCTTGTACCCCTTGTGTGTCTGTGTAAGAGTTGTATTTTGAGTTCACTTTACTTCTATGGTAGAGCTCTTTAAGGTCATAACCCAAAGCCTAGCTTTCTCCTTGACTTGGCAGGCATGGGTGTCCACTTTTTGTCCCCCTCACCTCCTGAAGCAATAAAAAAACACTGCTTGTCCCCTTAAGTGGAGTTCCAGTAGGGTTTTCATTTCAAGAGAAATAAGAGAGAAGAAAATATTAGAAAATTGTTAAATACAGTAGGCAAAACAAAAGTAGAAATACATTGGCTAAGCTTTAAGGTAAGTGTACCATAGACCTGAATTAGGTAGTAGTGGGCCTGGAAGACAACAGTTGAATATACCTGTAGTTTCTACAAAAGGAAGCAAAGGAGGCAAGAAATAAGAACTGCCGTGTGTGGAAGTTAGGTCTTGCCTGTTCTATTGTCTAATAAATCATCCATTTACATCACAGATACACAGGAGACAATATGGTAGGAGGTAAGAGAAAGTAAATGTCAAACACTAACCCAGAAAAACTTCATTCTATTATGATGCAAAGTAAAAAGAAACATGATTGATCACAATTTGCTTCTCAAAAAATTTCTGCAGGTACACTTAAAAGAACCAAAGTAGTAGCTGGGCTAGGCAGCACATGCCTGTAATTCCTGTCTGCTGCCACTACTTTCCTGGATTAGAACCATAGTCTGTTGAATACAGCAAGCCTTCGTTCACTGTCACCTGCAGGTATTATACTAAACTCCCACAGAGTGATGCCCACTCAGGGAGGCAGACGGGTAATTAGTGAGAAGGAGTACATTAGAGCACTTAACAAGTGGGAACCAACTGCTACTGGGCTCAAGAAGCTTCTGAAAGTTTGAGATCTTCAATATCATCCTCAGAAGTCACTAATGATATATCAATATGCTGTATATATATTACTGACTTACAGTCTTTGAACAGGGAGAGATTAAAAAAAAGAGAACCTGGGGGAAGATGGCGACCGAGAAAAGCGGGGATTAAGAGCCCCGCTAACAAATCTCCATTACCACAAAACCAGCGCCTTTCAAAGCCAGAAAACAACATCACCAGAGAAACAAAAAAAATCACCAGGCTCCAGAGAGAAAGCGGACTGAGAACAGAGCCACAGAGGAGATCCTCACGCCCGAGGACGCGGCTTCATGCCCGAGGACGCGGCAGCAGTGCCATACTGCCGGCGGCACCGGCGAATTCACGGGACGGCCACAGCAAGCCGAGGTGAGCCACTGCGGAACAGCCAGGCAGGATTTCTCGGCGCAGAGGGCATCTAAAGCTCCCAGTGGCTGAGCTCAGCACACGCTGCAGGGATTCAGAGTGGAAATCAAAACCAAGAAAAAAAAAAAACGCCAGCCCCATAGCCGAGGGTGTAGCAGTGGCGCCATATTGCCACCGGCGGCAACAGCACCGAATTCACCGAATTCAGTACAGCTACATCTGCGTACTCAAGAACAGTGAGTCAAATTGCGGGCCACAGCGGAGAAATCCCAGTACTGTACTCACTGGGACTTGACCCAGTGGGAGAGGGGCGGTGGCAGTGATATCACACCATAGGAGAACGTGCAACCTGGCACCCCCCACAGTCTAAAGCAGCCTCTATTGACTCTCTGGGTCGGAGACTCTGTGATACAACCCAGT
The DNA here is from genome assembly GCF_963383645.1 of Muscardinus avellanarius. Classification (NCBI taxonomy): domain Eukaryota; kingdom Metazoa; phylum Chordata; class Mammalia; order Rodentia; family Gliridae; genus Muscardinus; species Muscardinus avellanarius. The sequence continues at coordinate 28,426,912 of NC_137795.1, read as the reverse complement.
AAAGGAGTAGTGGGGTCTGAGATACTACTGACTCGAGATCCAGAGCACCTTAAGTGAAGTCATAGTGACCCAAGGGAAGAACCCAGAGAAGGCACAAACTTCCGAAATCATGGGAAAGAGGAATAATACTGGAGCAATGAATGCTCACAACCCCACAACATCAGAACCCGATAAAACAGAAAATCAGAGATTTCTAGAAGATCAAATCAGGAAAATAACTGTAGAAATAATAGAGGTGCTTCGAAAAGAACTCAGAGAGAGCCAAAAAGAGATAAAGGATGCAATTAATGAAGTAAAGGCCTCAATTCAAAGCACAAACAACCAATTAGAACACATGGAGAACAGAATCTCGCTCTTAGAAGATGATCATTCCAAAAATGAATGCATAGTTTCTAATCTAGAAAAAAATATCCGACAGCAGGAATCTGATATTGAAGAAATATGGGCCCATTTTAAGAGAGCTAATCTAAGAATAATTGGAATAGAGGAGGGAAAAGAAAGTGAAACCAAAGGGATCAACAATCTCTTCAAGGAAGTAATAGCAGAAAATTTTCCAGACATAGAGCAAGAGGTCGATACGCAGGTCCAGGAAACTTATAGAACTCCCTTTAGACAGGATCGGAGAAGAGGATCCCCATGCCACATAATTGTCAAAATGACCAATGTGGAAGCCAAGCAGAGAATCTTAAAGGCAGCAAAAGCAAAGGGCTAAGTGACATTCAGAGGCAAACCAATTAGAATCACTCCAGACTTCCCAAACCAAGTCATGAGAGCCAGAAGGGCTTGGAGTAACATATTCCAAACTCTAAAAGAAAACAACTTCCAGCCAAAAATTTCCTACCCAGCAAAACTTTCTATCAAATTAGATGGAGAAATAAGAAGCTTCCATGACAAACAGAAACTGAAGGAATTTTTGTCTTCAAAACCAGCACTAGAGAAAATACTCAAAGAGATTAACTACAAAGAAGAAATAGGTAACACACATCAGAACTAGAGAAACAAGATTTTCCATCCAACAGACAACTAAGATTGGTTATCTGTGGAGATTCATTATTTATGTTAGTCTTTTACCTATCTCTAAAGGGTATTGTTTGCCTTTATTGTTGTTAATTTTTAGCATTTCTAGTTGGAATATTAATATACCTTCAGACATAGCATTTGGAAATATTTTATCCCATTCTATTAGTAACTGTTAACTCTGTTTACATTGTCTTTGGATATACAATATGTTTTTTTATTTTTAGGGAGTTTGTATACTCTTCTGTTGCCTGTGCCATTGAAATCATAACCAAGAAATCACTGCCAATTTCAATGTTGTGAGGTTTTATGACCCAGATTTTCTCCTAAAAGTTTATAGTTTTAAGATTTATATCTAGGTCTTTTATCTATTTTGAGTTAATATTTGTATATGGGATTAGGTAAGGGTCCAATTTTATTCTTTTCCATGAAATTATTATTTTTCAACAATATTTAGTTAAAAGATTATTATTCCCACCACCAAATGTTCGTGGAAACCTTGTCAAAAATAACTTGACAATATAGGGAAGAATTTAGCTCTAGGCTTTTATTTAACTCCAATGGTTTATATATCTGCCTTTAGAATAGTACTACACTGTTTCAATTATTGTAGCTTTATATGGTTTGAAATCAGAAAATATACATCTTCTAGCTTTGTTCTTTTTCAAGATCGTTGTGGGTACCTAGAGTCCATATTCCATATTAAGACAGATTTTTTTTTTCTGAAAAATAAATATATAAATATATGATAGTTTCACCTAAAAAATAGAAAAAATAGATTCTCTGGTAAGAAAGAAAGCAAAAAGAAATATTGAAATGTTATCTTTAAGTCATCAAAAGCTTGGTATCAGACAAATGAAACTGTTATGTGAGATTATCATTTTAAATTTTTGATAAATTGCCATAATACTAGATGTCAATCACTAAGCCAAGCATGGGAGGGAGGGATAGGGAGAGAATGGGGTGGGGATCGGGTGGGGGCTGACTGGGTAATGTGTGCATGTATGTCTACAAAAGTATGTATCTCACTATGATGTATGAATACAGTGCACCAATTAAAAATTAAAAAAAAATTAAAAAAAAAAGAGAACCTGAATCCACCAGTGTCAACATGGTTCATTGTGATTTAGTTGTTTATTCCAGGAAATTTGTGCCCAAGAACGATAAGGTTGTAAATAAAACAAAATATATAGAGAAAGAACAGTCTCTAATTTTCTTGTCTGCACAAGGAGTCTAACAGTTGGAAACAATGATCTGCTTCTCTGGTCAAACAGCTTGCTTCTCAAAACACTTGACTTATCAAGACTCTAAGAATCTTGCTCGCTGTGATCATGAGTCCTAAAATATTGACTTTGCAAAGTCCAGTCAGTTTCCTTCTTTGACAGATATGCTATAAACCATATGAACACAGATCCCTACAAATATCTTACTTCCCAGTTCTGAAACCCAGCTAAACATTACAAGGTGGTATGCTCTCTCATTGCAGTAAGTATTATTTAATTTTGCTTTTACTAACAGGTCATCGGATAAGTTTTGGGAAGTTCAACAATAACATGCAATTGCTTATGTAACTGTATGTACTTTGGTTGGTAGAATAATTTTTCTATGCTAGGCCAATTCATCTTTCACTAACAGGTCTATGTTGATGATGTTAATCAGTGTTGACTGGCTTTATCTTTGAGAGGCCCCATTTTAAATCTAAGAGTTCGTCAAGGAGTCCTAACTACAATCTACTACCAGATAACCCATTCATTACTCTCCGCTATTAGACCAAACTTTGAATTTTATAAGTATCAAACCAAGGAACCTGTTAGAAATATAGGTTTCTGAGCCTTACCCACAGTGATTGATTCAGGGGAATTGGTACAAAGGTTTAGAAATTGTGTGCGTGTGTGCGTGCATGAGTGAGAGAGACAGAGAGACGGGGGGGGGGGGAGGGAGGAGGAGGGAGAGGGAGAGTGGGGAATTGAACCTAGGGGCCTTCTACCTCCAGCCCTATTTTTCTTTTTTGAAAGAGTCTTACTAGGTCACAGAAGTCCTTGCTTTAAGTTGCTGAGGTGGTCTGTGATTCTCCTGTCTCAGCGTAAGTATTGGAATTACAAACATATGCCACCATGCCTGGCTCCAGAAATATCCATTTAAAAAAACACCCACGTCAAGTGTGGTACCTCTAATCTCAGTACTTGGGAGGCTGAGACAGGAGGATCACAGGTTCAAGACTAGCCTTAGCAACTTAATGAGACTCAGCAACTCAGCAAGACCCTGTTTCCAAATGAAAATTAGGGTTTGGGACATAGTTTGAATATAGAATACCCCTGAGTTCAATCCCCAGGAACTCACACACACATAAAAGCATCCATTTTGTCCTAGAGTAGGCTGTCCACACTACACTTTCCTAGGCTTTCCTCTCATAGCAGCAAATGAATGTGTATATTATGCATATATACACATCCATATTAACTATATATAACTAACATACTTATAATGAAAGTAATATCATACTAGATATAATATTAATGTGAAATACATATTATTTTCCTATGGTATGTTTTTCAGGGAACATTATATAATCTGTCTAGATCATTACATAAGATTTGCTTCCATGGCACTTTGTGGGCTGCAGCTGCTGCCTCCCCTGGAGCCCTGATCAAGGTGGCTGCCTCCCCTCGGTGGCCTGTGGTGGATCCGAGATGACCAACAAAGAACCTCTCCCAAAAAAGTTGGACTTAGTGAAACAGACTCCAAAGTTATGGCACGAGATGAACTGATTTTAAGATGGAAGCAACATGAAGCATATGTTCAAGCTTTGGAGGGCAAGTACACAGACCGTAACTCAAACGATGTCACTGGCTTAAGACAGTCTGAAGACAAACTTAAGCAACAGCAGCAGGAGTCTGCCCACAGAGAAAGCATCCTAGAAATAAGACTAGCAACCAAGGAACAAGAGATGCAAGAGATCCATCAAATCCAGGATCTCCAGCAAGTGCAGCGGCCAGTGTCTCCCAACTGAGATCAACAATGGTGGACCCAGGGATCAACTTGTGTTTTCTAAAAATGAAAGGTGAACTGGAACAGACTAAAGACAAACTGGAACAAGCTCAAAATGAACTGAGTGCCTGGAAGTTTACGCCTAATAGAGGCCTGATGTTGTTGGACTACTCGGAAGAAGAGGCCACCTCTGAACAATTCCCCTTCTAGAACATGTAGATACTTGAGAAATGTTTCTGTTTGAAGAAAATAGAGGGAGAAACAGAATTCTTTAGTCTGTGGCACACTGTGTCTTCAGACAGTTTGGAGGAATGAAACCTAGAGATTTAAAAATTATGAATTGAGCATGTAAAATTCCAGTAAAATGTAAAAACCGTGAGCATAATGACTTAGAGACACTGTATATCAGTTTTGCCAATAAAACTGTGGACTTCATGATTGTTGTTGAACTTCTGGGTCAAAACTCAAATGAGGTGAATTTTACCTTAAAAGGATTTATTTGCTAAAAAACCAACTGTACCGATACTGGGAAATGGCTTCAAAATATATTTGAAAATAGCTTTGGTATCAATGTGCCGGTATTGGGAAATGGCTTAAAAATGTATTTGGAAATAGCTTTGGAATTAATGTGCCGGTATTGGAAAATGACTTTGGTATTAATGTATTGGAAAATGAATTTAGTATTAATGTATTGAAAATTAGTTTCAAAATGTAAAAAGCAGTCAGGGCCTGGTTACTGCCAGGCACTCAGGCAGCTGTTATAATGCAGTTTCCTCACTGAAAGTAATTAGCAAGTACACAAAAGAGTTGGGACCTAGGACCTCCATATTGTAAAAACAGGTTTACATAATAAATAACTTATCATCGCAGATAGGCTAGAATCCCCCAAGAATGTGGTAAGAGGGTACAGGCCTCTGTCAAGAGGGAGCAGATACCACGTGACCCCTGACTTTCTTAATCATTCTGGTCCTAACAAAGACCTAGGCCTACACCTGCATAGAGGCAGGAGGGCTTTTGGGCTGAGCAAAAAATGCCCATAATCATAAAAAAAGGGCCTGCAGGGAGTTAATGGGCAGGCTCACACATAGGTCAAAATATTACTGGTTGAGCAAGATGAAGGATAATGTATCTTTATAAAAACTGCTCTGTATCTGAAAACTTCAGTAACTTATTTTCAAGTTACTCCACTATACCCCCTCTGGTGTAGTGCATTAATCTGTTCCTTTTGTCTCTGTAATAATAAAATTACTTAAGTTTACAGCAAAAGAGTTCAAGCTATTCTTTTTCTAACGTACCTCAGAACAAGAACCCAGGGCTACATTTCACACCAGTACAGTTTTGCTGTACTGTAACCACTGTAACACCAATTTTTATTAATCATGAAAAAAGATCAAATAATAGATGTCAGCACAAGTAGTATATATATTTAACCATTTAGCTTAGGGTTCTGTTTTATTTGATGGAGCCTTAAATCGACGTGGTTTTAATAAATGGTTTGTTGTTTGAATGTTTGCAAAAATTGTAATCATAACAGGACTGTACAAACATGAAGGTGTGGTATCAAGCTTCAGGTTTAAACTGTTGAAGCATTATAGCTGGGTGCAGTGGTGCACACTTGTAATCCCAGCATTTGGGAGGCTGAAACAGGAGGATCACAGTTCGAGGACAACCTCAGCTACTTAGTGAGGCTCTTTGCAAGTCAGTGAGACCCTGTTTCAAAATAGAGAATAAAAATATAGTGCTGGGGGTATAGTTCAAAGGTAGAATGCCTCTGGGTCCCATCCCCAGTACCACAAAAATAAAAATAGTAAAAAATAAATAAAGAATAAACTGTTGAAGCATTATAAACATTCATATCACACTAGATTGTACAAGGATATTGGCTTTGATGAGATTGCTTTTCCTTCAGTAGTGAACTTCATGAAACCCCCATCCCAGAGCATTGTCATTGGTGTTAATGGAAGAATGTGTTCCTTTATTATATTTGGGTCTTTTGCATTACACTCTTGTTATTATATGTGACTTGAAAAAAAAGATTTGCATTCATTTTAATGGTACATCATATTCCACTATTTGTATATCAATTCCTTTATTAATAGGCACAGATTGCTATATCTTTTTTTTTTTTGCTATTACAAACAATGGTACAATGAATGATTCCATGCTTATGTTTATATATTTGGGTAATTTTTATGTAGAATATGAGAATATGGAAGAGTAGCATTTCCCTTTGGAAAAAAGGTCTTGCTAAGTTGCCGAGAGTCTCACTAAGTTACTGAGGTTGGCTTTGAACCTGCTATCTTTCTGTTGCAACCACTCAAGAAATGGGATTATGGGAATGTGCCACCACGCCCAGCTTTACCATACTTTTAATATCAGAATAACAAGTATTCAGTTTACCACCAAAATATACTTAATTATCTCAAACTCTGCAAAATATATCATTATTTAGTTTTAGGCAATTTTTATTTTACTTTAGTTTGAAACTTAACCCTATAAGAAAGATTAATAAATTTCAATATATGACCATTAGGTAGTACTTACTTAGTGTCTTCTTTTACCAAGTAATATAAAAGGCCTATGTTCAAGGTCTGGCCTTGCCGCCCAGCATCTCAGTGTCCCTGGGCAAGTCACCTACCCTCTTAAGAGCTTCAGTTTCCTCTTTTGTGAAATGGGGATCCTACTCATTTTGTAAAACTGTCTTGAGTATCAAATAATAATTTTCATTACAAATATTTATTAGCTATTACTACCACTACAATAACAATGCTAGGAAAATTAGCAAGTAACTGAAATTATTGGTTATCTTTGTTTATAATTATAAAATAAATATGTTGATATGAAAAAGTAGGATTCTACCAGGTGAGTCAAGTCCCTATCAGGACTGCTGAAGTCACTAGAAAAGTGCACATTTCTCAGGGATGACCACAATCTATGAAATCTACGTCTTCTAGGAGTAGTTAAAAATATATTTCTTAAATTACATACCAGACTTTTTCAAGTTCTAAGAGGGTCTTGTATTTAAGTATCCACAATAATGCAATTGATATAACAACACTGAGATTTCCCAGAAACCTAGTCTTTTCCAAAGCTAGCATCAACCCAATTCATTCATTCATTAATGTCTAAATATCTATTTTACCCAAAGTCCTATGCATGTAAACTCTGTACTCAAGAGCTAAACTTGTGTTAAAGTGAAAAGGCAAAATAGTACCTAAATTTGCCTGTGCTTCTGGTATAATAAACGATCAGCCACTGCCCAGTAGCCTGTGGAGCTTCTCTTCTTTGGACAATACTAACAGACTCCATGTGCCTCTTACCCCTGGGCCACGTAGCACAAAGCCAGGAACAAGATGCCATTGTCCTAGGGCTTACCCCCAACAGCTCTCAGCAGCTCCACTCACCTAAGTCTTCTTCCTTTACTTTCTTCCTCCACATCATGACATTTGCAAATTTTTATAACGAATTTTTAATGAATAAAATGATCTGGAAAAATATTTTTTCAGGTTTTATTTCAATAAAACAAGAGGCAACACTTGCTGTATAAAGTACTGCATATGGAGAACATTTACACAAATATACAAAACTTCAAAAAAAAAAAAACTAAACTCCAGTTTATTTCCATAGCCTTAAAAGGTAGGAAACACATAAAACTTCCAAAGTTAAGTTTATTCTTTAGGAATGTAAACTCTAGGAATACAATTAGAAACAAGTATATTTACTAGGAAAAGATTAGTACCACTATGTGATTAAGAAGTAAAGACAAGAAGTGCACAAGTAAGCTCCATATGAGAGAAAACAATAGCATGAGAAACAGGATCTTAAAAGTTTTCTAGTAAAAACTTCATATTAAGACATAGAACACTATATAAAAACACAAAAATATCTTCAAAAGTGTTCACTGCTAGTCTCTTCAGATACAAGTTATAAAGTACAGAAGACAAACACATTTATGCTCATTTAACAATATAAAATGTAAATCTGAATAACTCCAAAGTACTGAGTATAATTTACTGATTGACAAACCTAAGAGTATAAGCTCATGCTAATTATAGGATTAGAGGGTTTAAATTTTTCATTCAAAGATTGGGAAACACTATTATACAATAATTTCTATCTACAATGCTTAATTTAAGTACCCATCAAATCATTTGTCTTTTCAAGTGGTTTTTTTTAAAAAATATTTTTCAATTACATTATTTAACATGAATTTTTTATGTGCTTTCCTTTAATACAGACTTATTGTGCTGATAGACTCACACATTACACTACCTTAATTTGAGGATTTGTTTAAAACAATGTCTTAGAGTTTATTTTCCTCTATAATTTGACCATTTAAACATTTTAATTTTATTCTTCCAAAATAAGCAGAAGCTACTTAAAACTGGAATTATTTTTAGCTACTTTAGTTTAAAAATAGATCTCCCTTTATTTCAACTTCTTAAAAAACACCATAATGTTTGCTTAGCAGTTGTTTCACAACTGAAAAGAGCAATGAACTAATGTTTTTTTCTTTTTCTTTTTCTTTTTCTTTTCTTTTTTTTTTTTTTTTGGCAGGTCTGGAGACAGAACCCAGAGGTATCTGACCTCCGAGCTATACCCCCTTCCCTATTTGTTATTCTTTATTTTGAAACAGGGTCTCACTAAGTTGCGGAGGGCCTCACTAAGTAGCTGTGGCTGTCCGTGAACCGCGATCCTCTGGTCTCAGACTCCTGAAAGCTGGGATTACAAGCATGAGCCACCACACCCAGCTTTTTTTTTTTTCCCCAAAAAATAACTTTAGTCATCATTGAAATGCTAAGAATTTCTACTCTTCAAGTTTACAGAGCTTGCCTTAAAAAGTTCCACAGTGGTGGACAAGGAACTCAGAGTGCTTTCCTGTGGCTTCAGTGAGAAAAAGGAAGACTTTTGCCCTGGGAACGCTGGGATACTTCCTTAAAAAGTAGTCTGCTTTGTTTCTCTCCCTGCTTGGATTCCAAGAGGCTAGTGCTAGATCCAGCTTCCCCAGAATACTTAGGCCAGACAGGTTTCAAGAGTGAGAGGGGGTGATTTCAAGACTTTTAAAATGTGGAACAGGGCTGAAATTTCTGATTACGTTCTCTGAACCAATGGAAGAAAGACCCCAGGTCTGTGTAGAATTCTTCTCTTGATAAAGGTGTTATTCTAAATAAATAGGAGGCCTGTGATCAGTATTAGCCTCAATTTAGGGAAGTGATACCAAAGTCACCCACCTTTCAAATTTGAGGAGTGGAGAAAGAGTAGTTGAGATAATAACCATCGTTACTACAGTAGTATAATGTGCAATTTTCATGATTGCTATAAAAACTTTGTGTGTAATCCTTATTTGAAATAATTTTATTGTTACTATAACTCCACACACCAGAAAATCAATTGGTACAAATCACTTGGAGTAAAAATTCAGAATCACCCCACTGAGCCTGCAGAGTTTTGTTTTTGTTTTTTGTTTTTTAAGAATATACACATGTAGCTGAGCATGCTGACACACACCCATAACCCCAACACTTGGGAAAATGAGACAGAAGGCTTGTAGGTTTGGGGCCAGCCTCAGCAACTTAGACCCGGTTTCAAAATAAAAAATAAAATAGGGTAGGAGTAGAGCTCAGAGGTAGAACACCCCTGGCACCAATCCCCAATACTATACACACATAAATAATAATAATAAAATAAAATAATGTGCAGATGTAAATTTGTTGTTCATTGTTTAAAAGTTTACAAAAGGATAACCTTTAGTAATTAAACTTGGAGATATCTGTAACTCTGACATTATGGTTAACCAGAAAAATATAAAATGTTACATTTTTATAGCAAAAATAAATGAGGATCATTAGAAATCTAAAAGCCTTGAGCACATTAATATATATTTAACTATTACTATATTAATGTTATGAGTCAATTAGCTGTCAAAAAAAATCAGGATTCTAATGATCTAGTATGTAATATAATTGACCTAGGGTTGTAAAACCATTGAGAATCCTACATATTAGACAAGTAATTTGTTTGAACTCTGACACTCCCTTTCTTAAATATTAATGCATGCAAAAATCACATGAGGATCTTGTTAAAAGATTTTTGATTCATTAGGTCTGGTTCCAAATTTTTAACAAGATGCCAGATGACACCAATCTGACTTCCTGGTCTTCAGACCACATGAATAGTAAAGGTTTAGAATGATACCCAAATGAGGCTTCATTACAGTGGAGAACATTAAAATCTGATCTCACATTTGTGCCAGCTAATGTTTCTTAAACTTACTCTATGTTTTCCAAGCACCTTAACTTGATTAAAATGCTAATCATTTAAACTAGTTCTTAATATTATCAATACTGTTAGTAACTATGCTTATGTGAATTATTTTTGTCAAAAATTACAAAAAGACAACAGGAAATTCACAGTGACATTTTACAAATAGTTAAAGGTGTACACAGGATTACTATTAAATTAATATAATATCAACTTTCACTGTCTGCTTGCCAAACAGTTCTTGACTACTTTATGCAAGTAGATCTTAGTCTGGTCTATTTCTGGAACAAAAATGATCAAATTCATTATATTAAAAACCACATTGTATTTAGGTCTAATGAATGAAAACTAGTCCATGACTTTTGAAGAATTGGTTTTAAACTGGAAAGGAAAGAAGTAATAGTCAAAACTGTATTTAGAGTATAAATGTTTCAGCACTGTTGAATACATGTAAGTTTTTCAAATATCTGAGCTATACATAAGCAGGTGCAAGAGAAAAATCAGCATGTTTTCTTTATGACCATAGTTAGGAAAGAAAACCACCAGACTAAAAGTGAAAGAGCTCAACCTCCTCCTTGGCAACTCACTCTCATTCCCAGCCTTGCTTTCTCTCTCTCACTCCAAAGAGTAGTTACATACACTTGCTTTACAGAGAAACTCAACTATAGCTGAAATGACCACCACTAGCAAACACCAAATGCTTAGGCCCATCTAGAGGTAATGCAGTCCTTTATACAAACATGTTTGTTTAGCTTTTGCTTTATTACCTTTCTTATTTTTATTTTTTGATTGGGGTAACTGAATTGACCATTCTTTCTATATCATAGCAAGAACATTTAAAATAGGCCTGTTCACAAACAAACACATTTCACTTTTTTCATGCCTTAAATTTAAAAGCACAAATATAAACAAATCTAAATTAACATAAATAACCTTTGACCATATTTCACTAACTTTATTTTCTTTTATAACATTTAATAGATGAAAAATTTGTATAATTTCCTTCATTTGCAGACAAACAATTCAATAGTATACATTTGGTATTGGTATCTTGAAAGCTGTGTTGCAAGATATTTTAAATGATTTCCAGGAAGTCTTCAGTGATGTGTACTCCAAAGATATCCAACTAACTATGATTTCGAAAGTCCAGCAGTAAGGTCAATCAGCTTCATAGCCTACATTATGCCTTCCAGATCAAACACATTGAAACAACCAGCGATCTGATTTTTGACATACAAGTCTTCCAAAGATATCAACAGAAATGCCCCTACGAATCACACAGGTGTGAGTTGTCAGGCATTTTCTAATGCTCTGAACAAACTGTTCTGATCTGAACAATGTGGTTATACACATTTCCATCAGGGACTACTCATACTCATGTCTTTAGTTTTCTCACATGCCTGTTTCCAGCACGGCTCACTGAAGGGCCAGCTGTGAAATTCTTGGACCTGCCTCTCTGTCCCGTCCTCTTTCATCCCCTATGTGGAGATGCCTTTGACTATGAAGGGCAAATGCACAGCTACCAAAACAGGAGGCATTAAAACAAACTTACAACATGATCTGGAACCAACTTAATCAGACAACCTACCAACATTTACAGTCTCACTGACAGTCTTCTGCAGTGACAAAGAAGAAAGAAGAAAACAAGGACTCAAACCAAGGGGGCATTGTTGGGAAACATCTACTAAGAAATAACAAAACCCTTTATCAACATACTGCAACCTAGACATTATTCCCTTCATAAAGTCAAGGGAGCTTTCAGGATTTAAGACACAGAGCTCCCCTCAGGAAGAGGAATGAAAGACCCAGGGCACTTTCATAAAGAAGCAAAGTCATATTTCCAGATTCACTGGTGACTGGAGAAAAATGTGTTAACAGATTAATCTGTGGAGAGGGTAATGCTGATACTAGGAGGCCTCTGTGGACCAGCTTGATATTTCATTGGAAGGTCAGTCCTTTCTGAAACATAAGCGAGCTTTTCCTCTTGTAGACTACAAGCAGAAAACCTATTGGCATCTGTCCCAGTCCCACAACCAACTGCAGAGGTTGGGTTATGCGGGACTGTGACCCCACTGACTTGCTCAAACGATTTACTAAATACAGTCGCCGCAGTCTTAGCCAAACCGTGGCTAGTAGGCTTAGGCAGGGACTGGCTGGTGGTCAGGGTAAGTCTCTTCAAAGAGAGAAGCTCAAGGTTCTCACTCTGGGCTCTCTGGGTTTGTTTTCGAGCAAAGTGATCTTTGCAAGATTCCCCTGTAGTTTCTTTCTCTTTTCCTCCAGTTTTGCTTCCTCCTGACCGTCTCTGGTTTTTTCCTACACTTGTCTTGTTACTACAATTGTGACTACTGTTTGATAAACCCGACTGGCTGGTACTAGACGCAGCCCTGGAATAAAATCCCTCGTCAACTTCAGATATCTCCATCAGTTCTTCTTGACCTGTTAATTCTGTATTTCCTAAACAAAGAAATGACAAAGATTAATCAACATTAAGTATCTTAAGTGATTCTTTTTAAAAGATTAATACCAAATCAATTGCTTTTATTTCAATCATTTATACTTTAGCATAATTTCACAAAGCAACAGATTACAGAGTAAAATCAAAGGATAAATTAAAACATTTATTTTATAAAACATCAAAATATAGTTCAGTGTAATTAAATGACAGTAATTTAGAGTGTATTAAACAAAAAGCATGCCATGAACTACACCCGACTGTTTTAGAAAGAGTGCTCCTAGTATGCATGCAAAAGATCAGAAACAATTAGAAAAATTACCACACACTAAAACTAGGGGTAAACTCTCCCCAATAGCAAAACAGTGTAAAGTAAAAGTTCTTGCTAAAGATCTTTAAAAAAAAAAACTATTAGAACATTTTAAAGTGCTTTTACAGAAGGCTGCATTCTCTACTCCAGATCATTTTACTAAATTAAAAAATCTAGACTATAAAATGACAAGCTCAAAACTTATTAAATTCTATATACATTATCTTTTACATCAAAGATAATGAAATACAAAAACAAAAAAGCTAATTTTAGACACCACAACTCAGAGACAACATAGGTATGACCATTCCAGAGAGAATTAGGAGTCATTGAGAAATTGTGATGCGTAATTCATGCACTTTGATTAGAGAACATGCAACATTTCTGTGACTGTGCAACTGCTGCTGAACATGCATCTGTGGCCCTTTGCCTTGAGATACCTTGGGGTGCAGCTATAAAGTGCTCTGCTAAAACTGCACTCTGCCAGGTGAGTTTATTCCATCCTCCATCATTTTTCTTACAGATTTTTGCCTCCTGATCTCTGGCAAGCCTTTGCTCTCAGTTCTAGGATCTGTGGCTGTTTCCTGCACACCCTGCATATGCTGAGCATCAATTTCTCCTAGTGCTCTGCCTTTTTCCCCATTCCCGGTTCTCTCTCCGGACACATTTGTGACACTAATCTCAGGAATGACAAGGATGCCCAATTCAGTTGTATCATTATTGTTGTCAGGTTGCTCTAGAATTGAAGATGATAAGACAAAATAATGACTGAAAACAAAACAAAACAAAAATGCAAAACAAGAAAAACAAAAGACTCAAAACAAAGATTGGACAACTGAATGTTATGAATTAAGCCAAATATTTACATCGTAGAAGTGTGATAATTTACGACACTCTGACAGCACTGGAGACAACAGGGTCATGTTCCTTAATTTTAAACGATAAAGAAAAACTTCACAGAGCATCAATTCGTGTTTTACATTTTTTCACACACATTTCACCTAGAAGATGAAACAATTTTTTTTATAAATCAAGATAGAATTTCTATTGTGTTTAAGATATTAAAACCAGCTGAACTTAATGTCAAGCCGTAGGCAAATTTCAAGAATATAGAGATAAAACTCTAGCTCTTGCTGACATAAGGAATGAAGCCACTTAGAAATCTCCTTTGTACACTTAAAATTCTCTATTTTATTAAATTACATTGAGACTGACTTAATAAGCCACGGTATCTGAAGAAATGCTTATTCACTCATGACACCATGGTTAGCAATGCCAACAAGATAGTTTCTGTTTCACATACCCAGCATCTTACATCACAGTAAATACTAACTTAATGTAATAGAATTAAGCAACTCCAAGCTACACCCCCAGCCCTATTTTTTATTCTTTATGTGAATACAGGGTCTCACTAAGTTGCAAACAGCCTCACTAAGTAGCTGAGGCTATCTGCGAACCTGCAATCCTCCTGCCTCAGCCTCCCAAGTACTGAGATTACAAGCGTGTACCACCAGCCCAAGTGGTACTGATTCCATAAATTTTGAATAGCTTGATACAGTTTATTACTAAACTGGAGAAAAAATAAAAATGGATTTGAAAAAACAAATTGGCTGTCAGTCCTTTATTCTAAAAACATTCATTGTAACTGAGATACAGGAACCAAGCCCCCAACTAATAATGCAACTAATAATACTTCAGTTAATGCCTAAAGATATGATTTTACTCTGTTTTTCAAATCACAAAGGCATGGTTTGATTTAAAGCTGTCAAGTATCTAGTAAATGGGATAAATAATAAAAACATATCTAGATTGGGCAGGAGTGAAACTTAAAAATTTAAAACAACACAAGACTATGTATTCTTTAAAAAATGTAGACCACAAATCTGCTTGAGGGATATTACCTGCTATTTCCAAACATTTTTAGTGGCAGATTGTGAAACTCTCACTAGTAGTGCTAAAGGCTGAGCAACAGTACCAGGTAATAAAGGATGGGGGACAGAGTCATATATCCCTGTCACTGCCCAATTTTAAAAACTACTGATGCCCAGCTGACACCTGTGGAGATTCTATTCAACATTAGTGTGCACAGCCTGGGAATTAGGAGCTTTAAGAGATCCCTGGTAACTATTATGCAGCAGAGTTTGGTAACTGATGCTCCATTCTGATTCTTTCAAACTATAAAAACTTAGCTGGGAGTGGTGGCACACAATTGTAATCCCAGTACTTGGGAGTCTGAGACAGGAGGATTGCAGGTTCCAGGACAGCCTCAGCTACTTAGTGAGGCCTTATGCAACTTAGTGAGATGCTGTTTCCAAATAAAGGATAAAAAATAGGGCTGGGGATGTAGCTTGGAGGTAGAATGCTCCTGACTTCCATCCCCAGTACCGCAATAAATAAATAAATAAATAAATAAATAATTCAGAAAACTTAAAACATAGTTGATTTGGTTGCCCTGAACCCTCCACACCTAGCAGCAGCACACACTTCAAGAGGTCTTTCCCTCTAAGCCCATGCTACCCTAAGTTGGTGAGCCAATAATGCTGGTGAAATTTACTGCTTCATGCATTTGGGGTTGGGAGGGGTACTGAGGACTGAACCCAAGGGTATTCTATATTTAAGTTATACCCCCAGCCCTATTTTTTTTTTCTGAAACAAAGTCTCAGTAAGTTGTGGAAGGTCTTGCTAAGTTTCTGAGGTTGGCCTCTCGTCTCAGCTTCCCAAGAACTGGATTACAGGTGCGCATCACCATCACACCCAGCTGCCTCACTCACTTTTGACTAAAGTTTCTCTAAATGAAACTTGTAGTTCCTAGCTAGGACAAGGAATGTCAGTGGGGCAGTAGCACACTGCTGCTGAGTGCTCTCTAGTAAAGGTTTAATGAGACTAAAAGTCCCCAACAAGTCTATTTCCTGACTGCTAACAGCTGTCTTCAGAGTGAGGGCACATACATTCTTGCTGAGTTACATGCCAGAGGCCACTGTAATGAGGAGTAAAATCACATGGGCTGATGGGTGACAGCTAACACCTGTCTGTATACATTGTAGGAGCCTTTCACAGGAGCCACATTAAGAGGACATTCAGTCCAAAAGAAAATCATAAATGTTGGAAATTATCCAGACATAAAAATCAATAAATATTAAAATATAACAAAATTAAAGGTACATAGGAAGCCTAATACAATAGAGTACTGAATGACACTAAATAGCATTTTTAAAGAGCACTGACATATTATTCCCTTATATTCTCCAAATGGTATTTTAGTGAGCCTCTGAGGCCATTTTATTTCCATTTACAGAAAAGGAAACTGAAGTTCAGAAAGAACCACACAGCTGTTCAGTGGGGAAGCTAAACAGTAAAATCTTTGGACTTGAAGTGTCTATTCTAATGTACTAGGAGTTCTAACTGCTCAGTTCATTGGAGTTACTTGAGTTAAATATTGTTTGAGATCTCCCAATTAGGTTTAATTAGTTTATTTTTATGTGTGTGGTACTGGGGGGTAGAACCCAGGGGCTTTCTACCTCTGGGCTAGCCCCAGTCCTATTTTATAATTTATTTTGGAAACAGGGTCTCACTAAGTTGCTGAGAGCCTCACTAAGCAGCTGAGGCTGGCTTTGAACTTGTGCGATCCTCCTGTCTCAGCCTCCCAAGTGCTGGGATTACAAGCGTGCACCACCATGCCCAGCTCCAAATAGATTTAATATATTTGCTTAGATACCTGGTCATTTCACAGAAGCAAATAATGTGGTTTGGCTGAACACAAAGCCAAAGCAAATAAGTTTTGGAAAAAGAACCAAGAAAATCATATCTCCAAGTTAGGCTGCTCTTTATTTTTATAGTTCAGTTTCTCTTTTCCTTCCTTCCTTCCTTCCTTCCTTCCTTCCTTCCTTCCTTCCTTCCTTCTCTTCTTCTCTCTCTCTCTCTCTCTCTCTCTCTCTCTCTCTCTCTCTCTCTCTCTCTCTTTCTTTCTTTCTTTCTTTCTTTCTTTTCTTTCTTTCTTTCGGTGGAACCCAGGGGCATTCTACCTCCGTGCTACACTCCCAGCCCTATTTTTTATTCTTTATTTTGAAACAGAGTCCCACTGAGTTGCAAAGGGCCTCACTAAGGAGCTGAGGCTGTTCACGAACTGCGTTCCTCCTGTTTCAGTCTCCCAAATGCTGGGACACAAGTGTGCGCCACCATGCCTGGCTGGTTCTATTTTTTTTAAACACCATTGAATGGTAGAAATTTGCAAGAAAAACAATAAAACCAGGTGAATAAGGCATTACTAGGCAATTAAATTGCTAACCACATTTATTAGGATAATGGCAAAAATCTTTATAAAATCATGAAATAACTGGTATGTAGAAAAATGAGATCAGGTATTTTTCAAAAAGAACAAATATTTGACTAATTAATTGATATATGCTATCCCTCAAAAATTGTGACAGGTTTTTTAAAGCTGCATGTTATATTTCTAAAAATAAAAGAATCTAATTCTATTCAGAGCAAAAAAGGACAGAAACACATTCTCAGGAAAATTACAGACTAAGATAAAATATTATTTAACCCAAACATTAACCCATTTGTGGCATGATCTTGCTTCTTAGTATCTCTTTGATTTATTCCTCTATATACCTCTGTGATCCAGTCTCCTCTACTTGCTTCCTGTGGGCTCCTGGCTGTGCTCCAGGCCTGGAATTCTGTCCCCCAGGGAGACAAAGGGCTGGCGTCCTTCTGTCCTTCCTTCCTTCCTTCTTCCCTCCTTCAGGTCTTTTCTGAGAAGTTTTCTCAGTGGAGCTTTCATGGTTAACCCATCAAAAGTTTCAAAAGTCTCTGCATTTCAAATGCCCTTTTCCCTGTTTTGTTTTTTCTGAGCACTTAATCACTCTCTACCTTACTATTATTTTACTTGGCTACTAGGTGTAAGTTCCATCTGGTTACTTACTAGGTGTAAGTTTTCATCTGGTTACTGCTGCACACCTAATACCCAAAAAAGTAGCTTGTAGATAGTAGGCACCCAATAAATATTTGGTGAGTATTTAATGAATACATGAGTCTCCTGTTATGAGATTAAATAATTATTGGAGTAAATAAAGGTGAAAAACATGCAGAAGACATGAGAAAGGTAAGCTAGGATCATGTCATTTTCTTCCCTCTTTTATCCAGTTAAGTGATACACAGCTTATACTATTAAGAATTTGTAAATGGCAAAGAAAAATAAAGGCTCATTGTTTTGCCAAAGTGAACTAGCCATCTCTAAACACAGGTTTAGTAAAATGCTTAGTGACATCAAAAAGGCTTTAAAAAATGTGTAGTTTAAAAATGTATCCAAAAAATACATACATAGCTAAAAACATATGTACATATAAAGAGAGATAATTAATCCTCTTTAAAAAATTATTATATAGATTATTATATATGGTATTTTAAAAGACTATAAGTGCATAAAAATATGTTTTTCTCAAATTTAAAAATCTATATGAAAATAGTCATTATTAATTTATATCTATAAAAAGACAAAACTTATACTTGACTTTTAATAATTTGAAAAGCTCAAAAAAGATCCAAAGAGAAATTTCTCAGAAAATATTTTATTCATCTCTGGGCATGGTGGTACATGCCAATAATCCTGGTACTTGGGAGGCTGAGATAGGATGATCCCAGGTTTGCAGCCAGCTTTAGTAATTTAGCAATGCTCTCTGCAACTTAGTGAGACCCTGTTCTAAAATGAAAAAATGAAGTAGTGCTGGGGGTAGAGCTCAGAGGCAGAATGCCCCTGGGTTCATCCCTCAGTACTACAAAAAACAAACAAAAATATTTTATTTATATAGCCTTTATGTGTGTAAATAGGTAAACCTTTCTCCATATGTGGAGATGAAGAAACTTAAAGAATACTTTTTAGTAGACATTTTGAAACTGGTTCTCAATGGTACTATTGATTTCTCCCCCAATTTTTCTTCTGGCTTTGGGGGAAAAAAGAGAAGCAGTTGGGCCTGGTGGCACAGTGTTTGGGAGGCTGAGACAGGAGGATCAGAGGTTCAAGGTCATCCTCAGAAACTTAGGGAGGCCCTCAATGGAGTGAGATTCTGTTTCATAAATAAATAGAGCTACAGGTGAAGATCAGAGGTAGAATGCCTTTGGGCTCAATTCCAATTACCACAAAAAAACAACAAAAAAACCCAAAAATACTACATTGAGCTTCCATTTAATTCCAGTTAGAATGATTGATATCAAGAATACAAATAGTAATAAATGCTGCCAATGATGTGGGGAAATAAGAACTCTTACACATTGTTGGGGGGGTGCAAACTACTGCAGCTACTATCAGTGTAGAGGTTTTTCAGAGACTGGGAATGGAACCACTACTTTTTTTTTTTTTTTTTTTTTTTTTTGCAGTACTGGGGATAGAACCCAGGGGCATTTTACCTCCAAGCTACACCTCCAGCCCTATTTTTAATTCTTTATTTTGAAACAAGGTCTCACTAAGTTGCGGAGGGCCTCACTAAGTAGCTGAGGCTAGCTGTGAACCTCCGATCCTCCTGTCTCAGCCTCCCGAATGCTGGGATTACAAGCTAATATAAATATTTTAAATGGTATAAGATATCTGAACAAATTCATACTCTTTAATACAGTCATTTTATGATTGATTTATTTATCCAATGGAAGAAAAACATCAACTACATTAATTAGGCTTCCTTTGCAATATTATTTTTAATAGCAAAAAATTAGAAACAAATTACTTAATATATTAGGGTCATGGTTAAGTAAATGACTATCAACTCAATGTGATATTCATGTAGCCATTAAAATAACTGGACTTCCTAGGAGAACTGGGGAAAATATTTGACAATATTAAGCTAAAGCAAAATATTTTTAAAAACTTAAAGAGAGTACAATTATGAGTAATATAAATATATATGGAAAAAATAAATTAAAACTCTAAGTCTTGGAATGATAAGTAATTATCTTCTTACCCAGTTTACTATCATGTCGTTATACTGTATTCTGATAGAACAAGAAAAGAAGGAATACATTGCTCACCTTATGTTTTAAATTTTTTATTGTCCATTCACTCAGCCATGCATTCAACTATAATTTACTGAGCATCCATAAAGTGTCAGGCATTGCTTTGGGTGCTGCAGATACAGTGACCAACATGGACTTTGCCCTTGATGCAATATAAGAACTAAGTAAACAGAATTCAAACAGCAGAAAATGCAATGTGGAAAATACAAATAATGGAGAGAATTAAGTAGGGTGGTAGAGAAGAAAGGATACTTCAGATGGATGGACTAGGAAAACCACTTTGTGGACAGAAGGAATATTTGAGCTGAGATTTTAATTATGAAAAAGTGCTGGCTACACAATAATATGGAGGAGAGCTCAAACTTGCGTGTTTTCATAATTCATATGTCAGCTCAGATATTTCAAATACCTAAGGCAGGCCCATAAAGTAGAAATGACTTAGAATGTTAAGGGGATATATGAAAATAAACCTAGTGAACCGGGGTGAAAGTGGTCTTGATGTGGGGTCAAAGCAGGTCAACATGCCACAGCATGTAGGCTGCATTTCATCCTGATTACAATGGGCAGACATCGACAAGTACACAGATATGCTCTTTGCACATTTTAAATCAATAGAAGTCACATTGTGTAACACAAAATACTGAACATAAAGTGTATCCCAAGTTAGAAAAGGTAGCACTCGACCCCAGCCAGTAACTTGCAAAGCTGATCAGAGGAAATCAAAGCTGCCACAGAAGCACAGCATAAAGACCAGGAAGTCGGTGTACTGCGTTCTGAGTAAGGACAAGATGCAGCCATCTGGGTCTCGCCCTCTAGGTAAGGCTTTAAAGAGTGCTCTGGGGCACACAGAACAACAGTCTGGATCAGAAGAAATTATTTAAAAGTTTTCTAAAGTAAAGAACAGTCAAGTCATTTGTTTTTGTTATATATGTAGTAAAAAAAAAAAAAGAATTTTCCTTATTAAGGTAGAGTCAGACATCCTCAGTAATTTATTTTGTCATCTGTATTAAGTCTTAAATTAAAAAAAAAAACATCAGGAATTTTCAGCATGTGTATGCTCCTAATGAGGTGAATGAATTCCTTATGATTATTAGAGAACCTGTGTCCAGAGAAACACAGATGAAGAATGCCCAATACCCCACGATCTGTAAAAGTTTATTTGTTCCTTAGTATAGTTTGCAGAAAATGCTCACAAAGAAGTACAGGGGGTGCTCAATAATAAGTAATAATTTATTTAACTACAAGAAGTATGGAAGGTTTCCTTAGTAAAAATGTAGAAAATGGTAACTTATATTTTTGCCACTAAATCTGAACTATCTTGCTTCTCTATGTGAAAATTTGTTTTGCTTGATTATATCTGGAAATAAGATTTTTTCATTTTCTTCAAAAACTGGGTAAGTCAGGATTCTGTATATATAGTCTTTCCTGTCTTTACCTCTTTGGCTAAAAAGCTCTTTTGCTTAAGACATCTAATATTGCCTAATATTTTATTTTGCTGTCTATGAATAAAAAGTTATATATCAAGATATCAAAACTGCCAGTTAAAATTCATGCAATTCTAGGTCAGAAGGAAATGCTTATTTTTGGTCCAAATGTTTTATCAACTATTTTGGGAAAGAAAAATTTATTCCACAAATAGCACCTCAGAATCTGAAAGAAATGGAGTTTCTCAAAATGATACTAAAATTTTTTATTTTTATAAAGCTGCCAGATAATTTTTATTTTTTAAAATTTCTTACTAGGTATGGTTGCACGCGCTTGTAATCCTAGTACTTGGGAGGCTGAGACAGGAGGATTACAGGTTCAAGGATAGCCTCAGCAAGTAGTAAGACTTTCACCAACATAGGGAGACCCTGCTTCAAAATAAATAAATGAGTAAAATAAAATAGGGCTGGGGGTGTAGCTTGTAGGTAAAATGTCCCTGGGTTCAATCCCTAGTACAAAAAAGTCCTGAGCCGGGCGTGGTGGTGCACACTTATAATCCCAGCATTTCGGAGGCTAAGACAGGAGGACTGCGGTTCGAGGACAGCCTTAGCTCCTACTTAGTGAGGCCCTTTGCAACTCAGTGAAACCCTGTTTCAAAAAATAAAGAATAAAAAATAGGGCTGGGGTGGGGTGGAGCTCGGAGGTAGAATGCACCTGGGTTCTATCCCCAGTACCACACACACACAAATAATCTGAATAAATATAAACAACTCCTAAAATAAAAATTAATTTATTATTATAAATTGATAATTGGAGATGCTGAAGTAATCCTTGTATCTAATTCTTAGAGTTTGCTACTTTTGAGTTTAAAATTACTATTTCCTTTTTTTCAAAACGCTTCTATAACTCTTTGCAACTTTATTTCCTCTCAACTTAAGACTTTTCTCATAATCATACATTTTGATAAAGGCCGGACGTGGTGGCGCACACTTGTGATCCCAGCATTCGGGAGGCTGAGGCCTCAGCTACTTAGTGAGGCCCTCCACAACTTAGGGAGACCCTGTTTCAAAATAAAGAATAAAAACAGGGCAGGGGGTGTGGCTCATAGGTCAAATGCCCCTGCGTTCCATCCCCAGACCTCCACACACCAAAAATAAATAAAATAAAATTTGATCCACAATAAATATTCTATCTCAAGATTCTTTCTGTATTCTACTTTCTGCGTTATCAAAAGAATATTAAATGTTTTGAAATATTAATAAATTATTATTTTTTAAATAGACTGAAATATGCTTATAATATTTTACATCTGTTCAATAGTAAGAAAGTAATTTACTGCTCCATCAATATGTTATCCGTATGATAGAATTTTTGTGTGTGTGGTACTGGGGATTGAACCCATTGGCATTCTACCTTTGAGCTATACACCCAACCTGATAAATTCTATTTCTTATTTGGAAGCAGGGTCTCCCTAGGTTGGTGAGAGTCTCACTACTTGCTGAGGCTGTCCTCGAACCCGCAATCTGTCTCAGCCTCTCAAGTACTAGGATTACAGGCATGTGCCAGCACACCTGGCTCTATGATAGAAATTTATAAACATTTTCTAAATCAATGACCATTTTAAATAATTTTCAAACATAAATCTTTATTGTTCCTTTTTTCCCCTTTATCTAATTAGTACTAAATCACTGGCTGACCAAATATCACAAAGATCACCTTTTTTTTTTTTTTAATAGTATAATCACTACTCTTAAAACTTTGTTATAGTCATTAAGCTTTAAATACCATAATATTCATTAAATAGAAAACAATTTTATAAACAAAAATGTAATAAAACTATTGTAGTCATAAAAATGTACTTTTTTGGATTTAACAAATATAAAACAAATTTGGTTTGAGTTTTCACTTCAATACTCCATAGAATTATATATCCTAAAATTCTCAGGGTAATTATATCATTAAGTTAGAAGACTTTTCAAAATGTAGTTCTTATTTTCAATTCTTTTTCACTACTTAAAATTTTGTTCTCTTGGATCTCCTGAGTCAAAATAATTAGATGAAATATTATTAAAATAAATCACTTAATATATGTTGGGAATCAAAAGTAGGGAAAATTTAAATTCAAAGTATCTAGTTGGGTTTTGTTGTGTGTGTATGTGGTACTAGGGATGGAACCCAGGAACATTCTACCTCTGTACTACACCCACCAGCTCTATTTTTATTCTTTATTTTGAAACTCACTAAGTTGTGGAGGACCACACAAGTTGCTGAGGCTGGCCTTGAACCTGAGATCCTCCTGTCTCAGACTCACAAGTACTTGGATACAAGCATGTGCCACCATATCCAGCAAACTGTCTAGTTTATAAATATTTATTTTTACTTTTGATACATGTTGTGAACATTTGTAACTGTATAAATAAAAACCCAAGCTAATTTTATTTTTATTTTTACATTAACTTGAGATTAAATTAGACAAAAGGTATTAATACAGCATTTTTAAAATGCTGACTGCAATAGTGAAATAAGTATCAAGATAATAAAGCTAAAGTACTATACTTCAGGGCTACAAAAATTACAACACAAATCCTTAAATTGTTACTACTACATAACATGTGTGTACTTTTTAACTAAAATGAAATAAGCTGATTTCAAATTGAGAAAATTTGAATTTTAAGTTTTATGAAAGAACTAATAAATCTCAGGACTACTTGAATAGCAAGGTAGCCAATAAAAACTTACCAAGGATAAAGTTATCATGTAGCTAATAAAACAAATTAAATATTTCTTAATACTGAGCCTTTTATGTGGTGCTTTACAATATACCAAATATTTTCCGCTTACTTACTTGTCTCCTGATATCACAAGCACACAAGTGGGAAGAATGGCAGGCAGTGATAAAGCACTGCCATTTCACTGGATGAGCCTTTTCACTGGATATCAGTTGGCAAAAATTATAAGCACTCATTATTTGCAACCTTAACTCAATTAGGGGACTTTTATAGAAAGCAGGAGTGTTATTTCAGTAGCTATTTTAAAAGAAAGAAAAGTAATTGCTTATGTGTTCCTAGACTTTTTTTTTTTTTTTTTTTAAGTGGAAGAAGAATGAGTCATAATGGTGGTGGTAGTTGGGGGAACAGACAAAAATCAACAAATTCTCTCTGGAAAAAAAGCAGTAATTGGAAGCACAAAGAAATAAGCTCATACTGTGCATGTCCTAGAATCATAGTGTTCTGGAGAGCTATTTAAGGGTTCAAGAAAGGGGCTCTCACAGCTGGGAGAAGATAGGAAAGACGGCTTTAGAAGCAGCATTTAAGAATGACTGCAAGCCGGGAGTGGTGGTGCACACTTGTACTCCCAGCATTCGGTAGACGGGAGGCGGAGACTGGAGGATGGAGGTTCATGGACAGCCTCAGCTACTTAGCAAGGCCCTTGGCAACTCAGGGAGACTCTGTTTCAAAAATAAAAAGACTGCCAGGTGTGGTGGCGCATGCTTGTAATCCCAGCATTAGGGAGGCTGAGATCAGAAAATTGTAGTTCGGGGAAAGCCTCAGCTACTTAGTGAGGCCCTTTGCAACTCGGTGAGACCCTGTCTCAAAATAAAGAATAGAAGATAGGACTGGGCGTGTAGCTCGGAGGTAGAATGCCCCTAGGTTCCATCCCTAATACAGCAATAAATAAACAAATTAATTAATTAATAAACTAAAAAAATAGGGGTGGGGTGTAGCTTGGAGGTACAATAATGCCCCTGGAATCCATCACCTGCTACTTAAAAAAAAAAGAATGACTGCAGAATTCAAGTCTAATGATAAAGACTTATCTCCTATTAGCTGTTATGTAGTATATTACTTCATCAAAATTTAGCTTTTTTGGAGGGGGTACTGAGAATTGAACTCAGGGGGGTATTCTATCTCCAATATATACCCCAAACCCTTTTTAAACTTTTATTTTGAAGAGAGGTCTCCTACATCCCCTAGGCCAGCCTTAAATCTGCGATCTTTCTGTCTCAGCCTCCCAAACACTGGGATTATGGGCATGTGCCACCACCATGCCTTGCAATTTTAGCTTACTGAAATTTTCCTTTGGACTCTTGTTCTATCCATAATATTCTATTCGTTCTCTTACTCTATTTACTGCTTTTAAAAATATATATACATATACATATATATAATATAATAAATATAATTTCACACACACATATATATTTATAAGCTATGGACAATCTTAACCTTAAGAAAGGAATGGCAGATCCAGGAAGCTTTGGATAATTCTGAAATATATTCTATAATAGCTAAAAAAAAAAGTTAAGGTGTCCCAAATTCATTTAAAAAAAAAAAACACCAGTGTTTTAGCTGTAAGAATAATTAAAAGATTCTTCTGTTACTAATAAGAGAAAAGAATAAATGTGATTAATTGCTGCTGTTTAATGTATCTGCTTGCTATGTAATAATTTTCAGTGACTCAGATATGCCAACACAACAGTATGTTTATGTTATGGTTTTGAGAGAAAATGGCTTAATTATATATATTCCTTAATGATAAAGGGAGACAGAAAAAAAAGAAAGTGAAAAAAGAAAGTTCAGTTTGGCTGCTTCACTGAGAGAACCTCACTTACCTGTCCCTCCTTTGCCCAAATAGAGATGGGAAGAGGAGAAAAAGAAGACAATAAAGTAAACACAAATAAGTATAATAAAAAAGAGAAGAGACTCAACAGAAAACAGAATTGCTTTCACCTTTCCCGGAACTAGAAAAAAAAAAGTCTAAGAAAGAGGTGGAGGTGGGGGAGAATTCCTTAACAGTTCAGGTTTCTTGCCCCACCTCCTTCCTCAGCCTGCATTACCATGGGCTTGGGGCTGCAGAGTCCTTGTTCCTTCTGTATGACACAGGCAGGGGTTGGGGAAGAAACCTCTATTCTTGTGAGGTTTGCTGGGGGAGGGGATGGTGGGGATATGAGTGGACAGGGGAAACACATTTAGGATATCATTAACTATAAGAACTCTAAGTATATTTCCACGTGGTCATAAACTAAATTTATCCTCTAAGGTTATGCTTCAGAAATATTATGAGATAAAAAGGGCCTTGTGAGTCACCCTTTAATCTGTAACTCCTTTAAACATGATTTCTACAAGATGGTATTAATTAAATTTTATTGTAATTTAGATATAAATATAATAAATACAATTTCACATATAACTATAATTAATTTTAAAAATCTGTTTATAATTTGAGAAATGTCTATATATTTAAGAACTATCAGCCAGGTGTAGTGGTGCACGCTTGTAATCCCAGCATTTGGGAGGCTGAGACAGGAGTATCACAGTTCACAGCCATTCTCAGCTACTACTTAGTGAAGCCCCTTGCAACTCAGTGAGACCCTGTTTCAAAATAAAGAATAAAAAAATAGGGCTGGGAGTGTATCTCAGAGGTAGAATGCCTCTGGGTTCCAATCCCAGTGCCGCAAAACAAACAAACAAACAAACAAACAAAAAACTATCAATGCTAATCTCAATATGCACGGGGAAAGGGATGGAGTGGGGTGTGAGCTGGGAGAGGCTCAGCAAGTTCTGTGTGCATGTATGTCTCTACTGCTCTGGAATTCATCATGATGTATGATTACAATGCACCAAGAAAAAAAGAGCTATATCAAAGGTACTTATTTTCCCCACAAGAAGTCCACACTGGCCACAGAATCCAGAACAATAGAATATTCAAGTAGGAAATAGGACCATAAGGATAGAAAACAGAAGTTTTAATTCAGCAAAACATGGTAACTTAAGAGAAAAAATACTGCTCTAGGAAGGAGCTATGGTTTGAATGTGTCTCCCAAGGGTTCATGCGCTGGAAGGGTGGTCCAGTGTGATTATGTGAGAAGTGGTGGGACCTTCCAGAGGTGGGGCTTAATGGGACATATTTAGGTTATTGGGGTGTTGCCCTTGGAAGTAAGTGATGTGGAACCCTGGTTGATTCTTGAGAGTGGGTTGCTATAAAGCAAGGCCACCCATGGGCTGGCCCCTTCTGCACAAGATGTTTCCCTTTCCTCTTCCTTACCATGCTGTAGCCTGGGAAAGGGGGCCTTCATCAAAAGGCAACCTCTATTACTGTGACCTAACCACATTTCTTTATGAAGTGGGGGGCTTCAGGTATTTTGTTATAGAAACAGAAAACAGACTAATATAGACGGAAAGCCAAGACTACTCAAAAAAGGGAGAATGTAAGTCACCTGTAGAGACAAATATGATGAACCTTAGATCAGAAATATTTTACAGTCCACCAGATAAAGAGAATTCGCACTATGAAGGTTGCAAACAAAGCTAGCCTGTGGACTCTGTATCTGCCCATACACATAACTTGTGTTTTGATAGTTCATTCTCTTCTGTACCTTCATCTATAAATTTTTCGCTCTCATAAACAGGAGTGGCTCACATGTAGAGATGTAAGGGCTCATTAAATGTGGGGGAACAGGCAATAAGAAGGCTCTTTAATGAGGCTATAG
Organism: Muscardinus avellanarius; assembly: GCF_963383645.1. Taxonomy (NCBI): domain Eukaryota; kingdom Metazoa; phylum Chordata; class Mammalia; order Rodentia; family Gliridae; genus Muscardinus; species Muscardinus avellanarius. Next base: position 28,398,964 of record NC_137795.1, on the reverse strand, counting down.
CCTTAAGACAGAGTATAGCCCCGCAAGTGGCAGCCAAAATGGAACCAAGAAGATATGTAACAACCTAATAAATACACTGTATTTTCTCTTATTTTGATAATTTTTTCTACAAAATATTTCTGGAAAATAGCTTCCATTTAATTGCAGGGTATCTATATCCTTCTGTTAATGCATACTTGGACAAGTGTGTGTGCATATGCGCACATGCATGCAGATACGAGAGCTTTTTATATTTTCCAATTTTAATTGTAGGACCTACATTTCCCCCCCTATTCTCAATAGGTCCATCTAAACAGCAAGAAGATAAATTTAAAAGATTAAAATTCATTCTTACACTTCCTGTAGCAGTAGTTTGGAAGCAATTATGACCAGGTCCTTTATGACAATTATGACAATGTTCAGTATGATTTGGTATGTGGTATCTATGCCTATTTTCACACATAATGCCCAAACACAAAAGCTGATCTTTAAAACATACTCATATCTAGCCGGGCGTGGTGGCGCACGCTTGTAATCCCCGCGCTTGGGAGGCGGAGACAGGAGGATCGCGCAGGTTCGAAGCCAGCCGCGCGCGCTGGCTTAGGAGACCCTGTTTCTAAATAAAAATATAAAAATAGGTCTGGGAGTGTAGCCCGGAGGTAGAAGGGCTTCCAGGAACCAAAAAAATAAAAAATAAAAAAAAAACATACTCATATCTAAAACTGAAGTATGTTGAGCCTTAGTGTGTGTGTGTGTGTATATATATATATATATATATATATATATTTTTTTTTTTTCTCCCTTGGGATTAAACTCAGGGGCATTCTTTTTCTGAGTTACATTCCAGCCATTATACTACTACTACTACTACATTTAACAGGGTCTCACTAAGTTGCTGAGGGTCTTTCTAAATTGCTGAGCACCACTATGCCCAGCTATATGTTTTGTTTTATTTATTTATTTATTTATTTATTTATTTATTTATTTATTTATTTATTTATTTATTCATTTATTTATTGTGGTACTGGGGTTCCTGGAAGCCCTTCTACCTCTGGGCTACACTCCCAGACCTATTTTATACTTTTCTTTTATTTGGAAACAGGGTCTCCTAAGCCAGCGCGGCTGGCTTCAAACCTGCGTGATCCTCCTGTCTCTGCCTCCCAAGCGCGGGGATTACAAGCGTGCGCCACCACTTCCGGCCCAGCTATATGTTTTAAACAGTTGTATTATTTGCCTTGCTACTGGCAAACATCACCACCTCTTTTATACCTCCCTTATTGGGCTTTCAGGAATTGTCGCACTAACTTAAAAGAAATGAAAAAGGATCAAAATTATCATTGGTTAAACTGGATGATTTCACACACACAAACACACACACACAAAATATGATGCTAGGGGTTAATCTCGGAGCTACATTCCTAGCCTCTTCCCTATTTTATATTTAGAGATCATAGAAACACAGTACAAAAAGGAGCTACCATTTTCATTCCAGTCTCCAGGAAAAAGAAAACAGATTAGACTTTGTTTTACCCATAATACACGTTTGCTTGGGGGAAAAGTGCCCCTTTGCTTCCCATACAAAGGTCACTTTCTGAAGAGAAAGGAAGAAAATAGAGAATACTAAGAAAGCCACAATGAATGAAATTAGTTTCCAATAAAATTTTAAAATAATAAAATGAAGCAGATGAGACAAAATATTAACATAAAACATTCTTGAAACAAAATTAACTTTAAAAATAGAAATGCCTAGTTCTTTACCAGGAAGTCCAGACAAAATGTTTAAAGTTCCTATTAATTCTTTACTCCAATATACAAGTTTACCTGCTAAAGAGTTCATTGAGAAATAAGAAAAGAGTTCACTGAGAAATAAGAAAAATTCAGTAAAGGAACATCAATAAATAAGAATATAAACCCAAAAGGCATGAATAATTTTAAAATACATTTTTCTTACTCTCCTATTCTACTGAAATAAAACTTAGAAGCCAATACAATTTTAAAATAAATTTTCATTCATACATGTAGCCCAAGGGCTCCATTTTCCTTACCGTCTATCACTCCTAGATGGTAAGTCAGGTGTTAAGGTGACCCGGCAGCCCTTTATCCAGGAAACTCTAGCACTAGTTACTGATGTCCTAAGTCCTAGTGCCTTAAATATAGAGGAAATGTGAAAGAGCCACTGATGCTCTGATTTGAAGAATTGTACATTTCTTACCATGTCTTTTCCACCTATGTCCTCTTATTGACATGCTCGTTACTGCATTTCTTGATATTCTAGAAGATGTTGGTGTGATTTCAACTTGAATACACCTTGTACCTTCCTTACTAGATTTCATGGCACCACGAGGCAAAGAAGCTTTTATTGCATTAGCAACCTAAGAAGGAAAAATATGGCTTAAGATTGGCATTAACAGATTCATTATTTGTCCTTTAGATAAAAAAACACGAGTCTAACTATTAACAGGTTTATAAAAAGGTTACTCTCTCCAAGGTATTTCATAATATGATACATAAATCCTCCAGAATAAGGAATAAAGGGCTCAGAGGGAAGAACATGTATGTGTGTGTTGAAGTTAAAAACTCGAAAATATTAAATTAGGTTTCCCAATGATTATGCTAATTAGCATAAATGAATCTAAATGAATCTAAAGTATGTTAAGGAAAACATTCCTACTTGTAAACAGAGACTATCAAGTATGTCAGAAATTTATCAAATAAAATTTTCAAGTTTGAAATATACCTTTTCAAGTATATAAAATTTCATGTATATAAAAAGAACATGAATCACTGTCGTATTAATGACATCTGAATGTACTATAAATGAATACTTCCCAATTATTAGTTTTAAATTGAAAAATCATAAACTGAAAGTTTTAAATAAATGAAGCACCTACCAGTAATGGCTCTGGATATAATTCTAGTTGGGCTCTGTATATAATATCATCCAAAGCTTTTTGAGCTAGATCCCATTCTCCATTATATCTATAAAATTAAATGAAGAAAGTATTTTTAAATTAATTTTATATAATTGAACAAAATACAATAAGAAACTATTTGCTGAGGAAAGAAACACATCACATTAGCATGTTGCTTAACATTCAACTCCCCTTAAAAATGTATTTCTAAACCTCTGAGTTCCTTTCAATTATACCTGAAAGCCTATTCATAGAAAAGAAAGTTTTATAGATGTACATTTCTTCTCTAAAGAATATGACTTATATTTATAGACCAGAAATAAAAAAGCTTCAACAATTTCAAAGCACTTTACACTTTCAAAGCAAGTAATAGCATAATAAATTATATACCTTAGAATAATGTTCAGAATACTTTATGGTCAAATTACTCTGTAAATCCCATGGTTTTTAATGAAAATCTACTACCACTCAGTATCCTAAGTAGATATTTCTTCACATTGTAATGGTCATTTGGAAGTGTACATGGAGTTTACTGCAAATATGAGGAAGATATGAGGGGAAAGTATGTGAGTGTGCGTGTGCATGTGTGTGTGAGAGAGATACATAAGCATAATTTTCAAAGAGATGCCAAACTCTTCTTAATAACCAGCTAAATGACAAAACTAGACAGAGATATGAGGTCCTGGCAGCACAAGTGAGGTCCAAGAGCACGGAAGAGCATTACTTCCATTTAAAAACCAAAGACAGGTCCAGGTAATCTTCAGAATCATAACTTTTCATGAATCCATCAAAGAGCTGAGGTCACAGGCAACCAAGCAGCCTGGATCCTAAGAAGATATTGGCCCTAATGCAAGTGGGTATACATTCAGCTAATCTCTTTAATTCTTCTTCTTCTTTTTTTTTTTTTTTTTGTGGTACTGGGGTTCCTGGAAGCCCTTCTACCTCCGGGCTACACTCCCAGACCTATTTTTACATTTTTATTTGGAAACAGGGTCTCCTAAGCCAGCGCGGCTGGCTTCAAACCTGTGCGATTTTCCTGTCTCTGCCTCCCAAGCGCGGGAATTACAAGCGTGCGCCCGGCTAATCTCTTTAATTCTTAAAAGCCCAATAGCTACAATCTCATGGGCTAGCAGGTGGGTAGCGCTCTCTGAGAGCACATACAAGGTAATCTCAAACCCTTCCTGGGCTCTTCTCCACAAACCTCTTATAGACACTCATAAGAAAAACTGGACACAGGACAAGGTGGCACAGAGCTAAAGAAGCAGAGTGGCCACTCTCGTGGGAAAAGCAGGAAGATACAGCCTGACCCTTTTCTCAAGTGGAACAAAGTTTTAAAGCTTTTGGAAAAGAACAACAAGCCCTTTAATCCCCAGAGCATAGGTAATGACTAGCAGTGGTTCTGAGGGACAGAACAAGAAATTTTAAAGCCTCATTCTATGCTGAGAGTTCTAGAGGTCGCTTACCACTGGAGGAATAGGGTCACTGAGGAGCTTCCACCCCTGAGGTGCAGGCACAGAGGTCTGCCTAGAACCAGGGCTGATCAGGACAACAGGCAACACCACTTGCTGCCATTCCCACTCCCATCGACCCCATCACACAGCCCGAAGGCTACTGTACACCTAGAGCTCACAGCAGCACGCGGAGGGGTAGGCATATGGGAAAGCTAACAGCTGAGGATGGAGCAAGAGTACTGCGGAAAACCTTCCCCCACCCTAAATACCAGGTAGCACTAGAGAGATTTGAAGTGCTAGCCTGAAGGTAACCATAGCAACAACAAACCCAATCCCTGCTCACTCCTGCCTATAATAACTCCACTAGCAGCCTAGAAGAAAAAAAGTCATGCCCATTTTCAGGCATAAATAATATTTACCTCAGTCTTCATGACCTACCTCCAAACACAGTCACAAACAATAAAAATTTACAAGGCATACACAAAGAGAAAAAATAAACTTGCCAATAGATAAAGCAATAAAACCAAATACAGAGATGACCCAGATGTTGAAGTTATCAAGAAAAATTAACATGCTCACATAGCTGGGTGTGGTGGTGCATGCTTATAATTCCAGTGCTTGGAAGGCCGAGAGAGGAGGATCGCACAGGTTCTAAGCCACTTAGTGTGGCTCTCAGCAACTTAGTGAGACCCTGTTTCCAAATAAATTATAAAACAGGTCTGGGGTGTAGCCCGGAGGTAGAAAGCTCCTGGGTTCCACCCCCAATGCCACACACACACACACACACACACACACACACACACACACTCTCTCTCTCTCTCTCTCTCTCTCTCTCTCTCTCTCTCTCAAATAGATGGAGATATTGGCAGAGATAGGAACTATAAGGAGTCAAATGAAAAGGCTAGAAACAAAACACAGTTTCAAAGATGAAGAATGCCTTCTGTGGCTTCATGGTAGACTATGTCAAGTCTCATTCAAGAAAAGAATAAGTAAACCCAAAAATAGGTCAACAGCAATTACTCAAAACAAATCAGAAAGAAAGAAAAAAGAGAAAATAGATAAAAGCACCAAAGAACCGTGGGACAATATGAATGGTCTAACAGAGGTCGGAAAACTTTTTCTTAAAGGACCAAACAATAACTATTTTAGGCTTGTGGGTCAAGCAGCTCCCATCACAACTATCCAACTCTGCCACCCCCAAGCAATATGTAAACAAATAAACATGGCTGGTTTTAGTGGCAGTGTAAAAAATCAAGAGGCAGGCCAGATTTGGCCCATCAACCTTTAATTCTGCTTTCAGTCAAGAAACTTACAATCTGTATCAGAAAAAATTAAAGTCCCAAGTTAATATAATGTCCAAAAATAGTATAATATGTGTAATAATAGAATTACAAAATGAAAGTTAATAGTTCAAAGAAGTTGGGCATGGTGGTGCACACTTGTAGTACATGGGAGGCTGAGATGGGAGGATCACAGGTTTGTGCCCAGCCTCGGCTACTTACTTAGTGAGACCTGGGTGTTTTAAAATAAAGAATAAAAAATAAAGATGGAATTGTAACTCAAAGGTAGAATCCCTCTGGGTTCAATCCCCAGTACCACAAAATAACAAAGGATTAAAAAATAAGGCTGGGGGTTTAGCTCAGAGGTAGAATGCCCCTGGGTTCAATACCCAGTACCCTACACACACACACACACACACACACACTTCAAAGAAATATACTAGTACCTAAATAATTAGGTAAGACTAATCACTAATATTAGGACTTAATTGATGGTAAATTAATAAAGTATTTCAGCATTTCAAAAGGCTCTAAAATGCCTTTTTTTTTTTTTTTGGTACTAGAGATTAAACCAGGTGAATTCATTTTACTTCTGAGCTATACTCCCAAATCCCCAATCTCTTTTCTTTTATTTTTATTTTTGTTTTTACTAGAGGATGAATCCAGAGGCATTATACCTCCAAACTGCACCCACAAACACCCAGCCCTATTTTATTTTTATTTATTTATTTATTTTTTGCGGGTCTGGGGATGGAACCCAGGGGCATTCGACCTCCGAGCTACACCCCCTGCCCTATTTTTTATTCTTCTTTCCTTCCTTCCTTCCTTCCTTTCTTTCTTTCTTTCTTTCTCCCTTTCTTTCTTTCTTTCTTTTGGTGGTACTGGGGTTCCTGGAAGCCCTTCTACCTCCAGGCTACACTCCCAGACCTATTTTTACATTTTTATTTGGAAACATGGTCTCCTAAGCCAGCGTGCGCAGCTGGCTTCGAACCCGCGCAATCCTCCTGTCTCTGCCTCCCAAGCACAGGGATTACAAGCGTGTGCCACCACGCCCGGCTTTTATTCTTTATTTTGAAACCGGGTCTCACTGAGTTGCAGAGGGCCTCACTAAGTAGCTGAGGCTGTCCGTGAACCGCGTTCCTCCAGGTCTCAGCCTCCCGAATGTTGGGATTACAAGTGTGCGCCACCACGCCCAGCCCTATTTTATTTTTCATTCTGAAAAAGGGTCTCACTAAGTTGCTGACGGCCTTGCTAAATTAGTGACACTGGCTTCACACCTGACTCTAAATACTTTTAAAGAACCTTAGATTAGAGAGAACAAAAACTATTTAAAATTTACAGTAAAAAAGAGTACTGGAGAAAGGGATCATGAGTATATTTAAGTGTTATTCTTTTTTTTTTTTTTTTTTGGTGGTACTGGGGTTCTTGGAAGCCCTTCTATCTCTGGGCTACACTCCCAGACCTATTTTATATTTTTGAAACAGGGTCTCTTACGCCAGCGCGGCTGGCTTCAAACCTGCGCGATCCTCCTGTCTCCGCCTCCCAAGAGCGAGGATTACAAGCGTGCACCACCACGCCCGGCAAGTGTTATTCATTTTAATCCTATCTTTGAATTAAAGAGAAATTATGTGTTTGTAATCCTAGTGATTTGGGAGGCTGAGACAAAAGGATCTCAAGTTTGAGGCCAGCCTGAGCAACTTAGCAAACCTCATCTCAAAAGAGGAAAAAAAAAGGATAAAGTGTTTTATTTAATTTCAAATTCTTCAGAAGTTTAAAGGAGAATTATAATTAAGGACTTCCAGGAAAATGGTGACCAAGAAAAGCAGTGTTGATGAGTCCTGCTAATACTTGATCTCTACTGTCACAAAATCAGTGCTTTACATAGCCAGAAAACACTATCAGTAGAGAAATAAAAATTATAAATATAAGGGACAGAGAAAAAGAAAACTAGAAGAACAACGAGAGAGCAGAAAAGAAACTGGCCCGCTTTGCAGTGGCAGGCACTACACTGGCGCCATTTTGCCTCAAAGCACCAGGTTCCAGAGAGGAAAAGGTAAACAAGGAGCTGAAGTGAGCAGCTGCGGATGAGTTGGTTGAAACTCAGCACAAAGACCGTCCAAAACTTCCAGCGGCCAAGCTCATTATGCCCTCCAGGGATTTAGAGCGGAGCTCAAAACCAGAAAAGAAATACTCTAGCCTCACAGCTGAGGGTGTGGCGGCGGTGCCATATTGCCAGCAGTGGCAGTGAGTTCACCATGCCTGAAGAGCTCCAGACCAGCACACACCAAAAATGTAAGTGAAATTGCAGCCCCGAAAGGGGAAATCCCAGTGGTGCACCCCCAGGGACTGACACAGCGTTGATAAACTCCCTGGGTCTAAGATACTGCAGTTCAACCCACTGAATGAGTAGTGGTGGCAGAGATGCCACACCCCAGTTGCAGCTCCCCATGGGAAAATGCACAGCCTGGAGCTTCCAGAGTCACGCGCAGCCTTGACTAACTCCATGGATCTGAGATATTGTAATACAACCCAGTAAAGAAGTAGTGGCAGCTGACATTACACAAACCCCAGAGATCCAGAACATCATAAGTGAAGTCGTGGTGACCCAGAGAAGGCACAAACTTCAAACATCAAGGGAAGGAGGAAAAACATGGAGCAATGAGCACCCACAACCCCACAACATCAGAACCTGATAACACAGAAATGCAGAGATCTCTAGAATATCAAATCAGAAATGTAACTGTAGAAATAATACAGGACTTTCGAAAAGAATTTAGAGTCAGTCTGAAAAAAATAAAGGATGCAATCATTGAGGTAAAGGCATCAATTCAAACCATAAACACTTGATTAGACCACTTGGAGAATAGAATCTTGCTCCTAAAAGATGATCACTCCAAAAACAAATAAATAGTTTATAACTTAGTAAAAAACAATTCAACAGCAGGAATTGGACATTGAAGAAATATGGGCCCATTTTAAGAGAGCTAACCTAAGAGTAATCTGAATAGAAGAGGGAAAAGAAGGTGAAACCAAAGGGATCAATAATCTCTTCAAAGAAGTAATAGCAAAAAATTTTCCGAACATAGAGCAAGAGGTAGATACACAGGTTCAAAAAACGTACAGAACTCCCTTTATACAAGATCGGAGAAAAGGTTCCCCATGCCACATAATAGTCAAAATGACCAATGTAGAAGCCAAGGAGAAAATCTTAAAGGCAACAAAAACAAAGGGCCAAGTGACATTCAGAGGCAAACCAATTAGAATCACTTCCCAAACCAAGTCATGAAAGCCCAAAGGGCCTGGAGTAACATATTCCAAATTCTGAAAGAAAACAACTTCCAGCCAAAAATTTCCTACCCAGCAACACTATCTATCAAATTAGATGGGGAAATAAGAAGCTTCCAAGACAAAGAGAAACTGAAGGAATTTATGTCTTCAAAACCAGCGCTAGAGAAAATAATCAGAGATTAACTACCAGGAACAAATAGCTAATATACTCCAGAACCAGAGAAACAAGAATTTCCATCCAACAAACCTAAGCAAAGAAAAATAAAAAGTATTTCAAACAGAAATAAAATCTTAACAAGTTAGAAATTAAAAATCATCTCTCAATAATCACACTGAATGTAAATGGCCTCAACTCCCCAATAAAAAGACATAAAGTAGCAAGATGGAATAAAAACCAGAATCCATCTATCTTCAGCTTGTAAGAAACATACCTTACAAGTAAAGGTATAACAAACTTAAGGTAAAGGGCTGGAGCAAGGTAAACCATGCTAACAGAACTCGAAGGCAAGCAGGAGTAGCAACTATGATATCAGACAAGTTAAACTTCAAGCACAAACTTATAAAAAAAGACAAAGAAGGTCATTTTTTACTGGTAAAAGGAAAAATCCAGCAAGAATAATTAACAATAATCAACATATATGCCCTAAACATAGGTGTAGCTACTTTCATGAAAGAAACTCTTTGTGACATGAAGTCACACATAAATCCCAATACAATAATACTGGGAGACTTCAACACACCTCTCACACCATTAGACTGATCTTCCAGACAAGGTCAGTAAAGATGCCTCAGACCTAAAGAAGAAGACCATTAATCAAATGGACCTGTTGGACACATATAGAATATTTTACCCAACTACAGCAGAGTTTACATTTTTCTCAGCTGCACATGGAACCTTCTCCAAAATAGATCACATCCTGGGCCACAAAGTGAGCACTAGCAAAATCAAAAAATGTTACATACTTCCCTGCGTCGTTTCAGACCATAATGAAATGAAATTAGAAATCAACTATAGGAAGACCCAGAGAAACAACATAAACATGTGGAGACTGAACACCACATTTCTGAATGAAGAATGAGTCATAGAAGACATAAAAGGCGAAATCAAGAAATTTCTAGAAACAAATGAAAAATGAGATACAACATATCAAAACCTCAGGTACACTTTGAAGGCAGTATTAAGAGGAAAATTTATAGCACTAAGTGCTCATATAAGAAAAACAGAAAATCTTCAAATAAATAACCTAATGACACACTTTTCAAAGCCCTTGTAAAACAGGAACAATCCAACCTCAAAGCCAGTAGAAGAGAGAAAATTACTAAAATCAGAACAGAATTTAACAAAGTAGAGAATAAAAAAAAAAAATACGGAAAATCAACAAAACCAAAAGCTGGTTTCTGAAAAAACTAACAAGATAGACAAACCACTAGCCAACCTAACTAAATAAAAGAGAGGATCAACACAAATTATGAAGATAAGAGATGAAAAAGGAGATATTACTACTGACAATGTAGAAATCCAGAGGATTATCAGAAACTACTTTGAAAAAACTGTACTCCAACAAAATGGAAAATCTGGAGGAAATTGATAACTTTCTAAATAAATACAACCTTTCTAAAATGAGTCAAGAAGATAAATAAATTTAAACCAACCAATAGCAATCATAGAGGTTGAAACAGCAATAAAGAGCCTACCATCAAAGAAAATCTCAGGACCAGATGGTTATCCAAGTGAATATTATAAAACCTTTATAGAAGAGCTAACCCCAATACTCCCCAAACTATTTTGTGAAATAGAAAAAAGCAAGACTTTCCCAAATACATTCTATGAAGCCAACTTCACACTAATACCAAAACCGAATAAAGACAGTTCAAGGAAGGAAAACTACAGGCCTATATCTCTGATGAACTTGGATGCAAAACTACTAAACAAAATACTAGCAACATGCATCCAAAACCACATGAATAAAATCATACACCATGACCAGGTAGGGTTCATCCCAGGGATGCAAGGCTGGGCTGGCTCAACATACGAAAATCAATCCATGTAATTTATCATATAAACAGAACCAAAGACAAAAATCACATTATCATCTCAATAACGCTGAAAAAGCATTTGATAAAATCCAACATCGATTCATGATAAAAACATTGCAGAGAATTAGAACAGAAAGAACATATCTCAACATCATAAAGGCAATCTACAATAAGTCCACAGCCAACATCATATTAAATGGGGAAAAACTTTGAGAATTCCCCCTAAAAACAAGAACAAGACAAGGATGTCCATCATCACCACTTCTCTTCAATATAGTACTGGAGACTCTAGCCAGAGCAATAAGGCAAGGAAAGGAAATCAAAGGAATACAAATAGGAAAAGAAGAACTCAAACTTTCACTATTTGCAGATGACATGATACTGTATTTAGAAAATCCAACAAACTCAACCAAAAGTCTTACAGAACTGATCAACAAATTTATCAGTGTCTGGATACAAAAATCAATCTAAAAAAAATCAGAAGCTTTTCTGTACACCAACCATAAATCCACTGAAAAACAAATTCAGAAAGCACTTCCACTCAGAATTTCCCACAAAAAAATAAAATACTCAAGAATAAACTTAACCAAAGAGGTAAAAGACCTCTACAAAGAAAATTATAAAACATTAAAAAAAAGAAATCAAAAAAGATCTTAGAAGGTGGAAAGATCTTCCAAGTTCATGGATAGGCAGAATAAATATCATTAAAATGGCCATACTTCCAAAAGTGATGTATAGATTTAATGCAATGCCCATTAAATTACCAAGATTATTCCTCTCAGACACAGAAAAATCAGTCCTTAAATTCATTTGGAACAACAAAAACCCAGAATAGCCAAAGTAGTTCTCAGCAACAAAAACCATGCAGGAGGAATCACCATACCTGACTTTAAACTATACTACAAAGCCATTGTAATAAAAACAGCATGGTACTGGTACAGAAACAGATACATAGAAAATGGAGCAGAAGAGAAGACCCAGAGAAAAGTCTACACACTTTCAGCCAATTTATTTTTGACAAAGGGGCCAAAAACATACACTGGAGAAAAGATAGCCTGTTCAACAAATGGTATTGGCAAAACTGGTTAACAATATGCAGAAAATTGGAAATTAATCTACTTTCTCACCATGCACAAGAGTCAATTCAAGATGGATCAAAGACCTGTAAATTAGACCAGAGACCTTGAGGCTCCTTGAAGAGGGCATAGGTCCAACAATGCAACACATAGGCATAGATAAAAAACTTTCTCAATAAGACCCCAAAGGCACAACAAAGGAAAAAGTGAATCAATACGTGGGATTTCATGAAACTGAAGAACTTTTGTTCAGCAAAGGAAACTGTCAAGAACCTCAATCAAGAGCCAACTGAATGGGAGAAGATTTTTGCCCCCTACTCCTCTGATAGAGGACTAATATCTAGAATATACAGAGAACTCAAGATACTCAACATTTAAAAAACAAATAATTCAATCAAAAAATGGGTAAACAAACTAAATAGACACTTCACAAAAGAAGAAATTCAAGTGGCCAATAAATGCATGAAAAAATTCTCAACCTCATTGGCAATCAGAGAGATGCAAATCAAAACTACCCTGAGATTTCACCTAACTCCAACTAGAATGGCAATCATTCAAAACACAAACAACAACAAATGCTGGCGAGGGTACAGAGAAGTGGGAACTCTAAAACATTGTTGGTGGGATTGCAAATTAGTGCAACCAATTTGGAAAACAGTATGGAGAATCCTCAGAAGAATGCGAACAAATCTACCATTTGATCGAGCAATACCTCTTCTGAGTATCTACCCATAAGAAAGGAAATGAAACTACCAAACTAATGCATGTGTATCTATGTTCATAGCTGCACAATTCACCATAGCCAAACTATGGAACCAGCCAAGATGTCCATCAACAGATGAATGGATTACAAAACTGTGGGATATGTACACAATGGAATTTTACTCAGCCATGAAAAAAAAAATTACATCAGGGAAAATGAATGGAACTGGAGGACATTATGCTAAGCAATATTAGTCAGTCAAAAATAATAAGAAATCAAGCTGGGCGTGGTGGCGCATGCTTGTAATCCCTGGGCTTGGGAGACTTAGACAGGAGGATCACACAGGTTCGAAGCCAGCCTTAGCTGGTAAGCCACCCTGTTTCCAAATAAAATATAAAATAGGTCTGGGAGTGTAGCCCTGAGGTAGAAGGCCCCTGGGTTCCATCCCCAATACCACACACACACACACACACACACACAAAAAGAAATCAGATGCTTTCCCTAATATGTGAAAGCTAAGGAAAAATGGGTCATAGGAGGAACTCTATATGAAAAAGGAAATCCTATAGAGGAGCAAACAACCTAAATGAGGGGATTGGAGGGGGGAAGAAGGAAATTCTCTAAAGCACACAATGTACTTAAACATATCGAAGTCAATCACTAAGCCAAGCATGGGAAGGAAGGATGGGGAGGGAATGGGGTGGGAATTCGGTAGGAGCTAGATGAACGATGTGTACATGTATGTCCATGAAAGATTTTACCCCATTATGATGTATACAATGCACCAATTAAAAAATAAAAAAGAAGATATGTAAGAGTATAAGACTATAATGAACCAATGCAAGTATAAAAATATAACTATTCTTATTTTGATTCCTATTCTTTAAAAAATGTTGATTATTTATCTATTGAGATTATAATACAATAAAAATATATTAACAAACTAATTTTTTTCCAAAGAAAGCAAAGGTTTGGTTTGTACATGAGATAAACTTACAAGGCAAAATAAATTCCCGTTAACATTTGCACCATGAATCCTGAAGAAACTGGTATCCTGCTGCTTACACCTTTGTATTTCCTTACATGTTGTCGAGGATATCCACAAACACATATTCTAGAAAGACCAAAATAAATATATTTGTAAAAATGTTTAAAAACAGGTAATTTATTTTTAACAGTTATATTATAACAATATAGTAGGTATATAATCAAAACAAACCTAGTATCTTTCAAATAAAAAAAATCATTCCAAACAGACTATTTCATTGTTAACACTTTCCTAAATAAGTTAGACTGGAAAAAGTTTACAAAGCTAGAGGTTGACATAGAGTTAGTTAGCCAAATTCATTTGTTGGCTAGTTCACTCATTTTTGGCCACTGTAAAACCTATTCTATTGAACTTGTCACAGATAAATCTGTGATATGATATTCAATTCCTGACAAAATTCTTAAAACAAACAGCAGGATCCAAAAACTACTATATATTAGAATCAATACAAATGTTACTCAATGCATCACAATAAAGCTTAGATAGGTTAAACTTTTAACATTAAAAAACCATAAAAGAAATAAAATCAAAGCAAATTGTTGTATACTCTTTATATCCTGCCTAACATGACACCAAAGGTAGAACTTTAAGATAAAAATATTTTACTAATTTTTTCAAATAAATCACCATAAACAAAATAAAAATATTAAATATATATACAGTGTGAAATAGTTAAGGGGTACAAATGTTAGGGAGCATTTATTTTATGATATTATAAATCACTCAGAGTACACTATGATGCAATTAAACATGATGTTTTGAAAAGTCTACATGATGACAGAAGGTAAAAAGCTTTACAAAACAACACATACAGCATAATCCCTCTTTGTAACAGACAAATAAGCATATCATATGTCCCAAAAGAAACATACACAAGGTCATAGTCATATCTGATCTGTGGGGTTACAGACTTATTTTCTTCATGTTTATATTCATTTCCTAAATTTTCAACAATATAGATGTACTTATTTTAGTTGTTAAACATCTATTGGTGCAATGCAATTACACATCACAATGAGATTCAAAGTAACACATTCAGACCAGCACTCAGCACTTGGTGCGTTTCCCTCTGCATCCCCTCCTCCCTCCACATACATGTTAGTGAGCTTGGTAGTGATACCTTCATGAACATACATTATTTAAACTTTTCCCTCCCTCCAGCCTCACCCCCCCCACCTCTCTCTGCAACTTAGTGAGACCTGGGTGTTTCAAAATAAAGAATAAAAAATAAGGCTGGAAGTGTAGCTCGAAGGTAGAATCCCTCTGGGTTCAATCCCTAGTACCACAAAATAACAAAGGATTAAAAAATATAAGAGACCACTATTCTACTGGTTTCTCTCCACATTTATCTGAAGTCTCTTTTCTAGCTTTCTAATCATTTCTTTCTAGCATTTCCATGATTAGTAATAATGTTGAACATTTTTTCATATATTTTGTGGCCGTTAGTATTTCTTCTTTTGAGAAGTATCCAATTCTTTTTTTTTTTTTTTTTTTTTTTTTTTTGCGGGTCTGGGAATGGAACCCCGGGGCATGTGACCTCTGAGTTACACCCTCTGCCCTATTTTTTATTTTTATTTTTATTTTTTTTGGTGGTACTGGAGATGGAACCCTTCTACTTCCAGGGTACACTCCAGACCTATTTTATATTTTATTTGGAAACAGGGTCTCTTAAGCCAGCAAGGCTGGCTTAAAACCTGCGTGATCCTCCTGTCTCAGCCTCCCAAGTGCGGGGATTACAAGTGTGTGCCACCACGCCTGGCTATTTTTATTCTTTATTTTGAAACAAGGTCTCACTAAGTTGCAGAGGGCCTCAGTAAGTAGCTGAGGCTGTCCACGCACCCCAACGCTCTGGTCTCAGCCTTCTGAATGGTGGGATTACAAGTGTGTGCCACCACACTCAGCAAATTCAACTGACCATTTTTAATTGGGTTACTTGGATTTTTTGGGGGAAGTTTACTGGAGATGGAACCCAGGAGCATTCTTCCTCTGAGCTACACCCCTATCACTGTTTTTTATTCTTTATTTTGAAACAGGTCTCACTGAGTTGCAAAGGGCCTCACTAAATAGCTAAGGCTGTCCTTAAACCGCAATCTTCCTGTTTCAGCCTCCCAAATACTAGGATTACAAGCATGTACCACTACGATCGGCTTTGGGTTACTTGAGTTTTAGTTTTAAGGGTTTTTTTTTTTTTTAGCTCTTTATATATTCAAGATACTTGTATTCTATCAGATGAGTAGCTGATAAAATTTTCTCTCATTCTATAGGCTTTCTCTTCACACTCTTGAATGTTTCCTTTGCTGCAGAGAAGCCTTTTAATTTGCTATCACCCCATTTGTCAATTTTTAGCTTTATTAGCTGAGCTTTTATTGAGGAAGTCTTATTGAGGAAGTCTTATTGAAAGGTCGTATGGAGGAAGTCTCTACCAGTCCTGAGCTCTTATTGAGGAAGCTTTATTGAGGAGTCTTAATTGAGGAAGTCTCTACCAGCCCTGAACTCGTATTGAGGAAGTCTTATTGAGGAGCCTTATTGAGAAGTCTCCACCAGTGCCTACATATTGGAAAGTTTGTCTTATGTTTTCTTCTAGTAAATGAAATGTTTCTGGTCTAATTTCTAGGTCTTTGATCCATCTTGAGTTGACTTTTGTGCAGAGTAAGAGATGGGGGTCTAATTTCAGTCTTATACATGTCTATCCAGTTTTCCCAACTCGTTTAAAAAAGGCTATATTTTCTCCAGTGAATGTTTTTAGCACATTTGTCAAAATCAACAGGTTAGAAATGTTAAGATTCGTCTCCGTGCCTTTTATTCTATTGCACTGGTCTATGTGTCTATTTTTATGCCAATACCATGCTGTTTTGTTATTATGGCTCTGTAGTATAATGTGAAATCAGGTACTGTGATGCCTCCAGCATGTTTTTTTATTACTCGGAATTGTGTTGACTACTCTGATTCTTTTATTACTCCATATGAATGTTAGGACCCTTTCATTTAGCTCCCTGAAGCACGACATTGGTATTTTGATTGGGATTGCACTGACTCACTCTAGGCAGCATGGCGATTCTGACAATATTTATTCTACATATCTAAAAAGATGAAAGGTCTTTGCATATTCCAAGGTCGTCTTCAATTCTTCAGTTTCTTTCTTCAGCGTCCTCTAATTTTCATTGTAGAGGTCTTTTACCTCCGTAGTCAGATTTATTGCTGAGGTTTTTATCTATTTAGTTGGTTGTTGTTGTTGTTGTTTATTTTTGTCTTTTTGTTTTGCTTTTCTTTGGGCTATTTTAAATGGAATTGTTTTCCAGATTTCTTTTTCAGTGGATTCATGGCTGGTGTATAGAAAAGCTACTGATAACTGAGCGTGTTGGCACACGCTTGTAATCCCAGGATTTGGGAAGCTGAGACAGGAGGATCCGGGTTCACAGCCAGCCTCAGCTACTTAGCGAGGCCCTTTGCAACTGAGTGAGACCCTGTATCAAAATAAAGAATAAAAAATAGGCCTGGGGGTGTAGGTCAGAGGTAGAATGCCCATGGGTTCCATCCCCAGTACCACAAAAAGTAAAAAAGAAAAGAAAAGCTATTAATTTTTGCAAGCTGAATTTGTAACCAGCTACTCTGTTGAATTTATCAGCTCTAGAAGTCTTCTGGTTGACTGAATTTTTTTTTTGGAGGGGGGGAGTTTTACTAAATACAGGATCATATCATCTGCAGACAAGTATAATTTCACTTCTTTCCCTGCTTAAATCCTTTTAATTTCTTTCTCTTGCCTAATTGCTCTGGCTAAAATTTCAAGTATTATATTGAATAAGAGTGGTGATAGTGGGCATCCTTGTCTTGTTCCTTTGTCCACTTGGGACTGAGGAGTTGGGCTTTGATTGCCTCATCAGAGCCTTGTCACACTGCTGGATTTTCATGTAGGTCGGAGATCTGCAGTTCTGGGGGTCAACTGCCAGGGCTTCATTGTACAGAACAACAGCTGTGTGGAAATCTCCATCATGACAGGACTGGTTACTCTGATGAACGTTTTCAACAAATTCAGCTTTGCTCAGTCCTGGTTCATCAGTATTTCTCTAGCCAATACTTTTAGCATCAAAAAGAAGACTAAGAGCTGGCTCCAGGGTCGAGCCCAGGATTGGCTTGGGTGCCATTGTACCAGTGATGGCTCTACCCCGTGGGTCCGAGTCCACCTTCAGATACCAGTCGCAGTCTGGCCTCTAGGCCACTCCCGTACATCATGTTCCAGCCTGGCCCCCAACACATACTTCTTTTTGGTGGTACTGGGGGTGGAACCCAGAGGCTTTCTACTTCCGGGCTATACTCCCAGACTCTTATTTTTTTATATATTTTATTTGGAAACAGGGTTTCACTAAGTTGCTGAGAGCCTCACTAAGTAGCTGAGGCTATCTTCGAACCCGTGCGATCCTCCTGTCTCAGCCTCCCAAGCGCGGGGATTACAAGCATGTGCCACCACGCCCGGCTAATACTTCTTTTATTTTTATTTTTTGTTGTACTAGGAATAGAACCCAGAGGCACTGTACCTCTGAGCTACACCCCCAGCTTTATTTTTTATTCTTTATTCTGAAACAGGGTCTCACTGAGTTGTGAAGGGCCTAAGCAGCTGAGGCTGTGCGTGAACTGTGATTCTCCACCACACCTCATACTTTTTTTTTTTTAAAGTAAACAATACAGATGGGTGTGTGGCGCACACTTGTAATCCCAGCGCTTGGGAGGCTGAGACAGGAGGATCACACAGGTTCGAAGCCAGCCTCAGCTACTTAGTGAGGCTCTCAGCAACTTAGTGAGACCCTGTTTCCAAATAAAGTATAAAATAGGTCTGGGAGTGATGGGGTGTGTCCATACAGCACCTAAAGAGATGCAGCCTCCTTCGGCCTGAGCGGCCTGCAAGCTAAGGCAAAGCTTTAGGTAAAATTTAAGAACTTCCACAGTAAAATGATTCAGCAGAAAAGGGGCTAAGATGGCACCTGGAGGAAGCTATGAAGGCGTGGTTTCCCCATTCATTATGGGTGGGGAGACTGAGCAGTTTTTCTCTTTTTACCTTTAAAGGAGCTTCCGCACACATGAATGGCTCATGTACTGGCCTGGGATTGGCTGTGGGATCGTGCTAGTGATCTTTATCCCGATAGGCTAGGCTATTTCCCATGGGAATTCCCCTCATGGTTTTGTGCTATATATATGATTGCTTGAAGAGGAATAAATGAGATCTTGCTTGACTTGACTCCCGGCTTGTGTGTGTGTGTGTGTGTGTGTGTGTGTGTGTGTGCGCGCGCGTGTGCACATGTGTGTTCGAGTCATAGGCACTCAACCTTCCTGCTCAGCCCCGCGCCACTGACGGGCAGGACCCCATCATGGGAATATATCCCGGGGGCAGAAAAGCACTTGGGTTCTACCCCCAGTACCACACACACAAAAGTAAACAATACATTTCTTTTTTTTTTTTTAATAAATTTCCTAGAAAATAGTTAGCTTTCCTATAACATGTGTAGCTGACATAATACAGCCTTCACTTAATATAGTACTAAGCCAACAGACTGACTAGTTATCCACTCAGCTTTTCATTTGCTACCTGGAACTTATTATTTACCCTTCTTCTTAATAAATCTAATCTTTCCTTAAAATGTCCAAGTATCACATACCATTTCAAAAACATCTTCCTGGGAATGTCATAAATTCAAAGCAACTTCAAATAATAAATACAAATTTATTTGATATTAAGAAGATCTCAGAGCTTTTTAGAATCAAGAACAAAAAGTATGCAGGAAAATTAGCTGCAGGTGAAATAAAACCAACTCAAACCGTCTGAATTTACAAAATAAATAAATAAACAACCAAACTAGAATATTAGTGTTGTTATCTAAAAGAAGTAAACTTAGGGAATTTTATGTTCTTACTTTATGATCGGAATGGTAGTAAATATTAGTGCACCAGTGTATGAAGAGACAGGATTTTCTAATTAACTTATTTATTCAGTAAATGCTAAAAGAGACTGGTATTATGTCAGATACTAGAGATTTAGATAAAAGATGTAGTTCCCACAGGGATTCACAATCTAATCATGGAGAGAGTACAGCAAGCAAATATTTGCAAACAAAAAGTTCTAGAGGTGGCAAAAAGAGAGAATAGAACTCAAGTAAAAGAAATGGGTTGGAGAGGGCTTCAGAAAAAGGTTCTTTGAACTGAGCCTTGAGGAAAAAGAGGTTTTTTTCATCGGGAAAACAGGAAAAGGCAAAGGCAGAGGAGGGATGAGAAAGCAGGACATTGGGGAATCTGCGGAAATTTTAGTAGGACATTAAGAGATGACAGAAACTAGCTACCAAGGGTCAGATCATGGAACGTCTTATAATAAACTGCTTTTATTACATAGAAAATGGGAGCGACTAGAGGGTTTTGGTATTAAGCAAGGAGATAATACAATCAGAGATTTTTTATTTTGTTGTTTGCGGTGCTAGATATTGAGCTCAGAGGCTCATCTATGCTAGGCAAGCATGCACAGTCCTTTTTAAATTTTTATTTTGAGACAGGGTTTTATTAAATTGCCTAGGCTGGCCTTGAACACTCTTCCCTCAACCTCCAAAGAAGCTGGTATTACAGACATGGACCACTACTTATTCCTGCCTGATTTTTTTTTTTAAATAATCACTCTTGGTTGGGAATGGTAGTACATTAGAAAAAAAATGTCCTTCCATGACTTTCCAAGGAAGCAACATTTAAGCTGAGACCCAAAACAGTCTGTCCCATCTAGCTGCTTTTTATCTGCTTTCTTGAGTTCTCTGATTTACTTTTCAAAATCTGACCTTTCTATTCAAGGACTTTTTTTCCCTCATATACCCTTCACTGTATTTAAATAAAATGCAAAACAAAGCAAAAATAATAAAGCTATCTGCTCCTAGAATGCCTGTTCATCAGAGCTCTATCCTGAAGTTCTCTGATTTCCCTGTACAAATCTAAAACATAACAATCCTGTGTTAATAAAGAGCAGCTGAGTGATATAACTAAATAGTAACAAAGAGTTGAATAAAGACTACATCTTCTATCACTTTCCTCAAATAAAGGCCACACATTAAAATCGTGCTCAAGTTGTTGGAGGAAAGAATATTTTAATTGGATTGTGAAGGATCAACAAGATTTAAATAGGTTAACAAGTTTCCAAATAAAATAATAAGCATTGAAAAACTAGCCATGGGTTCTTTCCACAAGGAACAACCTAATATTGGATATGTTCTAAAGCTGAATGTGTGGTCATGACAAACAAATGAGAAAAAAAGGAAGCAATACCATACAGCCGTAGTCAACGTGTGTTCGCATCACTGGAGCACGTGACGTGAGAGCTGCCATTGACTGAATGACCACAAAGTGCTGACTGTGTTAAGATACACGTGTAATATATGTGTACATCAAATTTTATTAGTCAGGGAAATCAATCCACAAAATGGGTTACTTGACAAAAGGTGACCTTAATAGACATAAAACAATCAGAAATTGGTCAGGTCATCAAGAAGATTGACCAAAAAGTGAGGAGGGGAGCAGGTTTCTAGGTATACAGGAATAAACACACTGACCAGGAATTCATAGCAGTTCATATCCAAGTCAGTCAAGTAGATAACTCAGCAGCTGAACGAAATCAGGGGATTCCCTTAGATAATGGGAGAGAACTAAACTTAATAGCTAAGTAAGTTTCATTAAATACTCATGCCACACTGAAAAGCAAGACATCTGTTAAATAGCCTTGTATTAATAAAAATATCTGACAGTAATCTGGATCTGGGCGTGGTGGTGCACGCCTATAATCCCAGTACTTAGGAGACTGAGACAGGAGGATTGCAGGTTTGTGGCCAGCCTCAACAACTTAGTGAGGTGCTGTTTTAAAATAAAGAATAAAAATAGGGCTGGGGGTGTAACTCAGAGGTAGAATGCCTCTGGGTTCAATCCCCAGTACTGAAAAAAAAAAAAAAAAGTTTTGACAGTAAAAGTATTTTCCCAAACTTAGAGGACTCTGGCATATACTAGCAAAACTTATTTGTAATATTAATAAGTATACATTTTAGTAGTGCCATATATAACATTTAATACTAACAGAAAATCAAAAACTTGTTGGCTATAACTTATTCAGTCTAGTTCTTGCCCACTTTCAGATCTCTCTTTCAGTGGGCCGTGTACAGTGCACAGGAAGAAACATGGCTATCACATTAGCCATCAGCTTAAGCCAAGAAGGCAAAGCTCACAAAAGCTGAGCAGATATTTGCTCAATGGCATGGATTTGTATATATATGAGTGGAGGGTTTGAAGTGTCCAAGACTATTTGAATTATTACCATAATTCACTACAATTAGAAGATTAATAAAAAAATGGAACACATTTGTTAAGAATTTATTTTGGATATTATATGAATTTTTTCTTATTTATGTATCCTTCCTTCTAGAGGACCCAGTAAATCACTTGGTATAATCATTAACAACCAAATTCCGCCTTTCTCCTTTTTTGATATTAAAATACTCTCCCTTTAGACTGAGAAATCTAAAGCATCACATGGCCAGAGGACTAGATTAGCCATCAAGCCATATGCTCTCTTCATCTTCAGGAATGCTATGCTTATTACCATCACCATCAGGAAGCTTATGTAACTTCTGTAAATCACTTATAACTTACTGGGCACTACAGTCTGCCCTCAACTCTCCTTCCACAAATATGGGATTAGGTACAGTGTTTTCTAATTCTTCCTGATTCATCTTTAAAAGGAATGAAACCTCCTAATTAGAATGTTTGATACATTATCAAGGGAGCTAAGAGTTAAGAGGAATAAGTAACTGGATTGTACCTTGAGAACAAATCGGTAGGGAATCTAAAGTAAAAACTAAAAACCTAAACAATTAAATAGGACAGGAATGACAATTTGATGGGATTCTTTTAAATAATGGTAAGGTAAACCTGACTTAATCCGCTTAAGTTTTTTGAATTGCTCAAATCTCTCTCCCCACCCACAAGTCCTAACAGCTAGCTGGTAAACATTCATACAAAATCAATTTACTTGTAGCATGAATTAATCGAATACATTTCTACTAAAATCTTCCTTAGTCAAATTCCTATGGCTAATTTTTAAATAATCTATGTTTCTCTTTGTTTTTTGAAAACAGCTTTTACTTACTTTTTTTATTGAAGGATTACTAGGATCCCTGGTTTGGTAAAACTGGTGTATTAGGGGTTTTCTACCCATAATGTAAAAGTAATTATATTAAAAAGCAGTGCATTAGAGTTATGCGGACGGAAACTAGTTATTTATTGACTTTCCTTCAGTGGTTTCAGGGAAACATCAACAGTGATTCTTATGACGATGTTTTATTAGAACATTTGTGGAAATTCAAATATATACCTTCCACAGAAATATATAAATAAATACACTCAAACAGCAACAAATGTCAACCACATTCTAAAAGTTGAAAGGTCACATCATTCTATTCTTTTGGAAATGGACTCTAATCATTTTCTGGTTAAATACATTCAGATTGTCATTCTTCATGTTTCTTTGTGGCTATCATATATAAGGAACTTTCTATATGTTGGGTAGGCTAGTTTTTATATTATCTCTTTAATGTTTTAAACAAACCATTACACACCAAAAGATAACTGAGGTAGGTAACAAATTAACAATCTTAGACTCATATATTTCAATATTAAAGAAATTTCAACTTTAACTTACCTTGAACAAATTTGACACAATGATTGAAGAGAAACACCGGGCATATAAGTTAATGCAGCATTATAACACAACATAAGGAATGTCAACACTTCAAACCTAAACACAAACCAAAGGAATTAATAAATCCTTAGAATTCTAGGAAGCCAACCATAAAATGGGAGAGGGCAGTTTTAGGAGAAATACTATGTTAAACAGACTTGTACAATATAAGCTTATCAATAACAAAACAAACTGAAAGGAAAAAAAAAAGACTTTCCAAGAAGTAACAGTCATACAAAACATCTTAAAATCTCAATGTTACCTGAGTGTGGTGGCACATGCCTGTAATCCCAGTACTTGGGAGGCCAAGACAGGAGGATTGCAGGTTCAAGGCCAGCCTCAGTGACTTAGTATGACTCTGTTTCAAAATAAAAAATTAAAAGGACTGGGGTGTAATTATGAGATAGAACTGTTCTGGATTCAATCACCAGTACCAAAAAAAAAAAAACAAAAAAAAAACCCATATGTAAAAATAAAAATGGAAACAAAAAAAAAACCCCTCAATGTTCCAGATAACATCTGAAGCAAATTCAATGACAAATCTAGATGTGTTTGTCTCTTCCATAAAATGACTCAATATTCAAATAAGTTGTTACATATAACTCACTAAACATTTATAAATCTTCTGAATCTTTTCATTTTTTGAATCAGTATAGTAGACTAAGAAGTTTAATCTTCACAATGTACCTGTTCTGTGCTGTCAGCATCTCTCTTTGAGGATGAGGTCCACTGTACACAACTTTTGACAAACCATGCTGGGATAGCGCACTCTCTGTCAGAGCCATGGACCCGATGCTGGAAGGCTAAAAAAAAGAAAAAGACATTTGAACAAAGAAAAAACAACTCTTCTGTTGAAAATGTAGTATTTAGACTATTTACCACACTAAGAATTGCTACCAGGAACAGCATATATCTTAACAATATTCAGACTATATACTGCTCAAAGATTTAATAACATTAAAAATCAAACTACAAGGTGGGTGGTGCATGCTTGTAATCCCAGCATTTGGGAGGCAGAGACTGGCGGTTAGTGGACAGCCTCAGCTACTTAGCAAGGCCTTTCAAAGCTCAGTGAGACCCTGTTTAAAAAAAAAAAAAGAATAAAAAAACAGGACTGGGGGTGTAGCTCAGAGGTAGAATGCCCCTGCGTTCCATCCTTGCTACTGCAAAAACAAAAACAAAAATGCTAAAAATAAAACATAGTTTAAGTCCGAAAAATTCTACCAAGGAAAATATACAATTCACACACACACACACACACACACACACACACACACACACGTGTCTTATTTGTCAGAAAGAGAACATAATAGTTCAAAAAATACTTTCTGCTGGGCATGGTGGTGCACACTTGCAATCCCCGTGCTTAGGAGGCGGAGACAGGAGGATCACGCAGGTTCGAAGCCAGATGCTCTGGCTAAAGAGACACTGTTTCCAAATAAAAAAGTATAAAAATAGGTCTGGGAGTGTAGCCCAGAGGTAGAAGGGTTTCCAGGAACCCCAGTACCACCAAAAAAAAAAAAAAAAAAAAAAACTTTCTATAGATCTCTCTTAATATTAGACTTTAGATCAAACTTTTTATTATTTTTATTTTTTTATTGGTGCACTGTATTCATACATCATAATGGGATAAAAAAAAAAAAACTTGTGTAGACATACATGCACACATCGCCCAGTTAGCCCCTGCCCAATCCCCATACCATTTCCTTCCCATCCCTCCTTCCAATGCTTGGCTTAGTGGTTGACATCTAATATTATAGCAATTTATCCAAAATTAACAATGATAATCTCACATAATAGATTCATTTGTCTGATATAAAACTTTTGATTACTTAGAGATAACATTTCAATATTTCCTTTTGCTTTCTTTCTTACCAGATGATTTTTTTTCTTTTTTTTTTAAGGTGAAACAATCATACATTTTTTTTTCAGAAAAAAATCTATCCTAACATGAAATATGGACTCTAAATACCCAAAACAATCTCGAAAAAGAACATTTTCTGATTTCAAACCTTATAAAGCTACAATAATTGAAACAGTGTAGTACTGCTATAAAGGCAGATATATAAACCAGTGGAGTAAAATAAAAAACCTAGAAATAAATTCTTCCATATATGGTCCAGTTATTTTTGAAAAGGTTTCCAAGAACATTTGGTGAAGGAAATAATAATCTTTTCACTAAATATTGTTGAAAAATAATAATTACATGAAAAAGAATAAAATTGTACCCTTACTTAACACCACATACAAATATTAACTCAAAATAGATAAAAGACCTAAGTGAATGGAAAATCTTATTTCTCTGGCTCTGGTGTGTGTTACCTATTTCTTTTTTGTAGTTAATCTCTTTGAGTATTTTCTCTAGTGCTGGTTTTGAAGACATAAATTCCTTCAGTTTCTGTTTGTCATGGAAGCTTCTTATTTCCCCATCTAATTTGATAGATAGTTTTGCTGGTTAGGAAATTTTTGGCTGGAAGTTGTTTTCTTTCAGAGTTTGTAATATGTTACTTCAAGCCCTTCTGGCTTTCATGACTTGATTTGGGAAGTCTGGAGTGATTCTAATCGGTTTGCCTCTGAATGTCACTTGGCCTTTTGTTTTTGTTGCCTTTAAAAGTCTCTGCTTGGGCCGGGGGTGGTGGCGCACACTTGTAATCCCCGCGCTTGGGAGGCAGAGACAGGAGGATCGTGCAGGTTCGAAGCCAGCCGCGCGCGCTGGTTTAGGAGACCCTGTTTCCAAAATGAAAATGTAAAAAATAGGTCTGGGAGTGTAGCCCGGAGGTAGAAGGGCTTCCAGGAACCCCAGTACCACCAAAAAAAAAAAAAAAAAAAAAATTCTCTGCTTGGCTTCCACATTGGTCATTTGGACAATTATGTGGTGTGGGGAACCTCTTCTCTGATCCTGTCTAAAGGGAGTTCTATAAGTTTCCTGGACCTATGTATCAACCTCTTGCTCTATGTTTGGAAAATTTTCTGCTATCATTTCTTTGAAGAGATTATTTATTCCTTTAGTTTTACCTTCTTTTCTCTCCTCTATTCCGATTATTCTTAGGTTAGCTCTCTTAAAATGGGCCTATAATTCTTCAATGTCAGATTCCTGCTGTCTGAATTATTTTTCTAAGTTATAAATTATGCATTCGTTTTTGGAGTGATCAACTTCTAGGACTGTGATTCTATTTTCCATGTGTTCTAATCGATTGTTTATACTTTGAATTGAGGACTTTACTTCAATGATTGCCTTTATTTCTTTTAGACTCTCTCTAAATTCTTTTCGAAGATCCTGTATTATTTCTACAGTTATATTCCTGATTTGATTTTCTGGAGATCTCTGAATTTCTGTTGTTATCAGGTTCTAATAATATGGGGTTGTGGGCATTCATTGCTCTATTGCTGTTCCTCTTTCCCATGATTTCAGAAGTCTGTGCCTTCCCTGGGTCACTATGACTTCACTTAGGGTGCTCTGTATCTCAAGTCTGTGGTAATCTCAGCCGCCACTATTCCTTTACTGGGTTGTATCGCAAAGTCTTAGACCCAGGAAGTTAATCAAGGCTGCGCAAGACCATGGGGGTGCCAGGCTTGATGTATTCCTACAAGGAGCTGTGACTAAGGTGTGGTATCTCTGCCACTGCTACTCCTTCACTGGGTTGGACTGCAAAATCTCAGACCCAGGGAGATTATCAAAGCTACGCAAGTCCCTGGGAGTGCAGTACTGGAATTTCTCCTTTAGGGGCCGCAATTTCACTCACGGTTATTGTGCATGCTGATCAGGAGCTGTTGCAGGGTGCGGTGAACTCACTGTCGCTGCTGGCGATATGGCGCCGCTGTCATCCCCTCAGCCATGAGGCTGGCGTATTTCTTTTCTGGTTTTGAGCTCTGTTCTAAGTCCCTGGAAGGGGTAATGAGCTTGGCCACTGGGAGTTTTAGACATTCTTTGCGCTGAAAGAACTGCTGAATTACACCTGAATGATCTGCAGCTGCTCACTTCAGTTCCTTGTTTACCTTTCCTCTCTGGAGCCTGGTGCTGTGAGGGAAGATGGTGCTGGCGCAGCTCCGCTGCCGCATTGCGGGCTTGATTTCTGGTCTCTGGTCTTTTTTTCTCTGTCCCTTGTGTTTACATTTTTTATTTCTCTGCTGATGGTGTTTTCTGGCTATGAAAAGCACTGATTTTGTGACAATAGAGATCGAGTTTTAGCAGGACTCGTAAATGCTGCTTTTCTCGGTTGCCATCTTCCCAGAAGTCATAGATCAAACTTAATGATTTTGATGTCCCACTTAGGTTTAGGAAATAGTAACCACTTTGCATGGTGCCTTAATTCTTTTTATTTTTAGATACTAATACATTTATTAATATTTTTGACTAGGTAATTACACTCTAGTTTCTGGCAATATCAAAGCTTAAGACCCAATGAACTTAGTTAAAATAACACTTACTTCATGATACACAGATGGTTTAGATAAAGATGGAATCGTAAAACTCAATACTTTGCTGTGTCCCTGTTTGTCAACTATTTCCTACAAAAGTAAAAAAAAAAAAAAAAAAAAGTAGTTTAAAAGAGTTGCTTTTTTACACTAAACTTAAATTGTTAGGCCAAATTGTTTTGAAAAGACATGAATAGAAAAGAATTTTAAAGTCAATTAAAATTCAAACAATGATAATTCATTATTTATTATTCATAAACACAAATAGTTAAAATGTACATTCTCCTATTTTTCAAATAAAAGTAGAGCTGGGGTGTATCTCAGTGGTAGATGCTTGCTTGCCTCACAAGCAAAGTCTTCAATTCCCAGCACTGCAAAAAAAAAAAAAAAAAAAAAAAAAAGGGCCAAAATAAAAGTAACATAGTTTTCAGGATGGCTGGGATACAGATTTTAAGATTTTATATCTTAATAACAATTGATATTCTTGTAACAAACTATATTTCTAAGGCAATTAATGATTTAAACATAATATATGTCCAAGAAAGGACCTTTTTTGTAGTTGTGGGAGTTGAATCCATGGCCTCACACATGCTAGGTAAACATTTTACCACTGAGCTACACCCCCAGCCCTCTTTCCATTATAAAAATTAGAAAGTTTAAGTATCTAGAATATCAACATGATCAGTATACAAACTATTAGTGATGCAAACTAAGTTAAACAATGGCATAAATTCTGGAGATGGTGCAGATCTTCTAAAACTCTGACTTAAATATTAGACCAGATCTTTTCTCCTAAATCTTTTTTTTTTTTTTTTTTTTTTTTTTTTTTTTTTTTTTTTTGGTGGTACTGGGGTTCCTGGAAGCCCTTATACCTCCGGGCTACACTCCCAGACCTATTTTTACATTTTTATTTGGAAACAGGGTCTCCTAAGCCAGCGCACGGCTGGCTTCAAACCTGCGCGATCCTCCTGTCTCTGCCTCCCAAGCGTGGGTATTACAAGCGTGCGCTACCACGCCCGGCTCCTAAATCTTTTTTGAAATTTAGAAACAGATAACTTAGAGGTTAGTTTAAGTTAATATTAAGTTTAAAATACAAAACTGTTATTTTTTCAGAAACCTCTATAAAAGATTTTAAGTGGTCTAATTTTAAGACTTTAATCAATTCAAAATTTAAATAATTATATGTGTACCTGTATGGCCCCCAACCCATAAAGTTATTTTGTGGAGAATATATTAAAAAGCAAACTAAATGAGAAGCAGCTGCAAAATTACACATTTGATTTTACCAAAAAAGCATTTTGTTAATACATTAAATACAAACCAAATTGTAAACCCCTAGAAGAAGAGCTTCAATGCATCCACTACTGTGCACATTTCTGCTGGCTGAGATGGCAAGGTAGCACCAAATCAGTTCAGGGAGAAACTGCAACGTAAATCGAAGCAACTGCTCCTCCCCACTGCGATAGAATTCAAAGAGCTGGTGACAGACAGGTTCTAGCAACTGGAAGAAAGATGGTATTTTAGTTCAAGACCTGGACAATATTTAAATGACACTGTTATATGAAATATCAAAGTTTTTTCAGATTAGTAACTACTGAAATACATAAATGGAGTTTTTTTTAAGCAGAACCATTAGCTGATAAGCAATTAATAACCTTTTGAAATCTTACAAATCAAATTGTAAAAAAGTATTACATGGAAGCACATACAAGCTTTAAAATACTCTATAACTCTAAGGTATTGTTACTAAAACCATGTTAACTTCTTAAAACAGTTAAGTTACAGGGAGTTTCTTTCTCAATGTCTTTTCTTCCTGGTAAATTATATGCCAATATATCAGGAAAGTAAAAAAATTACTGATTTTTCAAGGAAACTACTAGGCTATTATGTTTTATTTGTTTCATTTTTTTCCTTCAGTATGGGGGATGGAATCCAGGGCATTCTACTTCTGAGCTACACCCCCAGCCCTATTTTTTATTCTTTATTTTGAAACAGGGTCTCACTGAGTTGTAGAAGGCCTCACTAAGTAGCTGAAGCTGGCTATGAACCTTCGATCCTCCTGTCTCAGCCTCCCAAGTACTGTGATTACGAGTATGTACCACCATACGGGCTTAAGCATGCACCACCACGCCTGGCTGGCTATTATGTTTTCAATTAACTATACTTCACTAACAGGCAACAGATTTAAGTCAACTTACTAGACAGATTTTCTAATTCTAATAACTGGAATGAGTAGAAACCAATTTAAAGTGAATAATTTATTTCAAATAAGTTAAATATGTAAACGGAGTAAGTCAATATTATTTATACAAAGTTTAATTAAAGTTACTCTTCAATAAACATTAACTAAATCAAACTAGTGTGTCTCACTGAAAAATTATCTAACTTCTGACAGTTATTCTTCCATAAGGACTACTTACTCAATCTCAAAATGGTATTTAGGAAGCTGGGCATGGTGGCGTACTTGTAATCCCAGTATTTGGGAGGCTGGGACAGGAGGATTGCAGGTTTGAGGCCTACCTCAGCTACCTAGTGAGACCCTCTGCAACTTAGTGAGACCCTGTTTCAAAAATAAAGAATAAAAAATAGGGCTGGGGGTGTAGCTTTGAGGTAAAATGCCCTGGGTTCAATCCCCAGTACAGTGGGGGGGAAAAGATCTTTAGGGGGCAACAGGTATCCACTGTGACCACAGAAAGATAAAAGGAAAATTATAGGACAGGAGGCAAAGTAACTCCATTCACAGATGGCAATGAAATGTTTTAGGACAGGAATTGGATTAAGATTAAAGGTGGCAGGAAAAAAGACTGGTAGAGGGATGTCTAGCTTTGAAATAGAGTTTAAAAAAATTTCTTTGTGGCCTAGCTTCAATAATCTTGTATTGTGGTATAATATCCTTTGCCTTTAAATCCCTAAGCAAGCTTTGATTGAATCAATTCATGGAACTTGATAAGTATAGTACGTATTTGCAAATTATGAATTCTTATTAGAAATTTATTCAAGACAGTCTTCATGAGCACCTAATCAATTTTAATCAAAATATACTCAAAGGTTTTACAACACATTTCAAATCATAATATAAAGAGGATTTGCTGGATGAAGGCAGAACCAAATAAAAGGAGATACAAATTATGTTGCAAAAAATTAAATGAAATTACATATTTAAAACCAATGCAGATAAATACCAACATCTGCTCAATGTTTTACAGCTTGTGAAGAGCTGTGCATATATAAACCTGTTCATTTCCCACAACACTAGAGGTAGAATATCATTATCTACACTTTCCACACAAGGAAATTGATAGATAGAGGTTATCTATCCACCACGACCAATATCACATGGCTCACAAGGGTCAGAGAGGAGTCAGTCTTTTGACTCCTTTACAAACATACCTGAAAAATGCCAGAGAAGAATAAAATAATATACACTGAAGGAAATGTAATCAGTGTTAGATATATCTAACCAGAACATATTTGAGGCATGCAGTAGAGCACGAGAACACACTGTGGTCCTAGTTTCTGGGTTAACGTTTGTGTGTGTGTGTGTGTGTGTGTGTGTGTGTGTGTGTGTGTGTGTGGTGGTAGTGGTACTGAGGATTTATCCCAGGGGCATTCTACCTCTAAGCTACACCCCCAGTCCTAGTTTACTTTTTATTTTAAAACAAAGTCTCAATAAGTTGCTGAGGCTGGCTGTGAATTTATAATCCTCCTGTCTCAGCTTCCCAAATAC
This sequence comes from Muscardinus avellanarius, assembly GCF_963383645.1. Lineage (NCBI taxonomy): Eukaryota > Metazoa > Chordata > Mammalia > Rodentia > Gliridae > Muscardinus > Muscardinus avellanarius. The sequence goes on along the minus strand of NC_137795.1, from coordinate 28,367,302 downwards.
TGAGATTACAAGCATGTGCCACCACATCTGGCTTGGGTAAAAAAAAAATTGTTAATGTATTTTCCAATGAGAAAAAAGTATCATAAATGGTGATTGGGTTTTTACAGTAATTTTAAGAAAGAACTGTACCTCAAATGTATTTTCATATGTTAAAAAGGGGGGTTATAAGTCTAATGAGAACCTAACCACCCATCATTTCTTGTCTCTCCATTTTAGCATGCATCCTGAGTTTTAAAACAACTAAGTTACAAATGAACTTTTACAACAATCCATTCATGGGTAAGAAGCCTGTAACCTAAGAGAGATTTCTAGTGGTAGAAACATGATGCAAAAAAAAAAAATGTTCTTTAATCACTAATCAGGGAAAATTATCTTAAATAAGCAAGCAAAGAGTTATCAATTCTTTTTATATTAAATAGTTACTGATGAGCCGGGCGTGGTGGCGCACGCTTGTAATCCCAGCATTCGGGAGGCTGAGACCTGGAGGATCACGGTTCGCGGACAGCCTCAGATACTCAGTGAAGCCCTCTGCAACTCAGTGAGACCCAGTTTCAAAATAAAGAATAAAAACTAGGGTAGGGGGTGTAGCTTGGAGGTCAAATGCCCCTGGGTTCCATCCCCAGACCCACAAAAAAAAAAAATAGTTACTGATGAACATGGTAGAAAAAGCATACAAAAAAGTTGGAAAGAGCTGGGGGTGTAGTATGGAGGTAAAATGCTCCTAGATTCAATCTCCAGTAACACACACACACACACACACACACACACACACACATACACACACTGGGAAGGGGATGAGAAAAACTAAATATGATTATTAAATTCAGTTATTCCAATGAATTAAAGTGTTTTGCCTTGCAAATATAATTCCTAATCCCTTCAGCATTTAACATTTATAATGCACTTTATAGTATAATAAGTAGAAGTGTGGCTATTCTACACCACAGCCATGAGATTAATTATGCAAGTAAAAAAAGATGCTGGTTTGGGTAGTTCCATTCCAATGGTACGTGGCCCTATGTAAGATCTGAATTTGGGGTGTTACTTTACCACTGAATAATGGGATTACTGGTATTAGAGCCTATTACTTTATCCACCTAACTCAAGTAGGAAAGGAAGCATGTACCTCCCATTTCCCCCTCTAGCTCACCTTTCTCCATTCCCACCAACCCACACCCAGCTTCTCAATACCTTCCTGCCAGGCTATTGGCACAGATGGCCTCCTAGTCCCCTTGTTTTTACCTTTTCCATTTTTTAACCTATCCTTCACAAGCTACCTTCCTAAAACAATAATCAGATCAGGCCATCTCTAGTCTATACTACTTAAGTGTGGTTAGGCCCTAAACCTAGCTTTCCAGCTTCAGTTCTGACCAGTTAACTACTGCATTAGCCTATTTGCCTTTCTCCAAACGCCATGCATTTTTATTTTTCATGCTATTTCCAATCCTTTTCTATTTCATCTATGAATGGTAGAACTTAAAAGAACCATAATCTTATTCACCTTCAAATAAATTGGCATTCTGAGAAAAGGAGGGAAAAGGCACCAGCCAGACCAAACTATTTGCCATTCCTTAAATACTTTGTACTTTATCAGTCTTTTTATACAATCCTCACTGCTTCAGATGTTTACCCTAACACCTGAAAAACATTTGCTATCCTTGGTCTTAATTTGTTTTGTGCTACTGCTGTCACAGGACATCCCAGACTGGGAAATTTATAAAGAACAGAATTTTAAAGCTGAGTGTGCTGGTGTACACTTGTAACCCCAGTACTTGGTAGACTGGGACAAGAGGATCACAGGTTCTCGGCCAGCCTCAGCTACTTAGTGAGGCCCTCCGCAACTTAGTGAGGCCCTATTTCAAAAATAAATAATTAAAGTAGGGCTGGGAGTATAGCTCAGAGGCAGAATGCCTTTGGGTTCAATCCCTAGTACCAAAGCAAAACAACAGAAATTTATTCCCTCATAGTTCTGCAGGCTGGGAAGTCTAAGACCAAGAAAATCTTTGTTATATCATCCACAGCAGAAGACAAAGGGCAAGAGGGGGTTGGACTTACCCTTTTATGGCATCAATCCCACCCAAAGGACGGCACCCTCATGGCCTCATTATTTTAAGTTTTGACATAATTTTTGGAGAGGACAAACATGCAAACCATTGCATCCACTGACTCAATTAAGTATCGCCTTGAAACGATATGCTTACTTCTCTCCCTTTCCTTTTTCAGGATGGAGATCATGTGTTTTGATTCCCTATTGCCCAGCATAGCAGATGGCTCATAAGGAGCACACAGATATTTGTTGAATGGATAAAAGTAAATGTAGTTTTCAAGTCTATGAAGAGAGAGAGTTTTCAGGAGAGAGAGGGAGGGAGAGGGAGAGGGGGAGGGGGGGAGAGGGAGAGAGAGATTTTTTTTAAAACTACCCATAGACGTGGCTTGTGTAATATAGCAATAATTCTATTTGTTGGCCTGGGGGAATCATATACTAAAGTTCACTTTACTATTGCTTTTAAATAAATGCATTTCTTACCCTTCTATGTAAATGTGATATTTCAAAGTAAAAACAATTATAACTCAATCAAATGAGTACAACTAACACAATAAACTGTAAGAGTACTTACCTCACTTTGTGGCTCCTGTATAACTTTGTAGAGAGATGAAACTAAAGAACTCTTGTCTTTCAAATTTGTGGCATAATTTGGTAAAGACGTTTCTGGCAGTGTCTAAACAAATTTTTTAAAAAATATATTTTATTTCTCTAAAATTATGAAATAAGCAAATCTATACAGACAAAAAATAGATTAGTTGTTACCAGAGACTAGATGGGCTGGGTAGGTGTGATTGGGAGTAACAAACAGGCATGAAGTTTCTTTGGGGGGTACGGAGATGTCCTGGAATTAGATGCTGGTATTGGTTGTAACATGGTGAATATACTAAAAATCACTGTATTTTCATCTTAAAATAGCAAATTTTATGTGATGTGAATTATATCTCAACAAAAAAACATTCAAAATCAAACAAAAATATATTTTATTTTCATATTAATAGTGACATAAGTTAACAAAAAGCTTTATTTTTTATGTTTTAGGTGGTACTGGGGTTCCTGGAAACCCTTCTACCTCTGGGCTACACTCCCAGACACCTATTTTTTATATTTTTATTTGGAAACAGGGTCTCTTAAGCCAGCGAGGCTGGCTTTGAACCTGCGCGATCCTCCTGTCTCCGCCTTCCAAACGCAGGGATTACAAGCGTGTACCACCACGCCGGGCACAAAAGCTTTATATTTTTAATAACATTTTGGGGTTAGAAATGAGAACACAAACCATGTATAAAGCTAGAGATATTCTTATAGCATTGTATAGTCTCATTAGCTATATTAATCATGTTTTATGTTATATAAGGATTTGATAACCTTTCTAACCTAAAAGCCATAGGAAAGTACCTGATCTAAATAACTCCTGGGTTATATGTTGTGACTGTTGAGTTTGGTAAGGCTGCTCTGCTGTAGAGATTGGGTGAAAACTTAGACTTCTCAGAACTGCAGCAAAAGATATCTACACTCCAACAAATAGCACACGCTTGTAATCCCAGCATTCAGGATGCGGAGACCGGAGGATCATGGTTCACGGACAGCCTTAGCTTCTTAGCAAGGCCCTTCGCACCTCAGTGAGACCCTGTTTCAAAAAAAAATAAAAAGACTAAAAACATAGGGCTGGGAGTGTAGCTCGGAGGTACAGTGCCCCTCCCAGTACTGAAAAAAAAATCCCCAGTACTGAAAAAAAAAAAAAAGAAAGGAAAAGAAAATGTGGACAACTAATCAGCTCGCCAGCACCACCATCCAAACAGGACACCATGACCAAGGAAGAATGGAAGAAAGAAAACTCACGTGGAAAGTCATATAGCTATGGGGGTAGGAGACACTAGGGGGGAAGCTCATTAGAATGAGAGTAAAATCCTTTCCTTCTAGGGCCTGCTCCTACTGTAGCAATATTTCTCACCCAAGATTATTCTTTCCTATCCAAGTTAATTATTTTCTTCAATCAATCACTTAATCAGTGCTAATCCTGCAGTAGATGCCATGTCTCAAGGTATTCCTAACAGTCATTCCAAGGTATACACTATTTATTACATATCTCATAACCTAGCATTTCATAATTAAATGTGGGCTGTGGTTTGTATATACAGATATATGTGTGAATGAAGAGGTATAGAAAATTAAACTACATACATTTTTATAATAAGAATACGTGATTCATTTTTTTCCTTAATGCAAAATCCTTAAGGGAAAGAACTGTCTTATCATCTTTTCATACACATCACTCAGCATTAAGCCGCATACTCAAATTTTTGCTGAGGGAATGCATTACAAAAGACAGAAGAAGAAGAAATAAAAACTGTCCCTGTTTATACTTCAGAGAATTCTTTAGAAACAGGTCATTTTTCACCAGAGGGAATATAAGTGAATAGATTTTTAATAACAGAGTTTTATTTACCAGAATGGTAAGTAAACATGAACTGTTTGGGAACTTTCTATCATTCTTCAGAGAAAAAAAGAAGTTTCATTGCACTGCTCACATAAAGAAGAGATTAGGGCATTCTTCAATATTTCAAAAGCAAGTAACAAAAGATCTCTAGGCAACATTCCATTTCCGTCATTTGATCAAGAGTAACCTAATACTGGGAAAATTTATATAAAAGGGAATAATAGTCCAACAAATAACAGATTTCTAATCCTTTAAACAGAAATAAGCATAAATTATATGTACAAAATATACTATATATAGTCTATATAAAATTATACAAATGCCTAGTATATATATATATGTAACAATGTTATTATTATATAGGTTTAGTATTATATAGGTTCAGGTTTATGTATATCTAGCTCTAAATGTTATTATATATGTTTATATCTAGCTACAAATATGTTATTATATAGGTTTACATCTATCTAAAATTTAAGAATAAGTGAGTTAAATATAAATCTTTTAAAATTTTATAGTAAATATGAAGATTATTATCATAAGTGTCTATACCATCTAGACTGTTGAGTCCAGGTTATAAAAATAGAATATTCACTAAAAACATAAGTGGTAATTCTCAGCGTATGTATCAATTAAGCTTCATAAAGTAAAATATTTTCTGCGAAACAGCCAAAAGCAGAAAAGGACAACTCTTTTCTGAAAAGCCAAGCTCTGTATATACCTTGAACTGGGGCTAGTACTACTAAATAAGAGGAAGAGTATTTTGAAAATAGTTCAGTAACAATTACACCTCATTCATAATTCTGTCATTATTTTATGTTATGAGTATGGGGAAATGTAGAAGCAGGGAATAATATAACTGCTGTGTTTATGAATGATGCTTTGAAAAACTGAAGGACCAGATGAGTTTAAGTACTGATACAGAAAACATTTAAACGTTCTTACAGTGTACTAGTTGAAAGGTACTGGCCTTTTCTTAAATACCAGCTAAGAGCTGGGCATGGTGGCGCACACTTGTAATCCCCGCACTTGGGAGGCTGAGACAGGAGGATCGCACAGGTTTGAAGCCAGCCTCAGCTACTTAGTGAGGTTCTCAGCAATTTAGTGAGGCCCTGTTTCAAAATATAAAATAGGTCAGGGGTGTAGCCCAGAGGTAGAGGCCCCTGGGTTCCATACCCAGGACCACATACACACAAAAAAAGATTAAATACCAGCTAAGGTTTCTCATGTTTCAGGAGAAAGAAATAGAGACAAAAAGTAATAATGGGAAATTATGTTAAAATTATTCTTGGCAAAATTTGAAGACGACAGATGCTTCAGAGTAAAGTATCACTTGACAGATGGTCTTTCAAAATGTAAGGAGGTGATATGGGTTGGGTGGAAGAGAATTAGTGAAGATGGACAGATGGGTAAAGAACTAATAAATAGAAAACTCTGTTCAACAACATTATACTTAAAATGGCATTCTGAGTCATATATTGGGATTTGGTGACTATAGGAAATTGAAAAAAATCAGGAGTTGAAAAAGTCTACACACAGTATTGAGAAAAACACAAGACAAACTAAAAGATAATACTGTACAAATAAATCTTTGAAAAGATTAAACCATTCATGAAATTTTAAAATAAAAATCCTGGATTCATAATTTTAAGAAAACACTAATGAGAAACCATAGCTAGAGCAAAGACTGAATAACTTTTCCAAAGGCAAAAATATTATTTAATTTTTAAATTCTTAAATAAAATATTTGCATAATGTAAACCGTGTTGTCTCTCAATTTGAGTAACTGTTGAGTCAGGTTATAAAGTAAAGAATCACACTGTGACCATGGAAAAGTGTAGAGCTAAAATCATCTTCACAGACCACTTTCTTCAATTTTTCTGAAGACACTGACCTGGAGAGATTGTATGGTTTGCCCAATATCATAAAACAATCTAGAAGAATTAAAATTAAGCTGGGCGTGGTGGCACACGCTTGTAATCCCGGTGCTTGAGAGGCAGAGACAGGGGGATCGCGCAGGTTAGAAGCCAGCCGCGCTGGCTTAAGAGACCCTGTTTCCAAATGAAAATATACAATAGGTCTGTGAGGGTAGCGTGGAGGTAGAAGGGTTTCCAGGAACCCCAGTACCACCTAAAAATAAATAAATAAATAAATAAATAAATAAATAAATAAATAAATAAATAAATAAATCAAAGGGTGTATGACTCTCAGTCCAATTAGTCATAGTGACTTTGGCCTTATTAGCACCATGGTTATTATTAAACAACCAAAGGCTTTTCAAAACCTAAGTGTGTACCCCAAAACCTGAAATCTTAAGTACCTTAAATAGAACATGTAATTTAATATCACCAATCACTTCAAAAGGCAAGTTATGCCAGTCTTAAAAGTACTTAACACAAACTAGGTGTAGTGGTGCACGCTTGTAATTCCAGTACTTGGGAGGCTGAGACAGGAGGATCGTGGTTCACAAACAGCCTCAGCTACTTAGGCCCTTTGCAACTCAGTGAGACCTTGTTTCAAAATAAAAAATAGGGCTGGAGGGGTGTAGCTCAGGGGTAGAATGCCCCTGGGTTTCATCTCCAGTGCTGCCAAAAAAAAAAGTACTTAACAGGTTTATTCCCAAACACCTTTCTACCTTCTTTTACTTCTGGTATGTGCTAGTTTAGCCTCATAATCTCTTTTGTGTTAACAAACACAGAACTAAATTCAACATATATTAACAAAATTCAGAATAACACTCAAAATAATTTCCAGGAATGCCTACCAAATTAACTGAGGAATATGAAATACCTTCTCTTAACCAGTTGTAAAAACACAGACATGAAGATAATTTAAAACATTTGTGATGTGCTTCAAATATTCAATGTAACCTCTCTGACTGGCTCTTGTACATGGCACACTTCACCTCAACCACCACTGCTCATACTGTTGCCCTGCCCCTTAGTCCTCCTACTGTCCTTCCTCAGTCTACATACCATGCCAGAGAGGGGAAAAATAAAACAAGCAGATTAAGTTTGGATACAGAAAATCCACTGAAGAGCTCAGGTATTGATGTTCAAGGTGATATAACTGAGTCATCAGTTATATATAAAACTCATCAGTCAATGGAGCCATTGTAATGGATTTTATTGGGTGGTAACCTAGGCAGGCAGAGTGTGACTGGAGGGAATGGGTCACATATAGCCTTGGGGACTAGAGTATGCCCATGAACCCCTTTCATGAACTCTGTTCCCAGTCTCTGTGATATGAGAGGAGAGCTCTTGCACTCTTCTTTCTCTGCTTCCCACTCTAAGCACTGAGCTCCTCAATCCTGAGACCCCTTCAGCCTAACATGCACTGAACCCCTGAAATCTCTAAGAACTATGTGCAAATCAGTCTCCCTCTAAGTTGTAGTCTTTAGGTTGCAGCAGTGAGAAAGCTGACTGAAATTAAAACTGTATAAGGCTAGTGGGGTCACTGCTATATCTAAACATGATCGTGTGTTTTGAGTCTTTGGATCTGGTTTGTGAGAGGATGTTGGAAGGGCCAGAATCCTGATAGAAAGGTGGATGTTAGAGACTGTGCTCAGGAGATTTCGAAGGACAAAAAGGACTTCATAGCAAAATGAAGTAGAGGCAGCATGTGTTTCATGCTGGCAAAGTACTTAATGGCATTTGCCCATGTCCTGAAACTTTGTGTGAGGCTGACTTTATAGATGATGGAACTGATTAAGCTAGCAGAAGAAATCTCAAAACAAAAGAGTATCCAGACCACATTATAGATTTTGTTGTTTGTTTGTTTATTTGTTTGTTTTTCTCTGCTGGGGATGAAACCAAGGATTTGCACATGCAAGGAAATTGTTCTACCACTGAGCTACACCCCAGCTCTCGCATTACAGATATTAATGTCTGTGTACAAACAGCTGTGAATATTGGGAGTAAAAAGGAAAGCAAAGAGACTTTACAGATTTGCAGTTTGGCCCAAAAGGCATATGTAAAGTTGGGGCCCAGAGAGATGATAGAGTGAAAGAAAGTAAGATGGCTGAATGGTGATCAAATGTTTTGCATAGGAATTAAGAAAAAAATGTGGTTGGGGAAATTCAAACCTAAGTGTATAACCATGGTAACAGATTCAAGGGTGCAGCAGTCATCACGAAGGAGGGCCCAGTGACCAGGACTGAGGAGAGCCTGATTGCCATGATTGAAAAGGGCCTGGTGGCCATGAATGACTGAAAAGGGCTAAGTGGCCATAATTAAAGAGGGTATAACTATCCTTCTTGCTGGCAGTTGATTGTGGCACCTACATAATGCTGGCTTTGTTGGAGTAAGGAGTTATGGACCCCCACCCCCAGATTTCAAAGTAAAGCCCAGGAGGCCAAGCAATGTGTTGCAGGGCAATTTGTGAAGCCATGAGGGTGAATCCAAGATTGCCATGAAAGCCCCCAAATTAAGAAATGCCAGACATGCAGAATGACAACTGGCAAAGGCTGCAAACTGGAAGCCATGGAGCCAGTCTAGGACAGTAAATATGCCACCAATGGCAGCCAACTAGGCCATAGAGGCAGGGCTGCCAAAGCCCCTTGGAGATCACACCTCACCACCCTGTGTCCTGGATGCTAGAAATCACTGGCAGGATTAAATGCATGCCCTGGATTTCAATACACTTTTAATCCCATTCCTTCTCTCCACATATTTATTCCTCCCTTTTGGAAGTCAAATGTTTACCATTATACATTAGGTGCATGTAGCTTGCTTTTAATTTATTTTATTTATTATTTTTTTTTACAGTGGAGCTCATAGCTAATACCTTTCTCAGAGAAGACTGGACTTTTGAGCAATGCTGGAAACTATTAATACTTTGGGAACTCTTGAAGATAAACTAAGTGCATTTTGCATTGTGAGATGGCTATGAGGTCTTGGGAGCCAGGGGTAGAGTGTTATGGTTTGAATTTAGAATGTCCAAACTTCACACTTCACATAGACAGTCATGTCAGAGGTGAGGCTTAGTTGCTGGGAAGGTTTTTTTGGGTGTGTGGCCTTGGGCACTATATATGGTCCCTCCTCCCTTTGCGCACATGCTCCCTCTTGTCTCTCTTCCCTTCCCTTCCCTTCCCTTCCCTTCCCTTCCCTTCCCTTCCCTTCCCTTCCCTTCCCTTCCCTTCTCTTCTCTTCTCTTCTCTTCTCTCTCTCTCTCTCTCTCTCTCTCTCTCTCTCTCTCTCCTTCCCATGCCATACCCTAAGCTCCACAAACTTTATCCAGCCTAACATGGACTAAACGTCTGAAATCTCCAGAACTATGAGCAAAAAAAAAATCTTCCTCCCTCTAAGTTGTCATCATGTATTTTGAGTCATAGCAGTGAGAATGCTGAACGAAACAGGCGAGGAAGGGAAGCAGTCATAATTTTCCTTATTTGCTTTAATAGTTAATACTTCCCTATGACCCACCCTCTAACATGTCAATTTTACACAACTACCATCTTAAAGAATGAGTAACTGTCAGCATGTGGTGGCACATACCTATAATCCAAGCATTTGAGAGGCTGAAGCAGGAGGACTGCAGGTTCAAGGCATTCCTCAGCAATTTACTGAAGCCCTCAGCAATTTAGTGAGACCTTGTTTCAAAATAAAAAAGAACTGGGAATATAGCTCAGAGATAGAACACTCCTGGGTCCAATTCCTACAGCCATAATAAAAAATGGATAACAGGCTACATTAAGTTTTTTTTTTTTTTCCAGTACTGGAGATGAAACCCAGGGTCATTCTACCTCCGAGCTATACACCCCAGCCCTATTTTTTATTCATTATTTTGAAACAAGGTCTCACTGAGTTGTAAAGGGCCTCACTAAGTAGTTGAGGCTGTCCCTGAACCATCATCCTCCTGTATCAGCCTCCAAAATGGTGGGATTACAAGTATGCGCCACCATGTCCAGCTCTACATTAAGTTTTTATAAGCTTGATTTCACCATTTAACATAAGAATGTCCTAGAAGACATCATATTCAACTGTTAAACTTGACAATTTCCACTAACCTTTCCCCTCCAACAAAAAATATATACCATAACAAATCATAATCAACACTTTTTTGTTTTGTTTTATGGTACTAGATATTGAACACAAGGACAGTCCACTTTTGAGCTATATCCACAGCATTTTTCATTTTTGTTTTGAAACAGGGTCTTGCTAGGTTGCTGAAAGTCTCACCAAGTTGCTGAAGCTGTCCCTGAACCTGTGATCTTCCTGCGTCTGCCTCCTAACTACTGGGATTACAGGCATGCACCACTGTGCCTGGCCACAATCAATACTTTTGAAGCAGAAAAAGTATTTTAAAATGCCTCGTTTACAAAGATAACACATGCAAGGAGAAAAGCACATACAAAATTAAATCAAACTGTTAAAATATGTAGGAAGTAGTACATACCATGCATTTTTATAACATTCTATACTACTTCGTGATGATTTAGGGACTTCACAGAAGGATGCTTGGTTCATGAATATAAAAGTTATGGAAGTAAAAACCTACTCAGTTATACATTGGGATCAGATAACAAAAACAGATAAGGCCCGCTGTAAAATTAACAGGCAAGAGTGGTTCTCTCAAAGTCACACCGCAACTGAATAGTATCATAACCTTCTTTTAGAAATGATTACTATATCCTTACTCACTGAGAAACCTTGTCTTAAAATTATAAATTATCAAAATTTTGTATATATTATTTTTTGAATATATATCAGTAAGAATGAAATATCTCATTCTTGCCTGGAGGACCCACACCATTTTGACCTAGAGAAGTAGCCTTAATTTTCAGCACAGGTGCAGAGCATCAGATAAAAGGTTTCTGAAAACAACCATTCCAGATCCATGTTAACTTTGTAGTTTTCAAAACAAGAGGATTCTTGGTCCACTCTGAAGTCCAGATCAGATGTTAACCCCATTACACAGTCCTGCTTTGTTTGGAATCTATCAAAATACTACTTCATTTAAATTTCACCGAAATTCTACCCTTCCTCCAAACGCCATACTAATTTTATGTTCCCTCTGCTTGGTGAGATGCCTCCATTGCACCTGTTGTGCAGTCTTCCTCACTGCAACAAACAAATAAGACTGACACTGTCAGATTACAAGTTTCTCCCTAAGGTCTTAAGCTGATTAGGCTGAAAATTCAAAGCAACAGTTTCAGCTCGAATCTTTCACTTCTAAGGCAAGGCATGGGGGTGCACGCTTGCAATCCCAGCATTTGAGGGGCTGAGACAGGAGGATTGCAGTTTGCGGACAGCCTCCGCTACTACTTAGTGAAGCCCTTTGCAACTCAGTGAGACCCTATTTCAAAATAAAGAATAAAAAATAGGGCTGGGTTACATCTTAAGGGTAGAATGTCCCTGGTTTCCATTCTCAGTACCGGAAAAAAAAAAAAATCTTTCACTTCTACAGTTTATAGTCATGAAACTCATATAATTGTGTGTCACATAAGGACAGGAGAAAGGATTTAGCTATTTAAGGGACACAATTTTAGCTATCATACACAAGAGTTCATGAGACATGAAAACACGTTTTATTTTCTTCATCAGCTAATTAAAAGTAAGTCACTCCTTAGATAGCCACTGGGTTAGCCAACTAGAGAAAAATCCACTAGTAAAAAGTTGGGCAAATATCTTCCTATCCTCTCTTCATTGCCCTCCCTTACAATGGAGAGAAACATTCTGACAGTGAATCACTGGTGGTCACTGGAGAGTGACATCAACATTCATAATCATTCTTGGCAGTGTTGTCATGAAATGGAGAAAGTAAGCAAACAAATGGATAAACTGCATCACTTGGGAGAAAAATGAATTAATTTTTTTAAACAAAAGGTTACTATGTATAAATAGTTCCCTATTAGGATATGTTAGAACATATTTCTTTAACACCTATTTAGTTTTTCAGTAAAATAATATTTAAAAGGTCACTGGAATTTAAGTCCAGACAAATTTTCTTTGGGATATAATTAATATTTTAAAACTTAAGTATTACCTTAAACTCTGACAACCATTCCTCCACAACCCCTTTCTCTGAAGTGAACATCTTTCCACATCTGTTTCAAATCTTCAACCTGAAAGTTAACATAGAAAAATATTAAAAAGTTGAATAAATTTTCTTTACAGAGGCACAAAGATATTCTATAAAGTTAATTTGTGAAATCAAAGCCTTTTTCAAATATAAATTACCACATTCAACACCAATGTGAGTAAAGAAGCCTTAAAATTCAAGCATTTGACAAAAGTATAAATATCATAACATGATGAAATTGGCTATACAATTTTCATTCAGCTTTCAGGAATGCCAGCTGTAAAACATACTGAAAATTCTTCTATAATTTCAGTAAAATAATTTAAAAAATCTTTTATCTTAAAATTACAGAAAATACATCTAAACTGAAAAAATATAAAAAGAGATGTACCCAAGATTAACCTTATAAAATATTAAAATAATTTAATTTGGTTATTTTTCAGTTGTAGTTTACAAGAGTAACTCTCTAGGCAAGCCACTCAGTTTCTTGGTACCTTAATATCCATTTTAAGTAGAAGCGACTATATCCAAGATAATGACCCTATTCAAAATAGGTTATTCAAAAAATTGGGCTTAAGTATAAATAAGAAAAAAGCATACAAAAGAAAATGTAAAACATTTTTTATCACTAGCAAAATTTTTGTTAAGGTACAACGTTTTCTTCATCATACAGTCATCCATCTATATTGGAGTAGACTTGGAAACTATTTCCTGAGAAAGAATATCAGCTCTAAACTTCCTGACCCCCCTAATTTAGGCACTGTCATCAGCATTATAACGTAGCAAAAATTGAGGAAAAATTGCCAAAAACTGAATTCTGATCCTATTGCTGACTTGTAGTATACTCTGGGCAAAATATTAGCCTTCCTTTTTTCATCAGTGAAAAAGTGATAACCAAGCCAGGCATGGTGGTGCATCCTTATAATCCCAGCATGTGGGAGGCTGAGACCAGAGGATTGTGGTTCACAGACAGCCTCAGCTACTTACTAAAGCCCTTCGCAATTAAGTAAGACCTTTTTCAAAAATAAAAAGACTAAAAACTAGGGCTGGGGGTGTAGCCCGGAGGTACAATGCCCCTGGGTTCCATTTCCAGTACTGGAAAAAAAAAAAAGAAAAAAAAAAAAGAAAAAGAAAACCATAGAATCTATATCTGAGGAATTACTGTGAGGATTAAATTTCAAAATGCAAATAACACTCATTACACTACTTAGCAATAATGTAGTATTACTAGGCAGAATTATTAAATTTGTTATTATTAACAAATGTGTATAATCTTGCTTAACTGTCCATCAAAGTCTAGAGATCTATGCTCATGAATAACACAGGCCCGTACCAATTGAACACATTATATTCACTCATCAGTCATGAAGGATGAACTGAGTGATATGCATCTGGTTTTAAAAAAAGTTCACTTTACCCCTGGATCAAATCAGAGTAGCAAAATAAATACATGTTAATCACCACATAAAAACAACTGAGAAGAAAAATGATATGATCGTAACAATAGATGCTAAAAAAGCATTTGACAACTCCAACACCCATTCATGTTGAAAACACTGCAATAAATTGGAATTGAAGAAATATATCTCAACATAATTAAGGCAGTATACAATAGACCAAAGCCAATATCACACTGAATGGGGAAAAAAATGCAAGAAATCCCTCTAAAATCAGAAACAAGACAAGGGTGCCCACTATCACCATTTCTTTTCAATAGAATCCTTGAGACGCTTGCGAGAGCAATAAGACAAGAGAAGGATATCAAAAGAATTCAAGCTGGGTGAGGTAGCACATGCTTATAATCTCAGTATTGGGGAGGCTAAAAAAGGAAGATTGCAGGTTCGTGGCCATCCTCAGCAACTTAGTGAAGCTCTCTACAACTTAGTGAAACCCTGTTTCAAAAAAATATTTATTTATTTATTTATTTATTTATTTATTTATTTATTTGTGGGTCTGGGGATGGAACCCAGGGGCATTCGACCTCCGAGCTACACCCCCTGCCCTATTTTTTATTCTTTATTTTGAAACCTGGTCTCACTGAGTTGCAAAAGGCCTAAGTAGCTGAGGCTGTCCGCGAACCGCGATCCTCTGGTCTCAGCCTCCCAAATGTTGGGATTACAAGCATGCACCACCACGCCCGGCTTCTAAAAAAATATTTAAAAATAGCCAGACGTGGTGGCGCACGCTTCTAATTCCCACACTTGGGAGGCGGAGACAGGAGGATAGGGCAGGTTCGAAGCTAGCCGCGCTGGCTTAAGAGACCCTGTTTCCAAATAAAAAGTATAAAATAGGTCTGGGAGTGTAGCCTGGAAGTAGAAGGGATTCCAGGAACCTCAGTACCACCAATAAATAAATAAACAAATAAATAAATAAATAAATAAATAAATAAATAAATAAAGGCCTGGGGGGTAGAAGGCCTCTGGGTTCTATCCCCAGTGCAAAAAAAAAAAAAAAAAATTCAAATAGGAAAAGAAGAATTGAAGTTATCTTTGTTTGAAGCTGACATGATCCTATATCTAGAAGACCCAAAGAATTCAACCAAAAGACTATGAACCTGATTAACCAATTCAGCAAAGTAGTAGAATACAAAATCAACCTAAAGAAATCAGTAGCTTTTCTATTTGCCAACCATGAATCCACAAAGAAATACAGAAAACAATTCCATTCACAATAACCTAAAAGCAATAAAATACTTAGGAAAAAACCTAACCAAAGAGGTAAAAGACTTCCACAATGCAAATTATAAAACATCATGAAAGAAATTGAAGGAGCCTTTGGAAGATGGAAAGATCTCCCTTCCTTCATAGGCAATATCATCAAAATGGCAATTCTATCAAAAGTGATCTAAAGAATCAGTGCAATCCCCATCAAACTACCAATGTCATTCTTCATAGATCTAGAAAAATTAGTCATAAATTTCATAGGATAAACAAAAGACTCACAATAGCCAAAGCAGTTCTCAGCAATAAGAACCTTGCAGGAAGCATCACAATTCCTAACTTCAAATTATACTGCAGAGCTATAGTAATTAAAACAATATGGTACTGGCACAAAAACAGGAACATAGATTAATGGAACAAAATAAAATCCAAAAAACAGTACTTCAAAACAAAATAAAACAAAACCCAACTCAGTGAGACCAGGTTTCAAAATAAAGAATAAAAAATAGGGCAGGGGGTGTAGCTCGGAGGTCGAATGCCCCTGGGTTCCATCCCCAGACCCATAAATAAATAAATAAATAAATAAATAAATAAATAAATAAATAAATAAATATTTTTTTGGAAACAGGGTTTCACTAAGTTGTAGAAACAAATCCTCATACATACAGTCAGTTGTCAACAAAGGGGCCAAATACATATGCTGGAGAAAAGACAGCCTTTTCAACAAATGGTGCTGGTAAAACTGGCTATCCATTTGTAGAAAAATGGAACTAAATCCTTACCTCTCACCCAGCATAGGAATAATCAAGATGGATCAAAGAATTGGAAGTTAGACCAGAGACTGTGACGCTATTAGAGAAGGGCATAGGTTCAAAAACAAAGGAGAAGGGCATAGGTTCAACACTCCAACATATAGGCACAGGTAGTAACTTCCTCAACAAGACCTCCAAAACATGGGAAATTAAAACAAGAATTAACAAGTGGGATGGCATCAAACTGCTCATCAAAGGAAACCATCCAGAGTCTAAAGAGAAAGCCTACAGAATAGGAGAAGGTCTTTACCAGTTATCCCTCTGATAGAGAGCTAATATCCAGAATATACAAAGAACTTAAAAGACTTTACGCTAGGAAAACAAAACCCAATCAATAAATGGACAACTGAAGTCAATAGATACTTCACACCACACACACAGTGGTAAGTATGGGAGATAATGGATACGCTAAATGGCATCATTTATTCATTTCACAATTGTACATATATCAAGACATTATCTTGTATCATAAATATATGCCAATTTTATTCGTTAATTATACCTTAATAATGTGAAAAGCAACAGGAAGAGAAAGTATATAACTATTAAAATGGCATTTGAAAAATTAGTGCAAGCCAGGCGTGGTGACTCACGCTTGTAATCCCAGCATTTGGGCGGCTGAGACAGGAGGACTGAGGTTCATGGCCAGCCTCAGCTACTACTTAGCGAGGCCCTTTGCAACTCATGAGACCCTGTTTCCAAAAAAGAATAAAAAAATAGAGCTCGGGGTGCAGCTTGGAGGTAGAATGCCTCTGGTTTCATTCCCATTACCGCAAAAAAGAAAAGAAAAGAAAAATTAGTGCAGTATATGGGAAAGAGTATAATTTATTTATAAAAGGATAGGATATGTATGTAAAGAAATAGAGATGAAAAGTCAGCAGTGTTTGCTTGTTGACTGATATTTTTCTTTGTCCTCACCACATATTGTAACAGTACTTCAAAAAAAAAAAAAAAACCTTTTCATTTCTCTGGGCTTCAGGATGAGTAAGAGTTATGACTAAAGGATTCACACTAAAGACTAAGTAGGGCAAAGAGTAAAGTGACCACAAAATAGAAACATAATTTTAAAACTGTTCTCTCTACCAGCAGGCAGCAAGGCTTTCTATAGTAACTAACCTACCCCTACTTTTCAGACCTAATATATAACTTATTAACATTATGACAGTCTTGATTATGTAACCACATTGGTTTCAGAAACCTTATTAGATACACCAAATAATATTCAAAATATACTCATATTTTAAAATATTTTTATTCTTCTCAAAGGTAAAAAGAACTAAATTAAAATGGAAGTTTCCTGCTGTGTAATTAAACTGCCCATTTCTCTCAGATATGTTCTGGGGCAGAATATTTAAAATTACATTAGAACACTTACTAAGATTATAGACAGTATTTCACAAGCTGATTTAGTCTGTACAAAGTTATTTTTGTTTGTTTCAACATACAATAAAACTTTTCCAGCCAGGCATGGTGGCACATGTTTGTAATCCCAATACTTGGGAGGTTGAGACAGGAGGGTAACACAGGTTCAAAGCCAGCCTCAGCTACTTAGTGAGGCTCTCAAGCAACTTAGTGAGACTCATTATCCAAATAAAGTATAAAATAGGTCTGGGAGTATAGCCTGGAGGTAAGAAGCCCCTGAGTTCCACCCCCAGTACCACATACACACACACACACCTCTAAATCTAGCATATTATTCTCCAATTTCCACACTATATTCTTATCTTAACCCTAATAAGGATTACCAAATTTCATCTTTTAAGTGTCATCAGAGACATAATAATTACTTTATTATTACCAAACTGAAGAAGAATATAAAAAGAATAATGAACTAGAAACTCAAAGAATGTCTTATACCAGCTGGGTGTGGCGGTACACACTTGTAATCTCAGCATTTGGGAGGCTGAGACAGGAGTATCAATTTGTAGACAGCCACAGCTACTTAGTGAGGCCCTTTTCAACTCACTGAGGCCCTGTTTCAAAATAAAGAATAAAAAATAGGGCTGGGGGTGTAGCTTGGAGGTAGAATGCCCCTGGGTTCCATCCCCAGTACCACAAAAAAAAACTCATTCCTATTATCTCATATCATCTCTTTCATTATGAGGCATTAACTATAAACAAAAAATTATATCCATTTACATTATATCTCACTATGAAAATCAAGTTTCTACAAATTTTTAGAACAACCCAGTTCTCACACATGACTTGTGACATATCATGAAGTTTAAAACTTCTGTCTAATGCAATGAGGCCATTGCAAAAGCTTAATTAAGCACCAACAGAAGATTATAAAATTCTTAGGTAAAGTTTAGGAAAACAAAGCTAGAAGGAAAAATTCAAATTATGTTACAAAAAAAAGATGTAATCTTAGGAATTTTACCGTTTAGAAACTGATCAGTCAACTGAAGAATCTTGGGAAAGATCTGGGAGCTGTGCTATTTCTTAAAAAGAAGGATTGCTAATTGCCTCAGTGTCTACTTACATCCTTGAGCCAATAAGGCTGCTGCTCCAGGCACAGAGAGGAATGTAATTTACAGGGCCAGTAAGAGAGGTGTGAGAAGCTTTTCTCAAAGGCCATTATGTGGCCAGGTGTGGTGGCGCACACTTGTAGTCCTTGGAGGCAGAGACCAGAGGATCAGATTCAGTGAGACCCTGTTTCAAAAATAAAAACACTAAAAAAAAAAAAAAAAATAGGGCTGGGGGTATAGCTTGGAGGTACAATGTCCCTGGGTTCCATCCCTGGTACAAAAAAAAAAAAAAAAAAAAAAAAGCCATTACGTAGGCTTATTTTCCTTCAAAATCACAAAACAAGTTTCTGGTTATCACTAACTGAGCATAGATTTTTACTCAAGGAATCACATCTTGACTAATCTTTTGCATAACCTATGAACAAATAAGATCATGTTTGGATATCGGTATGTTGTGGCAACAACCCCAGTATATTTGTTGGAAATGCTAGGTCAATAGAAAGAAAGATAGTAATCTCCCTTCTCGTTTCCATCTTCCTATTATACTCAAATCCTCTAGAACTTCAGAAAAATATTTTGTCCTGGAAAAGGATATCTGATTTGAACTCTAGTGGGAAAAGTTTTAAGTATTTTTCAACAACCATGTTGATAACTGGAATGATTCTATTAACTACTTTGACCAAAAGAATACAGCAAACACAATACAAGGAAACCTCTAATGCCAGGCCTTAAGAAATCTGCAGCTGCCACTTTCATCTGTTGGAGCTCCATCTTTCTTAGAATCCAGCTAGCACACTGTATGAAAGCCACCAGGGAAGGCTGCGTAGCCAAGGACGGACGCCCCTGCTGAGCTACCAGCTGAGAGCAACACCAAGCACTAACCACACTAGACACAGGACCAAACTACCTTAGGTCAATCAAGTCAAATCCAGATGACTACAGCTTCTGCTACAAACACAGTTAAAGTCGTTCTCATATCTGTGAGTGATAATAAATAGTTGCTATCTGAAGTCACTAAGTTTAAGGGTGGTTTATTAGGCAGGAACAGATAACCATTTTAAATAAACATTTAGGATACATTAGCTTTCTGAATATTAGCTTGATCAAAGATATGGTCCCATTAATTATGGAGTTAATTTTTCCCTGAAAACTTGTAATAAAACCCATTTAGATAGGACATACTCCCTGAATTGTCCAATAAAAGTGATTACATTCTTCTGATGTACACTTTCTGGCTTGATCCCTATTGTCAATAATGGCATTGTGAAACAGTTGGCTAGAATTCAAAGTCTGGAGAAGTCCATGGTCACAGAACAAAACAAAACTCACTGACTAATAACAATCTTATCAAAATGCTATTCTTAATCAATGGAAAAAATATATCACAATTGCCACTATATTATATAAAATCTTTTTATTTATTAGATATAAACAATCTAACTATATATATATTTATATATAGTTAATATATAATAGATTATCTGGCATCATGATATATATATATATATATATATATATATATATATATATATATCCCCAGAATTTTTCTGAGATTTCAAATGACTTTTTTAAACTTTCAGTTAAGAAAAGTTTCATCTTGATTTTTCTACCTCATAGTATTAGATCTTTGAATCTGTTGGTATAACTAACATAATAAACTTTTTAAAGGTCAATATAAGCCAGACATAGTGTTATACACCTGTAACCCCAGTACTTGGGAGCTGAGACAGGAGGATCACAGACTCAAGGGCAGCCTCACAAGCTTAGTGAGACCCTGTTTTAAAATAAAAAGGGCTCTGAATGTAGCACAGAGCTAAAATGTACCTGGATTCAATCCCCAGTACCAAAAGATTTAAAAAAAAAAAAAGAAAGAAAAATACAACAAAAAATTTAGGTTTGATAGAAATTTTTTAAAAACCTTATTATTGACAAAATGGGCTAATGAGAGAAAACAAAATTTGCAAAGTTCTTTAATACTATGATAGATTTGTTAATCTAAGATTAAGTAAAACTTAAGCAAATTAAGAGATAAACTAGATGATTCTTATTCTCTGCTTATTCCACACACAAAAATTACTAAAAAGCAAGCTGAATAAGATATGTTATTATTCAAATAATTTTTCAAAAGATAATTATTCAAAAATAAATTCTTATAGCCAGGCATGGTGGTGCACACTGTAATCCCAGTACTTGGGAGGCTGAGACAGGAGAATTGTAGGTTTGCAGCCAGTAGGTTTGCAGCCAGCCTTAGCTACTTATAGAGGCCCTCTGCAACTTAGTGAGACTGTTTCAAAATAAAGAATAAAATAGATCTGGGGGTGTAGCTCAGAAGTAGATGCCTCTGGATTCTATCCCAGCACTGCAAAAAATGAATGAATGAATGAACAAGTAAATAAATAAAATTTATCAAAAGCAAGTTGAATAAGATATGTAATATAAAAATATATAAGTTTATTACATTGTTAGACTCTTTCACAATATAGAACTTTAATGTTATAGAAAGGGATATACACAGAACACCATAAAATCCATTTGTCCAATATCCATGCCATCTCAAAGCATCACATGAATACATAGGTTTCTTTCATAATGCTGATGTTCTACAAAGGAATATATATATATTATTAATTTGATGGCAAAGCCCAGAGCATACTTCTATGCATAATGCATTTAAAATTAATCCTAAATTTGGGGACTTACAAACTCTTCCATTCCAAAAAGGGAAGGGAGGAGAAAGAAACAAGCGAACGGGTAAATGTGATAATAAAAACACCAAAATCATATTTTTCACTCCACTAGGAAGGCAAGGATCATAAAACTCATCACACACTATGATATAAGATAGACTGCTAAAGACTTGCTGAACCTTCAAAGCCTGTGCTATTCTATATCAACAGGATGTGCTCATCTTACCATCCTGGCTTCTCTTACCTAAAGGAAATCTAATCAGTAAACTGCACATAATTTTAATCAAGGCTGTTTGAAGTCTACCTCAAAAGAGCAGAGAGAATATTTGCAAAGAATCTTGCAGAAATCCAAGGGCAGGAACTGTAGTACAACCAGAGGAAGTGGACCTAAAGCTATCGAAACTAGATCCCAGATCCCTGTTTTCTGAAGGTGGCCAGTTTACTGTGACTTCTCTGCTTTGTTAAGTGTATCTGTTGCAGTCTTTATTTGCAGTTCAGCTTCCTAACTTACCCTGCCTAATGGCGCCCGATGGTTCTTCTAAATCCTAGCATGACCCTTCTATTTCAGGGTCCCCTGCACCAAACTTGTGTTTCTCAATTTCCAAACTCTAAATTTTGTGTGTGTGTGTGGTACTAGAGATTGAACCCAGGGGGCATCCTACCTCCAAGCTACAACCTCAGCCCTATTTTTTAGTCTTTATTTTTTTGAAACAGGGTTTAAGTTTCAGAGGACCTAAGTAGCTGAAGCTGTCCTTGAACCTGCAATCCTCCTGTCTCAGTCTCCCAAATATTGGGGTTACAAGCTTGCACCAACAAGCCCAGCTAAAATTCTTTAAATGAGCCCCTGATATTGCCAATTCCTTATTTTGAGCCTGACCACAACTGACGGCTAGTTCAGAAATTGGCTGTACTTCAGACAGATGCCTTTCCTTGGGCCAACAGTTGAGACCAAGAGTATATGTTTGTGTAGATACAGGTTTATTTAGAAGAAACATTGAATGTGCTGGGTATGGTGTTCCATGCCTAAAATCCTAGTACTTGGGAGGATGAGACCGGAGAATTGCAGGCTCAAGGACAGCCTCGGCAAGTGGTGAGACTCTCATCAAACTAGTAAGACCTCGTTTAAAAACAAACAGGGCTGGGGATGTAGCTCAGGGTAAAATGCCTCTAAATTCAATCCCTATTATAAAAAAAAAAAAATTAGCTTTCCATGGGCAGAAATGGTAAATATATTCAATATCTACTGTAAATACAATTATATAGGGGGGAAAAAACAAGCTATCAGGATACTATACTTCTATCAGGGAAATCTAAAATTTTATAACTTTCCTTAGCATTTAGGTTTCACAGAAGAGCTCATATTAGCCTTGGAATCAGCAAAACACCAAGATCTTTTTCATAAAAAACTGCTTCCAAATCAAGTCACTTGTATCCACGTAATTTTAACATCTAAATTACAATGTACTATTGTTAGACTGACTCACATACAACAGACACATAAACATTTGTCCAGTGGATGAATAAATGAATAAACTTATAAATCTTTGCTAGTTTGGGCCCAAATTTCATTTTAAGGCTTTTTTTTTTTTTTCCTTTCAGTACTGGGGATTCAAACAAGGACCTTTTCCCAGCTAGACAAGTGCTCTACCACAACCACAACTAAAGTCCCAACCCCTTTTATTTTTACTTACTTATTTTTTGAAATAGGGTCTTGCTAAATTGCCTACACTGGTCTCAAGTAATTCTGATCTCTTCAGTGGATTCATTGATGGATTCATAATTTGATTGATTATGGAGTGGTAGAAACAGTAGGAGGTGTAGGATCTAACTGAAAGAAGTGGGTTCTTGGGGGAATGCTTTTGGAGAGAAAATATTATTCCACCAATGTCACAATACCTCTCTGCCTGCTCCCCTCCCCCCCCCTCCCTCCCTCCCTCCCTCCGTGTGTGTGTGTGTGTGTGTGTGTGTGTGTGTGTGTGTGTGTGTCTGCCCCTGCCTCCTGGCTTCTAAGAGCTGAGTGCCTCTCCTCTGCCACAACCTTCCACCATGATATCCTGCCTCACTACAGGCCAGAGACAATGGAGCCAGTGACCACAGGCAGAAAGCTCTGAAACCACAGACAAAAACAACTCTTCCCTCCTCTAAGTTTCTTTTTCTTACAGTAATAAAAAGCTAACACAGTAGTTAACATAAAAGTCATTCAGAAAACAAGGAAATTTATACCAGAGAAAAACTAAGGAATCAGAGATAAAGATGTTATAAAACCATCCATATATAAGTAATTGTTAATTCAAGAACAATAAATGAATTTTCCCAAAGTGGACATAGTCCACTTTGTATGTCCACTAAGTATGGGGAGGGGGCAAGCAAACTAAGTAAATATTCATGACAAAAGCTCTATACCTTAATACATTTAATATGGGAAAGAAACAGAGGTCTATGTTGAGAAAGGTTCCAGTTACAGCAATAAAACATAAATCCCTGAAATAGATAATAGGGGAGGCATCAAGGAAGAAAGGAGTAAATGTGTATATAAGAATTAATTAACATAAAGAACTTGATTGTACAGAAAGACAATGCAGAGAAAGAAATAATTTCAAAGGAATGAAATAATTAAAAGCCAGGTTTTCAGTGGGATCTAATGGAGAAAAAATGAAAACCATAATATAGGCACTAGTTTTACAATTATAAAAAAGAAGAAATAAAATAATATTTTTATTTATTAAAAACAAAGACAATACCATTAATGGTAAAATTTTCACTTTTTTTTGTGTGTGTGGTGGTACTGGGGATGGAACCCAGGGGCCCTCTACCTCTGGGCTACACTCCCAGACCTATTTTATATTTTTTTTTATTTGGAGACAGGGTCTCTTAAACCAGCTAAGGCTGGCTTCGAACCTGCATGATCCTCCTGTCTCAGCCTCCCAAGCACAGGGATTACAAGTGTGTGGCACCACACCCAGCTTAAAATGGTGACATTTAACTTTCTCATCAACAAGCTATGGCAAGCCGGGCGTGGTGGCGCACGCTTGTAATCCCAGCATTCGGGAGGCTGAGACCTGGAGGATCACGGTTCGCGGACAGCCTCAGCTACTTAGTGAGGCCTCTGCAACTCAGTGAGACCCGGTTTCAAATTAAAGAAAAAATAGGGCAGGAGGTGTAGCTCGGAAGTCAAATGCCCCTGGGTTCCATCCCCAGATCCGCAAAAAAAAAAAAAAAAAAAAAAAAAACAAGCTATGGCAAATACTATTTATAATATGATGATCTGTACCTCCATTGCCTCGCCTGCCTTATGCTTATATTCCAATATGCAAACTATTATACATTAATCAACATTACTTAAGGAAAACATTCTTTTATAAGAATGATCAATGTGGTTTTTTTGGATTCATACATATTTTATGTCATTGGCTTCAATCAGAGAAAATGACATTGAACTCAATGTATTTATTTATTTATTTATTTATTTATTTATTGGTGGTACTGGGGTTCCTGGAAGCCCTTCTACCTCCAGGCTACACTCCCAGATCTACTTTATTTTTGGAAACAGGGTCTTTTACGCCAGCAGAGCTGGCTTCGAACCTGCGCGATCCTCCTGTCTCCGCCTCCCAAACGCGGGGATTACAAGCCTGCGCCACCATGCCTCGCTTTAATTTCTTTTAAACTAACAACCAACTTTAAGCACTGCTCCATGTAGAAATCATATTTACAAATAATAAAAGCATAACACAAAGTGGTAGCATTGCAAAATTGCAAAGAAATGGCTTTTTATGCACTAAAATAATCTTAATAATTCAAGAACATAAATGTAAGCTCTCTTAAAAAAAAAAATAAAGCCCTCTGATCAAGAAATCTCTATTTTCTTGCCAGAGGATTTCTTATAAACATGATTAAAGAGCTGTCTATCAATTTGTTAATCAAATAAACTACAAACTATTTGGGAAGATTAAGGAAAAAATGTTTGCTTTTCATTTTAGAAAAGTGTAGTGATCCAGGCCTGTCTCTAATCCCAGGATTTGGGAGGTTGAGATGGGAAGATCGCAGGTTGTAGGTCAGTGCACCGTAACCTAGTGAGTACCTGTTTCAAAATAAGGCCAGGCATGGTGGTGCACGCTTGTAATCCCCGCAATTGGGAGGCGGAGACAGGAGGACTGCGCTGGTTCAAAGCCAGCTGCGCTGGCTTAAGAGACCCTGTTTCAAAAAATATAAAATAGGTCTTGAAGTGTAGCCCAGAGGTAGAAGGGCTTCCAGGAACCCCAGTACCAAATAAATAAATAAATAAATAAATAGGGCTAGGGGTGTACCTCAGTGGTAGAGCACTTCTGGGTTCAATCCCCAACACAGTACAAGGGGAAAAAGGAAATAATTATGTATTATATTAATTATTCTTTTTCTCTTTTTATATTATTATCTTAAATTTTTTATTGGTGCATTATAGTTATATATCTTAATGGAGTACAAGATGGTAGAGGCACACAAGCACACACCACTCACTGAGCCCTTCCCCAATTCCCACCCCATTCCCTCCCCCCCTCATATTTGGCTTAGTGATTGACTTTGATCACAAAGTAATTGACTTTGTGAATGCACATCATGTACACTAGGGTTAATTATTCATAAAAAATCATAAGTTCCTGGAAAAGAAAATATTAAGCACTTCACCACCAGTGTACATAATTTTAAAATTTATTTTTAAATTCCTATTTTTAAGTAAAAATTATATAACAATTTTAAGTTAATAATTATACTCATAATTACAGACAAAATTCAGTTTGGATATTATTAGCATAAGTGTATATAATATCCAATAAATAGTTGTTCAGTAAAGGAATAAATTTCACCCTTCAAAATGCTTGTCAAATTTACCATCTGCTCTCTTCAGTAACACCCTGAGCCTGGCTCCTATTGCTTCTGCATACACTGCTCACGCAGCCTTCTTGCTCCTGGTTTCCCCCTTTCACAGTGCAAGATGTATATTACTGCCTTTATTATCTTCTCAAAACACCACTTTTCTCCTGAAATCATTATAACATCAGAGCTATCAGATCTTATACAAACTCCCCCTGCAATATGGTCATAATTTATGTATTTAAATTTCATTTATCATAGTCTCCAAAATATGCAAATCCACTCCAACCTCCACATGATTCCCATGCTCTTTCTCTCTGCTGTCTTCCTCTTACTCCTCAGCTTTTTACAACCTACCCAAAAAAACCTCAAGGCTATGGCCAGGCATGGTGACACGCGCTTGTAATCCCAGCATTCAGGAAGCTGAGACAGTAGGATGGCGGTTCGTGGACAGCCTCAGCTACTTAGTGAGACCCTTGCAACTCTGTGAGACCTTATTTCAAAAATAAAGAATAAAAAATAGGGTTGTGGGTGTTGCTCAGAGGTAGAATGCCCCTGGGTTGTACCATCTTTTACAAAATATAATGATAATGTATATTAAATGATTCAAGCATTGCTTTGGTAAATCAAACTCCACTTAGCCCTCACAATGAAAACGTAAATTATAAAACACATGTGGACATATTTTAAGAGATGTTTTTAAATTTTTGAACTATAAAAATTATCTCAATAGCATTCACTGACATGATTACTAAGCAATGCCATGGTTAATATCATAGTAATTAGGAATGCTTTCTACATAGTCACTAGATTAGCTGACAAATGTTATCCATCCCTTGTTAAGCTCATATAATTAATCCAGAATATAGGTTGGCAAGGCAGAATAGGAACAAAGAAACAGAATAGGACTAAGCAAAACCAGAAATAGACTGAGATCATGCTAAGGGATAATGCTCTCAACCTTTTTATATATGTAAAAATCAGTACATTGTATATTCAAATTGCAACATTAATAATTCAACAAGACCTTGAGTTCTCACTGAGTATACTGCAAAGTATTTCTATTACTTTGCATTATTAGCAACAAAACAATAAAATATGGTCTGGGTCCTTACGGAGCATATAGGCCAGATAGTGAAGGAGGAGAAGGAAATAGACAAGGAGAAAAAAGAAGCAAGGTACTATCCTACATTTTTTAGAAAAATAATGAGAAATAAAATCAGTAACATAGATTTTATAACAAGGGTTCTACTTACTATACAACTACAAATAACTGCAAAATGAATACTGAAGAAAAAATTTTAAAAAAAAACTGTGAATACTTTGGTAGCTCACCTATCTTTCCATTTCTGCTATTTTTTTACTGAGGTATTTCCTAATTGCTATAACTTGAACCTTTTTCACATAATTAAAAGAAATGTTTAACTCTCTCTTTGCTGTTCTCATATTCTTAAAAAGAAAGCAGTTAATTGTGCATTATTTCAAACTGTTTTCTCTACTATGTAACAGCTGTTTTCAAAATTTTATTCTTGCCAGGCTTGGTGGCCCATACCTGTCATCTCAGTGCTCGGGAGGCTGAGAAAGCAGAATCTCAGGTTCAAAGCCAGGCGTGGCAACTTAGTGAAGCACTCAGAAACAGCGAGGCTCTGTTTCCAAATAAAACATAGGGCAAGGGTGTAGCTCAGAGGTAGAGTGCCCCTAGATTCAATCTCCAGTACCACAAAAAAATTTTTTATTCTTAAAAATTATTGAGAACTCCAAAAATTTTTTGCTTATGATGATTATACTTACTCATTTTTATCATATTTAGAATTTTTAATGACAAAGTTTAAAATATTTACTCATTTAAAAATAACTGATAATCTATTACATGTCAACATAAATAACATGTTTTTATTTAAACAAAAAAAACTTTTGGCATTGGGAATTGAACTCAAGACATTCTCCCTCTGAGTTATACTTCCAGCCCTATTTTATTTTTATTTTGAAACGGCTTCTTGCTAAGTTGCCAAGGGTCTAAGTTGCTGAGGCTGGCCTTGAACTGCAATCTTCCTATTTTAGACTCCCAACTACTGGAATTACAGGCATATGCCACCACATGAGACCTAAAACAATACTTTTCTTAAACAAAAATTAGGGACATAAATGGCATTACTTCATATTTTTTCTAATTTCTTTATTGTCTTGGATGATGATGATGATGATGATTTTTGATGGTACTGGGGTTCCTGGAAGCCCTTCTACCTCCAGGCTACACTCCCAGACCTATTTTATATTTTTTATTTGGAAAGAGGGTCTCTTAAGCCAGCGCAGCTGCTTCGAACCTGCGTGATTCTCCCGTCTCCGCCTCCCAAGTGTGGGGATTACAGCGCGCGCCACCACGCCTGGCTGGTTTATTTATTTTGTGTGTGTGTGCATGTGTGTATGGTACTGAAGAGTGAACCTAGGGGCATTCTACATCTGAGATACACCTCCAGCCCCATTTTTTATTATTCTTTTTTTTTTTTTTTTCAGTACTGGGGATGGAACCCAGGTCATTCTACCTCTGAGCTACACCCCTAGCCCTTTTTTTAATTCTTTATTTCAAAACAGAGTCTCACTAAATTGCAAAGGGCTTAAGTAGCTAAAGCTAGTTGAAACCTGCAATCCTCCTGTCTCAGCTGCCCAAGTACTTTGATTACAAGTGTAAGCCACCATACCCAGCTTTATTGTCCTGGCTTAACAGTAGATAGCTAGATTCTTACAAGTGCTTCTGGCTGGGCATGATGGTGCACACTTGTAATCCCAGTACTTAGAAGGCTGAGACAGGAGGATCGCAGGTTTGTGGCCAGCCTCAGCAACTAAGTGAGACCCTATTTCAAAATAAAGAATAAAAATAGGGCTGGGGTTGTAGCTTGGCAGTAGAATGTTTCTGGGTTCTGTCTCCAGTTCAGAGGGAGGACCTGCTTCTTCTGAATTTAAGCTGATATAATTTTTTTTTTCAATATAGGGGATGGAAGCCTGGGGCATTCTACCTCTGAGCTATTCCCAGCTCTATTTTTTATTATTTAATTTTGAAACAGGGCCTTACTAAATAGCGGGGGCTCTCCTTGAACTGACGATCCTGTCTCAGCCTCCCAAATACTGGGATTACAAGTGTGTGCCACCACGCCTGGCTCGTTAATTTTATTTGACTTAATATTTATTTGATGGTTGCTACAGTGAGAACTATAGTGTTTACAGAAAGAACGTGGTAGGGTACTGAATGAAGTTTTCAATTTTTGGTTAGACCAGCTATGGCACTTGTTTGCATCTCGTTAAGAGGAAACTCTTGGCTTCAGTATTTCCCTCAGTTGGAATGAAGGAGGGAAAAAAGGAATAAGGAAGTTTATCACTGCAGGGGCGGGGATGTAGCTCAGTGGTAGAGTATGTGTTTAGCATGTATAAAGTTCTGGGTTCAATCCTCAGCACCAAAAAAAAAAAAAAAAAAGAAAAAAGAAAAAAGAAAGTGTATCACTGGTATTTACCACATTGCCCACATACCAGTAACGAGGATGCTTCAAAAAATGTAAGGTGACAGAATTTTAATTACCAAAATCCTTACCTCCTCATATGGAGGTTTTTTTAGGTTTTTTTCCTCTGCTTTATGACAAACACAACTTTTTCCCCTCTGGGATTGAGAATTTCATAACACTCTTTTTAGCTCTGCCTTCAGAACTCTAATAAACTGCCTCCAAATGATGAAGTGTTTACTTTTGTATATATTCAAAATGTTCACTGTCAGCAAAGTATCTCAAAACACTATAAAAGGACTAAACACAGCACTATTTAATATATGACTAAATTTTTAAATGACAAGAAGAAATGAAGGGTAAAAATTACACATATATTTAGTTTATGGCTAAAGCATATAATGAAAAATGCTAAAAAAAAAAAGGCTGTGCAACTCCTAACTGTTTAATGATCAACAGGTAGAACAACTATCAAAGTAACGAGCATAAGCCAAAAGACACACTGCCCTCAATTGTGTTGAACACAATTTTGCCCCCTTCTGGGAATGACCAGTGTAACACCTGAAAGGCTGAGACAGGAGGATCACAGGTTCATGGCCAGCCTCAGCCACTTAGGAAGGTCCTCTGCAACTCAGTGAGACTCTGTTTCAAAATGAAAACTATATTAATTAATTAAATAGGGTTGGGTGTAGCTCAGAAGTAGAATGCCTCTGGGTTCAATTCCCAGTAACACACACACACACACACACACACACACACACACACACACACACAGCTTTACCACTGTTGGCTATAACACAGGCAGAATAATGTAGATAATATATGTACAAGCAATTAACTGAAATTAACATCATACTAAAAGTATTTCATTCAGTCTTCTTCCATTTTTTTCTTTGAAAAAGCAACCAGATGTATTAACAGAGGCTCTTGAATAAATACCTCATAATAGTAAAACAAATACCTCATAAATATTTTATCCTTGCCAAAACAAACAAATTCAGTAGAACTAAAGGATTAGCCAATTATTTGTCATTGGCTGTATTGAGAAAGATGGGGAAGGTGGGTAATAGTTGTTACTCTCTCCATTAAACTATCCAACTTTCTCTCTCCATTTCTTACCTAGAGGAATGTAAAAGATTCTGGGGTTTTGACATTAAGTTTGACAATCTGTTACTTGGGAATGGGCAAATTAAGGATATTTGAGATGTTGCTGCCTGCAAGCATATAGGCCATCCATATTAAGTTTGTTAGAGCTGCAGTAACAAGTACCTCAGACTGGATGGATTAAACACAGAAATGTATGTTCTCAGTTCTCTAGCACAGGAGTCTGAGATGCAGATGTCAGCAGGCTTGGTCCTTCTAAGAGCTATGACAGAGGGTTGTTTCAGGCTTTCCTCCTTGTCTTGCAGGTGGCTGACTTTTTTCTACCATTTCACATTGCCTTCCTCTGTGTTTTGCCCAAACCTCCTGTTCTTTCAAGGATGCCAGTCTGGCTAGTTTAGGGCCCACTCTAGTGACCTCTCTTTACCTCTGTGAAGATCCTATTTCCAAATACAGTTATACTCTGAGGTTTTAGGGGTTAGGACTTCAATACATGTATTTTGGAGGGGACACAAATCAGCCCATATTGGCACCAAATCTGCAATCACTAGAATCCAGCAATTAATTGACTCTTCTTTCCTTGTGCTAAACATGCTTTAATGCCACCCATTTACTTATTCATAAACTCTCATGTGTCTAGTATGCCCTAAATGCTAGATTTATAAAAATGATTATGGCACAGCAATTGGTTTAAGGGATTTACAGTGTATTAGAGTAGATGAGTAAACCTAAAACATAGCAGTGAATGCACCTTAATCCCTTTTGAAATAAAACAAGGTAAACCAGGGTATAAGCATTATAATCAAATAATAAAAACAAATGCTATGAAGAATGGGAAAAAAAAAACACAGAGCAGGCATTATGTTTCAACCATTTTGCTGTTATTCATCCCTCTTTCTGAAACCTCATAGCATACAGAAACATACTTTCCAAAGCACAGCTCCACTTTACTCCTTAAATCTTTGTGCATTCTAAGTGGCAGTAGCAGTTTTCCCTGCTGCAACATTGAGGACAAAAGAAGAGAGAAATGTCGAGAGAACCAAATTCCAATTAACTTGTGGGTTGATTTTGTAGCTAGCATGAGTCACTGCCCTTTAATAAGTTAGAATGAGACTCTCAACCATTAAAAAAGTCTGCCAATTGAGATCCAGATGTTCAGTAGAAAATGATGAGGCAAAGAGAAAGGTACCGAGAAAATCTTAGCTGTTAATGATTAATGGCAGCATTGCCTGCCAATACGGCATAAAAATAAAAGCAACAGATCTTGACTATGTAACGTTTTCTTAGATTATTTCCAATGAGAAATTCAGTGACTCTTATTAATGTAGTTGTTTTTCTTGGTTTAAGGAAATTATAGTAAAGAAAGCATAAATAAAGAGTTCAGTATGACCATGTTGATTCATATTTACTGGGATAACAGTCAATTTGTTTTAGCAGTGACTTTATTATAAAATTATTTTTAAAATAAAGTTTTCAAGCCAGGCATGGTGGTGTACACTTGTAATCCCAGTACTTGGGAGGCTGAGACAGGAGGACTGGGATTTGCAATCAGCCTCAGCTACTTAGTGAGGCCCTCCACAACTTAATGAGACTTTGTTTCAAGATAAAAAATAAAAAAAAAGGGCTGGCAGTGTAGCTCAGAGGTAGAATGCCCCTGGGTTCAATCCCCAGTACTGCAAGAAAAAGTTTTCAATGATATTATCTTATATTAATGTAACAAAGGTATCCTAGACATTGCTCTATAGCTAATTATGAAACTAAAATTGGCACAGCAAAAATTTCTATCTTGATTCATCCCAAAGTACTTGGAAAGTCCTATAACAATACTAATCTTCCTAAAGTATTTTAAGCATTTTTCAATTATGCATTGTTTCTGAAGAGTTTATTACAAAAAAGAATCTATTTAGATTATTTTAGGATCCTGATTGATAGTATTCAAATTCAATATATCATATTATAATAAATTCTTGGAAGCTTTATAATAGTGACTGGAAAATATCTGCTCTGATTATCATCTTGTGACCAACACAATAGGATTTCCTTTAAGAGGTTAGCCCAAGGAGCTACCTAAAATTATATAACATATTTATATCTCTCATAAAAAAACAAGTTTTACTCTTATTTTTCTTGATATGCTCTTTTTTTTGGCCTGTCCTTCCTTTTTTCTAAATCTATCATTATTATGAGTAAAAAGAAAATCTCAGCTATAAATAATGGAAATTGTTAAAAATTAGATATTATTAGTATCGTAGGAGCTTACTAAACAGATTCCTTTAGAAGACAGTTTAAACAGAAAATACAAGTCAGGCATAGTAGTGAATGCCTGTAATCCTAGTACTTGGGAAGTTGAGAGAGGAGAATCGCTGATTCAAGGCCAGACTCAGCAACTTAGCAGGAATCTATTGAAATTAAAAAAACAAAACAGGGCTCAGAAGTAGAAAGCTCTGGGTTCAACCCCCAACACCAGGTGAAGGAAGGAATGGAGGAACAGAGAGAGGGAAGGAGGGAGAGAGGGAAGGAGGGAGGGAGGGAGAGCTGGCTGGCTAACAAATTGTAGCAAACATAACTAAAATTTCTCTCCCATTCCTTCCTATAAGAAGAATGACACTTTGCAGTCCTCTTACTACTCTCCACAGTTCCTTTCCACAGTTCAGTAAACAGGAAGCAACATGGCACAATGGAAAAAACGCTAACTCTGGAGACCAAAACCTTATGACACTTTTCAACAAGTTACTTAAACTTCCCAAGTCTCAGCTTCCTCAACTGTGACAGGTGAATGATAACATCTACCACAAAAAAAAAAGTAATACAAAAGGAATACTATGCGATCACTCATGCAGCAACTCAAATATAGCATTACTTTAAGCTATAGTCAAGTTGCTTCTATCTCCAAAATAGCAATGTTTGGTGACATATACTAGGAAATCTTTTTTTTTTTTTTTTTTTTTTTTGTGTGTGTGTGTGTGTGTGTGTGTGTGTGTGTGTGTGTGGTACTGGGGATAGAACCTAGGAGCCTTCTACTTCCAGGCCATACTCCAGGACCTATTTTATATTTTATTTGGAAACAGGGTCTAAGTTGCTGAGAGACTCACAAAGTACCTGAGGCTGACTTCAAACCTGCACAATCCTCCTGTCTCAACCTCCCAAGTACTGGGATTACAAGCGTGCACCACCATGCCCGGCACTAGGAAATCTTCTAATATGATTTATCAACCAAAAATTAAAAGAACAAAAACTACATTATTATCTCAAGGTACATTATGAGAGCAGTTAATCAAATTTAATATCTAAGCTGGGCATGGTGGCATACACTTATAATCCAGCATTTGGGAGACAGGAAGATAACTGTTCGCAGACAGGCTCAGCTACTTAGTGAGGTCCTTTGCAATTCAGTAAGACCCTGTTTCAAAATAAAGAATAAAAAATAGGGCTGGGGGTGTAACTTAGAATGCCCCTGGGTTCTATCCCCAGGACTGCAAAATAATAGTAGTAGTAGTAGTAGTAGTAGTAGTAGTAGTAGTAGTAATAATATATTTCAGTTCCAGAAAATAAAGGATTAGAAAACTATTTTCTTAATATGCAATAAATAAAAAATAAGAAATGAGCCAAACAGGCCTACTATTTGTTACCTTAATTACATTATTCTATAAGTTCTGATTAATTAAAAAAAAAGAAAAATAAGACCAAATGGCTAACCTTTATAAATAGTATAACTGAGTGATTATAAAACTCAATAAAAACTGCTAGAATTAAAAAGTTTCATAAGATGACCAACTTGAAACCGTATATAGAAAGCAGAACCATTCTGTTTCATCAAGCATATATAATCCTTTTAATAATATAATAAAAAAGAATTTAATTAACAATGCAATCAATAAGTTCTAAAATGCCAAAAGTACTACTTAAAAAGGGGGCAGAATTGACATAAAAAGTCCCTATAAACTACATAAAGAAAACTCAAAACTATATCTTTAAGTCATAAAAGTGACTTGAAATTGAAAAAATAATTATGATAATTTCATAAAGAGCACACCTATCTCTAGAAAAGTAGAGATTTTATTGGAGCTCTTTTGTGCCCTTAAATTGCATTAATGATAATTGAAAAAACATATATGAGAAATGCTGAAAATGTTTTGAAAAAGATAATGGCAGGGATTTATACAACTACAGTTTGGAATTATTGGAGCAAAAATAAATAATGAAACAAAAGAGAAATTTAGAAAAGTCAGTTAAATAGACAGGTAGATGACACACATGTGATTTGGTATTTAAAACCTCTAGGAAGATAACTGTTTAATCAATGGTATTAAAAGAATCGACTTGCCATTTTATATTAGAACATATTACAAATAAATTAAAGATTTAAATGTTTTAAAAAACTGTAAAATTAATATAAAGAAATAGAAGTAAATAGCTATACAACCTGGGACTGCAAGAGCACTTTCTAAGCAAATACTATAAAAGAAGACCTACTAGTTTTAATCACACTAAACATGTTGAAAAACCAGCAGGGTACAGGGGTGCAGTGGTGCATGCCTATAATCCCAGTATTTGGGAGTTGGAGACAGGAGGACCACAGGTTAGAGGCCAGCCTCAAGAACTAAGCGAGACCCTGTTTCAAAAAGAAAGAAAGAAAAGAAACACTCATATCAAAAACAAAATTAGAAAGTAAATAACTGGAAAAAATATTTGCAATGTCACTTGACAAAGGTTCAATAATTATAATACAAAGAGTTCTCATAACTCAATTTTGTTTTTTGGTTTTTTTGTTTTGTTTTGTTGGGGTTTTTTTTGAGGCACTGGGGATGGAACCCAGGGGCATTCTACCTCCCTCCGAGCTACACCCCCATCCCTATTTTTTATTCTTTATTTTGAAACAGGGTCTCACTGAATTGCAAAGGACCTAAATAGCTGAGGCTATCCTCGAACTACAATCCTCAGGTCTCAGTCTCCCAAATGCTGGGATTACAAGTGTAAGCCACCACACCCAGCTATAACTCAAGTTTGTAAAAATTTCCAATAGACAAGGGACACTAATAAATAATTTGCAAAAGAAATATAAATAGGCACATCATTAATAATCAAAAAGAAAAATTATAAAAGATACAACTTTTAGGTCAAATGGCAGTTAATTGCCAGTGCTGAATTTGAAGAGTACTGGCACTCTTAAGCACAACTAATAAAGATGGATATTAATTAAATCTCTCTGAAAGGAAATCTATTAATATCTATTAAAATCATTAAACGATGCATACCTCATGACTTGAGGTCTATCCAAAGAAATAAAAATATAAGTAGTGATTAATCTATAAAAAAGCTAACTTTTATTTTTATTTAGAAGCTAACTTTTTTCCTTGTAAACTCATAAGTTTATTCAAAAACAATTTTCAAAATGTAAACTTTTTCTGAAAGATAAGAAATATAGTCATACACATTAAAAGGCAATAAAACTATTTTATGGTACATTGAATATTTTGAAGGAACACAGAATTATTGGAAGAACACATGCAGAAATATTTTTGTACATTTTGATGAACTAAAATTCAATCAGTTTTCTTTGTTTTTGTTATCGTATCACTTATTTTGATCTTGAGAACAGCTTATTTTTCACCATATTTTAATTTTTGACAATCAGGCTGACGTCAAATTGGAGATCCTCTTGCCTCAGCCTCCTGCCTGGTTGGAACTATAGGCATATGCTTCCACAACAGGCTTTGTTTAAATGTTTTAAACAGCTCTTGAGCTATCATGAAGTTCACTGCCATAATGTCATAAATGTCACTTATTTTAAGCATATGATTCAATATTTTTATTTTTATTATTTTATTTTTAAAATTGTTATTGGTGCATTGTAGTCATACATCTTAATGGAGTACAAGATGGTAGAGGCACACATGCACACATCACTCATTTCGCCCTTCCCCAGTTCCACCCCATCCCCTCCCTCCACGCTCCTTCCCATGTTTGGCTTAGTGATTCACTTTGATATGCTTGTTAATGTACACCATGTACATTAAGGATCCCCCCTCAGTTAGGTCGCCTTATTTGCTCATCTCTAGTTTCTCCTTCATCTACAGTTCCTCCTATGACCCATTTTCTCCCTTGCTTCCACATAATAGAAGAACATTTGATTTCTTTCTTTTTGTGATTAACTAATCTCACTTAGCATAGTGTTTTCCAGTTCCATACATTTCCCTGTAAATGACATAATTTTGTTCTCCTTTATGACTGGGTAAAATTCCATTGTGTACATATCCTACAGTTTTGTAATCCACTCATCTGTTGATGGACACCTTGGCTGGTTCCATAGTTTGGCAATGATGAATTGTGCAGCTATGAACATAGACATTCATGCATTCGTTTGGTAGTTTGGTTTTCATTCTTTTGGGTAGATACTCAGAAGTGGTATTGCTGGATCATATGATAAGTTTGTATTCATTCTTCTGAGGATCCTCCATACTGTTTTCCAAAGTGGTTGCACTAACTTGCAATCCTGCCAACAATGTAGTAGAGTTTCTACTTCTCCACATCTGATCAATTACAATTTATTTTTGTCTTAGAAGTCCTTCTTTTATTTTCAGCACTGATTCCCACTTAGTGTAATCCTGAAAGCCATAAGGTGAGTAACTCTGATTAGATGATCCACTCACAACCAATCTTATTTTTTTTTGGTGGTGGTACTGGGGTTCCTGGAAGCCCTTCTACCTCTGGGCTACACTCCCAGACCTATTTTTACATTTTTATTTGGAAACAGGGTCTCCTAAGCCAGCACTGGCTTCGAACCTGTGCGATCCTCCTGTCTCTGCCTCCCAAGCGCGGGGATTACAAGTGTGCACCACCACGCCCGGCTACAACCAATTTTTTTAATAGAGGCCACTTGGATCTGGGAATCTGCTGAGAGTTGAGGAGAAGCAGTGAAAGCATCAAGTGCTTCCTGACAGCATGGTTGCAGGGACCTACCAGCCCTTTGCTGTGGAGCAGCACCCCCCACCCTGGTCTCG
Source organism: Muscardinus avellanarius (assembly GCF_963383645.1). Taxonomy (NCBI): domain Eukaryota; kingdom Metazoa; phylum Chordata; class Mammalia; order Rodentia; family Gliridae; genus Muscardinus; species Muscardinus avellanarius. The sequence continues at coordinate 28,329,731 of NC_137795.1, read as the reverse complement.
GCCTCACTGTGTAACAGGCCCTGTCCCTGACACTGTGAGCAGCACATCTCTGGAGTTTCCCATTTTTTCTTCAATATTTTTTAATAAAAGAAAACAGTACATGTTTTTTGCAGAAGCTAGGAGCCCAAGTACTTAGCAGCAATGGATTTTATCTACCCACCAAGAGCGGAGACCCACAGCTTCACCATGGAGAGCAGGATCTGCTGTTCCGAGCACACCATGGCCCCTAGCATGGTGTAGAGGAGCGCTGAGGCCCCCCATGACGCGCAGCTGAGCATCCCAGCCCCGCCATGCTGGGCTCCCTCCGATGCGCCCCAAGCATTTTTCTTACAGAGTATGTTGTTAAGAATTCCTGAGCATGTGTGGCAGGAGCAGTCTACTTTCTGATCTCTTCTGGGATGTTCTTCCAAAAATCACTTTTCTTGCAGCTGTGGGTGCCACCCTGCCATCTTGCCTCTAATTCTGCCATTTTGTCCAAATCCAGAAGCTAACTTTTTAATTTTTTTGCTACAAATTCATTCAAAATTATTAGAAAGGCATACATTTTCAACAATTAACATGATAGCTAAATTAATTATGGTAAATCCATGTCAGAATATTAGATGCACATTTCAAATGATGCTATGCTATAAATAATATTTTACTGACTTGAATATGCATTAATAATCTATTAAGTGAACATAAATTAGTGACAAAACAGTACATATCAAAATACTACAATTTATTTGGTTCTGGGGATTGAACCCAGGGGCATTCTACCCTGAGTTCACCCTCAGCCCTTTTTAATTTGAAACAAAGTCTCAGTAGGTTACTGCATGGCCTCAAACCTGTGATCTTCCTGTCAAAAAATTAAATGACATTGTTCTTTATTGATGAGTAGAATTCCATTGCATTTCCCATAATTTTGTAATCCATTGATCTGTTGATGAAGACCTACATTTGTTTCATATTTTGGCTATTACAAATTGTGCTGCTATGAACATGAGTATGCATATGTTACTGTAATTCTCTGTTTTCAAGCCCTTTGGAAAGATACCAAAGAGTGGTATAGCTGTATCATATGGTGGATCCATTCCAAGTTTTCTAAGGAATCTCCACACTGATCTTCATAGTGGCTGAACTAGTTTGCACTCCCACCAAGTGTAAAATAGTTCCTCTTCCCCCACATCCTCACCAGCATTTGTTGTTATTTGACTTCTTCATACTTGCCACTCTGATTGAGGTTAGATAGAATCTCAGTATACTTTTGATTTGCATCTCCCTGATGGCTAATGATGTTGAACATTTTTTCATCTATTGGCCATTTGTATATCTTCTTTTGTGAAGTATCTATTCAATTCAGTTGCCCATTTCTTAACTGGGCTATTTGTTTTGCTAGTGTAGTCTTTTGAGCAATTTGTATATTCTGGATATTAGTCCTCTATCAGAGTGGTGGCTGGTAAAGATCTTCTTCCATTCTGTAGGCTTTCTCTTTAGGTTCTTGACAGTTTCCTTTGATAAGCAGAAACTTTTTAGTTTGATGCCATCCCACTTGTTAATTTTTGTTTCAATTTCCTATGCTTTGGAGGTCTTGTTGAGAAAGTTACTTCCTGTGCCTGTATGTTGGAGTGTTGAGCCTATGCCCTCCTCTAATACCTTCACAATCTCTGGTCTAATTTCCAAGTTTCCAAGTCTTTGATCCATCTCAAGTTGATTCCTGTGCATGATGAGAGGTAAAGATTTAGTTCCATCTTTCTACAAATGGATAGCCAGTTCTCCCAGCACCATTTGTTGAAAAGGCTGTCTTTTCTCCAGCAGTCTCCATCAACAGATAAATGGATTGCAAAATCATGGGAAATACACACAATGGAATTCTACTCAGCAATAAAGAACAATGAAATCATGTCATGTGCAAGAAGATGGAAAGACCTGGAGAACATTATGTTAAGTGAGATCAGCCAAGCACAGAAAGAGAAGGGACATATGTTTTCTCTAATACGTCCAAGCTAGGGAGTATTAGGGATACCAGAGGGACTCCAGATAATGGAGGGGAAACCTCAGTAAAGCTAGAAAGGAAGGGTAGGAAAGGAAGAAGGCTGATGTTGATTAATGGAGGAGCTACATTCGAATATGTGTATAAGTATGAATGCAGCATGGTCAGCCTGGACACTCATTGTTGGGAAGGGGAAAAGGGAAGCGGGGTGGGGGGGACACCAAGCCCTATGTGAATGTATGCCTTTTCCAATATGATTCACATAAAAGAACACAAATTATTTATATATACATATATATATAATATAAATGCATGTTAAGAATATGTATACACAAATATTTACATATGATGTGTGTAGTAAGTTGATTTTTAATGTAACTAGAAGGTAATTCAAAATCATATGAGAAGAAAACTACCTTTGATTCATATACCGTATCATATATAACTAATTAAAAATATATCATAGCCCTAAATATAAAACCAAAACCCCAAATGCCATTATAAGGTGATAGAGAAAAAAATCTTTGTGATTTTGATAAAGTAACAATTTTATGTATCCAAAAAATTTAAAAGACAAAAATATAATTATTTGGTATTAAAAATATAAATGTTCTTAAAACCTATAATATTATTCATACAAATATTAATATGTGTTCTCTCTGTGAAGATATTACAGATGTGATTTATTAGTTATGTATCCCTGAATTTTCCAAATCTCCTACAATGACTATTACATTAGTAATTTGGAAAATACAGAATATTGTTGTGGCTATGGTAACAAGAATACACAAAAGCGTGCGAACATTGATACTCCTACTTTAAATTAGGGATGCCAGCCATGTAATCCAAACAACTCAGAAGTCTGAGGCTGGAGGATCATAAGTTTGAGGCCAGCCTCAGTAACTTAGTAAGACTTTGTATCAGAATAAAAATTAAAAAAATAAAAGCTGGGAATATAGCTCAGTGGCAGAGAACCACTGGGTTCAAACCCCAGTAATGAAAAGAAGAAAAAAAAGGAAAGGAGAAGGGAGGAGGAGAAGGAGAAGGAGATGAATTAGAAATGCCTTCCCTCTCTACATCAGATAATGCTTTAATCAAAAAGAAAGGAAAAAAAAAAGAAATTTTCAGAGCTCTAGAAGACAATGAGAGAAAATGTTTTACTCCTCTTATATTTGTGATCAAGTACAAGGCTAAATAAGACACAAATGTTTTTATCCCTCAGCAAAGGTAAGATTCAAATGTGAGGAACAAGACCTAGACCTCTGCATCCAAATCCTAAAATAGAAATTTAGAAAAGAAAAAGAAGGGAAGGGAAAGGGGAAAGGGAACCATGGGTATTACCTTTCTCAAGATAGAAAGTATGAGCCTTTGACAACTTCTAATTACAATTCTTCTCTGTCTCCAAACGGAGACAGAGGAAGTTTCCTCCTCCAATGGAGATTTATAAGGCAATATCCAAAGGGCAAGCAAACAGGATTTCTTCTGAGCAAAGATGCTTTAAACAGAAGATTTTCAAGTGTTAAATGTTCTCTTTCCTCAGTGCAGATATGCAGCCTAACTCTGGGAGGGCCAAAAAGATGCTAGCAGTACTTGGCTCTCAACAATAAGCAATAGACAAACTGTTAATTCCATCTGCTCCTCTCCAAAATATGACAAGCATTTCATTTTTCTTGATGGTGCCATGGGGATGGTGATGCCAGGGGGTCTCAGGCTCCAATAAGGAGTTTTTCCAAGTGCATCTATTTTCACAGTATTAAGATGCCCTCTAAATTTTTTGAGTATCTAAAAGGTACGTCAGAGAACCAATCCTAGTACTATATTCATGATGGTAAACAAGAAATATACTATCTTCTATCTTTACCACTATTTTTTGGTAAGATTTGTTGCTTCCAAAATTTCTTTCTTTCCTTCTTACTGGTCAAAGCTCTGAATTCCCTCTACTCCTATTTCTTCAAGAACTTAGTTTCAGTAATTACCTTATCTCCCCTGAATCTCTCATCTCCTTGTCTCTACTCTCACTTTCCTTATGCATATAAACAGACATGACATTCCTATATTCTATAGTAGCTTGCAACTATGGCAGCACATTGAAATTATCTAAGGAACTGTAAGAAGTATTTATACACAGCCGGGCGTGGTGGCGCACGCTTATAATCCCAGCATTCTGAAGGCTGAGACTGGAGGATCGCGGTTGGGGGACAGCCTCAGCTACTTAGTGAGGCCCTCTGCAACTCAGCGAGACCCGGTTTCAAAATAAAGAATAAAAAACAGGGCAGGGGATGTAGCTTAGAGATAGAATGCCCCTGGGTTTCATCTCAGACCTGCAAAAAAAAAAAAATTAATCCATATATACTGATGCAAATGATCTAGACTGAAAGGAAGTAGATCGGTGGTTTTTCTGGGGAGGAGAGGAAAAGATTACAAAGGCACATGGGCAAATATTAGGGGGTGATGGGTAGATATTTCATTATTTTAATTGTGGTGATGATTTTACAGGTGTAAACGTGCCAAACACTAAATTGCACACTTTAAATGTGTAGTTTAGCTGGGCACGGTGGCGCATACTTTAATCCCCGTGCTTGGGAGGCAGAGACAGGAGGACCGCGCAAGTTCGTAGCCAGGCTCGCTGGCTTAGGAGAACCTGTTTCCAAATAAAAAATATAAAATATGTCTGGGAGTGTAGCCCGGAGGCAGGAGGGTGTCCAGGAACCCCAGTACCACCAAAAAAAAAGGGGGGGTAGTTTATATGCCGTCTTATTTAAGTTCTTGTTTAAATAAGAATGTCTGGGTCCTACCCTGTCTCCACTGGAATAAGGGTGGTGTTCCTTCTGGGAATCTTTTTTTTTTTTTTTTTTTGGCAGTACTGGGGATTGAACCCAGGGGCATTCTACCTCCAAGTTATACCTGCAGCCCTATTTCTCATTCTTTATTTTGAAATAAGGTCTCACTAAGTTGCAGAGTGCCTCACTAAGTAGGTAAGGCTGGCCACAAGAAGCCTGAGATCCTCCTGTTTCAGCATCCCAAGTACTGAGATTACAAGCATATGCCACCACCACCACGCCTGGCTTCAAAATTCTTAAAAGCTCCCCAGAAGACCAAAACTGAGAACCACTGCTCTATAACTATCAGTTTCTTCCCTATTTGATACATATTTATTTATATATATTATATATTTTTATACTAGGGATTGACCCCAGGGGCATTCTACCTCTGAGTTACACAGTTACACCCCCAGCCCTTTTAACTTTGTAATTTGAAACAGGGTCTCACTAAGTTGTTGACAGTCTCATTGCAGCTAGCCTTGAACTTATGATCCTCCTGTCTCAGCCTCTACAGTACTAAGATTATAGGTGTGCACCACTGGGTCAGGCTACTTTCTCCCTTCTTTACTTCAGTTTTCTTGAAAAACTTCATTCAAAGACATCCACTTTATCACCACCCACTGTTTCTCAATCTTCTGAATACTGGTTCCTGAACTATCACTAAGCTAAAACTGTACTTGTTGGAGTCTCCTATTGAGTCCTGACAAAGTCACTGATCACAGTGGTCTTCTCCTTGTTTGACACCACTTTTCAGCATTAGCACTCAAAATTGTTGACCCACTGGGCATGGTGGCACACACCTGTATCCCAGGGGAGGCTAAGACAGAAGGATCACAGGTTTGAAGCCAGCCTTAGCAACTTAGTAAGACCTTGTTTCCAAACAAAAAGTAGGGCTGGGGGTGTAGTTCAGAGGTAGAATGCCACTGGGTTCAATCCCCAGTAACACACACACACACACACACACACACACACACACACACACACACACACAGCTGAGCTACTGTTCCTATTCCATTTGAAAATCTCTCTACCAATAGCAACTCTCCTGATGTTCTACTATCTTTCTAACTATCGCTTCTCTGTCTTTCAGGCTACTCTATGTATTTTTGTAATTTATCATTATATCTTCTGGCTGCTGCTTTATCATGGTAAAGGCTTTCCTCGAATCATTTCTATAAAACCAAATCAATACAGCTTCAATTCAACAGCCTATTTTCTCTTTAACCCTAACTTCCTTTATAAATTCTACAACTGCAGATCCAAACATCTATTTACATCTAAAGCTCCTTCAAATTCAAGACAAAATCTGTCAACTTCTTTCAATGTGTTCCTTATTTCCAATCAAAGGAAATAAGTCCTGTCCACAGACTCTTGATTCCCCTGTCTTTCTTTCCATAGGTGATGAGGTCCCATCAGATTCTACCTTACTATACCAGAGTTAAGGTCTCAAATACAAATCTAATAAATGACTTCTTACTCATTACCTTCAATCCAATCCCTTTCACTAAGGTGGAGAGGTCTGGCCCTCCACCACCCTCACTATCCTTATCTCCTACCATTTTGCTACCAAGCCTGTATCAAACCACATGAACGCCAGTGTTACTGACTCTGTCAAGTGACAGTATCAACTGATTCTGACGTGTCATTATCTAACTTCCTTGCCTTCTTTTCTAATATACTTTCCTCTTGTAAAGTTATTCACTCACCTTTTGCACTTCACAACTCTGCAGTGTGTTCCCAACTCCACCTACATCCAAGGTGAGTTGTCCATTTGCTACTCTGAGCTCCCTTAAACCTGAGGCATACCTCTATTCACACTTACTAGAAATTAGGTATTAGGTATTAGAAATGTTACTTTTATGTTACTAACAGCTTATACATTCCACGCTACTAACATCTTATACATTAGATAGTAAATTCCTTGAGAACAGGCTATGACATTCATTTCTGTTTCTGTAGTATCTATTCAGCCAGGGGTGAGGCAAAGTAAACTTATGTTTGACATAATTTCAATTACTTACAAAATGTAAAGTTGATTCCCCAGAAAGATCTTGAATATTAAGGTTTTTAAAGATTTCTTAACATTTATTATAAAATAAATATTGGGCAACAGGATGCTGAAAAAAGACAGTTGACTACAAGATATATTTAAACTCATTTTCAAAACTACACATTAAAAAATGAAACCAAAAATAGATTTAATAAAATAGAAAAACAATAGAGAAAGGAAGTACAGCAGGTCAACACATTGACATAGCCCATCCCTCATCCAGCATCCATATCCAGGTAATATTAATGCTGATTACTAACAGGGTTTCTAATCCCTCTATGATAATCATTTTTAAAAATCAAATACGAATAAAATGAGCCAAGTCTAGAATTTGTCTCCTAAATGTGTGATTTTTCCCCCTTGCCAATTTGTTTAAACGAACTGACTATTTGAATAAAGATCTTAAAGATGTATTTTTCGTTCTCACCTGTGCTTCAGAAATATGGTGAGGGCCAGTATTTATCTTGTAAGCCTTAAAAGGTACTAAACTAAAGGGGGGGGGTATGCTTATAAATGATAGAGGGAAGGCTGTGGATGTTAGCAGTAGATTGTTCTTATGGAAAACAAATCTCCTGGAACTATCACATTGCCTCAAGGTTACAATAACCCTAGGACTTTATGCAGATAAGATTTTAAAACGGGAAAACCTCAAACTGCAAAGTGTTGCATGAATCAAAGAGGTAGCATATCTGCTCCAAAAACTACCTTGTAACCCAAAGGACAAATAATTGGCAAAGGGACAGCTTGGCTCTACTGCCTCTAGACCAGGCTCCAAGATAAGTAGTAGCTGCCAGTGGAGCGCACTCCCCCTACCTGAAGAGCAGAGTGGCTGCCAGGCATGCGATAGCGCATTTATCAGAGGACCGATTCTGTGCAGGACGAAACCACGAGGACAAAATTAAAATCTTTCAGGAATGTCTAAACTCTGGAGGTACAAAGCGTACGGGTGTACACGAACGGGTAGATACCCACTTTTGCAGAAGCGTGCAAACTCGGGGTCTTTTAATCCAACAATTTTCAGCCCAAACCTGGACGATTCTCGAGTATGGCAAAACCAGCCTCGCCAGAGGCGTAACTCACGGAATGAAGGGACAAGGGCTGCAGAGGCGCGCTTCGAGGTCCTAAATACCCCGGGAAGGCACGGGGGCTGCTTCCTCAACCTCTCGGACCAAAGCCGAGGGGAGCGCCGCTTTCAAAGGGGGGCCGGGTCGACGGTGACCATTTTGGCCAGCAGACTGAACGGACAGCGGTGGCCCCCAGAGTGCAGGGGGCGAGAGGGGGCGGCCCGAGGGGCGGGGGGCCGGGGTCACGCCCGAGGCTGGACGGCTCCTGCGGGGCAGGGGCGCCCCGAGCTCCGCCTCCCGGGCGGCCGGCCGGCTGCGCCCCACTTGGCGGCGGGCAGCGCGGTCCGCGGGCTCCATCCGGCCGCCCGCGCCCACCCGCCCGGCCCGCGCCGGCCGTTACCCCGCGGAGCCGCCGCCCGGGGACAAAGCCGGCCCCCGCCCGCGCCGCCGCCCCGGCTCCTCCCTGACAAAAAAGTTCTCGTCCCCGGCCGCCCGGGGACGGCGTGGCTCGCCCGCCGGACTCACCAGCGCGGCTCCCGGGCTCCGGCTGCAGAACCTCGACCTGCGGGACCGCGGCGACGGCGGCGGCCGCTCGGCTTTCTCCAGAGCAGCTGCACCGCCGGCCCCCTTCCTCCTAGCAGAGCGGGTCCCGGCGAGCCATCTTCCCCCTCCTCTCACTGACTGACAACCCAGCCCCGAGAGCCGCCACTGCCGCCAGCCACTCTGACAGGCACGGCCAGGGACCCGTCCCCAGGCAGCCAACCACCACCGCCCCACGCCAGCTCAGCCTATCGCCGCCCTCCGGGGTGGGACCAGAACAACTTCTCCACCAATAAGAGCCCTCTGCTGGGGGAGCTTTGGGCGGAGCCATGCGGTAGGAGGGGGATCCGTGGTGGGCGTGGTTAGAGGAATGGGCGTGGCCCGGACGCCCAGGGGAGATGATTGACCGTAGGGTTTGCGGTGGCTGCTCCGCGATAGAGATCTGTGAAGCTCCATCCGGAACCGTGAACTGTAATCAGATAAGAGAAACAAATTGATATTTAATTTATCGGTCTGGGAGATTTGCTTCCCAGTAATTCACAAGTATTTGTCAAAAATCTCTGATCAGATTCTTCGATTGAGAGAGGGAAAATATGCATTTTTGCAAAATGGTAATTAAAAACTCTTCCCCCTCATTATTTAATTGCTTTTGGTCTTAGACTGGAAAAACCATATTTCCCCAAATTTCTTTCCATGGGCTGTTTTCTCTCTCCCTTTCTCCCTCCCTCCCTCCCTCTTTGTTCCTTCCTGCTCCTCTCCCCCCCCAAAAAAAACAACACTGAACTAAGTATTGTGTATAAGGTCTGCAACTTGATCACATTTGAACCAGGTCCTACATATAGTCCCACCATTTTTGGACCTTGTAAACTCCCTTCTGCCACATCCATCTCAAATCCAGTCTGAATTAATTCGAAGGAAAAAAATGAATCTCCAACCTGGAAGACAAGATTTCATTCCATATTCATACTAGGATTTCTCCAAAAGCACTAAGTGATCTTTTCACATATACCAAATGAGAGAGAGAGAGAGAGAGAGAGAGAGAGAGAGAGAGAGAGAGGAGTTTGCCAGAGAAGGAAGTCAAAGGCATTTTAGGAAGAGGGAACCTCATGTTCAAAAGCACAGACAGCGCTGCAGAAAGGCACAAAGTGGTTGAGAAACATGGAGGAAATGGAAGGAGCCCAACGATGAGCAGTCAGAATCAGGCTGAAGCAGAAGGTTGGCATTAAATCATAAAGAGCTTCATGGGCTGTTCTTAGGTACTTAGATGAGTCCTCTCTGATGGCACTTTGTGCAGTGTCAGAATCTCTGTGTTGTCCAAAATGGTAGCCACTGGTTGTAGGTGTCTACAGAGCTCTTGAAATATGGTTTTAATAACTTCCCTTTGGGACAGCTCAGGTTTAGATTTTATTGTATATGCAATGAGGGAATAACAACAAAAGTTTTAAGTCATATGACCAACATGATTTAAAAGGTAAGAATTCTAAATAGAAGTGTACACCTAGGCATATGTCTATAACTCTAGTACTTGGGAGGCAGAGACAGAAGGGTCAAAGTTTTTTGTTTGTTTGTTTGTTTTGTTTTGTTTGTTTGTTGGTTGGTGGTACTGAGAATCTCAGCAACTTAGCAAGACCCTGTTTCAAATAAAACAGGCTAGAGGTGTGTCTCAGAAATAGAAAAACTCTGGATTCAATCCCCAGTACAAGAAATAAAAAAATAAATTAAAAAACAACAACAATGTAGAAAGTGTTCCCTTTGAAGAGAATTTTGAAAAATCAGACCAAGGAACTATTGGAGGACTCGCATGATTATTTAGGCCACCTAGGCCGAAGCATCAAAGTGTTTACCCAAAGGAAGAGGGACAGGAAGATTCAAGGAGTATGTTATGTCCTGAAGTTTTAGAAATAAATGTAGTGAAGCCTGGCGTGGTGGCACACATCTGTAATTCCAGTACTTGTAAGGCTGAGACAGGAGGAATATAGAAGGTTTCAGGGCAGCCTTAGCAAGTAGTGATATACACCCTAGTGAGACCTTGTTTCCAAATAAGAAATAAAATTGGGCTGGGAGTGTAGCTCCAAGGTAGGGTGCCTCTAAGTTCAGGAAGGAGAGGTCAGATGGGAAAGGAAAGCTATATTGTCAATTAGATCATAAAACAAGTAGCAAAATGAGAGTAAGCAAAGGAATGTACACACACACACACACACACACACACACACACACACACAATCAGTTTTACTGGTCATGTGGGCCACTGATGTGTTAGCCTGTTTTAATGAGCCAGGGTGCTAGCAACAGGAAAGCCAGGCAGGATCAGTGCAAGATTCCAGGAGGTAAAGATTTGAACCACACCTGTGGAAGTAGAGATGAAGGGAGGAGGCAATATTGACTTGTGAACTATGCAAGCATGCAATGAATGCTAAAAAACTTACACCATAGATAGCTAGATACGAAAGAGATGAAAAGTTAAGCAAAGGTTAATCACTTAGTGCAACAGGAGAAATGACTCAAGCAGCACGCAGTTGATTGATTGTTCAGTGGTTCTTTGGGGGAGGGGCAAGCCCTTCGGTCTCATCCTATCAAGGGTGGACAGGAAGACTTCAAGGAGCAGGTATGAACAGCTGGGTTTCAAAACTTGGGAGGAATTTCGATCAAAAAGGGTGTAAGGGCCAGGCATGGTGGCACACGCTTGTAATCCCCACACTTGGGAGGCTGAGACAGGGGGATTGCACAGGTTCAAAGCCAGCCTCAGCTACTTAGTGAGGATCTCAGCAACTTAGTGAGACCCTGTTTCCAAATAAAATACAAAATAGGTCTGGGAGTATAACCCAGAGGTAAAAAGCCCCTGAGTTCCACCCCCAGTACCAAAAAAAAAAAAAAGGTTTAAGGAGGAAACTTCTGGAATGACCGAAAATAACAGAAGAAGAAGAGAAGTACAAGTAATTGTGCTTCTGAGGCAAGCTTGGTTGTAAATAAATAATAGCTTGCCTTGGATATAGGCAAAAATGTTCAGGAGAAAAATATTCTCTCTTTTTGCCTCATGGCTTCGTGTCTGCTCATTAGAATCACTTAGGATGCTTTCCAAAAATATTAGTGCCCAAACCACACCCCACACTAAGTACATCAGAAAACTAGGGCATGGGGCTTGAAAATAAAGATTTTTTTTAAAAAAAGCTTCCCAGTGGAGTTGAGCTCAGGGTGATGACATTTTAACTTTTTGTTGTTGTTGTTACTGTGGATGAAACCCAGGGGCCTTCTACCTCTGTGCTACACTTCCAACCGTATTTTTTAAAGTCTTTTACTCTTTTTGAAGCAGGGTCTTACTGAGTTGCAAAGGGCCTGCTAAGTAGCTGAGGCCATCTGCAGAACCGCTGTCCTCCTGTCTCTGCCTCCCAAATCCTGGGATTATAAGTGTGTGCCACCAAACACCCGGCGACGTTTTAACATTTTAATAATGCTGAATCAGAGCCGGGAGTGGTGGCGCATGCTTGTAATCCCCGCACTTGGGAGGCAGAGACAGGAGGATCGCACAGGTTCGAAGCCACGCTGGCTTACGAGACCCTGTTTCCAAATATAAGAAATAGGTCTGGGAGTGTAGCCCGGAGGTAGAAGGGCTTCCAGGAACCCCAGTTCCACCAAAATAATAATAATGATAATAATAATACTCAATCAGGATTGTACATTGGTTGGATTGAGGGGAGAAACTGAAATCTGCCTATGTCCATTTATATATCACTTGTTTTCTTCCTGCAAGAAGACAGGAAGCAGCTGGGTATGGTGGTGCATGCCTGTAATCCTAGTACTTGGCAGTCTGAGACAGGAGAATCACAGGTTTGAGGCCAGCCTCAGCAACATAGTGAGCCTCTCAGTAACCTAGTGAGACCATATTTCAAATAAAAATAAAATAGGGCTGGGGAGTGCAGCTCAGAGGTAGAATGCTCTTGGGTTCAATCCTCAGTAACACACACACACACACACACACACACACACACACACACACAAAACAGGAAGCAGTTTATTGCCTAACTTCACTTTCTGTTTTGCAGTGGTAAAATATAAAAGTCAATCTAAGTCTTCCTCTAATCAGAGTAAAACTAAAGTATAAGTTTTTGTTTGTAATCCACTCAATTTGTGCATGCAAAAATAATTTTCAACAATAACAGTCTGCAGCTAACTGTAACAAAAAACTATATTTTAGTAACAAAACACCAGGAAAATGCCTAAGACAACACTCTGTATTAAAAGAGAAATGCTTTTAACCTACTTTATAAAATGCAGAATATTCCAGACCTTTCCTGACCATCTTTGCTAGTTCCTAATATCTACAAACACAATTCGACGATTTTACTATTTAACTATTAAAAAGCATTTACCAGCTGGGCATGGTGCTGCACACGTGTAATCCCAGTACTTGGGAGGGGCTAAGACAGGAGAACCTCAGGTTTGAGGCCAGCCTCATCAACTTAATGGGTTGTGGGCACTGTGAGGTCTGACAGGGAGCCCTGGCTGACGGAGGCCAAGAACAAGGATTCCAGAAATGGTGGGAAAGTAAAGAGAAATGCCTCCACCACCTCTGACCCCAGCCCCGTGAATGTGCCTGCTCTGGCCCAGTGTCAAGCCTACCAGTCAGAGACATACACGACTGCTTGCGCGTGCGCTCGCTCTCTCTCTCTCTCTCTCTCTCTCTCTCTCTCTCTCTCTCTCTCTCTAATGCTCCATAAATAGGCCCTAGTCTGCAAGGAAGGGGGCTCTTGACGCTCGTGGGCTCTTTCTTCAGTCAGTTTCCCCTCCCAGGCTTTACTCCAAATAAAGCCTGTTCTGATCTGTCCAGTCATGTGTTCCTTTGTTCTTTTTATCCCTATATTTTCTCTTCTCTCTTTCTTTCTTTCTTTCTTTCTTTCTTCTTTCTTTCTTTCTTTCTTTCTTTCTTTCTTTCTTTATGTGTGTTACTGGGGATAGAACCCAGGGGCCTTCTACCTCTGGGCTACAACCCAGACCTATTTTTTATATTATTTCTAACAGAGGTCCTCTACAACTTAGTGAGATCCTTTTTTAAAACAACGAATACAATAAAGCTGAAAGTATAGCTCTGAGGTACAATGCCCCTGGGTTCCATCTCTAGTACCAAAAAATAAAATAAAATGCATTTACCCTTTTGAAAATAAGTTTTAAAAAATCCAGTTGAGCATTATAAAGCATGAACATTTTCCCTATGCTATTAAATTTGAGATTTTAAGAAAAAATTAGTTCAAATACATTTCTATTAAAGTCAGCTGGAAAACAAAGAAGTAACGTGTGTGTGTGTGTGTGTGTGTGTGTGTGTGCGCGCGCGCACGCAAATTACTAGGCATTTACCTAGGGATTACCTCCAAGCTATACCCCCAGACATGTTTTATTTTTTGTTTTGAAACAGAGTCTCTCTAGGTTGCTGAGTCTAGCCACATTGCTGAGGCGCTCTTTCAACCTGTGATCCTCTTGTCTCAGCCTTCCAAGTACTGGGATTAACAGGCATGTGTTGTCACACATGACTGTTTTAAATGAACCTGGAGAATTCTATCCTAAAAAATGTAAAAATATATATTAAATTGTTACTGTAGTGGTATGCTAGTGTGTTAAAAGAAAAGAGTGTGCTTAAGAGGTCAGTCAAGGGCTTGCTGTGTCAGAGGCCCTTTCTAAGGAACTTTCCTGGTCAGAGCCCCCAACGGGGTACCAACCGAGCCACTATCTATGTTAGATAACGTCAGACTGGCTGAGGGAAGCCAGTATCAACAGGTGATCTACTGTGAACACTCTACCCCAACAGAGATGGCAGTGACCATCTATCCTATTCTCTTTAAAAATGTGGACTTGCATTTTGGCGCATGCTTGTAATCCCAGCATTTGAGATGCTGAGACAGGAGGAACCAGATTCGAGGCCAGCCTCAGCTACTTAATGAGGCCCTTTGCAACTCAGTGAGACCCTGTTTCAAAATAAAGAGTTAAAAAAACAGGGCTGGGGGTATAGCTCAGAAGTAGAATGCTGACTTCCGGGAAGATGGCCACCGAGAAAAGCGGGGCTTAAGAGCCCCGCTAACAACCAATCTCCATTACCACAAAATCAGCGCCTTTAATAGCCAGAAAACGCCATCACCAGAGAAACCAAAAAAAATCACCAGGCTCCAGAGAGGAGGGGGAATCAGAATGGAGCTCAGAGCCACAGAGGAGATACGCCGGCCTCACGACCGATTACGTGGCAGCAGTGCCTTACTGCCAGCGGCAGCAGTGAGTTCACCAGACAGCTACGGCTACAGACCAACGCACTCAACAGCCCATCAGGCTCCAGAGAGAAGCGGCGGACAGAGAGTCGAGGAACTCAGAGTGGAGCTCAAAACCAGAGAAGAAATACGCCAGCCTCATGGCCGAGGGCATGGCAGCAGTGCATTATTGCCACCGGCGGCAGCAGCAGCGAATTCACTGAATCCGGTACAGCTACATCTGCATACTCAAGAACAGTGAGTCAAATTGCAGGCCACAGAGGAGAAATCCCAGTACTGTACTCCCTGGGACTTGACCCAGTGGGGGAGTGGCGGTGGCAGAGATATCACACCATAAGAGAACGCCCAACCTGGCACCCCCCCCCCATAGTCTAAAGCAGCCTCTATTGACTCCCTGGGTCTGAGACTCTGCGATATAACCCAGTAAAGGAGTAGTGGGGTCTGAGATACCACAAACTTGACATCCAGAGCACCTTAAGTGAAGTCGTAGTGACCCAGGGAAGAACCCAGAGAAGGCACAAACTTCCAAAATCATGGGAAAGAGGAATAACAATGGAGCAATGAATGCCCACAACCCCACAACATCAGAACCGAATAAAACAGAAAATCAGAGATTTCTAGAAGATCAAATCAGAAAAATAACTGTAGAAATAATAGAGGTGTTTCGAAAAGAATTCAGAGAAAGCCAAAAAAGAGATAAAGGATGCAATTAATGAAGTAAAGGCCTAAATTCAAAGTACAAACAACCGATTAGACCTCATGGAGAATAGAATCGCACTCTTAGAAGATGATCAATCCAAAAATGAACTCATAGTTTCTAATCTAGAAAAAAATATCCAACAGCAGGAATCTGACATTGAAGAAATATGGGCCCATTTTAAGACAGCTAACCTAAGAATAATTGGAATAGAAGAGGGAAAGAAGGTGAAACCAAAGGGATCAACAATCTCTTCAAGGAAGTAATAGCAGAGAAAATTTTCCAAACATAGAGCAAGAGGTCGATACACAGGTCCAGGAAACTTATAGAACTCCCTTTAGACAGGATCGGAGAAGAGGATCTCCACGCCACATAATTGTCAAAATGACCAATGTGGAAGCCAAGCAGAGAATCTTAAAGGCAACAATAAACAAAGAGCCAAGTGACATTCAGAGGCAAACCAATTAGAATCACTCCAGACTTCCCAAACCAAGTCATGAGAGCCAGAAGGGCTTGGAGTAACAAATTCCAAACTCTGAAAGAAAACAACTTCCAGCCAAAAATTTCCTACCCAGCAAAACTTTCTATCAAATTAGATGGAGAAATAAGAAGCTTCCATGACAAACAGAAACTGAAGGAATTTATGTCTTCAAAACCAGCACTAGAGAAAATACTCAAAGAGATTAACTACAAAGAAGAAATAGGTAACACACACCAGAGCCAAAGAAATAAGATTTTCCATTCAACAGACAACTAAGATTGGTTATCTGTGGAGATTCGTTATTTATGTTAGTCTTTTACCTATCTCTAAATTGTATTGTTTGCTTTTATTGTTGCTAATTTTTAGGATTTCTAGTTGGAATATTAATATACCTTCAGATATAGCATTTGGAAATATTTTATCCCATTCTATCAGTAACTTTTAACTCTGTTTATATTGTCTTTGGATATACAATATTTTTTTATTTTTAGGGAGTTTGTATACTCTTCTGTTGCCTATGCCATTGAAATCATATCCAAGAAATCACTGCTAATTTCAATGTTGTGAGGTTTTATGACCCAGACTTTCTTCTAAAAGTTTATAGTCTTAAGATTTATATTTAGGTCTTTTATCTATTTTGAGTTAATATTTGTATATGGGATTAGGTAAGGATCCAATTTTATTCTTTTTCATGTAATTATTATCTTTCAACAATATTTAGTTAAAAGATTAGTATTTCCTCCACCAAATGTTCATGGAAACCTTGTCAAAAATAACTTGACAATATATGGAAGAATTTAGTTAAATAAAAGCTGTAGGCTTTTATTTAACTCCAATGGCTTATACATCTGCCTTTAGAACAGTACTACACTGTTTCAATTATTGTAGCTTTATATGGTTTGTAATCAGAAAATACATATCTTCTAGCTTTGTTCTTTTTCGAGATCGTTTTGGGTATCTAGAGTCCATATTCCATATTAGGATAGATTTTTTTCTGAAAAATAAATAAATAAATATATGATAGTTTCACCTAAAAAAAAAGAAAAAAATATTCTCAGGTAAGAAAGAAAGCAAAAAGAAATATTGAAATGTTATCTTTAAGTTATCAAAAGCTTGGTATCAGACAAATGAAACTGTTATGTGAGATTATCATTTTTAATTTGTGGGGGCTGACTGGGCGATGTGTGCATGTATGTCTACAAAAGCTTTTTTGTATCCCACTATGATGTATGAATACAGTGCACCAATAAAAAATTTTAAAAAAAAGAAGTAGAATGCTCCTGGGTTCCATCCCCAGTACCACCAAAAAAAAAAAAAAAAAAAAAAAAAAAAAATGGATTTTCAAATGGGAAGAGAAAATCACATCGCATAGTAGGAGCAGAAGCTAAAAAGTCTTGAGAATAATAAGAATGATAAAGCGACGGGTAAAAAAGCCGAGAAGTAGAGACGGAGCAGAACAAGTCACTATACGATGGGGGCAGCGAGGTCCTGTGGCGGAGTGCTGCCCCTCCCAGTGTTTGTGCCCCACATCTGTGAGGTCTGTTGCAGCTGTTCCCAGAGTCCCATAGGATTCTCACTTCTATCACCTAAGGTATTTAAACGAATTTTTCAAACATGTGTAAACCAGTAGGTAGGTTCCCAGAACTGTGGACTATGAGATCATGATACGTATCTTGGCTTTCATCCAGATTCCTGGCTCATAATTCCCATAACCCTAGTTATTTTCTAAATGACTAGAGCAGTAAAGTCAAAGTAACTTTTTGTTTTCAGTTCTGAAACAGCTTCTGAGCAGCAGCTTCAGAGAGAGAAAAGTGAAAGATAATCTCTGTTATCACGTTGGGGTATGCTAGGCCTCAGAAAGCAAATGTCTCTCCCTGACCTCCTGGCCTCTAATCCACCTGCTCCTTTTGCTCCCCAGGCAAGTCACAGACATTAGAAATATGCTTTAATCTTCCCCTGCCTTTTGGCTTGGAGCTTGGCATAAAGAAGTTCTCTGAGCTATCCTGTCTGATGGTAGATGATAGACCCCCATTTCACAAGGGAACTTGACCCAAACCAGGGAGAAAGGAATGTTGCACTGAGAAGCTAAGAAGAATCTGAACAGACAGGATTTGCTGGGCTTCCCCATGCTGTCTGTTAGCATTAGATCATGCCCTTTTGTCCAATCATGTTTCTGTATTGTTTTGCCTACTTGAATCATGCTTATGCGCCCCATAAAAACCCCAAAGGGACAGGGTTCAGAGAGCTTCTGGATAGCTGAAAACGTAGTTTTACAGAAAGGCAAACAAAATCCTCCACATTCTGGAGGGTGGTGCACCCCACAGCACCGGGACAGGAGACCTTCCAGACTTTGCCCATGTATCTATTCATCTGACTTTTTATTTATATCCCATAAGATATCCTTAGCAAACTGGTAAACATAGTCATTTGAGCAAAAGCAAGGGGTCAGAGTAGTTAAAATTTGCAGTCAGACACTGAGAATTTCTGGAAGCTCAGCCAGGTGTGGTGGTGCACAGCTATAATCCCAGTATTTGGAAGACTGAGACAGGAGGATTATAGGTTCGAAGCCAGCTTCAGCAACTTAGCAAGACTTTGTCTCAAAAATGAAAAATAAAATAAGGCTGGCGAGCTGGGTGTGATGGTGCATGCTTGTAATCCCAGCATTTGGGAGGCTGAGACAGGAGGATTCGGGTTCATGGACAGCCTCAGCTACTTAGTGAAGTCCTTTACAACTCAGCGAGAACCCGTTTCAAAAAATAAAGAATATAAAATAAAATAAAGAATAAAAAATAGGGCTGAAGGTGTAGTTTGGAGGCAGAATGATCCTGGGTTCCATCTGTAGTACCGCAAAATAAATAAATAAATAAATAAATAAATAAATAAATAAATAAATTAGGCTGGGGGTATAGCTTGGATATAGAATGTCATTGGACTCAATCCCCAGTACCAAAAAGAAAAATAAAATCTAGAGGTTTAAACTTTTGGCTGGTGTCTGAGCCCTCAAGCTGTGAAGTCTAATGCTCTCTCCAAGTAGTAGGAGAACTGAATAGAATCAAAGGTCACCCCGCTGGTGTCTGCTGCAGGATTGCTTGCTTGCTTGCTTGTTTCCCACACACTTAGGGATAATGGAAGTGATTTATGTTATGAGCATATAGGAGGAGAAACTGGTGTCTTCTATTTCCTTAGATGGATCAAGTGAAAGCAGCTGGACCAACTGCATTTTGCAAAAAGAACTTTACCCTTCAAGGTTATAATGGGTATTTTAAGGAGAAAAAAAAGTCTTCTTTCTCCAGTCTTTCAATAGCTGGACCAAACAGGGTGGTATTTATAAGCAAACTGTATAGACAGAGGTGGAAGAATCCAATGACTAACTGCTACCCTGAACTGAACGGAAATGAAAAATATTCTCAATTATCTTCTAAGACATTTTATTAACCAATGTCTTCTAGAAGAATTATTGTTGAGAGATAATTATCATGCATCTTTTATAAATCATGTTTTTAAAAAATGTTTTATGATATGGGACAGGCATGTTTTTTATCATGTTAGATAAAAAGGATGGATATAAAACTACATAAATGATATGATCACAGTTTCACAAATATTTATTTTAGGAGAATATATCAGCAATATGTAAGCATGGAGAAGTATGTATGAATTTAACTTTCTTATTCAGAAATTTTTTTTGGTGGTGCTGGAGATTGAACCTAGGGGCATTCTATCTCTGAGCTACACCCCAGTCTGATTTTTTACTTTTTTATTTGAAACAGGTTCTCACTAAGTTGAAGGGGCCTCACTAAGTAGCTGAGGCTGGCTGCAAACCTGGATCCTCCTGCGTTAGCTTCCCAAGTAGTGGGATTACAAACATATGCCACCACGCCCAGCTTCAGACATGCTTTTAATTTGCCAAATGCTTTATGATAAATAAATGTTAGTCTATAACCAAATAAAAATAAGTACACATTAATTTTTAAGATGAAGAAAATGTAGACTGCACATTGCTTATTGTTAATTTCAGAAGTAAATCTTAAACATTCTTCCTTTCACTTTAAGCTAATGTGTTATTCAAAATTCTTTAAAATGTATTCATAAACTCTACAGAAAAGCTCTTGTTACTTCTGACAAGCGAAAGGACCTCACTAGAGAGTAGTTAGTATAGAAACACAAACTTGTATATAGATATTATCTGCTACATGGGGGCCCAGAGAACATAAAACAACACAAAAGCAATATGTTGAGAAATATAATAAACAGTGACTCCCTCAGAGTAAGCTGAACAGTGGTTTGTCAACTTTGGGCCCCTGCAGCAATGCGTGGCCCATAGAGGAACTTCAGGAGCACAAGTTAAAGGAGCACATGAAATGATAAGAGCCTTTCTTCCCCGGTCTCAGCTTGGCTATGGATTTTTTTCAGGCTTGCACTCCTCTCCCCAAGTCCACAGGGTAAGGGTTGGAAAGTGTGGTGTGTCCCCGTTTTTGACAACTCACTGCATTCATTAGAGTGATGTGTTTCCATTGTGTTCAGTTTAACATCTCATTGTATATCCACTTGAATATTTCCAAAATCATTTCCAGGTTTGACTCTTCTGCTAGAGAGCAGAGGCAGCAGCCAGGCCACATACTTCCTTGGTTTCTTTGTTGACCGGTACCCAATTCTCTAAGCAATTCAAAAAGGACAAGCACTGGGTAAGACCTCAAAGCTGCAAGGAGGGGGATGAAAGGAATGGCAAGAAGAAGCCATACCCTCCAACAGTTCTGTGTTTTGTTTGTAAGGGCTAAGGAAGTCCAGCATCTGAATAATGCTTCCATTTTTTCAATTTGGTTTTCATCTACTTAGTCATCATCACCACACCCTGACATTTATGCCAAAAAAGTGTCATTAAGAGAGCATAACATCCTCAGCTCAGTAAGAACGAGCCTGATTTCCATTTCTTCCACCACATGTAGAAGTGACCCAGCCCATCATCAGCACTGTCTCTCTCAATCCCCGTTATGTTGCCAAAGCCAAAAGCACATATTCTTTCCCCTCATCTGTTTAGCACAAACATGTTCAGGGCCAGCTAACCCATGTTTTTTAAAGGACATAACCCCAAAATCCCCTATTCTTTGGACTGGACCTTGGTACTAACTCTTATAGTCACTCTTGAAGATATTTTTCAAAGCTGAAATCACCAAGAGAAGAGAAAACCACATTGCCATTAAAAACTTAGCAAAGATTAAATGGTCAGCTCTTAAGAAAGATTCAGGAAAGAAAATGGGGGAGGGTAGAGGGAAGAAATGTGTGTATCTGAGACCAGGCCAGATCTAGGGAAGACCCCAGCTCTGGAGACTGTGGACAGGAAGATTCTACCTGGGACTGAGAAGAATCAAGGTGACTGTTAAAGAAAATTAGATGAAACAAAAGAATAAAAGGGAAGTAATCTGTGTAGACTTGGGTCAGTCTTGACAACTCTGCAGTTTTGACTTGACTCTAGAATTAAAGCACAGTAGTCTTCTCACTGGCAAAGGATATGTCCCAGTGCCTCCATGGGATGCCCAAAACTGAATAGAATATCCAGTGCTATATAGAGAGTTTTTCCTATACATACACATTTGAGATTAAGTATTAATTTTATTTTTGCGGGTCTGGGGATGGGACCCAGGGGCATTTGACCTCCGAGCTACAGCCCCTGCCCTATTTTTTATTCTTTATTTTGAAACCGGGTCTCACTGAGTTGCAGAGGGCCTAAGTAGCTGAGGCTGTCTGCGAACTGCGATCCTCCAGGTCTCAGCCTCCCGAATGCTGGGATTACAAGCGTGCACCACCACGCCCAGCTTAAGTATTAATTTATAAATTAGGCAAGGAGATTAACAACAATAACTAATAATAAAATATAACAATAATAACAATATATTACAATAAAATTGCCAGCATCATTGTGCTTGTACATTGGGGCTATTATTAAATAAAATAAAGGTTCCTTGAACACAGCACTGCAATACTATAATAGTCAGGCTAATAACTAAGATAGTCACTAAGGAAGTAATTAATAGGCAGGCAGGATATACATTGTGAATACACTGAACAAAGGGATGAGTCACATCCTGAGAAGAAAAGAATAAAACACACTATTCAGAAGAATGCACAATTTAAAACTTATAGGTTGCTTATTTCTGAAATTTAACATTTAATATTCTAGGACTGCTGTTGACTATATGTAACTGCAATGACAGAAAGCAAAACCTTGGCTAAGTGGGAGACTACTGTACACATACACACACACACACACACACACACACACACACACACACACACACACAATATTATGGAATAGATACTTTCATGTCTGGCTTTTCCTCTCAATTTTGTGTTTGCAGAGTCCGTCCATGTTTCTTGTTGTCATTCTAATTTGTTCATTTCCATCACTGTGTGGTAGTTTACTGTATGAATATGCCACCATTTATATGATGATTCTGCAGCTGAAGGACCTTTGAGTTGTTTCCAGTCAGCGTCACAGAGAGTGCCTCTGGGAGCATCCGTGTACGTACCTCTCTGTGCTCTTATACATGTACTTCCATGGTGTATGTGCAGAAATTGAACTGCTGATGCAGGATCCGCATGTGCTATCCTTTACAAGACACTACTAAACCATTTTCCAGAGTAGCTGTACCTCTTACACACTCGCCAGTAGAATATGAGATTCTAGTGGCTCCATATCCTTGCCAATATTTCAATAATCAGTGTGTTAAATTCTAGCGGTTCTGGTAAGTGTGTAGCACTTTTAATTTGCATTTCCCTGATGACTGATGCAGAACTTTTCATGCTCTGCCATTTTAAAGCATCTCTGCATGTCTCTGTCATTGCAAATCACTGGTCAGCCACATTTAGATTCAGAATCAACAGCCACTTATTAAGTCCCTCCTGTGAGTCCACATGTGCTCGATAGCTGTCTCAGTCAGCATCATCACTGCTATAGCCCGGTAGATCTGACCACACAGCTTTGAGGATAATAAAATAGAACAATGATAACAATATGTTACAATAAAATTGCCAGCATCACTGTGCTTGTACATTGGGGCTATTATTAAATAAAATAAAGCTTCCTTGAACACAGCACTGCAATACTATAAGAGGCACTCTAATAAGTAAGATAGATCTATTTTCTCCCGGTTTTTTTGAGATTCAGAGTTCAGTCCATGTGAGGCTGGCATCTTTGAAAGTCAGGGCATGGCAGTGGGAAGCAGAGAGAAGAAGAGCACGTGCTCTGTTTCTCACATCACAGAGGCCAGAAGCAGAAAGAGGCAGCAAGCCAGCAAGGGGATAAGACCCAACCACAGTCCCCAAGGCCACTTCCCTAGGGACCCCCCTTCTCCAGCCACAACCCACTGGCCCAGACAAATGGATTTATCTACTGATAAGACAACACCCCCATCAACTGATACATGAACTCTTAAGGAGGCGCTTTATATCTGACTATCACAATACCTTCACATACTCAAGAAGATGGCGAGAGATTTTTTCTGAACCAGGTGGTTTCTGGTGAGGCCTGCTGGTTTAGCTGTAGGATATGTCAACATTGGCACTGCAGAGAGAGAACTTCGTGGTGAAGAATGTTCCAGGAGGAGTGGAAGCAAAGGGATAGAAACAGGATAGAGTATGGATGAGAAAACAGCTGTGTTCTCAAACTTTACAGCTTGAGAAGAGTTGATGACATTTTCTACAACTAAGTAATTCAACCTATCAGCCATCAAATAGGATGGCAATTAATACTGATACTGATAACACTAGCCTTTATACGCCAAAGAAAGGTGAACTGGTGTTGGATGGTATTGCGAAATAAAAATCTCCCGGGAAGATCTTTATCTGAATGACTCACTGAGAGAATAGACTCTCTAAATATGTGGGTGAACCTCTGGTAACATGATGTACCTTGACCACCAAAGACAGGTTTGCTTGGCTTCAAATTCCACCTGACAGAATTTTGTCCAGAGGTGCCAAGAGAAGCTATTGAGAGGTTCTTTCTGTTTAAGAAAAAGAATCTCTGCATTACCTTCCTGAGCACCTCAACCCAGGAGTAGTGCCATCTGGACCTTCCTTCACTGCTTCTGTGGCAGCTTTCTGAAATACATAAATATTTTAAGCCAGGATCTAGGGACCAGATCAAGATACTACAAAGGTGGAAAGAGTGTCCAGGAATGAGAATACAGGAAGAGAACTTGGGAAGGACAACACATTGCATTCTACATAATAACCCTGAACAGTTAGACACATCTTTATCCATCAGATCCCCTGCTGAAATCTCACGGAAGGGGAAACCCTAAACAGATAGGGCCCAACTGAGCAGAGGGCCAAGGACAGCCCGAGACACAAAGCCACACTCAGGGAGGAAGGAGAGTGGCTCAAGCTGAGCAGGGACCAGCCTGAAAGGAAGGAATGACTCTTGCGGTCAGCTACAAAGGGTGACTATTTCCCAATTTTCCCTAAAGCCAGCCTTGCGAACTTGAAGAGCTGTGGATTCCTTGGGCAGCCAAAGCCCCCCTTGGACCTAACACAACTGACATTTTGACCTCCCTCATCACGCACTGAGATTACCACGCAGCACAGCTGAGGCGCACCTGGGCAGATTGAGGTGACTTCTCCTGGTAAGCCAGTCCTTCAGATCCATCCAGCTCAGCCGAAGAAATACAGCTGGGCTTGAGAATAGACCATGTATGAGCCAGCTTTGCATCGCTAGAAATACCTGATGCAGGTTACTTATGAAGAAGTTAATTTAGGTTGCAGCTTCAGAGGGTCAAGGTCGGCCCCTGGCTGCATTGCCTCATGGCCCAGACAGCAATGGTGGAGCAGGTGCAGGAGTTAGCAGGTGACTGCGTCCTGAGCCAGGAACAGAGAGACCAGAAGGGCCGTGCCAACCTTGCGCCTTTCATCCCAACTTCCTCACTACCACGGTAATGCAAGAACTACTGCACACCCCCAGTAACCTCTCACTAGGCCCCACTTCTTAAAGGTCCCACCACCTCCCAGTAGCACCACCCTGGGGACCGAGCCTTTAACACAGAAACCTTTGGGGGCACACAATTACATCATATCCAAACCACAGCAGGCACATTTTCATTTCTGTGCAATTTATATCTCATATTTTTTTGTTTTTGGTACTAGGGATTGAACCTAGGGGTGTTCTACCTCTGAGTTACACTCCCAGCCCTACTTTATTTTTTATTTGGCAATAGGTTTTCACTAACTTGCTGACGTTCTCACTAAATTGCTGAGGCTGGCTCAAATCTGCAATCCTCCTAGCTCAGCCTCCCAAGTACTGAGATTTCAGGCATGTGCCATTCATTACCTTATTGGTTTTACAAGAGCTGAGACTGTTTTTCTTATTCAGATGAACATCCCAGTGCTGGTGGCATATGTCTGTCTGGAGAAGAGCTCTTTATTTCTCTCTTTTCTTATCTAAAAGATATGGGAGATTTGAGCAACCAAGTTTTGAGGCAGAAGTAAGATGAGTAGGACTAAAGGGATTATAAAAGACAAGTTACCTATGCTATGTGGATCTCTGTTTTTTTATTTCTTTCTTTTTGTGTGTGTGTGTGTGTGTGGTACTGGGGTTACTGGAAGCCCTTCTACCTCCGGGCTACACTCCCAGACCTATTTTTTATACTTTTTTATTTTCAAACCTGCACGATCCTCCTGTCTCCGCCTCTCAAGCACGGGGATTACAAGCGTGCGCCACCACACCTGGATTTTTTTTTTTTTTTCATTTCTAAAGTGAGGAGATTAGACTCTCATATGAAGGTAAAATATTTCCTTAGTTGGAGTTTTGTTCCAAGTTTTTCCCAAAGGTTAGAAGTATGGCGACCGAGGCCTGGTGATGCTCCACTTCCTCTCCAGATCCTTGCCTGCTCTGTCCCTAAAAGCCTGTCCTCTTCACTCTGCCCCGCCTGGCTTCCCTTGCTCTCTGCCTCTGTCTGAGGTTGGCCAGCGATCTGACAGCTGTTGGAGAGCGAGAGCCGGTGCCATAGGCTGAATGTGTGTGTTCCCTCCGCCCTCATCTGTTAAAGTTGGATCCTAGATGGGATCGTACTTAGAGATGGGCCTGGATCTTTCCTGCCCTCTCTTTGCCCTTCCACCTTGTGCCATCTGAGGATGTAGAATTCAGGAATCATGCTGAAACCCAAATCACCAAACTGCTGCCACCTCGATATTAAACTTCTCAGCCCGCAGAACTGGGAGCAATAAGTTTCTGTTTATTACAAATTTCCCCACCCATGGCATTCTTCTATAGCAGCACAAATGGACTAAGACAGCAAGGTACTTCTCTTCTGCTTCCTTCCTGCCTGGGTGTCCTGCATCTACAGGTCCAGGTTCTAGGGGGCAACCTCTCCTCCACCTCTGCCCCCTTTGCCTCCTCGTCCTATCAGCAGTAACAGCCTCCTACTGCTGCTTGTCCCTGGGTACCTTAGCATCCCTGATGACTCCTTGAGCCATGACTTCCCCCCGTACATAGTCTAGATATAATCTAGATATGAAGTCAAACTAAGTGCTCATTAATAGATTAATGCAGAAAAATACTGTAACCGGGGAGGCAAGAGGTGGAAGATGGCAGCAGCCATGGCCATAGCAGCAACAGCCGAATAGGACAGTTATTCCTCTGAGTAACCCCAAACAACAGATTTTGGCTTAATATCTGATTGGGACAACATAAAGAAACATTTGCAGCCATGACTTCCTACCTAAAATATTAGAGAGAAGAGACAGACCAAGATGGCAGCAGTGGTGGCGGGAGCAACAGCAGCCAGTATTCGGGAGAGGCAGACAGAGCCAATCCAACCCACCTTGAACTGTTGGAGAAATCTCCCCCAAAATAGACTGCTCCTCCCCCACATGCTCAGAAATTCTGGACAACATGTAAGAGATTCCGTACAACATGTAAGAAAAATGCTTGGGAGGAGAACCAAGATGGTGGGGACAGCGTTGGCAGCAGTGGTGGTGGCAGCCAGTATTTGGGAGAGGCAGACAGATTCAATCTAATCAACCCTGAACTTTTGAGGAAATCTTCCCGGAAGTAGACTGCACCTGCCCACATGTTCAGGAACTTGATAAATCGGGCCCCTCCCCTCCCCCACGTGATCTCGCAGCAGGGACAGGAGGCAAGACCCTGGAAGTGAGATATCCCAAGACTCCAAGTGCCGTGAGACATACTTGAGATCGCAAGACTACAGATGTCGCAAGAGAATCGACATGCCTATAACACATCAGTGCCTCTGATTCGCTACGTGACTCAGCCAGCTGATCAGGACTGTTCACAACTCATTAGACACATGGCCCGTTGGTCCCTTCCCCGACGGCCAGCTGACTCCCCGGAGGGTGCTGGGTTGGGTCTGAATAAAGCAGCGGTCTCTGATAACCCAGTTGGTGTTTTTACCTCCCTCCTAAACTCCCTACCTCTATTTTCATCCTTTCAGAACTCTGGACAACATAATATGTAAGAAAAAGGTTCAGGGCGAGTCAAAGGGAGCTTTGCGCTGCAAAGGGGGTCCGGGTGCACTCAGAGTAGCAGAAGCCGCTCTCTGTGGTGAAGCTGTGGGCCTCCGCTCTTGGTGGGGAGATAAAACCCATTGCTGCTAAGTATGTAGTCCCCCAACTTTTGCAAAAGACACGTACTGTTTTCTTTTATTAAAAAAATATTGAAGAGGGAGTAAGATGGCAGCAGCTGTGGCTACAGAGTGACTACGGCCACAACAGTGAAGGTTGGCAGTGGCCGAATAGGACATGCTTCCCTCTGAGAAATCCTGGACAACAGACTTTAGTTTAATAGCTGATTGCGACAACATACAGAGACATTTCCTGTCATGACTTTCTATCTGAAATATAGGAGAGAAAGTGGGAAATGGTGGAATTAGAGGCAACATGGCAAGAAAAGATTTTTGGGGAGACATCCTAGAAGAGATCAGAAAGTAGACTGTTTCTGCCTCACATGCACAGGAATTCTTAACAACAACATACTCTAGGAGAGACCGAGAAGGTGGTGGTAGCAGCAGCCAGTATTCAGGAGAGGTAGATAGACCCAATCAAATCCACCTTGAATTTTTGAAGAAATCTTCCCAAAAGTAGACTGCTTCTGCTGTACTGTTCAGGAACTCTGGAAAACATACTATGTAAGAAAAAGTTTCATGGAAATGGACCAAGATGAGCCAGGCGTGTTGGCGCACGCTTGTAATCCCAGCATTTGGGAGGCTGGGACCAGAGGATCCAAGTTCACAGACAGCCTCAGCTATTACTTAGTGAGGCCCTTTTTTTTTTTTTTTTTTTGGTGGTACTGGGGTTCCTGGAAGCCCTTCTTCCTCCGGGCTACACTCCCAGACCTATTTTATATTTTTGAAACAGGGTCTCTTACTCCAGCACGCCTGGCTTCAAACCTGCGCGATCCTCCTGTCTCCGCCTCCCAAGCGCGGGGATTACAAGCGTGCGCCACCACGCCCGGCTAGTGAGGCCCTTTGCAACTCAGTGAGACCCTGTTTCAAAATAAAGAATAAAAATAGGGTAAGGGATGTAGCTTGGAGATAGAATGGCCCTGGGTTCCATCCCCAGTACTACAAAAAAAAAGAAAGAAAGAAAGAAATGGACCAAGATGGCGGCAGTGGTGATGGCCAATGGTAGAGGTAGACAGATCCAATTCAATCCACCTTGAATTTTTTAAGAAATCTCCCTAAAAGTAGACTGTTCCTGCTGCACATGCACAGGGATTCTGGACAACATATTATATAAGAAAAATGTCCAGGGCTAGCTAGTCAGAGGGAGTCCTGCCCATATGGCCAGGCTGGCTTGCTGCACTGAGCGTCCCAGGAGACCTCAGTGCTCATGGCTGCGATGGTCCTTTGCACTATGTTGGGGGCCAGGGTGTGATTGGAGCAGCAAATCCCGCTCTCCATGGTGAGGCTGTGGGCCTCCTGCTTTCGGTGCAGAGATAAAATCCATTGCTGCTAGGGAATCAGGTTCCCAGCTTCTGCAAATGACACATGCTGTTTTCTCCTACTAAAAAAAAAAAAAAAAAAAAAAAAAAATGGGCACCGGGTGTGTTGGCACAGGTTTGTAATCCCCGTGCTTGGGAAGCGGAGACAGGAGGATCGCACAGGTTCGAAGCCAGCCTCACTGGCTTAAGAGACTCTGTTTCCAAATAAAAATATAAAAAATAGGTGTCTGGGAGTGTATCCCAGAGGCAGAAGGGTTTCCAGGAATCCCAGTACCACCAAAAAAAAAAAAAAATACAGAAGGAAAAATGGAACTTCTGTAGGCATTCTGCCCATGGTGACAGGGACCGGAGCCTGCCGTGGGGCGAGGCCAGGACTGGAGCCAGTGAGGCTGGGCCTGGAGCCTCCCACAGGCAAGGCCAGGTCTGGATTCAGAACGGCCAAGCCTGGAGCCTGCCGCGCAGCAGGCCTGGTATTGGCGCCTGCTCCACAGCAAAGGGCCAGTGGGTCCCTGCAACCGTGTGGCCAGGAAGCACTAGAAGCTGCTGCTGCCTCACCTCATCCCTCAGCAGATTCCCAGATCCAACTGACCTCTATTAAAAAAAAATTGGTTTTGAGTGGGTCATCTTGTCAAAGTTACTCACCTTCTGGCTTTCAGGATTTCAGTAAGTGGGAACAAGTGTGGAAATTAGAAGAAGGACTTCCAAGGACGAAAGAAACTGTAATTGATCGTATGTGGAGAAACAGAGGCTTTAATATTTTGTTGGTGAGATTGCAAGTTGGTGCAACCACTTTGGAAAACAGTATGGAAGATCCTCAGAATAAGGAAAACGAACTTACCATATGATCCAGCAATACCACCTCTTGGTATCTACCAAAAATAATAAAAACCAAAATATTAAACTAATGCATGAGCAACCCTGTTCATAGCTGCACAGTTCATCATTGCCAAACTGTGGAACCAGCCACAGTCCTTTAACGAATGAGTGGATTTCAAAACTATGGGATGTGTACACAATGGTATTTTGTCCAGCCATAAGGGAGAACAAAATTATAGCATTTGCAGTGAATTGTCGCAAAAAAATAAGAAATCAGATGCTTTTCCTAATGTGCGAAAACTAGGGAGAAATGGGTAACAGGAGAAACTCTAGATGAAGATGGGATCCTATAGAGGAGCAATTAAGGTGAGCTATCTGAGGGCATGGGGGGAGGGAAACTCTTTAAAGCACATGATGTACTTAAACACATCAAAATCAATCAAGACAGCCGGGCATGGTGGCGCACGCTTGTAATCCCCGCGCTTGGGAGGCGGAGAAAGGAGGATCACGCAGGTTTGAAGCCAGGCTCGCTGGCTTAAGAGGCCCTGTTTCCAAATAAAATATAAAATAGGTCTGGGAGTGTAGGCCAGAGGTAGAAGGGTTCCATCCCCAATACCACTAAAAAAAAAAAAAAGAAAGAAAATCAATCAGGAAGCCAAGCATGGGTAGGAGTGAGGGGGAGGAAAGGGATTAGGGATCGTGTAAGAGCTGATTGGGTGATGTGTGTATGTATATCCACACAAGCTTTTTTAAATCCCATTAAGATGTATGACTATAGTGCACCAATAAAACTTTATTAAAAAATAGATGAATGCATAAAGAAAGTGCAGCATACACGCGCACGCGCGCAAACACACACACATACACTGAAATACTATTCCGCCTTTAATTATTTTATTTATTTATTTATTTACTTGTGGTACTGGGGGTGAACTCAGGGGCTCTTCTACCTCCGGGCTATACTCCCAGGCCTATTTTATACTTTATTTGGAAACAGGGTCTCACTACATTGCTGAGACCCTCACTAAGTGGCTGAGGCTGGCTTTGAACCTGTGCAATCCTCCTGTCTCACCCTCCGAAGCGCTGGGATTACAAGAGTGTGCCACTGTGCCTGGCCTACTCAGCCTTTAAAAAGGATGAAATCTGTCATTTGCAACACTATGAATGAATTTAGAGGACATTATGTAAAATAATTGCAGCACAGAAAAAAAAAAGCCAAGTCATGGAATAAATCTAAGTATCAACAGACAAATGGATTACAAAATTATGGGACAGACACACAAAGGAATTCTATTCAGCAATAAAAAAGAAAAAATGATGTCATTTTCAGGAGAATGGATGGACCTGGAGTACATTATGTTAAGTAAAATTAGCCAGTCAAAGAAAGTGAAATATTATATGTTTTCTCTTGTGTGCAAATGCTAGATAGTAATTGGAATCCAAGAGGAACTTGAGATAATGAAGGAGAAATTCCAGTGGAGTAAGAGGAGTGAACTGGGAAAGGGGAGGGGAAGTAATGAAGGAAACACTTCTGTGGATTATGTACCTATGTGAGAATGTCAATGCCAATCTCAGGATCATGTATGGGGAAGGGAGGGAGTGGGGAGGAGCCAGAGGAAAATGTTTGCATGTTTCTCACTATCACTTTTTACTACATTATAATGTGAGAATACATTATAAGACTATAATGCACCAATAAAAGTAAAAAAAAAAAGAAAGAAAGAAATAGAAGGATGTTCAGGGATACAATGTCATAGTTAGATAGTAGTCACAAGTTCTGGTTTTCTCTTACACAGTGGAATGACTATCATTAATAATGTATGTTTCAAAATAGGTAAAAGAGTCAGGCATGGTGGCACACATCTGTTTCCCAGTACTAGGTAGGATGAGACAGGAGTATCTCAGGTTTGAAGCCAGCCTCAGCAACTTAGACCCTCAGCAACTTGGCAAGACCCTGATCCTAAATTAAAAAACAAAAGGAGTCTGCAGTTATAGCTTAAAGACAAAATACCCCTGGGTTCAATCCCGGTACCAAAATGAAACAAAACAAAATAGGTAGAAGAGATAGTGTTTAATATACTCACCATAAAAACTGATAATTGTTTCAGTCAGCATTCTTACTGCTATGATCCAAAACATGACACACACAGCTTAGAGGAAGAAAGATGTATTTGCTTGCAGATCTAGACATTTTAGTCCAATTACAGAGTTTATTTTATACCAACTGCCAAGCAGGAACTGGGACGACAGGTCTTTAGGGCAGAATGGAGAGAAGAAGAAAGAGAGCAAAAGGCCAGAGAGAGGGTTAGAGACAGACTCTGCAGCTCAGCAGGGCCAGGACATACATACACACACACACACACACACACACACACACACACACACACACACTCGCCCAGGGACCCCGCTGGAGCAGCCCAAACACTATACCCAGCATGCCCCAGGGACCCGCCTCAGAGCGTGTGGTCTGAGGAGTGTGTTATACCCAAACTGTAACAATGCTTGACATGGATATACTAATTATCCTGATTCATCACTACACATTGTACACATGTATCCAGTTATCACACTGTATCCCATAACTGTGCATAGTTATTATGCACCCATCAAACCTCTTCAGCTAAACTGTTTTGAGTGGAAAACTTTGGAAAGGAAATGATGAAATATAGAGATTTATAAATGCACACACATGCACACGTGATACTCTTACTATTTTTCTGATATCCAGAGAGTGATGAGGTCTGGTGGAGCTTATTTACTTGGAGAAGAGAAAGGGATACAAAATTTTAAAAGTTCTTTTTATTATCTCCCCCCTTTTAAAATGTGGTTCTTGGAATTGAACCAGAGATATTCTATCTTTGAGCTACACCTCCACTCTTGTTATTTTTATTTTTGAAAAAGGGTCTGTTACAGCTCAGTTACCCTGCGCTGTGATCCTCCAGTCTCAGCATGTACACCAGCACTTACCCTATTGTTTTTCAACTGGACTTCCTCTTTACAGCAGCTGTGACAACAATATACAGCTGCAAACCTTACATAGAAATCCAGGAGTGGAAATGTTTATGTTATTTGACTAAAACAAATGGCCGAACTATATGATCCAGTTTCCAGAGATCATTCCCTTTCTCTCCACACCTCTTCCCACCAGAATTGCCGGCTCGACTTTGAAATGTAACTAGAGTAAGCAGGCAGTTCCCAAGCCTTTCCTTTCATTTTGCTTCCCAAGATAGACATGATCCATAACTTTAATTTGAATACATTTTGGTTTCAGGCAGGAGTTGGCAGTTTTTCAGAAGAGCTGTGCCAAGTTTTTATTTCTCTACTGAATTTTCATTTTCCATTTCTAGTTATAACCTTCTTCCTTATGCCCTCTTGCTCCTCCCCCCACCCCCGCACTTGCCCAGTCATGGTGGATCAAGGGCACTACACCATCCAGCGACTAAGGGATTTGAGAGGCTAAATGTCTAGCTCAGATAAGCTGGATTTGATTAGACATGTCTGTGAGGTCTGAAACTAGAAACGTTGACATGGCAAAAGATGAGTGGGAGATGGGAAGTTTGAAGTTGTAGAGAATAAAACCGGGAGCTTTCAGAGCACTAGAGAGCCTACGAGTAGAAAGAGGATTGGGAAAACTTTTTACAGCAAGAAAAGCTTTTCCTGGGGTGTGTGTCCTGGAACCTTCCTGTGGGGGTGCGGGTGAGAGAAATGTGGTCAAATGAGTTCATGAAACAATACAAAACATGACTCCTTCTTGGACAGCCCCAAAACAGACAAAAGGCCCTGAGGACCCCTGCAGTTAAGAATTCTCTTTAGTGTTTGAATGACCATGTTTCCTCTCAATATTTCTAGCCATAAAAGCTTTTAAAATAATATTAAGCCATACATGGTGGTGCATGCCCATGATCCCGAACTTGGAAGGAGGATTGATTGCAGAGTCGAGGTGAACTCCAGCAATTTAGCAAGGCCCTCAGCAATTTAGTGAAACCCTGTCTCAAAAAAAGAGGGGGCTGGAGTGTTAACTCAGAGGTAGAATGCCCCTGGGCTCAATCCCCAGCACCAAAAATAAATAAAAATAAAACACTCATTGATATTATCTGGTTGAAATTTCAAGGGGTTTATATCAAGAAACACATATCATACTAGGAGCAAATGCAGGGAAACATGGTTTCTATCTTTTATCTCCTGAGCAAAATGACTCTTATCCTGGAATCCCAAATCAGACTATCTATCCTGCTGAACATCCTAGCAGAAAGATGCTGTAGTGCCACAGTGACAAAGGTTACGAGTTCTTTCAATGAACTGGTGATTGGGTGAAGTGAAAACCACGGAGAGGCACTCTGCACATTGCCCCGAACAAAGTAAAACAGCAACAAATACTCTTATCACTACTCAGAGGCTCCTCAGTTTCAAGGAAACAGAGAAACTTAAAACTTGATATTGCGCCCCTTTCAGTGACTTAAAGACTTAGATCGGCTCTATTCTCAGGTAACACACATTTTCTGAAAGAGAACCAAATGATTATATCATAACAAAATGACCTTTCACACAGAGAAGCTTACATGAAAATATATCAAAATCACGGGCAGAAATGTTGTTTGCTTACGGTCAGGTGCATATATATATTTCAATTCTGTGGTGCCAGAAAGCACATCTAATAAGATATTTAAGAATTTGCTTTTTCCTTTTTGATATCTTTATCATAGCCACAGTTATTTAAAGTATCAACATATAAACACGAAGGAGTAATTAATTTTATTTCTGCCCCTGCCTGGACTTACAAATCAGAATAGAAGCTCGAACAAACCAGCAATCGTTAAGATTATGTGGATTGCCTTCCTTAGAAGGAATGTATCTTGTCTGAGAATTTCAAGTGTTTCCTAATTTAGTAATGTACTAGAGTGTGTTTCTCACTGACATCTACTAACTAATCACACTGAATCTTCTGAAAGAGAATTGTTTTTCCTGCCCACCGTCTATGAAAAAAGTATTAAGAATAGGGTCGTGTTTTTATTAAGCAGTTTTTGTGATTTAAAGCACAGAAATAAATGTGTGTTTATATATGAATTATCTCGTTAATGGAAGATAAAGTTGCCAGTTATTTAGAAGGGAAAATAAGGCATTAGATTAAAATGTTACTTATTTCAAATACATTTATTTTAGCTGGGCACAGTGGCTCATGCTTGTAGTCCCAATACTTGGGAGGTTGAGACAGGAGGATCACAGGTTCATGGCTAGCCTCTGCAATTTAGTGAGACCCTGTTTCAAAATAAAGAACAAAAAATAGGACTGTGGGTGTAGCTCGGAGGTAGAATGCCCCTGGGTTCAATCTCTGATACCTCAAAATGAAAAACATTTATTTTCATTTGGGTGAGTCTTAGGAATTTATCTGACTTTACATAATTACGTATAGCCAAAATAACAAAAATAATGATTTGAACAAGGAAACTTGCGCAATATGGCATACAGAGAGGTAGAGAGGGAGATCAAGCATCCTTTTTGGCCCATTAAGTGGCTCAGTGATGTCATCAAAGGCTGGAGCACTGTCCATTTTTCTGTCCTGCCCTCTATACCATTGGCTACTGAGGCTGGTTTGATCTTCATGATGAGAAGTTCACCACCAGAAGATTCTAGAGCAACATTGTTCATTATTCATGTACTACAGGAGAAAGTAAATCTTCTGACTAAGGAATATGAACCTTGGCCTTCAGTCTGACTGAGCCAACATACTATATTCACCCATCCCCAGAACAGGGGAATGACACTGAGGGTCCTAAATCAGTGACTCTCAAAGTGTGGCCCTCCCAAACCCACAGCTTAAGCTGCCAGAAACCTACTAGAAATGCAAATTCTTGGGCCCCATCCCAGATCTACTGAACCAGAAATGCTGGGGATGGGATCCAGCAATCTGAGTTTTAACAAATCCTCCATGTATTCTACAGTTTGAGAACCATTACTTTAGACTGAATAGGATCCACCCTTGGAAGCAGGGAAAGGGAAGATACATGGAACAAATTGGGTCCTGTTAGAAAGAAGGAAGGGGAGTCACACATGAGGAGTTACTAACAGTGTCCAAACTCTGAAATTTTCAAGGACAGTTCTGATTTTAACTACTCTGCTCCATTTGGGTTGTAAAATGTGGTACTGTTAAGATAACTGTCTCACAACTCTCTTGAGGTGCTCTTAATGGAATACAATGTCTTGCAAAGAAGGTTGTAATATACCAAAGAGCTGAGTTCCAATTCCAGTTCTATCACTGATTAGCCCTGTGTCCCTGAGAAATTCACTTAGACTTTCTGGACTCCAGCTTTTACTTCTGTAGGATTGTTTTCTCTAAACTTCTAAAAATGAAAGGGATCAAAGCCAGTATTTATCATGCACTTAATATATGCATGGACCACCAATGATTTTATTTATCATTCTATTATTTAATACTTGGAATAGTCCCTATCAACTATGTAACCTGACCAAACTCAGTGGGCTCTGAGGGAAAAGTTGGGGAGCTGGGGCTGCCTGACACTGTAAATTGATTTGTTAACCAATGCTCTGCATTGTCCCATTCTCCCCTACCCCCCCATCAGCCACCTTTGTGATTCGGCTATTCATTTGGTTTCACATGGGTTTAGCTCATTCTACTTTTTAGCACGGAGACAGTGTGACAGAACAAAAAAATGTGGATTTTGGATTTTGGCTGTAACTTGAATCTTCACTTCAC
The DNA here is from genome assembly GCF_963383645.1 of Muscardinus avellanarius. NCBI lineage: Eukaryota > Metazoa > Chordata > Mammalia > Rodentia > Gliridae > Muscardinus > Muscardinus avellanarius. The sequence goes on along the minus strand of NC_137795.1, from coordinate 28,293,377 downwards.
CTGTTGGGAAGGTTACTTAGATTCTTTGCAACTTTAATTTTCAACTTATAAAATAACATCTTACACGTCATTTTTAAGAATTAAAAGACACATATGTAAAGAAGGAAGGTGATACATCTAGAAGTGCTTATCACCATGCCTGGGCTGAAATTAGCATTTGTTAAGTGTTTATTTCCTTCCTGGCCCATTGCTCGATGGGAAGTGTTATCCACTGGATGAAGGGGGAACATTTGGGAGCATAAATCTACTTATTTTCCAAAATAAATACTTTCACTCATGAGTGACCTTAGTAAGTGCCACCAAAAAGGAAAAATTTTTGCCTGTGCCTTATTGGCTAAATCTTCTCTAGATGTAAAAAGCCAGACAGAGGACCTTGTCCTGACAAGAACAACCTTGGTACCTTCCTCCCATCTGGCCATGTTTAGCCTCTCCCATCAATCTCTTTCCAGAGTTTTCTTCAGGTAGACTGTGCAAGGTATATATTTGAATCCCTGATACCACCTTCAAATTTCAGAAGTTTGAGCCAGGCATGGTGGCGCACACTTGTACTACCAGCATTTGGGAGGCTAAGACAGGAGGATCGTGGTTCACGGACAGCCTCAGCTACTTAGTGAGGCCCTTTACAACCCAGTGAGATGCTGTTTCAAAATAAAGAATAAAAAATAGGGCTGGGGTGTAGCTCGGAGGTAGCATGCCCCTGGGTTCCATCTCTAGACCTGAAAAAAAAGAAAGAAAAAAAAAGTAAGAAGCTCCAAAGCTTGCTTTAAATTTTATTTACTTTTTTTTTTAAGTGATTCCTTCATCGATTCTTTCCCTCCCCCAACCCGCTCCTTTCCATTTTAATTGTACATTTGGTTGTGGGCCGTTTAATTCTGTCATCTTGAAGAATAACACACTTTGGAGTAAATTTACAATATAAGGCTTCCGAAGTTATTCAATGCTTATCCTTTCTTGCAACATTTTTCTAGAAGAGTGGACATTTATGGTCTGTGTTTTCCAAGGCCACGATCAACACCCTTTATAGTCAGATTCTGAAGCAAATGTTTGACATCCAATAATTCATATAGAGAATAACCCTCTAAAATGTCTTTTATTGTAATCTGGAGGCAGTATTACTAGATCATGAAGATGAGTATATGTTATTATTATCCCTCTGGTTGTTACAGAAAACCCCAAATCATAAAACTTTGTTTTATAGCCCTCTTTAACACAATGCCAGGAGGGCTGATATGTGCACAAGGAAAGGAGAATATAAAGTTGGGAAAATACAAAACTGTCATAATTTACAGTCATCCTTAACCCCATAATTATGCCAAGTTTCCCTATAAATTCTATGCATTTTCCACATATGTATATTTGTGTAATATATAATTATTCTAATGCAATGGTATGAATACATGTTTTTAACTCCTAGAACCAGAGTTGGCTTAATACCAAGGATCTTGAGACTATGTGGGGTAAAGGCCAGGAGCTCCAAGAATTTTAAGACTCCCCCAGGTGGCAATAGTGTGCAGGCACAGCTGAGAATCACTCATCCAGATCTACCAACCCACACTTAACACACATATTTCTGACTTCACTAGTAATATACTACTACTTCTAGTAACATAGTATCCTAGTACCAGACAAGTTATGTACTGTTTGTCCCACACATTTCAAACTGTTGAGCATTGAGCAAAATACCCCAGACAGTTATTTGCTGCTGGTGTATGTGTGTGTGTGTGTGTGTGTGTGTGTGTGTGTGTGTTCGCGCGCACATGTATGCATGCATGCATGTAGTAACAAAGCTCTCTCTTCTCATTCCGAAAGAATTTCGGACTTAGTCTAAGGACACTGAACACAGGAGATCTGTCAGACTGGAGAGGAAAGCGAAGGCTCAAGCCTGTCTGCGTCCCTGCTCCTCTTCCATCACCATCAGCGTCCAGGGGCTTCCCAAAGCACCAGTGAAAAATCTGCCTCCCAGATAGTAGAGAACTTCACTGTCTTCCTGAGTGGCTGCCAAAAGAAGGCTTAGTCCAAGGGTGACAGGAAGGCCTCCAGAACAATGGGACAAGCAGCCCCACCCAGGAAGTCCTGGATCCACCTCCCCTTGCCCAGGGCCACACTGAAACACTGGCAACCAGAAGTTTAGAAGATTGTTCTCCTTTAACTCCTGGTATGGACAGTTCTAAGCAAGAGCCATTTCTAATCGAATGAAGAATCTGAACAATAGGGTATGCATCCCTCCCTCTTTTCTTTTTTAAACATATTTTATTGGTGTATTGCAACTATACATCTTAGCTAGATTCAAAGTGATACAAACATACATGTGCACAGCACTGCTGTGTTTCTCTTTGGGTCTCACACCGCCGCCCCCATACATATTAGTGAGATTGGTAAGGATACCTTCATCTGTGGACGTAATATTACTTAAATTCTTCCCTTAATTTTGTCTCCATTTCTCCCTCCCCTAATGCTCTTCCACTATTCTACTGGTCTCTCTCTCTTCAAACATCTAAAGTCCATTTTGTTTTCCATTTTCTCTCCAGCTTCTACATATGACGGGAAACATATCAGTCTCACTTTCTGAGACTGTCTGATCTCACTTAGCATAACATTCTCTAGTTTCATCCACTTTCCTGCAAAAGGCATAATTTTAATTTTCTTTATAACTAAGTAAAATTCCCTTGCATGTATATACTGCATTTGTTTTATCCATCCATCTGTTGACAGATACCTAGATTTCCTTCAGTTATTGTTAATTGTGCTACTATAGACATGGATATTACTATATCATTATAATATTCTTACTTTAATTCTTTTGGAAAGCTACCAAGAAGTGGTATAGTTGGGCCATATGGTGATTCTATTCCTAGTCTTTTGAGAAACTTCCGTACTAATCTCCATAGTTGTTGTACTAATTTACACTCCTACTAACTGTGTATAAGAGTTCTTATTCCCTACATCCTTAACAGCATTTATCATTGTTTGTGTTCTTGGTGATAGTCATTCTGGCTGGAATGAGATGGAATCTTACCATAGCTTTGATTTACATTCCAGTAATGGCTAATGAATAATACCTAGAATATACAAAGAACTTAAAAACTCAAGACTAAAAAAAAAAAAAAAAAAAAAAAAAAAAAAAAAAAAAAAAACAATAAAAATGGGCAATTGAGGTGAATAGAGACATCTCAAAAGAAGAAATACAAATGGCCAATAAAAATATGAAAAAGTATTTAGCATCATTATCAATCAGGGAAATGCAAATCAAAACTATACTGAGATCCCATCTACTGAGATCTCTCCATCTTATCTCTTCTTTCTCTGCCTCCAAATCAGGTCTCAGGAAATATCCCAAGGGATCTGAGAAGAGATACCCACTAAAAAAAAAAGGCCATGTCTAGCCTAAAAGAAGTAAAGGAGAAACTGCTTTGGCAATGTGTGGATGTGGTTGTGAGCAAGAGGCATATGAACCTTGGTTTTGTTTAAAACAAAACAAAGAAAAGCTAGTTAACAGTAGTTTCTCTTTCTGGCCGCCTGAGTCTCCACCACCAGTCTTTGTAGCTACCTAGCACCCACTTCAGGGTTTGTAATGAGTCATAAAGACATAGTCTCCTGATCTTTGTGATTCATCATACAAAAGACAACTTGGAGGAAGGTGATAGCTGGAAATTGTAGGGTGCAGAAATGTTCCATGCCTTCTGGCAACCCAGTGGTCAATTTTGTTACTGTACAAGTAAGTAAACCAATGCTTAGAGAAGTTAACCACTTGTCTACAGTCACATAGTGGTTGACATTAGACTCCACCCTATACCTTTGTGACTCTAAAACCTATTAGCTTCTTATTACACTAGCTTGACCTGTGAAAAAGTGTTTTGTCTAAAGAATGAGGTAAAGAACAAGCCATTTTGAAGAACAGGTACCTTGGGTGTCAAGCCAGGCCAAAATAAGAGCTTTAGTAAGGGTCTCTAGAAAGACATAGACCCTAGCTACCAGAGAGCTGAGAAATCAGTAAAAGAAGAAGAAGGACCTTAGAGACAATCATCACCAAGTTCAAAAATATTAGAAATAAATTTCCATGGCATCACAAGAAAAGACATGTCCAAAAATGGCTCAGCAAGGGGATTTTAATTTTTACAAAAAGGATCTTGTCACCAGTGAAGCCAGGTAAACAAGCACACTAAACTAGAAGCCCACTGGGCCTTTTATTCCTAACATGAAGATTCTGCACTGTACTCCTATTGATGGAAGCATAGCTACACATCTTCACATGACTGCCAGGGAAGTGGTTGGCATTAGCAATTTTTAAGAAGGGTTAATTTTACAAAACAAAGACAGCTTATACAAGGTTATAGAATGGTGGTTTAAGTTAAGCAATTCCTTTGATTGAAAGACCTAATTACAGCTGGGTGTGGTGGCACATGCTTGTAATCCCAGCATTTGGGAGACTAAGACAGAAGAATCATGGTTTGTGGACAGCCTCAGCTACTTAGTGAGGCCCTTTGCAACTCACTGAGACCCTATTTCAAAATAAAGAATAAAAAATAGAGCTGGGGGTGTAGCTCAGAGGTAGAACCCCCTGGGTTCCATCCCCAGTACCAGAAAAATAAATAAATTAGAATTATATGAGGGTCTTTTGAATGACTTCATGAGTATGATTCTCTCCTTATATGCCAGAATAGCACACTTGTTTTTGGTTATACTTTACTGCTGGGTATTCAAGACCGAGTAGATTGTTCTATGTTGGGAAGACATACGTTTTTATAAAATTAGTTTGTTATTAAGGTCAGTCAAGTCTCCTCAAGGAGCTTTATTAGGCTTTTCCTCTACTAGTTGTGCCATCTGCCAGGATGAGCCATGATTTTGCTGCCCATTTGGCTTCCCTTAAACCATAGGCGATTCCTCTCTCTCTCTCTCTCTCTCTCTCTCTCTCTCTCTCTCTCTCTCTCTCTCTCCCCCTCCCCTTTTCAAAAATTTCAAAATATGTGTTGGTGGCCTCCATTCTCTGGGATCTTTGTGATCTCCCTATGTGGGAGCTCACATAACCTACCAGAGTTGCAGGGCCCTTAAAGAAGTCTTATTCCCTGAGTTCTATGTAACCTTGGAGGGCAAAGTACAAAATATTGGCTGTTCTTTCTGAGCTCTTTTATTTCCTGATTGGTCTCTAAAACTCAACTGTTGAAAACCCAGAAGGTAAGTTTCATGAATCCTTTTAAGCTGATTTGCCGATGACAGCTATCATTTCAAAATGTTGTTTGTGTGTTGTACTTCTGTTAAACATTAACAGACAATAGTTAGATAGTTTTATTTAAAAAACACAAAACAACTATCAGGAATGAAACAAATCCCATTTGTATGTTTACATAAAGAAGGTACTTAGGAAACACAAATATCAACTTACAAAGAAGCCAATAATAATTAACATCGCAGTTGCATAGAAGTATATATATATATTAGTTTTTACTATTGGAGTGTAATGGCAAAAGTAAAAAGGAGGCAAACTGGAAAGAAAGGAGAAAATACCCTGCAAGGTCTTTTCTTGCTTAGAAAAAAGCCCTCCTCAGGCCACACTTGTTTTTCGGTTTTGGTTTTGTTTTGCGGTACTGGGGATAGAACCCAGGGGCATCCTACCTTCGAGCTATACCTCAAGCCCTATTTTTTAGTCTTTTTATTTTGGGGGGGTTTTATTTTAATTTATTTTAATTTTTATCTGGAACATATTGAAAATGGCATACATTCAGACTATGCTTGGTGCCCTCCCCCTCACTTCCCCTTCCCCCCTCCCAACAATGAGTGTCCAGGTTAACCATGCTATATTTATATTTTTACACAAATTCGGATATAGCTCCTTCATTAATCAACTCAGCTTTCTTCCCCTCCTATCCTTCCATTCTAGCTTCGGTGAGGTTTCTCCTCCATTGTCTGGAGTCCCTCTGGTATCCCTAATACTCCCTAGTTTGAGCATATTAGAGAAAACGTTAAGTCCCTTCTCTTTCAGTACTTGGTTGATCTCACTTAACATAATGTTTTCCAGGTCTTTCCATCTTCTTGCGAAAGACATGATTTTGTTCTTCTTTACAGCTGAGTAGAATTCCATTGTGTGTATTTCCCCTGATTTTGCAATCCATTCATCTGTTGATGCAGACCTAGACTGTTTCCACTTGTAATTGCAATAGCCCATCTGGACTGTCCCTTCTTAGGTGAAAGTATTCAATAGGCCCATACTTTTAAAATCATAATGGCCTATCTCCCCACCTGAAATTCCTATGATTTGTGGTAAACTAATCCCAAAAATCTGGACTTGGGTAGAGCCCAGACCTCATCCAGCACCAGAGGGGACCAGCAGGACAACGTTACATACCTTGAACACCAGATAAGCTAATGGCAAATTTCTGCTTCTGTAAACCCACTTTCTTAATAGATGGCTCACCCCCTTGTGGTTTTTCTCCTTTATAAATCCCTGTCCCCAGCCAGTGGGCCACCCCTCCAGTCAGATTTCTGGACCGAGGGTATTGCTGCTGGCCAGCTAATAAAGGCTTCAATTGGCACATTCCCTTGGACTCTTGAGTCTCTCATTTCTCACTAAACCTGCATTCAACAGGAGTGAAATTTAGCATCTAAGGCTCAGTAAGAAAAATATAACTACAAGTTGATTAGGTTAACAATATTGATAAAAATCAAAGAATAGCTCTGGACCTTTAATAAGTTTGAGGAACAGTATTAATAATCACTAGTAGGCTTATTATCCAATGAAAAAGTATATCTTTCCTATATAATAATAAAATATTAGCTAGGCATGGTTGCACATGCTTGTAATCCCAGCATTTGGGAGGCAGAAACTGGAGGATCCCGGTTCGCGGACAGTCTCAGCTATTTAGTGAGGCCCTTTGCAACTCAGTGAGATGTCACGACCCTAAGGCTCTGACCAGCAGAGCCTAGGGAAGAAACACACAAATGCCGACTTGCTGATGAAGCTACTTCCTCTTTATTCCCCGCAGCAGTTTCCTTATATACCATACCAAGCCTGTTCCCCAAATATCCACCAATCCCATTCCGCCCATGTCCATCCCATGCTCCCTAGAAGGTACCTCATAGGCGTACTGGCCTAACCACGAGGCATTACATCACAGTCCATGCATGAGGCGCGTGATACTGACAACAGCACATGCGCCAGCCAAGACCACCATTCTTGGCAGTCAGCCCGGGCGCCATCTTGGGCTGACGTGCCACATCCTGGCTTCCCACAGTAAGACCCTATTTCAAAAATAAAAAGACTAAAAACTAGGGCTGGGGATGTAACTCAGAGGTAGAAAGCCCCTGGGTTCCATCACTGGTACCCTCCCAAAAAATAATAAAATATTTATTCAGTCATAGATAATAATAAACATTTATTTAGTCAAAGGTTTATAAACAATGTAAATTTGCAGAAGAGATTGATCATTAGTTACCTTGAATGTATATGAAACCTGTATATCTTTAATGTTACGGTTTGGGGGGTGAGGGTTACCGTTTGGGGGAAACTGTCCCCAGGAATCTTTGTTAGACCCCTGAGAATAATTTCCCAAAAACTTCCCAAAGAAACAAAAAAGCCATTGCTTCTTGGCCTTTTGGCTGAGATCAAGCGTGGAAACAAAAAAGCCCCAAAACAGAAAAACCGCGGTTCTTATCCTGAGCTAAGGGTAAATACATATCAGCTCGGACTCTTGCTGAAGATTTAAAGAAGATTATTAAAAAGATAGAAATACAGAAGACAGTTAAAGCCCCATACCATTCACAAATGGCACAGGGGGGGGGGCGATTCAAACGAATTCACCAAAGATACAACACGTGGACCCGGCTTTTTTATACATATGACCTCCATCTTGTTCACGTAAGTCTGACATAGTAAAAACCCTGTAAGGTTCCTCCCCTTATTTCCCTGCCAAGGTGGAGCCCAGGTGTCCTTTCCACCTAGGTCTCTTTTCACGAAGGTCATGATCAAAGGTCAGGTCGACCTCTTCCTCCCATCCTAGCTAGATTATCTAATTTTTGTGTAGATCTGTCTTTAGACAGAGGAAGTCCTAGCTCCCCTCTCCTATCGACTTGCTAATTACTTTTAGCTAAGTCGATCTAAGTTTCAATAGCTGTTTGCTTCCTGACCGAAACCAAGACCAAGTCTTCCTTTCCCCAGGTCTGCCATTTTGACACAATTATTTTTGAAATATATCTATTAATAATCAGAGCTTTCTCAAATCTTCCTAAGCCATCCCCAATACTGGTACATTTAACGTACAAATTTTTATGAAATATTTAGATAAATCTTAGATACACAGCATATTTAGCCCTCAGATGTATACACATCTATAGTCACATATATAATGTCAAATATTCTATAATATCCAAAAGTAATAGTGAAATGCCAGTCTCTTACCCCGCCAAAGACCACCAGGAAGCCGATTCCAATGAAAGGTACAGGAGGAACTTTATTCAAGCTTGAGCTTGGGTGCTCCATGCACACCAAAGCAGTGGATGTGGAGAAAGAGTGTGTATTTCCTGAGAACAAAGCCTTTATCCTTTAGAAAGGCCACTCAACCCATCTTCACATTGATTGGTTATTTTAAAACAAAAACCTGTTGTCACCCCCCTCGATTGGTTTAGCTTCCGTCCCTTGGGAAGGGGTTGTCACCAAGGAAGTATTAGCCATATTAGGTAACCTTTAAGTTGATTGTTCTGTCCCTTGCAGCGCTTATCTCAGGAATGTTCAAGATAGGTGGGGGTCTCTTACTCCTGGCAGAGAGACCTTGCCCGAGATGGGTGGGGGTTTCTTACTCCCAGAGTAGGCTTTCTCTTTATTTATTGAATTTTCTTACATTTAAAACAATCATTAAGCTGGATGTGCTGGCACACACTTGTAATCTCAGTACTTGGAAGGCTGAGACAGGAGCATAGAAATTTTGCTGCCAGCCTCAGCTACTTAGTGAAGTCCCCTGCAACTTAGTGATATCCTCTTTTAAAAATAAAATAATAAAATAGGGGAATGTAGCTTGGATATAGAATGTCCCTGGGTTCTACCCCAGTACCAAAAAAAAAAAAAAAATCCTTAAGCCAGGGTAGTAGCACATGCCTAAAATCCCAGTACTTGGGAGGCTGAGACAGGATGATTTCAGGCTTGAGGCCAGCCTCAGTAAGTAGTGAGACTCTCATCAACCCAGCAAGACCTTGTTTTAAAATAAAAGTAAAATCAGACTTGGGATGTGTTACAGTTTGAAATGTTATAGTTTGGGGGGAACTATCCCCCAGGGACCTTGGTTAGGCTTCTAGTGATTATTCCTGGAACCGCGGGTCCTTGTCCTGGACTTAGGATAGATATGCTCTAGTCCGGACTCTTGCTGAAGATTTAAATGAGTTTATTATTACAAAGATAAAAATACAGTTTGTAACTGTTAAGGCACCATTAGAAAGAGGGAAAGGTATAACTTAAAGCACTACACCACAGAGTGACATAGTGGGATGACCCGAAACAAGTCACAGAAGATTCTTGGACACAGAGTATCTTTATAACCAGTCTTCTGACCTGACTAGATCTCTGCGGCAGATCGTTTGATGTGTAGATAACCTGCTCTTGTCTCCAGCACAGACCCCTGTGCCTTTTGTTATACTCTAAAATGTGCTAAGTTGCTTATCTCGAGTCTGGGATTCCCCCACATCCTTGAGGAAGTTTGGGAGGCGGAGACAGGAGGATGGCGCGGGTTCGAAGCCAGCCGCGCGCTGGCTTAGGAGACCCTGCTTCCAAAAAAAAATGTAAAAATAGGAGTGTAGCCCAGAGGTAGAAGGGCTTCCAGGAACCCCAGTACCACCTAAAAAAAAAAGGAAGAAAGAAAAAGAAAGAAATGTAAAAAGGCCCTAGGCTTCTACTTTCTCTCTGATTACCCTTGGTGCCTGGACATCTGCAACCCTTTCCTTGAAGTTCCTGGCTTTTTTACTACCAAAGATTTATTTTGAAAATTGAAGATCTTTCCCAATACTGGTACATTAATACATTTTTAAGCCTCTTCCCAATACTGGTACAGGATGTGTGGCAGTATTGGAAAATTGCTCCACTATTAATTTCCAAATGTAAAAAGCAGTCAGAGCCATATTTGAAGGCCTGGGATGGAGAGAGGGGCAGAATTCCATTGGGGGATCTCCAGTGTGGCTACCAGGCATGCTGCTTTTTCTTCTCCTTTCTTTCTCTTTCCTACTAATTTTGTAATAAAGAATTGTTAGAGCTGGGTGTAGTGGTGCACAATTGTAATCACAGAATTTGAGAGGCTGATATAGGAGGATAGTGGGTTCACAGACAGCCTCATCCACTCAGTGAGGCCCTTTGAAACTCAGTGAGAACCTGTTTAAAAATAAAGAATAATAAAAAAATAGGGCTGGGGTATAGCTCCTGGGTTCCATCCCCAGTACTGAAAAAAAAAAAAAAAAAAGAATTGTTAAAGCTGCACCAAGCTGTCTATTAGTTTTAATTTCCCTATTCAACAAATTCTAGCTGACAAGAGGAAAAGAGCCCACAGCACTGTTAAACCACAACAGGGTACAGATTGGAGGTAGAATGCCCCTGGGTTCAATCTCTAGTGCCAAAAAATAAAAAATAAAAAAACAAATAAATAAAACAATTCTCATAGAAATCTTTCAATTTAGACAAAATATTCCTTTTCAATAAGATAAAATACTGTATATTCTTTAGAGTTGTTTCATTAGAACACAGTTTTAATATTTTATATATAGAATCACATATTAACTAGAATTTAACTCTTAGTAGTTTATATTTAGTTAAGATACAAAAGAATGCAATCTTAAGTTGTTCCTTACATATATGAAAATACTTTTCATACATGTAACTTTTTTTTTATTCTCATGTTTTAAAGAATTTCTTTTTTTAATTTATTTTTATTGGTGCATTGCAATCATACATCACATGGGAATACAAGAATTGAGAGGATATACAAGCACACATCATCCAATTAGCCCTCATCCAGCCCCCATCCCATTCCCTCCCCCTCCCTCGATCCCATGCTTGTTTGGTGATTAACTTTGATACATATGTTTATGTACCTCCTGCTTTTTAAAGAGGCTCCATCCTCCCCTATTCCATACCCTCTGATTGGTCACCTTAATTGCTTCACTATAGGGCCCTTTCTATAGCTCAACCACTTCCTGTTGCCCCTTTCCTCCTAGTTATTGCTGATTAGGGGAAGCATCTGGTTTTAATTTTCTGCGATATTTCTCTGTGCATGCCATGTTGCAAATACCAATCCCACTCTTGATGGCCCCAGTTGTGGCCTGGCTACCCGGTGGACTGATCCAGACCTCGCTGGCTCAAGCAGTGGCCTTGCCTCATGGGAGGCCCCGATTCTGGTCTCGCTGGCCCCGACACTGGCCTAACCCCTCAGCTGGCTCCGATCCCGGCCTCAATAGCGGCCTTGCCTCACGGCAGGCTCTGATCCCAGCCTCGCTGTCCCCAGCACCAGCCTAAGCCCTCGGCAGGCTCCGATCCCGGCCTCGGAGGCCTCAATAGTGGCCTTGCCTCACGGAAGGCTCTGATGCCGGCTGCTGGCCCCAGCACCGGCCTAACCCCTCAGCAGGCTCTGATCCCGGCCTCGGAGGTCCCATACCGCCTTGCCTCACAGCAAGCTCCAATCCCGGCCACGCTGGCCCTGGCACCGGCCTGACCCTTCGGCAGGCTCCAATCCCGGCCTCAGAGGCCCCAGCACCGGTCTTGCCTCATGGCAGGCTCCAATCCCGGCCATGCTGGCCCAGCACCGGCCTTGCCTCACGGCAGGCTCCGATCCCAGCCTCGCTGGCCCCAGCACCGGCCTAACCCCTTGGCAGGTTCTGATCCCAGCCTCGGAGGCCTCAATAGCGGCCTTGCCTCACGGAAGGCTCCAGTGCTGGCCATTGGCCCCGGCACTGGCCTAATTCCTCGGCAGGCTCTGATCCCGGCCTTGGAGGCCCCAGCACCGGCCTTGCCTCACGGCTGGCTCCGATGCCAGCCATTGGCCCTGGCACCGGTCTAACCCCTCAGCAGGCTCCGATCCCAGCCTTGAAGGCCCCAACACCGGCCTTGCCTCATGGTATGATCCGATCCCAGCTTCACTGGCCCTAGCACCGGGCCTAACCCCTCGGCAGGCTCCAATCCTGGCCTCGGAGGCTCCAGCACCAGCCTTGTCTCACGACAGGCTCCAATCCCAGCTTTGCTGTGTCCGTCGTCGGCCTCACCCCTCGACAGGCTCTAATCCGAGCACCCTCTTCACCCAACCATTTGTCCCACGTTCTCGAGGGTGTGTGGTGATAGCATTCTGCCTCTGGGGTCATTACTTCAAAGGTTCCAGGTGTAATGCATCAGATCTCTGCCTCCCCTGAGTACTGGCCACTGCCATTGCCACTGCCTCCACCATTTCAAATCTTTACCAAGCTCTTTTTCCACTCTGAATGTTGTCCAGTGTTCCTAATCATGCGTGATGGTAGCATTCAACCTTTGGTGTAATTTCTCCCCCAAAAAATAAGGTTGGTAGGATCCAATTTCTGCTTCTCCTGAATACAAGTCTCCACCGCCAATGCGGAGACCACTTTCAGCACCGCCTTTCTCCTTGGTCTCCACTAAAGTCTCTCTCCTTACAGGTGATGTCCAAGATTCTTAACAATGTAGAGAAGAAGCAGTCCTCCTTAGCGGGAAATTTTTCCAATAATTCCAGTTCATTTGGATAAGTTTTGTCTGCATCTCCAGTATCCTGGCATCCGCCATGGCCTCCTTGACCCCTCTCTGATATTTTCCTTTTTTCTTTTTCTTTTCCTTTTTTATAGGGTCCTTCCGAGTGGAAAGGGGAACGCCTAGGGGTGCCCCGCCAGCGCCTGTCCACCCGCCCAGGGTCGGGGCCAGAGGCCCGGACCACAGGGTCCTTCCAGGTGAAAGGGGGGTCGTCGAAGGGTGTCCCACCAGCGCCTGCCCACCCGCCCAGGGTCGGGGCAAGAGGCCCGGACCACAGGGTCCTTCCGGGTGGAGAGGGGGTCGCCTAGGGGTGCTCTGCCAGCTCCTGCCCACCCGCCCAGTCATACATGTAAATTTAAATTATTTAGTTTAAATAATTAAATATTAAAGATTGGTCACTTTTACACTAGAGCCTTAACCAAGAACTAACATGGCAGAATCAGCACGATGACACTTAGCTGTGGCAGGAAACCCAAAAGTGACTGCCCCAAACCAGAAGGAAAGGTAGTTAGGAGATGGTCACTGCCCTGGCTGAGCCCTGGCTGAGCCCATGGCCACTGGGAAGGAATCCAGTAGCTTATTTCAAAATCACTGCCACCCTTGCTTCCATGGTTACAAACTGCCCTGGCCTCCTTCCTTTTTTATGCAAAAATATTTAACTGCCCTAATTGCAATCCTTTCTTTGTTTTTGATCAAAGCAGTAAACCTTCTTTCAGCTATCTTATTTCCTTTTACAGCACTATCTCTCTCTGGGCCCCAGCTTTATATATATACATACCTTTATGGCCAAACTGCAAATTTATAAGGTCTTAAAATTCAGTGCACAATTCACTGAATGTAGACATTAATATTCATAATGCAGTTAGATACTTTGCTGTTTTGAGATTTCCTCTGTCCATTTAATCAGATCATCCTTATAAGCCAATATATGAAACAAGCATAGTTAACCCTTTAAGTCATTAAAGTCATTATTTTTACACAAATCCCAACAATAGACACTACACTTTAAACATCAAACAGAAGCAGATAATACAATTCTAACTGGCTAGCCTGGAAAAAAATATTTTTAATAACATCTTTTACTTTCACTTTACCAAACTTAATAAATTTGTTTAAAAAAAGTATAAGTCATGAGAACTAAAGGATATTTAAATCCATTTGTTGTTTTTAATTATGAGTACTCACTTATCTATAATTTATATACCCAGTTCTCATCTGGCCCTAAAGAGGTCTGGTCATAATTTGAATTCCTGGGTCCAGATGAAGCAATAATATTTAATCATCTCTAGATTATCTCCCCAATATTGTAACATTAGGCCTAAGGGACTATCAGAAGGAATTTTGTCCTTAATTTTGTTGTTTTAAGTACTTTTCTATTCCCAGTAAAGGCTCAACCTCCCTTCTCCCTGGGGGTGTCTTGCACTCCAACCAACTTGATTCCCTGGTTCGTGACGGGGTGGGTCCTCCAGAAGTTACCGTGGCGGGGACAGGAGGCATAACCCTGGAAGTGGAGATATCGCAAGAGTCCAGATGCCTCAAGACTCCAAACATCCCGATACATACTTGAGATCATGAGACTACAGATGTTGCAGAGAATCGGCGTTCCCACGCTTAGTCCTACCCGCAAAATACCAGCTTAAAAGCAAGACCACTTCTGACCTGCCAGGTGGGCGACTCAGCCAGCTGATTAGGACAACGCGTGACTCTCCAGGCGACTCTCCAGGTAGGTGGCTCTTCCCCCGCGAATGGCTGATCTCATTCCCAACCCCAAAAGTGCTGAGATGCTGAGTTCTTTCGGATTCTTCTGTTTAAAAGCACATTCTGCTACCTTGCTGGTTGCTTACCTCCTTCGTCATCTCCCAAAACTTTACAGTTGTGTGTTCCCATCAGAGATTCAACCCCCCTTTTGCCTGGGAGTTTCTCAAACTCCAAACCCATTGCCTTCCCCTCTAGCCAGGCCCCCTGTAGGAAAATCCGAACCTTGGGGATCTACTTTTGCTGGACATCTTCAATTGCCACTCAGATCACCTACACAATCTCTGAGAAATCACAAGCATTGAGAAAATACTCAGTGGTCCCTTCCCGTGACATTTTGACCTTGATCTGTTCGTGCACAGAATTATCTGGTAGCCACAGTGCCTGCCAGCACACCTTTCCCCATGTTTCCAGTCAATTTTTGACTCTGGGCTCATTGTCAGCCAAAGAATGGCAGTGTTCCACTCTCCCAGGGCCAGGGCAACTCAGCAGCAGCATGTCTTCCCTGGAAAGAGGTCCCCATAACCCTCTGGTGACAATTTGAATTAGCTATACAGCCCACCAAAGAGACAGGAGGATCACAGTTCAAGGACAGCCTCAGTTACTGCTTAGTGAGGCCCTTTGCAACTCAGTGAGGCCCTGTTTCAAAATAAAGAATAAAAAATAGGGCTGGGGGTGTAGCTTGGAGGTAGAATGCCCCTGGGTTCCATCCCCAGTATTGAGAAAAAGAAAAAAAGAAGAGAAGAGAAGACATATATGCTCAAAATGTCTCAGCAAAGGATATTTTACTTCTTGCAAAAAAAGAGTCTTGTCACCAATGAAGCCATGTATGCAAACACACCAAACAGGAAACCTGCTGGGTCTTTTATTCCTAATGAGAAGCTTCTGCACCATATTCCTATTGGTGGGAACCTAGCTTTGCAATCTTCATGCAATTGGCTAGAGAGGATTCTGGGGGACAGGTCAGCATTTGCAGTTTTGTTGTGTGTATATGGTTTAAACTGGGAATTGAATCCAGGAGCATTCTACCTCAGAGCTATAGCCCCAGCCCTATGTTTTATTCTGTGTGTGTGTGTGTGTGTGTGTGTGTGTGTGTGTGTGTTATTGGGGGTGGAACCCAGGGGCTATTTTATACTTTTACTTGGAAACAGGGTCTCACTAAGTTGCAGAGGGCCCCATTAAGTAGCTGAGGCTGGCTGGAAACCTGTGATCCTCCTATCTCAGCCTCCCAAGTACTGAGATTACAAGTGCGCACCATCACACTCAGCTAGCATTTGCACTTTTAAGAAATGCTAACTTTGCAAAATAATGATAGTTTATGCAGGGTTACAAAATGGTGGTTTAAGTTAAGATATTCTTTTAATAGAAAAGATCTAATTATATTCTTGTACACACAAAAAATGTGAAAACCATTAAGCCGATTCTGATATCCAGGCATTAATTTGGTGTTGAGTGTTAACTAAATATAGTTATTATATTTCTCATTATGTGACATTTTAATTGCATAGATGTACATTTGAATTCTTTGCTTATTTAATTCGTCAGCTTATTTTTGAAGCAATCAGCAAAGGAAGCCAAGATAATCTGATTCATCATAGGTGGTCAAACAGGGTGAAACTTTGCATATTGGTTAAGGCACCAGAGCGATGAGGTATGTTACACAGATGACAATGAGATTGACTGCCAGTCATATATACTCTGGTCTGTCTCAGAAACTGAGGCCCACAGGTCACCCACTTTTTTGTTGGTTTATTCACAGTTTGTCATTGGGTTCTTCCTAGCTCTTGTGCTTGTGGATACAATGATAGATCAAAATGAGGTGAGTTTTTAACCAAGCTAAACAATGAATAATGAACCTCAAGTAAAAATTACCCCATATCATCACTCAAACAATTATTAACAAAAAGAATATATAAGACAATCAAGAAAATATGAACACATTGGTTCATGAACACCTGGTGATACTTAAGAATTCAATGCCCACTTCATTTGGTTTAATAGCAGCACTGTGGTTAGTTGGGTTTTTGTTTATTTAGAAAATTTATTCTTTGAATATATATATATATATATATATATATATATATATATATATTGATATGAAGTCTAAAATTCACTATAAAATGCTTCAATGTAGAAGAAGGAAGTGGAGAAATATTAAGTGGGCAAAGACTAATCAAGACTGTGTTAATAGTTAGATGCTGAGTGAAGACTAAATGGGAGCCATTATTGAAATTCCCTCCCCTGTTCATGCTTTAAAATTTCTGTTAGAAAGTTTTGCTTTTCTCTGAATGGCTCTAATCAGAGAAATGTATGGAAAATTTGGAGTCAGACCCAAGTACCAATACTGGTTCACTTCAGTAATCAGTAAGAGTCTTGCCTAAAGCAAAGTAATTGAGCTTATAGAACTCCTCATTCTTCACCTTGTACCTCATAGGAACATTCAAAATTAAAAGAAATCATATTTCTATAGCCTTAGCACAGTGTCTATGCATAGCAGATGCTCAATAGCTAGTGTTATGATTGTGGAGATGTAGGCACTTCAAACCAACTTGGAACAACATGTCTTACGATTTCAATGGAAATCTCAAAGCAGAAGGAAGTAAGCCAACAAAGAGAAAGAGAAAGAGGTGGTACCCTTTCCCTGAGAGCCTGGGGTTAGATTTTATCTGCTAGGCAACAAGACAATTATTCAGAACACAAAAGGAAACAACTTCCTCCTTAACTCATTTCTAAGGTAACCATTTTATCAATAGAGAAACAGCTCAGGTGAAAACTGGACATGGTCTGCAAAGTCTCAGATTTCATTCCATTTCAGAATTTGAAAGAAAAATGACCAAGAAATATGCCCTTGGCTGGGAAAGAGGGTAGGATGCACAGATTTTTTTTTAATTGTCATTTCTCTCCAGTTTAAATTTGTGCTGTTTTTAGGTCTCTTTTGTGAGGAAAAACTGAATTCTTATTAGACATCCGTGTTTAGAATCTGCTCTTTGACCTATAATAGCTTAATTTGGTTAATGACTTCACCATTTAGTTATCCAAACCAAACTCTAGTAGATATAATCAATCCCCATAGCTTCCTCACTAGTCTTTTCCTTATACGTTCAAATGATTACCAAGTACATCATTTTCAACTTTCAGATAACTATTGAAAATATCCTTTAATCTATACTTTCATGGTTACCACCTTAGGTTAGGCCTTCAACATCCCACAGTTCAATTTCTGCAGTAATCACTATACTGGTTTCCCTTTCTCTAGTCTCTTTCTTAAAATAATATTCTAGAATGCCAGAAAAATGCCCGGCATTTTATTTTATATTTTTATGTTTTGACCTTGTTTTATTTATTTATTTATTTATTTGTTTGTTTTTGGTGGTACTGGGGTTCCTGGAAGCCCTTCTACCTCAGGGCTACACTCCCAGACCTATTGTTTTTATATTTTTATTTGGAAACAGGGTTTCTTAAGCCAGCACGGCTGGCTTCGAACCTGCGCGATCCTCCTGTCTCCGCCTCCCAAGCGCGGGGATTATAAGCGTGTGCCACCACGCCTGGCTAAAACCCACCTTTTTAAATCGGTGCATGTCGTTATACAAGGTAGTGAGACTCAAAGTAATACATCCATAGGTGCACATGGCATCTCTTGGTGTGTTTCTCTCCACATTTCGCCCTCCCCCTCCGGCCTCCCAGTACATGCGAATGCTATTGTTAATGATACATTCATATATGAACATAAATTATTTGGTCTATTTATTTCCTCAAGCCTCCTTTTACTCCTCCTTTCCCCCTTTCCCAACCCTCTTCTACTATGTTACTGTTCTGTTCTCTCTCTCTCTCTCTCTCTCTCTCTCTCTCTTTCTCTCTCTTTTCTCTCTCTCTCCTCCTTTTCATAATATTCCTTTTCTTTTCTATTTTCTAACTCCCACATATGAAAGGGGAAAAAAACACCCTTTTAGCTGTATGGCATTATGAGTTCTGACAAACAGACCCAGTCACATAATTATGACAAAAGCTAGGATTTAGGACATTTCTGCCACTCTCAAAAGATTTCCAGATGGCCCTTTGTGGTCAACCCTCTAACCTATGGTTCTCTCTACAGTTTTAATATTTCCATAATGTCACATAAATTTAAAAAAGTTAAATTATGTGGCCTGATAAATTTAGCTTTAATTAGCACAATGCACCCGAGATTTATACTTTTTGTTGCTGAGCAGTATAGCATTGTATGGGATTCCATTGCATGTAATATATCACAGTATAAATATATAATGGTTTATTTATCTCTTTACAAGTTGATGGAAATTTGGGTTATTTACACTATTTTGATGTTTATGAGTAAAGCTGCTATAAACACTCATGTACAGTGCTTTATGAAAATGTATGTTTTCATTTACTTGGGATAAAAACCTAGAAAATGAGTTTGATCACATAATAAGCATATGTTTAATTTTGTAAAAAGCTGTGACACTATTTTTCATAATGACTGCACCAGGAGGCCATGGTGTCAAACATCTGTGATCCCAGCTACTCAGAAGGTTGGGAGGGGGGATTACATGTTCAAGGCCAGCATGGACAACTTACCAAGATGCTGTCTCAAAATTAAAAGGGCTGGGGATGTAGATCAGTGGTAGAATACTTGGCTAGCATGTGCAAGGCCCTGGTATAAACCCCTGGTTTACACACACACACACACACACACACACACACACACACACACACACACACACACGGCTGCACCAATATATACCACCCACACTGATCTAAGAGTTCAGACTGTATCCTCACCAGCACTAATAGATGTGCAGTGCTCTCTCTCTGTGTGGTTTTAATTTGCATATCCCTAATGACTAACAACTTTTTCATTGTTTATGTGCTGCCACATCTCTTGTCTGTTAAAATACTTTATGCATGTTTTAAGTGGACTTGCCTATATTCTTATCTTGTGTTCTCAGACTTCTTTATACGTTGAAATTATCAGTCTTTTATTATTTAGTGTTCTGCAAATATTGTTATTGTTACAGTCTGTGGTTTCTCATTCATTCTCCTAACAGTGTCTTTTGAAAAACAGACTTTTTAAAATTTAGTCTAGTTTCTCAATTTTTCCTTCTTTGGTTTGTACTTTGCAGATGCTAAGAAATTTTATCTCAAGGCCACAAAGATTTTCACCTATGGCTTTTTCTAAAAGCTTTATTTTTACCTCCAAGCTACACCCCTAGCTCTATTTTTTATTCTTTACTTGAAACAAAGTTTCACTAAGTTTCAGAGGGCCTAAGTAGCTGAGGTGGGCCAGGAACTTGTGGTCCTCCTATCTCAGCAACCAGCCTCACTTACTGTTTTAGATTTTACACTCAGATCTATGATCCATTTTAAGTTTTTAATAGTGTGAGGCAAGAATCAAGGTTTAAATTTTTGCATACCTATATCCAGTTGTTCTAGTAACATTTGTTTAAAGCTACTTTTCTCTCAGCACATTTATCTGCTTCATTGATTTAGATCTATTCTTTTGCCAGTACCACACTATCTTGATTACTGCAGCTTGCAAGCTTTGAAATTAGGCAGTAGTATGAGTTTTCCAGCATTTCACCATTCAGTCATCATTTTGCAGAACTGTTTTGATTATTCTTTGTTTTTCCATATAAATTTAGTATATACTTGCTGGTTTCTATAAAAGAAAAGATCTGCTGGTTTTTTTTTTAATCACTATTGTACTGAATCTATAATCATTTTGGAAATAATTGGCACAATTTTGAGTCTTCTATTCCATGAACACAAATACTTCTTTCTTTAGAGACTTTGATTTTATCATTAATGTTTTATAATTTTCAGTATGTAAAATCTGTGCATGTTTTGCTAGACCAACACCTAAAAAATGAGCGGTTTTAGTCAACTTTTATGTCACTGTGACCAAAATACCTGAAAAATGTTACTTAGAGGGACAAAAGTTTGTTTAGGGTGCAGAGTTTTAGAGGTTAGTTCATAATCAATCAACTCCCAGGCAGGAAATTTGTGGCAGAGCTTTGGAGAATGGCAGAGGAGAAAATGTGTGCCCTCACCAGATACCAGATCTACCAGCACCTGGATCCTGGAGTTTCCTGATTTAAAACTCTAAGAAGTAAATGCTGTTGCTTAAGCCACCCACTCCATGATATTCTGCTCAGCCCCTGGCAGCTGGAAACAGAGGAGGTGGCAGATACAGCCCCCAAGGCCACAACCCCTGTGGACCCACCTGCAGCCAGGCCCTGTCTCTGTACCTGGCTGCCTTGCTCACCATGTTGCTTTGGGGGACATTTTAAATCTAAACCATGATATAGTAAAGTGACACTATTTTATTTCAGTTTCCAATTGTTCATTGCTAATATATAGAATTACAATTTTATAATTGATTTTTGTGAGTCTTTTATTGTTTAACTCATTTATTAATTCTAGTAGCTATTTTGTGGATTCTTTGGAATTTCCTATGCAGAAAACCATGTCATCTGTTAATAGACACTCTCATTTCTCCTTTTTAAGTCTTTTTACCCTTTTCATCCTTATTGCACTATGACTTCCAGGGAGACAGCGGTGATAGAGTAGACAGACTTCCTATGTTCCTGACCTTAGAGGAAAACCCTCAGTCCTTCACCCGTCTCTCAACCATGTGAGGGTATGAGAAGGTTAGCCACTTGTAAACCAGAAAGTGTGCCCTCACCAGACACCAGAGCTACCAGCACCTGGATCCTGAAGCTGCCTGATTTGAAACTCTAAGAAGTAAATGCTGTTGTTTAAGACAAATGTTAAGTATGATATAGCTATAGGTTTTTCAGATGTCTTTTATGAAACAGAGGAAATTTACTTCTGTGCCTAGCCTGCTTAGAGTTTTCATTGGAAATGCACATTAAATTTGGTTTTGTAGCCAGGCGTGGTGGCGCACGCTTGTAATCCCCACGCTTGGGAGGCAGAGACAGGAGGATAGCGCAGGTTCGAAGCCAGCCATGCGCGCTGGCTTAGGAGACCCTGTTTCCAAATAAAAATGAGGTCTGGGAGTGTAGCCCGGAGGTAGAAGGGCTTCCAGGAACCCCAGTATCACAAAAAAAAAAAATAATAAATTTGGTTTTGTGCTTTTTTTTTTTACATCTATTAAGATGACCATATTGCTTTTCTTCTTTAGTCTATTGATATGGTGAATTTTAATAACTTAGGTTCAACTATTGAGCTATCTTGCTTATCTGGAATGAACCCCACTAGGTCATGATGTATTCTTTTCTTTTTTCATCTAATCCTATATTTGATTTGCTAATATTTTTTCTGGGAATTTGAGATGGCTATGTTTATGAGGATGTTGATCTGTGATTTTTTTCTCATAATGGTTTTGTCTCATTTTAATATTAAGATAATGCTGGCCTCATAAAGTGGCTTTCTGCAGAGTGTGATGACACACATTATAATCTCAGGATTTGGGAGTATGAGTCAGGAGAACCAGTTTCAAGAATAGCCTCTCAACTTAGTGAGGTCCTCCACAATTTAGTGAGACTCTGTTTCAAAATAAATAATTAGCTGGGTGTGTGTGGCACATGCCTGTACTTGGGAGGCTCAGATAGGAGGATCATAGGTTCATAGCCAGCCTCAGCTACTTAGGCCCTCCACAACTTAATGAGACCCTATTTCAAAATAAAGAATAAGAAATAGGCCTGTGGGTGTAGCTCAGAGATAGACTGCCTCTAGGTTCAATCCCAATACCACAAAATAATAAACAAACAAATAAAAAAGTGGCCAGACATGGTGGCATATGCTTGCAATCCCAGTACTTGGGAGGCTGAGACAGCAGGATTCCAGGTTCAAAGCCAGCCTCAGCAACTTAGCAAGGCTCTCAGTGAGATTCTGTTTCCAAATAAGAAATAAAATCGGGCAGGAAAGGTAGCTTGAGTTCAATTCCTAGGACAAAAAAAAAAAAAATGTCCCTGGATTCAAACCCCAGTACCACTAAATAAACAAATAAAATATTAACTTTCCCAGTGAAAATCAGAAACATGCTTAATTTTAACCTGCTTACCTGATAAACATTTACAAACAAAAGCCCTCTTCAGAGTGACTTCTATGAGGAGAAGTTTGCACGGACCAGAACTCCTTGGGATATGAATGCCAAGCAGTGAGCTATATATTCCTGTTGACTAAGTGATGGGATCCAGAACACCATCTCCTTAGTATTAAAGAAGAATTTCTAAGACTCAGCATGCTGTATATTAGGATATTTTAGAAGCTTCTTAGTAGCTTTGGAAAAGTCAAAAACCTATTAAATCCAAGTGAGTTTGGGTCTATGTAATTGTTACTCTAATTTTTTTTTTTTTAAATTTTAGACAATTTAGCCGAGTGTGGTGACACACGCTTCTAATCCCCGTGCTTGGGAGGCGGAGACAGGAGGATCGTGCAGGTTCAGAAGCCAGCCGCGCTGTCTTAAGAGACCCTGTTTCCAAATAAAAAGTATAAAATAGGTCTGGGAGTATAGCCCGGAAGTAGAAGAGTTTCCAGGAACCCCAGTACCACCAAAAAAAAAAAAAAAAAAAACCAAAAAAACTTAGACAATTTAAATATTTTTTTAAAAAATACTTTTTCACTAGAATGTGATCTCCTTGTGGCAGGATATATAACATATTCATCATTGTATTTCCAATGTTAGTACAAGGCCTACAAAATCTGAGACATTAACATGATTTATTTAATGAATGAATGAGCAGTTTAAAAATTAAAGACCGACTTTTAGCTTTTATCATAGCCTTCCCTTGTAGCAAATTCTTCTTATGACAGAATAAAATTCTCTCTGAAACAACTTATGTTTTATAAAGGCTAAATTTTAAATCTTTCACTAGAAGTATGCAATTTGTCTTTGGATTTTCCAGGAGAAAAGCCAGATGTTGTTAAAATTAAGTAATAGTTGTTGATGATGGGTTTTTTTTTTAATGTAGAAGCTTCATAATCCTCAAAATCATGTTGAAAGCTTTAACATCTCAAGTTGCCAACTATATTATATGTTAGGTTATAATATTGTTGGCTATGCATATTCCTTTTGCAGAAATATTTTTAGTCAGGCTAAAAAATCTCATTTAACTTTAAAATAACTGCAATTTTATGCTTCTGACAGCTCTGAATCTGTGTCAGTAAGGAAATAAGTCCACATTTGTGTTTAATATGTATACCATGCACACACAGAGAGCCTGCAGGAGACTGACTTCAAATTGCAGCCTTAGGTTGGCGATCAGGTTAGCTGGCCTGCACAACAGTGACATCTACTGGCCCAACCAGCTCTGAGCACCCAGAGGTAACCAAAATGAAGAACAGCCTTTGCGGGGGGCCTCTTTGGTGACTGGCTATTAAGATGTGGTACACACATCTAAGTTTCTTGAGAACTGAAATCACACGTTTCTGAACTGTGTAACGCCAGCACCTAATATTCCGCTAGTCACGTGGAAGACGCTCCAAAAATGTGTTGGATGTTCATAAATTTAATTGACTATCATCTAACCTTTTAAGGTTTTTTTTTTTTTTTATGGTACTGGGGGTGGAACCCAGGGGCTTTTCTACCTCCGGGTTATATTCCCAGACCTATTTTATACTTTATTTGGAAACAGGGTCTCACTAAGTTGCTGAGAGCCTCCCGAAGTAGCTGAGGCTGGCTTCGAACCTGTGCGATCCTCCTGTCTCAGCCTCCCAAGTGCTGGGGTTACAAGTGTGCACCACCACGCCTGGCTCTCATCTAACCTTTTAAAAAGTATGAACTCTAGGCCGGGCATGGTGGCGCAAGCTTGTAATCCCTGCGCTTGGGAGGCGGAGACAGGAGGATTGCGCAGGTTCGAAGCCAGCCACGGGCGCTGGTTTACGAGACCCTGTTTCCAAATAAAAAAGCATAAAAAATAGATCTGGGAGTGTAGCCCGGAGGTAGAAGGGCTTCCAGGAACCCCAGTACCACCAAAAAAAAAAAAAAAAAAAAAAGTATGAACTCTAAATTGGAACAATTCTGTTAGGAATGATTTAATTTTTTAAAGTAATAAAATGTTCTAAAACATTTGTGCTGGAAATTTAACCCAGGGCATTCCCTCTGAGCTACACCTCCAGCCCTATTTTTTTATTCTTTATTTTGAAACAGATTCTCACTAAGTTGCAGAGAGCCTAAGTAGCTGAGACAGGCAGCACACCTGGGATCCTCCTGCCTCAGCCTCCCAAGCACTGGGATTACAAGCATGTGCCACCACACCCAGCTCACTTCTTTTACATTTCAATAATAAAATGAATCCCATCTTCCAGAAAATTGCACATAATCTTATACACAATTTCATGAAGGTTCTGAACTCAAAGTTAAGAGCCCCAGATGCAGAAGGTAAAACTATGTTTTAAGACACTTTTAAAATGTATGTGAGCAAGTTAAAACAAGGGGAAACCACAGCACATCTATTAGAATGGCTAAAATGCAAAACACTGACAACACCAAATGCTGGTGACGATGTGGAGCAACAGGAACTCTCAGGCATCGCTGGTGGAAATCAAAGTGTTACAGCTACTTGGGAAGAGAACTTTACAGTTTCCTATTAAAAAAAAAAAAGAAAAAAAACAGATTTTGCCAAGCATGGTGGCGCACACTTGTAATTCCTGCGCTTGGGAGGTTGAGACAGGAGGATCACACAGGTTCGAAGCCAGCTTCAGTTACTTAGTGAGGCTCTCGGCAACTTAGTGAGACCCTGTTTCCAAATACAATATAAAATAGATCTGGGAGTATAGCCTATAAGTAGAGAGCCTCTGGGTTCTACCCCCAGTACCACACACAAAAAACAAAAGAAAAAACAAAAGAAAACATCTTACCATGCAATCAAACAATCATGCTCCTTGGTAGTGAGTTGAAAATTTGTGCCCACACAAAAACCTGCATGCAAATGTTTCTATCTGCTTCATTCACAAATTGCCAATGCTCAAAAGCAACTAAGATGTCCTTCAGTAGGGGAATAAAAACACAAATTGTGGTATATCCACAAAATTAAATACTATTCAACAATACAAAGAAGTAACATATCAAGTCCTAAGACATGGATGAATCCTAAATGCATATTGCTAAGTGAAGGAAGGTGATCCAAAAAGGCCGCACGCGAATGATTTCAACTCTCTGACATTCTGGAAAAGGCAAAGCTACGGAGACAGAACAAGTCAGGAGTTCAAGGAGGAAAAGGGATGGAAGGTAGAACACAAGGGATGTTTAGGGCAGTGAAACTACTCTGTATGGTAGAGTGACAGTGAAAATATGTCATTGCATATTTGTCAAAATTCATAACATGTACAATACAAAGAATGAACCATAAGGTAAACTATAAACTTTAATAATAATAATAATATATTGCTATAGTTGGGTGTGGTGGCACACACTTGTAATCTCAGTATTTGGGAGGCTGAGACAGGAGGATTGCAGGTTCGAGGAAAGCCTTAGTGAGTAGTGAGACTCTCATCAACCTAGCGAGACCCTTTCTCAAAATAAAAATAAGAAAAATAGGGCTGTGGATATAGGTCAGAGGTAACCCCTGGGCTTGATCTCCAGTAACACACACACACACACAAATATATATATATATATATATATATATATATATATATATATATATATAGGCTCACACGTATCACATTATACACATGTATCACACTAATGAAAGATGTTACTAATAGGGGAAGCTTTGAGAAAGGGAAAGGGGAGAAGAGGGAGAAGTGAGGCTGTCTGGGAACTCTGTACTTTCGTTTTCCATAAACCTAAATCTACTGTAAAAATATTCTATTAATTTAAAAAGGAAAAGAAATTTTTGTCATACTAAGATGTACTTTAGAGGCATTTGTTACATTTCTTTAAAAAATGCATGTCAGCCCATAAGGAATGAATTGAGCAGGTTTACATTCAGATATGTTTCTCTGATACAGTTTCAACTGACAATCATATATGACAGAAGTTTATTTTGTCAATGTTCATGTAATAAAGTCTCCATAACAGAAAGCCTATTTGTTTGTATGAGCCCAAAGGAGAAAAAGGCTTTTTACTTAATACTTGGTTTGATGAAATTAAATACTTAATTTGGTGTTCTGTTCATTTTGACGTCCCTTAGGACTGAGAATTGCCTTTTCCAGAAAGTACTATAAATCCACTGTGAATTGCAAGAGCTACAGAGGAAAGAAGGATGATTATATTACAGCTTCCGCCAAGAGCTGTCAGGCACACGCAGGCTGCCACTGCCAAGAAATATTTAATAGCATATTTAATAGCATAGTAGGGATTTCTACTCCCTGGATCCTTGTGAAAAGATGGAAATTGCTTTTGGTTTGTCGTTTCAATTGTAAAAAGTCTTAGGCTTTAAAATTGATTACTATTTCGTCCCAGAAAGCAGAATGGCAGCCTAACAAATCATGATCCTACAAGACTTCCTCTGAACCCCAGGTGCCTACCAATGTTGAAATGTTTTTAGACCATCTCCATCAAGTTCGAAGGAAGCAGACATTTGGTCAATGGCTCAAGAAATTTCAGCGTAACAATTAATCTTCTTGGCCTGAGTTATTTGGAGTTTGAGTGTACATAATACAATTTTAACAAAATAACACCTTTCTCTTTCACTGTTGAGCACTGCTGAGCAGGCCTAACCTTAGCTATCAGGAAAAAATTAATGTAAGATAATTTGATGGTCATAACTTTTGGTATTTTTAGGTGAAAAGGCAGTGCTTTGGTCTGATATACTGGTATGTACTGTGTCATGTCTAAGGAAAAGATCCTGGCCCAGATGAAGACATAAAGCCAAAGAAAGTGAATCTTTATACCCTTGCTGGAGTCCTACCTGGCACTTAGCTTGCTCAGGGAGTATCCAGGTGTACCTTGTATAGTAGAGCTTGGTCCACCAGTGCTGCTGGAACCTTTCATCCCAAAAAAGCAGACAGTGTGAGTTGTGATGGGCCTTGAATGAGACTCATCCTAAAATATCTACCAGGATAAACTCTTATTAGAAACGTATATTTTTTATCTTATTTTGTAAGTTGCAATTTCTTTTTGGTAATTCACTCTAATTTGCAATTGTAGCGATCACTAACATTTGAAGGTGAATTTGTCAGATTTCAGTTTTCTGCAGCATCTCAGAGCCCTACATAAATCATATTTATTTTTTTTTATTTTATTTGGGAACAGGATCTCACTGAGTTGCTGAGAGCCTCACTAAGTAGCCAAGGCTGGCTTTGAACCTGTGTGATCCTCCTGTCTCAGCCTCCCAAGTATGGGGATTTCAAGCATGGGCCACCACACCTGGATTTATATTCCTTTTTTTTTAATTTTATTTTATTGGTGCACTGTATTCATACATCATAATGGGATACAAACTTTTGTAGACATACATGCACACATCACCCAGTCTGCCCCCACCCGATCCCCACCCCATTCTCTCCCCATCCCTCCTTCCCATGCTTGGCTTAGTAGTTGACATCTAGGATTATAGCAATTTATCCAAACTTAAAAATGATAATCTCACATAACAGTTTCATTTGTCTGATACCAAGCTTTTGATGACTTAAAGATAACATTTCAATATTTCTTTTTGCTTTCTTTCTTACCAGAGGATATTTTTTCTATTTTTTAGGCGAAACTATCATATATTTATATATTTATTTTTCAGAAAAAAACTCTATCCTAATATGGAATATGGATTCTAGATATCCAAAACGATCTTGGAAAAGAACAAAGCTAGAAGATATATATTTTCTGATTTCAAACCATATAAAGCTACAATAATTGAAATAGTGTAGTACTGTTCTAAAGGCAGATATATAAACCATTGGAATTAAATACAAGCCTAGAGCTAAATTCATCCCTATATTGTCAAGTTATTTTTGACAAGCTTTCCACGAACATTTGGTGGTGGAAATAATAATCTTTTAACTAAATATTGTTGAAAAATAATAATTACATGGAAAAGAATAAAATTGGACCCTTACCTAATCCCATATACAAATATTAACTCAAAATAGATAAAAGACCTAAATATAAATCTGAAGACTATAAACTTTTAGGAGAAAATCTGGGTCATAAAACCTTACAACATTGAAATTGGCAGTGATTTCTTGGATATGATTTCAATGGCACAGGCAACAGAAGAGTATACAAACTCCCTAAAAAATAAAAAAAATTGTATATCCAAAGACAATGTAAACAGAGTTAAAAGTTACTAATAGAATGGGATAAAATATTTCCAAATGCTATATCTGAAGGTATATTAATATTCCAACTAGAAATCCTAAAAATTAACAATAAAGGCAAACAATACAATTTAGAGATAGGTAAAAGACTAACATAAATAATGAGTCTCCACAGATAACCAATCTTAGTTGTCTGTTGGATGGAAAATCTTGTTTCTCTGATTCTGGTGTGTGTTACCTATTTCTTCTTTGTAGTTAATCTCTTTGAGTATTTTCTCTAGTGCTGGTTTTGAAGACATAAATTCCTTCAGTTTCTGTTTGTCATGGAAGCTTCTTATTTCTCCATCTAATTTGATAGAAAGTTTTGCTGGGTAGGAAATTTTTGGCTGGAAGTTGTTTTCTTTCAGAGTTTGGAATATGTTACTCCAAGCCCTTCTGGCTCTCATGACTTGGTTTGGGAAGTCTGGAGTGATTCTAATTGGTTTGCCTCAGAATGTCACTTGACCCTTTGCTTTTGTTGCCTTTAAGATTCTCTGCTTGGCTTCCACATTGGTCATTTGGACAATTATGTGGCGTGAGGATCCTCTTCTCCGATCCTGTCTAAAGGGAGTTCTATAAGTTTCCTGGATCTGTGTATCAACCTCTTGCTCTATGTTTGGAAAATTTTCTGCTATTACTTCCTTGAAGAGATTGTTGATCCCTTTGGTATCACTTTCTTTTCCCTCCTCTATTCCAATTATTCTTAGGTTAGCTCTCTTAAAATGGGCCCATATTTCTTCAACATCAGATTCCTGCTGTCGGATATTTTTTCCTAGATTAGAAACTATGCGTTCATTTTTTAATTGCTCATCTTCTAAGAGCGAGATTCTGTTCTCCATGTCGTCTAATCGGTTGTTTGTGCTTTGAATTGAGGCCTTTACTTCATTAATTGCATCCTTTATCTCTTTTTGGCTCTCTCTGAGTTCTTTTCAAAGCACCTCTATTATTTCTACAGTTATTTTCCTGATTTGATCTTCTAGAAATCTCTGATTTTCTGTTTTATCGGGTTCTGATGTTGTGGGGTTGTGGGCATTCATTGCTCCAGTGTTATTCCTCTTTCCCATGATTTAGGAAGTTTGGGCCTTCTCTGGGTTCTTCCCTTGGGTCACTATGACTTCACTTAAGGTGCTCTGGATCTCGAGTCTGTAGTATCTCAGACCCTACTACTCCTTTACTGGGTTGTATCACAGAGTCTCCGACCCAGGGAGTCAATAGAGGCTGCTTTAAACTATGGGGGGGTGCCAGGTTGCACGTTCTCCTATGGTGTGATATCTCTGCCACCGCCACTCCCCCACTGGGTCAAGTCCCAGGGAGTACAGTACTGGGATTTCTCCTCTGTGGCCCACAATTTGACTCACTGTTCTTGAGTACGCAGATGTAGCTGTACTGGACTCGGTGAATTCACTGCTGCTGCCGCCGGTGGCAATATTGCGCCGCTGTCACGCCCTCGGCCGTGAGGCTGGCGTATTTTTTCTTCTTTGGTTTTGAGTTCCACTTTGAGTCTCTGCAGTGTGTGCTGAGCTCAGCCACTGGGAGCTTTAAATACTCTCTGCGCCGAGAAATCCCGCCTGGCTGTTCCACAGCGGCTCACCTTGGCTTGCTGTAGCCGTCCGATGAATTCGCTGCTGCCGCCGGCAGTATGGCGCTGCTGCCATGTCCTCGGGGGTGAGGCCGGTGTATCTCCTCTGTGGCTCTGAGCTCTGTTCTCAGTCCGCTTTCTCTCTGGAGCCTGGTGGTTTTTTTGTTTCTCTGGTGATGGTGTTTTCTGGCTATGAAAGGCACTGATTTTGTGGTAATGGAGATTGGTTGTTAGCGGGGCTCTTAAGCCCCGCTTTTCTCGGTCGCCATCTTCCCGGAAGTCTCCGTAAATCATATTTAAACCAGGTGAGGCAACAGGTTCCTGTAGTCCCAAAAACGGGAGCCTGAGGCAAGAGTGTCTCTTGAGCACAAACTTTGAGACCAACCTAGGCAATGCGTTGAGACCCCATCTTTAAACACACACACACACAAAAAAAAAAAAAAAAAAAAAAACAGAGAGCTTGGCCTGATGGTGCCTGCCTGCATTCAAGTATTTGGAAGGCTGAAACAGCAGGATTGCAGGTTCAAGACCAACCTCAGCAACTTAGTGAGACTCTCAGCGACTTAGAAAGATCTTGTTTCCAAATAAAAAAATAAAATAGGGCTTGGGGTGTAGCTCAGAGGTAGGCACAGAGAACCTAGCATTTTGGCCCTGGTCACACAGCCAGTAAATAGCCAAGACAGGATTCAAATGCCACCACACCTGACTTGAAGCCCTCGTTATTCCCACCTCCTCTTAATGGCCCATTAATTTTCACTCACTGTTTTCAGTGGCTTATATCAATTAACTCACTTAATCTTTACAGTCTTTGAAGAGGGTTTATTGTCTTCCCTTCATACATGGGGGCACTGAGGCAGCGACAGATGAAATAATTTGGCCCAGGTTCATGCTGCTAGCAGATGGTGAAGCTGGGTTGTAACTCCAGGCAGTGTTGACAATACAATAATGCTTCTCTAAAGCTGTAACTCAGAGTTTGTCTTCTTAGAAATAAATTTTGAAGTCCTCTTCCATGGTGATCACTTTTAGCCATAGAAAACATCTTCCTTCCCACTCCCTGTTGCCTCCTGGTTTTTGACCTGCAGTAGACAAGATCATGAGCCTCCTGGTAGCAGGAGCCCACAGTCACTCAGCAGCCTCACTCTGAATCAGGCATCAGGATGCAAAGTCCAGCCCCCACAACCTCTCTATTAGCTTCCACATCTGTGAAGTGGGGACATGAATCCTATCTCATGTGACTGCTATAAGGATTAAACATGTGTGTGACTGTAAATATTCTCACCCCAGTGGCCAGCAGCATTCACTAAATGGTAGTTATCATTAATACTATTATCATTACAATTACTATCATATTACTGTGTTACTACTATACCAGGAACAAAAAAACACATTGATGAGAGTGATAGGTTGGGCCCCCCTCTTCCCCCCACAGGACCCCACAGCAGGGACAGGAGGTGAAACCCTGGAAGCCAGAAGCAAAGATATCACGAGAATCCAGGTGTCATGAGCTCCCAGACATCACAAGGCTCTAGATGTTATGAGAGACTCGGCATTCCTATAAGATTCCCTGACTTCCTCTCTACCACGTGACTCTGCTGACCAACCATTACCCTGCTTGACCATGTGGCTCTGCTGCTCGGTCATTGGTCCCTTTCCCCATAGCAACAGACCTCACCAGAAGGTAACAGGTCTGATTAAAGCAGCTGTTTGAATAACTTGGCTGGTGTTTACCTCCTTCGCAACTTCCCAGCTCAATTTTAATGTTACAAAGAGTACTTGACATTTTGGGTTATATATGTGTGTGCTATTTTCAAAGGGAGATGCATTTCCAGTCTTGTAGAAGGCATATTCTGTCTTCAAAAATTCTCCTACAAAACTATCACTGAACCTACTTTAAATGACTTGAGAGAGTTGTGATTGGGTGTAATCCCCAGCCCACAATGTTTGTTTTTTTATTTATTTATATTTATTTACTTATTTATTTATTTGTGGTGCTGGGGATGGAATCCAGGGGCATTGTACCTCTGAGATACACCCCAGCCCTACTTTTTTGCCTCTTTATTTTCAAATCAGGGTCTCCCTGAGTTGCAAGGGGCCTTGCTAAGTACCTGAGACTGTCCATGAACTGAGATCCTCTGTTCTCTGCCTCCTGAATTCTGGGATTACAAGCGTGTACCACCATGTCTGGCTCAATGTTTGCTTTTTAAAGGAGTTCATGCAGGGTGTGGTAGTGCATACTTGGAAGGCTGAGACTAGAGGATCACAGGTTTTTGGCCAGTCTCTGAAACCTAGTGAGACCCTGTTTCAAAATAAAAAATAAAAAAATTGGGCTGAGGGCATAGCTAAGAGGTAGAAAGCCCCTGGGTTCAATTTCCAGTACCACAAAAAATAAATAAATAAAAGTAAAATATAGGAGTCCATGCAGTCAGTTGAACATGGTGGTACACACTTATAATCCCAGTACTTGGGAGGCTGAGACAGGAGGATTAAAAATTTACAGACAACCTCAGCAACTTGGTGAGGCCCTCTCTACCTAGAGAGACCCTGTTTCAAAATAAAAAATAACTGTGGCTGGAAGTGTAGCTGGGAATAGAATGCTCCTGGGTTCAATCCCAGTACCACAGGGAAAAAAAAAAAAAGAAAGAAAAGAAAAAAATTCAGAGCAATGAGAACTTGAAACAATACTATTCTTTATGGTAAAACACCATAATCTAAAGAATAGCAATTATTTATCACAAGTGAAAAATCAAAAATTCCTTTTCATACTTTTATTGATGCATTGTAATTATAGATCATAGTGAGATTCAAAGTGGTACAAACATACATACACACTCACTTGGTGTATTTCCTTCTGCATCCCACTCCTCTCCCTTTTCTCCCTATACATCTCAGTGAGATTGGTAGTATTATCTTCATATATGAACATATCATTATGTCTCAGTCAGCATTCTCACTGATAAAATCCAAAATGACTGACCGCACAATAGAAGAAGGAAGATTTATTTGCTTACAGTTTTTTGGAGATTCTGGGTTCAGTCTATGAGGCCAGGGTCAGAACCTCAGAGCATGGTAGCAGGAAGTAGAGAGGGAGAGAATACAAAGTTTCACTTTCACATCATGGAAGCCAGAAGCAGAGAGAGCCAGCAACCAAGGCACAAGTAGAAACTTCCCAGTAAGAGCCCCAAAGTCCAGAAAATTAAAACAAGAATGAACAACGAGAATAGAATTAAACTAAAACGTTTCTCTTCATCAAAGGAAACCATCAAGAGTATAAAGAGAGAGCCTACAGATGAAATATCTTTGCCAGCTAATCCTCTGATAGAAGACTAATATTTAGAATATATAAAGTACTTAAAAAGGTAGGCATGGTGGTGCATGCTTGTTATCCTAGCATTTAAGAGGCTGACTGGAGGATAGTGGTTCGTGGACAGCTTCAGCTATTAGTGGGGACCTTTTGCAACTCAGTGAGACCCTGTTTCAAAAATAAAGAATAAAAAAATAGAATTGGGAGTGTCGCGTGGAGGTAGAATGCCCCTGAGTTCCAGCCCCAGTACCTCACAAAAGAAAAAAAAAGTACTTAAAAGACTTAACACTAAAAAAAGTCCAATAAAAAAATGGGCAATTGAATGAAAGAGACACTTAATAAAGAAGAAATACAAATGGCCAATAAATGTATGAAAAATGTTCAACCTCTTTTGTAATCAGGGAAATACAAACCAAAACCACACTGAGATTTCATCTAACTCCAATTAGAATGGCAATCATCAAGAAGTCAAATAGCAATAAATTTTGACAAGAATGTGGGGAAATAGGAACTCTTCTACACTGTTTTTGGGATTGCAAACTAGTCTAGCCCCTATGAGAGCAGTGTGGAGATTCCTCAGAACACTGGGAATGAATCCACTATATGATCCAGCTATATCACCCCTGGGTATCTGTCCAAAGGGACTGAAATCAGAATATTAGAGTAATACATGCAAGAGCATGTTTACAACAACACAATTCACAATGGCCAAATCATGGAATAGGTGTCCATCAACAGATAAATAGATTACAAAATTATAGGATATACACACAATGGAATTCTACTCAGCAATAAAGAAGAAAAAAAAATTATGTGCCTTGCATGAAAATGGATGGATCTGGAGAATAGTAAGCTAAGTGAAATTATCCACAAGGTAAAGGATCATATTTTCTCTCTGGTGCGGAAGATAGGGAGTAATCGGGATTCAAGAGGGGCTTTAGACAATGGGGGAGAAACCCCAGAGGATGGAGAGAGGAGGTCTGGGGTAGGGGAAAGGAGAATTAATGAAGGAAGCACTTCCATATATACATTATGTATATATGTCAGAATAGGAATGCCAATCTCAATACCCCATATGGGGAAAGGGGAGTGGGGATGAGTTAGTGCAAAACTCACCAACTGCTGTGCTCATGTATGTCACTATCACTATGAGTTACATTATGATGTGAGAATACAAGACTATAATGCACCAATCAAAGTGTTTAAAAAAATAAAACGAATCTTCTACCAGGGATTCATAAGTGGCCCTTGAATGATCAGTGCCCACCTCCCATCTAATTGAGGAAGATCACTATTATATATATAAAAAATGTTTAATTTTCTTGAGGCCCCTTTTGGTTTTGGTCTCCAGGCATCTTTGAATTTACTCAAAGTTGGTGTCTGGATCAAAGGCCAATCAGGACCTGTGTCCAGATACAACAAAAAATTTTAAATTGGTACCTGTAAATGGTGGTTGAATCTGACAAGGCTTGCAGTAAAAACTGAAAATGCCGAGTTCTTTAGGCCATGATACAATTAGGGTGTCCTAGGTTCATAAGACCAGAAAAGATCCGTCTAGAGGATCAGTTAAACCTGAGGCAGAGAGAGCTGAGTGCCAGTCACTCGCTTGCTGTCCTTGCGACCAAGCTGCAGCTCACTAGGTTGGGATGCTCACACAGTACTACACACCAGTTAAGATGACTGCACTGTGCGGGTCTGAACACCAACCTGAGCCTCATGGACCTTGTGCTCATACCACCTGAGTTAAAACTAAGAGCTGTGAGTAATACAGTACAGTCCTGTAGAATGCTGATTTTCCCTTGGCCCAGATTTCCCTTGATTCTAAAATATATACAGGTTTCCTCTTGACTGGAAAATCAATCTAAGAGTCTGGATCTTCCTATAAAGTCTGAATCAATATGACTCAGTTTTTTAAAGGATTGTAACGGTTCAGGGAGACAGAGGAGGGAGGCAGTATCTTTCACTGAGGCGATTGTAACTCTCAGAGTATCACTCCACAGGTGTGATGCTATCAGGGTGTCTTGTTCTCAAGGTATCTTTGTCAGCACCGGGTGCCAGCACAGTCGGAGCACAGAAGAGAGAAGTACACCCTTTGCTTCTCATTGTTGAAGTTAGTTTATCTCTCAGATTCTGGCAAGTTCTGGTGAAGTTGGAGTCGGTTTGCAATCTCCTGTAAGAAGTTCTGCAAAATTCTACATTGGAGAGGATTGTATAGACTGAATATGTATGAAGTTGTTTCCATTTCTCAAGAGCCCTGAAGAGTAAGACTAACTTTAATTCTGTGAGTTATGAATCCTGTGAGGAGAGTGTTTGTAATCAATATCCTAATATTCCCTGATGACTGTCAACTAAGAGAAGAGGTAGGATTTCCCTCTGAGGTGCTGAGGACCACAGAGTAGCAGCTTGCCCTGAAGTTGCCTGTCCTAGCATCGCCACAGAAAGAAGGCAGGAGGATGCACGGCAGCACACATGAGAACTCTCTTGATCAGATATTAAAGGTGAGCGATTAATATGGTCAGGATTCCTGCCATCTATAAGGTACCTTACGGAAGATACCTTGGAGATGACACCTTTATTTCTCTTCCCTATTCTCTTTTTTTTAAATCCTGGAGATTGAATTCAGAGGCAGTCTACCTCTAAGGTACACTCCCAGCCCTATTTTATTTTTTTTATTTGAAATAGGGTTTCACTACATTGCTGACAGCCTCATTAAGCTGCTGAGGCTGGCTGTGACTCTGTGATCTTTTT
Source organism: Muscardinus avellanarius (assembly GCF_963383645.1). Classification (NCBI taxonomy): domain Eukaryota; kingdom Metazoa; phylum Chordata; class Mammalia; order Rodentia; family Gliridae; genus Muscardinus; species Muscardinus avellanarius. The sequence continues at coordinate 28,257,080 of NC_137795.1, read as the reverse complement.
GTCTCAGCCTCCCAAGTACTGGGATTACAGACATGTGCCACATGCCCAGCTTCTCTTCCCTATTCTTGGAGATTTTTGTCACTCCTGCCCTGCCCTCAACCCCCAAAACACACATAAACATAAATGTAACGACTGTTTATAAGTGAATGTCAACTTCAGGTCATATGATGTCCTAGACTGCTCTCTACCATGTTGTCTACAAGGACTAATGACCTAAAGATATAAATATCATTTTCTGGAATATTATTGCGTTTGAGCCTTGACAAATATAAAGTGTCCATGTGACAGCAGATGCAGTGTTTTAAAATTTTTCTGTTCTTTTTTCTTTTGCTTTTCCTAGTCATGCCTTCTCTTTAAAGAGCTCAAAGTATCTCTTTGGGTATACTGTGAGTAGGGCGGTAATTAGGAATAAAAGAAGTAATAGATCCTTTGGAGGAGGGTAGTAGGGATTGAACTCAGATGCATTCTACCTCCAAGCTATCTCCAGCCTTTTCCTATTTTTTATTTTGAAACAGGGTCTCACCAAGTTGAGGGTCTCACTAAGTTGCTGAGGCTGGCCTTGAACTTGCAATCCTCCTATCTCAGTCTCCCAAGCACTGGGATTATACATGTGTACCACTACACCTGGCAATAGTCTCCTGACATGGGAACTAGAACTTTGCAATGTCCTACCTGTCAAGCAGAAAGAAAAGATTTTTCTACCTTTTGTTTGCACCCACTTAACATTTTAGGCACAAGAGTTGACAAACCAAACCATAGAACTTTTCCTCTTTTCACAAATAAACTTCCTACTCTGAGGTAGAAACAGAATAATTGAGGAAAAGTAAAAGGAAATCTTCCTCTAAAGGTTCAGGGGATAGTGAGAAGAAAAAAAGAAAACCAAGACAAGAAAGGTAGACAGTGGAAAACTCATGCATCAAGGTGGTCATTTTGCCCATTTGGGATTCTGGGGTAACTATGTCTCCTGGCATCACCTCACAGAGATGTCTGCTGAGCATGGTGGCACAAGCTCGTAATCACAGTACTTCGGAGGCTGAGACAGGAGGATCATAGGTTCATGGCCAGCCTCCACTACTTGGTGAGGCCCTCCTCAACTTAGTGAGACCCTGTTTCAAAATAAAGAATAAATCCGGGCGTGGTGGTGCATGCTTGTAATCCTAGTAATTGGGAGGCTGAAACAGGAGGATCACACAGGTTTGAAGCCAGCCTCAGCTACTTAGTGAGGCTGTTAGCAATTTAGTGAAACCCTGTTTCCAAATAAAATATAAAATAGGTCTTGGAGGTAGAAAAGCCTCTGGGTTTCACCACCACTACCACAAAAAATAAGAAAGAAAGAAAGAAAGAAAGAAAGAAAGAAAGAAAGAAAGAAAGAAAGAAAGAAAGACTGACTTCCGGGAAGATGGCGACCGAGAAAAGCGGGGCTTAAGAGCCCCACTAACAACCAATCTCCATTACCACAAAATCAGCGCCTTTCATAGCCAGAAAACACCATCACCAGAGAAACAAAAAAATCACCAGGCTCCAGAGAGAAAGCGGACTGAGAACAGAGCTCAGAGCCACAGAGGAGATACACCGGCCTCACGCCCGAGGACGTGGCAGCAGCGCCATACTGCTGACGGCAGCAGCAAATTCACTGGACGGCTACAGCAAGCCAAGGTGAGCCACTGCGGAACAGCCAGGCGGGATTTCTCGGCGAAGGGACATCTAAAGCTCCCAGTGGCGGAGCTCAGCACACGCTGCAGGGATTCAGAGTGGAAATCAAAATCAAGAAGAAATAAGCCAGCCTCACAGCCGAGGGCGTGGCAGCGGCGCCATATTGCCACCGGCGGCAGCAGCAGCGAATTCACCAAGTCCAGTACGGCTACATCTGCGAACTCAAGAACAGTGAGTCAAATTGTGGGCTACAGAGGAGAAATCCCAGTACTGTACTCCCTGGGACTTGACCCAGTGGGGGAGTGGCGGTGGCAGAGATATCACACCATAGGAGAACGTGCAACCTGGCACCCCCCATAGTCTAAAGCAGCCTCTATCGACTCCCTGGGTCGGAGACTCTGTGATACAACCCAGTAAAGGAGTAGTGGGGTCTGAGATGCTACAGACTCGAGATCCAGAACACCTTAAGTGAAGTCATAGTGACCCAAGGGAAGAACCCAGAGAAGGCCCAAACTTCCTAAATCATGGGAAAGAGGAATAACACTGGAGCAATGAATGCCCACAACCCCACAACATCAGAACCCGATAAAACAGAAAATCAGAGATTTCTAGAAGATCAAATCAGGAAAATAACTGTAGAAATAATAGAGGTGCTTTGTAAAGAACTCAGAGAGAGCCAAAAAGAGAAAGGATGCAATTAATGAAGTAAAGGCCTCAATTCAAAGCACAAACAACCGATTAGACCACATGGAGAACAGAATCTCACTCTTAGAAGACGATCATTCCAAAAATGAACGCATAGTTTCTAATCTAGAAAAAAATATCCGACAGCAGGAATCTGATATTGAAGAAATATGGGCCCATTTTAAGAGAGCTAACCTAAGAATAATTGGAATAGAGGAGGGAAAAGAAAGTGATACCAAAGGGATCAACAATCTCTTCAAGGAAGTAATAGCAGAAAATTTTCCAAACATAGAGCAAGAGGTCGATACACAGGTCCAGGAAACTTATAGAACTCCCTTTAGACAGGATCGGAGAAGAGGATCTCCACGCCACATAATTGTCCAAATGACCAATGTGGAAGCCAAGCAGAGAATCTTAAAGGCAACAAAAACAAAGGGCCAAGTGACATTCAGAGGCAAACCAATTAGAATCACTCCAGACTTCCCAAACCAAGTTATGAGAGCCAGAAGGGCTTGGAGTAACATATTCCAAACTCTGAAAGAAAACAACTTCCAGCCAAAAATTTCCTACCCAGCAAAACTTTCTATCAAATTAGATGGAGAAATAAGAAGCTTCCATGACAAACAGAAACTGAAGGAATTTATGTCTTCAAAACCAGCACTAGAGAAAATACTCAAAGAGATTAACTACAAAGAAGAAATAGGTAACACACACCAGAATCAGAGAAACAAGATTTTCCATCCAACAGACAACTAAGATTGGTTATCTGTGGAGACTCATTATTTATGTTAGTCTTTTACCTATCTCTAAATTGTATTGTTTGCCTTTATTGTTAATTTTTAGGATTTCTAGTTGGAATATTAATATACCTTCAGATATAGCATTTGGAAATATTTTATCCCATTCTATTAGTAACTTTTAACTCTGTTTACATTGTCTTTGGATATACAATATTTTTTTATTTTTTAGGGAGTTTGTATACTCTTCTGTTGCCTGTGCCATTGAAATCATATCCAAGAAATCACTGCCAATTTCAATGTTGTAAGGTTTTATGACCCAGATTTTCTCCTAAAAGTTTATAGTCTTCAGATTTATATTTAGGTCTTTTATCTATTTTGAGTTAATATTTGTATATGGGATTAGGTAAGGGTCCAATTTTATTCTTTTCCATGTAATTATTATTTTTCAACAATATTTAAAAGATTATTATTTCCACCACCAAATGTTCGTGGAAACATTGTCAAAAATAACTTGACAATATAGGGAAGAGTTTAGCTCTAGGCTTGTATTTAACTCCAATGGTTTATATATCTGCCTTTAGAACAGTACTACACTATTTCAATTATTGTAGCTTTATATGGTTTGAAATCAGAAAATATATATCTTCTAGCTTTGTTCTTTTTCAAGATCATTGTGGGTATCTAGAGTCCATATTCCATATTAGGATAGATTTTTTTTTCTGAAAAATAAATATATAAATATATGATAGTTTCACCAAAAAAAAAAAATAGAAAAAAAATATTCTCTGGTAAGAAAGAAAGTTAAAAGAAATATTGAAATGTTATCTTTAAGTCATCAAAAGCTTGGTATCAGACAAATGAAACTGTTATGTGAGATTATCATTTTTAAGTTTGGATAAATTGCTATAATACTAGATGTCAACCACTAAGCCAAGCATGGGAGGGAGGGATGGGGAGAGAATGGGGTGGGGATCGGGTGGGGGCTGACTGGGCGATGTGTGCATGTATGTCTACAAAAGTTTATATCCCACTATGATGTATGAATACAGTGCACCAATAAAAAATTTAAAAAAAGAAAGAAAGAAAGAAAATAAGAAGGAAAGAAAGAAAGAAAGAAAGAAAGAAAAGAAAGAAAGAAAGAAAGAAAGATATGGTTAGAGATATAGCTCAGAGGTAAAATTCCCTTGGTTCAATCCCCAGTACCGCAAAAAATAAAAAATAAATCCCAGCATAATTAGAAGACTGAAGTTCTAAGATTCCAGAAAGATAGAAAACAAGAGAGTCTAACTTGTACTCAGAAGCCTGCCTAGGAATCCATGTAACATAGATACATTGCTGAGGGCCAGAAGCCTGCCATGGGCCCTGCTGCAACTACAGCAGAGAGACAGAGACAGACAGACAGACATACAGAAACAACCCCACAGCAGATGTACTCAGGACGCACAGCCTGACCAGGGCTGGACAGCAGAGAGATTCAGAGTGTCTACAACAGAGAGTTGAAGACAGGCAAGTCAACAAGGAAGGGGGATGAGGCCTTGACTGAACCGGGGGGGAAAAAAAAAGACAAGTTTAAAAGCTACTGAAATCTGTAACCAAAACATGGATGAACTAACCCAAAGTACTCAAAGTACTCGCCAGTATGCCAGGGCAAAGTCATAGGGACCCATGCCCCCACCCCATTTTTCTACCCATCCTTCCACATAACGTCAGATAAGAGGCAGTGAAGAGTGAAAATGTGGGAAGCCTCAGAACCTGGGAATTACCTAAAGAGGTGGTTTAAATGACAGGATCAGAATACATTTCAAACCAGATTGAATAGGGTTTGTTTGGCTTTGTTTTTCTTTCCCACGCTACCTACCAGGTCACAAGACTAAATCAGTTAAAGACAAAACAAAACAAAAAACCTAAACCTCTTCTAAATTTCTGTGTTATGAGCAGTTTTGTAACCCTACTACCAAAATCCCAGATAAATATTAAATTTATATCACATTGATTTGATCCATAAAAATAAAATAAATTACTTCACCACTCAAAACTTTGCTGCAGAAAAGATCTTTAATTTATGAGAGGCATATAGAATAATCAATTAGCCAGGCATGGTGGCACATGCTTTTAATCCCAGCATTTGGGAGTCTGAGACAGGAGATTTGGGGTTTGCAGACAACCTTAGCTACTACTTAGTGAGGCCCTTTGCAACTCAGTGAGACCCTGTTTCAAAGTAAAGAATAAAAAATAGGACTGGGAGTATGGCTCAGAGGTAAAATACCCCTGGGTTCCATCCAAATGCTGGAAGAAGAAGGAGAAGGAGAAGGAGAAGAAGGGAATCAATTAGCCAGTAATCCCTGTACCTTGGAGGCTGAAACAGGAGGATCACAGGTTCGAGGCCAGCCTTAGCAATTTAGCAAGACCTTCAGCAACTTTGCAAGATTCTATTTCAAGTTTAAAAAATCAAATGGGTGTAGCTTGGAGATAGAATGCCCCAGGTTCAATGCCGGTAGCAAAATAAACAAAACAAAATAAAACAAAAAAAAACAGTCAGTACTCTTTGTGCTTCAATGTCCAATCTTTTCATCTCATGGATTATTATAACAGAGAACATTTACTCACAGTTCCTCCCCTCCACACCTTAGCATGGCTCAGGGTGGGCAGAGGATCCTTCCTAATTCCTTTGGTGTCTGGATCGGCCATGTGACTTGCTTTAGAGGATGGAATGTGGGCAGAAAAAAGAGAGCCTTCCGTGTTGATCCAACCAGCTAAGAAACATCACAGGTTTTCTGGGAAGAGCCCAGAGTGGCCGCTATTCCCTGCATAGCAACAGTGAGACATATCTAACTCCAGCTCACAGCTTGCAGGAGTATATTTATAAGTATAATATAAATATATGACTAGAAATAGAAATATATAAGTAATACATATAAATATATAATCTTTATATATAAATATATTCTTTATAGGTATATAAAGAATCTATATTCTTGTGGGGTGTGGTGGCGCACACTTGTAATCCCAGCGCTTAAGAGGCTGAGACAGGAGGATTGCACAGGTTCGAAGCCAGCCTCAGCTACTGAGTGAGGCTCTCAGCAACTTAGTGAGACCCTGTTTCCAAATAAAATATAATGGGTCTGGGAGTATAGCCCAGAGGTAGAAAGCCCCTGGGTTCCACCCTCAGTACCTCAAAAGAAATAATATATATTCTTTAAATAATTACTTAAAATCACAAACAATACACCAAGTTCTTATAAATATTTTAAACAACTTATCAGAGAGACAAAGCACATACCCAATATTAATATTATATTGATTTCTATTACTGCAGAATTCAGGTGGTTCAATGACTGCATCTCAGGTAGATTTGGAATCTGATCATATGGTCCAAAATGATTTAAACTCAAACTACTTGTTTAAATTGAAACTCCACTATAATTAAAACTCATCTTTGCTTTAAATTAATTGCCTTTCCTACAGATTTGATTTTGTAAAGCTTTTTTTTATTGGTGCATTGTAATTGTACATCTTAATGGAGGACGAGATGGTAGAGGCGCACACACACACGTCACCCAATTAGCCCTTCCCCAGTTCCACCCCATTCCCTCCCCCTCCCTCCTTCCCATGTTTGACGATTGACTTTGATATGTTTGTTAGTGTACATGCTATACATTAGGGAATTTCCTTCTTCCCCCTCACATCCCCTCAGGTCACCTTATTTGCTCATCTATAGTTTCTCCTTCTTCATCTAGAGCTCCTCCTATGACCCATTTTCTCCCTAGCTTCCACGTTTTAGGGAGGGCGTTCAATTTCTTATTTTTTGTGACTGACAAATCTCACTTAGCATAATGTTCTCCAGTTTCATCCATTTCCCTGTAAATGATATAATTTTGTTCTTTATGGCTGAGTAAAATTCCATTGTATACATATCCTATAATTTTGTAATCCATTCATCTGTTGAAGGACATCGTGGCTGGTTCCATAGTTTGGCAATGGTGAATTTTGCAGCTATGAACATAGATACACATGCATTAGTTTGGCAGTTTGGTTTCTATTCTTTGGGTAGATGCCCAGAAGTGGTATTGCTAGATCAAATGGTAAGTTCATAGTTCATTCCCATTCTTTTTTTTTTTTTTTTTTTTTTGTGGGTCTGGGGATGGAACCGAGGGGCATTCGACCTCTGAGCTACACCCCCTTCCCTATTTTTTATTCTCTGTTTTGGAACAGGGTTTCACGAAGTTCCGGAGGGCTTCACTAAGTAGCTGAGGCTGTCCGCAAACCGCTATCCTCCAGTCTCAGTCTCCAGAATGCTAGGATTACAAGTGTGTGCCACCATGCCCAGCTTCATTCCCATTCTTCTGAGGATTTTCCATACTGTTTTTCAAAATGGTTGCACTAATTTGCAATCCCACCAACAATGTATGAATTCCCACTTTTCCACATCCTTGCCAGCATTTGCTGTTGTTTGTGTTTTTAATGATTGTTGTTCTAGTTGGAGTTAGGAGTTAGAAATCTCAGGATAGTTTTGATTTGCATCTCTGTGATTGCTAATGATGTTGAGCATTTTCTCAGACATGTCTTGGTCATTTGAAATTCTTCTTCTGTGAAATATCTATTTAGTTCACTTGCCTTATTTTATTTTTATTTTTATTTATTTATTTATTTATTTATTTATTTATTTATTTATTTTTTGCAGTACTGGGAATGGAACCCAGGGGCAATCTACCTCTGAGCTATACCCCCACCCCTATTTTTTATTCCTTATGGTGTGTGTGTGTGTGTGTGTGTGTGTGTGTGTGTGGTACTGGGGGTGGAACCCAGGGGCTTTTCTACCTTCGGGCTATACTCCCAGACCTATTTTATATACTTTATTTGGAAACAGGGTCTCTACTAAGTTGCTGAGATCCTCACTAAGTAGCTGAGTCTGGCTTCAAACCTGTTTGATCCTCCTGTCTCAGCCTCCCAAGCTCCCAAGTGCACACTTGGGATTACAAGTGTGCACCACCACGACCGGCTTATTCTTTATTTTGAAACAGGGTCTCTCTGAGTTTCAAAGGTCCTACTAGGTAGTAGCTGATGCTGTCCACAAACCACAATCCTCCTGTCTCAGCCTCCCATGCTGAGATTATAAGCTTGCGCCACCATGCCTTCTTATAATACTCTTTTAAAACATATCTTTTTAGCCAGACATATTATTAATTGGAAAAACCCTATTACTAAATTATTTAGTAATTACCTTCATTAATAAGAAAAAATTTAAAAAATTTATTCATCTTCACCTTTCTTTTATATCTACCTTTTAAAATACTATAACTTTTTTCTTTAATATCATTATGAACTTAAAATAATGCAAATAATCTTTCGACTCTTAACCTATTTTTTTTTTCTGTTGGTACTGGAGATGGAACCCAGGCAAATTCTACCTACAAGCTACACCCCCAGCCCTTTTTATTTTGAAATAGAGTCTTGTTAAGTTGCTGAGGGTGGTCTCCAGCCTGCAATCCTCCTGTCTCAGCCTCTCAGGTACTGGGATAACATGTGTGTGCCACCACATGTGGCTTCTTCTTAACTTTTCAAAACTTAAAAAGTGGGAGCTCAGAGCCAGGCGTGGTGGCGCATGCTTGTAATTCCACCATTCAGGAGGCTGGGACCGGAGGATGGCGGTTCTCGGACAGCCTCAACTACTTAGTGAGGCCCTTTGCAACTCAGTAAGATCCAGTTCAAAAGAATAGCCAGGCGTGGTGGCACACGCTTGTAATCCCCACGCTTGTGAGGCAGAGACAGGAGGATCGCACAGTTTCTATGCCAGTCTTGCTGGCTTAGGAGACCCTGTTTCCAAATAAAAATATAAAAATAGGTCTGGGAGTATAGTCCGGAGGTAAAAGGGTTTCCAGGAGCCCCAGTACCACCAAAATAAATAAATAAATAAATAAATAATAGGGCAGGGCGTGTAGCTTGGAGGTCGAATGCCCCTGGGTTCCATCCCCATACCCGCAAAAAAAAAAAAAAAAAAAAAAAAATAGTGGAGCTCCTTTAATTTGATTCCTTTGCCCTCTCAGCACTTATCCTAACACATTTTTAAAGAATCCTTCTTCTTTTCTGGCAATAGAAGGATATTTCCTGACCCATTTAAATTTGTTTTCCTGTCTCAAGTCTTGGAAACTGCCATCTTCTAAGGAGTTCAGGCTCCTTCTAGTGGATGAAAGCCTTCTAGACAGCACTGTGGGCATTCTGGGTAATGTGAGAGCTGGTGGGGAGTGCCGTTGTCAGCACTGCCACTGTGGGACCTTCTGAGAAGTCAGAGGCCTGGAAAATGTGTCTTTTTCAAGCCTTGAATTCATACTGATTTGCTATGCCCTACTTTTCTTGTAGTCTGGGGCTTCACTGGCCTCTAAGACTTATTACCACACTTATTTTCTAGTGACAAGATGCCAGACCTAATTCACACGCACACACACACACACACACACACACACACACACACTAATTAAAACTCACACTCATATAGATTTTCAGATGTGAAGAGGAAGGGTTTAAGGGAGGGCTATAAAAGAAAATTTATATTTGAATTCTAATTTATTTCTTTAATCTATGTGAATATTAGTATATAACAGAAGAAATTAGAATCTACAAGGATTCAAGAAAGTCATTTTAGAGACAAAATAGGGACATTCATAAGCAAGAAAAAACCCAAACCTTCTGTTTTAACCAACCTTCATTCCTCTGAGTTCAAACTGGGTTTCCAGTTTGCTAGGAAAAGTAAAGTATTCATTTTAACTTCGCACTTGGCAGTGACAGAGCCCTCCATGATCTCCAGGGACTTTAGAACTATGTCTACAATCCCCGCGAGCTTTCTCTAATGCAGGAAATGCAATTTTTTGTACTCTGGGGGAAAACTGCATTTTCCCCTCTTTTTCTAGGAAAACCAGGTATCACTTGCTTGAGTCTGAAGTTTTATTTGTTCTTCCCATTGGTTGCAGATTTTCAGACATAGTTGCACCCAGCCCTACCCAGAGGCCTGGAATGATGATGAATGCCAGGTTTTGGGATGCACCAGCTGCTCTGTAGTGTTCAGTGGGGCCGCATCTGAGTGAGGGCTCGGAGTCCTCCCAGCCCCCTTGTCACTGTCAGAGGGCAGAGAGGGATGCTCCTGCCTGGTGGATCAGCTTTAGCACAGAGCTCACGTGACCTGGAGTATCTCTAAATATTTGGATTTTGAATGGGGCATGTTGGTACATGTCTGTGATCCCCGCACTTGGGAGGGTGAGACAGAAAGATCACAGGTTCGAGGACAACCTCAGCATTTTAGCGAGGTCCTCCACAACTTAAGGAGAGCCTGTCTCAAAATTTAAAAAAATAAAATAATACGGTCTGGGGGTGTCATTCAGTGGTAGAACACCCCTGGGTTCAATCCCCATTACCTAATAATAATAAGAATAAAATTAATAATAATAAAAGTCTAGAGAAGCTGGAAGGAATTATCTAGAAAAAGTCTAGATCATGGTTCTCCAGTGAAAAGAGAACAGGAAGCAGAATTTCTTCCAACTTTACGGAGTCACTCTAATGTGTGTGTTTGCAGGATAGGCGATGGTGCTAAGAAGGGAGAAAGGTAGTTAGTTGTAAGCACAGGAGAACACACAATCGTCAAAAACGGTGGGATCAGTGGTGGAAGGGGGCAGATGGATACTTGAGAGGAGCTAGGCTCAGTGAACATGACTCAGAAAAAGTACTCACTTCCTCCAGTCAATCTGACCTAGGAAGTAAAATAAGATGGGCAAAGTTATTCACTGCAACAGATGTTTATCAGTCATCTGGTCTGTGCTGGGCACTGTAGTAGGGGTTAGAATCACAGCCATCAGAGCTCAGAGACTGCCCCAGCTAGGAAGACTAGAGGCATAAACCCACAGGGAAGCCCTTTGCTCTGGGGAATCAGCTGAAGCTATGCCGTCCCTGCATCTCCAGGTGTGCCTGTGAGAGAGCTATTCTGCCGTGCCAGATTGGGGGCTGTCGTCTGGTACAAGTTGGTTACTGGTCACCCATTCCTTTGATGGATTTCACCTGCTCATTCAGGTAATGCGTCTCAATTACGTCACACAAATGGGGGTCACTTTTGTCAGTGGTCAATTTGGGTAGTTCTGGTAATGACTGATTGATGCATTCTTCCACCTCTGCTCTCAGCTGCTGGCCCAGTAGTCATGTCTGGTTTCTTGCTATCCTGGAGGAAGATCTGGCCTCATTAGTTCTGCAGCTTCTTCAGCTTCTCATTGGATTGATCAAGAAAGTACTTAGCAACATTCTTCAAAGCCACATCATCATGATGGGAGAAGTAGGCCAGGGGCGGGAAGCTGTTCACAGGGAGAGCTCCAAGTTGTCTGGCGGTTGGTGGCCTCAAAGTCCCGGGGGTACTTCTGGCATCTCTGCAAGGAGATCTGGTCATCAAGGCAGTGGCTGATGAGAGGCACTGGCTGGGACAGCCAAAGGGGCCTTAGGTGGCCCAAGGATGCCGTGAGGAGGTGGCAAATGGCTTCTGGCTCTGGGCTGACCGGTAGAGGTGGTGGCCGGAGAACCAGGTTCTGCCCAAGCACTGTTAAAGTAGGAAACCATGGTGACTCTGGGCAAAGAAGTCTGGCCCATACAGTTATTCTTACTTGCTGTTATTGTATGATCTCTTGCAGGAAAACATCTCTTCATGCTTTAAAACCCAGATATTTCTATACAGACTTTCTCCATAGCCACAGGGAAAGAAAATGGCTTTTTCCTCTGGGCTTTTGTGTTACTTTAGACATGCCCATGCTAAAGCCCTCATCGTGTTTCTATTTATATGACATTTTCTCCATACTCTTCCCCCATTTCAAATATCTTGCTTAAACTGGGTGTGGTGGTGCACACTTGTAATCCCAGTATTTGGGAGGCTGAGACAGAAGGATCACAGGTTCACGGCCAGCCTCAGCTACTTAGTGAGGTCCTCAGCAACTTAGTGAGACCGTGTTTCAAATTAAGAATAAAAATTAGGGATGGGGGTATAGCTTGGAGATAGAATGACCCTGGGTTCAATCCCCAGTACTACAAATATATAATATATAATATATATATTGCTTATTACCCAGTATATAATAGACATTGTCGCCTAAATGACCCAGGTCAGTACTGCATTATGCAGTCAAGCATGGCAGCCAAGTAGGCAAGAGCAGAGCTAAGCTGGGGTCCTGACGTCTGCCCAGCGGCAGACAAGAAAAGATGTCACAGCTGTGGAGGACACTCATGCAGGCAGGGAAGTCACACAGGGTCCAGGGACACAGCAAGGGTGGACACATAGGTCCAATTACATGGAGGGACCCGGCTCACTCTGTAGATGGGTGCCTGATACTAGTGGAGAAACATCTCCCTCTATTTTCAGGATCAGTATAATAGGATAGGAGGGTGGGCTTGAGGGGTCAGATTGCCTGCTCTCTTCTATGTCTGCACCCTAAGGCAAACTGCTTGATCTCTCAAAATCTCGGTTTCCTCATCCATAAGTGAGGGCCATGGTATTCCTTGTATTATATTTTATTGTTCCCATTAAATGGGATGACAAAAGTGGGTTATCTAGCACAGTGCCTACCACATAGTGAGCACTCAGTATCTGATGTCTGTTTATTACTTTGGCCACATTTTTGGGGGTGAGGTGCTACTGGGGATTGAACCCAGCAAAGCTACACCCCAGCCCTATATTTTATTCTTTTTTTGTGTGTGTGTGTGGGTCTGGGGATGGAACCCAGGGGCATTTGACCTCTGAGCTACACCCCCTGCCCTATTTTTTATTATTTATTTTGAAACAGGGTCTCACTGAGTTGCAAAGGGCCTCACTAAGTAGCTGAGGCTGTCCGTGAACCACGATCCTCCTGTCTCAGCCTCCCGAATGCTGGGATTACAAGCATGCACCACCATGCCCTGCTTATTTTATTCTTTATTTTTGAAACAGGGTCTCACTGAGTTGTGGAGGGCCTCACTAAGTAGCTGAGGCTGTCCGCGAACCATGATCCTCCTGTCTCAGCCTCCCGAATGCTGGGATTACAAATGTATGCCACCATGCCTGGCTTTTTTTTTTTTTTTAAAACAATGTCTGGCTAAGTTATTCAAGGTCTTGTTAAAATGCTGAGATGACCTTGAACCTATAATCCTCCAGTCTCAGCCTCCAGAATACTGGGATTATAGGCATGCACCACCATACCTGGCTCTGGCTATAAATTTTAATTTGCCTTAGGAAGTAGCTTATTCTTTTCAGGAGAACCTCTCTATCTGATTCAATGAACTGGATATATGGCATGGAGTTTGGCAAATACTCAGAGGAAAGGACAATATCTCCTACATTCAGAATTCCCTTTGGCACTTAGCTATCTTATATAATCAGTATTTAAGTGCCTACTGTGTTAGGTAGTTTATGGCACTAGACACTAATTATTTTTATTAAGTGGATTACTAACAAATGATGTGGAACAGCAAAGTTAATAGAGGGAAGTGAAATGGTTTACTAACTTATATGATGAGAAAATATTCCATTTGCAATCTATTATAGTGTCTGACCTGGCTTAGTGCTTTGCATAAATATTTATACACTTGAATGAGTCAAGATGGTCGTGAGATGTTCTGCATCTATTTTAAGTACTCAGGGGGTCCAGAGTCAACACTTACATTCATTAAGTAAATATGAGGCAGAACTAAATGCCTGGGACTCAAATCCTTTCATTTGATGATTTATTTTCATGTTGTCTTCTTTAACTAAAACAGTGTTTCAATTACAAGTTGTGGTTACAGTGAATTAGAGTTTGACCCACAGGCAAACAACCAATTAAGCAACTGCAAGAAATGTTAACAACCTCATTAGGTTTCAGTTCCTTGAGGATATTGGAGATATCGCCTTTCATTCTGGAGTCTTTCGTTAGAGCACTTATGGATATAACTCATTTATATTTTATCTACTTTTTCTTGTGGTACTGGAGATTAAACCCAGGGGTATTCTATCTCTGAGCTACACCCCAGCCCTATTTTATCTTTTATTTTGAAACAGGGTTTCACTATGTTGCTGAGGCTGGCCACCAATCTGCAATCCTGTCTCAGCCTTTCAAGTACTGAAATTACAGGCATGAACCACTGTGCCCAGCAACTTTTTTTTTTTTTTTTTTTTGGTAGTACTAAGGGTGGAATCCAGGAGCTTTTTCTACCTCTGGGCTATACTCCCAGACCTATTTTATATTTTTATTTGGAAACAGGGTCTCACAAAGTTGCTGAGAGCTGCACTAAGTAACTACTTTGAACCTATGCAATCCTCCTGTCTCAGCCTCCCAAGCACTGGGATTACAAGTATGTGCCACCACGCCCAGCAACTCATATCTTTTAAACTGAGGATGGGAATAAGTTATACTTTTTGTTTTCCAATTTAAGAATCAGTTGAAGTTGCTGGGTGTGGTGACACACATCTATAAACTCAGTGCTTGGTAGGCTGAGACAGCCTCATCAAATAGTGAAGCTCCCATCAAACTAGGTACAACCTGCTTCAAAATAATTTTTTTTTTTTTTTTTTTTTTTTTTTTTTGGTGTTACTGGGGTTCCTGGAAGCCCTTTTATCTCCGGGATATACTCCACTCCCAGACCTATTTTTTACTTTTTTTTTTATGTGGAAACAGGGTCTCTTAAGCCAGCCAGGCTGGCTCCGAACCAGCGCGATCCTCCTGTCTCAGCCTCCCAAGCGCAGGGATTACAAGCGTGCACCACCATGCCCAGCCAAAATAAAATTTTAAAAAGGGCTCTGTGTTCAATCCTCAGAAACACAGAGGGGAGAGTGGGGTGGGGGGGGAGAGATATGAGGTTGGAAAACCAAATATGTCTGTCACTTTGATTGGAAAACAAACAACCACCACATTCCTGGGCATGGGCACTTGAATACTTTAAATGACAGAACTCCCTTTGAGATTTCTACCAAAAGTGTGTGGTTATGAAGGACATTTTCTCATCTTTTGGCCTGTGTGAATTTTTTTTTAATATGATATTGGGAAAGGAAAGGCAATCTGATCACTCTGAAAGCCTAAAATTTGATATGTGCAAGGAGTAAATAGTATCCATCAACTGAATTATTCAGTTAAGAGTTGAGAGGCAAGTGCTGTTCTTTTTTTTTTTTTTTTTTTTGGTGGTACTGGGGGTGGAACCCAGAGGCTTTCTACCTCCGGGCTATACTCCCAGACCTTTTTTATATTTTATTTGGAAACAGGGTCTCACTAAGTTGCTGAGCGCCTCACTAAGTAGCTGAGGCTGGCTTCGAACCTGTGCGATTCTCCTGTCTCAGCCTCCCAAGCGCGGGGATTACAAGCGTGCGCCACTACGCCCGGCTTTTTTTTTTTTTTTTTTTTTTTACTTTTTTTTTTTTTGTGTGTGTGTGGTACTGAGTTTCACTCCCAGACCTATTTTTATATTTTTATTTCGAAACAGGGTCTCTTAAGCCAGCAAGGCTGGCTTCGAACCTGCACAATCCTTCTGTCTCCGCCTCCCAAGTGTGGGGATTACAAGCATGCACCACCATGCCTGGATTTACATTTTTTTTTATTGGTGCATTGTATTTATGCATCATAATGGGGTAAAAAAAAAAACTTGTGTAGTCATAAATGCACACATTACCCAGCCAGCCTCCACCCAGTCCCCACCCCACCCCACTCCCTCTCCATCCCTCCCTCCCATACTTGGCTTAGTGGTTGACTATGATATGAATAAGTACATCCTGTGCTTTAAAGAGTTTCCTTCTCCCCCACTCCCATCCCCACAGTTAGGTTGCCTTATTTGCTCCTCTATAGGATCTCTTTTCACCTGGAGTTCCTCCCATGACCCCGTTCACCTTAGCTTTCACATATTAGGGAAAGCCTCTGATTCCTTACTTTATGTGACTAACTAATCTCACTTACCATAATGTCCTCAAGTTCCATCCATTTCCTGTAAAAACTGCAATTGTGTTTTTTTATGGCTGAGAAAAATTCCATTGTATACATATCCCACAGTTTTGTAATCCATTCATCTTTTGATGGACATCTTGGTTGGTTCCATAGTTTGGCTATGGTGAATTGTGTAGCTATGAACATAGATACACATGCATTAGTTTAATAGTTTGGTTTCCCTTCTTTGGGGTAGATACCAGAAGTGGTATTGCTGGATCGAATGGTAGATTTGTTCCCATTCTTCTGAGGATTCTCCATACAGTTTTCCAAAGTGGTTGCACTAATTTGCAATCCCACCAACAATGTTTTATAGTTCCCACTTCTCCACATCCTCGCCAGCATTTGCTGTTTGATAAGTAAAATAAAAAATTAAATGCGAGTAAAATAAAAATAATGTGCATACGGCGGAGTGTGAAAAACACGAGAGAGGTCCGGTACACGTGGCATGTAAAGTTTTAATGGCACGGCTCTCCCGGGGATCAGGGCGAGGCACCGTGGGGCCCCCGCGCCTGTCCGAAGCTTGAGGATGCGGGCTCTCCTTTTAAAGGCATGCATCTCGCGAGATGAGGGTTTACTCGCGGGAATGCCCAATTCTCGCGGGGGTTTCAGCCCCTCCCTTGCCCTGCAGAGGTCATGTGACACAAAGTCACATGAGTGCAGGACCCAACTTAACATTCCGGCCTTTTGATGGTAGGGATAATGGATGACGATTGGACCCTCTAGCTTCTTCCTGCTGTCAAGGGGCGTCGTCAGGGGCCCCAGGCCGGGAGGAGTCGGGAGTTCAGTCCCCCAGAAGGGGGTGCAGGTGGGTGCATAGCTGCAGTGCGAATTGGAGGTTACCCTGGACAGCTTAGTGATGTGCGCTTGAGGAGGCTTGAACAGGCAAGGGCTATTAAAGAAAAAAACAAATCATGAGATTGAGCAGGCGACCAAAAAGGAGACTGGCTTACTCAGTACCTGGAGAGCTACCCTGAGCTGGCAAAGAGGATGGAGGTTGAGGGATCCAGGAGCCATCAGTCTTCAGCCAGGCTGAGTAGGGCCAGCGGCGGGGCCTGGTCTGGAAAGGTGCTCCCCCTGTGTTGAGGCACCTGGGGCTCAACCTTTTCCAAGGGCACTGTTCCAGTGGCCCTTCTGGCCACACGCCGAGCAGTCTGATTGGTAGGCGTGGCTTTGCCCCACTTCAGGCAGGCTCCTGGAGGTAGTTGTTGTTGCAGTCCTCCACACCTAGGTGGCGCTCCAGGGGGCTGAGCCGCCACCACCAGCCAAAGGGCAGCTACCAGGGATCTGCTTTTTGGCAAAGTCGGAGTGTATGCTCCATTTCCGCCTGTTTCTCTCTGGAATTAAAACTTAGATGCTATGTTAAGGTTCTGTCAGCTGTGACGGACCTATACTCACAAAGAGCGCGTCCCGGGGCTGGTGTCCGGCAAGAATGGCAACGCAGACTCCCCACGGGCAGAGGGTGTCGCCCCAGCCCCGGCGTTTCCCACAGCACCTAGGGCGCGCCCACGCGGGCCGCCCAGCAAAATTGCAGTCTGGCGCGGGCCAAGATGGCGACTGTGACATCACCAGGCAGTGACTACGCGCCATCACAAAATGGCAGCTGGCGGGAAAATAAATGGAAGCTGATGGGGGAGAGCATTTGGAAGGATATCAGACCGCTTATAAAAGTTCCTAACTATTCCTGGGCCACCGCAACCTATTTCCCAACTCGTATCAAGGCAGACAGGCTCTCAGGGCATCTGCTAGTATAAAGGTTCGACTCCCCATAATTGGTTCGCGGGCGGAAACGAAGAACAGGAAATGGGCGTCCCCGATTTCCCTGCTCAATCGTTCGGAAACAGAGGTTAAGAGATAGGGAAGAACGTCTTCATTCCTTCTCAAAACCGGAGGATGACCTGGTCATCCGCAGCGTGGTCCCAGTGGACCGGGGGACAATGGGTCACCAAACGCTTGGATTTTTAGGTCCCAGTGGACCGGAAGACCCAAGTCCGGAACCCGCTAACCAAGGGAAGGAGGCAGTTTACCGGAGTGAAGTGTTGCCAGCCAGCGCTGGCTGCGACAGAAGCGCCGAGAAGCTGCTGGGAGCGTGGTGGAGCTGGGGCGCGTGGATGCCGGTGGCTGGTGTGGACGGCACTGGCGGCTGGCGCAGGTGGGATCAGTGGGGGTGCGCAGGCGGCATGGCTTGCCAGGCAGGCGGCGTGGAGACAAAATGGCTTCCAGGCACGCGCCAGACACTGAGGCTGGGCCCCGAGGAGCACCGCCAGTGAGCCTGGCTCGGGGCGGGTGGGGCAAACCGGCCAGAGGTCCCGGCGGTGACCGGAGAACCAAGCTGGAACGGTGCTTTAGGAGGTCCAAGCGGCAGGCAGAGGTCCTGGCCCGCGCAGGCAGTTGGCAGGCAGAGCAAGTGCCAAGCTGCCTGGCTCGGGCCGGAAAGATGGCCGCCGACTCCTAGGATTGGTTAGGAGTGGAAAGTGGGAGGGATTAAAGATTGTGAGGTGGGAGGGGTTAAAGATGGCGAGGCCTCCAGTGAGGCCATGAGGTGGGAGGGGTTAAGGATGGCGAGGCCTCCAGTGAGGCCATGAGGTGGGAGGGGTTAAAGATGGTGAGGCCTCCAGTGAGGCCATGAGGTGGGAGGGGTTAAGGATGGCAAGGCCTCCAGTGAGGCCATGAGGTGGGAGGGGTTAAGGATGGCGAGGCCTCCAGTGAGGCCATGAGGTGGGAGGGGTTAAGGATGGCGAGGCCTCCAGTGAGGCCATGAGGTGGGAGGGGTTAAAGATGGTGGGGCCAAGATGGCGGCCCCCCAGTGATTCCACGTGTGCAAGATGGCGGGCCAAAGCTGGCGACCCCCCCCCCCTAGTAATCCATGTGGCTGCTTACCGGAATGGCCAGGCCCAGGCAGCGGGGGTGGGCAGGCACAGGGTGAAGGGCGCCAGGGCGCGAGTCCGAGTGGAGGAACCAGCTGGAGCGCGGGCTGGACTTGGCGGGCTGGGGGCTGTTTAGCAGAGTGGCGGCCACCTAGATGGAGGAGGCAGGCGGCCCCGGCAGGCGGGTCTAAGCAACGCCAGGCGTGGAGAAGACATAGGCGCGCGGCGTGGCGCAGTCCGCGGGCGGCGCGGTCCCATTCCAGCGGCGGGCGGCGTGGGCAGGCGGGAACGGCGGTTTTAGGAGGTCCAAGCGGCAGGCAGAGGTCCTGGCCCGTGCAGGAGGTAGTCCACGCAGGAACGGGGCGGCAGCGGCGGCAGTGGTGGGAGCAACGCCTGCAAGCGGAGCGCTGGTGTGGGACCTCACAGTCGAGCTGCTGGCGGGTCGGAGAGTCCGGGGCTCAAAAAGAGAGTAAAAATAAAAAGAGAAAACAGAAAAAAAAAAAAAAAAAAAAAGGAAAAAAATGGGGAGGGACCCAAGAGTTCTCCCGGTTCGGCACCAAATGATAAGTAAAATAAAAAATTAAATGCGAGTAAAATAAAAATAATGTGCATACGGCGGAGTGTGAAAAACACGAGAGAGGTCCGGTACACGTGGCATGTAAAGTTTTAATGGCACGGCTCTCCCGGGGATCAGGGCGAGGCACCGTGGGGCCCCCGCGCCTGTCCGAAGCTTGAGGATGCGGGCTCTCCTTTTAAAGGCATGCATCTCGCGAGATGAGGGTTTACTCGCGGGAATGCCCAATTCTCGCGGGGGTTTCAGCCCCTCCCTTGCCCTGCAGAGGTCATGTGACACAAAGTCACATGAGTGCAGGACCCAACTTAACACTGTTGTTTGTGTTTTGAATGATTGCCATTCTAGTTGGAGTTAGGTGAAATACAAGGGTAGTTTTGATTTGCATCTCTCTGACTGCCAGTGATATTGAGCATTTTTTCATGCATTTATTGCCCATTTGAATTTCTTCTTTCATAAAGTGCCTATTTAGTTTGCCCATTTTTTGGATTGGATTATTTTTGTTTTTGTTTTTTGTTTGTTTGTTTTTGCGGGTCTGGGGATGGAACTCAGGGGCATTCGACCTCCGAGCTACACCCCCTGCCCTATTTTTTATTATTTATTTTGAAACCGGGTCTCACTGAGTTGCAAAAGGCCTCACTGCCGAAAGCCAGCTAGTCCAATGGGGCGCGAGTTTGCTCGCGGTCGAGGGTCTCAGCAAAGGTGGGGAAGGACAGAGTGATTTTCTACAGATTCTTATCTGTAGCGGTTCTTTCCTAGGAAAATAATCCTATGATCGGCGCTTTAAAAAGAACCTGACATGGATCGATGCTTCTTGTGCAATCGAACACTTTATTTTGGACACAAGATTTTTTATATTTTCCCCTCTCCCAGTGAATTTCTAGTAAAAAGAAGTGCAAAACACCCAAGGTACAAAAGAGAGATACACATGCAAATTACCAACCCTGAACAAGACAAAAGTAAAGACCTGGGATATTCCAGGTCTTTGTGTTTGAAATCAGTCCCATTATCTCAGGTGGGCCTTGTGCTCCAGAGCCCAGCCCCCTTTGGCCTTGCAGCTGCAGAGGCTTCTATTTGGCTAAAAGTCACACCCAAAAATCACTTGTTGAAGAATCCAGTTTGTTTTTTAAGAGTTTTCTTTAACCCTTTCGGAGCTCTCATTCCTAGGGCTTAGTCCAATGTCCTCCTTTATATATAATGGGGGACGAAGTCCGAGATTCCAGCTTTCATATAGTTATCTTAAGGAAAATCCGTGTTCCTTTATGATGATTTAAGGAATTTCGATGAATGTCTGCTGGATTTTGTCTGCAATACTATCCGCTGTCTGAAAACTTAAACAAACTCATGACACAGTTTAAACACCAAGAAATAACATGAGGTCTTTAGATTTAGTTGTCAGATATATTTCTCTAGCAGCTGAGCATTTTCCTTCTTTTAATAATCCATATTCCTATCACTAACCTTCTGCAACTTTCTTTTCTTTTCTGATTACCCTAATTCTCTCTTTCCCATTCGGGCCAATCTCAGGATAAGCTCTTCTTCATACAAAATACTTTCTTATTCTCACCATATTTTCTTTATTTCATCTTTACACATCTATTTTTATTTGTCCTTTGTTTTGACATAGCTATTTTTAACCAGGTGGTGTCGCTGTATTGAAGGTCGAAGGTGGACTGGAATGCTGCTTCTAATTACCATTTGAACAAGGCTCATCTAATTACCATTTGAGCAAGGCTGAAAGTTTACTGGAAGGACATGGATTCAATTTTCACTCACAGTCCTGATCTTTTTTCCACCGGAGCAATTTCATGTGGAAAGTTAAAAGAATCATTACTAAAAGAATAGTAGTTATGAAAGAATATCTAAGAGTGGAGAATACTTTTTGCCAGAGACCACACCTTCTCTCGGGGCTTATTTCTCACTTTGAGAATCGCCTATGACTACATGGATTCTCACACATGTAGATGCCGAGATGGGGTGGGCAGCAAAGTCTTGGCATTTCCTCCATTTTTTTTTTTGTTTTTAATGCAAGGGCATGAACTTCACGTTGAATGGTAGAGATAGAACGACAGATTAGGCGAAAGATAATTGGAAATACAAGAAGTATGAAAAGCAAAATTGCTCCGATGACTGCAAAGCCAATTATATTATGTGTCCAATTGAAAGGATTAAGTTCTTTTAATCCAGTCATTAGAGAATCAGCCAATGATTTAATATTTTCAACATCCAAATGCACTTTGCTCATGGTGGTAATCTCCGCCTGTAATAATTGTAAATTATGCATAATGTCTGTATCCTTCCAAATACCTAATAGATGATTTCTAGTATTATTTCAATTAAGCGAAGAATTGTATGGCATAGGGGTAACACAAATATACTTAAAACTGGCATGGCAGCGTGTGGACAATAGGATTTTTATATTCTGTATTTTCTGTCCCAGCCCGAGAACAGTTTGTTCTAAGGCATCTACTTTTGTTTCCAGTTTCCTGTCAATAATCTCTTGCTGTGCTAATGCTAGAGAGACATTCTTACTTAGATCATTTACATAGTTAGCAGTTTGCACGTCCTGGACTAAGGCTGCTGTTGACATTGCTAACGAGGTTAAAATCATGATCAAAGCACTTATACCTAAAATTAGAGTAAAAATTGTAGTTCTTTAAGTATCTGTAAAGCTGGATTATCAAACCAAGGATCATCCTTTAAATCCACCAGTAGCAGTATGTATAGTGGTCTTTTAAGGATCATAATTACAGAATATTGCTTATTTAATTCTGATGTCAAACAATTTGTAACTATACAACCTTTGCATGAAATATGATAAGATTTTCCAAATCTATCTATATTAGTTGTAACCTTTATAATTGTAGGGGTGCTGGAAAGCAGGCTGGAAGAAGCGCTTTCCCCCCAATATGAGAAGTTAACTAGAGAAGTCTTCTTCCATATTAGGATTAGAAATAAGATATTAAAATATAATTTCAGCATATAGAAGTAAGGTAGGATTGGAAATAGAGTGAAGATCCATAAGCCCAGCGGCCCAAGTTGCAGGATTCAAGGACGAGGGTAGGGGACCCACAAGGTCAAAGTCTCTAATCTCCAGCTTGCCGACCAAGGTCTTTGTAAATGGGACCCCACCCCCATATCTCTGAGCTAGATCAGCAAACAAGGCCAGGCTAATCTGCTCTCCAGGCAGACTCTCCAGTGCAGAGATAAGCCTGGCCCAGCCTAGGTGGGTGGGAAAGACAGCCCTAGGGAACGAACACATACCATAAGGGAGATAAGCAGTCCTTAGCAGGCTCTGACATATGTGGATGCATGTTTTAAAATTATTGGTTGTACTTGTTTGTCCTTGTATCTGATTGGTTGTATTCTAAGGTTGGCGGGCTCAAACTTTTGGCGGGCTCTGACGTGTGTAACCACTCCCTTGCGTGTAACCACTCCCTCATAAGGTTATAAAATTCAGAGCGTGGAGTGGGGAGGGGTCGAACCTCGGCCATAGTGTCTTGGTTTCGACCCCTGGCTAGCCGGGACAATAAACCTCGCTTGCATTTTTACATCTCTTGTGAGTCCTTCGATATTTGGGTTGGTGGGCAATTCTTGGACCCTTTCAATAATATCATTGTCTCCCCATCCCACAGGATGTAGGATGGGAGGGTCAGGTACATATGTCCAATAGTTGACTCCCTCCACATTAGGTACCTGCAAAGAAATAATTGCTAACATTGCTAAAAACGTATTTTCCACTGTAACAGCCTTTCCTGCTGTCGCTACAGCTTCTTCTGCTGTCTTAGTGAGTTTCTTAATTTGACCCCAGGTGGGGGGACTTGCCTCCCTTGTATCTCTTGCCTGTGTAGGGGAAAGATTGAATTGTTTAAATGTCAGCATCATGTTTTTCATCCTCCTTTACTGTCTCCTTTTCTCGCCTGGAAAGGCTTCGTGAGCCATTCTGGAATCCAGATGGGTGATTCTGTATTCTGTGGAAAAAACACACGCACATCCTTCTCCCCGAGGTTATTAGGCCTTTTCCAGGCCCCATGGAGGTCTTTTAAAGCACCTGTGGCTGTTTAGCCAAAGACATTTCCTCCCAATGTCTCTGCATGGGAGTATGATTTTGATCATAATAATAAAGCATGATGTAAAGCTTGATGAGGTGAAAAATAATGATTTTTCTTTTGCCTTAATAATTGATTTTTATATATATATAAGGTTTTCTGTTATATGCTCTATTTAGTTTTTAAATTTAGATACATTTAGTTACAGATGTAGACATTTTTTGTTTACTTATATTTACCCACTAAATTATCTCTTTTAATAACCAATCAGTGGGTTGAATCATCATTTTAACAAAATTAACCTTTAGAATGACATTATAATTTAAACATCTATTGCTAGGAAGACAATATGATAAACCAAAGAATGTTAATCTTTCAGTGACAGTTTTGAGATTTCAAATAAACCTTTAGCAATTTAAATCACATGAACTGAGGTGTTTTTTTTTTAATTTTGTTTTTTACTCATTTAACATTTAACAAGGTTTTCTTCTAAGAACAAAAAACTGCTGGAGATTGAGCGTCCAGAATTAAACCAGTATCCAAATAAACCTTTATTTGTAGGCCAAACAATAAAATCTTTATCTCCGAGCCATCAGGCTAGAGTTAAAATTTAGCTTTAAACATTGACCTTGGTCAGACAGAACTGACTCTTAGTCTACTTAATAGCAAGTGTTAAAACACAAACATCTGCACTTAGAAAAGCTATCATATGACTTGTTATAACAGTTTAGGCTAAAGATGAAAATTAAGCTGTATTGGTCTAATATTAAATTTTCAAATATACAAAGGAATTTAAAACCTCTATACCTTGTAAGAGTATATCTTTGTATTAGAAGTTCCCATTTAAATCAAACATAAATAATCGTTTAGTGGCCCAAAACTCTCTAAGGACACATGTGGACAGTAAATGTCCCAAATTTCAAAGTCAGTTTGTATCCTGTGTTGTTTGTATTGGTATTCACAGTTATATGAACATATACCAATTTTTCAAAATCTGGTACATAAGTTACAACCATCTGCCAAACCATCCGAGGCTTTAAACCCCTTGGGTTAACTTTCATCTTCTGTATCGTATGAGTAAGTGGACATTGTTCACAGACTTTAACAATTTGTCTAGCCTGTTCTCTAGTAATACGAAACATTCTTTTTAGAGCTAAAGCATTTTGATGATGCAATGCATATCTTCTTTGTGCCTGCTCTATAACATTATTGATTGAAATTTCCCTTGTAAGCAAATCAGCCATAGCGTTTCCATGTGCTAGTGGCCCAGGTAAATTAGAATGACCAGCAATATGCAATATAAAAATTCTATTTTTTTTTTTGCCCTTGAATGATTTTTTGTAATTGTTCCAATAACGTAATAGTTTTTGAATGTCCAGACAATCAAGCTGTTTTTATAGCAGGAAATATTGAAACCACATACTTTGAATCTGTATACAAATTAATCTTCTGTTCCCAATGCGTTAAAGCTAATATTACAGCATAAATTTCTGCTTGCTGAGCAGAAAACTCTGAACTATGATGAATTATGTTTCAGACTGTTATTTAGTATATGGAATCACAATATTATGCATTTCTCTTCCAAACATTTCTATTGATCTATTTTTGGCTTTAATTAATTGACTGCACAACAAAACATAAGAAGCCACCATTATTACTTGTATATCCCATTGCTTCTCATAGCTTATTTGCTTGACCTGGGCTTCCTGCAACCTCTCTTTTACCAAGGCCAATGCCTGTAACATTTCTGGAGTTAATTCCCTTTTTGATTTAGGATTTGGGTCTCCATTAAAAGCTTCATACAAAACATGCAAATCACCTGTGGTAATTTTTAAGTAAGGTCTAACCCAATTTATATTTTGCAACAGTTTCTGCAAATTATCTAATGTTTTTATTTTATCCAATCTAATGTGCATCTTTTGAAACATTATGCACTCATCATATATTACTTATCCTAAGTAATTTATAGGCCTATGTTGTTGAACTTTTATCAGGTGCTATCTGAAGGCCATACTTAGTTAATTGCTGAAGCAAATGTTTAAGAATTTCTTCTACTATTACCTTTTTTGAATGAGCCAACAAAATATCATCCATATAATGAACTATATAAGCATTTGAAATTTTGTTCTGTATTCTGAGCTATTTCCCAGTAAAGAGTTGCAAAATTAAAGAAAGAAATGCTTTAAATTTCTGTACTTTGCTTTAAAATCTTTTTTCCAGTGTCTACAGGACATTAATATGTTTTTATCTTTTACTATTTTTATGGGTTTTTGTTATTTATGGTCTTGGGTCAGGTATGGGGAAAGAATAGCGATTAAGTGATATTTTTGTTTATCTCTATATTATTAGAAACATGTGTCATGACAAATTACTTTTGTTGCTGCTACAACCAGAGTTTAACCCTGCAGTATTCTTTGGAATAAGGCACACATTTTCAGGATTCATTTTATGAAGATTATTAATAACTGATAATTGTTGGGAATGAGGAGCTGGTAAATCTATGGCAGTACTCCCTTGCCTGGACATAATAAGTGTCGGTATTTCTGACAAAGTTGCAGGAGAGGTCTTATTTTTGATGACTATATTTCTTTAAACTCCTGTTTTAGAAAAGTATCTCTCATCTTACTTATGGCTGAGAGAACACTTGCCTATTAGTTTTTATGATTTTTGTAACTTGCTTTTGTCGTTACCAAATTTAGATCACATTTATTTTTTACTCATGTATTTATTCAAATATTTCCCCTATTTATAACTAGGGCTTATTTTAGGGAGTGGCTGTTTTTCTCCCTTCAGTCTATCTTATTTTACTTGCATTTGTTTTATTTTACTTAATATTATATATTTTAGCTTCCCATAAGTAAAACACATTTGGTTATTTATGTGAATAGTTTTATATACTTTTTTATTTCATTTGCACCTATCTGGGCATTATGTTTTACTGTTTCTATGTTCTTTCATGCTTTCCTATAATTTAAATTTCTGCTTTTGTTAACGAGCTGAATAGTCACTTGACAGTCTTTATTGATGTTACTGAAAACTAGTTGTCTAACATTTTTGACGATTTTGCATTCTTTTTTAGTTTTTTTTTATTTTGCTATTTTTATTAATTTTTTTATTTTTTAATAGAATCTTGCAGTTTCTATTTAAAAGAACTATATTCTACGGTGGGTCTCTGTAAAATTTTTGTAGATGGCTTTTTTGGTTTTATTTCAGTTATTTTTGCCAATTCATAACAGCAGCTTCTCGAATCTAATATGGCTGCTGCAGTTGTACATTTTTGACCTGAGTCTCTATGTCTAATTAGACTCCAATTTCAGTAAAATAATTTATTTTGCCTTCTCACTGAGTCACGTTTGCCATTGCAAATATTGTTGTCCTATAAGGACCTGTTGCTGTACAGAAATCACAAAGGATCCAGTTCTCTGCTCAAGAGTGTAAGAATTCAATGCAGTAATTAGAAATAAGCCCATAAAGCATGCATGTCTTTTTTGAAGAAATAGTATCAAAGTTAGACCCTTTCCAATGAGTTTGCTGCAGCAAATCAGGATTAAAAGCGACAGGAAAGGTGAAAGCTAGGCCCAAGATTTAAAAGACCAAAGTTTTGGCAGGACTGGATCCACTCTTTGTTCAAAAGATTGTATGGTTATATTTTATATTTTTTCTTTCTGCCACAGGGGCAAAAATTGAAAGTGAGCGCTGGCGCCACGGCACTCGTCCCAATTTCATTTCCTGGGCTTTCTGATGCAAATATAGCTTTTTGATTTTTAGCATGATCTAGATTTTCCTATGACAATTTATATACATGAAGCAATTTTTCAGTTTCACTTTCCTATATCAAAAATCGTGCCGTCAATTTGTTGAATGGTAATTTTAATTAAAGAGTAAATGACCCACCACTAGGGGGAGGTGTTTCTCCTCTAGCCAACAGGCTTTCATAAAAGATATGGATGTTCAATATTTCTTTCTCTAGAGTTCCTTCCTCTGGAAGCCAAGGAATGTATATTATTGATACTTTATAGCAATTTTTCAGTTCTTTTGATGACATCTTTATCTTATATTGCTTTAAAAGATGATACACTAATTTTGTAAAAGGATTCTTACTCACTTGATTTCCCATACTGTTTCCTGTTGCTTTCTTAGTACTACTGCTATTAGCTTTTATACATGAATTAAATGTTTGCCCCTTCATGACTACAGCATATGTCATTTCATGAATGACTGCTGGTGAGACATTTTTTATGAATGTCTCATGTTTTACTATGGTTTTGCTCGTCCTTAACCGATGTCCTTTATCGGCGAGTCTGCACCACTCTGACGAGAATCTATCCTTCGCCTGAAAATTTTTAAAGAAATAAAGAAAAGAGATAGCTTACCTTTCTGGACACGACCTGGTCAGCCACGTTCAGCCACGTTGAGCGCCACTTGCCAAAAGCCAGCTAGTCCAGTGGGGCGCGAGTTTGCTGCGGTCGAGGGTCTCAGTAAAGGTGGGGAAGGACAGAGTGATTTTCTACAGATTCTTATCTGTACCTCACTAAGTAGCAGAGGCTGTCCGCAAACCACAATCCTCCAGTCTCAGCCTCCCAAATGCTAGGATTACAAGCATGCGCCACCATGCCCGCTGGATTATTTGTTTTTTTAGTGTTGAGTTTCTTGAGTTCTCTGTATATTCTAGATATAGTCCTCTATCGGAGGAGTAGGGAGCAAAAATCTCCCATTTGGTTGGCTCTCGATTGAGGTTCTTAACAGTTTCCTTTACTGTACAGAAGCTCTTCAGTTTCATGCAATCCCACGTATTGATTCACTTTTTAGTTTGTTGTACCGTTGGGGTCTTGTTGAGAAAGTTTTTATCCGTGCCTATGTGTTGCAATGTTGGACCTATGCCCTTTTCAAGGCACCTCAAGGTCTCTGGTCTGATTTACAAGTCTTTGATCCATCTTGAATTGACTCTTGTGCAGGGTGAGAAAGTAGATTAATTTCCAGTTTCCTGCATATGGTTACCAGGTTTGCCAACACCATTTGTTGAAGAGGCTATCTTTTTTCCAGTGTATGTTTTTGGCCCCTTTGTCAAAAATCAATTGGCTGAAAGTGTGTGGACTTGTTTCTGGGTCTTCTATTCTGCTCCATTGGTCTATGCATCTGTTTCTGTACCAGTACCATGCTGTTTTTATTACAATGGCTTTGTAATATAGTTTAAAGTCAGGTATTATGATTCCTCCTGCATGTTTTTTGTTGCTGAGCACTACTTTGGCTATTCTGGGCATTTTGTTATTCCAAATAAATTTAAGGACTGATTTTTCTATGTCTGTGAGGAATGATCTTGGTAGTTTAATGGGCATTGCATTAAATCTGTAAATCACTTTTGAAAGGATGGCCATTTTAATGATATTTATTCTGCCTATCCATGAACATGGCAGATCTTTCCATCTTCTAAGATTGTCAATTTCTTTTTTCAGTGTTTTATAATTTTCTTTATAGAGCTCTTTTACCTCCTTGGTTAAGTCTATTCCTAACTATTTTATTTTTCTGTGGGTGATCCTGAGTGGAAGTGTCTTCTGAATTTCCTTTTCAGTGGACTTATGGTTGATATACAAAAAAGCTTCTGCTTTTTTAAGATTGATTGTGTATCCAGACACTTTGCTGAATTTGTTGATCAATTCTATAAGCCTTTTGGTTGAATTTGTTGGGTTTTCTAAATAAAGTAACATCTCATCTGCAAATAGTGAAAGTTTGAGTTCTTCTTTCCCTATTTGTACTCCTTTGATTTCCTTTTCTTGCCTTATTGCTCTGGCTAGAGTCTCTAGTACTATATTAAAGAGAAGTGGTGATAATGGACATCCTTGTCCTGTTCCTGTTTTTAGGGGGAATTGGTATTAGTGTGATGTTGGCTTCATAGAATGTATTTGAGAGAGTTCCACTTTTTTCTATTTCACAAAATAGTTTGAGGAGTATTGGTATTAGTTCTTATATAAAGATTTTATAGAATTCACTTGGGAAACTATCTAGTCCCGGGCTTTTCTTTGATGGTAGGCTCTTTATTACAGTTTCAATCTCTTTGATTGTTATTGGTTGATTTAAATGTTCAATATCTTCTTGACTCAGTTTAGGAAGGTTGTGTTTATCTAGAAAGTTGTCATTTTCCTCCATGTTTTCCATTTTGTTGGAGTATAGTTTTTCAAAGTAGTTTCTGATAATCCTCTGGATTTCTACATTGTCAGTAGTAATATCTCTTATCTTCATAATTTGGGTTGATTCTTTTTTTTTTAGTTAGGTTGGCTAGTGGTTTGTCTATCTTGTTAATTTTTTTCAAGAAACCAGCTTTTAATTTTGTTGATTATCTGTATTTTTTTTTATTTTCTATTTCATTAAGTTCCACTCTGATTTTAAATAATTTCCTGTCTTCTACTGGCTTTGGAGTTAGATTGTTCCTGGTTTTCAAGGCTCTGTAGATGTGTCATTCGGTTATTTATTTGATGATTTTCTCTCTCTGTGTGTGTGTGTGTGTGTGTGTGTGTGTGTGTGTGTGGTACTGGGGAAGGAACCCAGGGGCATTCTACCTCCGAGCTATACCCTCATCCCTATTTTTTTTATTCTTTATTTTGAAACCAAGTCTCACTAATTTGCAAAGGGCCCCACTAAGTAGCTGAAGCTGTCCTTGAACTGTGATCCTCCAGTCTCGGCCTCCCAAATGCTGGATTACAAGCGTGTACCACCACACCTGGATTTTTTCTGTTTTTCTTATGTGAGCACTCAGTGCTATAAATTTTCTTCTTAATACTGCCTTCATGCTGGGCGTGGTGGCACATGCTTGTAATTCCCACGCTTGGGAGGTGGAGACAGGAGGATCATGCTGGTTTGGAGCCAGCCATGCTGGCTTAAAAGACCCTGTTTCCAAATTTAAAAAAATAGGTCTGGGAGTGTAGCCCGGAGGTAGAAGGGCTTCCAGGAACCCCAGTACCACCAAAAAAAAAAAAAAAAATACTGCCTTCAAAGTGTCCCAGAGGTTTTGATATATTGTATCTTTATTACCATTTGTTTCTAGAAATTTCTTGATGTCTCCTATGACCCATTCTTCATTCAAAAGTGCGGTGTTCAGTTTCCACATGTTCATGTGTTTTCTCTGGGTCTTCTTATAGTTGATTTCTAATTTCATTCCATTATGGTCTGAAAAGACACAGGTAAGTATGTAACATTTTTTTAATTTGCTAGTGCTCACTTTGTGGCCCAGGATATGATCAACTTTGGAGAAGATTCTATGAGCAGCTGAGAAAAATGTAAGCTCTGCTGTAGTTGGGTGAAATATTCTTTATGTGTCCAACACGTCCATTTGATTAATGGTGTTCTTTAGTTCTGAGGCTTTTTTTTGTGTGTGTGTGTGTGTGTGTGTGTGTGTGTGTGTGTGTGTGTTACTGGGGTTCCTGAAAGCCCATCTACCTCTTGGCTACACTCCAAGACCTATTTTATATTTTTTGAAACAGGGTCTCTTAAGCCAGCATGGCTGGCTTTGAACCAGCGTGATCCTCCTGTCTCCGCCTCCCAAGTGCAGGGATTACAAGTGTGTGCCACCATGCCCGGCATTAGTTCTGAGGCATCTTTATCTACCTTTTCTTTAGAAGATCAGTCTAACGGTGTGAGAGGGACGTTGAAGTCTCCCAGTATTATTGTATTGGGATTTATGTGTGATTTAATGTCACAGAGAGTTTGTTTTTATGAAAGTAGTTGCACCTATATTGGGGGCATAAATGTTGATTATTGTTATTTCCCCTTTTTGGATTGTTCTGTTTACAAGTAAAAAATGACCTTCTTTGTCTCTTCTAATAAGCTTGGGCTTGAAGTCTAACTTGTCTGATATCATAGTTGCTACTCCTGCTTGTCTTCGAGTTCCATTAGCATGGATTACCTTGCTCCAGCCCTTTACCTTGAGTTTGTTACTATCTTTACTTGTAAAGTGTGTTTCTTATTAGCAGCAGATGGATGGATTCTGGTTTTTAATCCATTTTGCCACTTTATGTCTTTTTACTGGGGAATTGAGGCCATTTACATTCAGTATGATTATAGAGAGATAATTTTTAATTCCTAACATGTTAAGACTTTATTTCTGTTTGAGATACTGTTTTTCTTCTTTGCTTAGTTGTCTGCTGGATGGAAAATCTTGTTTCTTTGGTTCTGGTGTGTATTACCTATTTCTTCTTTGTAGTTAATCTCCTTGAGTATTTTCTCTAGCGCTGGTTTTGAAGACATAAATTCCTTCAGTTTCTGTTTGTCATGGAAGCTTCTTATTTCCCCATCTAATTTGATAGATAGTTTTGCTAGGTAGGAAATTTTTGGCTAGAAGTTGTTTTCTTTCAGAGTTTGGAATATGTTACTCCAGGCCCTTCTGGCTCTCATGACTTGGTTTGGGAAGTCTGGAGTGATTCTAATTGGTTTGCCTCTGAATGTCACTTGGCCTTTTGTTTTTGTTGTCTTTAAGATTCTCTGCTTGGCTTCTACATTTGTCATTTTTTGCTATTATGTAGTGTAGGGAGCCCTTTCTCTGATCTTGTCTAAAGGGAGTTCTATAAGTTTCCTGGAACTTTGTATTGACCTCTTGCTCTATGTTTGGAAATTTTTCTATTATTTCTATGAAGAGATTGTTAATCCCTTTGGTTTCACCCTCTTTTCCCTCCTCTGTGCCGATAATTCTTAGGTTAGCTCTCTTATCATAGGCCCATATTTCTTCAATGTCCAATTCCTGTTGATGAATTGTTTTTCTGTTATAAACTATGTTTTCATTTTTTGAGTGATCATCTTCTAGGAGCGAGATTCTATTCTTGATGTGGTCTAATCAATTGTTTATAGTTTGAATTGATACCTTACTTCAATGATTGCATCCTTTATTTCCTTTAGACTCTCTCTAAATTCTTTTCAAAATCCTAAATTATTTCTACAGTTACATTCCTGATTTGATCTTCTGGAGATCTCTGCATTTCTTTGTTATCAGGTTCTGTTATTGTGGGGTTGTGAGAGCTCATTGCTCCGTTGTTGTTCCTCCGTCCCATGATTTCAGAGGTTTGTACCTGTTGCTTTTGGTAGATTTCTCTCTGAATCTAGGTGTCAGCTGGTATATTCTTGGGCAAGTTGTATTGTATTCAACAGTGAAGGCTGAGTAAGGAGGGAAGTGAAGGAGTA
This sequence comes from Muscardinus avellanarius, assembly GCF_963383645.1. NCBI lineage: Eukaryota > Metazoa > Chordata > Mammalia > Rodentia > Gliridae > Muscardinus > Muscardinus avellanarius. Next base: position 28,224,410 of record NC_137795.1, on the reverse strand, counting down.
AATGGGAGAATAGGGTAATTTCTCAGATAGGGTCTAATAGTATGATTATATGAGTTTGTTAGGGTAGTATATGCTATAGATTAGGGATAGTACCAATGTAGTTGTATTCTAGTAACCAGTGTAGAATTTCTGGTATAGTGATATGAATTGGAATTAATACAAGACAAGGGAGTGATAAAAAAGAAGAGAAAAGATAGAAGAGGAATAGAGAGGAGAGAGTAGGTATGTACAAGGGGTGAAGCTTGAGAGAGGATTTGGGAAGAGGGTTAAAAAAAAAACAACAACATCCGGGTGTGGTGGCACATGCTTGTAATCCCTGCGCTTGGGAGGCAGAGACAGGAGGATTGTGCAGGTTAGAAGCCAGCCGCGCTGGCTTAAGAGACCCAGTTTCCAAAAATTAAAAAAGTATAAAATAGGTCTAGGAGTGTAGCCTGGAGGTAGAAGCATTACCAGGAACCCCAGTACCACACACACACAGACACACACACAAACAACAACAAACAAAACACAATCATAAAACAAAACAGATCAAAACAAAACAACAACAATAAAAACACACAAACTCCCCTCCACAAAAGAGGAAAAAAAACAGTCAGTTATACACACACACACACAAAAAGAACTAAAAAAAAAACAATCCCCAAAACAAATTGATGTGACTCTACACATAAATTCAGCAGTCTCTCTCTGTGTGCCACCGGCACCTTTCCCTCAGTGAGTCTGGTTCTTTGAGTCTTCTCAGTCTATGCAGATGGTCAATATCAATGGGATTGGATTTAATATTAATTGAAGGTCACCCTCCACACTTTCCACAGACTTGAAGTTTAGGTCTCTCCCTGCCTCTGTTGGTAGCATATGCCTCTGAGACCAAACTCAAGGTAGGAGTCTCTGTTCTTCCCCGCTAGGGCTGGGCTAGTCTGACTTCTCCCTTTTCACCACAATTTGGAGGTCTGTGTTGTTCCCAGTGATCCTGCTAATTGGGTTGAGAGTTAAGCATATGACTCCCCCCGTACTTTCCACTGATCAGAGCCTGAGTCTGTCTGAGCTTCTTATATGATCAACAGCAGATCCCACTCCCACCTTCTCTGGGTTCTTCTCTGAATCACCATGACTTCACTTATTGTGCTCTGGATCTCTGGGGTGAGTTGTATCGCAAAGTCTCAGACCTAGGGAGTTAGTCATGGCTGTGCAAGACCCTGAGTGTGCCGGGCTGGGTGCTTTCCTTCAGGGAACTGCAACTAAGGTGTAGTAATTTCTGTCGCCCCTACTCCTGCACTGGGTTGACCTGCTAGATCTCAGACCCAGGGAGTTTATCAAAGCTGGTTGAGTCCCTGGGGGTGCAATGCTGGGATTTCTCCAGTAGGGGCCACAATTTCACTTACGATTGTAGAGTGCACTGGGCTGAAGCTCTCGCAGGCATGGTGAACTCACTGCTGTCGCTGGCAAGATGACGTTGCTGCCACGCCCTCCGCCATGAGGCTGGCATATTTCTTTTCTGATTTTGAGCTCTACTTTGAATCTCTAGAGAAGGTGATGGGCTTGGCCACTGAAAATTTTAGTCCGTCTTTGTGCTGAAAGAACTGCTGAATTACATCTGACTGGGCTATAACTGGTTGCTTCAGCTCCTTTCTTTTTCCTCCCTGGAGTCTGGTTCTGTGAGGCAAGATGGCGTCAGTGAGGTGGCTGCTGCCGTGGCAGGCCAGTTTCTGTTCGCTGGCTGTTCTTCTAGTCTCCTTTTTCTCTGTCCCTTGTATTTATAGCTTCAAATTCTCTATTGGTATTATTTTCTGACTATGTAAGGCATTATTTTTGAAGCTATGGAGATTGAGTGTCAGCAGTACAAGTAAAAGCTGCTTTACTTGGTCGCCATCTTCCCCTCCTCCCAAGTGCTATTCTTCTGGCATCCTCTTCCGTCATGCTCAAGACTCGGATCAGGTCTAGGAAAGAGCTAAGAATAAACAGATATGGGAAAAACATGGGAGTTGAGCTGTGCATGGTGGCACATGCTTGTCATCCCAGCATTTTTTTTTTTTTTTTTTTTTTTCGGGTCTGGGCATAAAACCCAGGGGCATTTGGCCTCCAAGCTAAACACCCTGCCCTATTTTTTATTCTTTATTTTGAAACCAGGTCTCACTTAGTTGCAGAGGGCCTCACTAAGTAGATGTGGCTGTCCGCAAACCACGATTCTCTGGTCTCAGCCTCCCGAGTGCTGGGATTACAAGCGTGCGCAACCATGCCCAGCTCATCCCAGCATTTGAGATGCTAAGACAAGAGCATCACAGTTCATGGACAGCCTCAGCTACTTAGTGAGGCCCTTTGCAACTCAGTGAAACCCTGTTTCAAAATAAAGAATAAAAAATAAGACTAGGGGTGTAGCTTGGAGGTAGAATGCTCCTGGGTTCCATCAGTACAAACAAAAAAAAAAAAAAAAAAACATGGGAGTAAGTTCCCGCTCTTCCAAGATAGATCTTTTTTTTGTGGATAACAAAAATAATGATAACCATAATAACGCACAACATTTTTGATTGCCTAATATGTGCTGGATACCATTAGGTACTAGTGTCCTACAATAGCACTCAAGGCATGAATGACTATCTCCATTTCGAGCTGGGGGACCTCAGGTTGTGCGAGGTTAAATAACACGCCCTGCATCACAGAGACGCTGAGAAGTGACACAGGGAGCCAGGCCAGCGGGGATCCACCATGCCACCTTTCCTCTCAAGAGCTAAAATAAACAACAAACTTCTCACAGCATTGTGCCAAGAGTCAGGGATGGATTCAGGTTTTGTGGCTTTTAACTTTATATCCCTTGGGAGAGAGGACTTTTTAAAGAAAATGAATACAAAACATCATTTTGTAAATTTATGAAAACATACATGAAGACAGGTGTGGTGGTGCATGCCTGTAACCTTAGTACATGAAAGGCTGAGACAGGAGGACAGCAGGTTTGTGGCCAGCCTCAGCTACTTAGTGGCCTTCTGCAACTTAGTGACACCATGTTTCAAAATAAAGAATAAAACAATCAAACTGAGCCAGGCGTGGTGGCGCGTGCTTGTAATCCCAGCGCTTGGGAGGCTGAGACAGGATTGCACAGGTTCAAAGCCAGACTCAGCTACTTAGTGAGGCTCTCTGCAACTTAGTGAGACCCTGTTTCCAAATAAAATATTTTAAAAAATAGGTCTGGGAGTGTAGCCTGAAGATAGAAAAGCCCCTGGGTTCCACCCCAGTACCACACACAAAAAAAAATAAATTGAATTGAGGGTATAGCTTGGAGGTAAAATGCCCCTGGGTTCAGTCCCCAGCATGACACAAAAAACAATATTATTATATATCTCTATAGATATAGATAAATCGTGTGAACGCATTGTGAGGGCCTTCTCTTGTCACTTGGAAATAGCTGGAGCAAGTGACACTTAAGCTTCATCAATTCATTGGAAATCCATCTCTGCTGGGGATTCAGTTCTTCAAATTACTTTTCTCCAGTTAAGAAAATAAGAGAGAAGGGGCTTTTGTGATGTAGTAGTAGTAGCCACTTCCTTCTGCCCCCAAATATATCCATTGTTGTAGGAAACTCAGAGGCTGCTGGAATGAGGGTGTGTTAGAAATGTCAACACATACTGGGACTCTTGGGGAAAATGGAAGTGAGCGTGTTGCCATCTCAAGTTCAAATGAATCAAAATTGTTTGACAAAAATCAAAATTGTTTGTCACTTGAGTGACATAATCCAAATGACAAATTCAGAAAGAAAGCCATAATCCCAGTACTTGGGAGGCTGAGACAGGAGGATCATAGGTTTGGGGCCAGACTCAGCTACTTAGTGAGACCCTCTGCAACTCAGTGAGACTTTGTTTCAAAAAATAAAGAATAAAAATAAAGCTGGAGGTGTAGCTCAGAGGTAGAATGTCTCTGGGTTCAACCCCCAGTACCATAAAAAAAAGAAATCAGCAAAGAGCAACAAGATTCCTCAGTGATCATTTACCGTGAAGATGGCAAAATACAGGTAAAGAGGTGACGTGGGAAAACTGAACCAGAATTGGGATCCAGTGGTAGATCTGCACTCCACACGGCCGTCCCCAGGACAGGCTCAAGGTTTAGGGAAGTGCCACATGAATCCTAAGAGTGTAAAGGTGGGGAGGCCAGGCCATTTTTGGTATAGGTCCTATTTGACTACAAATTGCACACATCTCTGCACAGTGAGGAAGGACCATACTGTGGGTTAGAATCTGTAGTATCCCTGGGGGCAACCATTAGAGCAGGTGGCCCGGCTTGAGCCAGTGTTTTGGCTTGCCCTATTTGACAGCAGCTTCGAGGTTCCGCTTCAGCAACAGTGGCAATGGCATGTATACTCACTGGGCAGTCTTGAGACTGCTCGGGTTTCAGAAGGCAGGAAGCCAGGCGGGTCTGCGACACCGCAACCAGGCAGTTCCCTGGAATCTTCAAGTCTCAAGCAGACACATTGAGTTTGGAGTTTGCTGAGAAAAAATAACATCTAGAGGGGCAGGCACTTGGAAAAGAATTAGCAACATTTAGGCTTTGTTTGTTTGTGTGTCCTGGGGATTGTTCATCCAGGGGTGTTTTATCTCTGAGCTATATACCCTGAGTTCTATTGTATTTTATTTTTAAACAGGATAGTAATCCTTGAATATACTTGAGGAGGAAAAGTCCAAAAAAGACTGGACTTCCCAGTTATGAATACCACTTGAAACTGGATAGTAAAAGGAAATGTTTCTGGTTAGGGTCATATAAGGACATTTTTCCGGGTTACTCTGAGTACTTCTTTGCCTTGTCCTACGGACTCTGATTTGGTATCTGTTTTGGCTCATCCCCCCCCCCTTTGGCTCGTTTTCCCCCCTTATTCTGCATTTTCAATGACTCATTGGACATTTTTATATGTATATGATCTCAAATTTACTTTGCCTAAAACCCACCTCAACAAAGAACACCAACAAATCAATAGGAAAAAAAAGTCCAAAAGAAAAATGAACAAACAGCAGACTCAAAAGAGAAAAAACATAAAAAGGCCAATACATACATGAAAAGATGCATAATCTCATTAAGAATTTTAAAATAACACTGAAAAATCATTTTTGTATCCTATCTAAAGCTTTTTAACGAAAGGAAACACAATGTCTTCAAACTTGTTACTAGTTTAGTTAAATCTTTAAATGCTTTAAAAAAAAAAAGGTACTAATTCTAAGATAGCTCAGTCAAGGGAGTATAGGGGTGCACACATGTAAACTCAGTACTTGGAAGTCTGAGACAGGAGGATCACAGGCTCAAGCGCAGCCTCAAAAACATAGCCAGGCCACAGCAACTTAGTGGAAACCTGTTTCAAAGTAATATAGGTCAGCCGGGCGTGGTGGCGCACGCTTGTAATCCCCGCGCTTGGGAGGCAGAGACAGGAGGATTGTGCAAGTTCAAAGCCAGCCACGCTGGCTTAAGAGACCCTGTTTCCAAATAAAAATATAAAATAGGTCTGGGAGTATAGCCCGGAGGTGGAAGGGGCCCAGTACCACCAAAAAAAAAAAAAAAAAAAAATGTAAAACTCGTCAAAAGATGTAGCTCAGAAGTAAAATCCCTGTGTTCAATTCCTGGTGCTACAAAATATAGCGATAACAGCAACAATAACAACAATGATAATGATAATTTTTAAAGTGAATAAGAAACAAAAGGGGGCTGGCAATGTAGCTCAGAGATAGAATCTCCTTGGGTTCAATCCCCAGTACCAGAAAACAGCAACAACAAACCACTAAGGTAGTTCCAAAAATAAAATGTGATGTCTCATAAATACAAAAGCCTTATGACCTCGTGATTGTTTTTAATAACTTAATTGAAGCATAACGAACATACAAAAAACCATATGTATTTGAGATGAATAATAGGACCATTTTTGCCCCTGTGACACCATCACCACACTCAAGATAACTAACATAATTCACTTAAAACGCTTCATCGTGTCCCTCTGTAGTCCCGACCCCTCCTTCTTTCCAACTAATGTTCTAAGAAACTGATTTGCTGTCTGGAACTTTATAGAAAAGGAATGATACAATATGTACGAGTTTCTGTATTATTCTCACCATAATGATTTTGATCTTCATTCATTTGTTACAACTATCAATAACTCATTCTTTTTTCTTCATAGTACACATCGAGTATTCCTTATTTGTTTTGGGGGTTTTTGTTTTTGTTTTGCGGGTCTGGGAATGGAACCCAGAGGCATTCGACCTCCGAGCTACACCCCCTGCCCTATTTTTTATTCTTTATTTTGAAACTGGGTCTCACTGAGTTGCAGAGGGCCTCACTAAGTAGCTGAGGCTGTCCGTGAACCGCGATCCTCCGGTCTCAGCCTCCCGAATGCTGGGATTACAAGCGTGCGCCACCACGCCCGGCTGAGTATTCCTTATTTGAAATGCTTGGGAAGATAAGTATTTCAGATTTCAGGTATTTTGAGTTTTGGAATGTTTATATATACACAGTAAGATATTGTGGGCATGGGATACAAGTCTAAACACGAAGTGCTATTGCAGTTCATACACACCTTATAGGTGAGGTAAGCTTATACAACATTTTAAATAATTTGTGCATGAGACAAAGTTTCATGGATTGGCACTTGGGTGTCATGTCAGTGCTTCACAAGCTTTGGATTTGGGGTTTGCAAATTAAGGGCCTGTGTTCCACTGTAGGCACATATCACTTTTTAATCCTTCACCTTCTGATGGGTATTGGGTTGCTTTCAGTTTTAGGCTACCATAAACAAATCTGTTTGATCATTTATGTCCAAGTCATTTCTTATGAGTAAATACCTAGGAGTAGAATAACTGATTCATATGGTAAGATGTTCAACTTTAAAAAACTGCTCAACTCTTTTCCAAAGTTGCTGTACAGTCCCATCAGCAGTGTATGAGAGCTTTGGGTCTTCTATAGCCTCATCCCACCTGATATAGCCAGTCTTTTAAAGCTTAACTTTTATTTTTTTGAGTGAAGTGGCATCTTACTATAGTTTTAATTTGCATTTCCTTGATGACCAATGATGTTAAACATCTTTTCATGTGCTTATGTACTACCTACGTGTATTATTTGGAGAAATGACTACTCAAATCTTTGGTCCATTTTCCCCCTCAACACACCCCAAAGGCTTATTTTCTTCCTACATTCTACATTCTGTCTACATCCTATCTATATTCTATCTGATGATAAAGTATAATAAAGACAAAATCAGAATAAAATGAGACAATAGACTCAACTTGTTATGATTAAAGTATTTTACTTTTTTTTTTTTTTCCAGTGCTAGGGATTGAACCCAGGGCCTTGCACATATTGGGCAAATGGTCTACAAAAATGGTACTATATCCCTGGCCCCCCAATTTTTTTTTTTTGGTGGTACTGGGGGTGGAACCCAGAGGCTTTCTACCTCCGGGCTATACTCCCAGACCCATTTTACATTTTATTTGGAAACAGGGTCTCACTAAGTTGCTGAGAGCCTCACTAAGTACCTGAGGCTGGCTTTGAACCTGCGCGATCCTCCTGTCTCAGCCTCCCAAGCGCGGGGATTACAAGTGTGCGCCACCACACCCGGCTCCAAATATTTTCATTTTATTAATTTTACAAAAACATATGATCATATAAACACATTGCTAGGCCACTAACCTTGAAAATTATCTATTCAAATTAGACCAGCAGCCAGACATGGTGGTGCACGCTTGTAATCCCAGCTTTCTGGAGGCTGAGGCCAGAGGACTGCGGTTCTTGAACAGCCTCAGCTACTTAGTGACACCCTTTGCAACTCAGTGAGACTTGTTTTCAAAACAAAGAACAAAAAAATAGGGCTGGGGTGCAGCTCGGAGGTAAAATGCCTCTGGGTTCCATCCCCAGTACTGCAAACAAACAAACAAAAACAAATTAGAGACCATGGATTTTTTTTTTCAGAATTAAAAAATACTTTTATTGGCATATTATAAGTATGTATCACAGTGAGAATCAAAGTAATACATAAATACATGCACACATGTATTTCCCTCCATGTCCCACCCCTCTCCCTCTTCCTTCCTCCCCATACATTTGGGTAAGATCAGTAGTGATACCTTCATGTATAAACATAACCTACTTTGAAATGTTTCCTTCCTTAAGCCTTGTTTTCTTTTTCCCATCTCCCTTCTTAAACTTCCTTCTACTATTCTACTGGTCTCTCTCCTCGTTTGACTGAAGTCTCTTTTTTTTTCTATTTTCTAACTTCAACATATGAAAAGATTTTGGCTCATGATCGCCTGACTCTGGCTTATCTCACTTAGCATAATATTCTCTGGTTCTATCCATTTTTCCGGAAATGACATAATTTTGTTCTTTATGGCCAAGTAAATTTCCATCATATGTATATACCACATTTTATTTATCCATTCATCTATTGATGGAAGCCTCGGTTGTTTCCATAATTTGGTAATTGTGAATTGTGCTGCTATAAACATGGGTACACATGTATCACTATAATATTCTAATTTGTATGTGTTGGAGGGGTGGGGCACTGGGGATTGAACCCAGGGGCATTCTACCTCCCAGCTATATCCCCAGCCCTTTTTAAAATCTCTTGTTTTAGCCGGGCGTGATGGCGCACACATGTAATCCCCGCACTTGGGAGGCTGAGACAGGAGGATTGCACAGGTTCAAAGCCAGCCTCAGCTACTGAGTGAGGCTCTCAGCAACTTAGTGAGACCCTGTTTCCAAATAAAATATAAAATAGGTCTGGGGGTATAGCCCAGAGGTAGAAAGCCTCTGGGTTCCACCCCCAGTACCACACACACACACACACACACACACACACACACACACACAGTATCTTGTTTTAAAACCAGGTCTTGTCTGATTGCTGAAAGTTTCACTAAATTTCTGAAGCTGGTCTCAAAGCTACAATCTTCCCAACTCAGCCTCCCAAGTACTGGGATTATAGGCTTGTAATCTACACCCAACTTAGTATTCTAACTTTAATTCTCTTGGAAAGATACTGAGGAGTGGTATAGCTGAGAGACCCTGAATTTTACACTTAGTTAACCTCATGGTAAACTCCACTTCTCATGTTCTGCCTGGTCTTCTGATTTTTGCTGGGCTTCTATTTTTTTTTTTTCTCTTTGCAGTTTCTGCAGACTGCTTTTCCTTGCTTATCTGCACACAAAGTCCAAACATGGATGGTTGAGCCCCTCAGACCTACTCCCTGTAGAATTTCTGTTTACCAGCTCACCAATATTCATCTCTCCAAGGGCCAGAGAGAGTCTGAAGTCTTTTCCCAGCTTATTAATTGGCGTTTTAGGTGTTCGGCCCTGGTCTAATAAGCTGAGACTGTTATAGATTCCCATACAAATACAGCTTTAGGGACTCATTCGTGTGTGTGTGTGTGTGTGTGTGTGTGTGTGTGTGTGTTACTAGAGATTGAACCCACAGGCATTCTATCTCAAAACTACCCCCCCACAGCACTATTTTTTTTTCTGAAGCAGGATCTTGCTAGGTTGGTAAGAGTGAAAGTCTCGATAAATCACTGAGGCCGGTCGCAATTCTCCTGTCTCAGCCTACCAAGTACTGGAATTACAAGTGTGTGCCACCACACCCAACAGGGATCCATTCTTGAGTGGATACAGGAGTGAATGACTCAATGGAGACAGGCTAAGCTAACATTTCAAAAGGCAAACCTTACTACAAAGTCAGAGGCTCAAGCAACAGGTACAACAAATCTCTAAACATTAATACACAAATATATTTGGGGACTTTCTCCAAGAAGGACATATTTCTTGAAGTTAATGCAAAGGTTCTCTACCACTTGTACAAATTCAGGGAGATAGAACATTCATGTAGCAAATTAGGCAAAGCAGATTTATTTCTCATGGATAGGCAGCAAAAACAGAAGCTGCCGGGTGTGGTGTCGCACCCTTGTAATCCCCGCGCTTGGGAGGCAAAGACAGGAGGATCGCACAGGTTCGAAGCCAGCCGCACTGGCGTCAGAGACCCTGTTTCAAAAACATAAAATAGGTCTGGGAGTGTAGCCCGGAGGTAGAAGGGCTTCCAGGAACCCCAGTACCACCACCAAAAAAAAAAAAAAAGAAAAGAAAAAAAAGAAACCAGAAGCTGAGGCTGGAGCTATATAGCTCAGTGGTAGAACACTTGCCTAGCATGAATAAGGCCTTGAGTTCCTTTCCCAGTACTGCAAAAAATAAAATAAACATAAAAAAAGCAGAAGCCAAGGCTCAGGAAAGGTACCCAGAGTAAATAGTGTCATCTGAACTTGCCCCATATCCCACTGCAGCTTAGGGACCTAGAGAGCACACCACTCTGGGTTTTACACCCTATGGATCAGCGGATCACCGAATTCAAATACTGTTAGTAAATCCTGTTCTGGGAGGAGCAAGGACACAGCCTCGATTATTCTGGACATTACTTCCCTGTCTCAGAATATGGCATTCTATAGCTATTCTGGGAACTACAAGCAGGAGGGCGAGAGTTAGATTGGCCAAGACCAGCCAGGGACCTATCCTCCGCAGTAAGAACCAATCTGTGGGGAAGGGGGCGCAAGGGTTGGTTCATAAAATTAGTATTCTGAAGGACACATTTGGGTAGATTCAAGATTATACAATAGATAACATTATTAACTCAGCAAAGTAATACTGAGTGCCTTGTTCTGGAACTCTAAGCATTTTTTTGGTAAGCCTTATGCCATTTGCATGTGGTAGGTTCTATTTTTACAGATAAGAAGACTGACACATAAAAGAAGCTATGCAATTTGCCCACAGCTGCACAACTAGAAAGTTGAATGCCTGAGTTTGCACCAAAACAAATCATTATGATGAACTTTTGTGCTATTTAATATCCATGGTCTCTTTGAGCTTTGAATCCTCAGGACTATGAAAGCCATAGCCCTTCCATGAACTTTGATGTTTTATATTCTGAAATAAGCAAAGGAGCTGTTCCAACATCAAGTACTAAGGGTGCTGTTCTTAGTTTCTTTTTGCCATGTTACAGAATAACTCTATTATATAGCCTGGCTTTGGAATCATGGGTCCTTACTTTTCTTCCACAGCCTTAGAACTAGAAGACAATGTTATAATTCCTTTCAATGAAACAATTATTTATGCCTTTATTCTTCCCTGTCCTAGGTTATTTAATAAAGTAAATGACTTCTCATTTTCTTTTCTTTTTTTTTTTTTTTTGCGGTCCTGGAGATGGAACTCAGAGGCATTCTACCTCTAAGCTACACCCCCAGTCCTATTTTTTATTCTATATTTTGAAACAGGGTCTTACTGAGTTGCAAAGGGTCTCACTAAGTAGCTTAGGGTGGCTGCGAACTGTGATCCTTCTGTCTCAGCCTCCCTCCCAAATGCTGGGAGTACAAGCCTGTGCTATCACGCTGGGCTCTCATTTTACTTTCAAAAAAAGGAAAAAAAAATGATTCCTATCGCTAGGGCTCAGGGTAAATGTTCAAATTAACAACTATTTAAAATAGAAGCACATTTGAGAACCTCTAGATTAAAAGAAAAATGACAACACATGTCAATGCCTAAGTGTCTTATTCTTTTGTAAAAAAAAAAAAATTTCTAGCTGGGTGTGGTGGCGCACGCTTGTAAATCCAGGGCTTGGGAGGCTGAGACAGGAGGATCGCACAGGTTCGAAGCCAGCCTCAGCTAATGAGTGAGGCTCTCAGCAACTTAGTGAGACCCTGTTTCCAAATAAAGTATAAAATAGGTCGGGGAGTATAGCCCAGAGGTAGAAAGTCCCTGGGTTCCACCCCCAGCAACACACACACACACACACACACACACACACACACACACACACACAGGTTTATATGCCGTTTACTCTACTGAGTTATATTATTTGTCCTTATCAAAACTATGTTTCAACAGTGTTCACATAAAGCATTCCTCTTTATAGACCTAAATAGATCTAAGTAGGAAATTAAAATACGTAGTTTTTAGAATTAAAAAAAAACAAAATGAATAAATGACTATAGTTATAAAAAAGCATTTCCATGAGTGCTGGATAGAGCTGTGCATTTCCGTACGATACCTGGGGAAGCGTAACTGAAGATTTTTGGAGCGCATCTGTTTTAAACCGTAGGAGGCATTGCACCTCAAGGAGATACCGATAGGGCTTTGTGTTCTTGCTTGTGATACGTGCAATAAGCCAACAAATCCTGTGCTTGATGTAATAAGCCTTTAACTTGAAGTATGTGCTATTCTTTAATCATTTAATATTGAGCGCCAATAGGCCAGCCAGCAAATACAACACCGGCTCTGTTCCCCTGGGATTTACACCGAGAGACCCTTCAGTGTGTTCTCCTGTCCAATCAGGCAAAATAGACAACTGCGTAACCTAGGTCCAGGAAATCTGCCTTCGACGCTGGAAAGGCTCGGAGGTGACACCCACTCGGCAGCTAGCACCCACCTGGGTCCGGCGGCACCGGCGAGACGAGCAGCGTCGCTGGGAGCGGCGCGCGGCTGTGACGCAAGGCCCCGCCGGCCCCGCCCCGGCCCCGCCCCCGGCCTGGCCCCGCCCCCGAGCGCAGTACGCAGTACGCAGGCGCCGCCCCGCAACGTCTCCTGCCTCGGCGCTCCCGTGGTGTCCGGCGGCCGGGTCCTCCGCTCGCCGTCCAGCGCTCCGAGCTGCCGCCGCCGCGCCCGGCGCCGCGTTTGGTAAGCAGCGTCCCCCGCCTGCGAGGAGAGCCGGCCCCCAGCCGAGCCCGGCGCTTGAGCCGCGCCGAAGAAGGATGGCCGCCTCCGGGGTGGATAAGAGCAGTAAGAAGAAGACCGAGAAGAAACTTGCCGCTCGAGAAGAAGCCAAATTGTTGGCGGGATTCATGGGCGTCATGAATAATATGCGGAAACAGGTAGCGCGGGGCGGCGGCGGGCGGCCGGCTCCCGGGGGCGGAGCCCGCGCCCGGATGGCGACCCTGGGGCCCGGCCCGAGCTGCCGGGGGGGGGGGGGTCGCGTGCGCAGCCCCCGGCTCCAGTGCCTCCTCGTCTGCAGAGGGTGTGGCTCCCGGCCAGACCCGGGGACCCCTCGGGCCGGCGGCGGCGTCTTGTGTAACAGCTGCCCTAGTTATCTCTTTGTGAGGCGGGGACCTTCCCCTGGCGCCGCTGTTAAGGTCGTGGGATCCTGGTGCAGGAGCCCATTGCCAGCCCAGCCTGAGCGCCTCTTCAGTAGGGACCCCGCCCTTTCCCGCCTCAGCCAGGTGTAGCTAGCTGAGGACCGTACGTGTTAATGTAGAGCAGAAACGGCCGTCGATAAATGCAATGCCATCTTCTTAGGACACTGAGCCGCTGTTATAAAGAGGAGCTCTTTGTTCTGTCTTTGATGTGTGATGCATTCATGAAAGTCCGCAGCACGTCAGCGAAAGGTGGGTTATGAAAATAACAGGGTTTAGCTCTGGAGAAGATAGAAACCTTTAAAAAAAAATTGTGTGTGTGCTATAGCATCTGATCTGCCAATAAGCATAGAACAGTCGCTTGGTTACTTATTGATTCTGCGAGCTTTATTAGTAAAAAAAATATACCTGTAAGAAGACCATAAAAATGGTTTGGTTTCATTGCCCCTGATGTTTTTCGAGAAGGCAAAGCAGGCTGTGTGTCAGTAAGTTCAAAACTCACTTTGCTTATCCAGTGGTTTTCCTGGGAGTATAGACAACAGGAAAGGAAATTATGGTTTTGACAGGTTGGGTAACCCCACCCACAAGACGTAAACTTTAAAAGGAAGGGCATTTCCCTTCCAGGTTTCTTTAAGAAGCAAACACTGACAGCAAGGGTTTTGTCTTTACTTACCACTTCTGGTACAGTGCACTGTTGCAGTGGAACTCTATGGAGACGCCTTGAAATCTTTCCTGGCCTTTGTGCTGATGTATTTGTGAATGGCTGAATTCATTATTTTATGTAACTTACTTTAATGTATCTCTTTTCATGTAACCTTTTTGTATTTATAATAATTCAATTTACTGGTTTCAAGTTGCTGATGCATTTAACTATTTGCTTATAATGGTAGTTGAACTCAGTTCACCAGTGTTTAAACTAGTTGAAGACTCTATATGGTACTATCCCATTCCCACAAACACAAGTGTTTTCACCTGTGGGCCATCGCTTAGTAAAACGGTTACCTCATTCTTTAAATAGGGTGAAAGTGGGTTGCAGTGTCAGATTTTTATTTGAGGTGGAGGAGATTGGGTCTGTATGTTTAACTCTTCGGTTTGAAAATTGATCGGATTCATTTCTTAGACTTTGCTTTAGACTGTAGTAACAACTGTTTACAGTCAAAACAGAAACACAGTTAAGTACAGTTACTGAAAAATCAAGGTTCTGTTACTGAGTAGAAAGAGGAAATGGACACTTGGTAAACAACCAGAAATCACTTGTACAAATGATTAAGGGATCTTAATCTGAGATTTTCTTTTTGACATTGGCTACCAGCAAGAGGTACAGTTTCACTTTGCAGTTGATTTACATTGTTTATATTGTATTCTGTTTAATCATAACACAGGGAAGACTTAGCCAAGAATGACTGACAAGGGGCAGTTGATAAGAATTGTCAGAAGCAGAAGCTGGTCTAAGCCAGAGAAGAAATGTTTGAGTGAGGACCAGTTTTATAAGTGTTCTTGTTCTTTAGTAAACATTTTTGTGTTATGACTGTTAGCTTCCCCTTATGGCCACCATGTATTGTGGATCAGGATAACAAGTGCCTGGATGATAAAGATCCTCCACATACACCCAAAAACATTCCTTCAAGAATTTGAGAATACTCTGAAATTAATATACCTCAGTTCCAATCCCTACTCTACCCTTAATTTGTTTTGTGATCTTAGATAACATTATTTAGGTTATTTCATCTCTCTAGTTGTATTAGGCCATTTTCTATTGCTATATAAAATACATAAAGCTGAGAAATTTATAAGGAAGTCTTAACAATTAGCTTACAATTTTGGAGTTCTAAGAGAATAATGGACAGCTGTTCAGCATCTGAAGCCCACATGCTGCATCATGAAGCCACGTGTGCAGAAGAGTAACATGTTAAAGCAATCAAGACAGGGAAGGTGCTAGCCTTGCTTTATCACAACCCTCTCACAGTACCTGAGCCACCCTTTTTTTCTTTTTTCTTTTTGTACTGGAAATGGAGCCCACAGGCATTCTACCTCGAAGCTACACCCCAGCCCAATTTTTTATTTTTTACTTTGAAACAGGGTCTCACTGAGTTGCAGAGGGCTTCACTAAGTAGCTGGGGCTGTCCTCGAACCGCAATCCTTCTGTCTTAGCCTCCCAAATGCTGGGATTACAAGCTGCGCCACCATGCCCAGCATCTGAGCCACTCTTGTGGGAACTATATTAATCCTTTCATGTGGGTGGAGCCACATGACCTAAGTACTTTTTTTGCGGGGGGTACTAGGGATTAAACCCAGGTGTATTCTATTTCTGAGCTACACCCCAGCCCTATTTTAATATTTATTTTGAAACAGGATCTCACTAAATTGTGGAGGGCCTAAGTTGCTGTGACTGGCCAGGAGCCTGCAATCCTCCTGCCTCAGCCTTCCAAGTACTGAGATTAGAGGTGTTCCCCACCATACCTGGCTCCAAGTTATCTCTTATTGGCCCCCTTTGAACCAGATTTGATTTCCAGTATACAGAATGAGTTTTGGTGAGGACAAACCATAGCAGAAGCATAGTGGCTAGTTCTGTACATAAAGGCTAATGAGAGTTTTGCAGCCTTGGCTTCTTGTGGATTTTTCCTACATCTTTTTTGTTTTGAAGCCAGGCGCTTTCTATCCAAGTTTCATTCCCAGTCCTATTTTATTTATTTTGAAACAGGATATCACAAAGTTGCTAGGCTGGCCTCTAACCTATATGATCCTCCTGTCTCCACCTCCTGAATACTGGGATTATAGAAGTGCACCACCATGCCTGGCTTAGTGTTTTTTGTTTTTGTTTTTTGTTTTGCAGTACTTGGGGTGGAACACACAGTCATTCTAGCTCTGAGCTAAACCCCCAGCCCTATTGTTTTAATAATTTACTTTGAAACAGGGTCTCACTAAGTTGCAGAGGGCCTCACTAAGTATCTGAGGCAGTCCTTGAACTGCGATCCTCCTTTTTCAGCCTCCCAAGTACTGGGATTACAAGTGTGAGCTACCACATCCGTCCAGCTTTAAGTAAACTTTCTGATGAAGTATAGAACACATGTAAGAAAGCACACAATATAAATGTGGTGCTCAGTGAATTGTTAGAAAGTGAATACACCATCAACAATAGGAATAGAATATGACCAGTACACAGAGGTCCCCCATTATGCCCATCTCAGCACCCCCAGCACACACTTGAGGACTGATCCCAGGGTTCTACCTCTGAGCCCCTAGCCCTTTTTATTTTGAAACAGCATCTTGCTAAATTGCTAAGGATCCCACTAAGTTGCTGAGGCTGGCCTCAAACCTGCGATCTACTTGTTGGAGCCTCCCAAGTGTTAGGATTACAGAATTGTGCCAGCATACCCTACTCCTTTTTATTTTTTATTTTGAAACAGTTTTGCCAAATTGCCAAGGCTGTCCTTGAACCTGTGATCCTCCTGTCTCAGCCTCCCAAGTACTGGGATTACAGGCATGCACTACCATGCCCGGCTCATTCAGCTTAATATCTATGGTCATAGGTTTTCCACAGTGACTGTGCAAGTTACACTTCTGCCGGCCTGGTATTGTCAGTGTTTGTGACATTAGCCCTTCGAATGGGTATATAGTAGCATCTTATTTAATTGGGTTGGGTACCCTTTCATTTATATTCCTAACTTTTTGTTTGGATTAATTTTATTATCTAATAGAGAGAGGATGTACAAGGCAGGCTGGATCATAATCACTGTTACATGTGTGAAGTTGCTGTACTCTTCTTCTGTGTTAATGAAATCCCTAACATTTGAGAGACATATCTTGGGACCTTCTTGAGTGTTTCAGTAGTTTGCAGCTTCTCCACATTAAGTGGGCTAAAGCATAATTAGAATCTAAAAGCTTATGTTAAAGGCCTCATTGAGAGTTATGTGAGAGAGCCACAAATCTAATTTGAGGATTAGATAAACCAATCAACTGAGCTTACTTACTAGCTAACGTGTTAGACTTTGCTTCTGCACACTCATCCAAAGCTGTAAACTGTGTGTCGTCTTTAGGGTAGCTTGTGAATAATCTAAACTCCAATAACATTAACACGTCTCGAGCACTTACTCTGTACCAGCTACCCTGAAAAAGTGTTTTACATGCTTTGTCTTTTAATTTTCGTAACTCCCTTCAGACCTTCCTTTTCTTAACTCTTTTTTTGTCTACAATTTTTTGTCTGTCCAGCTTAGGAGACATTCTAGATTCCTTCTAAAGAGAGTCTCAAGCTTTCTTGGCCCTCTCTCCTCTATCTATCTCGCAAAACTTCAACATTGAAGACAAATTAGCTTCTTTGTGCAAGGCTTCTAAGTAGAGCTGGAAAATGTCCCATTTTGGTCAATAATTATTGGGCAGGTAAGTTCTTGCCCACTAACTTCAGCTGGGCTGTTTTTACTGGTAGGAAGTTCTACTTTTCATTTTATTGGCTTCTTCTAATTTGGGTCTGTTCTCTAGATCCTCACTTTTAGCAGAACCTGCTTTTGACATCATGAGTAATTAGAAGCCATTAATCTGGAACTGTCTAACTTGTCACTTTCCACTACCAAATCTATAATCCTATTTTAATACTTTTCCTTTTCTTACTCTTCCATAATGGAAAAATTGTCCCTTTTTCTGTTTAAGGTCTGTACTTCTACTTGGGATTTGGTTTCCTTGATACTAGCCTTCTCAGAAAAGTTTTGCCGTTGGTTATTCCATCTTTGGGTGGGGGACACTGGAAATTGAAATCAGGGGCATTCTACCTCTGAGCTATATCCCCAGCCCTATTTTTATTTGGAAATGACCTGAGTTGTGGAAGGCCTGGCTAAGTTGCTGAGACTGACTGCGAACCTGTGATCCTTCTGTCTCAGCCTCCCAAGTACTAGGATTACAGGTGTGCACCGCCATGCCCAGCTGGTTAGTCTGCTTCTCTATTAGATTAAATACTGTCAGCATCAAGTATGCTTTACTCAGTTTTTTTGAACCAGCTAACAACAGATCTAACCCATTCTTAGTCTTAACATTCCTCTCTAAATAATACCTCTCTTCCCCCTGTGAAGCAAAGTTGAGTAAGTTCACTTTCTTTACTCGACATTTGTCTATTGCCCTATTTCTGTCTGGCTTCCTAACTCATTCAAGTGAATACTGTGTGTGTGTGTGTGTGTGTGTGTGTGTGTGTGTGTGTGTGTGTGTGTGGCTGAGGATTGAACCCAGGGACATTCTAACTCTGAGCTACATCCCCAGCCCTATTTTTTATTTTTTGAAACAGGGTCTCACTAAATTGTGGAGGGACTCAGTGAGGCTGGCTGCAAACTAGGATCCTTCATCTCAGCCTCCCAAGTACTAGGATTATAAGCTGTGCCACCATGCCTGGCTAAGTGAATACTTATTGAGAATCCTTTGTGTGCCAGGCATTTTGCTAGGTTCTGGGTTGTAATGGCAAACAACACCTGACAGTCCCTATTCTTATGCAGTTATAGTCTAATAGAAGAGTGAGGCATTAGGCAACCACACAAATAAATGCAAAATTGCAACAGTGGTGGGTATTATTAAGGAGATAGCATGGTATTGTGAAGGCACATGGATGGGGGATTTGACTTTTCCTAAGGAAGCTATAATTGAGATCCGATATAAGAGTAGAGGCTGGAGACCTACCTTACTGTAGAATGGCAAGTACAAGAGACTGATTAAAGGCCAGTGTGGCTGGGGCACAGAACAGAGGGATGGAAGACGGTACAAGATGGAGCTAGTGAAGAAGCTAGGGATTGGCCCATGCTTCATTTTGTAAGTCAGGTTAGGGATTTGTACCTTATTTTAAAACCTTTTTAAGTGTGTGTAGGGATGGATGGGTGATATCTGTTTCTCTTTTGAAAAGTTGGCTTTCTGCTCTGTGGAGAGTCAATTAGTTTTCAGAGTGGTTGCTGGCAGACCAAACAAAGTTCTTGTAATAGTCTAGTGAAACATGATGTTCCTTTGGACTGAGGTGGTAAAGGCAGCAACAGCATAACAGTGAGGGGGGAAATACGCACACACACACATACACATATATATGTGGTGCATATATGTGGTAAATCTTTTGAATATATATTCAGTATATATATATTCATTGGTGAGGACATGAGATTGTGATATCTTAATTTGGCTAACTTAAAACAGAACCTGAGCTGGGCATGGTGGCACACACCTGTAACCCCACTACTTGGGAGGCTTAGACAAGAGGATTACAGATTCAAAGCCAGCCTTGGCAATTCAGTTGAAGCTCTCATTAACCTAGGGAGATCCTATTTCAAAAATAAAAAATCAGCCTAGGGGTATTGCTCAGAGTTAGAATGTCCCTGAGTTTAATCCTCAGTATCAGACATACCCACACACTAAATAAATAGGACCTGAAAAATGAGAGACATATCAATAAATGTTAGATGTTAGCTGGGCGTGGTGGTGCATGCTTGTAATCCCAGCATTCGGGAGGCTGAGACAGGAGGATTATGATTCATGGCTAACCTCAGCTACTTAGTGAGGCCCTCTGTAACTCAGTGAGACCCTGTTTCAAAATAAAGAATAAAAAGGGCTGGGGATATGGCTTGGGAGGTAGAACGCCCCTGGATTCCATCTCCAGTACCGGGGGCGGGGGGGGGGGGGATGTTAGATGTTGCTGCTGTTGTGATGCTGTAGTCTATTGGATGCTGAGGGGTTCAATATAAGGTATCACTTAAGACCTTTAGGTTTCTAGAATGCATAACTAGATGGATGCTGACACTGTTCACTGAGAGAAGAGGTACTGGAGGATCAAATTCCTGGAGAAAGTATTATAGTTTGTATTTTAAATATGTTCATGGAGCTGGGCATGGTGTTGCACACTTGTAATCCCAGTACTTGGAAGGCTGAGATGGGAGGATCGCAGGTTAGCAGCCAGCCTTGGCTACTTAGTGAGGCCCTCTGCAGCTTAGTGAGAACTTGTTTCAAAATAAAGAATAAAAAATCAGGCTGGGGGTATAGCTTGGAAGTAGAATGCCACTGATTCAATCTCCGGTACCCCCCACACACAAAAAAATATGTTCCGTTTCAGGTGTCATTGGGACTTTGAAGTATATATGATGAGCTGGCAGGTCTGGAGAGTTATGGGTTATTTACATTTGTGAGTTATTTACATAGATAACTTCAAAGCTGGGTGTGTTGGCACACAGTTGTAATCCCAGCATTTGGGAGGCTGAGATAAGGTTCAGGGCCAGCCTCAGATACTTAGTGAGGCCTTTTGCAACTCAGTGTGAGACCCTGTTTCAAAATAAAGAATTATAGCTGGGCATGGTGGCGCACGGTTGTAATCCCAGCATTTGGAAGGCTGAGACTGGAGGATTACGGTTCATGGACAGCCTCAGCTACTTAGTGAGGCCCTCTGCAACTTAGTGAGACCCTATTTCAAAATAAAAAATGGGGCAGGGGTTGTAGCTCGGAGGTCAAATGCCCCTGGGTTCCATCCCCAAACCTGCAAAAAAAAAAAAAAAAAAAAAAAAAATTAAAAAATAGGGCTGGAGGTGTAGCTCAGAAGTAGAATGCCCCCTGGGTTCCATCCCCAGTACCACAAAAAAAAAAAAAAGAAAAAAGAAAAAAAAAAAAGAGAAGGATAAGAGGATTGGTAGGTAAGTGTGTTTAGAATCAGAAGAATGAAAGCATTCCTATCCAGAGAATTCTGTTTTCTCTGAAAAATAGGAGGCAGGATCATCTATTAAAATGGAGGAGGAAGAGGGTGAGGCTGGAGGTTGATGAAAGCAGTCTTTGAAAATGGCATTATGGCTGGCAGTGTTTTCAAAGGTTTTTATGCGGTTATGATTTTATAATGAATATTCATCCTTAACTGGCCTTCAAAGCCCTGACTTGCCTGATCCAAGCTCCTCCAGTTGTATCTCATGTCATCTTTTAGCCATTGTACTCTAGGCAGATGTCTCCCTTCCAAGTGCCTGAAACTCTCTTCCTCCTCTGCTTCACTTCTTACTCTAGAGGCCACTTCCTCCACGAATGCCTAGATTATGTCAAGGCCCTGTACTATAAACTCTTACATTTTTTTCTTCATTCACTTATCTCTCCATGAGTGCAGCAGTCACTTTTTAATGAGTATCTTTTCTACTAGGTTTGAGCTCCCTGAGAACAAGGACTGTGTCTTATTCAGCACCATATAGCCAACATCTACCACATCCTCAAATGTTTGTTAAATATCTGATGTATGGCTGCAGTTTGAGAGCAAAGTAAGAAAAAAAGTGGGCAGAAGATGAAATACCAGGGGACAACATTCTAAGGATGGGAAGTAAAATACATTGGAGAGTAAAAAGTAATAATCTTAGGAAGAAATAAATCATGGAATTATGTATTTGAGACCAAAATATAAATTACAAAAAAGAGAGAGGAGTATGAAATGTTATAGGGAAACCAAAATAGAAAGTATTAACTGGATTTGAAAAAATGGTGATGTTAGCAAATGAAGTTTTAATGGACTAGTGTGGGGTAGGGGTGTGAATTTTAGACACTAGGAGGGACAGAGTGATACACAGAGAGGGAGGGAGCTATCTCCTGTGCTGCCTAGCCTTTCCAAGATGGCACGGATGTTCTTCCTTTAAATTCTAGTAGAATATAATGCATACTGTGATCATGATTGTTTACCACTTGTTGGTTGAATGGATAATTATTGAAGCCTATATTGAAAGGAGGCACAATTGCATTAATATTTCCTTCTAAGGAGAAGAAAGATCATGAAAATGGGAAATATAGCCTTTCTCGAGGGCACTGTCTTCATTGTAACTCCTTGGTCTGCTTCTTTTTCAGGGTTTCAAGTTTTGGGGAAAGAGGATCTAATAATCTTATTTTTAGTTAAATGTTAAGTCTTCGAATCAGTTTTCTATGTTAAAGAGAATGGGGTCATATTATGAAGGATCTGTATTTTTGTTTAAGGACCTGTATTATAAAGGACCCATCTTATGTAATGAAGTCATGTCTTCAGAAGGTGGAAATTGTAAGTCAGCTAACTAACCTAGTTAGTGTTTGCTACAACTTTAAATAAGTTAAATGGCAGAATGGCCATTGGCAGAATGATCCTGGATTCAATCCCCAGTAAAACACACACGAGTGCACACACACACACACACACACACACACACACACACACATTATCTAAAATTATGTAAATACAAGAGCAAGGAGGCAAATAAAAAGTGGAAGCTACAGTTGGGCATGGTGACAAACGCCTGTAATCCTAGCTACTTGGGAGGCAGGAGGATCAGAGTTCAAAGCCAGCCTGGGCAACTTAGTGAGACCCTATCTCAAAATAAAAAGGGCTGGGGATGTATCTCATTGGTGCCTTTGGGTACCAAAAAGAAAATGCAAGGGAGGAGAGATCTATATTCAGTATTATTATTATTATTATTATTATTATTATTATTATCATCATCATTATTCATTAATATCATTGTCATTATTCATTATATTTTTATGAATTCATTGTGGTATTTAAGACTTCTTCATTGCTTATTTTCTTTCTCTGAAGTCAATTTCTCAAGGTTCTATATCTCATGGAGTGACCCAAACTGTGTGTGTGTGGTACTGGAGATTGGTTCTATTTCTGAGCTACACCACCAGCCCTATTTCATTTTTTTATTTTGAAACAGAGTCTTGCCAAGTTGCTGAGGATGGCCTTGAATCTAGGATCCTCCTGTCTTAGCCTCCCAGGCACTAGAATTACAGACATGTACCCCCATGCCAGGCACAAACTTATATACCTGTTATATTTATGTGAGCCTTTGGCCTTGAGTGTATAGGATTGCTTTAGTCTTTAAGTAGGATTAACTACTAATAAACCTACTGAGAAGAAGGGAATAAAAAAAGGATCTCATGAAAATAGTAGAGGGACCAGCAAAGTTGAAGAAGGGATAGAAAGGGGGTGAAGAGGGAAATAGGAAGAACTAGGGAATGAAATTGACCAAATTACGTTATCTTCTGCATGTATGAATATATCACAATGAATCCCACTCTTAATGTATAATTTTTTTTAATTTATTTTTTATTGGTGCAATGTATTCATACATCATAGTGGTATAAAGAAAATACTTTTGTAGACATACATGCACATCTCGCCCAGTTAGCCCCTACCACGATCCCCACCCCATTCCCTCCCCATCCCTCCTTCCCACGCTTGGCTTACTGGTTGACATCTAGTATTATAGCAATTTATACAATATTAACATTGATAATCTCACATAACAGTTTCATTTGTCTGGTACCAAACTTTTGATGACTTAAAGATAACATTTCAATATTTCTTTTTGCTTTCTTTCTTACCAGAGAATATTTTTTTCTTTTTTTTTTTAGGTGAAACTATCATACATTTATTTATTTATTTTTCAGAAAAAATCTATCATGATATGGAATATGGACTCTAGATACCCAAAACAGTCTCAAAGAAGAACAAAGCTAGAAGATGTATATTTTCTGATTTCAAACCATATAAAGCTACAATAATTGAAACAGTGTAGTACTGTTCTAAAGGCAGATATATAAACCGTTGGAGCTAAATAAAAGCCTAGAGATAAATTCTTCCATACATTGTCAAGTTATTTTTGACAGGGTTTCTATGAACTTTTGGTGGAGGAAATACTAGTCTTTTAACTAAATATTGTTGAAAAATAATAATAAATGAAAAAGAATAAAATTGGACCCTTACCTAACACATATACAAATATTAACTCAAAATAGATAAAAGACCTAAATATAAATCTTAATACTATAAGCTTTTAGAAGAAAATCTGGGTCATAAAACCTCACAACATTGAAATTGGAAGTGATTTCTTGGATATGATTTCAATGGCACAGGCAACAAAAGAGTAAACAAACTCCCTAAAAAATAAAAAAAATATTGTATATCCAAAGACAATGTAAACAGAGTTAAAAGTTACTGATTCTCTTCCAAGAGTTCCTCCTGTGACCCATTTCTCCCTAACTCTCACATATTAGGGAAAGCATCTGATTTCTTATTTTTTGTGCCTGACTAATCTCACTTAGCATAATGTCCTCCAGTTCCATCCATTTCCCTGAAAATGATGTAATTGAGTTTTTTTTGATGGCTGAGTAAAATTCCATTGTGTACATATCCCGCAGTTTTGTAATCCATTCATCTGTTGATGGACATCTTGGCTGGTTCCATAGTTTGGCTATGGTGAATTGTGCAGCTATGAACATAGATACACATGCATTAGTTTGGTAGTTTGGTTTCTTTTCTTTTGGGTAGATACCCAACAGTGGTATTGCTGGATCAAATGGAAGATTTGTTTCCATTCTTCTGAGGATTCTCCATACTGTTTTCCAAAGTGGTTGCACTAATTTGCAATCCCACCAACAATGTCTTAGAGTTCCCACTTCTCCACATCCTCGCCAGCATCTGTTGTTGTTTGTGTTTTGAATGATGGCCATTCTAGTTGGAGTTAGGTGAAATCTCAGGGTAGTTTTGATTTGCATCTCTCTGATTGCCAGTGATGTTGAGCATTTTTTCATGCATTTATTGGCCATTTGAATTTCTTCTTTTGTGAAGTGTCTATTTAGTTCATTTGCCCATTTTGTTATTGGATGCTTTGTTTTCTTAGTGTTGAGTTTCTTGAGTTCGCTGTATATTCTAGATATTAGTCCTCTATCAGTGGTGTAGGTGGCAAAAATCTTCTCCCATTCTGTTGGCTCTCGATTGAGGTTCTTGATAGTTTCCTTTGCTGAACAGAAGCTCTTCAGTTTCATGCAATCCCATGTATTGATTCTCCTTTTAATTTGTTGTGCCTTTGGGGTCTTGTTGAGGAAATGTTTGTCTGTGCCTATGTGTTGTAGTGTTGGACCTATGCCCTCTTCAAGGAGCTTCAAGGTCTCTGGTTTAATTTCCAAGTCTTTGATCCATCGTGAGTTGACTTTTGTACAGGGTGAAAAAGTGGGATTAACATCCAATTTTCTGCATATGGTTAACCAGTTTTGCCAACACCATTTGTTGAAGAGGCTATCTTTTTTCCAGTGTATGTTTTTGGCCCCTTTGTCAAAAATCAATTGGCTGAAAGTGTGTGGACTTGTTTCTGGGTCTTCTATTCTGCTCCATTGGTCTATATATCTGTTCTTTTGCCAGTACCATGCTGTTTTTATTACAATGGCTTTGTAGTATAGTTTAAAGTCAGGTATTGTGATTCCTCCTGCGTGGTTTTTGTTGCTGAGAACTACCTTGGCTATTCTGGGCTTTTTGTTATTCCAGATAAATTTAAGGACTGATTTTTCTATGTCTGTGAGGAATGATCTTGGTAGTTTAATGGGCATTGCATTAAATCTGTAGATCACTTTTGGGAGGATGGCCATTTTAATGATATTAATTCTGCCAATCCATGAACATGGAAGGTCTTTCCATCTTCTAAGATCTTCTTCGATTTCTTTTTTCAGTGTTTTATAATTTTCTTTGTAGAGATCTTTTACTTCCTTGGTCAAGTTTATTCCTAGGTATTTTATTTTTTTGTGGGAGATCCTGAGTGGAAGTGTTTTCTGAATTTCTTTTTCAGTGGATTTATGGTTGGTGTACAGGAAAGCTTCTGATTTTTTAAGATTGATTTTGTATCCAGATACCTTGCTGAATTTGTTGATCAATTCTATAAGCCTTTTGGTTGAGTTTGTTGGGTTTTCTAAATATAGTATCATGTCATCTGCAAATAGTGAAAGCTTAAGTTCTTCTTTTCCTATTTGTACTCCTTTGATTTCCTTTTCTTGCCTTATTGCTCTGGCTAGAGTCTCTAGTACTATATTGAAGAGAAGTGATAGTGGACATCCTTGTCTCATTCCAGTTTTTAGGGGAAATTCTTGAAGTTTTTCCCCATTTAATATGATGTTGGCAGTGGGCTTATTGTAGATTGCCTTAATAATGTTGAGATATGTTCCTTCTATTCCAATTCTCTGCAGTGTTTTTATCATATATGGATGTTGAATTTTATCAAATGCTTTTTCAGCATCTATTGAGATGATCATGTGGTTTTTGTCTTTGATTCTGTTTATATGATGAATTACATGGATTGTTTTTCGTATATTGAACCAGCCTTGCATCCCTGGGATGAACCCTACCTGGTCATGGTGAATGATTTTCTTGATGTGGTTTTGAATGCGTGTTGCTAGTATTTTGTTTAATAGTTTTGCATCCAAGTTCATCAGAGATATAGGCCTGTAGTTTTCCTTCCTTGAACTGTCTTTATTCGGTTTGGGTATTAGTGTGATATTGGCTTCATAGAATGTATTTGGGAGAGTCCCGGTTTTAATGTATAATTTTAATGCACCAGTAAAAGTAAAAAAAAATATTTACTAGGGCCAGGTGTGGTGTTATACACCTTTAGTCCCAGCTTAGGAGGTTGGGGCAGAATTGCTTGAGCCCAGGAGTTTGAGGCCAGCCTGGGCAACATGGCAAGAAAACCTGTACCCCCTCCCCCCCCAAAAAAAAATACCACTAGACTTGGCAGTACTAGTGTGGCCTCTGGGATTTTAGTTTATGCTACTTAGTAATTAGCCTATTGTTTCATGGATGCTGCAAGACACAAGTCTCCCGTATCCTAGACAACATACTTGATTACTCACTGCCTGGCATTATGAGTGTTAGCATATATGCCTCTGTTCCTTTGCCTCCAGTAC
Organism: Muscardinus avellanarius; assembly: GCF_963383645.1. Classification (NCBI taxonomy): domain Eukaryota; kingdom Metazoa; phylum Chordata; class Mammalia; order Rodentia; family Gliridae; genus Muscardinus; species Muscardinus avellanarius. The sequence goes on along the minus strand of NC_137795.1, from coordinate 28,197,619 downwards.
TAAGAGGGAGATGATGAATTGGTGGAGCCCTGATGGGTGTGTGTACACAGCACAGCAAGTTTGTATTGCACCTAAGGAATCAACACCAAGCTCAAGAAATCTGTTTATTGTAAAGAGGGAAACATTATCTCAACATTATTCTGTGACAACACAACACTGAGAAATGGTGGCCTGAATCTTCTATTCTTGGCATGTCCAAGAAGATATGTGAGATTCACAAACCAATTGACTCTACCAGCAACCAGAAGCAACTAAGAGTAGAGAAACAGTCTGTTTTTGTTGTTGTTGTTTTTTAGGTGACGAAAGTCAGGCACCTAGCAAATGTAACTCTTGTTCTTTTCACCTGAAGAGGAGGTAAAATGAGGTCACAATGGCCAGGAGTTAGCATCCAATTCTGTGGGAATGTTATTATATCATTTGTTAAATCATTCTTCTTTTGGGTACCCAAATGTCTAAGGTAGCAGAACCTACTAACAGACTGATTTCTGAGATCAGAAACATTTTTCTAAGTGAATCATTAAAGCAGAATAGTGACAAGAGCTTCCATTTCTTAGTTGCCAGGCTATTAACTCCAGTTATAAAGAAACCATTCTGTCTGTATAAATTATGAGATTAGATCATCTGAGAATAGATTCTGCTGCTTAAAATCAAGTTTTAAAACCACTGATTTAAAAGGCTTTTCCTTGGAAAGATAATTGTGTGTCTGGTATTGGATGCAAAGGTAAAGAAGCTGAGGGAATTGAAAGAGAACATTTTTGGCTGTCATCCAAAAGAGAAAGAATATTTTGAGCTTATTATCTAACTTTCTAACTGCCTAACAAGAAAGGACAGGTCTAAATTAGAATGGAAGACAATGCTATTTTGTTAGTGGTAACATTTTCTCTGTTGAGAGCTACATTCTTCTACTTAAGGTCTCCCTCTGCTAAACAGTACAGTTAAGGTGCACTTTAGGGGGAACCCCCATCTTTTGGTCCTCTGAAGAGTATCTGAATATGCAAATTACAGTATTTAGATTACAGGAATATGCAGGGTGACTAAAAGGTTTCTTAAGCAAAGAGTCATTTTCCATCTTTGTTTCACTAGAGAAGCAGTGCACATGGATCACCAAGTATTTGTTCTTGAGTCACTAGTGTATTTTATTTTGTTCCATTGGGCTATTTATTGGTCCTTACATAAACTTTGAGTTGAGAATCTCAGAGTTCAACATCAAAGCCCTACCCCAACCCCCAACACAAGTTAACTGGATCTAATTAATACCTGTGAGTTTTATTTCCTTGTTTGCCTCATCCTCTGGGTTCTCTATTTGCTTACTAGCCAGGAAATGCTGTATTCTGTCTTAAGTGCTTACCGTGGCTGCTCTTGTCTACCACTAACTGTTCTTTTGTATGTTCTCTACTGACCAATTTAGGAGGTTATTTAAATTTTTATTTCAGAAAACTTTGAAATTGAGCAGGTACCTGTTAATTTAACCTCAGGCTTTGAGAAATTACAAGCTGAAATTTCACTTCCATTTCCCATCTCAATTATTTTAGTGTCAAATCCATAGCTCTCCAGATGTTCTGCAGTCAGCCAAATGACAGCTTAAAGCACTATATCTAATTCTGTACTAGTGATGTAAAGTCCCCCAAATTTGACTTTCTGGAGCCTCTGTTTTATTTCTCACACCTGTTTTCTCCCTCTAAATTAAAATTAAAAGCAACTGAATTCCAACTATTTGCTTTTCTGGATTCTTAATATTGGTCAGTCTCCTCACCAGAAAGACCTTGCCCACAGTGAATGTAGCCAGGATATCACCTTCAGCAGCTGCAGGCTGATCAGACTTTCATTAGAATGAATTTGAATTTAGTTAGTGTAGCAAATGCAAAGCTGAATTTTTTCAGTTTCAAGGTAGCTGTCCACATTCTTTCAGTATGTCAAAGGATCCCTAGGATTCTTACAATTAGCACAGCATCATTGCCACCCATACAAACCTGAAAAGGTATAAGCAAATCTGCTATCTCTACACTATACTGTGCAAATATTGACAGGTTATTATGCAGTCTAGCCCAAATTATTGTTCCCATCCAAAAACAGAACAGAATCTTTTTGTTTCTGGAGAACAGAGATTTCAAGGAAAACACGAGAAAGAAAATCTCAGCTTTTGGCTCTAACAGGTTGCCAGTCTGTTGGCTGTCAAGAGTCTTCTGATTGTCAGGTTAAACTCAGCAAGGAGGAATCATTCATCAAGACTGGGATTGATGGGCGGTGCATGCTTGTAATCCCAGTACTTGGGAGGCTAAGACAGGAGGATTGCAGGTTCTCCGCCAGCCTCAGCTACATAGTGAGGCCCTTCTCAACTTAGACCTGTTGCAAAATAAAGAATAAATACGCCCGGTGTGGTGGCGCACACTTGTAATCCCCGTGCTTGGGAGGCGGAGACAGGAGGATCGTGCAGGTTCGAAGCCAGCTGCACTGGCTTAAGAGACCCTGTTTCCAAAAATTAAAAAATAGGTCTGGGAGTGTAGCCCAGAGGTAGACGGGTTTCCAGGAACCCCAGTACCACCAAAAAAAGAATAAAACAGGGCTGGGGGGTGTGGCACAGAGGTAGAATGCCCTGGGTTCAATCCTCAGTTTAAAAAAAAAAAAAAGGCTAGGACAAGTATAATAGGTGATTATAGTAGTTTAGATAGATTGAAAAAGAAAGAAGGAGGAAGAGTATTTCTTACATTCTTTTCAAGGTGGAATTGGTGAAAAGAAGCATGGTATAAGCTACGGTGGAACATATCTAGGGATTTGCAGAAACAAGACTCTTAAGGGAGTGTACTATTTCACATTTTTAGGGTAGTGAAAGCTGGTAGTAACTGCATCAATCCTAAGCACACAGAACTCTCTCTTTCCTACTATAGAAAAATCAGTAAGACAGGTATTAGAGCTAGGCATGGCAGCACATGCCTGTAATCCCAGCACTTGGAAGGCTGAGATAGGGAGATCATAGTTGCCAGTCTCATCAACTTAGCAAGACCCTGTTTCAAAATGAAAAAAATAAATAAATAATAAATAAGGGCTGGGGATGTAGCTTAGAGGTAGAATATCCCTGTGTTTCATCCCCAGCTTTTTGTTTTGTTTTGTTCAGTACTGGGGATGAAGCCCAGTGTCACTCTACCACCGAGCTATACCCCCAGCCTGATTTTTTAGTCTGTATTTTGAAAAAGGGTCTCACTGAGTTGCAAAGGGCCTCCTTAAGTAGCTGAGGCTGTCCGAGAACCACAATCCTACTGTTTCAGCCTCCCAGATGCTGGGATTACAATCACAAGACTAGATAGACAACACAGACTGGCAACCAGATGGGTGCAGTGGTACATTTGTAATCCTGTACTTAGGAGGCTGAGATAGGATCTGAGAAGGATTACAGGTTTGAGAACAGCCTTAGCAAATTAGCAAGCCCTCCACAACCTAGTTTGAGACCCTGTTTTCAAATAAATAAAATTGGGATGGGAGTGTAGTTTGGAGGTAAAATGCCTCTGGGTTCAATCTCCAAGACAAAAAAAAAAAGGACAGAAAGTACAATGTTTCCATTTAGTCCCTCACCTCTTTCCCCACACATAGTTACCCCTATTAACATCTAGCATAGATGGTTATATATTAGTTACACTGTTGAGTATTATTACATTATTATTTACCAAAGTCATCTACAGTTAACTCTTTTTTCTTTACTGGTTTTTTAGGGCTTACTCTTTATATTGCATATGTTTGAGTTTTGAAAAATATATGTATTCACTCTTATTTTCACTTCCCTAAATATCCTGTGTACTCCACTTTCTCACCAAGTTTTTGAAATATCTTTATCATATACATAATTCTCATTTAATGAAAATTCTTCTATTTCTTAGATTTGTTTCTTGATACTTAATTGTTTTGCTGCTGCTATGACTTGGGTTTTCTCATTTGAGTTTTTTATGGTTGATTACTCATAGATGGGTTAGTGAATTGTCTTTTCATATTTTATTTGTATCTGACCATCTTACTGATTTTTCATGGTAGTTCTACAAGGAATAAGTTGATAATGTCTTTATTTTCTTACTGATTTGTATAAAATTTCCAGAAAATTGTTAATACTAATGCCAATGACATATAAGCCTTGTTTCAAATTTTAATGAGAATGCCTTTCCTGTTTCACTGTTATATGTAATATTTGCTGTTACTTTCCCTTTTTTTTTTTTTTTTTCAGTACTAAGGATGGAACCAGGGGGCATTCTACCCCCAAGCTATACCCGCAGCCCCATTTTTAACTCTTTATTTTGAAGCAGGGTCTCACTGAGTTGCAAAGGGCCTCACTAAGTAGCTTAAGCTGTCCGTGAACCACCATCCTCCTGTCTCAGCCTCCCAAATGCTGGGATTAGAAGCATGTGCCACCTGGCTTTGCTGTTGTTTTCTGATTAATGCACATAGACACATAATTTATTCAAAAGTCTCACAAGGCTGGGGATTGTGTTACTCGGTTTGAGAGACTGACCCATTACTTGAGAGGCTGAGACAGGAGGATTGAAGGTTTGTGGCCAGCCTCAGCAATTTAGCAAGGTCCTCCACAACTTAGTGAGACTGTTTAAAAATAAAGTAGGAGTAGGGATGTAGTTCAGAGGTAGAATGCCCCTGGGTTCAGTCTCTAGTACAAAAAAAAAAAAAGCCCACTTTTGCAAGTTTTTCTACACAAATGTTTCCTCTTTTAAACTTTTGATGTGATTAGTCACCTTAACAGGATCATTTTTCTTGAACTCTTTTGTTTGTTTGTTTGTTTGTTTGTTTGTTTGTTTGTTTGTTTTTGCAGGGCTGGGGCTGGAACCCAAGGGCATTTGACCTCCGAGCTACACCCCCGGCCCTATTTTTTATTCTTTATTTTGAAACCAGGTCTCGCTGAGTTGTAGAGGGCCTCACTACATAGCTGAGGCTGTCCGCAAACCGCAATCCTCTGGTCTCAGCCTCGCGAATGCTGGGATTACAAGCATGTGCCACCACTCCCGGCTCCTTTTCTTTATTTTATTTTATTTTATTTTATTTTATTATTTTTGGGAGGGGGCAGTACTGGGGTTGGAACCCAGAGGCTTTCTACCTCCAGGCTATACTCCCAGACCTATGTTATTTGGAAACAGGGTCTCACTAAGTTGCTGAGAGCCTAAGTAGCTGAGGCTGGCTTCGAACCTGTGTGATCCTCCTGTTTCAGCCTCCCAAGCGCTGGGATTACAAGCATGCGCCACCACGCCCGGCATTTCTAAAATAATATTTTATCAGTATTGTTCTGGCTTCAGTTAGCAAATATTTGAAAGATACATAAATTAGTTCCTAAAGGAAGGAAATACGTGCAAAGAAAATGTGGGCAAAATAGCAACTGATACTTTGGCTTGACAGTTAAAGAAAAAAGACAGCAAGGAAGCGTAATAAGTAGTATAAAAGAAGATGGCATAAGATAAAAATATCAAAATATTGTTATAATATGAAGGAATAAACTGAACCCTATTATAAATATCAGATGCTAAGAACTTCAGCCAAGTCACAGTCTTAGCCTGTTCTTTTCCACTGCAGTAACATACCACAGACTGAGTACACTACTGAGGAAAGCCCTCAGGACCCAGGCTTCTGTAAAAGTGAAAGTCACTTCATCTTTTAGCCTGCTCTTTAGAGCCCATTGCCATTCATTGTAAGCATAACAGCTTATTCCATTTTTTAATTCACAGAATAATGTAGGAAATAGCAAATATTATTAATAATTTTAATAAAACCCTTAAGTCTTTAGAAGCTACATCTTCTGAGCTACCAAGCCATTTTCAGTTTGTGAGTGATAAATTGTTTTGCCCTGGTTATTTGCTTCATATTCCCTGAGTGCCTAGGAGAGCACTTAACACACCATAGAAACCAAATGTCCTGTGAGTCTAACCAGGGCATTGTATGTTTCACTTCATTAAGAAATTGAAATTTATTTGACTGTAGTGACACACAGCCGTAATCCCAGTACTTGGGAGGCAGAGATAGCGGATCACAAATTTAAGGCCAGTGTTTGGTAACATAGTGAGACCTGTTTCAAAAAAAAAGCCAGGGGTATAATTCAGTGGTAAAATATCCCTGGGTTCAGCTACACACAAACACATACACACACACACGCACACAAAACACAATTTTATTTGACAAAGGACATTTTTTCTCTGGAAGTTAGTCCATAAAGGTTACAGTGAACCTTGTTTTTCTTTTTAACAATTCTTTTCTTTTATGGTACTGCAAAGGATGTCCAGTATACTCACAGGTTTTTTATTTTTTATTTTGAGGCAGAGTCTTGCTAAGTTGCCAAGACTGGCATTGAATGTTTAGCTTCATTAAGAAATTGAAATTTATTTGACTGTAGTGACACACAGCTGTAATCCCAGTTATATCTCTGATTATCGTGTCTCACCCTCCCAAGTGTAAGGATTATAGGTTTGTGCCACCTGCCTGGTTCCAGTGTCTTAATGAAGTGTTCACCGTAGATCTGTCTTTCAGCAACCTAGATTGATACCATTTTGGCTGTGGTCAGAAATTGTCATTTAAAACTGGATGTTCTCTGGCTTCTATCAAAAATGTGTTTGAGAGAAGAGTTATGTAAGGAAAGATTGCTCAAAGGACATTTGGTTCATCCATTCTGTATTCTGCATTGTTTCTGTTTCAGGTTAGGTCTGTGAGGCTATTTTCTTTTAAAAATAAATGCAGTGTGTGTCTTTATCAAAGATAGATAATGGGGGGGGGGCATCTAAAACCAGTTTGCTATACTTGAAAATTTATGGAAGGCATTGCCATTTTTTTAATTTCCCATAGAAAAGTGTATCATGAGAAATACCTTGGAATCTGTGTCAGAAAAAACTTGAGGGTTCCCTGAAAGATTAGTAGACTTTTCTTTGGTTTTGAGTATGAGAAACTTTTATTTTTTTGTGTTGGCTGTTTGGAAGCCCATTGCCAATTTTGATACCATGTGATAGCTCTGTAAGTCCTTCCATAATATGCCTAATAAGCAAAATTCCATGCTGGAAAAAGACTGGATTTAAATAGAAAATAAAACATGTGATAAGCATTTTATGTGTATTGCTAAACTAGGCCTAGTGATCCTCTTTTAATTGTACATATTTTTTTTTTTTTTAGAAAACATTGTGTGATGTAATCCTAATGGTCCAGGAAAGAAAGATACCTGCTCATCGTGTTGTTCTTGCTGCTGCCAGTCATTTTTTTAACTTAATGTTCACAAGTAAGTATCTTAAGTTAAAGCATGCCATTATTTTCTCTGAGAATTAGATAGGTTTAAGTGAAAATGTGATTTTCCTAGTTTTGGTATTGAGGATTGAACCCAGAAGCATTCCACCTTCAAGTTATGCCCAGTCCAATTTTATTTTATTTGGAAACAGGGTCTCACTAGTTTCTGAGAGTGTTGCTATCTTGCCAAGGCTGGCTTTGAACCTGCAATCCTCCTGTCTCAGCCTCCCCAGTATTGGGATTACAAGTATATGCCACCATACCCAACTTTTTCCTAAATTTTTTTCCTCCTGGTACTGGGATGAAACCCAGGGGCATTCTACTTCCAAGCTACACCCCAGCCCTATTATTTTTTTTTTTCTTATTCTTTATTTTGAAACAGGGCCTCACTGTGTTGCAAAGGGCCTCACTAAGTAGCTGAGGCTGGCCTTGAACCTGATTTTCCTGTCTCAGCCTCCCAAATGCTGGGATTACAAGCATGCACCACCAGGCCCAGCTCTTTTTTCTACTTTTTAAAGCATTTTAGAACTAGAATTACAGAATATTGAGGACATTGAAAAGTAGTTAGGTGATGACTACTCAAAGGAATCATGTAATTTCATCATTCTCTAAGGGCTTGATACCTTTCATGAAGAAGATATAGCTTCTACTTGGATTTGGATGCCTTAGTTTTTTTGGGGTTTTTTTTTTTGTGTGTGTGTGTGTGTGCACGCGCGTGCGCGCGCATGCTGGGGGTGGAACCCAGTGGCTTTCTACCTCCGGGCTATACCCCCAGACCTATTTTATATTTTATTTGGAAACAGGGTCTCAATAAGTTGCTGAGAATCTCACTAAGTAGCTGAGGCTGGCTTTGAACCTGTGCGATCCTCCTGTATCAGCCTCCCAAGTGCGGGGATTACAAGCATGTGCCGTCACGCCCAGTGCCTTGGGTTTTCTTAACCTCAGGGGGAAAAGCAGAGGAGGAGCTCTGTCTGATGGCATTTAGTCTAACAAGTTATACTAAAATAAGGAAGAAAAGGAAAATGATAAAGAGGAAATAACTCCAGATTTGGAGGTGAAAACTGGTTCTAAGGCATGTTTCCTGTACTTAGTACTGTTTTTAAGATCTTAATCAGGTTAAATAATGTATCTGCCTTAAATTTTCCTGTTGGTGTGCTAGCTACCTACCAGCTTTTATAGGAGGAATGAGAGCTTGGTAAATGATAGGTGATCATGTAATTATCATTCTTATATGTATATTCCACCTGTATCAGAGCTGTTTGACTCATAAAAGTGCTACTAAGTTATTTTAGGAGTTGGGAAAAAGCAATCTAGTTTTGTGTCTTTGTTCATTTATACTTCAGTATGTTCTTTAAGATTGAGAGTTAATTTACACTTATTATAGGAAAATTAAGCTTGCTGGGGCATATTCTTCCATAGATCTGTTATTCTTCATGATCTAGTTTCTCAGTTAAACTTGTGGTGATAGTGAGGCCATTTACATTTCTCTTCATTTTAGCTAACATGCTTGAGTCAAAGTCCTTTGAAGTAGAACTCAAAGATGCTGAACCTGACATTATTGAACAACTTGTGGAATTTGCTTATACTGCTAGGTGAGTTAAGAATGATTTCTGTTTTAGAGAAGTATCATTTGGATCAACCATAGCAAACTTTTGTTGATAATGAATTGGTGTGCTCCATATTCTTCAGAATGTAAGGTTGGAAGATTGAAGGTCCTGTGCCATATTATTACATATTCTAAAATAATGTTATTTAAATAATAAAACTTGTGGGGAATTAATATTCACTTTAACTTATTTACAGAATTTCTGTGAATAGCAACAACGTTCAATCTTTATTAGATGCAGCAAACCAGTACCAGATTGAACCTGTGAAGAAAATGTGTGTTGATTTTTTGAAAGAACAAGTCGATGCTTCAAATTGTCTTGGTAAGAAATAACCGGGTTCCTGGAGTTTTTATCCTTATTATTATAAAAAAAAAAAAAAAAAGCATGGTGATACATGTCCTCATTTAATCTTAAAGACATCATCCACTAAAATAGTTTTTCTAGTATTAACATTTAAAAGGAGAAGCCTATTAGCTTGGACAGCAGTAAGCTCAATAAATATTGTATCAACACTTTCCAAAATGTAAAATGACTTTCATACTGAATTTCTATGTATCAAGAACAAGGAATAACGATTGCATCTATTAGTATTAAGGTATATGATAAATGTAAAAGTTTTAAGTATTTATGGTTTGCTAAAGTCTGTCACAGAGAAGCAAATGGAGGTCATGTATGCAACTGCCTGAGGTCACATAGCCAGTACATGAAGGAACCAGGACTGGGATTCAAGGAATCTAATTCTCAGACTCTGCTACATGTGCTTTCCCTCCACATAGTGATTAATACTAGAAAACATAGAAGTCTTAAATTGTCTATCTCTCCATTTTGAAGATATCACAAGAGTGAATATTTTATATTTGATGGAGAGAAACAGAGAAAGTCTGCCAGAGTTTTCCAGCGTGTGATGTGAGTTGATCATCTCCCACTGTAAGATGATCTCCAGTGGCAATGAATAAACTTCGTAATTACTTTTTTTTACCCTTCATGTAATTCAGAGGTTTTAAGGAAAGGGAAGAAGATTAGAGTGCTAGGAAAGCAAGGAGGAAAGAAAAGTACTCAAGGAAACAGAGAGACCTGGGACTCTAGGCAATGCTGCTTTTGAGCCAGGGTTTTGAAAAACTGAGGGGTGCTGATGACAGGAAGACAAAGGCTGGGTGAAGGGTTCCTGGAGATGGTTCTTGGTACTGGGGATTGAACCCAGCAGAGTAGTCTACCTCCAAGCTACAGCCCCAACCCTTTTTATTTTTTGTTTTGAAACAGGGACTTGCTAGGTTAGCGAAAGTCTCCTGAGGCTGTTCTTGAACCTTCGATCATCTTGTCTCAGCCTCCCAAATACTGGAATTACAGGTGCACACCTAGCTTGCTACTGGAGTTGTTTAAGAACTTGCACAAGCCTCCTCGGTTCCTCTGATCTCTAGGCTTCCCTCTATCTGGAGACTTCAGTACTCCTGCACACAGCCTCACTGTGAATGCATAAAGAGAAAAACTTGGAAGGCAAGAGAAAAGGAAACAATAACTCCAGAGAAGAATAAAAGCTAGGCAAAGGGGTTAAAAATGAGAGTAGGCCTAGTGTCCAGAAAAAGAATTGGACTAGATGGAGCAGGAGGGGAAACAGCCACATAGATAAGCAGTTATGGATTTTTTTCAAAAGGTAGCCATGGGTCAACAGAAAAAAAAAGTCCCTATATTAGGAAACAAGACTAATCTCCTGTCCCTGCTATGCAACAGAGATACTTTGGGATGAGACTCTGTCTGGGCCATTGTTTGGGGCTCCACTTACCAGTAAGCCTTATATTCTCCTCATGTAAATACATACTCTCGTACAGTGTATTTAAAGAAGTTTCTGGAAGAAGATGGCTTAGGTATATTTCTCTAATGCCTAGCACTGTAAATTTCTTACTAGGGTGATTCAACTACAAAGAAAAATTACTTAAAAACAGGGATTAGATGTGGAAGTACAAACTATGTTGTGGAACCTCGAGATGTGTCAAGCACATCTTAGGTTTTAGGAGTTTTGCCTCTGGATTCCATTTGTCATCATTGTTTACAAAGGGAGGAGAAAGGATAGCCCAGCACCCTAAAAAGGAGTCCACCCCTCTAGCTAAGGCTGAGACAGACAGGAACTCAAGCACATAGCCAAGGGTACTACCTCTGTAACTGGGGAGCTGCTTCCGCCTGCTTTCTGTGTAGCCCTGAGCATGGCTCACACTACTAGGAGACTTGAACTCCTATCTTAGTGTTTCTCCCTTTCAATTCTCTACTACCCAAAAGATCTCAAGAATCTGGCTTTCGTGAGTAATAATGGAACCTATGACAGCAGACTGAATTGGACAAAAATTATAAAAAGTTGAAGAAAATCAAAGATTTAAGGACATAAAATCAAGCTTAATAGTCAACCTGTAGGCAAATTTAATATAAGAAATGGAAGGAAACCTAAAAATAGAATGCATTTGAAACATGGTTTTCTGGTTTTGACATTCAATCAAACTGAACAACAGAATAGATAGATACTTCCTAAAATTAAAGATCAAATGGGAAATTGCCTCATGATGCAAAACAAAAATGGGAAGAAAAGGAAGCCATTAGTAAAAGGACAGAAAGATACTATTGTGAAGTAGGAGTTCCAAAAAATGTGTGTGTTCAATGAGTTTTTTGTTGTATTTGTTTTTTGCAGTACTGGGGATGGAACCCAGGGGCATTCTACCTTGGAGCTACACCCCCAGCCCTAATTTTTATTCTATATTTTGAAACAGTGTCTCACTGAGTTGCAAAGAGCTTCACTAAGAAGTAGCTGAAGCTGTCCTTGAACCGTGATCCTCCTGTTTCAGCCTCCCAAATGCTGGGATTACAAACATGCACCACCACGCCCGGCTGATTTTCTGTTCTTCTTATGTGGGCACTCAGTGCTATGAGTTTTTCCTCTTAATACTGCCTTCAAAGTGTCCCAGAGTTTTTGATATGTTGTGTCTCTATTTTCACTTTTTTTCTAGACATTTATTGATTTCACCCCTTACTTCTATGGCCCATTCTTCATTCAGCAGTGTGGTGTTCAGTCTCCAAATGTTTATGTGGTTTCTCTGCATTGTCTTATAGTTGATTTCTAGTTTCATTCCATTATGGTCTGAAAAGACACAGAAGTTTTCACATTTTGAATTTGCTAGTGCTCACTTTGTGGCCCAGGATGTGATCTATTTTAGAGAAGGTTCTGTGAGCAGCTGAGAAAAATGTGAACTCTGCTGTAGTTAAGGGGAATAGTCTATATGTATCTAATAGGTTCATTTGGTTGATGGTGTTCTTTATGTCTGAGACATATTTATTGACCTTTTATCTAAAAGATCGGTCTAATGGGTATTGAAGTCTCCCAGTATTATTGTATTGAGATTTATGTGTAACTTAATTTTACAAAGTTTGTTTTATGAAAGTAGCTGCATATATGTTTGGGGCATAAATGTTGACTATCATTATTTTCTCTTGCTGGATTGTTCCTTTTACTACTAACAAATGACCTGCTTTGTGTCTTCTTCTAATAAGCTTGGGCTTGAAGTCTAACTTGTGTGATATTTTAGTGGCTACTCCTGCTTGTCTTCGAGTTCTGTTGGCCTGAATTACCTTGCTTCAGCCCTTTACCTTAAGTTTACTATCTTGTAAGGTGTGTTACTTGCAGGCAGCAGATAGATGGATTCTAGTTTTTAATCCAGTTTGTTGCCTTATATCTTTTTATTGGGGAGTTGAGGCCGTTTAGGTTCAGTGTGATTTGAGAGATGATTTGTAATTAACATACTGAGATTTCTGTTTGAGGTAATGTTTGTTCTTTGCCCAGTTGTTTGCTGGATGGAAATTCTTGTTTATCTGGTTCTAGCATGTATTATTTCTTCTTTACAGTTAATCTCTTTGAGTATTTTCTCTAGTGCTGGTTTTGAAGACATAAATTCCTTCAGCTTTTGTTGTGGAAGATTTTTATTTCCCTGTTTGAGAGATAGTTTTGCTGGGTAGAAAATTATTGGCTGCAAGCTAGTTTCTTTCAGAGCTTGGAATATGCTACTCCAGGCCTTTCTGGTTTTCATGATTTGGTTTGAGAAGTCTGGGGTGATTCTCATTGGTTTGCCTCTGAATGTCACTTGGTCTTTTGTTTTCATTGTCTATAAGATTCTCTCCTTGGCTTCTACATTGGTCAGTTTGACTATTATGTGTCGTGGTGAACCTTTTCTCTGATCTTGTCTAAAGGGTGCTCTATAAGCTTCATGTACCTGTGTATCGACCTCTTGATCTATGTTTGGAAAATTTTCTGGTATTACTTCATTGGAAAGATTGTTGATCCCTTTGGTTTCACCTTCTCTTCCCTCCTCTATGACAGTTATTGTTAGGTTACCTTTTTTTAAAATGGGCCCATATTTCTGCAATTTCCAATTTGTGCTTTTGAATTGTTTTTTCTGAGTTACATACTCTGCATTCATTTTTGGAGTGATCATCTTCTAGGAGTAAGATTCTATTTTCTATATGTCCTAATTGATTGCTTATAGTTTGAATTGATGCTTTTACTTCAATGATTGCATCCTTTATTGCGTCCAGACTCTCTCTAAATTTTTTTCAGAAGTCCTGTATTATTTCTACAGTTATATTCCTGATTTGACCTTCTGGAGATATCTGCAATTTTGTGTTGTCAGGTTCTATTATTGTGGTGTTGTGGGAACTCATTGTTTCCTTGTTATTCTTCCTTTTCATGATTTCAGAAGTTGTATCTGTTGCTTTTGATAGATTTCTTTCAGTCTCTAGGTGTCAGCTGGTGTATCCAAGGGCAAGTTGTATTGCATTCAACAGTGAAGGTTGAGTGAGGAGGGAAGTGAAGTTGTAAATGCAAGAATAAGGTAAATTCTCAGATAGGATCAAATAGAATGAGAGTATGAGCTTGGTAAGGTAGTATATAGTAGAGATTAGAGATAGTGGATATGTAGTGGTATTCTAATAACCAATATAGAGTTTCTGGTAAAATGATATGAAATGGATTTAATGCAAGATAAGGAAAAGAAAGAAAAAATAAAGGGATAGAGAGAAGAGAGTAGGTGTGTACAAGGGAAGAAGCTTGAGAGAAGGGTTTTGAAGAAAATAAACAGATATGTACACTCACACACACAAAAAGAACAAAAAACTCACCAACAACAGATTAATGCAACTCTACAAATATATGAATATTCAGCAGACTGGGTCTCTGCAGTCTCTGTGCAGACACCGAGTGCCACCAGCACCTTTTTGCTGCACGCCTGGCTTTATTAACCTCAGTCTCTGCAGATGGCCAGTATCAATGGGGCTGGATCTAGTGTTAAGCACAGGTCACCCTCCATGCTTTCCACAGATATGGAGTCTCGGTCTCTTCCTGCCTCCATAGGTGGTGGATGCCTGTGAGCCCAAACTCAGTGTAAGAGTCTCTGTTCTCCACAGGTAGGGCTGGGCAGGTCTGACTTTTTCCCATTCACCATGATTGGGCAGTCTGTGGTGATCCCGGAGATCCTGCTAGTTGGATCTAGTGTTAAGCATAGGTCTCCCCAACACTTTCCACTGATGCAGAGCTTGTCTGTCTGAGCCTCTCCTATGTCCTACTCCCACCTTCTCCAGATTGAACTGCAAAGTCTCAGACCCAGAGAGTTTATTGCGGCTGCACAAGTTCCTGGGGGCTCCAGGATGGGCATTCTCCCACAGGGACGTTGGCTTCGCTTACTGTGTTGAATTCTGGTCTGGATCTCTGGAGGGCGTGGTGAGCTTCACCGCCACTGCTGGAAGTTGTAGCTGGTGTTTGTGCAGGAGGAACCGATGACTCACAATTCCAGTGATCTGCAGCTGCTTACTTCAGGTCCTTGGTTGTTTTCCTGATCATCTCTGGAGTGGGATGCAGTGAGGAAAGATGGTGCCCCTGTGACACCCGTGGCTGCAAGGCAGGTGGGGGTTTTGGTGGTGTTATGCGCTGCTTTGGATCTCTGGAGGGCATGGTGAGTTTGGCTGCCACTGCTGGAAGTTGTAGCTGATGTCTGCGCAGGAGGAGCTGATGGCTTACAATTCCAGTGGTTTGTAGCTGCTTACTTCAGGTCCTTGGTTGCTTTCCTGTTCATCTCTGGAGTCGGGTGCAGAGAGGCGCAGCCTTGGCAGCAAGGTGGGCGTGTTTCTTTTCTGCTCTCTGATCATCTTGTACTTATCGTGTTATCTTTCTAGTTATGTTATTTTCTGGCTTTTGTAGAATGCTGTTTTTAACACAATGGAGATGAGGTGTCAGCAAAACTAGTATGTGCTGCTTCCCTTGGTCACCATCTTCCTGGAAGTCCTCAATAATTCTTAATGAATAGAAAGGATAGGAAGCTTCCTAACTCACTGATTCTACCAAGGTAGGAGTAATGTGATGCCAACTTCAAAGAACCTATGTGTGTGTGTATAAAAACATACATAAAACATTCATTTAGAAGATTGATTTTTTTTGAGCCAGACATGATGGCACATGCTTGTAATTCCAGTACTTGGGAGGCTGACACAGGAAGATTGCAAGTTCATGGCCAGCCTTCTATAGTTATTGAGGCTCTCTGAAACTTAGTGAAACCCTGTTTCAAAATAAAGAATAAAAAATAGAACTAGGAGTGTAGCTCAGAGATGAATGCCTCTGGGTTCAAACCCCAGTACTGCAAAAAAAAAAAAAAAAAAAAAAAAGATTACATTTTTTAAATGCTAAAAAAAGGTAAATTAGCCGGGCGTGGTGGCACACGCTTGTAATCCCCGCACTTGGGAGGATCACGCGGGTTCGAAGCTAGCCTCAGCTACTTAGTGAGGCTCTCAGCAACTTAATGAGACCCTGTTTCCAAATAAAATATAAAAAGGTCTGGGAGTATAGCCCAGAGGTAGAAAGCCTCTGGGTTCCACCCCCAGTACCACCAAAAAATAAAATATTTTAAAAATAAATAAAAAGGTAAATTTAACTTATCAGTGAATTATTTTACACTTATTTATTTTTGAGCCAGGTTCTTACTGTGATGCCCAGGCTAACTTCAGACCCCCTGGGCTTAAGCTATCCTCCTCCCTCAGCCCTGAACAGCTAGGACAAAGCTGCACCACAGTACTTGGCTATGAATGTACATTGAACAAGAATCTTTCCCCCAGTGGTACAGGGTGATGATAGTGGGGAAGGTTATGTGTATGGTGACAGGTAGTATAAGGAAACTCTATACTCAGTTTTGCCAAGAACCTAAAACTATTCTCAAAAATAGTTTATTAATTAGAATAATAGAAACAGTTATACCAGCACCATCCAGTGGGCCTTTCTTCAGTGGCACAAATGTCCTCTAGCTGTACTATCCCTTCATACAGCCATTTGAGTACTTGAAAAGTGATTAGTCTGACTGGAAGCTGAGCTTTTAACCTAATTAAACTTAAATAATCATACATGTCTTAGACAGTGCAGGTCTAGACGAATGGTTCTCAACTAGGAGCAATTATACACCCACAGGAATATTTGCCAATGTCTGGAGACATTTCTGGTTGTCAAAATCGGGGGAGGGTGCTTCTGATGTTTGGTGGGCAGAGTCCAGAGGTGCTTTTAAACATCCTTTCAGCCAGGCGTGGTAGCGCACACTTGTAATCCCAATGCTTGGGAGGCTGATACAGGAGGATCGCACAGGTTCAAAGCCAGTCTCAGCTACTTAGTGAGACCCTGTTACCAAATAAATTATAAAATAGGTCTGGGAGTATACCTGGAGGTAGAAAGCCCCTGGGTTCCACCCCCAGTGCCACACACACACACACACACACACACACACACACACACACAAAATCCTTTCATACACAGGACAGCTTCCACAAAAAGAATTATCTGGCCCAAAATGTCAACAATATGGACATTGAAAAACCCTGGTCTAGGTTATCTAGTACCTGCTTTTTAACATGGGCTGACCCTTAAATGGAGACCAGAAACGATTGGCTACAGGTCCTGGGGCTGCTCCCAGGACAGATGGGCCCAGGCCTCAGGGATGGCCCTAAGCCTCCCCCCACCCCCCGTGGTACTGGGGGTGGAACTCAGGGGCTTTCTATCTGTGGGCTATACTCCCAGACCTATTTTATACTTTATTTGGAAATAGGATTTCACTAAGTTGCTGAGAGCCTTACTAAGTAGCTGAGGCTGGCTTTGAACCTGTGCAATCCTCCTGTCTCAGCCTTCCAAGCACAGGGATTACAAGTGTGCGCCACCATGCCCGGCGGCCCTAAGCCCTTTTCCCATCAGTTAAACAGCAAGCATTTAATAAGCCAGTATATGTTGCACCTTGTACTAGTGCTAGGATAGGACAGGTATGGAACCTGTTCTCAGTCAGGTGCTGCCTGCCTTCTCTGTATCCAGACTTTTTCAGGGATCCTGGCAGAGGATGAGAAGTCAGTTCAGGGAGCACTATAGGTCCTAGCAGTGACTTTTAGTCCCTCTGTGTCTCTGGTCTCACATGACAGCTTCCTCTCTCATCCTCGTAGGCAATGGCAATCTCTCATCGTCCACTCACAACTTTTTCCACTGGTGTCCAACCCAGGCAGGGCTTCATCCCCTGCCAGTTCTGGGAACTAAGGAATGAGGCTGCAGGACTGCTCTCAGCTAGAGCTCCATCTGGAGCTGAGGGGTCAGGGCAAAACACTCAGGATCATTTGATGACTTCTAGGCAGGTGGAGGTCAGAGCTCCCCAGAAATGAGTAGTGTGTCGGGGGTGTCTCACAGCTCTGACTCAGGTGGTGGGAGAGACACATGGGAGAAAAAGCCAGACAGCGAGTCTGCGTAATGTGTGAGGTGGGGAGCCAGGCCTGGAGGTGGCCATTGCAGGATTGCAGACAGATTCCAATTCACATGGTGCAAATACAGGCTGGAAAAGGCTAGGCTGGGGGGCTAAGGCACCCAAAAGACAGGCCACCAGCACAAAGACGTCCATCTCAGGAAAGTTGGCAAGCTTGGCAAGGATGGTCAGTACATTTCTACAAAGGAGATGGAAAATCAGATACACCAGTCTGACATTGGTTAGCAGGCACCAGTGATGAAAGTCTTTCACCATAAATATAAAACATCAAAACTCATTATCTGAAGACAACATAAACTTGAAATACGAAAAATATTCAGCTTATACTTACTATAATATGGCAAGAACCATAAATTATGATCTAGCCAAGTGTAGTGGCACACACCTGTAATTCTGGGAGTGGATAACTGAGATAGGATCACAGGTTCAAGGACAGCTTCAGCAACATAGACTCTCAGCAACCTAGCAAGAACTTGTTTTCAAAACAAAAACTAAAAAGGACAGGGGTTGTAGTTCAGAGGTAGAATGTCCCTGGGTTCAGTCCCCAGTAAAACACACACATGCACACGTGTTCATGCACACTCAGTATAATCTGCTGTAAGATCGTGTAGGTAAATAGTAATCTTATACAAAAAAGGGATTGTCAAACTTTTCCGTAAAGCCAGATAGTAAATATGATAGGCCAAATGTGATCCTTGTTTTCTGCTCCTTCTCTCATCTTCTACATTCACCCCACTCTTCTTCCCTACCTCCTCTTTTTCTTTCTTTAACTACCATTTAAAAATGAAGAAAAAAAAATTCTTACCTGTTAACAATAGGGAAAAAACAGGCTTGACTGTGGGCTAGATTTGGTTTGTGACAGTACTTTGCAGACTGCTGATATAGAACATTAGTAATCAGTAGGAAAATTCTTTCTAAAACAATAAAAGAGCCAGGAAAAGGCTGAATGGGAAGTATATAAGGTTCATGTGAAGAAAATTGTATATTCACACTAAAGATCATAAAAAACTTAAGTAAACATCATGAGAAGCTTTATTTCAAAATAAGTTTGGTATATGGCATGTTCTTTTTTCGGATTCAGCTTTTAATTTTTATTTTTTATTGGTGCTTGTAATTATACATCATAGTGAGATTCAGAGTGATACGTAAATACAAGCATCATCTGGTGAATTTCCCTCTGTATCTTTCCCCTTCTCCTCTCCTCCCTCCCCAAACATGTCAGTGAGGTTGGTAGTGATACCTTCATGTATGGACACAACCTTATTTGAACTGTTCCCTTCCTCAAGCCTCATTTCCCCCTCCTCATTTCCTTACCTGAATCTTCAACTATTGTACTGGTTTCTTTTCTCATTTTACTGAAGTCCCTTTTGTTTCTCTTTTTCATTCTAGCTTCCACATATGTGAGAAAACATATGACCCTTGACATTGAGACTGGCTGATCTCTCTTAGCATAATATTCTCTAGTTCTGTCATTTTCCATAAACGGCATAATTTTATTACTTATGACAGTAAAATTTCATTGTGTATGTCACATATTCTTTATCTACTCATCTTTTGACAGACACCTAGGTTGATTCCATAATTTGATTATTGTGACTTGTGCTGTTATAAACATGGGTATGCATATCACTATAGTATTCTAATTTTTCTTTGAGAAGATATCAAGGAGTAGAATAGCTGGGTCATATGGTGGTTACATTTCTAATCTTTTGAGGAACTTTCGTACTGACTTATGTAGCGGTTGTACTACTTTACATTCCCACCAGCAGTGAATAAGAGGTCCTATTTCCCACATTATATTTTTGGTGATTGCCTTTTTAACTAGAGCTAGATGGAATCTCAGGGTAGTTTTGATTTGCATCTCCCTGATTGCTAATGATGTTGGGACATTTCTTCATATATTTGTTCACTCTTTGAATTTTGTCTTTTGAGAAATATCATTTCAAAAGCCCTTTTATAATTGGAGTATTTTTTTTTTTTTTTAGTTCTTTATGTAGTCAATGTGTCAGTCCTCTATTAAAAGGGTTTCTGGCAAAGATTTCTTCCCTTCTGTAGCTCTGTGTTTAGATTCTTGATTATACAGAAGCTGTGTATCCTTTGCTACACAGAAGTTTTTTATTTATTATTTTAATTTTTGGATACTGGATATTGAACTCAGGGACATTCTACCTCCGAGCTTCACTCCAGCACTTTTTATTATTTATTTATTTATTCATTCATTCATTCATTCATTCATTCATTCATTTGTGGTACTGGGGATGGAAACCTACCTCTGGGCTAGATTCCCAGTCCTATTTTTATATTTTTTATTTGGAAACAGGGTCTCTTAAGCCATTGAGGCTGGCTTCAAACCTGCGCGATCCTCCTATCTCCGGCTCTCAAGCACAGGGATTACAAGCATGCGCCGCCATGCCCGGCTCCTTTTTATTTTTATTTATTTATTTATTTTTTTGTCTTTTTGGAACTGGGAATCAAAAAACCCAGAGCACCACACCTGCAAAGCAAGCACTTTGCCACTGAGCTATATCCCAGCCCCTTTTTATTTTTTACTTTGAAACAGTGTCTCGCTAAATTTCTGAGGCTGGCCTCAAACCCCTGATCCTCCTGTCTTAGCCTCCCAAGTACTGAGACAGCATGTGCTGCCATGCTCAGCTTGAAGTTCTTTAATTTGATGGCATCCCATTTCTTCCCTTTTTTTATTTTTTGCCGATCTGGGGATGGAATCCAGGGGCATTCAACCTCCGAGCAACACCTCCTCCCCTATTTTTTATTCTTTATTTTTGAAACCAGGTCTCATTAAGTTGCAGAGGCCTCACTAAGTAGCTGAGGCTGTCCATGAACCACGATCCTCCATTTCAGCCTCCCAAATGCTGGGATTACAAGTGTGCGCCACCACACCTGGCTATTTCTTCCCAATTTTATTTCCTGAGTTTTCCTTTTTTTTTCTTTTTGGTGGTACTGGGGTTCCTGGAAGCCCTTCTACCTCCGGGCTACACTCCCAGACCTGTTTTTTACATTTTCATTTTGGAAACAGGGTCTCCTAAACCAGCGCGCGCAGCTGGCTTCGAACCTGCGCGATCCTCCTGTCTCCGCCTCCCAAGCGCGGGGATTACAAGCGTGTGCCACCACGCCCAGCTCATATGACAATTTTTAAAAGCAGAATTTGTTGACTTTTACATTTATTGGTAGACAACAGCCACAAGAAGTTTGAAAAAACATTGACAAGTACTTTCTCTACAAAATACCAAAAAAGTAACCAAACATTGCCACAAAGAATAGACAAATCAGTGGAACAGAAGGACCCAAATTTATGAAATTCTGTCAGATTTTTCTGAAATCATGCCTTATCTTTTGTGTATGTTTGATCTTTCTTAAGCGACTTTCTGTTTCTGTATTTTCTTCGTGTGTTTA
Source organism: Muscardinus avellanarius (assembly GCF_963383645.1). Classification (NCBI taxonomy): domain Eukaryota; kingdom Metazoa; phylum Chordata; class Mammalia; order Rodentia; family Gliridae; genus Muscardinus; species Muscardinus avellanarius. Next base: position 28,176,555 of record NC_137795.1, on the reverse strand, counting down.
GGTATAAGTGTACTTGCAGAATGCCTGGATTGTCCTGAGTTGAAAGCCACGGCCGATGACTTTATCCATCAGCATTTCACTGAGGTTTACAAGACTGATGAATTTCTGCAACTTGATGTCAAACGAGTAACGCACCTTCTCAACCAGGACACTCTCACCGTGAGAGCAGAGGACCAGGTGACTAAAGTGCCTTTTCACATTTTTCTTAATAACACCTTTTTCATTGATTTCTAATACCTGACATTTGGCTCCATAATAAAAGAGCCATGTTCAGTAAAATATGTTCTTTATAACAAACATAGTATTCTAAAGACAGTTTTATAGAAAAAGTAAGTCTAGGCTGCTTGTAAGGACCAGTTATTTGAGAGGTAGAGGTAAAACAGTAACATGGTAGACAGAACAAGGCCTCCTCAAAAGATGTCCACATCAACATCCCCAGAACCTGTGAACATGTTACCTTATATGGGACAGGGGACTGTGCCACAGAGGATGTGATAAGTTATGGATTTGGAGATGAAGGGATTATTCAGGTGGGTTCAGTATAGGTTTCTTAAGTATGGAAAAAGAATGCAGTGCGAGAAGGAGTTGACCAAGTCTCTACTGGCTTTAAAGGTAGAGGGGTCCACACATCAAGGAATGCAGGTAGCTGTTAGACTCTAGAAAAGGCAAGAAAATGGTATCTTCTTTAAAGCCTCCAGGTAGCCCTGCCAACATCGTGATTTTAGCCTGTGACCCATTTCACATTCTGACCCCCAGAACTGTCACATAAACTGAGGTATAAGCTGACTGCAGGCATTTGGGAGCTGGGTGAGGGACTTGGATATGGAGCCTCACTTAATTCTTATTTTCAGTCCAACATCTGTCTCTGTATTTTAAGCCACTAAGTTTGTGGAAATTTGTTACAGCAGCGATAGGAAACATGTATGCTAATATACTATAAGATCATGTGCTTTGAGTTCCTTTCATTCTAAAAGTAAAAGGTTTCTATTAAGCCATGTTCTTTTGCCTTATTTTCTTCATGGCCAAGTGTCACTTTACAAAATGCAGGTTAGACCTGGAGGATCTGACTAGGCAAAAAGAAAAAAAAACTCGGTTCTGTACACCAGGTATAGTGGTGTGAGCCTAAAGTCCCTACTACCAGGGGGCTAAGGCAAAAGGATCACCTTAGCACAGGAGGTTGAGGCAAACTCGGGCAACACAACAAGAAACAAAACAGAACATCTCAAAACAAACACAAACCTCAGTTCTGTGATCAGAATTAACTGACTTAGATGCAAGGGAAGAAAAAGTAACTTTAGAAACCGGACAAACCCTACCTGCAGGTGGTCAAGGTTAACGTCAGTGCTAAATCTTGCTGATGCATGCACACTTGATATGCGAATAGCATATCACATCTGCTCATCCTCCCAGAAAACTGCAAGGCTAGTCTAATGAGTAAAACATCAGACAACTCAAAAGTGTCAAGGTCATCAAAAACAAGGAAAGAGTCAGAGGTGACTTAATGTGGTATCCTTTATGGAATCTTGGCACAGAAGAGTAAAAGGTTAAAAACTGAGCCGGAGCTGGGCGTGATGGTGCACACTTGTAATCCCCACGCTTGGGAAGTGGAGACAGGAGGATCGCGTAGGTTTGAAGCCAGCCTTCCTGGCTTAAGAGACCCTGTTTCCAAATAAAAATATAAAATAGGTCTGGGAGTGTAGCCCAGAGGTAGAAGGGTTTCCAGGAACACCAGTAGTACCACCCAAAAAAAAAAAAAAAAACAACTGAGCCGGGTGTGGTGGTGGTGCAGACTTGTAATCCCAGCGCTTGGGAAGCTGATACAGGAGGATCAGGTAGGTTTGAAGCCAGCCCCAGCAACTTAGTGAGGCTCTCAGCAACTTAATGAGACCCTGTTTCCCTGTTTCCAAAATAATATATAAAATAGGTCTGGGGGTGTAGCCTGGAGGTAGAATACCCCTGGGTTCCATACACACACACACAAAAAAAAAAAAAAAAAAAAAAAAAACCTGAAGAAATCCAAAGGACCTAGTTAGTGTATGAACCTAATGTATAGACTTAATGTATCAATATTTGTTCATTAGTTGTGACAAATGTATCATCATAACATCCTAACAAGTACTTGCAGAGTATTTGGGAACTCCTTGCACTATCTTTGCAACACTTCTGCAACTTTTCTAAAACTATTCTAAAATTCCAAGCCTATTAAAAAAAAACTTATAGAAAGATAAGAACTTAGACATTAACACCACTGCAAAATTAACTAATTAGCTCAAACATGTTTGTGGTAGATATGTGTGTATATGAAATAATAAATTTGCTTTCAGTGTATTTAAACTAATGATTTATAAATTTATGTTACTTTGGACTTGTGCAGTTAAATAAATGTTACAGTATTATTTTGGAAAATGATTTTTATATTAATAGTCTATAGTTTGTAAAGTATAGAATTTTTATCTTAAAGTTTCTAACAGGCAGTTGAGTCTATCAGTTCATGATATAGGAATATAAGATTGAAATAAAATCATAGGTGATTTTCATATCTCCTGGAATGAAAGACACCTTGAGAAACCCGTTTTCCTGGTATTAAATGAGCATGTTTTGGAACTATCATTGCCCAGTAGACTTTTCTCAGTATGATAGATATATCTTCTCTCAAAAATGAAGCTGTATTTTATTTTTACAAATCTGTAAATGTAGCCGGGTATGGTAGCGCACACCTGTAATCCCAGTACTTGGGAAACTGAGACAGGAGGATCACAGGTTTGTGGCTAATGCTAGCAACTTAATAAGTCCTTCTGCAAATTAGTGAGAACTTATTTCAAAATAAAAAAATAAAAATAGGGTTGGGTCTAGCTCAGAGGTAGAATGACCCTGGGTTCAATCCCCAGTACCACCAAAAAACAAAACAAAAAATCATAAATGTAAAACATCTTCCTTTTGATTACATTATGTATTAGTTACTTCTAGAAAACATATCACCTGTAAGACTCATTAGAGCTGTATACAAATTATTCTGGAGTATAGGCAAATGTCTCAAGATGAAGTTAAATATCTGAATAAAATATTGGGAATAGATGGTCATCTTATGAGGTTTCCCCCTTCATTGTGAGAGTAAATATAGGTAATCAGAAATGATGCTGCCATCTAAGAACTTTACTGTGCTGTTTTTCCCTCTTAGGTTTATGATGCTGCAGTCAGGTGGTTGAAATACGATGAACCTAATCGCCAGCCATTTATGGTTGATATCCTTGCTAAAGTCAGGTTTCCTCTTATATCAAAGAATTTCTTAAGTAAAACGGTCCAAGCTGAACCACTTATTCAAGACAATCCTGAATGCCTTAAGATGGTGATAAGTAAGTTGCCTTAATCTCCATTTATAACCTGATCATGTGGCCAGTTTCTTATGGGCTTAAACCCCATTAGAATGGATCTGAGTCCATAGTCAAGGAGGAATATTGAAGACTGTGCCCTTCTGGATAATTAATTCATTAGGGTTCTCAGTCCCCTGGAGAGGAGTTAGCTTCAGCCCTTATTTTGTAGGGATTTATGTGACAAAGTCAAAATTATTGAAGCCTTTTCTACTTTTATATACAAAAGCTTTCACATACTTTTTTTTTTTTTTGCTTACTAGTATAGTATCATCATATTTTCTTTCTTAAAATAGCTTTTCTTTTTTGGCCTAGAGCTAATTATTGCCGAATATATTTTCATTTAATTTTCTTTACTTGTAGGCTAAGTCCTAAGCCTTTAACATCATTATGAATACCACTTAATAAAGTTGTACAATTAGTCTATTTTTATATCTTGGCAACATCCCTGTCAGAGCCCTTTTTATGCCATTCCAGTGTGGGCTCTTTGCTTGAAGGCCTGAGGCACATCTCCTGTTGTGTTGATTTCTGTCATCATCCTAGGAAGTCCTTTCATTCCTGTATTAGAGCCATTGTCTTCTTTGTCCCAGGTTTCTCCCCCCACCCTTTTTTTAATTTCTTCTTTTGGTCCTGGGGTCTTGGGTATTCAACCCAGGGCATTCTGCCTTTGAGCTACACTCCCTGCCCTACTTTATTTTTTATTTTCAAACAGGGTCTCACTAAGTGGCAGAGAGCCTCACTAAATTGTTGAGGCTGGCCTCAAACCTGTAATCCTCCTGCTTCAGCCAAGTACTGGGATTACAGGTATGCAACATGCCTGGCTCAGGTTTCCTCCTTTCTTAATTCTTTTAGGTGGGATATATTTTCAGAAAGGTCCCTGATAAATAATACATGATTGGTAAATATTTGGAGACCTGACAATTATTTTATCATAAAGGATTGATGGATAAACTGGAAACAAAACCATGTTGAAACTTACTTTTGGTTAAAAATTTGAAAGCATTACTTCACAATCTTCAGCCTTCCAATGTTATGGGAAGGGTTACTTTTGGTAAGGCTAGTGCCAGTCTAATCCAATTCTAGTCTTTTTCTGTTTTGTTTTGTTTTGTTTTGGTGATACTGGGGGTGGAACCCAGAGGCTTTCTACCTCCGGGCTATACTCCCAGACCTTTTTTATATTTTATTTGGAAACAGGGTCTCACTAAGTTGCTGAAAGCCTCACTAAGTAGCTGAGGCTGGTTTTGAACCTGTGCAATCCTCCTGTCTCAGCCTCCCAAGCACGGGGATTACAAGCATGCACCACCACGCCCGGCCTTAGTCTTTTAATTCTCCTAAGTATTTAATATATTTTTAAAATCTTGAATGTTTGGAAAGTTTATAATAATGTACCCTGATGTGCATCTTTATTTTTTCCTATAATTTTGTTAATTCATAAATGGTTAACGGACAGGCATCACCAACTTGATTTACCTATCTTAGCTGCTCTGTGAAAAATACTTTCTAAATCTTCCAACTTACCAATGATTGTTCATAAGCTGGTTAAAAATGTCATCTTGAACCCCAAGTTTATACAAATAAATCTAACTTACACAGTTGGCCATTATATCTTTAAAATACAAACAGCACCACTTTCCTTCAATTTTAAATCATTTGCCTAAGTTGCTTGCTGGGATTAGCAGAGGGAATGCCAGGAAATAAGGGCTAGAATGATATGTGAGGCTGCCCGTCTTCTGCACTTTCCTGATGAGCGGGTCTTTCATACTGATGTGTCAAAAACACATCTCGAAGAGTAATGGAAAAAATACCCTTGTTTTTCTTTAATTTCTTACCCCTAAGTGTCCACATTAATGGATCTTAGAGTCTATGTGAAACATCATAACATGTGAGTTATGTAGTATGCGCCATACTAAATGGCAAATCATATAGCAAAAGATGATCTGGGAAATGCTACTCAGGCCTCTCTTTTTCTGCTTTATTGACCTAAACACAAGTACATCTGCCTAGAAACAAAAGACAAAATCTTACAGTATTTCTACAGTGATAATTAACTTTCTCACTCCATGCAGCCTGGTCCAATTACACAGAAATGGGCAGCTCCTGTAACAATAGTAGTAGTCCTCTGGTCTGTCTCACAACATTACCAAGGTGGTTATCTCCACTGTGATTCTGGCCCCTCGCTCCCCACCTATTCCTCCTCCTCCTCAAGGGGTAGGAGTAGACATTCTTGCACAGAAGACAGTCTGGTCACTTTCATTTCTGTAATGTGATTTGTTCCAGTATTTACAGTGGCAGTTCGGCAAGTCATCTATTCCACTGCATATTCCATTCAAATGGCATCCAAGAGCACCAGTAGATCATCACCCCGTCTGTGTGTGAGCACAGGCTTGGCAATAAGTTGAGAACAGCCTATTTGTGGCATGTGTCATGGAGGAGGGCCCAGGATTAGCTATTTTTTGGTTGTCTTTTTTTTGGGGGGGGGGGTCTGAGGATGGAACCCAGGGGCATTGAACCTCCGAGCTACACCCCCTGCCCTATTTTGTATTCTTTATTTTGAGACAGGGTCTCACTACATTGCAGAGGGCCTCACTAAGTAGCTGAGGCTATCCACAAATCGCTATCCTCCAATCTCAGCCTCCCGAATGCTGGGATTACAAGCATACACCACCATGCCCAGCTTTCACTCATTACTTCTACTTTTGAGCTGTCCTTCAGTACCTCTGAAATGAGGTTAAGGTTTGTAGAGAGAGCCAGGTGTGCTGTTACACTCTTGTAATCCCAGTACTTAGGAGGCTGAGGCAAGGATTGCAGGTTTGCAGACAGCCTCAGCTACTTAGTGAAGCCCTCCACAACTTAGTGAGACCCTGTTTCAATATACAAAACATAAATCAGATGTGATGGAACATTCCTATAATCCTAGTACTTGGGAGGCTGAGCCAAGAGGATTGTAAGTTCAAGGACAGCCTCAGCAAGTAGACTTTCATCAACTTAGTGAGACCCTATTTCAAAATAAAAAATAAGCCAGGCATGATGGCACACAATTGTAATTCTAGTACTTGGGAGGCTGAGATAGAAGGATCACAAGTTTGCAGCCAGCCTCAGCTATTTTGTAAGGCCCTCCGCAACTTAGTGAGACCCTGTTTCAGAAAAATAAAAAATAAATGATAGGGCTGGGGGTGTAGCTCAGAGGTAGAATGCCCCTGGGTTCAATCTCCAGTACCACAAAAATAAAATTAAATTTAAAAAAAAGGTTTGTAGTGAGAGCCTAGACACAATAAAATCCATCAGTCAGGGATGTAGGCAAGAAACCTGTTAATCCATCTTTCTCCAGGGAAGTCACATTCCAAATATTCTAATCTAAAGTAATATTCAATTTGACATTTAACATACCCTTTAAGCAGTGCTTCTTCCACAGGGTACACTTGTATGCCTGTACTGTGATCATAGTAATGCATCATACTGGTGTTAAGTTCTGTTTGAAAAGGTTAGTCCTTTCACCATGTCCTGGAAGACCATAAAAATAATCATCTTAACATCTCTTTATCGTGCCTCCAACTTTGTGTATCACTTCTATTATTATGCACTGATTTTTTGCTTCCAGTTGACATCTTGAGCTGTTCTGGGATCCAGGTCTGTCTTGACTGTCTAGTCTTACATCATCTAAGTGGAGTGGTACCCACGTGTGCCTATTAGCTCTTTCATTGATTACGTAATTGAGCCTCATCCTCACTGACATTTTCAACAAGACTACCTAATTTTGCTTCCCAGGTTTCTTTCTTTTATTTTTTATTCTTTATTCTTTATTTTTTATTTTATTTCTTGCAGGTCTGGGGATAGAACCCAGAGGCATTTGACCTCCGAGCTACACCCCCTGCCCATTTTTTATTCTTTATTTTTTAAATAGAGTCTCACTAAGTTGTGGAGGGCCCCACTAAGTACCTGAGGCTGGCCACAAACCTGTGATCCTCATGTCTCACCCTCCCAAGTACTGGGATCACAGCATTTGCACCACTGCCTGGCTCTTGCTTGTCTTTACTGTCACCATTAAGTCTCTTCAGCCTCCCTTTGTCTTTTCTAATTAGCAGTAATTCTTTGGCTGATAACACTCTGAGATCCAGTGTTCACTAATTCACCTGGTGTTGGCAAGTTAGCCATATTGCTGAAGCCACTGGCTTTGTTATATTTCTTTTGTATTGAGTTTTCCTGTTTTTATAAATTTGGTGAAACTGAGCTTGGCTCAAGCCCTCACATCGCCATACCTCTGGCTGGCTGCTATCCCACCTGCTGCCACTAGCCAGCTGAGGGGAAGCACATCTTGTTTCTTAAGGTCATATTGGGCATTCTCTCTTTTAAGTCATAGATGTCTCGGTTCTTTATTATTAATACTCTGATTCTTCAGCCATTAAAATGATCTCTAGTCTTTTTTTTTTTCTTTTATCCATCTTTGTCTCTTGGTCCTCTTCTGAAAGATAGCCTTGATTCTTTTAAGCTTTTTATTTCAGCTTTGCGTCTGTGTGTATGTTGCTGGGAATTGAACCCAGGGACATTCTACCTCTGAGCTACACCCCCAGCCCTACTTTTTTATTATTTTGAAACAGGGTCTCTTAGTTTTGGAATGCCTCACTAAGTAGCTGAGGCTGGTCAGGAACCCAGATCCTTCTGTCTCAGCCTCCCAAGTACTGGGATTACAAGCATGCACTACCACACCTGGCTTTCAGCTATTATTTTTAATTTATGTCAGTTTCTACTTATTCTTTCTTCTTTCATGACTACAATACCTTATCACTCTAATCATTACAGTGCCATTGGAGTTTTCTCATTTTGTCTGTATTTTATTACCTTTGAATTTTCTTTTTCTATTTTTGTTGTTAGAACATTTTCTTAAATGTTTGGCTTTATCTGTCAGCCATATAAGATAGACTTATTACAAAATTGATGGATCAGACTGTGTTTGTGAGAGGGTTTCTTGGTGGGGTAATTAGAGTAGCCAGTCAATTTTTAAGTTTGGAACTCCCAAATGTAAAATTAAAATATATGTAGATATTTTCTCAGGGAGGTATAAGATAGGTGCAGGCCTTTGGAAGCTGGGTAGAGAGAGATTTTTTTAACCTAATCCATTTTTTGTGTTCTTTTTAAACTTTCAGTTCCACACTCTCCTCTCTGGTGATCCCTGAGTCTAGAACATCTGATTCAGTATCTCCAAAGACCAGTCCTTCTGTGCTACAGTGGTGAAGTGTAGTGGGTACTTGATTGCAACAGGGGAAGAAAACCTGGGAGTTCAAGCTTTTTTTTAAATGCAGAATTTTAAAGTTTTATTGTTTTTATCTTCACACCCTACCCCTTCCTTCTGGGATACTTGGCACCTCCAATTATGATCCTTTCTAGGATTAGTGCAAGGTAATTTGGCCTGCTTTTCATTAGTGTCTCCTTGGACAGCCATTTAGGTATGACACTCCATCTGCTATCTGTCTTCATAAATAGTGTTTGGGAGCCGGGCGTGGTGGTGCACACTTGTAATCACTGTACTTGGGAGGCTGAGACAAGAGGATCACAGGTTCGTGGCCAGCCTCAGCTACTGAGACCCTGTTTCAAAATGAAGGAAAAAAAATAAGACTGGGGGTATAGCTCAGAGGTAGAATGCCCCTGGGTTTAATCCCTAGTTTGCGCACACGCGCGCACACACACACACACACAGTATTTGGGGATTTTAGATCTCTCAGTATTATCACAGGTAGAGTTGTTTTTGTTTTTGTTTTGCTTCTGGTGACCTTGGTGTTTAGAAGGGCATTTAAGCCAGGCATGGTAACACACGCTTGTAATTTCAGCACTTGGAAAGCTGAGACAGGAGGATCACGCAGGTTCAAAGTCATCCTCAACTACTTAATGAGGCTCTCCTCTACTTAGTGAGACCCTGTTTCCAAATAAAATATAAAATAGGCCTGGGAATATAGTCCAGAGGTAGAAAAGCCCCTGGGTTTCACCCCCAGTACCACAAAAGTGGCGGGGGGGGGCTTTTAAGAGTAAGAGACAAGTTCTTGAATGTCAGGTCTATTCTCATGTTTTTATTTTTAGTCTAAATCAGTCGTTTATGATATCTGTCTTTAATGATGTGGTTGGGAAGGTCATTCCTATTTCAAGTTTTTTTTAATTACCTAAATTGTCTGCTCTCTATTTGTGGATTTTCCTCCTTTATATTTATTACTAAAATTTATTTGGTGCCAAGTAATTTTTTTTAATTTTTTTCCAAGTAATTTTTTAAATGTCTAGTAAGTTGTTCCAGTAGCATTATTGAATAATTCATCTTTCCCTACTGACTTAAAGCATGATAAAACTAAATGTTCATGTATACACACACACACACACACACACACACACACACACTTCCTTTTTTTTCTAGTTAACTTTCTTTCATTATTTTTGTACTTCGTTAAACTGTCATGTGTCTTTGGAGAATTTGTAATTTTCTTATGATTTCTTCATTTTTGAATTTATTTTAGATATTTTTGCCTTGCCATTGTAATGACAAATCAAATGTGAGAAATGACACAATTTACAGTGTGTCCTTTTGTTATCTATTAGCTGGGTTATTTCACCTTTTTCATTGCTCATGTTTTCAGGTCTTCGTTTTTTAAGCAAGTATTTTAGGTTGTATATTTGGTAATATTAGTATCTGAAGTCTCTGCTCTGTGGATGTCTTCCTGGTGACTTAATTCCTCAGGTGTTTTATACTTGGGGATTGGGCACTTATATTTGATTGATCTTAATCTCTAGAAATGTTGGGGTGTGTCCCTGTTGGTCTTTGTCCTCCTAAGGAGGAGAATATTGATTGATCCAGCCACATTCCCTAGGGTATGACAGTCCAGGACTGCTTTGAATTTTTCTTGACTTTTGATTTCCTAGACTTACAGGTTGGGTAAATTCAAGCCTCAAACCTGCCTAAGGGCAGGACTGTCCTTGTCAGTTCTCAAATGAAAGAGAGTGCCTCCATCTGAAGCTGAAGTTGAAACAGGCAGATTACCATTTCTCCCTTTGCCCTTAGATATTTTTTCTTAGCTCATCTTTCACTGAAATTATAACTACGAACCCAAGTTCTCCAGCGTTAGGCAGAGATCTCAGTTCTAGCTTATCTTCGTGCGTGCGTGTTGTGTGTGGTACTGGGAATGGAACCCAGGGACATTCTAGCTCTGAAATACCCCCAGCCCTAATTTTTATTCTTTATTTTGAAACAGGGTCTCACTAAATTGTGGAGGGCCTCACTAAGTAGCTGAAGCTAGCCACAAGCCTGTGATCCTCCTGTCTCAGCCTCCCAAGTCCTGGGATTACAAGTGTGTGCCACCAAGCCCAGCTTCAGCTTCTTATGTTGAGCAGGTCCAGCACCTTACCTTGTTTACCCCCACACAGCCAGTAAAGACAATTCCTAGGTTTCCAGTATTGCTGAACACCTTCAGAACAGCTTCAGGGTCTCTTTATGTTGATTTTGTTTTTCCCTTATTTTGGCCCTCTGATCTCTTTGAATCTTAGCTATCTGCATTCAAAAGGGTTTTTTTTTTTTTTAATCTTTCCAGCATCTATAGTTTTTTCTTGTAGCAAGAAACTACTTTTTTTTTTTTTTTTTTTTGGCAGTACTGAGGATGGAATCCAGGGGCATTGTACCTCTGAGCTACACCTCAGCCCTATAGTCTTTTTTTTTGGGGGGGGGGTACAAGGGATGGAACCCAGGGGTATTCTACCTTTGAGCTATACCCCCAGCCCTCTTTTTTATTCTTTATTTTGAAACAGGTTCTCACTGAGTTCACAAAGGGCCTCACTAAGTAGCTGAGGCTGTCCACAAACCACCTCCTGTCTCAGCCTCCCGAATGCTGGGATTACAAACATGCACTACAACACCCAGCCAAGAAACTGCTTTTGAAAGTCTAATTTTTCATTCTCCTTTAGGAGTAAATTTTGATTGTTATTTAAACACATGAAACATATATTCATTCATGTATAATAAATGTGATATACTGAGTTAAGTATACTCCTAACCTTTTTTTTTTTTTTTTTTTTTTTTTTGTAGTACTGGGGATGGGACTCAGGTGCATTCTACCTCTGAGCTACACCTCTAGCCCTATTTTTTATTCTTTATTTTGAAACAGTGTCTCAGTAAGTTGCAAAGGACCTCACTAACTGATGCTGTCTACAAACCCAGATCTTCTGTCTCAACCTCCCAAATGCTGGAATTACAAGCATGCACCACCACACCCAGCTTATTCCTGCTAACCCTTAAGCATTTTTGAATTACCATGTATTTTAAATCAGAAACCACATGGACAGTTACCCACAAGTAGGATAGCAAAATAGATTTCAACTTATTTGTGGTAAACAAGAAAGTCTTTCTTGAAAAATAGTTGGAACCCATTTTGAACTGTTGCTTTCTCTACCTCATGTGAGTGATTTTAGGTGTAACTATTTTCTGGCACAAAATTAAGGAAACAGATAAATGAGCACTTTCACGCCTGCATAAAATATCCTCAAGATTGGTAATAAGTTTGAGTATTAAAATTATTAGATCACTTGTTTCCCTAATTTAGAAGTCTAATGGAAAACTTATTTTAGACTTATCACACAGCTACTACTTAATAGTATTGTGTGGTTAAAAAAGGTAAGTTAACCTAATGTTGTCCCCACATTGGAAGACTCTAATATGGGATATATCCATAAAATGAAATGTTTAATTTAAGCTATTAAAACACTTACATGAGTATCTGATAGTATGGAAGTTTTTCATAGGTGAAGAAAGCATAACAGCATATGGTATAATATTTTGTGTTATTTTTAAAAGAAAATAAAATTGGCGGGGGGGTCTTCTAGAAGTGTTTGACCCAGGGAAGACTGTCAAAGGAAAAAAAAAGAGAGAGAGTATGAGTGAAGGGCACATCCTTGTGAATACCTACATTTAAGAGATGAAGGGGCGGGGCGCAGAAAAACAGGAAGGATGAATTCACAGAGCTACTTACACCAAAGCCTGTGGCCCTTTACATGCAAAGGAATAGCCTGGCGTGGTGGTGCACGCTTGTAATCCCCGCACTTGGGAGGCAGAGACAGGAGGACTTCGCAGGTTCAAAGCCAGTCGTGCTGGCTTAAAGAGACCCTGTTTCCAAATAAAAAAAGTATAAAAATAGGTCTGGGAGTGTAGCCCGGATATAAAAGGGTTTCCAGGAACCCCAGTACCACCAAAATAAATAAATAAATTAAATAAATGCAAAGGAATCAAAAAATGAAAATGCCTTTAGATTAGGGCTTCTAATTTTTGGATTTCATACATCTTAATATTAGGCTTTTTGTTATTCCTCCATTTGGAAACTTATTTTTCTGGCCTTCCAGTTTCACTGGATAGAAAACTCCACTATTTATAAGTGGTGTGAGCTGTTGAAGACAGAGTCAGTCTTAACATTCAGTTCTTAGGTGAATTCTGAGTTGATTTAGATATAGGATAGCATAGGATTATTTGAGAAATTAAACCAAAAATGGAGATTAAGCTTTTAAGCAGGAAGCTTTGCTGTTATTTTCTTTATCTTATCAGGCTTATTACATCCCGCTTAAAAAGAATAGCGATCTGTACTATAACTCCTTGAGTAAGCACAAGCAGCAGAGAGTTTTCTCAATGTAGGGGCCTGAGCAGAGTAACCAGGAGAAACAAGGCCTTCCACCTCCCTTCTTCAGATCATAAGTGTCTTCCTACCATCTGCATATGATTTATGTTGCCTTTTCAGAGAGGGGAAAAATATAATAGAAAAACAAAACAAAACTAAGCCAACAAAATATATAATCTAAAAGAAAATAAGTTAAAAAGTCCCCAGTTAAAGCACCCGCGAAAGGCCAAGCTAAAGTTCTCACTCAAAATTTACAAATGATAATACTTAACGCCGGAAGGAATCTCTCCAGGGAAGCCTGAGGAGCAATGGGCTTCTCAAGGAATGATGCCAAGGTGTCCCCAGCCTTCTCCTTGGAGAAAAAGACGGCCTCTCAGCAAAGGAAGGCCACTCGCGCTTCCCCTGTCAGTGCTTCTAGCCAGCAGCCTGCTGACTGAAGCAGTGCTCCTGTCTCTCTCCTGCCTTTCTCCACCTGGGAATATTGCATTCATAAACCTCCAGGTCATCTTCAGCATGCGTGGGACGCTTCTGGAGCATGGCTCTTAAACCATTCAGAAGGTTGGGGCTAGTGTCCAAGATAGGAGTTTCAGCATATCTCCTATGGTCACAGGACCACCCTTCAAGAACCATCCATAGGCCGAATTTAGCCTTAAGAGTAAGTGGTTTTTACATTTATGAAAGATTATAAAAAATCAGAATGTTCCACAGCAACCAAGTGTGGCCTGCAAAACTTAAGGCATTTCCTATCTGCCTTTATAGAAAAAACATTGCCAACCCCTTTCCTAGAGTATGTATCCCTGGCCTTGGCCTCAGGCTTCCAGCTGATCTTAAGCAAAAGTGCTTCTACTCAAACTCTGGAAAAAAAGGCAGCACTGAATATTGATGATTTTCTTTCATTCATAAACTATTCTCCAAACGCATTTTCTTTCTCTATCCCTTTTACGAAGACAACACAGCCTGTGTACAAAAGCAGCTTTCATGCGTTAAGAATTTTTTGCCTAATTGTATTTTTTTCATAATACTGTAATTAAAAAGGCATGAAAAGCCGGGCGTGGTGGCGCACGCTTGTAATCCCCACGCTTGGGAGGCGGAGACAGGAGGATCGCGCAGGTTCGAAGCCAGCCACGCTGGCTTTAAGAGACCCTCTTTTCAAATGAAAATATAAAATAGGTCTGGGAGTGTAGCCCTAAGGTAGAAGGGCTTCCAGGAACCCCAGTACCACAAAAAAATAAAAAATAAAATAAATTAAAAATAAAAAGGCATGATAAGCTATATAGTGAAGCAAGCCTGTCCCATGCCCAGCTTCCTGCCCCTTGTTCCTCCACGTCCTTCTAGAAGGTCTTGTGAGAGTCTGCATGCAATCACATGTACAAATATAGACTACATATATAAGCTCACGTGGGCATTAAAATACACATTTTAACACAAATGATAATGCATTCCTACATCTTTTTTTTCCCATCCCACACTATTTCTTGGAAATCATTCTATGTGTATATAAACATTTTTCATTTTTTTAACAGTCATAATATTCCACTGTATAAGTATAGTAGAATTCTCCCCCCGACCCGCCCTTGGTGGTACTGGGGAATGAACCCAGAAACATTCTGCCTATACCCCCAGCCTTTTTTGTCGTCGTCGTTGTTTTGGGTTTTTGTTTTCCGGTACTGGGGATGGAGCCCAGGGGCACTCTACCTTCGAGCTACACCCCCAGCCCTATTTTTTTTTTTATTTTGAAACAGTCTCACTGAGTGTTGCAAAGGACCTGTAAGTAGCTGAGGCTGGCCGTGAACCCAGATCTCCTGTCTCAGCCTCCAGAATGCTGGGATTACAAGCCCACACCACCACACCCACCTTCCCCCAGTCCTTTTTTTATTGTTATTTTGAAACAAGATCTTGCTGTGTTGATGAGCATTTCACTAGTTGCTGAGGCTGGCCTCAAACCTGTGATCCTCCTGTCTTAGCCTCCCAAGTACTGGGATTATAATTGTGTGCCACCATGCCCAGCTGGCATAATCTTTTAACCACTTTCCAAACGGTGAACTTTAGGTTGGTAACTCCTAGAGAGGGGAATCCCTGGGCTTGAATTTGCATTAGTAATGTTTGTGAATCTCACTGAATTGCCTTCCAGATGCTGTAGTCTTTCAGTCCTCACTGATGTTAGAGAAGAATGCTGCCTCACCACACACACACACACACACACACACGCACATATATACACACATACACACACACACACACACACACACCCTTATACACTGTACGCCACAGTTTTCTCTTGGCCAATCTGATAAGAAAAGTATGGTTTTAATTTGCATTTCTTTTAAATTGAGCGGTTAAGCATGTTTTCATATGTTTGAGTTGTTTGTAGTTCTTTTCTGTAACTTTATTGAGGTACTTAAACTAATTTTCTGTTTATCTTAATCTTATTAATAGGATGTCCTTTTATAACTTTCTATAATTTCCCTAGTTTGTCATTGTCTTTTGATTCCATATTGTTTACTGGGGATGGAATCCAGGGACATTCTACCTCTGAGCTATACCCCTAGCCCTATTTTTTATTCTTTCTTTCTTTCTTTCTTTCTTAATTTTTTAATTTTAATTTTTTTTTTTTTTTTTTTTGCGGGTCTGGGGATAAAACCCAGGGGCATTCTACCTCCGAGCTGCAGCCCCAGCCCTGTTTATTCTTTATTTTGAAACAGGGTCTCACTGAGTTGCAGAGGGCCTCACTAAGTAGCTGAGGCTGTCCGCAAACCGCGGTCCTCCTGTCTCAGCCTCCCAAATGCTGGGATTACAAGTGTGTGCCACCACACCCGGCTCTTATTCTTTATTTTAAAACAGGATCTTGGTAAGTTGCAGAAGGCCTCACTTAGAAGCTGAGGCTGACTTCAAACCTGTCAACCTCCTGTCTCAGCTTCCCAATTACTAGATTATAAGCGTGTACCATCACACCTGGCTCCGTTATTTTTTTCACCATGCAGTAATTTAACTTAAAATTTTATATAGTTAAATCAGCATTCCTTTGAGCCTCATGCTTATGTTTTTATCATTTTTAGGCTTCCTCATTCTGGACATGTTTTTTTTTTAACTACCCTATTTTTCTTTCAGTGCATTTATGAGATTTTTTTCTTATTTCATTTTCATAATTTAGAGTAAGATATGAAAAAGGGATATAATTTCTTTTTGTATATTGTTGTCTAACAGTAATAGACAATCCATTTTTCCACATTGATTTAAAATGACACCATAAACTTTGTAAGTGGCCCTTGACCTAATTAAGGAAGTGCTGAAGGAAAAGGAGCATGCTAGATTACATTAGTTCTGAGTCCTTGCTGCTCTTTGATAATCATGTAAGATCTCCTCAAAATTTTATGTACATCTGAATTACCTTGTGTTTTTGTTTTGTTTTGTTTTTGTTTTGTTGTTGTTGGTGGTGGTTTTTTTGGTGGTATTGGGGGTGGAACCCAGAGGCTTTCTACCTCCGGGCTATACTCCCCAGACCTATTTTATATTTTATTTGGAAACAGTGTCTCACTAAGTTGCTGAGGCTGGCTTTGAACCTGTGTGATCCTCCTGTCTCAGCCTCCCAAGCGCTGGGATTACAAGCGTGCACTACCACTCCCGGCACCTTGTGTTTTTTGTTTCTTTGTTTTGTTTTTGTTTGCAGTACTGGGGATGGAATCCAGGGGCATTCTACCTCCAAGCTACACCCCTATTTTTCATTCTTTGTGCTTTAAAACAGGGTCTGAGTTGCAGAGGGCCTCACTAAGTAGCTGAGGCTATCTGCAAACCACCATCCTCCTCAGCCTCCCAAATGCTGGCATTACAAGCGTGCGCCACCACACCCAGCTTACCTTGGGATTTTGTTAAGTACACAGATTCTAGTTGCATAGGTCTAGGGTAGTGTCTGGAATGTAGCATCTGTACAAATTTCCAGATGTTGAAGCTGCTGCTCTTTGAGCAGGTGTGTGTGTGTGTGTGTGTGTGTGTGTGTGTGTGTGTGCGCGCGCACACGCGTGCGCGTGTAAGAAAGGTAATAGAGATTGAACCTAGGATTGTTCCACCTCTGAGCTACATTCCCAGCCTTATTTCTTATTTTGAAACAAGTTCTCACTAAGTTAGTGAGGCTGGCCTTAAACCTGCGATCCTCCTGTTTCAGCCTCCCAAGTACTGGGGTTACAGATGTATGCCACTGCATCCTGAACCATATTTTAAGTGGCAAATATTCAGGGAGCCCTTTAAAATAATTTAAAACACCTGAGCCCTGCCACCAGAGATTTTAACTGATTTGGATGCCGGTGTATAATTTCAGAGATTTCCAGGATAACTCTCATGTACAGTGAAGATTGCAGACCACTGATTTTTAGGAGATCTGGAGTTTAGTAATTATTATTTTGTCAGCTACTGCTTGAGGAGCCGAGCAGCCCACTGGTGTTTAGTAAGGGGGTAGTCATTCTTAGAATAAAGTGATTGCTGAGAATAAGTAAATTAGTTAGAACTCAGATTCTTATATATGTCTTCCCCGTCACTTTCCTCGAATGCTCTAGAGGGATGATTCAAGAAAATTACAGAAATAAATGGACTGTTAGTTCTGGGCATCTCCTTTTCAAAATGCTGTGTTAGTGCCTGAAGTTCTTAAAAGTTGCCATGTACTTTCCTCCAGGTGGAATGAGGTACCATCTGCTCTCTCCAGAGGACAGAGAAGAACTTGTGGATGGCACCAGGCCTCGAAGGAAGAAGCATGATTACCGCATAGCCCTGTTTGGAGGCTCGCAGCCGCAGTCCTGCAGATACTTTAACCCCAAGGTAACTCATCTTGATTCTCGTTGGCTTTGACAGCTCTGAGCACATATCCACCCAGCTGTCATAAGTAGTAATAATCGGTTGCTTCAGAGATGTACTTTGCGGCATCCTTTCTTATGAGAAGCATTGTTATCTTTGTCTTATACGTAAGGAAACAGACTTAGATTTCCAGGGTTCCTCCCACGGTCGCTCTGGCGTGCTCCATAGTGAGCCGCCACCAGCGAAGCAGAAAGCTGGTCTCCTGCCTTCGCTCCTTTTGTCAGCCACTCCTCGCATATACTCTAAGTCTCTGTTTTCCTGATACGCCGTTTCCAGAGAAAATTGGCTTTGGGGCTAGATGTGTCATTCCAGACAACTTGGAAAACCTAGAAAGTCACTAAGAAAAAAACATAAAATTACCTTTATTCCAACTGTTTAGAGACAATATCTAACTTTAATGTGCTTTGCAATATGTATTATGTCAACTGGGCTAACAGAGTCGGAATCATAGATCTAAGAACATCATTTAAAAACATAACCTCGAGCTGGGCGTGGTGGCGCATGCTTGTAATCCCCGCACTTGGGAGGCAGAGACAGGAGGATCACGCAGGTTCGAAGCCAGCTGCGCGCGCTGGCTTAGGAGACCCTGTTTCCATATAAAATGTAAAAATAGGTCTGGGAGTGTAGCCCAGAGGTAGAAGGGCTTCCAGGAATCCCAGTACCACCAAAAAAAAAAAAAAAAAAAAAACCATAACCTTGAGAGTTCACTTACATTTCTGTTTGTTTCTTAGTCCTACATGTTTTGGCTGTGGAGGAAGCAATGCCATATTGTTTTGGTACTGTAGGTGTTTCTGGGGCAGAGAAAATATCATAAAAGATAATACCCCAAACTTACAAGATGTGCTATCCATAACTCTTGTTGAATCCATATACATAATGGTCTTTTACCATTTTCTAAGCCGTGTGTGTGTGTGTGTGTGTGTGTGTGTGTGTGTGTGTGTGTGACTAGAGATTGAACCCAGGGGCATTCTACCTCTGAGCTATACCCCCAGCCCTATTTTATATTTTAATTTTGAAACAGGGTCTCACTAAATTGCTTAGAGCCTTGCTAAGTTGGTGAGTCTGGCCATGAACCTGTAGTCCTCCTATCTTAGCCTCCTGAGTACTAGGATTACAGGTATGTACCACCACTCCCAGTTTGTAAAACCCTTTTTTTTTTTTTTTTTTTTTTTTTTTTTTTTTTTTGTGGTACTAGGGATGGAACCCAGGGGCTTTCTACCTCTAAGCTACATTCCCAGACCTATTTTATATTTTACTTGGAAACAGGATTTCACTAAGTTGCTGAGGCTGGCTTCAAACCTGTGCGATCCTTCTGTCTCAGCCTCCCAAGAACTGGGATTACAAGCACACACCACCATGCCCAGCGTAAACCCATTTTTTATTGGTGTTAGATACCTAATGAGACGAGAGCATCCTGTTGACATTAGGATACTTGTTTGATGCTTCATGTGAAATAGGTTTTTATAGGCATTCTATATAATAATGTAGTGATGATATACAAGGCATTAATAAAACACTTAATGTTGTCAAGGGTGCAGAACACAAGAATCCAAATCTGTATTAGGTATCAATTCCAGTGAAGGAAAAGCATTGTCCCTTCAACAACAGAAGTGTCCTAATGCAGATAGCCTGTTATTAGGTGCCTAACTTGGCCCCTCAAAGTATGGTAACAAGTCAAGTACTTAGGACTCATCAGTATTGCTGACAGTGTCAGTACTGGCCAGTAGTGGGTAACCACGCTGGTATTATGAAGGGGAAGTCCATTGGCTTCTACTGTAACTACTGCCTTATTCAGCCCCTCAGTCCTGCTGTGATCACTCAGAAGCATAAGGTTAACTGAGGAGGGAAGACATAGCTGCAGTTCTGTACACAAGAGATTTTGGTTGCCAACACTGATAATTCATGTGGGACATAAACTTCTGTGTCCTTCCTAGAGGCTCACCTACATTACCCTTCCTCAGGTCTTCTTGTCAGCAATCTTCCACTCTCATTTATTTTAAGTTGATAACTATTTGAGTAAACCAGTAGTGATACCCAACAGTAACCAAAAAAATTACCGCAGGCTCTTCTTCCTAAAGATGTAATGAACGATAAAATGAGCTGCTTAAAATTCTACCAAATAAGAATATTTTCCTTCTGTATTTTCCTTTAGTACAATTCCTAATAGGGCTATAATGCTTTAGCAATTATGAAAAATGAACATAGCCCAGGTTCCTTGAGATGTGTCGGCTGATGTGTAAGGAATACCATCTCCATGAAGGCATTGTTCTAGATGTGGGAGAAGATGGTGAATGAGGTGAGGGGTTTGAAGTAAGGGTATGACTTGCCTGTTTGGATATTCTGTGCCTTTGGAATTTCTATAAGCCCAGTCTTGTGTTGGCATACCACCTAGTTGATTGAAGGCATGCCATTTTTTTGGTTATATAGATCAGGTAAATCTGTTCTAAATGGGTTCATGATAGGGTTACCTGGCTTCCCTTGAAATCAGATATTTGCTTTCTGTCAGAATCTAGTGGCCAACCAGAAACTGTCTACTCAAAGAACAACATTTGCCTAAAGGTTGGCCTTGCTTCAGAATCCTGTGGGTATGCTGTGGTGGTCACACTGGGATGTGCCATGAGCTATGTGCAGCATCCTAATGCCCTAGGACCATAAGATAGGGGCGCCTAAGCAGGCAAGCAATGCTACTGTAGCCTGTCCCACTTTAAAGGCTCTCTCCTTGCTCTGGAGTTCACTTGTTACTAACAACTTTTTTACTTACATTGTAAAACCACAAAAACTCACCCAAATATAGGATATGCCCCATCTATAATATGTAGGAGGTGCTTAGGACAGCAAGCTGTCCTTTATTATTTCCAAGGGCTTATATAGATCAGGACATGAAAAACTTTCCTATAGAGGGCCAGAGTAAATATTTTCAGCTTTGTAGGCCATGTGTTCTCTGCCATAGCTACTCATTCCTGATGCCATGAAAGGAAAACTGCCATAAGTAATATATACAATAGGGTGTGTTCCAGTAAAACTTTATTCATAAAAACAGGTGATGGGTTGGACTTGGTCTTTGGTCTTCAGGCTATAGTTTGTCCACCTCCACTCTAAGCCTGGGGATAAATAAGGACTTTAAAGTAATTAACACTATTCTTTTTTTTTTTTCAGTCCTAGCGATGGAACCCAGGGGCATTCTACCTCCCAGTTACAGCCCCAACCCTATTTTTTTTTTCTTCATTTTGAAACAATCTGAGTTGCAAAGGGCCTCACTAAGTAACTGAGGCAATGCTTCAACTGCAGTCCACCTGTCTCAGCCTCCCAAATGCTGGGATTCCGTACACCACCACACCTGGCTCTGATCAACACTATTCTAGGTAGGCCAGCTTATGTCTTTACTAAGACATATGGGATCCTTTCCATGTCCTGGTCACCAAAACTGTTCAGCATTATGGGAATCAACAAAAGATATCAGCTACCTTTGGGAAGGTGAGCTGGTCCAGGGTCTCTGTGGCTTAGATTATGAAATGGAATTAAAGAGTCAAGAGAATCTTGTGGTCAGACCATGACTGTATTTTCCTTGCAAGCTGACAAATTCCCTTTAATGGTTTGAGTAGACAGTAAAAGAGAAATGTGTATTAGCCAAACTATTAGCTACATACCAAGTTTTATTTTCTTTTCTGCGGGTCTGGGGATGGGAATCAGGGGCATTCGACCTCTGAGCTATACCCCCTACCCTATTTTTTATTCTTTATTTTGAAACACAGTCTCACTAAGTTGTGGAGGGCCTCACTAAGTAGCTGAGGTTGGCCACGGACCATGATCCTCTGGTCTCAGCCTCCCACGTGCTGGGATTATAAGCGAGCGCCACCGCGCCCGCCATACCAAGTTTTAATGTGGGTGTTTATCTGGTCCAATAAGAAGATATTTGGTGCTGGTGCAATAAGGAGAGTTACCAGTCTTGACAGTTCCTACTCCCTTTTGGTAGAGAAGACCTCCAACAGCTTTTTCTTTTAATCATAACACTTAACAGAGTAAATATACTGCCAATATCAGAAACACTTCCCCAGAGGGCGGATTCGATCAGTTAACACTACCATATTTTTACTGTCCCTGTTGGGCTGCCATTGGCTTAGACATCTGTTCCTGACCCCTCACTCCATCGTAAGAATGTAGGCTGATACCTGGCTTCCTTCCTCAGTAGAAGACTGGGTGGATGGCAGATGCCATGAGAATTCATGGCTGTGTAATAGAAAACAATAAGCGCAATTTCTTCATTGTGCATAAAAGGTAGAT
The DNA here is from genome assembly GCF_963383645.1 of Muscardinus avellanarius. NCBI lineage: Eukaryota > Metazoa > Chordata > Mammalia > Rodentia > Gliridae > Muscardinus > Muscardinus avellanarius. Next base: position 28,154,435 of record NC_137795.1, on the reverse strand, counting down.
AACACATACCTGTTGCACACCAGGGCAAAGGTAAGCCTGTTGAAATGAAAGTGTCTATTTGTGTTTTTTAATTTTCCAGGATTCTTTTGAGTCAAGAACAGGAATGGTAAACTTTTTTTCAAGCAAAAGATGAAATCATAGCAATTTATAATTGTACGAAGCACAGATGTTCATAGTCACCCTGCAGGTTACCTGAGGGGTTGATGTGAGCAGCCAAAACACAGTTAAACCAAATTGTGGTAGAAGATTTTTAAAACAACTGAGTGTCTATTTTGATGTGTGAATAGGCAAAAAACAATCTTAATTTCATTTAGAAGGCAGTGAACATTACTTCTAGAATAAGCCAAATGAGGGGTGATTTTCAGCTCTTTGATTTTAGTCTGTATTTCTTATTTTTTATTGGACAGTTGAAAAAAATACATATTCTATACAAGCCTGGAAGTAAGATTATAATTTCAAGCCGGGCGTGGTGGCGCACGCTTGTAATCCCCGCGCTTGGGAGGCAGAGACAGGAGGATCGCGCAGGTTCGAAGCCAGCCGCGCGCGCTGGCTTAGGAGACCCTGTTTCCAAATAAAAATGTAAAAATAGGTCTGGGAGTGTAGCCCGGAGGTAGAAGGGCTTCCAGGAACCCCAGTACCACCAAAAAAAAAAAAAAGATAATTTCAGAATTTTCATTTTATGTCTTACTTTGCTGTTATAAATGACCTCTTCTCAATTGTTCTTCTTTGTATTCAACCACAACTTTTTAAACATCCAATGAAAAACCCCAAGTAATTAAGGAATTAACCACAAATAAAAACATTTTCATTCCATCAATTATAAATTGATTAAGCTAGGCATGGTGGCACATGCCTGTAATCCCAAAATTTGGGAGGCCAAGATAAGAGGATCACAGGTTTGAGGACAGCCTCAACAAGTAGTGAGTCTTTCATTGACCCAGCAAGACCCTGCTTTAAAAGTAAAAATAAGCCAGGTGTGGTGGCGCACGTTTATAATCCCCACGCTTGGGAGGCGGAGACAGGAGGATCGTGTAGGTTCGAAGCCAGCTGTGCTGGCTTAAGAGACCCTGTTTCCAAATAAAAGTATAAAATAGGTCTGGAAGTGTACCCCGGAGGTAGAAGGGCTTCCAGGAACCCCAGTACCACCAAAAAAAAAAAAAAAAAAGTAAAAATAAAACAGGGCTAGGGATATAGCTCAGAGGTTAATGTCCCTGGGTTCAATCCCCAGTACCATACACACATGTATATAAAAAAGTTGACTAAGCTGGATGTGGTGGCATACTCCTGTAATCCCAGTACCTGGGAAGCTGAGATGGGAGAATCACAGTGTCAGGTACAGCTTCAGCAATGTAGTGAGACTCTCAAAAACCTAGCAAGACCCTATTTCAAAACAAAAAATAAAAAGGGCTAAAGGAGTAGCTCAGAGGTAGAATGTCCCTGAGTGTAATCCCCAGAATCAAAATAATAAAAAGTTGATTAGCTCTGATTATTTCTAATGTTGACATAATTTATAATCAAATCAGCTTCCTTAATTATCTTGAATCCCTCACAATGAATATTATTTAATTATTCAAGTAGACTGATTAATAAGAAATACCTACTTTAAGATTCTTTTTTTTTTTGCTGAAGATTTAAAGAAGTTTACTAAAAAGATAGAAATACAGAAAATAGAAATACAGAAAATAGTTACAGCCCCATGCCAAAATGGCATAAGGCGGGAGGGTGGCCCAGGCCAACTCACCACTCCCTCTACTTTAAGATTCTTGAACTCTAGTATGCTCAGAAATATGAAAATGGGTCACATCACTAAGTGGGACCCATTTCTTTTTATTTTTTCTTTCTATTTTTGTTGTTGTTGGTGTGTGTGTGTGTGTGTGTGTGTGTGTGTGTGTGTGTTGCTGGGGATTGAACCCCAGGGGCATTCTACCCCTGACCTACACCCCCAGCGCAATTTTTTTTTTTAAACATGGTCTCACTAAGTTACAGAGATCCTCACTAAGTTGCTGAGGCTAGCCACAAACCCAGATCCTTCAGTCGTAGCCTCCCAAGTACTGGGATCACAAGCGTGCCCCACCATGCTTAACAAATGGGACCCATTTCTAAAAGTGATGATCATTTTCAGTGACTTCATCTCCTTCAAAGGAGCATATTATTGAATTATACAGAATTTAGTCAGTGTTCCTATAAGCTGTTGTAAATATTCCTTGGATATCATGGGTATCATTGACTAATATTTGTATTAATTAATTAATTACTGAAAAATAACAAAAAAATTTTAACTTTTTTCCTGATTATTGACAGAAAAAGAAGTCTTGTGTTGCTATATTGAATTGAAATGTTATTTTTCTTGTTATGGTCCTTTTATAAAGCCTGCTGAATCTGCATCTTATGCCTGTTTTTAAATTTTCAAGTGCTTAGAGATTGCTAGAAGAATCACTAAGTTGTTCACTAAGCAGTTGTTCTTTATGCCATTCTTTGGCTGACATTTGTTGTGGTGTTGTATTTTCCTGTTTTTATTTAAAAAATAATATATGCTCAGTGTAAAAAACTCAACTATAGCAAGATAGAAAAGAGAAAGCCAAAGTGCCTACATCATTCAAAAACAGATATCAACTTGTTAACATCATTCAAGTTCTTACATTTTATATATATGAGATGATGTCATGAATACTATGTTTAAAAAAACGTTTTACACTCAGTAATATTATGGAGATATTTTCATGCCAGTAAAAATATCTTTTTGAAAGGATATAGCAGATTATATCATAAGGTTATGCCATAATTTATTTAATACCTATCTTTTTCTTTGATATTTTGCCTCTGTTTTTCCCTGTCAGAATACCCCTGCAGTGAAGCAACCTTGATATGTTCCTGTTTTGCACACTGTCTTTTCTTTAGGACATAGTTCTTGGAGATGAATCATTCTAACAAAAGATAAAAGTAAACTATTTTCAAAAGTATATGAAATCTTGATCCTCAACCCTATTACCTAAGAAACAGAAACATTCCTGCCAGTTGTGGTGGCCCCTGTCCTACTCACAGTCTAGTGTTTCTATTAGGCTGTGTACAAAGACAGCATAGGAGCTAAGGATGCATCTTTGGAGTCAGGTAGGTTTAGGTTTAAATCTTGGGTTCAAATCGGGCATGGTGGCGCACGCTTGAAATCCCAGCATTCGGGAGGCTGAGACCAGAGGATCGCAGTTTGCAGACAGCCTCAGCTCCTTAGTGAGGCCCTTTGCAACTCAGTGAGACCCGGTTTCAAAATAAAGAATAGGAAAATAAGCTGGGCATGGTGACTCACACTTGTAATCCCAGCATTCAGGAGGCTGAGATGGGAGGATTGCAGTTTGTGGACAACCTCAGCTACTTAGTAGGCCCTCCGCAACTTAGACCCTGTTTCAAAAAATAAAGAGTAAAAAATAGGGCAGGGGGTGTATCTCGGAGGTCAAATGCCTCTGGGTTCCATCCCCAGACCCACAAAAATAAAAAAGAATTTAAAAATTGGGCTGGGGGTACAGCTCAAAGGTAGAATGCCCCTGGGTTCCATACACAGTACTGCAAAAAAAAAAAAAAAAAAAAAAATCAATCAATCTTGGATTCACCATTTTTTAGCTACATGACCTTTGATGGAGTTCTTAACATAGCTTAGTTTTCTTATCTGTAAATGAGACTATTACTTCATAGAATTACTGGTAAAATTCAGGCAATGTTTTAAGATAGTTATCATAGTTCTGAAAATGTAAGTGCTCAAAAACTAATACCATAATTGTAGTGATATTTTTAAGTAATGCATCTAAATCATTTGGACCCTGAGATCATGAGATTTTTAAAGCCAAAAGGGAAAGTACCATAGATCATCTAGTACAGTCTTTTTTTTTTTTTTGAAGATTTAAAGAAGTTTATTAGAAATATAGAAATACAGAAAATAGAAATACAGCCCCATGCCAAAATGGCATTGGGAGGGGGTGACTCGAAATGAATACACCGCAGTCTTTTTGTTTTACGGATAAGTAAACTAAAATTCCCCCAGAAGTTAAGTGACTTCCCTGAGACCTGCAGCTCCAGAGTCTAGCTTTTCTTTTTGCAGCTTTGAGCCACATTCTTTGTGACCTTGTAAAATGAATGAAGTTGCTGGGCGTGGTGGCGCATGCTCGCTTGGGAGGCAGAGACAGGAGGATCACGTAGGTTCAAAGCCAGCAGTGCTGACTTAAGAGACCCTGTTTCCAAATAAAAATATAAAAATAGGTCTGGGAGTGTAGCCCGGAGGTAGAAGGGCTTCCGGGAACCCCAGTACCACCAAAAAAAATAAAATGAAGTTTAAGTATTTCTGTAGGGAGGTATGGTAGTACACACTCATAATCCCAGTACTAGGGAGGCTGAGACCAGATCACAGGTTCAAGGCCAGCCTCAGCAACTTAACAGGTTCTCAGCAATTTAGTGAAACCCAGTTTCAAAATAAAAAGGGCTGAGTTGGGCGTGGTGGCACACAATTGTAATCCAGCATTTGGGAGGCTGTGACAGGAGGAGGAGGATCCTGGTTTGTGAACAGCCTCAACTATGTAGTGAGGCCCTGTTTCAAAATAAAAACTAAAAAATAGGGCTGGAGGTGTAGCTCAGAGGTAGAATGCCCCTGGGTTCCATACCCAGTACCACAAAAAAATTCCAAAAAAATAAAAATAAGTCTGTGGGTGTTGCTTGGAGGTAGACTGCCCTGGGTTTAATCCCCAGTACCAAATAAATGTGTTTCTATATATTTCTCATGAAATTACTTCTAGGAATGTTCTGCCAGCTGGCATAAATATGCTTTCTATATAGGTTGTCACCACAGTTCGATTTTTTTTTTTTTTTTTTTTGTGGTGGTGGTATTGGGGATGGAACCCTTCTACCTCTGAGCTACACTCCCAGACGTATTTTATATACTCTTTGGAAACAGGGTCTCTTAAGCCAGCACTGCTGGCTTCAAACCTGCGTGATCCTCCTGTCTCCGCCTCCCAAGCGTGCACCACCATATCTGGCTTAGTTTGATAATTTTTTAACTGCCCTTAGAAATGTAAATTAGATAGCCGGGTGTGGTGGCGCACGCTTGTAATCCTGCGCTTGGGAGGCAGAGACAGGAGGATTGTGCAGGTTCAAAGCCAGCCTCAGCTAGCTTAAGAGACCCTGTTTCCAAATAAAAATATTTTTAAAAATTAGGTCTGGGAGTGTAGCCCGGAGGTAGAAGGGCTTCCAGAAACCCCAGTACCACCAAAAAGAAAGAAAGAAAGAAAGAAAGAAAGAAAGAAAGAAAGAAAGAAAGAAAGAAAGAAAGAAAGAAATGTAAGTAAGATAATGGATTAAGACAAAGTACTTGAAACTTGTTCATCTTATTAAACTCAGATCTGATTGTGTTTCTTCGAGAAATCTTAAAGGGTTTTATTTTTCATTTTGTTAATTTTTCTTTCCTTTTTTCCTAAGAGTTTATCTCCCTAATTTGGCTTGATTTCCTCTTAGAATGATTCAAAATAAAGTTCTCAGACTGAAAAAAGTTTTGTTCATTTTGTATTATATTTGTATTAATAAAGCCTACATCTATGGTGTTTTTATCATTCGAGGACCCACTTTTTGGAACATATTGTATAAAATCAGTGCTTGTTTTGAAGGAAAATAGCACACCGATGTTTATGCTTGGAGCACTTTGAGAAAACATTTACAGCTCCTTATTGCAAGTAACTTCCACTATCCTGGGAGTAATAAGAGATTTGAACTACAGCTGGAAAATTACACAGGGCAAGAAATAACAGAGTACTCTATCATGCAGTCTGGACTTCCACGTTGTGGAGATTCAGAAGACTATCAGAGAAGGCTATCAATAGGAAAGGAGTCTTTAGCTTGAAAAAAATGTTTAGAATGTGGCATCTTAAAGTAGAGGCAACAAAGGCTTAGTAAAACCAAGGGGAAAAGTCTTTTTGCATCTGTTTATCTATATAGATGGGTGGTATATCAAAGCAAAATCTTTTTTTTTTTTTTTTTTTGGTGGTACTGAGGATGGAACCCAGGGGCCCTTCTTACCTCCAGGCTACACTCCCAGACCTATTTTTATACTTTTTTATTTGGAAACAGGGTCTCTTAAGCCAGCACAGCTGGCTTCGAACCTGCACGATCCTCCTGTCTCCACCTCCCAAGCGCAGGGATTACAAGTGTGCGCCACCACGCCTGGCTAAATTATATTATAAAGTAACAATTCCCTTATCCACACGTAGGTATCTCCCAGTGTATAACTATTTGTCCATCTTCATACTAACATGAAAACTCCATGTTCTTCTAGCTTGCCTTATATCAGGATGCAGGAAACTGTAAATAACCCTCTATTCACCTGCAGGTCCCACATTTGAACTGGTTATATCACTAGGATAGGCCTAAAGTTCATTCTAGGGAATGACGAGCCTAACTTCCCACTAACCCTCCTCCCCACCTTCCTTGTTTCCCTAGCCACACACATTTATCTCCTAAGTGGTATAATTAGTTATCACAGGGAAAAAGATGAAATCACCTTTTTAGTACTCTATTTTGGATGATGGAGAGATTGAGGAAATTAGGTAGGCTTCCCAGGGAGGCCTATCCATACTCATAAAATACAAAAAACAAACAAAAAAAAAAAACCCCACAAAGATCACAAGCTTTGCTTCTTCCATGCATAAACAAAGAAGAAGCAGATGTTCAAACACAAGTGTATATATTTTAGGGGGTGGAGGTACTGGGGACTGAACCCAGAGGCATTCTAACTGCAAGTTATACCCAGCCCGATTTTATTTGGAAACAGAATCTCACAAAGTTGTGAAGAGCCTCATTAAATTGCCTAGGCTGGCTTTGGACCTGCGATCCTCCTGTCTCAGCCTCCCAAGTACTGGGATTATAAGTATGTACCACCACACCCAGCTACAAGTGTATGTGTGTGTGTGTGTGTGTGTGTGTGTGTGTGTGTGTGTGTGTGTGTATGGTACTAGGGGTAGAACCCAGACGCTTTCTACCTCCGGGCTATACTCCCAGACCTATTTTATATTTTATTTGGAAACAGGGTCTCACTAAGTAGCTGAGGCTGGCTTCGAACCTGCGCAATTCCCCTGTCTCAGCCTCCCAAGCACAGGGATTACAAGTGTGCACCACCATGCCCGGCTTACAAGTGTATTTAAATGAGCCCAAATATAAAACATTAAGTTTCAGCTGGAGTTAAGTTTATTTTGTATTCTTGGTAGAAATGCTTATGGAAGACATTTCACTTATCTAACTAGAAGACAGACTATTGGGCAGAATATCATAGTATTTGTCAAGTTTAGTGTATGGCATGTACAATAACCATTGACAGTTACTAAAACTTATTAAACATTTAAAAAACTGAGGGCCTGGTACAGTAGTGTGCACCTGTAGTCCTGACACTCAGGAGTGAGCCCAAGGTGTTCGAGACCAGCCTGGGTAATATAGCAAGATCCCATCTCAAACTTTAAAACAAAGCAAAAAATTTAAGGATTTCTAGAGAAGTAGTGGTCCAAATTGCAAATAGGTATAAGTCTATATTCCCATTCCTCCATACTCTTCCTCCCACCCCACCCCAGACAAACATAGGCTAATCTTTTTTTTTTTTTTTCCCTATTCCTGCCACCTATAGTTCCAAGAAAGCTAGCTACCTGTTGATTTTTGGTACCTGGGATTTAATTCAGGGCATTCTACCTCTGAGCTACACCTCCAGCCCTTTGTTTTAATTTTTTGTTTTGAAACAGGGTCCCCCTAGGTTGCTGAGAGTCTCCTTAAGTTGCTGAGGCTAGTCTTGAACTTGAATCCTCCTCTCTCAGCCTCCAAAGTACGAGGATTACAGGTGTGTACTACCACGCCTAACTCAAGCCAATATATTTTAATTCTTAAATTTGAAGTATAGCCAAGCCCTATATGACAGGTACACAGGAGGAACAGTTCATTCCCTACTTTGGCTTTTGAGAGGTATTAGAAAATTATAATATCCTGTTACCAAACTCTACAGAATTATTTAAGACTTTGGAGCCTCTTATCCTAGTGTCTAAATATTAAAGCACATCTGGCAAAAAAAAAAAAATGTTTTCGCCTTTTAATCCCAACTATTCTATTACATGGGCAGTTATCTTTTGTAGAGTAGCAGATCCTAGATATCAGATAAAAGAATAATGACTAGGTTTGTCATCTTAAAATTAAGAAAAAGCAAGAGAAAATGTTCTTATATCTTTACAATTATGGAGCCATTCCTACGTAGTTTTCTAATAATTATTATTCAATAAATTGGGTGTCAGAGTATCAAGACTAATTTGAGGATAAAGTCCTAATTAACATTGTTTCTCTGGTCACCTAAAATACTATTCAGTATTCATTTGTCATCAGGAATCAAAATCCCTACAAAGGGGCTCTTCTTTTTGTTGTTGTTGTTTTGTTTTATTATGGTATTGAAGATTGAACCCAGAGACACTCTACCTCTGAGCTACACCGCTAGCCCTTTTTGTTTTTTATTTTGAAGCACGACCTCGCTAAACTGCTGAGGCTGTCATCGAACCTACAGTCCTCCTGTCTCAGCTCACCAAGTACTGGGATCATAGGTGTGTGCTGTGTGCCACCATGCCTGGCTGGGCTTTTCTTTCCCTAAGAAACCATTCCTAACCGGGCATAGTGGTGCACGCTTGTAATCCCAGCATTTGGGAGGCTGAGACAGGAGGATCCAGGTTTGTGGATAGCCTCAGCTACTACTTAGGCATTTTACAACTCAGTGAGACCCTCTTTCAAAATAAAGGCTAAAAATAGGGCTACGGGTATAGCTCAGAGGTAGAATGCTTCTGGATTCCATCCCCAGTACTGCAAAAAAAAAAAAAAAAAAAAAAAAAACATTTCTTATGTTCTTATGATACATTGATCTAATCCAATGAATATCTGTCACACAGGATACTAACCTGATAGGTAACAAATTTTCCCAGAGAGAGCTCAGCATAAAGTCATTCACAGCATTTTGCTGAGTGAGATTGGAGATTGTCTGCATTCCTGTCTGATGATGCTTATTTTCAGAGGTACCAGGAACACTAACTTTGTTTCCCAAGAAAGGGTCATATGCTTTACCTTTGGGGTCATCTTGCACATGTGTGGGTGGTGGGCAGAAGCACCCTCAGGTGCCCCCAATCACGGGAAACAGGGTGCTGCTATGCATCCCTTATGTGAGTTGTTCATTCAATTGTCAGGGACAAAAAAGTGAGGATCCACACTAAGAACACATAACAAGTATTTCATAATGCCACATTTTTAAGAGTCTGGTGGAAGCTGGACATGGTGGCATATACCTGTAATCCCAGTACTTGAGAGGCTGAGATAAGAGGTTCTCCTGTCTGAGACCAGCCTCAGCAGTGTAGTGAGACCCTCAGCAACTTAGCAAGATCCTGTTTAAAAATAAAAAAATAAAAAAGTGCTGGGGGTGTCATTTAGAGGTAGAATGTCCCTGGGGTCAATCCTCAGTATAAAAAAAAAAAGTCTGGTGGACAGCATTGACTCAACTAAATATTTATAGAAAATCAATACCTTGGTAGTTCTGGTTGTCGTCTACCATCTCGCTATAGCCATTTGAGGGAAGAAGGAGGAGAATTAGCCGCTCCTTAGAGGTCAGGGCAGATCTCTCTGATTACGTGGCTTGGTAGCATTCTAGTCTAAGGATAAAGTGTAATTCATTCAGGCATTCTCTTATTGTTACATCAAAATTCCATTGAGCCAAGCTTGCCACCAAGAGTCCCAGCAGTCAACATGATGCTGAGCACAGGCAGGGAGGGGTTCGTGTTGAAGGTCAGGGGCCTACCCTGGTCCTGCTCAGCTGACCAAGTGATGTGCTTCTTCTCCGATTGCAAAATCCAAAATGGCACATCAGGTATTCATTTCATCTATACCAGAGAAGGCAGACCAAGTGGTGAAGCGTTTGTAGAACTTGAATCTGAAGATGAAGCGAAACTGGCTCTGAAGAAGGACAGAGAAACCATAGGACACCGATATGTTGAAGTATTCAAGTCCAACAGTGTTGAGATGGATTGGGTGTTGAAGCATACAGGTCCGAATAGTCCTGATACTGCCAATGATGGCTTCGTCCTGCTTAGAGGACTCCCATTTGGCTGTAGCAATGAAGAGATTGTTCAGTTCTTTTCAGGGTTGGAAATTGTGCCAAATGGGATGACACTGCCGGTGGACTTTCAGGGGCGGAGCACAGGGGAGGCCTTTGTGCACTTTGCTTCCCAGGAGATAGCTGAAAAGGCCTTAAAGAAACACAAGGAAAGAATAGGGCACAGGCACATTGAAGTCTTCAAGAGTAGCAGGGCTGAAGTGCGAGCCCACTACGATCCCCCTCGAAAGCTCATGACTATGCAGCGGCCAGGTCCTTACGACCGGCCGGGAGCCGGCAGAGGAGCTGGGTTTGAAAGGATGAGGCAGGATGCCTACGGTGGAGGATATGGAGGCTCTGACGACTATGGTGGCTATAACGATGGCTATGGCTTTGGGGCTGATAGATTTGGAAAAGACCTCAATTACTGTTCCTCAGGAAAATTTGATCATAGATACGGAGATGGTGGGTCCAGTTTCCAAAGCACCATGGGCATTGTGTGCACAAGAGGGGCTTACTTTACAGAGTCACCAAAAATGATATAATTTTTTCTCCCCTCTGAACCCTGTGAGAGTACACATTGAAATTGGACCTGATGGCAGGGTTACTGGCGAGGCAGATGTTGAATTTGCTACTCCTGAAGATGCCATGGCTGCTGTGACAAAAGATAAAGCTAACATGCAGCACAGATATGTGGAGCTTTTCTTGAATTCTACTGCAGGAACAAGTGGCCGGGCTTATGACCACAGCTATATAGAACTCTCTGAATTCTACAGCAGAGGCAAGTGGTGCTTATGGCAGCCAAATGATGGGAGGGATGGGCTTATCCAAGCAGTCTACCTACGGGCCCTGCTAGCCAGCAGCTGAGTGGTGGATATGGAGGGTTTACAGCGGTCAGAGCAGCATGACTGGCTATGACCCAGTTCTGCAGGAAAACACCAGTGACTATCAGTCAAACCTCACTTAGAGGGGCACTAAGGAGCTATGGCAGGAAAAAAGCTGTGCATTTATGGGAGCTGAATAAAATGGGAGGAATGTGTAGTCTATCCAGTATGTTTGGTAATGGAATGATGGATTCTCATTACTCTTGGTCAGCTTTCTTTTTCTTTCTTTCTCTCTCTTCTGTTTTAGGAAAACAACAAAAATTAAGTTTAACAATTTTGCATTACAGGCTTGTGATTCGTGCTTACTGTACAGTGGAAGTCAAGATTGTTTTAAAACTTTAAGCTCAGTAATTTTGAACACTGAAACATTCAACTAGGATGTAATAACAAAGTTCAGTATTGTTATTAAAGTTAAAACAACTTTCCTCAAGTTATGTTGTAGGAGTGTACCTAAGCAGTAAGCATATTTAGGTTAAAGCAGTTTCAGTTATGTTAAATGTTGCTCTTATACCACAATACATTGAAAACTTCAGATGCATGTTTAGAAACGTGCTTTTCAGCCAGGCATGGTGGCGCACACTTGTAATCCCAGCATTCGGGAGGCTGAGACCAGAGGATCGCGGTTTGCGACAGCCTCAGCTACTTAGTGAGGCCCTCTGCAACTCAGTGAGACCCTGTTTCAAAATAAAGAATAAAAAACAGGGCAGGGGGTGTGACTCAGAGGTCAAATGCCCTGGGTTCCACCCCCAGACCCACAAAAAAAAAAAGAAACATGCTTTTCTGTAACACTCAACTATAGGAGCTGTGTCTGTGGTTCAAAGTGAAAACATTTGGCATGTTTGTTAATTCTAGCTTTGTGGTTTAATATCCTGTAAGGCACGTAAGTGTACACTTTTACTTTTTTATTTTAAAGATCTGGGACAATTTTGAGCTGTAATACCAATACTTTAGAAGTTTGGTCATATCGTTTGTATAAAATTCTGAAGCTTTAATTGAAATCTTTCCTTGTATTGTGATTTCCATTTAGGTATATTATACTAAGTGAAACTTGTTAAATAAATCTTCCTTTTAAAAACTGGGGGGAGGCCGGGCGTGGTGGCGCACGCTTGTAATCCCCGCGCTTGGGAGGCAGAGACAGGAGGATCGCGCAGGTTCGAAGCCAGCCGCGCGCGCTGGCTTAGGAGACCCTGTTTCCAAATTTAAAAAATGTAAAAATAGGTCTGGGAGTGTAGCCCGGAGGTAGAAGGGCTTCCAGGAACCCCAGTACCACCAAAAAAAAAAAAAAAAAAAAAACTGGGGGGGAAAAAAGGAAATCAATACCTCACAGAAGCCCACAAAATAACTTCTGACTTTAAGCATCAGGAAGAAATTGGCAGTTTAAGCTTCATAATAATAATATTATTATTATTATTATTATTATTAATTATTATTATTATTATTACTATTATTTGCTGGTCTGGGGATGGAACCCAGGGGCATTTGACTTCCGAGCTATACCCCCTGTCCTATTTTTTATTCTTTATTTTGAAACAGGGTCTCACTGAGTTGCAGAGGGCCTCACTAAGTAGCTGAGGCTGTCGCAAACCGCGATCCTCTGGTCTCAGCCTCCCGAATGCTGGGATTACAGGCGTGTGCCACCACGCCTGGCAATAATATTAATTTTTTATATCAGTCTGTATATCTAGCAGAAAGAGGATAAATATATTAACGTTTGAAGAAAAAAAAACTTTTTAAAACAAGGCAAGTTGGGCATGGTGGTGCACGCTTGTAATCCCAGTACTTGGGAGGCTGAGACAGTAGGATGATGCAGGTTTGAAGCCAGCCTCAGCTACTTAGAGGCTCTCAGCAACTTAGTGAGACCCTGTTTCCAAATATAAAATAGGTTGGGGAGTATAGCCCGGAGAAGGACTCTGGGTTCCATCCCCAATACCACACACACACACACACACACACACACGCACGCACGCACGCACGCACGCACGCACGCGCGCACGACAACTAGCCAGGCATGGTGGCGCATGCTTGTAATCCCAGCATTTGGGAGGCTGAGACAGGAAGACCAAGGTTCACGGACAGCCTCAGCTACTTAGTAAGGCCCTTTGCAACTCAGTAAGACCCTGTTTCAAAATGAAGAAAAAAAATAGGGGTAGGGTGTCACTCAGATAGAATACCCCTGAGTTCCATCCCCAGTACTGCTAAAACAAACAAACAAACAAAAACACTTTAGAGTTTTCTTGTATTAGGGAACAGAAGGAATTAGGAGATAGTCATAATGATGTATACAGATCTAGTTCATTTAAATCCAGAAAATACTCAAAGCAGTTATGCGCCTTCTTGTTCCTGCCCCAACTAATCAGCATTTTGGAGAAGGCAGATTAAATTGGCAATAGTCTCAAGTCAACACTTTGTATACATTGTTGGGCATGCTAGCACGTACCTGCGATCCCAGAACTTGGGAGGCTGAGACAGAGAATTTCAGGTTCAAGGCCTGCCTCAGTAACTTAGGGAAGCTCGTATGCTTCCTCGTAAATTAATATATTCCTGTGTTTTGTATTTTCCTGGCTATATCTTTGCTTTGTCTTTTTCACTTGTATTTTTCCTTACTTAAAGCTTCCTGTCCTTTTCTGTTTCAGGATTATAGCTGGACAGACATTCGCTGCCCCTTTGAAAAACGTAGAGATGCAGCATGTGTGTTTTGGGACAATGTAGTATATATTTTGGGTGGCTCTCAGCTTTTCCCTATAAAACGGATGGACTGCTATAACGTGGTGAAGGATAGCTGGTATTCGAAACTGGGCCCTCCAACTCCTCGAGACAGCCTTGCTGCCTGTGCTGCAGAAGGCAAAATTTATACATCTGGAGGTTCAGAAGTAGGTAAGGACTTCTTAATATTTTTGAGGGAAATGCTTTGAAGCCAATTTTCTTGGCTTTCATGTTTGAATAAACATTGGTATTATTGGTATTACTTTGTAATTTTTTTTTGTTTTGGTGTCACTGGGGATTAAACCCAGGGTCATTCTACCTTGAGCTAACACCCCCAACCCTATTTTTATTTTTTGTTTTGAAACAGGGCCTTGCTAGGTTGCCAAAAGTCTTGCTAATTTGTTAAGGATAACCTCAAGCCTGCAATCCTCCTTTTTTAACTTCTCAAGTATTGGGATTATGGGCATGTACCACCACACCCAGTGTTCTGGTGATTTAAATACATATAGCCCTGTGCAGTGGCACACGCCTGTAATCCCAATACGGGGAGGCTTAAACAAGAGGATCTCAGGTCCACAGCCAGCTTCAGCAACATACATAGTCCGCAACTTAGTGTGACCTTGTTTCAAAATAAAAAATAAAATAGGGCTGGAGGTGTAGCTCAAAGGTAGAAAGCCCCCAGGTTCCATCCCTAGTTCCACAACATACATACATACATACATACATACATACATACATGCATACATACATACATACATACATCTGTCACATTTTAAAGCCTGTTTCTTTAAAGGCTTACTTTATCCTTTAAATAATTAATTTACAGCCAGGCATGGTGGTGCATGCTTGTAATCCCAGCATTCGGGAGGCTGAGACTGGAGGATTGTGGTTCACTGATGGCTTCAGGTACTTATTTTTTGTGGTACTAGGGATGGTACCCAGGAGCATTCTACCTCTGAGCTATACCCCCAGCCCTATTTTTTATACTTTATTTTGAAACAGGGTCTCACTGAGTTGCAAAGGGACTCACTAAGTAGCTGAGGCTGTCTGTGAACCATGATCCTCTATCTCAGACTCCCAAATGCTGGGATTACAGGTGTGTGCCACCACGCCTGGCAAAATGATTAATTTTTCTAAATGAATGTTTTAAAGTGGGTGTAGTGACACACACTTGTAATCTCAGCATTTGGGAGCCTCAGCTACTTAGGCCCTTTGCAGTCCAGGGAGACTCTGTTTTAAACTAAAGAATAAAAAATAGGGCTGGGGGTGTAGCTCAGAGGTAGAATGCCCCTGGGTACCATCCCTAGTACCACAAAAAAATAAGTAACTTTTTTCTTTCTCCCTCCCCCCACCCCCAGTGCTGAAGATTGAACCCAGGAGCATTCTACCACCAAGTTACACTCCCAGCCCTATTTTTTTTTTTTTTTTTTTTTTTTTTTTTTTTGGTGGTACTGGGGTTCCTGGAAGCCCTTCTATCTCCGGGCTACACTTCCAGACCTATTTTTATTTGGAAACAGGGTCTCCTAAGCCAGCGCGATCCTCCTGTCTCTGCCTCCCAAGCGCGGGGATTACAAGCGTGCGCCACCACGCCCGGCCCCTATTTTTTATTTTGAAACAGTCTCACTAAATTGCCAAGGGCTTCATTGAGGCTGAGGTAGTGAGATTCGTGGTAGCTGAGGCTGACCACAAACCTGCGATCCACCTAAGCCTCCCAAGTGTTGGAATTACAAACATGCACCACCACACCTGGGCTTATTTTCCTCTCTTTAAAAATATTCTTAGCCAGGCATGGTGGTATACTCTTCTAATCCCAGTACTTAGGAGGCTGAAACAGAAGGATAACAGGTCCATAGCCAGCCTCAGCTACTTAGGCCCACTGCAACTTGGTGAGACCCTGTTTCAAAACTAAAGCATAAGAAATAGGGCTGGGCCATATAACCTGGAGGTAGAATGCCCCTGGTTCAATCCCCAGTACTTAAAAAAAAAAAAAAAATCACTTTACAGAATGTCATAATACAGCATATTTCAAATACAATCAATAACGAAGAATATAGTAACTGTTTTGTGATAGAGTAAATAACTTCATTTCTTTAGTATTTACTAAGTCATGTTTTTATTCGGTAATAGGATTAAATTCTGTTACATTCTACCTCCCATCCCTTTTTATTTTTTTATTTTGAAATAAGGTCTTGCTAAATTACTGAGGTTAATTTTGCTAAGTTGCTGAAGCTAGTCTTGAACCTGCAGTATTCCTGTCTCAGCCTCCTTATTACTGGGATTACAGAATTGTGCCAACATACCTGGCTCCTAGGTCAGTTTTTTTGCTTAGTCTTTTAAAAAATATGTGTGTGTGTGCACACGCGTGCACGCATTGTATACTATATATTTTACCTTAGAGCCCACCAGCCTAAATCTACCAAATTTGGAATACTTAAAATGTTAAAAAATATATATATAACCTCAGCTACTCAGAGGCTGAGGGGAGGATTGCAAGTTTGAGAACGGCTTGGGCACCTTACCAAGATTCTATCTCAAAATTAAAAAAAAAAAAAATTGGGCATGGTGATGCAAGTTTATAATCCCAGTACTTGGGAGGTTGAGACAGGAAGATTGCAGGTTCAAGGGCAGCCTCAGTAAGTAGTAATAGTCTTATCAACCTAATCAGATCCTGTTTCAAAATTAAAAGAAATAGGGCTGAGAGTATAGCTCATAGACAGAATGCTTCGGGGCTTAATCCTCAGTACCAGGCATATACATGCGCGCACGCACGCGCACATACATACACACACACACAAATTATAGGCTGGGTCTTGTAGGGTAGTCCTGGGTTCAGTTCCTAGTACCTGTTACCACCCAAACTTGAGAACTTGAAAGGGGGGAGGAGGGGGAGGGAGGGAAGGAGGGAGGGAGAAGCCAGGCGTGTTGGCGCACGCTTGTTATCCCAGCATTCAGGAGGCGGAGACTGAAGGATTGTGGTTCACAGACAGCCACGCTACTTAATGAGACCCTCTGCAACTCAGTGAGACCCTGTTTCAAAAAATAAAAGGCTGAAAAATAGGGCTGAGAGTGTAACTCAGAGGTAGAATGCCTCTGGGTTCCATTCCCAGTGCCACAAAAAAAAGAGAGAGACATTAGTTTACTCCCATGACCAGTGCTTCTTTATTCATCATCTTCTGATCCTTACTTTTCTAGGCTTTGGTTGCAATGGAATATTAAAAAGATAACTTTTAAATCATTTTCCCAGAAAGATGAGAGAGAAATAGTTTTATTAGGAGGGGGAAAACGCACTTAATCTTTAATAATATTTCCAATTTTTTGAGCACCTATAATACACAAAAGTTACAAAACATGATGAATTTATCCTTTACCCTTAAAATATGTAATCAGCATATGCCAGAAACTACATTGATACCTTGTGCGTATACCAAAGGATGGACCAGTGTGACTTCAGGGCTTACCCACATAATCACTGAGAGCAATTGGAATATATAATTATGTTAATGATGTAGCAGCTATTATAGAATATTAAGTAAGCCTTAGAATATTATCAAATAGTAGCTTATTCTTTAAGGTGTAGATTTACCAAGAGGAAGTAGCTATGCTTTTCCACTTTATAGGAACATTTGAAGTTTAGAATCCCCAGCATGTATAACTGGGTTTGAAGACGTATATAATGTTTCTTATCTTTATTTTGATATCAAACCAGCTTCTCTTCCTAAAATATAATTACCAATAAATCTTTCCATCAAATTTGCTTTTTAAGATGTTTAATGTTTGCTAGCGTCTATACAGATTTAAACTATTCCTACATTTTGTTGAATATAAAAATAACTCCACAACCCCTGAATTCTTCCCTTTCCTAATTTATGGCTTAACTCTACAGTTGATTTACTCCAGACCCACATATACACTAAGTATAATGAGACCTTTCTTTTTCTTAAAACAGGAAACTCAGCTCTGTATTTATTTGAGTGCTATGATACCAGAACCGAAAGCTGGCACACAAAGCCCAGCATGCTGACTCAGCGCTGCAGCCACGGGATGGTGGAAGCCAATGGCCTCATCTATGTTTGTGGTGGGAGCTTAGGAAACAATGTTTCCGGGAGAGTGCTTAGTTCCTGTGAGGTTTATGATCCTGCCACAGAAACGTAGGTATCATTGTAAATTTCACTCTTAATGTATTCTGTAAGCTCAGAGGAGGAAGATGTGAAAAGACAGAAGAGACCAAACAGAAGAATTTAGTTAAGAATGTACACATACTTGAATGATATGGCTCTTCTTTTATATCTTCAGAAGTGACTTGACCTTATCCTGTTGGTGCCCCTCTTCTGTTCTTGCTTATGTAGTAAATACCTATGAATAAGACACATCTTATTGACTCATCAAAGTCATATTTTGAAAGATTAGGAA
Source organism: Muscardinus avellanarius (assembly GCF_963383645.1). Classification (NCBI taxonomy): domain Eukaryota; kingdom Metazoa; phylum Chordata; class Mammalia; order Rodentia; family Gliridae; genus Muscardinus; species Muscardinus avellanarius. The sequence continues at coordinate 28,136,315 of NC_137795.1, read as the reverse complement.
ATAAAGTAGAGGGGGGATTATAATTAGAAGTAAATTTGCCCTTAAGTAGATATGTTACATTGATTCATGGCATTCATAAATCATATGCCTAGGTATAATGTCTTTTCAGGTTCATGCTTTCTAAAGTATGTTTGGATTCATATTTATCAAATGATACTTTTCTTTTTAAAGATGATTAAATAAAATTGTCCTTAAAGGAGAAACAACCACTTTTTAAAAGGCAAAATGTTAAAGAAATGGTCGGCTAGTTTCTCTAATCTTTTACTTGATGATGGGAATCCAGTCAGTGTAGCTAAACTGAAAACTTGTTTTGTTTTTTTCAGATGGACTGAGCTGTGTCCAATGATTGAGCCCAGGAAGAATCATGGGCTGGTATTTGTAAAAGACAAGATATTTGCTGTGGGTGGTCAGAATGGTTTAGGTACATGTTAACTCACCGTTCAATTATCCTGATCAATTTTACTGATACTTATCTTCAATTATTGAAGTGTTTCTTAAAATCTAAATACAGTCATTTATTACATGCATCATTCTATTTTTATAGTTTCTGAGGAATAACATTTTATAAAACATTGTAGGATATTAAACATTCCTATCTATCTATAAAATGTCAGTAGCAGCCACCAGTCATTGTAACAATTTCAGATGGCATATATATATATATTTCCATAGCCCCCTAGGGAATGATATCACACCAGATTGAGCTCAGTTGAACAACAGAAACTTTGCTCTATTGAGTAATAGAAACATTTGAACCTTAAAAAAAATTCTTTAAAACTTTTTACATAGAAACTTTAGGCCTTGTATCCAGATTCTAAATAAGTTTCCTACTAAACATTTTTAAACATTGCCTGTAAATATCAATATTATATTGATATTTAAATAAAACGTCAATATTATTTGACCCTTTTGTTTTTACTTTTTTTTTTTTTTTGCAGTACTGGGAATTGAACCCAAGAGCATTCTACCTCTGAGCTACACTCCCACCCTGTATTTTTTATTCTTTATTTGTTTTTTGTTTGTTTGTTTGTTTGTTTTTTGTTTTTGTTTTGGTGGTACTGGGGTTCCTGGAAGCCCTTCTCCCACCGGGCTACACTCCCAGACCTATTTTATATTTTTTATTTGGAATCAGGGTCTTTTAAGCCAGCGAGTCTGGCTCCGAACCAGCATGATCCTCCTGTCTCCGCCTCCCAAGCGCAGGGATTACAAGCGTGCACCACCACGCCCGGATCTATTTGTTTTTGTTGTTGTTGTTGTTGTTGTTGTTTTTTTTGTTGTTATTTTGGTGGTACTGGGGTTCCTAGAAGCCCTTCTGCCTCCGGGCTACACTCCCAGACCTATTTTTATTTGGAAACAGGGTCTCCTAAGCCAGCGCGTGGCTGCGTGATCCTCCTGTCTCTGCCTCCCAAGCGCGGGGATTACAAGCATGCACCACCACGCCCGGCTTATTCTTTATTTTGAAATAGGGTCTCACTTAATTACAGAGAGCCTCCCTAAGTAGCTGAGGCTGGCCATGAACCTGCAATCCTCCTGTCTCAGCTTCTCAAGTACTGGGATTGCAAGTGTGCACCACCATGCCCAGCTTGACCCTTTTATTTTTCTTAAATAATAATGTGCTAAAGAACCTTAAATAATTCTTAAAGGAAAATCTAAACTAAGAATAAACATAGTCAGCAAGCTTCATGTAAATCAGTATTTAAGGATTACTTGAGTATAATAAATAACTTATTCTTCCATCCTTATCCATTTCTATTTTTCATAAACTGCTAAAAGATAGAACAAGAAAGACATTTGAATAATCATAATCAAAGTTAATCAGAGAGAAAATTATGGTTTACTCAATTTTTCCAGAATAAAACATTAATTTTGTAAAAATAATGAGTATTGAGCCAGGTGGGTGACTCATGCCTGTAATCTAGTACTTGAGAGGTTGAGACAGAAGGATGACAGCCTCAGCAACTTAGTGAGACCTGTTTCAAAATAAAAATAAAATAGGGCTGGGGGTATAGCTCAGAGGTAGAATGCCCCTGGGTTCAATCCCCAGTACCAAAAAAAGAAGGGAGAAAAGACATAAAAAAGAAAATTATGTTAAATTTTAAATTTCCATTGTGTTAAAGTAAGGATAGAAATTTAGGGAGCTGGGTGTGGTGGCATATGCTTGTAATACCAGTACTTGGGAGGCTGAGACAGGAGGATTACAGGTTCATGGCCAGCCTCAGCTACTTAGGTCCCCAAAACTTAAACCCTGTTTCAAAATAAAGAAAAAATGGGTTTGAGGTGTAGCATAAAGGTAGAATGCCCTTGGATTCACTCTCAACTACACACACACCCCAAAAAAGAAAAGAAATTTATGTGGTGAATATGTGGACATTCCTCGTAAAATTCTTATATTTCTGTGTTTGGAATTTTTATTTCAGAATAGAGTACAGCTTTAAAAATACTTGAAGAGATCTTAAAATTGTTCATATCATTTTTCATGTTGCTTTCTTTTGAAGGTGGTCTGGACAATGTGGAATATTATGATATTAAATTAAACGAGTGGAAGATGGTATCACCAATGCCATGGAAGGGCGTGACGGTGAAGTGTGCAGCAGTTGCTTCTATCATCTATGTCTTGGCTGGTTTTCAGGGTGTGGGCCGCTTAGGACACATCCTTGAGTATAATACTGAAACGGACAAATGGATCGCCAACTCCAAAGTCCGTGCTTTTCCAGTTACAAGTTGCTTAATCTGTGTTGTTGATACTTGTGGAGCCAATGAAGAGACACTTGAAACCTGAAAACTGAATGGAAGTCAAGACCCAGCAGAGACTCAAAAATATGGCCACCAGTGCTTTATTGCAACAGTTGGTTACAAAGTTCTGGTTTGGTGTTTTGGTAAAGGAAGTTTGAAGGGATTAAAGTAAGATCCCTTTAAAATAAATGTTTCTTTTATATAGACTTCCTTAATCCAAAGACCATATTTTAGCTGGCCATATAACCAAGAACATATCTAGCCAGAAAACTTGAAAAGCTAGCTATAAGCATTTGTTGAAAATGAATTTATTAAATTTCAAATTTATAACTGATTATGGCAGAGTGGGGGGTGCCTAACACTGAAGCAGCCTCAGCTGTACACTCTATTTTCATATGTCATGTAAGTGCTATGTAGTTAGGTCTGTTTCTGTTCAGTCAAGAACTAAGAAATAGTATGAATTAGCAACTCAAGATGGGGAACTGGTGGAGCAGCTTAGAGTCACATAGTTTAGCCTGCCGTCCTGTTTCATTTAATGCCAAATGTATTCCACCTTAAATTACACAGAGCAAGTCAAGGCATATACACGCTCATAGAACTTCATAAATATATTTTGAGATTTAATAGTATGCCCCAGACCTCATGAAATATATTCAGTCTAATTAAATATATCCCATCTTTTTAACATGAAATATTCATTATTTATCAGTAATTTATATGGTTTTACCCAGTGACTAAAAATAGTATTCTGAATCTTCTTTCCTTATTGTTAAATAAAATCTGTTAAAAATGATTAACTAATAAAAGATAAAACTATATCAGTTTTCTAGAAAAGCACTGAGAGTTGTACCACAGTATCAGTGTTGACTTTGAACTTCTTTTGAATTAAAAAGATATTTTTTTCTTATCAGAACACATCAGAGGATTACACAGTTTTCTCTCAAAGTTTGTCATAATTTGAGTTAAATATATCTCATCTCCTATCTGTTGATTTTACGTGGTCATAAGTTGTTTACCAACCCAGCTTCCAATTTCTTCTTTCCTAGTAATGTTCTGCCTTTTCACTATGTATGGAATGAGCCATGTAAAGTTGTTGTCCTCAATATTTTTATCTGATAATAGTAAATATTTTAATTTAAAATAGACTGCTCAGTTTTATTCATTCTTCTAAATATGCTAGTGACATAATGGTTATTTTGAAAATTTGTGAAGCAATATTTTATTTTAATGTCACCATTTTCTGTATATGGAGGTTATAATAGTGTTAAAAGAATGTTTCAAAAAGAATTAGAAATAGGTACATATTTATGGTTGGGTTTTATGTATATTTAGCTTTATTGAGATGTAATTCATATACAGTTCACCTATTTATACCATTCAGCAGTGGTTTTTAGTATATTGCTAATATATAACCATCATTTTAGAATGTTTTCATTGCCCCAAAATGAAACCTGTACTCCCCATTTTTGCCATGTTAATTAGGGCTACTTACCACAGATCTGGTGGCTTTTAAACAACAGTTTAGTAGTGCAGACGCCCTAAACCAAGACTTCCGCAGGACAGGTTGGCTCTGAGGCCACCCAGGCCTCCCCCAGCATCCTCGGCATTCCTCGGCTTGTAGCTGCATCAGTCTTCTGTCTTCACGTGGACTTCTTCCTGTGTATTTCCATCTTCAAGTGGCATTTTTATTAGGAATATAAGTCAATTGGATTGTGTCCCTCTCCAGTAAGTATGACCTTAAATGCCTAGATCTGCAAACAAGGTCACCTTCTGAAATTCTAAGGACACATGAATAGGGGGAGCACTGTTCAACCCAGTCTACACCCCCAGACACTCCAGCCTTAGACAATCACTGACTTTTTGCCTGTAGAATTGACAATTCTGAACATTTTAATAAGAGTTTTGAATTTTGCATCCTGTTAAGAAAATGTGGCTAAAGTTTTGGAGGATAGAATATCCATTTATGGTATTACAATGTGGTTATATAAATTGAGTATGATATTGATGTAGAATGTGCAGCACTGCCCAAGTATTTGTTTTTTAACTGGGAATTGAACCCAGGGACATTCTACCTCGGAGCTACATGCCAAGCCCAAACCCTATTTTATTTTTTATTTTGAAGCAGGATCTCACTAAGTTGCAGAGGGCCTCACTAAGTAGCTGAGGCTGGCCACAAATCTGCTATCCTGTTGTCTCAGCCACCCAAGTACTAGGATGACATCGTATGCCACCAGACCCAACGAGCACATTTTTTATTACTTTTTCCCCAAGAAGTTCCTACCCTACAAAGTGCTCTACTTGCTTTTTAGGCAGATATTTGGTATGATAGGGTTAGATCCTTTTCAATGACACTATTTTATAACACTATTCACAATAATTTCTAAAGTATAATTTTAGAAAAAAATGCCATTTGAACAAGTTTAACATCTTGAAAAACTTGCTTATAAAAAAAAAGTGATAATTTAATTGTGGCTCTGTGGCCTGGCTTTCAAAAACTTCACATACATATAGTCTCGTGAAAATTTTGAGTCGTGAATTATTTTATATGACAATATTAACAAATCATAATGTGCCGTTTAATAAACAATTATCCAACTAAGTCTATATTCTTTTTGCCTTATCTGCCCTTTAGCAGTAAAAATTTTGGATTTGCTTCCTACTCCATAGTTGTTCCTTTAGAGGATTTTTTTTTTTTTTTTTCGGTACTGGGGATGCAACCCAGGGGCATTCTACCCCCTAGTGACACCCCAACCCTATTTTTTATTCTTTATTTTGAAACAGGGTCTCACTGAGTTGCAAAGGGCCTCGCTAAGTTGCTGAGGCTGTCTGTGAACCGCGATCCTCCTGTCTCAGCCTCCCAAGTGGAAATTTTGCTTTGTAAGATTAATACTGTTAACATATATCAAAAACTTAATGAAAATCCAATCTGCTCCATCCTGACACCAGACCAGTTCTTAGTCACAATAAGCTGGTAATTGAAAAGGACATTTTATAGCTTGCATCATACAATACTTGATAGATCCTTCTTTTGAAATACCCTTCTTCCTCACAACAGGTGCCTGACAGGCTTTTTTAAAAAGCACTTCACTGTTTCTAATTCTCCTCCTTTATAAGAAGACTCAAACTAATTTGGAAAAAGCAAAACAACCCAGGTGTGGTGCATGCTTGTGATACCAATACTTTGGAGGCTGAGAAAGGAAGATTGTGGTTCATAGGCAGCCTCATCTACTTAGGCCCTCTGCCACTTGGTGAGACCCTGTTTTGAAATAAAAGAATAATAATAGGGCTGGAGGTGTAGCTCAAAGGTAGAATGCCCCTGGGTTCAATCCCCAGTACAGGAAGAAAAAAAAAACTATTTTGCTGGGGCTGGGAAATTATCTGAAATATCCCTACTAACTAGAAAGTGTGTGCTTTCTAGAGCTTTACTTTCCTTCTCATAAACAAGATGGAAAGATTCAAGGTCTTAATTCAAGTCTTAGGATTCTCCTAGTTGTATCTTCCAACTCTCTTTCCACCATCCATGTTTAATTTCCAAGAGCACTTTTTTATTGCTCTTTAATATGGAATGCTGTTCTTTTTTTTTTTTCATTTAAAATATTTTATTGGCATTTAACTCATTTTTCAAACCATTGAAAATTTTGTGAACATGAAGTTGAAGATGTATTGTTTAGTTAGAACATTCCTTTCCAGTGTCACTTCAGATTTTACAACTAACCATGGAAGAAGAGAGTAGGGTTTATCTCAAAGGGAATTTTATGACATTAAAAGAAGCTCACATATTTTCATCAGTTTCTGTGTCATTTTCCTTAAGCAGATGTTTCAAGAAATATCAACTGAGTTCACAAGAAATATTTTGCCTTCTAGTTTTATAAAGTGCCAGAAAAGTCTTTCCTGAGTGTGTTCAACTGTGAAAACAGGGACTGGTGCCAGGACTCCAAGGAGAAAAGGCTTAGCTTAGGAATCAGAGCCAATGTTCTGATTCCAGTGAGAGAGAGAGAGAAGAGAGAAGAGAGGAAGAAGAAGAAGAAGAAGAAGAAGAAGAAGAAGAAGAAGAAGAAGAAGAAGAAGAAGAGGAAGAAGAGGAGGAGGAGGAGGAGGAGGAGGAAGAGGAGGAGAGAAGAGAGGAGACAGAGAAGAGAGAGAAAGGAGAGAGAGGAGGGAGAGAGAGGAGAGAGAGCAGGGAGAGAGAGAAGAGAGAGAGAGAGGAGGAGGAGGAGGAGGAGGAGGAGGAGGAGGAGGAGGAGGAGGAGGAGAGAGGGACTCATTACCTTGTTGCTAGGTTGTGATAGGATCTGTCTTTGGACTTAGCTTTGGATGGTAAATACTTGACAGTGGTCAAGTATTATCTGAAATTATCTGAAATATCCCTACTAACTAGAAAGTGTGTGCTTTCTAGAGCTTTACTTTCCTTCTCATAAACAAGATGGAAAGATTCAAGGTCTTAATTCAAGTCTTAGGATTCTCCTAGTTGTATCTTCCAACTCTCTTTCCACCATCCATGTTTAATTTCCAAGAGCACTTTTTTATTGCTCTTTAATATGGAATGCTGTTCTTGTTGCATGTTATATTCTTTTTTGGGTGGTACTGGGGTTCCTGGAAACCCTTCTACCTCCGGGTTACACTCCCAGACCCATTTTTATACCTTTTTATTTGGAAACTGTCTCTTAAACCAGTGCGGTGAACATCTTGAGCTGGGAGTATAGCTCAGTGGTAGCACATGTGCTTACCAAGCATGAGACCCTGAAGAATTCAATCTCTAGCATACAAAGGGGGGGGGGGCATCACTTGGTAAGGGAATGGTGCGCTATTTTTGTTGGGAGGTGGAGACCAGAGGATCTCCAGTTTGTGGACAGCTCAGCTACTTATAATCCTTGCAACTCAGTGAGACCCTGTTTCAAAACATAAAGAATAAAAATTTAGGGCAGGGGGTGTCGCTCAGAGATAGAATGCCCCTGGATTTCATCCCTAGTATCGCAAAAATAAATAATAGGGCTGGGGGTGTCGCTCAGAGGTAGAATGCACCTGGGTACCATCCCTAGTATTGGAGGGAACAAAAAAGGATAAGGAAGCTTAAAGGGACTCCCACTGACCAAATTGGGGATAATTTGAGCATCAAAATGACAGTAATAAGCCGGGCATAGTGGCGCATGCTTGTAATACTCGCATTTGGGAGGCTGAAACAGGAGGATGAAGGTTCACAGACAGCCTCAGCTCCTACTTAGGCCCTTTGCAACTCAGTGAGACCCTGTTTCAAAATAGAGTTAAAAATAGGCCTGGGGGTGTAGCTTGGAGGTAGCATGGTAGAATGCCCTTGTGTTCCATCCCGTGTGTGTGTGTGTGTGTGTGTGTGTGTGTGTGTGTGTGTGTGTGTGTGTGTTTTAAACAGTAATGGCAGATAACTTACTGAATAAAATTGGAAGAGGGAGCAGGCTCACCCCTAGCCCAATTATCCGAAACCACCAGGGACAAACTTGGAATTCAACAGTCAGATATACTCTTTGCAAACAAGGAAACTGCACACCAGAGGAACTATGGGGTGACTGCATATAAAGTAAAAGACATTTGAAGAACTTGAAGAGTTGAGTTCAGATGAAATTTAAATAAAATGTTTGATAGGCAAACGGCAGAACCCTGTGAGCCAGGCATGGTGGCTGGCACGCGTTTGTAATCCCAGCATTTGGGAGGCTGAGACAGGAGGATAGCGGTTCGAGGACAGCCTCAGCTACTTAGGCCCTTTGCAATTCAGTGAGACCTTGTTTTGAAATAAAGAATAAAAAATAGGGGCCGGGCGTGGTGGCCTACGCTTGTAATCCCTGCACTTGGGAGGCGGAGACAAGAGTCAGCCGCCTGCGCTGGCTTAAGAGACACTGTTTCCAATTTTTTTTTTATAAGTATAAAAATAGGTCTGAGAGTGTAGCCCAGAGGTAGAAGGGTTTCCAGGAACCCCAGTACCACCAAAATAAAAAAAATAAATAAATAAATTTAAAAATAGGGCTGGGGGTGTATTCTGGGGTAGAAATGGCCCTGGGTTTCATCCCCAGTACCGCAAAAAAATAATAAAAAAAAAATAATAAACGGAGCCGTGTGTAAAGGGATCAACATCAGGTCTGAACAAAAAATGAATGTACCGTTCCCTTGGAAACCACAAAGTTAAAAATATATGGGATATTGAGTGCGAGGGCCTGTAATCCCAGTATTTGGAAGGCTGAGACAGAAGGATCACAGATTTAGTGCCAGTCTCAGCAATTTGGCGAGGCCCTCAGCAAATTAAGAGACCTTGTTTCCAAATATTAAAAAATACATAATACAGGTCTGGGAGTGGAACGCCCCTCGGCTCAATCAGCAGTACCACAGTGGGACAGGAGGAGCAGCAGGGGGATTATATGGGCTTTTGTTTGCAGAAACCCCTTATCTGAAGCCATCACCTGGGTAAAAACTGAGGCTACTTCTCTGTGTTAAAGTGACTTAGATGACTGATATAACTTCAAATAACGTTTATGTGGACTTAAAAAAATCCTCTCAAAGATTTCTCTGTGTAGGAGGGTGGTACCCACTCAAAGATAGGGGTTAAAATACTTCTCAGTTGCAGTGCGGCCTAACGACAACAACGCCTTTCCTTTTTTTTTTTTTTTTTAACCAAAACACTTTTATTTTTTGTCTTCAAAGAACAAACTCTTTTCTTCTTTTTCCAAGATAATCATGATTAACTTAGAAAAATGGTCATACAGCTTCAAAGCATTTCCCTTTAACGGGAAACTTAGCTTTATAGAATCTAAACATTAAAAGGTAAAAAAAATTCTATTTTGTTGCCATCATTAGACAAAATGGAATCTAGCAAAAGTCAAGGAAACCCATTCATACTTCAGGTCCTTCTCCTCCAGGAACCAGCATTGTTATGTTATTGCCATTTAGCAAGATCTGATCTAACTTAGTGATCCTTCTTCCTTCTGGTGTGATTTCAAATTCTGTTACATCTTCCAGCACCATATTGACAAAGTCATCAAATCCTAGAAGTGTACCAACAATTTCTTTATCACTCTTCATCACGATGTGAATTCTTGATCCGATACACTTGTCCACAAGCTCCAGCGGCAGCAGCTGCGACGGGTTGGTGGTAGCGTTCGCCGCCATGGCTAAGCCGGAAGTGGCCCGCCAACGCCTTTCCTTTTAATGTCACAATTGGCTTCCTCCGACTCATTCATCCTGGTGAATGGCTGGACAAACGTTCTCTAGACTCCATTTTTCAAACAACAGCTAATCCTCCCTCCAGGCACTTCTTTAAGTCCTACATCTGCTGTATCGCCTTCCTCTCACTTCGGACCTCAGCCTCCAAAAACTCGACTCCCTCCCAGCATACGCCGGTCCAAGGGTGCCTCTTTCTGCAGAGCGACATGACCGGTCTTGTCTTCTCGAATCCTATTGGCTAAGGCGCACGCCTCTCATCACGTTGGGGGCGGGACTAGAAGGCAAGGGCCTCTTCCGGGCGCGGGGCGATGACGTCACAGTAGCGGGGCAGGAGGTTTCCGTTGCTGGGGGCTCAACTCTGCTGATTGAAGACCGCTCCGTTGGCGACGCTGTGGCCATGACCATTTGCCAGTTCTTTCTTCAAGGCCGGTGCCGCTTTGGAGACCGGTGCTGGAACGAACATCCCGGCGCCCGGGGGACGGGCGGCGGACGGCAGCAAGCACAGCCACAGCCCGCAGGTGACCTCCCCGCAGAGCTCCGCCGCCCGCGGGGCCGGGGAGGCGGGACGGGGGGCGCCGGGCGGGCAGGTGACCCGGCGGGGGGCTCCGGACGCTGGCGCCTAACCATGAGTTTCTAAATCAGAAGTATGTGTCAAAACTACCCTGTCGGTGAGTGGCAGCGGTGGAGAAACTCCTCGCCACCCTTCCGGGTACATCGCTTCTTCCCCCTGACACCGTGAATCTAGCTTTTAGGAGATCCTCGGCCCCCCACCCCCGTCAAGCAGTCAGGACTCTTCGATTTGGGGGAGTTGCTAACTCCTTTGAAAATTGCATTAAAACATTAGAGTCATACTTTCGAAAGATGCACGTACTCTTAGAACTTGGGGTAAAGTTAAGAACCCTCTGGGTTTAGCAGAAGAGAATTGAAGTCATTTTGACCTGCTCCCGGGGCATAGGACTTTGTCCAAGTATTTGTCTCCAAGGAGGGGAGGGATCAGACGTAAAACCGATAGTACAATGCAAGGTTTTAAAGGTTAGAGGAATAATTGGATTTTATTTTCTCAGAATCAGATCTTAGTGATTTACGGTCTCTTTTCCCCTTTCCTCTTCTTTAGGACTTTTCATCTGGCCCTTGTATTACATAGTGATTGCATTTCCAAACCTTCTTGTGGAAGACAGCACTTTTTGTGTCATTCTTTGTTGGTCTAGTGAAATATTCCAAACCGACCCGGGTGTGGTGGCGCACGCTTGTAATCCCCGCGCTTGGGAGGCGGAGACAGGAGGATCGCGCAGGTTCGAAGCCAGCCACGCTGGCTTAAGAGACCCTGTTTCCACATTAAAAAAAAAAAAAAAAAAAAGTATAAAATAGGTACTGGGAGTGTAGCCCGGAGGTAGAAGGGTTTCCAGGAACCCCAGTACCACCAAAAATAAATAAATTAATAATAATAATAATAATAATAATAATAATAAATCCAGCTTCTGCTACTTAGTGAGGCTCTCAGCAACTTAGTGAGACTCTGTTTCCAAATAAAATATAAAATAGGTCTGGGAGTATAGCCCGGAGGTAGAAGAGGCTCTAGGTTCCACCCTCGGTAATACCAAAAAAAAAAAAAAGAAAGAAAGAGAGAGAGAGAGAGAGAGAGAGAGAGAGAGAGAGAGAGAGAGAGAGAGAAAGAGAAAGATTCCAAACCAAAAATTAGGGCCCAGACTTTGATATAGTGGTTTTGTAAGAACAGAACATCTATTTGGTAGTCTCTGGAGACTTATAGTAAATGTAATAATTAGGAAATAATTGTTGAAGCCAGGCCTAGTGGCACACACCTGTATTGGGGAGGCTGTAATCCCAGTATTTGGGAGGCTGAGACCAGAGGATTGCAGGTGCCAGGAGAGCCTCAGCATCTTAGCAAGACCCTGATTCCAAATAAAAAATAAAATAGGCCTGGGGATATAGTCTGGAGGTAAAAGGTCCCTGGGTTCCACCCTGAATCCCCCACACACAAAGAATTATTGAATGGATAGATTCATGAATTTAAAAATGTAAATAAGCTGGGCGTGGTGCTGCAGTTTGTAATTCCTGCACTTGGGAGGCAGAGACAGGAGGATCAGCAGGTTTGAAGCCAGCCTCAGCTAGCTTAAGAGACCCTGTTTCCAAATAAAAATATTTTTAAAAAGTAGGTCTGGGAATGTATCCCGGAGCAGGAACCCCAGTACCACCAAAAAAAAAAAAAAAAAGAAGTAAATAAAACTCAGTAGATGAATAGTGTAGTTAGCTCCCAGAAAGGAATGCTTCTAGAATTATGAAACCCAAATACAGCATACAAAAGGAAGAGGTGAATTTCTTTCTCTTTTTCTTTCTTCCTTTTTTTTTTTTTTTACAGTTCAAGGGATGGAACCCAGGAGCATTATACCTCTGAGCTGCACCCTCAGCCCTTTATTATTATTATTGTTATTGTTATTATTATTTTGAAACAAGGTCTCACTAAGTTGCAAAGGGCCTCACTAAGTAGCTGAGGCTGTCTGCGAACCTAGATCCTCCTGTCTCAGGGATTAAAGCGTACACCACCACACCTGGCTTGGAAGAAGTGAATTGCTATAGTTCTGTGATCCTCCAAAGGATTTGGATCTTTGGAAAAGTAAGATATCATTTACTGCCGGGCGTGGTGGTGCACGGTTGTAATCCGCGCGCCTGGGAGGTGGAGACAGGTGGATTGCGCAGGTTCAAAGTAAGAGACCCTGTTCCAAATAAAAAATATATATATAAAATAGGTCTGGGAGTATAGCCCAAAAAGGGTTTCATCCCCAGTATCCCCTGCCCAAAAATAATTTACTCCTACTTTAGGGATCTTGTCCACCTGTCTCCTCCCTTTTCTCCATGGACTAATCAAGTATTTTAGAATTGGAGGCATACCTCCCCTCATTCCAGTTTTCAATATATATAATGACATATTTTCTAATTCAGTCAGAAACAAGATGAATTACCTTGATCTTAGTCCCAACTAGGAAGACAATATAGAAGCCAGCACTTGAGATGGTGAGACAGATTCCTGGTCAGCCACAAGTTAGTGAGGCCCTCTGTAACCTAGTGAGACCCTGTTTAAAAATATAAAAAAATAGGGCTACAAATGTAGTTCAGAAGTAGAATGCCCCTAAGTTCAATCTCCACTTCCACCAAAAGATAAGAAACTAAAATTAGAAAATAAAGTAGGGCTAGGGGTATAGTTCAGAGGTAGAATGCCCCTGAGTTCAGTTCCCAGTACCACCAAGAAATAATCAAATAAAAAATATGGAGACAGAAGAGACTCCTTTTGGCTCAGTATTATATATATGAACTCAGTGCACTTTATTCACATGTCAAAACCTCTGTAACCTCCCTATGAAGGGTAGGTTTGTAAATACTGTTTTCCCAGAGGGAAAACTGAGGCAGATAGACTTGAACATCTGTTAAAGGACAGAGGATAGAAATCAATCTTCTATTCATTGTCCAGTTTATTGATTGTTCTCTTTAATTCATTGTCCATTTTTTAGCTTTTACCCCTATATAAGACATAGTGGGGAAGCAAAGAATGATAAAAAGAGCATTTTCTCCTGAAGGAGCTTCTAATTTAGCCCTTCATCCATTCCACTATCATGATACTGTTTATTTGATAATCTTGTCTTTCTTTGGATTTGTAGTCCTGTCGACCTCATTAACTGGAAAGTGCAGTTAGAGCATTGTTTTTTGTTTTTTGTTTTTGCAGGTCTGGGGATGGAACCCAGGGGCATTCAGCCTCCAAGCTACACCCCCAACTCTATTTTTTATTCTTTATTTTGAAACAGGGTCTCACTAAGTTGTGGAGGGCCTCACTACGTAGCTGGGGCTGTCCGCTAACCGCGATCCTCCCGTCTAAGCCTCCAGAAACCTGGGATTACAAGGATGTGCCACCATGCCCAGCCTACAGCGTTGTTTTTGTTATTACACATAACTACATTAGAAATAGATTGTCACTAAAAAATGAGTGGAAATATAGTGCTTTGTATAATTTCTAGATGTAATAAAAATAAAATATAATGAAGATTTTCAAGATTCAAAAGAGAGGTTGCCAACAAAATTGTTCTATTTTGTTGTTTATTGTAGGTAATAACAGGCGTGGATGGAATGCCACCAACCAGAGATATTCCAATGTCATCCAGCCATCCAGTTTTTCCAAATCCACACCATGGGGGGGCAGCAGAGATCAAGAAAAGCCATCTTTTGGTTCTTTGGATTCTGGAGCTTCAACTAGCAGGAATGGGGGCTTTGGATTATCTCAGAACCCATTTGCTTCACTTAGCGCTGATGAGCAGCAGAAAGATGAAAAGAAACTTCTGTAAGTGAAAGCCTTAAGGAAAATCATTGCCCATGTGCTTATTCTAAAAACACCTACAACGTTTTTGTTTTTTAGAAAAAAAGTTGATACTTGCCCAGCATGCACAAGGCCCTCAGTTTGATCCCCAGCATCACAAACAAAACATGCAATAATTGTATATGACATAAGGCTTCAAATGTTTAGTTCTAAGTTGTGGGAAGTAAAAGACTAAACAGTACACTGAAATTATCTTGAGAGCAAAAGCTAAGGAAACAGCATACATAGTCAAGCCCTGTTCTGGCACCAGTCATAAATTTTACCATTATGATCTTATACAATGTCATGAGTCTACTGTACAATAATGAATAAAATTGGTCTGGACAGGGCAACTAAAATAAATTTTAGAAACAAAGGAAGTGATGCTATCAGTGACCTCCAAGATTATAAATTGTTCTGAATTACTTGGTTCTTGTAAAGAACTAATAATTTACAGTGACTTAAGCAAAGACTAACCTTAGAAAGATATTTACAATATACTGTTATCAGCAGAAAGTGGAAAAGGCATAACTAGCACTAAGAAGATATTCTATTACTTTGAAAAAAGAATATATTTGTAAGTGAAATAAAGTCAGGATCTTCTATCACAAAACAATAGTTATCTCTGCGTGATAGGATCATGAGTGATTTTTTTTTTTTTTTTTTGCTTTACTCTGATTTTTCAATAACATTACTTTTTTTTTTTTTTTTTATGGTGGTACTGGGGTTCCCGGAAGCCCTTCTACTTCTGGGCTACACTCCCAGACCTATTTTTACATTTTTATTTGGAAACAGGGTCTCCTAAGTCAGCGCGCGCGGCTGGCTTCGAACCTGCGCGATCCTCCTGTCTCCGCCTCCCAAGCGCAGGGATTACAAGCGTGCGCCACCACGCCCGGCATAACATTACTTTTTTAAAAGAAAACATTTTAGGTGTTACTGTCCTTTCTATATTTGTTGTGATTCTAAATTTAATAACTTTTCTGTGATAACTATCATTTTACTAATTGTCACATTCTGGATGGGGAAAATTTTTGATTTAGAGTTGAATCTCTGCATGGCTTTGCCAGAAATTGTTATGAACATGGGTCTATTTTCCATATTGCAAAATGTAAGAATTAGACAAAATGACCTCTGAAGTCCTATAACCCACAAGAGGCAATTGTCTGGGTCCGTCATTTCAGGTCTCTCCCTCCCAAGTCCCGGAGACAAATCTCCACATTTAGTGCCGTAAATAGAGACTTGAAGGAACCCCGTACAAAAGAGGGAGGGGTCCGCTGCAGAAGCAGCAAAAGCCGAATCCTTGCCCACTTTCCAAGACCCAGTCCCAACAGTCCCATTGCTCCAGCTGAGCTGGTCCGTCGCACACTTTTTAAATTTTATAATTCTTGTAGCCAGGCATGGTGGCGCACGCTTGTAATTCTCGCACTTGGGAGGCGAAGACAGGAGGATCGCGCTGGTTTGGAGCCAGCCTCGCTGGCTTAAGAGACCCTGTTTCCACATAAAAAAGTCAAAAAATAGGTCTGGGAGTGTAGCCCATGGAAGTGTATCCCGGAGGTAGAAGGGCTTCCAGGAACCCCAGTACCACCAAAAAAAAAAAAAAAATTTATAATTCTTGTAGCCAGGTGTGGTAGTACACAACTGTAATCTCAGTACTTGAGACAGGAGGGTCACAGGTTTGAGGACAGCCTCAGCAACTAGTGAGACTCTCATCAACCTAGCAAAACTATTTCAAAACAAAAATAAAATAGGGCTGAGGGTGTAGCTCAGAGGTAGACTGCCTCTAAGCATAATTCCCAATACCACACACACAAAAAAAATGTATGTTCTTTATTTTGTGTGTATGTGTGTGTGTGGTACTGGGGATGGAACCCAGGGACCTCCATCCTCCATGGTACACCTCCAGACCTATTTCTTTTTTTCTTCTTCTTTTTTTTTTTTTTTTTTTTTGTGGTCCTGGGGCAGTGGGACCCAGGGGCCTCTTAACTCCAGGTTATACCCCTGACCTATTTTTTATATTTTATTTGGAAACAGGGTCTCACTAAGTTCCTGAGAGCCTCACTAAGTTGCTGAGGCTGGCTTCAAACCTGTGCAATCATCCTGTCTCAGCCTCCCAAGTGCTGGGATTACAAGCATGCGCCACCATGCCCTGCTCTTATTTCATGTTTTATTTGGAAACAGGGTTTCACTAAGTTGCTGAGAGCCTCACTAAGATACTGAGGCTGGCTTTGAACCTGTCTCAGCCTCCCAAGTACTGGGATTACAGACATGCGCCACCACGCCCAGCTCTGTGCTATTTATGATAGTTCTTAAGTATGTTGGCTAATGGTTCCGTGATTTCGAATACCAAAATTATTAAATTTTCTGACATTTTATTATTTTTTAATTTATTATTATTATTATTTTTTTGGTAGTACTTAGGGATGGAACCTAGGGTCATTCTACCTTCAAGCTATACCCCCAACCCTATTTTTTTATTTTTTATTTTGAAACAGTCTCACTGAGTTACAAAGGGCCTCACTAAGTAGTAGCTGAGGCTATCTACAAACCTCGATCCTCCTGTTTCAGCCTCCCAAATGCTGGGATTACAAGCATGTGCCACCATGTCTGGCTTCTGATATTTTATTATTGATAACCACAAAATGGTTTACATTTGTGTTAGTTACTGCTTTAAAAAGATTCTTCAAAAAACATAATAAAAATCTAAAACTATATATTTATTAGAATTTAAAATTTGTCATTGAAAATCATAATAAATTTTAACAGGCAGAGCCAGTTGTGGTAGCGCACATTTGTAATCCCAGTACTTGGGAGGCTGAGACAGGATGATCATGCAGGTTCGAAGCAGCCTCAGCTACTTAGTGAGGCTTTCAGCAACTTAGTGAGACCCTGTTTCCAAACAAAATATAAAATAGGTCTGGGAGTGTAGCCTAGAGGTAGAAGGGTTCCATCCCCAGTACCCAAAAAAAAAAAAAATTAAAAAATAACAAGCGGGTAGAAAAATCCTTTATTCTTTATTTTTTTTCTTTCTTCAGGGAAGGAATCGTAAAAGATATGGAGGTTTGGGAAACCTCAGGGCAGTGGATGTTTTCTGTTTATTCACCAGTGAGAACAAAACCTAGTATTTCAGGTAACTGAGAAATTATGGGGGTTTTGTTTTGTTTATTTGGGGGAGTGTTTTGTTTTTTCCAGTCCTGGGATCTTAAGGCCTTATACAAGTTAGGCAAGTCCTCTACAACTGAGCTTTACCCCAGCCCAGAAATTGTGTGTCTTCAAAATGTATTTCAAAACTTTTATTCTCTTTTTTGTGTGTGTGTGTGCTGGGGTTTGAGCCCAGAGGCATTCTATCTCCAGGCTATATTCCCACCCTTTTTATTTTGAAACAGGGTCTCACTGAGTTGCTGAGGGCTTGGCTAAGTGGCTAAGGCTGGCGTCAAACCTGCAGTCCTTCTATCTCAGCCTCCTAAGTGCTGAAATTACCGGCATGTACCACCATGCTGGCTCTAAATCTTAACTTCCTAGATCCAAAACCATATTAAATAAATTACTACAAATTTATCGATAGTTAGGAGAGTTGGACATTGGTTGTAAGTATCCACTTATTCTAGCAGAATTTCATAATTCAGGGACTGAGGTTGGAGAATATAGTGCTTTAAAAATATATAGTTCTTATGACAAAAATAATAAAATGAGGGCATACTACAATTCGAAGCCCAGCAACCAGCTTTCTTGATCACACACAGATGAAACCTCAGAGCCTCCTAACTGCCTGTAATGAGTGGCAGACAGCGTGTAGCTCTTTTCACCCTCAGCCCTTATTTTTATTTTGAAACAGGGTCTCGCAGAGTTGCTAAGGCTAGACTCCAAGCTGTGATCCTCCTATCGCAGCCTCCCAAATACTTGGATCACAGGTGTGTGCCACCCTGCCCAGCTACCCCCAGTCTTTTTACTTTTTACTTTGAAACAGGATCTCACTAAGTTACCTAGGCTGGCCTCACTCTTTTGATCCTCCTATCTCAGCGTTCCAGTGAATTGGTAAATATTTCCTAAATTTCTGTTTTCATTTTGAATGTGGTAATTATCCATAGATGTAACACATATAAACAAAAGCTTTTGGGAGTCTTTAATGATCTGGGGATGTGAATGGGTCCTGAGACTAAACTGAGTTCTGCTGTTCTTAGGCATCCATTATAAATAATGAATTAACTTTTCCTATGTGCATAGAATAATACTTCTTTTGCATCACCCTTGCAAAGATTGAGAAAATACTCTAATCATTTTCTGTGTTCTGTGGTTGAGATGAGAAACCCTAATTGGTCATAGCTGGAAGGAATAGCATAAGGTGCTTATCCATGCCTACCCATTCATGGGGACAGTGTCGGGGCTCAGGCCTGAATGAAGAGAAGGGATCGTGATAGGAAGATTCGGAGAAAACGTTGCTGGCTGTATGAGAAAGTAGTGCAAAGACTGAGATGGGGACATGACGGGCACAGCTGAGTACTAGTTAGGCTTGAATCACTAGAGGAGAGTAAAGAAGGGAAAGAGTAACAAACGTAAAGCCAGGTAACTCGGACCAGATGATGGGCAGCCATAAAGAGCTTTCAGCAGAAGAGAGATATGGTCTGATTACAAAAAGCTTACTCAGACTACTGTGTGTGGGGGGAAATGGTGTCTTGGGAGCAGGGATAAAAATAGAGGCAGGGAAGCCGGGCGCGGAGGCCCACGCTTGTAATCCCAGCATTCGGGAGGCTGAGACGGGAAGAATTGCGGTTCGCGGACAGCCTCAGCTACTTAGGCCCTTTGCAACTCAGTGAAACCCTGTTTCAAAATAAAGAATAAAAAATAGGGTTGGGGGTATCACTCAGAGGTAGAATGTCCCTGGTTCCATCCCTAGTACTGCAAAAAAAATTTTTTTAAATAAAGGCAGGGAGACAAGTGAGGGGTGATTGCTGCTGATGTGGAAATTAGAGTTATTACTGGAGACAGAATTGGTCAAATTCATGTTCTGTTTTGGAGTCTGAACTGGCAGAATACTGATAGATATGGGGAAAGAAAGAAATCCAATGATTTCTAGGGTTTTTTGGCCTAGGAGAGGTGTCTTTGGAGTTAATGATACATGGATTACAAGAAATGCTGTGTAGAAATTATCTTGAAGCCTGGGGTGGTGGCACATGTTTGTAATCCTAGTACTTGAGAGGCTGAGACAGGAGGATCACAGGTTTGATGACAGTCTCAGGAAGAAGTAAGGCTCTCATCAACCTAGCAAGACCCTGTTTCCAAATAAAAGAATATAAAATAGGGCTGGGAGTGTTGCTCGGAGGTAAAATATCCTAAGTTCAATCCCCAGTGCCACAAAAAAAAAAAAAGAAAAAGAAATTATCTTGAACATATTTTCCTTTCGTGATAAATTTTTTTAATCATAGAGGATATAGCTATTGCCACAGAAGACTTAGAAAGTACAAAAATATTAAATAAAATAAAAATCAAACTGAACATGGTGGTGCACGCTTGTAATCCCAGCATTTGGAAGGCAGAGACAGGAGGATCACTGTTTGCGGACAAACTCAGCTACTTAGTGAGGCCCTTTTGCAACTCAGACCCTGTTTCAAAATAAAGTATAAACATAGGGTTTGGGGTGTCACTTGGAGGTAAAATGCCCCTGGATTCTGCCCCTAATACCGCAAAAAATAATAAATAGGGCTGGGGGTGTAGCACAGAGGTAGAAAGCCCCTGGGTTCAATCCCCAGTACCACACACACACACCAAAAAAAAAAAAAAAAAAAAAATTGAAAGCATTTTATCTCTAATGTAAGTTGTATTTCTTTTTTTCAAACTGGGGATTGAACTCAGGGGCATTCTTGAGTTACACGCCCAGCCCTATTTTTTATTCTTTATTTTGAAACAGGGTCTCACTAAGTTGCGGAGGCTGGCTGCAAACCTGTGATCTTCCTGTCTCAGCCTCCCAAGTACTGGGATTACAAGCGTGCACCACCACACCCAGCTTGTCAGTTGTATTTTTAAATTTAACTTTATTTCATTTATTTACTATTAGAATTTTTTATGAATTCCTTGTTCTTTAACCATGTGTTATTTTTCTTATTGACTGGTAAGAGCTATTTGTATATTAAGGACATTACCTTTTCTCCTGTCATATATGTTGCAATTATGGCTTTTCTAGTTTACCATTTTCTTTTTAAATTTTGTTTATTACAGACTTTAATATACTATTTTTGGACTGAAGTTTTGTTTGTGTTGGGGTGTGTGTGTGTGTGTGTGTGTGTGTGTGTCCTTATGTGTGGTGTACTGGGGATTGAACCCAGGGACATTCTACCTTCAGACTGCACACCTATTTGGGTTTTTGTTGTTTTGTTTTGTTTTCATGTTTGTTTGTTTTTTGCAGTACTGGGGATGGCATCCACAAATCCTACATCTGAGCTAAACCCCCAGCCCTATTTTCTTTATTCTTTATTTTGAAACAGAGTTGCAAAGGGCCTCACTAAGTAGCTGAGGCTGTCCACAAACCCAGAGCCTCCTGTCTCAGCCTCCCAAATGCTGAGATTACAGACATGCACCACCATGTCTGGCTCCTATTTTATTTTTTATTTTGAAACAGGGTCTCACTAAGTGGAGGAGAGTCTCACTACTTGCTGAGGCTGTACTTGAACCTGTGATCCTACTTTCTCAGCCTCCCAAGTACTGGGATTATAAGTGTGAGCCATCATGCCCCACAGGACTGACTTCGAATGTATATATAGTCAGATCTTTTTCTTTGTAATTCCTTCTACTCCATTTGTCTTTTGAAAATTACTCCCCACATGGAGATTAAATAACTTTATTCTCATTTTACACTTTATTAAATATTAAATGGAAGCTTTAAGTTTTTTCTTATCATGATGTAAATTTTCTGATAATCAACTCTAACATACTTTCTTATATATCACCTCTAGTTCTACTATCAAAATTACTAGTATTTATGTTAAAGATTCCAATTGATTCCTCACTTTAGGTTTTACAGACATTTCACCAGAGGAGTTGAGGCTTGAATACCATAACTTCTTAACCAGCAATAACTTACAGAGTTATGTAAGTCTGTTTCCTATTCAGCTACCTCAATAACAAATTGGCTGTCAGTTACTGTTATGGGTGTTTGTAGTGACTTCCTTGAATTTTGGCAAAGCTAATGAGGAATGTAATTGTTTTTAGGAAAGTCCCTCCCCAATTACTTTCTTAGAAATTGGTTGGTTATCTAAAAATGATAATATATTTTAACTCTAGTAATTAGGAATATCATTATTTTTGTTATAAATTATTCAGTATCCAGTCCCAGAAATCAAACCCTTTCATCATTTGACATTTAATGAGCATCTATTAGATACAGATCTCATGATGAATGTTAAAAGAACAAAGTTAAACAAGATAAAGTCTGTAATACAGATTAACATCCTCACATATCAAATATCAAAAATAAATAATAAGTTGGGTCAGTGGAATCGAGTAAGTTGGGTACCTGAAGGAAACGGAATTTTCCTGTTCTCTACAGTCATGATTATACGTTTCAACTACTGCACATACTCACCTCCTATCCAAATGTATCTGTGTGCTACCAGGTGCTTGTGATTCCCTGGATGAAAGGAGGAGTTACAGAAAGGAAGATGTGACTAGAGCTAGCATGTTTTTGGCAAATAGAAGCAGGTCAATGCACATTTTATAAGTTATGCACCATAAAACTGTTACATAAACTTTTTGTGATTTGGGCAAATATGTGAATTGTTATTGAAGGAATTATTTAAACACTCAAAATTGAATTTTTTTCTCTCTTCAGCTAAATTCTGTCCAACAGTTAATAAATCAATGGAGGAATAGGATAAATGAACTGAAAAGTCTAAATACCTCAACAAAAGCAGCTTTGGTGAGTATTGCAGAATTTTGTTCAAGAAAGAGTCTTACCACTTTTTTTTTTGCAGAGATTTTACTTTGCATTTGGAGAGCAAAGCAGAAATTATGTCAAGAATTAAGATACACATACTTTCAAAATATCATCATTTATTTATTTGTTTATTTATTTATTGTGTGTGTGTGGTACTAGGGATGGAACCCAGGAGCCTTCTACATCGGGCTATACTCCTAGACCTATTTTATATTTTATTTGGAAACAGGGTCTCACTAAGTTGCCAAGAGCCCCACTAAGTAGCTGAGGTTGGCTTCGAACCTGCGTGATCATCCTGTCTCAGCCTCCCAAGTACTGGGATTAAAAGCGTGAGCCACCACGCCCAGCTAAAATATCATTTAGAGTCAAGGTCACAGAATTGTTTTCTCTCTATTTTGACAGAAAAGCAGGGATATCCAGGCATGTTGGTAAATGCTTGTAACCCAAGCATTTGGGAGGCTGAGATAAGAAGATCATGGCCGTTTGTGGACAGCCTCAGCTACTTAATGAGGCCCTTCGCAACTCAACGAGACTCTGTTTCAAAAACTAAAAATACGAGCCAGGCGTGGTGGCGCACGCTTGTAATCCCTGCGCTTGCAAGGCTGAGACAGGAGGATCGCACAGGTTCGAAGCCAGCCTCAGCTACTTAGTGAGGCTCTCAGCAACTTAGTGAGACCCTGTTTCCAAATAAAATATAAAAAAAAGGTCTGGGAGTATATCCCAGAGGTAGAAAGCCTCTGGGTTCCACCCCCAGTACCACCCAAAAAAAAAAAATACTAAAAAACTAGGGCTGGGGGTGTAGCTCAGAGGTACAGTGCCCCTGGGTTCCATCCCTAGTACTGAAAAAAAAAGAGAGAGAGAGAAATATTACATAAATTCAAGTATTTAAGGTTGTGTTTAAAAAGAAATTACTTTGAAAAATGATATGAATAGACAGGCCATGTGTTCTTTTGTCACAAAAGGACACTGACCAGAAGTTCTTTCAAATGCATATATCTCCTTAGAAAAAATATATATGTATTTATTAGATATATGTTACATTATATTATATATAGATATATACCTGTATATACAGATCAATATATTAGATATATAGACTAAAGATACTCTATATGATTCTGTTTTTATGAAATATCTTGATATTGATATGCAGAAGAGTGATTGCCTGAGACCAGAAGTTGAGAAGGTTATATAACATATTAAATTTATATTATGTATATATTTATTAGGTGTATAATTTTAGTTATCTATCACACACACTTGTCTCCAAAGATATATGGTCCTCATTAGACTTCTGGTACAAGCTATTTTCTTTCACCTGTTTTTTGTTTTGTTTTGTTTTGTTTGTTTTTTGTTTTGGGGGATTTTTGGTGATACTGGGGTTCCTGGAAACCTTCTACCTCTGGGCTACACTCCCAGACCCATTTTTATATTTTTACTTGGAAACAGGGTCTCTTAAGCCAGCACGGCTAGCTTCGAACCTACGAAATCCTCCTGTCTCCACCTCCCAAGCGCAGGGATTACAAGCATGTCCCACCACGCCTGGCTTTGTTCTTAATTTCTGAAACAGGGTCTCATTAAGTTGCAGAGAGCCTCACTAAGTAGCTAAGGCTGTCAGCAAAACACTATCCTCCGGTCTCAGCCTCCAATGCTGGGATTACAAGCGTGTGTCACCACACCCAGTTGGGTTTTGTTTTCGTTTTTTTTTTTTTAAACATGGTCTCACTGAGCTGCAAGGGCCTCACTAAGTAGCTGAGGCTGTCCATGAACCACAATCCTCCGGTCGCTGCCTCCCAAATGCTGGGATTACAAGCGTGCGCCACCATACCCAGCTCTTTGACCTTTCAGTTGTGATGACATCTGAGTTTTAGTGGGACTTCTTGGAAGTATTCTGTCCCTTGGGGAGAAGTATCCACCATCGCCATTGATGGGAGCTGATAGAAAAGGAGTAACTGAGTCCAGGGAACTGCATAACTTCCCTCAAGGCTGGAAGTTCCTTGCTCTTTTTAACTTCCTAGGGCTCCTCCATAGCTAATCTAGAACAGTCCATCCTCCACTGGCTTAGTATGTCGTTTATTCTTTCTTTTTCATGAGTAATAATAATTCTTTGTATGGATAGACTATAATTTACCCATTTACCTACAAATGAATATTAGGCTAAGGAAGAGAAGTTAGACCAAAAAAATACATTCTATATGATTTTTTTTCTTTGTTTTTGTGGTGCTGGGGATGGAACCCAGAGGCTTTCTACCTTTGGGCTATACTCCCAGATCTATTCTGTATTTTATTTGGAAACAGGGTCTCGCTAAGTTGCTGAGAGCCTTACTAAGTAGCTGAGGCTGGCTTTGAACCTGTGTGATCCTCTCGTTTTAGCCTCCCAGGCGCTGAGATTACAAGTGTGCGCCACCACACCCAGCTTATATGATTGTTTTTATGAAACATCTCTATATTGATAAGCAGACGAGTGATTGCCTGGGACCAGAAGTTGAGAGGGAGGTTGACTGGGAAGGGAAAAGGCAGCTTTAGGGGTAACAGCAATGTTCTGAACCTTGACTGTGCATGGCTACAAGTTTTTCATAACTCATTAAAATGTGTACATAAGCTGGGCATGGTGGCACACGCCTGTAATCCCTGCCCTTGGGAGGCTGAGACAGGAGGATCACACAGGTTCGAAGCCAGCCTCAGCTACTGAGTGGGGCTCTCAGCAATTTAGTGAGACCCTGTTTCCAAATAAAAATATAAAATAGGTCTGGGAGTATAATCTGGAGGTAGAAAGCCTCTGGGTTCAACCCCCAGCACCACACACACAAAAAAATGTGTACATAAAAATGTGTATTTTATGTAAATTAGCCTTCAATCAAGTTTATTGTTTTAAATGCTATTGGGGCTTCCAAATGAGACAAGTTATGTCTGCTTGGTTTAATTAGCAACAGTTTCTTAGAGAGAAGAAGACTGAAAAGTTCTTTGAAAAGGCTTAAGATTTAGTTAGCAGAGATAAGAAAACATAAAATATTCTTAGGGAATAGGAAATGTTTAATGGATTTTAGTGGTAAGCTTTTATCATATAATTGTATATCTACTTCAGTTTAAGCCTTAGAGTAGAGTAGGTGTCCTCTAAAGGTCTTTTTTACCTACATCTAGATTTCTTAACAAAGATCAGATTTCATATGAAGAGACCTGAAATGTATTATTAAAAAATATATGTCAGCTGGGAGTGATGGCATACGCTTGTAATCCTAGCACTTGGGAAGCTAAGACAGGAGGATTGCACAGGTTCGAAGCCAGCCTCAGCTACTTAGGCTCTCAGCTACTTAGTGAGACCCTGTTTCCAAATAAAGTATAAAATAGGTCTGGGAGTATAGCCTGGAGGTAGAAAAACCCCTGGGTTCCACCCTCAGTACCACAAAACACATAAATAGTTCATATAAGATGGGCGTGTTGGCATATACTTGTAATCCCAGTACCTAGGAGGTTGAGACAGAAAGATTGCAAATTTGCAGCCAGCCTCAGAAACTTAGTGAGGCCCTCTGTAATTTAGAGAGACTTTGTTTCAAAAATAAAATAGGGTTGGGGGTATAGCTCTATGCCCCTTGGTTCAATTCCTGGTACCCCAAAAAAAAAAAAAAAAGTTTTGATTATGATATGTGTTCACTGTAGAAATCTAGAAAGTATAAAAAAGCATCAATAAAATTAGAATAGTAATTACTCAGACAATCACTATTTTGCCTTAGAGTAGAGTAGGTGTCCTCTAAAGGTCTTTTTTACCTACATCTAGATTTCTTAACAAAGATCAGATTTCATATGAAGAGACCTGAAATGTATTATTAAAAAATATATGTCAGCTGGGAGTGATGGCATACGCTTGTAATCCTAGCACTTGGGAAGCTAAGACAGGAGGATTGCACAGGTTTTTTTTCTTTTTTTTCTTTTTTTTCTTTTTGGTGCTAGATATCAAACCCAGGACTTGCTAATCAAGTACTCCACTACAATTAAATCCCCAGCTCTCACTATTAACATATATATTTAACTTCACATTTAAAATGCATGTTTGAAAAAACTTTTTTTTTTTTTTTTTTTTTTTTTTTGCAGTACTAGGGATGGAACCCAGGGACATTCTACCTTCGAGCCATACCCCCAGCCCTATTTTTTATTTTTTATTTTGAAACAGGGTCTCATTAAGTTGCAGAGGGCCTCACTGAGTAGCTGAGGCTGTCCTTGAACCGTGATCCTCCTGTCTCAGCCTCCCAAATGCTGGGATCACAAGCGTGTGCCACCACGCCCGGCTGTACATTTGAAAATTTGAATTTGGCTATAAAGTGTATAAAAAAGGTACTTGAAAATTATTGATTGAGCACTGTATTATTTGCATTCTTTTTAAAGCTCTCTGATGTAAAGAATGGAATAAGTCAAGCAGCATCTACATTTGGATTTGCAAGTAGTCAAGCAAGAACATTTGGGTCACCAGGTAAGTGATAACGTAATGTAGGATTTCACTGATTCAGAAGAGTAGGATTTTGTAGATTTCTTATCCTAAAGCCAGAATCGCCATTATAACTCACCCTTGTAAATTCTACCACCTTCCATTAAGGATTCTCAAAGAACTTGGCTCACAAAGCATTTCTGAAAGGCAGGCCAGAATGAGCGTGTTCTTTGAAAAACATTACAGCTTAGGTTTTAGAAGTACATATTAGGCCGGGCGTGGTGGTGCACGCTTGTAATCCCAGCATTTGGGAGGCTGAGACCAGAGGATCGTGGTTCGTGGACAGCCTCAGCTACTTAGTGAGGCCCTCTGCAACTCAGTGAGACCCTGTTTCAAAAATAAAGAATAAATATTGGGCAGAGGGTGTAGCTCAGAGGTCAGATGTCTCTGGGTTCCATCCCCAGACCCCCCACACACAAAAAAAAAAAAAGAACTACATATTAGGAATATTTCCTCAGGAGTTTCATAGGAATACACAGTTATGGTAGCAGCACCTTTGAGAACTTCCTTGTCACTGTGTAGCTGTCTGGTGACCGCCCTGGTGAGATGGCACGAGGAGCCAGAAGTGAAAAATCTGTTCCCTGTCCCTGAGATTTCTCTTGGGTGAAGGTAATTACAGAATTTTCACTTTTCTCCCAATAAGCTACTCAACGTCCAAACGTAGTAGCAGCAAGAAAAGGAGATGCAGTTGGGCATGGCGTGCACTCCTGTAATCCCAGTACTTGGGAGACTGAGGCAGGAGGATCTCAGTTTTATGGCCAGCCTTGGCAACTCAGTGAGGCCATCTGCAACTTAATGAGACCCTGTTTCTAAATAAAATAGGGAAAATAGGGCTGGGGTGTAGCTCAAGACTACAGAATACCCCTGAATTCAATCCAGAGAAAGAAGGAAGGAAGGGAGGGAGGGAGGGAGGGAGGAATATGGCTACATTTTCTCACTATAATAGGTTTTTTTCTTTCTCTGCTTTTTTTTTTTTTTATCTAGGTTTTCCAGTGAATAATATCAACAGTGATAATGCTCGGAATTTTAGTTTTAAAACAAGCCCTGGGTTTGCCAGTGCTCCTTCTGGAAGCCCTTCTGTGTTTGGGAATCCGCCAGCGTTTGGAGCTGTACCCTCTGCCAGTTCTGTCACCTCTACTTCCAATCCAACTTTTGGATTTGGGAAACCTGAAATTACATCCGCTGCTACGTTTTCATTTAAAAGCCCTGCAGCTTCCGGTTTTGGATCACCTGGATTTTCAGGATTTCCTCCTTCCTTGGCAACAGGCCCTTTTGGGGCTCCAGTAGCCCCCGTCTTCGGAAGCAGCAGTCCTGTGGCTGATTTGGGTAGTCCTGGCTCACATTTTCACACTGCCTTTCCCAAGCCATCTAATAACACCTTTGGAGACAGCAGCACCTCCGCCTCCCTCTCAGTTTCAAATGTCATAGCAACCGATAATGTGTTATTCACACCCAAGAATCAACTAACAGTAGAAGAACTGGAACAATTTCAATCCAAGAAATTTACCCTGGGAAAAATTCCACTGAAACCACCACCTGTGGAACTTCTAAATATTTAAAAGGGCAATCATAAATACAGAAAAAAATAGCTTTTGAAGAGTTTGTTTTTGCAGTGCTAGGGGTCAAACCCAGGGCTGTGGATGCTAGGCAGGCACTCTACCACTGAGCTAATGGTTTTTAAACTTGTCTTGAGTGGTTTATATAAAAGTGCAGGTGTGTGTGTGTGTGTGTGTGTGTGTGTGTGTGTGTGTAAATGTATATAAACATATTTATGAGGACTATAAAGTTCCAATTATTTTAGTGATTTTAAAGCTTAACATTTTTCCTTAAGCCTAACTGAAACATAACTAAATATAATAAATGTTCAGCAGCAAGGGAATTTTTTGGTACCGTAATTATGAACAGAACTGAAAAATTGTGTATACTAAGTAAGTAATCTCATCTCATCCTCTCTCACTTTACTTCCTCATCTTTTAAAGCGCAGGCACGCTCTTGTATGTGTGTGTGTGTGTGTGTGTGCGCGTGTGTGTATGTCTGTGTCTGTTGATCAGACCTGGAGCCGCGAGTATGCTAGATTAGACTTATATCCATCTCTGCCTTTTTTCCCCTCCCTCAGCTTCCAATTCCTTTTCTCTTACCTTCAGCCAGAGGAAAGTTCAGAAACAAGACTAGGATGTTCTAGCTGGATGATGGTAGCTGCTTGTCTTTACTCTTAGCCCTATTCTTTCAATTCTGCCTTTTCGTTTTATCTCCATTACTATAGGAAATCATTGAAAGCTTTCAAAAAGTGAGGGATCTTTTAAAAAGGATGCTTTGAAGTATGAAAAAGATTAATGAGGATGTTTTCTTTCCCTAAAATATAAATATTAAGAATGATTACAGTAAGCCAGGAGTGGTGGTGCATGCCTGTAATCCCAGTACTTAGGAGGCTGAGACAGGAGAATTGCAGGTTCAGGGCCAGCCTCGACAATTTAGTGAGGCCCTCTGCAACTTAGTGAGACCCTGCTTCAAAATAAAAATAGGGCTGGGGTGTATCTCAAAGGTAGACCACCCTGGGTTCAGTCCCAGTACCACATACATACAAAAAAAAATTATGGGAGAAACTCAAAAAGCCTAATCCCTCATTAATACTAAAGGCACATTAAAATGAGATACCACTAAATGCCCATCAACCTGGCAAAATGAAAATCTGACAATAACAAGTACTCATGAAGATGTAATATAAAAACTGTGCTCTTGGTGGAAGTATGGACTGGTGCAGGCACTTCAGAGAGCAGTCTAGTAGGTAACGTTGAAGACACACATCATGTACAACCTAGCTGTTCTCTTATGCAAGACACTTGCTACTCCTAAGTGTGGCCAGACCTGGACCAGCAGCATCCGTACTGTGAACTTAATACAAATGCAGTGTTCAGTCTCACCCCAACTTACTGATTCAGAGACTGCACGTTAACAAGACCCACCCAGTGATGGGTGTGCGCATGAATGTAAAGAGACCGACGTGTGGGAACAAGGAGACTAAGAAAATGTGCAGAATCTCATTTGTAGCAGCAAAATGTGGAACTGCTAGAGGTCCATTGACTGGATAACTTACAGCCTTTGTATGATGGGATACGTCTGTACATCATATAAACTATAAGATGGCAGATGCAGAATATTATGTATGATACACTAAAGTATAAAATGCAAAACAAGTGATATTATTTATAGATACCTAAATAGGAATAACAATATGGGAATGATAAACTCAGAATAATGTTTACTTAGGGGAAAAATGAAATGGGATCCAAGAGGTAAAGATTCACGTGTGACTTTTTTTTAATCAAAACTTTATTTGGTACAGTTTTAACAGTGGTTGAGGAGTACATATTTATTGTAATTTTCTGTATTTTCCCATATGCTTAAAATAGGTTTATAAACTTAAAAGATTTTAGAAAATTTTAAAAATGCCTTTTCTCACCCTACATTGTGTACTACCAGGTAGCTTTCATATTTCTGAAGATATGACTTTGAATTGGCTGGTCTGTCAAGTTACTTTGGAGTATTTTGGATTAAATATGCCACACTGATGAAGTTTGTTCAAATACTGAAGCGCAGGCGTAAACCGCTCTAGAGAACATGTTATTTATAGCCTATCATGTGCTAAGGGTCATATGCCAATATTTGCCAACCAAAATGAAGACTTTGACTAACTGGTTTGTGTCTATTTCTTTAATTACACCAGACAAGATAACCTAGAGTCAATCTGTCAAGCAGTTACTTTGAAGCTCTTATCCACCTCATGTCCTCAAGCAGGTGGAAGGCTGGTGAGCTTATAATATAAACAGCATTTAGTCCTGACAGCAATGAAGCAGAAGACAAGAAGAGTTCCATGACTCTTCTCTTCATCACAGTCAAGCTTTTTCCATTGGAGATTTTGAGAGCAAAGTGCGGTGGCTCGTGCCTGTAATTCTAGTACTTGGGAGGCTGAGGCAGGAGGATCGCAGGTTTGCGGACAGCCTCAGCAAGTAGTGAGACTCTCCTCAACCTAGCAGACTCTGTTTCAAAAAATAAAATAGGGATAGGGTGTAGCTCAGAGAGGTAGAATGCCCCTGGGTTCAATCTCTAATACCACAAAACATATATTTTTAAACCATTTGTGACTCCTGACAACATCTCCCCTCCACCAAAAAAAAAAAAAAAAAAAGCAAAATGTTACTTGATTTATCTTTTATTTCAGAATCTGGTCAACTCAGAAACATTTTTACACAGTAAATTCAACATATGTCCTTTGTAAGAAAAAAGTGGCTTGACTTATTGCATTGTTAGTCATCAATATTAAGGGCCCTTCAGCTGGGCGTGGTGGCGCACGCTTGTAATCCCAGCATTCATTTGGGAGGCTGAGACCGGAGGATCGCGGTTCGCGGACAGTCTCAGCTACTTAGTGAGGTCCTCTGCAATTCAGTGAGACCTGGTTTGAAAGAATAAAAAATAGGGCAGGGGATGTAGCCCGAAGGTCGAATGCCCCTGGGTTCCATCCCCAGACCCGCAAAAAAAAATAAAATAAAGGGCCGATCAAATGCAAATGCTACACTACACAAAGAATTCAGCCCTGCTGAGCTCCTATGGGAAGTCTCAAAAGGCCAAGTCCCTCAAGGAGCCATTCAGAAACGTGAAGATGGGCAAGAGCAGAATAACATGTAAAAGCACGGAAAGGAGTTCATCCAAATGCCCTGGAGTAGAGCTGATGGAGTCAGGAGAGGCCATCAGCCTGTGCTAACTCCCCAGAGGAAATGAATTTTTAGTTATTTTAATAGGGAAGTAACCAGAAGGGAGCTATTATTTTTCTGGTTCTGGGACTGGAACGCAGGACCTCACACACACTTGGCCAGCGCTCCGCCGCTGAGCTACATCCTTGGCCAGAAGTGAGCTAAACAGAGGTAAGAGGAGCCTGTGAAGAGTTCAGAAAGCTCTTAATCAGCCAGGTGTGGTGGCGCACGCTTGTAATCCCAGCATTTGCGAGGCTGAAACAGGACGGTCCTGGTTTGCGGACAGCCTCAGCTACTTAGGTCCTCTACAACTCACTGAGACCTTGTTTCAAAATAAAGAATAAAAAATAGCTGGGGGTGTTTCAAAATAATAAAATAAAAAATAAAAACAGCTGGGGGTGTAGCTCAGAGGTAAAAAAAAAAAATGTGTGAAATTGGACAAGTAAATTCTTTTTTTTTTTTTTTTTTTTCCTGGTGGCACTGGGGTTCCTGGAAACCCTTCTACCTCTGGGCTACTCTCCCAGACCTATTTTATATTTTTTTATTTGGAAACAGGGTCTCTTAAGCCAGCTGGCTTTGAACCTGCACGATCCTCCTGTCTCCACCTCCCAAGTGCAGAGATTACTAGTGTGCACCACCATGCCCGGCTGACAAGTAAATTCTAAATCTCATATATAGAGCAAATATCTACCATCTAGTGATTATGTGAAGAATAAATTAAAAAATCTAAAGTGCTTAGAGAAATTGTAGTCTATAATTCCATTATTGAGCAAAATATTATTCACTATGAGTTCACATAAAAATACACAAAATTAAAAATATGTTCTGCCTTTCCAATTAACATTATTTTTGTTTTGTACACATTCCTTCAATATTCTTTATACATTTAGTTGTTCTAATAATTACTCTATCAATGTTACCATGCTATTTTGCATCTTGTCATGACAGAGTATCTTGAATTTTTCATTTCAGCATAGGGGTGTGTGTGTGTGTGTGTGTGTGTGTGTGTGTGTGTGTGTGTGTGTTACTGGGAGTGGAACCCAGGGGCTTTTCTACCTCCAGGCTATACTCCCAGACCTATTTTTTTATACTTTATTTGGGAACAGGATAAGTTGCTGAGAGCCTCACTAAGTAGCTGAGGCTGGCTCTGAACCTGTGCGATCCTCCTGTCTCAGCCTCCCAAATGCTGGGATTACAAGCGTGTGCCACCACGCTTGGCTTCAGCATAGATTTTTCTCACTTTTTTCCCAAGGAGAGTAGATTACTTTTATTGTATCTATAAAACCAAAACAGAACTGAGGTTCCCCCCCAAAAAAAAAAAAGTTTTTATAGTTAATATAACATTTAGATGGAAAACTTACTTTGGATTACATTTTTATCCAAATATTGGAACTAATAGAGCTTGCAGAGTGGGTTGCTTATTCTTTATATTTAACAGTGAAAAATAGGTAAAGCTCCTCATTAAAATGTATGGCTACAGCCGGGCATGGTGGTGCACGCTTGTAATCCCCACGCTTGGGAGGCTGAGACAGGAGGATCGCACGGGTTCGAAGCCAGCCTCAGCTACGTAGGCTCTCAGCAACTTAGTGAGACCCTGTTTCCAAATAAAATATAAAATAGGTGTGGGAGTATAGCCCGGAGGTAGAAAGCCTCTGGGTTCCACCCCAGTACCAAAAATAAAATAAAATACAAAATAAAAAAGTACTAGTGGTGGTGCACACTTGTAATCCCAGGATTCAGGAGACTGAGACCAGAGGGTTGCGGTTCAGACAGCCTCAGAGACTTAGTGAGGCTCTTTGGAACTCAGTGAGACCTTGTTTCAAAATAAAGAATAAAATATAGGGCTGGGGGTGTAGCTCAGAGGTAGAATGCCCCTGGGTTCCATCCCCAGTACCACACACACAGAAAAGAAATTTTCCTTCAGCCAGATGTGGTCGCACACACCTGTAATCCCAGTACATGGGAGGCTGAAACAGGATTTAGCAAGACCTCATTTCAAAATAAAAAGGGCTGAGGATGTAGCTCAGAAGCAAAATGCTTCTAGGTTCAATCCCCAGTAGAAAAAATGAAGGAAAACGTTTCCTTTGCAGGGAGCCTGCTGGACTTGCATTGTATGGTCATTGTTTTGGGTCTAATCCATTATTTTTTCTCCTCCTCCTCCTCCTCCTCCTCCTCCTCCTCCTCCTCCTCCTCCTCCTCCTCCTCCTCCTCCTCCTCTTCCTCCTCCTTCTTCTTCTCTACACCTCCAGCCCTATTTTTTTATTCTTTATATTTTGAAACAGGGTCTCACTAAGTAGCTGAAGCTGGTAAAAACCCGTGATCCTCCTGTCTCAGCCTCCCAAGTACTGGGATTACATGCATGCACCACCACGCCCAGCTTCTAATGCATTTCTTTTTTATCAAAACCAGAGGAGAGAGCCAGACACTTTCAACTGCTGTGGAGATGCCATGAGGTGTTCCTCTGCTGACCAGTTTTGCAATGTTTGATGGTATTACACATACAAGACTGCCATTCCCACAGAGATTTTTTTATTTATTTTATTTATATTTTGCAATTTTGGGGACAGAACCCAGGAGCATTTTACTGCCAAGCTACACTCCCAGCCCTATTTTTTTTTTCTTTATTTTGAAACAGGTCTCACTGAGTTGCAAAGGGCCTCACTAAATAGTAACTGAGGTTGTCCTCGAACCACGATCCTCCTGTCTCAGCCTCCCAAATGCTGGGATTACAAGCGTGCAAGCTTGTGTCACCACGCCCGGCTCACAGAGATTAATTTTAACAAAACAAAAAGGAGGGGAAAAAACAACAACAACAAAAAAAAAAAAACATTGGCAGAAAATACCGCTTCCGGCAGCTCACTAGCAGAAACAGTGAAAAGAGATCACTCAACTTTCCTAGTAGCCAAGTGGCTTCCAACAGGCCAAACCTAGATTAAAATGGCTAAAAGCCAGCAGGCTGTGGTGGCGCACGCTTGCAATCCCCGCGCTTGGGAGGCGGAGACAGGAGGATCGCGCATGTTCGAAGCCAGCCACGCTGGTTTAAGAGACCCTGTTTCCAAATAAAAATATAGAATGGGTCTGGGAATGTAGCCCGAAGGTAGATGGGTTTCCAGGAACCTCAGTACCTCCAAAATGAAATTTTAAAAAAGGATAAAAGCTAGAACAAGAAGAAGAATGAAAAGAGAACTGTTCCTACATGGTTCAGCAACTTCTGGCCTTTCATATTTCTTTACCCAGCTAGGATTTCATGGCCCATCACTACAACTGCTCTTTTGAAAACTTATTCACTTGGACCCCTGGCCCTTTTCCCTCCGAGTGCTTACCTGGCCAGCCTGCAGCCCTGGAGGGCGTCTCCCCTGCCCGGCACGCATGGAGTCCAGCGCGGCAGAGGTCGCCGAGGTCACCAGCCGCAGTCTCAGGAGCCCTGACTAGCATGCCACAAACTTCTTCCGTGAGTAGGCACCTTCCTACCACAGCTGTCTCTTACCTTTCCCACTGTCTTCTCTCTGAGAAATGACCCCACCTCCTGTGGGTGGTAGGGGGAGTACTGGGGATTTAACTCAAGTGCATTCTACCTCGGAGCTAAACCCCGCATCATATTTTTAAATTTTTTTATATTTTTGTAGTACCGGAGATGAAACCCAGAGCATTGAGAGAGAGAGAGAAAGGGCCAGGGACAAGATAATAGTGCCGAGGGCATGTCCCGGGCCTACTTCCTCCAGCCACGCCCACCTGCAGGTTCCACAGCTCCATCGTCCATTCACATTATTAATCCACCAAGTGGAGTAACCACTGATGAAGTTATCGCCCTTACAATCCAATCACTTCCCCAGAAACGCCCCACCTGACACTGCGGCACTGGGGACCACGCCTTCTACGCGCGGGCTTCTGGGAGGCCTTCCAGAGCCAAAGAGCAGCAGCAAAGCACGCCCCCTTCATTAGCTAGGACTCAAGTTCAGGTGACGGACTCCAGCTCAGTTGGTGTGATCATGGGGTGGATGATATTAACTAGTCACATAACTGAAAATTTAGGGTTGGTGTACATTTAGGCAAAGCTGGATACAAAGTGTTCTGTTGTTTTGTTTTGTTTTGTTTTTTGGTGGCACTGGGGGTGGAACCCAGAGGCTTTATACTCCCAGACCTATTTTATATTTTATTTGGAAACAGGGTCTCACTAAGTTGCTGAGAGCCTCACTAAGTAGCTGAGGCTGGCTTCGAACCTGCGCGATCCTCCTGTCTCCGCCTCCCAAGCGCGGGGATTATAAGCGTGCGCCACCACGCCTGGCAAAGTGTTCTGTTTAGGATGTGGTTTAAGCATGTCTCCCAAAAGTGCAGTGCTGAAAGCTTGCTCCCCGGTGTGGCTACGCTGAGGTGGTGGGACCTTGGCGGGCAGGGTTAGTGCAAAGGAATCAGGCCCTGGGAACAAGTCCTAAGAAGTGATGCTCATTGGACCCTTGGAAGTGCCTGCAGGAGTTGGTTGTTACGAAGAGTCTCTGGGACTTTGTGGTGGCCATTTCTCTTTGTGCTTTTCCACCATGCTGTGACACACCCAGGGGGCCTCCCCAGAGGCTAAACAGATGTGGCTACCAGTCCTGGACTCCAGCCTCCAACACTTGAGCTAAATAAGTCTCTTCTCTTTATGCATCATCTAGCCTGGAATACTGTGTTACAGAAGCAGAACATGGAGCCCGACACAGACGCAGCTCTCTCCTCCTCGCTCCCCTCCTCCCCTGACACTGGGTTGTCTTTCGTCTTGAGCATCAACAGCTCATGTCTCACATTTATAGTTAGTAACTCCATAGAAAACAGAATAGATACAACAAGAGATCCAGATAGAATGCTATCTGGCCCAGCGTGGGTCAGATGTCCTTCCCAGAACCGTGGGACCAAAGTGTAAAAAGCCCCTGGGTTCCACCCCCAGTACCACAAAAAGAGAAAAAAGAAAAAGAAAAAAAGAAAGAATCATTTCAGCCAGGCGTGGTGGCGCACGCTTGTAATCCCAGCATTTGGGAGGCTGAGACAGGAGGATCACGGTTTGTGGACAGCCTCAGCTACTTAGTGAGGCCCTTTGCAACTCAGTGAGACCCTGTTTCAAAGTAAAGAATAAAAAATAGGGCTGGGGATGTAACTCAGAGGTAGAATGCCCCTGGGTTTCATCCCCAATATTGCAAAAAAAAATAATAATCATCATTTCTTTCTCTATGCCTATGTGCATTCTCCTCTTACAGTACTTACTTATAAATTAATTCCTCCCCCACTGTTCTTGAAGCAGTGCCAAGATATAATTTACATACAGTAAGTCCCAGTGTGTAGTGTGACGAGTCTTGATGGCTGTACTCAAGATGCAGGATATCTCCATCCTCCTCGGGACTCCTCCTGCCCGGGACCCTCCTCCCCACCCTCCCGATCACTAACACCTGCTCGCCTGGCTGCTTTGAAAGGCAGCTGTGTGTTCCTGCGTATCAGCTCTTTGTTATCTGTTTAAATTGCTCAGAGTGGGACATTTTTGGAGCTGATGACAATCTGTCCATTCATCCACGGGTGGATATTCCACTGTTTCCAGTTTTTTGTCATTTTTGACTAAAGCTGCTCTAGACATCTGTGTATGAGTCTTTCTGAAGACACTTGTGAATTTGCAACCAAGTGAAAAAGACCCCAGCTCTTCACGACTCCTGTCCCTGGCTGCTTGGGCTTCTCTGTCCTTGCCCTGACCATCTTCCTACCGCTTCCTAACCAAGCACAGACGTGCTGCCGGGGACGGGAATCAACAGGATGGCCACTGGCTTTCCCGGACAGGATGTGGCTTTGGGAAATGCCCCCAGGATGCTGGCTAATACTGTGACTGGCCGAGCACACGGCTGTGGCTGTGGCTACTGGCAAGTGTAGCCCTGTTTACTGCGGAACTCCACCAACAGGGTTGTCTGGGGGAGAGCAGCACTTTTAAAAATCCTCTTGCATGCTGGGCTCAGTGGCACATGCCTGGAATCCCAGGACTCGAGAGGCTGAGACAAGAGGCTCACAGGTTTGAGGCCAGCCTCCGTAATTTAGCAAGTCACTTGGCAATTTAGCAAGGCCCTATTTCAAAACTTAAAAAGGACTGGGGGTGTAGCTGAGGGGTATAATGCCCCTGATTTCAATCTCCAGCACCAAAAAATAAAATAAAAATCCTCTTGCCTCATTTCTCATTTCCAGTATTTCTCTCTCTCTTTTTTTTTTTTCCTTCTTTTTGTGTTGTTGTTGTACTGGGGGTGGAACCCAGAGGCTTTTTACCTCCAGGCTATACTCCCAGACCCATTTTATATTTTATTTTGAAACAGGGCCTCACTAAGCGGCTGAGGACCTATGTGATCCTCCTGTCTCAGCCTGCCAAAGCGCAGGGATTACAAGTGTGCGCCACCATGCCTGACCTCATTTTCAGTATTTCTTACACCCTGAAACTGTCCACTCTTTGTCTTCAACTTCCCACCCAGAATCCCTCTCCTAAGGCAGCCCTGATGCCTGTCCTCCCCACCCATGCCCGCCTGTTCTCACTCACTGGAGCCTCCTGTCTCCGGAGCAAGCCTTTGCCTCTGCCCTGCCATTAATACCGCCATTTAACGCACCAAATAGCCACACCGAAACCCTTCTGCATCCGCTGGATTTGGTTACGTATATAAGAAACTCAAAGTAATAGAAAGTCAAGGAACAGACTGTCCCCCCAACCCGCGCTATAGGTGATGCTCCAGAACTGGGATGATGGATGGTGGCCTCTTGGTTACCAGAGCCCCAAGCTCCCACTACCGTCTGCTCAGCCATCTTTGCGCTTGACATCCATCCTTGAGGATGCCTCATGACCCGAGAT
Organism: Muscardinus avellanarius; assembly: GCF_963383645.1. Lineage (NCBI taxonomy): Eukaryota > Metazoa > Chordata > Mammalia > Rodentia > Gliridae > Muscardinus > Muscardinus avellanarius. Next base: position 28,098,044 of record NC_137795.1, on the reverse strand, counting down.
GGCTGCTGAAGCTCCAGCCAGAGGGAGAAAGAGCACAGAGCCAAGGGCACACCTTTCAGCCCACTCGGCTTCTTGAAACGGCCTTGCTGAAGGCCGCTTCTCCCACATCTAACCTGTCAGGACTTACATCCAGCGGCTAACAGGCTGGGGGAACTGGGAAAGGCAGCCCCTAAACACGAGGCTTGGCTGCCCCAAGAGAAATTAGGGTTCTGTTAGGACGGGAAGAATAAACAATGGCGACTATGAGCTTCAACCCCTCTCCCCCAGAAGAAGGGAGGGCTTTGGAAGGCCGGGCCTGCACGGAGAGCTGAGTGGCCACACAGAGTTCTCTGGAAAACAGGAGGAAGGGGAAGGCACTCAGTCTTCTAATAAAACATGGGTCTTTCAAGCCCATGACAGTTATATGTTCACTTGTGTGATCGTTGCTTAATGCCCGTCTCATCCCTTCCTGCCAAAGCTCAGTAATCAGTGCCCCATGAATTGCCAGTAAATTTGAACCACAGTCTGGCATGAAGCCCAGCCCGGAGAGGACGATTAAATAATAATTTGTTGAACCAAAGGATTCTCCATTGAATAAAGTGAGCCTTCCTTTGTTAGGGAGAATCACCAGTTAAGTAGATTTAGTGGAGTCCAGCCATAAAACTGTCAGCTCTGGACAAATACAACTGAGTCTGAAAGACGGAAGAAGAAACACGTCTCTATTTTATTAAACTAAATAACACTGCTAAGGGTTAGACTCCCTACCAAGCACGTGCTGACCCGAGTTCCAGACCCACGCTACTAATGCACTTCTTTTTGGTGCGCAATGCGGTTTCTTTGAATCCTTATTCTTGAGGTAGAATTTACATGCAATAAAATACAACTGTTTCCAGTGGCGTTCAATACGGTTTTTTGTTTGTTTGGTTGGTTTTTTTTGGTGGCACAGTGGGTGGAACCCAGGGGCCTTCTACCTCTGGGCTATACTCCCAGACCTATTTTATATTTTATTAGAAACAGGGTCTCAAAGTTGCTGAGAACCTCACTAAGTAGCTGAGGCTGGCTTCGAACCCATGTGATCCTCCTGTCTCAGCCTCCCAAGCGCGGGGGTTACAAGCGTGCGCCACCACGCCCGGCTAATGAGTTTTGATAACTGTACACACTCGTGTAGACATCGCGACACTCAGGTATAGAACATTTCTGTCACCCAGGAAAGCTCTCTCTTGCCTCTCGGCAAGCAATCCCCTGCCTCGGGCACAACGCGGATCTGCTCTCTGCCGCTGCACACTCGTGTTGCTTGTTCACAAATTCACATTTAGTGTCTGACTTCTTTTGTGTGTGTGTGTGGTACTCGGGATTGAACCCCGGGACATTTTACCTCTCAGCTACACTCCCAGCCCTATTTTATTTATTTATTTATTTATTTATTTATTTATTTTATTTTTTTGTGTGTGTGGTATTGGGGTTTCTGGAAACCCTTCTCCGGGTTACACTCCCAGACCTGTTTTATATTTTTATTTGGAAACAGGGTCTCTTAAGCCAGCGCGGTTAGCTCCTAACCAGCACGATCCTCCATCTCCGCCTCCCAAGCGTGCGCCACCACACCCGGCCTATTTTATTTTTCATTTTCTTTATTTTTGCGGGTCTGGGGATGGAACCCAGGGGCATTTGACCTCTGAACTACACCCCCTGCCCTATTTTTTATTCTTTAATCTGAAACCGGGTCTCACTGAGTTGCAGAGGGCCTCACTAAGTAGCTGAGGCTGTCCGCGAACCGCGATCCTCTGGTCTCAGCTGGGATTACAAGCGTGCGCCACAACGCCCGACTTCCCATGTATCATTTGAGACATATTTACACTAGAAAAGTATTCATTATTTATCTGAAATTCACATTTATCTGAATGTCCTATGTATTTTTCTGGCAACCCTATTTTAATTGCTACAACAAAATCCTTAAGGTTGATCCTATCTGGCTCCATCATATTTTAGTTATTTATTTGTGTGTGTGTGGTGTTGGGGATTGAACCCAGGGGCATCCTACCTCTGAGCTATACCCCCAGACCACTTTTTTTTATTTTATTTTTTTCTTCTTTTTGCAGTACTAGGGATGGAGCCCAGGGGCATTCTACCTCCAAGCTCCACCCCCAGCCCTATTTTTTATTCTTTATTTTGAAACAGGGTCTCACTGAGTTGCAAGGAGCCTCACTAAGTAACTGAGGCTGTCCGCGAGCCACAATCCTCCTGTCTCAGCCTCCCATTTACTGGGATTACAAGCCTGTGCCACCAAGCCCGGCTCTTATTCTTTATTTTGAAACAGGGTCTCACTAAGTTGTAGAGGGCCTTATTAAGTTGCTGAGGGTGACTGTGAACCCAGATCCTCCTGTTTCAGCCTAACAAGTATTGGGATTACATGTGTGCGCCACCACACCTGGCCCAGTCCTATTTTATTTTTTACTTTGAAACAGGGTCTAAGTTGTTGAGGGTCTTGCTAAATTACAGAGCCTGGTATCAAACCTGTGATCCTCTTGTTTCAGCCTCACAAGTACTGGGATTACAGGCATGTGCCACCACACCTGGCTTTTGTACTTACTTAATAATATAGGCTTTTAATAATAGTTTAAAACAATATAGACAAGTACATACCTGCAAATTCTTGTGATAGCTGCACACATTCATGTGGGTAATGTGTGTGGAATATGAAATATATCCCAAGATAACTGAAATAAAGAAGGAAGAGAGAAAGAAAGAAAGAAAGAAAGAAAGAAAGAAAGAAAGAAAGAAAGAAAGAGAAAGAGAAGGAAGGAAGGAAGGAAGGAAGGAAGGAAGGAAGGAAGGAAGGAAAGTTGGGCTCAGTGGGCTTGCCTGTAATCCCAGTACTTGGGAGGCTGAGGCAGGAGGGCTGCAGATTCAAGGCCAGCGCAGGGTAGCTTATCAAGAACCTGTTGAAAAATAAGAAATAAATCAGAGCTGGGGGTGCAACTCAGAGGTAGAATGCTCTTGAGTTCAGGAATGAAGGGAGGGCGGGAAGGAAGAGTGAGACCCTGTTTCAAAATAAGACCGGGTGTGGTGACACACACTTGTAATCCCAGTACTTGGGAGACTGACACAGGAGGATCATTGTTGGCGGACAGCCTCAGCTACTTAGTGAGGCCCCTTGCAACTCAGTGAGACCCTGTTTCAAAATAAAGAATAAATAGGGCTGGGGGTGGAGCTCGGAGGTAGAGTGCCCCTGGGATCCATCCCCAGTACAGCAAACATCCTAAGGCATGGGCATCCTGGACCACCTTGAAAACAGGAAACAAATGAGTGGCTGTCCTTTTCCAGAGAAGGCTTCGAAATGGCTTTACCATTGACCAAGATAGCCCGCCAGAAGCCGCGACCACAAAGCACGTCCCTCCTTTCAAAGAATGTGCTATTCGGCAGGGTGCACTGAGAATCACAAAGCGCAGTATTAAGGATCAAAAGGAATGTCTCAGACAATAAGCTCTTGAACGTTTGAGGCTGACAGATCATTGGAGCCTGGGGTGCTGCTGAGATCTTCCTGGCAGATGTGAGCTCTGGGCCAGGCCTGGGTGAGAGGGATTTTACTAAGAGAGAACTGGAAAGGTTTTTGTTTTGGGGTGTGTGTGTGTGATACTGGGGACTGAACCCATAGGCATTCTACCTCTGAGCTCTGCCCCCAGCCCTGTTTTATTGTCTTTCTTTCTTTCTTTCTTTCTTTCTTTCTTTCTTTCTTTTCTTTCTTTCTTTCTTTCTTTCTTTTTTTTTGGGGGGGGGTACTGGGGGTGGAACCCAGAGGCTTTCTACCTCCAGGCTATACTCCCAGACCTATTTTTATATTTTATTTGGAAACAGGGTCTCAATACGTTGCTGAGAGCCTCACTAAGTTGCTGAGGCTGGCTTTGATCCTCCGGTCTCAGCCTCCCAAGCGCAGGGATTACAAGCATGCGCCACCACACCCGGCTTACTTTCTTTCTTTCTTTCTTATTTATTTATTTATTTATTTATTTATTTATTTATTTATTTATTTTTGTGGCACTGGAGATCAAATTCGGAGGTATTCTATATCCGAGCTACACCCCCAGCCCTATTTTCTTTTATTTTTTTATTTCCATTTTTTTTAGGCTGTCAGCAAAACACCATCCTTCTGTCTCAGCCTCCCAAATGCTGGGATTACAAGCATGTGACACAACGCTGGCTCCTATTTTATTTATCTGTTATTTTGAAACAGGGTCTGGCTAGGTTGATAAAAGTCTCACTACTTGCTGAGGCTGTCCTCAAACATGTGATCCTCCTGTCTCAGCCTCCTATATTCAGGGATTACAGGCCTGGGGGCCACAGCCACAGCAAGAGAGAGTGGCAGGGCTGCGCTGGAAGAGGACTAGGGGGCGACGCTGCCCAGGCGGGAGCAGAGCACCAGGGAGTACCCAGACAGGCTGGTCACCCCGATTCGATCCCTCCACAATGTCCAAGTGCATCTGACGTTACACTGCACCCCATAAAGACCAGCAATGAAGCATCAATCAAAAATAACTGTGAGCCGGGCATGGTGGCACATGCCTGTAATCCCAGGACTTGGGAGGCTGAGACGGAAGGATCGTGGTCCTCCGACAGCCTCAGCTACTTAGTGAGACCTTGTTTCAAAATAAAGAATGAAAAAATCGGGCTGGGGGTATAGCTTGGTGGTAGAATACCCCTGGGTTCAACATCACACACACACACACACACACACACACACACACACACACACACACTGTCCACATGAATTGCATTATAATGTAAGACCATGATGCACCAATAAAAGTGTGTGGTGTGCCTGTGGTCACCAGCCCTGGCCCACGCAGTCCTCCTGGCCAGGTGAGAAGCAGGAACAGAATCCCCAGAATCCCCTTCTCCATGGGCTAGGGCAGTAAGTTTGGACAGCAGAGATGAGATGCTTGCTCAGGTCGGCAAGGAGAAAGTAAAGGCGGAGGAGCGGCAGTTCTCCTGGGGCGGGGGGCAGTGCCCCCAGACAGGTAGGAGGCCCGAGGTTCAAAGCGGCCCTTCACAGCTCCGGGAACTGCTGTGTCCGGCCCTTCAGGCCGAGGGTCAGCAGCAGCTTCCCGGGATCCCCTCAGCGGAACCTTACCCCTGGGAGACGCGGCCACTCTTGTGCTTCCCTGACCAAATCTGATCCAAAGCTGGAACTGTCTTTTCTTTTCTTTCTTTTTTTTTTTTTTTTTTGGTGGTACTGGGGTTCCTGAAAACCCTTCTACCTCCGGGCTACACTCCCAGACCTATTTTATATTTTTTTATTTGGAAACAGGGTCTTGTAAGCCAGCGTGCGCGGCTGGCTTCGAACCTGCGCGATCCTCCTGTCTCCGCCTCCCAAGCGCGGGGATGACAAGTGTGCGCCACCACGCCTGGCTGTAACTGTCTTTTTAATGGCTGCGTATTATCCCACAGCATAAATGTATCCGTTTATTTAACTTCTCCTTTAGTGACAAAGGAGTTTTTCTTTACTAACACAAATAACATCTGAATGTATTGGCCACACACTCACATACACGCAGTTATTTCTTCGCCAACCTCATCAAGCGCGTGACTGCTGAGCTGTGCATTTTGTATATTTAAGGAACTTTTCATCACGCCATGAACATGTCACATTGTTAGGTTCCTGTGACCACGGTGAGGAAGAAGAGGAGGGAGACCCTGAAACTGCGGTGTTTAGACTTTCTCTTCCTTATCTTCAGTTGTTAACGGAGGGGCTCTTTAAAACATATTCTAGGGCCGGGCGTGGTGGTGCACGTTTGTAAACGCAGCATTCGGGAGGCTGAGACTGAAGGATCGCGGTTAGCGGGCAGCCTCAGCTACTTAGTGAGGCCCTCTGCAACACAGTGAGACCCTGTTTCAAAAAAAAAAAAAAAAAAAAAAACTAAGACATAGTCTAAATTAAAATAAAAAGCTTCAAATGTCTATGGAAGTCGCTCTTGCCTTCTAATTTCTCTTGGTTACCTGGGGTGGGGTACCTCCTTCCAAGGTAATTCTGCCTGTGTTCACTTTGTATGGCTGGAACAAAAGACCTGAGAGAAAACTCCCATTTTTTTCAGCCCCGTTTCAGAAGTCTCTGTCCACAGTGGGCTGGCCGGTTGCTGGGGTCTGCGGCCAGGCAGAATGGCAGGGCAGAATGGCCCACGGGGCAGAGCTGTCCCCTCGTGGTGTTTAGGAAACAGAAGAAAAGGGGCCCGGACCAAAAAATACCCTACCAGGGCACCCCAGTGGCCTCCTTCATCCAGCGGGGCCTCCCCTCAGAGTCTCCACCACCTCCCGCTACTGCCTCCGCCCAGGAGTCCCTCACTGGGTTAACCCACTAATGATTCAGAGTCCTCACATCCAACCCTCCGAACACTGCTGCCCGGGACCAAGCCTTCAACACAGGAGTCTTGGGCCTTCTTCATACCCAAATTCTAACAGCCTCTGTTCCACCATAACATTTCACAAGAATTGATAAAGAGAGAACCTTCAATTTTTCAATTTCCTTCCTTCTTTACCCTTGTCCAAAGGTTGCTATAACCCAAACTAAGAGAAATCTACTGCCACAACCCTCCAAGCTCCATCCCTAAAGGAGTGAGACCCACCTCCAGCCCCTGTCTAACTTCTCAGACCCTGTCTTAGCTCCCTGCTTTGTGGGGAAAGTTCTCATCTATCCCATGATGCTTGTATCCTGCACTGCGATGTGTAACTGCTATTCTAAAGTTGCACTTCTAGCCGGGCATGGTGGCGCATGCTTGTAAGCCCTGTGCTTGGGAGGCTGAGACAGGAGGATCGCGCAGGTTCAAAGCCAGCCTCAGCTACTTAGTGAGGCTCTCAGCAACTTAGTGAGACCCTGTTTCCAAATAAAATATAAAATGGGTCTGGGAGTATAGCCCAGAGGTAGAAAGCCTCTGGGCTCCACTCCCAGTACCACCAAAAAATAAAAATAAAAATAAAAAATAAAATAATAAAAAAATAAAGTTGCACTTCTTCCAGGCCCGGTGGCGCGTGCTTGTAATCCCCGCACTTGGGAGGCTGAGACAGGAGGACCACATGGGTTCAAAGCCAGCCTCAGCTACTGAGTGAGGCTCTCAGCAACTCAGTGAGACCCTGTTTCCAAATAAAATATAAAATAGATCTGGAAGCCGGGTGTGGTGGCGCAGGCTTGTAATCCCAGCATTTGGGAGGCTGAGACTGGAGGATTATGGTTCACGGACAGCCTCAGCTACTTAGTGAGGCCCTCCACAACTCAGTGAGACCCTGTTTCAAAATAAAAAGAATAAAAAATTGGGCAAAGGGTGTAGCTCAGAGGTCGAATGCCTCTGAGTTCCATCCCTAGACCTGCAAAAAAAATTAAATTAAATTAAATTAATAAAATAAAATAGGTCTGGGGCCCAGAGGTAGAAAGCCTCTGGGTTCCATCCATCTCTAGTACCACACACAAAAAACAAAAAGAATAAAAAGTAGGGCTGTGGGTGTAGGCCAGAGGTAGAATGCCCAAGTTCAATCCCCAGTACCGCAAAAATAAAATAAAATAAAAATGGCTTGCTTGCTTCCATCTTTCATCCTTTCTTCCTTACTTCCTTTCTTCCTCTCCTCTCTCTTTCTTTCTTTCTTTCTTTTCTTTTCCTTTGTTTTCTTTTCTTTCTTTCTTTCTTTCCACTGAGACTTAAATCCAGGGTCTCACTCATGCTAGATAGGTGCTCTGCCACTGAGCTACATTCTCAGCCCATAATTGGCTTTTTCTTTTTCTTTTCTTTGTGGTACTGGGTATGGAACCCAGGGGGATTTTACCTCTGAGCTAAACCCCCAGCCCTATTTTTATTCTTTCTTTTGAAACAGGTTCTCACTAAGTACCTGAGGCTGGCCGTGAACCGTGATCCTCCTGTCTAAGCCTCCCAAATACTGAGATTACAAGTGTGCACCACCACACCTGGAGACTTTTTCTTAACCTTGCAGAAAAGTTATTTTTCTAATCTTTTCTCTTTTGTCTCCCCAGTTGTCCCATGACAAAAATGCCACCAACTCCATTTTCTAACTTCTGCACTAAAATCTCTACGTCTACCTTCTCTCTCTCAGACACAATCCCCAACCCCGTCCATCAGCGTTCCATACGCCACAGGGCTCCTGATGAAACCTTCAGCCTACCTTAAAAGAGTTTCTCTCAGGCCACAACATTTGCTGATACTTTATAAACAATATCTTCTTTTACAGGCACTTGGTAAAATGAATGAATAAGTACTATTCATTAAACTGAGAGTATAACATAACTGTCAGTGTTGTTTCTTGTGCGTGTGCGTGTGTGTGTGTGTGTGTGTGTGTGTGTGTGTGTGTGTGTGTGTGGTAGTGTTGGGGATGGAACCCAGGAGCATTCTACTTCTGAGCTATACCCACAGCCCTATTTTATTTATTTATTTATTTATTTATTTATTTATTTATTTATTTATTTTGGTGGTACTGGGGTTCCTGGAAGCCCTTCTACCTTCGGGCTACACTCCCAGACCTATTTTTTTTTTTTTTTTTGGAAACAGGGTCTCTTAAGTCAGAGCGGCTGGCTTCGAACCTGCGCGATCCTCCTGTCTCCGCCTCCCAAGCGCGGGGATTACAAGCGTGCGCTACCACGCCCGGCTTTATTCTTTATTTTGAAACAGAGTCTCACGGAGTTGCGGAGGGCCTCGCTAAGTAGCTGAGTCTGGCCGCAAACCCAGATCCTCCAGTCTCGGCCTCCCAAGTACTGAGATTACACGCGTGCGCCACCACGCCCGGCTCTGTCAGCATTGTTTCTAAAGGGCTTTACAAACACTGCAATCATTGGCGTTAGTGAATATACTCATTTTAAAAGCTCAAGGTTTTGTTGTTGATGATATGGGAGGTTTTTTGCTTGTTTTTGTAGTACTGGGGATTAAACTACACTGAGCAACACCCCACCTGCCGCCCTGCTTATGTTTTAGTTGGAGATAAGGTTTTGCTAAATGGTCCAGGCTGACCCTAAATTTGGGATTCTCCTGCCTCAGCCTCCCAAGCAGCTGAGATTACAGTCATGTGCCTCTGAGCCTGGCTTTTCTTATCAGAAGAGACCTACAGTAGGGATTGAGAGTGGTGTGCAGTTATAGGCTCTACCTTGTCATTACTTTCTATTCCAAAAAGAAAGTAGTACTTTATCTCAGCATATCAACCTAATTCCCATTTACTCATGATATTTAGAAGAAAGGAGTTCAAAGGAGAGTTATTCAACTTGAAACAAATTTTCTAAGTAAATTACCAATGCATAAAGCAGAAGAAAACCCAGCCTGCCTTCTTAATTAAGAAGAACCAGTATAAAAATTTTACTAATTTGATTTTTTTGGGTCATTTATGGTATTCAATACCTTGATGTCTCCGTCTATAATAATGTATGTATATGCAGACTTTTGTTATTTTTTGGTGGTACTGGGGGTAGAACCCAGAGGCTTTCTACCGCCGGGTCACACTCCCAGACCTATTTTCTATTTTATTTGGAAACAGGGTCTCACTAAGTTGCTGAGAGCCTCACTAAGTAGCTGAGGCTGGCTTTGAACCTGTGCGATCCTCCTGTCTCAGCCTCCCAAACACGGGGATTACAAGCGTGCGCCACCATGCCCGGCTTGTTTTGCTTTTGAGAAAGAGGAAGAGTGTGGTAGTGATTTCTTCTCCAGAATACTGGGCAGCTGACCCGATGTCACAGGGCTGGCGGGCCTGGAGGCTTTTCAACACAAGGCTCAGGACCCTGCGGAGCGAATCCCATGACTTCCTGAGACGGCCCTCATCACTCCTGTGCCAAAGCTCTGTCGTCAGTAACACTGCTTAAGTGTGTAGGTCCTGAACCATCTTTTTGTTTTATAGAGATTTTATGGAAAGAGCATGCCTAATTTTAGAGAATTTGATTCAATCGTTGCCATATATTGATTGACTGATGATATTAAATGACTTACAAAAATACGTATGAAAGCTGGACATGGTGGCACACTCTTGTAATCCCAGTACTTGGGAAGCTGAGACAGAAGGATGCAGGAGGATGCAGCTTTGAGGCCAGCCTGAGCTACTTGGTGAGGCCCTCCACAACTTAGTCAAACTCTGTTTCAAAATAAAGAATAAAAAACTAGAAAATGGCAGGGCGTGGTGGCGCACACTTGTAATACCCGCGCTTGGGAGGCTGAGACAGGAGGATCACACGGGTTCGAAGCCAGCCTCAGCTACTTAGTGAGGCTCTCAGCAACTTAGTGAGACCCTGTTTCTAAATAAAATATAAAAAAAGGTCTGGGAGTATAGCCCGGAGGTAGAAAGCCTCTGGGTTCCACCCCCAGTACCACCAAAAAAAAAAAAAACTAGAAAATGGGGTACAGCTCAGAGATAGAATGCCCCTAGGTTCCATTTCCAGTACCCAAGAAAAAATATGATAAGATAAAAATTTAGACTTTTGGGTAAGGAAACAGGGGACAAAGGAAAATGAGGACAGGGAAGACAAAATGGGACCAAGGATTAATTTTTGACCACGCATGGAGGCAACTCATTGGAGACAGGATGGTCTCTCGACAAAGGATGCTGGAACAGCTGGACATTCACGTGCAAAAGATGAACCTGAGCCTCACTTCACATCACATATGAAAATTAACTTGAAACAGACCATATCTTAAGCAACTATATTGAGATATAATAATTAATAAATGGCACATAATTTAGGCGAACTGTTCAGTAAGTTTGGCATTCACACCCATGAAGAATGGACAGGATCTCGCAAGTTGCAGAGGGCCTCACTGAGTTGCTGCGGCTGGCTTTGAACCGGTGATCCTCCTGTCTCGGCCTCCTGAGTACTGAGATTACAAGCTTGCAGCGCCACACCTGGCTCCCAACCCTTTTTATTTTGTATTTTGAGACAGAATCTTGCTAAGTTGCCCAGACTGGCCTCGAACCTGCCATCCTCCTGTCTCAACCTCCCAAGTCTCTGAGATTGCAGGTGTGCACCAACACACTTGGCTTCAGGCTCTACTCTTGGAATCACATCACAAAGCTGTCAGCAGGCAGCTGCTTCTGCGTAGGTAGGGAGCCGCCAAGGCCTCTGCCAGCTCCAACCTGGGATGAGCAGCTGTTTGAGTCCCTGTATTGGCTATATTAGTTTTAAAAATAACGTATTACTATTATGATCATAGCAAACACATTGCGTTGCTTATTTTGTGCCAGGAGCTGCTTGAAACGCTTGGAAAACATTAACTCCTTTAAGCCTGCAGACCAGCCCTGCTTGCTTTCCTCTGCTGGGATCCTCACTAGCAGAACAGGGCCACAGGGCCTGCCTCTCTCCCCATTAAACCAGATCCAGACTCACAGATGGTTGTCGACCTGTAACTGACAGCTGTAACTGTTTCCTATAACTGACTGGCTTTAAAGTCCAGCAACTGTAGTTTTTAAGCTTTCCAGCCTCTGCGGTACTGGAGGACACGTTAGAAGAATGTGAGGAATACTTAGGTGTTCAGCGAGCCAAACCCAATACCATCACACCAGAGAAGGGACGGGTTTAGGGAAGACAGACAGGTTTGGAGTTGTGTTTCCTGGGTGGCAACTTCAGTGCCGTCTCGACAGACACGTAGATCTGTTTAGTGTGTGTGTGTGTTTGCGGGGGTTACATCCAGCACAGCAGGGCGGCAAAAGCACGGAGCCATTCTGCTTGGGTCCATATCGTAGCCACATCATTTATTAGCTGTGTGAAGTAGAGCAAATTACTTAACCTCCCTGTGCCTGTTTCATGTGTAGAAAGGAAAAAAAAATAGTATCTACCTGAGTAGGGTTGTTAGAAGGAATTAAAGGGGTTAGTATTTGTGGAGTGTTTAAAAGAGTACTAGTACTATTTATGTTCAATAAAAAATTGTTAAAAGAAAAAAAAATAAAATAAAACTGAATAAATAACAAAAAATAAAAAATAAAAAATAAAAGAGTACGTGGTGGCCCACGCTTATAATCCCAGCATTTGGGAGGCTGAGAACAGATGACTGGGGTTTGTGAACAGCGTCAGCTACTTAGTGAGGCCCTTTGCAACTCAGTGAGACCTGGTTTCAAAATAAAGAATAAAAAATAGGGGTAGGGATGCCGGGTGTGGTGGCGCACGCTTGTAACCCCCGCGCTTGGGAGGCGGAGACAGGAGGATCGCGCAGGTTCGAAGCCAGCCGCGATGGCTTAAGAGACCCTGTTTCAAAAAAAAAAAAAAAAAGCATAAAATAGGTCTTGGAGTGTAGCCTGGAGGTAGAAGGGCTTCCAGGAACCCCAGTACCACCAAAAAAAAAAAAAAAAAAAATAGGGGTAGGGGTGTTGCTTGGAGGTAAAATGCCCTTGAGTTCCATCCCCGGTACCGCCAATAAATAAAATAAAATAAAATAAAATAAAATAAAATAAAATAAAAACCAGGAGGCTGGTAGAGTATGGAAGAAATTGGATCTCAGGGACATCCAGACATCAAGGACATGAGAAAATCCAGCAGAAAGAGACTGAGAAGAAGGAAGCTGGAGACTGTGGGTCTTGGAATCCAAAAAAAAAAAAGACTTTCAAAGAGGGGGGTGCTCAGCCGTCTGATGGAGCTCTTAGGTAGAAAAGAGGAAGAGAGATTGGACTATGTTTTTTTCTTTTTTCTTTTATTTTTGTTTTGTTTTGTTTTTGTACTGGGGATGGAACCCCAGGGGCTTTCTACCTCTGGGCTACACTCCCAGACCTATTTTGTGTTTTATTTGGAAACAGAGTCTCACTAAGTTGCTGAGAGCCTCCATAAGTAGCTGAGGCTGGCTTTGAACCTGTGCAATCCTCCTGTCTCAGCTTTGCAAGTAATGGGATTACAAGCGTGCGCCACCACGCCTGGCTGGAACTTGGGGTTTGACACAATGGAAGTCACTGTGACCTTGACAAGAGCTCTCCAGTGAAATGGTGGGGTAGAAACCTTGATCGAACCCAGGGGCATTCTGTCTTCAAGCTACACCCCCAGCCAATTTTGTTTGTATGTATGCATGTATGTATGTATGTATTGTGGAACTGTGAGTTGAACCCAGGAGCACTCTACCTCTGAGCTATACTCCTATCCCTATTTTATTTTATTTTTTATTTCATTATTTTTTTTTTTGTGTGGTACTGGGGATGGAACCCAGGGGCTTTCTACTGAAGGGTCACACTCTCAGACCTATTTTATACTTTATTTGGAAACGGTCTCACTAAGTTGCTGAGAAGCCTAAGTAGCTGAGGCTGGCTTCGAACCTTCATGATCTTCTTGTCTCAGCCTCCCAAGTACTGGGATTACAAATGTACGCCACCACGCCCGGCTTATTTTTTTTTATTTTTTGAAAGAGTCTCAGTAAGTTGCTGAGGGCCTTGCTAAGTTGCTGAGGCTGTCCTTGAACCTATGATCCTCTGGTCTCAGCCCTCCAAGTACTGGGATTCCAGGTATTGGCCACCATACCTGGCTCTTATTTTTAATTTGAAACAGAGTCTCGCTATTTTGCAGAGGCTGGTCTCAAACCTGTGCTAGTTGAAGTGATTTCAAACTGGGGAGTAGGATGTGGAGGCAGAGCGTGTGGAGGTTCGTTCTTTCCTTCTTTCTTTCTTTGTTTTTTTCTCTTAAAGGCAGACTGCCACCTGCAGCGTGCAGCGCCTCACTGAGATGCGTCTGGAGTCTCGGAAGCCTGGCTACCCTCCGTTCTCCTACAAATGGACCTTGAGAGCTTGTTCGGAAATTCTAGCAGGGAGCACAGCTACTCGTATACCTTGACCGAAAACCGATCCTCCTCTATTCGGGGAAGGTCGTCCTCTTCGACCCAGCGCGCAGCTTCGGGAGGGACGCACATGGAGGGTGAGGGGGAAGGGGACGCCCGCCCAGCCCGCCAGATCAGCCGAATCAGCCCTGGCGATCAATGGGGTGACGGGCGTCGCAGCCAGATCGCCCTCACACCCGTGGCCGTTCTTTTGAGGATTTGGACTACAGAGAGAAGCACAGAACTGGGGCAGTGGCGGCCAGCAAGAAAAGGGGAACCTCAGTCCTACAACCACAAGGAACTGAATTCTTCTAAAAAAAAAAATGTTCATTTAATAATACATACTGATTCAGAAAATATATGGGATTTATTTTTAAAATAATCACAAAGAGCTGGGTGTAGTAGCCCATACCTGTAATGCCAGGACTTGGGACGCTAAGAAGAGAGGATCTCAGATTGAAGGACAGTGAGCAGTAACTTAGTGAAACTGTGTTTTGAAGTAAAATAAAAAAAATAAAAAGAGCTAGGAGTATTGCTCAGACATAGAACAACCCTGGGTTCAGTTCCCAGTACCACTGGGAAAAGAAATAATTCCAAAGAAATAAATACAGGAAAAATATGTGAACAAAATATGGTGAAAGGTTAATAGCTACGAGTTAAGGTGATGGATACACAGAGAATCACTGTCCTGTTTTTATGTATGAATGAAATTTTTCATAATAAAGTGTAAATGCACAGTCAGGTGTGGTGGCACACGCCTGTAATACCAGTACTCCAGAGGCAAAGTCAGTAAGATTGCAGGTTCAAGGCTAGCATGCGGTAGCTTAGCAAGACTGCTTCAAAATAAAAAATAAAAAGGGCTGAGAGTGTAACTGGGACGTAGAATGCCCCTGAGTTCAATTCCCAGTACTGAAGGATTAAAAAAAGAATAAGAGAGAGAGAGAGAGAGAGAGAGAGAGAGAGAGAGTGTGTGTGTGTGTGTGTGTGTGTGTGTGTGTGTGTACGGAGAGTCCCTCTTATAGCTGGGGCCTCCTCCTCCCCCTCCCCCTCCTCCTCCTCCTCCTCCTCCTCTTCCTCCTCCTCCTCTTCCTCCTCCTCCTCCTCCCCCTCCTCCTCTTCCTCTTCCTCCTTCTCCTCCTCCTCCTCCTCCCCTCCTCCTCCCCCTCCTCCTCCTCCTCCCCCTCCTCCTCTTCCTCTTCCTCCTCCTCCTTCTCCTCCTCCTCCTTCTCCTCCTCTTCCTCCTCCTCCTCCTCCTCTTCCTCCTCCTCCTCCCCCTCCTCCTCATCCCTTTGCCTTTGCTCACTACAAGGGTAGTGAGCCTGCTGTCTCTCTTCAGGATGTGCCTGTTAAACCGTATTTTTATAATCTCTCAGAAGCTGGCTTAAGCCTTTAAAGTGCAGCTCCTTGCCCGGCGGCCTCCTCTCGGGAGGCCTGTGGGGTGGCGGGCTGCGGGGCAGGGCAGCCTGGCCCTGGGCCGCTGCGGGCCCAGCTGTGCCCTCACCGCGGCCGAGCTCTGAGAGGCCACGTGCGCCGGGCCCACCTGGCAGCGGAGGCCCACAGGCCGCCAGTGTTCCCGTCCCGGGCCTGCGTGCCCGCCTGCCAGGGCCGCGGCCTGCTTCCCGAGGCCCCTCTTCACGGGTCGCTGTTCTCAGCCCGGGGTGTCCAGCCAACGGCTCGCGCACTTGCTGAAAGGGCCCAGGGGCAGGAACTTGAATCAAAGGGGTCTTTCTGTTTCTGAACCTCAGTACACAGCACAAATCAGCTCCGCGCGTTCAGCCCCTCGCTATTTTCATGCCCACCGCGGTCTCTGCCCGCACCAAACCCGCTCAAAACGCCTCTTGTAATTGCTGGCTAGTAAGAGGGGCTGTTTTCCTAGCTTGAACACACTCCAAAATGTTGGTCTGAAAGACCAATTTAACACTGGAGTGCCCCGAATGCAAAAACTCCTAACTTTCCTTTTTAAACGGGCCGTTGGCATCATTCTCGTTAATTCTAATCGTTTTCTTTCCTCTTCATTTTATTCTACTCACTGGTAGTATTTTGATCTGTTTGGTAGTACGAATGTAGTCTTTTATTTTCAAGACTCAGAAAGACGTGCCAAAATTCTTTCCATTGGTTAAGGGACAAATAATGTAATTAGAGATTAAAAGGTTCAGTTAACCTATTAACTTTTTGCATCAAAACGACAACCTCCTCCCCCCACCTTTTTTTTTTTTTTCCTTCCTTCTCAGTATTCTGGCCCAGGAAGGACAATTTATCGTATGTCTAGTGTCACTAGCAAAGAATATGAGCCTCATCATTTTGGACTAAAATTAATAATACATATATATCCTGATAAATAAAACAATAGGAAGAATATTCCTTTAAAAAGGACTTAAGGAATTCCAGTACTTGGGAGCTAAGACAGGAAGATTGCAAGTTCAAGGACAGTCTCAGAAAGTAGTAAGACTTTCACCAACCAATTGAGACCCTGTTTCAAAAATAAATATAAAGCCGGGCGCGGTGGCGCGCGCTTGTAATCCCAGCATTTGGGAGGCTGAGACCAGAGGATCGCGGTTCGCAGACAGACAGCCTCAGCTACTTAGTGAGGCATTCCGTAACTTAGTGAGACCCTGTTCCAAAATAAAAAATAAAAAATAGAGCAGGGGGTGTAGCTCGGAGGTCAAATGCCCCTGGGTTCCATCCCCAGACCCGCAAAACACCCCCAAACAAAAATCAATATAAAGTACGCCGGGCGTGGTGGCACACGCTTGTAATCCCAGCATTTGTGAGGCCGAGACAGGAGGATCGCAATTCGTGGACAGCCTCAGCTACTTAGTGAGGCCCTCTGCAACTCACAGAGACCCTGTTTCAAAAAAATAAATAAATAAATAAATAAATAGGGCTGAGGGTGTAGCTCAGAGGTAAAATACTCCAGGTTCCATCCCCAGTACTGCAAAAAAAATAGAATAAAATAAAAAATAAAAAAATTTTAAGTATATCAGGGGGTGTAGTTCAGAAGTAGAATGCCCCTGGGCTCTATCCCCAGTAAAACACACACACACACACACACACACACACACACACACACACACACGGACTTAAGGAGCCAAGCACAGTGGTACATGCCTGTAATGTCAGTACCTGGAAGGCTGAGACAGAAGAATCATGGGTTCAAGAACAGCCTCAGGAACTAGTGAGACTCATCAACCTAGCAAGACCCTGTTTCAAGAGAAAAAAAAAGGGCTGAGGGTATAGCTTGGAGGTAGAATGCCCCTGGGTTCAATCTCCAGTACCCTTTTCCCAAAAAAAGAAAAGAGAGGAAAAAAATAAAATAATAAAATACAGTTGAATATCTTAGCAGCCTGGAGAAAGAAGTTCTTAAAACTTCAGAAGGATAAAATTTCTTCAACATTTCTTCTATTCAGACTGGTAAACTGATTCTCCAGTCTTCTCTTACCTCAGGATCAGAACTTTTCAACTACCAAAATGTTTTCTTTTGGAAGGGGGGGTGGGGGTAACAGGCATTCTACCTTGGCTACACCCACAGTCTTTTTCTTTTATTTTTTGATTGTTTAATTTTTGTACTGGGGATTAACCTCGAGGCATTCTATCTCTGAGCTCTACCCCCAGCCTCCCCCCCTTATTTTATTTATTTATTTATTTATTTATTTATTTATTTATTTTTGGTGGTACTGGGGTTCCCGGAAGCCCTTCTACCTCCGGGCTACACTCCCAGACCTATTTTTACATTTTTATATTTTTACATTTTATTTGGAAACAGGGTCTCTTAAGTCAGCGCGCGCGACTGGCTTCGAACCTGCGCGATCCTCCTGTCTCTGCCTCCCAAGTGCGGGGATTACAAGCGTGCGCCACCACGCCCGCCCCCCCCCCCCCCCCGCCTTATTTTGAAACAGGCTCTCACTAAGTTGCTGAGGCTAGCCATGAACCTGTGATCCTCCTAGCTCAGCTTCCCAAGTACTGGGATTGCAGGCTTATTTTTACTTTGAAACAGGCATCTCATTTTTACTTTGAAACAGGGTCTCATTAAGTTGTTGAGGCTGGCCTCAAACTTCCAATCCTCCCGTCTCACCCTCCTGAATACTGGGATTACAGCTGTGTACCCCATACTCAGCTGGAACTAGAGAATATTACGCTAAGTGAAATCAGCCAGTCTCAGAAATTCAAGGGTCATCTGCTCTCTCTCGTGTGTGGAAGTGGGAGAGAAAACAGGAAAGAAAAGGGACTGAAAGATCAGAGAGACCAGTAGAAGAGTGGAAGAAGATTGGGGCCAGGACAAAGGGCATGGGTAAAAGGAGGGTTGAGAAAGGGAACAATTCAGATGATCTGCGTTCCTACCAGTCTCACTGGCGTGTGCAGGGAGAGGGAAGCAGGGTGATATCCGGAGGGAATCACACCAAGGGATGCGTGCAAATGTATCGCTTTGAATCTCACTACGTTGTATAATTAAAATGCACCGATAAGCCGGGCATGGTGGTGCACGCTTGTAATCCCTGCGCTTGGGAGGCTGAGACGGGAGGATAGCACAGGTTCGAAGCCAGCCTCAGCTGGCTTAAGAGACCCTGTTTCCAAATAAAATATGAAATAGGTCTGGGAGTGTAGCCCGGAGGTAGAAGCCCTTGGGTTCCATCCTTAGTACCATCACCAAAAAAAAAAAAAAAAAAAAAAGAGCACCAATAAAATTATATTTGAAAAGTGTCTACCCCAAGGCTGACTAATAGGGAAGCCGGCTTTTACCTTGGAAAGGCAACCTAGGGATTGGAGCTATACTTCTTTTACTTTTCTTTTTTCTTATTCTTTTTTCTTATTATTATTTTGAAATAGGGTCTTGCTGAGTTGCTAAGAGGGTTGCTAAGTTGCTGCAACTGGTCTCCAACCTGCGATCCTGTTATCTCAGCCTGTAAGTACTGGGATTACAGGTATGTACCACCACGTCAGCTGAGCTTTATTTTTTATGTGCAAAACCAATCAATAACTTCATTCCAACTTCTCCTAAGTTTATTAATTCTCTCTCTCTATCTCTCTCTCTCTCTCTGTCTCTCTCTTTCTCTCTGTCTCTCTCTCTTTGCTGTAATGGGGGTGGAACCCAGGGGCATTCTATCCCTGAGCTACACCCCCAGCTCTATTTTTCATACTTTTTTTTTTTTTTTTGGTAGTACTGGGGGTGGAATCCAGGGGCTTTTCTACCTCTGGGTTATACTCCCAGATCTATTTTATACTTTATTTGGAAAAAGGGACTCACTAATTTGCACTAAGTAGCTGAGGCTGGCTTTGAACCTGTGCGATCTTCCTGTCTCAGCCTCCCAAGCACTGGGATTACAGGCATGCGCTACCAAGCCCGGCTTATACTTTATTTTGAAACAGGGTCTCACTAAATTGTGGCGGGCCTCACTAAATAGCTGAGGCCAGCCTTGAACCACAATCCTACTGTTTCAGCCTCCCAAGCACTGGGATTACAAGCGTGCACCACCACATCCAGCCCCAGCCCTATGTTTGTTTTATTTTGAAACAGGATCTCACAAGATTGCTGAGGCTGGCCTCAAACTTTCTGTCTCAGCTTCTCATGTCCTGGAATTGGCAAGTGTGCACCACCATGCCCAGCTAGTAGTAATTCATTTTTAAAAGAGAATAATTTTTCTAGATAGTTTCAGATGGTTTTCAAACCACAGAAGCACAAAAGTTAGTAGAGTCGCTTTTATAGTTCCTGTTTGGCTTTTTCTTTCGAAACTTCATGTTCCACAGTTGGAAGCCTTCAGCTGCTGGGCAGGGTCACGGGTGCAAGGCCGTGGTTAGATCATATTCCACAGGCCTGAGGGGCCAGAGCTTCGTGCGTTCATAATGATTACTTGTGAGGCTCACCGAAGCGACTCTCACAAGGATTACACAAGCAATCAAACGGAGCTCTAGTAATGCTTTACAGCCAAAATACACATGGAGCACATAAAGGAGGGCTGGGATGTGAGCGCACAGGTCCCAGGATCCGCATGTGACCCTGTGAGTGGAGGCGGGCGGGCGTGCCCCGACAGACAGCGCCTTTGATTCCCAGCACTCCGGTGTTATGCATTCTGCTTATGATCCTCTGATCCCAGACTCTGCGGATGAGTGAAGGAAGGCACAGTCGAATAAGGATTAAGAAGGCAGCGATATGTGTTTTAAAATGAGAGATTTTGAAATGCCTAGTTTATAGAAAGTTTTTATGTGCTGATATTTATATACTCCTTAACATTTTAGTTGCTCAGGAGCTAGGGGAAATTTTTAGTTGCTTAGGAGTAAGGGAAGTAGTTTGGTTGTGACATGCGCGTGGCCCTGGATGCAGTTCCCGGGATTGCAAAATAAGCAAATAAATAAATAAATAAATTTGGCTGCTTTACTTATTCCATAGCAGTGTTTCTAATATTTTTTTCTTCGGGGACTTGGGTGGCATCTGCCCCACCCTCTTGCCCCTGTCCTATTCCAACCATCCCTCTGCCTTTAAGACCCAGGTGTGAACACAGATGAGTCAATTCACATCATCCTCCCCCTGAGAAACCTGGGGCAAGAAGGGGCCATGATGAAAAATTACTGACTTATATGGAGCAAATAAAACACTGTTTTTCACAAAGGTAATTGTTGAACCAGTCAAATGCTTAGCCCTGACTTTAGAGATATTTCCTAAAACCAGAAGATGGTGGAGAGTTGTTCAAAAATGCAACAAACCATGGCTGTGGTTAAACTTTAGGTTTCGATGGCTCCTATGAACACTAGTCCATCCCTATGTATCCCAGAAATTCAAATAAAGTTATGGGTGCTTTTTACTTTAAACACTGTACTTTTTTTTTTTTTTTAATTTTATTTTATTGGTGCACTGTATTCATACATCATAGTGGGATACAAACTTTTGTAGACATACATGCACACATCGCCCAGTCAGCCCCCACCCGATCCCCACCCCATTCTCTCCCCATCCCTCCCTCCCATGCTTGGCTTAGTGGTTGACATCTAGTATTATAGCAATTTATCCAAAATTAAAAATGATAATCTCACATAACAGTTTCATTTGTCTGATACCAAGCTTTTGATGACTTAAAGATAACATTTCAATATTTCTTTTTGCTTTCTTTCTTACCAGAGAATATTTTTTTCTTTTTTTTAGGTGAAACTATCATATATTTATTTTTCAGAAAAAAAATCTATCCTGATATGGAATATGGACTCTAGATACCCAAAACAATCTCGAAGCAAAAACAAAGCTAGAAGCTGTATATTTTCTGATTTCAAACCATATAAAGCTACAATAATTGAAACAGTGTAGTATTGTTCTAAAGGCAGATATATAGACCATTGGAGTTAAATACAAGCCTAGAGCTAACTTCTTCCCTATATTGTCAAGTTATTTTTGACAAGGTTTCCACGAAGATTTGGTGGTGGAAATAATAATCTTTTAACTAAATATTGTTGAAAAATAATAATTACATGGAAAAGAATAAAATTGGACCCTTACCTAATCCCACATACAAGTATTAACTCAAACTAGATAAAAGACCTAAATATAAATCTTAAGACTATAAACTTTTAGGAGAAAATCTGGGTCATAAAACCTCACAACATTGAAATTGGCAGTGATTTCTTGGATATGATTTCAATGGCACAGGCAACAGAAGAATATACAAACTCCCTAAAAAATAAAAGAAAATATTGTATATCCAAAGACAATGTAAACAGAGTTAACAGTTACTAATAGAATGGGATAAAATATTTCCAAATGCTATATCTGAAGGTATATTAATATTCCAACTAGAAATCCTAAAAATTAACAACAATAAAGGCAAACAATACAATTTAGAGATAGGTAAAAGACTAACATAAATAATGAATCTCCACAGATAACCAATCTTAGTTGTCTGTTGGATGGAAACTCTTGTTTCTCTGGTTCTGGTGAGTGTTACCTATTTCTTCTTTGTAGTTAATCTCTTTGAGTATTTTCTCTAGCGCTGGTTTTGAAGACATAAATTCCTTCAGTTTCTGTTTGTCATGGAAGCTTCTTATTTCTCCATCTAATTTGATAGAAAGTTTTGCTGGATAGGAAATTTTTGGCTGGAAGTTGTTTTCTTTCAGAGTTTGGAATATGTTACTCCAAGCCCTTCTGGCTCTCATGACTTGGTTTGGGAAGTCTGGAGTGATTCTAATTGGTTTGCCTCTGAATGTCACTTGGCCCTTTGTTTTTGTTGCCTTTAAGATTCTCTGCTTGGCTTCCACATTGGTCATTTTGACAATTATATGGCGTGGGGATCCTCTTCTCGGATCCTGTCTAAAGGGAGTTCTATAAGTTTCCTGGATCTGTGTATCAACCTCTTGCTCTATATTTGGAAAATTTTCTGCTATTACTTCCTTGAAGAGATTGTTGATCCCTTTGGTATCACTTTCTTTTCCCTCCTCTATTCCAATTATTCTTAGGTTAGCTCTCTTAAGATGGGCCCATATTTCTTCAATGTCAGATTCCTGCTGTTGGATATCTTTTTCTAGATTAGAAACTATGCATTCATTTTTGGATTGCTCATCTTCTAAGAGCGAGATTCTGTTCTCCATGTGGTCTAATCGGTTGTTTGTGCTTTGAATTGAGGCCTTTACTTCATTAATTGCATCCTTTATCTCTTTTTGGCTCTCTCTGAGTTCTTTTCGAAGCACCTCTATTATTTCTACAGTTATTTTCCTGATTTGATCTTCTAGAAATCTCTGATTTTCTGTTTTATCAGGTTCTGATGTTGTGGGGTTGTGCACATTCATTACTTCAGTGTTATTCCTCTTTCCCATGATTTCGGAGTTTTGTGCCTTCTCTGGGTTCTTCCCTTGGGTCACTATGGCTTCACTTAAGGTGCTCTGGATCTCGAGTCTGTATTATCTCAGACCCTACTACTCCTTTACTGGGTTGTATCACAGAGTCTCCGACCCAGGGAGTCAATAGAGGCTGCTTTAAACTATGGGGGGTGCCAGGTTGCACGCTCTCCTATGGTGTGATATCTCTGCCACCACCACTCCCTCACTGGGTCAAGTCCCAGGAGGCACAATACTGGGATTTCTCCTCTGTGGCCCACAATTTGACTCACTGTTCTTGAGTACGTAGATGTAGCTGTACTGGACTCGGTGAATTCACTGCTGCTGCCGCCGCCGGTGGCAATATGGCGCCTCTGCCACGCCCTCGGCCATGAGGCTGGCGTATTTTTTCTTCTCTGGTTTTGATTTCCACTCTGAATCCCTGCAGCGTGTGCTGAGCTCAGCCACTGGGAGCTTTAAATGCTGTCTGCGCCGAAAGATCCCGCCTGGCTGTTCCGCATCGGCTCACCTCGGCTTGCTGTAGCCGTCCGCTGAGTTCGCCGCTGCCGCCGGCAGTATGGCGCTGCTGCCGCGTCCTCGGGCGCGTGTGTCTCCTCTGTGGCCCTGAGCTCTGTTCTCAGTCCGCTTTCTCTCTGGAGCCTGGTGGTTTTTTTGTTTTTCTGGTGATGGTGTTTTCTGGCTATGAAAGGCGCTCTTTTTGTGGTAATGGAGATTGGTTGTTAGCGGGACTCTTAAGCCCCGCTTTTCTCGGTCGCCATCTTCCCGGAAGTGCTCAACACTGTACTTTTTGTGAGCCTTTGTTATCTCCCCAAACACACATACAATCAAAAACCTTAACAAAATTTTTCATTTTGTGGAGACTGGGTGGGAAGGAAGGAAGGCAAGGGCGCCTGGATCAGCCTCCAGCGGGCCTTGAGCTGCTTCCCCTGAGCTGCGGGTCCTAGGAGAAGCGAGTGTGTCCTGAAATGAAGGCTGGTCCTGAAATGTACCTGCTCAGAGATCTCGGCTCTGCAACACCACCGTGCTTCTTTGGTGCTAACGTGAATTTCTCTTGCCTCTGTTTCCATATTTAGCCTTTACTGAGAGGTATTGAGCTAATTTATTTATCTACTTTATTTCTAGTCATTTATTTCTAATCATTCCATGTAAAGAACTAGTGAAAAGATACCATTTAGTTATGGGCTTTAGATTCACATGGTGATTAAAAGGAAGATAAATAAATGTGCAAGAAAGTGGTTGTCCAGACCTGATGAGCTAGGAAAGGGCTGAAAATGGAGAGCAAGTGAGAAAACTTCTAGAGCATAACCTCATATAAAACTTGATTTGTTATATTAGAAAGAACATGTTGTTATATGTATGAGCTGAGGTATATCTCATTACATTTATGTAAATATTTTCTATGAAATTACATTTTAAACTTTTTTTGAATTTTCCATATATACTAAATGCAGAACAAATTTTCAGTTTTCTATGTACACGAAACTCTTATATTTTAAATAATACCTGGAGCCAGGCATGGTGGCACATGCCTATAATCCCAAGACTTGGGAGGCTGAGACAGGATGATCACAGGTTCAAGGTCAGCCTTGGCAATTTAGACAGACTCTTAGCAACTTAGCAAGACCCTGTTTCAAAATAAAATGTCTGGGGTGTTGCTCAGAAGTAGACTGCTCCTAGGTTCAACCCCCAGTACCATACAACAACAATAACAACAAAAAGATTGGAATGGCCTTCTCATATTAACATAGGCCTCTAAACTTCTGTCAATAAGAATGTCTCAAGCCGGGCGTGGTGGCACATGCTTGTAATCCCAGCGCTTGGGAGTCTGAGACAGGAGGATCACACAGGTTCAAAGCCAGCCTCAGCTACTTAGTGAGGCTCTCAGCAACTCAGTGAGACCCTGTTTCCAAATAAAGAATAAAAAATAGGGCTGGGGGTGTAACTCAGAGGTAGAATGCCTCTGGGTTCCATCCGCAGCATCAAGAAAGAAAGAAAGGAAGAAAGAAAGAAAGAAAGAAAGAAAGAAAGAAAGAAAGAAAGAAAGAAAGAAATGTGTACATGAATACACACATGAATATGCAAATTAGAGATCATGCAAATGCAATGAAATATTAAAATTGATAAATATGGATAAAAGGTACATGAGAGCTCTTGTATTATTTTTTTTTTTGAGGGTTTAGGGATGGAACCCAGGGGCATTCAACCTCCGATCTACACCCCCTGCCCTATTTTTTATTCTTTATTTTTACATAGTTTTTTTTGTTGTTGTTGTTTTTTTTTTTTTTTTTTTTTTTGTACGTGGGATTGAACTCAGGGACATTCTACTTCCGAGCTACACCTCCTGCCCTATTTTTTATTCTTCATTTTGAAACAGGGTCTCACTAAGTTGCAGAGGCTTCATTAAGTAGCTGAGGCTGTCCGCGCACCGCGATCCTCCTGTTTTCAACCTCCCAAGTACTGGGATCACAGACATGAGCCACCATACCTGGTTTTATTCTTTATTTTTGAAACAGGGCCTCACTAAGTAGCTGAGGCTGCCCATGAACCTACAATCCTCCTGTCTCCGCCTCCTGAGTACTGGGATTACAAGCATGAGCCACCATGCCAGGCTGAAACAAAATTAATTTTGTTTTAAGCCAGGGGTACATGCGCTCCCCTCCTTCTGAATCAATTGTCCTGAGAGACTTTTACTCTGGTTTGACACTGAAACATTATCTTGAGCAAGGTACCAATGACTAGGTTGAGATTAAAAAGTTTTACAACTGAGTTTTGCAAGATTTATTTGCACTTTGAGAAGAACGCTGGAGACCGACAGTCGGGAGTGGGAAGTAGACATTAAATTAATTATGTGTAATGGGAACCTGGTCTCTTTGGTTCCTCTTCTCCTGGGAAACTGGTCCAGAAAAAATAAAAAATCAGATGTGCATAGAAACATCTCCATATTATACTCAACTCTCCACCCAAGTCAGGCCAGACTGTCCTCACTGGCTGAGTCGTGAACATGTTACCCTCATGGCTTGCAGGCGCAGCCCTGTCCATCCTCGGCACCCTCTGTGCCCAGGCTCCCAGGACCTTCTCTGCTTAGTATCCACCACAGCCCGCAGGGAGCCTTTCCCACAGCCAGAGCCAGGCTGTCCAGCTGGTAGCCCTGATGCTCGCGGCTGCTGAGCACCTGTGCTGTGCTGGTCGGAACTGACATGTCCTGTAAAACGTGCATGGATTTCAAAGGGTTTTCATGAAAAAAAAAAAAGAATGTAAAACATCTCATTAATAACTTTGTATGTTGCTGAGCGTGGTGGCGCATGCTTGTAACCCCAGTGTTCTGGAGGCTGAGACAGGAAGATCGCAGTTCGCAGACAGCCTCAGCTATTACTTAGTGAGGCCCTTTGCAACTCAGCAAGACCCTGTTTCAAAATAAAGAATAAAAAGTAGGGCTGGGAGTGTAGCTCAGAGGTAGAATGCCCCTGGGTTCCATCCTCAGTACTGCAAATAATAATAATAATAATAATAATAATAATAATAATAATAATGTATGTTAGCCAGGCATGGTGGTGCACGCCTGTAATCCCATTACTTGAAAGGCTGAGATAGAATGATCACAGGTTTGAGGACAGCCTCAGCAACCTAGCAAGATTCTGTTTCAAAATAAAATTAAAAAGGGCCAGAGGTCTACCTCAGAGGTAGACTGCTCCTTGGTTGGATCCCCACTACTCCAAAAAAATATTGTATATTGCCAGCCATGGTGGTACACACTTGTAATCCCAGTACTTGGGAAGCTGAAGCAGAAGAAAGATCACAGGTTTGTGCCAGCTCCACCACTTAGCAAGACCCTGTTTCAAAATGAAAATAAATAAAAGAATCCCAGTATGTAGGAGGCTGAGACAGAAGGATACAGATTCAAAGTCAGCCTGGACAATTTAGCAAGGCCCTCCGTAACTTAGTGAGGCTCTGCTTCCAAGTAAGAAATAAAATCAGGCTGGGAGTTTAGCTCAGAAGTAAAATGCCTCTGGGTTCAATCCCCAGTGCCACAAAAATAAATAAGTAAATAAATAAATAAATGGGAAAAAAAGGGTTGGGAGTATAGCTTGGAAGCAGAATGCCCCTGGATTCAATTCACAGTACTACCACTAATAATAATAATAACAACAACAACAACAACAACAACAATGTATGTTGATGCCTATAAACATGATAATGTATATATATATATATATATATATATATATATATATATATATATATATATAGTTACAGCATATGGTTCAAATCGGTTTTTTTTTTTTTTTTTTTTTTTTTTTTTGCGGATCTGGGGATGGAACCCAGGGGCATTTGACCTCCAAGCTACATCCCCTGCCCTATTTTTATTCTTTATTTTGAAACCGGGTCTCACTGAGATGCAGAGGGCCTCACTAAGTAGCTGAGGCTGTCCGCGAACCGCGATCCTCCAGGTCTCAGCCTCCCGAATGCTGGGATTACAAGCGTGCACCACCACGCCTGGCTATTTTAACAGTTTCTTTTTTACTTGTTTGGTGTGACTGCCAGGATTGTTAATTTACATATGTGTCTCATGTTTTGTTCATAGTAGAGGGCACCTCTCAGGAGCAGCCCTTCCTCAGAGTCGCCCTGCACCGGGACTGCTTTTATCTGCACATCCACAAGGGCTTCTTACCTGGCTGGTGCCTCCAACTGGACTGTAGGCCTCCTAAAGCCAGAAGCCTTGTTCTACTTTGTGCATTTGATTGTGTGTGTGTGTGTGTGTGTGTGTGTGTGTGTGTGTGTGTGTGTGTGCTACTGGGGGTGGAACCCAGGGGCTTTTCTACCTCCAGGCTACCGTCCCAGACCTATTTTATATTTTATTTGGTAACAGGGTCTCACTAAGTAGCTGAGGCTGGCTTTGAACCCGTGCAATCCTCCCATCTCAGCCTCCCAAGCGCGGGGATTACAAGCATACGCCACCATACCCAGCTTATACATTTGATTTTTAACACCACACCTGCCAAACCTGATCAAGGGTGTTGTTGGATTAATTGTTAATATTCATTCATTTTTTTAAATTGAGGTGAAATTCTTGTAACGATAGGAACCCTTTTAAATGAACACTTGAGTGGCATCTTAAACAGTCAAAACGATGTGCAACTACCTCCTCTCCCTCGTCCCCAAATATGTTCATCACGCCCAAATAAACCCATTTCCATTAAGCAGTCAGTCCTCACGCCCTCCTCCCTGCACCCAGGAAACCTACTTTCTGTTTGCATGAACTGCCCTATTCTGCACATGTCATTTATTTATTTTTTGAGGGTCTGGGGATGGAGCCGAGGGGCATTCGACCTCCGAGCTACACCCCCTTCCCTATTTTTTATTCTTTAGTTTTTAAACAGGGTCTTACTAAATTGTGGAGGGCCCCACTAAGTAGCTGAGGATGTCCGAGAGCCGTGATCCTCCAGTCTCAGCTTCCCAATGCTGAAATTCCAAGCGTGCACCACGCCTGGCTTGCATATTTTATTTAAATGGACCATACCACAACGTGTGGCCTTTTGTGTCTGGTTTCTTTCACCTCAATGCTGTTTTCAAGGCTCATCCACATTGGAGTATATTATCAGTATTTCATTCCTTTCCTTTTTTCTTTCTTGTGGTACTGGGGGTTCAACCCAGGGGCATTTTACCAGTTTACCTCCAAACTACACCCCTACCCCTCCTTTTGTTTTGTTGTTGTTTGTTTTGTTTTTGATACTGGAGATTGAACCCAGAGGCATTCTACCTCAGAGCTACACCCTCACAATACTTTCTTTTTTTAACTGGGTCTTACTAAGTTGCTGATACTGGCTTCAAACCTGCAATCCTCCTGTCTCAGCCTCCCACATACTGGAATTACAGGCATGCGCTGCCACGCCTGGCTCCCTTTTATATTTTTATTTTGAAAAAGGGTCTCCCTGAATTGCTGACGGTCTCACACTTTAAGTTGCTGGCCTTAAACTCCCAGGTACTGAATCAAGGCGTGCACCACCCGGCTCAGCTCATTCCTTTGTAAAAATGTTTCTTCTTGCCAGGTGTGCTGTTGCACACTTGTAATCCCAGTACTTGGGAGGCTGAGAAAGAAGGAAGGCAAACTTGCAGCCCAGCCTCAGCTACTTAGTGAGGCCCTGTTTCAAAATAAAGAATAAAAAATAGATCTGAAGGTGTAGCCGGAGGTAGAATGCCCCTGGGTTCAATCCCCAGTACTGCAAAAAAAAAAAAAAAAAAAAAAAGTTTTTTCTTCTCTTCATTCTGAGCCCTCGCACCTGGAATGCGCGCTCTCTCTCTCTCTCTCTCTCTCTCTCTCTCTCTCTCTCTCTCTCTCTCTCTCTCTCTCATGCTTAGCCAAGTTAGTTCATCATTCAAGAACTAAATCAGCTGGGCGTGGTGGCCCACGCTTGTAATCCCAGCATTTGGGAGGCTGGGACAGGAGGATTGCAGTTCTCAAACAGCCTCAGCTACTTAGTGAGGCCCTTTGCAACACTGTTTTAAAAAATAAACAATTAAAACATGGGGCTGGGGGTGTGTCTCCGAGGTAGAATGCCTCTGGGTTCCATCCTCCAGACTGCAAAAAGAAAAAAGAAAAAACAAAAAGGACGAAGTCATACTTTGTTTGTGTACGCAGATCCTGTCTGTTTGCTTTGTAGTAGGGATTGGGGGGGGGGGCACTCTACCGCTGAGCTACAGCCCCAGCCCTTTTTGTCCTTTTTATTTTTAGGGTTTTTTTTTTTGTTTTTTTTTTTTTTTTTGTGCGGGCCTAGGGATGGAACCCAGTGGCACTTGACCTCCAAGCTACATCCCCTGTCCTGTTTTTTTATTCTTTATTTTGAAACAGGGTCTCACTGAGTTGCGGAGGGCCTCACTAAGTAGCTGAGGCTGTCTGTGAACGGCGATCCTCCTGTCTCAGCCTCCTGAATGCTGGGATTACAAGCGTGCGCCACCACGCCCGGCTTTTATTTTTAGTTTTGAAACATCACTGTTTTTGCTTTGAAACTGAGTCTCATTAAGTTGCTGAGGGTCTCACTAAATTGCTGAGGCTGCCATAAACCTGCGATCCTGTCTCAGCTTCCCTTGCACTGGCCTCGCAGGTGTGCACCACCGTGCCCAGCTCACAAATCCTATTTTGTTCTTCCTTTTGTGTCCCACTGTTAATCTGGTGCAAAAGGCAGAAGAGAGAGCACGCCCACCATTGCTACCACAGCTGCACACGTGGCTGGGCGAGCTCGGGGCAGAGCGCTTGCGCGTGTGCCCAGAGCCCACGGCTCAAGTCCCAGAACCACCAAAACACACACAAATACACAATTAAGCATTTATGCCTCTCCTTCTACACTAATAATTCAGGGAAGGTGCTCTAAACACAAAACTAGAATAATAACGTGGCAATCCACATATTTCTACATCTACTTTTCTTCCTAAGTGGGTCCTAGAACTGCATAATGAAGAGTCATATCTAAAAATGTCTATCGCCAGAACTCCAAGAAAAAAACCTCTGTGTTCACGCCGCGTCCAGCGCCTTCACCGGGAAATTCAGGCCACACACAGCAGCTGCTGCTCCTCTGTGACTGCGGCAGTGAGTGGCCAGGAGGCGCTGACCTTTACAATCCATTTTCTCCTTTCCTGAAAAGCCAGGGGAAGAGATTTTGGTGGGAGAATAATTTCCAATCTTAGTAGGCCTTGGAAAGAAGGGACTTTGATTACTCATTCATGCAGAGAGCATCCAGGAGAGACAGAAGAACCCGACATGAAACAGAAGCCTCTGAGTCACTGGCTAATGCTTAAATCTGAAAACCGTGACTCTGATTATGGCGCTGTTAAAGCCCACGTTAGGGGCAAGGCCGTCACATGGGCTCTCTCTTTGAACTGACTCCTTTATCTCTAGTTTGTTCTTGCCTTTACACTCTGCCAAGTGCTTAAGCTTTGTCTCAACAAGTCTGTGAGCTTTGGGAGGCGCTTTTCACCTTCATTCCCATCACCCACCTTTCTTTGTGAGTAGAATTGTTCCGCCTAGTCTCCTGTGATACAGTTGTGCTAGGCAGAGCCATGTACTCCCAGAGATGTCCTCTTCCTGCCCCCAGGACCTGCAATATGGCAAGAGGGGGATGATGGCTGCAGCTGGAAAGAAGGTTAAGACAGGAAATGGCCTGGGAGACTGAGACAGGAGGGACGCGGTTCAAAGCCAGCTTCAGCAATGTAGTGAGACTGCCAGCAATCTAGTGATACCCTGTTTTAACACAAAAAATAAAAAGGACTGGGGGTGTAGCTCAGAGGTAGAATGAGCCTGGGTTCAATCCCCAGTAACAAACACACACACAGACACACACACACACACACACACACACACACACACACACACGTGAGCACAACAGTAGATGGCTCTGGACCCTCCAGTGGGCCTGCTATACCAAATAACTGAAATTGCCAATGAATTTCTTCAATTTTTTTGGTTTTGTTTTTGTTTTCTTTTTGTTTTTTGGGGAGTGGTACTGGAGATGGAACCCAGGGGCCTTTTACCTACGGGCTATACTCCCAGACCTATTTTTATACTTTATTTTGAAACAGGGTCTCACTAAGTCACTGAGAGCCTCACTAAGTAGCTGAGGCTGGCTTTGAACCTGCACGATCCTCCTGTCTCAGTCTCCCGAGCGTGGGGATTACAAGCGTGCGCCACCATGCCCGGCTTATTCTTTATTTCAAATAGCTCTGTCTCCAGGGACTACACAAAAGAAAGTATTTTATCTACTGTCAACTGCTAACCATTAAGAAATAGTTTTGTGGTTTGTTTTTTTTTTTTTTTAATCAAGAACTTCCAGTTTAAAAACAAAAAGCCTTCATGGTCCGCCAACCTTTGACTTGCCCTCGGTCGCTGCGCCTCTCCTTGATGTGAGGCCGGGGCCAGAAGATAAAAACGGCAATGTGATCACTGTGTCTCCCTAAACAAAACGAAGGTTTTATTACACCAGAATTGAACACATCCAACTTACTTAGAAACAGAGGTCGCTAATTTGACCACAAATTAGCCAGAACCGAATCAGCTACAAAAGGCAAGCATACTTAACACTTACAGTAAGTTTCTCCTAAACTGAAAAGCTTTTTTTAATTATAAAAGTTACATATGTTGTAGAAAGCAAACAGAAGTACACAGATTATTTGCTCTGCATTACACAAAACCAATGAATATTTTCATTACTAATTTACTCATCGGTGTTTGAAAATTGATTCGCTTCCGTCGTGAATAATGCATCCCCATCCCTGTCCCTTTCTTCGTGCTTGCTTCACGGGCTATAGAAGGAGCTCCAAAGGGCTGTGTGGCCACCGGCAGGACGCTGGCCAGTTCTGCTCTATGCATTTCCATTTCACAGACCACTTATTCCCACTCCTCATTAATACAACTAAAATCTAAATCAGTACTCCAATTTTACCTGAACCCCAACCACGACTTCTGAAAATGGTCATGTAAACGTGCTTTAGTGAAAAATCACACTTAGTAAAATGTCCATGTTGCCACATTTTCCACATATTCTATACCCAGAAATCTTTCACTACATAAAGTTTACGTTCCAGGCGAGCTCATTCTCACACTCGATGCCCGTCTGCTCTAGAATAAAGTAGGTATGCAGTGGGCTTTATGTAAGTGACTCTGAAGGATACAGCACAGAAATGCTGTGAGAGCAGTTACCAGTTATGCAGCTTGTTCTGAAAGTTGAATGAAATCGCACAGATATCCTAAATGCGCTTTTGAGTAAATTTCTCAGCCACTGGCCGAGCGTCGTCGCACACATCTGCAATCCCAGTACTTGGGAGGTTGAGACAGAAGGATCACAGGTTCCTGGCCAGCCTCAGCAATTTAGTGAGGCTCTCAGCAACTTAGCAAGACCCTGTTTCCAAATTAAAAAAATAAAATAGGGCTAAAGGTATAGCTCGGAGGTAGAATAATGCCCCTGAGTTTAATCCCCAGTACATAAATAAATAAATAAATAAATAAATAAATAAGGCTGAGAATGTAGCTTGGAAGAAGAATGCTCCTGGAATCAATCCACAGCGCCCAAAAATAAATAAATAAATAAATAAATAAATAATCCTCAGCTACCATAGAAGCTTGTGTAGCTGTTTCCAGCACATTCTGGCACAACATGTATGTTATGAGCCATAGATAGATAGATAGATACACATATTAGACATACATATATATTCATACACATAAATACACATCACAACTTTAAATGACTGGAAAGACACCTCCCCATTAGTCTCCTCTTGCAGGAAAAGAATGCACAAGTATTTGCTAGCACTGAATGAGCTGTTCATTTAAATTACAGAAAAAGATACATCAGCTGAATATAGTGGCACACACCTATAATCCCAGTACCTGGGAGCTGAGACAGGAGGATTACAGGTTTGAGACCAGCCTTAGCAATTTAGCAAGACCCTGTTTCTTTTCTTTTTTTCTTTCTTTCTTTCTTTTTCTTTTTTTTTTTTTTTTTTTTTTTTTTGGTGGTACTGGGGTTCCTGAAAAAGCCCTTCTACCTCCGGGTTACACTCCCAGACCTATTTTTATATTTTTATCTGGAAACAGTGCAGCTGGCTTTGAACCAGTGTGGTCCTCCTGTCCCCGCCTCCCAAACACGGGGATTACAAGCGTGCGCCACTACGCCCGGTTAAGACCCTGTTTAAAAAAAAAAAAAAAAAAAAAAGGGAGCCTGGTCTGGTGGTTCAGCTTGTAATCCCAGCATTTGGGAGGCGGAGACAGGAGGATCGCAGTTCATGGACAGCCTCAGCTACTTAGTGAGGCCCTTTGCAACTCAGTGAGACCCTGTTTCAGAATAGAGACTAAAAAATACGGCTGGGGGTGTAGCTCAGCGGTAGAATGCCCCTGGGTTCCATCCCCAATATTGCAAAAAATAAAAAAATAATAAATTAAAAAATAAAAAATGGGAGCCGGGCGTGGTGGCGCACGCTTGTAATGCCAGCATTCAGGAGGCTGAAACTGGAGGATCACAGTTCATGGACAGCCTCAGCTACTTAGTGAGGCCCTCTGTAACTTAGTGAGACCCTGTTTCAAAATAAAGAATAAAAAAATAGGGCAGGGGTATATAGCTCGGAGGTCAAATGCCTCTGGATTCCATCCCCAGACCCGCAAAAAAAAAGGGGGAGGGGAGAATGCAGGAGGGTGTATGGCTCGGAGGTAGAATGCCTCTGGATACCATTTGTAGGACCAAGAAGAAAGAAAAGAAATGATTCGTTATCTACACATGAGCGTAGTGAAGTCTTGGAGGGGCCACAGTGAAGCTCATCAGTCAGGTGGGAGAACTGAAATTTTACTTGCTGACAAATATTGAAATAGTGCCATGGGATAGGAAGCTCCCTTAAAACTAGTAAATGTGGGATTACAAAATCAAAATAGTGCACATCTGAAAAGTGAATAAATAGATGCCAAGGGCGAATGAGTCACAAGCACATGAGTCGGAAGAGGTTGGATTCAGCAGACCAGAGAGGCATGCCGTGCAGCTTAATCCCGTCACATGATCTGCCCCAGGGCCCTGGACTTCGTCAAAATAAAAAGTGGGGTGCAGCCGAGCCCAGAACACTGGTGCTCTCCGTGGATGGGGCCGGAGGAGTTCCAAGTTAAACAAGCGCTGCCTGCCTCGGCCTCGGAGAATTCAGCATGGAACATCTCTACTGCGTCCTGGGGTTTCTGTTTCTGGCTGCGAGACTGCCACTTGATGCCGCCAAAAGTGAGTAGCACCGTTTCCATGTCTGACCTCTCCTCTGGCTGTCGTCTAAAGCTATGGGGCCCTCTGAGCTCGGCTGGACCGAATGGCCACAGCGACTCTGGCTCCTTTCTCCTACAAACTGTTGGAATGCTGAAACTACAGCAAAATGTCTCCAGACCCATTCTCTGCTTCAGGCTCATGGAAAGTAAAAACCAAGATGCCTCAAGGAGTTCTTTTTCTTGTTCGTTTGTTTGTTTGTTTGATTGGTTGATTTGATTGTTTTGTGCACAGAGTTGAATCCTGGGGTATTCTACCTCCAGGCTACAGCCCCAGCCCTTTTTATTTCCTGTTTTGAAGCACAGTCTAAGTTTCTAAGTTGCTGAGTCTGGCTGCGATCCTCCTTTCTCCGTTTCCCCACTACTGGGATTACAGGCATGCTTTTTCCCTTATAATTGCCAGCTAGACAGTGATTGCAGAGGGAAGATGGTCTCTGTCCTGGGAATAAAGCAATGCTACCAAGTAAACTTTGCCTGGCTTCCACCCACCATGGTGGAGACCTCAGATGATACTGGGATGCCAAATCTGGAGACAGGCTCCACACCCCACTGCACAAGCTCTTGCTAACCCTGCTGATCTTTCTCTGGAGACCTGCAGGAGCTTGCTGCCCCTACAAGGACGGAAGAGCTGGTGCTTGCTTCTCTGCCCTGGATACGGTGTCAGAATGGGGCACTTTTAACATTGTTGATGCCCAATCTCTGAATGAGACATCTTTGGGAGTGGGGTCAGAGCATCCTTCTTAAAAACTCCTCTTGTCCTTTGAGTGTGCAGCCAGGGTTGAGAACCACAGAGCTAGAGCCCCTTCTCCTCGAGAGAGTCAGTGTACAAGGAACCCCCCGCAGCACCTGGTCCACGCCACCTCCCGCCAGTAGGGCAGCGGCATTCCAGGGTCCTGGTTTCTGCCGGACAATTCCATGGGGGAGATAGCAGAGACCCACCCTGGGGCCAGCAGCTGCTGCTGGTGTGTGGTCACCATGCCAGCTCAGCTGCTCGGCTTTCTTCTTTCAATTGTGCCCACCGCCACCTCCGTGGGGCAGTGACCTACCCGTGCACCAGTGGAGAACCTGGAGCCCAGGTCGCAGGGGCAGGGGCGCCGCTGGGAACCAGGTCCTGTTCCACAGTGCTGTCAGGGGCGGATGCCGGCGGTTTGGACCTGGGAGTCCCCACAGGGACAGCTGTGGGCCGGGGAGGAGTGCCTGGAGCCTGGAGGGCACAAGGACTGTCCGCTTCCTAGTCCTAGAAAGAGGCCACCTAGAGGGCAAGAAACTCGCCCCAGGCCACACAGCTGCTAGTTGGAAGGGGAATCCATGTGGACCTATCCTTCCTGTCAGGGTAGGAGAACGGACTTGGGGGTCCCTGTCCGCAGTGCAGGGCCCGAATGACTTGGCTTCACCGAGCTTTCACTTCTTCGTATGAACAACTGGGTAACAGGGTTTCTTTTGAGATCAGCTATCGAACAGTGCTTGGAGATGTGCTTGTTGGAAATTGTGACAGGCCTGCACCGCCCTCAGTGGACCTTCAGGGCCGACTCCCTAGGAGTCTGCAGTCCTGAAGAAAGGGAGAAAACACAGGTCAGTGGTGGCCACCCGTCTGATCCCAGCCTCCTTCCAACAGCACTGCTTTGCTCTGCTCAGTAAAACAGATGAGCCAAAGACTGGACCTGCACTTTCAGTTTGAGGCATCCTCAACCCATCAGGCAGGGTTACAAAATCAGGACACTCTTGGATTCCTCTTGCCCTATGCCAAATATTCTGGCCAGAAGAAAAAAGGCAAATAGCATTTAGCAGTATGTCAAACACCAAAGAATTCCTTGCCACTTGGTAATCATGTCTCCAGTAAAAGAAGAGACAGAAGAGGGGTGGGGCGGTGCCACCTCTGATCCCAATACTTGGGAGGCTGAGACGGAAGGATCGCAGGTTTCCCGACAGACTCAGCAACTTAGCAAGACCCTCCACAACTTAGTGAGACCTCTGTTTCCAAATGAAAAATAAAATAGGACTGGGCTGTATAGCTCAGCCCCTGGGTCAATACCCAGTGCCACACACACACAAATATTTTCCCCATTGTGGTTTGAATGTGAATTTCCCTGTTGGCTAAGGATATTGAGTAGCTTCTCGTGTATTTATCTGCTGTCTGAGCATCCTTTTGTTTATCCATTCACGTCCATGTCTACCACCCATTTCCTTTCTGTCCATCTGGCTTTGTTTTTTTGTTTTTTGTTTTGTTGTTGTTTTTGTACTTGAGATTGAACCCAGGGGCACTCTCCCTCTGAGCCATGCCCGCTGCCTCACTTTTTATTTTGAACCAGATTCTCACTAGGAATTCTCACTTCAAACCTGCCTCAGCCTCTCAAGTACTGGGTTACAGGCATGCACAACCGTGCCTGGCTTTTATTTACTCCTTTTCTAATTGAATTGTTTTTTAATGTCAAATTTTAAAAGTTCTTTATATATTCGGGATACTCGTCCTTTGTTGGAAACGTGGTACACAAATAATTTCTCCTAGTCTGCAGTTCTCCCTTTCATCCTCTATCCATGGAGTTTCACAGAGCAAAAATTATTTGTTTTAATAAAGTCCAAGCTCAAATGTTGGCACACTTCTGTAATCCCAGGGTTTGGGAGGCCGAGACAGGAGGATTGCAGGTTCAGACAGCCTCAGCAACGCAGTGAGTCTCTCAGCAGTCTAGTGAGACCCTGCTTCAAAACAAAAATAAAATAGAGCTGAGGGTGTAACTCAGAGGTAGAATGCTCCTGGGTTCAGTCCCTAGTACCACAAACATAAATAAATAAGATCCAACATAACGGGTTTTTTCTTTATAAATTATATACCCTTTGATATCTAAGAATTGTTGTCTCACTGTAAATCCTGAAGATTTAATCCATGCTATCACTTTTTTTCAGCACATTTAATTGAAACGCCTATGTGTTCAGCCGGGCGTGGTGGCGCACGCTTGTAATCCCAGCATTTGGGAAGCTGAGACAGGAGGATCGCGGTTCGCGGACAGCCTCAGCTACTTAGGCCCTCTGCAACTTAGTGAGACCTTGTTTCAAAATAAAGAATAAAAATAGGGCAGGGGGTGTAGCTTGGAGGTCAAATGCCTCTGGGTTCCATCCCCAGACCCGCAAAAAAAAAAAAAAAAGCCTACCTTTTCTTTACTGGATAATTTCTAAATCTTTGTCAAAAGTCAGTAGGGCACACTTGCGCAGGCCTATTTCTGGGTTCTTTATCCTGGCCCCTTGACCTATGTGTCTATCCTTTGTCGTCCTCCTTTTATGTCTGTATTTTTCCTGACTTCTAACACTTAAAATCAGAGGAGAAATCTGCGTTTTGATTATATTTCTGGAAACATAAAGTTTCTCTTAGGATCTGAGGAAGAAGACTCTTTGGAACAGTGGAAAGAAGTAGTCTGGGAATAATGAAAGATGTGAATCCTCATTTCTATCCGATTAAAGATGACCCCAGGTGAGCCGTGTCATTCTCTAGGCCTGAACGCGCTCATCTGTAAGTGGAAGGGGTTGGAGCTAAATACTTTTAGCTCTTTCCATGTGATTCCGTTCAAAGTGGATTTTCACTTATAAACATTCATTGATAAACATACATTTCCTTTCCTCATTTTGGATCTGTTTTTAAATAGGAACAATCCAACAGAATCACAGGACATTTGGGTTTTATCTAATTTGTTTATCCATTCATTTATTTATTTATTGTGGTAACTGGGGGGATTAAACCCAGGGGCCATTTTACCTCCAAGACACATTTCCAGCACTTTTTTTTTTTTTGTCTTGAAATAGTATCTTGCAAGGTTGCTGGGGAGTCTTGCTAAGTTGCTGAGGCTGTTTTGAAACTGAACGTCCTGTTTGAGCCTGAATACTGCGCCACTCTGTCTGGCAAGTTTTGTCTAATTTGAAGGCCCAGAGCAAGCACGTGGTGTGAGGTCGACAGCCTGTTTGGCGGCAGAACCAACGCTAGATGCCGGGCACCATGGCTCCTAGTTCAGTAATAAAAAGGGAAAGTCACACTGCTTCCTCCTCCTACAAGAGAGGAGGAAGAGAACAGAGATGCTGCTGAGCACGGTGACACGCACCTGTAATCCCCGCACTTGGGAGGCTGAGACAAGAGGATCAGGCTCGAGGCCAACCTCAGCAGTTGAGCAAGACCCTTGGCAAGTTAGTGAGATCCTGTTCCAAAACAAGATAAAAAGGGCTGGAGATAAGCTTGATGGGTTCAATGCCCAGTACAAAAATAAAAGGAAAGAAAATGGCTGTAACCCCAGTACTTGGGAGGCTGAGACAGGAGGATCACAGGTTTGAGGTCAACCTCAGAAACTTAGACCCTGTCTTATTTTATTTTATTTTATTTTTGGTGGTACTGGGGTTCCTGGAAGCCCTTCTACCTCCGGGCTACACTCCCAGACCTATTTTTACATTTTTATTTGGAAACAGGGTCTCCTAAGCCAGCGCGCGCGGCTGGCTTCGAACCTGTGCGATCCTCCTGTCTCTGCCTCCCAAGCGCGGGGATTACAGGCGTGCGCCACCACGCCCGGCTAGACCCTGTTTTAAAATAGAACTAAAATAGGGCTGGGAGGTAAAATTCACTGAGGAAGGAAGGAAGGAAGGAAGGAGAAGAAGAGCAAGAGGAGGAGGAGAAGAAGAGGAAGAAAAGGAGGAGGAGGAAGAGGAGGAGGAGGAGGAGGAAGAGGAGGAGGAGGAAGAGGAGGAAGGTATTAGTGGCATGCATTGACTATGGCTTCCCTGAGCACCTCCTAACGACCATATACCAGGATAGGTCTATTCCTGGACTTAAGAGAAGACAGTGTCTGGTGTCTAAGAGTTCATGAACAGGGCTGTGTGAATTGTTAAGAAAACAACTTAGGACAGCACATGATTCTGATTGGCTGAGGGTTATAGGCAATTAACTTTTGGCCAGGGGTAGCAAAATAGGGCGAGGAGGCACCTTCTGTCCAGAGGGGGCAGCACTAGGGCAGCAGCTCAGGAATGACGTCAGAGTGGGCATAGAGGAGCCCAGCATGGGAGGCTGAGACAGGAGGATCTTCACAGCCAGCCTCAGCAACTTAGTGAGACTCTGTTTCAAAATGAAATAGGGCTGGGTATATCTTGGCAGTAGAATGTCCCTGGGTTGCGCGCGCGCACACACACACACACACACACACACACACACTCACTCTGACTGCTTCCTCCTAGTTGTGTCCTCCTAGTTACACATGCCTGTCACAGCTTCACACATCACGCATTACACTACCATCTTTAAGACAATCCTAAAGAGAAAGAGAAAAAAAAGTTTATTTTTCTCACATGTCTCTTTTTATAAAGGAGGAAAATCTTTCCCAGCATCTCAGAGTAGACTTCCTCTCAGCTGTCTTTGGCCAGGATTTACTCATCTGCTGCTGCCCAAACTGAAAGGGAAGCTGGGAAAGTGTGTGCGACTCTGATCTGTTATAGTAGAGGCCCTGCCAGCCAGAGCAGCGGAGGAGCGCAGCGCGGGAAGTGGCTGCTGGGTAGCAACCAGCCAGTCAGCAACAGTCGTGGAGAACACAGGATCACCAGAGTTGTCAGGCAAAGCCCAAAGCAAACCTCAACTCAAGACTGGAAAGAGTTTTAAACAAATTACAATATTATAAACTCTAGAGCAAACCACTCAGAATAAGACACACACCTAAAATCCCAGCACTTGGGAGGCTGAGACAGGAGGATTGCAGGTTCGAAGCCAGCCTCGGCAACTCAGTGAGGCCCTCAGCAACCTAATGAGATCTTGTTTCCAAATAAGAAACAAAATTGGGCTGGGAGTGTAGCTTAGAGGTAGAATGCCTCTGGGTTCAGTCCTCAGTAACACACACACACACACACACACACACACACACACACGCAAGGGGAGATAAAGCCAGACAAGCCGGCAGTGGAGATAAAATGGAATACTAAAAAGTACAGGAAAAGAAGAAAAAAGAGGGGGAAAAACAGATGAGACAAATAGAAAACAAATAACAAAGTAGTAGACATAGTCCCACAGTACTTCAAATACAATGTAGAGATTATCAGAGTCTATTTACAAAAACACAGCTGGCTACATATCTCCAAGAAAGTCACTCCAAATATAAAAATGCACACAGGTGAAAAGAGAAAGTACGCCGGGCGTGGTGGTGCATGCCTGTAACCCCAGCATTTGGGAGGCTGAAACAGGAGGATCTGGGCTCACAGCCAGCCTCAGTTACTTAGTGAGGCCCTTTGCAATTCAGTGAGACCCTGTTTCAAAATAAAGAATAAAAAATAGGGCTAGAGGTGTAGCTTGGAGGTAGAATGCCCCTGGGTTCCATCCCTAGCACCACACACACACACACACAAAAAGTGAGAAAGTGGAAAAGGATAAACCAGTTAAACACTAAGCATTAATATCAAAGTATTTTTCAGGACAAGGATTTATTACTAGGGATAAAAAGGATCAATCCTAATGAGGAAAAAGGGTCGATTCGCCCAGAAACTTTAACAATTGTAAACGCATGTATACCTAATAAGAGAGTTTCAAAATACATAAAGCAAGACTGACGGAAGTGAAAGAAATCAGCAAATTGACAGATTTATATAAACAATTATAGTCAAAGATTTTAAGATTCCTCTCTCAACAACTGAAATTACAAGTAAAAAAATTAATAAGAACATGGAAAATTTGAAAAATGCTAGACATAAATTATGAGTGTTTGTGTGTGTTCCTGGGGACAAAACCCAAGACCTTACTCATTCTAGGTAAGTGCCTTACCACTAAGCTACAACCCCAGCCCAAAGGACATTTAAAAAAACCCCACAATACTATGCCCAGCAAATATAGACTACACAAGCACATATGAAATAGTTGCCAAGATACACTATATTCCAGCTATAATATATCGTTTTTCACTGGGATCTACTAATATGTGCCTCTTGGATTCGGACTCATCTCTGAATTGGGCATCAAGTCTTCCTAATG
Source organism: Muscardinus avellanarius (assembly GCF_963383645.1). Taxonomy (NCBI): domain Eukaryota; kingdom Metazoa; phylum Chordata; class Mammalia; order Rodentia; family Gliridae; genus Muscardinus; species Muscardinus avellanarius. The sequence continues at coordinate 28,056,751 of NC_137795.1, read as the reverse complement.
GCAGCGTACCAAATTCAAATATTCAGAGGAGATGTACTGAGAAGCCAAGTGATTGCTACGAAATATTGGCTTCAAATCTCTTGGATTCTTTTAAAATACATTAAGGAGACAGACTACAAATGCTGTATTCAAAGTATGTCCAGTCGACTTGTTGGTGGTAGTGGTGGTGCTGATGGTGTGTGTGTGTGTGTGTGTGTGTGTGTGTGTGTGTGTGTGTGTGTGTGTGAAATACTAAGGGGCATTCTACTTCTGAGCTACACTCTCAGTCCTCTTTTATTTTTTTTTTTTGAAACAGGGTCTCTCTAGGTTGATGAGAATCTCACTTCTTGCTGAAGCTGTCCTTGAGCCTGTGATCCTCCTGTCTTGGCCTCCCAAGTACTGGGATTACAGAAATGTGTTACCAAGGGCTGGGCATGGTAGCACACGCTTGTAATCCCAGCATTCAGGAGGCAGAGACCAGAATACCGCAGTTTGCCGACAGCCTCAGCTACTTAGCAATGCCCTTTGCAACTCAGTGAGACCCTGTTTCAAAAATAAAGAGACTAAAAACAAAATTAGGGCTGGGGTTGTAGCTCCAAAGTACAGTGCCCCTGGGTTACATCCTCAGTACTGAAAAGAAGAAGGGGGAGGAAGAGGAGAAGGAGGAGAAAGAGGCGGAGGAGGAGGAGAGGAAGAAGTGTGCCACCACCACACTCAAAATCCAGTCCTTTAAAAAAAATTTTTTTTTTAAACAGTGTCTCCCTAGGTTGCTAAGAGTCTTACTACATTGCAGAGGCTGGTCTTGAACCGCAATTCTCCTGTCTCAGCTCCCCAAATACTAGGATTACAGGCATGTAGAATTGTTTTTTTTATTTAAAGCACCCTCTATTTACTTGGCATATGGATATATTATGTGTTTTCCAACAGTATGAAATGACATCTTCTTTTTGTGTGTGTGGTACTGGGGGTGGAAGCCAGGGGCATTCTATCTCTGAGCTATACCCCCAGCCCTGTGTTTTATTCTTTATTTTGAAACAGGGTCTCACTGAGTTGCAAAGGGGCCTCACTAAGTAGCTAAGGCTGTCCTCGAACCACGATCCTCCTGTCTCAGCTTCCTTCCCAGATGCTGGGATCACAAGCATGTGCCACCACGACATCTGTTACATTAGGTACTAAATGAGAGAATAGACAGAATAATCTGCTTTCTGACACAGGCTTTCACGATGTGCTGGGTGATGAGAGATATCCTGGTTCCATGAGGGAGCACAGCCAATTAAATGGCTGGTCTTCTGATGAAAACGACTGGAATGAAAAGCTCTACCCGGTGTGGAAGAGGGGCGACTCAAGATGGACCGACTCCCGGAAAGGTAAGTCCAGAGTTCAAGCCACACACCCGGGTTCCCAACTCCGGGGATGTTATAGAGAGCAGAGCCTTTTATTTATTATTATTGGTCCAAGCAACACCCCCAGCCCAATTTTTTATTCTTTATTTTAAAACAGGGTCTCACTGAGTTGCAAAGGGCCTCACTAAGTAGTAGCTGAGGCTGTCCTAGAACCGTGACCCTCCTGTCTCAGCCTCCTGAATGCTGGGATTACAGCGTGCGCCACCGCGCCCAGCAGAGCAGAGCCTTTTAGACCAGCCAGCTCCTTTCCTTCAGTGACAGTGCTGTCATTGCCACGCATGTGCCACCTGGCTTTGGCAATCTTTCCTTTAGCCCAACATTTTTATTTTCTAAGCCACAAAGTAAGTATAATCTTAGAAATTTCCAAGTTTGTAGCTCTTGGTATTATTTGGAGGCAAGCAGGTTTAGCCTCAAATCTCTTTAGCCAGCGTGGGAATGGCCATCATTAGAAGGCCGGTGAGTATGGACCTCTTTTTTTTTTTTTTTTTTTTTTTTTTTTTTTTTTTTTTTTTTTGCAGTACTGGGGATAGAACCCAGGGCACTCTACCTCCGAACAACACCCCAGGCTTATTTTTTATTCTTCATTTTGAAACAGGGTCTCATTGAGTTGCAAAGGGCCTCACTAAGTAGCTGAGGCTGTTCACAAAACTGAATCCTCCTGTCTCAGCCTCCCAAATGCTTGGGTTAAAAGGATGCACCACTAGCCCGGCATGACCTTGTCTTTTGATTGACTAAAAAATGTGGTTTAAGGAGCCGGGCGTGGTAGCACACGGTTGTAATCCCAACATTTGGGAGGCTGAGACAAAAGGATCATGGTTCGAGGACAGCCTCAGCTACTTAGTGAGACCCGTTGCAACTCAATGAGACCCTGTTTCCAAATAAAGAATAAAAAATAGGGCTAGAGGTATGGCTCGGAGGTGGAAAGGCCCTGGATTTCACCCCCAGTATCAGAAAAAAAAAATATATATATATATATGTATATATATATGTGTGTGTGTGTGTGTGTGTGTGTGTGTGTGTGTGTGTGTGTGTGTATATCATCATGGCTTAGGTTGGGCGTGGTGACGCATGCCTGTAATCCCAGTACTCAGGAGGATGAAATAGGAGGACTATGGGTTTGAGACCAGCCTCAGCAACCTAGCAAGACTTTGTTTCAAAATAAGAAAGAAATAAAAAGGGCCAGGGGTGAGACTGTGAGGTAGAATGCCCCTCCCTGCATTCAATCTCCAGCACCAAAAAAATAAAGATAAAAAGGTGTGGCTTAAGCCAGTCGTGGTGGTGCATGCTTGTAATACCAGTACTTGGGAGGCTGAGACAGGAGGACTGCGGTTCAAGTACAGGCTCAGCTACTTAGTGAGGCTCTCACAATTTAGTGAGATCCTGTTTCCAAATAAAGAATAAAAATAGGGCTAGGGGTATAACTCGGAGGTAGAATGCTCCTGAGTTTCATCCCCAGCACTGCAAAAAGAAAAAAAAAATTTTTTTTTGGCTTAGCTTGATGTGACCAGCCTGGACAATTTAAGAAGTCTCTGTCTCAAATAAAATAAAAATGTTTGAAGAGGCATATGGGTCCTCTAAGCCTTAGCAATGGCTTTTTTTTGGTGGTACTGGGAGTGGAACCCAGAGGCTTTCTACCTCCGGACTATACTCCCAGACCTTTTTCTTTTTTACATTTTAATTGGAAACGGGGTCTCACTAAGTTGCTGAAAGCCTTACTAAGTAGCTGAGGCTGGCTTGGAACCCGTGCGATCCTCCTGTCTCAGCCTCCCAAGCGCGGGGATTATAAGCGTGCGCCACCACGCCCGGCCCTTAGCAATGGCTTTAACTTTAAATGTATATTTACGGGTAAAAGGAGAGACTAGCTCTGAGCTTCACTCTGTGTTGCCCTAGGAAGCCGTGTGCAGGCGATCCTGACCAGCGACTCCCCCGCACTGCTGGGCTCAAACATAACCTTTGTGGTGAACCTGGTATTCCCCAGATGCCAAAAGGAAGATGCCAGTGGCAACATAGTCTATGAGAAGAACTGCAGAAACGGTAAGAACCATTCTCCTGAGCCACTGGAGATCCCTGAGCGTGGCTCTAACAGGCACAAGTGTCAGCGCCACCCCCTCCCCAGTGAATGACAAGGGGGGGGGGGTCCTCCCGCCCCTCATCAGCATCAGCAAGATCTTTCAGCACACTGGCTTTCTCTGGTGCTGGGACCCTCTTAGAAAACAACATTGCCACACTCAGCTTTTTCTTGGTGTTCAGTTGATTGGACAGAGAAGACCTCATTGAGTCTCTGGTTTTGATTTGAATTGCTTGCAATTTTTTTTTTTTTTTTTTTAGCAATTTAAAGAATAGCCACCTTGCCGGGCACGGTGGTGCACACTTATAATCCCAGCATTAGGGAAGCTGAGACAGGAGGTTCGCGGTTTGTCGACAGCCTCAGCTACTTAGTGAGGCTCTTTGCAACTCAGTGAGACCCTGTTTTAAAATAAAGAATAAAAAAAATAGGTCTAGGGGTGGGTGTAGCTCGGAGGTAGAATGTCTCAAGGTTCTATCTCCAGTACTGAAAGAAAAAAAATAGCCACTTTGACAAATGTCTGCTGATTGGCTTAATATCTGCTAGCCAGTATTTCTGAAGCATTGCTGTGCGGTTGACACAAACGCTAAAAAATGTGTATTTGAGTGTTACTTTGCTCTTGGTTAAAGAAATAAATTAGTTATTTTTACATGTTAAAAAGTACAAATATAAGCCAAGCGTGGTGGTACACACTTGTAATCCCAGCATTTGGGAGGCTAAGACAGGAGGATCACAGTTCATGGACAGCCTCAGCTCTTAGTGAGGCCCTCTGCAATCCAGTGAGACCTGTTCAAAATAAAAAATAAAAAATAGGCTGGGGGTGTTGTTCAGAGGTAGAGTGCCCCTGGGTTTCATCCCCAGTACTGCAAAATAAATAAATAAATAAATAAATAAATAAATAGTACAAATATAAGCCCAGTGTGGTGGCACTCACCTGTAATCCTAGTACTTGGGAGGCTGAGACAAGAGGATTGCAAGTTTGAGGACAGCCCCGGAAACGTAGCAATCTAGCAAGATTCTGTTTCAAAAACAAAAAAATAAAACAGGCTGGTGGTGTAGCTGAGTATTAGAATGCCCCTCATTCAGTCCTCAGTAATACACACACACACACACAGAGAAATATATCAAGGAAAGGTACGATACGCGCAGCTAATTGCGCTGGGTGTGGTGTTGCATGCCAGCAATCCCAATATTTGGGAGATTGAGACAGGAGGATTGCAGGTTTGCTGCCAGCCTCAACAATTTAGTGAGGCCTTCCGCAACTTAGTGAAATCTTTTCTAAGTAAAAAATAAAATAGGGCTGGGGTGTGACTCAGAGGTAGAATGCCCCTGGGTTCAATCTCTAGTGCCACAAAAAATTAATTAATTAACTAATTAATTAATTAAATAGGGCTGGGGTGTAGCTCGGAGGTAGAATGCCCCTGGGTTCCATCCCCAGCATCACACACACACACACACACACACACACACACACACACACACACACACACAAAAAAGGAATAAGGAAACACTCAAAGACTAATGGGCTTATGTCCAAAGGATATGGGAGCCAGCCTTGAAGGGGTTTCTACTGGCCTTATTTGGGACAATTTAAGAATAAAAAGGAAGCTGAGTAAGGAGACACAGCCTGTAATCCCAGTACTGGACAGGTGGAGACAGGAGGGTCACAGGTTCAAAGCCAGCAACACATGGTAATTTAGGGAGACCCTGTTTCAAAATAAAAAGGCCTGGAGGTGTTTCTCAGAGGTAGAATGCCCCGGGTTTAATCTCTAGTATAAAGAGAAGGAGGAGGAGAAGGAGGAGAAGGAGGAGGAGGAGGAGGAGGTGGAGGAGGAGGAGGAGGAGGAGGAGGAGAGAGGGGGGAGAGAAAAAGAATAATAACATATACTAATAAAATGTTTTCTTTTTTTATACTTTTATTGGTGCATTATAGTGTCACAGTATATCAGTGACAGCTAGGCAGAGTAGTGAGTACCTGTAATCCCAGTAGTTAAGAGGCTGAGACAAGAGGATCAGTTTTGAAGCCAGCCTCAGCAGGTAGAGTGTCCCTAGGTTCAGTCCCCAGCAGCACACACACACACACATACACACATCAGAGACACAAATAAAACAGAGTAAATGGACTGATTACAAATATAAAAGATATAAACCCAGCATGGGGGTGCACTCTTGTAATCCCAACATTTGGGAGGCTGAGGCAGGAGGATCGAGGTTTGTGGACAGCCTCAGCTACTTAGTGAGGCCCTTTGCAACTCAGTGAGATCATGTTTCAAAATAAAGAATAAAAAATAAGGCTAGGGGTGTAGCTCAGAGGTAGAATGCCCCAGTACTGCAATAAATAAATAAGGTATTATTAATTGTTTAAAATTAAAAAACATGCTGGGCATGGTGGAGCCTGTAATCCCAGTACTTGGGAGGCTGAGATAGTACTTGGGAGGATCGCAGGTTCAAAGCCAGCCTCATTAATTCAGTGAAGCTCACATCAATTTATTTATTTATTTATAATTTAATATATTTTTATTGGTGCATTGTAGTCAAACATCACAATGGAATACAAGACTTGTGAGGATATACAAGCACACATCATCCAATTAGCCTTTATTCTATCCCCATCCCATTCCCTCCCCCTCCCTCTATCCCATGCTTGATTTAGTGATTAACTTTGATATATTTGTTTATGTACATCATGTGTTTTGTTTTGTTTTTGTTTTTGTTTTTTGGTGGTACTGGGGTTCCTGGAAGCCCTTCAACCTCTGGGCTACACTCCCAGACCTATTTTATATTTTTTTATTTGGAAACAGGGTCTCTTAAACCAGCATGGCTGGCTTCGAACCTGCGCAATCCTCCTGTCTCCGCTTCCCAAATTCGGGGATTACAAGCGTGTGCCACAACGCTCGGCTTCATCATGTGTTTTAAAGAGATTCCATCTTCCCCCATCCCATCCCCTCTGACTGGTCACCTTAATTGCTCCTCTATAGGGCCCTTTCTTCAACTAGATCTCCTCCTATTACCCACTTCTTCCTAGTTTTTGCAAATTAGGGAAAGCATCTGTTTTTGGTTTTTTTTTTTCCCCTGTGATATTTCTCTGTGTATGCCACATTGCAAGTTCTGATCCCACTCTTGAAGGCCCCGGCACCAGCCTGGCCACCTGGCCAACTCTGATCCCGGCCTTGCTGGCTCCAGCACTGGCCTTGCCTCATGGCAGGCTCTGAGCCCGGCCTCAGAGGCCCCAGCACCAGCCTTGCCTTAAAGCAAGCTCCTAATCTGGCCTCGCTGGCTCTAGCTACAGCCTCACCACATGCCAGGCACCGATCCCTGCCTTGGTGACCCCAGCACCAGCCTCGCCACATGGCAGGCTCCGATCCCGGCCTTCAAGGCCCCAGCACCAGCCTTGCCTCATGGCAGGCCCAGATCCCTGCCTCACTGGCCCAGGCACCGGCCTCACCCCTTGACAGGCTCCAATCCCAGCCTCACTGGCCCCGGCACTGGCCTAGCCACCTGGCAGGCTCCTATACTGGCCTCTGAGGCCCTGGCACCAGCCTTGCTGTGCATCAGGCTCTGGTCTCTGTCACTATGAGCAGGTCGTCTACAGACTTATTTTTTATATATTTTTATTTGGAAACAGGCTCTCTTAAGCCAGCGAGGCTGGCCTTGAACCTGCGCGATCCCCTTGTCTCCACTCACATCAATTTAGCAAGACCCTGTTTCCAAATAAAATAGGGCTAGGGTTGTAGCTCAGAGGTAAACTTCTAGGTCCAATCCTTAGCACACACACACAAAGTAAATTTTTGTTGCGGGTCTGAGGATGGAACCCAGGGGCATTTGACCTCCAAGTTACATCCCCTGCCCTATTTTTTATTCTTTATTTTGAAACCGGGTCTCACTGAGTTGCAGAGGGCCTCACTAAGTAGCTGAGGCTTGCTGGGAACTGCGATCCTCCGGTCTCAGCCTCCCGAATGCTGGGATTACAAGCGTGTGCCACCATGCCTGGCTCACAAAGTAAAATTTTTAATTTAAAAAAATGTTTTTTCGCCGGGCGTGGTGGCGCACGCTTGTAATCCCCGCGCTTGGGAGGCAGAAACAGGAGGATCGCGCAGGTTCGAAGCCAGCCCCGTGCGCTGGCTTAGGAGACCCTGTTTCCAAATAAAAATGTAAAAATAGGTCTGGGAGTGTAGCCCGGAGGTAGAAGGGCTTCCAGGAACCCCAGTACCACCAAAAAAAAAAAAAAAAAATGTTTTTTCGGGTTTGGGGGTGGAACCCAGGGGCATTTGACCTCTGAGCTATATCCCCTGCCCTATTTTTTACTCTTTATTTTGAAACAGGGCCTCACTAAGTAGCTGAGACTGGCTGCAAAAACACGATCCTCCAGTCTCAGTCTCCCGAATGCTGGGATTACAAGCGTGCGCCACCACACCCGGCTTTAATTTTTTTTTTTGTGTGTGTGTGTGTGTGTTACTGGGGTTCCTGGAAGCCCTCCTACTTCTGGGCTACACTCCCAGACCTATTTTATATTTTTTTATTTGGAAACAGGGTCTCTTAAGCCAGCGCGGCTGGCTTTGAACCTGCGCGAACCTCCTGTCTCTGCCTCCCACCTCCTGTCTCCGCTTCCCACCTCCTGTCTCCACCTCCCAAGTGTGGGGATTACAAGCGTATGCCACCATGCACAGCTAAATTTTTTAAATACCATACATACACAAAAATTTAAAAAGGGTGTATTAAGCACCCAAATACCTCCACCTAGATTCAGTAATTTAAATTTTTGCTTCTTTCTATGTATTTCCATCTATATTTATATCTATATAGACATACACAGACATACAGATTCTTTTTTTTTTTTTTTTTTGCGGGTCTGGGGATGGAGCCCAGGGGCATTTGACCTCTGAGCTACACCCCCTGCCCTATTTTTTATTCTTTATTTTGAAACAGGGTCTCACTAAGTTGTGGAGGGCCTCATTAAGTAGCTGAGGCTGTCTGCGAACTGCGATCCTCCAGTGTCAGCCTCCTAAATGCTGGGATTACAAGCGTGCGCCACCATGCCCGGCCCTTAGATTTTATTTTATATAAGTATTTGTTTAATTTTTTGTACTGGGAATTGAACCCAGGGATATTTTACCTCCAACCTACACTCTCAGCCCTTTTTAAGTTTGCTTTTGAAACAGAGTCTCACTAGATTGCAGAGGACTTTATAGGTGGCTGAGGCTAACCTCATGTTCAGGTCAGAATTCTTACAGCTATAATCTAAAGTGACCATGTCATTTAAAGGAAAGAAGATTTATTTTCTTACAGTTTCAGGTTCAGTCCATGTGAGGCCAGCAACTGAGGATCTCAGAGCATGGCAGTAGGAAATGGGGAGAGGGAGAGCAAATGGGCTGTGCTCAAACCGTGGAGGCTGGAAGGGAGAGAGGTGGAGAGGGGGGGGAAGGGACCATGTATATAATCCCCAAGGCCACACCCCAAGGACCCACCTACAGCCACACCCTATTGGCCTAGGGCACCACCCAGATAAATCCATTATGATGATGACATTATGGTTCTCACAACTCAATTACATCAGTTCCAAATATTAATAAATAAGCTCTTTAGGGGGCATTTTATATCTAACTATAATACCTCAATCCTGCAATACTCCTGTCTCAGCCTCCCAAGTACTGGGATTGCAGGTGTGCACCACTGCACCTACCCAGCTGAATATACTTGCTTTTAGAGGATGTGTGCTGAAGCTGAGCGTGGTGGTGCAGGATTGTAATCCCAGTACTTGGGAGGCTGAGACCTGAGGATCGTGGTTCGCGGATAGCTTCAGCTACTTAGTGAGGCCCTCCGCAACTTAGTGAGACCTGTTTCAAAATAATTAAAATTAGGACTGGGGGTGTAGCTCAGAGGTGGAATGTCCCTGGGTTCAAATCCTAGCACCACACACACAAAAAAGTGTGCCGAAGTATTTAGGAACAGAGCCCCAGGATGTCAAGTGAGCTGGGATGGGGAGCTACAGACAGAGTAGGTCAAAATGAAAAGATTAAGCACCCTGCGCTTTGATCTGAGATTTGCAGGCTCAGTGGAAAGATACACAGAAAAGTTCAACCTGAAACCTGCAGTTTGAACTTTCCCGTATATAATATTTTTATTGAACTATAACATATATGCAGAAAAGTGCAGGAGTCAGAAGCATACCATTGGGCCAGTTCTGAACACTGGCTTTTTAGGGGTTTTAGTTTTGTAACGACTTTTAAACTGGTTATGAAAAAAAAAAAAAGAGGAAGTATTTAATTCCATGATGGCCTTTGGCATTCAGAGGCAGGGACCGTCATGGCTTGTTCCTTTCTCTGTCCAGACACTGCTTTGTCTCCCGACCCAGACGTTTACAATTGGACGGCCTGGTCAGAGGACGGCGACGGGGGAAATGGCAGCAGCCGCGGCCAGCACCACGCGTTCCCCGACGGGAAGCCCTTCCCCCGCCCTCATGGATGCAAGAAATGGAGCTTAGTCTACACCTTCCACACTCTCGGTTGGGCGTTTACAACTTCTCCTCCCTCTCCTGACCTTGTTTCACAGCATAAACCTTCTCTTTTTTTATTCTAAAATTGAGATGATAACTCGGAAAGATCAGCAGCACTTACTCCGTTAACTCTCTTCAGCGTGGGTGGACAGTGAGAGGAAACAAAATCCTGGCTCACTTTGCCAAGTGAGTTTCCAGGCACCAAAGACTCGAAATATGAAAAAGAAGATAAAAACAGATTCAGCCAGGCATGGTGGTGCACACTTGTAATCCCAGTACTTAGGAGGCTGAGACATCAGGATTGCAGGTTCAAGGCCAGCCTCAGTAGTTTAGCAAGGCCCTCCGCAACTTAGTGAGATCCTATTTCAAAATAAAAAAATATAAGCCGGGCGTGGTGGTGCACCCTTGTAATCCCAGCATTCGGGAGGCTGAGACTGGAGAATCATGGTTCGCGGACAGCCACAGCTACTTAGTGAGGCCCTCTGCGACTTAGTGAGACCTGGTTTCAGAATAAAGAATAAAAAAATAGGGCAGGGGGTGTAGCTCGGAGGTAGAATGCCCCTGGGTTCCATCCCCAGACTCTTTCTCTTTCTCTCTCTCTCTCTTTCTCTCTCTCTCTCTCTCTCTCTCTCTCTCTATATATATATATATATATATATATATATATATATGTATAATAGAACTGGGGCTGTACCTCAGAAGTAGAATACCTCTGGGTTAAATCCTCAGTGCCACAAAAAGAAAATCTACTTAATAATATAGCTGTAGTCCCCAAAATAAGGTAGATTTTTGGATAATTTTTAACTCTCTTAGAAACCTCAATCTCACATTTCATGTATTTTCTATAGGAAAAAAATGTTTATTTCAAGTGCCAATCCCTTGTGGGAAGTATTTACTTGTAAACTAAGGGCTAATTGTATTATTCCACAAGCTAATAATAATACTATTATTTCAATAATATTCCATTCCAGACAGCTCTTCTCATTTTAACCAACCAACCATCCACCTGTGGTCTGCTTTGTAAGGTTTTCCCACAGCGACCCGCCCCTTCCTGGAGCAGCTCTATTTCCCTGTCCTATCTATCACCCCTGCTTGGCAACCTCGCAGTGGCAGTCTCTAGACCTTCAGAAGCAACTTCCTGTAAAGATGTGCAGTGTCACTGATAACTAAAAACTTCCATCCTCTCGTAGGTCAATATTTCCAGAAACTGGGACGGTGTTCAGCAAGAATTTCCATCAACACAGCCAACATGACAGTTGGCCCCCAAGTCATGAAAGTGACTGTCTACCGACAACACGGCCGGGTGTACATTCCCATTGCACAAGTTCAAGATGTGTACACGGTAACAGGTGCGTGTTGTGGATTCTGAGGACGAGCCATTTGGTTCTGTTGACACCTGCTTAAGAAGAGGCCCACGTAACCAGGCGCCGTGGCACAGCCCTGTACTCCCAGGACTTAGACGCTGAGACAGGAGGATCGCAGGTTTGAGGGCAGTCTCAAGAAGTAGTGAGACTCTCATCAACCTAGGGAAACCTTGTTTCAAAATAAAAATAAAATACAGCTGGGGTGTAACTAGAAGGTAGAATGCTGCTGGTTCAATCCCCAGTCCAGAAAGAAAGTAAGAAAGGAAAGAAAGAGAGGAAGAAAGAAAGGAAGAAAGAAAGAAATAGAGAGAAAAGGAGGAGGAGGAGGATAAGAAGAGGAAGAAGGGAAGGGAGGAAGGAAGGGAGGGAGGGAGAGAGGGAGGGCAAGGAAAGAGGGCCTGGTAGCAGGATATGGTTGGTGCACCCCTGTACGCCCAGTGCTTGGAGGCTGAGACAGGAGGATTGCAAGTTTGAGATTTAGGTTATTTGTTTCAAAAAAAGGCTGAGTTGTAATTTAGAGGTAGAATGCCCCTGAGTTTAATCTCCAGTACCAAAAAGGAGGAGGAAGAAGAGGAGAAGGAGGAAGCAAGCCTGCCACTTGTTCTGGGTTAGTTTATGATTCATCTGGGCACCTCCTCAAGCTAATATATTTTATTATGTTGTATCCTATCTGATTTCTAAAATAACTTGGAGAAACTATAGAAAACTTAGAGAAGAAAAGGAAAGTATGGCCCTGAGTTACCCTTAATTTAAAAATTTGGGCCTAAAAGCCTAGTCGTCGTCCTCTGCTTGAAGTGAATCAATGGTGCGTTTCTTCCTTCCGGTGATGTCTCTCAGATGAGATTCCTGTGTTTGTGACCATGTCCCAGAAGCATGACCGAAACGTCTCTGACGAAACCTTCCTCAGAGACCTCCCCATTGTGTTTGACGTCCTGGTTCACGACCCCTACCACTTCCTCAACTACTCTGCCATCTATTACAAGTGGAACTTCGGCGACAACACCGGCCTGTTTGTTTCCAGTAACCACACTCTGAATCACACGTACGTGCTCAATGGGACCTTCAACCTGAACCTCACCGTGCAGGCCGCCGTGCCAGGCCCTTGTCCTCTGTCCTGGCCCAGCCCTCCACAGCCAACCCCTTGCTCAGGTGAGCATTTCCTGGGTCATCTTTGAGCAGATTCTTTAGTGGCTAAAAAATTCACATAGGTTTTTGTTGTTGTTTTGTTCTGTGTGCTAGGGATTCAACCTGGTGTTCACACATACAGTGCAAGTGGTCCACCACTGAGCCATACCCTCCTCCAAGCCTAGCTTATATTATTAAATTCCTACTTGGGGGCTGGGATGGTAGAGTGCTTGCCTAGCATGAGCAAGGGCCTGGGTTCAACCCCAGCAAAAATAAGTAAGTAAGTAAGTAAGTAAGTAAGTAAGTAGATAAATAAATAAATACTTGGAAGAATTGTGTAGTCACTGCTGTGATTCCATTTTGCTGATTTGTATTTTTATTTTCTTTCTTTTTTTTGTGGGTCTGGGGATGAAACCCAGGGGCATTCGACCTCTGAGCTACACCTCCTGACCTATTTTTTATTTTTTTATTTTGAGACAGGGTCTCACTGAGTTGCAGAGGGCCTCACTAAGTAGCTGAGGCTATCCGCGAACCGCGATCCTCCAGTCTCAGCCTCCCAAATGCTGGGATTAAAAATGTGCACCAACACACCGGCTTTCTTTAATTTTTTTTTTTAATTTTTGGTACTAGAGATTGAACCCAGGGCATTTTACCTTCAGGCCACACCCCCAGCCCTATTTACTTTTGTGTTTGTGTATGTGGTGCTGGGGATGGAACCTAAGGGCATTCTAACTCTGAGCTACAGCCTCAGCACTATTTTTTATTTTTGTTTTGAAATAGGATCTCACTGAGTTGCACAGAGCCTCACTAAGTAGCTGAGGCTGTCTGTGAACTGTGATCCTCCTGTCTCAGCCTCCCAAATGCTGGGATCACAAGTGTGTACCATCACACCCAGCTCATCCCATGACTTTTTATTATTATTATTTATTTTGAAACAGGGTCTCACTGAGTTGCAAAGAAACTCACTAAGTAGCTGAGGCTGTCCACAAACTGTGACCCTCCTGTCTCAGCCTCTCAAATGCTGGGATTACAAGCATGTGCCATCACACCCAGCTGCCCATGACTTTTTTTTTTGGTGGTGGTGGTACTGGGGTTCCTGGAAGCCCTTCTACCTCCAGGCTACACTCCCAGACCTATTTTATATTTTTTTAAATTTGGAAACAGGGTCTCTTAAGCCAGCGAGACTGGCTCCAAACCGCGCGACCCTCCTGTCTCTGCCTCCCAAGCGTGGGGATTACAAGCGTGCGCCACCACGCCCGGCTGCCCATGACTTTTAAAAGAGATCTTTTCTTTGGGGGCTAAGGATATAGCTCAGCAGTAGAGCTTGCCTAGCAGGTGTGAAGCTGTTTGTTCAGTCCCTGGCACCACTTTATTAGGCCCAGTGTGGTGGCTGAGACAGGAGGACTGCAGGTTCAAGGCCAACCTTAGCAAATTAACAAGACCCTGTTTCAAAAATAAAAATTAAGCTGGGCGCAGTGGCACATGCTTGTAATCCCAGCATTTGGGAGGCTGAGACAGGAGGATTGCGGTTCGCAGACAGCCTCAGCTACTTAGTGAGGTCCAGGGCAACTCAGTGAGACCTTGCTTCCAAATTAAAAAAAAAAAAAAAAATAGGGCTGGGGGTGTAGCTCGGAGGTAGAGTGCCCCTGGATTCCATCCCCAGTACCGAAAAAAAAAAAATCATAGGGCTGGGGTGTAGCTCAGAGGTAGAACCCCTGTGTTCAATTCCTAGAACCGCAGAATAAATAAATACAGCTCATAAGAGTCCACTTTGGGAAGCATCGCCCTGCCTGGTCTTCTCTTGGGCCATTGGCTTATTTTAGCATCATCCCAGGCTGATGTCCTCCAGTGGTCACTAGAGGGCGCCACAGCCAAGCCCCAGGGAGCGCTCCTTCACAGTGTCCAGACTTTTTAATAGTTGTTTCTATCAGCATGTTAGTTATTATTATTATTATTATTTTTTTTTTTGCGGGTCTGGGGATGGAACCCAGGGGCATTTAACCTCCAGGCGGCACCTCCTGCCCTATTTTTTTATTCTTTATTTTGAAACCAGGTCTCACTGAGTTGCAGAGGGCCTCACTAAGTAGCTGAGGCTGGCCGCAAACCATGATCCTCTGGTCTCAGCCTCCCAAATACTGGGATTACAAACGTGCGCCACCACACCCGGCAGCATCTGTTAGTTATGAATAATAAACTGTTACAGTGTCAGTAATAAAATGAGATCTTGTAAAGACTATCTTGACCTCAGCATGGTGGCACGGGCCTGTAATTCCACTACTTGGGAGACTGAGACAGGAGGATCGCCAGTTTGAAGCCAGCCTCAGCAATTTAAAAGCCCTCAGCTTAGTGAGATGCTGTTGCAAAATAAACACTAAAATAGGGCTGGGGGTGTAGCTCAGAGGCAGAAGACCCCTGGGTTCAAACCCCAGTGCCCTCCCCCACACAAAGAATATCTAAATCAAGACACTATGTGTATGACGGGTGTGGCGGCACACACTTGTTATAACCCCAGCATTTGAGAGGCTGAGACAGGAGGATCGCAGGTTCGCGGACAGCCTGAGATACTTATTGAGGCCCTTTGCAACTCAGTGAGACCCTGTTTCAAAATAAAGAATATTTTTATTTGGAAAAAGGGTCTCTTAAACCAGTGCGGCTGGCTTCGAACCTATGCTATTCTCCTGTCTCCGCCTCCCTAGCAGGGATTACAAGCGTGCGCCACCACACCTGGCTCAAAATAAAGAATAAAAACTATTCTTTTTTTTTTTTTCCCTGTAGCTCGGAGGTAGAACACCCCTGGTTCCAATCCCAGTACTGCAAAAATAAATAAATAAATAAATAAATAAATAAATAAATAAATAAATAAATAACACTATATGTTATTTTTACTGATTTTTTTATTGCTTTGGCCCAAAATAATGTGCTCTCTGCTTTGGCAAGGAGCTTCATGATAAAGCACAGTCAAAAATAGAAACCAAGTGCAACCACAGCCTGTGATGGGAGCGGAGCTGAGAGGCGGCTTGGTAGCTGATTAAATCACAGGGCAGGTGGCACTGCTTTCATGTCATAGAATGCTCTTTCCTTAGAAGACAGAACTAGCATTTATTTTTCAGACTTTTGTGAACAAATCAGGAAAAAAAACCTTTGTGAGACTGAGGCTGATCAGTGTAATACCATATATCTATTTAATATATGTATCAAGATCTATTATATGCCGGGAGTGGTGGCACACGCTTGTAATCCCAGCATTCGGGAGGCTGAGACCAGAGGTATCGCGGTTCGCGGACAGCCTCAGCTACTTAGTGAGGCCCTTTGCAACTCAGTGAGACCCAGTTTCAAAATAAAGAATAAAAAATAGGGAAGGGGGTGTAGCTCGAAGGTTGAATGCCCCTGGGTTCCATCCCCAGACCCGCAAAAACAAAAAAGATCTATCATATCATGCCATATAGAACTTTCCTACTTTATATTCCTTTTTGTGTGTGTATGGTACTGGGGGTGGAACCCAGGGGCTTTCTACCTCCGGGCTATACTCCCACACCGATTTTATATTTTATTTGGAAACAGGGTCTCACTAAGTTGCCGAGAGCCTCACTCAGTAGCTGAGGCTGGCTTCGAACCTGTGCGATCCTCCTGTCTCAGCCTCAAATGCCAGCCCCAAAGTTAAAATATGACTATCAGTTATGGCCTGCTTTATTTCATCGTGATCCTTCTATCAAACATTTTACTAGAGCTCCTACTTTACATTTGCTCCCAATGTTGAAACAAGATACCAGGTTATGTTTGGAGCTGGGGGTGCAGCTCAGTGGTAGAGGCTCACCTGGCAAGAGCCCTGGGTTCCATCCCCAGTACCACATAAAAAGGGGGGACAGAATTATGTCAACTGACAGAAGTTAACAGCTATAGTGCCCTAAGCTCTCACATCTGTATAAACTTTTACATATTTAGTTCAAATTTCTGCATCAATTTAATAATATAAAATACTTGGTGCTAAGCCAGGCGTGGTAGAGCACGCTTGTAACCCCCACGTTTGGGAGGCTGAGACAGGAGGATCACGCAGGTTGGAAGCCAGCCTCAGCAACTTAGTGAGACCCTGTTTCCAAATAAAGTATAAAATAGGTCTGGGAGTATAGCCCAGAGGTAGAAAGCCTCTGGGTTCCACCCCTAGTACCATCAAAATAAATAAATAAATAAATAAATAAATAAATAAATAAATAAATAAATACTTGGTGGTTTTAAAGGATAGACAGACATCTAACCTTTTGGTTATATCATGGACATCTGTTTACATTCTTAATAACGATTAGAAAACCCTGTCATTCAAATACTGCAGCACCCGCTGGCGATGATTCCCTGGAGCCGTGCGAGATTCCTGATGGCAGCTGCCAGGTGAACAGATATGGTCACTTTAAAGCCACCATCACAATTATAGGTAAGGCTGTAGACCAGTGGGAAGGATTTCAGAACCTACCTGGGCGATCCACTCACGTCGCCAACTCTAGAAGGGCAGAGGCGGGGGGCAGGGACACCCCAATCCCTGTCCGAGGTGATGATGCAAAGACTCTCCCCATTTGCAGGCTCCCTCCTGCTCACCCGCCTTCCCTAGAAATCCTCATGGAAATGAGCCCACAGGCTCAGGAGCCTGCTGCCCTGGATCCCCTTGTACGTCTCCGTAATCTAAGCGTGAGGGGTGAGCACGGGGCAGGATGCAGTTCCCACGATCCGCAAACCCTTCCCTAGGCTTCCACAGTGACCCCCTTATGTGAAAAACAGGAGTG
Source organism: Muscardinus avellanarius (assembly GCF_963383645.1). Lineage (NCBI taxonomy): Eukaryota > Metazoa > Chordata > Mammalia > Rodentia > Gliridae > Muscardinus > Muscardinus avellanarius. Next base: position 28,039,550 of record NC_137795.1, on the reverse strand, counting down.
ACAAGGCCACATGCAGCATTTTAGACGCAGCCCCAAGGCACGTAGCAAGGGGAGCAGGTGGGGACCAAGGACCGGCCCAGGCACCTCGGTTCTGAGGGTGGGGGTGGAAGTCTACGCGGTGCACCCGGGTGAACCCCACTGGCGGGGGCAGCAGGCTACTCCCCGAGCTGTGGCTGCAGGAGCCTCTAGTCTTAAGTCTCTTTTTCTTAAAACATCCTCCCAGAGGGGGTGCTGCTGGCACACACCGAGGCTCGAGAAATGAGAATCGGGGTTGGATTGAGGGAGAGTTCAGTATGACGTTGGAAAGGCCGCGTGGATGTGCGTACAGAGCTATGGGGGTAGAGCCCCAGGGCCGGGTGTGTCTGCCTAGCAAGAAGGCTGCCTCCACTTTTTACTTTTTATTTTATAGTTTAGATTCCTTATGGCGTGTGTTGTGATCCGTTCAGTCTTCTGTAATGGGATATCAGGGTCTGGGTGTTTGTAAACAGCACAATGCACTTCTCACAGCTCCGGAGGCTGGAAGATCACAGTAGCAGCAGATCCGGGTCCAGGGAGGGCCAGCCTCCTGGCTCTTGGGGCGCCATTTTCTTACTGTGTCCTCACATGGAAGAAGAGTTAAGGGAACGCTGGCCCCTGGCACAGGCCTATAATCCCAGTACTTGAGAGGCTAGAAAAAGAGGATAGCAGGTTCAAGGCCAGCCTCAGCAACTTAACATGCCCTGTTTCAAAATAAAAAGGGCTGAGGGAGCCGGGCATGGTGGCCCACGCTTGTAATCCCAGTACTTGTGAGGCTGAGACAGGAGGATCACAGGTTCATGACCATCCTCAGCTACTTAGTGATGCACTCTGCGACTTAGTGAGGCCTTATTTCAAAAGTAGAGAATAAAAAATAGGGCTGAGTGCCAGGCGTGGTGGCGCACGCTTGTAATCCCCGTGCTTGGGAGGCTGAGACGGGAGGATCGCACGGGTTCGAAGCCACCCTCAGCTACTTAGTGAGGCTCTCAGCAACTTAGTGAGACCCTGTTTCCAAATAAAATATAAAAAAGGTCTGGGAGTATAGCCCGGAGGTAGAAAGCCTCTGGGTTCCACACCCAGGACCACCAAAAATTAAAAAAAATAAAAAAATAGGGCTGAGGGTATAGCTTGGAGGTTGTCCCTGGGTTCAATCCTCAGTACCGCAAAGAAAAAAATTTTTAAAAAAAGCTGAGGGTGTAGCTCAGTTATGGAATGTCCTAGATTCAATCCTAGTATCGAAAAAAGAAGGGGAGGCAGGGACAAGGGAGCTCTGGGGTCTCTCAGTAAGGACCCAAATCCTACCACCTCCCGAAGGCCCTGCTTTGGTTAAGATTTTTTTCCCCTCTCTGGTCTCAGCCTCCCGAATGCTGGGATTGCAAGTGTGCACCACCACGCCCGGCTCTTGGTTAGGATTTTGACATATGAAATTGGGAAGACACAAATATTTAATGTACAGCAAAGTGGTTTGGTTTTGCTTTGTTCCCTTTTTTATATTAGGGATCAAACTCAGGGGTATTCTAACTCGGAGCTACATCCCAGCCCTATTTTTATTTTTTATTTTGAAACAGGGTCTCACTAACTTGTGGAGAGTCTCACTAAGTTGCTGAGGCCGGTCTCAACCTGAGATCCTCCTATCTCAGCCTCCTATGTACTGGGATTACAGGTGTGCACCACCCCACGCCCAGAGTTCCTACTGTATTTTGATGTGTTTTCCTATGCGGTTGTTTTGTTAGAGGGAATCCTAGAGGTCAGCATCGTCCGGATAGCAAATGTCCTGATGCCTTTGCCAGAGAGCGCCCGGGTGGACTTCACTGTGACCTGCGAAGGGACGTAAGTACAGGTCTCCGCCGGAAGGAGGGGTAAGTGAAGTGCCATGGACTGAGCGAAGGCCCGGGCCACCTGTCTTCCCTTCTTTTTTTTTTTTTTTTGGTGGTACTGGGGTTCCTGGAAGCCCTTCTACCTCCGGGCTACACTCACAGACCTATTTTTATATTTTTTATTTGGAAACAGGGTCTCCTAAGCTAGCACGCGCGTCTGGCTTCGAACCCGCGCGATCCTCCTGTCTCTGCCTCTCAAGCGCGGGGATCTTCCCTTCTAAGTTGATTTGAATTCCTACTAATTACCAGGAGCCAGGGCGCACGCCTATAATAGACTTGGGAGGCTGAGGCAGGAAGATCTCAGGTTCAAGGCCAGCCTGGGCAACTTAGTAAGACACTGTCTCAAAGTAGAATAAAAAAAAATTGGTTTATTCCTCAGCTATAGAGAACCCAGTACTGAGTTCAATTCCCAGTACTGAAAAAAGTTCAGTTTATTAGAAACCCCAGCTGAGGAAGGTTTTACAAAGGGCCATAGAAGGCGCTGCCCAGCACACACTGCTTTTGTTAAAATTGAGAGTGCTCGTTATCTTTAGTTGTTGGTTAAGTCGAATAATAATTATAACTAGGTGAGCACTTCGTATGTTCTTAGCACTTCACATCTCTCCTCATATTGAATCCTCATAACAGTCCGAGTCTCCCCATTTCACAGATGAGGCCATAAAGGCAGCGGGGATCTTGGAGGGCTGGTAACTGGCAGAGCCTGGCTCACAGGCCGGAGGCCCAGCTCACAGCGGCTCTTCAACTCCTGGAGGCTCCTCCTGATGGACAGGAAGCCCACGCCAGGCATATTCTTCCCTCTATAATTTACATAACTTTTTCCATTAGAAATTGATTTCAGCCAGATGTGGTGTCACATGCTTGTAATCTCAGTAACTGGGAGGCTAAGATAGGAGGATCGCAGGTTCAAGGACAGGCCTCAGCAACCTTGTGAGGGCCTCTGCAATTTAGTGAGACATTGTTTCAAGATAAAACATGATGTACACTTGGTTTTTTTTTAATTTTTTTATTGGTGCATTATATTCATACATCATATTGGGGTAAAAAACTTGTGATGCACACTTGTAAGCCCAGCACTTGGGAGGCTGAGACAGGAGGATCGAGGTTCGCAGACAGCCTCAGCTACTACTTAGTGAGGCCCTTTGCAACTCAGTGAGACCCTGTTTTAAAAATAAAGAATAAAAAAATAGAGCTGGGGGTGTAGCTTGGAGGTAGAATGCCCCTGGGTTCCACCCCCAGTACCAAAAAAAAAAAAAAAATAGAACTGGGGATATTCTTGGAGATAGAATGACCCTAGGTTCAATCCCCAGTACCACAAAAGAAAAAAAAAAGAATTTAATTTCCTGCCAGGTATGGTGGCACATGCCAGCTGTACTTGGGAGGCTGAGACAGGAGGATGGCAGGTTCAATACCAGCCTTAGAAACTTAGTGAAATTCCAACAACCTAATAAGACTCTGTTTCAAAATAAAAACTAAAAGCTGGGCGTGGTGGCACACACTTGTAATCCCAGCATTCGGGAGGCTGAGACCGGAGGATTGCAGTTCACGGCCAGCCTCAGCTACTTAGTGAGGCCCTCTGCAACTCAGTGAGACCCTGTTTCAAAATAAAGAATAAAAAAATAGGGCAGAGGGTGTAGCTCCGAGGTCAAATGCCCCTGGGTTCCATCCCTAGACCCCCCCACAAAAATAAATAAATAAAAACTAAAAAGGTCTTGGGGTATAGTTCAGAGGTAGAATGTTCCTGGTTCAATTCCCAGTACTAAAAAAAAAAAAAGAATTTGATTCCCTTGATTTGTTCATGACCAATTAAATGTGTTAACAAATCAACTAATTTACATGTATGTAAATTAAATAGTAATATATATTTGAATATAGACATAGACAGTATGTAAATTAACTAATAAAATATGTATTTAAATATAAGTATAGCCGGGCGTGGTGGCGCACGCTTGTAATCCCCGCGCTTGGGAGGCGGAGACAGGAGAATCGCGCAGGTTCGAAGCCAGCCGTGCTGGCGTAGGAGACCCTGTTTCAAAAATATAAAATAGGTCTGGGAGTGTAGCCCGGAGGAAGAAGGACTTCCAGGAACCCCAGTACCACCAAAAAAAAAAAAAAAAATATATATATATATATATATATATATATATATATATATATATATATATATATGTATAGCCAGGTGTGGTGGTGCATGCTTGTAAACTCAGTACTTGGGAGGCTGAGACAGGATCGCAGGTTCATGGCCATCCTCAGCAACTGAGCAAGGTCTTCCACAACTTAGTGTGACCCTGTTTCAAAATAAAAAATAAGCCGGGCGTGGTGGCGCACGCTTGTAATCCCCGCGCTTGGGAGGCGGAGACAGGAGGATCGCGCAGGTTCAAAGCCAGCCGCGCTGGCGTAAGAGACCCTGTTTCAAAAATATAAAATAGGTCTGGGAGTGTAGCCCGGAGGTAGAAGGGCTTCCAGGAACCCCAGTACCACCAAAAATAAATAAATAAGTAAGTAAAAATTAAAAAAAAAATAAACCAGGCGTGGTGGCACACACTTGTAATACCAACATTCAGGAGGCTGAGACCGGAGGATGGCAGTTTGTGGACAGCTTCAGCTACTTAGTGAGGTCCTCCACAACTTGGTGAGACCCTGTTTCAAAATAAAGAATAAAAATAGGGCAGGGGGTGTGGCTCAGAGGTAAAATGCCCGTGGGTTCCATCCTCAGACCTGAAAAAAAAAAAAAAAAAAAAAAAGCGCCGGGCATGGTGGCGCACGCTTGTAATCCCCGCGCTTGGGAGGCGGAGACAGGAGGATCGCGCAGGTTCTAAACCAGCTTCAGTGGCTTAAGAGACCCTGTTTCCAAATGGAGTGTAGCTCAGAGTTAGAATGCCCCTGGGTTCAATCCCCAATGCCACAATGAATACGTAAACAGTAACCAAGAGAATGGGATGGGATGGAAAGGGGCCTTATTTTGTAGAAAAAAGAGTAACTAAGAAGCTCTCTGGGAGAGGAGCAGAATGTGCGCTGTGTGTGACCTTGGCCCAGTTACTTCCCCTCACTGTTACACTGGGATAATCTTACCTCTTTCATGGGCCCATCGAGAGGAACAAACAAGATACTGCCATGTGTCTAAACTCAGCACTACGCACACAGCAAATCCTGCGTAAACAGCCACTCCGCTGCTGCTGCTGTTGCATTTGACCAGCCCCAGGCAGAGCCGGCTCTGACATCTAATATCTTTGCCTAACACCTAAGCCATCTGCATTTTTGGAAATTCTGGTAGAGGAAATCTGCCAGGCATGGCGGCGCACTCCTATAATCCTGGTACTTGGGAGGCTGAGACCAGAATATTGTAGATTCACCAGCCAGACTCAGCTATTTAGGGAGACCTTCAACAATTTAGTGAGACTCTGTCTCACTAAATAAAAACAATCAGGCATGGTGGCACATACTTGTAATCTCAGCATTCGAGGGGCTTAAAATGGAGGACTGCGGTTTGCATTCAGCCTCAGCTACTTAGCAAGGCCCTTTACAACTCAGTGAGAGCCTGTTTCAAAAATAAAAGAAGACAGCCGGGCATTGTGGCGCATGCTTGTAATCCCTGTGTTTGGGAGATTGAGACAGGAGGATCCCACATGTTTGAAGCCAGCCTCAGCTACTTAGTCTCTTAGCAATTTACTGAGACCCTGTTTCCAAAAAACATATATAAAATAGGTCTGGGAGTGTAGCCTGGAGGTAGAAAGCCCCTGGGTTCCATCCCCAGTACCACCAAAAATAAACAAATAAATAAAAGAATACTGGGGGGGGGGATAGGGCTGGAGGTGTAGCTCGGAGGTAGAATGCCCCTGAATTTCATCCTCAGTACCGCAAAAGAAAAAAACACAAAAGACTAAAAAAAGACTAAAATAGGGCTGGGAGTGTAGCTCACAAGAATGCCCCTGGATTCCATTTCCAGTACCACAAAAATAAATACATACATACATACATACATACATACATACATAAAAACAAAAGAACTGGGGGTGTAGCTGGAAGGTAGAATACCCCTGAATTCAGTCCCTATTGACAAAACAAGCAACCTGACATTGCCCCTTTCACCCCCTCTGTAATCTGTCCAGCACCCCCACAGAGGTCTGCACTGCCATTTCTGACCCCACCTGCCAGACAGCCCAGAATGTGGTCTGCAGCGCTGTGGACGCGGACGCCGTGTGCCCGCTGACCGTGAGAAGAGCCTTCAACAGGTCTGGGACATACTGTGTGAACCTCACGCTGAGTGACGGCGCAAGTCTGGCCCTCACGAACACCTTGATCTCCATCCCTGGCCAGGGTGAGCATTTCCTACCGCCGCACGGCCACAGTGGGCTCACTATCTGTTTAATTCCAGAACAGAGATGAGCATCCAGGCCGGGCACTGAAGGTTTGCCTTGCCTCTCCCTCCAGCTGCTTCCCTTGCCCTCCCTCGAGCCTGCCCTGTGGATGCCAAGCAGAGCCCTCACAGTGGGGCCCTTCTCCCTCCCTGGCTCGTGCTCCCTGGTAAGGAGGCTTGACCTGCCTCCCTCGGACCCGCTGCCTTGCTCGAGGTCACTGAAGTGATTCTCGCCTCCCTCCTCTCTCCTCTTTAAACTGAGCTTGTTATGGCTCCACAGTTATGGCCTGCTCTTGACTTTTCCTATTCCTTATTGTTTCCTTTAGCCTTTAATATTTTCTTTAAACATTCTTCTGCTACATGACTGTGTGTTAGCCTTGAACCTGCGATCTTCCTGTCTCAGCCTCCCAAGTGCTGGGATTTAGGTATGCACCACAGTACCCAGTTTACACTGCCTTTAAAAAATTAATTTGTAGCTAGGTGTGGTGGTGCACATTTTTAATCCCAGTACTTAGGAGGCTGAGACAGGAGGATCGCAGGTTCACAGCCAACCTCAGATACTTAGTGAGACCCTCTGCAACTTAGTGAGACCCTGTTTCAAAAATAAAAAATAGCCAGGCATGGTGGCCCACACTTGTAATCCCAGCATCCAGGAGGCTGAGACAGGAAGACTGCCATTTGAGGTCAGCCTCAGCTACTTAGTGAGGCCCTTTGCAACTCAGTGAGACCCTGATCCAAAATATGAATAAAAAGTAGGGCTGGGGGTGTAGCTCAGACATGGAATGCTCCCGGGCTCCATTCCCAGTACCATAAAAAATAAAAATAAAAATAGCCGGGCGTGGTGGCACACACTTGTAATCCCCGCGCTTGGGAGGCAGAGACAGGAGGATCGTGCAGGTTCGAAGCCAGCCTTGCTGGCTTAAGAGACTCTGTTTTCAAATAAAATATAAAAAAAATAGGTCTGAGAGTGTAGCCCAGAGGTAGAAGGGTTCCATCCCCAGTACCACCAAAAAATAAATAAATATAAAAATAAAAAATAAAAAATGGGGCTGGGGGTGTATCTCAGAGGTAGAATGCCAGAATGCCCCTGGGTTCTATCTCCAGTGCTGAAAAAGCAAAGTTAAACTAAAAATTAATTTGTTCTGGGTATATTGTAATTATACATCAGAGTGAGATTCATAGCGCTACATTCATTTATGCACATAACATTATTTGTGTTTTTTTTTTCTTGTTTTCTTTTTGTGGTACTGAGGGTGGAACCCAGGGGCTTTTTTTCTACCATTGGGCTATACTCCCAGACCTTTTTTTTTTAATACTTTATTTGGAAACAAGGTCTCACTAAGTTGCTGAGAACCTCCACATAACATTATTCCATCTGTTTCCTTCTCCACACCTCCTCTCTCATCCTACTCTGCTGGTCTCTATCCTAATTTCCATGAGTCTTTTTTTCTTTTTATTTCTGGCTTCCACATATAAGAGAAAACATGGCGGCCTTTGATTGGCTAAGCCTGGCCATCTAAATTAGCGTGATGTTCTCCAGTTCCATCCAGTTTCCTGCAAATGACATGATTTTGTTCTTTATGGCTGAATTTTGCCTTGCCTGGTGATGCAGGCACAAAAGAAGTGAGCAGAGTGGTGAGAAAGCGGGGCGTGGCCCGTGCCCGTGGCCCGTGCCCGCGGCCCGTGCCGCAGAGCGCCTGGGAGGCGCTGGGAGTGAGGGCCCTGCAGATGAACCAGGGGAAGGGCTTTCCCTGCACTGGCGTGGAGCTCTGGAAGAGTGTGGGAAGCACAGGCAACTCCCAGGATTAGCAGGAGCAGTTAATGAGAGGCGAGCGGTGCACAGGTAATCACAGGATCCCCTCACCACCTGGGCGCTGCAGGCTCCCCGGAAGCCTAAGCAGCTGTCTCTAGACTGTGCCAGCGCTCCCTCTGAATTCTTAACTCAGTGTTCCAGACATGCTAACTCACTCTCTAAATGGAAGATAAGCTCGCCCAAAGACTATATATTATTTAATGGGAAAAATTACCAAAAGCCCAGAGGGAATCATACATCTTGGCTGCGCCCTCCCTCATGTATTTAACGGTATTACGAGCAGCATGATTTCTAAGTGAAAGACATAACTAATACGGTCTTGCTTCTGTTTTAAGACCCAGCCTCCTCTTTAAGAATGGCAGATGGTGCCTTGATCTCTATTGGTTGCTTGGCCCTATTTGTTACTGCGATCGCCATCTTGGTGTACAAGTAAGTTTCTGGTTCTAACACTTTAAATCTCTATAGTATATTGTCAAAGTAAGTAGCATATTTCTGTGTCAATGTGTCATTTCTTTTTTTCTTTTTTTTTCTTTTTCTTTTTGGTAGTACTGGGGTTCCTGGAAGCCCTTTTACCTCGCTACACTCCCAGACCTATTTTATATTTTTTTATTTGGAAACAGGGTCTCTTAAGCCAGCGAGACTGGCTCCAAACCAGCGCGATCCTCCTGTCTCTGCCTCCCAAGCACGGGGATTACAAACGTGCACCACCACGCCCGGCTATTTTTTTCTTTTAAACTTTTTGTATATAAGGTGAAAATCTCCTTTTGAACTGTGAATACCAAACTGGCCTGTTAACTTTCCTGAGTTTTTGTTTGCTTGTTTCTTTGTTTTTGTGGTACTGGAGATGAACCCAGGGGCGTTCTGCCTCCTAGCTACACCCCAGCCCTATTTTTTTATTCTTTATTTTGAAACAGGGGCTCACTGAGTTGCAAAGGACCTCACTAAGTAGCCGAGGCTGGCCTCGAACCACGATCCTCCTGTCTTAGCCTCTCAAATGCTGGGATTATAAGTATGTGCCACTATGCCCAGCTTGATTGTTTTGTTTTGGTGCTGGGGACTGATCCCAGGGGCATTCTATATCCAATCTATATCCCCAGACCTTTATATTTTGTTTCAAAATAAGGTCTTTTTTTTTTTTTTTTTTTTTTTGCGGCACTGGGGATGGAACCCAGGGCCATTCTACCTCTGAGCTACACCCCCAGCCCTAATATTCTTTATTTTTTAAAACAGGGTCTCACTAAGTTGCAGAGAGTCTCACTAAGTAGCTGAGGCTGTTAGTTCACGGTCCTCTGGTCTCAGCCTCCCGAATGTTGGGATTACAAGCAGGTGCCATCACATCCGGCTTTCAAAATAAGGTCTTGCTAAATTGATGAGGCTGGCAATTCTCCTGTCTCAATCTCCCAACTACTGGGATTATAGGCATGCCCTGCTGAGATTTTTTTTTTCTAAAAAATGTAAAAATGCTACCAGATAGTTATAACATTACAAAATTGTGTCTATATAATGTTTAACATACAATCTGAAATCACAATAAACAGGCACATTTCTTGCATGAAGAGAAAATAACTATTTTCATAAGTTACCAGTGTGTTACAAACCATAGACTAGATTAAATGGAATTATTACTTCTGTGCCTGGCATGAAAAAGATTGTAGAATGTAATGCATTTCAGTCAAAGATTGTTTTTTAATCACTGTTCAACATGCTATTTGCAGAAAACACAAGGAATACAAGCCCATAGGAAATGGTTCTGGAAAAATGGTCAAAGGCAAAGGCCTGGATGTTTTCCTCAACCATGCGAAGACCATGTTCTTCCCAGGAAACCAAGAGAAGGACCCACTGCTCAAGAACCAACCGGGAGTTCCTTAAGTCTTCAGGATTTCTGACCGGCAGCCGGCTCTTCAGTGCCATTTATGTGAACTGTACAGGAGTGATGACTACTCTTTTTTTGTAAATATTATTGTAAAACAGAGCTGGGGGTGTTGCTCAGAGGCCTAGTACCTGCCCACCGTATGCAAGGCCCTGGATTTGGTCCCAGCACCACAAAGATACATATATCTTATATATTGTATATGTAATATACTATATATATATATATATATATATATATATATATATATATATATATATATACACACACATATTGTAAAATATATTCCATGACTTAGGGAGGTTGGGTTTTTTCATAAGTTTAATGACATTTTAGGGACATGATAAAACAACTCAGCTCTGTAACCTTTCATTGTTGTGATTCTCATAAATGTCTTAGGTGACCCTTAGGGTAGACACACTGTGTCCCAAGGGTGGGGAGAAGCCACAGTTCATCAGAATCTGACCCAGGCTAATGGAAGGAGAGGCTGGCTGGGCACTTTCTGGCTTTCCATAGAAGTATATGCATAAAACCATGTCGTCCCAGCCTAAAGATCAGGTTCCAAGATAACTGATCCCATCTCATTGAACAGGCATGAGCCCCTGACAGAAGATTAACAGGTCTCTGCGTTTTTATAGTGTGCATGCTTGTTATACTCAGAAAACAATACAATAAATCTAATAAATAGGTGTGAGTACTCAATGAAGAATGATAGTAATTTGTTGATTTCGTGGACATTTATTTAGTGATTTTTATATATGAGACATGGTGCTAGGTACCTGACCCAGCACTCAGAGAGTTGATACTCTTGTGTGTATATCTGATTTTCTGCACACTCTAGTGCACACATTTGGAATCATTGTTACGATTTTCTAAAGGAGACTCCCAGTTGTCTTATCTGTTTCTCTGAACGATGATACATATGGAAGCCTATGGAAGAGCTCCAAACTAGGACCTGTGATCCTAGTTTTTGGGAGGCTGAGGTAGGAGGATCGCAGGTTCACAGACAGCCTCGGCAACTTAGCAAGACTCTCCACAACTTGGTGAGACCCTGTTTCAAAATAAAAAATAAACTGGGTGTAATGGTGCACGCCTGTAATTCCAGCTGAGACAGGAGGATTGCAGGTTTGCAGCCAGCCTCATCAACTTAGTGAGGCTGTCAGCAACTTAGTGAGACCTGTTTCAAAATAAAATAAAATAAAATAAATAATAAAATAAAAAAGGGAGGGCACCTAGCACTGTGTGAATGATCCACATAAAAATAAAAATAAATGAAAAAAATAAAATAAAATAGGGCTGGGGGTGTAGCTCAGAGGTAGAATGTCCCTGGGTTCAATCCCCAGCACCGCAAAATAAAATAAAAATAAGTAAAAAATAAAATAGGACTGAGGGTGTGTCTCAGAGGTAAAATGCCCCTGGGTTTAATCCCCAGTCCCCACCCACCACGCATTTACAATACGGAAACTTGGTCAGTGAGGACTTTACCTTCATTTGTAATAGAAACCCTCTGCCATATTTTAGACATCACATTCTTTTTCTCTCCTTCCTGAAAAATAAATTGTGGGAAAAGACAAGGCCTTGGTATTGTAATTATTTTTTCAAGGTATCATTTGTCTTTAAATTTCATTTAGTTTTCAATAGGTATAATGCACCCCTTAAGAGCATTGATAATATCATAAATATTTTCTTTTTTTATTTTTTGCAGTACTGGGGATTAACTCAGAGGCATTCTACCTCCAAGCTACTCCCCCAGCCCTATTTTTATTATTTTGAAACAGGGTCTCACTAAGTTTGCTGAGGGTTTCACTAAGTTGCTGAGGCTGGCCTTGAATCTGTGATCCTCCTAACTTGGCCAGACTCCCAAGTACTGGGATTACAGGTATGTTCCTGTAATCAAGCCTGGCTCAAATCAATTTTTTTTTTTTTTTTTTTTTTTTTTTTTTTGCGGGTCTGGAGATGGAACCCAGAGGCATTTGACCTCCAAGCTACACCTATGCCCAATTTTTTATTCTTTATTTTGAAACAGGGTCTCACTAAGTTGCAGAGGGCCTCACTAAGTAGCTGAGGCTGTCCGTGAACCACGATCCTCCCATCTCAGCCTCCCAAATGCTGGGATTACAGGCGTGCACCACCACGCCCGGCTCTCAAACTTTTTAAAAACTTTTTTATTGGTGCATTGTAGTCATCCATCTTAATGGGATACAAGATGGCAGAGACAAAGCTTGAGTCTTGCTATGTAATTTTGGTCGTTTAAACCTGTATGATTGCTCTCAGCTGTGGCGATTGCATAGTAAGTGGGAGACATTTTGATTAGTGGGCTGACATCATGCTATTTGTGGGAAGTCACACAGAGAATGAGAACTGGCTGAACTAAAATGCCATTGAAGGCATCTGCGTTCCAAAGAGCCTATGGGAGAGCTCCGAAGCAAATTTCACCCCATCTTGAGGCCAAAGGCATTCAGCTATAGACTGGGGAGCACTCGCCCTGCAGGTCAAGCGGAGACTGGAGGGATAGCGAGGTCAGAGGTTAACGCTGTCAATGCATCGCCCTCCCACTAGCCTGGAATCTAAGCTCCATAACAGCAACCTTTGTCTCTCCAGTCGCCATGTTGTGCTCTCCTAGACCAGAGCCTGGGGCATACCGGTGCTCAATGAAGGGCAGCTGAGTGACCAAAATCAATCTGCAGGGGTGAGTCCTTGGGTTTTTAGGCATGGATTCCAGCAGCTGAGACCATTCCTTAAAGAAATGTTAAACTTCCCACCAGAAGTTCCTCCAGGAAGAAGTCTGTCTCTTCCGGTCCGCCCTCTGCCTGCCGCTTGGGTTTCGTGTTATGGTACATTTCAGGGCTGCTGAGCTCACTGAATGCTCTGCACTCTACGCTGTTGCAGAATTGAATATTCAAGAACAACCAGTGCTTGTGAGTCAGAGGATCTCAGATGCAGACATTTATAAAAGGTCCTATGCACTAAACTATTACCAGAATAATTTATCACGTACACATTCAACTTTTTTTGGACGTTCTGATTCTCAGCAAACATTAATCAAGTCATTCCACTATCTCTTGTTACTTACCCCAGTTACAGACCTGATTCATCAGACGTTGAATGGCTGTCGCCAGAGGGACGTGAGCACCCCGCAACCCACTGTTCTGCCCTCTCTGCTGCTGTTTGTTGGGTTGAGATTGAGGGAGGTTTGATGAGATTTGGACCCGCTCCTCAGTGACAGGATATTTGCTGTTTTCTGCTGTGCCTACGGATACGAGAAGGAAAGACTGAATCATAGGCCGGCTAGTTCTCAGGTCATTGGACCAGCAGAATCAGGACTACTGGGAACTTGTTAGAAGTCCAAATTATGGCCGGGAGTGGTGGCGCACGCTTGTAATCCCAGCATTTGGAAGGCTGGGACAGGGGGATCACAGGTTCTTGGCCAGCCTCAGCTACTTAGTGAGGCCCTCTGCAACTTAGTGAGACCCTGTTTCCAAATAAAAGAATGAAATAGGGCCAGAGGTGCAGCTCAGAGGTAGAGTGCCCCTGGGTTCCATCCCTAGTAACACACACACACACACACACACACACACACACACACACACACACTTCAAATTATGCCGGATATACGGTTATAATCCCAGTACTTGGGAGGCTGAGACAGAAGGATCGCAGGTTCAAAGCCAGACAGCAATTTAGCAAGACTTTGTTTTCAATTAAAAATAGGAATGGGGGTGTAGCTTGAAGGTATTATAGAATGCCTCTGGGTTCAATTCCCAAATTCCCAGTACCACAAGAGAGCGAGAAAAAGAAATCCAAATTATGGTGTCCCACAAAACAGTACCGAGTTAGAAAGTCTGGGAGTGGGCTCAGCAATCTGTGTTTCACCCCATCTCCAGGTGATTCTGCTTCAACTTGAAACTACTTTTCTATTTCAGGTTCTCATAGTCTGATATCTCTCTCTCTCTCTCTCTCTCTCTCTCTCTCTCTCTCTCTCTCTCTCTCCCCCCTCTCCCTCTCCCCCTCTCCCTCTCCCCCTCTCCCTCTCCCCCTCTCCCTCTCCCCCCACCCCTCTTCAGTACTAGAGATGGAACCCAGGGGCATTCTACCTCCAAGCTACACCCCCAGCCATATTTTTTTATTCTTTATTTTGAAACAGGGTCTCACTGAGTTGCAGAGGGCCTCACTAAGTAGCTGAGGCTGTTCATGAACTGCGATCCTCCATCTCTGCCTCCCAAATGCTGGGATTACAAGTGTGTGCCACCATGCCTGGCCTTCATAGTCTGATTTCTTGCTCACCACAAAAATGATAAAACCTCCCCATTCCTCCCCCTCCCCCTCCCCTCCCCTCCCCTCCCCCCTCCTCCTCTTCTTCTTCTTCTTCTTCATCTTCTTCTTCTTCTGTGTGGTATTGGGGATGAAACCCAGGGGCATTCTACCTCTGATCTATACGCCCCAACTCTATTTTTTATTCTTTATTTTGAAACAGGGTCTCACAAGTTGAAGGCTTCACTAAGTAGCTGAAGCTGGCCTCGAACCTGTGATCCTCCTGTCTCAGCCTCCCAAATGCTGGTATTACAAGTATGCGCCACCACGCCTGGCTCCTAGTCCTTCTGACCCCAGGCTTTACACAGAGTATGTACTACTGGGCCACATGCAAACTGCTTTCTGCTCCACTCATTCTTGCAGATGGATTTGCAGCCGCCACCTGAAGTAAGTCAGGGAGGAGCTGCATACCCACCAGGCCCATGGGAAGGCTCTCTTTCCTCTCCTGTGAGAGGAAAGGCTCGGGAAAGGTCAAATAATTTCCCCAGGGCCATTCAACTTTAAGTGGCAGAGCTGGGTTCAGATCCAAGTCTTTTGTTTTATGTCCTTGCCCAGGGCTTCTTCAGTTTCTCTGCTCTGCAGCAGGGGTTCTGACATTTGGGTCAGGTAATTTGTCCCTGTGGGCTTGTCCTGTAGACTGCAGGCTGTTTATCAGCATCTCTTGACCTGTAGTTGTAGCAACGACAAATGTCTCCAAATATCATCAAATGTCCCCTGGGCGGAGAGCAGTCACCCTGGCTGAGAACCACTGCCCGGCAGCCTTCGCAGCTGAGAACCCGCCAGCGACCGCTCAGCACAGTTGGCCTCCTCTGAGGGCAACCGCAAAATGGAAGATTTCCATTGGCCATTGTGCCATCGAAGAAGCAAAGGATCTAGAGAAAACATTGTTCTCCACAATACCTTAGCCATTTTTTTAAGAAAATGAACATTAATTCTGTAATATCATTTGGTATCCAGGGTGCATTCAGATTTCTCCAGTTGTCCCCAGTGTGTGTGTGTGTGTGTGTGTGTGTGTGTGTGTGTGTGTGTTACTGGAGATTGATCCCAGGGGCATTCTGCCTCTGAACTACACTCCCAGCCCAATTTATTTTATTTATTTATTGCAGTGCTGGGGATTGGACATTCTAGTTCCAAGCTACACACCCAGCCCTATTTTTTCTTTTGAAAAAAATAATTTTGAAACAGGGTCTCATTAAGTCGCAGAGGGCCTCACTAAGTAGCTGAGGTTGGCCATAAACCTGCATACTGGGATTACAAGTGTGTGTCACTACGCCGGGCTTTTATTTTTTATTTTGAAACAAGATCTCATTAAGTTATGCAGGGCATAAGTAGCTGAGACTAGTAGTGAACTTGCGATCCTCCTGTCTCAGCCTCCCAAATACTGGGTTTACAAGCTTGTGTCGTCACACCCGTGTCCCAAAATATCTTTCATAGCTGCTTCTTTTCTGGGCTAGGATCCAGTCTAGGTTGCCTGTGGTTGCTGTCTGCTTAGGCTCTATTACTGTAGAACAGGCGAAGTATGTCCCGTGGCTGGATGTGACCTGCCACCGGTTTTGTAAGTTTTTGCTGGAACTCAGCCATGCTTTTTTGTTTATATAAAGTCTCTGGTTGTGTTGATGCCAAACTGGTCAACTTGGGTAACTGGTCCACAAAACTTAAAATGCTTACCTCTTGGCTTTTTACAGAAGAAGTTTGCTGACCCATGAACTAGAATTTTGCTCCTTGTCTTTATTTTTAATATGATACTAGACTGTTCAAAAAGTCCGAGACACTTGCTCCTAGAAGATCTCTTCCTCACCAGGCATGGTGGTGCTCACCTGTAACCCCAGTCACTGGGAGGCTGCGACGGGAGCATCGCAGAACAAGGAGTGAAAAGCAAACACTGAGAAACAATTCACGCCGATGGGAGTGAAATGAAGATGATGGCTGGAACTGGAGGGCAAAGGGGACCGAACTTGACCTGTCATATTTTTCATATTTTCTTTTTCTTTTTTTAACAGTAAAGAGGATGGAACCCAGGGGCATTCTCCCTCTGAGCTACACCCCCAGCCCTATTTTTTATTTTGAAACAGGGTCTCACTGAGTCACAAAGGGACTCACTAATTCGCTGAGGCTGTCCTCAAATAGCAATCCTCCTGTCTCAGCCTCCCTAATGCTGGAATTACAAGTGTGTGCCAACACACTTGGCTCTTATTTTTCATATTTTCAAAAATAACTTTAAGCAACTGTAAATATTTAGGGTAGCACACAAGGTTGCTTATATTCGTTTCTGTGTTTGTGTGTATGTGTATAGGGAGGTACTGGTGATTCCCTGTTTTAAGTTTTTCTTTTGGAACAGCATCTAAATTGCTGACAGTCTCACTAAGTTGCTGAGGCTGGCCTTGAACTTGTGATCCTCCTGTCTCAGCCTCCCAAGTACTGGGATTACAGGAGTGTGCCACCATGCCAGAATGTGTTTTATAAACACTTCCCACAAATTAGTGCTTAGAGTACTTTTAAATAGACTGAACAATGTACCTGACATTTTTCGAGTACCTACTATGCGCTCTACAGTGTTCTGGGCACTGAGAATATTTGTCTCCACTTACTATCCTCTCCAGGAAGTCTCCCTTTCAGGAAGTCCCTTCTTTTCAGAGACTTGGCTGCTGGTCGCAGCATGGCCACTGTGCGCCCCTATTCCTTACTCCCACAGAAGAGGGCCCACAGTGCTGCCACTGATGGAAACTCCTCCATCCAAAGGGTGTATGTGGAGGGCTCACCTAAGAACAGTTTCCAAATAGTCATTAACATCTCTGCCTCCCACCTCCCACTAGTCCAAGATAATGGATTTCCCTCGTGGTATTTCTTTTTTTTAAATTTATTTATTTATTTATTTATTTATTTATTTACTTATTTTTGCAGTACTGGGGATGAAACTCAGGGGCATTCTACTCCCGAGCTACAACCTCAGCAGCCCTATTTTTTTATTCTTTATTTTGAATCAGAGTCTCGCTAAGTTGCAGAGGGTCTCACTAAGTACCTGAGGCTGGCCGCAAACCTGCGATCCTCCTGTCAGCCTCCCAAGTACTGGGATTGCAAGTGTGCGACACCACGCCTGGCTCCCTCGTGGGATTCAAATTTTCAAATGAATCTTGAGTATTTTTTTGGAAATGGAAGAGGGTAAGAATTTTTCTGAATGGGATTGGGTAAAAAGAACTCTACCACTGAGCTAGATCTCCAGGCCCCCACCTCACCCCGCCAAATTTTAGTATAATCAGCAACGGCAGCTTCTGTAAGTCAGAAGCTGTTTTAGACGACGTGGAGGTAACACTAAAACCAAAAATGTCTTACTTTATTAAGGTTTGCATTGAATAGATTGAAAGAGAGAATGGGAGAGAAGACCCTAGGTCAGCTGTCCATAACAGACACACACCCTTATCAAATTTACGCTCAAATCCGCCAGCCACTGGGGTCTCCACCGGCCGGCCACTGGCCCGGCCTCCGGGCTCTGGCCCCGCCCACGTGTCGACGTAGACGTTCCTGGTGGGCTCCGTGGAACCCCGCCCAGGCGCGAGGCTCCACCCACGGCCCGGCCTCCGGGCTCTGGCCCCGCCCACATCTTGACGTAGACGTTCCTGGTGGGCTCCGTGGAACCCCGCCCAGGCTACAGGTTCCGCCCCGGCCCGGCCTCCGTGGCATGGCCACGCCCACATATCTGACGTAGACGTTTCTGGCCCGTTCCGTGAAACCCCGCCCAGGCTCGAGGCTCCACCCACATTCCAGCTGCTGGGGTCTGGCTCCGCCCACGTATCTGACGTAAAAGTTCCTGGCCCACTCCGTGGAACCCAGTCGCCGCCGTCGGCGCGCGGGGCTGGCGATGGCGCTGGGCGGCTGGGTGGCTCGGCGCCTGGGGCGGGCTCTGTTGCGCGGGGCTCTCTCCAGGGCAGCAGGACCCTTGGCTGCTGCGGGGCCCCGGTTTCAGCTGCCGGCCGGAGGGCGGCCTGCCACGGGGCCAGAGCTCTACCGGGCCTGCCGGACCTCGGACCTTGTGCGCGGCCTGCACGGCGGGCCTCAGACCGAGGAGCGGATCGCCGGCGAGGGGCGCCCGGAGTCGGGCGTTGCAGGTACGAGGGTGGAGGAGAGCGGAGGCGACCCCCTTTGGGTAGTTGCGGGCCCTTCTTGACGGAGGAGCGCCTCGTTTCCCCAGGAACTCCAGCCTTATTTCTGTTATGGGTCAGAAAACTACAGACCCAGAGCTGGAAGGAACTTCAGAGGTTGCTCTTTGACAGAGAAGAAATTGCTGCCAGGGGAGGAGACATCGTCTTCAAAACCCCAGCCGCCTGCTTAGCCACACCGGACCCTTGGCAGCAAAATCACACTGTCCTCACCCATCTTCTCACTCTACCCAGGGTCCTAGGAAAAGGATTTGTTGGGAGTGTTGGGGCGTGAGGATTCTTAGGAAGAGGGGTTAGGACTAAAGGATGCGTTAGTCTAATAAGAGATGGGCCGGGTTAAGATCCTCTATTAATTGCAGACGTGTCTAGAAACTTAATAGGATTCCGGGTGTGGTGGTAGTGCATGACTGTAATCCCAGTACTTGGGAGGCAGAGACAGGAGAATCGCAGATTTGCCTCCAGCCTCAGCAACTTGTGAGGCTCTCCGCAACTTTGTGGGACCCTGTTTCAAAATAAAGAATAAAAAAGAGGCCTGGGGGTGTAGCTTGGAGGTAGAATGCCTCTGGGTTCGATCCCCAGTTCTGCAAAACAGAAATAATAAACAGATCATATCTGAGAAATTACCACTAGGTGTTTTGGAGTCAGCTTTAGAATTTAGGAGAGCTATAAAATTACAGACTTTAATACTGAAGAGCCGAGTATCTAAATCTTCACATAAAATATTTATAGATAACAATTGTTAATAACCCAGATTGCAATCTGGCGAGGTGTTGCACACCTGTAATCCTAGCACTTGGTAGGCTGAGATGGGAGGATCAAATGTTAGAGGCCAATCTCAGCAGCTTGGCAAGGCCCTCTGCATCTTGGTGAGGGACCCTGTTTCAAAATAAAAAATAAGTCTGGGAGTATAGCTCAGAGTTAGAATGTCCCTGGATTCAATCCCCAGGACCACAAAAACAAAACAAACAAAAAAAAACCAAAACCAAATAAAAATCCCAATTGGTGTAACATTTAATCACAATCAGGTGTGATAGTGTATGCCCATAATCTCAGTACTTAAGAGGCTGAGACAGGAGGATTGTAGGTTCAAGGCCAGCCCCAGCAATTTAGTAATACCTGTTTCAAAATAAAAAAGGACTCGGGGTATAGCTTGGAGGTAGAATGCCACTGAGTTCAATCCCCAGTTTAAAAAAAAAAAATAGCCGGGTGTGGTGGCACACGTTTGTAATCTCTCGGCCTCGGGGTGGGAGGCCGAGAGAGGAGGATTGCAGTTTGAGACCAGCCTCAGCTGCTTAGGCTCTTTGCAACTCAGTGAGACCCTGTTTCAAAATAAAGAATAAAAAATAGGGCAGGGGGTGTAGCTCAGAGCATCCCCAGGCCTGGAAAAAAAAATTAAAGCACATAAGAATCACTTAAAATTTGAATGCTGGCGTGGTGGCGCACGCTTGTAATCCCAGCATTCAGGAGGCTGAGACAGTAGGATCGCAGTTCGCAGACAGCCTCAGCTACTTAGTGAGACCCTCCGCAACTTAGACCCTGTTTCAAAATAAAGAATAAAAAAATAGGGCAGAGGGTGTAGCTTGGAGGTAGAATGCCCCTGGGTTTCATCTTCGGTAGTGACCAAAAAAAAAAAGAAAAAAAGAAAAATTTGAGCTCTTATTAATTCATCTCACTTGAAGGCTGTGACCCAGATACTACTTAAGAGCCCTTCCAGTTCACAATTCTAGTTGTTGTCCTTTATGGCTGGGATTCAGTTCATCCTGGCTATGCCCCAAACTACTCTTTTTCTTTGTATGCATTTCTGGTTTGAGATGTATTTATTTTAGTACTTGTGAAAAAAATCATTTGTTACTGATATGTGGTTCTACTTGCATGCGGTAAAAAAGGAAATACAGTGATTCTGTGCAATCTGATACTCTGAACATAGAAGCTGAACAGTGCAACCTAAAACCACTGCCTAGGTTTAGGTTCCAGGAGTCTGGGCCCTGCTATCTTTCAGAACACTTTGAATCGAAGCATCTTCATGGAGGAGCAGCTTTACTGTCTTCTCTGGGAGACATCTGCATCCTTGGGCGCATATAGGCCTATCTCCTACTTGGCCATCTGACACAAATATTTGTGCATTTCAGATCATGTGGTTCCCAGGTTTGACATCGATATGCTGGTTTCACTTCTGAGGCAAGAAAATGCAAGAGACATTTGTGTGATCAAGGTTCCTCCAGAAATGCGATATACAGATTACTTTGTGATTGGTAGTGGAACTTCCACCCGGCACCTACACGCCATGGCCTATTACATTGTGAAAATGGTAGGATGTTTTCTCTTTTTGGACCATTAACTGAGTGGAATTAACATCAGTGCATCAGGCTGAGGAGCAACACTTAGTAAACTGTTATGTGAGCTTATATAAAAAGCTCAAATTTTCAGAATTTGCTTGTGTTCCTTATATTCTGTAATAGTTAAAGGTCTGAGAACAAGTATCTGGGTTTGTTGACTTAGGATATTTCCAGTTGTTGTCTCGTGGCTACAAAGAAAAAAGTTAAGAATAACCGAGGCAAGCTAAAGCCAGTATAGGCCAGGAGGATTTCTAGAACAGCACTGTATTAATACCAGTAGCCACATGTGGCTGTGTGATTCTAAATTAGACTTACAGATTCAGTTCCTTAGTTTTACTAACCACACTTTAGGTGCACACTAGCCACATGTGGCTGATTGCTACCATATTGGAGTGCCATAAAACATTTCCATAATTGCAAAAAGTTGGCTTAGAGCTTGATATAGTTGTTTGAGCATGCCTAGTGTTCTCAAGCACTGTGCTCAGTATTGGGGAAGTAAAAATGAAATAGAGTCTTTTTACTCAGTGAATTCACAGGTCTAGTAGAGGAAAAGGAAAGGGGTTCATTTTCTAGTTGGACTGAGTATGAATCAGAATGAGAAGAAAACAGTTTAAGCTAGATTTCCTAAGATAATCGGTAGGCCAATACTGTAAGGAAGGTTTTGAACTCTAAAAAAATTATTTTAAGTATATCGATGCTTTCCCCTTACTTTATGTAACACTAAGAAATTTTAAATACAAAGTGTAGAAACTAATATAAACTCTTAAGAAAATCTTACTAAAATAATTATTAAAAATAATTATAAAATCATGAAACTGTTTTAGAAATTTAAAATGTAAAATATGGCTGACTTTAAATTAAAAACAAAGCAAAAGACCCGGGCATGGTGGCGCATGCTTGTAATCCCAGCATTCGGGAGGCTGAGACTGGAAGATCGTGGTTCAAGGACAGCTTTAGCTACTTAGGCCCTCTGCAACTTAGTGAGACCCTGTTTCAAATTAAAGAATAAAAAACAGGACAGGGGATATAGCTTGGAGGTAGAATGCCTCTGTTCCATCCCCAGACCCACCAAAAAAAAAAAAAAAAAGCAAAAGAAAACTGGAAAATCCACCAATATGTGGAAATCACACAGTATACTCTTAACTGATGGGTCAAAAAGAAATCATAGTAATGAGCATTAAACCTAGGGGCAGTCTACCTCCAAGCTACACCCCCAGCCCTATTTTTTATTTATTTTTTGGTGGTGCTGGGGGTGGAAACAGGGTCTCACTAAGTTGCTGAGATCCTCACTAAGTAGCTGAGGCTGGCTTCGAACCTGTGCGATCCTCCTGTCTCAGCCTCTGAAGCACTGGGATTACAAGAGTGGGCGCCACCATGCCAGGCCCTATTTTTAAATTCAAAACACGGTCTCATTAAGTTGCAAAGGGCCTAAGTACCCGAGGCTGGCCATGAACCTCCACTCCTCCTGTCTCAGCCTCCCAAGTACTGTACTACCACACCTGGCTCATAGCATTCTTTTTTTTTTTTGCGGGTTTGGGGATGGAACCCAGGGGCATTTGACCTCTGACCTCTGAGCTACACCATCTGCCCTAATTTTTACTCTTTATTTTGAAACAGGGTCTCACTAAGTTGTGGAGTGCCTCACTAAGTAGCTGAGGCTGTCCATGAACCGAGATCCCCTGGTCTCAGCCTCCCGAATGCTGGGATTAAGCATGTGCCACCACGCCCGGCTTGACTCAGGGCATTCTTAAAATCCTTTTATTTTTCTTAAATTGGTAGTAATGTCCCCTCTTCCACTTCTTAGTGAATCTTTTTCTTAAGTCACTCTAGAGAAAGATTTGTTTACTTTTTTTTTAAGAACCAGATCTTGGTTTCACTGATTTTCTATTTTTTTCCTAATTATTGTTCCCTTCTGACATCGTGTGTGTGTGTGTGTGTGTGTGTGTGTGTGTGTGTGTGTGTGTGTGTGTGTGTGTTACTGGGGATGGAACCCAGTGGCCTTCTACCTCTGGGATATACTCCCAGATTTATTTTATATTTTTTATTTGGAAACAGGGTCTCTTAAGCCAGCTGAGGCTGGGTTCGAACCTGCGCGATCCTCCTGTCTCATCCTCCTAGGTGTGGGGATTACAAGTGTGCGCCACCCAGGCCTTCTGACATCTTTTGACTTTTCTAGTTCTTTTAGTATAAAATTAGGTTTTTTAATGTATTTTATTTCTAATTATGTATTTAGCAATTCTTTTTTGTGCATTCCAGAAATTTTGGTATGTTAATTTTCATGTGTCTCAAGGTTTTATTTTCCAGTGTGATTTCTTTTTGACCCATTGGTTAAGAGTGTGATTTCCACATATTGGTAGATCTTCCAGTTATCTTTCTGTTGCTTTCTAGTTTCATTCCATTATTGTAATAAGATACATTATTTAATTTCTTTCCAATTAAAGCACATTTTGCAGCCTCATATATGACTGATCCTAGAGAATATTCTTGTGCACTTGAAGAAAATGTGATCTGCTCTTGTGGTGGAATGTTTTATTACTGTCTGTCGGGTCCATTTGGGCTGTAGTGGATCTGTTTCCTTACTCATCTGTTTCCCTATTCTATCCACTATCAAATGTGAGGTATCAAAACCTGTAATTGTTAAGCCAGGCGTGGTGGCGCATGCTAGTAATCCCCGCGCTTGGGAGGCTGAGACAGGAGGATCGCGCAGGTTCGAAGCCAGCCTCAGCTACTTAATGAGACCCTGTATCCAAATAAAATATAAAGTAGGTCTGGGAGTGTAGCCGGAGGTCGAAAAGCCCCTGGCTCCACCTCCGGTACCACAAAAAGACCTCCAAACACCTGTAATTGTTATGCTATCAGTTTTCCCCCTCAGTTGTCAGTATGCTCCACATATTTAGGAGCTATGATGTGGTCTTATAAATTGGCCTCAAAATGTCTTTTAAGTCTCTTGTAAGAGGTTTTTATTGTTTTTGTTTTTCTAGTGTGTGTGGTTCTTATTTTGAAACAGGGTCTAAGTTGATCAGTCTCACTACTTGCTGAGGCTGTCCTCAAAACTGTGATCCTCCTGTCTTAGCCTCCCAAGTACTGGGATTATAAGTGTGTGCTACCACACCAGGCTTTTTAACTTAGAATCTACTGGTGTTAACAAAAGCTAAGAACCAAGACCATTCATAGCTGTTTGGAACAGGCACACTGGGATGATGAAGTCCCATAAACATATCCTGAAGCTAAAGGAGATGAAATTAGTAGCACTGAGAAGCTGGATCGGACACTGAGTGGAGACTTTTCTGCCTCAGAGGCACCTTGTTGAATGAGTAGGGAACCCCTCTTAGGTTTTGGAGAGGCATAAGAGAGGATGGGATTTGGAGCGGGGAGGATGTATTTCCCTCAAGTTATTTATCTTGCTTTTTTTTTTTTTGATATGTTACTGGAGATTGAACTCAGGGCATTTTATCTCTGAACTACACTCCCAGCCCTTTTTGTTTTGAAATAGGGTCTTACTAGGTTGCCGATAGTTTCAGTAAGTTGCTGAGGTGGGTCTCAAATCTGCACTTTTCCTGTTTCAGCCTCCCAAGTACTGGGATTACAGGCAGGTACCACCACACCTGGCCAGTCCCACTCACCTTTTAAAAAAAATTTCATTTTAGCTGGACTTGTAATCCCAGCACTTGGGAGGCTGAGACAGGAGGATTGTACAGATTCGAAGCCAGCTTTAGCCACTTAGTGAGGCTCTTGGCAACTTAGTGAGAGCCTGTTTCCAATTATAAAATAGGTCTGGGGGGATAGCCCCGAGATAGAAAGCCTCTGGGTTCTACCCCCAGTACTAAAAATTACATTTTACTATGAGAGTCTTGCTAATTTTCCCAGGCTGGCCTCAAACTTGACCTCCTCCTGCCTCATTTTCCCACGTGCTGGGTTAAAGGTATTTGCCACTGTGCCCAGTATCCCCCCATGTAATCATTGGGCAAAGCGTAGCTCTGAGGAATGAGTGAGCAAGAGCAGGCTTGCTGTATCTTTGTGTGTGTGTGTGTGTGTGTGTGTGTGTGTGTGTGTGTGTGTGTGGTACTGGGGATGGAGCCCAGGGTCACTCCAAGTTAGAGCCCCAGCCCTACTTATTCTTAATTTTGAAAAAGGGTCTAAGTTGCAGAGGTCCTCACTAGCTGAGGCTGTCCACGAACCTGCAATCCTCCTGTCTCAGCCTCCCAAGTGCTGGGATTACAAGTGTGCACCACTGTGCCCAGCTCCCGTATCTCTTTTTAATATGTATGGTCTGATCCCCTTTTTTTCTTTTTCAGTATAAACACCTGAAATGTAAAAGTGACCCTTATGTTAAGATCGAAGGGAAGGACACCGATGACTGGCTATGTGTTGATTTTGGTAAGTTTTTTGGGCATGTTTTTCGGATAGATATTGATATTAGTATGTTGCCATGTTACATATTTGAAATGTGTCAAGTGTCAGAAGTTCTTTTTAACTGTGATTAAATGGTCTTTACATATGAAACGCCTTCACCTGACCAAAGTTCTCTAGAGATGACACATTCCTGGAGGAAGACACGTATGTGGTGTAATTGTAACTAGCCACAGGTGTGACAAGTGGATAAGATATGATAGTGGGGGAAATCCTTTAGTTGTAGTCAAGGAAGGCTGTGGGGTGGTGTGCATGTGACCTTGACCATGCGCAATCCAAATAAGGTGCAAGATTAGCATTTTGAAAAGATGCAAGTTTAGTTATTGATATTCAAAACATCTCCCAACAAGGTATTCCAAAGGGAAAAACAGTAACTATTTCAAGAATTGAGAGGTCTGAAATTTTATCATACTTACAAGAAAATTTGTAAGTTGTCCTTTGAGCTTCACAGACACTGGTAGAAGACAGACTCTTCAGGAGCTAAAGAAAAAGATATTACTTGAAGCATTCGCAATAAGCAGTACCACTAACTGTAGCGGTTCTCTGAGCTCCAGAACCAGTAGATCAACACAGGGTCCAGGTGGCACGTGTACACAATTATAAGAGGGATTCTTGAGATGAAGGTGCTTTACAGTTAGCGGGAGGTGGGCCTGCTTGGCTGTAACCTCGGGTTTCTCAGCTACTATTAATATTCTGGATCAGCTAATTTTATTGTGGGTCTGGGGGATATCTTGTACTTTGTAGGATATTTAACAGTATTCTCCCTCTCTCCCTCCCAATTGTGACAATCAAATATGTCCCTAGACATTGCCTGAAGTGCTCCTGACTGAGAACCACTTTTGAAGCAAAGCGGCCTTTTGTTCTGGAGGGGGACACTGTCTTTCAGATAAGACTACTTATGGACTGTATAAATAAGCTTGAATAGATAGTCCAGAACCAAAGGCAGTTAGTACTTTCTTTGCCCTAGGATGTGTAGAAATATAGAGAACCAGCCACTGGGGAGAAACCTTTCAGACTAGTTATTTAGTTAATATCCACCAGAAGTGTGAGATATCATGTACCTCCTGCATGACAGGTGCACTGGGAAAGGCATGGCATCATTTCTGTGCTAGTCTGTTTTTTGGGGATGGGATTTACAATTTCTCTTCTAAAGAGTTCCTAGGTGAGACTAATCTGAAAACCACTTTGATAACCACTGCTCTAGGTCTAGACTTGTATTAGCTGTGTAATAGGTTGTGAGAAAAAAAAAAAAAGCAAATGAATTTTCTTCATGTGAAACTTTTAATCTCTGTCTGATAGGGAGCATGGTGATTCATTTGATGCTCCCAGAAACCAGAGAAATCTATGAATTAGAGAAACTATGGACCCTGCGTTCGTATGATGACCAGTTGGCGCAGATAGCACCTGAGACGTTACCTGAAGACTTCATTCTTGGAATAGAAGATGACACTTTATTGCTGACTCCAGTGGAGTTAAAATGTGAATAAAATTAGATGAACTGCTTCAATCATTTCAATTTTGGATTGAGTCACTTCCTGGAAAACATATCTCTTAAGTCCCCCTCCCCCCATTTAGGTTGCTGCTGGAACAAGTCTTATCTACCTCACGATGACTGATGTGCAGGGATTATAGGTAAATGAGCTAAAACTTACACCAAATATCAATACATTCAAATCAAAACTTTAACATGCTGTCTTTATCCCTGAGATCCCAGCAGGATTCCATGGCGTTAGCACTGGTCCTTGTGCTTAACTTAAGCTGTGCTCAGATCTTTAATCTGTGTTTCTGGGGATTGAACCATGGGGCATTCTACCTCTGAGCTATACCCCCAGCACTATTTTATTCTTATTTGGAAATGGTCTCACTAGATTGATAAGAGTCTCACTACTTGTTGAGTCTATCCTCAAACCGGTCATCCTCCTGTCTCAGCCTTCCACGTACTGGGATTACATAAGTGTGCGCCACCATGCCCAACTCCAAATTTTTTCTAAATAACACAAAAAGCCCACCACTCTGTGATCCTATTACTTAGAATTGATCAAGAAGAGTAAATATCACAGGATATTCTTCTAGGGTAGTATTTCTTAAACCCCTTCATAATACTCCAAATGACAGAAGCAAATGTAAAGTATTAATCTTTTAGGACCTCCAGTTATTAAATCATATGTAATAGTATAATCAAGTTTCACATTAAGTACCATGGCCTGGAGAAAATTATTTACCAGTATATTGGTGCCTATTTTGAGATGGGCATGGTAATACTAAAAATCCCTTTAAGTTTGTAGGCCAAATTCAGAATATACACATTCATCTGGAAACACTACACAACAAGCTGTACGTAATGATGAAAAACTTTATTCTGCATCAAGGTATCTGGAAAGTGAAGCTGCATTTGGGGACATTATAGATGGGTGATGATCCATACATGGTGAGTACAAACTCAATTACAGAGTTACTTCTTAGTACCAGACACTCCAAATTAACAATGCTTAAGTAAAGTACAACATGATTTGTCACACAAAAAGGCTAGAAATGAAATATGGCAGAATTTAAACCAGCAGATATAAATGCAACACCTATCTGTATTAAAAAAATACTGGAAAAGTCAAATAGTGAGAAAGGGCTCTGGCCTTAAATCTCACCTAAAATCCAACCAGAAAGCCACTGTGATTTTTTTTTCTAGCAATTTAAATTCAATGTTTGAAAAAAATTATGAATGCTGCTAGGTAAATTCAATGACAAAAAGGACACTTTTTGGCTAAAACTACAAAATAAACTGGTTTTCTGAAAATATTTAAGAAAATTTAAATCATTTTCAAAATGTCTAATTGATATGCTTATCTTCAGAAAAACTTACCTAATCAGTGTAGAAATTCATCTTGAAATACAAATGAGGCAAAACGGTTCTTTTAAAGGGTTATGTAATGCCCTTCAGATCAGTGTAATATGATGACTGTGATCATCTTATGAACAAAAGCAACAAAAACAATTCAGAGAGCAGCGTGGCCCCGGAGACCACCCACACCCACGCACTGTACACACTGGGCTCTGCCCCCCATGAAGGGAATGGGCACAGAGTTCAGTAACCAAGGTCCGATGTTCTCACAGTCATTCAAATTATATTCCCAACACAATTTTCTTGCATTCCTACCTTCTGACTTAATTTCAAATAACTGGTTGCAGAGTATACTGAAATCCTGCTATATCCTATTTAAATAGTTTAGGTGGACTTTTTTTTAATTCATCTATGTTTTAAAATCTTCAAAATAGCTTGGTGAACATCATGACAGTGCCAAACACAAGAAGATACGGCCACCCGTTGCCTTTAAACACTGTTCCACGCGCTCTGTGCCACTGGTCTTCACAAAGCAGTTCTGTTGGGATCTACTCTGTGCAGACCAATTGGTCTGAAGTATGTTGGCAAACTAAGCATCCTGTAAGACAAGCTTGCTTGCTTTCTGCTTCAAGTCCTAGTCTCATCGACGCACTGTTCAGGTAGTGACAGACAAAAGCACGAAGCACTTACGCATTCAATCATGTAGCGAAACAAAAACCTGACGTCTCCTGAAGCCATTTAGACCAGCCTTCCCAAACCTCCTGCCACCACTTTGCTCTGTTAGTACCATCAAAAACCTCCCCAACTATAAACAAAGGAATAAATGGTATTGCTGCTCTCCAAATATAGGCACTGCTCCATATCTTTGAATATTTATTGGATTTTCCAACTAGTCACTGTGTCAAAAGCCTCAAAAAACCTGAAATTAATTTTCCAGCTTTACTGTCACCAGCCAGAAGTAAAATTCCTTTCTCAATTATTTGCCTGTTAGCTAACAGCTGCTGAATTTTAAATTTTTTAAAAAATGGTTGGACTTTTTATAAAGTATATAAAATTTTCAAAAAAGGAACGATTTTGCTTTTTACTGTATTACTGAATACCTGAGGTAGTTGAGTAAAAATGCACATTTAATACCCCTGCCAACACCATTCAGCACTTCCCTTAGGTTATTCATGTTAGTGTTAGACAAAAATAAACCAACAGTTTTCTATGCTAATGGCTTAACATTTAAGTTCCTGTGATCATTCTATTCTGATCCCATTGTTAAAAATTTGATTTAGGAGCAATCTATTTTAATATATTTGATGAGTTTAGTGAATGTACCATTTAAGCCAATTTCTGGCATTATGGGGGAATGTTAAGAAAAATCAGAATATTCATTATACTGTGAGACTACAAAGGGAAGTGCAGAGCTCTTCTCGTTCCCTCCCTCCCCCCTTTATTTTTTTAAAGCTGGGTGTCATACATTTCAGAGAGCATAAAGTATACATTCTCACAGAGACAGGAGTTCAAAGTTGCCTGGTCCTCAGAAACAACTGGCTAGGTAAAAACGTGTGCATGTGATTCTGGATGGGTCAGCGCCCGTCTGTTGGTTAAGCGATCTGTCTTTGGTTTGGCGTCTGCCTCTGTGGTGGGCTGTTTCCTGAGCCTTTATTTCCGCCTTGACTGAGGTGGTCCACTTTGTAGAGCCTTTTGCTGTTGGTGCTGCTTTACCTGAGTCAGAATTTCCTGAATTTTTCTCTGGGCAACCTGCAGAAAGACAGAGCTTTGAAAAATCTACCTAATCAAAAGTAAAAATTATTTTACCCTTCTGTTTCAACAACTTGAAATAAATCCATTCAACAATTAGGTAACCTACTCATTGTGCTAGCAGCCTATGAAATCGCCTGCTCCAGGGGAGACTAAAAGGGTGAAGCATCAGCTGGGTGCAGTGGTGTGAAGGTTCAGCAACCAGAGAGGCTGACACAAGAATCGGACCACAGGATCCCAGGAGACTGGGGCCAGCCTGGGCAACATACTGAGACTCCCACCTCAAAACAAAAACCAAAATTTTAAGTTTATGTCTCATGTGGGAGCATCCATGGGGGGAATTGTTTCCATTTAAGAGAGATGCAAAAGAGAAAGCTTATTATTTCAGAGCCCACTTGCCTGGCAAGCATAGAAGTGACCAGTTATTTTGACAACCACTTGGTCATTCTCGTCGGGTGTCTGGTCACGGGGGACAACTACTTCAGCACTTGACAAATTCTGGAGTTCATTCACCTGAAATAGGCAAATACAGATCACGTTAAATCGCAGTTTTCAAGTTACCATTTCCCGAGTACCTACTATTTGCTAGACACTGAACTATGGCTTTATAAATTTCATTTAGTCCACTAATAATCCTAAGAACTTAATAGTATTGTCCCCACTTTCAGTAAATGGTAAAATGAGATTAAAATCCTGAAAATCTGATTCCAAAGTATATGTTCAATTACTTCCAAATTGCAAATAGCTTTGGAAATGACTTAGAAGTTATATTGGAGAAAAACTGGACACCACTGGCTTTATTTCAGGTGTAGAGGTCCAGGTTATAGATGAAATTTAAGTCTTTTCAGTTTATGTCCTTTAGTGTTGCCCCCCATTAGCATGGGCTGCACATGGTTTCACACACAGCACGCCAAGGGCGCGTTGCTTTCACTGGGAGCCGATGCCAACACTCAAGCAGCAGGAGGCAGTCTCATCCAAACCTTGGTCAAGGTGGTCCTGCTTTTTATAAATAGCCAAAATCCAGGGACTTGGAACTCCTAAGTACCTTTCAGTGCTTTCCCTTTCATACCACTGCACAGGTTTTGCTGAAGTACTTGCCGTTTTGCCTCCTTTTCCAATAACTCTGCCAGCAGCGAAGGACGGCACTCTGATATGAGCTTCAAGTTTCACTTCTTCCTTAGGACTAACAAAGTTTTCTTCTTTAATTTTTCCATAAATTCTTCCCTGAGCCTACAGATGAGAATATATCCTATCAGTGCCATTCCTGTTTGAAATAAATATAGCCAAAAACTTGAAAGATGCCAAAATCCAGCTGGAATGACCCTTTGTAATGATACAACTGCATTTGGAAGACTGAAAAGAGCACAAGAGACAGAAATTAGGGAGTCCTGGGAAGAGCCGCAGTTACTATATGCATCACAGGCGAGATGGCTGGATGACTGATGAGGTCACATTCTTCTGATGAAAAAGTTAAAGGTATTAGTAGCCTAGCTAAAAATAAGTAATTTCTGCAGGCAAATGTGCATTTGCACTTCTATAATGTAAAACTACTCATCTGGTAAAAGTACTCAATGAGAAGTTAATTTCTCGAGCAAGAAAGACTTGGAGAAGAACCACCCAGCCACTCACAAAGAACAAAGCTCCTGGCCAAATGACCCAGGTAGAAACTTGCTGATGCCAGGTGTGGTGGCGCATACTTGCAATCCCAGCTACCCATGAAGTGGAAGACAGTTTAAAAAGGGCTGGGGATGTGACTCAGCACTAGCACCCTGAGTTTCACCAAAAAAAGGGGGTCTGGGCCCTGCTGAGAGAGGTATTTCCTATTTAAACATATTCATCTTAGCCAGGTGATTTCTGCTTTAAATAGGCTACAAAATCAAGTTAACGTATACTGATACTTATAATCAACATATCCTATCACCTACTTCATCAACTAGATGTTGCATATAAGAACCTCTTCTGTTGTGTACAATCATTAATTTGCTCCCTGCGATCCTCCTGTCTCAGGCTCCCGAGTGCTGGGATTACAAGTGTGTGCCACGATGCCTAGCTAAAAGTCATCTTGAGACCCTGTATTCCAGTCATCCTTAAAGCCTCCGGCCACAGGCATAGTATAACTTAACACAGTCAGAGGACACTAGGAATGTACACTGTCCTCCAAAGTAGAAGCTCTTGAATTCATGAGAAAAGAAATAGGTTACGCTAATTATTCCTTAGATCTCTAAAAATTTGGAATGATCACTGATCATTATTATAGTTTCTTTTAAGTATTACATTTAAGATAAAACATGGGAATTAGAGCATATACAAGTACTACACAAGTATTATTAGCAGTTGCAAGTCAGTAATTCTAGTTATAAAAGAGCCAAAGCTCTATACCAAGGAGAAACATGGAATAACTGATGTTTGTATTTTACCTTGTAATCTTTCAAACTAAATGTGATTAACCCTGAAGGTTCAGCACAGTAAGCACTTTTCAACATTTCTGAGTTACAACTTGAACCGCGCAGCCCACAGAGCTGTCGTGAGGGAGAGAACTTCTTTACTGAATGTGAGCTTTGCTAGCGGCAGCCACATCTCAAGACAACTCTTCTGTTCCCTATTGCTGTCAATAAAGTGAAAGCAGCTTTGGATTTTTCATGAAATAAAGGCCTGAATGAAACAAAGGTCAAAGAAATGATGGTATAAAAGTGGGGGAGGCTCAGTGGCGAGGGCCTGCCTAGCATGCATAAGGCCCGGGGTTCGATCCCCAGCAACACGAAAGAAAGGAGACTGGGTGTAAGATGTAAGCCATACCACTAGCCACAGTTCAGAGCTGAGGAAATGGAGACTTAAGGTTCAACAGCTGTCCTGTCATACAGCTGCTACTTGGCGGGCAGGAACAA
The DNA here is from genome assembly GCF_963383645.1 of Muscardinus avellanarius. Lineage (NCBI taxonomy): Eukaryota > Metazoa > Chordata > Mammalia > Rodentia > Gliridae > Muscardinus > Muscardinus avellanarius. Next base: position 28,006,940 of record NC_137795.1, on the reverse strand, counting down.
GAGACAGGCTTTGGATACAGTAAAATTCAGTAGTTGCTTTTATCCAGGACAAGATATTCCACACTACCTTTCTGTGGGAGAATCCTACACTTAAAAGGAATGTATTTGTGAATTTGGCATAGTCCTAGTCCAATTCACCCAGAGTCGCCCGTCACCCCCAGCAGCATGAATCTCCGCTTTACGGGCTGGCTGGAGAAAAGTAACTTGCCCAAGGTCACGTGGCTGGGAAATGGGAGAGCTGGGAGCAGCAGCCTGGCTCCCAAGCTCTGCACCAAGCTGCTACATGACCTCTCAGGAAACATCTGAGAGGCCTCTGACCCTAAAGGCCCCAAACTCCAACAAACATGTGCTGGTTCGCATCAGATCCAATGTTCCTGCATTTCTACCTCTAAAATCCTGAGGATTAGAGTGATTTGGGCAGTTTAACCCCAGGGTAAGAGAAAAAAGGGGCATTTTGTTTGTGTTTTTTTGTGGTGTTGGGGATCAAATCCAGGGCCTTAGGCACGCTGGAAGGGTGCATCTTAATTCAAAGTGAGAGTCTCTCGGAGACAAAGGAAAAATCTGGAAATACGTTTGCAAAGCTTTTTTTTTTTTTGGTGGTACTGGGGTTCCTGGAACCCTTCTACCTCCAGGCTACACTCCCAGACCTATTTTTTAATATTTTTATTTGGAAACAGGGTCTCTTAAGCCACTGCACTGGCTTTGAACCTGAGCGATCCTCCTGTCTCTGCCCCCCAAGCAAGGGGATTACAAGGGTGCGCCACCACGCCCGGCTTGCAAAGCATTTTAACTGGGTAGGGGATAAATTTTAAACTTAAGGACTCTCCTTCACATATGATAAGAGGGCATGAGCAAATCACCTCTGGGAGACAGGTTAAGACCAATAATTATAGAATTCAAAATTAGGACTTCTGGCCAGGCCCAGTAGCACTTACCTAGAATCCTAGTACTTGGGAGGCTGAGATAGGAGGATCACAGGTTTGAGACCAGCCTCACCAAGTTAGTGAGACCCTATTTAAAAACCAACCATAAAAAGGGCTGGGGGTGCCGGGCGTGGTGGCGTACGCTTGTAATCCCTGCACTTGGGAGGTGGAGACAGGAGGATCATGCAGGTTCGAAGCCAGCTGCACTGGCTTAAGAGCCTGTTTCCAAATAAAAATGTAAAATAGGTCTGGGAGTGTAGCCCGGAGGTAGAAGGGCTTCCAGGAACCCCAGTATCACAAAAAAAAGACTGGGGGTAGCTGGGCAGGATGGTGCACTCTTGTAATCCCAGTACTTGGGAGGGCTGAGACAGGAGGATCTGGGTTCGAGGCCAGGCTTAGCTACTTAGTGAAGACCTCCAAAACTTAGTGAGACCCTATTTCAAAATAAAAAATTGGGCTGGGGTGTAGCTAGGAGGTAGAATGCCCCTGGGTTCAATTCTCAGTACCACACACACAACAAAAAGGTCTGGAGGTGTAGCTCATAGGCAGAATGCCCCTGAGTTCAATCCCCAGTCCCCCAAAAAACTGACTTGGCTGGGCATGGTGGTATACACCTTTAATCCCAGCGCTTGGGGAGTCCTGAGCAGCTTTAGCAATTTAGCGAGATTCTCAGCAACCTGGCAAGATCCTAATTAAAAAAATAGCTGGGCATCATGGTGCACACCTGTAATCCCAGGAGGCTGAGGCAGGAAGGTCGCAGTTCATGGACAGCCTCAGCTACTTAATGAGGCCTTCAGTAACTTAGTGAGACCCTGTTTTGAAAGTAAAGAATAAAAAATTGGGCTGTGGGTGTAGCTTGGAGATAGAATGCCCCTGGGTTCAATCCCCAGTACTGTAAAAAAAAAAAAAAAAAAAAAAAAAAAAAAAAAAAATCAAATAAAGAAAACCCCCAAAGAACTAGGGGTGTAGCATAAAGGCAGAATGGCCCTGGGTTTAATTCTAAGTACCAGAAAAGAAAAAAAAAAAAAAAAAAAAGACAACTTTTGATTTATTTTTGAAATGTAGTTTTAGGTCTGGTTCCACTCTAATCTTAGATGTGAATTTCCACTGATTCTCCCCCCCACCGTGTGTGTGTGTGGGGGGGGGGAGGGGGACCTGAACCCAGGAGCATTCTACCCCTGAGCCACACTCATAGCCCTAACTTATTTAAAAAAAAATTCCCCCCCCCCCGGGTCTGGGGATGGAACCCAGGGGCATTCAACCTCCGAGCTACACCTGCTGCCCTATTTTTTATTCTTTATTTTGAAACAGGGTCTCACTGAGTTGCAGAGAGCTTCACTAAGTAGTAGCTGAGGTTGTCCACGAACTGCGATTCTCCAGTCTCACCCTCCCGAATGTTGGGATTACAAGCTATTTTTAAAATTTGAAACAGGGTCTTGCTAAGTTGCTAAGGCTGGCTTCAAATCTGTGAGCCTCCTGTCTCGGCCTCCCAAGCACTGGGATAACAGGCATGTGCCACCATGCCTGGTTTCTATTATACTTTGTACTGAGTATTAGATGTATTTTCAGGAAGAGTCAGGTCATGGGGTTCTAAAGAGAAGGCCTCATCATCTCTATAATCTGTGACCTGCGCACACACTGGAGAGCACGTACCTTGAACTGAGCCTCTGGTGGTCCAGTGATAATCACCATCCTCACTTTAGCATCTGGTGCTTCTGCTGGAGCAATCTGCAACAGACCATCCACAGCTTATGTTACAGGTGTCACTGGCAGAACCTTAAGCTAGCCAGCTTGACACCTGCACACAACTGACTGCACACAGAATTTAAAACCTCAGGAAGGCAATTACAGAAAGGCAGATTCATGTAGGTTAAGCATTTAAGGCCCCTGCTGCGACGGACCAGCTCAGCCGGAGCAATGGGACCGTTGGGACAGGGGTCTTGGAAGGTGGGCAAGGATTCGGCTGTTTCTGCAGCGGACTCCTCCCTCTTTTGTACGGGGCTCCTTCAAGTCCCTGTTCACGGCGCTAAATGTGGAGATTCGTCTCCAGGACTTGGGAGGGAGAGACCTGAAATGACGGACCCGGACAATTGCCTCTCGTGCAACTGACAAAGTTTATTCTCTAAAACCAAGATCTTAAACCCTTTTCCAGTGAAATTAATCATCAGATCCTAGTAGAAAAGTGTAAACACCAAAGAACAACAGTGGGGTATTAAGTGAAGGACATGTAAGTCACCAATCATAAGCAAAACAAAAGGAAGACCTGTGACAATACTGGTCTTGTGATTAAGGTCAGCCCCCTGGCCTTGTAGGTGGGCCTTAGAGGGCAAATTCCGGAAGGAACAGGAGTCACACCCAGAGTTTGAGAATTCGATTTTTTAACACAAAATTAACTAATGTTTCAGTGACATCTCAGAGATGACTGATATTGTGTTTTTACCAATTGATTTTCTATCCATCGAAGGCTCCTCTAAATTCATTTGCCTCATCTATCCCCTGTCTCCAGTAAATGGCACCGATTAGCTTTTTTCTCCCTAGGGGGCTGCCACCGCCTATTCCCAATAATGTCCTTAAGCAGTTCTTTTAACTGCTTAAGCTTTTTGTATGACTAAGTTTTCTTTTGGGCTTTTCTAAAGTATTTCTTGCTGATGTAATGCATCCATCAATGTGCTGAAACCCCCTTTTATCTTCTCTAGCCAGTTTTATTATAGCTTGGAGCAAGGCAGGGGGAGCCTGAGGGCTCAGGCATATTACCAGAAAATTTATCTTCCACGGAATCAGTTTCACCTGTTCCTACAGTCTTGATTCCGGGACCTCGTTCTACATCACCGGAGCCATGTGTGTGAAAAGTTAACAGAATCATTACCTAAAGACAATAGCTACAAAAGAACACCCAAGAGCAAGGAGCACTCCTGCGAAGGGACCCATTCTTCCTCAGGGCGGCTTTCCTTGAAGCGTGCCACGCCATGCGTGCAGGGTCACGCAGACTCCAAGGGAGGCAGGGTCGTGGCACCCTGCTGTATGCTTTATATGGACACTGAGCCTGGCTCAAGTGTAAAACTTCACATGCAGCAGTCTCTCTGCCAACCCTTGCCCCATGCTGATCCAATCACCTCCACTTTACAAACGGGGAGAGAAGCCTGGAAAGATAAGTGACGTGGTCCAGGATTACACAGCGGATGAAGCCAGAGTGAGCCTAACGGTCCCTGTTGTCTGTGCTCCTAACACACATCAATAGGACTCAGTGTGCTCCTTGGCAAACTAGGGAACCACCTAGGGTCTCAGGGTCTCACTGAGTTGCTGAGAGTCTCACTAAATGGCTAAGGCTGACCTTGAACCTGTGATCTCCCAGTCTCAGCCTCCCAAGTACTGGATTACAGGCATGTACCATCATGCCCAGCTTGTTTTTAAAATATTTTTGTCAGTAGTGGTGAGAGAGGGTTGGCTAAGAAAACTCATATAACAAAGCTAGGAATATAAACTGCTATAATCTCTCAAAGAAAAGAGCACATGCCCTTTGATTTACCAAGTCGATTTCTATAAGCTTATGTTAAATAAATAAGGCTGTATGTACACTTTATCACTGCACTGTTTGTGCAGGATTAATTAGGAATGATCTAAATGTCAAATAAGTGGACACAAAATGATTTGGTTTGATGATACCAAATATTGCATGTCTAATAAAGTAATGTACCTATATGGAAATAAACCTATACGTATATTAACCTGTACCAAGTATTAAGAGCGGTACAGAAACAAGACATGGTGTGTACACCTGTAATCTGAGTACTTGAGAGGCTCAGAAAAGGAGACTGATTGCAGGCTCAAGGCCAGCCTCAGCAACTTAAAAAAAAAAGGGGGCCCCTGGAAGCAATTCTCAATACAAATAATAATAATAACAATAATAATAAAGTGGTGGTGAATCTTTTCAGATTCACACTTTTTGAAAATAAAGAGATTTTCAACCTTGTTAGAAAAGCTTCAAGGAACCTAGAAAGAACTGAGCCTCTAATACCCAATTCTCATCAATAAAATGTTCACTGCAGTTTTTGCAAAACCATCTACTAGGTTCTTTCTGTCATGTGTCAAAGATTTATTTTTACTCAATCAGGCAACTAGCAGGAACAAAAAGTAGTTTTACCACTTGATTCCCATCATTTTTCCTTTACCTACTAATTTTGGCTGTATTTCTTGTTCATAGATTTTACTACCTTTTATTACAAGAAATATATATGGGCTATTTTTTATTTTATTTCTTTTTCTTTTTCCAGTACTGGGGATGACACCCAGGGACATTGTATCTCCCAGCTATATCCCCAGTCCTATTTTTTAGTCTAATTAATTAATTAATTAATTTTGCAGTGCTAGGGATGGAATCCAAGGGCATTCTACCTCCAAGCTACACTCCTAGCTAACTCTATTTTTAAATTATTATTTTGTAACAGGGTCTCACTGAGTTGCAAGAGCCTATCACTAAGTAGCTGAGGGTGCCCACGAACCACAATCCTCTTTTCTCAGCCTCCCAAATGCTGGGATTACAAGTGTGCACCACCACACTTGGGTTAGTCTTTTTATTTTTTTGAAACAGGATCTCATTGAGTTGGGAAGGGCCTCGCTAGGTATCTGAGGCTGTCTACCAACTGCGATCCTCTGGTCTCAGCCTCCTGAATGCTGGGATTACAGGTCTGTGCTACCACACCTGGCTAACCTGATTCTCCAATGATTTAACTTACACACAATACATTCTGTCTGTTGGTGTCCAGGTCTAGGAGGTGACAGTAATCACCATAACTGAAACACAGAATAGTTCCATCATCCGTATCTCCTCCGGCCCACTCCCTTCAGTTCCCAGTTACTACGAATTTGTTTTTTGTTTCTTGTCCCTAGAGTTCTGCCTTTTTCAGAATTATCATATAAATGGAATCAATAGTGTGTGGTTGTTTGAGCCTGACTTCCTTCTCTGAGCACAATACAAGAGACTGCTTCCAAATTGTTTTTATTGCTCAGTAATATTCATTGCATAGATGGGCCATACTTTATTCACCAGTTGAAGACATTTAATTTCTTATTTTGCGACAATTATCAGTAAAAATTTAAGTACATTTGAATATAGTTGTTTTGTTTTATAACTTTCCAATTTTCTTGGATAAATATCCAGGAGTGAGATTTATGGGTTTTATGGTAAGTGTACTATATTCTTTTAAGTAAGTCTTTCTTAAAAAAGTTTAAACACGCCGGGCGTGGTGGCGCACGCTTGTAATCCCCGCGCTTGGGAGGCGGAGACAGGAGGATCGCGCAGGTTCGAAGCCAGCCATGCGCTGGCTTAGGAGACCCTGTTTCTAAATAAAAATATAAAAATAGGTCTGGGAGTGTAGCCCAGAGGTAGAAGGGCTTCCAGGAACCCCAGTACCACCAAAAAAAAAAAAAAAAAAAAAAAAAAGTTTAAACACATGGTCAAAATAAAACCTTTGATAGACTGAAGTTTTCCAGAAGAAAGCTATCAGCATCTTGTTTAATAGTCACTTATTTCCACACATCAAATATAGAATCTTCAGGACACTCGGTTATTGTGCAGACATTAGTGGGGTTTTCATATGTTACCCAACTACCTGTAACGATAAAATGTTTAGCTGACTACACAGACTATATTTCCCTGCTCTCCTTCAGCTTTGGCCAAGCTCTGAGCAATGGAACAGAGGTTGAAATGCCACAGCAGGTAGCAGGAGACTGCCTTAGTAGGAAGGCTTTGCTGTGTCCTGCTCTCCCTGCTGGTTGCACAGCAGACCTGACTGTCAGCGCAGTGACTGGTGTCATAGGACCAGGAGAGTCCAAGGTCACACTTGGGGAAGAAGAGCTCTGAGGCTCAGTAAGTCCATCCAGCCTTGGACTGCTCACCTCCAGACCGATCTTCCTACAGGAAAACTAATTCATGTAATCCCCATGCTTGGGAGGCGGAGACAGGAGGGTCACACAGGTTTGAAGCCAGCCTCACTGGCTTAAGAGACCGTTTCCAAATAAAAAAAGAATATATAAAAATAGGTCTGGGAGGGTAGCCTGGAGGTTGAAGGGTTTCCAGGAACCCCAGTACCACCAAAAACAAAACAAAAATAATAAATTCATCTTATTTCAGCCTCCTCTTTGGGGTTTTCTGTCATACCCTATGTAACCCTAAGACAGCCTGCCACATTTAATTCAAATTATAAGTGGAAAGACAATTCATCTTTTGCATTTCCTTACAGGACCAGGAGAGCCCCGGGGAGCAGAACAGTACCTTAATCGAAGCTCCCGCAAAGCGAGAAAGCTGCTTGATGTGCTGGCCCTGCTTGCCGATAATGGCTCCGACTGAGAGGGCTGGGATGAAGAGATGGACAGTCTCTGTTTCTGATTGCTGTTAGAAAAGAAAGTTAGGATATGCATATTTATTTGCTATAAGTCAGGCTATGTTTTTTATTGTCTGTTTTGTGATGAGCATGTTCTTACATAGAGCAGGAATACTAAAAAGTTTAGAGAAGAAACTACCATAAGTTGACAAGATTTCACCCAGGGTCAATGGGTCTCATATATACTCATTCTGAAAGCATCTGTATTTAAAATTTCACTTTTTTCTAAACAAATTTCCTAAACTTTAAAATGTTATCAAGTTTAAATATATTAGAACAGAGCAACAATACTACATTAAACACTGTGGCCTCCCACGTGCTAGTTCTTCAGTAAGAAAACAGATTCTTCAAAACACAGTAACAGGCAGGCGTGGTGGCGCACGCTTGTAATCCCCGCACTTGGGAGGCGGAGACAGGAGGATCGCGCAGGTTCGAAGCTAGACGTGGCTGGCTTAAGAGACCCTGTTTCAAAATATAAAATAGGTCTGGGAGTGTAGCCCAGAGGTAGAAGGGCTTCCAGGAACTGCAGTACCATACACACAAGAAAAATTTCTCAAAACAGAATAACAAATGCTGGTAAGGATGTGAAGAAGTGGGAACTCTAAAACATTGTTGGTGGGATTGCAAAGTAGTGCAACCACTTTGGAAAACTGTATGGAGAATCCTCAGAAGAATGGGAACAAATCTACCATTTGATCCAGCAATACCACTTCTGGGTATCTACCCAAAAAAAAGCAAACCAAACTACCAAACTAATGCATGCATATCTGTGTTCACAACTGCACAATTTACTACAGCCAAACTATGGAACCAGCCAAGATGTCCATCAACAGATGAATGGATTACAAAACTGTAGGATATGTACACAATGGAATTTTATTCAGCTGTAAATAACAAAGTTGCAAAAAAGAAAAAAAAATACATAAAATCTGGATATACAGGTTGCCTTGTTGGAAAAATGACTCAACAGGCTGCAACCACTGTGGAATATGTAGCCATCTGGAACATCTGGCCACATTCAGAAAATTAATCTTGCTGAAAAATTGTGGGGGCCAGATTCTTGTTGCTACTTGTTTAAAACTGTCAAGAAGCCAGGTGTGGTGGCACACGCTTGTAATCCCAACATTCGGGAGGCTGAGACAGGAGGATCGCGGTTCGCAGATAGCCTCAGCTACTTAGTGAGGCCCTTTGCAACTCAGTGAGACCCTGTTTCAAAGAAATAAAGAATAAAAAATAGGGCTGGTGGTATAGCTTGGAGGTAGAATGTCCCTGGGTTCCATCCCCAGTACTGAAAAAAAAGGGGGGGGGGGATGATAGAAATGATACCAAGTATATGGTATGCAAATAAACCTATTTACTAAATATAAAAACAATTTGTCCAAAAATTACCAGTTAGAAAAACTTATAAACCAAATAACTTGTAACTCTAAAATTAGCTAATAAGTAGAGTGGCACCTAAACAAAGTACCAAGCCCCAACAGCTTTGTAGTACAGGGGACTGAACCTAGGAAGGTTCTACTACTGAGCTAGACCTCACCTTTTTTTACTTTAAAACGGTCTTGCTACAGGAGAACTGCAGGTTTGTGGCTGGCCTCAGTGACTCAGCAAGGCCATCGTAACTTAGCAAGAACCCCTGGGTTCAATACTCAGACAGACAGACACACACACACACACACACACACACACACACACACACACTCTGTCTCCTCCTCCTCCTCCTCCTCCTCTCTCTCCCCCTCCCCCTGCCCCCCCCCCTCTCTCTTGCTAAGTGACTGCTGCTTGCTGGCTTGGAATCTGCGACCCTCCCATCTCACCTCCCAAGTACTGGGATCACAGGCATGCGTCTGGCTCTGGTTAGTTCTTTCAAGCCAAATGCTCAGAAAGAATGACAAGTGAGAAGACAGACATAGAACTGGAAACAGGCAGACAGTTTTCATGGGGGGTAGGGCTGTAACTTTAAAGAAACGGACAAATAATTTGTTCTGATTAGCTTCGTGACCTTAACAGTACACGCTGGCTATCTTCCCATGTCACTCACGTCCCTGCTCACTCTCCTGAGAGTATTCCCACACACAGATAACATCTCCCCTGATTTATCTCATCCCTGTAGCATATGGAGATAGTTTCCAGTTTTCAACTAATTCATATAATGCTTCAATCAAATCTTTGTACACAAATTTTTGTTTCCTTGTTTGAACACCTCTATGGCATATATTCTTAGAAGTAAATTAAAGAATTTTAAATAAATAATTTTAAAATAAAGAACCCAGGGGTATTTTACCTCCAAGCTACACCCCCAGCCTGATTTGTTAATATTGAAACAGGGTCTAAGTTGCAAAGGCCCTAAACAGTAGCTAAGGTTGTCCACCAACAGCACTCCTCCTATCTCAGCTTCCTAAACGCTGGGATTAGAAGCGTGCGCCACCATGCCTGGCTATCAGGCTTCTTTTGATTGGATTTGTATGGTTTTCTCTGAGTCTAAAGAAAGTTCTTATGTGTAGTTGGCAAATGCTTAAAACTGTGATCAATATGCTGAAAAGAGCTACGCAGAGACAGCCCACTGAAAGTTTGCTTTATGGCTGAACAAGGATGACTGAGGATTAAGAACGATGTTCTAATGGAAGGAGGAACTGAAAGCAACAGGTTTGTTTTCTCTCCTGTGAACACTCATTTCACGCACGCTTGAGACACTTTACAGTGACAGTTTTGCAATTCCTTTACTTCACCTAACAGTTAATTTTACTGGTAGATCTGAGAGTGCTTTTTATTAAAACCTTCAGAAAATTCAGCTTCCGATCTGTCACAATCAAATCTTTAAACATGTCTTTGTGCCCTTGTATAAATACTTCTCTAAAAAATTATGTAAAGAAATGCTGGGTCAAGAAGACAGGCATGGAGGCACACGCTTGCAATCCCAACATTCGGGAGGCTGAGACAGGAGGACCAACTCAGTGAGATCCTGTTTAAAAATAAGGAATAAAAAATGGTGCTGGGGGTATAACTTGAAGGTATGAATGCCTCTGGGCTCCATCCCTAGTTCTGCAAAAAAAAAAAAAAAAAAGAAGAAGAAGAAGGAGGAGGAGGAAGAGGAGGAGGAGGAGGAAAAGAAAGAAAAAGAAAAGAAAGGAAGGAAGGAAAAGAAAGAAAGAAAGAGATGGGTACAGGGTCAAAAACTATAAAAATGTCCCAGGGGCTGCTTGGACTTGCCCTCTGGAATCCAGGATGAGCACCTGGGCAGGAAAGTATGGTGGGCTGAGCTTGAGCACTTCACCCTCCGATGGTGTTCCACATGGAAGAGGGGCAGGAGGAGTGTGTATCTGGCCCTGGAGATTTGGACCTTTCACATGGGGTGCACAGCCATACTCTCATTCAGCTGGAGCTGCGAGTCACAGCCACAGGCCAGACTCGCGTCACTGTGGTGGGGCCGTTCAGGGCCAGGTGCGGCTGATGAAGATAATCTGGAGTTTGGGGAGCCAGCCCCCCTGCCAGGCCCAAGGCCTGGAGATGCTGCAGCACATCCGGAGGCGGCCTCTGCCCAAGGACGACCTGGCCGGCCCAGGCACTGGGGACCTGTCTCTGAGGGCCCATCTCCCTCGACTTTCCTGGGACTTCCCTGGGCAGCAGATTAGTTGTTTTGAAATCCACTGAGTTTGTTCTATCCATAATAAAAGACTGACATGCCACAGGGGAAAAAAAACTATAAAAATGCCAGGCATGCTGGTGCATGGCTGTGATCCCAGTATTTGGTAGGCTGAAACAGGAGGACCACACAGGTTTAAGACCAGCCTTAGTTACTTAGCAAATAAGACTCTCAGCAACCTAGCCAGACCCATTTCAAAACAAAAATTTAAAAAGGGCTGGAGGGATAGCTAGGAGGCAGATTGCCTCTGGGTTCAATCCTCTATACCACAAAGAAAAGAAAAAAGCATAAACTTTAAAACTGACATATTTCTAAATTATCATGTCAATTTATTTTAAGGACTATTAACTTATTAAAGGAAGTGAGAAATCATTTGCGCATAAACCATCCTTTCGTTTTTGTGAAAAAACCATTTATTAATCTGGACCCAATGCCTAATTTCCTTCAAATAAAAATTCACGGACGCTGTTTTCCTGTCTCTTCCTTCATCCTCATCCTCACTTTGTGCGTCACATTCCTACGAGTTGACCCAAAATGCAACTTTAGGAAGTATTCCTGACCTACCCATCGCTAGTCACTGGGTTGTTTTCCAGCGATTTGTAGAGAGATGAGTCACACTTGTAGTACAGTCTCTATGGCTTGATAACTTCTTTGGTGATGCCCATGTTTTCCAGCACAGCATAACACACCACAGGCATCATCACGGCTGTCCACTGAACCAAGCCCCTGCCGCTCTACAAGCACTTTCAGAACAAACCTACCTAGGAGGCTCTGCCACCGCTGTGAAGCTCGGCGGGGCCCTGACCTGCACTTGGCCCATAGCTTCGGTTGCTCGTCATCACCCAAAGACACCAAATAAAATCGTTTCATTCCTCAGTCCTCCCAAGTTATAAGAATAGTAACTCTTTTGGGAAGGGGCTATACCTCACTGTCTCCAGTATGTCAGATAACCGCCCTGCATTATTTGACCCTTTGAGGCCTTTATTTTTTTACTAGACCTATTTTATCATCTCTGATGGTTTTCTGATATGTCACCTTGGATAGACTGAACTACTGTCTCCAGAATTCTTTTTCTAGTATTCTTACTTTTTTTTTTTTTTTTTTTTGGTGGTACTGGGGTAGGAACTCAGGGCCTTTCTACCTCCGGGCTATACTCCCAGACCTATTTTATATTTTATTTGGAAAAAGGGTCTCACTAAGTTGCTGAGAGCCTCAGAAGTAGCTGAGGCTGGCTTCGAACCTGTACGATCCTCTCAGCCTCCCAAGCACTGGGATTACAAGTGTGTTGTGCCACCACACCTAGCCCAAGGCCTTTATTTTATAACTCAACAGATCTACTGAATTAATGCTGATGCCAAACAAACTATTTTGTGTCTTAGTATTAATCTGTCATTCTAGACCTTATACCAAGAAAATTGTATTAAATGGGACCAATTTCTTTAAAGCAGGGTAGGATTTAAATATTTTTATATTACTAAAACCATCTATAAAATATTTTGGCACACAGCACTTTATTGTTTATGGCTTGGTAATAAAAACCTCTTTGGTAGTTAGACTAACTCTAGCTCAGATCTCCACAACAGTACTTCAATGAGGATTACATAATTATTTGTTTCTTGGGGTTTGTTCCAGAATTAATTACATGCTACATACAAAATACACTATAAATAAGCTGGCGTGCTGGCACACGCTTGTAATCCCAGCATTTGGGAGGCTGAGACAGGAGGATCCGGGTTCGCAGCCAGCATTATCTACTTAGTAAGGCCCTTTCCAACTCAGTGAGACCATGTTTCAAAATAAAGAATAAAAATAGGGCTGGGGGTGTCACTCAGAGGTAGAATGCCCCTGGGATCCATCCCCAGTACTGCCCAAAACAAAAACAAACAAAAAACCCCCAAATACACAATAATCTAAAAATGGATAAAACAATGGACAGTGAAGAACTCAGAGCATAGGGACCTCAACAGTACAGAAAAAGCTTGAAATGCTGTTATTATGCAAATGTGGCAGTAAAGCCTCCAAACTGCTGATAAAATAAAAAACAATCAGTTCCATGACTTACCAAGTCTTTAAAAGAAAAACCATTCAGCTGGGCATGGTGGCGCACGCTTGTAATCCCCACACTTGGGAGGCAGAGACAGGAGGATCGCGCAGGTTCAAAGCCAGCCGCGTACGCTGGCTTAGGAGACCCTGTTTCCAAATAAAAATGTAAAAATAGGTCTGGGAGTGTAGCCCGGAGGTAGAAGGGCTTCCAGGAACCCCAGTACCACCACCACACACACACACACACACACACACACACACACACACACACACACACACACAAAAAAAAAAAAAAAAAAAAAAAAAAACCACCATTCATTTGCCTAGTAAAAACTTTTCCTTAGCCGAGTGTGGTGGTGCACGCTTGAAATACCAGTACTTGGGAGGCTAAGACAGGAGGTTCTGGGTTTGCAACCAGCCTCTATTACTTAGGGAGGCTCTCTGCAACTTTGTGAGACCTTGTTTCAAAATAAAGAATAAAAGCAGGGTGTGGTGGTGCACACAAACCACCCTTTTCCTTGAATTGATTGTAAAGACCACCTTCTTACCTCCGATCTTCCAGTCTCAGCCTCCCAAGTACTGGGATTACAGGTGTGCTCCACTGCAGTTTAGACCAACTTCTAAATCTCCTCAGAGGAAAGTAACTTCGCTGGCATCATCCTCAGAAACATCCTTTAAGAAGGCCTAGAGCCTGAACACACAGCCTCAGCCCATCTTCACAGAGAAGATGCCAAAGGTGGCTGCTGTGAGCGCGCTCTAGAGAAAACCATCTGAAGCCTCAGCCGCTGAACAGCAGCAGCCCCTCCTCCTGACACAGCGCGGAAGGCCGCTAAGTTCTCTGCTCTGCTGATCTGAGGGGTGGGAGTGTGAGACGTAACAAATCCAGGACAAAAATTAGGAACGGGTTGATCAGAGTCCATCACTAAGCCAAACATTGGGGGGAGGGGCCCAAGTGAGAGTTGTGTGCGTGTATGCCTCGACCACCTTGTACCCATTAAGATGACTACAAAGCTCCAATAAAAATAAAATAAGATAGAATGAATTTGTATGAAGTCATTGTGAAGTTTTAGAAGAGGCATGGCCACCAGGAGAGAAAGGTGAAAAGGAACAAAAGGAAACTGAAGAATCAACACACAGATTTAAAGGTGCTCTGCACGGGGTCAGGTGCCGTGCGCATGCCTAGATCCCAGGAGCTGGGAGGTTGACAGAAGGACTGCAGGTCTGAGGCCAGATCAGTAACTTGGTGAGACCCTACTTCAAAATAATAAATAAAAAGGGTTGCTGGTGTAGCTTAGTAACAGAGTGTTCTTGGATTCAACCCCCACTACCAGAGAAGAAATAAAAATGGCCTAAACAGGAATGAAAATAGAAGCAACAGAACCTGTCAGGTAGACAAAGCAGTCTGAAGGAAGCCCAGAGCTTCCTGAGCCAGGAGAAGATGCCCTGGCCCGAGCAGCAGTCACGTGAACCCTTGCAACAGTGATCTGAAGAAAAGCCGACTGTCAGATATCTGAAGTGAAGACATTCGTGAACACTACCCCGTTCAGAAAATTTCAAGGAACTTTTCCTGTGCGGACACTAGACAGCTCATATCAAATCCCAACTACTTGGCAGTGTGGTTCACTCCACTAAGGTATGTGGATTCAGCAGAGAAGCCATGTTTTTCAGGATCTGGCATCCTGGATAAGCAAGTCATTTCATTTTCTGTTTGCACAGCTAAGCAGCTAGACAGTGGTTATAAAAAGCCTCTTTCACCTGTGAGCAAGAGTCCATGAGGTTTGGGAAAAACCAAAACAAAAACATCCTTTCCACCCATTCTTTGCATTTAAGGTAGTCGTCAGCCGCACTGTCCTAAACTCTTCTTCTGAAACCTCTTTTCTTAGCTAGGCTTGGTGGCACATGTCTGTAATTCTAGGAATTAGGAGGCTGAGATGGGAGGATCACAGCTTAAAAGTCAGCCTCAGCTTATAGTGAGGCTCTCAGAAACCTTGGCAAGACCCTGTTTCAAAAAAGAAAAAAATTAAAAAGGGTTGGGGGGTGTAGCTTGGAGGTAGAATGCCCCTGGGTTCAATCCCCAGTACTACAAAAGCAAAACAAACCCTTTTCTTGATGTATTCTTTGGCACTGAAAGATATTCACAAGACTCAAGCTGCTTCCCAGTGGATTTCTGCCAGATGCCTATCGGCAAAACTTCCCTTGGACTCCTTGGCAAACTGTGCTATGGCTTTGAACAACAGAGTGAAGCTGCTCCCTGAAAGCTTGCAGGGCTGCGGAAGCCTGCCAGTGAGTAATTCCTAGTCATCTAACGTGAAGAGATACAAGTATGAACACACAGTAAGGTTAAGTGTATTCACGTTGTGGGGAACAAAATCTAAGACGTCACAAAGGTCTGGAGATGCGTGTGCCAGCCGGCAAGATCAGCCCAGGAACCTGGACCAATGCCAGCACTGCCCTTTGGCTCATAAAATAAGTGTTCCTGGGGTTTTTTGCTTTTGTTTTTAAATGGATTTTGGTCTGGAACTAAAACCAAGTTTACTCAACTCTATGACGTGAACAAAAATACTGAAGTTCTTTAAAAAAAAAAAAAAAGAGCAAAGAAAGTTCCTATGACTTAGTAACCAAGTCCTCTTAGAAGAAATAGATGTGTGCAAAGAGTTAATAAATAGGCTAGGGACATAGTTCAGTGGTGGAATGCCCCTGGGTTAAGCCGGTACTTGGGAGGCTGAGACAGGAGGAATGCAGGTTCTTGGCCAGCTCCAGCTACTTAATAAGGCCCTCTGCAACTTAGTGAGACCCTGTTTCCAAACAAAGAATAAAAAAAGGGCTGGGAGTGTAGCTCAGAGGTAGAACGCCCCTGGGTTCCATTCCTAATACTGAAAAAAAAAAAAAAAAAAAAAAAAGAACAAGAAAAAGAAGGGGGTGGGGGTGTAGCTCAGAGGTAGAAATGTCCCTGGGTTCAATCTCCAGTATCACAAATAAATAATAAAAATCCCTGTCAATTAATAAAAAAATTGTTTAAGGAGTACTTTAAACTAAGACCTAAAAGAAAGTGTTGTGTTTCCCAGTTCTGTCATAAGCACAAAGTTAGCCATTTTAAGGTTTTAAAATTGGAATTGCTAACCTGAAAGGGCATTATCATTCTGGAAACAGGAAGACTCCAAAGAGGCTATCAGAATGATGAAGACAGGCATGTTGACCTCCCAGTACTTGGGAGGCTGAGACAGAAGGATCACAGGTTCAAGGCCTGCCTCAGCAACTTCCTGAGACCCTGATTCAAAATAAAAAATAAAAAGAGCTGGGATATAGCTCAGAGGTAGAACAGCCCCGGGTTCAAGCCCCAGACGCACACACACACGCGCACACACGATGACAGCCTTGGGCTGACTGCTGCCAACCTCGCTGCAAGCTGCCACGCTCATCAGCTCGCAGTGTGCACGGACCCAGCTCCAGCTCCTGCGCTGCTTCGCTCACTGCCAAGCCCCTCTTCCCTACTGTTTGAGCATTTCTGAAAGGAGCATTTCCTGTCATTCATACACTAGAAGTTTGCCAATTAAACACTGCAGGAGCCAGCTGCCAATCAGAAATTAGAGACTTTTTGTCTGCTGGAAGAAGGAACCCATTGGCTCCGTTGGAAAATCAGCTTGGCAGATGCCAGGAAAAAGAGAATATTGTTGTCGAGGAGTGGGCAAAGTTTTGGAATGGAACAAAGGCGAGGAATTTATCCAAAGAAAAGATACAGCATTCCACTTTGATGCCACCAAGCAGGAATGAGAAGACATGAATCTATAAAGCAATTGTAAAAGAAACAGGAAATAGTACATCAAAACAGAGCCAGCTTCTTTGGAACATTTAGCCATCAAACCTACTTCTTGGCAGGCACTGCCCATTTAAAACAAACACAGATCTCTTAGCCTGCAGGACATCAAGGCAGCAATCACAGACTCCAGGACGCAGAGGGACAGCTCAGAAATACTCAGAGCCTGTCAACCAGTAATACTCTAATCCAGTACTTTAAAAACGGTATCACCGTGTTCTTTTTTTTTTTTTTTTTTTTTGGTGGTACTGGGGATGGAACCTAGGGGCATTCTACCTCTGAGCTACACCCCAGCCCTATCTTTTAGTCTTTTTACTTTTGAAACAAGGTCTCACTGAATTGCAAAGGGCCTCACTCAGTAGCTGAGATTGTCTGTGACCATGATCCTCTGGCCTCAGCCCGGCTTTATCACCATGTTCTTAAGCAAAAAGAATTGTAGCCAAAAGGGATATAAGAAACAGTGATAGGGAAAGAAATCGATAAGGCTTTGGTAATCTGTTGCTTTTGTTTGTTTAGTGGTGCTGGAGGTTGAAACAGGGACATTCTACCTCTGAGCTCTGCCCCCAGCCCTTTCCTTTCCCTCCCTCTTGCAGTACTGGGGATCGAACCCAGTGGCATTCTACTTCCTAGCTACACCTTCGGCACTATTTTTTTACTCTTTATTTTTGAAGCACAGTCTAAGTTGCAGAGGGCCTCACTAAGTAGTGAGGCTGGCCGCAAACCTGTGATCCTCCTGTCTCAGCCTGACAAGTACTAGGATTACAAGCATGTGTCTCACGCCCAACTCCTTTTTCTATTTTTAACTAATTAAGTAAGTAACTTTTTTGTGTGTGCATTGGGAATTAAACCCAGGGCATTCTACCTCAGAGCTATACCCTCAGCCCTATTTTATTTTTTATTTTGAGAGTTGCTGAGGCTGACAGTGAACCTGAGATCCTCCCATCTCAGCCTCCCAAGTACTGGGATTACTTACAAGTGTCTGCCACCACTCCTGGCTATTTTTAATTTTTGAAACAGGGTCTCACCACACTGCTGAAGCTGGCTTCAAACCCCCACGCGCAGGCATGTGCCACCATGCCCAGCTTGCCTCTTCTTGAGAGAACGTAAGTCTGTTTGCTCCCCCAGGCTCTGGGAAGTTCCTTTTAACAGGTAACAACACTAAGTTCAAAAGGGCAGAGTCAAACAGCTATTCCCAACATCTATTCTCCTTTGGTAATAGACTGTGTTTAATGGACACACTGCAACCCTGTGGAGCCCATTCCCAGCTCGTAGACAAGGCCAGGGTTGTATCTGGCCAGGACAATGCCAGAGGAAGGTAAACAGCTGCCCGCAGAGAATTTTTTATGTGATGCTGACACCAAGTTTTGATCCTTTATTCCTTTTGTTGCAGGAATCCCACCCAATGTCAGGAGCCTGAGTCGCCATCCTGGGCCAGGGGTCTGCACACCCTTGAGTTCTTCTCATGAAAAAGGAAAACTCACTTTAGCCACCTTTTTCTTATAAAACAAGCCAAGCTGATACTTACGGCATGCCAGTATCAATTCAGAAGAGCAAAACCAGACATGGCAGGATCCCACAGAGGTTTGTGGCCTCTACATTATAAGTGATGCTTGCAGCCAGGTGTGATGGTGCACACCTCTAATCCCAGTATTTGGGAGGCTGAGATGGGAGGATTGCAGGTTTGAGGACAGCCTCAGCAACTTAGTGAGACCTCGTTTCAACTGTAAAAAAATAAAAATAAAAATGGCCAAGTTGTGGCTCGAAGTCATAGAAAGCCCCTGGGTTCAATTCACAGTACAAAACAAAACAAACAATAAAACTAATGCCTGAGCCGGGCATGTGTAATCCCAGCATTTGGGAGGCCGAGACTGGAGGATCGGACAGCCTCAGCTACTTAGTGAGGCCCTCCGCAACTTAGTGAGACCCTGTTTCAAATTAAAGAATAAAAATTAGGGCAGGTGATGTAGCTCGGAGGTTGAATGCCCCTGGGTTCCATCCTCAGCCACCCCCCCAAAAAAACCCCAAACAACTAATGCCTGGATCTTGCCCCTATCCCTGGGGCAATCCAATTCAATTGCCTAGAGAATTTCTTATGTAACTCTGGGGCTGGGAATTTCCCCTTAACGCAAGGAGTAATTAATACTGTACTTTACAGAAGAGTCAAAGAATGAATAAAAGAAAAGGAAAAAAAGCAGTAGATGATCTGGGCAAAAGTCAATGATAGAAACGAAGCTCACCGGGTGAAAGATGGAGGGGATACAGATTCTCAGTGCGACGGAGCAGTTATTCCTCACAGAGAGAAACCTGACAAGCACTACTTTAATCTTGCGGTCAAACGTAGTATGAGCAACAATGGAGCCAAGGGACGCCGTTTACTTCCTGATGCAGCTCTCTGAGAAAGCCCCCAAAGATGACCTAAACCCCATTATTTGGAGGAAATGACACAAATCCAAATTAGGAGCACCCTATGAAGCAAGGTATGGTGGTACACACCTGTGATCCCAGCATTTTGGAGGCTGAGACGGGAGAATCGGGTTCGTGAACATCCTCAGCTTCTTAGTGAGCCCTTTGCAACTCAGTGAGACGGTTTCAAAATAAAGAATAAAAAAAATAGAGCTGGGGGTGTAGCTCGGAGGTAAAATGCCCCTGGGTTCCACTCCCAGTACTGCAAAAAAGGGAAAATAAAGCATTCTACAAACCACTGGCAAAGATTTTTTAAAAAAATATCAACGCTAAACTGGGTGTGGTGTCACATGCTTGTAATCCCAGTACTTGGGAGGCTGAGAGAGAGAAATCACAGGTTTGCGGCCAGTCTCAGTTACTTAGTAATGCCCTTTGGAACTTAATGAGACCCAGTTTCAAATAAAAACAACAAAAATTCGGGTTGGAGGGTGTGTCTTGGACACAATATGCCCCTATTTCAAGCCCCAGCACTGCACAAAAAGGGAGGACATGCCGGGCGTGGTGGCGCACGCTTGTAATCCCTGCGCTTGGGAGGCAGAGACAGGAGGATCGCGCAGGTTCGAAGCCAGCCGTGCTGGCTTAAGAGACCCTGTTTCCATATAAAAAGTATAAAAAATAGTTCTGGGAATGTAGCCCGGAGGTAGAAGGACTTCCAGAAACCCCAGTACCACCACCAAAAAAAAAAAAAAAAAGAGGACAGCCTCAGCTAGTAGGGAGACTCAGCAACCTAGTGAGACCCTGTTTCCAAATACAAAATAAAATCAAGCTGAGAGTATAGCTCAAAGGTAGACTGCCTCTGGGTTCAATCCCCAATACTGCAAAAATAAATAAATAAATAAATAAATAAATAAATAAATAAATAAATATGTCAATGTCATTAAAAAAGGGAAGAATCGAGTTAGAGTGCTATTTGAGATCTTGAAGTCTAAAGAGATGTACTAAACTCAATGTGTAATTCTTGATGGATTCTTCACTGAAAATATGATTATATAGGGTGTCATTGGTACAATTGTAGGAATTTAATAGGATAGCACATTAAATAATACTGACCTAAATTTCCTGAGAATCACTGTGATTATATCATTGAACATTCTTGAAGAAAAAGTTCAAAGTAGAGCAATTTTCCCATTAGCAGCTGTCTATTATAAAAGATAATTTTGAAGAAAATAGATGCCAAATATATAATAAAGTATTATCTACTTATGAAATTATACAAAGAAAAGGTAATTTTGAGGGTTTTTTTTCTCCAATGGTATTGGGGATTGAGCCCAGGGGCATTCTACCTCTGAGATAAACCTGCAACGATATATATATATATATATTATTTATTTTTGTAGTGCTAGAGGTGGAACCCAGGGGCTTTTCTACCTCTGTGCTATATACTCCCAGACCTACTTTATACTTTATTTGGAAACAGGGTCTCACTAAGTTGCTGAGAACCTCACTCATGGCTGAGGCTGGCCGTGAACCTGTGATCCTCCTGTCTCCACTTCCCACATACTGGGATTACAAGCGTGCACCACCATGCCTGGCAGAGAGAGAGGAGAGAGAGAGGAGAGAGAGAGGAGAGAGAGAGAGAGAGAGAGGAGAGAGAGAGAGAGAGAGAGAGAGAGAGAGAGAGAGAGAGAGAGAGAGAGAGAGAGAGAGAGAGAGAGAGAGAGAGTGTGTGTGTGTGTATTTCTTTAACCCATAGGAGAAAAGATTTCTTCCATTTTGTAGGAAAAGACAGAAAGAAAAAAATAGTCTCTCTTTCTACTTTTAAATCCTGTAGATGATTTCTGACACATTCTTTAAAGACTAGAATAGAGAGAGGAAGCTGGCAATGGTTTAAAACTGCAGAAAGATGACTAATCTTTTAGCAAACACATGCTATCCATACACAGTTCATCAACTGCTCCAGCCAGGCTGATGACAGAATTACATTTCTTCTTTTGTCTTTAACATTTTGAGCGCTACTATCTTCTACAATTAAGGGAAGTATGAATTTGAGGATTCTGACTTATCAGTAACACAGAGTAATTTGCTCACCACTCCTCTGCAAAGAACACAGCCTGCCAAGATCAACTGTATCTTGTCCCTGTAAGCAGTGGCGTTTCCTCAGCCTGCTCTCGAAACCAGTGAGTTAGCCGTGCTCAGCTCGTCCTGGTGCAATGTCTCTACTTTTACTGTTGGCAGTTTTCTGTCTTTTGTTCTCACTGGCTGCTTCTAATTGCACCTGAGATGACTTAGTTACTCCGGGGAGCTTTTCCTTATATTTACTCTTGGCTTACTTTCTGGAGAGGAAGTAAACATATCTGGCCTCATTCATTCCTGCATTCATTTGCAGGTCTGGGGATGGAACCCAGGGGCATTTGACCTCCGAGATACACCTCCTGCCCTATTTTTTATTCTTTGTTTGGAAACAGGGTCTCACTATGTTGCTGAGAGCCTCACCAAGTAGCTGAGGTTGGCTTTGAACCTGCACGATCCTCCTGTCTCAGCCTCCCAAGGGCGGGGATTATAAGTGTGTGCCACCACACCCGGCTCCTCCTTATTCTTAAAATAAAACCGTTGCTTAAGACTGTAAAAGTGCTTCAGAAATATAAACTCTTAATGTAATTTCACTTTTTAAAAACATTCATTTTTTTAGACAGGAACCCAATATGCAAACCATATTATTAAATCAGAAAACTGACTAAATCCAGAGAATGTTCATAATCTTTTATTTCTCTAAATTAGCTAACAATATACTTAAGAAATTTTTGCTACTGGAGCCAGGCATGGTGGCACACCCTTGTAATCCCGGTACTTGGGAGGCTGAGACAGGAGGATCGCAGGTTCACAGTCAGCCTCAGCTACTTAGTGAGGCCTTCTGCAACTTGGTGAGACTGTGTTTCAAAATAAAGAATAGAAAATAGGGCTGGGAGTGTAGCGTGGAAGGAGAATGCACCTGGGTTCCAGTTCCATTCCCAATACCACACACACAAAAAAATAAATACATAAAGGCTGGGCGTGGTCGCATAATCTCTGCACTTGGGAGGCGGAGACAGGTGGATTGCACATGTTCAAAGCCAACCATGCTGGCTTAAGAGACCCTGTTTCCAAATAAAAAAGTATAAAAAATAGAGTGTAGCCCAGAGGTAGAAGGGTTTCAGGAACCCCAGTACCACAAAATAAATAAATACATAAATACATAAAAAATAAATAAATAAAAAATGAGGCTGGGGGAATAGCTTGGAGGCAGAATGCTCCTGGGTTCAATCTCCAACATCACATGTGCGGGCGCGCGCGCACACACACACACACACACACACACACACACACACACACACACACACACACACACACAATGTTTTGTTGGCCTGAGAGATTTTGCTGACTGGAGCCTGTCACCAGTCAAAAGAGAAAAGGAAGGAAAGAGACACTCCATTATACAAACGGGGTATGAGGAACAGAAATATTAAGTAACCTGCCCAAATGGAAACCTTCTGTAGGCAATTAGCAGAAATATATGTTAAATGAGACCTTCTCTAGCACAAAGTTACTTTACATAATCAGCACACTATAGCTTTTAGGAAGTATCACTTTACAAAGAAATATTAGGGATATATTTGCCCTAAACTCATTCTATGAGAAATGGGCCCATTTGTAATAAACTAGTGGGCATACTAGAATTTTTTTGAGGGGTGTACTGGGGACTGAACTCAGTAGCATTTTACCTTTGAGCTATACCGCCAGCCTTGTCTTGCTAAGTTGCTGAGGCTGGCCTCAAACTTGTGATCTTCCTGTCTCAGCCTCTCATGTGCTGGAATCAGAGGTGTGCCCACGTCCAGCTTAGAATTTAAGTACACATACTCTCAAATTTCTGTTTTGGTCTCTTTCTCCACTTTTGGTATTATTCAAACCTAAAGATATTAAAACCTAACGACACTAAAATGTGTGAACTGAAAACTTTTGAGATGATCCATCTAGTTCAGGTTTTTTTTTTTTTTTTTATTGTGCAGGCAAGAAGAGAGACCTAGATAGAGCGAAGAGGAGTCTGATTCGCCCCGACTCCACCTGCATTAACATCAAGGCACAAGCACGCCAGCCACCTCAGACTGCCTTTAGCTGCGCGGGAGACCTTCAGATGACGCATGACAACTCTTCTTAGACTCAATGTTTAGTTGAAGTTTGGGGTTTGTTTGTTTGTTTTGGAGATGAAGTCTTGCAAGGTTTCCCAGTCTGATCTAAAATTTCAGAGTAGCTGAGACTACTGGGCGCATGACACCATGCCTGGCTTACGTTTAGTTGAAATTTTGGTGACTATCCTTAGCTTAACCGATGATAGAGCACATGGGCACATGGCTCTCATTCAGATTTTTGCAACAAGCCTGAACCTCACACTACTGGAAGGGAATAAAGTCAGACAGCATCCATTTCCCGCATCCCACACCACCATAAAGCAAGCCAAGGCCAGTGTGATCTTACCTCAAACTGTGGGTAGGGAGGAGTCGTGGCTGAAGGGGGGCCTGAGGTAGGAGGTGGCATCCCTGAAGTGGGTGGAAACAGACCCAAGGCATTCAGATTTAATCCAGGAATTAAATGTGCTTGAAGCTGCAAGTAAAAAGGTCCTTTAATGTGACAAAGAATTAGGGGAAAGCAACCATTTGTGACAGTGCTCAGATTGTGATCACTTGTCTAATAAAGAAATAGTATTATGACAGATTTTGGAAAAAAGTATTTGTCTCAAGTGACTATACTTGAGTAGAGAGCTTACATCTTTTGGTATTTTTAAACCTGTGGGCTGGTGTGTGCCCAGCTAGAGAGCAGCTGCCCCAGGGATCTCAAGGGCCAGGAACACCACCTTCCTTTCCCTCACTAGCAGCCCACAGTGCTTACGACTGCACTCTGAATGGTGTGGGCACGCTGTAAATATGTCTAAACACCTTGCTTCAGCTGAAGGGCAATCAAACAAGAGCTGCTCTCTGAAAAGCACGGGAGGCACACTCAGCCCACTGCGAAGACACCACTGCCCCTTCTGGAAGACCTGGCACGGATGGGTCTTCAGGCCTAAAACAAAGTTGAGTCTTTTGGAGATCAGGTCCCACCCAAGATAACTACCACCACTAAACCCAGCATTGAAATGATATGGAATCCAGAAAGGAGATTCTGATTTGGTTCAACTTTATAAGAGCTGAAAAAAAGTAAAATTGAGATTTCAGTGTTGGACACTCTTTTTTTTTTTTTTTTGCAGGTCTGGGGATGAACCCAGAGGCATTTGACCTCCGAGCTACACGCCCTGCCCAATTTTTTATTCTTTATTTTGAAACAGGGTCTCACTGAGTTGCAGAAGGCCTCGCTAAATAGCTGAGGCTGTCCATGAACTGCGATCCTCTGGTATCAGCCTCCCAAATGCTGGGATTACAAGCGTGCACCACCATGCCCGGCTTGGACACTCTTAAAAATACCAATGGAGCTGGGCGTAGTGGCACACACTTGTAATCCCTGCGCTTGGGAGGCTGAGACAGGAGGATCGCACGGGGTTCAAAGCCAGCCTCCGCTACTTAGTGAGGCTCTCAGCTACTTAGTGAGACCCTGTTTCCAAATAAAATATAAAATAGGTCTGGGAGTATAGCCCGGAGGTAGAAAGCCTCTGGGTTCCACCCCCAGTACCACCAAAAAAAAAAAAGAAAAAAAAGAAAAAAAAAAGGAAATGGAAGGTGAGCATGGTATTGCATGCTTATAATAAATCCCAGTACATGGGAGGCTGAGACAGGAGGATTGCAGGTTCGCAGACAGCCACGGCTACTTCAGTGAGGCCTCTGCAACTTAGTGAGACCCTGTTTAAAATTCAAGAATAAAAAAATAGAACTGGCGGTGTAGCTCAAAGATAGAATGTCTCTGAGTTGAATCCCTGTACCAAAGAGAGAAATAGGAAAAGGGGAAGAAGAAGAAAAAAAAGCCAGTGGAGCCTCACGTGGTGGCACATGCCTATAATCCCAGTACACGGGAGGCTGAGACAGGAGGCTCACAGGTTCACAGCCAGCTTCAGCAACATGGTGAGACTCTCAGAATCCTAGTGAGACCCATTTTATTTTATTATTATTTTTTTTTTTTGGGTGGTACTGGGCTACACCTTCTACCTCCGGGCTACACTCCCAGACCTATTTTTTATTCTTTACTTTGAAACAGGGTCTCACTGAGTTGCAAAGGGCCTTGCTAAGTAGCTGAGGCTGGCTGCAAACTGCGAATATCCTGTCTCAGCCTCCAGAATGCTGGGATTACAAGAATATTTCTTATTCTTATTTTTTTGTGGTACTGGGGGTATAACTCAGGGGCTTTCTATCTCTGGGCTATACTCCTAGACCAATTTTATACTTTATTTGGAAACAGGGTCTCACTAAGTAGCTAAAGCTGGCTTTGAACCTGTGCAATCCTCCTGTCTCAGCCTCCCAAGTACTGGGTTTACAAGCATGCGCCAGCATGCCCGGCTTAAGATAGACTTTTAAAATATTCTATTTTTAGCACTAGTCCATTTTTTAAGGAATATCAATAATTTGCTTTAGTAGCCTTAGACATATTATATGGATTGTTCATATTTTTCATTTTATTTTGTGATGCTGGGGTTTTAAACCAGAGCCTTGCACATACATGCTCAGCAAGTATTCAACCACTGAGATAACACTCCCAACCCCTAAGTCGATGTATACTTCTGTTGGGGAGGGAGAACTGGGAATAGAACCCAGGGAAGTTTACCTCCCAGTTACGCCTTCAGAGCTTTTCATTCTTGTTTTGAAACAGGGTCTTTATTAAGGATGCTGAGATTCTTACTGACTTTCTGAGGCTGGCCTTGAACCTGAGATCCTCTTGTTTTAGCATGCCAAGTACTGTTATTATAGGCATATACCATGGCACTCTGCTCCCTAAACACACATTTACTTATTTATTTTGGTATTCAGGATTGAACCCAGGGGCATTCTACCTCCAAGATATACTCCCAGCCCTTTTTATTTTTTGTTTTGAAACAGAGCCTCACTAGGTTGCTGAGAGTTTTGCTACATTGCTGAGGTTGGTTTGGAACTTGTGATCCTCCTGTCTCAGCCTTCAAAGCACGGAATTACAGGTGTGCACCACCATACCCGGCTACAAACAAATATATATATATATATATTTTTTTTTTTGGTAGTACTAGAGATTGACTCCAGGGTCATTCTACGTCTGAGCTATACACCAACTTTTTGTTATTTTGAAACAATATCTTACTAAGTTGTAGAGAGCCTCACTAAGCTGCTGAGGTTGGCTGTGAACCTGTAATTCTCCTGTCTCAGCCTCCCAAGATCATAAGTGTGTGCCACCATACCTGGTAACCTATAGTTTTTATAGTGACTTTTATAGGCATTTTAGGTATTGTAATGCTTATATACACACAAGATAAACAATAGCTCCAATTCACAGATAAAGAAACTCAAGGCCAGAAAGATTAAGTAAATTATCCAAGAGAACAGAGCTTCAGCTTATAAATGTTTCGGCTAGGAATCACATAACTCTAAATCCCACGTTTCTCCTATAGTAAAGTCCCTAGAATTACCATGGTAAGGGAGGTATTAACCTTCTGTACGTAGGAATTAGCATTTACTCATATATAAGGAAGCCAGGCTCAAAAGCTAAATAATTTGCAAAAATCACAGAGATAGGCAAGCCTGATTATGCTTGGCTCTCAGCGCTTAGACAAGATCAGCCCTCCCAACCCATGGTTATTGGCATGGTGAGAAAAACCCATTAAAACCACCTCTTGGTAGTGTGGGCACTTTAAGGTCTGGCCATAAGGCCTTGGTAGAGGAGGATTGAGAACCAAGGATCAAAGAGAGAGAAATGTCCCAACCACTGTCCTGCTGAGAAGACCTTGTCACCAGCCCACCAACCAGCATCTTACATGACTACTCCTGTACCACCCCCTCTTCCTTGCCCCATAAAAAGCCTCTAGCCTGTAAAGAGGTGGGCTTTCTGACTAGGCCCTCTCCCCAGTAGTCAGATGTCTCTCCTTCCAGGTTTTATTCATAAATAAAGCTTTTTCTTTCTGGTCTGATCATTCTTTCTTTGTTCCCATTCACCCCAACAAGTAGGTGTGTGGAACATGCCTGTAAATCCTTTACTTAGGAGGCTGAGTCAAGAGGATTGCAAGTTTGTTGCCAGGCTCAGCAACTTAGATCCTATTTCAAAATAAAAAAGTAAGCAGGGCATGGTGGCGCATGCTTGTAATCCCTGCGCTTGGGAGGCAGAGACAGGAGGATCAGGCAGGTTTGAAGTAAGAGACCCTCTTCCAAAAAAAAAAAAAAAAAAAAAAAAAAAAAATTTATATATATATACACATAGGCTCTGGGAGTGTAGCCCTGAGGTAGAAGGGTTTCCATGAACCCCAGTACCACCAAAAAAAAAAAAAAAATAAGAATAAAAGTAAAAAGAAACAGGGGTGTAGCTTAGAGGTAGACTGTCCCTGGACTCAATCACCAGTGCCAGGAAGGGGAGAGGCTTTTTTCTGATGCCACCACTCAAGAAATTGCCATTAACACAAGGGAAAACATCTTTTAACTACTGATCAAAGTAAAGACGTATCATTCACATTAAAACTAACATTCATAGAAGCAACATCGTTTTCATACGACTCCCTGATTTTCTTCATGATCTCTTCCTCAGCTTTGGCACACGTTTCAATATTGCCTTTAACTGTAATGGTGCGTTCTGGGTTATACAGCGTCAGCTCCTGCAATCTGCAGATTGAAAAAGAAGAGAAAGAGAGAGAAAAAAAAAGGGAAATTACAGAGGGAACACAGTTAATAATTCAGTCATAGGTGGCAATTAAAACCAAACTCTAGAGCCTAGAATTATGCAGAAGTTGTTGGTCAAACATGATGGGAAATGAGTAAGCCCCAAAGAAGGAATCCAGAAGTTCTAACACTGCAGGAAACAAGAAAATATCTCCCCTCCACCATCTCAAAAAAATTACTAGGTGTTCATAGTTTAGTTAAATCCACATTTTAAATATAGCTTACTTCCTGACCACTTAAAAGCTGAACCGTTTTCACAATTTAACAGCATGTTGAAAAGGAATGACTAGAAGGGTGTACAGTTTTAGCGGAAAC
This sequence comes from Muscardinus avellanarius, assembly GCF_963383645.1. NCBI lineage: Eukaryota > Metazoa > Chordata > Mammalia > Rodentia > Gliridae > Muscardinus > Muscardinus avellanarius. The sequence continues at coordinate 27,978,576 of NC_137795.1, read as the reverse complement.
CAAAATATATAACCTGTAACAGTCACGTTCTTGGTCTGCATGGACCAATTTCTAGGCATAACTGGCATTCTCGTGCAATGGCATTTTCTGGGTCACTAAGTAAAGAAAACGCATGGAAATATCCCCAAATGGCAAGTCAGAGTTCCTGTGTCTAAACTTAGTTTTTGTCAGTATTTTTGAATTTAGGTAACAGAAGCCTGAAGGAAATTAATGTCCTGACTAAGCTTTTAAAATGTGCCACTGGTGACCATTCAGACTACAGAATTGTTAGGCAGCCACACACGGAAACTCCCCACTCAACCCCGATCCTGCAGGAGCTTCTCACTCAACCACAAATCACATCCCCAAGTCTACATGGAGATGTTCACCATGGAAAGTTAGAGTAAGGACATAGATTGGAAAACACAGCATATTGGGCACCTCTCCTTCATATTCCTAGAGTTTAAGTTTTCATTTTCACCACTAGCAAAATCTTGAAGACTAACCCTGAGCCAGATGAATGAGATATTATTCCTTAATTTTTACCCAAACTTACTAAAAATGTAAACAATTAAATAATGAGGAAAATAAAGCCTGTAAATCTTAGACTACTTAAAGAACTGTATAATTCTGACCTCCAATCTCAACCCAGTCCTGCCAAGCATTTTGTGTTACTATTTTACCAATCTTTTTCAATGAAAACTAAGGTTGGTCATTCCCAGAAAAATAAAGCCTTTCCATATAATTTCAGAGCATTTGTGAACTGCAGGTGTGGTAGCTGCCTCCAAGATGATAACCTCCTCCCAGTTATCCATACTTCCTATACACAATGAATGGGGCTGACCCTGGAAACATTACAAAATGACTGGGTGTAGCTTCAGAGGCTCTGTTATAAAACACATTTCACAGCCAGGCATGGTGGCGCACACTTGTAATCCCCGCGCTTGGGAGGCTGAGACAGGAGGATCGCACAGGTTCGAAGCCAGCCTCAGCTACTGAGTGAGGCTCTCAGCAACTTAGTGAGACTGTGTTTCCAAATAAATAGAAAATAGGTCTGGGAGTGTAGCCCGGAGGTAGAAGAGCCCCTGGGTTCCACCCCAGGAAAACACACACACACACACACACACACACACACACACACACACACACACACTTCTGCTTTGCTCTTTCTCGGATGATTTATCTCTCTGAGAAAAGACAGATATTATTTATTTTATCTTTTTATTTTAATATTTTTTTGGTACTGGGGACTGAACCCAGGGGCATTCTACCTCATCCCTATTTTTTGTTTGGAAACAGGATCTCTCTAGGTTGTTTAAGAGTCCTGCTACATTGCGGAGGTTGTCCTTAAAACTGCTATCCTCCTGTCTCAGCCTCCCAAGTACTGGGATTACAGACAGGAGCCACCAGGCAGCTATCATTTCTTGAGGACATTCAAGTAGATTTGTGAAGAGGGGCTGAAGCCTGATACCAAGAGCCAGTATCAACCTATCAGTATCATGAGACCCTGCACCTACACCCACCCAGCTAAGCTGCTCCTGGATTCCTGACACACAGAAATCAGCTCAGTAATACACATTCACTACTGTCTTAAGCCATCAAATATTGCAATAATTTGTTATACAGCTAAGGATAATAAATTAGCTATATTTTCAACTTTGGGAATATATGTCAGAAAATATCAGGACTTTAGCTAGAAAATATGACTGCAAAGCATTTAGTTCTACCTATGTGTTTTTTGAGAGCGGATACTACTTTTGTGTGTGTGTGTGTGTGTGTGTGTGTGTGTGTGTGTGTGTGTGTGTGTGTGGTACCAGGGGCATTCTACCTCTGTTATATCCCCAGTCCTATTTTTTAATCCTTTATTTTTAAACAAAGGCTCACTAAGTTGCAGACGGCCTCACTAAGTAGGTGAGGCTGTCCCCAAACCTGCAATCCTCCTGTCTTAGCCTTCCAAGTACTGGGCTTACAAGTGTGTGCCACCAAACCTAGCCAGATACTATTTTCATTATAGGTTGGAAGTTAAATCAGGCATGGGGGCATATGCCTTTAATCCCTGTACTCAAGAGGCTGAGACAGGAGGACCGCAGGTTTCAGGATTAGTGAGACCCTCAGTGACTGAGACACTGTTTCAAAACAAAAAATAAAAGCCGGGTTTGGTGGGCCACGTTTGTAATCCCAGCATTCGGGAGGCTGAGACTGGAGGATTACGGTTCGCGGACAGCCTCAGCTACTTACTGAGGCCTTCTGCAACTTAGTGAGACCCTGTTTCAAAATAAAGAATAGAAAATAGGGCAGGGGATGTAGCTTGGAAGTCAAATTCCTCAGGGTTCCATCCCCAGACCCACAAGAAAATAAAAAAATAAAAAAATAAAAATTAAAAAGGGCTGGGGGATGAAGCTCAGAGGTAGAATGCTGAGGAGTTCAACCCCAAATACTAAAGAGTGTGCGTGTGTGTGTTTGAAATGGACAGCAGGCGATGTCTAAATGAGATGGCACAGGCCAACTCAAACGGCTGCAAAGAACGCAGCACTGAGCTCATAGACACATAAGAACTGTGTAAGTTTCCCAATTCAAAAGCAAAGCAACACTTACGGAGATATCGTGATTTTAGTGTCTGTGTCTTGCTCAATTTTTTTAAGGTTTCTTCCTTCTTTACCAATGAGACGGCCTACAAAATTATTATGGGCTAAAATCTTCAAGGGTATCTCTTCTGTGCTGTAGATAGAAAAACGATCATAAAAACTGGTGAAGTGAACCTGCTCTCTGATAAACTGTCCACTCATTAGACACTTACTGCCATAGGAGAAATGTTATGCTTGGCATCATTTAAAATGTGCTGACAATTAGCCTATATTCTAGCAATGCATGAATAGAGGAGGTGAAAAGACATCAGCAAGTTATTTGTATAGGAGCTGACATTTTAGTTTTTTTTATCCACCTCAGAGAATAGCTACCTTCAAGGGTGGATTCTTTTACTCAAATTCATATTCCTAACCCCCTAAGAACAGAACACAAGGCACAAGTGCAAAATGGTGCAATCCTAACAAAAGACAAAACATACACCTGGAGTCATATACATAACTCATAGAAATAAGCAGAAGCAACAACAGTGGTGACATTTTGGAAATTGTTATCAGAGCAGGAAGTGGGAACTTTTACTTTAGATTCTGCATCTTTTGGAATTCTGAGTCATTTATCACTGTTTAAAATATCACTGGGGGCTGGGCGTGGTGGCGCACGCTTGGAATCCCCGCGCTTGGGAGGCGGAGACAGGAGGATGGCACAGGTTCGAAGCCAGCCTCGCTGGCTTAAGAGACCCTGTTTCCAAATAAAAATATTAGAATAGGTCTGGGAGTATAGCCCAGAGGTAGAAGAGCTTCCAGGAACCAGAGTACCACCAAAATCAATCAATTAATTAATTAATTAAATGTCACTGGGGTTTTGAGTTAGTGGCCTCCCCTTATATGGGGCATTCTACCTCCGAGTTACACCCCAGGCTTCTTATATCTTTTATTTGGAAACGAGGTGTCACTAAGTTGCTGACAGCTGGCATGTTGGTTTTAGGGACACTGCAAAGGAGGATCACAGGTTCAAGGGCAGCCGCAGCAACTTAGTGACATCCTATTTTAAAATTAAAATCAAACAAAAAAGTATGTATGTATGTATATATGCATGCATGCATGTATGTCCTGTCTCAATCCCTAGTATGACAAAAACCAAAATTATTTATGCTTCATAACCAAATCAGTATCTCCAACCACTATAGTTCATCAGGATAGCATTTCCCTTTGTTTATAATATCCAAGACTATGCAAGAGAAATTCAAAATAACATAGCAGGTTGGTCCACTTTACTCACAATTTTATATCTTGCGCTTCTTTATGCATAATCTCCAGGATAGACTTACAAGCCGCAGAGGTGCCTTCCGGGGTAGAAAGGATGGTAATTGACTTCTCCGCAGCCCCTGCGTTCTCTTTACGATGGACATCGATTCTGGTAGTAGACACGGGCAGAGGAAAAATGAAAGCTAGAAGCGCATATTCACAACAGTGTCTATAATCACCAACTGTGAAGTCTCAGGACTTCTGGGGGAAGAGAGGATGACTCACTTTCCTTAAGAACAGAAACATCTAACCAGCTGTCCACACTGATGCCTCAGAAACAAATTTTAATTCCAAAAATGCTTCTTGTCTTTCTTTAATCCAATCGAGCAGGGAACCCTTCCATTCTGCCCAAGCAATTTGTGCTTAAAGCTTCCTTTTAGACGCTAGGAACACATATCTCCCGGCAAAGAGCCTGGGATTTGGACAAAAGGTTTTCTTCTGTTCTAAGCCAAATAGGAGCTGCAGGGCATGCTAAGAGAGCTGGAGCTATAATCCAGAAAGTCAGGAGTTCCTCATTCTGCACAGAATATTCCTTAGTCATCCCAGGGGCTGATTTCACTTATCTACTTTCCTTTTGTGAAATTTCTGTACTTTTCCTCAACAGAGTAAAGTCTACAACAGCAATGGGAATAGAAGTCAAAGAAATGGCAATTCTACTTCAAAGAAAAGCAAATAATCAATAGACGAGCGATGTTCAAACCCACTACGAATTATATGCATGTCAATTAAAACAAGATGCCATTTTCTTCCAGAGCTGCAAATATTTAGACAAATAAAATTAAATATCAGTGAGATGAAGGGTAACGGGCATACCCACACTTTTGGCAGAAGTATGCAGCAACTTGGCAGACCTATCAAAGGTAACTTGCTTAGAGCCAAGGACTAGACTTGTGGTGACATGTCCAGGTAGAGTCTCCTATGTGGACCCAGAGTTGTGTTTCTGATCCTTGCCACTGTTAGACTACATTCATTCATTTTGTGGATGGCATATCCTGTGAGTTGTAGAAATATTTAACAACATTCCTGGCATACTCTTTGCTCAGTTGTGACAACTACAAGTGTCTCCAGACTTTGCCAAACGTTCACAGTGGGGCTCACCCTGCTCCAGACCCACTGGTATAGGCCGGGCATGGTGATGGACACTTGTAATCCCAGCACTTGGGAGGCTGAGACAGGAGGATCACACAGGTTCAAAGCCAGTCTCAGCTACTGAGTGAGGCTCTCAGCAACTTAGTGAGACCCTGTTTCCAAATAAAATATAAGAAGAGGTCTGGGAGTATAGCCCGGAGGTAGAAGCCCCTGGATTTCATCTTAAGCACCGCAAAAACCACTGGCATTACAGTGTTCACTATAGGACTAAGTCTAGTAGGTAAGAAAAAAATCAAAATAATCATCCAAATGCCCACCAGGAAGAGATGGCCTAGTGCATGTAGGTCATAGTTTGTTGTTATTCTGCTCCGTGGTGCTGGATCTCTAGCCCAGAGCTCTGTGCATTCTAGGCAAGCATTCCACAGGGCTACACCCCCGGCCCATCACACAGCTATTTTTTTTAAAAAAACATGTGGTGGAATTACAGGCACTAACACGGTATAAAGTCCTTGATCTTAAGTGGAAAAATTTAATACATTCCATGATATGATGTTCTTTTCAAGTTCCACATGTTATTACAGGTGAGAAACAAGTCCTATAGAGATATATCCACAAAGCCAGGCGTGGTAGGTCACACTTATAATCTCAGTATTTGGGAGGCTGAGACAGGAAGGAGGATTGCACTTCATGGATAGTCTCAGCTATTACTTAGTGAGGCCCTTTGCAACTCAGTGAGACCCTATCTCAAAATAAAGAATATAAAATAGGGGTGAGGATGTAGCTCAGAGGTAAAATGTGCTTGGGTTCCATCCCCAGTGTGTGTGTGTGTGTGTGTGTGTGTGTGTGTGTGTATCTGTCTCTCACTCACACACACAAATACACACACACACACATACACCCACAACTTAACATTTACCTCAAAGGTGAGAATGAATCCTCTCTTTTAATTTGCATATACATTTTGAATTGAAAACAAAATAAGTGTGCTCTTGTTTACACCAAAATGTGTTTTAGGGAAAATTAAGTACTTGCTGAGTACCTTGAGCTCTACCTTTGGACTCATGGCCATAAGGTTCACCACTTCATCATGCCAAATAAGTCAAAATTTAGATGGATTTAATTTACATAAGTGTCTCATTGAAAACTAAGGATGTGCTCCATAAGTAATCCTTTAACTAAAAAACAAGGGTATTGTAGAAATGAAACAAATAAAGGCTACCTAGAAATAACTACTTAAAAAAAGTATCTTAGATAACTGTCCTAACCTCAGGAACCACCTTCCCAGTCTGTTTCAAATCCCAATCCCAGGACATGGGAGGTCGAGACAGGAAGATTATAGGTTCACAGTCAGTTGCAGCAACTTAGTGAGGCCCTCTGCAACTTAGTAAGACTCCATTTCAATTTTTCTTTTTCTTTTCTTTTCTTCTTTTTTTTTTTTTTTGCAGTATTGGGGGTTGTTTCAAATTTAAAAATAAAAGTCAGGTGTAGGGGTGAAGGCCTGTAATCCTAGTACCCAGGAGACTGTGACAGGAGAATCACAGGTTTGTGGCCAGCCTCAGCAACCTTCTGAGGCTCTCTGCAACTTGGTGAGACACTGCTTCCAAATAAAAAAGTTACGAGAAAAAAAAAAAAAAATTGGGCTAGGAGTGTAGCTTTGAGGTACAATGCCTTTGGTTCCAATCTCTAGCACATATATACATAAATAAATATAAAATAGGGCTGAGGCTGTAGCTCAGAAGTAGAACACCCCGGGTCCCAACCCAGCAACACACACACACTCATTTATTCATTCTCTCTTTTCTCTTCTCTTCTCTTTCCCTCCCTCCCTCCCTCTCCCCCCTCCCTCCCTCCCCCCCCCCTCTGTAATGGGGTTCCTGGAAGCCCTTCTACCTCCAAGCTACACTCCCAGATCTATTTTGCATTTTTATTTGGAAACAGGGTCTCTTAAGCCAGCGCGGCTGACTACAAACCTGCGCGATCCTCCTGTCTCCACCTCCCCAAGCGCGGGGATTACAAGTGTGCGCCACCATGCCCAGCTCTCTCTTCTATCTATCTATCTCACTCACTCACTCACTCACTCACTGCAGCCACACTTATCTTCTGGCCATATGTTAATAATGCCTTGTGTTTCTTTCTACACTTTCACTATGGAGAAGGACTACCAGACTCCCATCCCTTGAGAGAAGGAACGTTGCTTTGGATATTAATGTGGCCGCTTGAGACCATTCCAGAAACATAGGTTCTGGTAATGATTAGTTTCGATGGCAAGAGTTAGACCCACTGGCAGAGCTCCGCAAAAGAGACAGGAAACCACTGACTCATCAGATACAACGAAGTCACTTCCCTCCTCCTCTACCCCCCATCTTCCTGCCTTAACTAAAACCAACAGTTCAACTGAAGTCACAGACTTTCATCTGTCAAGGAAACCAGGAACTTGAAAAGGACAAACTTTCACCTGCCACACAGCGAAGAAGGAAGCCACACGGTAAATTTCTGTGGGACATGGCAGATATCAAGGGAAGCAAGAAACTCTTACATTTTAATATTAAAGGTGGGCATGGTGGCGCACACCTGCAATTTCAGTACTCGAGGGCTGAGACAGAAGGATCACACGTTCACGCCAGCCTCGGCAACTCAAGTGAGGCCCTCCACAACTCAGTGAAATCCTGTTTCAAAGTAAAAAATAGGGATGGGAGTATAGCCCGAGTTCACCCCTGGGTTCGATCCCCAGGACTGCAAAACAAACAACAACAAAAAAGATTAAAGTCAGGCAAACTAACCTAGATTTTGCTTCAATTTTCCTTCCCAGGCACTACATTCTGAGGGAACAGCCATTAATTTTGCACACAGGTAAGCAGCACCCAATGTCTCCTGCTTCAAAGTAGAAGTCAGGACATCCTGTAGAGAACGGGGATAGGATCCAAACACCACTAAATATAATTCTTTTTGGCTCACTGTGAAAAATGAGTCCGAGCCAGGAATGGCGGTGCACGCCTGTAATCCCAGTACTTGGGAGACGGAGGCAAGAGGATGGCAAATTGAAGACCAGCTTTGGAAATTTAACGAAACTCTTAGTAACTAAGTGAGACCCTGTTTCAAAAAAACAGAACAAAAATAAAGTAAGAGCGGGAGGTGTATCTAAGAGGTATAATGCCTCTGGGTTTAATCCCCAGTATCACCAAAAGGAAAGGAAAAAAAAAAAAAAAAAAGAGTGAGCCAGGACATGGTAGGCACACCTATAATCTCAGTACTTGGGATGCTGAGACACGAGGATTCCAGGTTTGAAGCCAGCCTCAGACGTGGAGACATATACTTATAATCCCAGGACTTGGGAGGCTGAGATAGTAGAATGCCCCTGGGCTCCATCCCCAGTACACCCCACACACACACACACACACACGGCAGAATAATCCAGTCATCCCTGCAGTTGGCCTACAGAACATCATGGTGCACAGCCTCTTCTCCCTGGTGCACTCATGTGGTCTCCAGGTAGGCCTAGAGATAGGACTTGCAGCCCTTTACAGGTGGAGAGAGTTTACCACTAAGCTTCGCTGGGTCAAAACATCCATATGCTGCACAACAGTACGGTTCAGAAGGTAACACAACAAAACATGCACTGGAACTTCTGAACTGAGAAAATATATTAGAGCCGGGTGTGGTGGCGCACGCTTGTAATCCCAGCACTTGGGAGGCTGAGACAGGAGGATCGCACGGGTTCGAAGCCAGCCTCAGCTACTTAGTGAGGCTCTCAGCAAGTTAATGAGACCCTGTTTCCAAATAAAATATGAAATAGGTCTGGGAGCATAGTCCAGAGGTAGAAAGCCCTTGGGTTCCACCCCCAGTACCACCAAAAAAAAAAAAAAAAAAAAAAAAGAGTATCTTAGATATTTATGTAACAGACTTCAAACATAATTCACATACAGTAATTTCACACATTTGGCAAGTTCAAGAGTCTTGTCCATATTAGGCAACAACCTCTGCCCTGGGGCTGTGGTGGTAAAATAAAAACAAATAGCTCCTGCTTTCTACCCCTGAAACCTTAGCTCCACCATCTGAACAAAAATCTTCCAATCCTGTTAAAATCCACCAATTAAAACTATCAAACAAGCCGTGCGTGGTGGCGCACGCTTGTAATCCCAGCATTGGGGAGGCTGAGACCGGGAAATCGCAGTTCGCAGACAGCCTCAGCTACTTAGGCCCTCCGCAACTCAGTGAGACTATTTCAAAATAAAGAATAAAAAACTGGGCAGGGGGTGCAGCTCGGAGGTTAAATGCCTCTGGGTTCCATCCCCAGACCCACAACAAACTATCAAACATCCTGAAGAAAAAGCCATTCTAACTAGAGGGCTTAGTTACAGAATACATTTGGACTACAGGACAAACAATTTTTTACTGAAGCAAAGCACGGCTAAGAAAACATTTCTGTACTGAGGCCAAAGATGAAATGGATTGGAACCACTTGGAAATAACTTCTCAAACCATGGCAGCTGGCAGGGAGGAGGGCAGGAAGCAGCCTAACCGCTGCCCTTTGGTGTACCACGGCCATCCCACCAGGAAGGAATCGGTATCACTTGTTTTCCATTCATGTGTGAAATCTTGAGGTTCCCTTCGAAGTTTTATATAAATGAACACTAATCCCTCAACTCCCGAGATTTTATTCACATTCTCAAGTTCTATACAAGAAGATCCCCTAGCCCTGCTTAGAAAAAGCACCAAGTTCCCAGATAGCACCCTGCTACTGACAGCTCAAAGGGAAGCTCCCCCACTCAGCAGTACTCACTTAGACTGGGTTTGTTTGGTGATGTTCCGGATGGTGGCACCTTCTTTTCCGATTATGGCTCCAACAAACTGGGTGGGAACCAGCAGGCGCAGAGGCAGGTCACATGGCTTGTGCTTGGAGGTTGATCCTGGAGACCCCTGCCTCGACGAGCCCCTCTGCCCCAGCCCACGGCGCCCCGACTGCTGCTGGGAGGGACTCTGCTGGGCAGCCATCTCGTCAGGGATGTAGGCGACTTTCAAGGTGAAGTTCTCTAACTGGAATCCATTCAGCTTGTCTAAGGCTCTGAAAAAAAAACAAAAGGGGCACAGGGTGGAAAACTAAACCATATCACGAATCTTTAGCAAATCCACACCCAGCTCTTCCACTCAGAATTATTAACTACAAAACTTCTGAATAAAGCCCCTACTCAAGTAGCAGATCCAAATACACATAACCCCCCCTCAAAAAAAAAAAAAAAACGCTTTTCCTTTGAGTCCATGGGGAGGGGAAGAGGCTAGCAGGCTCCAAAGGGAGCCTGTTTGCCATCTAGCAATGAACACTAGAAAGCTAAAAACTCAATCAACGGACAAATATCTCTAAGCCATTTACAGGAGACTGAGGGGTTTTTGTTGGTTTCTACTACTAGGGATTGAACCCAGGCCATTCTACCTTTGAGATATACCCCCAGCCTTTTTTTTTGGGGGGGGGGGTAAGGAGGATTGGAGATTTAACACAAAGGTATTCTAGCTCTGAACTATACCACTAGTCCTATATTTTTATTCAGAAACAAGGTCTCACTAAGTTGCTGATGGCCTTGATAAATTCCTGAGGCTGTACTTGAATCTGCAACCTTCCTGTCCCAGCCTCCCGAGTACTGGAATTACAGATGTCTGCCATCACTCCCAGCAACCCAGTCTTTTCTATTTTGAAACAGGGCCCCACTAAGTTACTAAGGGTCTCGCTAAGTTGCTGAGGCTGGCCTCAAACCTGTGATCCTCCTGTCTCAGCTTCCCAAGTACTGAGATTACAGGTGTGTATCACCATGCCTGGCACCCCAGCCCTTTTTATTTATTATTTTTGTTTATTTTGCAATGCTGGGGATTGAACCCAGGGGCATTCTACCTCTGTGCTACACACCCAACCCTATTTTTTTTTTTTAATTTTTTATTTAGAAAAAAGGTCTCACTAAGTTGCTGACTGCCTCACTAAATTGCTGAGGCTATCCTCAAACCTGTAATTCTCCTGTCTCAGCCTCTCAAGTATGGGAATTACAGGCATGCACCACCATGGCCAGCTTTTAAAAAAATTTTTAAACAGGCAGGTCCTTCACTAGTTATATAGGATCTCCCTAAATTGCTGAGGCTGGTCTTGAACCTGTAATCCTCCTTTCTCAGGCTCTCAAGTATTGAGATATCAAGCACCTGACAACACATCCTGCTGAGATTGGTAGAATACTCAGGATAGTCAATCACTTCATAAAACTTCAGCAGCTTATATGACTGATCCTTAATCTTTTAGAGTTTATGATCTGATTTGACACAGAAAGGAGATCAACAAGAGAGAGCAGAAGGGAAGGAGAGAGAAAAGGAGGCGGCCAGGTGAGCATGGTGGTGCATGCTTGTAATCCCAGTACTTGGGAGGCTGAGACAGGAGGATTGCAGGTTTGAGGACAGCCTCCGGAGGTAGTGAAACGCATCAACCTATCAAGACTCTGTTTCAAAATAAAAAATTAAAAACAGGGCTGGGGGTGTAGCTCAGAGGTAGAATGCTTCTGAGTTCAATTTCCAGTACTATAACAATAAAAAGGGGGTAAGGGGGAAAGAGGGAAGCATGGAGGAGCTATTTCCTATCTATCACACGTGTATCTATTTGGGGAGAACAATGCTTTCTATTTCTATTTTTATACTTTATTATAACATTTATATGGAAAATTTTCTTTTTTTTTATGTTTTTTAAATTTTTGCAGTGGTACTAGAAATGGAACTCTGGAACTCCAGGAGCATTCTACCCCCAATCTACACCCCCAGCCCTATTTTTTATTCTTTATTTTGAAACAGGGTCTCAGTGAGTTGCAAAGGGCCTAAGTAGCTGAGGCTGTCCACGAACTGCGATCCTCCTGTCTCAGCCTCCCAAATGCTGGGATTACAAATGTGCGCCACCACACCCAGCTGAAAATTTCCCAATTCTTAGACACGAATATCAGTGAATTTCCACAAGTTGAACACATATCTAGCTCTAAAACTAGAACAGATCAGTCACCCAGAAGCCCCAGCAGGGCCCCTTCCAGTAATCACTTCTTCCCAAGCATCTAAATTTTGCCAATTTTACGTTGTATATAGGTATTCAGGAGTATATGTACATACTACACACTCTTATACCCAGTATCTTTTATTAGGAAGTTCACCCAATTATCACATTCTACCTTACACATTTTTAAAACTTATTTATTTATTTATTTATTTTATTTTATTTTTTGGGGGTGGTACTGGGGTTCCTGGAAGCCCTTCTACCTCCAGCCTACACTCCCAGACCTATTTTATATTTTTATTTGGAAACAGGGTCTCTTAAGCCAGAGAGAGGCTGACTTCCAACCAGCGCCATCCTCCTGTCTCCTCCTCCCAAGCGCGGGGATTACAAGCGTGCGCCACCACACCTGGCAGTCTACCTTACACATGTTTAAAAGGAGAAAATTCAATGCTAAATGGGTACAGGGTATAAAGTCAACATTTCAAAAGCACAAGCAATCATACTCCTAACAACATACACTTCCGTAACTCCCAGTACACGAGAAGTGAACTGTTCTCAGGTTATTCAGATTCTCAATCAGATTCTGTAACAAGGGGCTCGGACATTCAGCCCACACAGGGGAAGGAAAATGGGCAGTAGACACTCTCTCTCCATTTGTTCTGCGGTGGTGGTTTCTGGATTATATACTCAATTCTTTATCTGAAGATCTATTTTCAATTCTTTTCTTTCCTTCCATCTTTTTTTTTTTTTTGGGGGGGGGGTGGTGCTAGAAATTGAACCCAGAGGGATTCTACCTCCAAGCTACACCCTCAGCCCTATTCTATTTTTTATTTGGAAACAGGGTCTTGCAAAGTCTCTGAGGCTGGCTTTGAATCTGAGATCTTTCTCTCTCAGTCTCCCAAGTACTGGGATTACAGGAAGCATCACCATCCCCAGCCAGTTCTTGGCTTAGATGGAAAGAAGAGATGGTTATAGCACCCAGGAGGTCATTGAGGGCACAGGGTGGAAGACAGGTGCAAACAGGCAGAGACAACGGCTCTTTGCTATTCTCAGACCAGAGTCTATACTCCCCTTTCCTTGCTTTAATGCCATAAGTCCCACACACCCCAGCACAGGGAGAAACTCTTTCCAGATATCTCAGTCATGCAGAAATACAGAAGTAACAGCCAGGTCTGGTGGCATGCTTGTAGTCCCAGTATTTGAGGGGCAGAGAGATGAAGATCGCAGGCTGTGGACGGCCTCCGCTACTTAGGCCCTCGCAACTCAGTGAGACTCTGTTTCAAAATAAAGAATAAAATCGGGCTGGGGTTATGGCTTGGATATAGAATACCCCTGGGATTCAACTCCTAGTATCACAGTGAACAAAAAAAGAAGATACCTTACGTGATGGTGCACACTTGTAATCCTAGTACATGGGAGGCTGAGAAAGGAGGATCACAGGTTCATGGCCAGCCTCAGCTACTTAGTGAGGTCCTCTGCAACTCAGTAAGACCCGGTTTCAAAAATACAAAAATAGAGCTGGGGGTGTAGCTCAGAGGTAGAATGCTCCTGGGCTCAATCCCCAGTAATGAAGAGAGAGAGACAGACAGATAGACGGAGAAGTATGAAAGTATTAAGAAGTGGCTCTGTCACCACTAACAACCCTCCAAGGTCCTTCCCAGAACTTCTGTTCACAGTGTTACAACCGCAAATGGACCAAAACTTTCCGTGTTTACTAACGCATGGACACGGTCCATAACTCCTTCATAAGCCCAACTGAAGCCATTGCTGTGCACTGCCAAATTCAGGATGCCCTGGGATGTTCATGTCAGAGGCGTTCTTTCCACAAGTGTCAGAGAGAGGGTGGTGAGGGGTCGACATCGTGGCTTCTGTGCCAGCGCCTTGATGATGGAACCTTGACATACTGTTCCATGCTCTCCTGCTCTTGTTCTTAAGGGCAAGTGGATCAAGGGCCCAAAAATATACTGGTTATTTCTAAAGGAAGATAAAAGCTGGAAAGTTTTATTAATATAATGAGTATTTTTATAGAAAGTTGAAGCTAACAGATTTAGAAATGTGAAGCAACCAGGCTCTTTTGAAGGTCTGTAGAAAGATCACTGAAGTTCTTTAAAATAAATAAATAAATAACCAAACAAACCAACAAACCTGTATGAGCCAGGTGTGGTGGCACACACTTGTAATCTCAGTATTTGAAAGGCTGACACAGGAGGATCACAGGTTCTCTGTTTAGTGAAGTCCTCCACAACTTAGTGAAACCCTGTTTCAAAATAAAGAATAAAAGTAGAGCTGGGGGTATAGCTCAGAGGTAGATTGCTTCTGGTTTCAAACCTAAGTACCACCAAAAAAAATGAAAGAAAAAGAAAAATCACCTGAAGGAATCAACTCCATCTACAGGCATAAAGGCAGTATACTTCACATTTATATATTTTTTTCCTTGATAACAATGAGTATTTTTTTAAAACAGGTCTTTACTAGGTTGATGAGTCTCAATACTTGTGAAGGCTGCCCTCAAACTTGTGCTCTTCCTGCCTTAGTCGCCTAAGTATTAGGATTACAGGCGTGCACCACGAAGCCTAACTTAAACTTTTGTTGTTGGTGGTGGTGGGGTGTGTGCACGCGCATACACGCAACTGGGGATTGAACCCAAGGGTCGTTCCACCTCTGAGCTATACCCCCAGCCCTTTTTAGTTTTTGTTTTAAAACAAGTCTCACTAGGTTGCTGAATGTCTTGCTAAATTGCTGGGGATGCCCTTGATCTTCAATCTTCTTGTCTCGGATTCCCAAGTACCGGAATTACAAGCATGTGCCACCATGCCCAGCTACAACTTCTTGAGAAGAGAAAGATCCGTGGGATAATCAGAGACAAACATGTAAGTTAAACTACCTAAATAAAGTAACAAGAAACAACTCTCACTCCCTGGCAAAAACTGTAACTTGGTAAATTGCACTGTGCTGATTTGAAAAGATTTTTTTCCTTGGGGAAGAAGAAAATATTTCCTGAGAAGATCCAAAGCCACAGAGCTCCAATATCCAGATTGGAGCCCAGTGCCCAGTGGGTCCACACTCAGGCTGCTCTCAGCAGAGAGCAGACAAGCACTGTCATGTCTGGCTGGCCTCTGCCAACTAATGAGAGTTCCCAACCCAACAGTGCCCCAAACCTGATGCAGAAGCAGCCCTATGCACAACATTGTTTTCTCTTGACCAAAGAGCCTCAGTTTTTGAGTTTTTACTCAACTGCTGAACCTTTCTATGCTCAAAGCACGAGATGCAACTAGGTGGCATGGTGGTCTGCTAAGCTCACAGGGAAAATTTTTAAGTATTTTCCCGGAACCAAATGTATCTGTATATGCTGCACAAGAGGTGAACGACTGCCATCGAAATTATTCACAACACAGCCCTGCAGTCAACAGAACTCCGGGTGCATCACTCAGGATTCCATTACCACGATTACTTAACTCTTGGCACTGATGCTATCACGAGTCAGTCACCAGGTGCTGGGGAACTCTGCTGGCTGCAGAACTAAGTGTGCTGACAAGAAGGCCCCTGGGGTGGGTTGCAGTTGGGAGTGAAAAGGACCTTGATAGAATAGTAGTTCAACTTGAGAACGAGGGGCAGGAAGAGGAAGAAAGAAGAAATGGGACCTAGAGAAGTTACGCTTCCTCAGGAGCCCACACATATAGATATGAAGAATTAAAAACACTATGGAGGACTAGAGGACAGTCATAGTGAGGCCTGAACAGTGATGATCACACCACCCCTCAAAGGTCACCTTCCTGCTTGACATCAGGTGCTGACTATGACCTGAAAGACTCGATGTACAGAGCCTTTAGGCGCTAAAGCTCTGCCTGGGACCTCATTCCCTCGCTGACTCACTCAGGTAGGTCCTAACAAGATGAAGTTTAGTCGTTACTGGAAAGCCATAAATGGACTTCTCTCCTTGTATCATGTTATAGCTTTAGTTTTGTTTGTTTTTGCGGGTCTGGGGATGGAACCCTGGGGCATTCTACCTCCAAGCTATACCCCCAGCCCTATTTTTCATTCTTTATTTTGACACAGGTTCTCAATGAATTGCCAAGGACCTCACTAAGTAGCTGAGGGTGTCCCTGAACCGTGATCCTCCTGTCTCAGCCTCCTGAATGCTGAGATTACAAGCGTGTACTACCAGGCCTGGCTTTTTAACGACCTCACCACAACTCATCGTGAAATTTAATCCCTGCTGTAGTATTCAGATGGTAGAAACTTTACCTATGGTATTCGGAGATGGAACGTTAGGGAGGTATTTAAGGTAATGAGACCCTAAGGGTGGGGTCCTAATTCAGTGAGACTGTAACTTTATAAAAGGAGGAAAGCCAGATGTGGTGGTGTATGCCTGTATTCCCAGTACTTGGGAGGCTGATACAAGAGGATCACAGGTTCAAGACCAGCCTTAGCAACTTAGCTAGATGCGCAGCAGCCTATTTAAGATCCTGTTTCAAAATATAAAAAGTTAGCCGGGCATGGCAGCAACACTAGTAATCCCAGCATTTGGGAGGCTGAGACAGGAGGATCGCTATTCGAGGACAGCCTCAGCTACTTAGTAAGGCCTTTTTTGTGTGTGTGTGTGTGGTACTGGGGTTCCTGGAAGCCCTTCTACCTCCGGGCTACACTCCCAGACCTCTTTTTACATTTTATATTTGGAAACAGGGTCTCCTAAGCCAGCGCGCGCGGCTGGCTTCGAACCTGCGCGATCCTCCTGTCTCTGCCTCCCAAGCGCGGGGATTACAAGCGTGCGCCACCACGCCCGGCTTAGTAAGGCCTTTTACAACTCAGTGAGACCCTGTTTCAAAATAAAGAATAAAAAATAGGGCTGGGGGTGTAGCTCGGAGGTAGAGTGCCCTGGGTTCTATCCCCAGTACCACCACCAAAAAAAAAAAAAAAAAAAAAAAAAAAAAAGAGGAGGGACCTAGAATGTTCTGCTTTACTATTTGAAGGAGGTTTTACATTGCCTCAGGACTCTGCAGAGACCCCACTAACAAGGTGGTCCTCACCAGATGTGATCACCTGACTTTACAATTCCCAGCCTTCTATGGGCCAATTTTTTTTTTTATTCTTTGTAAATTACTGTCTGTGGTATTCTGTAACAGCTATAAGAAACAAATTAAGACATTCCAAGAATAAAGAGGTTGGCACATATGACCCAACAGCAATTATCAACACCTGGTAATGCCATTGCAGAGATGTATTTTAAGAAACTAATTATGGACAAGACCCCATTATTTATCAAAACAGGGCTTCATGACTAAACTGATTCCAAAAATGAAACAAAAACAAAAACACACTACCAAAAAAAAACCAAAATCCAACAAGAGAACAGCTTTATATGCCCAATGTACAATATAAAGCTAGATAAATAAACTGCAGTAACGATACTATGTAGAAACTGTGAGTCATATAAATTCACTTAGTGAAAAAAAAAAAAAAAACCAAGCCAGCCAGGCATGCTGGTAAACGCTTATGATCCTGGGAGGCTGAGACAGAAGGATCCAGGTTCTTGGCCAGCCTCAGCTATCTAGTGAGGCACTTTGCAACTCAGTGAGACCTTGTTTCAAAATAAAGAATAAGCCGGGCGTGGTGGCGCACGCTTGCAATCCCTGCGCTTGGGAGGCGGAGACAGGAGGATCGCGCAGGTTTGCAGCCAGCCTCGCTGGCTTAAGAGACCCTGTTTCCAAATAAAATATAAAATAGGTCTGGGAGTGTAGCCCGGAGGTAGGAGGGTTTCCAGGAACAACAGTTCCACCAAAAAAAGAAATAAAATAAAATAAAATAAAATATAAATAAATAAATAAATAATTGGGCTGATGGTGCAGCTTGGAGGTAGAATGCCCCTGGGTTGGACATTACAATGTAGGGGGGATAAAGTCTATGAAACTCAATGGCAAATCTAACAGTGGCTATCTCTGAATGGCAAGAAATTCTTCTGTGTTTATCTATTTCTTTTTCTATCATAAAAGCCTATTTATGTAATTTTTAAAGTTTAAATGGGAATTTCCTCCCCTTAGCCATTAGCCAAGTTGCTTTGACACTTATTTTAACACCCATGCCTGACACAGATCTTTACACTGAAGGAAGAGGCCATGCAGACACAGCTTCAAAGCAGGAGCTCTGCTAATCTTGAACAAAGTCAAACATCAGACCGATGAGCCCGAAACAGGAGAACTAAGTGCCCCACCGTCCTTGGGTTGTTTCTGTGTCTTTACCTCGGCACTGCTGGAAGAGGGGTTTACGCGGCTCCTCCTCCGGATGCCCTCGCTGCATACATATTTCTCTCTTTGATGATTTTAAATTTTTAAAATTAATTTTACTATTTTAATAATCTATTAACAAGACCAGAGCTTAAATAACTATGTATTTATGATAATGTCCTATGATAATTTATAAGTCCTATGAACTTTCTATTTTTCTTAGCCACAAGGTGGCAGGAATTTCCATGTTAAAATAAATCTTAGAGAGATAACCATATTTAAGGAATTCTTTAAAAAAATGACAATCGTAGAACTTAAAAAAATAAAAAGAGCCCACTGTGGCTGCAGGGCATGGGCACCCAGCTCTCAGCAGTGGCCGGCTGCCATCTGAGGTGAAGACCACTGCCCTTGGGTTCCACCCCCAGTACCACCAAAAATAAAAAATAAAAAAAGAACTATAATTATTCCCATTTTTGAGATCGGCTTGGACTGCAACAGACTGACTTGACCAAAATTGCAGACATACTCCAGAATCAACACGTACCCTCTGGAGCTCCAACCTCTACGCACCTTCGCAAGCCATGGCGCATCAGATTCCCCAGCAGCAGATGCAAAGGAAACAGGAGCTCAGTTAAGATCAACGCAGCCCTCATGACCTCAGGTGGGAGCTGGTGGCCAGCCAAAGGCACCAGCAGCTGGTCCTGAGGCAGGCTTGCGGGGCGCAGAGGAGCTAGTCTTGGAGAGACCAGACTTTGCAGTTCACACTGCTTTAAGCTGCTGCAGAAGCAGCTCAGAACCAGTAGGTTTAACAAGAGTTACTATGTGCTGGGTGCCCATGCGCCCGGCCTTTTGATGAGCCCATTTTCTATAATATGTGCACATATGCACAAATGTAGTTTTTTCTTTCTTTGTTTTTGTGGTACTTGAATTGAACCCAGAGGCATTCTGCCTCTAAGCTATATCCTCAACCCTATTTTATTTTGAAACAGGGTCTCACTAAGTGGCAGTGAGCCTCACTAAATTTCTGAAGCTGGCCAAGAACTTCGTGAGTGAGCCTCACTAAGTTTGTGAAGCTGGCTCCTCCTGTCTCAGCCTCCCGGATTCAGGGACTACGAACAAGTGCCACCGTGGCTGGCCAGTTCTTTCTTTTTTATTTTTATTTTTATTTGTTTTTTGTACTGGGGATTGAACCCAGGCATTCTACCTCTAAGCTACATCCCCAGCCCTATTTTTTATTCTTTATTTTGAAACAGTCTCACCAAGTTGCAGAGGGCCTCACTAAGGAGCTAAGGCTGGCAGCAAACCTGTCATCCTCTAGTCTCAGCTCTCCATGTACTGGGATTACAAGTGTGTGTCACTACACCCGACTTAGTGCTTTCTTTCTAATCCTCAATTTTATAGCTGAGAACACTAAAGCTCAGAGGTCAAGGCTACAGAGTCAAGACTGCCTGACCCCAGGGCCCATACTCTCTCTCCTACATCCAATGCCTGACAAAATTTGTTATAGATTGAAGCACAGTCCACATCCTTGTTAGAAAATTTGGACAATGATTTTCATAACACTATCAGAAAACTGAGTTTCTAGTGTTTATATTTTCTTTCTCCAAATACCCAATTACTCTCTAACTGTCTTAGTTCTTTTGACTTCTTGGAGAGATATAGAGAACCACACACTTTTTTTTAAGAGGCATGAAACTCACACTTTAATCTCAGGATTTAGGAGGCTGAGACAGGAGGGTCTCAAGTTCACAGTCAGCCTCAGCAATTTAGCAAGGCTCGCCACAACTTAGTGAGACCCTGCTTCAGAATAAAAGATAAAATAGGGCTGGGTATAGCTCAAAGGCAGAATCCCCCTGGGTTCAATTCATAGTACAAAAAGAAGAAAGAAAGGAAGAAAGAAGAAAGAAAGAAAGAAAGAAAGAAAGAAAGAAAGAAAGAAAGAGAGAAGGACACATAGATATTTATTTAGGTAGGAGAACAATACTCTTTTAATCACTCAATAAAAGTTAACTGAAAAATAAAGGCTACTGTGACTACTTCCCTAATTTAAATGCCTAGTTTATTTGGTAATTATCTAAATCACACAATTCCCAAAAGCTTTCCTTCCTACTACCTACTTTTAATAAGACACTAACCATGGTAAAGAATTTTGAGAGCTCGGCGTGGTAGCACATGCTTGTAATCCCAGTACTTGGGAGGCTGAGACAGGAAGATCACAGGATTTCGAAGCCAGCCTCGGCTACTTACTGAGACACTGTTTCCAAACAAAATATAAAACAGGTCTGGGAGTGCAGCCCAGAGGTAGAAGGCCCCTTGGTTCCATTTCCAGTACCAAAAAGAGGAAAAAAAAAAAAAAATGTTGAGGCCAAGCACGGTGGCACAGACCTGTAATCCCAGTATTTGAGAGGCTGAGACAGGAAGGATCACAGATTCATACCTTGTCTCAGCAGCAATTTAGTAAGGAAACTTAGCAACTTAGGGAAACTCTGTTTCTGAAATAAAAAATTAAAAAGGGCAAGGGGTATACCTCAAAGGTAGAGTGCTCCTGGGTTCAATCCCCAGCGAAGAGGAGGAGGAGGAGGAAGAGGAGGAGATGGAGGAGGAGGGAAGAAAAGAAAAGAACAAAAAGAAGAGGAGGAAGAGGGAAAACACTGAGATAACAGTGTCTCTATATTCAGTCTGTCAGTTAGGATGACTTTCAGCAGTCATTTTGCTTTGACTAGTCAGTCTGAGATTCTTAATGTCTTGGATTTTTTATAAGTGTAGGGGAGGGGGATTACATGTCCCTTTGTACTCCAGTTTTTCTTATGCCTCTTCAAAGCTAAGTAGGATATGTCTCCAACAGACATTTTCCCCTTTAACTTTAAGCACTGCTTCTCCTTCATGCTGTGGCCTCACCTGTGTTTAAGTGTGACCACTGAATAGACTGACAATCTCCAAATATCCTCGGTTGGTCCGACTGCCCCATGTTTCCCATGTAACAAAGACTTGGCTCTATCCTGCATCTCATCTAGCTCTTTGTAAAGAACAAAACATGTGAGACAAGTCAGCCTGTGCTTTCTCCCTACCTTACTTTTATCTCCCACACAACTGAGGGGGTAACAATGAAATTTTATTCTTCTTATAAGACATAGTTGAACAAAATTTATAAACATCAATGACAATCACTGCAATTTCCATAATACTCCAGAGGTTTCTATTTTTTTACGGGGGGGGGGGGGCAGAGTACTGGGGATTGAACCTAGGGGCATTCTACCTCTGAGCTATAATAGCCTTAGCCCTTTTAAATTTTATTTGGAAATGGGTCTCACTAAGTAGCTGAGGCTGGCCTTGAACCTGCAATCCTCCTGTCTCCGCCTCCCAAGTGCTGGGATTAGTTGTGCTCCACCATACCCAATTTTTTCCCCCAGTACTGGGGATGGAACCCAGGGATATTCTACCTCTGAGCTACACCCCCACCCCTATTTTTTTTTATTCTTTATTTTGAAATAAGGATCTCTCTAAGTTGCAGAAGGCCTCACACTAAGTAGCTGAGGCTGTCCGCAAACCCTGATCCTCCTGTCTTAGTCTTCCAAGTACTGGGATACAAGCATGTGCCACCACGCTCGGCTGCAGATAAAAAATTTAATGAAAATTTCTTCACATCATTTTTAAGGTTATTTATTGAAACCTCTAATGTATTTTTATTGTAACACACTCTTTTGCCTATCTCAACAATACTTCACAATGTAGCTTAAAAATAAAACATTTAAAATGTACAAAGAAAAAATTGAAGGAGCAAAGGATATAAACAGAATGCAAAAGACAAGGTTAATGTGTAGCTGGGGCTGATGGGTGCTGGGGTCAAACCCAGGAATGAGTGCCCCACCACTGAGCTGTACCCCTAGTCCTTTTTTTTTTATTTTGAAACAGGTTCTTGCTAAGTTACTGCATACTGGCCACACATCTCAATCCTGTCTCAGTCTCCCAAGTAAGAAAACGTTCAACATTTTACTATTGTTAGTTTAACACAAGACCCACTTGCCTGCTTTGGATAAAACAACAATACAAGTGTCATGGGGAAAAAATTTTATGTAATTTGGAAAAAAGACACGAGTGCAGAATTTTCAGGAAATAGGGTATATTTTAGTTTCATACTATGTTCTATTAATGATATTAAATATATTAAAAGCTGAATGTGACAGCACATGCCTGGAACCCAGTATCTGGGAAGCAGAGCCAGGAGAATCGCTGGTTCTAGGATAGCCTCAGCAGCATAGTGAGACTCTCAGTGATCCAGTGATACCGTTTCAAGAAATAAAAAATAAGTACGGGCTGGGGTGTAGTTCAGAAGTAGGATGACCCCGGTTCAATCCCCAGCACCACACAAAATATATATGCATATATTATAGCTGGGTGCATACCTCTAACCCAGCAAGTTGGGAAGTTGAGCCAAAAGGTTCCCACGTTCCAGGCCAGCCTCAGCAGCTTACCAAGATCCCATCACAAAATAAAATAAAAGAGGGGTAGGGATGTAGCTCTATGCGAGAGCACGCCTATATTCAATCCTCGGTGCCACACACACAAAAATATAAATGAATAAGTAAATTGAAATGTAGTAAAGGTTTAACCAAAGCAGACTCTTACGAGACGTTTAAACAAACAAGCATAGAAAGGCTTAATTGCAGGTCAGACTTTACAAAAAAGTTTCTTTCTCCTACCAACCAGCCTTTCTGTAATTTAGAGATCCACAAAATCTAAGTTCTGTGCTTAGCCTAGCTGTTACATAGAGACAAAGGGTTTCAGCTGCTTACTGTCTAGCTTGGTCCTTACTGGAGTAGGTGACATTTACGACTGCCGTGTCCGAGTCAGTGCTCACTAGAGGAAGAGAACAAAGAGAAGCAAAGTTAGTTTCCTTTTTACTTCCTTCCTTTTACAAATTTGAAAGCAATTCAGAAGACATGTACCTTGCTCACAGCTCTCCACCACTCCATACTGGACTAGTAAACTATCCAGCACCTGGCAGGAGGGGGAGAGAAAATTATAGATTTTGAGTTTCCCATGTGATTAGCCAGGGCAGGAATAGATTTTAAAATCATTGGAGTAATTGCGATGGAAGTGAGTCAGAAAATTAAATGGGGTTTTGGACCACGGAGCTAAGGGAAAGATGCCAGCACACAGGGTGTAGCAGAAGGCCTCCTCTCCTGCCCATGTCTGTCTCGATCCTTCAAACTCATTCCCTACGGCCAACAAAGAAGTAACGGCGCTCAGCAGCGTCCAAAGCCAGGCTGCCTGGCTCTGGAGGCTGAAAGGAGAAAGGGGCACACA
Source organism: Muscardinus avellanarius (assembly GCF_963383645.1). Lineage (NCBI taxonomy): Eukaryota > Metazoa > Chordata > Mammalia > Rodentia > Gliridae > Muscardinus > Muscardinus avellanarius. Next base: position 27,955,087 of record NC_137795.1, on the reverse strand, counting down.
TTTCTCATACAAACAGCACATGTCTTACTTCCTCCTTGCACAAAGTCATGAGACAAGCGCCCAAACTAAGGACTCAACCTTCATCTGGAAGATGTTCCTTTCCAAAGAACTTCTTTCTACAGTTTGAAGAAGTTCAGCTCAAAAGATGAAACAAACACCAGGCAGACTAGCAAAAATCAAGACTCACCCTGGATACTCTTACCTGAGACCCCAATGAAAGGCTGATGTGGGTAGTTACGGGCATGTGGGCGGGGAGAGGAGTAAAATCAAGTGAACGGCCAGGCGTGGTGGCGCACGCTTGTAATCCCAGCATTCGGGAGGATCACGGTCCATGGACAGCCTCAGCTACTTAGGGAGGCCCTTTGCAACTCAGTGAGACTGTTTCGAAAACTAAAAAGACTAAAAAATAGGGCAAGCTGTGTGTGTAGCTTGGAGGTAGAATCCTGGGTTTCAGCCCCAGTACTGCAAAAATAAACGAATAAATAAATAAATAAGTAAAATCAAGTGAGCACTTCTAAATTGATGGTGCTGGGGTGCAAAATGTAAGTCTGAAGCTGTTTGCACTATCATTCATTCCTGTGGCTGTTTATTACGGTGTTATTCTAATGAGAAGGCTGTTGTTACAAGAGTAATATAAATTTATAGTATGAATTGCAAGTATCTGTCTCATTAATTTAAGCCAAAATAAAATAAAAGAGAGCTAGAGGTATAGCTCTGTGGGAGAGCGCTTAGTGTCTCAGAACTGCAACAAAATTTTTGGAAAAGTAAGTTTTTAAAAATTTGCAGTGAATCACTTAGTCATTAATTTAAAGGGCAATCCTTTGAAATTTCTAGCCCCAGGACATAATAATATCTTTAACAACATGTTACGTTTCTATGGTAATTTTCTACTAGACCTTAAATGAATTTTTTCCTAAGAGATCCTTTATCTTACATGGAATCTTTTATAAACAAGGTTTATCTGGAGATCTCCTCCTCTTCTTTTTTGGTGCAAGGATTGACCCCAGGGGCATTCTACTTCTGAGCTACACTTCCCAGTCCTATTTTTTATTCTTTATCCTGAAACAAGGTCTCCCTAAATTGCTGAGGCTGTCCTCAAACCTGTGACCTTCCTGTCAAACTCTCAAGTAGTAAGATTACGGGTGTGTGCCACCATGCCTGACTTTTTCTTCTTTTAAATAGAGTTGGTACCTATTCGTGAGTGGAATACCCCTTTCATGGTTTAGATGTGGTTACTTTTCTTAGAGTGCAGAACACTAGTAGAAGCACAAGAATCTCTGTCTCTAATTATAATTACCATTAAATCGTAAAATCAATGTGTTTACATTTTTCTTCTGAGCAATTAAACAATATGTCATCAAGTTTTATTAATCTGTTTTCTGCACTAGTGTGTACATGCCATGAGAACAGGAGTTTCTGCTCACTGCTCTATCCCCAGCACCTAGAATACACAAGACACAAAAGATATTCAAATATTCCATAAGTCAGCATTCTCAGAAGGAAACCCTGGTAGATGTTACACTCAAAGTCTGGGATCCCAGGGTGACGGACACCACCACCACACACAATAATGCAAAGGCAGGAAGGGGCTTTACTGGGGAACTAGCTCGAGCTAGGGTCCAAGTTCCTCCAACGCAGTGGAGTCTTGACGAGGACCCCGAGTCTTTGTTCGAAGGCAGTTTTATACATTTCAGTCACTCGGGCTGTGATTTACAAAGGAGTTATCTTGAGACCAAAAGGAATTTTTACTGCTGATACTTGGTGCCTCCCGTTTTGTTCGTGGCTCCTGGGGTTGGTTGGGAGTTTTCATCCTGACCCAGGTGACAAAACTGGCACTTAACTATTAGTTGTATTTCTGGGAAACTGAAACTTAGGCCTAGCGTGTTTGCTATATGGATGAAGCCTATTATGGTCCCACTTTGGTCCTACAACATCACCTTACTAATTATTTAGATCGCTTCAAAACATGCCCTCAACACCAAAGTCTGAAGATGACTTTCAGGACAAGGGTATATGTACACAAACCAGGCAGATCACTGATAATCTTCCAAGTCCTGCTGCACAAATCATTTCCAGAGAGAAATGGCCCCTATTCTTCACAACTTTATGGCAATCCTTGATTTATATAAATTAGGTCTTATCACATGGAGAGGAGGTCATACTTTAGGGTTCCAAAATTCATGCGATCAGAAGGACCGACAAGGTACTGTCCACTCGCACTGCCTCTGCAGACACAGTGGAGGAGCACCTGGACTGATCAAGGTGCTCTTCCAAACAAAGCTGAGCAATCGAGTCAGCCCCTTCTCTACACTCCAAGGGCTTCCCTTTCTATCTTGGGTGGGAACCATAATAATACCTGCGAACCCCCCCATCTCTAGGCCACTCCTGTCCAGCCACACTGGCTCATCAAGGTCATGACAGTGATGGGGGTTTTACCCACAGGCAGCACAGTGGCCAAACGTTTGGCCTGTGTTAACTCATGTTAATGCACACGATCCTCTGAGGTAACACGATCCCCTTGTGTGGACAGATGAGCTACGGCATAGGGAGGCTGACAGCATTAGAACTTGGAGAGTTAAGTGCTGAAGAAATGAGCCCACACTCTTATCATTTTGTCTATAAGAAGTTGCTTTACTTGCCCCAGGCAATTTAAATAAAATACAAACATGAGACTGAAACTACTACAATCTTTACTTGGAATATTTGTGCTGGAAAATCAAAACCATCCTTTGACAGCTAAAAAAGTTTTATCCATTCCAGGGTCCATAAATAAACTTCCCTAGCCCATGTTCCAGTTTCTAAATACTATTTCTTATACATCTCAACCAGATGAGAGTATTAACCAGTATTGATCTGTGCAATTACATTCTAGCTACTATAAAGTTCAGATCCTTTTTGAACCAGCTGCTTCCAAAAGAGGTACCCCAACTACAGAAAAAACCACTTTCAGTTTAAAGGTTTCTCCAGATTTCTTTTAGAAGTATATTTGTCACATGAAAACATTAGGAAAATGTAAAATCAAAGCCACAAGGAGGTATCACTTCACATTAGGATGGCAAATATATGATACACACACATATATACTCATATACATATATATATATAACGTAATTATGGAAAATAACATGTTGGCAAACATATGGAAAAATTAGAATTCATATAACATTGTTAGAAGGGATGTAAAATGGTACAGTTGCAATAAAAAAGAGTATTGCAACTCCTCAAAAAAATATTAAAACTGAATTCTCATATGATTCCGAAATTAACACTCTGGGCATTATCCCAAATAATCAAAAGTGGGCACTCCTGGGTATTTGTATACCAATGCTCATAGCAGTAATTATTCATAACAACTAAAGGTGAAAGCATTGAACCAAGTGTTTGCTGCCGAATAAAAGGTTAAAAAAAAGTATCATACGTAGTCAACGGAATATTATTTGAACATAAAAAAGAATGAAGTATCATTGGGTGCAGTGGCACACACCTGTAATCCCAGTACTTGGGAAGCTGAGACAGGAGGATCCCAGGTTCCAGGACAGTCTCAGCAATTTATTGACTCTGTTTCAAAATAAACTATAGAAGGAGTCGGGCGTGGTGGCGCACGCTTGTAATCCCAGCATTTGGGAGACTGAGACGGGAGGGTTGCAGTTCGCGGCCAGCCTCAGCTACTTAGTGAGGCCCTCTGTGACTCAGTGAGACCCTATTTCAAAATAAAGATTAAAAAAAGGGCAGGGGGTGTAACCTGAAGGTCAAATGCCTCTGGGGTCCATCCCCAAACCCGTTAAAAAAAAACTATAGAAGGGTCTGGAGGTGTAGCTCAATGGTAAAATGTCCCCAGATGCAATCTTTTTTGGGGGGGAAGAGGGACAGTACTGGGGATGGAACCCAGGGGCATTCCACCTCTGAGCTATACCCCCAGCCCTATTTTTTTTTATTCTTTATTTTGAAACAGGGTCTCACTGAGTTACAAAGGGCCTCACTAAGCTGAAGCTGTCCTCGAACCGAGACCCTCTTTTTTCAGCCTCCCAAATGCTAGGATCACAAGGGTGGGCCACCATGCCCAGCTCCTGGGTGCAATCTTAAAATATATAAAAACAAACAAAGAAGAATGACAATCCACAGTATAATAGAAAATGAGTGCAAACCACATATATTTGAGGGGCTTGTATCTAGGACATATAAAGAATTCTTACACCTCAGCAGGTGAAGGAAAAAGAAACCATTTCTTTTGTATATCGGCAACAGATTTGAAGAGATGGTTCCCCAAAGAAGATGCATGAATGGCCAATAAGGCCATAAAGCAATGATCATCGTTACTCATTAGAGTAACAGCAATCAAAACCACAATAGCACACTACTTCACATGCACTAAGATAGTTGTCATAAAAAATCTGGACAATAGCAAGTATTTGACAAAGGATATGATGAAACCGGGACCATTCGACATCGCTGGCAGGAATGAAAAATGATGTGGCTGTTTCAGAGAGGACTCTAGCACTTCCGCTCAAAGTTAACCCTTGACCAAGCAATTCCACTCCAAAGCTAACAGAACTGAAAACCAAACATGTGCATACAGTGTTCACACTAGCATCATTTCATTCATTATAGCGAAAACATGGAAACAATTCAAATGTCCATTAATTGACAAATGGATAAAGTCACAGTACATAAATGCAACAGAATATTTCCTAGTGATAAAAGGGAATAAAGGCATGCTAAAATATAGCTGCATCTTAAAAATAATATGTTAAGCCAGGTGTGGAAGTGCATGCCCTTGAGAGGCTGACACTGAAGAATCACTGCTTCAAGGCCAGCCTCAACACTTTAAGAGAGACCCATTTCAAAATAAAAATAAAATTAGGCTGAGGGTGTAGCCCAGAGGTAGGATGCCCTTGAGTTCAATCTCTTGCAACACACACACACACACACACACACACACACACACACACACACACACACACCACATATTATATGATTACATGCATATAAAATGTGCAGAATAGTCCAATCTCTAAAGATAGAGTAGGCTACTGTTCCTAGGGTGTGGGAAAAGGTTTGGTAAGAAGAAGGGCAAGTTAACTCTTATTCGCTTCTGGATTATTTTGACTGGTAACAAAAGGTTCTGAAATTAGTGGTAATGGGAAGTTCCTAACCTTGTGTATACGTTGAAACCTAGCTCAAAAGTATGCTTTCTGAATTTACCCTTTTGAGGGTCAATTTCATTGTATATTAATGATAGTTCAAATTCTTTTCTTTTTTTTTTTTTTTTTTGGTGGCGGTACTGGGGTTCCTGGAAGCCCTTCTACCTCTGGGCTACACTCCCAGATCTATTTTATACTTTTTATTTGGAAACAGGGTCTCTTAAGCCAGTGCGGCTGGCTTTGAACCTGCGCGATCCTCCTGTCTCCGCCTCCCAAGCGCGGGGATTACAAGTGTGTGCCACCACGCCTGGCTATGATAGTTCAATTTCTAAAAACAGAAAAGAAATGTTTAAAACATACCACGATAATCCAGGGATGGTGGTACATGCTTGCTATCCCAGCATCCGGGCGGCTGAGAAAGGAGGAACACAGTTTGTGGACACCCTCAGCTCCTTAGTGAGGCCCTTTGCAACTCAGTGAGACCCTGTTTCAAAATAAAGAATAAGCGCCAGGTGTGGTGGGGCAGGCTTGTAATTCCGCGCTTGGGAGGTGGAGACAGGAAGATCAAGCAGGTTTGACGCCAGCCTTGCTGGCTTAAGAAGCCCTGTTTCCAAATAAAAATAGGTCTGGGAGTGTAGCCTGGAGGTAGAAGGGTTTCCAGGAACCCCAATACCACCAAAAAAAAAAAAAAAAAGAATAAAAAATAGGGCTGGGGTGTCACTCAGAGATAGAATGCCCTGGGGTTCCATCCCCAGCACCACTAAACAAACAAACAGCAAGTGGCATTTAAAAAATAAGTAAACAGCTGGGCGTGGTGGTGCACGCTTGTAATCCCCTCGCTGGGGAGGCAGAAACAGGAGGATTGCGCTGGTCTGAAGCCAGCCTCACTGGCTTAAGAGACCCTGTTTCCAAATAAAAATATAAAATAGGTCTGGGAATGTAGCCCAGAAGTAGATGGGTTTCCAGGAACCCCAGTACCACCACCAAAAAAAAAAAAAAAAGGTAAATAAATAAATAAACATACCAGAATTTAATGTTATATATACAATATGACCCAAGCATGCGGAAACAATGCCTATCACATTTTATTAAACTATGAATCCTATAACAATTTGCCATTAGAAGAAAAACTTTTCTTCTTTCCTCATCCTTTTCCAATTTTCTACAATAAACATATAACTTGCTTTTTTTCTTCCTCGTTTTTGTTTTGTTTTCAGTACTGGGCCTTCTACATTTGAAGCACATCCCTCAGCTGAGATCCTCCTGTCTCACCCTCCCAAGTACTGGGATTATAGGCAAGTGCCACCACACCTGGCTGAACAATATAATTTTCTAGTCAGAAAAGAAATAAACAAAACAAAACATCCAATTTGAATTAGGCCTTCACATTGTTATTTATTTTTGCGGTACTGTGGATAAACCCAGAAGCATTCTACCTCCAAACTACACCGCCAGCCCTATTTTTTATTCTTTATTTTGAAACAGGGTCTCACTGAGTTGCAAAGAGCCTCACTAAGTAGCTGAGGCCGTCCATGAACTCGGATCCTCCTGTCTTAGCCTCCTGAATGCTGGGATTACAAGCAGCGTGAGCCACCACACCCGGCTCTCTTCCCATTGTTTTTTTTTTTTTTTTTTTTTTTAAATAAGGAATGCCAAGAAAAGATATGTCTTCTACATTTTTTCTTCTTTTTTGAGGTACTGGAGATTGAACCCAAGGCATTCTACCTCCGAGCTACACACCCAGCCCTAATTTATTTTTTATTTTGAAACAGGGTCTCACTAAGAAGCTGAGGCTAGGCATAAACTTGTGAGCTTCCTGTCTCAGCCTCCTAAGTACTGGGGTTACAAGTGTGTATCCACACTCTTGGGAGAAACAACTAAATCGTGGATAGGGCCTAGTGTGTAAATGATTTGGGAAGTGGGCAGAGGAAAAAAAGATGCTTACCACACTAACACACTACAGCACTGCGCACAGTGGACTGGAGTGCTGGAAGACAGTAGACTAAGAACAAAGGTCAAGTAAAGTCCTCTGAAGTATTCATTCCCTATGATAGACATGTATGTCCTAAGAAGTGTGGCTTCTTTTGCTACAACAGACAAGCACTGCATTGCTACTGAGCTATTATTAAAAAAAAAAAAAAGAGTCCATGTAAGGTGGTCCATGCTCTGGAGACTGAAATAGGAAGATCACAGGATCAAAGCCAGCCTCAGCAAGTTTGTTTCAAAATAAAACACAAAAAAGGGCTGAGAAGCTGGACTTACTGGCATACACTTGTAATTCCAGTACTTGGGAGACTGAGACAGTAAGATTGCAGCTTCATGGGCAGCCTTAGCTACCTAGTGAGGCCCTCTGCAACTCAGTGAGATCCTGTTTCAAAATAAAAATAAAATAGGGATGGGGGTATAGCTCAGAGATAGAATGCCCTGGGTTCAATGCCTGGCACGACACACACGAAAAAAAAAAAAACCACATAAAAGTTCTTGGCATTTTCTTCATAAACTTATTAGTAGAAAGGAGACTCTGTAAGTCAAACTCGGGTTTCCTCAGTGACCACTGCTCTCAGTCTCTGATGACATGTACTCAAGAAATACAAGTCTTACTAAGAACTCAGCCATACTCCACTCATATTTACTATACTTGAAAACTGCTTAATTATGCCCAAAATTACTACTTTGGGCCCAATATTTGTCAAGCAAGCTTTTCACCTAAATCTTACCTCTCAGATTACAACATGACCATTTCAGGCTGGTTTAGAAAAGATCAGAGTACCCATTTGGGACTGGAAACAGGCATGATCACATAAATTTTAAGGTTTTAATAAGTAACAGGGTCCATCAATAGCCAAGGGGAAGTTACATGTAGAAGACAAGTTAGTTAACTACCAACTTCTTGGAAAATCCAAGTCTAAACTGGGCGTGGTGGCGCATGCTTGTAATCCCAGCACTTGGGGGGCTGAGACCGGAGGATTGCAGTTTGCGTACAGCCTCAGCTACTTAGTGAGGCCCTCTGCAACTCACTGAGACCCTGTTTCAAAATAAAGAATAAAAAATAGGGCAGGAGGCATAGCTCGGAGGTCAAGTGCCCCTGGGTTCCACCCCCAGTCTTGCAAAAATTAATAATAATAATAATAATAATAATAATAATAATAATAATAATGATAAAAAAAGAAAACCAAGTCTACAAAACAGCAAGCTGGCTTCTCAGAAGTTTTACTTATTAACCAAGTTCATCTGGAGGCCTTTGAGCTATAGCCCTAGTCCCTTTTATGTATTTTTAAATTTTGAAACAGGCAGGGCCTTGCTAAGTTACCACACACTGGACTCACAAACCTGTGATCCTCCTGTCCTAGACACCCAAGTCCTGGGATTATAGGCTCACCTGGAGGTTTTTGTTTTTGTTGTTGTTGTCATGGTGGTACTAGGGATAGAACCTAGGAGCATTCTACCTCTGAGCTACACCTTCAATTATTTTTATTTTTTGTTTTGAAAGAGTCTCACTAGGTTGCTGAAACTGGTCTCAAACCTGTGATCCCCACAAGTACTGGGATGACAGGAATATGCCACCATGCCCAGTTCACCTGGAGTTTTTTTTAAAGCACCACAGAACAAAGTCTCAAGATTTTTTCATCTTTGAGCTACTCTTCCCCAAACCTCTATTTCCACCACTCAAAGTAGAGATACTGCCAGGCATGGTGGCGCACAATTGTAATCCCAGTGCTTGGGAGGCTGAAGACAGGAGGACCGCACAGGCTCAAAGCCAGCCTCAGCTACTTAGTGAGGTTCTCAGCAACTTAGTGAGACCCTGTTTCCAAATAAAGTAGGCCTGGGAATATAGTCCAAAGGTAGAAAAGCCCCTGGGTTCCACCGCCAGTACTACCCCCACCCCCAAAAAAAGTGGAGATTCCCAGAATCCTGTCTCCAACTCGCCACTCCAGTAAGCATTTGGTTTTGAACCTGTATGCTCTTGTGGCCTCCATATGGTCACTTTACATCCATGTTCTCACTATCCACACAGCACACCCATAGATGCTACTGCTCTCAAAGGAATCCAATTCTTACATGGGTGCATGTGAGAAGCCAAGCCATGGTCACCTGTCCTCATGTAAAGAGGAAAGGAGGAGAGTGTCAACTTCTGAGATTAACTGGAAGATTCATAGCCTGATAATCTCCTCAAATATATAGAAAGGCAACTTCAAAAATTAATGCTCAGCCATGAATATAAAGAGTACCTACTACACTGTGTGAGGCACACAAGAAAACAATGCGATTGCAAAGGCAGAGAAGACAGTGGTGCAGCTGTGGTCCAAGGAGCGCTGCTGCCGACTGGAACCCTCAGCTAGGAGACAGGCTTGCACTTTGATTTCAGATTTCCAGTCTGTGGAACTGTGAGTGGATGAATTACTGTTGTTTCAAGCTTCCCCATTAGTGGGGATCTGTGATGGCAGCCCTAGGAGATTATACAGCCCCCACTGTCCATACATACTAAGTACTTTGAACCTAATCTAGGAGAGTATATTTTACTACAATTGAGTAGGCCATAGGCAGAGTTACAGACTGGAGACGCAGCACACTCTGGACAATCTTACCTCACCAGGCAGCGTCTTCATCCACACACAGTAATTAGCCATCAAACAGTTTTGATCCTTCACACACATTATCCTACGTAAGCACCCAAAAAGCCTTCAAGGTAGATATTCAGTTTGTTTTCAGATGCAAAAATTGCACTTTTCAAAGAGGAAAGACCCCCTTGGAAAGGAGTCAAGATTTGGACCACCCTACGGGACTCAAAAACTAGTGCTCATGAGGTTAGAGCAGCCATTTCTCAGAAAGCCACTGTCTTGTATGGAAAATGGTTCTTCAAAAACTCTTCATACCAACAAAAGGCAAAAAGTTGGTAAATGTTGATGCAGGTCGACAGGTACATGAGAAATTCATTATAATTACATACAAGTAGAAATAATAAAAAAAAAACTTGATACTCATTAAAGGCTGACTTTTGAAACCTACCTCAAAAGTCAATGTTACAAATTAAAATCAACAATAATTTTGAGGCAAAAGTGTACCACTTGCAGTGCTCATCAAAACCACGCCGCTGTAATGGGCACTACTCAGCCACTGTCTCTGAATGCAGTGACAGCAGATTCACGGAAGAGCTACTTCCCCAATTCTCAGAAGACAGTGTGGACTTTCAGAGTAAAATGAAATTTGACTCCAGCAATTAAAATTTTTCAAGAAAAAGATTCCAAGTATAGTATTTGACGATACCATAAAAGAAAAATGTTCTCTTGTTATTTGTTTTCTAGACAGAAACAGTAGTTTCTAAAAGTGAAAACCAAAAACAAAGTGGGGAAGCTCAAGCACTGTGTTTATAAGAGTTCAAATCATGGCCCGAAATTTAGTTAAATACAAAGTCACTTACATCAGAATCAGTGTCATCAGCCATTCAATAATTACCCTCCCACAAGTCTTCTTTAATCAACTGTTATATCCTCTGTGGTAAAATGAAAATGTCTCTGTCCATGAGTGACAACACAGACAAATATCAAGGTCAAAATCCTAGAATCCATAACAAAGTCACAAATTTTCCACACAACAAAATCACTTAAGCAAAGCCATGTGTGAAAACACTTTGAATAAGATTCTATTCACATACATACAATGAATATTAATGGAAACGTAGAGCAAAAATTAGCACCCGAAAGCTAACAAGCAAATCACATGTTTAATAAGAAACTTGTGTCTAGAAAAAATGAAGAATTCTTACAACTCAAAAGAACAACCACAATTTATTTAAAAAAAAAAAAAAAAGGCAAAGCCAGGTGTGGTGGCACATGCTTGTAATCCCAGTACTTGAGAGGCCGAGACAGGAGGATTGTAATTTCAAAGCCAGCCTCCACAACTTAGCGAAGTCCTCCGCAACTTAGGCCTTGTTTCCAAATAAAGTATAGAAAACAGGGCTGGGGGTATAGTTTGGAGGTAGAACGCCCTGGGTTCAATCCCCAGTACTGCCAAACAAAACAAAACAAACAAAACCACAATGCCGGCATGATGGTACATGCTTGTAATCTCAGCATTTGGGAGGCTGAGACAGGAGGATCACACAGTTTCAAAGCCAGCCTCAGTGAGACCCTGTTTCAAAATAAAAAAATTTAAAAAATGTCTGGGGGTATAGCTGAGAGGTAGAATGCCCCTGGCTTCCATCCCCAGTACCGCAAAACAAACAAACAAACACACACATAAAAGGTTCCCATAAAAGGGGTGGGGCGTAGCTCAGAGGTAGAATGATCATAGGTTTAATCCCCAGTAAAAAATACACACAAAATTCAACAAAGTTACTGTATGACTCAACAATTCCACTTCTAGGCATATGCCCAAGAGAAAATAAAAATTTATGCCCACAAGAACTGTACACTGTACATGAATGTTAATAGAAGCGTTGTCCTTCTTTGAACCCAGAGGCACTCTACCTCCAAGATAAACAGAGTCGTGCGTGTGTGTGTGTGTGTGTGTGTGTGTGTGTGTGTGTGTATGTATGTGTGTGTGTGGTCACTGAGGATTGAAACCAGGGGCATTCTACCTCTGATCTACACTCCCAGCCCCATTTTATTTTTACTTTGAAACAGGGTCTTGCTAGGTTGATGAGAATCTTACTACTTGCTGAGGCTGTCCCTGAATTAATGATCCTCCTGTCTCAGCCTCCAAAGTACTGGGATTACAGGCCTGTGTCACCACACCCAGCTCCCTGAGCCTTTTGAAACAGGGTTTCCCTAGGTTACTAAGTATCTCATTAAGTTGCTGAGACTGGTCTTGAACCTGTGATCCTCCTGTCTTAGTATCCCAAGTACAAGGATTACAGGAAAAAGTGGAAACTACCCATATGTCCATCAACTAATAAAGGGACAGTCTAAATGTGGTATAACCACACTACTGAGTATTATTCACTCACAAGAAAGGAATAAAGTGCTGATACATTTGACAGCATGGAAGAACTTTCCAAACATTTTGCTAAGTCAAAGAAACCAGACACAAAAGAAAAACCCAGTTCACAAAAAACAACAGTGACTGTGTGTTACTCCGTGTATAACCAAAAGATCAAGGATATTTAGGGAGAGTTCACTAAGCTGGGGGTGCGGCTTGGTGGCAACACAGGAGACTCTCATCAACCTGGCAAGACCCTGTTTGCAAATAAAAATGAAATAGGGCCAAGGATGTAGGTAACCATGGGTTTCCTGGGTCTCAGTACACATGAGGTCCTGGGGTCAATCTCTAGCACTGCAATAATAACAATGCTAGGTGTGGCGGCACACACCTGTAATCTCAGTATTTGGGAAACTGAGACAAGAGGATCAGAGGTTTGAGGACTGCCTCAGGAACTTAGCAAAACCTTGCTTCAAAATGAAAAAGAAAGCCAGGTGTGGTGGCATATGCTTGTAGTACCTGTATTTGGGAGGCTGAGACAGGAGGATCGCAGGTTCGCAGCCAGCCCCATCTACTTAATGAGGCCCTCCGCAACTTAGTGAGACCCCGTTTCAAAAAATAAACAAAAATATTGGGCTGGGATATAGCTTGGAGGTAGAATGCCCCTGGGTTCAATCCTCAGCACCACAAAAATAAAAACAAATAAGTAAACAAATAAATAAAAAATGAAATTAAAGCTGGGGATATAACTCAGAGGTAAAATGTTCTTAGGTTGAACTCCCAGTACCAATGTAATAATAATTATTATTAATAACAACAGCAGCAGCAGCAACATCAGCAATAAAGTTAATTTTTTTGATATCTTGTTTGGCTTTTTCTATAATAAGCATGTGTTTTCCTTATAAAATCAAAGCAAGTCCTAGTTCATGTTGGTGCCCTTCATATGCTAACTTCATTGCTTTCTAATTTTCCAAAGCTACAGGTATATAGGTGAAAGGACTCAGGCACCAACTGGAAAAAGCTCCCACTGGCTAAAAAGAGAAACTTGCAAACAGAGTTAACAGAAATGGAAAAAGATACAATGTTAATTTTATAATTCAGGTATTTACATAAAAATATACCAGTTATCACTACAGAACTGAAGACGAATAAATAGGATAAAAATTTTGCCTTATAAGAAATGAACCTCACAGACACCAAGTAGCACATCTGGGAAAGTTTCTCTTATACAAGTGTTCAAATTAATAACATGAAAACAGAATTGGTAGACCTTTCTGCCTTCCTTTATGAAAAAATGGGTCACTCAGCTGGGTGTAATCCCAGCTTTCGGGAGGCTGAGACCGGAGGATCAGGGTTTGCACCCAGCCTCAGCAACTTAGTGAGGCCCACCGCAACTTAGTGAGACCCTGTTTCAAATTAAAAAGAATAAAAAATAGAGCAGGGAGTGTAGCTCAGAGGTTGAATTCCCCTGGGTTCCATCCCCAAACCTGGAAAAAAAAAAAAAAAAAGGGATCAGTCAAAAATCTATGGCTAGCTGAGCATGGCGATGCATACGTGTAATCCTAGTACTTGGGAGGCTGAGACAGGAGGATCACAGGTTCAAAGCTGGCTTGTGGAACACAGGCTCTCAGCAACCTAGTGAGACCCTGTTTCCAAATAAGACAAAAACAGGCTGAAGGTAGAAGGCCTCTGAGTTCAATCCCCAGTGCCACCAAAACAAACAAAACAAAAAACCCATGGCTGCTAACACTACACAAAGAGAAAACTAAGTATATGTGCTTCTGACAACGGTAGAAGTAATCTTGCTTACAGACAAAGGCAGGAGGAGGAGAAACTCAAAACCTTAGTACTTGTGGTTTTCAACCTGGCAGCCCAGCAGAATCACCAAGGTTGCTTGCAGTCCTGGTGCCTGGGTCCTGACACTGTAAGTTCTGTCATGCCTGGCAACGGATACAGCCTGGTCATCAGAATTACTATGAAGCTCCCCAGGATTCTAGTGTGCAGTCAAGGCTGAGATCACTGCTCTGGATCTAGCTATGGATTTGCTGAGATAGAGAAGGTTGAAGAACATGTATCAAATTCAATGGTTTTTTTTTTTTTTCCCTCAACAAATGGCAAAAAAAAAGAAGGGGGGGGGGAGGGAGAAGACCTAAAGATGAAGAGGCTTAAAAGGATTCAACCAAGCCGGGCATGGTGGCGCATGCTTGTAATCCCCGCGCTTGGGAGGCTGACAGGAGGATCTCGTAGGCCAGCCTCAGCTACTTAGGCTTTCAGCAACTTAGTGAGACCCTGTTTCCAAATAAAGTATAAAAAAGGTCTGGGAGTATAGCCCGGAGATAGAAAGCCCCTGGGTTCCACCCCCAGTACCACAAAAAAGAAAAAAAAAAAAGGAATCAGCCAACTGCAAAATGTGTACCTTATTTGGATTACCATACAAACCATTTTTTTAAATATGAGATAAACCAGGCATGGTAGCACACACTTGTAATCCCAACATTTGGTAAACTGAGACAGGAGGATCGCGGTTTGTGTACAGCCTCAGTTACTTAGTGAGGCCCTTTGTAACTCAGTGAGACCTGTTAAAAAATAAAGGATAAAAAATAGGATTGGGGGTGTAGCTTGGAGACAGAATGCCCCAGGGTTTCATCCCCAGTACCATAAAAAATAAATAAAATAAGTAAAATATGAGATAACCCAGGTGTGGTAGTGCACACCTGTAGTCCTAGTACTTGGGAGGTGGAGACAGTAGTTTGAGGATAGCCTTGGCAAGTACTGAGATGCTCAATCTGGTGTGACCCTGTTTCAAAATAAAAATAAATAAAATAGGGCTGGGGGTGTGTAGCTCAAAAATAGAATGGCCCTCAGCCCAAACCCCATTACCACAAGAAAAAAAAATGAGACAAAATAATTATAAATATTTTTATTTATTTTTTGCGTACTGGGGATGGAACCCAGGGGCATTCTACTTCTGAGCTACACCCCTGGCCATATTTTTTATTCTTTATTTGGAAACGGTGTCACTGAGTTGCAAAGGGCCTCACTCAATAGCTGAGGCTCCATGAACCGCAATCCTGTCTCAGCCTCCCAAATGCTGGGATTACAAGCGTGTGCCACCATGCCCAATTTAAATATTTTACATTTATAATAAAAATTTTTGTGATATTGGTATTTTTGGAAAATGTGTATATTTTAAGATACATACTAAAATAATTACTTATCTAAGGCTTATTCAAAATTATCTGATAGGAGAAGAACCTAGATACAGAGTAAAGAATTTCAAAGGTTTTTGAAAAACAAGATGAAGGCACCACAGACTAGAAAAATCTTAGATCAAGTTAGGCATGGTGTCGCACCCATATAATCCCAACACTTGGGAGGCTGAGACAGGAGGGTCGCAGGTTCACAGCCAGCCTCACCAACTTAGCAATGCCTTCTGCAACTCAGTAAGACCCTGTTTCAAAATAAAGAACAAAAACTAGGGCTGGGGTGTAGCTCAGAGGTACAATGGCCCTGGTTACAGCGCACGCGCGCGCGCGCGCGCACACACACACACACACACACACACACACACACACACACACACGCTAAGACCGGAACACACAAAGAAATCTCAAAGCCCTACAGTAGAAAACCAGTTTAAAATGTTTAAAAGAGCCGGGCGTGGTGGCGCACACTTGTAATTCCTGCACTTGGGAGGCAGAAACAGGAGGATCGCGCAGGTTCTAAGCCAGCCGCGCTGGCTTAAGAGACCCTATTTCCAAATAAAAAAGTTTAAAAGATTTTTAACTAGACTTTTCATAAAAAAATATATATATATGTATGGAAGTCCGGCATGGTGGCACACACTTGTAATCTCAGTACTTGGGAGGCTGAGACAGGTGGATCTCAGTTCAAAGCCAGCCTTAGCAACTCAGTGAGGCTGTCAGCAATTTAGTGAGACCCTGTTTCAAAATAAAAAATAAAATACGGCTAAAGGTGTAGCTCGGAGGTAGAATGCTCCTGGGTCCAATCTCAGAAGAAAAGGAAGGAAGACAGGAAGGAGGAAGAGGAGGGGATGCACAAACTGATTCAAGGAATCCTGGAACATCTTGTAGTGCCAAAATATAAGGAAATATTTGCCGGGCGTGGTGGTTCGCGCTTGTTGTAATCCCAGCATTCGGGAGGCTGAGACTGGAGGATCGCGGTTCGCGGACAGCCTCAGCTACTTAGTGAGGCCCTCTGCACCTCAGTGAGACCTGGTTTCAAAATAAAGAATAAAATATAGGGCAGGGGGTGTAGCTCAGAGGTTGAATGCCCCTGGGTTCTATCCCCAAATCCGAAAAAAAAAAAAATTATATATAAGGAAATATTTAAAAATCACTAAAACACAGAGATGAGGTACCAAAAGGATATAGGAGCTGGCAATCTCTGAAAACCAATGCTGGGATAATGTGAGCATCAAAATAAAGTAGTATCGAGATTATAGCAAAGGTATAAAACAAGTATCCTCAAGTCCAAATGTTTTTTTTTTTTTTTTTTGTTTTTTTTTTTTGTGGTACTGGGATTGAACCCTGAGTCTCAGCCTCCCAGTACTGAGGTTACAAGCATGTGCCACAATGCCTGGCTGGGGGGTGGGAGTGGGGTTGATAGTGGACCAATCTAATATTATAAATTATTTCATCCAAGGGTTCAAGATGAATGTGAAATGGTAAAAGTCACATTTATAACAATGTGCCCTTGATACAATGTAATAAAATGACATATTATCTCTGAGGCCTTCCTCCCCAGAACTTATAAACCCCGCTAATGATGAGAAAAACTTTAATGATGAGAAAAACTTTAGCCAAGTCCAAAACTAAGAGGCAAAATATTCTACAGAATATCTGACTGCTACTCCTAAAAATTGTTAAAGTCATCAAAAACAGAGAGTCAGGAAACTGTCACAGACAAGAGCCAAAGAAGAAATGACAACTAAATGCTAATACAGAATCCCAGATAGGATCCTGGAGTAGACAAAGGATAAAAATAAGACTAAGGAAATCTGAATAAAGTATGGGCTCTAGTTTATTATAAACTATAAACAAAAATGTTGGTTCATTAATTGTGATAAATATATCATACTAAAGGGTCCTTGGGTATATGGGGTCTCATTATATTATCTTTCAGTTTTTCTGTATAACTATTCTAAACAAAAAGTTTGCTGGAGCCGGGCACGGTGGCGCACGCTTGTAATCCCAGTACTTGGGAGGCTGAGACAGGACGATTACAGGTTTGTAGTCAGCCTAGCAACTTAGCAAGACCCTGTTTCCAAATAAGAAATAAAATAGGACTGGGGAGTTGTAGCCTAGAGGTAGAAGGCTCCTGCGTTCCATCCCCAGGACCAAAAAATAAATAAATAAATAAAACAGAAAATTCACTGAAGGGGGCTGCACTGATACATGCTCTAACATGCACAAACCTTGGGAGGAAGAGTGAAAGAAGCCAGGCAGGAGCCTGCATGATGTGACTCACTTGTGGGCAGCTCCAGAGATGGAGAGTAGGTAGTGGTTGCCAGGAGCCGGGAAGAGGAGGAAGTGGGAAGTGAGTGAGTGTGGGTTTAAGGCTGCTGCGTGGGGCGATGAAGTGTTCTAAAATTAAATGAAATGCTCTAAAATTAAATCGTGGTAATATCCACAACTCAGTTAATAAACTAAAAACTACTGAGCTGTGTGGTTTAAGAGAGTAGTTTTTATGGTAATATGATTATCTCAACATCAGCACACACACACACAAATAGAATAAGATATCACAGTCTTATTAGGAGGGAGGGCATAGTAGTCCATACCTGTAACCCCAGCCACTTAGGTGGCAGGAGGACCCCAAGTTTGAAGTCAGCCTGGGCAATTTAGCAAGGCCCTGTTTCAAAACGTAAAAAGGGCTAGAGATGTAGCTCAGTGGTAGAGTGCCCATGGGTTTAATCCCCAGTATTGCCAAAAGGGAAGATGGCAGCTAAAATTACAATACCAAGTATTAGCTGGGCGCAATGATGCATGCCTGGAATTTCAGTACTTGAGAGGCTGAGAAAGGAGGATCCACAAGTCTGAAGCCAGCCTGGGAAACTTACAGCAACACTGTCTCAAAATAAAAAGAGCTGGCGGTGTAGATCAGTAGTAGAATGCCTCTGTGTTCAATATCCAGCACTACTTCCCCCTTTCCTCCCAAAAAACAAGCATTGGTGATGACTGGGAACTGATGGGACATAAAATGGTACATCATCTTTGGAAGACAGAAAGTTTCTTGAAACATTAAACATATCTATCTACATTATGACTCACTTATTCTACCTTTAGATATTTATGAAAGAAAAATAAGTAATATAAATAAATAAATAAAAATAAAAATAAAAAATAAAAATTTGGGAAGGAAACACCCTTTCCCTTACCAAGCTTGGCAGTGGTAGGAGTTTGCAAATTTAACTGACGAGAGACATACAGGAGGAAAAAAACAAAATGTTTTCACAAGTATCCGTGAAGTACACAAAGTGGCCCTCTAGCCAGGTAAAGATGGGGATCTATACATCAAACTTAGAGAGGTGAGAAAGAAAAGGCTCCTACGACAGGAGGAGGACGGGCTCCCAGGGAGCAATGGGACACGAAGTGCGTAATAGTGCTTGTTATGAAGGTGTGCATGGCCTTCTCAGTCTTTGCTTCACACCAAAGATAAAACTCATTTGAAGAAGGGATTTAGTAGCCTCAATTCCAGAAATTTCTTTCTTTACTCAGATTAGAGAAGCTCTAAATAGGCTTCTTTCTGCACCTGTTGAATCTTAGATTCCTTAAAATTATCTGCCGCTGGCAGTGGTGGCCAAAACCTATAATCCCAGCTTCCTGGGAAGCCGAGGCAGGAAGAATCCAAGCTCAAACACAGCCTGGACAATTTAGCAAGACCTTGACTCAAAGTAAATTTAAGGAAGGCCTAGTGATGTACCTCAGTGGCAGAGCACTTGCCTAGCACGCACAAGCTCCTGGGTTCTATTCCCAGTATCATACAAAAACAAAACAAACAAACAAAGCAACTCAGCTGGCTCAACTGTAATCCAAGACAGTCTCATGTCCAGGGAATATGGGATGCAATCTTCCATTCACTGAACAAATTTCAACAAATATCAAGAAGAATTCGGTTTCCATAAGGCAAAATGCACAGTTGGGAACCAAAGAGCATCCAATGCTCTGTTCAGAACCTACTCTCAGAGACTCTGAGTCAGGGAAGTGGACGCAGGAGGGACAGGTGACAGACCCAGAGAGGTTTCTGCAATGCAGCAACAATGGGACTCTCCACATACTGGGAGAAGTTTTGTATATCACAGAGGTAGCAGCCATTCTCAAGGGACAACTAAACAGAGAAATGGAGAGGTCCTTAAAAGAGCATCGTGCTGGGTGTGGTGGCATGTGCCTATCATCTCAATACTTGGGAGACTGAGAAAGGAGGATCACAGGTTTAAGAACAGCCTCAGAACTGAGTGAGACTCTCGGCACCCTAGAGAGACACTGTTTAAAAACAAAAATAGCTGGGTATGGTGGCGCACACTTATAATCCCAATACATGCGAGGCTGAGACAAGAGGGTCCCAGGCTCAAAGCCAGTGTCAGCAATGTAACAAGGCTCTCAGAAAACTAGTGAGACTTTTTGTTTCCAAATAGAGAAATAAAATCCGGCTGGGGGAATAGCTTGGATCTCTATGTTCAATCCTCAGTACCAAAAGATAAAATAATAAATAAAAGCAAAACATAAAAAGGACTGGGGGTGCAGCTTGGAGATAATGCCTCTGGGATCAATTCCCAGTACCCCCCAACACAAATATCATCTAGCCCGAAGGACTAATAATGTTTATTTTGCAAACAACCGGTTGTGATTATGTGGAACACTGTCTGAAAAGGATTCTGAGGTTTCATGTAGGCTCGCTCAGTGGGAAGAGAGAGTCCCTTGGAGGAGGGGGGTCCTACTGTGGGAGGAAGGAGGACAGAGACAACACGTGCCCTGATCCCCAGCAATGACCCCGGCACCATCTGCATCCTTCAAAGGCCAGAGGTACTGAAAGGGCACGTAAATGCATAAGTGCTTCCAAGGCTTTGTAGTAAATTAAATAAACAATACCTCCCTCTTTTAACTGGGCCATGATTTTTTACATATGAAAATGCATTATTTGAATTTTCAAAGACAAATCAGAGTTAAGATTCCTAAAGGCAAGGAGCCACCAACCTAGTTCACATACCATAGTCTTCTACCTACGAAACTCAGCACAGCTGAAAATCGACTTCTCAGCCGGGTTGATGGAACATGCCTGCAATCCCAGCTTTTGGGAAGCTGAGACAGGATGACTTCAGGCTCATGGCCAGCCTCAGCTACTTACTGAGCCCTTTGCAACTTAGTGAGACCCTGTTTCAAAATAAAGAGTTAAAAAAAAAAAAGGCTGGTGATATAGCATGGAGGTAGAATGCCCCTGGGTTCAATTCACACACACACACACACACACACACACACACACACACACACACACACACACTTCTCCCGGAAGAACTCCCCAGTGAACTCCCAGTGAACTCCTGAAAGGATGAAGTCATTTGTAATAAACATGAGATTTCTGAAAATATAAATGACAGAAAAATAAAGCCAGGGAAATTAAGAGTTAAACATTAGCCAGAAGTCAGTGGTGAAGTCATTCTGAAAATATGCAGCAAGGCAGAGGCGACCCTGCAGCTCAGAGCAGACGCCCCTCCAAGCCAAAGGTGGTCAGTGAGAAGCAAGCACAGAGCTGTCCAGGAGCAAAGGTCCTCCTCCTAAACAAACAGGAATCACTCGGCGGGTCAGGTAAGATCCTACCATACACAACAGAGCCGTGGCTCTGAAAGATGGGAGAAAGAAACAAGCGCCATGGTGTCGTGTCTTCTGTGGGAAAGAAACTGAGTGGATTATTTGGAATCAGAAATATTTCTTCATCTGGGCAACTTCAAGTGGCGTTCCGCCCCTCTGGGATCCGAAGTGCACAGAACATGGCGTCAAACTGAGGAGCGAGGAGGAGGTGGGCAGTGACGGGCAAGCTCGGGAGAGCCTGGTGTTATCAGTCTGCCCTACGAGGCTGGCTGACGTCTGGGGCGCAGCCTGCTCAAGGATGCGCTAAGAGCACGGAGCGCTAACGCTCCCGACGGCTGTGACTCATTGCTCCAACGTCAGTGTCTGAGGTTTTCCTTTAAAAAAGAAATTAAGAGCCGGGCGTGGTGACACACACTTGTAATCCCCGCGCTTGGGAGGCAGAGACAGGAGCATCGCGCAGGTTCGAAGCTAGCCACGGGCGCTGGCTTAGGAGACCCTGTTTCCAAATAAAAATGTAAAAATAGGTCTGGGAGTGTAGCCCGGAGGTAGGAGGGCTTCCAGGAACCCCGGTACCACCAAAAAATAAAAAAATAAAAAAAATAAGAACTTGAGCTTCCTCCAAAGAGAAAACTAAATATTACGACAAACTATTATTATAAAGCCTAACCAAAGAAGACTACGCTACACCGAGATTTTAAAACCTGCAAAATAATCTTTCCAAAACACTTGTTCTCTCATAGTGAAAGGCCAACAAGACTTCCATCTGCTTCCACCAACAAAGAAAAGCAACAAAAAATTATTTAGAGAAGAACTTCAAACCCAGGAGTGGTGCATGCCTGCAACCCCAGTACTTGGGAGGCTAAGACAGGAGGGTCTCAGGTTCAAAGACAGCCTCACCAATTTAGTGAGGCCCTTAGCAACCTGGAGAGACCCTGTTCCCGAATTAAAAGAAAAAAAAAAAAAGACAAAATAGGGCTGTGGGTAGAGCTGAGCGGTAAAATGCCCCTGGGTTTGAATACTGAGGAACACACGAACACACACACACACACACACACACACACACACACACACACACACACCCTACCTTCAGTACTTATTTCTACATCAATAAAACTCAATGACCAAGCCAGGCGTGGTGCCGCACACTTGTAATCCCCACACTTGGGAGGCTGAGACAGGAGGATCGCACAGGTTGGAAGCCAGCCTCAGCTACTGAGTGAGGCTCTTAGCAACTTAGTGAGACACTGTTTCCAAATAAAACATTAAAAAATAGGTCTGGGAGTGTACCCAAGAAGTAAAAAGCCCCTGGGTTCTACCCCCAGTACCACCAAAAACAAACAAAAAACACACACAAAACAAAAAAAACTCAATGACTTTGTACAATTTTACATTGTTTTCCTATACTGACCCTCCCCCTACCCCTGCACACAAAAACCCAGTGAACTATTAAGAATATATAATAACCTAAACTGGGCATGGTGGCATACACTTGTAGCCCCATTACTTAGGATGCTGAGACAGGAGGATCACAGGATCAGCTATTTAGCAGGGCCTTCAGCAACTTAGTGAGACCCTGAAGAAAGAAAGAAAGAAAGAAAGAAAGAAAGAAAGAAAGAAAGAAAGAAAGAAAGAAAGAAAGAAAGAAAGAAAGAAAGAAAGAAAGAAAGAAAGAAAGAGAAAGAGGAGAGGGAGGAAAGGGGAAGGGAAAAGGAAAGGAAAGAGAAAGAAAAAGAAAAGGAAAGGAAAATGAAAAAAAAAAAGGAAGGAATACGGCTGGGGGTATAGCTCAGAGGTAGAATGCCCCTGGATTGAATCCTCAGTACCACCAGGAAAAACATATATATCACAGAGAATTGACAGTTTCCAACCAACCAAGCCACATTCGTTGAGTGAACACTGACAGACTATCTACACTAGACATCATCCTAAGTCTGTGAGGACAACATGAGACAATAGAGCCCTATCCCCAAAACTTCAAAGTCTGGTGAGGGAAACAGATACAAGTCAGAAAGCAATACAAATATAAAGGCGCATGCTTGTAATTCCAGCATTCGGGAGGCGGAGACCAGAGGATCATCATGGTTCAAGGACAGCCTCAATTACTTTAAGAGAGGCCCTTTGCAACTCAGTGAGACCCTGTTTCAAAAACAAAAAGACGAAAAATTAAAAAATAAAAAATAGGGTGGGGGTGTCGCTTGGAGGTAGAATGCCCCTGGGTTCCATCCCCAGTACTGCAGAAAAAAAAAAAAAAAAAGTTAACTGTTACCACAGTGCTAACTAAGTTTGAAAGAATTAAGGGATGTACACCTAATAAGAGAAACATCTAATTGGCAAGAAAATAAGGCTTTGTAGAAGAAATGACTCCAAATTGAGGGCTAAAAATCAGTAGGAATTAAGAAGCTAGAATGGGGTACAGGACGCCCTGGGTTCAATCCCCAGCACTACACAGAAAAAAAGGGGAGGGAGGGAAAGAGGGACAGGGACAGACAGAATCTTAGCAGAAATATATAAGTGCAAAAAAAAAAAAAAAAAAAAAAAAAACCTGAATTGAAGAGAGATGGGATTGAGGAAGCTAAGTTCTTCACAGTAGAACATGAGAATTTCACGGCCAAAGGAAAAATGCCCTGAAGAAGTTTATTAAACTCCTAGAGTGTGTGCCTGCTATGGGTAAACACCTGTATTATCTGTTGGTTCTCACAATGACTCCAAAGGTGCCATACTGCTAATCCTCTCCGCCTTTCAGGTAGCACTGCTCCTCAGAGCCTGGTGCATGCTAATTCCCTCTCACAGAAGGGAAGGGGGCTCTGCATGGTTAGGCCCTCTGCCCAGCATCTCACAGCCAGCAGGAAGCTTCCTCCAAGGCCTCAGTCTCCACCCACTGGGGCTTGCGGATATTCGGCCCCAGAAACTCCACTGCCTCTGCACTGCCTCTGCATTTTTATGGCATTTTATGAAAATATGCCTCCAGATTTATATGAAGGATAAACAAGGCCTTGAGAAGAGTCTACGTCAGAGCTAGGAATAATCTGAGTTTATTGTGTTTTGTTTTGTGGAGTCCACAGGAAAATAACCTGGATATCACATCAAAATCAACTCTTGTGGCAGGTTCACCCCAGCACAAAATACAGACTCAAATAAGGCCAATGAAGACATAAAAAGATGCAGAAGCCACGACAAGGCGGGGCTGTGCTCAGCCACTGAGGGAGGCGGAAGGCAGCAGCATCAGGACCACAGAGCACAAGGCATGGCAGGCCGAGGGGAAGCCTGTTTGAGTGCCACCCCAGTGCCCACATCTGTCTGCAGCTGCCTCTTCTTCTATGCCCAGAAGGCACCGACTGTTAACTGGCCTCACACCAACACCTGCCTCCCTATACCTGCCTATCTGCTAGAAAAAATCATGAATTTTCCTGACTGGAGTCCCTGCCCTTTAGGTTGTGGCCCAGCTGGCTTCTTTCTTTCATTCCTTCCCCCCTTCTCTCCCATCCATCCATCCATCTACCCACCTATCTATCTTGTGGTACTGGAGACTGAACTTACAAGCCTCCATCACTGAGCTACATGCTCAGCCCCTTATTTGAAAAAAGGTCTCGCTAAGTTAATGCATATTGACCTCAAACCTGAGATCCTTCTGTCTCAGCTTCACAAGTACTGAGACTGCACCCAGCCATCCCCAGCCCATTTTATTTTTTACTTTGAGACAGAATCTCACTAACCTTGAACTTTAATCCTCCTGCCTCAGTCTCACATGTTGCTGGGGTTAAGGCATTAGTACCACCAAGCCCAGCTCCTTACCACCATTTATTTGACATTTAGGTGCTGACTTGAGTCCTACTGTGATGCACTGAATGATGGTCCCAAGTACACTTTCCTCTTAATCCTTACAACTCATGAATGTTATGTACCTGGCAAAGGGGCTTTGCAGTTGTGATAAAGGACCTTGAGACAGATTATGTGAGGGTAAGGGTTGGGCTTGTAATCACACAGGTCCTTATGAGAGGGCAGTGGAACTCTCAGAGAACCAGAGACTGGAATGCTACACCTGGAAGGCAGAAGACAAGCAGCAGGAATGGTGCAGACCTGTAATCCCAGGACTTGGGAGTCTGTGACAGGAGGCTCACAGGTGCAAGGCGTTAAGTGAGACCTTGTTCCCAAATAAAAAATAAAATAGGGATGGAGTGTAACCTGGAAGTAGAATGTCCCTGGGTTAAAAAATAAAAAAAAAAAAAATTGAAACCGGGCGTGGTGGCACATGCCTGTAATCCCAGCGTTTAGGAGGCTGAGACAGGAGGATTGCACAGGTTCGAAGCCAGCCTTAGCTACTGAGTCTCTCAACAACTTAGTGAGACCCTGTTTCCAAATAAAATATAAAATGGGTCTGGGAGTATAGCCTGGAGGTAGAAAGCCTCTGGTTTCCACTCCAGTACCACAAAAAAAAAAAAAAAAAAAAAAACAGATGGAGGAAGAGATCACAAGTTAAGGAAGACAGGTAGCCATGATGACCAAAAAGAAGCAAAAGGAAAGATTCTTTCCTGGAAGGAACCACCCTACTAACACAGAGACAGACTTCAGACTCCTGGCTTCTAAAACTGAAGAAAATTACTTTGTTATTTTAAGCCATCAAGTTGTGATAATTTGTTATAGCAACCATAGGAAACTATTATGCCTACTCTTATTTTATATCAGCATTTAATGCAAATTTTCTATGCCACTAGTCACCCTGGAATTGCTTTAAAATAGTTCACCTCACCCCATTTAAAAAAAATGAAGGACATAGATTAATAAAAGAACAGAATGTTGTTAATCTTTATAGCTGGGTTTAAAGCCAGGTTTGGTGGCACATGTCTGTAACACCAGGACTTAGAAGGGTGAGATAAGAGGATCACAGGTTTGAGGCCAGCTCCAGCAACTTAGCAAAGCCCTGTTTTTAAAGAGAGAGAGAGAGAGAGAGAGAGAGAGACAGACAGACAGACAGACATTAGGGTATAGCTAAGAGGCAGAATGCCCCTGAGTTTGATCCCCAGTACTACAGAAGGAAGTTAAAAAAAAAAAAAAAAAAAAAAAAAAAAACTCTTACATTCCTAAGGAAGTCAGCACCTTTCTTTCTTTTCTTTTTGTGCGGGTCTGGGGATGGATCCCAGGGGCATTTGACCTCCTGCTACATCCTCTACCCTATATTTTACTCTTTATTTTGAAACAGGGTCTCACTGAGTTGCGGAGGGCCTAAGTAGCTGAGACTGTCCCCAAAACGGCGATCCTCCGGTCTCAGCCTCCGGAATGCTGGGATTACAAGCGTGTGCCACCACGCCCGGCTAAATCAGCACATTTCTGCATCATCTCCCACCAAGGCCAGATGAGTCAGTTTTTCTGCCAAAATAGGACACATCGTCATTTCTTTAGCTTAACAACAGATCAGCTTACTGGCTGGTGGTGAAGGGGTAACATGATATAAAGAGCATGCTTTCAGCATATCTGAGACACAGAGGAGTTTGCCAACTGAAGACATATCAGTGCTCCTCTATGCCTTTTCTCCAGGACAAAGGACCACAAAGAAGAAATTCTCCACTCAAAGTATTCAATTTCTTTTTTTCCTTTTCACACACAGCTAAACTTTTTTTTTTTTTTTTTTTTTTGGCGGGTCTGGGGATAGAACCCAGGGGCATTCAACCTCCAAGCTACAGCCCCTACCCTATTTTTTTATTCTTTATTTTGAAACCGGGTCTGAGTTGGTAAGGGCCTCACTAAGTAGCTGAGGCTGTCCGCAAACTGATCCTCCGGTCCCGGCTCCCCGAATGCTGGGATTACAAGTGTGCACCACCACATCTAGCTTTAAAAATTTTTTTTCTAATGTAGTTCAACTCTTAAAAAGCAAAATATTTTTGAAGAGTACAGAGGCAGGTGGTTTTGGACTTGGAGAACGAGAGCTGGCCTTGCCCCGCTCCTCCAGGGTAGAAGCCTTTGAGAAGCATGGTGTGGGGAGAGAGCTCCTTCACAGCACAAGGACCTGGCCACCAGCAGCACCACCAAGAGCCACGCCAACTCGGGCTGACCCGGCCTCAGAAAGCAAGGCAAGAGATAAAAACTAAGAAATACTTCAATAGAGTGAATGCTGTGTTCCCCATAATTTATATGATGAAATCCCAACACCCGCCACAATGATGGAATTAGGATTATTTCATTTTCTTCATTTTGGTTAATTTTAGTCCCCCTGTCCCTGACCAAATGCCTCAATGCCAATAACTCCTTGGTTTTTCTCTTTCAACAGGTTATCACTTTTTTCTTCTTTTCTTTTTTCTTTTTTTGTGGTACTGGGGATGGAACCCAGAGGGCCTTTTACGTCTGGGCTACACTCCCAGACCTAATTTATATTTTGTTTGGAAACAGGGTCTCACTGAGTTGCTGAGAGCCTCACTAAGTACCTGAGGCTGGCTTCAAACCTCGATCCTCCTGTCTCAGCCTCCCAAGTGCTGGGATTACAAGCGTGTGCCCCCACGCCCGGCTCTTCACTTTGTATTAACACCAATATTGGTCCACTCAGGCTATTTCACATATGATACAAGCCCTTGACTATTCCATTATACCTAAGCTCTGGTCATGCCTAAGTATTTTTTGTTTGTTCTATTATTAATTTGTTTGTTATTTTGTGATACTGAGGGTAGAACCCTGGGGCATTCTACCTCTGAGATATACCACCAGCCCTATTTTATTCTTTATTTTGAGACAGAGTCTCAAATAAATTGCAGAGGACCTCACTAATTGCTGAGGCTGGCTGAGAACCTGTGCTCCTCCTCTCAGTTTTTTTCTTTTTTAATTTTGGAACAAAACAAATAACACCTGTCTTATTAATAGTATTATGTTCTCAAGAAATAAAAGGGTTAACCCACCTCTTTAATTTAGAAGGAACAACAACTTGAAGGAAGCCTGGCGTGGTGGCACACACTCGTAATCCCCGCGCTTGGGAGGTGGAGACAGGAGGATCGTACAGGTTTGTAGCCAGCTTCAGCTACTTAGGCTCTCGGCAACTTAGTGAGGTCCTATTTTCAAATAAAATATAAAAGTGGTCTGAGTGTGTAGTCCAGAAGTAAAAAGCCTTTCATCCCCAGTAACACACACACACACACACACACACACACACACACACACACACACACACACAAACAGGAAACTTTAGCTCAGGTTCTGGATCCACATAAAATTTAATAACCAATAACCAAGCTGGGCATGGTAGCAGACGCTTGTAATCCCAGTACTTGGGAGGCTGAGACAGGAGAGTCACTGGTTTGAGGACAGCCTCAGCAAACAGACTCAACACTCTCAACAACCTAGTGAGACCATGTTTCAAAATAAAAATAAAATAGGGCTGGAGGTGAGGCTCAGAGGTAGAATGCCCCAGGGGTTCAATCCCAATCCCGGGTGAGAGAGAGGCACGCGCACACGCGTGTGCACACAGACACACACACACACAGACACACACATACACACATGGAATAAGCACCCCGTTTCTCCCACTGAGTGCAGTTATAAAATCCAGATAGTTATGAAGCTGCTGCTCACGACTGAAGTGATGGCAAAGGGAGAGGAGAATCTGAAGCCTTATGAGCCTGTGCTCCGCCCCAGCCTGCACAGGGTGGTACAAAGCCTGGTGCTGGAGGATGCGGACAGAGAGCTAGAAGAAGCTTTGTAGTCCTGAAGCCCACGAGCAGGAAGGGCCGCCTAAAACTATTATAGGTAGAAAGAGCTATGCGTCCACGGGTATGGCTTGAATCCTGTTGCTATTTTCCTCTTCTCTCCTGCCACTCAAGCCTTAGATGTGGTGTACAGAAAGTATATACCCAAGCAGGGTAATTAAGGGCCTAGAAATTCTAGCTAGAGTCAAAAAGGGAAGCCCCAGGGAACCATAAATACTAACAAGATTGTGGACAGGAGGTGTTCAGGAGAGCTATTAGGAATTCCTGCATTTAGCTCCCAAAATACACGTGCTTAAATCTAAATCTAAACAGCAGATGCAGGATTCTGAGAGGCTACCCATGGGATAAATCTAAACACACCGTGGGACAGAGCACCACGCAGGGCCCAGTCTGGCCACCACTGGGTGGCACATACATGAGAGCGATCCGAAGAATACTTCAAAAGCTCCAAATATAGAACTGAAATTGGAAGTATAACCCACATCAGTCTGGTCACAACCTCCAGCCTGAACTCAACTGAGTGACTGCATCCAAACACAAAAATATCAGCACTTCTACAGGACTTAAACAAGACCTAGAGTCTCATAATATTCGAGATATCCAAGATACAACACAAAATTCCTTGCCATTTAAACTAGGCAAACCTCATCTTCTATGAGAGAGAGAAGATAAACTAAGAGTGACACAAATGTTGACACTTATCTGCTAAAGACTTTGGGGTGGGGGGTTACTGGGGGTGGAACCCAGAGATTTTCTACCTCTGAACTATACTCCCAGACCTATAATTTTATACTTTATTAGGAAACAGGGTCTCACTAAGTTGCTGAGAGCCTCACTCAGTAGCTGAGGCTGGCTTCAAACCTCCGTGATCCTCCTGTCTCAGCCGCCCACACACGATTATTACAAGCGTGCACCACCATGCCCAGCAATCTGCTAAAGACTTTAAAGATGTTTATTATAAGCCGGGCGTGGTGGCACATGCTTGTAATCCCCATGCTTGAGAGACAGAGACAGGAGGATCACACAAGTTCAAAGCCAGCCTCAGCTACATAGTGAGGCTCTCAGCAACTTTAGTGAGAGCCTGTTTCCAATTAAAATATAAAATAGGGTTGGGAGTATAGCCCGGAGGTAGAAAACCTCTGGGTTCCACCCCCAATACCACACACACACAAAAAAGATGTTTATTATAAAACTGCTCCACAAGCCAGGCGTGGTGGTGCACACCTGTAATCCCAGTACCTGGGAGGCTGAAACAGGAAAATAAAAGGGTTGTGGTTCGTCTCAGCAACTTAGCAAGACCCACTGCAAATTATATCCTATTTTAAACAAAAGATAAAAGCCGGGCATGGTGGTGCACTCTTGTAATCCCAGTACTTGAGAGGCTGAGACAGGAGGATCACAGGCTGAGGACAACCTCAGCAGTGAGACTCTCATCAACCTAGTGAGACCCTGTTTTAAAATAAAAATAAAATATAGCTGGAGGTGTAGCTCGGAAGTAGAATGTCTTTGGGTTCCATACCCAGTACCACACATATACACAAACAAAAATAAATAAAATAAATAGGGCTAAGAGTGTGGCTCAAAGGTGGAATGCCCCTGGGTCCAATCACTAGGACAATCGATCAATAAATAAATGGATGAATGAAACAAACTGCTCCATAAAGGGTGAGCACTCTTGAAATGAAGGAAAGGAAGAAACTGTCTGAGAAACAGGGGATGGGCTCACAGCAGACTGGAGACATGGAGGAAATTATTACTGCCCATGAAAACAGATTGGTTGGTAACGATTATACCATCTAAACAGTAGAGTAAACAGACTGAAAAAATAAACAAAGGCTCAGACTTGTGGGAAAACACTAAAGGATAAAAGTCTTGTTATTGGTATCCTAGAAAGAGAGAAAAAAGTATTTGCAAAAAGTGATAAGGGAGCCAAGCACAGTGGTGCACACATGTAATCCCAGTACCTGAGAGGATCCGGGTTTGCAGCCAGCCTCAGCTACTTAGTGAGGCCCTCTGCAACTTAGTGAGACCCTGCTTCCAAATAAAGAGCTAAAAAAAAAAAAAAGTAATAAAGGGAGCTGGGTGTGGCGGCACACACTTGGAAAACCAGTACTTGAGAGGTTGAGACAGGAGGATCCGGGTTCGTGGCCAGCCTCAGCTACTTAGTGAGGCCCTCCGCAACTTGGTGAGATCCTGTTTCAAAATATAGAATGCCCTTGGGTTCAATTTCCCGTACACCACACACACACACACACACACACACACACACACACAATAAGGGCTTTCCAAATTTGGCAAAAGACATAATATAGATTCAATGAAGTAAACCCCAAATAAGGAAAACTCACAGAAATCTATTGTAGACACATTAATAATAATTTTTGTTATTATTACTTTGAAACAGGGTATCACTGCATTGCAAAGGGCCTCCCTAAGTAGCTGAGGCTGTCCGCAAACCGCGATCCTCCAGTTCCCGCCTCCCAAATTCTGGGATTACAAGTGTGCGCCACCACGCCTGGCCACATAACTAATTGTTTAAAGTCTAAGACAATGGGGACTGAAATAATGTATGTGCATGTACAAATACCTAACAGTCTCAGTATTATATGTAATCTTACACAGCCAGAGACAAAGAAAAATCTCAAAAATAACCAGAGAAAAATGACATTGCATATAGGACAATAGTTCTCAGCTGGGTAGTGTAATTTTCTAAGGCGGTACTTAGCAATGTTTGTAGGCATTTCAAACAGTCACGACCCAGGGAGAAGGAAGCTGCTGGCAACTAGTGGGTAGAGACCAAGGATGCTACCAATGAGCCCCAAAACACAAAACAGTTCCATCTTTAGAAACACATGCCAAGCTGGGTGTGGTGGCACACTCTTGTAATCCCAGCATTTGGGAGGCTGAGACAGGAGGACTGCGGTTTCAGACAGCCTCAGCTACTTAGTGAGGCCCTCTGCAACTCAGTGAGACCTTGTTTCAAAATGAACAGAAAATAGGGCAGGGGTATAGCTTGGAGGTAGAATGCCCCTGGGTTCCATCCCCAGTACCACAAAAAAGAAAAAGAAAAAAAGAAACACATGCAACTACTATGATAGGGGAAGTCTCAAAGTAAAAAGATGCAATAAAATACACTATGCATGCATTAATCAAAAGAAAACTGAAGGCCGGGTATGGTGGAGCACACTTATCATTTCAGTACTTGGGAAGCTGAGACAGGAGGATCACAGTTTCTCAGCCAGTCGCAGGAACTTAGTGAGGCTCTCCACAACTTAGTAAGAACCTGTTTCAAAATAAAAGAATAAATTAGAGCTGGGGTGTAACTCAGAGGTAAAATGCCCCTGGGTTCCATCTCCAGTACCATAAAAGTAAATACATACATACATACATACATACATACATGCATGCATGCATGCATGCAGTAGGAACCTGGGTGGGAGTGTAGCTCAGTGGCAGAGCACCTGCCTAGCATGTGTGAGGTCCTGGGTTCCCTCCCTGCCACCACAAATAAAGGAGAAAGAAAACTGAAGTGATACTTGATTGCAGACAAAGTAGACTTCAGAGCAAAGAAAGCTACCAGGGATAAAGAAGTGCATTACATTATGATAAGACAGTCAATTTACCTCTGAAGACATAGGAGTCCTATGTGTATATCAACCTAACAAGAGCCTTTCAACATACATGAAACAAAACTGTCAGAGGTGGAAAGAAAAAACATACTAACATCAATGTTCCATTCTCAGAAACGGACAGAACCAGTAACCAAAATCAAGAGATATACAGAACTGAACAGCACCAACCAGCTAGGACTAAACATCAACAGAATGCACCACCCAACTACATGAGACACCCAACATTAAAATCTATCTATAAGGCCGGGCATGGTGGTGCACGCTTGTAATCCCCGCGCTTGGGAGGCGGAGACAGGAGGATCACGCTGGTTCGGAGCCAGCCTCACTGGCTTAAGAGACCCTGTTTCGACATAAAAAAGTTAAAAAATAGGTCTGGGAGTGTAGCCCGTGGGAGTGTAGCCTGGAGGTAGAAGGGCTTCTAGGAACCCCAGTACCACCAAAATAAATAAACTAAAATAAAATCTATCTATAATATCCAAAATTAACAGATTTTTAAAAATTATAAACATAAAGCTGGGCATGGTGGCACACGCTTGTAATCCCAGTACTTGGAATTCAAAGCCAGAGTTACTTAGGCTCTCAGCAGCTTAATGAGACCCTGTTTCAAAATAAAAAATGCAAAATGTAAAATAGGCCTGGGGGTGTAGCCCAAAGGAAGAAAGCCCCTAGGTTCCCAGTACCACAAAAAAAAAAAAAAAGAAAAAGAAATTATAAACATATAGGAGCCGGTGTGGTGGCGCACACTTGTAATCCCTGCGCTTGGGAGGCAGAGACAGGAGGATCGCGCAGGTTCGAAGCCAGCCGCGCGCGCTGGCTTAGGAGACCCTGTTTCCAAATAAAAAATTATAAAAATAGGTCTGGGAGTGTAGCCCGGAGGTAGAAGGGCTTCCAGGAACCCCAGTACCACCACCACCAAAAAAGAAAAACCATATAGAATATGTCCACTAACTATAATAGGATTAAATTAAAAGTCATTAACACAAATACAACAGGAATATCTCTTCTTTTAAATACATTTTAATTTTGTAAGGTAAAAAACTTCTAGAGATTGAATGTACAACAATGTGAATATGCTTTACAGCACTGAGCTATACATTTAAAAATAGCTAAGATGGTAAATTATACATTATGTGTATTTTCTTTAATTAAAAAAACAAAGTATTTATAATAGACTCCTTGCCAAATGCAGTTAAGTATGAGTCTTTCAAACCCCACATAGAACCCGATGTTGAAAACTACAAAATGTTCATAAAAGAGATCAATGACAAAATAAATTGAGATATAATGTATGCACTGAAGATTCAGTTT
This sequence comes from Muscardinus avellanarius, assembly GCF_963383645.1. Taxonomy (NCBI): domain Eukaryota; kingdom Metazoa; phylum Chordata; class Mammalia; order Rodentia; family Gliridae; genus Muscardinus; species Muscardinus avellanarius. The sequence goes on along the minus strand of NC_137795.1, from coordinate 27,921,575 downwards.
AGTAAAGATGCCAATGATCTCAGCTGGGCATGGTGGCATACACCTATACTCCCAGGACTCAGTAGGCTGAGGCAGGAAGGATCACTGGTTCATGGCCAGGCTCAGCAACTTTTTGAGACGCTCAGCCACCTAGGGAAACCTTGTTTCAAAATAATAAATAAAAAGGCCTGGGGGTATAGCTTTGAGGTAGGATGCCCTTGGGTTCCATCCCTAGTACCATGAGGGGAAAAAAAAGTTAACTATCTCAAAAGTTTTAAGAAATTTTAATACAACTCCAATCAAAATTTAAGTAGAATTTCAGCGTAGATAGACTTCTGCTGTAAACACACACACACACACATAGAAACGCAAAGAATAGCCACAATAACTCTGAAAAATAGAAATTGGAGAAATAATATTCACCAACTGCCAGAATTACTATATATAAAGCCATGGTAACCAAGAACATGTAGCATTAGCAAAGGAATAGACATATAAATCAGTGAGACAGAATACAATCCAGAAATACAACCATCCATTTGTAAACATATATATATATATATATATTCAATTGATCTGTGACCACGGAGAAAGGATTGTCTTTACAACACACGGTACTGGAATAATTAGATATCTATACAAGAAGATAAATGTCAGCCTAAAACTGAAACATGACATAAAAAGTAACTCAAAATATACCATAGACCCAAATGTAAGCCATAAGACATACATCTTCAGAAGGCAAAGGAAAGAACCGTCCTAACCTGGATTTGGAGAGAATTCATAAAAAGGGGGTTTGCAAGAGTGAGTAAATAGGACTTAAAATTTAAAACTTTAAATTAAACTTTAAAATTTCTGCCACATTAAAGACAATGTTGAGGCCAGGTGTGGCAGCAGATGCCTGTAATCCCAGTCCGTGGGAAGCTGAGACGGGAGGGGTTGCAGGTTTGAGGACAGCTTCAGCAAGCAGAGACCCTGTCAAAATAAAAAAATAAAACAGGGCTGGGGGTACAGCTCAGAGGTAGAATGCCCCTGGCTCAATCCCCGGCACCATGAAAACAAGGTTGAAAGAATAAAAGTGCCTCCGATGACTGGAGAAAATACCTGGAAATCACATATTGGATTAAAGATGTGTAACCATACATGGTAAAGAACTCTCAAAGCCGGGCGTGTGGTGCACACGTGTAATCCCCGCACCTGGGAGGCAGAGACAGGAGGATCGCACAGGTTCTAAGCCAGCCTCGCTGGCTTAAGAGGCCCTGTTTCCAAATAAAAATATAAAATAGGTCTGGGAGTGTAGTCCGGAGGTAGAAGGGCTTCCAGAAACCCCAGTACCACCAAAGTAAAAAAGAAAAAAAAGAAAAAACTCTCAAAGCCTAATTAAAAATCAAAAGATCTAAACTGGGTGTGGTGGCACACACTTGTAATCCCCTAGTTTATAAAGGAGGCTGAGACATAAGAATCCCACAGGTTTGAAGTCAGCCTCAGCTACTTAGGCTCTCAGCAATTTAGTCAGACTCTGTTTCCAAATTAAATATACAAAACAGATCTGGGAGTATAGCCCGCAGGTAGAAAGCCTCTGGGTTCCACCCCCAGTGACACACACACACACACACACACACACACACACACACACACACACACACACAGAGATCACACACACACACAGAGATTTAGACCCACACTTGTAATTCTCCTACTTGGGAAGCTGAGACAGAAGGATCCCAGGTTCAGGGCTAGCCTCAGCAATTAAACGAGGCTCTCAACAACTTAGTGATACCCTGTTTCAAAATTTAAAAATAAAATAGGGCTAGGAGTGTAGCTCAGAGGTAGAATTTCCCTGAGTTCAGTCCCCGTACCACAAAAAGAGGAGTTAAGAGTCATAAATAGAGCCAATGAGACCAACATCTCCCCCAGCCATGTGATATCCATGACATGCTACCCTGTCCCGATCCTACAGAGTGTTCCCCAGGACATCTCAGGAGCCCCAGCTATCCTAATATCATGATGGTGGCAGTGGATTTCATGATTTATTTGTGTGTGTGTGTGTGTGTGTGTGTGTGGTACTAGGGATGGAACCCAAGGGCATTCTACTTCTGAGCTATACAGCCAGCCCTATTTTATTTTGAAACAAGGTCTCACTCTTTGCTAAGGCTGTGCTAGAACCTACAATCCCTCCTGTCTCAGCTTCCTGGGTACTGGGATTATAGGCATGTACCACCCAGCATAATTTATTAATTTTGAAAAAAACAGATTTCCTGTCTTGTAGTTTATTTTTCTAGTAGTTTGTCTGTACTTAGTAGAATCAATCTGACATTTATATGAAAGTATGTACATTAAATCCCCTTAAGAGAGAAAGAAGAGTCTCAATGAAGAACATAGGATCCTCAGAATAAGGTATAAACAGTTACCATGTCTGGGGAGTGAGCTGAGTGGTAGAGAGCATGTGTATCATAAAAGGACCTGAGTTTAAACCCCAGCACCAAAATAAAACTTACCTACAAACCCGGCACCACGGTTAGTGTTAAACTCTGGCTTTCCTGGGTTTATCCTTCTACATGTGTTCATAAATAATTTATGTGAACAAATTGGCTTCTCTTGACTTTTTGAACATCTTGAAATAGTTATCTTCCCCCAAATTGCAATGTATCACTTAATGTTTAAAAATTTTTTTAACAAGCTAGATACACAGATGTCCTATAAATTATAAACTAATGCTCAAACCTCATCTTGATTTTCACTAAGATTTATATTTATTTAGTTTGATCCGCTACTGTATATCATGGCATTAATTATACCCAGAGTCACAGCTGACTCACTGCAAGTGCTGTCTGCTTAACTAGGTTTACAAGAAGTAAAAATTTACATGTGGAATCAGTAGTTTTGTATAAATATAATCCTGTGTTTTCAAAATAATAAAACAGCTGGGTGTGATGGCACATGCTTGAAATCACAGTACTTGGGAGGCTGAGAGAAGAGAATCGCAGGTTCCCAACCAGCCTCAGCTACTTAGTGAGGCCCTTTGTGACTCAGTGAGATCCTGTTTCAAAATAAAGAATAAAAAACAGGGCAGGAGGTGTAGCTTGTAGGTCGAATGCCCCTGGGTTCCATCCCCAGACCCATAAATAAACAAACAAACTAACAAACAAACAAAATGGAAGGGTAGTGACAGCCTACAGTGAGAGTTATGCTGCCATAAGCCCAGGAACTAGCAGATGACCATCTCAAAACCCTCTAGGAACAGGGTGCACGTGTGGAGGCAACAGCCCAAGCCCACAGAGGCGCAGGCTGGAAGCAAACACTGGCCTCACAGCCCTGTCACAAGGAAGCTGAGACCCCTGCACACCAGCCACCAGCTCATTTCTAATGCAGTGAGGTCTAATGTCTAAGGATGGGTGCCCACTCCAGAACCACCATGAATAAAGAAGCCTATTGCCTCAGGTTCTCTATGTAAAAGAGTTTACCACGTACTGGGGAGGGCACTGCCACTGTCAGCCTTCCTGTCACACTTTCAGGGGTGTGCTAAAAGACAGCAGCAGTGCCTGCAAGAATGGGGAACCTAAATGTGGGGGAAAGCTTCCTGTTACCGCAATCTGAAGAGCAAACGCTTGGGCTGGAAAAGCTAGCTCAGGGATAGAGCACCTGATTCGCATGCAAGAGGCCCCAGCACGCCCAGAGATGAGAAAGAAAAGAGAAAAGCAGAAACTCTAACCTCTGGCTTCAGGATCCTGAACAGGTTACTTCACGCCTCTGTACCTCACTGGTTTATGTCAACTCTGCTGTTTCTACACATTTTCTTCTGTTTGGTTGAGTTAAACTACCTATATTTAGCTTTATATTGTCAATACACTTAAAATGCTGCTGCCTCGCGCAATTTCTATTGAGTATTAACTCCTGCATCCATCCTGGACCAACAGCATCTGACCACAAAACCAAAACACGACCCACACCTGGCAGGAGGAGGATGACAGCGCCTGCCTTTGAGGGTGTCAACACCTCACGAGTTCTATGGGCCTGTCTCAGTGTCTCAACACCTCACGAGTTCTATGGGCCTGTCTCAGTGTCTCCACTTGGAAGTCACCCCATTCCCCTCATCCCAAGACAATCTTCTGATTCTCGTACACATGCATTCAAGACTTGCAGAGAGGTCTCTCTCTGAGCTGTTTTACCATAACTATGATACTATTTTCTGCTAGATTAGATGACATCACATCACTGTTTCCCTGCTTGCTTCCTTGTTCCTTCTAAATAAGGACTCCCTGGTTCCCCTTCTACCAAGGCCAAGCTTAATGACACCGCTACGTTCTAGCAGCTCAGCCAGACCTTAGAAGAGAGGTCACCTGCACACGATCGTCCTTCCCATTCAGGGTTCACGTTCACGTGAACAGGAAATAAGCCTTGATTGAGATGCACCAACTTTAAGAAGCTGTTATTAATCTTGTGTGTGTGGGGGGGTGTTACTGGGTATGGCCCCAGGGGCATTCTACCTCCGAGCTACACCCTCAGCCCTATTTTTTTATTCTTAATTTTGAAACAGGGTCTCACTGAGTTTCAAGGGCCTCACTGAGTAGATGAGGCTGGCTGCGAACCGTGATCTTCCTGTCTCAGCCTCCCTAATGCTGGAATTACAAGTGTGCGCCACCACGCCCGGCTTGTTATTAAATACATTTCCAACCTCTAAACTCATCCTCATTAAGTAGTCTTCTAAACAGAATGTGGATGACACAAATTCTTCATTATAAGTACTTACTTCATCTCCCATGAAGATGACTATTTTCTGAGGCTCATACCTTTCGATTTGGCTTGAAACGTGGGCAGCCTTCTGGTTCTCTAGACCTGCTAACCAGTGCATGGCCGAAGTGATTAAGTGTAATTCACAAACCAGGCGTGGTGGTGCATGCCTGTAATCCCGGTGCTTGGGAGGCTGAGACAGGAGAATCATAGGTTGGAGGTCAGCCTCAGGTACTTAAGTAAGGTCTTCTGTTGCTTTCCCTAGTATGGCTTAGTACTAATATAAGATTCCCACCTCCACATGATGGAAGAATAAATTTTTAACTGTTAAAGAAACCAAGGGAACTCTAACATTCCCTAAACCCTAAAAAGTCAACTTTCTCTAAACTAGTTTCTAGGAGCTGGTTTCAAAGTAACAAATCAAATACTAAATTAAGTGTTGTTAGGGCAATTCTACCACCCTACAGAAAAGGAGGCTCTTTAAGATTGTCTACAAGACAGGACTTCCGGGAAGATGGGGACCGAGAAAAGCGGGGCTTAAGAGTCCCGCTAACAACTAATCTCCATTACCACAAAAAGAGCGCCTTTCATAGCCAGAAAACACCATCACCAGAAAAACAAAAAAACCACCAGGCTCCAGAGAGAAAGCGGACTGAGAACAGAGCTCAGGGCCACAGAGGAGACACACGCACCCGAGGACGCGGCAGCAGCGCCATACTGCCGGCGGCAGCGGCGAACTCAGCGGACGGCTACAGCAAGCCAGGTGAGCCGATGCGGATCAGCCAGGCGGGATCTTTCAGCGCAGACAGCATTTAAAGATCCCAGTGGCTGAGCTCAGCACACGCTGCAGGGATTCAGAGTGGAATCAAAATCAGAGAAGAAAAAATACACCAGCCTCATGGCCCGAGAGCGTGGCAGAGGCGCCATATTGCCACCGGCGGCGGCAGCAGCAGTGAAATCACCGAGTCCAGTACAGCTACATCTACGTACTCAAGAACAGTGAGTCAAATTGCGGGCCACAGAGGAGAAATCCCAGTACTGTACTCCCTGGGACTTGACCCAGTGAGGGAGTGGTGGTGGCAGAGATATCACACCATAGGAGAGCGTGCAACCTGGCACCCCCCATAGTTTAAAGCAGCCTCTATCGACTCCCTGGGTCGGAGACTCTGTGATACAACCCAGTAAAGGAGTAGTAGGGTCTGAGATAATACAGACTCGAGATCCAGAGCACCTTAAGTGAAGCCATAGTGACCCAAGGGAAGAACCCAGAGAAGGCACAAACCTCTGAAATCATGGGAAAGAGGAATAACACTGAAGTAATGAATGTGCACAACCCCACAACATCAGAACCTGATAAAACAGAAAATCAGAGATTTCTAGAAGATCAAATCAGGAAAATAACTGTAGAAATAATAGAGGTGCTTCGAAAAGAACTCAGAGAGAGCCAAAAAGAGATAAAGGATGCAATTAATGAAGTAAAGGCCTCAATTCAAAGCACAAACAACCGATTAGACCACATGGAGAACAGAATCTCGATCTTAGAAGATGAGCAATCCAAAAATGAATGCATAGTTTCTAATCTAGAAAAAGATATCCAACAGCAGGAATCTGACATTGAAGAAATATGGGCCCATCTTAAGAGAGCTAACCTAAGAATAATTGGAATAGAGGAGGGAAAAGAAAGTGATACCAAAGGGATCAACAATCTCTTCAAGGAAGTAATAGCAGAAAATTTTCCAAATATAGAGCAAGAGGTTGATACACAGATCCAGGAAACTTATAGAACTCCTTTTAGACAGGATCCGAGAAGAGGATCCCTACGCCATATAATTGTCAAAATGACCAATGTGGAAGCCAAGCAGAGAATCTTAAAGGCAACAAAAACAAAGGGCCAACTGACATTCAGAAGCAAACCAATTAGAATCACTCCAGACTTCCCAAACCAAGTCATGAGAGCCAGAAGGGCTTGGAGTAACATATTCCAAACTCTGAAAGAAAACAACTTCCAGCCAAAAATTTCCTATCCAGCAAAACTTTCTATCAAATTAGATGGAGAAATAAGAAGCTTCCATGACAAACAGAAACTGAAGGAATTTATGTCTTCAAAACCAGCGCTAGAGAAAATACTCAAAGAGATTAACTACAAAGAAGAAATAGGTAACACTCACCAGAACCAGAGAAACAAGAGTTTCCATCCAACAGACAACTAAGATTGGTTATCTGTGGAGATTCATTATTTATGTTAGTCTTTTACCTATCTCTAAATTGTATTGTTTGCCTTTATTGTTGTTAATTTTTAGGATTTCTAGTTGGAATATTAATATACCTTCAGATATAGCATTTGGAAATATTTTATCCAATTCTATTAGTAACTGTTAACTCTGTTTACATTGTCTTTGGATATACAATATTTTCTTTTATTTTTTAGGGAGTTTGTATATTCTTCTGTTGCCTGTGCAATTGAAATCATATCCAAGAAATCACTGCCAATTTCAATGTTGTGAGGTTTTATGACCCAGATTTTCTCCTAAAAGTTTATAGTCTTAAGATTTATATTTAGGTCTTTTATCTAGTTTGAGTTAATACTTGTATGTGGGATTAGGTAAGGGTCCAATTTTATTCTTTTCCATGTAATTATTATTTTTCAACAATATTTAGTTAAAAGATTATTATTTCCACTACCAAATCTTCGTGGAAACCTTGTCAAAAATAACTTGACAATATAGGGAAGAAGTTAGCTCTAGGCTTGTATTTAACTCCAATGGTCTATATATCTGCCTTTAGAATAGTACTACACTGTTTCAATTATTGTAGCTTTATATGGTTTGAAATCAGAAAATATACATCTTCTAGCTTTGTTTTTGCTTCGAGATTGTTTTGGGTATCTAGAGTCCATATTCCATATCAGGATAGATTTTTTTCTGAAAAATAAATATATGATAGTTTCACCTAAAAAAAAGAAAAAAATATTCTTTGGTAAGAAAGAAAGCAAAAAAAAATATTGAAATGTTATCTTTAAGTCATCAAAAGCTTGGTATCAGACAAATGAAACTGTTATGTGAGATTATCATTTTTAATTTTGGATAAATTGCTATAATACTAGATGTCAACCACTAAGCCAAGCATGGGAGGGAGGGATGGGGAGAGAATGGGGTGGGGATCGGGTGGGGGCTGACTGGGCGATGTGTACATGTATGTCTACAAAAGTTTGTATCCCACTATGATGTATGAATACAGTACACCAATAAAATAAAATTAAAAAAAAAAAGATTGTCTACAAGATTTATTTAGTTTCAAAAAACTGTTTCAAGCTCATTAAGACAGACCAAAAAGACTTTTAAAAGAGCTATCACAGCCAGGCATGGTGGCGCACACTTGTAATCCTAGCATTTGGGAGGCTGAGACCGGAGGATCGCGGTTCACAGACAGCCTCAGCTACTCAGTGATGTTCTTTGCAATTCAATGAGACCCTGTTTCAAAATAAAGAATAAAAAGTAGGGTAGGGGGTGCCCCTGGGTTCCAGAAAGAAGAAAAGAAAAGAAAAGAGTAATCACTAGCCAGGTGTGGTGATGTATGTCTGAAATCACAGTACCTGGGAGGCTGCAACAGAAGGATTTTTATGCCTTGGCAACTTGGTGAGATCCTGTTTCCAAATAAAAAGTAAAATAAGGCTGGGGATGTAGCTCAGAGGTAGAATGCCCCTGGGTTCAATGCCTAGGACCACATGCACACACATAAACACAAGAACACAAGAACAATCACTATGCCGGGCATGGTGGCACACGCTTATAATTCCAGTACTTGAGACAGGAGGATAGCAGGTTCACGACCAGCCTCATCCAAAACTTAGTGAGAACCTGTTTCAAAATAAAGAATAAAAAATAGGGCTGGGGGTATAGCTCAGAGGTAGAATGCCACTGGGTTCAATCCTCAGTACCATAAAAAAAGAACAATTACTAAATATCAAGTTTTCAATCCCCCCCCCAGCCCCCGTAGCAGAAGTGGAGCCCAGGGTGCTACCACTGAGCTGCATCTTAGTCCTGATTCTCTAAATATTTCAGTAACACAGCTGCATTAAAACAGGTTAGTTTTTGTTGCTCAGTTTAAGTTTGTTTCTGTTTTTGTTTTTTGGTTTTTTGTGGTATCGGGGATGGAACCCAGGAGCTACACACCCAGCCCTATTTTTTTAGTCTTTTTAAAATTTTTGAAACAGGGTCTCACTGAGTTGCGAAGTGCCTCACTAAGTAGCTGTGGCAATCTGTGAACTGCAATCCTCCAGTCTCTGTCTCGAGTGCTGGGATTACAAATGTGCGCCACCACGCCCGGCTCAGTTTAAGTTTCTACAGGAGTTCCACATCTGGAAACAATGGACAAGGGGTTAAGACCACTCTGGTAGGTGGCAGGAGAAGAATATTTTATGTTGTATTTTCTACCAGAGCCTTTGGTATTTCATTTTTGTTTTTGTGAATTCTGAAAACATCACCCTATCTGCTTTTCTCATCAGACCCTGACATGAGTACCCAACACTCAATACTCCATGAGCACTTCTGCAGCGTGTGGGAGTGCAGTTCTCTGCAGAAAAGGTACTGCTTTTGACATTCTGAGTGCTCATTAGAAATTTTTATGATTCTGATTGGACAGTAATAATAAGACAAGAAGATTATTGGGAAAGTCTCTTTTTGAGAAGCTCTTTTCTAGGATCTTGGCTTTCTTTCTATCTTCCTTTTTGTTTGTTTTTGTTTTTGTTTTTTTGTACACAGGGGCATTCTATGAGCTACCACCCCAACCATCCCTATTTTATTTCTTATTTTGGAACAGGATCTCACTAAATTGCAGAGAACCTCACTAAACTGCAGAGGCTGACCACAAACCTGAGATCCTCCTGTCTCAGCTTCCCAAGTAGTAGGATTACAGGTATGTAATTACCTGGTTTGGCAATTATTTTTAACATGTAAAAAGACATTCCTTAAATTTAGGAAATGGATCTACTTGAGAAATTGAGCACAATGAAATAACAAGGATTGCCGAAGGCATTTAAAGTGCTGCTGAGAGCCGGGCGTGGCGCACGCTTGTCATCCCAGCACTGGGGAGGCTGAGACAGGAGGATCCTGGTTGGTGGACAGCCTCAGCTACTGAGTGGGGCCCTCTGAAACTCAGTGAGACCTTGTTTAAAAATAAAAAACAGTGCTGGGGTTGTAGCTCGGAGGTAGAATGTCCCTGAGTTCCATCCCCAATATGGCAAATAAATAAATAAAGTACTGCTGAGCCCAGTGCATGGCCTATAATCCCAGTACCTGGGAAGCTGAATCAGGAGGATTGCAGGCTCAAGGCCAGCATTAGGAACTTAGCAATACACTGTTTCAAAATTTAAAAAACCAAAACTAGCTAGGGGCAAAATAAATGCCCCTGGGTTCAACCCCAGTATCAAAACAACAACAACAACAACAACAACAACAAAGAAAGTACTCTGCTAAGGCTTTATCACACTGTCTACCCAAGGCGTAGTCCCTTAAATCCTCATAAAAATATACCTCCCGCCGGGCGTGGTGGCACACGCTTGTAATCCCCGCACTTGGGAGGCGGAGACAGGAGGATTGCACAGGTTCGAAGCCAGCCACGCTGGCTTAAGAGACCGTTTCCAAATAAAATATAAAATGATCTGGGAGTGTAGCTCAGAGGTAGAAGGCCCCTGGGGTTCCATCCCCAATACCACCAAAAGAAGAAGAAGAAGAAAAAAATACCTCCCTCAGGACACCAGAACTGTTTCTGTAGCAACTTTCCAAATCTGGTCACAACAAACCTACTCTTCAAGCCCTCAGGCAAGCAGGTAAAGGGCTGAGAAGAAACTCTTTTCTTATTTCCCAACTATAGTCCACATATTTAAGGAAAATAAACCTTCCTAACTTCAGTAGTAAGTCCTTCAAAAAGTTAGCTTCCTCCCATCTTTATCTGTCAGAAACACTGTAATGAAACATTCAGCAAATCCAGTGCCGACATGTGCTTTCTCATCATCCAAACTGGGATAGCTAGAAGCCACTTAGCCTCTGCTTGGTACACACATCCATCCTGCATGATGCGCTGCCCAGGCGCCTCAGAGGGACCCCTCTCAGTAACGGTCCAGCCGGGCGCGATGATGCATGCTTATAATCCCAGTATCTGGGAGGCTGAGACAGGCAGATCCCAGTTCACGAACAGCCTCAGCTATGTAGTGAGGCTCTTTACAACTCAGTGAGACCCAGTTTCAAAATAAAGAAAAAAAAAAAATAGGGCTGGGGGTGTCGCTCAGAGGTAGAATGTCCCTGGGTTCTGTCCCAGTACAGCAATAAAATAAAATAAACAAAATAAAAAAACAAGCACCGTAACAGTTAGAGATGTTACAAAATGCCATACAGCACTGTGTCCTTAGATTTCTGCCATGGTCTTAGCCTCCATGACCCCTTCGGTGACCTCATAAAAAATGGCTTTTTATTTATCTTAGCTTTGGTTGGATATTAGCTCTCAGTTCCAGGTCCACCTTTGAGCATTACGATGTTGAGGCCACAGGGCTCTGAGCACTCCTCGGCTCCCTTTCCGGCTGTGCGTGTTGGTTTCTGCACATGGATGGCATTAGCGAGCCGCTGAGAGGCAGGTGTGGAGAGAGACAGGACAAGCCCTCTCAGGTTCATTAGCTGTTCCTGTCAACACCAGCACATCCGCAGTTGATTTCTGCCTCTAGCTGCTCAGGGCTCCCAGAACAAGACTCATAGCCTACCCCCTCCCCAGACACCAGCCACAGCCAGGAAGCTTCTGATGCTCAGAGCGGAGCACAGCTGTGCTGGGGCTCTTTGCCATGACCTTGGCCATTCCCTTTGGTTTTTCATGGTTTGGAAGCTTCTCTCCATACTTGCTACGTCTCTGTCCCTTTTGGTTGGTGCTTTTGACCCTCTAGCACATGTGTGATTTCCACATTAAAATCCCTCGGAACCAGATGCGGTGGTACACGCTTGTATTCCCAGTACTTGGGAGGCTGAGACAGAATCACAGGTTTGAAAACATCTCAGCAACCTAGTGAGACCCGTTTCAAAACAATAAATAAAAAGGGGCTGGGGTTGTAGTTTAGAGGTAAACCGCCCCTGGGTTCAATCCCCAGCACCACGAGTAAATTTTTAAAAACACAATAAAATTCTTTGGTGAATTAACTACCATGCTATCTGTGCTCCTGTGACAAGCACAAGAACTTAAGGCTGAGAGGTTGTTAACTTGTTCCATCACAGGTAAAACATGCTATGTGCTTTTATGTACCAAGCACAACTTATAGGGCCACATTAAGCAAAATCCTATTTGATGCTCAAAAGAACCCAATGAGGTGGCTACCACCATCACCCCCATAGATTAAATGAAGAAAATTAGGCACTCTACCTCCAAGCTAACATTCCTAGCCCTACTTTTTATTCTTTATTTTGAAACAGGGTCTCACTGAGTTGCAAAGGGCCTCACCTCACTAAGTAGCTGAGTTATCCATGAACCCAGATCCTCCTGTCTCAGCCTTCCAAATGCTGGGATTACAAACATGCACCACCACGCCCAGCCAAACTTGTAATGTTGATACCATGATATTTGACTTGGGGATTCATTCCCCAAGCTACTAAATTCCCTAAAAATGTTAATCCAAGACGAGAAAATGTATAGCATTTAACTATAAATACTGTATAAAGGTAGTGACTTACTTTTAGTATACGTTATAACTTGAAAAATATTTAGAATATACCAGCAAATGAATCTTTTCCCACAAAGATCAGATGCAATTAATATTGCTCTGATGATAACACGCGTAGAATATTCTGATACCAACTGAGGGATCTTGAGGAGTCAAAATTCAGATCATGTTGGGCATGGTGGCGCACTCTTGTAATCCCAGCATTTGGGAGGCTGAGACAGGAGGATCGCGGTTCACAGAGCCTCGGCTACTTAGTGAGGCCCTTTGTAATTCAATGAGACCCTGTTTCAAAAAATAAAGAATAAAAAAAAAAAAATAGGGCTGGGAATGTCACTCAGAGGTAGAATGCCCCTGGGTTCCATCCCCAGTACCACACATACACACACACACACACACACACACACACACACACACACACACTAAATAAATAAATAAATAAATAAATAAATAATCCCAGCCAAAGTCCCTCAATACACCACTAATAAAACCTTTTAATCATTCTTGGGATTTGGATAAGAATTCTGGTTTAGTGATTCATTCTATGTGTCACTCAGGACACTAATCTGAAACACAAAACTAGTTACTCAATTTCTTTTTTTGGTGGTGCTAGGGATTGGACCCAGAAGCATTCTACCTCTGAGCTACACGCCCAGTCCTATTCTATTTTGTTGTTGTTGTTGTTTTGAAACAGTGTCTTGCTAAGTTACTGAAAGTCTCTTTAAATTGCAGAAGCTGGCCTTGAACCTGCAAAGCTCCAGTCTCAGCCTCCCAGACATGATCACAGGCATGTTGCCCACACCTGGCTTACTCTTAATTTTTATATCAGAAATACATAAAAGCTGAGAAGTTCCTCTGCATAACCTTTTCCAAAGTAATTTTACGATCGTTCCAACTCCACTGTCTAGAAGTGGCACCTGATGATTTCTTTGATCTTTTCGGCTACTACCATGTCCCATTTTTTACCACGAAGGCACTATTACACTGTGGAAACTGCAGGCACAGGCTATTTAACTGTGCTGCACAGGCTGTGTTACACACAACCATCACAGTGCCGCCATCTGAGCAGAATAACAATTTATAGTACAGTACAGCCGGGCATGGTGGTACACGCTTGTAATCGCAGTATTTGGGAGACTAAGACAGGAGGATTGCAGGTTTACCACCAACCTCAGATACTTACTGAGGCCCTCCACAACTTAGTGAGATCCTATTTCAGTATAAGGAATAAAAAATAGGGCTAGGGAAGCCGGGCGTGGTGGCAGATGCTTGTAATCCCAGTGCTTGGGAGGCTGAGACAGGAGGATCGCACAGGTTCAAAGCCAGCCTCAGCTACTTATTGAGACCCTGTTTCCAAATAAAGCATAAAACAGGTCTGGGAGTATAGCCCAGAGGTAGAAAGCCCCTGAGTTCCATCCCCAGTACCTTAATTAAGTAATAGAATAAAATAGGGCTGGGGTGCAGCTTGGAGGTAGAATGCCCCTGGGTTCAAGAGTAACACACACACACACACACACACACACACACACACACACACACACACACACACACACAGCAGGTATTTGTCTTTTTAAAAAATTATGAAGGAACTTTACATTTAAATGTAATTGGCAAACTCATTTTTAAAAACCCACCAACAAGATCCTGTCAAGATGAAACTGCAAGAGAAAGATAGCCCAGTAACTCAGGACTTTATTTTAACCTTTTTCTATTTTGTTTGTTTTTGTATTTCTAAGATAAAATATGTAAAAGATATATTGTTACAAAGAAAAACTCACACCAAGACAGAGGCCATAACAGAAAAATCTTGTGTCACAGCACAACCAAGAGTTGAAGGAAAAAAATTCTTTGGGGAAACTAGAAGCAATAGGCTTCAATATATTGACCTTAATACAGAAATTCTTACCTCCCACTGTAAATGAGGCGGGATATTTCGTATCTGAAGCTTCCGAATCCTGCAGGAGAAGAAAAAGAATTTTTAAGGGGAAAAAAAGAAAACACAAAAGCAAAAGACATTAATAACCAACATGAAAGTTTAGAAACTGCTTAAAATGTCAATTTTATATTAGCTACACAGCAACATATAATAAGAAAATGTAGCCTAGGAGGAGGAAAAAAACAAAGTTAGTCACGAGATGCATACTGAGGCCAACTGGAGACCTCGCATTCTTGGATTATATTTTAAAGGCCATGTTAAAACTGGCTGATAAAATGGAAAACATCACCTAATGACTATATTCTAAATTCAAACACTTTTTCTTCAAATTAAGCCTCCCAGGACACAATTATGAAGGCTGGCAACAAACTAAAGAATTATAGTAGTTGTAATTTTGACATCAATATTAATCAGATATTTTTATCCTATATTAAGTTGTTGTAAAACTTTAAATACCATCTATAGTCACTGCTGTGAAATTTAGACATATTGCTAGAATTTGTTAATCACATATCATGGTCATGACAGGTGTGTGCTCAGTAGAACTTACTTTTTTTAAATTTTTTATTGGTGCACTGTATTCATACATCATAGTGGGATACAAACTTTTGTAGACATACATGCACACATCGCCCAGTCAGCCCCCACCGGATCCCCACCCCATTCCCTCCCCATCCTTCCTTCCCATGCTTGGCTTAGTGGTTGACATCTAGTATTATAGCAATTTATCCAAAATTAAAAATGATAATCTCACATAACAGTTTCATTTGTCTGATACCAAGCTTTTGCTGACTTAAAGATAACATTTCAATATTTCTTTTTGCTTTCTTTCTTACCAGAGAATTTTTTTTTCTTTTCTTTTTTTTTAGGTGAAACTATCATATATTTATTTTTCAGGAAAAAAAATATATCCTAATATAGAATATGGACTCTAGATACTCAAAACGATCTCAAAAAAGAACAAAGCTAGAAGATATATGTTTTCTGATTTCAAACCATATAAAGCTACAATAATTGAAACAGTGTAGTACTGTTCTAAAGGCAGATATATAAACCATTGGAGTTAAATAAAAGCCTAGAGCTAAATTCTTTCATATATTGTCAAGTTATTTTTGACAAGGTTTCCACGAACATTTGGTGGTAGAAATAATAATCTTTTAACTAAATATTGTTGAAGAATAATAATTACATGGAAAAGAATAAAATTGGACCCTTACCTAATCCCATATACAAATATTAACTCAAAATAGATAAAAGACCTAAATATAAATCTTAAGACTATAAACTTTTAGGAGAAAATCTGGGTCATAAAACCTCACAACACTGAAATTGGCAGTGATTTCTTGGATATGATTTCAATGGCACAGGCAACAGAAGAACATACAAACTCCCTAAAAAAAAAAAAAATACTGTATATCCAAAGACAATGTAAACAGAATTAAAAGTTACTGATTGAATGGGATAAAATATTTCCAAATGCTATATCTGAAGGTATATTAATATTCCAGCTAGAAATCCTAAAAATTAACAACAATAAAAGCAAACAATACAATTTAGAGATAGGTAAAAGACTAACATAAATAATGAATCTCCACAGATAACTAATCTTAGTTGTCTGTTGAATGGGAAATCTTATTTCTCTGGTTCTGGTGTGTGTTACCTATTTCTTCTTTGTAGTTAATCTCTTTGAGTATTTTCTCTAGTGCTGGTTTTGAAGACAAAAATTCCTTCAGTTTCTGTTTGTCATGGAAGCTTCTTATTTCTCCATCTAATTTGATAGAAAGTTTTGCTGGGTAGGAAATTTTTGGCTGGAAGTTGTTTTCTTTCAGAGTTTGGAATATGGTACTCCAAGCCTTTCTGGCTCTCATGACTTGGTTTGGGAAGTCTGGAGTGATTCTAATCGGTTTGCCTCTGAATGTCACTTGGCCCTTTGTTTTTGTTGCCTTTAAGATTCTCTGCTTGGCTTCCACATTGGTCATTTTGACAATTATGTGGCGTGGGGATCCTCTTTTCCGATCCTGTCTAAAGGGAGTTCTATAAGTTTCCTGGACCTGTGTATCGACCTCTTGCTCTGTTTGGAAAATTTTCTGCTATTACTTCCTTGAAGAGATTGTTGATCCCTTTGGTTTCACCTTCTTTTCCCTCCTCTATTCCAATTATTCTTAGGTTAGCTCTCTTAAAATGGGCCCATATTTCTTCAATGTCAGATTCCTGCTGTCGGATATTTTTTTCTAGATTAGAAACTATGCGTTCATTTTTGGATTGATCATCTTCTAAGAGCGAGATTCTATTCTCCATGTGGTCTAATTGGTTGTTTGTACTTTGAATTGAGGCCTTTACTTCATTAATTGCATCCTTTATCTCTTTTTGGCTCTCTCTGAGTTCTTTTCGAAGCACCTCTATTATTTCTACAGTTATTTTCCTGATTTGATCTTCTAGAAATCTCTGATTTTCTGTTTTATCAGGTTCTGATGTTGTGGGGTTGTGGGCATTCATTGCTCCATTGTTATTCCTCTTTCCCATGATGTCGGAAGTTTGTCCCTTCTCTGGGTTCTTCCCTTGGGTCACTACGACTTCACTTAAGGTGCTCTGGATCTCGAGTCTGTGGTATCTCAGACCCCACTACTCCTTTACTGGGTTGTATCACAAAGTTTCAGACCCAGGGAGTCGATAGAGGCTGCTTTAGACTATGGGGGGTGCCGGGTTGGGCGTTCTCCTGTTGTATGATATCTCTGCCACTGCCACTCCCCCACTGGGTCAAGTCCCTGGAAGTGCAGTACTGAGATTTCTCCTTTGGGGCCCGCAATTTGACTCACTGTTGTTGAAAACGCAGATCGAGCTGTAGTGGACTCGGTGAATTTGCTGCTGCTGCCGCCGGTGGCAATATGGCACCGCTGCCACACCCTCGGCCGTGAGGCTGGCGTATTTGTTCTCTGTTTTTGAGCTCCACTCTGAGTTTCTGCAGCGTGTGCTCAGCTCAGCCACTGGGAGCTTTAGATGCTCCCTGCGCCGAAAAATCTCACCCGGCTGTTCCGCAGCGGCTCACCTCGGCTTGCTGTAGCCGTCTGGTGAATTCGCCGCTGCCGCCGGCAGTAAAGCACTGCTGCCGCGTCCTCGGGCGTGAGGCCGGCGTATCTCCTCTGTGGCTCTGAGCTTTGTTCTGAGTCCCCTTCCTCTCTGGAGCCTGGTGATTTTTTTGTTTCTCTGGTGATGGTGCTTTCTGGCTATGAAAGGCGCTGATTTTGTGGTAATGGAGATTAGTTGTTAGCGGGGCTCTTAAGCCCCGCTTTTCTCGGTCGCCCTTACTATTTTTTTAAACTTTCAAATTGATACAAAGTAGAAAAACTTTTAAGATGAACTTCTGTGTACAAATTAACAGTGTCGATTATCAAGTAAAATTACCAGGATCTTACTTTTTTTTGAGGTTTTTTGTTGTTCCCTTTTTTAATGAGCATTGAACACAATGACATTCTACTTCTGAGGTACATTCCCAGACCAATTTTATTTTTGATTTGGAAACAGGGTTTCATTAGGTTGCTGAGAGCCTCACTAAATTGCTGAGGCTGTCCTTGAACCTGTGATCCTATAGTTTCAGCCTCCCAAATACTAGGACTACACGCATGCGCCACCATGCCCAGCTGGGACCTTGTTGATTCTATGCCCAAGTTTCTTCCAACAAGTCCCATTGACATAGCAGGTTGTGCTGGAGTAAATTAACATACCACAGTGAAAGATAAAAGACCTTATTTCAACACAACCATAACTCCATTATTGCACCTAAGTTATCAGCAAAAATTCCTTGTTCTCAGATGTTGACTCAATATTTATTCCCAGATGCCGGATAACTATCTTTTACAGTTGATTCATTCCATCAAGATCTCAACAAAATACACACAGGCATGCAACTAACATTTCTCGTAGGTCTGTTTAATACAAAAATTTCCCTACTCAAGTTTCTTGCCATTTATTTGACAATTCCAAGTCATTTATCCTGTTGTCTAAGTTTGGCCTATACTTATTTCATGTCCTTTATATCACCTTAATAATTGTTTACTAGATTGAATTTGATATACAATGATATGTTAATTTTTATATATTTTGGTACTGAGGATTGAACCTAGGGGCATTCTGCCTCCAAGTTACACTCCCACCCAGCCGTGTGTGTGTGTGTGTGTGTGTGTGTGTGTGTGTGTGTGTGTGTGTGTAGAGAGAGAACCACTGGGGATTGAGCCCAGAGGCATTCTACCTCCGAGCTACACCCTCCACCCAATTTTATTTCTTATTTGAAAACAGGGTCTCATTAGGTTGCTGAGAATTTCACTAAATTGCCGAGGCTGGCTCTGAACCTATGATCCTCCTGATCAACCTCCCAAGTACTGAGATTACAAGTGTGCGCCACCACGACTGGCCCTTTTGTTTATTTTTTATTTTTTAAACAGGGTCTTACTAAGTTGCAGAGAGCCTCACAAAGTTGCTGAGGCTAGCCACAAAACTGCAATTCTCCTGTTTCAGCTTCCCAAATAAAGTCCTGGGATTACGAGTGTGCACTACCACACCCAGCTTATTTTTATCTTGAAACGACCTCACTAGGTTGATGAGAGTCTCACTACTTGCTGAGGCTGTCCTCCAATAATAAAGAATAAAAAATAGGGTTGGGGTATAGCTTGGAGGTAGAATGCCCCTGGGTTCCATCCCCCAGTACCACAAAATAAAAAATAATAATAGTAATAAAACAGGTCCGGGAGTATATCTGAGGTAGAATGCCCCTGATTAATACCCAGTACAAAAAAAAAAAAAAACCCTCAATTTTTAAAAAGGCTAATAGTTCAAGTCAGTAAATACCTGGGGAAATGATCAGTATTACATCCCTAGCCGTGTCACCTGGCAAAACTCTGCCTCTGAGTTGGCAGTGTCTCGCCAAACCCTCTGATAAGAGGTACCACCCCTGACTCACAGCATGTGCTGGGGGGAAGCGTCAACACGCTCAAAGACTTAGCTTTAAGTCTGTAGACAGAGAAAAACTACAAAGAACCTAGAGATGCAAGTAAAAGGGCTTTGCCAAATACAATAGACAGAACAAGATGTCACGGACACATGAGAAATGGGAAAGAATGAAGACATGTCCACGACAGTATTCATTCAAAAAAAGCTATTACAAAAACAGAACACAGACTATGGTCTCATTTAAAAACAAACGGTTTAGCCAGGCACAGTGGCGCACGCTTGTAATCCCAGCACATGGGAGGCTGAGACAGGAGGAGCGCACAGGTTTGAAGCCAGCCTCAGCTACTTAGGCTCTCAGCAACTTAGTGAGACCCTGTCTCCAAATAAAGTATAAGACAGGTCTGGGAGTAATAGCCTGGAGGTAGAAAAGGCTCCTGGGTTCCACCCCTAGGACCACAAAAAATAAATAAATAAATAAAAATTAAAACACATGGTTTCCCCTGATAAAAAGGTATGTGGCAAGCAGGAAATAAGTTTGTATATATACAGCTGCACATGCATATGCAAATGTGAACAGAAATAAGGAAGAGAAAAGCAGGGGACGGTAGTGCAGACCTATAATCCCAGTTTTGGGGAGGTTGAGACAAGGGGATTGCAAATTCGAGGCAAGCCCAGCAACTTTGACCCTGTTTCAAAATTTAAAAATAACCACACGTGATGGCACACGCCTATAATCCCAGTACTTGGGAGGCTGAAAAAGGAGGGCTACAGGTTGGAAGACAGCCTCAGAAACAGAGTCTCTTCAACCTAGCAAGACCCTGTTTCAAACTAAAAAGAGCTGGAGGTATAGCTCAGAGGTTAGAATGCGAGGTTCAAGTCCCAGTACCACAAAATAAAGTAAATGAATGAATTACTTAATGGGCTGGGGGTGTAGTTTTGAGATAGAATGCCCCTGTACAAAATCCCCAGTACAAAAGAAAGACAGGAAAGAGAAATAAGGACAGAAGGAAGCAAGCAAAACATCCAAAATACTAACCCTTATCAGCTCTGACTGGTAGAACCATAGGAAGTTTTTTATATCTTTTACTTTCTGTGTTTTATAATAAACTCTAGTAATTATTAAGAGGGAAATACAGCCAGGTATAGTGGTGCACGCTGAGGGTATAGCTCAGAGGTAGAACACCCCTGGCTTCCACCCTGGTACAGCAAAAAAAATAAAATAAAATAAAATCCACATTCCAGAGCCCAGCCCAGGCATCCTAAATCCAAAGCCCGGGAGGCAGGGCAGGGGAGTGCGCCTACCTATGTGTGCACATGCACACACACACTTAAAGTTTGGGGTCCGTGTTCTAATGAAGATGGCAAGTTGCTTTTCTCCTTTTTCAGTATTAAAGATTCCTGGTTAGCAGGTAGCCCAGCTCAAGACAGTTATGAGCCAGTCTCCCAACCTCATGAAAGCCTAAGTCAAAGTCGAAGGAGATTCTTCCACCGTCCCCAAATCTCAATGGGAACAACATGGCAGCTTGAGCCTCCTCAGCCTAAGCCGAGGCGCGCTTACCTTTCAAAGCTGCGCTCCGGGCTGCGGGGAGCCCACTGGCATACCATGTGCTTAGCGGGCGAGGGATCCCGGGTAAACACGCACACACTGCATATCCTCATCTACATGGAGAGCTTAAGAACACGCAGGGCCAGGACAGATATGGATGGCACGTGACTGAAGCCAGGAGAACGAGCTGGCAGGATGGAGCGAGGAGGACCGTTTTCGTTGCTCCTTTTATTACTAACGCCTTCACACACTGCTTGTCTTGAGTCTCGCCGTGTCACCCAGCCTGGCCGCGATGCACTGGGCTCAAGCTATCCTGTGCTCAGCTTTCCAGATACCTGGGACTACCTGCACATGCCCCCGACTCTGGTGTAGAAAGAGCGGTGCTGGGGGTTCAGACCAGGGTGCTGCACCTCTGTGACGACGTCCCCAGACCTTGGCGCTCATTCTAAGCCATGGCCACGCTAAGTTGCTGAGCCTGGCCTCAAACTTGTGATTCATCTGCCTCAGCCTCCTGTCACTCCTCCCTTGGGCTACTAGAAAGTTAAGATTACACAAAGAGTTTACCTATTTCAATTGGACAAAGCGGACCTAAAACTTGGTATACTTGATACTCAAAAGAGAAACTGATTAAATATTATTTCTTTTTGTCAAAGTCTTTATGTGAAGACCAAGCAGAAAAGTTTATGGAATATTTCCACTACCCAGACACAGAGGTGCATGCCTGCAGTCTCAGTGGATGGGAGGCTGAGACGGAGGATCGGGGATTTGAGGCCAACCTCTGCAATTTAGTAAGACCCTCAGCAACTTAGAGACCTTGTGTCAAAATAAAAAATAAAGCCAGGTATAGTGGCACTCATCTGTAATCCTAATAATTGGGAGGCTGAGACAAGAGGATCACAGGTTCAAGACAGCCTAAACAAGTAGTGAGACTCTCATCAATCTAGTGAGACTCTGTTTCAAAATAAAAATAAAAGGCCAGGCGTGTTGGTGCACGCTTGTAATCTCTGCGCTTGAGAAGCTGAGACAGGAGCACTGCACAGGTTCAAAGCCAGCCTCAGCTACTTAGTGAGGCTCTCAGCAACTTGTGAGACTCTGTTTCCAAATAAAGTATAAAATAGGGCTGGGGGTGTAGCCCAGAGGTAGAAAAGCCCCCTGGGTTCCACCCCCAGTACCACAAAAAATAAATAAATAAATAAATAAATATAAATAAAAATAAAACAGGTCAGAAGTATAGCTTGGAGGTAGAAAACAATGGGTTCAATCCCTAGTACTGAAAAAAAAATTCAAAGTCACCATTATTAATCAAACTATACCTGCAAGAAAAAGTATTTTAAGATGACTAAGCTGTTAAAACATCTATATTTTAGCCGGGTGTGGTGGTGCAAGCTTGTAATCCCAGTACTTGGAGGCTGAGACAGGAGGATCATGCAGGTTCAAAGCCAGCCTCAGCTACTTAGGCTTTTAGCAACTTAGTGAAACCCTGTTTCCTAATAAAATATATAAAAAAAGATGTCTGGCCGGGCGTGGTGGCACACACTTGTAATCCCAACCTTTGGGAGGCTGAGATCGGAGGATCGCAGTTCGCGGACAGCCTCAGCTACTTAGTGAGGCTCTCTGCAACACAGTGAGACCTGGTTTCAAAATAAAGGATAAAAAAATAGGCCAGGGGGTGTAGCTCGGAGGTCAAATGCCCCTGGGTTCCATCCCCAGACCCCCCCCCACCAAAAAAAGAGGTCTAGGAGTATAGACCGGAGGTAGAAGGCCCCTGGATTTCATCCCCAGCACCACAAAAAAAGAAGAAAAAAATCTATATTTTAAATATAGGAATATTTTCACATTAGCACTTTGATTCTGAAGTACTGGTAAGTGGGTATGGTACTTATCCAAGGCAGATCTTTAGCTTTTGTAAGCAGGGAAAGAGCAGTTGACTATCAAATTATACACCTTCTCATTAAATTTAAACACTACAGAGCCGGGCATGGTGGCGCACGCTTGTAATCCCAGCATTCAGGAGGCTGATAAGGCAGGATTGTGGTTCACAGCCTCAGCTACTTAGTGAGGTCCTTTGCAACTTAGTGAGGCCCTGTTTCAAATAAAGAATTTTAAAAAAATAGGTAAGAGGTGTAGCTCAGAGGTAGAATGCCTCTGGGTTCCATCCGCAAACCCCCCCCCCCCCACACACACACAAACCCACTACAGTAATGTCACCACCTAAGAGTTAAGAATGTTTTCAAAAAGTATAATTATGCAAACCACATGATTTACATTTCCAGTTTTAATGTTTTATATAATTAGGAAAATAAAATAAGCAAGTAATTGTTACTATTCACAAGAAAATCAGTATAAAAATGCTTGGTTTCATTTTCATTCAAGCTAAGAACTTTTTTTTTTAACAGTACTGGAGATTGAACCCAGGGGCATTCTACCTCCGAGCTACATCGCCCCCCAGCCCTTTTTATTCTTTATTTTGAATAGGGTCTCACTAAGTTGCGGAGGGCCTCACTAAGTAGCTGAGGCTAACCTCAAACCTGTGATCTTCCTCTCTCAATCTCCCAAGTGCTGAGATTACAAGCATGTGCCACCATGCCTGGCTATCTTTAATGTGTTGAGAAAAAGACAAGTTTGATCTACATATCTGTCTAGTCACCTCTACTTTCTCTTCTTCCAAGATATGATCTTACTAGACTTTGCATATAACCCTTCTCCCAGCAGAAGGCACAGGACAAAGGCAGTACTGGTGCTTTTACTGCTTAATAAACTCCGTCATCTTCCAGTCAGGTGTTAACCAGGTATGTTTATAACACTACTTCAGGGAGAACAGGTTAAAGTGTGTTTCACTTAAGCACAACATACTTTCCTATCTCTTTCAATATTTTCCAAACTTGAATTTACTTAACCCATTATGCTCTTAAATAAAGAAAAGACAATTCGGGTGTGGTGGCATACGTTAGTAATCCCAGTACTTGAGAGGATCACAGTTCGAGGCCAATCTCAGCAAGTAGTGAGACTTTCATCAACCTAGCAAGACCATTTCCAAATAAAAATAAAATGGGGCGGGAGGTGTAGCTTGGAGGTAGATCCCTGGGTTCAATCCCCAATATCTAAATAAGTAAATAAAATTAAAGCTTTCTCATTTCTCATCTAGAACATGTTTGCCAACTAACATTTAAAAAGGGAACTTGAAAGCCAGGCGTGGTGGCGCACGCTTGTAATCCCAGCATTCGGGAGGCTGAGACAGGAGGATCACAGTTTGTGGACAGCCTCAGCTACTTAGTGAGGCCCTGTGCAACTCAGTGAAGACCGTGTTTCAAAATATAGAATAAAAAAATAGGGCTGGGAGTGTACTAAGAGGTAAAAGGCCCCTGGGTTGCGAAGGAAGGAAGGAAGGAAGGAAGGAAGGAAGGAAGGAAGGAAGGAAGGAAGGAAGGAAGGAAGGAGCGAGCAAGCTTGGAAATAGCTCAGTACACCGAGCTAGTGCTGTTTTTAATATATAATGATGGTATTGCCTCTGGTTTTTAAAGTTCTTATCTTCTGGAGCTACACACTAAAGTATTTAGGGATATAATATACTTGCTGTCTTGAATTTGTTTTAAAACAATTGGGAAAAGCTGGGCATGGTGGTGCTCACATTCGGGAGGCTGGAGACGGAAGGATCGCAGTTCACAGACAGCCTCAGGTACTTAGTAAGCCCTTTGTGACTCAGTGAGACCCTGTTCCAAATTAAAAACAATAAAAAAAAAATAAAAATGAAACAGGGCTGGTGGTGTAGCTTGGAGGTAGAATGCTCCTGTGTTCAGTGGCCGGTACTAGAAAAAAACAAATTAAAAAGGAAGAGACGTAGCATTGGTATAAAGAGATAAAATGAAGGTAGTCACCAGGGATTCCTTTTTTTGTTAAGGTTGGGGGCAGCTAGCCATTCTACCCCCAAGGTATACCCCCAGCATTATTTTATTTTTAATTTGGAAACAGGGTCTCCTTGGCCATGAACCTTTGATCTCCTGTCTCAGCCTCCAAGTACTGAGATTACAGGCTTGCCCCATGCCCAGCCCAGTGTCACCAGCCAATTGGCATAGGGAGGTTTTTGGTTTTTTGTTTTCACAGTAAAAGGATTTAACCCATGTGTACCTCAATCACTGAACTCTATCTCCCCACCCTGTGCCCTTTTTTGCGGTACTGGGGATAGAACGGCATGGGGGGGGGTGATTCTACTTCCAAGCTACACCCTCAGCCCTATTTTTTATTCTTCATTTGGAAACAGGTTCTCATTAAGTTGTTGAGGGCCTTAGTAGCTGGGGCTGGCCTGAATCAGCAATCCTCCTGTCTCAGCCTCCCAAGTACTGGGATTACAAGTGTGCACCACCTGGCCTGAATCATGAAGTTTTAGGAGAAAAATATGATTGAATTTCATATTACTTTTTTTTGTGTGTGTGTGGTTTTGGGGATGGAACCCAGGGGCATTTGACGTCCGAGCTACACCCCCTGCCCCATTTTTTATTCTCTTAAAACAGGGTCTCACTAAGTAGCTGAGGCTGTCTGCAAACCATGATCCTCCGGTCTCAGCCTCCTGAATGCTGGGATTACAAGCGTGCGCCATCACACCCGGCTTAATTTCATATTACTTATAATTAAGCATCCTTAAGTACTTTGCACTCACATTAACTGCAATCACATGACCATTGTCTATACTGCAAAAATAACAAGACACTCCTCAGACAGTCCCAGCCCTCGTCCCTGCCTGGAAAAAGACAGCACATCTAGAATAGATTTCTTGTAATAACTAGAGTGACACCTCAAATACAGGCTATTCACAAAAATCTTATTTTATAGCTTAATGTGTATTAAATGAAATCATCTGTACTGTTCCTGTAACAAAAACTTTGGCTACATTAAGACAACTGTTCTGAGCAATTTGCATTTCTGCCCTTCACCCTTTTTTTTTTTTCTTTTTTGGTAGTACTGGAGATTTAACCCAGGGACATTCTACCTTTGAGCTACAACCCCCACCCTTTTTAAACCAGGGTCTCACTAAATTGTCGATGGCCTTTGCTAAATTGCTGAGGCTGATCTCAAACCTATAATCCTCCTGTCTCAGCCTCCCAACGGCTGGCATTACAGATACACACCGACTGAACCCAGCTCATTTATACCAATTCTGATGCAAAGGAAACACGCCAGAGATGAAAAGTTTCATTCTCCAGCAAACAGGACTAATGTCATCAACAACAACAACAACAAAAATTGGGGGGGGGTGTCTGGGGATGGAACCCAGGGGCATTTGACCTCAAAGATACAACCCCTGCCCTATTTTTTAATTCTTTATTTTGAAACAGGGCCTAAGTTGCTGAGGCTGTCTGCAAACCACAATCCTCTAGTCTCAGCCTCCCAAATGCTGAGATTACAAGCGTGCACCACCACACCTGGCTAACAACAAAATTTTAAATTTCATCAATATTAGAAGTAAAAATATCTGTAAGTAATCATTTATCCAGTGACTCCTAATGCACTACTGTAGGAGTAAAAACTGTACTAGGCCCTGGAAATACATAGGGTGTGTGTATGTGTGGTACTGGGGGTTGAACCCAGAGGGAATCTACTTCCAAGCTACAACCTAGCCCTTTTTATTTTTATTTTGCTTTGTTTTGAAACAAAGTCTTGCTATGTTGCTAAGGCCGGTCTTGAAACTGGTCCTCAGATGGTACATGCCTGTAATTCATTGCCTGGGAGGTAAGACAGGAGGATCCCAGGTTCAAGGACAGCCTCAACAATGTGACAACACTCTCAGCAACCTAGAGAGACTCTGTTTCAAAACAAAAATAAATAAATAAAATAAAATAGGGATGAGGGTATAAGCTCAGAGGTACAATGGCCCTGGGTTCAATCTCTAGTTACATTAAAAACAAACAAGATGCTCAGCCAGGCTTGGCGGCACGCGCCTGTAATCCCAGTAATTGGAAGGTTTAGAGAGAAGGATAAAAGACCATGCCCTATTTAAAAAGAAAACTGGAGCCGGGTGTGGTGGTGCACACTTGTAATCCCCCATCTTGGGAGGCGGAGACAGGAGGATCACACAGGTTCGAAGCCAGCCTCGTCTACTTAGTGAGCCTCTCAGCAACTTAGTGAGACCCAGTTTCCAAATAAAGATGAAAAAATAGGTCTAGGAGTATAGTCTGGAGGTAGAAAAGGCCCTGGAGGTAGAAAAGTACCATAAAAAAAAAAAAGGTAAAAAAGTAAACTGGTCGTGGTGGCACACACTTGTAATGCCAGCATTTAAGAAGCTAAGACAGGAGGATTGAAATTTGTGGACAGCCTCAGCTACTTAGTGAGGCCCTTTGCAACTCAGTGAGACCCTGTTTAAAAACAAAGAGTAAAAAATAGGGCTGGGAGTGTTAGCTTGGAGGTAGAATGCCCCTGGGTTCCATGCCCAGTACCGAAAAAAAAAAAAGTAATAAAGGGCTGGGGGTGTAGCTCAGAGGTAGAATGTCCCTGAGATCAATCTCCAGTGTGTACACACACACACACACACACACACACACACACACACACACACACACACACACGTTCCCTAGCACTGGTAAATCTTTTGGTTTGTTTTGTTGTTTTTTGTTTTTATGTAGTACTGGTGATTGAACCCAGGGGCATTCTACCTCCAAGCTACAACCCCAGTTCTATTTTTTTTTTTTTTAATATTCTTATTTTGAAACAAGGTCTCACTGAGTTGCAAAGGGCCTTACTAAGTAGCTGAGGCTGTCCACAAACCGCAATCCTCCCGTTTCAGCCTCCCAAATGCTAGGATTACAAGCGTGCGCCACCATGCCCCGCACCCAGCCCTATTTTTATTCATTATGTTGAAACAGGGTCTCACTGAGTTACAAAGGGCCTAAGTAGCTTAGGCTGGCTGTGAACCGGGTCGTCCTGTCTCAGCCTCCCAAATGCTGGGATTACTAGCCTGCATCACCACGCCCGCACACTGATAAATCATTTTGAGGGCTCTACCAGTTGATTTTTTTTCTTTCTTTTTTTTTCTTTTGGCAGACCTGAAGATGGAACACGGTCCAGTCTATCTCCAAGCTATACCACCAGCCCTATTTTTTATTCCTTATTTTGAAACAGAGTCTCACTGAGTGTTGGAGGACCTCAGTAAGCAGCCAAGGCTGATTGTGAACCTGCGATCCTCCTATTTTGGCCCCACAAGTACTAGGATTACAAGTATGTATCACCATGCCTAGCTCTCCACCAGCTTTTAATTGTTAGATTAATAAAATAATCTTAAGAGCTAGGCACAGTGATGCACACCTATAAACCCAGTATTTGGGAGGTTGAGACAAGAAAATTGCAGGTTTGAGACCAGCCTTAGCAACCGAAACTCTATTTCAAAATAAAAAGGGCTGGGGTATAGCTCAGAGGTAGAGAGCCCCTGGGTTTAACCCCCAGTTTCATAAACACAGCATTAGATTGTCTTTCAGTTAAATAAGTTTTACAGTAACCTAGGTATGCAGTGTATTATCCTTTAAAATTTAGTAACTATGTCACACACTATTTAAGAAAATATTACAAACAGGGCACAGTACGTGGGAGGCTGAGGCAGGAGCATCACAAATTTAGCTAGCCTCAGTAACTTAGTGAGACCCTGTTTTAAAATAAAGAATAAAAATAGGGGAAGGGGTATAGCTCAGAGGTGTGCCCCAGACCACACTAAATAAATAAGTAAATAAGTAAATAAGTAAATAAATAAATTTAAGATGCCTCCTGACAAGCATAGAGGCACACCCCTGCAATCCCACATATTTAGAGGCTGAGGCGTAAGGACTGCAGGTTTAAGGCCAGCATGAGCAACTTAGTGAGACCCTGTGTCAAAAAAAATAAAAAATAAAAATAGGGCCAGGTGTGGTGGCTCATTCTTTTAATCCCAGTACTTAGGTGGCTGAGACAGGCGGATCACAGGTTCTCAGCCAGCCCCAGCTACTTAGGGAGACCCTCCACAATTTAGTGAGACCCTATTTCAAAATAAAGAAAGAAGAAAAAAAAAGGCTGGGAGTGCAGTGTGTAGCTCAGAAGTAGGATGGCCTCTCGGTTCAATAACCAGTTTAAAAAAAAAAATAACTATGCCTCCTATCATGACAATCTGGGACACAGCTAAGCACTGTGATTATATGCAAAGGCACACTTCCTATTAACATCCTTAAACCTTCAAGCCCATAAAGGATACATTCTATCAAAGGAAGAACTCTGCCTCCTGTTCAACACTGATGTAATTGGACAAAATGTTTAACATAAACCTAGAATTGGGGGCGAGGCAGGCACCAAGAACCAAAGTTCCAATAAATGACTCTCCCTTGCACAGCGGCCTGCCCCTCAACAGTCTCCATAGCAGATCTACCAGCCCTCAGACTTTTTTTTTTTTTTTGGTGGAAACAGAGGCTTTCTACCTCCGGGCTATACTCCCAGACCTATTTTATATTTTATTTGGAAACAGGGTCTCACTAAGTTGCTGAGAGCCTAAATAGCTGAGGCTGGCTTCGAACCTGTGTGATCCTCCTGCTTCAGCCTCCCAAGATGGGGGATTGCAAGCGTGCGCCACCATGGCCAGCTCTGACTTTCTATAACAAGACACCAACGGTTTAAAATGGTCCTCTCCTCTGCCAAATGGTTTGCCCCTTTTGAAAGCTTTACAATTAGAAAATAGATCATAAACTAAATTTCTCATTAACAATCTATATAGGCATTAAACTTTAGTGGGCTGGGCTTCAGACTTTAACACCCTGTAAAAATGTTGAACTAAAAGTTTTGGAAATGAATACAACTTAAGAATTTGTGAAATGGCCAACCACTTTAATAATTGCCTAAAGACTAATTTGTAGAAACAAATGCAAAATGTATACTATCAGAACAGACTGTCCACAGGGAACAGCTCTCTCCCTCAAGCCTCCAATACACCCCTAGCCACCAGCCATCTGTCCAAATAGGTCATTTTTATTTTTAGACAGCTTTATAAGAGCTGGAGAAGGGCCAAAGCCAAAATTGTAACATTTTTCCTAAGAAGTCCTGTATCAATACATATACACTTAAATATAGTTTACTGTTAACTAAAATGTGAGCATTTCTTAAATTTAAGAGTATAAGAGCTGGGCGTGGTGGCGCACGCTTGTAATCCCAGCATTCGGGAGGCTGACACTAGAGGATCGCGGTTCGCAGACATCCTCAGCTACTTAGTGAGGTCCTCTGCAACTTAGTGAGACCGTTTCAAATTAAAGAATTAAAAACTAGGGCAGGGTGTGTAGCTCGGAGGTCGAATGCTCTGGGTTTCACCCCCAGACCCGCAAAAAAAAAAAAAAAAAAAAAAAGTATAAGCCAGACATGGAGGTGCACGCTGGGAATGCCAGGACTCCGGAGGCTGATACAGGAGAACGGCAGGCTCAAGAGCAGCCTCAGCAAGGAGTGAAATTCATCAGCCTAGTGAGAACCTGGTAGAAGGTCCCCAGGTTCAATTCCCAGTACAAATATAAACAAATAAATAAATAAAAGAATCATTTAAGAGCATTTAGAATTTTAAATTCCTTCATAAATTTATCTGTTGGACATTATTTCTTACTCTTAAGTTTAGAATTTTAGGCATTTGGGGACTTGGGAAGGTTTTATTTGCGGTACTGGGGATGGAACCCAGGAGCAATCTACCTCCGAGCTACATCCCAGCCCTATTTTTGATTCTTTCTTTTTAAACAGGGTCTCACTGAGTTGCAAAAAGCCTCACTAAACAGCGGAGGCTGTCCACGAATCTCCCAAATGCTGGGATTATAAGCGTGCGCCACCATGCCCGCTTGGGAAGATTTTAAATAAAGTAGATAACTAAGAAATGAGTTACAGGAGCTGGAGATACAGCTCAGGGGTAGAGCATTTGGCCTCATGTTCAGAAGGCATAGTCCCACCTCCACAGTTTGCAGCACAGTATAAACAGAAAAAGCAACCAAAAAACTATTTCTTGGTATACCTTTTTTTATGTGTTTGGTACTGGGAATTGAGCCCAGGGGTGTCCTACCTCTGAGTTACACCTCCAGCTCTCTTTTATTCTTTATTTGGAATGGCGTCTCACTAAGTTTATATAGCCTCACAATTGGCTGAGTCTGGCTGAGAACACGTGGTCCTCCTGTGTCACCTTCCAAGTACTTAGGATTACAAGTGTGTGCCACCATGCCCACCTTTGTATATATGTTTTTTACTTTATTAAAATTTTTATTTTTAGTTCATTAAATTTACTCATAAAATGTAAATAAATGAGTAAAGATTTACTCATTAAATTTACTCAATAAAATAATCATTCTTAAAATGTACAATTTTAGCCGGGCGTGGTAGCACATGCTTGTAATCCCAGCATTCGGGCGGCTGAGACCAGACCGGAGGATCACAGTTTGCAGACAGCCTCAGCTATTTAATGAGGCCCTCTGCAACTCAGTGAGATGCTATTTCAAAATAATGAATAAAAAAAAAAACAGGGCAGGAGGTGTAACTCAGAGGTTGAATACTTCTAGGTTCTATCCCCAGACCTACAAAAAAAAAAAAGTACAATTTCTCTTTTTAACAAAGTATAAAAGACATTAAAAACTACGAAAGAGAATATTTGACATTTACAATTAAAAATCAAATTAGAGCCGGGCGTGGTGGCGCTCGCTTGTAATCCCTGCACTTGGGAGGCAGAGACAAGAGGATCACACAAGTTCGAAGCCAGCCTCAGCTACTTAGTGAGGCTCTCAGCAACTTAGTGAGACCCTGTTTCCAAATAAAATATAAAAAAGGTCTGAGAGCATAGCCCGGAGGTAGAAAGCCTCTGGGTTCCACCCCCAGTACCACAAAAAAAAAAAAAAAAAAAAAAAAAAAAAAAAAAAAAAAAAAAAATCAAATTAGCAGTATATTTGGCATGTCTTTTTAAAAGGCTGTAAATTCAGTATATATATATGGGGTTTTTTTTGGTGGGGGGGAACAGGGTCTCTTAAGCCAACAAGGCTGGCTTCGAACCTGCATGATACTCCCGTCTCTGCCTCCCAAACACGAGGATTACAAGTGTGCGCTACCATGCCCGGATTTTTTAAATGACTTACACTATCAAAAATTAAGTACTCAGCCGGGTGTGGTGGCACACGCTTATAATCCCAGAACTTGGGAGGCTGAGACAGGAGGATTGCACAGGTTTGAAGCCAACCTCAGCTACTTAGTGAGGCTTTCAGCAACTTAGCGAGACCGTTTCCAAATAAAATATAAAAAATAGGTCTGGGAGTATAGCCAGGAGGTAGAAAAGCCCCTGGGTTCCACCCCCAGTAGCACAAAAAAAAAAAAAAAAAAAAAAAGGATTAAACACTTGAACTCTAGCTAAATAATGAACATGTTTTTATTTCTCCCATAACTTTAAAATATCTGTGACTCAGCCAGTCTTTGCTTCCAGGTAACTTCTTGATTGGGCCTGCCTCAATTCCAGCATCTACCTTCTTATCACTCTTCCTATAAAATCACACAGGGACAAGAATGTGAACCTAGTCACGCACACTGAAGTAAGTTCACCATGACTGTGGCCCAGGTGCCAACAACCACCCCTCGAACCAAGGAGAGCAGCTAGCTCAGTCGCACACATAGGCAATATTTTTTAATTAATATAATGTTTAAAAATGCAAGTAATTTACATTATGCACCATTAAATTACTACCTGTAAGCTAGGCATGGTGGTGTATGACTGTAATCACAGTACTTGGGAGCCTTAGACAGGAGGATGGCAGGTATGAGGACAACCTCAGCAATTTAGTAAGACCTTCAGCATCTTAGTGAAAGCCTGTTTCAAACTAAAATATCAAACAGGGCTGAGAGTAGCTCAGAGGTAGAACACCCCTGGGTTCAATCCCTAGTAGCAAACACACACACAATTAGTACCTGTAATTCTGTTACAAGATATTTAATTACATTTAATTGTATTTTATTTAATAACTATTAGTTTAACAAGTCTATAAATTTAGAACCAGTCAGACTGATGTGCAGTAAACATTTGACTTCCACCTGAAATTAAAACACACAGTACTCTATCAGCTTAAAAGTAATTAGAGAGAGCCCAGCCTGGTGACGCACGCCTGTAATCTCAGTACTTGGGAGACTGAGAAGGGAAGATCAAGCAGGTTTGAAACCCCCCTCAGCTACTTAGCTAGGCTCTGAACAAGTTAGTGAGACTCTATTTCCAGATAAAAATATATGTCTTGAGAGTGTAGCCCAGAGGTAGAAAGCCTCTAGGTTTCATCCCCAATACAGAAAAAAAAGTATTGCAGAAAGCCAGACGTGGTGGCCCACTCTTGTAATTAATCCCAGTAGTTGGAGGCTGAGACAGGAGGATCCGGGTTTGTGGCCAGCCTCTGGTACTTAGTGAGGCCCTCCACGACTGTTTCAAAATTAAAAAAAAAAATCAGGCTGGAGGTGTAACCCAGAGGTAGAATCCCCCTGGGTTCAATACCCAGCACCCCCCAAAAAAATGTATGCCCCCCCAAAAAAATGAGTCAGATGTGGTGTTGTATGGGTGTAATCCTAGTACTTAGGAGGCTGAGAAAGGAGGATCAAAGGTTTGTGGCTAGCATCAGCTACTTATTGAGTCTGTCGGCAACATAGCGAGATCTGTTTCAAAATAAAAAATAAAAATAGGGCTGGGAGTATAGCTAGGAGGTAGGATGCCTCTAGGTTCAATCCCCAGTACCACAAAAAGTAAATAAGCAAAGGACAAGCCAGGCATGGTGGCACCTATGATCCCAGCAGCTAGGAGGCATTGCAGGTTTGCAGCCAGCCTCGGTTACTTATGCCCTCCGCAACTTAGTGAGGCGTTTCGAAATAAAAGAATTTGCCAGGCGTGGTGGCTCACACTTGAAGTCCCAGCATTCAGGAGACTGAGAAAGGAAGATCGTGGTTTGCAGCCAGCCTCAGCTACCTAGTGAGGCCCTTTCAACTCAGTGAGACCCTGTTTCAAAGTAAAAAATAAAAAATCAGGCTGGGGTGTAGCTTGGATGTAGAATGCCCCTGGGGTTCAATACCCAGTATTGGAAGGAAAAAAAAAAGTTTTCTAAAAAGTATACATTCAAGCTGGGTATGGTGGTGCATGCTTGTAATCCCAGTACTTGGGAGGATGACCTGAGACAAGAGGATCGCAGGTTCGAGGCTGAAGGACACCCTCAGCTACTTAGTGAGGCTCAGTAACCTAGTGAGACACTGTTTCTAAATAAGAAATAAAACCAAGCTAGGAATGTAGCTCAGAGATAGAATGCCTCTGGCTTCAATTCCCAATGCCTAAAATAAAACCAAGGATAAGCAAAGATTTCATGTAGTATTACAGACATTATCATAATCATCTTTCCATCTGTGTTGAATCACTGCCTTCAGCACACTACCACCATGCTAAAACACCACTAACCTTAAAAACCAACACTTCCAGTACTGAAAAAAAAACCATACTTTTTTTTTTTTTTTTTTTTTTGGTACTGTGGTTAAACACAGGGGCATTCTACCTCTGAGCTACATCCCCCAGCCCTTTTTACTTTTTATTTGGAAACAGGGTCTCCACAGTGGTTAGGGTGGCCATGAATCTG
This sequence comes from Muscardinus avellanarius, assembly GCF_963383645.1. Taxonomy (NCBI): domain Eukaryota; kingdom Metazoa; phylum Chordata; class Mammalia; order Rodentia; family Gliridae; genus Muscardinus; species Muscardinus avellanarius. The sequence continues at coordinate 27,887,148 of NC_137795.1, read as the reverse complement.
CAATCCTCCTGTACTAGGATTACAGGCTCTGAAGTACTAGGACTACAGGCCTGTGCCACCACGCTTAGGAAAAAAAAACCCTACACTTTTAACATCCTGAGCAAAATAATAATTATAGTAACACGTTGTAATCTATGAAATAAGGGTCCTTAAACCCATATCAACGTAAACAAATAAGTGGGGTAGGAGGGAAATCTCAGAGTAAAATTCCAAATATAAAATGTAGAATAAATATAATTACCACCTAAAAGCCACTACAGTAGTAACACTTTTAAAAATCATCAAGGAGCCTGGCATGGCTGCGCACACTGTGATCCCAGCATTTGGGAGGCTGAGACCAGAGGATCGTGGTTCACGAACAGCCTCAGCTACTTAGTGAGGCCCTCTGCAATTCAGTGAGACCCTGTCTCAAAATAAAGAATAAAAAAATATGGCAGGGAGTGTAGCTCGGAGGTAGAATGCCCCAGGGTTCCATCCCCAGACCCAGAAAAAAAAATCATCAATGAATATTAAAATTAGAGAAAATAATATAAGCAACAGGACCTTTATACCATCTCAAAACCTCTACCCACAAGGTTCTTATTGAAAAAGAAAAACAGTAACTTTTCTCTGGAGAAGCTGGACAGACACTACCTTAACCACATTTACCTGTGTTATCACCAACACTAGAACAAAATCAACAACGCATCCCTGAAGAAAATAGACACCAAACACTATCAAAAACACCTAACTCTGCCAGGCATGGTGGCGCACGCTTGTAATCCCTGCGCTTGGGAGGCGGAGACAGGAGGATCGCCCGGGTTCGAAGCCAGCCTTGCTGGCCTAAGAGACCCTGTTTCCAAATAAAAACATAAAATAGGTCTGGGAATGTAGCCCGGAAGGGTTTCCAGAAACCCCAGTACCACTGAAAAAAAGAAACCCCAATAACACCAAAAAAACAAAACAAAACAAAAAACATCTAACTCCTGGTCTGGAGATACAGCTCAGTGGTAGATATAGCCTAGCATGGGTGAGGCCTTGGGTTTGAGTTCCAGCATGGTGGGGGAGGGCAGACAAAAATACATAGCCTATTTCTAACTGGAGACATCAGACAAATCCACACCAAGGGACATTTTTTCAAAATAACCAGTATTGTATTCCTGAAAAACATGAAGGTCATAAAACACTAATGAGGCCGGGCATGGTGGCACACAAGCACAATGGCAAAGGCTTGTAATCCCTGCGCTTGGGAGGCAGGAGGATCACAGTTCACAGAAAGCCTCAGCTACTTAGTGAGGCCCTGTGCAACTCAATGAGACTCTATTTCAAAGAAAGATTTTTTTAAATGGGGCTGGGGGTGTGACTTGGGGAGGTACAATGCCCCTGGGTTCCATCCCCAGTACAGGAAAAAAAAAAAAAAAAAAAAAAAAAAAACCCACAAATGAAGACTAAGGAACTGGCCCAAGTTAAGAAACCAAAGATCCAGATGCAGTGGTTCAAACTAGTACTTGGGTGGATGAGGTTGAATCAAAATAAAAAATAAAAAGGGCTAAAGTATATTCAAAGGTAGAATACTCCTGGGTTTAATCCCAAGTACCAAGAAAAAAGAACTTACATAAATACATACATATAATGTGGGTATGTATGTGTTACATAACTGAGATGCTTTTTCAGTACTGGGGATAGAACCCAGGGGGCATTGTACCTCCAAGCTACACCCCAGCCCTATTTTATAACATTTTCATTTTTGAAACAGGGTCTCATTGAGTTGCAAAGGGCTTTGCTAAGAAGCTGAGGCTGTCCGTAAGGCTTCCAAAATGCTGACCCAAGTATGCATTTTATACCTATACTACATCTCAACTGGACTACCCACATTTCAATTGACCAGTAGCAACATGTGGCCTAGTCTGCAAATTGTCCCACAGCCTCTTTTATGATTCTACGCTTCATAAGAGCAGTATTCTTGTCTTCTGCTCCAATTTGCTTCCCAAACACCAAAGCAGTATGTTGTAACATGTAGATACTCAAAAGAAAAAAAATTTTTTTGGTGGTACTGGGGATGAGACCCAGGGGCATTCTAACTCAGAGCTACACCCCCAGCCCTATTTTTTATTCTGTATTTTAGACAAAGAGGGTCTCACTGAGTTGCAAAGGGCCTCACTAAGTAGCCGAGGCTGTCCACGAATCCTGATCCTCCTGTCTCAGCCTCCCAAATGCTGGGATCACAAGTGTGCACCACCACGCCCGGCTTCAGATTTGTTTGAGTGAGTGATTTAAAAACTACTAAGAGCCAGGTGTGGTGGTGCACACTTGTAATCCCAGCATTTGGGAAGCTGAGACTGGAAGATCACAGTTTGCGGACAGCCTCAGCTACTTAGTGAGGCTCTCCGCAATTTAGTGAAAGCCTGTTTCAAAATAAAGAATAAAAACCAGGGCATAGGGGTACAATTTGGAGGTCGAATGCCACTGGATTCCATTCCCAGACACCCCCCCAAAAAAAGAACTACTAAGAGAGCCAGGCGTGGTGGTGCGCACCCTGTATGTAATCCCCGCACTTGGGAGGCTGAGACAGGAAGACTACACAGACTCAAAGCCAGCCTAAGCTACTGAGTGAGGCTCTCAGCAACTTAGTGAGACCCTATTTCCAAATAAAGTACAAAGCAGGTATGAGAGTATAGCCCGGAGTAGAAAAGCCCCCTGGGTTCCACCCCCAGTACCACAAGAGAATTAAAAAAAATATTTAAAAATAAAAAATAATAATAGCAAGTTCCCAAATTTTGTGTATCTACAAAAAGATACACAGAGCCAGGGATGGTAGCATCTCCCTATAATCCCAGCATTTAGGAGGCTGAGCCAGAAGAATCACAGGTTCAAGGTCAGCCTCAGTTACTTGGAGAGACCCACTTAGGAGACCATGTTTCAGAGTAAAAGATAAAATCCCTGCGCTTAGGAGGCTGAGATAGGAGGATCACACAGGTTCAAAGCCAGTCTCAGCTACTTAGTGAGGCTCTCAGCAACTTAGCAAGATCTTGTTTCCAAATAAAATATAAAATAGGTCTGGGAGTGTAGCCTGGAGGTAGAAGGCCCCTGGGTTCCATCCCCAGTGCCACCAAAAAATAAAATAAAAGATAAAAAGGGCTAGGGATGCGGTCTAGAGATAGAATGTCCCTAAATTTGATCCCCAGAACATCCATATGTGTGCACATACACACACACACACACGATCTACAGAGGGGAAAAAGGTAAGTGCCAAATACCACGAAATGTCACTATTATATTATACTTTTGGGGGGCAAGAGGAGAGGAGTAACTGGAGATTACTGGAGATTGATCCCAGAGGCATTCTACCTCCAAACTACTCCCCCATCTCATATTATTTTTTGTGGTGAAACAGATCTTCACCATGTTGCTGAGGCTGGCCATGAACCTGTAATCCTGTCTCAGCCTCCCATGTACTGGTAGTACACATCACCATGCCTGGCTTTCCTTAACTATTTCAAGAGAGAGAGGGGGGGGGGGAGAGACACAGAGAGGGGGAGAGAGGGGGAGGGAGGGAGGGAGGGAGGGAGGGAGGGAGGGAGGGAGGGAGAGAGAGAGAGAGAGAGAGAGAGAGAGAGTGTGTGTGTGTGTGTGTTTTGCTAGAGATTGAACTCAGGGGCATTTGACATATTAGCTATACCCCCAGAGCTATTTTTATTTTGAAACAGGGTCTCCCTAAGATTGCCAAGTTTCTCACTAATTGCTGAGGCTGTTCTTGAACCTGCACTCCTTCTGTCTCAGCTTCCCAAATACTGGGATTACAAGTGTGTGCCACCACACCTGTAATCCCAGCATTTGGGAGGCAGAGACAGGAGGATCGCGGTTCGTGGACAGCCTCAGCTACTTAGTGAGGCCCTTTGCAGCTCAGTGAGACCCAGTTTCAAAATAAAGAATAAAAAATAGGACTGGGGTGTCGCTTGGAGGTAGAAGGCTCCTGGGTTCAATCCTCAATACCGCAAAAAAAAAAAAAAAAAAAAAAATGTCCTTGATAGCTGGGCATGGTGAGGATCACAGGTTTGAGGCCAGTCTCAACAACTTAGTAAGGCCCTCTGAGGGTCTTAGCGAGACCCTGCTGTTTCCAAATAAAAAGTAAAATAGGGCTGGGAGTGTAGCTCAGAAGCAGAACACCCCTAGGTTCAACCCCCAGCACCACACACACATATTAAAAAAATAATGGTGGGGATGTAGCTCAGTGATAAAAGTTTATGCTTGGCATGTTTAAGACCCTGGGTTCACGCCCCAGCACAAAAATAATTAATTAATTAATTAGTACTAAATGCAAAAAGCCAGGCATGGTTGTGTGTAATCCCAGTGCTTGGGAGGCTGAGACAGGATGATCGCACAGGTTCAAAGCCAGCCTCAGCTACTTAGTGAGGCTCTCAGCAACTTACTGAGACCCTGTTTCCAAATAAAGTAGGCCTGGGAGTAAAGCCTGGAGGTAGAAAAGCCCCTGGGTTCCCCAGTACCACTAAATAAATAAATAAGTATCCATGTTGAGACAATAAAAAATAATAAAATTTTAGCCGGGCGTGGCGGCACACACTTGTAATCCCAGCATTCAGGAGGCTGAGACCAGACGATCGCGGTTCGCAGACAGCCTCAGTTACTTAGTGAGGCCCTCTGTAACTGAGACCCTGTTTCAAAATAAAGAATAAAAAATAGGGTAGGAGGTGTAGCTCAGAAGTCGAATGCCCCTGGGTTCCATCCCCAGACCCGAAAAAAAAAAAATTATATATATATATATATATATAAAATTTTATTCATAATCTGAACTCTTGACTATCCATAAGTGGAAAAGAAAGCACACGTAAGCACGTCTGCTCCCCATTCCACGTCTGGAGAAGCGCACTGAGCAGCTGGAGAGGGGCTAGAAGCATGGCCACTTCCTCGGAAGGCGTCACAGCTACCTTAGCTTCCTGGGCTTGACGATCCGCCTAGCAGGCATCTCTCAAAGAGAGACAAGGTGAGACCGTCATTTAAAAAGTAGTTTCGCCTGGAGACTTTGTTACCAAATGACTAAATTTGAGCTTCTAAGTAAAAACTAGAATTTGGGGAAACTTATCCACCATGAGTTTTGACAGCTCCATGTACAAGGGAAACCAATGGAATTCAGCAGCACAAAAATCTCAGATACAATTTTGTATTTCATGTGCAAGTAACTTTTTAAAACCTCCCTCTTGTTAATTTTTGAATAACCACAATTACCTAAAAAATAAAAGGTATTCTTTCCTTTTCTAGCATCTGTGGGAGGCTTAATGTTCTCATATTCTTCAGTCAAAACGAGAATATTAGCCGGGCATGGTGGCGCACGCTTGTAATCCCCGCGCTTGGGAGGCAGAGACAGGAGGATCGCGCAGGTTCGAAGCTAGCCGCGCGCGCTGGCTTAGGAGACCCTGTTTCCAAATAAAAATGTAAAAATAGGTCTGGGAGTGTAGCCCAGAGATAGAAGGGCTTCCAGGAACCCCAGTACCACCAAAAAAAAAAAAAAAAAAAAAAAAAAAAAAACCGAGAGTATTACAACCCACTGGGCACTCATCTGGATGCTCATAACTTTCTGATCTTTGGCTATATTTACAAACATATGTACATAAAGTCTGTTCTCAAGTATCTGCCTTGTAAATACATTCCATAACTTGATTGTCAATTTGTTCTTTCCATGTCAGCTCATAAAAGTCCCTATCAGTCTTTATAACTGTTATAAAATACACCACAGGACATTTGGTTAGAACATGGTACGTTTTCTTTTGATGGACACTTAGGTTATTTCTAGTTTTTATAACTATTAAAAAAATACTGAAAATACTTAAGTTTTTGCCAATTATTTTTAACAGAATAGTACAAGTGAAATGAATAGCAGATAGAAAAGCCTTAGTGTTATAGATGTTGCTTAGTGGTAGATCCTAGCATGCACATGGCACTGGGTTCAATCCCCAGGACTGCCAAGAGAAAACTAAACAGAAGAAAAAAAGATACTAAACATAACTAAGCTGAGCATGATGGTACACGCTTCTAATCCCAGTTCTTGCTATCCCAGGATAGCAGGTTTGAGGACAGCCTCACCAAGTAATGAGACTCTCAGCAACCTAGAGAGACCCTGTTCCCAAATAAGAAATAAAATCGGGTTGGGGGTGTAGCTCGAAGGCAGAATGCCTCTGGATCCAATTCCCCAGTATCACAGAAAAAGAAAAGGAAGAAGAAAGTAGAAAGGATGTTAGTTTGAGATTGTCTGTGTAATACCTGTTACGGTGTGATAAAACCTCAACATTCTGTGTTTATGAATCCCTACTCCTTTTTTGCTGTGGTTTTCTGAGGTGCTAATAATCAAAACCAGGGCCTGATGCACGCTAGGCAGGTCTACATCCCCAGCTTCTCCCCAAAGACCTTTATTTTACCAAGTTCTTGATGATCTGGAGCTGTTTTTATAACATTGCTGATCAAAACTATACTACAGCCGGGCGTGGTGGCGCACACTTGTAATCCGCGCACTTGGGAGGCGGAGACAGGAGGACCGTGCAGGTTTGAAGCCAGCCGCACTGGCTTAAGAGACCCTGTTTCCAAATAAAAAAGTATAAAATAGGTCTGAGAGTGTAGCCCAAAGGTAGATGAGTTTCCAGGAACCCCAGTACCACAAAAAAAAAAAAAAAAAAAAAAAAAAACTATACTACAGAAGCCAGGCATAGTAGCACACGCTTGTAATCCCTGTCCTTGGGAGGCTGAGACAGGAGGATCGCACGGGTTCGAAGCCAGCCTTAGCTACTTAGTGAGGCTCTCAGCAACTTAGTGAGACCCTGTTTCCAAATAAAATATAAAATAGGTCTGGGAGTATAGCCCGGAAGTAGAAAAGCCCCTGGTTCCACCCCCAGTACCATCAAAAAACAAAACAAAATTAAAAAAAAACAAACTATACTACAGGCTACACAGAACCATGAGGACTGTTTTCTAGAAATCTTGAAAGGCATTCACATTGTAAAGCCTCACCGATAGTGGAGTATTCCACATTTCACAAAAATGAAAAATCCCAAATGTTATGAAATCCAAATCCTTTTAAAATGCTGACGTGGCAATTCAAAGAGGTTTGAATTTTGAAGTATTTTTAATTTTCAGATTATGATACTCAACACATCAAGTCCATACAAATATTCCACAATCAAAAACACTCCAAAATCTGAAACACCTCTGATCCCATTCACCTCGGATAAGGAATACTCAACCTGCACTGCCAAATGACATCTATGCCAAGACATCTTTGCCAATTTACTCTATATGAGTTTCCATTACCCCGCCCTCTTGCCAAAAACAGTATTATCAGTCTTACTCATTTCTTCCCAACCTGATAGACAAAAAAAATGCCAACATAATTGCATTTCCACCGGGCGTGATGGTGCACTCTTGTAATCCCAGCATTCGGGAGGCTAAAACAGGAGGATCGTGGTTCTAGGACAGCCTCAACTACTTAGTGAGGCCCTTTGCAACTAAGTGAGACCGTTTCAAAATTAAGAATAAAAACTAGGGCTGGGGGTGTGCTAAGAGGTAGAATGTCCCTGGGTTTCATCCCCAGTACCAAAAAAATTGCATTTCTTTAATAACTCGAAAGACTGGACATCTTTTTCACACAGACTGGCTTTTCGGATATGCTCAACTGCCACTTCTTATCCTTTGTCCATTTTGTACTGTATCTACTTCTTTGAAATTAGCAAGAATTCTTTATCTTCCTAACCTTTCATTTCTTTCAAGGATGATCTCTTAAGATTACTTCACAACCAAACTATGGGGATTTGAAGACGTATGTATCTAGTCAGACTTGGCGATACATGCCTCTAATTCCAGTACTTGGGAAGCTGAGGGTCTATTTCCAAATAAAAAATAAAGAACTGAGAATATAGTTCAAGGATAGAATGTGCCAGGTTCAATCCTCAGTACTGTGTGTGTGTGGGGGGGGGGGCTTACTCATCAAAATATAAAGTACAAATTCTTGTCAGAGGTAGTGGCATATGCTTGTAATCCCAGTACCTGGGAGGCTGAAGACAGGAGGACTGCAAGTTTGCTGCAGCCGCAACAATTGGTGAGTCCCTCTGAAACTTAGTGAGACCCTGTTTCAAAATCAAAATTAAATAGGGCTGCAGAGGCAGAATATCCCTGGGTTCGATCCCCAGAACCACACACAAAAAAAAAGTACACATTTTTATCTTGGTCCATGATTCATTCTACATTCATGTGAACCATTTCTATGTATGTGTGCACATAAGACATAAACCATGGCTTGTGTAAGAACCCAGCCCTCATCTGTCATTTCCACATGGCATTATTACTGAGACAATACCACTTTGGGTCATATAATCCGCTAAGTCCTTGACAAATATTATCGTTTACTTGCCAACAACTCTATGCAATAAGTTTTATTTCCCTATTTACAGATTTAAAAGTAAATAAGCAAAACTGAGAGGTTCAGGGAGTTTAATCAGTTTGCCAAAGATCACAGAGCTAAGCAATGATTCCAACCAACATCTATGTGGCTCCAGGCAAGATGCCACTGGCTCTCCACTACTGCGCTAGGCTGCTGCCCAAAACTTCAGTTGGTTGAGATATGTCCCCCCACCTTTTTTTTTTTTTTTTTTTGGTGGTATGGGGGATGGAACCCCCTGGGTTAGAAAGCCCCTGGGTTCCACCCCCAGTACCACACACACACACAAAAAAAAAAAAAAAAAAAAAAAAAACCAAGGGCATTCTACCTCTGAACTATACCCTCATTCATTTTTTTTTTTTTTCTTGTGGTACTGGAGATTAAACCCAGAGACATTCTACCTCCATGCAAACCCTCTAGCCCTATTTTCTTTTCTTCTTCTTCTTCTTTGTTGTTGTTGGTTTTTTTTTTTTTTTTTTTTTTGTGGTACTGCGGGTGGAACCCAGGGACTTTCTAACTCTGGGCTACACTCCCAGACTTACTTTTAATTCTTTATTTGGAAACAGGGTCTAAGTTGCTGAGAGCCTCACTCAGTAGCTGAGGCTGGCTTCAAACCTGTGTGATCCTCCTTTCTCAACCTCCCAAGCGTGGGGATTACAAGTGTGTGCCACCACACCCAGCTTATTTTCATTTTTTAAAACAACGTTTCACTAGGTTGCTGAGGGTTTCACTACTTGCTGAGGCTGTCTGTGAACCTGTGATCTGTCTCAGCCTCCCAAGTACTGGGATTACAAGCATGTGCCACCATGCCCGGCCTATGTTTTGTTTTGAAACAGGGTCCCACTATGTTGCTAAGGTCCTTGCAAATTGCTAACACTGGCCTCAAACCTGCTACCCTCCTATCTCAACTTCACAAGTACTGGGATTACAGGCACATGCCACCACCCCTGGCTATAGCTAACCTTATTAACATGAGTTCAGCCAAACTTGTGACAGGTTTCTAGTTCATAATTTACCCTAATTACCTTGTCAAAGGGTACCCCAAGAACACCTCTGAGCTCCCAGCATGGTGGAGGCACAGCCACTCTCATGAAGCACAAAAGAAACAAAGCAATTCAAGGGCTCCCCAGTGCACCTGTCCCACAAGTAACGCAGGCATCGCCTTCCACAATAACCCCACATAACCACCAGCTAAATGGCATTAACCAAACTGACGGAGCCCCTAAAGTAAAACACACAAGAAATAGAATACAGTCCTCAGGCATGCAGGTACAGGCTCAGCCCCAGATCATCCTGCCTCCCACTGGAGCCCTCACACTTGCATGCCTTGGCCCCGCTGTCCCTTCTGCCCATCCTCACTGTTGGTTAGCCTCTGCTGCTCCTGGTGCCAGGAGAAGCCACTCAGAGATCCCTCTATGGCTGTCTATACCAACATCCAGGCTAAGCCTAATGTCCCGACTGTTTGGGGCAACCACATATACTCTGACATGCTTCCGTTTGTTTTTTGGGGGGGTTATTGGGGACTGAACCCAGAGGCATTATTCCTCTGAGCTACACCCCAGCCTATTTTATTCTTTTATTTTGAAATAGGGTCTCCTTAAATTGCAAAGGGCCTAAGTTTCTGAGGCTGGCCACAAACCTACAATCCTCCTGGCTCAGCCTCCCAAGTATTTGGATAAGAATGCACCACCACACCCAGCTACTTCAAGAGATTTTAACCTACTTTTAGGACCACCGTTACAGCAACTGCTACTGATATTGAAAATAAAAGTTGTATCTTGTAGAAATTCAGCCAGAACAATGTGAAAGCCCCTTTTATATTTTGGTACTGGGGATTAAACCCAGGGACATTCTACCTCTGAGCTACACCTCCAGCCCTATTTAATTTTTAAAATTTTATTTATTTATTGTTTTGTAGTACTGGGAATTCTCAGGGGCACACTACCTCATGGCCAGCCCTGTCTCACTAAGTTGCAAAGGGCCTCACTCACTCAGTTGCTGAGGCTAGCTGTGAACCTTCAGTTCTCTTGCCTCCGCCTCCCACGTACTAGAATTCCAGGTATTTGCCACCACACTGGCTTTATTTATTTATTCTTTTTATTTTGAAACAGGGTCTCACTATGTTGTTAAGGCTGGTCTGAAACCTGCAATCTTTCTATTTTAGCCTACCAAATACTGGGATTGCAGGCATGTACCATCATGCTGTGCTTCAAAGTCCTTTTCTTTCTTTCATTTTTTTTTTTTTTTTTTTTTTTTTTTTTTTTTGCGGGTCTGGGGATGGAACCCAGGGGCATTCTTCCTCCGAGCTAGAGCCTCTGCCCTATTTTTTATCCTTTATTTTGAAACAGGGTCTCACTGAGTTGCAAAGAGCTTCACTAAGTAGCTGAGGCTGTCCGCGAACCGCGATCCTCTGGTCTCAGCCTCCCAGATGCTGGGATTACAAGTGTGCGCCACCACGCCCGGCCAAAATACTTTTCTTTAAGACAAGAGTCTTATTCTTCTTTCTAGCCCCTGAACCTAGAATGGAATCAACTATGAGGAGAGGTATTTGATCTGTGCTGAAACTCATAAAATGCACATATAGAAAAACCAGTATGCAAAAATATAGAAATTAAGCTAGGTATGGTGCTATCTGTAATCTCAGTACTACAAGGCTGAGATAGGAGCTTTACAGGTTCACAGACAGCTTCAAGGTCTTCAGCAACTAAGCAAGACCTTATTTTGAAATAAAAAAATTGAAAGGGCTGTGAGTGCAAGTAAAAAGTAGAATGCCCCTGGGCTCAATCTCCAAAAGCAAATAAAAAGAAGGAAATAAAAAGCTTCAACCACAACTAACTTACTAAAGAAAAAGCAAAGCTGAGTGCGGTGGTATATGTTTGTAATCCCAGTATTTGGGAGGCTGAGACAGGAGGATCACAGATTGCCAGCCTCAGCAACTTGTGAGGCCCTCCACAATTGCTTCAAAACAAAAAATTAAAAAGAAAATAGAGCCGAGCGTGGTGGTGCACACTTGTAATCCCAGTGCTTGGGAGGCTGAGACAGGAGGATCACACAGGTTTGAATCCAGCCTCAGCTATTTAGTGAGGCTCTCAGCAACTTAGTGAGACCCTGTTTCCAAATAAAGTATAAAATAGGTCTGGGAGAGCCGGGCATGGTGGCACACGCTTGTAATCCTCGCACTTGGGAGGCTGAGACAGGAGGATCGCACAGGTTCGAAGCCAGCCTCAGCTACTTAGTGAGGCTTTCAGCAACTTAGTGAGACCCTGTTTCCAAATACAATATAAAAAAGGTCTGGGAATATAGCCCAGAGGTAGAAAGTCCCTGGGTTCCACCCCAATACCACCAAAAAAAAAAAAAAAAAAGGTCTGGGAGTATAGCCCGGAGGTAGAAAAGCCCCCAGATTCCACCCACAGTACCACAAAAAAAAAAAAGAAAGAAAAAGAAAATAGAGCTGAAGGGTGTATCTCGGAGGTAGAATGCACCTGAATTCAATCCCCAGTACTGCAAAAAAAAAAAAAAAAAAAAAAAGAATTCAATAATACAGGTGTAAGCATGTTTGACTGCCGTGACTATGAAAGAACTATTACAAAACTCGGTACTCAGCTGGGTGAGGTGGTACATGGCTAGTATCCCAATACCTGGGAGGGCAGGAGAACTGTTAGGTCCAAGGCCACTATGTGGTAACTAAGAAAAACACTGTTTCAAATAAAAATAAAATAGGGATGAATTTAACTCAGAAGTAGAATGTCCCTGGGTTCAATCCCCAGCACACACACTAAAAATGAGTGCATACCTACACTAAACAATACAGCTAGCCGGGCAGTGGCGCGGCACTTTGTAATCCCAGCATTTGGGAGGCTTAGACCAGAGGATCGCGGTTCACAGACAGCCTCAGCTACCCAGTGAGGCCCTCTGCAACTCAGTGAGACCCTGTTTCAAAATAAAAAATAAAAAATAGGGCAGGGGGTGTACCACAGAGGTCGAATGACCCTGGATTCCATCCCCAGACCCGCAAAAAAAAAAAAAAAAAGTACAGGTATTGGCTAAAAAGTCACATTTTGTGAAGAGACTGAGACTGAGTGGTGGCAGCCTCCTTGCTGACCTCAAGCAGCCCTTCGCTTCTTCACGTGGAACTTGGGAGTTGGGAATTCTGAACTGCATCTCTTCTCCTTTCCCCCTGGCTTTTCCAGTTTTGTGAGGAGCCTTTCAAACGCAATGACTAGCGATGTTATCAATAAGCCAGACCCACGCTCCATGAACTACTCACGTGTATTCACTGGGAATCTCAACACTTGTGGTCAATAAGTCTGCTATAGAGGTAATCTTCTCCAAGTATGGGAATGTCGTGGGTCCCTCTGTTCACGGGCCTTTGTCTTTGTCCAGTAAGTTAACAACACAAATGCCCGAACTGCCAAGAAGATGGCAGAATGACTGCCGGCCAGGTTTTAGATATTAATCTGGGTACAGAGTCAAAAGTGAACGTAGGAGGAGCAGGTGAGAAGCGACCTGCAGTGGAGATGTACAGCTCCACTTCGACTTGGAGTATGACTGCCAGAGGATTGTGAAGGATGTACAGATACCCTCCTCCTCTTACTATCAGGGCCATAGTGCCTCTAAACGCAGTATCAGGTGTAATGGGAAACACCTTCCGAAGAGGAAAAAATGGCTTCAATTCTAAGAGTGGACATCAGGGGTCTTCCAAGACTAGAAAGTTGAAAGGAGATGACCTTCGGGCTATTAAGAAGGAGCTGACTGAGATAAAATTTTAAAAATGGAAGCCTGGTGTGGTAGCACATGCTTGTAATCCCAGTACTTGGGAGGCTATGACAGGAGGATCATGGTTCATGGCCAGCCTCTGCTACTCAGTGAGGCTCTCTGCAACTTAGTAAGACTTGCTTCAAAATAAAGAATAAAAAGCCAGGTGTGGTGGCACACGCTTGTAATCCCAGCATTTGGGAGGCTGAGACTGGAGGATCCCAGTACGCGGACAGCCTCAGCTACTTAGTGAGGCCCTCTGCAACTTAATGAGACCCTGTTTCAAAAATAAAGAATAAAAAATAGGGCAGGGGGTGTAGCTCGGAAGTCAAATGCCCCTGGGTTCCATCCCCAAACCCACAAATAAATAAATAAATAAATAAATACACACACACACACACACACACACACACACACACAAAATAAAAGGTGTAGTCCGGAAGTAGAATTGCCTGGGTTCAATTCCCATCACCACAAAAAATAAAAAAGTGAATTCTCTTCTGAGAAAAACTGAAAAGAAACAGAGTATGTAGAGACAAAGAATAAAAAGTAGGAAGAGGAGGAGAGCAGCAGCTCCTTGAAGATGAGAGAAACTTGAAGATCTCAGTTCGCAGCCAGCCTCAGCTTCTTAGTGAGGCCCTCTGCAAATCACTGAGACCCTGCTTCAAATAAATAAAAATAGGGCTGGGAGTGTAGCTCAGAAGTAGAATGTCCCTGGGTTCCATCTCCAATTCCGGGGGGAAAAAAGGGAGGGGGTTAGATATTGCTCTGAGTTAGAACTGCCTCTGGGTTCAATTCCCAATGACACACACACACACACACACACACACACACACACACACACGTAAAAGCATTCAATATAAAAATAACATAAACAATAAAATTAGCCGGGTGTGGTGGCTCACACTTGTAATCCCAGCATTCAGGAGGCTGAGACAGGAGAATCGTGGTTCGCGGACAGCCTCAGCTACTTCTTAGTCAGACCCTTTGCAACTCAGTGAGACCCTGTTTCAAAATAAAGAATAAAAAATAGGGCTGGGAGTGTAACTCAGAGGTAGAATGCCCCTGGGTTCAATCCCCAGTACCACACAAAAAAATTGTTATATTCAAAAATGTTTGTAGATTCAGGCATACACGAATCTCTGAAAAATAATATACCAAATAATCCGTTGGTAAGCCTTGGGAAGTACACTCATAGAGTGAGAACTAAAAGACAAGTAGTTTTCACATTTTATGTTTTCCATTGATTTGAATGTTTATATATGTAAACATTTGCCACATACTGGATGTAGTGGTGCAAGCCTGTAATTCCACTACTTGGGAGATTGAGACAGGAGGATCCGTGGTTTGAGGCTAGTCTCAAACTTATCAAAAGCCTATTTCAAAATTAAAAATAAATAGAAGCTGAAGCCAGGCGTGGTGGTGCAAGCTTGTAATCCCGGCATTTGAGAGGCTAAAAAAGGAGGATCGTGGTTCATGGACAGCCTCAGCCACTTAGTAAATCCCTCTGTAACTCAGTGAGTGAGACCTTGTTTCAAAATAAAGAATAAAAAATATAGGGCTGGGAGTGTAGCTTGGAGGTAGAATGCCCCAGAGTTCCATCCCCAATACCACAGAGAGAGAGAGAGAGGGAGGGAGGGAGGGGGGCGTGGGGAGAGAGAAGTAGAGCTGGGGGTATAGCCCCTGGGTTCCATCCCCAGTATTGCAGAAAATAAAATATAAATAAATAGAGCTGGGTATGTAGCTGAAAGGTAAAATGCCCCTGGGTTCAATCCTTAGTACTGATTGCAAACAAAAACAACAAAAAACACACTACTCTACTTAAATGATTCCACAGCACAGATCATAAATCTTCCATATTTTCATAACTCTCACCAAATCTAGTCACTCAGCTTTCACATGTGAATCTCAGGTGAAAATCTCAAGCAAAATCTGGCAACACAGTGTTATCAATGCTTTACACACATGGCCTCCGGAGCATTGATTCCATTCTGACCACCCAGACCTCCATTTCCTCATCCTGCCATACATCTCTCAGTGGATGCTGGATTCAAACCCACATCTAAGTCCTATAACCTATAACCTTCAGACTATACCCTTCCTTTCAACTGGATGCAACAGAGCTCCTCACCAAGCTCTCTCTCCTTCTCGCCTAATCGTCAATACTCTGAGTAAAGAGTTTCCTTCTGCAAACCAGGGTTTTAGTAATTCAATAACAAGCTGTGACACACAGGCACCATGAGCTCCAGACCCCACTGCCTTCTCTGCCACATAAGAACACATCCCCAGCCAGGCATGGTGGCGCACGCTTGCAAACCCAGTACTTGGGAGGCCAAGACAGGAGAATCCGGTTCACAGCCAGCCTCAGCTACTTCGTGAGGCCCTTTGCAACATAGTGAGACCCTGTTTCAAAATATAGAATAAAAAATAGGGCTAGGGGTGTAACTAGAAGATAGAATGTCTCTGGGTTCGAGCCCAGTACCATAAAAAAAAAAAAGAAAAGAAAAGAAAAAGTAATCGTGAGAGTCACGGTCACCAATGCCAGAGCACTCACTCGATGGCCTCCGTCCTACTTTGCAGCTCCTTACTCCTCCCTAGGTCTGCCTCCCACTTCTACGCAACTCTCTTTTTGATGAAACCCAGGGGCATTCTACCTCCAAGCGACACCCCCAGCCCTAATATTTTATTCTTTATTTTTGAAACAGTCTCTCACTGAGTTCCAAGGGGCCTCCTTGCTAAGTAGCTGAGGCTGTCCAAGAACCACAACCCTCTGGTCTCAGCCTCCTGAATGCTGAGATTACAAGTGTGCACCACCACGCCTGGCCCTTTGCAACTCTTTTATAGTATGCTGAAGCTGCCAAAGAATACAGTTACAGCTGGGCACGAAGGCGTGTGCTTGTAATCTCAGGATTTGGGAGGCTGAGACGGCAGGATCGCAGGTTTGCAGACAGCCTCAGCTATTTAATGAGGTCCTCTGCAACTTAGTGAGACCCTGTTTCAAAATAAAGAATAAGAAGTGTAGCTCAGCCGGGCGTGGTGGTGTACGCTTGTAACCCCCACACTTGGGAGGCGGAGACAGGAGGATGGCACAGGTTTGAAGCCAGCCGCGTGCGGTGGCTTAAGAGACCCTGTTTCCAAATAAAAATATTTTTAAAAAAAATAGGTCTGGGAGTGTAGCCCGGACGTAGAAGTTGGTACCTTCCAGTGCCACCAAAAAAAAAAAAAAAAAGAAGTGTACCTCAGAGGTAGAATGCCCCTGAATTCCATCCCCAGTACAGGAAAAAAAAAAAAAAAAAAAAAAAAACCTACAGTTATACCCCATAGAGGTCTCATTTTCTGTCCTAAAACAGGGTGTCTGGATTCTTTTATTCTATTAATTTCCGATTCCAGACTACCTCTACTGACTTTTTCCCAAAGAAAGACAACAAAAATAATCTCTCAAAGAGGTCAAAGATTCTATACTTTAGAGAAGGCAAGGAACGGGCTACCTCTGCTCTGACTTGCCACTGCAAACAAGATGGGGCTGCTGGACAAGCTACTTTGAGGATCTGGACAACTTACATGTGAGGGAGAAAGGCAGGCGGGCAGAACTTCACTGGGGACTTGCAGGGAGGGCTTCGGCCAGGTCACCTTCCCCATGACTTTGCAGAGATGCAATACCACTAAAGAGTGTGTGTGTGTGTGTGTGTGTGTGTGTGTGTGTGTCCCTACTTCTTATTCTTTATTTCAAAACAGGGTCTCACTGAGCTGCAAAGGACCTAAGTACCTGAGGCTTGTCCGAGAACCACGATCCTCCTGTCTCGACTCCCAAATGCTACCATCACACCCGACCTAGATTTTCAAATATGCAAAACTGAGGGAATTTAAGTACTTCTTAAAGATTTTTTTTTTTTGGGGGGTAGCACTGGGGTATTGAGCTGAGGGGCATTCTACTTCCAAGAAACACTTCTGCTTTTTTGTTGTTGTTGGTGGTGGTGGTGGTACTGGGGTTCCTGGAAACCCTTCTACCTCTGGGCTACAATCCCAGACCTATTTTTGGAAACAGGGTCTCTCTCTCTTTTTTTTTTTTTCTTCCCTCCACTTCTTTCAATTCTTGGTTTTTTTTTTTCTTTAAAATTTTTTTATTGGTGCATTATATTCAAACATCATATTGGGATAAAAAACTTGTGTGTACACACATGTACACATCTCTGATTTAACCCCTACCCAATTCCCACCCCATTCCCTCCTTGTCCCTCCATCCCTTGCTTGGCTTAGTGACTGACTTCGATATGTTTAAGTACATTGTGTGTTTTAGAGATTTTCCTCTTCCCCCCTCCTTTCTCCTCCTTTAGGTTGCCTTGTTTGCTCCTCTATAGGATTTCCTTTTTCATCTAGAGTTCCTCCTATGACCCATTTCTCCCTAACTCTCACATATTAGGGAAAGCATCTGCTTTCTTATTTTTTGTGACTGACTAATCTCACTTAGCATAACGTCCTCCAGTTCCATCCATTTCCCTGAAAATGATGTAATTGAGTTTTTTTTGATGGCTGAGTAAAATTCCACTGTGTACATATCCTACAGTTTTGTAATCCATTCATGGATGTTGATGGACATCTTGGCTGGTTCCATAGTTTGGCTATGGTGAATTGTGCAGCTATGAACATAGATACACATGCATTAGTTTGGTAGTTTGGTTTCCTATCTTTTTGGTAGATACCCAGAAGTGGTATTGCTGGATCAAATGGTAGATTTGTTCCCATTCTTCTGAGGATTCTCCATACTGTTTTCCAAAGTGGTTGCACTAATTTGCAATCCCACCAACAATGTCTTAGAGTTCCCACTTCTCCACATCCTCGCCAGCATCTATTGTGAAACAGGGTCTCTTAAGCCAGCAAGGCTGGCTTCGAACCTGCACCATCCTTCTGTCTATGCCTCCCAAGCACAGGGATTACAAGCGTTCGCCACCACACCCGGCTAAACTTCTGCTTTATTTTTAATTTAAAACAAGATCTTGCTATGTTGATGAGAATCTCACTACTTGTTGAGGCTGTCCTCAAACCTGCAATCCCCCTCTCTCGGCCTCCCAAGTACTGGGATTACAGGCATGCGCCATTATGTCCAGCTCTAGATAATATTTCTTTTACTTTTTTTGTTCTGTTTTGTTTTTGGTGGTACTGGGGATTGAGCACAGGGGCATTCTACCTCTGAGCTCCACCCCCTGGGTTTCATCCCCAGACCCACAAAAAATAATAATAATTTTAAAATAAAGAATAAGCCAGGTGTGGTGGCCCACACTAGTAATCCCAGCATTTGAGAGCCTGAGACGGGAGGATCGCGGTTCACGGCCAGCCTCAACTACTCAGTGAGGCCCTCTGCAACTCAATGAGACCCAGTTTCAAAATAAAAGAATAAAAAATAGGGCAGGGGTTGTAGCTTGAAGGTCGAATGCCCCTGAGTCCCATCCCCAGACCCACAAAAAATAAAAAATAAAAATAAATAAAGAATAGCTGGGCATGGTGGCACAGACTTGTAATCCCCAAGCTTGGGAGGCGGAGACAGGAGGATCATGCAGGTTTGAAACCAGCCTCACTGGCTTAAGAGACCCTATTTCCAAATTTAAAAAATATAAAAAATAGGTGTCTGGGAGTGTACCCCGGAGATAGAAGGGTTTCCAGGAACCCTAGTACCACCAAAAAAAAATAAAATAAAGAATAAAAAAATAGGAGACAGGCATGGTGGTGCACACTTGTACTCCCAGCATTTGGGAGGCTGAGACAGGAGGATCACGGTTTGAGTACAGCCTCAGTTACTTAGTGAGGCCCTTTGCAACTCAGTGAGACCCTGTTTCAAAATGAATAATAAAAAAATATGACTGGGGGTGTAGCTCAGAGGTAGAATGCCCCTGGGTTCAATCCCCAGTACCTCAAAAAATAAAAAAAGGTTAAATTTATACAATTTATGCCACCATCCTAAACAGCAAAGTGGTTAAATCATTTTATATTTTGCCCATAATATCCACAAATATTTTTTTGGTTTTTGTTTTTTTGTTTTGTTTTGTTTTTGCAGTACTGGGGAAGGAACCCAGGGGTTGGGGGTGTAAAGAACCCAGAGGTAGAGTGTCCCCGGGTTCAATCCCCAGTGACACGCACACACAAATACTACAAACAAATCTTATCACTAAGCAAGAAATCTACTAGATATCTACTATAATCTAGGAGACTCTTTCATGTCCAAAAGATTACAAATAGAATAGGCTCACGGATGTTTCTGTAAATTAAGAAAACTAACAGCCGGGGGTGGTGGCGCACACTTCTAATCCCAGCATTCGGGAGGCTGAAACCTGGAGGATCGCGGTTCGCGGACAGCCTCAGCTACTTAGTGAGGCCCTCTGCAACTCAGTGAGACCCGGTTTCAAAATAAAGAATAAAAAATAGGGCAGGGGGTGTAACACGGAGGTCAAATGTCCCTGGGTTCCATCCCCAGACCCGCAAAAAAAAAAAAAAAAAAAAAAGAAAACTAACCAAGATCCTATGAGTAAATTCTGAAAGACTATCTTCTACGTTACTCCAAATATCCTGAACCCATCCATTTACAGCTGAGCCAGAAGGCTGAGATGACACCACCCCATCGTCTAATCACAAGCCCTCAGTGTCCTAACAGCTCATTACACTCCACAGCCTTCCTCACTGCGCTTTCCTCTGCCTCACCACCCTCCCCTGCTCCACAGGCCTCTCCTCCCCCCAGAGCCTTAGGTCCCCAAGAACCCTTGGAGGTCTTGTGTAATGGCTCCACAGTTTCAAGTAGCACAAGCTAATGAAACCCCTATATTCTTTGTGTGTGTGGTGCTGGGGATGAAACTCAGGGGCATTCCACCTCTGAGCTATACCCCGAGCCCTATTTTTATTTATTATTTATTTATTTATTTATTTATTTTTGTGGTACCAGGGGTGGAACTCAGGGGCTTCTCTATCTCTGAGCTATACTCCCAGACCTATTTTATACTTTATTTGAAAACAGGGTCTCACTAAGCCGCTAAGAGCCTCACTCAGGAGCTGAGGCTGGCTTCAAACCTGTGTGATCCTCCTGTCTCAGCCTCCCAAGTGCCGGGATTACAAGCGTGCACCACCACAGCCTGCTATTCTTTTTTTTTTTTTTTTTTTTGAAACAGAGTTTCACTAAATTGCTGAGGCTGGCATGGCGGGTAATCCTCCCATCTCAGCCTCCCAAGCACTGGAATTACAAGCATGTACCACCATGTCCAACTGAAGCCCCTATTTTCATCTCTGCTTCCTATTCCCTTGAGCTCCAGATACAATGAACTGCCTACTCCTTTATATACATTTCCAGTAACTATTAGAAACATAATAAGCCAAAAGCAAAGTTCCCAATTTCCATCAAGATCTGGTCCTCCCTCAAAATTTTCCATTTTGATAAATGGCTTCATATTCCACCCAGTTGTTCTGACCAAAGAAACCCCCCCCCCCAATACTGGAAGCCAGGGGCATTCTATCTCCAAGTTACATCCCCAGCCCTGTTTTTTTATTTTTTTTTATTATTTTATTATTATTTATTTGCCATACTGGGGATGGAATCCAGGAGCATTCAGGGCATTCTACCTTCAAGCTACATCCCCAGCCGTGTGTGTGTGTGTGTGTGTGTGTGTGTGTGTGTGTGTGTGTGTGTGTGTGTGTGTGTGTTGGTGGTGGTGGTGGTGGTGGTGGTGGTGGTACTGGGGATGGAACCCAGGGGCTTTCTACCTCCGGGCTACACTCCCAGACCTATTTTTTTTTCTCTTAAGCCACCTGAGGCTGGCTTTGAACCTGTGTGATCCTCCTGTCTCAGCCTCCCAAGCGCGGGGATTACAAGCATGCGCCACCACACCAGGCTGGCCCATTTTTTATTCTTTATTTTGAAACAGGGTCTCGCTGAGTTGCAAAGAGCCTCACTAAGTAGCTGAGGCTGTCTGTGAACCAAGATCCTTCTGTCTCAGTCTCCCAAATACTGGGATTACACACCTGGCCGGTCCTTTCTTTCTTTCTTTCTTTCTTTCTTTCTTTCTTTCTTTCTTTCTTTCTTTCTTTCTTTTTGCTGTTGTTGTTTTGTTTTGTTTTGTTTGCAGTACTGGTGATGGAATCCAGTACTGCAAATTAAAACCCAGTTTTTGCAGTCTACCTCTGACCTACACCCTCAGCGCTATTTTTTTGGTCTTTTTTAATTTTTGAAACAGGGTCTCTCTGAGTTGCAAAGGGCCTCACTAAGTAGCTGAGGCTGTCCGCAAACCGCAATCCTCCCATCTCAGCCTCCCAAATGCTGGGATTACAAGCGAGAGCTACCACGCCCATTGCAAGCATTTTATTATTATTTATGTGTGTCTGTGTCACACTGGGGGACTGAACCCAGAGGCATTCTAACTCCAAGCTATACTCTAGCCCTTTTCATGTTTTACTTGGAAATAGTCTTGCTAACTTGCCAAGAGCCTCACTAAGTTGCTAAGGCTGGCTCCACACCAGTGATCCTCCAGTCTCAGTCACCCAAACAGTGGAATTATAGGCATGCACCATCACACCTGGCTGTTCCAAGTTTTTTGTTTTTTGTTTTGTTTTGTTTTGTGGTACTGGGGTTAGAACCCAGAGGCTTTCTACCTCCGGGCTATACTTCCAGCCCTATTTTATATTTTATTTGGAAACAGGGTCTCACTAAGTTGCTGAAAGCCTCACTAAGTAGCTGAGGCTGGCTTGGAACCTGCAGGATCCTCCTGTCTCAGCCTCAGAAGCACGGGGATTACAAGCGTGCGCCACCACGCCCGACTGGTTCCTAGCATTTTTTTTTTTTTTTTTTTTTGGTGGTACTGGAGGTGGAACCCAGAGCCCAGAGGCTTTCTACCTCTGGGCTATACTCCCAGACCCATTTTTCAATATTTTATTTGGAAACAGGGTCTCACTTAAGTTGCTGAGAGCATCACTAAGTAGCTGAGGCTGGCTTCGAACCTACGTGATCCTCCTGTCTCGGCCTCCCAAGCGCGGGGATTACAAGCGTGCCGTCACCATGCCCGGCTTGTTCCTAGCATTTTAAAGCTATGTATCCCTTCTTCCAATTTGTGGAAGAAAATCTAAAGATAGCCACCATCAGTTCTTGACTCTCTATAGCCACATATGATTCTATCATCCAGGGAAAAAATCTATTTCCACATACTTCTTCAACTTAGGCTGGCCTGGTGACATGCCTTATACAATATAGGGCAGAAGCAACCTGTGCTGATTTAGGGTCTAAGAGGGTTAGCAGCTTCCACTTTCACTTGAGGTAGTCAATCACTGTGTCATAAAGAAAAGAAAAAAAATTAGCCAGGTCGGGTGTAGTGGCAACACTTGTAATTCCAGTATTTGGGAAGCTGAGAGAGGAGGATTGCAGGTTTAAGGTCAGCCTCAGCAAACAGTGAGACCCTCATTAACCCAGTGGGACAACAGGACTGGGGGGGTATATCTTCGAGGAAGAATGCCCCTAGTGTCAATCCCCAGTGCCAAACAAAACAAAACAGGCATACTGGTACACAGGTGTAATACCAGTACTTGGAAGGCTGAGACAGGAGGATCACAGGTTCAAGCTCAGCTTCAGCAATTTAAAAAGAACCTGTTTCAAAAAAAAAAAAAAAAAGGGGTGGGGGGCTCAGGGTGTAACTCAGGTAGAATGCCTCAGGTTCAATCCCCAGTACAAGAAAAAGGAAAATGCTTAGGCTACTACTGAGGAAGTTACATGGACAAGCCCAAGGGGCCAGTCACTTAAGTGAAAGCTTCTATGATCCTTCTGTTAGTAAATGACCCCAAAATGACACCATAGGGAACAGAACCAACCACCTAACACACCCACAGAGTCATGAGGAAGATGAAGTTGTTGTTTTAAACCACTAAGTTTTAGGGTGATTTGTTATTCAGTAATAGGTAAGTGTAATATCACGGTCACAACACAGTCCACTCCCTAGACACCTAAAAAGTAATGCCAGATATTCCAAGAGCCCGGGCTTCTTAAGGCTTACAGTTCCATTAGACTTTTCTTAGAGTACTGTGATAATTTCAAACTACTTCCTAATCAACTTAAATGGTCTCAGGATAATTCTCTAAAATATACAGTTGATTTACTGCTTATTCTCCTCCAGGGCAACAAAATTCATACACTAGCTGATATTTATAACTGTGTTTATTTACTAATAATACTGAACACAAGCCAAAAAGCAACTTCAGGCCATGATCAATTACATCCTCAATTAATGGAGCACTCTAAATGATGCTTACTTACCACTAGCCTTCAAGCAAAATCCTCAAAATCAAAAGGCCAAGCCAACTTGTAAACATCAGAGTTAAGAGGCAGAAATTCAAACTAACGCCAACTCTGTCCCTTGGTCACTGCTACCACACTGCCACCTCCTGTCTTATGACTGGAAGCTGGAATCAGAAGCAACAGTCGATAAAGGAAATTCAGCTAAGAATAGCACAGCTAACCATCCTTCCGCCTCTCCTTCCTCTCAGACCAAACCAACTGCCAGAGTCGCTGAATGGATAATTCATACCTTTCAAAAATTAGTTACCATTAGAAAAGCTGTGCCTGAATGCTGCTATAAAGGATTATAAAGAAGTCACCTCAAAGAGAGGAAGGTGGCTCAACAGCTTCATTTTAAAATAAAACTCCAGTCCTCAAGCAAGGTTAATGCAGGTGCAGCTCTTAAAAAGATCTCAAAGCATGGGAAAGATAATCTCCCACTTGCTAACTACCTGAAAGAGGTATAAAGGCAAGAGGAACCTAGCTATAGGGCTACTGAAGAATTCAAGTCAAACTCCTCACAGGGAAAACCTTGCATTGCTCTGTGTGTGTGTGTGTGTGTGTGTGTGTGTGTGTGTGTGTGTCTGTCTGTCTGTCTGTCTGTCTCTGGATTGATCCAAGAGGCATTCTTTTTTTTTTTTTTTTTTTTTTGGTGATACTGGGGTTCCTGGAAGCCCTTCTACCTCTGGGCTACACTTCCAGACCTATTTTATATTTTTGAAACAGGTTCTCTTAACGCCAGCGCGGCTGGCTTCAAACCTACCTGTGCAATCCTCCTGTCTCCGCCTCCCAAGCGCGGGGATTACAAGCCTGCGCCACCACGCCCGGCTTGATCCAAGAGGCATTCTACCTCCAAGCTACACTCCCAGCCCTTTATCCTTTTTTTATTTTTTACTTTGAAACAGGGTCTCACTAAACTGCAGAGGGTCTCACCAAGCCAAGGCTGGCCACAAACCTGTGATCCTCCTCTCTCAGTCTCTCCCAACTACTGGGATTACAAGCATGCACCACCACGACTGAAATGCATGCTATAATTCTAAAAGATTTTTTTAACAGTTCTAGGAATGAACCCAGGGGCATTCTACTTTCAAGCTACATTCCTAGCCCTATTTTCTATTCTTTATTTTGAACCAAGATATTACTAAATTGCAGAGGGCCTCACTAAGTGGCTAAGGCTGACCACAAAACCTGAGCTCCTCCTAGCTCAGCCTCCCAAGTACTGGGATTACAAGCATGCGACACCTATACCCAGCCTAAAAGATATATATTTATATACACACATATATTGTATATAAATATATGCATATGTGTTGTATATATATTTTATATATTTTTATATATTATATGTATATATATATATATATTTTTTTTTTTAGCGCAAACGCAGTCCCCCACTACCACAAATTATGGAGCCGAGTTTCCCACATTTGGGGAAATCACAGGGGTCAGCACATCCAGAGTGCAATGGATAAGCCTCACCCTGGGAAAACTACCTTCATGATCATGGTATCTCCCCTGCCAGGTAAGTATATATATCATATATATTTTTTGGCAGTACTGGGGATGGAACTGAGGGGCATTCTATCTCCGAGCTACACCTCTCAGCTCTATTTTTTATTCTTTATTTTGAAACAGGGTCTGAGTTGCAAAGGGCCTCACTAAGTAGCTGAGGCTGCCTGGAACCACCATCCCCTTCTCTCAGCCTCCCAAATGCTGAGATTACAAGCATGCACCACGCCAGCTTAAAAGATACTTCTAAGCCTTAGCTGATAACCCTTTTTTTCAAGCAGAACAGCAAAATCTCAAAACAAAATATGCTCCTCGTAGTTCATTCTAATGGCATCTAGCCTGAACAGAGGATGTCAGTGATCACACAAATCAAACGGAAAGCGGGAAGCGGAAGCCAAGATTCCCATTTCCCACTGGCTCCAGGCACACATCTTGTTTCTTTCTTTTACTTTTTCTTTTTATGGTACTGGGAGTGGAACCCAGGGGCTTTTCTACCTCCAGGCTATACTCCCATATCTATTTTATACTTTATGGAAACAGGGTCTCACTAAGTAGCTGAGGCTGGCTTCGAACCTGTGTGATCCTCCTGTCTCAGCCTCCCAAGCCCTGGGATTACAAGTGTGAGCCCGGCTTCACATGGCGTTCTTTTAACACCTTTTTATTGGCTTACTGTGGATAGCCACATGATAGAAACTACTTATCAACATTCACTTTGTTTCTTTTCTTTTCAGTACTGGGGATTTAAATTCAGAGGCTTTCTACTTCTGAACTATAGCCCCAGCCCTATTTTTTATTTTGAAATAGGGTCTCATTAAATTGCAGAGAGCCTCACTACGTAGCTGAGGCTGTCCAGGAACTTGTAATCCTCCTGTCTCAGCCTCCCAAGTACTGGTATTAAAAGTGTGCACCACCAAAGCAGGCTTCACTTAGTTTCTAAAAACTATATTAAGACTAAAGAAAGAAATCTTCCAAACTGTAATGAGAAACTATGAAATAAAGAAAAATCTCTCCAGCTACAACCACTTGTAGTTACACATTGCAGATCTTAAGCTGGGCACTCCAAAGATAATTCCACTCATAATTCTTTACCAATTAGAAAAGTGTCCTAATATTTTGAACCTCAAGTATCTGCATGTGTGACAATTTGCTTCACCTGTACCACACTGATGAGGTGCAGGCCGGGTATGGTGGCACACACTTGTAGTCCCAGCATTTGGGAGGCTGGGACAGGAGGATCACAGTTCAAGAACACACTCAGCTACTACTTAGTGAGACCCTGTTTCCAAATAAAGAATACAAAATAAAACTGAGGGTGTATCTTGAAGGTAGAATGCCCCTGGGTTCCATCCCCAGTACCACAAAGAATAAAATAAAATAAGTAAATGTTCAGCATTAAACATAGCTTTTGGAGCTGAGTCTGGTGGCACATACCAGTCTCAGTACTTAGGAGGCTGAGACAAGATGATTACAGGTTCAAGGCCAGCCTCAGCAACTTAATGAGACCAAGACTTTGGTCCCACATTGAGAGGTTATAGGCCCTGACTAATGGACACATTGGTGGACATGGTACCATCCTCTTATATGCTTAGCAGCTATTAAAATGCAACACTAGAGCCAGGCGTGATGCCCCATGCCTGTAATCCCAGTTCTTAAAAGAATGAGATAGGAGAATGGCAGATTCACAGCCAGCCTCAGCAACTTAGGCCATCCGCAACTGAGACCCAGTTTCAAAATTTAAAAAAATAATAATAATAATAATCCAAGTGTGGTGACGCACACTTGTAATCCCAGTATCTGGGAGGCTGAGACAGGAGGATCACAGGTTCATGGCCAGCTTCTGCTACTTACTGAGACCCCTTTCCAAAATAAAGAATAAAAAATAGGGCTGGAGGTATACCTCAGAAGTAGAATGCCCTGGGTTCAATACCCAGTACCACAATAAATAAATTAATTTAATTAAAATTAAAATGGTGTTTGGGGTATAGCTTGGAGGTAGAATGCTCCAATCCCTAGTTCACAAAAAAAAAAAAAAAAAAAAAAAAACTAGCTTCTAAATAGCCACTTAAAATAAGATGCATTCAAGCCGGCATGGTGGCGCACGCTTGTAATCCCAGCGCTTGGGAGGCTGAGACAGGAGGATCGCACAGGTTCGAAGCCAGCCTCAGCTACTGAGTGAGGCTCTCAGCAACTTAGTGAGACCCTGTTTCCAAATAAAAAAGAAAATAGATCTGGGAGTGTAGCCCGAAGGTAAAAAGCCTCTGGGTTCCATCCCCAGCACCACAAAAAAATAAATAAATAAAATAAGATGCATTCAAAACTCAAGTGACTTTTATAATGCTCTATTCAATGTATGTGTTAATAAGAGACTTTATATGAAAGTAAGTGTAACTCAAAGGTAGTCTCCCAGGATTCAATCCACAGTACCAACAAAAAGCCTGATTTAGATGATCACATAAGGGTTTGCTTATGCAAGGCCCACAGCTCTTCCAACCAAACTCAGCTACAATTTTCTAAAATCACAACTCATCTTTATCACCAAGAGAGAAAAAAAAAAATTTTAAACATATACCTCAAGTCATCAAGCCTTCCTACACTGTATCTTTTACACTTAAAAACCAAAGTGCACCCAGCCTCATCTTCTCTTTCTCTGGGATGCAGGAGGCCTCAAGCTCTCTGTGGTACTACTATACTCTCCCCAACAGAAGGGTATCTGAATGCAGAAAAGCCACATTCCTTCCACATTCCCTCCAGACTTCAGTAATAGGGAACTGAGCTTGGTCTAAACCAAACTCAACAATACCCCTGCTGCAAGGGTCCCCCTCCCAGCACAGCTAGCATTCAGAGCAGGCCAGCCTGCCAAACATCCAATCACCTCCTGGACCCGCTCGCTCCCCGTCTAGTCAGTGCAAGCCCATTCATCCATCTCAGAGTGCTGCCATAAGCATTCTGCAACACCAGGTTCCCAACATGCCTTGCACAGCAGGTATAAAGGTCGCTGCTGCACAAGTGTGAGTGCACACCTCAAATATCCACAAAACAATGAGCTGGAATGAAGTAACTCCTCAGCATAAAGAAGCCTGCCTCCAAGTCCAGCAGAGACTTGATCAGAGCCAATCAACTCACTATCAAGGCAATCCCTGCAAGTGTCACCTTGCCATAGGTACTGGGTACGTGGTCCCCAGGGTGCCTTCTTGGACCACTTCCAGACCCAGCCGGTGCAGAGGTGGAACAGTCCAGATAAGGAAAACTACATCAGGGCTCCAAGGTCCAGTGAAAACAAAATCACAATACGAATTTTTAGTAAGTTTCCCCCAGGACAGAGTGAGAAGGTACTACCTTTTAAGATATTTCAGCACAAGCAAAGGATTTACAGGACTTAATTGTTCTCTCAAATCAGTAAAAAAAAAAGTCTTCAACGTACTCAGTCCTTTACTTTGCTAGCAAGAGAGCAAGAGAGTACCATTTAAATCCTAAACCCTTTAGTGAAAATGAGCTTGAAATTTTAATCTATATTGTTAAATAAACTGAAGACTCTTCAAATGACAAATTTTATTTGGAGCAACTGGTAACATTTTGCTTCTTGGGCAGTCCCAAAAGGGGAACTGCTATTTATTACAAAGTAACAAGTAATTAAGTATGTCTTCAGGCTGGGCAGAAGCCTTTAAGATTCTAACTTAATTCCCTATAAGTGGAGAGAAATTAACACCAGGTTGGAAAGGAAGAGGAGAGCGCAAGGCAAATTACAAATATGTCAATGAATTGTACCTGTAAAACTCAAGACACTTAGAAATTCTCAAATGCTAAAATGCCAGTTCTTTAAACCAGGCCTGGTGGCACACACCTATAATCCCAGTGCTGAGAAGACTGATAAATAGAGGATCACAGGTTTGAGGCCACCCTCAGCAATCTAGCAAGACCCAATTTCAAAAATTATTTTTTTTCTTTTTTTTGGTGGCACTGGGGGTGGAACCCAGAGGCTTTCTACCTCCGGGCTATACTCCCAGACCTATTTTATATTTTATTAGAAACAGGGTCTCACTAAGTTGCTGAGAGCCTCACTAAGTAGCTGAGGCTGGCTTTGAATCTGTGCGATCCTCTTGTTTCCACCTCCCAAGCGCGGGGATTACAAGTGTGTGCCACCACGCCCGGCTCCCGATATTTCCCCGCGCTTGGGAGGTGGAGACAGGAGGATCGCGCAGGTTCGAAGACAGCGGCACTGGCTTAGGAGACCCTGTTTCCAAATAAAAATATAAAAAAAAAATAGGTGTCTGGGAGTGTAGCCCGGCGGTAGAAGGGTTTCCAGGAACCCCAGTACCACCAAAAAAAAAAAAAAAAAAAGAAAAATGAAAAAATAGCTGGGCATAGTGGTGCATGCCTATAATCGCAGTATTTGGGAGGCTGAAACAGGAGGATCGCAGGTTCAAAGCAAGCCTCAGGAATTTAGTGAGGCTCTAGCAATTTACCAAGACCCTGTTTCCGAATGAAAAATAAATAAAATAAGGCTAGAGGTATATCACAAAGGTAGATGTCCCCTGGATTCCATCCCCAGGACCAAAAAAGTAAATAAAAAGGGTTGGGAGTATTTCAGGTAGAATGTCCAAGTACAATCCCTAGTACCAAATAATACATTTTAAAAAGCCAATTCAGCTGGGCGTGGTGACGCACGCTTGCAATCCCAGCACTTGGGAGGCTGAGACAAGAGGATCACACAGGTTCGAAGTCAGGTTCAGCTACTGAGTGAGGCTCTCAGCAACTTAGTGAGACCCTGTTTCCAAATAAAGCATAAAAAAATAGGTCTGGGAGTATAGTCCAGAGGTAGAAAAACACCTAGATTCCACCCCCAATACCACACACATACAAAAAAAATTAAAAACTAAAAAATAAAAAAAAAGCCAGTTCATCCAGGCACACTGGCATATGCCTACAATTCCAGTACTTGGCCAGGCATGGTGGCGCATGCTTGTAGTCCCCGCGCTTGGGAGGCTGAGACAGGAGGATCGCACAGGTTGAAAGCCAGCCTCAGCTACTTAGTGAGGCTCTCAGCAACTTAGTGAGATCCTGTTTCCAAATAAAATATAAAATAGGTCTGGGAGTATAGCCCGGAGGTAGAAAGCCTCTGGGTTCCATCCCCAGTACCACCAAAAAAAAAAAAAAAAAAAAAAAATCCAGTACTTGGGAGCTAACACAGGAGGATCACAGGTTTGTGACCTGTGAGACACTCCTTCACTTAGGCACACCACAACTTACTGAAACCCTATTTCAAAATAAAGGATAAGAAATATGGCTGGGGGTGTAACTCAGAGATAGAATGCCCCTTAGTTCAATCCTCAATACCACAAAAATAAATAGCCATTCAAATACAATCGTTTGCTCACTTTTAGTGTGTGAGGTACTTCTTAGTGAGGCACTCCACAGCTTACTGAAACCCTGTTTCAAAATAAAGAATAAAAAATAGGGCAGGGGGTGTAGCTCGGAGGCCGAATGCCTCTGGATTCCATCACCAGACTTGCCAGGAAGGAAGGAAGGAAGGAAGGAAGGAAGGAAGGAAGGAAGGAAGGAAGGGCGAGCGAGCGAGCTGGGCATGATGGCACTTGCTTGTAATCCCTGCGCTTGGGAGGCTGAGAAAGAAGGATCGCACAGGTTCGAAGCCAGCCTCAGCTACTTAGTGAGACCCTGTTTCCAAATAAAATATAAAATAGGTCTGGGAGTACAGCCCAGAGTTAGCCTCTGGGTTCCACCCCCAGTCCTACCAAAAAATAAAAAGAAAAAAGAAAAAAAGAAAGGAAAAAAAAAGAAAGAAAGAATAAGAAATAGGGCTGGGAGCCGGGCGTGGTGTTGCATGCTTGTAATCCCAGCATTTGGGAGGCTGAGACAGGAGAATCACAAGTTCATGGACAGCCTCAGCAATTTAGTGAGGCCCCCTGCAACTCAGTGAGACCCTGTTTCAAAAGAAAGAAAAAATAGGGCTGAGGGTGGAGCTTAGAGGTAGAATGCCCCTGGGTTCCATCCCCAGTATCAAAAAAATAAAAAAAAGCAGGGCTGGGGTTGTAGCTCAGAGGTAGAATGCTCTTGAGTTCAATTCCTAGTACCACAAAAATAATAAGTAAATTAAGAGCCAGTTCAAATGCAATCATTTGCTCACTTTCAATGCAACATTTGATCAAAACTAAGGGCTGGGGCTCAGTGGTAGAATGCTTGCCTAGCAAGCTTGAGGCCCTGGGTTTGACCCCAAAAATGGCATAAAACAAAAACAACAACAGAAAGCAGGGCGAGGTGGCTCACACATGTAATCCCAGTCGTTGTGAGGCTGAGGCAGGATGACTGCAGGTTCCCCACCAGCCTCAGCAACTTAGCAAGGCCATGTTTTGAAATTTAAAAAAAAAATTAAAAAAGAGCTGGGGAATGTAGCTCAGAGGTAAAATGCCCTGGGTTCAATCCTCAGACCGAAAAAAAAATTTTTTGATGAAAACTAAGACATACTGGCTAAACATGAAACCAAGTAAAATTCACAGAATGTGCTCACATTTTCTTTCCCAAGGTACCCAACTGACAGATTATACCTATTAACTTTCAAGTCCTGTGGAACTAAGATCAATTTAAATACTTTCCAATATATAGCTAATATTTTAGAAGCTTGTTTTTAAAAGAATTACACTATACCATAGGGAATATTTGACCCTTACCAAAATTTCCAATTAAGTCAGTTCACTCAATTATCTTTCCGATTATCCTAAGGAATATTAAGCACATACAGAGATATACAAACAAACCTAAACCAGTGCATTTACAAAAACATTCGTGACCATGCCCTGTCTGAAGCACAGCTCGATCTGTAAGGCAAACATAACATTTTTTTTTTACTACCACCTGATATCTCTCCAAAGCAATCCTTCCATCCTCCAGAACACACATTCTTGCCAAATACTTAACCAGCAGACCCATGGCCCTGGTTTGAATTAACTTAAAGCTTATTGTTTGGCCTAGCTTGGAAACTGGGGGATGGGAGAAGAGAAAGCAGAAACACCACCTTGCAAAGCCCAGAAGGCCACAGACCGACTCCCGTGCCTTTCCAGTAAAGTTACAGAGCCCTGGACTGACCTACACTAGAGAAAGCAGTCAATTCTCGAAAATACTTGAGTGGCTAAAACAGTCTGCAAATATTTTGCAAAGTGACATTCTACACAGGGTCTTGGAGAAGAGAAACGCCGCTAGTGAAACAGCACCAATCTGCCAGTCTTCACCATCTCTGGGTGGTTACTTGTAAGCAGGAATATATCCAGGGCAGGGGGCATGGACAATGGAGGTGTTTGCAGAAACCTGCTTAACCGAAAGGCACTTCCGAGCTGGAAAAGCCCAGGCGTTCACGCACGCGTTCCAGTAACCGCTGGCCAGCTATCAGGGTGAAGGCAAATTCCTTTCTCCTCAGAAACACCCACCATGGCGTCCCAGCCGCAGGACAGCGAAGGCAGGCCCCAGACCTGCAAGGGGCAGCTGCTCTCACCGATCCCAGACCCGAGGGTGTGGGGCCCACCCACTGCTTCCCAAATCCTGCAGATCCCAAAGACTGCTCCTTGCCACTTTGAGGTCCTGTGGTAGCGACCTGACCTGCTCTGCTGAGCACTTGAGCTGCGAGAACTTCTCTTGACAGGCTTGTTATAACCAGTAACAATAATTTAGCGACAGGGGCCACGGACAAACCCCTCTATTCCTTCTCAGAATTATCACAACACACCCCCGCCCTAAACTTTAAACACAAGAGAAAAAGACAAGAAGCGCCAAGCCATCCCGCAGCTCCTAAGTATAACAGGAACAGAAACTGTTTTCAGCTGTGTGGAGCCAGTCCGCCCAACAATGGGGCGAGAACAGATGAATAAACTCACCTTTGCCTTTTGGGGACCGAGTGTTCAACTTCTATGGGCTTCCCGTGCAGTTCCATTTTACCTGTGGACACACGAGAAGTGAGAGGGCCCGCCAGATTCACACGCACCCACCCCCCAAGAAGATCTTCACGGTCCAAGAAGCAACACAAATGGCTCCCGGGACCCTGAGAGGTCCCCAAGGCGCGGAGGCGGCTCCAGGCCGGGAGATGAGCCGGGCGCCATGGAGGAGGGCGGCTGACCCCTCGGGGGGCTGGGTTTTTAACTCACAGATGGCTGGGGGCACCGATCGGCGGTGGGGCTCGCGGGGAGGGCAGCCTCGCGGCCCCGGCCCGCTCGCCGTGCAGCGCAGGGTCCCCACGTCGGCGCCGCCGGCCCCGCACCTCCCGGGACGGCGCGGGGCTCGGGGGGCCGGGCGGGGGCCGGGGCCGGGCCCGCAGGCCTCGGCGGGGGCCGCCGGCGGGGAGCGGCCCACCTGAAAGCGCCTCGATGGCGCGCAGGGCCCAGCCCTCGTCCGGGCAGTCCACGAACGCGTAGCCCGTCTTCACCAGGAAGGGGCCCGACACCGGGATCTTGGCGTCCTTGAAGACACTCTCCAGGTCCGAGGGGGCGGCGTTCTCGCTGAGGTTCCCGATGTACAGTTTGTTCATTGTTAAGAGTGGTCGTTTAAAAAAATTAACCAGGAAAACGAAAAATTAAAACCACCCACGGCGATGGATGGATCCGGCGGGTTTTGTTCCCCTCGTCTTCTCGCCTTTAAAAGACACGAGCACAGGACGAACCGAGCACGAGAAGAAACGAAAAGGCAGATCCGAGGAATCCTGTTTATCCAAGTATTTAAAAAGGAAAAAAAAAAAAGACAAGCTACAACCCAAACGTATCAGCGAGTCCTCCTAACTCTGAGGAGGAGGCGGGATTAGCAAGAGGGGGGAGGAGGAGGAGGAGGAGGAGGAGGAGGAGGAGGAGGAGGAGGAGGAGGAGGAGGAGGAGGAGGAAGAAAAACTACTTTTTGTCTCTTCCTCCCAAGCCCTCGGCTCCGGCCGGCGGACTGTGAAAATTTCACACTCGCAGAGGCGGGCGCCGCCTCCCACAAAACCCCGAAGGGCGACGGGCAGGGGAGGGGGAGGGGGAGGGGAGGGAGGCGGAAAAAATCCGCTCCGAGTGTCCGGCTTTTTGAATGAGCCACGTGTTCAAACTACAAATCAACGTCTCACGTGAGGAATCCCAGCGCCTCAATCAGAGGGGGTCTGGAGGAGGGGAGGAGGGGGAGGGGCGCGGCGGCCGGGCGGCGCCGAGCCGAGGCCGGATCGGCCCTGGGCGGCCCCGGGGTGGGGGGCCGGCTGGAATATTGATTCTCCTTTCAAATGGGAGACGGGCCCGGGCGCGAACGAGGCCGTTGGGTTCCCCAGCGCCCGCGACCGTCGGCTCCCCGGGATCTTTAAGGCTAGGTAATGAGCGGCACCTAGAGCCGCCGGACCCGCCCGGCGCGGGCGGCGTGGGGGAGGGGCGGGGGGAGGGGGCGCGTCCGGGGCGGGCGTCCGGGCGACACCTCCCCCGCCCGCGCCCGCCGCCCGGCCGCGCTCGCCATTGGCTGCGAGGCTCGGCGCCGACTCGGGATAAATGAGGCCGGGGGCGGGGGCGGGGGAGGGGCGCCGGGGCGGAGGGTTCTGGCAGGAGGATGGGGCGCCCGGGCCCTGGGCTGCGGGAGGAGACAGTCAAAGTGGGAAAAGTCGGTACTTAAAGGGAAACCCTCTCTTCCTGTGGTTTCTGGGAGGTGGGGTAGTTTGGTACTTTTATTTAAATAATTTTAGTTGGAGAACTTGGGACTCTTACACAGGAAGACCGCTCTGCGCTGGCCCTAGGTGGTATTCGCACTTGAAAAGCTGTTGGGAGTCTTTTTTTTTTTTTTTTGGCCTGCATCCGACCGTGCGAGCCATTCATAATTTTCCCTTGTATCTCTCGAGTACAATGGTTGGTGAGTGGGGGAGGATCCCGCCCGGGGGAGCCTTCCTGGGTCGACAAAGTGTGAACAGGGGACCAGGAATAAGCTGGGTTATGATGGAAATCTCTGACTGTCGTTTAATGGTCGTGTACTCCATTCAAAGGCTACATTTGTATCAGGAATTCGTGATATATTTTTAACAGGTATTTCATGGGAAATATATAGTGTTAATTTTTTTAAAGGCGAATTACATTCCATACAGCATGGAAATATAAACCAGTCTTTTGTGACTTGATACTCTTACAAGTAGAAAAATAGGAAGAGAATGATTTATACTGGAAAAATCTTTATGATACAATTTTCCCTTCTGTGTCCTGTCTATGGCTCTTAAAAGTGTATTTTCTAAATAAAAGA
This sequence comes from Muscardinus avellanarius, assembly GCF_963383645.1. Taxonomy (NCBI): domain Eukaryota; kingdom Metazoa; phylum Chordata; class Mammalia; order Rodentia; family Gliridae; genus Muscardinus; species Muscardinus avellanarius. Next base: position 27,851,938 of record NC_137795.1, on the reverse strand, counting down.
TGCATGGCAGGTTGTTTTGAAAACATGAAAGATATTACAAGACTTAAGAGTATTTATATTTTGTCTTTTAAAAGGAACTTAGAGAACTCTGTGTTAAGGAACCGGAAGGTGTCAGATCATCCATTTAAAATGTCGCTGTTCTAACAGGTTTTTCTTTCTGTCAAGCAAATCCAACCTCATAAACGTAAACACACTTTCACAATATTTCCATTTGCATTTAATTTAGTGAAATGTTTTTGCTTTATGCGATGGGATAAAGGTGTTTTTGTGTAACTGCTTATAACTATTGTGAGCTCAATAAAAAAATTTTTGGTGGTGAAACTTCTGTATGGTTGAATTTAACTTTTTAAAGAGCCTATTTTGCATTTTCGTGCTTATTTTTTTAAAATATAGTTCTAAAAAGATAAAATACTCTGACTTATAATATCTGGTATTGTCAATATAGAAATTATGATAATTCTTAAGTACCTGTTGCATGTAATCAAAGGTATTTGGTAAAATAAGCTTTTTATTCATATCTGCTATCCTAAAGATCACTTTAAATGTTATCATCTGCTGATCATTTAACTTTTAGTAATTTTCATAAGAACAAATTGTGCATGTTCAGATTTCTTACAAAATTGTTTAAACGGTGGCTTCTAGATTGTTGGCTGTACTTGCTCTTTTTAATACTGAGACCTAAGGAAATAACTACTTTTAAAGTATGGGATATATTATTTTCCATTAATACTAGCCCCTATTTATCTGTCACTATCCAGCAAATCTAACAGCTGGAATTTAAAACAAATGTGTGCTGTTGTGATGAAGTATGTCCCTGGGACTGTTCGTTAATCTGTGTATTATTGTAACAAACTGGATACTTCGTCCAGGATCTTGAAAGTATAAACGAGAAATACAAGCTCAGAAATCAAGGGAAGTGGATACAGTCCATTTCCAATCTTCCAAGCCATTTTATGGATAAATGTATACTCAGGGACTGAGTAAAAAGGTTATGGGTTCAAGTACGATAATATTTGGTGAATTACCAAGAACGAATAGAAGGTCGATGTAACTTCCAATCTTTTAAGGAAACTCACACAAATGAACGATAGGCTGCTCCACGCTCCTCGGAAACAGTTGGAGCTCCTAATTAATGTTAATTCCACGAAGAAAGGACTCCCGCCCGTCTTTACTCTTGGGACAGCTGCACCTCCTCATCTGCAGACACGAAGGCAGTGAAAATAGTCGTGGTCTGTGTAATAAAAAGGGAAAAGTCCGTCTAAAGCTTGGGTACCGCTGCCGTGCCCACAGGCTGCGGCGCGGCCGTCGGAGACCCGCACGCGGTGGGCGCACAATGCCCGCCGCCGCCTGGGCCTCGCGGGCAGCGCCGCGGCCGCGGCCCCTTCCAAGCCCTCCTGGACTCTGATCTGTCTAAACCAGAGGCGCGCTCGGTGATAACCTACCTCCGCCCTTTCTCCAGAAAGTCTTTTTTTTTTTTTTTTTTTTTTTTTTTTAATGGTGCCCCGGGAGAGGGGAAGATGGGGTGGTTTTGTTTCCTTTTTCCTACGGCCTCAGAAAAAAGAGGCGGGATCCCGCAGCTTCCCGGGGGAAGGTCTCCGGCGGGCCGCCCACCGCCTCGCCCGGCCTCGACCACTGGGCCGCCCTCCCCTCGCCCGGGCCGGCCGAGGCCGCGTGCGCCCGCGGGGCGCCGGGCGCGGGGACCCCGGGCTGCGCGTGCTCCCGCCGCCGCCCCACCTGCGGCCCTCGGGCGCCCGGAGGCGCGGGCCGGCGGGGCTCGGGCGCCCGGGATGCGCGGTACCCACGGCCGAGGCGGCGGCGCCGCGTCCGCCCGGGGCGGGGCCGAGGCGCGGGCGCGCGGGGCCAGCCGAGCCGAGCGGGGCCGGCGCCGCCCCGGGCCGGGGGAGGGGGTCTCCGCGCAGCCGATTGGCCGAGGAGGCGGCCTATCAGCGTCGGCCGCCTCCGCCCCGGTCGTTTGCTGGTTTCCACCCATTGGCCCCCGAGCTGCCCCTGCATTTCCATCTTTTGTGGCGCGAAAATAACCCTTTGCTCCCTCGTTGGTTTGGTGGTGATCGAGGGGTGGGGCTGGATTCCCTCCTTCTTACTCTTTTCTCCTGCCCTTTAAATATTCGCGACAACTCCGACGGAAAAGAGAGGGAGGGGTGGAAAATGGTCCGGACGCGGAGCCCGCCCTTGGGGCTGGCCGCGTGGTGCCCGCAGTCCCCTCCCTTCCCCCAGCGCCCAGAGGTCCTGGGTTAGCGCCATGCTCGGCAGCTGGAGGCGAACATCTTCGTTTCCAGCCTCTTAGTATATATGCTCTTTTATTTAGCATAACGACAACAAAATGCGTTTACAGATGCCTAAATTTTCCTGGGCTTCTAGAGAAATCCCCTCGTTTGGCCCCTTCCTCTCGAACCCCCTTTGTGGTCCACAGGGTTGTTTTAAGCAAAACCAAACAACCCCTCCAAAAAAAGCAAACGAAAAATTCCGGGTAAAATCAACTTTACCGAGACCACGTTTTCGTTGAAGCTGCTCTGTGGCCAATGAAGCTGAGACCGACCGTGAAGGTTTAACGATTTCTGTAGCTGAAATGGTTTAATTTTACTGACGTTTGGTGGACACGGTGAGAAAAAATAGATACGAATTTGGCTTGGAAAGACACGAAACAAACGAAATAATATTTAATTTGGTTAACTGAAAAGGTAGACAGTCACAGTGCTGATTCTAAGGTGGTGCCTTTGGTGGGTTTCAATTGCTATTGATCTAAAAAATAACTTAAGAGGTCAGACCCCTAATCAGGACAGAAAAGAAAGAAGTATAGATTTGTTTGGAATATCTAATTCCATAACAGACTTTACCAATCTTTTATTGTCTAAAAAGAGAAAAGTAAATGTACCAGTTAGGGGTATAACTTAATAATTTGTTCACAGATGATTTAATTGTTTACTTTTTAAGTCTTGACAAAATACTCAATTTGGTTAAAAACCGGTAAAACGATAATTCCTCAAAAAATATTAAAACTTTGAAAAATTTGGTTTAAGTCAATTAGTTCAAAGATTTTTCTCTATTGTTAACTCTTAGATATAGGGAGTTATTCTCCATAAGTTCACTTGGGAAAAGTATCTAAAAACTAAATTAACCTAAACTTTCAAGAAAATACTAAAATAATTGTTTGAGTAGTTGTAAAGAACAAAGTTTAAAACAGTTGATTAATTCAAAAAAATTTAAAACAAGTAATCATTATTTTACATTTTATGTAATTTAACTACAGTTTGCCAATGCAGTTAATAATGTTTTTGAAATTTTTATGTAAAATTATTTCTCAGAAACATCAGTCACTTACAAATGGTTTTGGTGGAACGAATTGACTAAAATTTAGACTAAATTTATAGTACAGTGCTAAAGATAATAGGCTTAATAATTTAGATAAACTTTTCACACCAAAGAAATGTAAAATGTGAAGGCAATATTTGTAAATGATTTATATCTTGAACTGATACAGAAAGAAATTTTACATAATTTATTGTAGAAAAAAGTTGCAACTGAAAATTCTAAAATTAATCTAGATAAGCCAAAACTCAAAACATGAGCTAATTTCAAATGTTTTCTCAAAACCAAAGATATATACAATTAAGTTTTTCATTAATTCTATTCTGGTTGAGATAAATTGAGTTTTATAATTTTCAGCTAATACTTGGGAAGCTGAGACAGGAGGATCACAGGTTCAGGACACTCTCAGCAATGTAGCAAGACTCAACAACCTAGTGAGACCCTTGTTTCAAAATAAAAACATAGGGCTGGAGGTATAGCTCAGAGGTAGAATGCCCTCTGGATTCAATCTCTAGTACAAAAAAGGAAAAAGAAGAAAGAAATCAACTGTTGAGACAGGGACAGGAATTGTATCTATCTAGGAAGTTTTATACATAATTGTTAAAATAATAGATAAGCACAGATTCTTTTTATTGACACTAAATCTTGGATCATACTGCTTCACTTGGGTGAAAACTTTAAAGTACTTATTCTTCTAGAGAGGAAGAGAATGAGGTTTAATGAAAAGACTCCTTGGTAGCTGGTGAGTACATATGTATTTTCACACCAGCCTTAGAAAACAAAAGAGGTAGGCTTTTATGTGGGAACTGTCTGGGGAGGCAAGGAAGACTTGGGTATTTAAACATGTTGATTGCTTGCAGCACATTTTTTCCTGCTTTCCTTGCTAAGAATGGAATAAAAGGGGCAGAAAGAATGTATTAACTAATGGAGTAAAATAAGACAATAATTCAAGCATGAAATACCACTGGAAAGAACAGTAAGAAACTACTTTCCCCACTAACAATAAAAAAACTAAATTCATGCTGAGGTTTTAGCTAATTTGTAGCAGTTTTCTACACAGCAATTAAAAAATACACCTTAGGTTACTATTTTCATAGTTGGGCACTCCAGAATCTCATTCCAGAAAATTTAGGAATTAAACCTGCTTAATTAAACAGCAAATTTCACAACATATAAACACACACACACACACACACACACACACACACACACACACGTTATCTTTTTCTAAGTGACCTGGGAGGCAAGCTGAATTCCTCATGCTGCCTATAAATATAAAGTTGGCTTTTAGATGTAATAAGGCAGAACATATTTTAAATTCTTTATTTGCAAGAATAACGGTAGATCATTACCATTTCCACTTTTACTCATTAAAATTCATTCCATTAGTTTATACTTGGTGTTCAGCCTCTCTTGCCTGATGATCCCAGTTTCAAAAAGGGGAGCAGCAAGCTAACTGAGAGATTGTTTGGTTGGGTTTTTATTTCAAAACATCTCAGCTGAAGTCATAAAAGAGTCTGGGAACATCATAAGATCCAGCAGAAAAAGAATAACCTAATCTGAAATCTTTATCAAAATAGACACTATAAAAATTTATTCTTCAAATACATTTTTCTTAAAACACTTCTTTTTTTATGATAGATTGCTTAAAAATATAAAAGTTGGTAGCATTTTTTTTTGCTTTTCTCAACTAGTTTAAGTTTAGTGATCAGTTATTTTTAAATTGAGACTACTACCTTCCTGAATGTAAAATTTTATTTGAACTGAGGCTTAATATCAATAATTAAAACTGCTTTATGTATTCCAATTTTTTGGTTTTTTGGGGGGAGCTAGTGTCAATTCTCAAAGCATTTTTCTAATTTTAAGATTTTTTTATTTGAAGGGCAAACTATTCATATCTTATTTGTAATATAAAATGTTTTTTCCTAGCACTTTCCAAGACTTAAAAAGTAATTGTTTTTGGAAAATACCTTGAAAGTAACTAAATCTTATGTAAAATATGAGTAAAACCTTTTTACATTATGTATGATTTGATATAAATCAGTATAAAACATGTTACTTTTAAAATAAATCAGTATGAAACATGTTATTCCATTAGGCTAAAATAACTGTATGGTCTCTTTTTTTATAAGCAGTCTAATTCTAATTCAGCTGTTAAAATTTTAATTCATAAAAAGGACATCAACAGGTCATCAGAATCAAGAAAACAATATTATTTTGTTCCATCAGAAGTAGATATGATTGCAATCATTTTAACTTGTTAGAACAGTCATGTACTGAATGTTCTCATCTTTTTTGTTCAAAATTGCCTAGAATTTTGTTCCTTGACCTTGTTATCATATCTCTTATAATATATTTTGTTTTACTTTTATATTTTTGTGCTACTAGGATTTAAATGACATCTTTGGTTTTCATGCTTAAAGAATGGCCATACATAAAAAAAGCTACAAACAGAAAATAAACGAAAAAAATCAAAATTTTAGTGTAAAACACTGGGTGCTTATCTATGGCAGCCATAGAATACCTTCAATAGTTTACATTGGGTGCTGAACCTCCCTCGCCTGTATTCAGAGCTAATACTGGGACTTTTTAAAAACAAATTGAGGGGGTTTTAAAATATCAATAAAACAGTAACAATAACAAAAACCGAGTAGAGTAAATGTTTTATGCTAGTAAGATACACAGGAGGGTTAAAAGGCACCTTCCTCTGTTCCCTCAACAACAAATCTCCCAGCTGAGGGCAGTTTTGTCAGGTGTGGAATGCAGGCAGTGTATGCAGTCCCCAGTTATCTGTACGTATTCCTGCTGGGAAGCCTTTCATTGGGATTTGTACGGAGCAAAAGCAAGATAGAACTTGTTTTGTGTTCAAAATCTGAGTTTGCAGGTTAAAACAAGCAAGGTAAGCACTATTTTTAAAAGATTTTTTTGTAACCATCAGATTGCTTCAATATCCATCATATTCAAAACTGGGGAAATAAAACCAACAATACAAAGTGAACTGAATTTAAGAGTCTTAGTACATCGACTTCTGAATTTTTTTTCAACTCTAGAATTTAAAAAGTACAAATATGCTGTCAAGTCTGTCTCTAGACTTTTTCTATTTAAAAAAAACTATCATTAGTATTACATACATAATATATCCAACAATATTATTAAACCATAAATGTAACCAGTTTAAAAACTGATAGAAGTCAGCCTTAGCTACTTAGTGAAGCACTTTGTAACTCAGTGAGACCCTGTTTCAAAATAAAGAATATAAAATAGGGCTGGGGATGTAGCTGGAGGTAGAATGCCCCTGGGTTCCATTCCTGGTAACACACACACACACACACACACCTGCTAGAAAGTAATACTGGTCACATGTTTTGAAAATGTGAAATTTATCTACAAAACATGAAGTTATCATAAATCCTTCCTGTTGGTTCTACCACTTTTATTTGTGCATATGGCCCATCTATGGCTACTTCAATCAAAGTAAACAATATTCGTTGAGAAAATACCCATATGAAAGAGTGAAAGAATTTGGGAGGCTGAGACAGAAGGATTGAAGGTTTGAAACAAGCCTCAGGAACTCAGACCCTGTTTTCAAATAAAAAAAATAGAAGCCAGGCGTGGTGGCTTGGCTTGGGAGGCTGAGACGGGGATCGCACAGGTTCGAAGCCAGCCTCAGCTACTTAGTGAGGCTCTCAGCAACTTAGTGAGACCCTGTTTCCAAATAAAATAGAAAATAGGTCTGGGAGTATAGCTTGGAGGTATAAAGCCTCTGGGTTCCACCGTCAGTACCACAAAAAATAAAATAAAATAGAGCGAGGGGTGTGGTTCAAAAGTAGAATGTTCCTAGGTTCAATCCCCAGTACTACACACACACACGAAACAAAAACATGAAAGATACTCGTCATTTGTGAGAATAGTGTCTTTTTGAAACTTAAATATGGAAACTCAAATGTTAAGTGAGAGCTGCGTCCTATTCTTTACTGGCTTTTCTTTATTGCAAACCAAGGGAGCTGGGATTAAACTGTTATGTTGCTTCAGGACAGATCTATAAAATTTTTAGTGGCTATAAATAAAGAATGATGTCTCAATCAAATGAAAGCCCCTTCCTATTACCATTCTTGTAAAAGGTCCTTTTTCTTTAATTATTACAGTTTTCCTAAATTATTTAATTTAACTGTGGAAGGGAGCCTGGCATGGTGGCACACATTTGTTACCCAATACTTGGGACACTAACACAGAAGGATTGTAGGTTCATGTCCAGCCTCATAAACTTAGCAAGATCCTGTTTCCAAAAAATAAAAATAAAATAGGGCTGGAGGTGTGGCTCAGAGGTAGAATGCTCCTTGGTTTAACCCCCAGTACCACCAAAATAAAAATAAAGTAAAAGAAAAAGTCATATTCCATTAGGTTACCAACACTTTCTATGATCAAGGCTAGGTCTGGACCCAGGGCATTCTACCTCTGAGCTGCACCCCCCAGCCCTATTTTTTATTTTTCTTTTGAAAGAGGGTTTCACTAGGTTGATGAGAATCTCACTACTTTGCTGAGGCTGTCCTCGAACCTGCGATCCTATCTCAGCCTCCCAAGTAATGGAATTAAAGGCATGCGCCACCATGCCCGGCTTGACTAAAGCTTTTTAAACAAAGGAAAGTTTATGTTTGTTATAATAAGCAATGCATTTATTCATCTGTGGCAGAAGCTAAAATAGTAAGAGCTAAATTGATCTCTGAATGTGGCAGTTAACAAATAGAACTAAGCACAGAAAGGATATATAAGCAAGAAAAAATATCAAAATCCTCAGACTTACAAGTGTGTGTGTTTGTGTGTGTGTGTTAATAGGTATAGAACTCAGGGGCTTTCTACCTCCAGGCTACATTCCCAGACCTATTTGTGTGGGGAGGGGGGTACTGGGGATGGAACCAAGGGGTATTTTCTACCTCTGAGCTATACTCCCAGACCTTTTTTATACTTTATGTGGAGACAGGGTCTCACTAAGTTGCTGAGAGCCTCACTAAGTAGCTGAGACTGTCTTCAAACCTGTTCAATCCTCCTATCTCAGACTCTCAAGTACTGGGATTTCAAGTGTGAGCCACTACGCCCGACTAGATTTATGACTCTTGATTAAATGAAATGTTTAGGTTTCTTCTCACAACCAAATACACTTTATAGTCTTTATTTATTGGTGATGTTGGGGATTGATCCAGGGGCATTCTACCTCCAAGCTACACCACCAGCCCTATTTTGTTTTTTGTATTTGGAAAAAAGGTCTCAACTAGGTTGCTAAGAGCCTCACTAAATTGCTGAGGCTGCTTTCAGACTGTGATCCTCCTGTCTCAGCCTCCCAGGTACTGGGATTATAGGCATGCACTACCATGCCTAGCAACTCAGTACTATTTTATTTTTTGTTTGGAAATGGAGTCTCACTAATTTGCTGAAAACTTCACTAAATTACTGAGACAGGTTTAGACCTATGATCCTCCTGTTTCAGCATCCCAAGAACTAGGATTACAGATAAGCCACCACACCTGGCTGAATTTATAGTCTTTGTTACTTTAAGCCTTTGAAGTAAAAACTTGACTGCATGGTTAATATGCAGCAATTATTAATGATCACGATAGGAGTTTCTAATAGTTTGTGGTTTCATTTAATGTGACTTTATATGTGCTATAAAAAGCAATTTGGAAGCCGAGCTTGGTGGCCCATACTTGTAATTCCAGCACGTGGAAAGCTGAGACAGGAAGATCACAGGTTCACGACCAGCCTCAGTTACTTAGGCTCTCTGCAATTTAGTGAGACCCTGTTTTAAAATAAAGAATAAAAAATAGGGCCGAGAATGTAACTCGGGGGTAGAATCTCCCTGGGTTCCATCCCCACTACCACAAAAACCAAAACCAAAACAGTATGTGTGTGGGGGGTGTGTGTGTGTGTGTATGTGTGTGTGTGTGTGTGTGTGTGTGTGTGTGTGTGTGTGTATTGGTATTCTACCTCTGAGCTACACCTCCAGCCAATGTTTTATTCTTTTTTTTTTTTTTTCCCCCTTGGTGGTACTGGAGGTGGAACCCAGGGGCTTTCTACCTCCGGGCTATACTCCCAGATCTATTTTCTATTTTATTTGGAAACAGGGTCTCACTAAGTTGCTGAGAGCCTCACTAAGTAGCTGAGGCTGGCTTCAAACCTGTGCGATCCTCCTGTCTCAGCCTCCCAAACACAGGGATTACAAGCATGAGCCACCACGCTCAGCTCTTATTCTTTATTTTGAAACAGTGTCTCACTAAATTGTGGAGGGCTCCTCTAAGTAGCTGAGGCTGGCTGCAAACCCAGATCCTCCTATCTCAGCCTCTCAAGTACTGGGATTACAAACATGTACTACCATGATTGGCTTTCCCAGACCTATTTTATTTTATTTTATTTTATTAATTTTGTTTCGTCTTGTGGCACTGGGAATTGAACCCACAGACATTCTACCTCCAATCTATTCCCCCAGCCCCATTTTATTTCTTATTTTGAAACAGGTCTCACTAGGTTGCTGAACTCCTTGGTAAATTGCTAAGGCTGGCTTTGAACCTGAGATCCTCCTGTCTCAGTCTCCCAAGTACTGGATTACAAACCTGTGCCACCATGCCCCACTTTATTTTTACTTTGAAAGAGGGCTTTACACTGGGTGTGGTGGCGCTCACTTGTAATCCCAGCATTTGTGAGGCTGATACAAGAGGAAAGCAGGTTCCCGGTCAGCCTCAGCTACTTAGTAAGGCACTCCACAATTTAGTGAGACCCTGTTTCAAAATAAAGAATAGTAGGGCTGGAGGTGTCGCTTGGAGGTTAGAATGCTCTCCTGGGTTCTATCTCCAGTACTGCCAAAAAATAAAAAAAAGAAGAAGAGGGTTTTACCCTGAGCGTGGTGGCGCACACTTGTGATCCCAGTACTTGGGAGGCTCAAACAGGAAGGATCATAGGTTCACACCCAACCTCAGCTACTTAGTGAGGCCCTCTGCAAATTAGTGATACCCTGTTTCAAAATAAAGAAGAAAAAGATAGGGTTGGAGGTGCAATTCAGAGGTAGAATGCCCCTGGGTTCAACCCCAGCACCACAAAAAGACAGAGACAGACAGACAGACAGACAGAGAGATGAAGGAAGGAAAGGAAAGGAAAGAAAGAGAGAGTCTTACTAAATTGAGAGAATTGCACTATTTGCTGAGGCTGTCCTCCAACCTGAGATCCTTCTGTCTCAGCCTCTCAAATACTGGGATTAGCCAGGCATGGTAGCACACACTTGTAATCCCAGCATTCAGGAGGCTGGGACTGGAGGATCATGGTTTGTGGACAGCCTCATCTATTTGGTGAGGTCTTCCACAACTTAGTGAGATTCTCTTTCAAAATCAAGAATAAAAATAGGGCAGAGGTTGTAGCTCGGAGGTCGAATGCCCCTAAATTCCATCCCCAGACCCGCAAAAAGAAAGAAAGAAAGAAAGAAAAAAAATACTGGGATTACAGGCAGGCACCACCAAGCCCAGCAGTAGCAGAGAAGGCACCTAGGGGCATTGTACCTCTAAGCTACACCCCCAGCCCTATCTTTTAGTCCTTTTTAATTTTTTTTTCCAGTACTGGGGATGGAACCCAGGAGCATTCTACCTCTAAGCTATACCCCCAGCCCTATTTTTTTTTTTTTTTTTTTTTTTTTTGGTGGTACTGGGGGTGGAATCCAGAGGCTTTCTACCTCTGAGCTATACTCCCAGACCTTTTTTTATATTTTATTTGGAAACAGGGTCTCACTAAGTTGCTGAAAGCCTCACTAAGAGATGAGGCTGGCTTCGAACCTGTGCGATCCTCCTGTCTCAGCTTCCCAAGCACGGGGATTACAAGCGTGCGCCACCACACCCGGCATATTATTCTTTATTTTGAAACAGCATCTCACCGAGTTGCAAAGGGTCTCACTAAGTAGCTGAGGCTGTCCGAGAACCATGATCCTCTGGTCTCTGCCTCCCGAATGCTGGGATTACAAGCGTGCGCCACCACACCAGGCGCATTATTTCTTTTAAAAATAAAACACCTTCATTTATCCTGGCCTGAGGCACTGCCTGTAACTGAGAGCTAAGGTTGGAAGGCTGGATCGAGAGTGGAGTAGGCCTTGGGAAAGAAACCTACCTGCCTCCCCTGCAGAACTTTAGTCCAGATCTTATTTAGACAATCCCAGCAGGTTCAGTCCGTTCCCGTGAAAGGCTGGTAGGAAGCCAGACTTGGTGGTGCATACTTGTAATCCTAGTACTTGGGAGGCTGAGATAGGAGGATCTGGATTCACAGCCAGCCTCAGCTACTTAGTGAGACCCTCCACAATTTAGTGGGACCCTGTTTCAAAATAAAGAATAAAACAGGTCTGGGGGTTAGTTCAGAGGTAGAATGCTCCTGGGTTCCATCCCCAGTACCACAGAAAAAGAAAAAATGAGAGAAAGGAAGGAAGGAAGAAAGGGTGGTAGGAAGAAAGTGCCATAATGTCTTCAGCCCACCATCTCCCTCTTGGCTCTCAAAACCTTGCTTCAAAGCCAGTCGTGGTGGCTCATGCTTGTAATTCCAGCATTTAGGAGGCTGAGACCAGAGGATCGCGGTTCGCAGACAGCCTCAGCTACTACTTAGTGAGGCCCTCTGCAACTCCGTGAGACCCTGTTTCAAAATAAAGAATAAAAAATAGGGCTGGGGATGTAGCTCAGAGGAAGAATGCCCCTGGGTTTCATCCCCAGTACCACAAATAAATAAATAAATAAATAAATAAAGCCAGGCATGGTGGCCCATACTTGTAATACCAGTACTTGGGAGGCTGAGACAGGATTACAGGTCCACAGGCATCCTCGGTTACTGAGTAAGGCCCTCTGCAACTCAGTGAGACCCTGTTTCAAAAATAAAGAATTAAGAGCGGGGTGTGGTGGCCCATGCTTGGGAGGCTGAGACAGGAGGATCCCACAGTTTCGAAGCCAGCCTCAGCTACTTAGTGAGGCTCTCAGCAACCCTGTTTCCAAATAAAGTATAAAATACATCTGGGAGTCTAGTTCAGAGGTAGAAAAGCCCCTAGGTTCCACCCTCAGTACCGCAAAAATAAAGAATAAAAAAATAGAGCCGGGGGTATAGCTCAGAGGTAGATTGCCCCTGGGTTTCATCCCCAGTATCACATACAAAAAAAAAGAAAAGAAAAAATGTTTATGTTCAGATTTACTCCCAAACAACCACCAAGATTGAATCATCTTATTTTTTGCTCTAGTGAGATTTCCAGGGAGGAAGAGATGTATTACTATTTATCTGTGTCTGTTTTGTAGTCTCCACATTGGTTCAGACTCTTCCCTCTGCTGCTGTGCCTGGCAGCTCGGGCTCACCTGACCACCCACACTTCCTATGAATGCTGGCCACTGGCCATAAACACCCTCAATAAAAACTACACCAAGATTTTAAGACCTCAAAGTCCTCAAATGCACCTTTGAGTGGAGGAGTGGGGTGTGTGTGTATGTGTGTGTGTGTGTGTGTGTGTGTGTGTGTGTGTGTGTGTGTGTTTTGGGCTGAGGATTGAAACCAGGGGCATTCTACCTTGGAACTACATCTCTAGCTCGTTATTTTATTTTATTTGCCTATCTCAGCCTCCCAAGTACTAGGAGTTACATGATGTAACACTACCATGACTGGCTTGTTTTGTTGTTGTTGTTGTTGTTGTTGTTTTGTCTCTGCCTCCCAAGTACTGGGATTACCAGTGTGTGCCACCATACTGGGCTGGCTTCCACCTCTTTTTTTGTGGTACTGGAGATGGAACCCAGGGGCACTCTACCTCCAAGCTACACCCCCAGTCCTATTTTTTATTTTTTATTATTTATTTATTTATTTATTGCGGGTCTGGGGATAGAACCCAGGGGCATTCGACCTCTGAGCTACACCTCCTGCCTTATTTTTTATTCTTTATTTGGAAACAAGGTCTCACTAAGTTGCGGAGGGCCTCACTAAGCAGCTGAGGCTGTTCGCAAACTGCGATCCTCTGGTCTCAGCCTCCTGAATGCTGGGATTACAAGCGTGCGCCACCACACCTAGCTATTTTTTATTTTGAAAGAGAGTCTCACTGAGTTGCAAAGGGCCTCACTAAGTAGCTGAGGCTGTCCGCGAACCTCGATCTTCCTGTTTTACCCTCCCAAATGCTGGAGTTACAAGTGTGCACCAACACCCAGCACTAGGTATCTTTTCATTATTAAAAGAAATGCCATGCCGGGCGTGGTGGCGCACACTTGTAATCTCTGTACTTAGGAGGCTGAGACAGGAGGATCACACATGTTTGAAGCCAGCCTCAGCTACATAGCGAGGCTCTCAGCAACTTAGTGAGACCCTGTTTCCAAATAAAGTATAAAATAGGTCTGGGAGTATATAGCACGGAGGTAGAAAAGCCCCTGGGTTTCTCCCCAGTACCACTAAAAAAAAAAAAAAAAAAAAAGTGCCATAGTGGCATATGCTTGTAATCCCAGCATTTGAGAAAAGCCGCAGCAACATAGCCAGACTCTCGGCAATCCACTGATACCTTGTTTCAAAACAAAAAATAAAGAGGGGGCTGGCAGCTGGAGATGTAGCTTGGAGGTAGAATGTCCCTAGGTTCAATCTTTAGTAACAAAAAAAAACCCACCCAAAATTAATGAGTTAAATTTCAAATTAGTAGGCAAACAGTCAATATGAATGCTTAGCAATAATTACATTTGATCTTTAAAATTAATTTGCTAAATGGAGTATGAGATAGGAGTGTAGCTACCAGGCGACTGTGTGGTAATTAAGAAAGATCCTTTTCAAAATAAAAAAAGATGCTGGGCATGGTGGCACACGCTTGCAATTCCAGCATTCAGGAGGCTAATACCGGAGGATCATGGTTTGTAGGCAGCCTCAGCTACTTAGTGAGACCCTCTGCAACTTACTGAGACCGTGTTTCAAATTAAAGAATAAAAATAGGGCTAGGGGCCGGGCGTGATGGCGCACGGTTGTAATCCCTGCGCTTGGGAGGCAGAGACAGGAGGATCGCACAGGCCGTTTCCAAATAAAAATGTATAAATAGGTCTGGGAGTGTAGCCCAAAGGGAGAAGGGCTTCCAGGAACCCCAGTACCACCAAAAAAAAAAAAAAATAGGGCTGGGGGTGTAGCTTGGAGATAGAATGCCCTTGGGTTCTATCCCCAGTAGCACACACACAAAAAAAAGGGCCTGGGGGTGGGGACCGCTCAGTGGTAGAGTGCCACTAAGGTTCAATTCTCAGTACTACCACAGGAGGAAAAAAGAATATATCTCTTTGGCTTTTTTTTTTTTTAGTGTGTGTGTGTGTGTGTGTGTGTGTGTGTGTGTGTGTGTGTGCGCGCGTGCTGGGGATTGAACCCAGGGGCATTCTACTTCCAACCTACACCCGAATCCCTATTTTCACATTTATTATTTTGAAATAGTGTCTCTCTTAAGTTAAGAGCCTTACTAAATTGCTGAGGCTGGTTTCGAACCTGTGATCCTCCTATTTCAACATTCCAAGTACTGAGATTACAAGCATGTGCCACCACACCAGCAGTTTTGTGCTTCGGCGTGTGTGTGTGTGTGTGTGTGTGTGTGTGTGTGTGTGTGTGTGTGTTACTGAGCACTGATCCCGGAGCATTCTACATCCTAGCTACACCTCCAGCACTATTTTTTATTTTTCAGTCATATTGACTGTTTGCCTAGTAATTGGAACCCAGAGGCATTCCAAGTTGTACCCCCAACCTGATTTTATTTCTTATTTTTAAACAGGGCCTCACTAAGTTGTAGAACACCTCCCTAAATTGCCAAAACTGGCTTCAAATCTGTGATTCTACTGTCTCAGCCTCCCAAGTACTGGGATTACAGGCCTGAACCACCACACCTGGCCTTTTATTATTATATATTTATTTTTGTTTTGTGCCGGTCTGGGGATGGATCCTGAGGCATTCAAACTCCCAGCTATACCCCCTGCCCTATTATTTATTCTTTATTTTGAAACAGGGTCTCACTAATTTTCAGGCCTCACCAAGTAGCTGAGGCTGGTCGCCAACCTGCGATCCTCCTGTCTTAGCCTCCCAAGTACTAGATTACAAGTGTGTGCCACCATGCCCATTATTTTCCCCCTCCTGTGGTACTGGGGATGGATCCCAGGGGGCATTTTACCTCTGAGCTACACTCCAAGACCTTTTTAATATTTTATTTAGAAACAGGGTTTCAGTAAGTTGCTGAGAGCCTCATTAAATAGCTGATGCTGGCTTCCAACCTGTACAATCCTCCTGTCTCAGCCTCCCAAGTACTGGGATTACAAGCGTGTGCCACCACACTGGCTTCCAGCCCTTTCTTCCTTCCTTTCTTTCCTTCTTTCTTTCTTTTTTCTTTCTTTCTTTCTTTTTTGTGGTACTAGGAATGGATCCCACCGACATTCTACCTCCAAGCTACACTCCCAGACCTTTTTTATATTTTATATTTATTTATTTATTTATTTATCTATTTATTGTGGTACTGGGGGTGGAACCCAGTAGCTTTTCTACCTCTGGGCTACACTCCTAGACCTATTTTTATATTTTATTTGGAAACAGGGTCTCACTAAGTTGCTGAGAGCCTCACTCAGTAGCTGAGGCTGACTTTGAACCTGTGCAATCCTCCTGTGTCAGCCTCCCAAGCTCTGGTACTACAAGTGTGTGCCAACATGCCCAGCCTTTATATTTTATTTAGAAACAGGGTCTCACTAAGTCGTTGAAAGCCTAAGTAGCTGAGGCTGGCTCAAACCTGCGTGATCCTCCTGTCTCAGCCTCTCAAGTGCAGGGATTACAAGTGTACGCCACCATGCCCGATGTATTCTTAATTTTTTTTTTTTTTTTTTGTGGTATTGGGGTTCCTGGAAGCCCTTCTACCTCCGGGCTACACTCCCAGACCTATTTTTACTTTTTTTTTTTTTTAATTTGGAAACAGGGTCTCCTAAGCCAGCGCGCACGCCTGGCTTTGAACCTGTGCGATCCTCCTGTCTCTGCCTCCCAAGCGCGGGGTTTACAAGAGTGCGCCACCACGCCCAGCATATTCTTAATTTTTTGAAACAGGGTCTCACTGAATTGCAAAGGGCCTTATTGAGTAGCTGAGGCTGTCCTCGAACATGAATCCTCCTGTCTCAGCCTCCCAAATGCTGGGATTACAAGTGTGCACTACCACATGCGGCTCCCAGCCCTATTTTATTATTAGAGTTTAGGGAAATTGCGAAGGAGGCAAGCACCAGCCAGGTTATTAACAACAGCTTTAATCAAGAACCCAGCAGCTTCGGGGAGTCAGCTGGCCATGGGGGAAGGAACCAAGGAGTCACACATCCGGAGTTGCGCATAGTCCGGGTCAGCCGGCTGAGTCACATGGTGGAGCAGAAGTATCGCTGTTTTATAGGCATGCTGATTCTCTCGTAACATCTGTAGTCTTGTGACCTCTGGAGTATGTCTTGCAATGTTTGGAGTCTCGAGGCACGTGGATTCTTGCAATATCTCCGCTTCTGGCTTCTGGGGTTCTGCCTTCTGTCCCCCGCTGCGTGATCCCATAGGGGAAGGAGGGACCCGACCTATCATCCCGGTCTTTTGGTGATATTGGGCAAAGACCAAGTCCATAACTACTTCCTGCTGTTGGGGATGTCATAGGGGGCCCCTTGGCTGGGAGAGGTCGAGTCCTTTGGAAGTGGGCAGGTGGGAGTTTGTCTGCAGTGGGAGTCGGAGGTTACCTTGGACAGCTTGGCGCGTTCAAATAGATTTTAACAGATGAGGAGCTATTAAAAGAAAAGGCAAATTGTGAGGGCAGGTCCTGGGAAAGGCAGGAGCCCATCAGCTATTGGCCCTTGCCCTGAAGGGAAAAGCCCAGCCGCTACTGGTCCTTGGAGCCTTTCTAGATATGAGGTAGATTGTCACTAGATTTATTAATATAATAGCATTTTTCCTGAAAAGAGACATACACCACTCTTTTTAGCAGTTTTTCTTCATTAGACCAGAATCATTAATAGCATTTTTCCTGAGAGAGACACACGTCACTCTTTTCAGCAGTGAGTGGGTTTGGATCTGTCTGGTCAAATGGAAAGCATGCTATTGGTTCAGGAGCATCAGTAACTAATCTTGGAGTTTAATACTTATGGCTGTCTGGCATCCAGAGAGGGAGAGCACCGTAAGAATCCAATTCATTTTTTTCTACCTTTCCCGATGACTGCAGTCGATATGGGACGTGAAGCTTCCAAGGAATGCCAAGGGCTTATGCCACCTGTTGAGTAACCTTAGAGGTTGGGAGGCGGAGACAGGAGGATCGTGCTGGTTCGGAGCCAGCCTTGCTGGCTTAAGAGACCCTGTTTCCAAATACAAAATGCAAAATAGGTCTGGGTATGTAGCCCAGAGGTAGAAGGGCTTCCAGGAACCCAATGCCACCAAAAAAAAAAAAAAAAAAAAGAATAAAAAAATAGGGCAGGGGGTATAGCTCAGAGGTTGAATGCCCCTGGGTTCCATCCCCAGACCCGCACACACACACACACACACACAAAAAAAAAAAAAAAAAAAAACCAGGAGACATTGACTTTACTAATCAGCTATTGCAAGAGAGGAGAATTAAACAAGGGGCTTAGGAAATGCTTAAGTGCCATAGGTCCCACATGTAGGGAATTATTTATTAGGTTAACAACTGCTTTGGCTTGAGCCTTAGGCAGGGCAATTTTGTCCTGTAAAAGAGGACCTGTAGTGTGTGGCGATTGGCTTACTGCTACCTTGAGAGTTACCCTGAGCTGGCAAAAATGATCAAGATTGAGGAATCCTGATCTTCCGCCAGGCCAAGTAGGGCCAGTAGTGGGGCCTGGTGTGAAGGGTGATGCCCGTGTTGTGGCACCTGGGCTCACCACTTTTCCAAAGACCCTCCTGGCCACACACCGGGCATGATCTGATTGGTGGGCGTGGCCTTGCTGCACTTGAGGCGGGCTCTTGGAGGTAGTTTTTGTTGCTGTCCTCGACCCCTAAGTGGCACTGCAGAGGGCTGAGCTACCATTGCTAGTCGCAGGGCAGCTACCAGGGCTTGGGCCTGCAAATCTGCCTTTTGGGGAAGTCGGAGTATACACTCCACCTTGGCCTGTGCCTCTCTGGAATTAAAAACTTTAAATGCCATGTTCACCAAATCTTGGATAGGGGTTTGAGCACCATCCTCATCCTTTTTAAATTTTTTTCAAATATCAGGGGCTGATTTTCCAATGAGGTGGATTGCCAACACCACAGATCCTGCCTCAGTAGATGGATCTAAGCAGGTATAGAGGGTAAAAGCTTCCTGCAACTGATTAAAAAAAAAAAAAAACAGCTAGGTTTTCATCTAAATCCTGGGTGATTTCCTTTAGTTTATCATAATTAACCACTTTATGGGAAGCATCCTGCATGCCATCAAGAAGGCATAGTATCATATGGTCTTCCTTTTTTATTCCCTCACCCCTACCATTAGGGGCTGGCTGATAATCCCAGTGGGGATCCTCAGAAGGAAAAGCAGCTGATCCCGTAGGGAGGGCTGGGTTGGTTAAATGAGCCTGGTCGGCCCATTCCCAGGCACCCTTTACAATACAATCATGTTCATCTGGAGTTAAGGCAGAAGTTAAAAGAACATAAAGATCCTGCCATGTTAGATTGTATGCTTGCACAATGTAAGGGAGGTCGGCAGGGGAGGGGGGAAGGAGCAGGTTAAAAAACGGCGCCTATAACCCAGCAGGGTCACAAGATGGCGACCGTGCGTCATCACAATATGGCGACTGCAATGTCACAAGATTGTGACCAAGGTGGCCACCATGTAATGTCACAAGGTCGCGACTGTGTAGTCACAATATGGTAACCAATATGACTGTGATGTTACAATGTAGTGACTACACACCATCACAAAATGTGGCTGACAGGGGAGAGCGGTCAGAGGGAGGGGAGTGCAGAAAAAAAAGCCTGGACATAAAGGACTTTTGACCATGTACCAGACCACTTACAAAAGTTTCTAACCGTTCTTGGACCACCGCAACCCATTATCTAATTCGTATTGAGGCCACACAGGTGCTCAGGGTATAAGTCCTCCTCTAGTTTGGAGGTTTGGGTCCCCATAATTGGTTCGGGGTGAGAACAAAGAACAGGAAACAGGCGTCCCCATTTTCCTGATCAATCTTTCAGAAATGGGGGTTAAGAGATTGGGAAAGACATCTCAATCCCTTCTCAGAACTGGAGGATGACCTGGTCGTCCAGGGGACAACGGGTCACCAAATGCTTGGATTTTGGGGTCCCATTGGACTGGCAGAGGACCCAAGTCTGGAGAAGAGGCAAGAAGCCGGAACCCGCTGACCAAAGGAAGGAGAGGGGGCTTACCCAGTTTGAAAGACCTCTGCAGGATGCAGGAACATGGAGCCAGGTTAACAGCAGCAGCCTGAGCCAGCACCGTGGGGCGTGGGGCGGCCAGAGGGCCCAAGGTGGCTGTGGTGGTGCCGGTGGCATAGCGGAGGCAGTGGCCATGGGGCGCACACCACCCAGTGAACCCAGCGCGGGGCAGGCAGAGGTGCCCCTTGCGGGCAGCACTGGTGGCTAGCAGCCAGGCCGGTGGAAGTGCCTGCTGGGGCCACGGACAGAGGTTCCAGCAGTGAGCAGAGCATGGAGCCTAAGCGCTGCCCAGCGAGTCCGGCACAGGACCTCGCGGATGAGAAACTGGCGGTTGGAGAGTAAAAATCCTCCCGGGTCTTGGCACCAAAAATAACATAGAATTTAGAGTTTGGGGAAATTGCAAAGGAGGCAAGCACCAGCCAGGTTATTAACAATGGCTTTAATCAAGAACCTGGCACCTTCGGGGAGTCAGCTGGCCATGGGGGAAAGGACTGAAGAGCCATGCGTCCAGAGTAGCCCCATTCGGCGGTCTGAGTCATGTGGCAGAGCTGAAGTACCAATGTTATAGTCATGCTGATTCTCTCGAGAATCAGAGGTCTTGAGACCTCTGGAATATGTCTCTCAATGTTTGGCATCTCAAGGCACCTGGATTCTTGCAATATCTCCGCTCCTGGCTTCCAGGGTTCTGCCTCCTGTCCCCGTTGCAGGGATCCCACAAGGGAAGGGAGGGACCCGACTTATCACCAAGCCCTATTTTTTAATCTTTATTTTGAAACTGGGTCTCACTGAGTTGAAAAGAATTTCACTAGGTAGCTGAGGCTGTCCACAAACCGTGATCTTCCTGTCTCAGCCTCCCAAATGCTGGAATTATAGGCATGTGCCACCACATCTGGCTTCAAGCTTTTTTTTTTTTTGGTCTGGAGATGGAATCCAGGGGCATTTGACCTCTGAGATACACCCCCTGACCTATTTTTTTATTCTTTATTTTGAAACAGGGTCTCACTAAGTTGCAGAAGGCCTCACTAAATAGGTGAGGCTGTCTGCAGACCATGATTCTCCGTTCTCACCCTCCCAAATGCTGGGATTACAAGCGTGCGCCACCACGTCTGGCTTCCAGCTATTTTTTTTTTAACTAATTTACTTATTTTCAGGTACTAGGGATTGACTCTAGGGGCTCACATATGTTAAGCAAGTGTTCTACCACTGAGCCCTGTCCCCAGCCCTCCCTGCTCCTAAATAAAAAATAAAATAGGGCTGGAGTAATAGCCTAGAGGTAGAAGGTCCCTAGGTTCTACCTCCAGTACCACATCAAGAAAAGTTGAGCATGTTGGCACATGCCCTTAATACTAGTACTTGGGAGGCTGAAACAGAAGGATTTCAAACTAGCTGAGGTGAATTTACCTTCAGCAACCTAGCATTACCCTATTGAAACGTTGAAATGGAGCTAGGGAGTTGCGAAGGAGGTAAAATACTAGTCAGATTATCAAAAGCTGCTGCTTTATTTGGACCCGGCACCCTCGGGGAGTCAGCAGGCTGTGGGGGAAGGGACCAACAAGCCACATGTGTGGAGAGTCGCACGTAGTCCCAATTGGTTGACTGGGTCATGTGGTGGAGCAGAAGCAACAATGTTTTATAGGCATGGGGATTCTCTCACATCTGTAGTCTCATGACCTCTGGAGTCTGTATTGCAATGTTTGGAGTCTCATGATACCTGGAATTTTGTGATATCTCCACTTCTGGCTTCTGGGGTTCTTCCTCCTGTCCCGGCCGAAAGGGTCATGTGGGGCGAGGGAAGGGGGACCTGACCTATTTCAAAAGAAAAAAGGCTAGGTGTAGATCAGAGGTAGAATTTCCCTGGGTTCAATCCCCTGTAAACTTCTGCCAGACAGGGAAGAACTGCTGATAAACAAGATAATTTTTTTTTGTTTTTGTTTTGTGGTGCTGGGGATTGAACCCCAGAAGTATTCTACCTCTGAGCTACATTCCCAGCCCTATTTTATTTATTTATTTATTTATTTGGAAATAGGGTCTTGCTAAATTTTTGACAACCTCACTAAGTTGTTCAGGTTGTTACAAACCTGTGATCCTCCTGCCTCAACCTCCCAAGTACTAGGATTACAGGTGTGCACCACCATGCCTGCCTATAGTATTTTCTTTTTTTTTTTTTTTTTGCGGGTCTGGAGATGGAACCCAGGGGCATTTGACCTCCAAGCTACAGCCCGTGCTCTATTTTTTATTCTTTATTTTGAAACCGGGTCTCACTGAGTTGCAGAGGGCCTCACTAAGTAGCTGAGGCTGTCCACGAACTGCGATCCTCCAGTGTCAGCCTCCCGGATTACAAGTGTGTGCCACCACGCCTGGTTATAGTATTTTCTATTTGTAACACATGAATATTTCTGGTTTGGACTTTTCTTTTCTTTCTTTCTTTTCTTTTCTTTTTTTCTTTTTTTTTTTTTTTGCGGTACTAGAGATAGAAACCAGGGGCATTCTACCTCTGAGCTACACCCGCAGCCCTATTTTTTTATTCTTTATTTGGAAACAGGGTCTCACTGAGTTGCAAAAGGCCTCACTAAGTAGTTGAGGCTTTCTGTGAACCTAGATCCTCCTATCTCAGCCTCCCAAATGCTGGAATTACAAGCATGCACCACCATGCCCAGCAACTTTTCCTCTTTATTGAGAGTTGAATTTTATTTATTTTTTGTGGTACTGGGGGTAGAACCCAGGGGCATTCTACCTCTGAGATACATCCCCAGCCCTATTATTATTACTATGATTATTTATTATTATTATTATTATTATTATTATTATTATTAGTGGTGTTGGGGATTAAACCCAGGGGCATTATACCTCTGAGCTAACCCCCCACCCCGAATATTTATTTATTTATTTATTTATTTATTTATTTATTGCAGTGCTGGAAATAGAACCCAAGGGATTCTACCTCTGAGCTACACTCTCAGTCCTATGTTTTATTCTTTATTTTGAAACAGGGCCTCACTGAGTTTCAAAGGGCCTCATTAAGTAGCTAAGTCTGTCCATGAACCATGATCCTCCTGTCTCAGCCTCCCAAATGCTGGGATTACAAATGAAGTGTGTGCTACCACACCCAGCTAATTTTTTTTTTTTTTTTATGGTACTGGAGGTGGAACCCAGGGGCTTTTTCTACTTTCTGGCTATACTTCCAGACCTATTTTATACTTTATTTGGAAACAAGGTCTCACTAAATTGCTGAGAGCCTCACTAAGTAGCTGAGGCTGGCTTCAAACTTGTGTAATCCTCCTGTCTCAGCCTCCCAAGTGCTGGGATTACAAGCATGCGCCACCAGGCCCGGCTCTGGCTATTTTTTATTATTTATTTATTTATTTTTGCAGTACTAGGGATGGAAACCAGGGGCAATCTATCTACAAGGTACACCCTATTTTTTAGTCTTTTTATGTTTGAAACAGTCTCAATGGGTTGTGAAGGGCCTCACTATAGTAGCTGAGGCTGTCTGTGAACCGCAATCCTCCTGTCTCTGCCTCCCGAATGCTGGGATTACAAGCGTGCGCCACCATGCCTGGCCTATTCTTTATTTTGAAACAGGTCTCACTAAGTTGTGGATGGTCTCACTAAGTAGCTCAGGCTGGCTGCAAACCCTGATCCTCCTGTCTCATTCTTCTAAGTACTGGGATTACAAGTGTGCACCACCACGACCAGCTCCCCAACCCTATTTTATTCTCTTATTTGGAAGCAAGGCCCCACTAAATTGCTGAGGCTGGCAGGAAACCTGTGATCTTCCTGTCTCAGCCTTCCAAATACTGGGAGCTGAACTATTCATTTGACCAATATTTAAGAAATATTCATTTGAGCAATATTTAAGAAATAGGAGAATCACAGGTTTCCCAATAACATTTCTATTTATTTATTTATTTTTGGTGGTACTGGGGGTGGAACCCAGAGGCTTTCTATCTCCGGGCTATACTCCCAGACATTTTTTATATTGTATTTGGAAACAGGGTCTCACTAAGTTGCTGAGAGCCCCACTCAGTAGCTGAGGCTGGCTTCGAACCTGTGCGATCCTCCTGTCTCAGCCTCCCAAGCGCAGGGATTACAAGCGTGCGCCACCATTCCCGGCTCCAGTAACATTTCTAATAACTGCCTAGGATCAAAATAATACCAAGTGCTATAACTAATAAACTTTGAATTTGACACCAAGTGGATGGTGCATGCCTGTGAAACCAGTGCTTGCTTGGGAAGCTGAGATAGGATGGTCATAGGTCCAGCCTTAGCAATGTAAAAAGGCCCTCAACAATTTAGAGACCTTTTTTTGGAAATTAAAAATAGGGCTGGAAAGCCAGGAGTAGTGACACTCACTTGTAATCCCAGCATTTGGGAGGCTGAGACAGGAAGATCGCAGTTTACGCCCAGCCTCAGCTACTTAGTGAGGCCCTCTGCAACTCAGTGAGACCCTGTTTCAAAATAAAGAATAAAAAATAGGGCTCGGGGTGTAGCTCAGAGGTAAAATGACCCTGGGTTTCATCCCCAGTACAAAAAAAAAATGTACACACACACACACACACACACACACACACACACACACGGTTTACTTGAAAAAGGAACAAAATAATGGAAATATCAGGATTAGCATGGGGGGATCCTGCAAAATAATCTTTTTTTTTTTTTTTTTTTTTTGCAGGTCTGGGATGGAACCCAGAGGCATTTGACATCCGAGCTACACTCCCTACCCAATTTTTTATTCTTTATTTTGAAACAGGGTCTCACTGAGTTGCAGAGGGCCTAAGTAGCTGAGGCTGTCTGCGAACAGGGATCCTCCAGTCTCAGCTTCCCAAGTGCCCAAATGCTGAGATTACAAGCGTGTGCTACCACACCTGGCTTAATTTTTTTTTTTTAAAGTACTGGGAATGGAGCCCGGGGACATTTTACCTCTGAGCTACACCCCCAAGCCCTATTTTTTAATTCTTTAATTTGAAACAGGGTCTCGCTGAGTTGCAGAGGGCCTCACTAAGCAGCTGAGGCTGGCTGTAAACCGTGATCCTCCTGTCTCAGCCTCCAGAATGCTGGTGTGCCGGTATTGGAAAATGCTTTGGTATTAATGTAAAAAATGTAAAAAGTAGTCAGGCCCTGGGTGCTGCGTGGTCACTCAGGCAAGGAGGGGGCGGCAGCTGTTACAAAGCAGAGTTCCTCTCTTTCTTTGCCCTTCATTCTAATGATTAACCTATAGTAAAAGTCTTAGAGGCAAGTGAAGTTTTTAGCCCTAAAAATATATAGAGGCGCCAGGCGTGGTGGCACACACTTGTAATCCCCGCGCTTGGGAGGCGGAGACAGGTGGATCGTGCTGGTTTGAAGCCAGCCACACTGGCTTAAGAGACCCTGTTTCAAAAAAAAAAAAAAAAAAGTATAAAATAGGTCTGGGAGTGTAGTCCGGAGGTAGAAGGGCTTCCAGGAACCCCAGTACCACCAATAAATAAATAAATAAATAAATATATATATATATATATATATATATATATATATATATATAGAGAGAGAGAGAGAGAGAGAGAGAGAGAGAGGCAATCAGTGCCTCTGTTTACTCCTCTCCTCTGTGACCTGGCCTGTGTATAGGAAAGGTGAACTCTGTGTGCTGCTTTGAAGGACCATAGTTGATGAGCAACCAATACTGCCCAGTATAATAGAGACAAAGGCCAGTGTAAGTGCACCGTCCAGAGACAAAGAGGCACCATCTGCCTAAGGAATAAGTTACTAGCCCATTGCCTTGGTAACACTGATAAGATGATACCAATACAAAATCTATTTAAAGTCTGAGGTCCTGAAAAGGCGTCAGAGTTCCATTTTCGGGCTCTCCAGCGTGAGTGCCAGCATGCTGTTTTTTCTTTCTCTTCTCTATTTCCTGCTGATTCTGTAAAAAACACTTGTTAAAGCTTCATTGAGCTGCCTATTAGTTTTAATTTTTCTTTGTTGTTTTTTTGTGGTACTGGGAATGGAACCGAGGGGCATTCTACCTCCGAGCTACACCCCCAGCCCTATATTTTATTCTTTATTTTGAAATAGGTTCTCACTGAGTTGTGGAGGGCCTCACTAAGTAGCTGAGGCTGTCTGCAAACCCCGATCCTCAGGTCTCAGCCTCCCAAATGCTGGAATTACAAGCGTGCGCCACCACGCCTGGCCCCAGCCCTACTTTTTATTCTTTATTTTGAAATAGGGTCTCATTGAGTTGCAAGGGGACTCACTAAGTAGCTGAGGCTGTCTGTGAACTGCAATCCTCCAGTCTCAGCCTCCAGAATGCTAGGATTACAAGTATGTGCCACCACATCCAGCTTCCTATTTTATTTTTTATTTTGTTTATTTTAAACCCAAAGGCATTCTACTTCTAAGCTATACCCCAGCCCCTAATAAAACTTTTTTGTAGCCTGGTGTGGTAGTATGTGCTTATAATTCCAGTACTTGGGAAGCTGAGACAGGAGAATCAGATTCATGGCCAGCCTTAGCTACTTAGTGAGCCCCTCTGAAACTTAGTGAAATTCTGTATCAAAATAAAGAATAAAATATAGGGCTGGAAGCAGGGCATGCTGGCGCACACTTGTAATCCCAGTATTTGGGAGGCTGAGACCGGAGGATCACAGTTCGCGGACAGCCTCAGCTATTTAGTGAGGCCCTCCGCAACTTAGTGAGACCCTGTTTCAAAATAAAGAATAAAAAATAGGGCAGGGGGTGTAGCTTGGAGGTCGAATGCCCCTGGGTTCCACCCCCAGTAAACTGTTTTAAAACAGGTTCTCTCCAGGATGCTGAGGCTAGTCTAGAACCTGTGATCCTCCTGTCTCAGCCTCACAAGTACTGTGATTAAAGGCATGAACCACCACACCTGGCTTTTTAAATTTATGTACTTATTATTGTTTTATTTTATTATTAATTATTATTATTTGTGGTATATATGTGGTATTGGAGATGGAACCCAGGGACTTTCTACCCCCGGCTATACTCCCAGACCTATTTTATATTTTATTTGGGAACAGGGTCTCACTAAGTTGCTGAGAGCCTCATTAAGTACCTGACGCTGGCTTCGAACCTGCGCGATCCTTCCAAGTGCTGGGATTACAAATGTGCACCACCACGCCTGGCTTTATTATTATTATTAGTGTGTGTGTGTGTGTGTATTGTACTGGGGAATGAACCCAGGGGCATTTCACCTCTGAGCTACACTCCAGCTATATTTTTTTATTTGGAAACAGGGTCTCACTAGGTTAATGAGAGTCTCACTACTTGCTGAGGCTGTCCTGGAACCTTTGATTCTCTTGTCTCCGCCTTCCAAGTGCTGGGAATACAGGCATGCACCACCAAGCCTGGCTTCTTTATGTATTTACTTATTTGTTTTGGTAATATGGGGAATTGAATCCAAGAGCATTCTACCTCCAAGCTCTACCCTCAGCCCTTATTTGAGTTTTCTTTTCCCTTCCTTCCTTCCTTCCTTCCTTCCTTCCTTCCTTCCTTCCTTCCTTCCTTCCTTCCAGTACTGGGGATAGAACCCAGGGGCATTCTAACTCTGAGCTACACCCCCAGCACTATTTGTTATTCTTTATTGGAAACAGGGTCTCACTGAGTTGCAAAGGGCCTTACTAAATAGTAGCTGAGGCTGTCCATGAACTGAGATCCTCCTGTCTCAGCCTCCTAAATGCTGGGATTACAAGCATGCACCACCACACCCGATTCCCTATTTGGTTTTCTATGTTGAAACAGGATCTTGCTAAGTTACTGAAGGCCTCACTAAGTTGTTGAGGCATGCCTTGATTTGAGAATTTCTATTTTGGCCTACCAGTTACAGGGATAATAGGCATGTACCACCAGACCTGGCTCTAATATATATATATATATATATATATATATATATATATATATATATATATATAATTACTGGAAATTGAATGCAGGAGCATTCTGCCTCTGACTACATATCAGCTCTTTTTTTACTTTTTATATCAAAACAGGGTCTCACCAGGTTGCTGAGTCTGCTATATTGATCCTCCTGCTCTGCCCCCAAAGTACTGGGATTATAAGTGTATACTACCTCACCAAGCTTATATTTCTATTCTCTAAAAAATTTAGCCACCATCTTCTCCCTTCCATTCTGCTTTTTTTGTGTGTGTTTTTTGTTTTTAAGTAACAGCTGGGATTGAACCCAGGGCAGCTAGTCAGCTCTCAACCACTGAGACTCCCCTGCCCAAGGACTTCATTTACACTTTGTTTTTTTGTGGTGCTGAGGTAGAATCCAGGGCCTCTTTTTTTTTTTTTTTTCTTTTTTTTTTTCAGGTCTGGGGATGGAACCCAGAGGCATTCAATCTCTGAGCTACACCCCCTGCCCGATTTTTTATTCTTTATTTTGAAACAAGATCGCTGTTCGAGGATAGCCTCAGCTACTTAGTGAGGCCCTTTGCAACTCAGTGAGACTCTGTTTCAAAAAAAAGATTAGGGATGGGGATATGGCTCCTAGGACAATGCCCCTGGGTTCCATACCTGGTACCACAAAAATAAATAAAGAATAAAAAAAAAATAGCCGGGCGTGGTGGCACATGCTTGTAATCCCCGTGTTTAGGAGGCAGAGACAGGAGGATCGCGCAGGTTTGAAGCCAGCCTCAGCTGGCTTAAGGGACCCTGTTTCCAAATAAAATATAAAATAGGTCTGGGAGTATAGCCCGGAGGTAGAAGGGTTCCATCCCCAGTACCCCCCCCCCAAAAAAAGGAATAAAAAAATAGGGCCAGGGGTATAGCTTGGAGGCAGAATGCCTCTGGGTTCCATCTCCAGTATCCCCCCCCCCAAATTAAATTTCCCTAGGCATGGTGGAGCACACTTGTAATCTTAGTACTTAGGAGGCTGAGACAGGAGGATTGCAGGTTCATGGCCATCCTCAGCTATTAGTGAGGCCCTCCACACCTTAGTGAGACCCCATTTCAAAATAAAGAAATGCCATGCTTGGTGGCTCATGCTTGTAATCCCAGTACTTGGGAGGCCGAGACAAGAGGATTGTGGTTCGCAAAGAGCCTTAGCTACTTCGAGAGGCTCTTTGCAACTTAGTGAGACCCTGTTTCAAAATAAAGAATACAAAATCAGGCTACTGCCCAGCATGGTGGCACATGCTTGTAATCCCAGCATTTGGGAGGTTGAACAGGAGAATCATGGTTTGCAGAGAGCCTCAGCTACTACTTAGTGAGGTACTTTGCAACTCAGTGAGACCCAGTTTCAAAAATAAAGAATAAAAATTAGGGCTGGGGAGTTGCCCAGAGGTAGGAATCTCTGGGTTCCAACCCAGTACTACAAAATAAATGAATAAGTAAATATAAATAAAATAAAATAAAAAGAATAGCTGGGTGTTGTGGATTACAAGCATGTGGTGGCACTACCTGCTTGTAATCCCAGCATCCAGGAGGCAGAGACCAGAGGATCGCGGTTTGCATACAACCTCAGCTACTTAGTGAGACCCTTTGCAACTCAGTGAGACCCTGTTACAAACATAAAAAGGACTATAAACCAGGGCTGGGGGTATAGCTCAGAGGTAGAATACCTTACCCTGCATTCCATCCCCAGTACCGTTAAAAAAAAAAAAAAAAAAAAAAAAAAAAAGCTGAGCATGGTGGCATACACTTGTAATCCCAGCATTTGAGAGGCTGAGACAGGAGGATCTCAGTTCTTGGGACAGCCTCAGCTACTTAGTGAGGCCCTTTGCAACTCAGTGAGACTTTGTTTCAAAATTAAGAATAAACTAGGCTTGGTGGTGCACACTTGTAATCCCCATGCTTGGGAGGTGGAGACAGGAGGATCATGCTGGTTAGAAGCCAGCTATGCTGGGTTAAGAGACCCTGTTTCCAAATAAAAATATAAAATAGGTCTGGGAGTGTGGCCCGGAGGTAGAAGGGCTTCCAGAAACCCCAGTACCACCACCACCAAAAATAAATAAATAAATAATAAATAAATAAATAAATAAATAAATAAAATATAGGGCTTGGGGTGTAGCTCAGAGTTAGATTGCCACTGGGTTCCATTTCTAGTACCGCAATAAAATAAAATAAACATGGCTGGGGTTGTAGTCAGAGGTACTATCGCAAAAATAAACAAAACTAAAAACTAAAAATTGAAGTCAGGCAGCTGGCCATGGTGTTTGCACACCTATAATCTTAATACTTGGGAGGCTGAGACAGAAGGATCACAGGCTTGAGGACAGCCTCATCAAGTAGTAAGACTCTCCTCAACTTAGTGAGACGGGTTTCAGAAATAAATAAATAAGCCAGGTGTGGTGGTGCACACCTGTACTCCTAGCATTTGAGAAGCTGAGACAGGAGGATCGCGGTTCGCGGACAGCCTCAGCTACTTAGTGAGGCCCTTTGCAACTCAGTGAGACCTGGTTTCAAAATAAGGAATATAAAATAGGGCTGGGGGTGTAGCTCTGAGTTCAAATGCCCCTGGGTTCCATCCCCAAACCCACAAAAAATAAATAAATAAATAAATAAATAAATAAATAAATAAAATAAAATAAAGAATGAAAAATAGGGGTGGGAGGATTGTTTGGAAGTACAATGCCCCTGGATTTTATCCCCAGTATAGCAAAACAAGAATAAATCAATAAATAAGGCTCCTCCTGCCTCAGGCACTGAAGTATTAGGATTATAGGTGTGCACCACCACACACAGCTTTTCTTTTCTTTTCTTTTCTTTTTTTGGTGCTGGGGATTAAACTCAGAGGCAGTCAACATCTGAGCCATGCCCACAACTCTATTTTATTTGTGTATTTATCCATATATTTATGTTGTGGTGTTGGGGATTGAATCCCCTCCAAGCTCCACCCTCAGCCCTTTTATTCTTTATTTTGAAACAGGTCTTCACTAAGTAGCTGAGGCCAGCCACAAACCTGGTTCCTTCTGTCTCAGCCTCCCAAGTACTGGGATTACAAACATGAGCCACCATGCCTAGCTTTTTTGTGTGTTATGTGTTGTGGTACAGGCATGAAACACTGGGGAATTCTACCTCTGAGCTATTCCACTAGCCTTTTTTTTTTTCTCTTCAGTACTAGGGATGGAACCCAGAGGCATTCTACCTCTGATTCTCATTCATTCATTCATTCATTCATTCTCTCTCTCTCTCTCTTTCTCTCTCTCTCTCTCTCTCTCTCTCTCTCTCTCTCTCTCTCTCTCTCTCTCTCTCCTCTCTCTCTCTCTCTCTCTCTCTCTCCCTCCCTCCCTCCCTCCCTCCCTCCCTCTCTTTCTTTGCAGTACTGGGGATTGAACCCAGGGACATTCCACCTCCAAGCTATACCCCCAGCCCTATTTTTTTATTCTTTATTTTGAAACAGGGTCTCACTGAGTTGCAGAGGGCCTCACTAGGTAGCTGAGGCTGTCCTCGAACAGCGATCCTCCAGTCTCAGCCTCTTAAATGCTGGGATTACAAGACTGCGCCACCACGCCCAATTTATTCTTTATTTTGAAACAGGGTCTCACTACATTGCAAAGGACCTAAGTAGCTGAAGCTGTTTAAGAACCATGATCCTCCTACTTTAGCCTCCCAAATCCTGAGATTACAAGCATGCACCACCATGCCCAGCTTTTTTTTTTTTTTTTTTTTTTTTGTGGTCCTGGAGGTGGAACCCAGAGGCTTTCTACCTCTGGGATATACTCCCATACCTATTTTATAGTTAATTTGGAAACAGAGTCTTCCTAAGTTGCCGAGAGCTTTACTAAGTAGCTGAGGCTGGCTTCGAACTTGTGTGATCCTTCTGTCTCACCCTCCCAAGCACTGGGATTACAAGCATGAGCCACCATACCCAGCTCCCAGCTTTTAATTTGGAAAAAGAATTAAATTACTGAGGCTAGTCTCGAACCTGCAATCCTCCTGTCTCAGCCTGACAAATGCTGGGATTACAAGTGCGCGCCACTATGCCCAGCTTTCCAACCCAGAATTCAAAATCTAAACGTTGAGTTTAAAAATTTATAGAGTATTGCAAGCTGGGTGTGGTGGCACATGCTTGTTATCCCAGCATTTGGGAGGCTGAGACAGGAGAATCCAGGTTAGAAGACAACCTCAGCTACTTAGTGAGGCCCTCTGCAATTCAGTGAGACCCTGTTTCAAAATAAAGAATAAAAAATAGGGCTGGGGGTGTAGCTTGGAGGTGGAATGTCCCTGGGTTCCATCCCCAGTACTGCAAAAATAAATAAATAAATAAATAATAGAGTATTGCATACTATTGACATACATTTAATTAAAATTTAGACTTATTTTGCTAGGTACAATGGTGCATACCTGTAATTCCGGCTATTCCAGAGGGGTATTTTATGAAGATTCATGTTAAGATATAGCAAAGAAGCCAGGTGTGGTGGTACACTCCTGTAATCCCAGTACTGAGGAGGGAGGCTGAGATAGGAGGATTGCAGGTTTGAGGATAAACTCTGTTTTAAAACAAAAATAAAATACGGCTCAGAGGTAGAATGCCCCTGGGATAAATACACAGTACCACACACATAACACAAAAAAATATAGCAAAGAGTTGGGTGTGATGAGCCAGGATTGGTGGCACATGTTTGTAATTCCAGTACTTGGGAGGCTGAGACCGGATGATCACAGTCTCTAGGCCAACTTCAGATACGTAGTGAGGCCCTCTGCAACTTAGTTAGACCCTGGTTTAAATTAAAGAATTAAAAAATAGGGCTGGGATGTAGCTTGGAGGTAGAACACCCCTAGGCTCAATCCCCAGTATCACACACACACAAAAAAATTAGGGTGTGATGGCACATACCTGTAATCCCAGTACTTGGGAGGCTGAGAGGAGGATTGCAGGTTTTGCAACTTGGAGATACCCTCGGCAATCTACTGCAACCCTGTTTCAAATAAAAAATACCAAGTAAGACTGGGGTGTTACCTAATAAGTAGACTCCTCTGTGTTCAATCCCCAGCACAAAATAATGTAATAAAGAAATAAATAAGCCGGGCGTGGTGGCGCACACTTGTAATCCCAGTACTTGGGAGGCTCAAACAGGAAGGATCATAGGTTCACACCCAGCCTCAGCTACTTAGTGAGGCTCTCAGCAACTTAGTGAGAACCTGTTTCCAAATAAAATATAAAAAATGAGCCGGGCGTGGTGGCGCACGCTTGTAATCGCAGCATTCGGGAGGCTGAGACCTGGAGGATCACGGTTCGCGGACAGCCTCAGCTACTTAGTGAGGCCCTCTGCAACTCAGTGAGACCCGGTTTCAAAATAAAGAATAAAAAATAGGGCAGGGGGTGTAGCTCGGAGGTCAAATGCCCCTGGGTTACATCCCCAGACCCGCAAAAAAAAAAAAAAAAAAAAAAATATATATATATATATATAAAAAATGGGTCTTGGAGTATAGCCCGGAAGTAGAAAGCCTCTGGGTTCCACCCCCAGTACCACCAAAAAAAAAAAAAAAAAACAGAAATAAATAGCCAGGCGTGGTGGTGCACGCTTGTAATCCCAGCATTTGGGAGGCTAAAACTGTAGGATCGCGGTTTGCGGCCAGCCACAGATACTTAGTGAGGCCCTCTGCAACTTAGTGAGACCCTGTTTCAAAATAAAGAATAAAAAATAGCCAGGTGTGGTGGCGCACGCTTGTAATCCCCGCGCTTGGGAGGCTGAGACAGGAGGATCACACAGGTTCAAAGCCAGCCTCAGCTACTCAGTGAGGCTTCCAGCAACTTAGTGAGACCCTGTTTCCAAATAAAATATATTAAAAAAAAAAGGTCTGGAAGTATAGCCTGGAGGTAGAAAGCCTCTGGGTTCCACCCCCAGTATGACCAAAATAAAGACTAAAAAATAAGCAGGGGTGTAGCTTGGAGGTCAAATGCTTCTGGGTTCCATCCCCAGACCCACATAAATAAATAAATAAATAAATAAATAAATAAATAAATAAATAAAAATAGGGTTGGGGGTTTACCTCAGAGATAGAACATTCCTGAGTTTAATCTGTAGTACCACCATCATAAAAAAAAGCATATAAAAATAGGGCAGGGGGTGTAGCTCAGAGGTCAAATGTCCCTGGGTTCCATCCCCAAACCTGCAAAAAAAAAAAAAAAAAAAAGGAATAGGACAAATTAGTGCTCTTTGTTTTGTTTTTGATACTGGGGATTAAACCCAGGGGTATTCTACCTATTAGGTATACCCCCAGAACTTCCCTTCTCTTTACAAAGAGTATTTTACCAAATTGCTGAGGTCGTCCATAAACATGTAATCCTCCTGTCTCAGTCTCCCAAATACTGGGATTACATCCAGCTATACCACTCCTGAGTATTTTCCCAAAGGGATTGAAATCAGAGAACTACAGTAATATATATATATATATATATATATATATATATATATATATATATATATATATATATATATATATATGTTCATAGTAATATATATATATACATGTTCATAGCAGCACAATTCACAGTAGCCAACTTTTTTGTACCTAGGAACCAACCTAGGTACAAAACTGTGGGGTAGCCACATAATGGAATTCTACTCAGCAATAAAAGAACAAACTTACGTTATTTGCAAGCTGGCCATGGTGGTGCACACTTGTAATCCCAGTATTCTGGAGGATGAGACAGGAGGATTGTGGTTTACTGACAGCCTCAGCTACTTAGTGAGGCCCTTTCCAACTCAGTGAGATCCTGTTTAAAAATAAAGAATAAAAATAGAAAAATAGGGCTGGTAGTGTAGCTTAGAGATAGAATGCTCCTGGGTTCTATCCCCAGTATCACCAAAATAATAATAATAATATAATAATAATAATATAATAATAATAATAATAATAATAATAATAATAAAATATATGTAATTTGCAAGAAAATGGACAGAACTGCAGACCTGGAGAACATTATGTTAAGTGAGATTAGCCAGTCACAGAAAGGGTCATATATTTTCTCTAATATGTGTTAGGTAAGGAATAATCATCTGGACACCAGAGACACTCCAGATAATGGAGGAGAAATTTTAGTGGAGCAGGGAGGTGGTTAGGGAAGGGGTGATGAAGGGAGGATCAAGGAAGGAATGACTTCAATTAATATTATGTACATATGTGGCATACCAACGCAATCTCCAAACCTCAGTGTGCTGTGTGAGGAAGGGGGAGTGGCAGGGAGCCAGGGCAGAGCCTGCCATGTGCTGTTTACATGTATGACCATCACTATGAACCACATTATGATGTGAGGCTACAATGAACCAATAAAAGCATGTTAAAAAATAAAAGCAGCCAAGGTGTGGTGGTGCATGCCTGTAATCCCAGTCTAGTGGGACTCTCAGCAACTTAGTGAGACCCTGTTTCCAAATAAAGTATAAAATAGGTCTGGGAGTATAGCCTGGAAGTAGAAAAGCCCCTGGGTTCCACCCCCAGTAACACACACACACACACACACACACACACACACACACACACACACACACGAAGAATAGGCCAGCCGAGGTGGTGTGCTCTTGTAATCCCAGCATTCAGGAGGTAGAGACCACAGGATCACAGTCCTCCTGTCTAGGCCTCCCAAGTACTGGGGTTACAAGGAGCACCACCACACCTGTCTTAAGCTTTTTTTTTTTTTTTTTTCCGGTACTGGGGATGGAACCCACGGGCATTCTACCTCTGATCTACACCCTCAGCCATATATATATATATATATTTAGTTTTTTTTATTTTTGAAACAGGGTCCCACTGAGTTGTGAAGGGACTTGCTAAGTAGCTGAGGCTGTTTGTGAATCATAATCCTCTCTGGTTTCTGCCTCCAGAATGTGGGGATTAAAAGCGTGTGCCACCACACCTAGCTTTTGTGTGTTTGTGTGTGGTACTGGGGATAGAATCCAGAGACTTCCTATAAATGTCAGGTTACACCCACAGGTCTGCTTTTTATCTGGAAACAGGGTCTTCGTAAGTTGCTGAAAGCATCAGTAAGGTTGCTTACCAAGTTGCTGAGGCTGACTCAAACCTATGATCCTCCTGTCTCAGCCTCCCAAGTATTAGGAGTACAGGTGTGCAATACCATACCCAGCTCCAGTTATGATTTTTAAGTTGTACTAATAAACTAGAACTTTCTCAATAGGAATTTAGTAAATGGATGAGCCTTACCCATCATTTCCCTATGATTCATCAACTCATTAATACAATTATTTACTCCATGCCAGGCTATTTTAAGCCAACAGTCTTAAAAGTAACAGTGAGTTACTTCACTGGTTATCTATTTTGCAACTTCCAAACTGCAGAATACATCAGAGTTACTTTCACAGCACTAAACCAGTTATGTGTGGATCTCTAGATTTCTTTTTCTTTTTGGCCATAAATACTTTTTTTTTTTTTTTTTTGGTGATACTGCGGATGGAACCCTTCTACCTCCGGGCTACACTCCCAGAACTATTTTATATTTTTATTTGGAAACAGGGTCTCTTAAACCAGCGAGGTTGGCTTCGAACCAGCGCGATCCTCCTGTCTCCGCCTCCCAAGCTTGGGGATTACAAGCGTGCACCACCACGCCCGGCTTGGCCATAAATACTTTTAAAAATTGTTGTAAAAAACCAAGTGTGGAGTTGGGCGTGGTGCCACACACACGTTTGGCATTCATGGTGGCATTTGGGAGGCTGAGACAGGAGGATCTGGGTTTGCGGCCAGCCTTAGCCACTTTGTGAGGCCCTCTGCAACTCTGTGAGACCCTGTTTCAAAATAAAGAATAAAAAAAAAAAAAAAATAGAGCTGAGGGTGTAGCTCAGAGGTAGAATGTCCCTGGGTTCTATCCCTGGTACCAGAAAAAAAAAAAGTTGTAAAATATACATAAAACTTACCACTTTAACTTTGTAAGTGTAGTTCTATGGCCTTAAGTGTATATATACCTATGATCCTATGTCAGCCTCCCAAGTATTGGGATTACAAGAGTGTACCACAGTGCTGGCTCTAAATTAAGAGTGTAAAGTTGGGCACTGTGGCACATGCCCATAATCCCAGTACTTGGGAGGTACAGACAGGAGGATCACAGGTTCGAAGCTACCTAAGCACTTTAACAAAACCCTATTTCCAAGTAAAAAATAAAACGGCTGGGGTCATGGCTTTAAGGTAGAATGTCCCTGGGTCTAAGTAGCTGAAGCTGTTGGCGAACCGCGATCCTCCGGAATGCTGGGGATTACAAGCATGTACCACCACGCCCGACTTAGAATTTTATCTTCAAGGCTGAGTAATATTTTGTTGTGTAAATATACCAACCACACTTTGTCTGTACTGGGGACTGAACCCAGGGCCATTCTACTTTTTAAGTATGATGATGGATCCCAGAGGCATTCTACCTCGAGCTACACTCCCAGCCCTATCTTTTTTATTCTTTCTTTTCTTTTACTTTTCTGAAGTATTGGGGATGGAACCCAGGGGCATTCTACCTCCAAGCTATACCCGAGCCCTATTTTTTTTATTTTGAAACAGGGTCTGAGTTGCAAAGGGCCTAAGTAGCTGAGGCTGTTTGTAAACCATGATCCTCCTGTCTCAGCCTCCCAAATGCTAGGATCACAAGTGTGCACCACCATGCCTGGCTTGCCATTCTACTTCTGAGATGTACCTCCAACCTTATTTTACTATTTGGAAACAGGGTTTTGCCAAGTTGCTGAGAGCCCTGCTAAATTGCTGAAGCTGACCTTGAACCTTGAAATCCTCCTGCCTCAGCCTCCCAAGTACTGGGGTTATAGGTGTGCCACCATACCAGGAATATACATCTTTTTTGTCTATTTCCATCAGTGGATGGCTTGCTTTCTGGGAGGGCCTGGCAGAAATCTTGGCTTTCTTGAGCGAGGATGCAGCATAGCCATCCATCTCCAGGTGTCAACTTCACTTCCTTTGGTTGTGTACCAAGCAATGGGGTTATTGGATCCTATGGTATTTCTACTTTCTCTGTGTGCTGGGATGCAACCCTAGTGCACTCTACATCCCCAGACCAATTTTTTTATTTGGAGATAAGGTCTTACTAAGTGGCTGGCTTTGACTCGCAGTCCTCATTAGACTCCCAAGTACTGGGATTACAATTATGTGGCACAACATTTGGCTACTCCTACTTTTTTAGTAATTTCCACACGGTTTCATCATTATTAATACATTTCTACCAACAGTGTATGACAGTTTCCAATTCTCACTTGCCAAGGATTTTTTGGTAATAGCTATTCTATCATTTTTTGGTACTGGGAAATTGAACCCAGAGGTGTCCTACTTTTGAGCCATACTCCCAGCCCTTAAGGTCTTGCTACATTGCTGAGCCTGCTCTTGAACTTGCAATTCTGTCTCAGCCTCCCAGGTACTGGGATTATAGGTATGCACCACCGCACCAGGTCTACTTTTTTGTGTGTGTTGTACTGAGGATTGAATGCAAGAACATTCTGCCCTTTGAGTTACAATCCCAGCCCTACTATTTTATTTTGTGGCACTGGGGGTGGAATCCAGGGGCATTCTACCTCTGAGCTATACTATATACCCTTACTCCTATTTTTATTATTTTGAAACAGGGTCTCACTAAATTGCAGAGGGCCTAAGTAGCTGAGGCTGCCTGTGAACCGTGGTCCTCCTGTCTCAGCCTCCCAAATGCTGAGATTACAAGTGTGCGCTACCACGCCCGGCTCCTACTTTGTTTTTGAAGTAGGGTCTAAGTAGCATACAGCTCCACTATATTGCTGGGGTGATTGCAAACCTGTGATCCTCCTGTCTCAGACTATTTCAAGTTAAGGAGTCAGGCGTGGTGGTATGTGCTGGTAATCCCAGTACCTGGGAAAATGAGACCAGAGAATGAAAGGTTTGCAGTCAGCCTCAGCTACTTAGTGAGGCCCTCAGCAACTTAGACCCGATTTCAAAATAAAGAAAACATAGGGCTGGGCCTGGAAGGACACACTTGTAATCCCAGGATTCATGAGGCTGAGACCAGAGAATCATGGCTGGCAGACAGCCTCAGCTACTTGGCGAGGCCCTTTGCAACTCAGTGAGACCCTATTTCAAAAATAAAGAATAAAAAATAGGGCTGGGAGTATAGTTTGGAGGTACAATGCCCCTGTGTTCCATATCCCCAGTAAACATACACACATACACACACACGCAAAATGTGTTGGGGTGTAGCTTGGAGGTCCAATGCCCTGAGATTAATCTCCAGTACCACACAACAAAAAGACAAAGCTGGGTATGGTGACCCACATCTACAGCTCCAGTACTTGGGATTATAGACTGGGAGGTTTGAGGTCAGCCTAGCAATTTAGCAAGATCCACAACACCTTAGAAACTGTCTCAAGAACAGGAAGTGGTGGCACACACTTGTAATCCCAGAGCCTGGACCAGATGACTTGGGAGTTTTGACTAACATAAGGCTGTGGGTTTAATGTTCTTGTAGATTATGTGGATTGTCACTTTTCACCTAGAAGGCCATGTTTACTCCATCCATGAAGTTTTTGTTACTAGAGATGGAACACAGGGCCCAGGGCATTCTACCTCCAAGCTAGACTCCCAGCCCTACTTCCTATTCTTTATTCTGAAACAGGGTCTCACTGAGTTGCAGAGGGCCTAAGTAGCTGAGGCTGTGAACCGCAATCCTATGGTCTGTCTCCTGAATGCTGGGATTACAAGCGTGCGCCACCATGCTCAGCATGAAGTTACTTTTGTGTTAACATATTAGAACCTTTGTTCTCCTTGGTAGGTAAGTTGCTGTATTCTTTTTGGCAGTACTGAGGATGGCACCCGGGGACATTCTACCTCTGAGTTATGTCCTCAGCCCTATTTCTAAAAATTTTTTTGCAGTAATGGGGATGGAACCCAGGGGCATTCTACCTCCGAGCCACGCCCCTACCCCTATTTTCTAGTCTTTATTTTCTTGAAACAGGTTTCACTGAGTTGTGAGCAAACTGCGATCCTCCTGTCTCAGCTTCCCAAATGCTGGGATTACAAGCGTGGGCCACCACGCCCAGCCATACTGTCTTTTTCCTTTTTTTTGGGGGGGGGGTTACTGGGGTTCCTGGAAACCCTTCTACCTCCAGGCTACACTCTCAGACCTATTTTTATGTTTATTTGGAAACAGGGTCTCTTAAGCCAGCAAGGCTGGCTTTGAACCTGGGCGGTCCTCCTGTCTCTGCCTCCCAAGTGCGGGGATTACAAGCGTGTGTGCCACCACGCCCAGCTATATTCTTAATAAAGACATGAGTACTCAGTGAGACTGTTTCAAAATAAAGAATAAAAATTAGGGCTCTAGGTGTAGCTTGGAAGTAGAATGCCCCTGGTTTCCATCTCCAGTACCACAAAAGTAGGTACATAAATAGCCATGTGTTGTGACACACCCTGCAATCCCAGCATTTGGGAGGCTGAGACAGGAGGACTGCAGTTTGAGGACAGCCTCAGCTACTACTTAGTGAGGCCCTTTGCAACTCAGTAAGGTCCTGTTTCCAAATAAAGAATAAAATATAAGGCTGGGGTATAGCTCAGATGGATAATGCCCCCCTGGGTTCCGTCCACTTCCAATACTGAAAAAAAAAAAAAAATAATAAAGATAAGTGGTCATCAGCCCTTAGGGGAAAAAATGAAGGTGGGTGTGGTGACATACCTATAAATCCTGGCACTTGGGAAGCTGAGACAGGAGGATTCTGGATTGGGGCCAGCCTCAGCAATTCAGTGAGGCACTATTTCAAAATAAAAAAATGGAAAGAGCCAGGTGTGGTGGCACACACTTGTAATACAGTACTTGGGAGGCCGAGGCAGGAGGATTGCAGTTTCACAGCCTGCCTCGACTACTTAGTGAGGCCCTCCGCAACTTAGTTGAGACCTTATTTCAAAATAAAGAATAAAAAACAGGGCTAGTGGTGCAGCTCAGAGGTAGAATGCCCCTGGGTTCAACATTCAGTACCCCCACCCCAAAAGGCTAGGAAGAATACCCATAGTTTAATCCTAGTAGAGAGGAGACACACACTGTACATTCAAGTGGAAAGAAAAAGAATTAGGGAAAATATTAGGAAACTCAGGACCAGGACTTTTAATAAATATATATTGGGGGAATGCAGGGAATATGGTTCCCAAATCAATCTAGTTTTATTTTTTCACTATATAAAAATACAGACAATCCCATTTTTCAAGAAATTAACTTTTATTTGAAAGACTAATTTTCCCCACATGTATCTTATAAAGACTCTATATACTATACAACAGTATCAACCAATGTCCTAAAACCAAAATT
Source organism: Muscardinus avellanarius (assembly GCF_963383645.1). Classification (NCBI taxonomy): domain Eukaryota; kingdom Metazoa; phylum Chordata; class Mammalia; order Rodentia; family Gliridae; genus Muscardinus; species Muscardinus avellanarius. The sequence goes on along the minus strand of NC_137795.1, from coordinate 27,811,053 downwards.
TCTAATGGCAAATTATACAATTGCTTTAAGTAATAAATAAGAGTTGTCTTTCACTGATTATGGGCATACTTAAACTTCAGTAAGTTTAACACACACACACACATACACACAGAAAAAAAAATCACACTTTAACTCTGTAAGGTTTAACAGATGTATTTCAAATACAACATATTTTGTAGAAGTCCACAAGTTTTTCATCTCTAAAATGTGACAACTTTTAAGGTTCAAAAATTATATTCTTCAAAAGAAATATCCAAATGTTTCTTCTACAGCTTTAAACTTTCTACATTCAACTATCTGACTGTTCCATTTCATTCCAGACAATTGTGACATGACTGAACTACTTCATGTTACTACCTTCTTCAAAGGAAGTTAAAAAAAGAGTTCCTCAGAAATGCAGATCTCTAATACAATGTCTAATACAATATCGGACACAAAAGCTTTAAAAAGATCATTTCTTTCCTTGATAATTAGCTAAAAGTTAATCTTCTGGAACGGCAAAGGAAAATCATTTACAAAGCATAACACTGGGTGTTCCTATTTTACTCAAGATGTTTTAACTACTCAAAATGACAAGAGTATAATGAAAAAGGTAAAAAACAGCAACAAAGTATAGAAGTAAATAAAGTATAGAAGCAAAATATACAAGTAAAGTATAGAAGCTAAATAAACAAAAGGATTTCTTTGAGGAGCAAAGATTAAAATCTTGGGAAAATCCACAAAGAGAAAGAGGTTTTTAGCTGCAACCATTCTGTTATCAATAGCGTCCTGAAAGAGAAAACACACACACAAAATGTAATAGTTTGACTTGCTACCAATAACGTGCTTTAATGTCCTAAAATACGTCATTAACTAGAAATGAAAATTTAATGATATAAAAACAAAGTTCACATACTTGGGCTGTAGGATCGAGATCTTGATCGTGATCTGTATCGACTGTAATAAGGAGATGGTGATCTTCTTCTGTAAGAAATATAACATTACTTAGTATACAATGTAATTGCTCTAAAAAGGCAGGTGAAATTGAAATAATATATATAAGAACATAACTCTTAAGTTCTTACCTATGCCAATGATGCTAATAAGCACATGCCACAATACTGGCAAACGCAGATAGTTATGCTCATTTCTCAAAGCATTGCATGACTTTTTTTTTTTTTTTTTGCGGGTCTGGGGATGGAACCCAGGGACATTCTACCTTCGAGCTATACACCCAGCCCTATTTTTAATTCTTTATTTTGAAACAGGGTCTCACTGGGTTGTGGAGGGCCTCATAAGTAGCTGAGGCTGTCCACAAACCATGATTTTCCTATCTCAGCCTCCCAATATTTATTTTTATTCATTTTAGGCACTAGAGATTGAAACCAGGGATAGTCTTCCACTGAGCTATATTCCTACTCCCTTTTTTGTGGCACTAGGGACTGAACCCAGAGGCATTCTACCTCTTAGCTAAACTCCCAACCCAATTTTTTCTTTTCCTTTTTTTTTTTGCGGGTCTGGGGATAGGACCCAGAGGCTTTTGACCTACGAGCTACACCCCCTGCCCTATTTTTTTATTCTTTTTAATTTTAAACGGGGTCTCACTAAGTTGCTGAGGCTGTCCTCAAACCGTGATCCTCCGGTCTCAGCCTCCCAAATGCTGGGATTACAAGTGTGTGCCACCATGCCCAGCTCAATTTTATTTCTTATTTGGAAACATGGTCTAAGTTGTGAAGGGCCTTGCTAAGTTGTCAAGGCTGGCTTGAAATTTGCCATCCTCCTGTCTCAGCCTCCCAAGTACTGGGATTACAAGCATAAACCACCATGCCCGGCTCCCTTTTTGTTTTGAAGCAGGGTATACGCTGCTTACTTGCGGTCCTACCTCACCATCTGGAGCAGCTGGGGTTATAGGCATTCGCCACTGCACTCAGTGTCATACATTATTTTTTTCCCCAACATCAGTTCTGTCCTCTCTCTTTCCTTTCCTTCCACTATGTTAAGCAGGCTGGCCTAAACTCCTGGGTGCAAGTGATACTCCCAAGGAGCTGGAACTACAACTCAACCACTGAGTCTGGCTCAGACAGCTTTTATTCATATAGATCAAACGAAAAGTACCAGATAATAATGGCTATCATCCAACTTAGAATAAAAATCTTGAGTTAAAATATTACCTGTATCGGTAATCATAGTCTTCATATCTGTCATACCCACGATCATATCCTCTATCATAGTAAGAATCTCGACGTCTGCCGCCACCACCACCTCCACCGCCGCCTCCACCTCCACCTCCGCCACCACTACTACAGAAAGATGTAAAAATCTGTTTTAGCGTATGTGATTATGTTCAAAGGTTATTTAATAAAAATCAGTACCTTAAAAAATGGAGGGAGGAGATAGGAAGAACAACTCTCACATTTCAAATACCACCTTATTTCATTTTATTGACTCCCATTATACTCTGCTTTGGTGCCTACACATTCCAGACTTCCACAACTCCGTCCAAACTAAACTCTCTGACACACTGCCCAAATCACCAGGACCTTGGTCCTGTATTAGGAAGTAGCACCCAAATGCTAAAGTTTTGCCTATGATTAATTCAAAAGCAAGTAATAAAGTAACAGACCCTGAATACCAAAAAGCCCACCTTACACTGAAGTTGAGCACTAAAATAATTTCAAAGTCTGAAGTTTTATCTGATGACAGTTTAAATTCTAATTTCCTATGTTCCAAACTGTTGGCCATTTGGATGCTCTTTTCGTTTTAGTTTTTTGAAGGCTTTTGTTTTTAGTGTTGAGAAGTTGAACCCAGGGGCATTCTACCTCCCGCTCTTTTAAAGTCTTCCTAAGTTACTGAGGCTACACTCAAACCTGCAATTCTCCTATCTCAGCCTACCAAATACTGGGATTATAGAAGTGTGCCAAGACACCCGGCTCCAAACCCACATTTTCCTCAAAAAAAATAAAAAATAAAAAAAATAAAAAAAATTTTTTTTTTGGTCAGTGTTGAGGATGGAACCCAGGAGCATTCTACTTCCAAGCTACACCTAGAGCCCTATTTTTCATTCTTTATTTTGAAACAAGGTCTAAGTTGCAGAGGGGCTAAGTATCTCAGGCTGGCTATAAGCCTGCAATCCTCCTTTCTCAGTTTTTCCCATGCGTGCACCACACCCAGCCTGCTTTATTTTTTGATGATACTAGGGATTGGTGGTACTAGTGGCACTTTACCTCCTCTGCTACACCCCACCCCTATTTTTTAGTCTTTTTTTTTTTTTTTTTTAACAGGGCCTTAGTGAGTTGCAAAGGGCCTTGCTAAGTAGCTCAGGCTGCCTGGGAACCATGATCCTCTGGTCTCAGCCTCCCGAATTCTGGGATTACAAGCATGGGCCACCACGCTTGGCTTCATTCTTTATTTTGGAATACCATCTCAATACATTGCGGAAGGCCTCATTAAGTAGCTGAGGCTGGCCATGAACCTGTGATCCTCTGGTCTCAGCCTCCCAAGTGCTGGGATTATAGTGTATACAGTGCAAACTATTTAAAAGATTTATTCTCTTTTCTCTATTCCTATGTGACCTGGAAAGCCTCTGCATATCAAGACAAATTTGTTGAATCCTCAGCACCCCTCCCCCACACACAAAGAGTCAGGTGTGGTGACGCATGCTTATAATCTCAGTACTTTACAGGCTGAGAGGATGATCATAGGTTCGTGGACAGCCTTAAGCAAGTAGTGAGACTCTCATCAACCTAGCGAGACCTCATTTCCAAGTAAGAAAATCGTGCTAGGTAGAATGCTTCTGGGTTCAATTCCCAGTAAAATGAAAATATTAGAATGCTTTTCTAATATTTCTATTTGCATAGCACCAAGAGAAGAGCCAGAAATGTACTTCCAATTTCCAACTTGTTCTTCTGCTCAGATCTATATATAAAGTAGTATAAGCTGGGCATGGTGGCACACACCTTTAATTCTAGTACTGGGGAGATCAAAAGGAGTAGCACAGATTCAAGGACAGCCTCTGCAACCTAGCGAGGCTCTCAATAACTTAAGTGTTTCCAAATACAAATACAAGAATAGGGGTGTGTAGCTTGGAGGTAGAATGCCTCCTGGGTTTAATCCTCAGCACCACCAAAATATATAGAAACAAATGAAATATAGCTTATCTTATTTATATATGTACAAGTAAAATATATTAGAGCACATTTATAAATACAAAAATTAATCAAGGAATCCTTAGAATGTACACAATTTGCACCCCCAGCCCATTTTACTTTTATTTTGAAACAGGCTTTTGATAGGCTGATGAAGAGTCTCATCATTTGATGAGGGCGCCCAACCTGCCTCAGCCTTCCAAGTGCTGGAATCACAGACATCTGCCACTATGTCCAACTCATAACCTTTTTTTTGGTGTGTGTGGTACTGGGGATTGAACCCAGGAGAGTTCTACTGAGCTACAACCTCTATTTTTTATTTTTATTTTTTATGGTGCTGGGGATGGAAACCAGGGGCATTCTACTTCCAATCTACATATCCTGGCTGGCTTCTTATTCTTTATTTTGAAACGGGATCTAAGTTGCAGAGGGCTTAACTAAGTAGCTGAGGCTGTTTTCCAACAGCGATCTTCCTTGTCTCAGTCTCCCAAGTACTGGGATTAAAGTGTGTACCACCACACCCAGCTTTTATTCTTTGAGCACTGGGATTTCAAACATGCTCCACCATGCCGGCATTCTTTTATTTTTGTGTGGTACCGGGGATGGAACCCAGGTTCATTTTACCTCTGAGATACACCCTAGCCCTATCTTTCATTCTTTATTTTTTGAAACAGGATCTGAGTCGTAAAGGGCCTCACTAAGTAGCTAAGGCCCACTGCAATCCTCCTGTTTCAGCTTCCCAAATGCTGGGATTACAAGCGTGCACCACCACACCTGGACCTATTTTATTTTGAAATAGGTTCTATGTTGCTGAGGCTAGCCTCAAACCCACAATCCTCCTGGTCTCAGCTCCCTAAGTACTAGGATTACAGGTACAGAGAACCACACATAGCTATTAATCAAAATTCTGTACACATTTCTGGTACTTGTTTAGCTCAAGCTAAAAAAATTAGAATTACTTTTTTGTTGTTGGTGGTGGTGGCACTGGGGGTGGAACCCAGAGGCTTTCTACCTCCGGGCTATACTCCCAGACCCATTTTATATTTTATTTGGAAACAGGGTCTCACTAAGTAGCTGAGGCTGGCTTCGAACCTGTGCGATCCTCCTGTCTCAGCCTCCCAAGCGAGGGGATTACAAGCGTGCGCCACCAAGCCCAGCTAGAATTATTTTCTATGTGTCTGGTACTAGGGATTCCTGCATACTAAACAAGTGTCCCAGTACTGAGTATATCTCTAGCCCTAGGAAATGTGTTATCTTACTGAGTTGGTCTGCCCATGTAGATTCCTGGTGTAGGTGTGTGAGCCCTCTTCGTAATAGAATAATCAACACGAATTCTTCTACCATCCAGCTCCATTCCATTTGCCCTCTCCATAGCCTAGAAATGAGAACAGCATAGAAAGTCATATATAATTCACTAGCTTTTAAGTAATAATTACTTAAAATTAGGTACAAAGTATTTGTAATCCAAATAATCTCACTGTAAACATTTTTAGATCTCAACATGATTCAAACTTAAATGTATTCAGCTCAGAGTGAAAATTATGTAATTTCCCCTACATAATTTCCCATTTGTGACTCAGTTACCCTCTCCACTCATCCCTTTAAACTTTGTGTTTCATAATTCCTTAGTCTCAGCCATTTCGTTTACAAAGACTGATGTCAAAACATTAGAGTCTGTGAGCTAAATTTTAATTATCACTTATAATATCCTCCTTTACTTTTTTTAGTTTGCTGATAAGACTCAGTAAGCAACCAAGAATAAGAGCTTTTAAACACACATTTGTGGTTAACACCTGTCAGCCCTTTTCTGAGAATCAACCAATAAGAATATTTTTTCTGGTACCAGAGAACTGAATATTGAACCCTGAGCTATACCCTCAGCCCTATTTTTAAAAATTTTTATTATTTTTTTGAGGATCTGAGGGGAAGAACCCAGGGGCACTTGGCCTCTGGCCACATCCCCTGCCCTATTTTTATTCTTTATTTTGAAACAGGGTCTCACTAAGTTGCGGAGGGCCTCACTAAGTAGCTGAGGTTGTCCACAAACTGCTATCCTCTGGTCTCAGCCTCCCAAATGCTGGGATTACAAGCATGTGCCACATGCCCGGCTATTTTTAAACAGTGTCTCCCTAAGTTGTTGACAGCCTCAGTCATGTTAACATGGTTGGCTTTGAACCTATGATCCTCCTGTATCAGTTGGTCTTCCAAGTATGAAGATTACAGGTATGGGACATCAGGCCTGACTTCAAGACACAAGATTTTAATATAATTCATAAATACTTCAACTTAAGACTTCTCTAAAGACCTTATTCTAGCTGGGCATGGTGCCATACCCTTGTAATACCAGCATTTTGGAGGCTGAGACAGGAGGATTCCCAGGTCCTCAGCCAGCCCCAGTTACTTAGTGAGGCCCTTTGGAACTCAATGAGACCCTGTTACAAAATAAAAGAATAAAAAACAGGGCTGGAGGTGTAGCTCAGAGGTAGAAAGACCCTGGGTTTAATCTCTAGTACTATAAAAGAGGGGGGGAAAAAAAAGCCAAGGCAAGTTACACATGAAAAGCAATTGTTTTTGTTCTTCATTTTTCAGCTTTTACTTTAGGTCATATCTCAAATACTTCCAAATTTTTACCTATATCTCTTAAGTTGAGAACAGGAATAAAGAAATCACAAATATGTAAAAATGAAAAATGTCATGATGCAGACAAAGACATCAAAGTGCCTATTATATAAATTACTTAGAAACTAAAGTATTATTTTGCTGTTTTCTTTTATGTGGTACCGGGGATTGAACCCAGGGATATTCTACCTCCAAGCTACACCTCCAGCCCTTTATATTTTGAAACAGGGTCTTGTTAAACTGATGAGGCTGGCCTTGAACCTGCAATGCTCCTGTTTCAGTCTTCTAAGAGTAGCCACTTCACCTGGCCTAAAATATTACTGATAAAAATCATTCAGGGCACTGGGCATGGTGGTGCACACTAATCCCAGTGCTTGGGAGGCTGAGACAGGAGGACTGCAGGTTTGAATCCAGCCTCAGCTCATTAGTGAGACCCTGTTTCCAAATAAAGTATAAAATAGGTCTGGGAGTATAGACCAGAGGTAGAAAACAAAGCCCCTGGGTTCCATCCCTAGTACCACCAAAAAAAAAATCATTCAGAGCAGGGCATGGTGGTGCACAGGCTCACGTGCCAGCCTTAGCTACTTAGTGAAGCCCTCTGCAACTCAGCAAGACCATTTTTTAAAAGAAAGAATAAAAAAAAAAAGGGCTGGGAGTATAGCTCAGAGGCACTGGGCTCAACACCCAGTACCACACACACACAAAATCATTCAAAGTTTCTCAATAGCACTATTATAAATTACTAATAGCCAAGCTATTAGTAGTGGGGGACCATCCTGTGCATTGTAGGTTTTTAAGTTTTTTTTTCTTTTTGTGTGTAGTAATGGAGATTGAACTCAGGGGCATTCTACCTCATACCCCCAGTCCTATTTATTTATTCTTTTTTTTTTTTTTTTGGTGGTACGGGGTTACTGGAAGCCCTTCTACCACTGGGCTACACTCCCAGACCTATTTTTTTAATTTTTATTTGGAAACACGGTGTCTTAAGCCAGCAAGGCTGGCTTTGAACCTCCGCCATGCCTCCCAAGTGCGGGGATAAGCGTGCGCTACTACGCCCAGTTTATTCTTTATTTTGATCAGGATTTCACTAAGGTGTAGACAGTCTAATAAGCTGAGGTTGGCAGCGAACCTTGATCCTCCTGTCTCACCCCTCAAGTATGGGGATTATAAGCATGTGCCACCATGCTCAGCTATTAGATGATTTTTCTTTTTCTTTGAGACAGAGTCTTGCTATGTTACCCATGCTGGTCATAAATTTGTAGGTTCAAATGATCCTCCTCAAGCAGCTGAGGCTACACGCATGTACCACAATGCTCAGAGCAATTTAGGATTCTAAGTGTCTACTTACTCACTGGATGCCAATACAATCTTGTATTTTTGAAAGATTGTCATGACTGCTTATACGTAAGTATGAATTCATGCACTGCTGTTCAATTATAAGAGTGATAAAAATTCTGTATCTATATATAAGGAGCTAATTACAGACATAAATAATCAACTGTTCAGAGCCATCAGTGTGGCTTATTCATTTTTTTTTGTGTGTGTGTGTGGCACTGGGGGTGGAACCCAGAGGCTTTCTACCTCCGGGCTATACTCCCAAACCCATTTGATATTTTATTTGGAAACAGGGTCTCACTAAGTTGTTGAGACCCTCACTAAGTAGCTGAGGCTGGCTTCGAACCTGTGTGATCCTCCTGTCTCAGCCTTCCAAGCATAATCCCCATGTGAATCCCCATGTGTGAATTAAGCCACACTGAAGCTGGGCGTGGTGGCGCACGCTTGTAATCCCCATGCTTGGAAGGCTGAGACAGGAGGATCACACAGGTTCGAAGCCAGCCTCAGCTACTTAGTGAGGCTCTCAACAACTTAGTGAGACCCTGTTTCCAAATAAAATATCAAATGGGTCTGGGAGTATAGTCCGGAGGTAGAAAGCCTCTGGGTTCCACCCCTAGTACCAACAAACAAACCAACAAACAAAAAACCAGAGTGACACAGTTTTACTTTTTCCATTAACTTAAACACATATAGCTCACTTTACAAAGCCAGATTTTAATCAGGATACACTTGGACCAGAAAGCTTATAAGCTACAAAGTGAAACTGTGCTCACTTTTCTTGTAAGGGCCTGATTTTGGTGTCAGGTCAGAGTTAGAGGAGATAAATGCTTACAGAAATGGGAATTACACCTTTTTTTTGGTATTAGGGATTAAACTCAGGAGTGTTCTATCTCTGAACTACACTCCCAGCCCTATTTTTATTTATTATAGCAATGGGGATTGAAACCAGGGGCATTTTACCTCCGAGCTATACTCCAACCCATTTTATTTTTATTTTGAAACTGGGTCTCACTAGGTTGATGAGAGCTCTCATTACTTTCTGAGACTGTCCTTGAACAAGTGATCCTCTTGTCTCAGCCTCCCAAGTACTAGAATTACAGGTGTGTGCCACCATGCCTGGCTTTTTTTGTGGTACTGGAGATGTAACATTCAGGGGCATTCTACCTTCGAGCTACACCCCCAGCCCTATCTTCATAGAGTTGCAAAGGGCCTTACTAAGTAGCTGAAGCTGTCCGCAAACCTAGATCCTCTCTCAGCCTCCCAAATGATGGTATTACAAGTGTGTGCCCAACTGGTTTTATTTTTTATATTGAAACAAGGCCTCAAGTTGTAGATGGCATGGCTAAATTGCTGAGGCTATCCTCATATCTCTGATCCTCCGGTCTCAGCATCTCAAGTAATAGGATTACAGGTTTGTGCTACCACACTCTTAATTTTTTTTTTGTTCTGGGGATGAAACGCAGGGGCCTCCAGTAAAAGAGCTATTTTGTATTTGGAAACAAGTTGCTAAAAGCTTCACTAAGCTCCCAAGACTGGCTTTAAACCTGTGATTCTTGTGTCTCAGTCTCCCAAGTACTAAGATTACAAGCATGCACCACCATACCTGGTCCTTCCTTAACTCTGAATAGTGACTCATTACTATCATTATACATATATAAAATTTTAAATGAAAATTATTAAAATAAATTTACCTCTTTTGAATCATCTATTCTTTCAAAATAAACAAAAGCAAATCCCCGTGATCGCCCAGTTCGCTGATCATAAACCACGTTGACACCACTCAATGGCCCGTATCGAGAAAATACTTCACGAAGATCTCTTTCTGTTGTATATAAACTGAGGCCAAACACTCCAAGACAAGTGTTGGGATCTGGATTTGCCTATTAATAAAGATGTTATTAAGCTTTAAATAAAACAGTAATACTTAGAACACTTCACCTACTACATAGAACATATTGTTTCTAGTAATTTGGAAATAAGATTTTAAGAGAACTAAAGCAGCCAAACTTTTCTTACAGTTCAGACCATTCAGACTTTCTTTGAAATACACTTTCTAGCCATAATCTGAGGAAAAAATATTTCTACCTCTAGTCCAGCTATATTGAAAATGTATCCCAAGAATTCATCCTTTTTATCCCTGATAGATCAGTATTTAATCTGACTTAAAATCAATGATTTACAACTCTCAATTTTCTTCCTTTCTCTATTTGCTTCCAGTATGGGGGATGGAACTCAGGGGGCATTTTACCTCCGGGAGGCACCCCTAGCCCTATTTTTTACTTAATTTGAAACAGGGTCTGAGTTGCAAAGGATCTTACTAAGTAGCTGAGGCTGGCCTCGAACTGTGATCCTCCTGTCTCAGTTTCCTGAGTGCTGGGATTAACAAGCGTACACCACCATGCCCAGCTTGATTTTCATTATTTAGCAAGGATATTCTTTCAATGTTCTATAATTCAGATTTTAAAATTAAATGTAAAGATTTTTTTCTTCTTTTCAGAACCTAGGGGTATTCTACCTCTGAGTTATACCCCAGCTCTATTTTTTTTATTATTTTGAAAAAGGTCCTCAGTGGCTATAAACCTGCGATCCTTCTCCTGAGCCTCCCAAATACTGGGATTATAAGCATATGCCACCTTGCCCAGCTGAAACGTAAAGACTTTAAACATCATTAAATAATGACATATGTCACCACAATTGAATGTATCACAGAGGAGAAGCAGAGCATAAGACAGCTGATAAGCACAACATCAGTGTCAGGCAGCCTGGTTGAGACCTGGGCTCTGCCAGCTATCAAACAAAAACAAACACCTCAACATCCAAGACTTGCTATTCATCTCAGGGAGATGGCAGGAGTTGAAGCAAAGTATTAGCTGGCATTACTAGATTTGGGGGGGGGGGGTTTCTTATCTCTTCCCCAATGTGGTAAAACTTTTAATGTATTTCAATCTCAACTCATCTCAATTTATGCATAATCTTAACTGTAATCATCTTTTGGTGGTACTGGGGATTCAAACCAGAGAGATTCTACTTCCAGGCTATACCCCCAGTCCTTTTATTTGTTTATTTTTTTAATTTTGAATCTGGGTCTCGCTAAATTGTGGAGGTATTTGCTAAGTTGCTGAGGCTGGTAGTGAACCTGCAATCCATCTGTCTTAATCTCCCAAGTACTGGGTTCACTTTACTGTTTTTTTAAACTACTCAAAAGTCAAGGAAATAATGCTCCCTTTGTAGTGGCTACAATGCAATGTATAGGTTAGCTAAGATAGTGGCACTTCATTTAGTAGCATATCCATGACATAAAAGGTCTCTTTTTATTTTCAAGATTAATTCTGCATTTTTTCTCCTACTGGAGATTGAACTCAGGAGTATTCTGAGCTATATACTCAGCTATTTTGAAACAAAGTCTCACCAAATTACTACACACTAGTCTAGAACCTGCAGTCTTCCTCTCAGCCTCCCAAGTACTGGGATTACAGTTATACACTACTGCACCCAGTTTCTAATCAATTTGACACCACATACCCTGCTGCCTGTATGTCTCCTCCGATTAGACATTGGAGAGTGGCTTCGGCTCCTTCGCCGCCGGTAGTCTGGAGTGTATGACCTACTTCGAGATCGTCTCCTGTGAGAGTGAGATCTGGATCGAGTGTAGCGTCTATGAGAATGCCTTCTTGACCTCGACCTTTGAGAAAAACAAATCAAGGTAAAAATACAAGAACAAATGTCTAACACCTTTTCTTGGATTCCAAGAATGTATACAGACATCCTGCTTTTCCTTTCTTTTTTTGTGGTAATAGGAATCAAGCACTATACTTGGGGGAGGAGGGAAGATGCTCTTCATGTTCTCTTACAACACTATAATCAAGGTGGGTATGGTGGGGCACACTTGCCAATTCTAGTACAGGAGATGGAGACAGGAGGATTGCAGGGTCAGAAACAGCCTCAGCAAATAGTGAGACTTTCATCAACCTAGCAAGACCCTGTTTCAAAATAAAGATAAAAGCCAGGCGTGGTGGCACATGCTTGTAATCCCTGCGCTTGGGAGGCTGAGACAGGAGGATCCTGCAGGTTTGAAGCCAGCCTCGCTGGCTTAAAGAGACCCTGTTTCCAAAGAAAAATATTACATGTGACTCTGCCTAAAAATTCAAAAAGATATGGGATGCAGTTCAGTGATAAGAGCATTTGCCTAGCATGTTGAGGGCCTGGGGTCAAGCCCCAGCATAAAGGGAGGGCAGGTGAATCAAAGGGGGAAGAAAATAAAACTAATGAAAAAAGATTTTATGTAACAATAAAGCTGGGAGACAAAGACCTCATAGGATTTGCTAGGTAAGGAGAAAGTATTCTGAGAAAAAGCAAGTACAAAGGTTCTTTGACAAAAAGATGAGATGTGATTACTCTCAGCCCTTTTTGTTTTTGAAACAGTCTTGCTCAATTACAGTGCACAAGCCTCAAATTCAAGATCTGAGTACTGGGATTATAGGTATACATCACTATGCTTGGCTATAACATTGTATAAATTCTTGAATAAAGGCTTCTGAGAGGAAAAGAAAACAATAAGTATACTACTATCTAAAAGATTAGTGAAGCCCACCTAAACTTAATGAGACACTGTTTCAAAATAAAGAATAAATAGGGCTGAGGGTGTATAGCTCAGAGGTAGAATGCTCTTGGGGTTCAATACCTAGTCCTAGGAAAAAAAAGAAAATCAAATAGATTCCCATTTTCCTTAGCAGTACTAACTTATAGCCCAACCTACTTTTTTTTTTTTGGTGGTACTGGGGTTCCTAGAAACCCTTCTACCTCCGAGCTACACTCCCAAACCTATTTTATTTTTGGAAACAGGGTCTCTTAAGCCAGAGCAGCTGGCTTCGAACCTGCACGATCCTCCTGTCTCCGCCTCCCAAGTGTGCGCCACCACGCCTGGCTTATAGCCCAACCTACTTTTCAAATAACACTTTTACTGCAGTATTGGGAATGAGCCTGAGGAATGCTTCACCACTGAACTATATCCCCAACACTTTTTATTTTATTGTTTTGGTGCTGGGATGAACCCCAGAGGCATTCTACCTCTGAGCTATAACCCTAAGCCCCCTCCTCTTTTTTTTTTTTTGGAACTAGGGGATTGAACCCAGGGGCACATTTTTTTTTTTTTTTTTTTGCATCAGGGCTACATCCTAGTCCTTTTTGTTTTGAAGCGTGATCTTGCTAGGTTGCTGAGAGTCTTACTAAATAGCAGAGGCTAGCCTCAAACCTGTGCTCTTCCTGTCTCACCCTCCCAAGTACTGGGATCACAGGCATGTATCACCATGCCTAGCTTCCCAGTTCTTTTTATTTAGAAATAGGGAGCCAGTAGCCAGGCGTGGTGGTGCACGCTTGTAATCCACGCGCCTGGGAGGCTGAGACAGGAGGATCGCACGGGTTCGAAGCCCACCTCAGCTACTTAGTGAGGCTCTCAGCAACTTAAGTGAGACCTTGCTTCCAAATAAAATATAAAATAGGTCTGGGAGTATAGCCCGGAGGTAGAAAGCCTCTGGGTTCCATCCCCAGTACCACCAAAAAAAAAAAAGAAAGAAATAGGGAGCCAGGCATGGTGGCGCATGCTTGTAACCCCAGCATTTGGGAGGCTGAGACAGGAGGATCGTGTTTCGTAGCCAGCCTCAGCTACTTAGTGAGGCCCTTGCAACTCAGTGAGACCCTATTTCAAAATAAAGAATAAAAAATAGAGCTAGGAGTGTCTCTCGGGGGTAGAACACCCCTGGGTTCCATCCTCAGTACTGGGACAAACAAACAAACAAACAAACAAACAAATAAATAGGGTCTGGCTCAAGTTGCTCATGCTGGCCTTGAACCTGTGGTCCTCCTACCTCAGTTTCCCAAGTACTGGGATTACAGGTGTGTGCCACCACGCCTGGCTATTTATTATTTTGAGAAAAAGTCACAAGTGTTCTAGGCTGGTCTTTAACTCATTCAGACTTTTTGTAGTACTCAGAATTGAACCCAGGAGCATACCACCTGAGACACACTCCCAGCCCTATTTTATTTTAAAACAGGGCCTAAGCTGCTCAGAGTCTCAAGTTATTGAGACTAGTCCTAAGACCTGCAATCATCCTGCCTGAGCCCAAGTACTGGAATTACAGGTGGTACCCACCACACCTGACCTTGTCTGGAACATTTTTTTTTTTTTTTTTTTTTGCGGGTTTGGGGATGGAACCCAAGGGCATTCTACCTCCGAGCTATATCCCCTGCCCTATTTTTTATTCCTTTATTTATTTATTTATTTGGTGGTACTAGGGTTCCTGGGAGCCCTTCTACCTCTGGGCTACACTCCCAGATCTATTTTCTTTTCTTTTTTTTTTTTTTTTCCATTTGGAAAAAGGGTCTCTTAGCCAGCACGGCTGGCTTCGAACCTGCGCGATCCTCCTGTCTCCACCTCCCAAGCGCGGGGATTATAAGCGTGTGCCACACCATGCCCAGCTCAACTGTTACTTTTAAACAGCAATGTTTAGAAGTTTCTGCCTTCTCTTTACCTTAAATAGACAATGACAAATAACATCAAAGAAATGAAAATAGGTAGGCATGGTGGTACATGCCTGTAATCCCAGTACTTGGGAGGCTAAGACAGGAGAATCACAGGTGCGCAGCCAGCCTCAGCAACCTAGTAAAACCTGTTTCAAAATAAAATAGAGCTTGGAGTGTAGCTCAAAGGTCAAATGCCCTGTGTTCAACATCTAGTACCAAAAAAAAAAAAAAGGTCAGTGGTATTTAATTAGATATTCGAGTGTTTAATATTAAGTCGAGCACGAGCTAGAACCTGGGTATAACTGAGAAAACACGATGGCTATATACACCTCAAGAAAGACATACCCTTGTAACTTACTGTTCTGTCTCATATCCCTTTACAAGACTATTCAATGACACTCCATCTCTACTCAAAAAGTAATAGTCCAGATTTCTACAAGCTCTTTACCCCAATACATCTTAGCCATCTGAAACAGTGAACTGTGTGACAGTTCATTAGCATTTTTGTTGTTGCCAGTGGTGGTGGTAGGGCTCTGGTTACATCTTCAATCTGAACAGAGATTCAAAGCATGCAGCTGGAATGTGAATAACCCCTCCCCTTCCCAACTCTTTCTGGTTCATCTATCACAAAGAAAGTATGGGGATTATTTTTTCCATCCTAAGTAGAGCAATGTGAATCTTTTTATGTGTTACCAGGGACTGAACCCAGGGGCATTCTACCGCCAAGCTACATCCCCAGCCCTACTTCCTTCCCTCCCTCCATGTGTCTGTCTCTCTCCCTCCGCCCCTATATATATTTGTGCTACCGGGGATGGAACCCAGGGACATTCTATGCAGAAGGACTAAGTAGCTGAGGTTGCCTGTGAACTGTGATCCTCCTGTCTCAGCCTCCCAAATGTTGGGATTGCAAGCATGTACCACCACGCCTGGCTGTTATTCTTTATTTTGAAACAGGGTCTCACTGAGTTGCAGAGGGCCTAAGTAGCTGAGGATGGCCAAGAACCTGAGATCCTTCTGTCTTAGCCCCCCCCCCCCCCCCAAGTACTAGGATTACAAGTGTACACCATAATTCCCAGCAGGAATGTAAATCCTAAAAGCTTTTCAAATCCTTCTGATAATCAACTGATATAACAAGTTATCCACACAATCTTCTTTGTACTTAATCACACATGTCTCCAATAGAGAATACTGCCTTTTTTTCTTGGTGGTGGTAACAGGGATTGAATCCAGGGGTGCTCTACCACTGAGCTGAATACCCAACCCCAACTCTTTTAATTAACTTATTTATATTTTGAGACAGGGTCTCATTAGGTTTGTCCAAACTGGCCTCAAACTTGCCACACTCCTGTCTCAGCCTCTGAAGTTATTGGGATCACAGGCTTATGACACCACTGAACCCGAAAACTTAGGACTAATCTTCAAATGCCAAGCACATTCAAATCAATAAATATATAACCAATTTGTGTTGGTAGGTAGTATCCAATTAATTGGGCAAGTAAATGGTTCTTATCTGCAGCCAGGTTGGTGGCACATGCTTGTATTCCCAATATTCAGGAGGCTGAGACCTGGGGACTGTGGTTCGCAGACAGCCTCAGCTACTTAGTGTGGCCCTCTGCAACTTAGTGAGACCCTGTTTCAAAATAAAGAATAAAAGATAGGGCAGGGGGTGTAGCTCAGAGGTTGAATGCCCCTGGGTTTCACCCCAAACCTGCCCCCCCCAAGTTCTTATCTGCATCTTTATCTATAATGCCATTTATTTCTAAATTCTGCAATCTGAGAAATTTTACTTTATTAGCCTTTGGTGAAATTGCTATACAAAAAGCAGCCAAGCCAGGCGTGGTGGTGCATACTTATAATCTAGTACTTTGGAGGCTAACACAGGAGGAACACTAGTTCAAGAATAGCCTCAGCAATTTATTATTTGTGGTACTGGAGATTGAACCCAGGGGGAATTTTACTTCTCAGTTATACCTCCAGCCCTATTTATTATTTATTTTGAAACAGAGCCTTACTAAGCTGAGCAAAGCCTTACTAAGCAGCTGAGGCTGGCGGCAAAACTATAATTCTCTTGTCTCAGCTGCTCACATACTGGGATTACAAGCATATGCACCATCAGGCCTGGCCAGCCTCAGCAATAAGTAGGGCTGAGAATACTATTTAGAGGTAGAACGCCCCTGGGTTCAATCCCAGTACCATAAAAACAAAACAAAAACAAAAAACCACCACCAAGCCAGGCGTTGGTGGCACACGCTTGTAATCCTAGCGCTTGGGAGGCTAAAGGGTCACACAGACTCAAAGCCAGTCTCAGCTACTTAGTGAGGCTCTCAGCAACTTAACGAGCCTGTCCCCCCCCCCCAAAAAAAAGTATTAACAAAACAGGTCTGGGAGTATAGCCCAGAGGTAAAAATCCCCTGGGTTCCACCCCAAGTAACCCCCCCCACAAAAAACCCCAACAAAACAAAACAAAAAACAACCAACCAAAAGGAGATTGGCTTAAAATTCCTTTGCTGTAAAAAACCCACAGAAAGCATTTCAAGTATTACTTTAAACACACATACCTGGATTTTGATCTTGATCGAGAATGGGATTCAGAGTGTTTGGAAACCCGTGATGGACTACGAGATCCTGACCTGCTCTCCGATTTTACACGAGCAGGAGTTCCCGTTGGAGATTTTGACTGAGAGCGAGACTCCTAACAAAGAAGACAGTATTACAAATGGCACTGGTCACGTAGATGCCTAACACCTAACATTTAAAGTACCGTAATTTTTTATATTGATTGCTCCTGAAAAACAAATGGTTAGGCAACACCCTCCAGAAAAAATTTCAGCTCATTAATAACCCATTGTTAATACTGCTAACTGTCCTCAATAATTCCCTACTTGAACCAGATCACCAATTCTCTATTAAACTAAGTAATCATGCAAATTCATCTACAACTTGATCATACAGACACTGGAACATAAACCATACATTTACTTAACCTAGGACCCATTCATTCTTCCAGATTCTTTTAATTCTACTTCACTCTTGCTTTCTACTTCTCTTCATTCTTCATTGAGTTTTTCATTTTTCATACTTCGTGTATTCTTCCCCAATTCAAACAATTCAAAATAGCCTTAAAAAATATTCAAGTGCTTCTATCTGACCAATCTTCTGTTCAATTTTTTCCCCCATTCAATTTTAATTTTCTGATCTTTAATACTTTTCATTAGCCTTCTTTTATCTTGATTTATCTTCCACATTCTTGGAAAAAACTCTTCAATTTCTTCACGAACATTAACCTTAATGGAAAAAGAACATTTAGTATATTTAAGCACGTGGGGATTATAAAACTCTGCTGGAGTTCAGAATGTTATCTACCAAATGGAAAAGCCAGCAGGTAAAGTGCAAATAACTAATTAAAAAAAAAAAAACAATTTTATAGTCTTTAAAATTGTTCAGAAGTGTAGTTTCTAACAAAGAGAATTTACTAAATTTCTCTAAATTTTTTTTGTTTTTTTGGTAACCATACTCTTAACCCTCCTCCCCTTTCAGGTTTCATTCTAGTTTCTAAAATGTGAACAACCCTTATATATTTAATTCAAACAGATCTAACATTAACTGTAATTTCCTCCTTCACCTAACAAGTTTCCACTATTTTATAGGTTTGCTAACCTTAGAATAAACTTTCACTAAGTCATGATAAGAAGATGTAGTTAAAGCAAAGAATCCCAGGCATAAATAGCTGTACAAACCTATCTAAATTCACACATTATAGCACACATATGCCAAGGATCAAAGAAGTTCATAAATTAGCAAAATTGCCAACATGT
Source organism: Muscardinus avellanarius (assembly GCF_963383645.1). Classification (NCBI taxonomy): domain Eukaryota; kingdom Metazoa; phylum Chordata; class Mammalia; order Rodentia; family Gliridae; genus Muscardinus; species Muscardinus avellanarius. The sequence continues at coordinate 27,792,641 of NC_137795.1, read as the reverse complement.
CCCAATTTTGTTTGATCACTATCTTTGCTTATTCTGACTTAAGCAGAAAGATGTTACAACAAAGACAAACACCCATACTGGAAAAACTAAGGGGAAAGAAGCAGCATAACATTTTTAATGTTTCCTCCTTGGCTTAATTTCTAAAACATGTATTTTCTTTTTTATTGGCAGGACTGGGGTTGAATCCAGGGTCATTCTACCTGAGTCACACCCCCAACCCTATTTTAACATGTATTTTCATAAAGGCCACTTCACAAAATTTGTATCATGGTCTCTATCTTTGATCCCACTTCTTTTGAATTTTATGCATTTGTACACTCTTGTGGTCCCCCGTTCAGTGACTATATCTCCTTTATTGCAAAACTGACTGGTTTCTGAAAACAGGGAGTGGAAATGAAAATATCCCAATTTCATAAAAGTAATTTCACGTCAATTTTCATTTCTGCCCTAAGACTCACAAATCTCAACAACTTTCTTAAAAATTTCCCTTCAATTGTAATGTCAAAAGACTTATTTATCCACAACTGTAATATTGCTGGTAACCCTGTCCATTTTCTTTAGATAAAAAAAAAATTATAAAGGGGATAGGAGTGTGGCTCAGTGGTAGAGTGCTTGCTGCCTAGCATAAAAAAATAAACTGCCTTTTCTGTGTTCAATGCCAACCTTTTGTGTTTTAGCTGGGTACAACTGGTCTTTTACCACATTTTATTTATTTATTTATTTGGGGGTGGTACTGGGGGCGGAACCCAGAGGATTTCTACCTCTGGTCTATACTCCCAGACCTATTTTGTATTTTATTTGGAAACAAGGTCTAAGTTGCTGAGAGCCTCACTAAGTAGCTGAGGGTGGCTTCGAACCTGTGCAATCCTCCTGTCTCAGTGTCTCAAGTGCTGGGATTACAAACGTGTACCACCACACCTGGTTCTTTTACCACATTTTAGATACTCTAAATTCCTGAAGACATGCCTGGAGCAGCATGTTCAATGCTTAAAGAAAAAGGTGTAGCTAATTTACTTGTAATGGAAGCTTCACAGGCTGGTTCAGTAACTAAATTGGCAAGAATATCTTCTATAAAAAATAGACACTGGCAAAACATTCATTGAATAGCAGTGGCTGGAACAGTATCTGCGAACACATCTTTGTCATAGATACATATTAAAAGGCTTTATGCTGAAAGACACATTTGATAAACCTTTAATTTTACTCTTAAGTATTATTTTGTGTGTGGGTCTGGGGATGGAACCCAGATGCATTCGACCTCTGAGCCACACTCCTGCCCCATTTTTAATTCTTTATTTTGTAATCGGGTTTGAGTTGCAAAGGACCTAAGTAGCTGAGGCTGTCTGCGAACAAGAATCCTCCAGTCTCAGCCTCCCAAATGCTGGGATTACAAACTTGCGCCACCACGCCCAGCTTAAGTAAAGTTTATTTGAAGATTTCAAGTACAAGACGAAGATGTAATTGTCCAAATATGTGTGTATTTCTAATTTTTTCTCTTTTAGTGGTACAGGAACAGAACCCAGTAGCCATTTACCTCCAAGGTATATTCTCAGCCCTTTTTAAAAATTTTGAGACAGGGTCTTGCTAGGTTGCTCAAAGTCTTGCTAAGTTACTGAGGCTGGCCTTGAACCTGTGTGTCTCAGACTCCTAAGTACTGGGATTATAAGCATGTGTCACCACATCTAGCTTATTTCTAATTTTCAAGCTTTTCTTCATAAATGAAATTTTAAATAGATGCTCAAAACTATCACTTAACTCAGTAATATCTTAACATTTTTAGAAAGTTGTTTTTTGTGGTACTTACTATTGAACACAGGGTTATTCATAGGTTATTTTGAAACAAGGTTTTGCTAAGTTGCTGAGGGTCTTGCTAAATTGCTTAGACTAGCTTTAAATCTGTGATCCTCCTGTCTCAGCCTTTCAAGTGCTGGAATTATAGGAGTGTGCCACCGTGTCTAACTTAAAATTTTAATTTAAACTGTGTGTATGGGGGGGGGGTACTGGAGATTGGAACCAGGGGCATTTTACCTATGAGTTATACACCTCCAGCCCTATTTTATTTTGAAACAGGGTCTCACTAAATTGCAGAACCCCCCCCCCCTTTTTTTTTTTTTGCAGTACTGGGGATGAAATCCAGGGGCATTTCACCTCTGAGCTACATCCCCAGCCCTATTTTTTAGTCCCTTTTTAAAATTTTGAAACAGGGCCTCACTGAGTTGCAGAGGGTCTAAGTAGCTGAGGCTGCCTGCGAACTGCTATCCTCCTGTCTCAGCCTCTTGAATGCTGGGATTACAAACGTGTGCCACCACGCCCAGCCAGAAGGCCTAAATTCTGAGGCCATGTGTGAACCTGGATCCTCTCATCTGAGCCTCCCACGTACTAAGATTACAGGCACACACCATCATGCCCAGTTTCAACGTTTTGTTTTTTTTTTTTTGGGGGGGGGGCGGGTCCAGGGATGGAACCCAGGGGCATTCAACCTCTGAGCTACACACCCTGCCCTATTATATGCCCTATTATTTATTCTTTATTTTGAGACAGTCTAAGTTGCAGAGGGTTTCACAAGTAGCTGAGGCTGTCCACAAACCACCATCCTCCGGTCTTAGCCTCCCAGATGCTGGAATTACAAGTGTGCAGCACCACACCCTGCTAAAAAAATTTTTTTTGGTGGTACTGGGGGTGGAACCCAGAGGCTTTCTACCTCCGGGCTATACTCCCAGACCTATTTTATATTTTATTTGGAAACAGGGTCTCACTAAATTGCTGAGAGCCTAAGTAGCTTAGGCTGGCTTTGAACCTGTGTGATCCTCCTGTCTCAGCCTCCCAAGCATGGGGATTACAAGTGTGTGCCACCACACCAAGCTTACCCTGCTAAAAATTTTTTAAATTATAAAAAGCTGGGTGTGGTGGTGCAGGCTTGTAATTCCAGCATTTGGGATGCTGAGAAAGGAGGATCTGTTTGCAGACAGCCTTAGCTACTTAGGCCCTTTACAACTAACTCTGTGAAATCCTGAAGAGGTAGTATCTGCTTATTTCACTACTGACCTGTTCTTATAGCTGTCTGGCCAAGAAATTCTACAAATCCTTTGTAACCCTGACTCCTAGGTCCAACAACAATTAAAAATACGCTGCTTAGCCAGGTATGACAGTTCATGCCTATAATCCCAGACTGAGACAGAAGGATCACAGGTTTGGTCCCAGCCTCAGCAATTTAGTGAGACTCGCAGCAACCTACTAAAACCTTTTTCTTTTTTTTTTTTTTTTTTTGGTGGTACTAGGGATAGAACCCAGGGGCCTTTGACCTCTGAACTAAACCTCCAGACCTATTTCTTATTCTTTATTTTGAAACAGGGCCCCACTAAGTACCTGGGACTGACCACAAACCCGCAATCCTTGAGTCTCAGCTTCCCAAATACTGGGATTATAAGCACAGCCTGAATGTATGCCATTTTCAGTATATTCCACATAAAAATTAAAAAATAAATAAATAGAAGAACAAGTGTACACCACCAGACTGGCCCAAAACCCTATTTCAAAACAAATACATAGGGGCTTTTCCCTCTCGGGAACCCCTCCCCTCGCCTTTTGGGGAGCTGTTCTCTCTCTCGCAGGTCGTGTTAGCCCTGAGAGAAGGCAGAGTGCATCTGAGGACACGTGGCTCGGGCTACTCTCGAGTAGCGACCTGAAGGCCCCTGCTGGACATCAAGGCTGACCAGGGCCCCTAGGAATGACCTGCACCTCTTTTCTGGCAGATCGCGTGGACTCTGGGAGAAAGTAATTTGCAACTGATGGCACTTGGCTCAGGCGACACTCAGGTAGTGACCTAAAGGCAACTACTGGACACCAGAAGACCCGACAGCCCAAGTGGTGTTCTGCCTCTTTTCCTATTCTCTTCTGGCAGATCGCGTGGACTCTGAAAGAAAGCAGCCTGCAACTGAAGGCAATTTGACTTGGGCTACTCTCAAGTATTGTCCTGAAGGCAGCTGCTGGACCCAGAGTTCCAGCCCCTTTGGGGGTGTTCAGCCACCTTTCCCCATTCCCTGCTGCTTCCAATAAACCTTTTACCCCCCCAAGAAAACAAAACACACACACACACACACACACACACACACACACACACACACACACACACACACACGACAGGGCTAGAGGTATAACTCAGAGGTAGAACAATTCTCGGCTCAATTCCCCAGCACCATACACCCACAAGATTCCCATAGAAATAAGTATAGGCCAGGGGTGGTGGTGCACCCTTGTAATCCCAGGTTTTGGGAGGTGGAGCTGGAGAATGCCTTCATAGACAGCAGTTCGCAGACAATCTCAGCTACTTAGGGAGGTCTTTGCAACTCAGTGAAACCCTGTTTAAAAAAAAGACTAAAAAATAGGGGTGGTAATGTAGCTCGGAGATTCGATGCCCCTGGGTTCCATCTCTAGTACCTCAAAAGAAAAAAATACAATTTGAATTTAAATATGTGAATGTGGTGGCACACATCTGAAATCCCAGTACTTGAAAAGCTAGTTTAAGACCAGTTTTAAGGCCAGCTTTAGCTACTTAAAACACACACACACACACACACACACACACACACACACACACCCACCCACCCACCCACCCACCTTGGGTAATGGGGTAGCATATGTTTATAATCCGGGTACTTGGGAGAGAGACAGGAGGATCATAGAGTCTCAGCCTAAGCTTCTCAAACAGGAAGCTCACAGGTTCATGGTTGGCTAGGCTCAGCTACTTAGTGAGGCTCTGTTTTAAAATAAACAATAAAAAATAGAGATGAGGATATATCTCAGAGGTAGATTGTCCCTACTTTCAATCCCAAATTGGGGGGGGGGGTGATTTAATAATTTTATGTTCCCAAGAGGAGATAGTAGATTACCTAAATACTTTACAGAATACTAAGAACATCATTTGTTAGAACTTGCAAAATTTATAATCTTTTGCATAAATTTGAAATGTGGCCCATAAACCTACCAGCTTATGTATCATGACAAACTAACTTCAAAAAGCTAGTGTGATAATTCTGAAGATAGACCAAATAAGTTTGTAAGGACTAAAGTTTTTTTTTTTTTTTTTTGCGGTACTGGGGATGTAACCCAGAGGCTTTCTACCTACCCCCCTCCAGCTATACCCCCAGCCCAATTGTTTATTTTTTTTTGAAACAGGGTCTCTAAGAGTTGCAAAGGGCCTCACTAAGTAGTAGCTGAGCCTGTCCTTGAACCATGATCCTCCTGTCCCAGCCTCCCAAATGCTGGAATTACAAACATGTGCCACCTTGCCTACCTACTCACACTTGGCTTCTAAAGTGGCTTTAAGCTGGGCATGGTGACACAGGCTTGTAATCCCAGTGCTTAGGGCGGCTGAGATAGGAGGATGCATAGGTTCAAAGCCAGCCTCAGCTACTTAGCGAGGCTCTCAGCAACTTAGGGAGACCCTGCTTCCAAAATATAATATAGGTCTGGGAATATGGCCTGGAGGTAGAAAAGCCCCTGGGCTTCACCCCCAGTACCCCGCCCTACACACACAAAATGGTTTTAGGTAGGAACTAAAACCTAACTGCTAAGAACCAGTTACAGCAATCTCTACTTAAGTTATCTTCTGGTGTAATGGAGTATTTATGAACTTGAATATGTCAGATAACAGGCCTCTTGTTTCAAGGAAAAACTAACTTCTCATGTAGGCCTACTCACATTTTGGGTGAATACCACAACACATTTACAATTTTACACAACTATATAGAGCAAGAACTTAAAAAGGAGCAAAGATGAACTAAATTTCATTTCATTATACTCTTCAACTACAGTGTTTACAACCTTTTCCTCATCTGTTCTCTATTATTTATCATTCTACTTAATTTTTTATTTATCTCACTTTGGTTCTGATAAATCTATTAGGATATGTGATAAAAAAAATCAGTAGTATTTATTAATTTAGCATATTTTATAAAGGTCCTAGCTGTATGACAAGCACCCTCAGATATCAAAGGTTTTTCAGTAAGGCAGGTTCTAGGAAATGATTATGCTGATATTTATGCCATTCCACACTTGGTATTCTACAGGTTATACCAAGGATAAATAAGTTCAGTTTATCTACAAAATTAACCCCACAAAGTTTGTCTTTTTAAAAATGACTCATTCCTAAATATTTAAATCTCTTGCTATTGTTTCAAATCTCAAAACTTAATTCTTATCGTAGGAATGGTACAAATGGTAAAATACCCATGACAGATGTGTAAAATTACAGTTTTGCATTGTGGGTATAATTTCTCACTGTTCCTTTTCAAAATTCTGCCTTTTACTTAAACAATTTAGCACTCTTCAGTGAAAATCTCAAATGTAAAACTGTCACCTAAAATTTACAAATCTTTGTTTAAATGAGAATGGGGAAGGGGAGGAAGAACAAAACATTAAAGTATAAAAGCATTCATCATTGGATGAATCATAGTAAAACTAAGATAAAACTCAGGTTTAATATGAACCTATGAAAAGAAAGGAAGCTTTACCTTTTGCAATAGACTAATCTGATGAGAAATTTTGTCAGGCTGCTAAAGCTGAAATTTTTTTTTAATAGTGGTATTGGTCTTATAATCCCAGCTTTCGGGAGGCTGAGACCGGAGGATGGCGGTTCACGGACAGCCTCAGCTACTCAGTGAGACCCGGTTTCAAAATAAAGAATAAAAAATAGGGCAGGGGGTGTAGCTCGGAGGTCGAATGCCCCTGGGTTCCACCCCCAGACCTGGAAAAAAAAAAAAAAAGTAGTATTGGGGATTGAACCCAGGAGCATTCTACCTCTGAACTACACTCCTGCCCTATTTTACTTTATACTGACATTATGGGCCTGGTTTATGCCAACTCTATCATATGTCAGTATGGAAGGTGAAAAATCCAGGAGAACTTTAGATGCCCTTTAAAAATATTCCAGTTATTCAAGACAGAACAAAACCTGAAAAGAAGGCAAGAATAAGCAGTACAACAATATATACTAAAGCTTAATTTCCATTCTTAATTTTTAAAAAGGGCACTAAAAATTTGAGATCAAAACCAGTTTAAAAGTGAAGTCATATGAGGCAAGCAATTCATTACTTTTATTAAGATGACATCTAAAAATCACAGTTCAAGTGCCAGCCGTATACCCAGCTCCAAATGGCATTTCCTACTTAAATTGACACACACTTATTTGTGGCACTGGGGATTGAACCCAGGGGCATTCTACCTGAGAGCTACATCACAACTATTTTTATTTTTAGTTCTGAAACTGGGCCTCACCAAGTTGCTGGGTCTCACTACTTACTGAGGCTGGCCTCAAACCTATGATCCTCCTGTCTTAGCCACCCAAGCACTGGGTTAACAGCATGTGCCACCACACCAACAGGAGCTCTTTATTTTAATTGCACCACTATTCTACTCAATTCCTTGAAAAAATTGTCTTTTTTTTTTGGCGGTGCTGGGGATGAAATCCAGGGGCCTTCTACTCTGGGCTACACTCTCAGACCTCTTTTATATTTTGAAACAGGGTCTAAGTTGCTGAGAGCATCACTAAGTAGCTGAGGCTGGCTTCAAAACTGCACAATCCTCCTGTCTCAGCCTCCCAAGAGCTGGGATTACAAATGTGCACCACCACACCTGACTTATTTGTTTTGTGTGTGTGTGTGTGTGTGTGTGTGTGTGTGTGTGTGTGTGTGTTTGTGTGTTACTGGGGAAAGAACCCAGGGACATTCTACCTCTGAGAGACACCCCTGGCCCTATTTTTTTTTTTTTTATTCTTTATTTGGAAACAGTATCTCACTGAGTTTTAAAGGGCCTCACTAAGTGGCTGAGGCTGGCTTCCAATCTGTGAACCAGCACAATCCTGTCTCGGCCTCCCAAATGCTGGGATTACAAGCTTGCGCCACCACGACTGGCTCTTATTCATGCTTTACATCCCACTGCTGTCCTGTTTAGACCAGATTTTAATTTTAATTTCCCTCCTCAAATATTTCCAGTTGTTTCTTGTTACGCTTCCTGTACTAGTGCTTTTGCTCTTTGTTAAAATTATTTCCATTATTCTCCCCCAGGACTAAGAATTAATAAATAGCTCCTTACCACATATTATTTTTTATGGTACTGGGTGTGGAACTCAGGGACATCCTACCTCTGAGCTAAACCCCAGCCCTATTTTATTCTTTATTTTAAAACAGGGTCTCACTGAGTTGCAAAGGCCTCACTAAGTAGCTGAGGCTGTCTGAGAACTGCCTACCAGCATGTGCCACCACACCCGGCTCTTACTACATATTAGATTAAGTCCAAATTCCTAAATTTAGAATTCAAAACCCATTATTTGACTGCATAGTCAAATCTATCTTTCACTATTTCAGCACAACCTCCCCACTGCTATACCTATACAATCAATATTCATTTCTCTAAAGAGTGAGTTTTGTATCCTTGGTAAAGCTTTCCCATTCTCCAGCTCAACTGCATTTTCTGAATTCTTTATTGATTCTATCACACAGCATTTAATTATATATTTTTAACTGGATGTAGACAGTTATCTCACATTAGACTCTAAGTTCTTTCCCTCAAGAACATCTAGCTGACCCTTATTAGCAAAGAAGGTGGCAGATGCTCTATCAATGAGTTTTCCCTTGAGTTTACCTAAACCACTCATTTTTCTCCCCAAAAGTTTTTACTCTAGTCCTTTAAAGTGAGACATTAACTGAAAATGGAAAATTAAACTTCAGTAACTTTTTTTGACAAACTCCACCAATGGTCTGAGACTCTACAGAGGGCTCTTCAGAAAAGTCAAAACATACAACATCATACTATGCTTATATAACAAAGTGTCCACTGGGACTTTTCAGATTTTTGGATGTTTAGTCTTCTGGTTTCAGCTTTTATTTTTTGGTACTGGGATTAAATCCCAGGGGTACCTACCTCCAAGCTCCATCCCCATTCCCTTTCACTTCATAACAGAGTCCACTAAATTGCTGAGGCTGGCTTTGAACTTGCAAAGTTCTCTGGTTTCAGCCCACTCATTATCAGGATTACAGGCCTGTGCCACATGCCCAGCAGGGTTTAAGCATTTAATGTCTAAAATGCTAACATTACTCCAGCCCTTGCAAACTTATCATGAGCAATAAAAATAGAAGTATCAAAGATGGGGGGGTAGATCCTAAAATGCTGTATTAATATCAATACTAATATCAATCCTGTTTCTTTGGTATGTATAGAAGAACATTCCTATCCAATTCTAAATCATTTTGCTGAGATGGGATTAATATGCATCCCATATATAATGTAGATATAGCAAACGGCATAGCAAGTATTAAGCAATCTTCTCACTAACGGAATTCCTACTGAAGGGAAAACATTAATCCAAACCTAGATAAAAATAAAACTCCACAAACCCCTCACAACCCTAAAACACAAATTCTAACCTATCAGTGCTTTTCCTAATTTAGTTTCAAAAAACCATCTGAATAACTACTTACACAATACATAATTTAAAAATCCCCCTTTAAAATCAGGTTGTTGTTGGCTTTAGACATCTTTAGATACAGAGACTAGGACAGGGTAGTTGTCATATTTTAAAAAAATCTAACTGCTGGTTCTTATCGCAGAAAAAAGTTACTGTAATTTTTTTTTTGGTGGTACTGGGGGTGGAACTCAGAGGCTTTCTACCTCCAGGATATAGTCCCACCCCTAATATATATATATATATATATATATATATATATATATATATATATATATATATGTATGTATGTATGTTATTTGGACACAGGGTCTCACTAAGTTGCTGAGAGCCTCACTAAGTAGCTGAGGCTGGTTTTGAATCTGTGCTATCCTCCTCCCTCAACCTTCCAAGCACAGGGATTACAAACTGCATGCCACCAAGTTACTGTAATTTAAAAAGCAAATGCACTAGCAATCAGTAAACCATGTTTAAAAAAAAAAAAAGCCTCCAGCGTTCTAATTCTTTAACCAATTACGAATTCACCTGAACCTAGAAAACCCAAACAAAACAAAAAGGCGTAACAAATGAGCCTGAAAGTATTGCTCCGATGTTGCTTTTTAAGTGGGCAAGGTAGCAATTATCTAGAACTAATTCCCTCCACTAGCTAACAAGTATAAAAAAAAAGAGGAGGCGTCAAGATCCCCTTAGTTGTCCACCAAACCAAAATAAGCATTAGCAAAAAGGTTTTGGTTAAATTTCATTAAAACAAAAATAATGGACAAGATTTTTCATAACTGTTTTCAAACAAGAAACAACAATCACCAAATATTTTTATAGCATGGTTTTAAAAATGCACGAGTTGAAGTACATCTATACTTCGAATTTCATAAAATCCAACCTTAACTCCTGACGACTGATTCCAGGTGTTTATACTTTCAACTTCCAAAAAAGAGAAATAATTCCATTCCAGCACATTCAAATGTTTGTGTTTCCCCTAGGGACTAGGAAAAAAAAAAAAAAAAAACCAACACGACAGTCGAAACGTGTTGCCTGGGGTTTGTTTTCCGGGCTTTACACTAACTCACTTTCACCTATATCCACTTCTACGGTAACTTCGGAAATAAAACTCAAACACCAATAAGAAGTCTAGCGCACTTCGCTAAGAATGACCTATCTTTGTGATGTCTACATTCATCCGACCCCAAATAATGAAAACTCTCTGAGCCCTCTTTTCCTGGGGGAGGGTAATAAGCGAAATAGGAGAAGGCCTGCAGTTTCCAGGTAAACCTTTTGAGTTCAGAGAACAGTATAAACTAATTGGCTATTTTAAAAAATACTCAGCCAGGAAACTCGCAAAGTTATTTAAGACAGAAGATTCCTTTAAAAATGGTTTTACCGTAAAAACCTGTAAAGGAGCGGTCAGTTTTTAGATGAAAGAGGTCACACAGGAAGAAAAAAGCATTAGAGGTCGAGAAAGAAAGAGAAAAAGCCCAACAAACAAGGAATTAGAAAAATAAGGCGTGAAAGCATTTCCACGCTCACTTGGAAGTGAAAGGAAAGCAAAACGGGGACATTAAGGGGAAAGCGCTCCTCGCGTAGTTCTCGTCTTAGGAACGCCTAAGGGTCGGTGCGGTCGTTGACTAACCACTTCCTTGGGCTCGTCCCACCTTCAACCTCAAGGCTTTCGCCTTTTTAGACGCGACGCCGCCGGTTCCGACGGAGACGCGGCCGCTCACTGCAACAGAGAGCCAAGGAGACACAGGCCCCAGCTAGCCCCGCGCCAGCCCGCGCGCCTCCGCCCGAGGGGAGCCTCCGAGCCCGCCGCAGGGAGCACCCCCGCCGCCCGCGCGGGGCCGCGCCTCGCCGCGGAGCTGAGGCCGCCCGGGCGGGGAGGGGGCTGCCCGGGGCGGGGCCGCGCGTCCCGGTACCGGGCCGGCGCCGAGGCGGGAGCCGGTGGATCCAGAAGCCATCTTGGGAGGCGGGCGGCGGTGGCGAGGGCTCCGGAGGCTGCTCCCGCGGGCCCGCAGGACCCCGCACCCGCCCGCCGCGCCGGGCCCCGTCCGCCCGAGCGTCGGGCCGCCGCCGAAGACGGCTCCCGCGGCTTTGTACTCACTCTGCCCTCGAAGTTGTTCTCCTCTACATCACTCATGTCGGCCAGGCGCTCCCCACAACTAGCTAACGCACAAGTCCGGCTCGAGGGCCGACGGCCTACACCCCGCTGACTGGACCGCGGGAGAAGGAGAGAGTCGACAACAACGGCCGCCCCCGTCCACTCCCACTCGGTCGCAGGCTCCGGCAAAATGGCGCCCGCGCCGCCAGAAACCTGCGGCCTCTCCGGGGCGCGACGTCAGGAGCGGCGTGCCGTGACGTCAAGGCCCCGCCCCCAGGCCGGCGGGGCGGGGCGAGGGCGGGGCCGCTGCCCCCGGCGCGACCTCGCCGGCGCCGCCTGCCCTTTTCATTTATTTATTTTTTTGTGTGGTACCGGGGGTAGAACCCGGGGCTTTTCTACCTCCGGGCTATATTCCCAGGCCTATTTTATATTTTATTTGGAAACAAAGTCTCAGTTGCTGAGAGCCTCACCAAGCAGCTGAGGCTGGCTTCGAACCTGCGCGATCCTCTTGTCTCAGACTCGCAAACGCTGGGATTACAAGCGTGGGCAACCACGCCCGCCTTTATGAACAATACTTAAAAGGGCTAACATCGGATCACACTGGTTCGAAGCCAGCCTCGGCTATTTAGTGAGGCTCTCAGCAATTAGGGAGACCCTGTTTCCAAATAAATTATAAAATAGGGCTGGGGTTGTAGCCCGAAGGTAGAAAGCCCCTGAGTTTCATACCCCAGTACCACACAAAAAACACATTGTTCGCCGGGCGTGGTGGCGCACGCTTGTAATCCCCGCGCTTAGGAGGCGGAGATCGCGCTAGTTTGGAGCCAGCCTCACTGGCTTAAGAGACCCTGTTTCCAAAAAAAAAAAAAAATTATATTTATATATTGGGTTTGGGAGTGTAGCCTGGAGGTAGAAGGGCTTTCAGGAACCCCAGTACCACCAAAACAAAACAAAACAAAACAAAAACCCCAAAAATAAAAACATATTGTTCATATTCCTTTTGTGTGTGGGTGGTTGGTACTGGGGATTGAATTTAGGGATGTTCTACCTCCCAGGTATACCCCGAGCCCTATTTTATATTTGGTTGTGGACAGGGCCTTACTAGTAGTACTGTAGACTTTTAAAATTTGTTTTGTGGTACTGGAGATGGAACCCAGGGGCTTTCTACCTCTGGTCTACACTCCCAGGCCTATTTAATATTTTATTTGGAAACAGTCTCACTAAGTTGCTGAGAGCCTCACTAAGTAGCTGAGGCTGGCTTTGAACCTGCACAATCCTCCTGTCTCAGCCTCGCAAGTGTTGGGATTAATAAGCATTTGCCACCAAGCCTGGCCTATATAGCCATTTCTTTAAAGAAAAATAAAAATGGCTAACAGGCTGGAGGTATTGCTCAATAGTAGAATAGGTTCCTTGCATGCACAAAGCCCTGGTTTTAGTTCCCCTGCACCAAACTTTTTTTTTGTGTGTGGTACTGGGGTTCTGCCCTTCTACCTCCAGGCTACACTCCCAGACCTATTTTTACATTTTTCTTTGGAAACAGGGTCTCCTAAACCAGCCCCCGCAGCTGGCTTCGAACCTGTGCGATCCTCCTGTCTCTGCCTCCCAAGTGCGGGGATTACAAGCGGGGATTACAAGCGTGCGCCACCACGCCAGGCTTTTTTTTTTTTTTTTTTAAAGTCTAACAAGCACTTAAAATGGTTCCCACATCGCTGGGCGTGGTGACGCACGCTTGTAATCCCCACGCTTGGGAGGCAGAGACAGGAGGATCGCGCAGGTTCGAAGCCAGCTGCACGTGCTGGCTTAGGAGACCCTGTTTCCAAATAAAAATGTAAAAAACAGGTCTGGGAGTGTAGCCCGGAGGTAGAAGGGCTTCCAGGAACCCCAGTACCACCAAAAAAAAAAAAAAAAATGGTTCCCACATCACTAATCATTAGGGGCAAATCAAAACAAAAATTCAAGCCAGGTGTCATGGCCCACACCTAAAAATCCTGTACTTGAGAAAGGAGGATGCAAATTCAAGGTCAGCCTCAGTAAGTAGTTGAGAATCTCATCAACCTAGTGAGATTATTTCAAAAAACTAAAATAAGATAAGGCTGGGGGTGTAGCTTGGAAGGAGAATGCTTCTGAGTTCAATTGCTAGTGTCACAAAGAGTAGAGATACCCATGCGGGGTGTGGTGGCGCACACTGGTAATCCCAGCTTTTGGGAGGCTGAGACAGGAGAATCCCGGTTCACCGACAGCCTCAGCTACTTAAGCCCTTTGCAACTCAGTGAGGTCCTGTTTCAAAATAAAGAATAAAAAATAGGGCTGGGGGTATAGCTCAGAGGTAGAATGTGATAAGTTGGATCCTGCACTCATGTGACTTTGTGTCACATGACCTCTGCAGGGCAAGGGAGGGGCTGAAACCACCTGAGAATTGGGCGTTCCCGCGAGTAAACCCTCCTCTTGCGAGATGCATACCTTGAAAAGGAGAGCCTGCGTCCTCAAGCTTCGGACAGGCGCGCGGGCCCCACAGTGCCTCGCCCTGATCCCCGGGAGAGCCGTGCCATTAAAACTTTACATGCCACGTGTACCGGATCTCTCTCGTGTTTTTCATACTCCGCCGTACTCACATTATTTTTTATTTTACTCGCATTAATTTTTTATTTTACTTATCATTTGGTGCCGAACCGGGAGAACTCTTGGGTCCCTCCCCATTTTTTTCTTTTTTTTTCTTTTTTTTTTCCTTTTTTCTCTTTTTATTTTTATTCTCTTTTTGAGCCCTGGACTCTCCGACCCGCCAGCAGCTCGACTGTGAGGTCCCACACCAGCGCTCCGCTTGCAGGCGTTGCTCCCGCCGCTGCTGCCCCGTGCCTGCCCAGACCGTAATCCTTCTTCCCCAGCCCCGCGCTCTCTGGGAGAGCCGGCGGCCTTCTTCCCACCTTGGGCTCTGCTGAGAGTCCGTGGCCATCTTTCCAGCCCCGAGCTCTGCTGAGAGCTCGCGGCCATCTTTTTGGCCCTGAGCTCTGCTGAGAGCCGGTGGCCGTGCAGGCTTCGCCAGCCGCCAGGCTGCCAGTTCCACCTGCCCGGAGCCAGGCTCCTTGGGTGATGCTGGCACCTGCTCTGCTTGCCGACCTCCTGCACGGGCCAGGACCTCTGCCTGCCGCTTGGACCTCCTAAAACCGCCGTTCCAGCTCGGCGCTCCGGTCACCGCCGGGACCTCTGGCCAGTTTGCCCCGCCCGCCCCGAGCCAGGCTCATTGGGCGGCGCACAGCCGGCTTCGGTGTCTGCCACAGTCACCCGCGCCAGGCGTAGCTCTACTTGCTGCTGCTGCTCCGTTTTGCCCGCCCAAGCCAGGCTCACTGGCGGTGCTCCTCGGGGCCCAGCCTCAGCGACTGCCACATGCCTGGAAGCCATTTTGTCTCCACACCGCAAACCCGGCAAGCCATGCCGCCTGCATGCCACCGTTTGATCCCACCTGCGCCAGCCGCCAGTGCCATCCACACCAGCCACTGGCATCTGCGCGCCCCAGCTCCACCGCGCCCCCAGCAGTTTCTCAGCGCTTCTGTTGCAGCCAGCACTGGCCGGCAGCGCTTCACTCCGGTAAACTGCCTCCTTCCCTTGGTTAGCGGGTTCCGGACTTGGGTCTTCCGGTCCACTGGGACCCCAAAATTCAAGCGCTTGGTGACCCCTTGTCCCCCGGTCCACTGGGACCACCCTCCGGATGACCAGGTCATCCTCCGGTTTTGAGAAGGGATGAAGACGTTCTTCTCTATCTCTTAACCTGTTTCCGAACGATTGAGCAGGGAAATCGGGGACGCCCACTTCCTGTTCTTCATTTCTGCCCGCGAACCAATTATGGGAAGTCGAACCGTTATACTAGCAGATGCCCTGAGAGCCTGTCTGCCTTGATACGAGTTGGGAAATGGGTTGCAGTGGCCCAGGAATAGTTAGGAACTTTTCTAAGCGGTCTGATATCCCTCCAAATGTTCTCCCCTATCAGCTGCCATTTATTTTCCCACCAGATGCCATTTTGTGATGGCGCGCAGTCGCTGCCTGGTGACGTCACAGTCGCCATCTTGGCCCCACCAGACTGCAATTTTGCTGCCCGGCCGCTCCACATGGTCCTAAACGCGCTCGGCTTCTGGCTCCCTTTCTGGCCCTCTTGGGAACGCCCTAGGTGCTGCGGGAAACGCCGGGGCCAGGCCAGGGCTGGGGTGACACCCTCTGTCTGCCCTTGCGGAGTCCGTGTTGCCATTCTTGCTGGACACCTGTCCCGGGACGCGCTCTTTGTGTGTGAATGTAGGTCCATCACAGCTGATAGAACCTTAATATGGCATCTAAAGTTTTAATTCCAGAGAGAAACAGGCAGAGATGGAGCGTACACTCCGACTTTGCCAAAAAGCAGATCCCTGGTAGCTGCCCTTCGGCTGGCGGTGGTGGCTCAGCCCTCTGGAGCACCACCTTGGTGTGGAGGACTGCAACGACGACTACCTCCAGGAGCCTGCCTGAAGTGGGGCGAAGCCACGCCCACCAATCAGACTGTGCCCGGCGTGCAGCCAGGAGGGCCACTGGAACAGTGCCCTTGGAAAAGGATGAGCCCCAGGTGCCTCAACACAGGGGGAGCACCTTTCCAGACCAGGCCCCGCCGCTGGCCCTACTCAGCCTGACTGAAGACTGACGGCTCCTGAATCCCTCAACCTCCATCCTTTTTGCCAGCTCAGGGTAGCTCTCCAGGTACTGAGTAAGCCAGTCTCCTTTTTGGTCACCTGCTCAATCTCATGATTTGTTTTTTTCTTTAATAGCTTTGCCTGTTCAAGCCTCCTCAAGCGCACATCACTAAGCTGTTCAGGGTAACCTCCAATTCGCACTGCAGCTATGCACCCACCTGCACCCCCTTCTGGGGGACTGGACTCCCAACTCCTCCCGGCCTGGGGCCCCTGACGACGCCCCTTGACAGCAGGAAGAAGCTAGAGGGTCCAATCGTCATCCGTTACCCCTACCATCAAAAGGATGATAAGTTGGGTCCTGCACTCATGTGACTTTGTGTCACATGACCTCTGCAGGGCAAGGGAGGGGCTGAAACCACCCTTTGGTGGTTTTGGGTGTTCCCGCGAGTAAACCCTCCTCTCGCGAGATGCATACCTTGAAAAGGAGAGCCCGCATCCTCAAGCTTCGGACAGGCTCGCGGGTGCCTCACCCTGATCCCCAGGAGAGCCGTGCCATTAAAACTTTACATGCCATGTGTACCGGACCTCTCTCGTGTTTTTCACACTCCGCCGTACTCACTTATTTTTTATTTTACTCGCATTAATTTTTTATTTTACTTATCAGAATGACCCTGGGTTTTTATCACCAATACTGAAAAAAAAGAAAAAGAGTAGATATACCCTTGCTGAAAGCAGAAAATTCACAGCATTCATCGAACACCTTGGTAATATTGATTTTGATCTACTTGTTGCCAAAGCAATACATATATATATATATATATATATATATATATATATATTTATTATTATTAGGGATTGAACCCATGGGCATCCTACTTCTGAGCTACACCCCCAGCCCTATTTTTTATTCTTTATTTTGAAACAGGTCTCACTAAGTTGCAGAGGGCCTCATTAAGTAGCCGAGGCTGTCCAGGAACCTGTGATCCTCCTGTCTCAGCTTCCCAAGTACTGGGATTACAAGTGTGCACCACCACACCCAGCAAAATGATATAATTTGAAAGGTGCAGAAAAGACCTTTCATCTTAAATTTACCTTCAACTTCTCCACTTTGCCTTCTGAGACTTATGGTTAACCATTAGAAAAACCCTGAATCATATTTGTGTGCATGAGTGTGTTACTCATATTTAAACCGGGAAAGTTCTACTTCCAAGCTACATCCTCAGCCCTATTTTAATTATTTTTTTATTTTGAAACAGAGTCTCACTAAATTGCTGAGGCTAGCCTTGAACCTGCAATCCTCTTTTATAAACCTTCCAGGTAGTCGGGCGTGGTGGCGCATGCTTGTAATCCCTGCGCTTGGGAGGCGGAGACAGGAAGATCGTGCTGGTTCAAGCCAGAGACCCTGTTTCCAAATAAAAATATGAAAATAAGTCTGGGAGTGTAGCCCGGAGGTAGAAGGGCTTCCAGGAACCCCAGTACCACCAAAATAAATAAATAAACCTTCCAGGTACTGGTATTACAGGCCTGTGCTACTGTGCCTAGCCTAAATCACTTTTTTTTTTTTTTTTTTTTTTGGTGGTACTGGGGGTAGAACCCAGGGGCTTTTCTACCTCCAGGCTATTCTCCCAGACCTATTTTATACTTTATTTGGAAAAAGGGTCTCATTAAGTTGCTGAGTACTTCACTAAGTAGCTGAGGGTGGCTTCGAACCTGTGCGATAAAAAATCACTGTTTGAATATTTCCTTCACCTTCTTGCTCTAGTCCAGTGTATGTGTTATTGGACTGAACCGGTGTTCTACCTCTGAGTTACACCCCCAGATTTTTTTTGTGTGTGTGTGTGTGTGTGTGTGTGTGTGTGTGGTACTGGGGTTGGAGCCCAGAGACATTCTACCTATGAGCTACACCCCGAGCTCTATTTTTATTCATTATTTTGAAACAGGGTCTCACTGAGTTTCAAAGGGCCTCCCTAAGTAGCTGAGGCTGTCCTCGCCATCCTCTGGTCTCAGCCTACCAAATGCTGGGATGACGAGCGTGTGCCACCAAGCCAGGCTCTATTTTTTGTTTTGAACAAGGTCTTGGTAGATTGTTGAGATTTTGAACCAGGGTCTTGCTAGGTTGATGAGAGTCTCTCTACATGTTGAGGCTGTCCTCCAAATGTGGTCCTCCTGTTTCAGCCTCCCAAGTACTGGAATTATAGGAGTTCTCTACCACACCTGGCTTCAGAATTTCTTTTTATTTTATTTTATTTTATTTTATTTTATTATTGGTGCACTCTATTCATACATCATAATGGGATAAAAAAAAAAACCACTTTTTGTAGACATACATGCACACATCACCCAATTAGCCCCTGCCCGATCCCCAACCTGTTCCCTCCCCATCCTTCCTTCCCATGCTTGGCTTAGTGGTTGACATCTAGTATTATAGCAATTTATCCAAAATTAACAATGATAATCTCACAGAACAGTTTCATTTGTCTGATGCCAAGCTTTTGATGACTTAAAGATAACATTTCAATATTTC
Source organism: Muscardinus avellanarius (assembly GCF_963383645.1). Classification (NCBI taxonomy): domain Eukaryota; kingdom Metazoa; phylum Chordata; class Mammalia; order Rodentia; family Gliridae; genus Muscardinus; species Muscardinus avellanarius. Next base: position 27,773,919 of record NC_137795.1, on the reverse strand, counting down.
TTTTTGCTTTCTTTCTTACCAGAGAATATTTTTTTCTTTTTTTTGGTGAAACTATCATACATTTATTTATTTGTTTTTCAGAAAACATTTATCCTAATGTGGAATATGGACTCTAGATACCCAAAATGATCTCGAAAAAGAACAAAGCTAGAAGATGTATATTTTCTGATTTCAAACCATATAAAGCTACAATAATTGAAACAGTGTAGTACTGTTCTAAAGGCAGATATATTAACCATTGGAGTTAAATAAAAGCCTAGAGATAAATTGTTCCATATATTGTCAAGTTATTTTTGACAAGGTTTTCACGAACATTTGGTGGAGGAAATAATAATCTTTGAACTAAATATTGTTGAAAAATAATAATTACATGAAAAAGAATAAAATTGGACCCTTACCTAATCCCATATACAAATATTAACTCAAAATAGATAAAAGACCTAAATATAAATCTTAAGATTAAACTTTTAGAAGAAAATCTGGGTCATAAAACCTCACAACACTGAAATTGGCAGTGATTTCTTGGATATGATTTCAATGGCACAGGCAACAGAAGAGTAAACAAACTCCCTAAAAAATAAAAAAAAATATTGTATATCCAAAGACAATGTAAACAGGGTTAAAAGTTACTGATAGAATGAGATAAAATATTTCCAAATGCTATATCTGAAGGTATATTAATATTCCAACTAGAAATTCTAATAATTAGCAACAATAAAAGCAAACAATACAATTTAGAGATAGGTAAAAGACTAACATAAATTATGAATCTCCACAGATAACCAATCTTAGTTGTCTGTTGAATGGGAAATCTTGTTTCTCTAGTTCTGGAGTGTGTTACCTATTTCTTCTTTGTAGTTAATCTCTTTGAGTATTTTCTCTAGTGCTGGTTTTGAAGTCATAAATTCCTTCAGTTTCTGTTTGTCATGGAAGCTTCTTATTTCCCCATCTAATTTGATAGAAAGTTTTGCTGGGTAGGAAATTTTTGGCTGGAAGTTGTTTTCTTTCAGAGTTTGGAATATGGTACTCCAAGCCCTTCTGGCTTTCATGACTTGGTTTGGGAAGTCTGGAGTGATTCTAATTGGTTTGCCTCTGAATGTCACTTGGCCCTTTGTTTTTGTTGCCTTTAAGATTCTCTGCTTGGCTTTCACATTGGTCATTTTGACAATTATGTGGTGTGGGAATCCTCTTCTCTGATCCTGTCTAAAGGGGGTTCTATAAGTTTCCTGGACCTGTGTATCAACCTCTTGCTCTATGTTTGGAAAATTTTCTGCTATTACTTCCTTGAAGAGATTGTTGATCCCTTTGGTTTCACTTTCTTTTCCCTCCTCTATTCCAATTATTCTTAGGTTAGCTCTCTTAAAATGGGCCCATATTTCTTCAATGTCAGATTCCTGCTGTCGGATTTTTTTTTTCTAATTTAGAAACTATTTGTTCATTTTTGGAGTGATCATCTTCTAAGAGCGAGATTTATTCTCCATGTGGTCTAATCAGTTGTTTGTACTTTGAATTGAGGCCTTTACTTCATTGATTGCATCCTTTATCTCTTTTTGGCTCTCTCTGAATTCTTTTCGAAACAACTCTATTATTTCTACAGTTATTTTTCTGATTTGATCTTCTAGAAATTTCTGAATTTCTGTTTTATTGGGTTCTGATGTTGTGGGGTTGTGGGCATTCATTGCTCCATTGTTATTCCTCTTTCCCATGATTTCGGAAGTTTGTGCCTTCTCTGGGTTCTTCCCTTGGGTCACTACGACTTCACTTAAGGTGCTCTGGATCTCGAGTCTGTGGTATCTTGGTCCCCACTACTTCTTTACTGGATTGTATGGCAGTGTCTCAGACCCAGGGAGTCAATCGAGGCTGCTTTAGACCATGGGGGGTGCCAGGTTGGGCGTTCTCCTATGGTGTGATATATCTGCCACCGCCATTCCCCCACTGGGTCAAGTCCCTGGGGGTGCAGTAATGGGATTTCTTCTCTAGGGGCTGCAATTTGACTCACTGTTGTTGAGTGCACTGATGGAGCAGTAGTGGACTCGGTGAATTCGCTGCTGCTGCTGCCGGTGGCAATATGGCGCCGCTGCCATGCCCTCGGCCGTGAGGCTGGCATATTTCTTCTCTGGTTTTGCTCTCCGCTCTGAGTCCCTGCAGGGTGTGCTGAGCCCAGCCACTGGGAGCCTTAGATGCTCCCTGCGCCGAAAAATCTGCCGAATCCCGCCTGGCTGTTCCGCAGTGGCTCACCTCGGCTCACTGTCTGCCGCTCCTCTCTGGAGCCTGGTGGGCTGTTGAGTGCGTTGGTCTGGTGCCGTCCGGTATATTCGCCACTGCCGCTGGCAGTAAGGTGCCGCTGCCGCATCCTCAGGCGTGAGGCCGGCGTGTCTCCTTTGTGGCTCTGAGCTCCGTTCTGAGTTCCCTCCTCTCTGGGGTTTGGTGCAGCAAGGGAAAATGGTGCCTGCTGCTCTGCACCACGGCTCCAGCCTCAGCACAGCGATCTTGTTTCTTTCTGTGTCTCGTTTTTCCAGCCCTCTTTTTCTCTGTCCCTTGTAATTACATTTTTTTGTTTCTCTGCTGATGGTGTTTTCTGACTATGAAAGGCGCTGATTTTGTAGTAATAGATATTGGTTGTTAGCGGGGCTCGTAAGCCCTGCTTTCCTCCGTCACCATCTTCCCGGAAGTCTGGCTTCAGAATTTCTAAACAGAGTGATTTTGTCTTCTTCCCCAAAGGACAGTTAGAAAATGTCTAGAGACTTCTGGGAAGATGGCGACCAAGAAAAGCGGGGCTTAAGAGCCCCACTAACAACAAATCTCCATTACCACAAAATCAGTGCCTTTCATAGCCAGAAAACACCATCACCAGAGGAAAAAAAAAATCACCAGGCTCCAGAAGGAAAGCGAACTGAGAACAGAGCCACAGAGGAGATCCTCAAGCCCGAGGACGCGGCAGCAGTCCATACTGCTGGCGGCACCGGCGAATTCACAGGACGGCTACAGCAAGCGGAGGTGAGCCACTGCGGAACAGCCAGGCGGGATTTCTCCGCGCAGAGATCACCTAAAGCTCCCAGTGGCCGAGCTCAGCACACGCTGCAGGGATTCAGAGTGGAAATCAAAACCAAGAAGAAAAACTATAGCCCAACAGCTGAGGGCGTAGCAGCGGCGCCATATTGCCACTGGCGGCAGCAGCAGCGAATTCATCGAATTCAGTACAGCTACATCTGCGTACTCAACAACAGTGAGTCAAATTGCGGGCCACAGAGGAGAAATCCCAGTACTGTACTCCCTGGGACTTGACTCAGTGGGGGAGGGGCGGTGGCAGAGATATCACACCATAGGAGAACATGCAACCTGGCACCCCCCACAGTCTAAAGCAGCCTCTATCGACTCTCTGGGTCAGAGACTCTGTGATACAACCCAGTAAAGGAGTAGTGGGGTCTGAGATACTACTGACTCGAGATCCAGAACACCTTAAGTGAAGTCATAGGGACCCAAGGGAAGAACCCAGAGAAGGCACAAACTTCCGAAATCATGGGAAAGAGGAATAACAATGGAGCAATGAATGCACACAACCCCACAACATCAGAACCCGATAAAACAGAAAATCAGAGATTTCTAGAAGATCAAATCAGGAAAATAACTGTAGAAATAATAGAGGTGCTTCGAAAAGAACTCAGAGAGAGCCAAAAAGAGATAAAGAATGCAATTAATGAAGTAAAGGCCTCAATTCAAAGCACAAACAACCGATTAGAACACATGGAGAACAGAATCTCGCTCTTAGAAGATGAGCAATCCAAAAATGAATGTATAGTTTCTAATCTAGAAAAAAATATCCGACAGCAGGAATCTGATATTGAAGAAATATGGGCCCATTTTAAGAGAGCTAACCTAAGAATAATTGGAATAGAGGAGGGAAAAGAAAGTGAAACCAAATGGATCAACAATCTCTTCAAGGAAGTAATAGCAGAAAATTTTCCAGACATAGAGCAAGAGGTCGATACGTAGGTCCAGGAAACGTATAGAGCTCCCTTTAGACAGGATCGGAGAAGAGGATCCCCACGCCATATAATTGTCAAAATGACCAATGTGGAAGCCAAGCAGAGAATCTTAAAGGCAACAAAAACAAAGGGCCAAGTGACATTCAGAGGCAAACCGATTAGAATCACTCCAGACTTCCCAAACCAAGTTATGAGAGCCAGAAGGGCTTGAAGTACCATATTCCAAACTCTGAAAGAAAACAACTTCCAGCCAAAAATTTCCTACCCAGCAAAACTTTCTATCAAATTAGATGGAGAAATAAGAAGCTTCCATGACAAACAGAAACTGAAGGAATTTATGACTTCAAAACCAGCACTAGAGAAAATACTCAAAGAGATTAACTACAAAGAAGAAATAGGTAACACACTCCAGAACTAGAGAAACAAGATTTTCCATCCAACAGACAACTAAGATTGGTTATCTGTGGAGATTCATTATTTATGTTAGTCTTTTACCTATCTCTAAATTGTATTGTTTGCCTTTATTGTTGTTAATTTTTAGGATTTCTAGTTGGAATATTAATATACCTTCAGATATAGCAATTGGAAATATTTTATCCCATTCTATTAGTAACTGTTAACTCTGTTTACATTGTCTTTGGATATACAATATTTTTTTTTATTTTTTAGGGAGTTTGTATACTCTTCTGTTGCCTGTGCCATTGAAATCATAACCAAGAAATCACTGTCAATTTCAATGTTGTGAGGTTTAATGACCCAGATTTTCTCCTAAAAGTTTATAGTCTTAAGATTTATATTTAGGTCTATTATCTATTTTGAGTTAATATTTGTATATGGGATTAGGTAAGGGTCCAATTTTATTCTTTTCCATATAATTATTATTTTTCAACAATATTTAGTTAAAAGATTATTATTTCCACCACCAAATGTTCGTGGAAACCTTGTCAAAAATAACTCGACAATATAGGGAAGAATTTAGCTCTAGGCTTTTATTTAACTCCAATGGTTTATAGATCTGCCTTTAGAATAGTACTACACTGTTTCAATTATTGTAGCTTTATATGGTTTCAAATCAGAAAATATATATCTTCTAGCTTTGTTCTTTTTCAAGATCGTTTTGGGTACCTAGAGTCCATATTCCATATTAGGATAGATTTTTTTCTGAAAAATAAATATATAAATATATGATAGTTTCACCTAAAAAATAGAAAAAAATATTTTCTGGTAAGAAAGAAAGCAAAAAGAAATATTGAAATGTTATCTTTAAGTCATCAAAAGCTTGGTATCAGACAAATGAAACTGTTATGTGAGATTATCATTTTTAAGTTTAGATAAATTGCCATAATACTAGATGTCAACTACTAAGCCAAGCATGGGAGGGAGGGATAGGGAGAGAATGGGGTGGGGATTGGGTGGGGGCTGACTGGGAAAAGTGTGCATGTATGTCTACAAAAGTTTGTATCCTACTATGATGTATGAATACAGTGCACCAATAAAAAAAAATAAATAAAAAAATAAAAAAAATAAAAAAAAATAAAAAAATAAAAAAATAAAAAAATAAAAAAAAAGAAAATGTCTAGATTTTTTTTTGTAATGGGATTGGACCCAAGAGCATTCAACCTCTGAGCTACACTCTCAGACCTTTTAATTTTTTATTTTATTTACATATATATATTTTTTGTCATACTGGGGATTGAACCAAGTGGCATTTTGCCTCTGAGCTACACACTTACCACCCCCCCCCTTATTTTTTTGTGGTACTATGGATGGAACCCAGGGATATTTTACCTCAGAGCTACACCCTCAGTCCTATTTTATTTATTTATTCTATTTAGTGAGGACCTCACTAAGTAGCTGAGGCTGGCCTTACCAGGCTGCTATCCTGGGATTACAGGTGTGCGCCAGTTCGCCTGGCTTCTGTAGTATGCTTCCTGATATTACAACCCTCCCCCACATCCTGCAATAATGTAAGCTCCAGGCAGGCACAGGTATTTGCTGGTTTATTATTCCTGGGGCTTGAAATAGTATCTCGCACAAAGCAAACTCAAACTCCTTCTCTAAGACATTGCATGTGTTTTTGGATACTTAGTAGATTGTGCATGTGTTTATATGTATGTGTGTCAATGTGTGTTACTGAGAATTGAACCAAGTGGGTTCTACCTCTAACTCTGAGCTACATCCCCCAGCCCTATTTATTATTATTATTATTATTATTATTATTATTATTATTATTAGTAGTAGTAGTAGTAGTAGTCGTAGTACTGGGGATTAAACCCAGGGGCAGTCTACATCCAAGCTATATCCCCAACTCATTTATTTATTTATTCTGGGGATGGAACCCAGGGGCATTCTTCCTTCGAGCTACATTCCGAGCCCAAATTTTTTTTATTATTCTTTATTTTGAAACAGGGTCTCACTGAGTTTCAAAGGGCCTCCTTAAGTAGCTGAGGCTGTCCAAGAACTGCGATCCTCCTGTCCTAGCCTCCCAAATGCTGGGATTACAAGCATGTGCCACCATGCCCAGCTTTTACTTATTTTTGTACTGGAAATTGAACCAAAAGACATTCTACCTTCAAGTATACCCCCAGCCTGATTTTATTTCTTATTTGGAACAGGGTCTCCCTAGGCTGCTGAGAGCCACTAAATTGTCATTACAAGTGTGTACTACCACATCCAGCTTTTATTTTTATTTTGAAACAGGGTCTCACTAGATTGATGAGAGTCTTACTACTTGAAGAGGCAGTCCTCAAACCTGTGATCCTCCTGTCTCAGCCTCCCTAGTACTGGGTTTACAAGCTAAACTCTGTCAGCTGACCTTGGACCTATGATCCTATCTCAGTCTCAAGTACTAGGATTACAGATGTGTGCTACCACACCTAGCTGTTTAGTAGATCCTGGTACTGGGGATGGAACCCAAGGGCATTCTACCTCTGAGCTACACCCTTTCTTTCTTTCTTTCTTTCTTTCTTTCTTTCTTTCTTTCTTTCTTTCTTCTTTCTTTGTTTCTTTGTTTCTTTGTTTCTTTCTTTGTTTCTTTCTTTCTGTACTGGGGATGGAACCCAGGAGCATTCTACTTCCGATCTACACCGCCAGCCCAAATTTTTTTTTTTTTTTTTTTTTTTGTGGTACAGGGTTCCTGGAAGCCCTTCTACCTCCGGGCTACACTCCCAGACCTATTTTTTTTTATCTTTTTTTTTTTATGTGGAAACAGGGTCTCTTAAGCCAGCAAGGCTGGCTCTGAACCAGCGTGATCCTCCTGTCTCCGCCTCTCAAGCACAGGGATTACAGGTGTGAGCCACCACGCCCAGCCCGAATTTTTTATTCTTTATTTTATTTATTTGGTGGTACTAGGGGTTGAACCCAGAGGCTTTCTACCTCCGGGCTATACTCCCAGACCTATTTTATATTTTATTTGGAAACAGGGTCTGACTAAGTTGCTCAGAGCCTCACTAAGTAGCTGAGGCTGGCTTCGAACCTGTGTGATCCTCCTGTCTCAGCCTCCCAAGTGCTGGGATTACAAGCGTGTGCCACCACGCCCGGCCTTTATTCTTTATTTTGAAACAGGGTCTCACTGAGTTGCAAAGGTCCTCACTAAGTAGCCAAGGCTGTCTGTGAACTCAGACCCTCCTGTCTCAGCCTCCTAAATTCTGAGATTACAAGCGAGCACCACCACTCCTGGCTTTCTTTCTTTCTTTCTTTCTTTCTTTCTTTCTTTCCTTCTTTCTTTCTTTCTTTCTTTTTTTTGGGGGGTGGTGGTACTGGGATTCCTGGAAACCCTTGTACCTCCAGGCTACACTCCCAGACCTATTTTTATACATTTTAATTTGGAAACAGGGTCTCTTAAGCCAGCATGGCTGGGTTCAAACCAGCGTGATCCTCCTGTCTCTGACTCCCAAGCACGGGGATTACAGCGTGCACCACCACGCCTGGCCGGCTTTCTTTATTTTGAAACAAGGTCCCACTGAGTTGCAAAGGGCCTCACTAAGTAGCTGAGGCTGTCGGTGAACCGTGATCCTCCTATCTCAGCCTTCTGAATGCTGGGATTACAAGTGTGTGCCACCATGCCTGGCTATCCCTGCTTTTCTGTCTGAGGAATAGAGAGAAAACAATTTTTCATTTTTATTTTTAAATAATTATTTATTTTGGTATTGAGGATTTAACCCAGGGACATTTTACCTTCAAGTACCCCCAGCCTGTGTGGTGGTGGTGGTGGTGGTGGTGGTGGTGGTGGTGGTGGTGGTGGTGTGGTGTGTGTGTGTTTTACCAAGGGTTAAACCCAGAGGTATTCTACCTTTGAGCTGCAACACCAGCTGTATTTTATTTTTTATTTTGTTTTGTTTTTTTGCGGGTCTGGGGATTGAACCAAGGGGCATTCGACCTCCGAACTACACCCCTACCCTATTTTTTATTCTTTACTTTTGAAACCAGGTCTCACTGAGTTGCAGAGGCCTCTCTAAGTAGCTGAGGCTGTCCGCGATCCGTGAACCTCTCAGCCTCCCGAATGCTGGGATTACAAGCGTGTGCCACCACGCCCGGCTTTTTTATTTTGAAAGAGGTTCCTGCTAGGTTGCTGAGTCTCACCACATTGCTTAACCTGCAGTCCTCTGTCTCAACCTCCCAAGTACTTAGGTCTTAGTGCACTGAACCACTTAGGTTTTCACACTTCACCAAGGAATTAATTTTGCATATCCTTCCCAACTGGAAGAGGGCAGGTCTGGAGAGAAGAAATGAGTTGGAAATGTTTGGAAAACCAAGGCCACCAGGTGGCAGTCTGAGTACTCAGAAACCCAGGGTTGAAGGATCAAAGCTGTTAGGGATTTCTGAATTTAAGTGGGTGTCCCAAACATACACATTTCTCACTTTATTTTCTTATTTAAGCCAACTCACCCCCACATATCTGCGGATTGAACCCAGAGCTTTGTGCATGCTGTTATCACTGTACTGAATACAACCCCAGACCTCTTTTTTGTTGTTGTTTTTTTGGTGGTACTGGGGTGGAACCCAGAGGCTTTCTACCTCCGGGCTATACTCCCAGACCTATTTTATATTTGAAACAGGGTCTAAGTTGCTGAGAGCCTCACTAAGTACCTGAGGCTGGCTTCCAAACTGCACAATCCTCCTGTCTCAGCCTCCCAAGAGCTGGGATTACAAGCGTGTGCCACCATGCCTGGCCAACCCCAGACTCTTTGTGTGTGTGTATGTGTGTGTGTGTGTGTGTGTGTGTGTGTGTGTGTGTGTGTGTGTGTTACTGGGAATTGAACTCCGGCATTCTACCTCTGAGCTAAATCCCAGCCCTATAAATTGCAGAGGGCCTCACTAAGTAGCTGGAGCTGGCTACAAACCTATGATCCTCCTGTCTCAGCCTCCCAATTACTGGGGTTACAAGCATGCACCGCCACACCTGGCTAATTTTTTTTTAAGATTTAAAGAAATTTATTAAAAAGATAGAAATACAGAAAATAGAAATACAGAAAATAGTTACAGCCCCATGCCAAAATGGCATGAGGGGGGAGGGTGGCCACTCCCCCTTTTTTTTTAAATTTTGAAACAGGGTCATACTGACCTTAAATTCCTCCGGTCCCAACCTCCAAGTGTCTGGAATTACAGGCCTGTACCACCACACCAGGTTTACCACATCTTTTTCTTTCTTTTCTTTTTCCTTCCTGCTGTACTGGGGATGGAACGCAGGGGCATTCTACTTCTGAGTGACAGCCCAGCCCGATTTTTTTTATTCTTTATTTTGAAACAGGGTCTCACTGAGTTGGAAAGGGCCTCACTAAGTAGCTGAGGCTTTCCACAAACCTCCATCCTCCTATGTCAGCTTCCTGAATGCTGGGATTAGAAGTATGTGCCACCATACCTGGCTTATCTTTTTTTTTTTTTTTTTTGGTGGTACTGGGGTTCCTGGAAGCCCTTCTACCTCCAGGCTACACTCCCAGACCTATTTTATACTTTTTTATTTGGAAACAGGGTCTCTTAAGCCAGCACGGCTGACTTCGAACCTGTGCGATCCTCCTGTCTCCGCCTCCCAAGCACGGGGATTACAAGCATGCGCCACCACGCCCGGCCCACCTGGCTTATTTTTTTTATTTATTTACTTTTTTGTACCAGGTTTGAACCCAGAGGCAGTATCCAAGCTTATACCCTTAGCCCGATTTTATGTCTTATTTGGAAACAGGGTCTCGCTGAGTTGCTGGGAGCCTCCCTATTGTTGAGACTGGCTTTGAACCTACAATCCTCCTGTCTCAGCATCGCAAGTACTGGGATTACAAGCATGTACCACCACGCCCAGCATACCACATTATTTATTCTTTTGCAGATTTTCATAAGTTTATTCTTTATATTTTTCCTTACATTTGGCAATACTAATTTTTTTTAGGGTGTGGGGATGGAACTCAGAGGCATTTGACCTCCAAGCCACACCCCCAGCCCTATTTTTTATTCTTTTTAAATTTTTTTTCCTTTTTGCTGCTCTGGAATGGAACCCAGTGATACGGTTTGGGTGAATATGATTGTGGAGAAACTGTTCCCTGGGAACCTCTGCGAGGGTCCCGGACACACTTTCCCCCAACCCATAACAAAACCCCAAACGACCAAAAACAGAAAAACCGCGGGTTCTTGTCCTAAGCTAAGAATAAATATGCATAGCGTGGACAGTTGCTGAAGATTTAAAGAAGTTTATTAAAAAGATAGTGCAGATACCAGCAAAAGCCACGCCCTCTTGGCATCTGCATTCTTATTCATGCAGTCCATAGGCGATTCTCAACGTGAGAAATAAGCCCTGAGAGAAGGTGTGGTCGTTGGCCGAAAGTACTCTCCACTTTTAGATATTCTTTCTTTTTTTTTTTTATTTTTATTTTTATTTTTTTTTATTTTTTTAAATTTTTTATTGGTGCACTGTATTCGTACATCATAGTGGGATACAAACTTTTGTAGACATACATGCACACATCACCCAGTCAGCCCCCACCCGATCCCCACCCCATTCCCTCCCCATCCCTCCTTCCCATGCTTGGCTTAGTGGTTGACATCTAGTATTATAGCAATTTATCCAAAATTAACAATGATAATCTCACATAACAGTTTCATTTGTCTGATACCAAGCTTTTGATAACTTAAAGATAACATTTCAATATTTCTTTTTCCTTTCTTTCTTACCAGAGAATTTTTTTTCTTTTTTTTTTTGGTGAAACTATCATATATTTATATATTTATTTTTCAGAAAAAAAATCTATCCTAATATGAAATATGGACTCTAGATACCCAAAACAATCTTGAAAAAGAACAAAGCTAGAAGATATATATTTTCTGATTTCAAACCATTTAAAGCTACAATAATTGAAACAGTGTAGTACTGTTCTAAAGGCAAATATATAAACCATTGGAGTTAAATAAAAGCCTAGAGCTAAATTCTTTCATATATTGTCAAGTTATTTTTGACAAGGTTTCCACGAACATTTGGTGGTGGAAATAATAATCTTTTAACTAAATATTGTTGAAAAATAATAATTACATGGAAAAGAATAAAATTGGACCCTTACCTAATCCCACATACAAGTATTAACTCAAAATAGATAAAAGACCTAAATATAAATCTTAAGACTATAAACTTTTAGAAGAAAATCTGGGTCATAAAACCTCACAACATTGAAATTGGCAGTGATTTCTTGGATATGATTTCAATGGCACAGGCAACAGAAGAATATACAAACTCCCTAAAATATATATATATATATATATATATATATATATATATATATATATATATATATATATTGTATATCCAAAGACAATGTAAACAGAGTTAAAAGTTACTAACAGAATTGGATAAAATATTTCCAAATGCTATATCTGAAGGTATATTAATATTCCAACCAGAAATCCTAAAAATTAACAACAATAAAGGCAAACAATACAATTTAGAGATAGGTAAAAGACTAACATAAATAATGAATCTCCACAGATAACCAATCTTAGTTGTCTGTTGGATGGAAAATTTTGTTTCTCTGGTTCTGGTGAGTGTTACCTATTTCTTCTTTGTAGTTAATCTCTTTGAGTATTTTCTCTAGCACTGGTTTTGAAGACATAAATTCCTTCAGTTTCTGTTTGTCATGGAAGCTTCTTATTTCTCCATCTAATTTGATAGAAAGTTTTGCTGGGTAGGAAATTTTTGGCTGGAAGTTGTTTTCTTTCAAAATTGGGAATATGTTACTCCAAGCCCTTCTGGATCTCATGACTTGGTTTGGGAAGTCTGGAGTGATTCTAATTGGTTTGCCTCTGAATGTCACTTGGCCCTTTGTTTTTGTTGCCTTTAAGATTCTCTGCTTGGCTTCCACATTGGTCATTTTGACAATTATGTGGCGTGGGGATCCTCTTCTCTGATCCTGTCTAAAGGGAGTTCTATAAGTTTCCTGGATCTGTGTATCAACCTCTTGCTCTATATTTGGAAAATTTTCTGCTATTACTTCCTTGAAGAGATTGTTGATCCCTTTGGTTTCACTTTCTTTTCCCTCCTCTATTCCAATTATTCTTAGGTTAGCTCTCTTAAGAAGGGCCCATATTTCTTCAATGTCAGATTTCTGCTGTTGGATATTTTTTTCTAGATTAGAAACTATGCGTTCATTTTTGGATTGCTCATCTTCTAAGAGAGAGATTCTGTTCTCCATGTGGTCTAATCGGTTGTTTGTGCTTGAATTGAGGCCTTTACTTCATTAATTGCATCCTTTATCTCTTTTTGGCTCTCTCTGAGTTCTTTTCGAAGCACCTCTATTATTTCTACAGTTATTTTCCTGATTTGATCTTCTAGAAATCTCTGATTTTCTGTTTTATCGGGTTCTGATGTTGTGGGGTTGTGCATATTCATTACTCCAGTGTTATTCCTCTTTCCCATGATTTCGGAAGTTTGTGCCTTCTCTGGGTTCTTCCCTTGGGTCACTATGGCTTCACTTAAGGTGCTCTGGATCTCGAGTCTGTATTATCTCAGACCCCACTACTCCTTTACTGGGTTGTATCACAGAGTCTCCGACCCAGGGAGTCGATAGAGGCTGCTTTAAACTATGGGGGGTGCCAGGTTGCACGTTCTCCTATGGTGTGATATCTCTGCCACCACCACTCCCTCACTGGGTCAAGTCCCAGGAGGTACAGTACTGGGATTTCTCCTCTGTGGCCTGCAATTTGACTCACTGTTCTTGAGAACGCAGATGTAGCTGTACTGGACTCGTTGAATTCACTGCTGCTGCCGCCGCCGGTAACAATATGGCGCCGCTGCCACGCCCTCGGCCGTGAGGCTGGCGTATTTTTTCTTCTCTGGTTTTGATTTCCACTCTGAATCCCTGCAGCATGTGCTGAACTCGGTCACTGGGAGCTTTAAATGCTCTCTGCGCCGAAAGATCCCGCCTGGTTGTTCCGCAGCGGCTCTCCTGGCTTGCTGTAGCCGTCCGCTGAGTTCGCCGCTGCCGCCGGCAGTATGGCGCTGCTGCCGCGTCCTCGGGCGCGTGTGTCTCCTCTGTGGCCCTGAGCTCTGTTCTCAGTCCGCTTTCTCTCTGGAGCCTGGTGGTTTTTTTGTTTTTCTGGTGATGGTGTTTTCTGGCTATGAAAGGCGCTGGTTTTGTGGTAATGGAGACTGGTTGTTAGCGGGGCTCTTAAGCCCCGCTTTTCTCGGTCGCCATCTTGGCTGCTTCTAGATATTCTTTCATAACTATTATTCTTTTAGTAATGATTCTTTTAACTCTCCACATGAATCTCTCCGGTGGTAAAAGATCAGGACTGTGAGAGAAACTGAGTCTGTGAAAAATAAACTTTCCGGTAAACTTTCAGCTTTGTTCAAATAGTAATAACCAGTTAGATGCAGTAGCAGCATTCCAGTCAATAATTACAAATGCAGAACCCCCCCCCCCCCCCCCGCTATCTTTGACCTTCAATACAATAGAGCAAAGGCTAAAAGGAATCTTGGCTTTTGCACCTAGTAATAGCGATGCCTGGAGATATAGCGACACCACCTGGTTAAAAATAGCTATGTCAAAACAAAGGACAGATAAAATAGATGTGTAAAGGTGAAAGAAAGAAAATATGGTGAGAATAAGAAAGTATTTTTGTATGAAGAAGAGCTTATCCTAAGATTGTCCCAAAATGGGAAAGAGAGAATCAGGGTAATCAGAAAAGAAAAAGGAAGTTGCAGAGGGTCAGTGATAGGAAAATGGATTATTAAAAGAGGAATAGGCTTCTAATAAGCCTATTGTTTGAGGAAAAATGCTCAGCTGCTAGAGAAATATATCTGACAACTAAATCTAAAGACTTCGTGTTATTTCTTGGTATTTACCTGCTAAACTGTGTTATGAGTTTGCTTAAGCTTTCAGACAGCAGATTGTATTGCAGACAAAATCCAGCAGATATTCATCGAAATTCTCTAAATCATCATATAAAGGAACTTGGATTTTCCCTACGATAACTATATGAAAGCTGGAATCTCGGACTTCGTCCCCCATTCAGTTCAAAGGAGGTTGATAGATAAAGAAGGACATTGGATTAAGCCCTAGGAATGAAAGTTCCGAAAGGGTTAAAGAAAACTCTTAAAAACTAACTGGACTCTTAACAAGTGATTTTGGGTGTGACTTTTATTCTTCTGGAATTAGCCAAATAAAAGCCTCTGCAGCTGCAAGGCCAAAGGGGGGACTGAATCGAGGCACAAGACCCACCTGGGATAATGGGACTGATCTCAATCACAAAGACCTGTGATATCCCAGGCCTTTACTTTTGTCTTGTTCAGGGTTGGTAATCTGCATGTGTATCTCTCTATTGTATTTTGGGTGTTTTGCACTTTTTTTTACTAGAAATTCACTGGGAAAGGGGAATATATAAAAAATCTTGTGTCCAGAATAAAGTGTTCGATTGCACAAGAAGCATTGATCCATATCAGGTTCTTTCCAAGAGCGCCGTCACTAGGGACTTAAAGAAATTTAGTCCCTAAAAGGGAAAGAATCACTGCAGATAAGAATCTGCAGTATTTCACTCTATCCTACCCCATTTTTACTGAGATTCTCGACTGCGAGTAAATTCGCGCCCCGATTGGATTAAGCTGGCCTTGCGCGGGGCCACCCGCATCCGCACCTGCATCCCCACCCCCACGGCCCCACACCCGTGCCTCCACCCCCACAGGCCCCGCACCCGCTGCTGGACACGCACTCTTCCAGGACGTTTTCCACAGAGCAGACAAGAATGATGATGGTAAGTTATCTTTTGAGGAGTTCCAGAATTACTTTGCTGATGGAGTTCTCAGTCTGGGGGAGCTGTTCAGCGTCATTGATGGGCATCCCACCAGCAACTTAGAAACGGAGAAGTTGTGTGAGGACTTCTCGAAACACCTGGGCATCTACCGGCTGGTGCTGGCTGCCCTGGAGTTGCTGAACTGAGCCGTGTTCACTGCCATGGTCACCACCAAGCTGGTCTGGGGATGGAATCCAGGGGCATTCTACCTCTGAGCTACACCCCCTACCCTATTTTTTATTCTTTATTTTGAAAAAGGGTCTCACTAAGTTGTGGAGGGCCTCATTAAGTAGCTGAGGTTGTCAGCAAACCACAATCCTCCTGTCTCAGTCTCCTGAATGCTGGGATTACAATCGTGTGCCACCAAAAAAAAAAAAAAAAAAAAAAAAAAAGAAATACAGAAAATAGTTACAGCCCCATGCCAAAACGGCATGAGAGGGGAGGGTGGCCCAGGCCAACTCACCACTCTCAAGATACGGCATGTGGACGGGACTTTTTATACCCATGACCTCCATCTTGTTTGCATAATTCTGACGTAGTGAACAGTGAACGTCTCTGTAAGGTACCTCCCCTTATCCTGTAAAGTACCTCCCCCAGCAAGGTGTGGCAAGGTGTCTCCTTTCATGAAGGTTGACCCCTCCTACCATCTTAGCTAATTACTTTTAGCTATGTTAATTTACATTGGAATAGTTGCCTGCTTTTAGGCAGAAACCAAGTCTTTGCACAGATTTTCCCCTCACCCAATTTTTTTTTTCTTCTTGCGGGGTGTGGAGGTGGAACCCTGGGGCATTCTACCTCTGAGTTACACCCTCTGCCCTATTTTTTTATTCTTTATTTTGAAACCGGGTCTCACTAAGTTGCAGAGGGCCACACTAAGTAGCTGAGGCTGGTCACAAACCTGAGATCCTCTTGTCTCAGTCTCTCAAATACTGGGATTACAAGTGTGCACCATCATGCCCAGTTTAGGAAGTGGGTTTCTAACTCTGCCAGTCCTCTGCCCAATCAGTAGCTCCCTTCCAGGCTTTTACCCTAAAGAAAGCCTGTTTTTTGCTGTTAAGCATGTTCTTTCATTTTCTCACACTGGCAGTGTAACTCAGAGACAGAATTACCTCTGGGTTGAATTCTCTGTAACACACACACACACACACACACACACACACACACACACACACACGAACTGGAACTGAGCATGGGGATGCATGCCTGTGATCCTAGTTCCTGGGAGACTGAGACAGGAGAATCACAGGTTTGCAGCCAGCCTCAGCAACTTCGATCCTGTTTCAAAATTTAAAAAATAAAGCTGGGCATGCTGGCTCACGCTTGTAATCTCAGCATTCAGGAGGCTGAGACCAGAGGATCATGGTTCGCGGAAACCCTCAGCTACTTAGTGAGGCCCTCTGCAACTCAGTGAGACCCAGTTTCAAAGTAAAGAATACAAAATAGGGCAGGGAGTGTAGCTCAGAGGTCAAATGCCCCTGGGTTCCAACCCATCCCCAGACCCACAAAAATAAATAAATAAATAAATAAATAAATAAATAAATAAAATTTAAAAATAAATAATAAAATAGGGCAGTGGGTGTAGCTCAGAGGCAGATTTGCCCTGGATTCAATCCCCAGCAACACACACACACACACACACACACACACACACACACACACGGCAAATTCTTACTCTCAGATCCTAAAACTGCAACTGACTTTTTGCATAATGAAGTCTTCTTTCCAGTAGTTCTGAGTGTTTATTTCTTTGCTTCTCTTGGTGTTCCTCATGGTCCCCACAAGTTACCACTGGTATCTGCAACAGATAAACCTAGCAGCTAAGAAGTGTTTGCAATAATGAGCAACTTACATTACTAAGTATGGTGTAGTTTAGACACAGCAGGCTTAAAATGGAAAACCTATTATTTACATTGGCAACTAAATAGACACATGGACATGGTGGTGCACATTTGTAATCCCAGTACTGCAGAGGCTGAGACAGGAGGATCACAGATTCACAGCCTCAGTTACCTAGTGAGGTCCTCTGCAACTTAGTGAGACCCTGTTTCAAAATAAAGAATAAGAACCAGCCATGGTGACAAATATTCTTAGTATTCTTCCTGACCCCAAGAGCCCTGGATACATTTCTTGTTTCTTGGAGAAACTAGCTATTTCCTATTTCTAGTCCCACTGGTAAATATATTGACACAATCAGGAACAGGGTCTTTTCTCTTCAGGTACTGTTTTTTAGCGTGCCCAATCCTTTGTCTCAGTCTGGACTCAGGATCTTTGGCCAAGGTGTATTTAAGACCATTTGTATCGTATTTATGGGGCCGAAGACATAGCTCAGTAGCAGAGTGCTTGCCTAGTGTTAGAAATAACTTTTTATATCTGGGTGTGGTGATGCACACTTGTAATCCCAGTACTTGGGAGGCCGAGACAGGAGAATTGCAGGTTCAAAGCCAGCCTCGACAACTTAGCGAGGCCCTCCGCAACTTAGTGAGACCCTGTTTCAAAATAAGAAACAAAATCAGGCTGGGGGTTTAGCTCAGAGGTAGAATGCCTCTAGGTTTAATACTGTGCCCCCCCCAACAGAAGTAACTTTTGTGGCATTAAGAAAAGACACATGGTTGAAAATTGCTTGGCAAGGTGATTTTATTTTTTTGCAAAAAAGGTGCCCGAGCCAACTAAGAACCAGGTGGCTTTTATATCCCTGAAGCAATACTCCTCCTGCACTGGACTCCTATTGGTGGGAGTCACAGCTTTACATTCTTTCCAGTCAGGTATAGGGGTAGGGTCAGCACAAGCAATGTCTTAAGAGATGCTAATTTTGCAAAGGAATGTAAGTCCCTACCAGATTACAAAATGGTGGTTTAAGTTTAAACCACTCCTTTGCCATAAAAGACATAACTATATTCTCACAATTTCCCCCTCTTTTATATACACTAATACTCTTTTCTTCAAATTTTATTAACATACAACTCTTGCTCTTGAAAGTGTTTGGCAAGAGATTATTTTGGCAATCTATGGAGGAGGATCTGGTTAGAACTGTCTTTGCCTGTCTAGGGAGTATGGCCCTAAAACAGAGGATTATACTGCATCCTGGTAGGATCATTATTCCAAATACTATAAGAAATATTCTGACCAGAGTCATTATTTCTCCTTGTTTTCCAAACAATAGTTTCATCAGGCTGGAGAAAGGATCATCTGCCCTGAACGTGTGGCGAGTTCAGCTGCTCATGCAGACACACTTTGCAGGGCTTCTGTTATAATGCCACCTGTTGCCATATTGTTTAGGATACAAGTGTAACATTGATGCCTCTTTATGATGCATAACTTTTTCCACTAAGATCATATCTAAGGCCCGATTATTATTATTATTATTTTTGTGGTACTGGGGGTGGAACCCAGGGGCTTTTCTACCTCTGGGCTATACTCCCAGACCTATTTTATATTTTATTTGGAAACAGGGTCTCACTAAATTGCTGAGAGCCTCACTAAGTAGCTGAGGCTGGCTTTGAACCTGTGTGAGCCTCCTGTCTCAGCCTCCCAAGTGTGGGGATTACAAGGATGCACTACCACGCCTGACTTTTCCCAATTATTTTGTTAGTAGCATCTAACTGCTTATTTCCCATATGCATCTAGGGTGTGGTTGACAACCCTCTGTTGATTATAATTGACCATTTTATTAGTAGTGGACCACTACTGATTGACTGTTCATCTAATTGACCGTTTTATTAGTAGTGGACCACCAAAGTAATATTGGTGTAAACCATGTAGCAACTTGATTTTTACTCTTAAATTTGTTGGGACCACCCTCTGAAATCTCAATTGAATAAGCATCAATGCCAGAATCTAATGATTCACTTGTGGTTTGAAATGCCAGGGTGAAAGAGATTGCCAACTGTACTAGAGTGCAAATTCCATTCCAATTGACTGATAAAGTCTCCAGTAACAGTCTCCTAAAATACCACCAGACATTTGTTTGGGCACCTGCTAGTACAGATTGATTATCTAGCTTTTCAAAGGACCAGCATTAACTGCAGCCAGAAACTGCTCCAAAACACTGATGTCCCTACCACCTTGAAAAGCACAAGGTACAGTCAGTACTCGGGAATGGAGACTTAATAATTTGGGGAGCTTTTGCTACTGGGAATAGGAGAGACAGGGTCTTATAAGATTGGTTGCCCCATGCTAGATTGTCTTGGAAGAGGGCTATCATATATCTCGTGTCCATTGGGTCTGAGGTCAATCTGAATGGAAACGGGACCACTTGAGCTTCCAGCCTGCCTGCTGCACAAATGTAAACAGCCATTGTGTGTGTGTGTGTGTGTGTGTGTGTGTGTGTGTGTGTGTGTCTGGGGATGGAACCTAGGGCATTCAACCTTCAAGCTACACCTCCTGCCCTATTTTTATTATTTATTTTGAAACAGGGTCTCACTAAGTTGCAGAGAGCCTCACTAAGTAGCTGAGGCTGTCTGCCAACCGTGATCCTCCAGCCTCAGACTTCCAAATACAGGGCTTACAAGCATGCACCATCACGTCTGGCTGTAAACAGCCATTTTTAAGGTGGTAACAGAATTTTTAAATCCATTTTGACCGGTATTTGTTTTTCTATATCCTGATTTTAACTTTTATCATTAGTGTAAATCTTTAATTACCTTTGCTTGAAGATGATCATAATACAAATTAGGAGCACACAAGTATAAACCTTAAAAATATTGCTATTAACAATTTTTTATTAGTCGGATTGGTAAAGTGTTTTGTTATTGTTGTTGTTGTTGTTTGCGGACTGGGGATGAAACCCAGGGGCACTCTACTTCCAAGCTACATGCCCAGCCCCATTTTTATTCTTTATTTTGAAATAGGGTCTCACTGTGTTGCAAGGGCCTCACTAAGGAGCTGAGGCTGTCTGCGAACTGAGATCCTCCTGTCTCAGCTGCCGAAAGCCAGCTAATCCAATGGGGCACGAGTTTGCTCGCGGTCGAGGGTCTCAGTAAAGGTGGGGAAGGATAGAGTGATTTTCTACAGATTCTTATCTGTAGCGGTTCTTTCCTAGGAAAATAATCCTATGATCGGCGCTTTTAAAAAGAACCTGACATGGATCGATGCTTCTTGTGCAATCGAACACTTTATTTTTGACACAAGATTTTTTATATATTCCCCTCTCCCAGTGAATTTCTAGTAAAAGGAAGTGCAAAACACCCAAGGTAAAAAGGAGATATACACATGCAAATTACCAACCCTGAACAAGACAAAAGTAAGGCCTGGGTTATCCCAGGTCTTTGTGATTGAAATCAGTCCAATTATCTCAGGTGGGTCTTGTGCTCCGGAGCCCAGCCCCCTTTGGCCTTGCAGCTGCAGAGGCTTCTATTTGGCTAAAAGTCACACCCAAAATCATTTGACGAGTCCGGTTTGTTTTTAGGAGTTTTCTTTAACCCTTTCGGAGCTCTCGTTCCTAGGGCTTAGTCCAATGTCCTCCTTTATATATAATGGGGGACGGGGTCCAAGATTCCAGCTTTTATATAATTATTATTCGTGTTCCTTTATGATGATTTAGGGAATTTCGATGAACGTCTACTGGATTTTATTTGCAATATCATCCGCTTTCTGAAAACTTAAACAAACTCATGACACAGTTTAGCAGGTAGATTCCAAGAAATAACACAAAGTCTCTAGATTTAGTTGTCAAGATATATTTCTCTAGCAGCTGAGCAATTTTCCTCAAACGATAGACTTATTAGAAGCCTTTCCCTCTTTTAATAATCCATATTCCTATCACTAACCCTCTGCAACTTTCTTTTCTCTTCTGATTACCCTAATTCTCTCTTTCCCATTCGGGCCAATCTCAGGATAAGCTCTTCTTCATACAAAAATACTTTCTTATTCCTACCATATTTTCTTTCTTTCTTTCATCTTTACACATCTGTTTTATGTCCTTTGTTTTGACATAGCTATTTTTTAACCAGGTGGTGTCGCTGTAACTCCAGGCATCACTAGGTCAAAGGTGGACTGGAATGCTGCTTCTAATTATCATTTGAACAAGGCTCATCTAATTACCATTTGAGCAAGGCTGAAAGTTTACTGGAAAGGTTATTTTACATTAATTCAATTTCTCACAGTCCTAATCTTTTTTCCACCGGAGCAATTTCATGTGGAAAGTTAAAAGAATCATTACTGAAAGAATAATAGTTATGAAAGAATATCTAAGAGTGGAGGAGTTTTTTGGCCAGAGACGATGCCTTCTCTCGGGGCTAATCGCCGATGACTACATGGATTCTCACACATGTAGATGCCGAGATGTTTTGGGCAGCAAAGTCTTGGCACTCAGCCTCCCAAATGTTGGGATTACAAGCATGCACCACCATACCTGGCATAAAGTGTTTTCTTAAGATTTTATTTTATTTTTGCCGGTCTGGGAATGGAACCAGGGGGCATTCGACCTCTGAGGTATAGCCCCTGCCCTATTTTTATTCTTTATTTTTTGAGATAGGGTCTCACTAAGTCTCACTAAGTTACGGGGTGGGGGGCTTACTAAGTAGCTGAGGCTGTCCTCGAACTGCAATCCTCCGGTCTCAGCCTCCCGAATGCTGGGATTACAAGCGTACACCACCATGCCCGACTAAGATTTGATTTTAGAAGAAGCTTAGAAAACAAAGATATATCTACCTTACAAAGGAGCCAGTGATAATTAACACTATAGTTACATAGAAGTTAATACATATTAAAGTAATCATTGGAGTGAAATTTAGAATCCGTGGTTTAGTAAGATAACTATAATACAAGTCTATGTATATTAACAGCATTGATAAAAATCAGCAAATAGCTCTATATTTTTATAAGTCTAGAGGACCATATTAATAATAAGAATAATCTTATTACCTGATATCCAGTTGTATCTCTCTTATACAAAATGAGACATTTGCTCAATCAAGGCAAAGAAATGTAAAAATAGGCCTTAATGTCAGATCTTTGCATGCACCACCACGCCCGGCTCTTACTTATTTATTTGTTTAGTAAACATGGAAGCTCATATAGTAGGGATGTGTGGGGGCAAGGGCTGTTAGTAATAGATGACACTGAAACAAAATAATTCAGGTGGCTGCTGTCACCAGGAGGCAGACCTGCATCAAATATTACATTATGTTCCTGGGTGTTACAGTTTGGACTGTTATGGTTTGGGGAAATTTCCCCGGGGACCTCTATTAGGCGTTGGGTGCCAAAAATGTTACAGTTTTGGGAAAAAGTGTTAACGGTTTGGGGGAACTGTCCTGGGGACCTCTGTTAGGCTCCCTGGAACAATTTCCATAAAACAGCAGGTTCTTGTCCTGGACTAAGGATAAATGTGCAATAGCCTGAAATTTTGCTGAAGATTTAAATGAGTTTATTAAAGATAGATTATTACAAAGATAGAAATAAAGAATACAGTTACAGCCCCATACTATCCAGGGATAGTATCATTATGGTTTGAGAATATGTTATGGTTTTGGGTAAACTGTCCCCGACCCCCCTGTTAGGGTTCCAGACACAATTTCCCTCAAAACACACACACACACAAATCAAAAACAGTAAAACCGTGGGTTCTTGTCCTGAGCTAAGGATAAATACACATTAGCCTGGACTCCTGCTGAAGATTTAAAGAAGTTTATTAAAAAGATAGAAATACAGAAGATAGTTACAGCCCCATGCCATTCATGGGGGGTGGTTCGAGTGAATGCCCCACCAAAGATACAACACATGGACCAGACCTTTTATACCCATGACCTCCATCTTTTTTACATAATTCTGACGTAGTAAATGTCCCTGTAAGGTTCTTCCCCTTACCCTGTAACGTACCTCCTCCCACCAAGGTGTCTTTCACAAAGGTCAGTCCCCTCCTCCCATCCTAGCTAGATTATTATGTAGATCTGTCTTTAGAAAGAGGAAGTCCTAGCTCCCCTCTGCTATGGACTTGCTAATTACTTTTAGCTAAGTCAATCTAAGTTTCAATAGCTGTTTGCTTCCTGACCGAAACCAAGACCAACTCTTCCTTTCCCCAGGTCTGCCATTTTTTTTTTTTTTTTTTTTTTTGTGTGTGTGTGTGTGTGTGTGTGTGTCTGGGGATGGAACCCAGGGGCATTCAAACTCTGAGCTACACCCCCTTCCCTATTTTTTATTCTTTATTTTGAAACAGTGTCTCACTAAGTTGCGGAGGGCCTCACTAAATAGCTGAGGCTGTCCGTGAACCGCGATCCTCCAGTCTCAGCCTCCCAAATGCTGGGATTACAAACGTGCGCCACCATGCCCAGCCAGGTCTGCCATTTTGACACAAGTATTTTTGAAATGTATCTATGAATAATCAGAGCTTTCTCAAATCTTCCCAAGCCATTCCCAATACTTGTCCAGTATGAGGGGGTGGCCCAGAATGAAGTCACCAGAATACAAAATACACAACAGCTTTTACAGACATAAAGTCCTCCATCTTGCCCTCCTATGTAATTCTGTGACGTAAGTAAAGTCCGTCCCCTTAATTTCCTGCCTAACAGTTGGTCTTGCCCAGGTTTCTTTGTTTAAACCAGAACATTCACAAGGTCAAGGGCCACGTGGTATCTGTTCTCTTTTTGTGAAGGTCAATCCCCTCCTTCCATTCTCTTGGGAAATAAGCAAACCTGTCTTTAGAATGTGGAAGTTGGAAGTTCCAACTCCCCTACAGACTTGATAATTACTTTTAGCTAGGTTAATATGCATTTTAACAGCTGCCTGATTCCAGTAACCAAGCCCTGAATGCCCTCTGCTTCAC
Organism: Muscardinus avellanarius; assembly: GCF_963383645.1. NCBI lineage: Eukaryota > Metazoa > Chordata > Mammalia > Rodentia > Gliridae > Muscardinus > Muscardinus avellanarius. The sequence goes on along the minus strand of NC_137795.1, from coordinate 27,749,913 downwards.
TTCACAGATCTGACCTCCATGAACCGATTTTTGACAAATATATTAATAATAAAAACTCACTTTTTTGAATTTTTCTAGGCCATTCCTAATACTGGTACACTGAGGGGGAATTAAAATATTTAGATTTCTGCTCATTTTCTCTCCCACATATAGAACAAACTTCCATTTCCTAATTAAACCAGGGCTAAGCCAGATAAGGTAGCTAAGTTCATCAAGATGTTGCCACCCGAGAACTTCCGGGAAGATGGCGACCGAGAAAAGCGGGGCTTAAGAGCCCAACTAACAACCAATCTCCATTACCACAAAATCAGCGCCTTTCATAGCCAGAAAACACCATCACCAGAAACAAAAAAATCACCAGGCTCCAGAGAGAAAGCAGACTGAGAACAGAGCTCAGAGCCACAGAGGAGATAACCGGCCTCACGCCCGAGGACGCGGCAGCAGCGCCATACTCAAAGAGATTAACTACAAAGAAGAAATAGGTAACACACACCAGAACCAGAGAAACAAGATTTCCCATTCAACAGACAACTAAGATTGGTTATCTGTGGAGATTCATTATTTATGTTAGTCTTTTACCTATCTCTAAATGGTATTGCCTTTATTGTTGTTAATTTTTAGGATTTCTAGTTGGAATATTAATATACCTTCAGATATAGCATTTGGAAACATTTTATCCCATTCTAGTAGTAATTTTTAACTCTGTTTACATTGTCTTTGGATATACAATATTTTTTTTTATTTTTTAGGGAGTTTGTATACTCCTCTGTTGCCTGTGCCATTGAAATCATATCCAAGAAATCACTGCCAATTTCAATGTTGGGAGGTTTTATGACCCAGATTTTCTCCTAAAAGTTTATAGTCTTAAGATTTATATTTAGGTCTTTTATCTATTTTGAGTTAATATTTGTATATGGGATTAGGTAAGGGTCCAATTTTATGCTTTTCCATGTAATTATTATTCTTCAACAATATTTAGTTAAAAGATTATTATTTCCACCACCAAATGTTCGTGGAAACCTTGTCAAAAATAACTTGACAATATAGGGAAGAATTTAGCTCTAGGCTTGTATTTAACTCCAATGGTTTATAGATCTGCCTTTAGAATAGTAGTACACCGTTTCAATTATTGTAGCTTTATATGGTTTGAAATCAGAAAATATATATCTTCTAGCTTTGTTCTTTTTCAAGATCGTTTTGGGTATCTAGAGTCCATATTCCATATTAGGATAGGTTTTTTTTCTGAAAAATAAATATATAAATATATGATAGTTTCACCTAAAAAAAATAGAAAAAAATATTCTCTGGTAAGAAAGAAAGTAAAAAGAAATATTGAAATGTTATCTTTAAGTCATCAAACGCTTGGTATCAGACAAATGAAACTGTTTGAGAGATTATAATTTTTAATTTTGGATAAATTGCTATAATACTAGACATCAACCACTAAGCCAAGCATGGGAGGGAGGGATGGGGAGAGAATGGGGTGGGGATCGGGTGGGGGCTGACTGGGCGATGTGTGCATGTATATCTACAAAAGTTTGTATCCCACTATGATGTATGAATACAATGCACCAATAAAAAAAAAAAAAAAGATGTTGCCACCCAGTCCCAACCACGTGAAGACTAAGTTTGCCCAAGATGGCAAACTTTAAACTATATATATATAAAAAGTTAAGCTTGGCTGGCGTGGTGGCGCACACTTACAATCCCCGCGCTTGGGAGGGGAAGACAGGAGGATCAGGCAGGTTCAAAGCCAGTCTCTCTGGCTTAAGAGACCCTGTTTCCAAATAAAAATACAAAATAGGTCTGGGAGTGTACCCCGGAGGTAGAAGAGCTTCCAGAAATCCCAGTACCACAAAAAAAAAAAAAAAAAAAGTTAAGCTTTGCCAGGAAACCCAGTAGAAGAGAAACCTGAGTGCATTACTTTAAAATTACCACCCTTGGTACCACAATTACCAACTGTTCTTGCTTTAATTTGGGCCTCTCTTTTTATGCAAAAATCTTTAATTGCCTATATTCTGATTTCCTTTAAAAAAAAATCATAAGGCCGGGTGTGGTGGCGCACGCTTGTAATCCCCGCGCATGGGAGCCTGAGACGGGAGTATCACACAGGTTTGAAGCCAGCCTCAGCTACTTAGTGAGGCTCTCAGCAACTTAGTGAGACCTTGTTTCCAATAAATAAATAAATAAATAAATAAATAAATAAATAAATATATATATATATATATATATATTCATTCCCAGGCTATATAATAGGTCTGGGAATATAGCCTGGAGGTAGAAAGCCTTTGGGTTCCACCCCTCGTACCACCAAAAAAAAAAAGAAAAAGATAAAAAAAATTATGAGCCAGGCGTTGTGGTGTATGCATTTTATCCCAGTACTTAAGAGGCCGAGACCAGAGGATCATGGTTCCTGGCCAACCTCAGCTACTTAGTGAGGTCCTCCTCAACTTAGTGAGACTATGTTTCAAAATAAAGAATAAAAAATAGGACTGGGGGTGTAGCTCAGAGTTAGAATGCCCCTGGGTTCAATCCCCAGTACCACAAAAAAAAAAAAACAAAACACTAAATCAGGCTTGGGGTATAACTTGAAGATAGTATGCCCCTAGGTTCAATCCCAGTACCACATACAAACACACACAAAAAGGATTTTACTAAAGATGAAGTAACCTTCATTTGAAATTTGTGATTTAGCCGGGCGTGGTGGCACAGGTTTATAATCCCAGCATTTGGGAGGCTGAGACAGGAAGATCATGGCTCAAGGACAGCCTCAGCTACTACTTAATGAGGCCCTTTGCAACTCAGTGAGACCCTGTTTCAAAGTAAAGAAAAAAAAATAGGGCTGGGGGTGTCGCTTGGAGGTAGAATGCCCCTGGGTTTCATTTCCAGTACTGCAAAAAAAAAAAAAAAAAAGTTGTGAGTTTATTGTCACTGGAGAAGGTGTTTATTTGTTTATTTGTTTGTTACTGGGGATTGAACCCAGGAACACTTTACCTCTGAGTTACACCTCAGCCCTTTTTATTTTATATTTTAGAAATTTGAAACAGAGCCAGGCATGGTGATTTGCACTTGTAATCTCAGTACTTTAGAGGTTAAGACAAGAGGATCACAGGTTCGTGGCCAGCCTCAGGTACTTAGTGAAGCACTCTGCAACGTAGTGAGACCCTGTTTTAAAATATAGAATAAAAAATTAGGACTGGGGGTGTAGCTCAGAGTTAGAATGCTCTTGGGTTCCATCCCCAATACCTAAAAAAACAAAAAAAGAAAAAAGAAAAAAAAGAAACAGAACCAGGCATGGTGATACACGCTTGTAATCCCAATATTTGGGAGACTGACTGAGATAGAATTGCAGGTTTTAGCCCAGCCTCAGCAATTTAGTGAACTCTCAATAACATAATGAGACACTGTTTCAAACTAAAATATAAAATAGGGCTAGAAAGGTAGCCTAGAGGTAAAAATGCACCTGGGTTCTATCCCTAGTACCACAAGAAATAAAATAAAAATAAAAATAACTGTTCTTAAAAATTTTGGAACAGGCCGGGCGTGGTGGTGCACGCTTGTAATCCCCGCGCTTGGGAGGCTGAGACAGGAGGATCACATGGGTTCGAAGCCAGCCTCAGCTACTTAGTGAGGGTCTCGGCAACTTAGTGAGACCCTGTTTCCAAATAAAGTATAGAAAATAGGTCTGGGAATATAGCCGGAAGGTAGAAAGCCTCTGGGTTTCACCCCAGTACCACCAAAAAAAATAAATAAATAAAAAAAATTTTGGAACAGGGCCTTGCTAAGTTCCCGAGGGTCTTGCTCAGGTGCTGAGGCTGCCTTAAACCTGCAATCCTCCTAATCTTTGTTTATTTTAATAGGCTGAATGACCTTTAGGCATGAGGAACGTTGTAGTGTATTTGGATCAAAGTCTTGTATGGGCCAGGTGTGGTGGCGCACACTTGTAATCCCAGTACTTGGAAGGATGAAACAGGAGCTGGCTTCAGCTACTTAGGCCCTCTGCAACTTAGACCCTGTTTCTAAATAGAAAAAGTATAAAAATAGGTCTGGGAGCGTAGCCCGGAAGTAGAAGGGTTTCCAAGAACCCCAGTACCACCAAAAAATAAATATATAAATACATAAAAATTAAAATAAATAAATAAAAATTAAAAAAATAAATAAAATAATAAGCTGGGCGTGGTGGGGCACGCTTGTATTCCCAGCATTTGGGAGGCTGAGACTGGAGGATCGTGGTTCGCAGACAGCCTCAGCTACTTAGTGAGTTCCTCCGCAACTTAGTGAGACCCTGTTTCAAAATAAAGAATAAAAAAAAATTGGGCAGGGGGTTTAGCTCGGAGGTCAAATGCCCGCAAATAAATAAATAAATAAATAAGAATAAAAAGTAGGGCTGGGGGGGGGGGTGTAGCTCACAGGTAGAATGCCCCTGGGTTCCATCCCCAGACCCGCAAAATAAATAAATAAGGAAAGAAAGAAAGAAAGAAACAAAGAAAGAATAAAAAGTAGGGCTGGGGGGGGGGGGGTGTAGCTCACAGGTAGAATGCCCCTGGGTTCCATCCCCAGTGCCACGGGGAAAAAGAAGTGTTGTATGGGTTTCTTCCATTCTTACAGTCTTTGGATTCTGAGAACTTTTCTGTACACGTTTGGCCTAGAAGTTCTAAAACTGCTTTCCTTTTACTATTCACTATAGTGACAGTTTTAACAGTTGTCTACAAAGTTTACAGCAACAAAGATGATTCATTGCAATCATCTGTGTGAGCTATTGCCTTTTGTCCTTTTAGTTAATACAATTAAATTTGAGCTCTGTATCTTACAAACTTTTTTTTTTTGCCATACTGGGATGGAACCCAAGGGGGCGCTGCCACGGAAATACACCCTCAGTCTCGTTTTCTTTTCTTTTCTCTCCCTCCCTCACTCTCTCCCTTCCTTCCTTTTTTCCTTCCTTTCTTTTTGTGGTGTTAGGGATTAAACCCAGGGACATTTTACCTCTGAGATATAGTCCCAGCCCTATTTTTTGCTTGTTTGTTTTGTTTTGTTTTGTTTTTGTTTTGTTTGTTTGATGGTACTGGGGTTCCTGGAAACCCTTCTACCTTTGGGCTACACTCCCAGACCTAATATATATATATATATAATTTTATTTTTGGAAACAGGGTCTCTTAAGCCAGTGAGGCTGGCTTCGAACCTGCGTGATCCTCTTGTCTTTGCCTCACAAGTGAGGGGATTACAGTGTGTGCCACCATGTCCAGCCCCAGCCCTATTTTTTATTCTCTATTGTTTTTTCTGTGTGTGGTACTGGGGTTCCTGGAAGCCCTTCTACCTCTTGGCTACACTCCCAGACCTATTTTATATTTTTGAAACAGGGTCTCTTACGCCAGTGCGGCTGGCTTCGAACCTGTGCGATCCTCCTGTCTCCGCCTCCCAAGCGCGGGGATTACAAGCATGCCCACACCCAGTGTTTGATTCTCTCTTTTGAAACAGGGTCTCACTGAGTTGCAGAGGGCCTCACTAAGTAGCTGAGGCTGTCTGTGAACCACGATCCTCCTGTCTCAGCCTCTGAAATGCTGAGATTACAAGCGTGTCTTTTCCTTTCTTCCTTTTCTTTCTTTCTCTCTCTTTCTTTCTTTCTTTCTTTCTTTCTTTCTTTCTTTCTTTCTTTCTTTCTTTCTTTCTCTCTCTCTCTTTCTTTCTTTCTTTCTTTCTTTCTTTCTTTCTTTCTTTCTTTCTTTCTTTCTTTCTTTCTTTCTTTCTTTCTTTCTTTTATCTTTTTTGTATTGGAGATTGAGCTCAGGGGCATTCTACCTCTGAGCTATACCCCAAGCCCTATTTTTTAATTTTTATTTTGAAACACGGTCTCACTAGGTAGATGAGTGTCTCATTACTTGCTGAGGCTGTCCTCGAATCTGCAGTCCTCCTGTCTCAGCCTCTCATATACTTGTATTAAAGCATGGGCCACTATTCCTGCTTCATTTTTTTTTAATCTATTTTTTATTTTTTATGTGGTACTGGGGATGGAACCCAGGAGCACTCTACCTCTGAGCTACACCTCCCAGCTCTATTTTTTATTCTTTATTTTGAAACAGCATCTCACTGAGTTGCAAAGGGCCTGTGGCTGTCCACTGACCACGATCCTCTGTCTTAGCTTCACAAATGCTGGGATTGCAAACTTGTGCCACACAGCCTGGCATGATGGCCCACGCTTGTAATCCCCGCGCTTGGGAGGCGGAGACAGGAGGATTGCGCAGGTTTGAAGCCAGCCGCACTGGTTTAAGAGACCCTGTTTCCAAATAAAAATATAAAAATAGATCTGGGAGTGTAGCCCGGAGGCAGAAGGACTTCCAGGAACCCCAGTACCACCAAAAAAAAAAAAAAAAAAAAAAAAAAACCAAAAAAAAAAAAAAAACAAAAACCAAACCAAAAAAAAAAAAAACCCAGAAAACAAAAAACAAGCAAACAAAACAAACAAACATGTGCCACCACGCCCAGCTCTTTTTTTTTTTTTTTTAACAAGGTATCTCTAAGTTGTTAGGGTTGGCCTCAAACTTGTGACCCTCCTGCCTCTGCCTCCCCAGTACCTTGGATTACAGATGTGTACCACTGTGCCTGCCTACACTCTTGTCTTTTTCTGAGTCCATTAGAGTTTCATAAATTCTAAAACTCTTTTTTTCTACATGTAAACATCTCTGAAACAGGATGAGTTTATAATCATAGCCAGACAGGTGGTAGTGATAACATGGCCACAGCTGTTCAAATTGTCATCACTTCATCTGCATGAAGTGCTTTACTGCTACCAGACGGCCGAGGGTAATTGCTGTTCTGATGACTTACGAGTGGATGCCAATAGCCTAGTACAGAATACCAGAGATAAGCCGGGCGTGGTGGCGCACGCTTGTAATCCCAGCATTTGGGAGGCTGAGAGGGGAGCATCGTGGTGTGCAGCCAGCCTCAGCTACTTAGTGAGTTCTCCGCAACTCAGTGAGACCCTGTTTCTAAATAAAGAAGAAAAAATAGGGGAGGGGGTGTAGCTCAGAGGTAGAATGCCCTTGGGTTCCATCCTAGTAAACCCCCCCCCCACAAAATACCAGAGATAGTGGGGAGTGCTCTTTTAAGAAGTGCTAGCTGGCTGGGCGTATTGGCACACACCTATAATATTTATTTATTTATTTGGTGGTCCTGGAGGTGGAGCCCAGAGGCTTTCTACCTCCAGGCTATACTCCCAGACCCATTTTATATTTTATTTGGAAACAGGGTCTCACTAAGTTGCTGAGAGCCTCACTCAGTAGCTGAGGCTGGTTTGGAACCCGCACGATCCTCCGGTCTCAGCCTCCCCAGCGCGGGGATGACAAGCGTGCACCACCACGCCCGGCTTATCTCTGGTATTCTGTACTAGGCTATTGGCATCCACTCGTAAGTCATTCAGAACAGCAATTACCCTCGACACGTCTGGTAGCACCTATAATATTTACTTATTTATTTACATATTTTGCGGTACTCCGGTCTCTGCCTCCAGAATGCTGGGGTTACAAGCGTGCGCCACCACGCCCGGCTATTTTTTAAAAAATTTTTGAAACAGGGTCTTCCTAGTTGCTGAGGGTCTTGCTAAGTGCCTCAGGCTGGCCTCAAGTCTGCTTTTTTATTTTTTATTTTTTTTTATTTTTTATTGGTGCACTGTATTCATACATCATAGTGGGATACAAACTTTTGTAGACATACATGCACACATCGCCCAGTCAGCCCCCACCCGATCCCCACCCCATTCTCTCCCCATCCCTCCCTCCCATGCTTGGCTTAGTGATTGACATCTAGTATTATAGCAATTTATCCAAAATTAAAAATGATAATCTCACATAACAGTTTCATTTGTCTGATACCAAGCGTTTGATGACTTAAAGATAACATTTCAATATTTCTTTTTACTTTATTTCTTACCAGAGAATATTTTTTTTCTATTTTTTTTAGGTGAAACTATCATATATTTATATATTTATTTTTCAGAAAAAAATCTATCCTAATATGGATACCCAAAACGATCTTGAAAAAGAACAAAGCTAGAAGATATATATTTTCTGATTTCAAACCATATAAAGCTACAATAATTGAAACGGTGTACTACTATTCTAAAGGCAGATCTATAAACCATTGGAGTTAAATACAAGCCTAGAGCTAAATTCTTCCCTATATTGTCAAGTTATTTTTGACAAGGTTTCCACGAACATTTGGTGGTGGAAATAATAATCTTCTAACTAAATATTGTTGAAGAATAATAATTACATGGAAAAGAATAAAATTGGACCCTTACCTAATCCCATATACAAATATTAACTCAAAATAGATAAAAGACCTAAATATAAATCTTAAGACTATAAACTTTTAGGAGAAAATCTGGGTCATAAAACCTCCCAACATTGAAATTGGCAGTGATTTCTTGGATATGATTTCAATGGCACAGGCAACAGAAGAGTATACAAACTCCCTAAAAAATTTAAAAAAATATTGTATATCCAAAGACAATGTTAAAAATTACTACTAGAATGGGATAAAATGTTTCCAAATGCTATATCTGAAGGTATATTAATATTCCAACTAGAAATCCTAAAAATTAACAACAATAAAGGCAAACAATACCATTTAGAGATAGGTAAAAGACTAACATAAGTAATGAATCTCCACAGATAACCAATCTTAGTTGACTGTTGGATGGAAACTCTTGTTTCTCTGGTTCTGGTGTGTGTTACCTATTTCTTCTTTGTAGTTAATCTCTTTGAGTATTTTCTCTAGTGCTGGTTTTGAAGACATAAATTCTTTCAGTTTCTGTTTGTCATGGAAGCTTCTTATTTCTCCATCTAATTTGATAGAAAGTTTTGCTGGGTAGGAAATTTTTGGCTGGAAGTTGTTTTCTTTCAGAGTTTGGAATATGTTACTCCAAGCCCTTCTGGCTCTCATGACTTGGTTTGGGAAGTCTGGAGTGATTCTAATTGGCTTGCCTCTGAATGTCACTTGGCCCTTTGTTTTTGTTGCCTTTAAGATTCTCTGCTTGGCTTCCACATTGGTCATTTTGACAATTATGTGGCGTGGGGATCCTCTTCTCCGATCCTGTCTAAAGGGAGTTCTATAAGTTTCCTGGACCTGTGTATCAACCTCTTGCTCTATGTTTGGAAAATTTTCTGCTATTACTTCCTTGAAGAGATTGTTGATCCCTTTGGTTTCACTTTCTTTTCCCTCCTCTATTCCAATTATTCTTAGGTTAGCTCTCTTAAAATGAGCCCATATTTCTTCAATATCAGATTCCTGCTATCGGATATTTTTTTCTAGATTAGAAACTATGCGTTCATTTTTGGAATGATCATCTTCTAAGCGCGAGATTCTGTTCTCCATGTGGTCTAATCGGTTGTTTGTGCTTTGAATTGAGGCCTTTACTTCATTTTTTTTTTTTTTTTTTTTTTTTGGTGGTACTGGGGTTCCTGGAAGCCCTTCTACCTCCGGGCTACACTCCCAGACCTATTTTATATTTTTGAAACAGGGTCTCTTACGCCAGCGCGGCTGGCTTCGAACTTGCGTGATCCTCCTGTCTCCGCCTCCCAAGCACGGGGATTACAAGCATGCGCCACCATGCCCGGCCTTTACTTCATTAATTGCATCCTTTATCTCTTTTTGGCTCTCTCTGAGTTCTTTTCGAAGCACCTCTATTATTTCTACAGTTATTTTCCTGATTTGATCTTCTAGAAATCTCTGATTTTCTGTTTTATCGGGTTCTGATGTTGTGGGGTTGTGGGCATTCATTGCTCCAGTATTATTCCTCTTTCCCATGATTTCGGAAGTTTGTGCCTTCTCTGGGTTCTTCCCTTGGGTCACTATGACTTCCCTTAAGGTGTTCTGGATCTCGAGTCAGTAGTATCTCAGACCCCACTACTCCTTTACTGGGTTTTATCACAGAGTCTCCGACCCAGAGAGTCGATAGAGGCTGCTTTAGACTGTGGGGGGTGCCAGGTTGCACGTTCTCCTATGGTGTGATATCTCTGTCACCGCCCCTCCCCCACTGGGTCAAGTCCCAGGGAGTACAGTACTGGGATTTCTCCTCTGTGGCCCGCAATTTGACTCACTGTTCTTGAGTACGCAGATGTAGCTGTACTGGACTTGGTGAATTCGCTGCTGCTGCCGCCGGTGGCAATATGGCGCCGCTGCTACGCCCTCAGCCGTGAGGCTGGCGTATTTCTTCTTGGTTTTGATTTCCACTCTTCTTGGTTTTGATTTCCACTCTGAATCCCTGCGGCGTGTGCTGAGCTCAGCCACTGGGAGCTTTAGATTTTACCTGCAGCGAGAAATCCCGCCTGGCTGTTCTGCAGCGGCTCACCTCGGCTTGCTGTAGCTGTCTGGTGAATTTGCCGCTGCCGCCGGCAGTATGGCGCTGCTGCCGCGTCCTCGGGCGTGAGGCCGGTTATCTCCTCTGTGGCTCTGAGCTCTGTTCTCAGTCTGCTTTCTCTCTGGAGCCTGGTGATTTTTTTGTTTCTGGTGATGGTGTTTTCTGGCTATGAAAGGCGCTGATTTTGTGGTAATGGAGATTAGTTGTTAGCGGGGCTCTTAAGCCCCACTTTTCTCGGTCGCCATCTTCCCGGAAGTCGTCTGCTATCTTCCTTTTTTAAAAAATTTGTTTTAATAATCCTAGAATGTTAAATGTCAAAAGACAAGAGAGAAGAGACAGTGGAGTGTAGAAAAAAGGGAGTCCAGCCAGATATGGTGGCATAGGCCTGTATCCCAGTACTTGGGAGGCTGAAACAGGAGGATCACAGATTTGAGGGCACACTCAGCAAGTAGTGAGATTCTCATCAACCTAGCAAGACCCTATTTCAAAATAAAAGTAAAAAACAGGGCTGGGGGGTGTGGCTCAGAGGTAGAATGCCCCTGGGTTCAATCCCTACTACTGCAAAAAAAAAGTTTATTCATTCCCATTTGTTGAGGTGGTATGTGTGTATGTGTATATGTGGTACTGTGAATTGAACCCAGAGTCATTCTACCTCGGAGCTACATGTAAAACTTTAATTTTTAGTTTAAAACAAGGAGTCTCACTCATTAAATTGTAGAGAGCCTCACTAAGTTGAAGAGGCTGACCTCAAACCTGCAATCCTTCTCTCTCAGCCTTCCAAGTACTGGGATTACAGGCAAGTCCCACCACACCCAGCTTGCTTAGGGGTTTCTTTTTTCTTTTCCTTTCTTTTTTTTTTTTTTTTTGTGGTACTGTGGGTGGAACCCAGGGGCTATACTACCTCCGGGCTATACTCCTACTCCTAGACCTTTTTTTTTTTTTTTTTTTTTGAAACAGGGTCTCACTAAGTTGCTGAGAGCCTCACTAAGTAGCTGAGGCTGGCTTCGAACCTGCGCGATCCTCCTGTCTCAGTCTCCCAAGCACTGGGATTACAAGCATGCTCCACGAAACCCAGCCAGGGGTTTCTTTTGGTATTAAATTTTTAAAAAAGTTCTTTATGTGTTTTGGACATTGATCCTCTGTTAGAAGAGAAGCTGGCAATCAGGGCATGGTGGGGTACACCTGTAATCTGATTAACTGGGGGTTTGAAACAGGAAGGTCATAGTTTGAAGGACAGGCTCAGCAAGTAATGAGACCATCATCAACCTAGAGAGACCTTGTTTTAAAATAAAATTTAAAAATCAGCCGGGCGTGGTGGTGCACGCTTGTAATCCCCGTGCTTGGGAGGCAGAGACAGGAGGATCGCGCAGGTTCGAAGCCAGCCACGCGTGCTGGCTTAGGAGACCCTGTTTCCAAATAAAAATGTAAAAATAGGTCTGGGAGTGTAGCCCGGAGGTAGAAGGGCTTCCAGGAACCCCAGTACCACCAAAAAAAATAATAATAATAAAAAATAAATAAATAAAAGCCGGGCGTGGTGGCGCACGCTTGTAATCCCCGTGCTTGGGAGGCAGAGACAGGAGAGTCTTTCAGGTTCGAAGCCAGCCGTGCTGGCTTAAGAGACCTTGTTTCCAAAAATTAAAAATAGAATAGGTCTGGGATTCTAGTCCAGAGGTAGAAGGGTTCCATCCCCAGTACCACCAAAAACAAGACAAAAACAAAACAAAAACAAAAAATAAAAAACCAAACAAACAAAAACCAGAGATGTTTTACCACTGTGCTTTATCCCCAGCCCTTTTCATTTTTAATCTTGAGATGTTTCTTGCTAAGTTGGCAAGGCTGGCCTTGGACTTTTGATCTTTCTGTCCCAGCCTCCTGAGTTGCTGGAATTATAGGTGAGTATTTCAGTGTTTCACATTCTTATTTCCTTGTCTGTGTAGAAGCTTTTAAATTTTGCATCATCAATATTCTTGATGGCAAAGAGGATGAAATCATGTAGAAAAATTCTAAGTTACTGTGTTAGTCAGCTTTCCATTACTATAATAAAATATATGAGATAATAAACTTATGAAGAAAAAAGGTTTATTTTAGCGAAAGTTGTTACAGGACCAGGGGGACTCGTTGCCTTCTGCCATCTGGTGGAGATGGCAGATGGTAATAGTGGGGAGTAAATGGAAAGGAAACCCACACACCTCATGAGAGTGAGAGGAAGCGTCCAGGGACCCACACCCTGTTCAAGTGCACATCCCCAGTGACATAAGGACCTCTCACAGATTTCACCCCCTCCATAGCACCTTAGGGACAAACCCTTTAACATATGGGCTTTTCGTAGACATTCATTTTCCAAACTAGAGCAGTTATTGAAAAGCATTGTGTCATTGTTTAATTAGAAGTGATTTTCTTTCATTGCAATTGATAAAATAATGATGTATTTTTACAATTGATGCCATTGAATGATACTAATGAAATAAAGTAGCTATTAATTTAGCTAATCTGTATTAGGGCCTATCATGTGTTGGCCTGGTTCAGTACAAAGGATTTTGCGAGGATTGTCTCAGTTTAATCCTTGCTGGAACTCTACCCAGTAGTCACTTTTTTTTTTTTAGTTTTTCTTTTTTTGTGGTACTGGGGATTGAACCCAGGGATAGTCTACCTCTGAGCTACAACCTCAACTCTATTTTATTATTTTATTTTGAAACAGATCTCACTAAATTGTAGGGGACCTCTCTAAATTGATGAAGCTGTCCTTGAACCTTCAATCCTTCTGTCTCAGCCTCCCAACTACTGGGATTACAGGCATGCCCCACCACGCCTGAGAAGATTTGTAAACACTTCTGCAGAGGCTAGCAGTATCACAAATGAGCGGCAGAAGTGTCCTGATCACATTGTCCTTGTTATAAAATAGTTGGAGACTGAGGGATGTAGCTCAGTGGCAGAATGGCTGCTTAGAATGTGAAGGCCTTAGGTTTGATCCCCAGCATCCCCAAAAGTAACAAAACAAAACCCCAAAAGCAGATTTGTGTATTCTCCAGTGATGCCTCAATTCCCATCCATCGTCTCAGTTTTGTTCTAAATCTTCTAAGCCATTCATTGGACCCCTGATATATCCCCCCCCCCCAAGATAGAGTCAGTTTCTGTTGCTTACAGTTAAAGACTTCTACTGATCTTTTTTTTTTTTTTTTTTTGTGGTACTGGGGTTTTTGGAAACCCTTCTACCTCAGGGCTACACTCCCAGACACCTATTTTTCTATATTTTTATTTGGAAACAGGGTCTTTTAAGCCAGGGTGGCTAGCTTCGAACCTGCGTGATCCTCCTGTCTCCGCCTCCCAAACGTGGGGATTACAAGCGTGCGCCACCACGCCCAGCTTTCTACTGATCCTTTTAATTGAAGTGGTTTAAGGCAGCTGGTCATGGAAGCACATGCATATAATCATAGTACTTAGGAGGCTGAGTCAAGAGGACTGCAGGTTTGAGGCAGCCTCAACTAGTAGTGAGACTCAGCAATCAAGCAAGACCTGTTTTCAAAATAAAAATTTAAAAAATGGGGTTGGAGACTTGGAGGTAGAATGCCTCTGGATTTAATCCCCAGTACCACAAAGCAAAACAAAGTGGCTTCAGGTAAGACAAATTTATTATAGATATACAGTGATGTCTCAGGGAATTCAGATTTCCCCGATCGCTGTGTATAAAAATAGTTTTCCCTCCTTCCTTTGCCAGTTACTATCCTCTTACTCTGGTTTACTTTTCACAGGATTTATGTTTCTTGGGGGAGGGGAGTACTCAGAATTGAACCCAGGGACATTTTACCTCTGAGCTGAACCCTCAGCCCTTTTGATTTTTTTTTTATATTGAAATAGTCTCCCCAAGTTCTTAAGGATCGCACCAAGTTGTTCAGGCTGGTCTCAACCTGTGATCTTAGCCTCTTAAGTACTGTAATTACAGGTGTGTGCCACCATGCCCAGTTCATTTATCATGTTTGTTTTGTTTTTGTTTTTTGGTCTTGGAGATTGAACCCAGGGGAACTCAACTTCTGACATAGACCCCAAGTCCTATTTTACTTTTTATTTTGAAACAGCCTCACTAAGTTCCTGAAGGTTTGTTAAATTGCTCAGACTGGTCTTGGATCTGTGATCTTCATGTCTCAGCCTCCCAAGTGGGGGGGTTACAAATTAACACCATGCCCGGCCATTTATCCATCATCTTTTGACACAGCATCCATTTGTATATTACCTGTCTCTTTTCACTGGACTGTCACCTTCCTGAGAAGAGGGACTTTAATGGCTTTTCTACAGCACTTGGCACATGAATGAATATTTAAATAAACGAATCCAAAGGCAGAAATAGAATGGAAGCTCATGAGGGCTGGAACTGAAACCCGAAAACCCACCAGGACCCGAGGCAGAGTCACCTGGGGACCTCTTTCTAGGGTCACATGTTTGCTTACCTCTACTTTTCTTTTCTCATTTGCTTTTTTCTTCTCTCTACAGACTAGGATGGGAGGGAAGAAGAAAGAGGAACGAATACCTGAAACCAGAGGCTTATAAACGCAGTGGATTGTTAGAATCATTGCAGAATTATTTTCAAACACCGATTTCTGGGCATTACTCAAGACTCACTGAATCAAAATTTCCATAAATAAGGCTCTGGACTTTATAATTTTAAAATCCATATTTAGCAGCTGGGTGTGGTGGTGCACGCTTGTAATCCCCGCGCCTGGGAGGCTGAGACAGGAGGATTGCACGAGTTCGAAGCCAGCCTCAGCTACTTAGTGAGGCTCTCACCAACTTAGTGAGACCCTGTTTCCAAATAAAAATATAAAATAGGTCTGGGAATATAGCCCGGAGGTAGAAAAGCCTCTGGGTTCCACCCCCAGTACCACCCAAAAAAAAAAAAAATCCATATTTAGCTAGCCAAATAACTGAATTGGACCCTCAGAAATTCTGCTTTAAGCAAATTAACTTTTCCCTAACATATTGCATGGTGCTGACTTTGTTAACAAATGTTCTTTGAGCATTGCTCATGAGCCAATCCTGGTATAGGTGCTGGGAGACTCTCAGGGGGAAGGACACTGACGTCTCAGTCATACATGCACACAGCACTCATTTAGCCCTTCCCCAATGCCCACCCCATTCCCTCGCCCTTCTCACAATTGCTACTGATTGACTTTGATATGTTATGAATGCACATCATGTACATTAGGGAGTTTCCCTCTTCCTCCCTCCATCCCCCTCAGTCAGGTCGCCTTATTTGCTCATCTATAGTTTCTCCTTCTTTGGCTAGAGTTTCTCCTCTGACCCATTTTCTCCCTAGCTTCCGCAAATTAGGGAGAGCATCTGATTTTTTACTTTTTGTGACTGACTAATCTCACTTAGCATAATGTTCTCCAGTTCCATCCATTTCCCCCCGAATGACATAATTTTGTTCTTCTTTATGGCTAAGTAAATTTAGTTGCGTACACATCCCAAAGTTTTGTAATCCATTCATCTGTTGATATAAACCTTAGCTGTTTCCATAGTTTGGCAGTGGTGAATTGTGTGGCTGTGAGCGTAGATATGCATGCATTATTTTGGTAGTTTGGTTTCTATTCCTCTGGGTAGGTATCTAGAAATAGCATTTTTGGATCAAATGGTAGGTTAGTTCCCATTCTTCTGAGGATCCTCCATACTGTTTTCCAAAGTGGTTGCACTAATTTGCTGTCCCACCAACAATGCATTAGAGTTTCCACTTCTCCACATCCTTGCCAGTATTTGTTGTTGTTTGTGTTTTTATTTTATTTATTTTTGTGGCACTGAGGATGGAATTTAGGGGTATTCTACCTCTGAGCTATACCCCCAGGGTCTGGCTGAGTTGCAAAGGGCCTCACTATGTAGCTGAGGCTGTCCGCAAACTGCGATCCTCCTGTGTCAGCCTCCCGAATGTTGGGATTACAAGCGAGCGCCACCATGCCCAGCACTGTGTTTTTAATGATTGCCATTCTAATTGGAGTTAGGTGAAATCTCAGGGTAGTTTTTATTTGCATCTCTAATGATTGAGTGCCAGTTTCTTTTTTACAGAACTCAAAATATTAAGATATTTTTTCTGTTTATTGCTCCAGGTGCTATAACAATTAGACAGGCTAATACAAAAACTATTTTAAAAGTACACAAATATCAGCCACTGTGTTGTTTCTATACATCCTATTGTTTCTGTAGAATATGAGTTGTTTTTTTGTGTGTGGTACTGGGGTGTGGCACCCAGAGGCTTTCTACCTCCGGGCTATACTCCCAGACCTGTTTTATATTTTATTTGGAAACAGGGTCTCACTAAGTTGCTGAGAGCCTCACTAAGTAACTGAGGCTGGTTTCGAATCTGTGCAATCCTCCTGTCTCAGCCTCCCAAGCATGGGGATTACAAGCGTGCCCCACCATGCCTGGCAAGAATATGAGTTTTTGATTATGAGTTCCCAGTATTAAAAAAAATACATATATAGTCAGGTGTAGTGGCGCACACATGTAATCCCAGTACTTGCGAGGCTGAGATAAGAGGATCGCGGGTTTTGAAGACAGCTTCAGCAAGTAATGAGACGCTCATCAACCTAGTGAGACCTTGTTTCAAAATCAAAATAAAATAGGGCTGGGGGTGTGGTACAGTGGTAGAATACGCCTGGGTTCAATCCTCATACAGACCCCCCATATGTATGTATATTTATATTAATACATTTGTATATTTGTATATACATAAATGTATGCATTTATATTTATGCTTGTATGCATGTGTATTTTATTGGAAAGATATTTTGTGTGTTTGTGTGTGGTACTAGAGATTGAACTCAGGGGATTCCACCTCTGAGCTACATGCCAACTCTTTTATCTATTTATTTATTTGTTTATTTTGTGGCACTAGAGATAGAACCCAGAGGCATTCTACCTCAAGTCTACACTTAATGCCCTATTTTATTTTATTTTGAAAGAGGGTCTTACTAAATTGCTGAGTCTGTTCTTGGACCCGCTATCCTCCTGTCTCAGCCTCCCAAGTACTTAGATTATAGGTGTGTACCACTATACTCGGCTTTAATTTTTATTTTGAAACAGGATCTTGATAAATTGCTGAAGGCCTCATTAAGTTGGTGAGGCTGGCTTTGAACCTATGATCCTCCCTTCTCAGACTCTCGAATACTGGGATTATAGTCATGCATTACTACACCTGGTCCTAGCAACCATGTTGACAGAGAGTAGTGTTTAAAACTTAACAATATGCTGGGTGAGGTGTCACATGCATGTAATCCTTGCACTTGGGAGGCTGAGACAGGAGGATTGTGGTTTGTGGACAGCCTCAGCTCCTTTGTAACTTAATGAGACCCTGTTTCAAAATAAAGAATAAAAAAAACAGGGCTGTAGTAAAAGAATAAAAAAGAAAAAAAAAAAACTCGGAGGTAGAATGCCCCTCGGTTCTACCACCAGTACCTCAAAAAAAAAAAAAAAAGAAAAAAAGAAAAGAAAAAAAGAAAAGAAGCCAGGTGTGGTGGCGAATGCTTATAATCCCCGCGCTTGGGAGGCTGAGACAGGAGGATCGTACGGGGTTCGAAGCCAGCCTCAGCTACTTAGTGAGGCTCTCAGCAACCTAGTGAGACCCTGTTTCCAAATAAAATATAAAAAAGGTCTGGGAGTATAGCCCGGAGGTAGAAAGCTTCTGGGTTCCACCCCCAGTACCACCAAAAAAAAAAAAAAAAAAAAAAAAAAAAGAAAAAGAAAAGAAAAGAAAAGAAAAAAACCAAACCAACTTAATGCCCTTTTATGATTAAACTTTATCTCCCAGCTGGCCTTATAGACACTGCATAGCCTTGGATTTTTATAACACTCATCACTGCCATATCATTCAGTGATGTCCTGCATTAATTACCCTGTCACTGTGTTCTGTGTTGGATTTGTTTTCCTAACTTCCTAATAAAATCACCAAGCATGGGTTTGCTTTATGTTTGCCAAGTGTCCTCCAAGGCACCGGGCATAAACCCAGCCAGTTACTGCTCCAGAAATACTTTTTGATACAGTGACTGAATAGAGAAAGTTATTCAAAAGATAGCTGAGTGTGGGCTCTCTCTGTTATCAGCAGCCAAATGAGGAGACAGTGCAGTTGATGCCTGCCAGTTTTTCTTTCCCTCCCTCTTATTTCTTGTGGAATCTGAGAGAGATGGCTGACAGGATGTGGGTGGGAAAAGACGGACCCAACAAAGGCTGGAGTTCCAAGTCTGCATCTATCTGTTCTGCTAAAGGATTCATCTGAGTCGTGTACAATAGGGAGTGTATTGTGAATTTTATAGAGCGTACTTAAGTGGAACAAATGACAGATGAAGCTCTTGGGATTATAAGAATTAAATATAATAAAATTAGGTAACACCCAGACTAAAATATTAATACAACTTTTTCTCTAAATTCTCAGTGTCATCAATCTTTTTTTATTAGACCTCATGATCTATTTTAGGAAGTATAAATAGAGAGGTGCTAATATTTTTATAACAAATAGGTAAACTAAGACATAGCCAAGAGGCTGAGACAGGAGGATTGTAGGTTTGCGGTCAGCCTCAGAAATTTAGTGGGTCCCTGTCTCAAAGCACAAAGTATAATAGGGCTGGAGGTGTAGCTCAGAGGTAGAATGCTCCTGGATTCAATCCCCAATCCCCCCCCCCCCCACACACACACTGTCCAGAAAAGGCCAGGCATCCCAAAGCCCAGAGAAAGGAGCTTCAGTTTAGGTTTTCCCACCAAAAGCCTCCTTCTGGGAGGCTCATGTCGTCTCAGACTTGCCCCTCCTAGTATTCCGCTCCCCACTTCAAACTCTCAGGAAGAAAGTCAGCTCTGCGCTCAGGGGAAAAACACTATTTTTCCATAAGAAAGGAAGAGTCCTCTCACGATCTCAGCAAGTCTGAGAGACACTTGGGGCCTGAGCATCTTGCTCTGCTTTGGAAACGACACTGGAACTAGGAACTCCAACTCCACTTCCTTCTCCCAGTTCAGTTGCCAACTTTTTTTCCTCAGCAACCACACAGGTAAATTCCAGAATGGACATCTTTCTTGTTAGCACATTACTGTCCTTATCTCTTAGGAGTAGACCACCTTTTCCTTTACGTTGCCAAGGATGGTGGTATATCCTATCAGAAGCCTGGTACTAGTTGGCTGTGGTTTTTCTCTTTGATTCTCGAAATCAGGGTTGAACTCTGATTAAATTACTTTGAACAGCTGATTACATTCTTTTAGTTCTAGCTCTCTCTTTGACAGATGAGTGGGAAGAGTTTGGCAATACATTCTAAGAAAATGGTTTCTAAGTTGAAAGTGCCATATAAGATAATAACAATTATTATTATTACTGTAATTATTTTATTTTCCAAATTAATTTACTTTTTGTCAACCAACTATAGGATAGAATGTAGATGACAAGAAGTCTTGAAAATAGATAGAGGGCCGGGATGTAGCACTGTGATAGAAAGCCTGCCTAGCATGTGAGGTCTGGGCTCAGTCCCCAGTATGGGGGTGGAGGTTGAAGAGGGGTGGAAATCTGGGCATGGTGGTGCATGCTGTGATGCCAGTAGTTGGAAGGCTGAGACAGGAGAATAAGGCCAGCCTGGGCAATTTAGTAAGACCCTCAGCAACTTAGCAAGATCTTGTTTTAAAATAAAAAGGGCTGAGGGGATAGCATGGCAGAAATAGCTTTGGATTCAATGCCCCCTACCCACTTCAGTAAGAAAAGAAAAAGAAAAAGAAAAAAGAAACCAATACTTTTAGTGGGGGTGTGGTCATGCATGCCTGTAATCTCAGCCACTGGGGAAGCTGAAGCAGAAGGATCACAAGTTCATTGCTGACCTTTGCAAATTAACCAGACCCTGACTCAAAAAATAACATCTGGGGATGGAGCTGTGTGATAGAGTGCCTCTGGGTTCAATGACCAGAACAGAAAGAGGAGGAGGAGGAGGGGGAGGGAAGAGGAGGAGAAAGAGGAGGAAAATAGATTACATGAGCCGTTAAGAGTCCAGAGAGCCAGGTGTGGTGGCACATGCTTGTAATCCCAGCATTTGGAAAACTGAGACAGGAGGATCGCTGGGACAGCTTCAGCCACTTAGTGAGGCCCTTTGCAATCAGTGAGGCCATGTTTCAAAATAAAAAATTGGGTTGGGGTGTAGGTCAGAGGTAGAATGCTCCTGTGTTCCATTTCCAGTACTGAAAAAAATAAGAGTCCAGAGAAACCTCTGTCAGAGTGTCAGACAGCACTTACTAAATACATACGGTGTCCAGATATGTATGTGCTGGGTCAGGAATAAGATTCATTCATTCCCCACATATTATTGAGTGGTACTACCAGTAGGAGCTAGTCTGATCTGAGATGACTGGGGATTGAACTCAGGGATTCTCTACCACTGAGTCAAATCCCCATCAGTTTTTATTTCTTTTCAGACAGGGTCTTGCTAAATTGCATAGGCTGGCCTCAACTTGCAGTTCTCCTGCCTCAGCCTCCCAAGCCTCTGGAATTACAGGCTTGCACCACTTCAGTGTCCTTACAACTTTAATGTGAATTGAAGATGATGGAGCATGCAGGGTATATGCCTCACTACTACTTCTGAGCCCTGCAGGCTAGAATTGAAGCTTCTTCCAACCCCTCCAGAAGAGCTCCAGCAAAAACAAAACAAAACAAAACAACAAACAAAATGATGAATCCTGTTAACCCAGTGGTTGCAGAAAACCAAGATGAAAGGGCAAATGAATTCTGCTTCCCACACCAGCAATATTATAGATATCCCAGCCAGGCTGCCCAATGGCCTGAGTTTGCAGAAGATCCTTGCAGAGCCTGGGAGTGTACAGTCAGATACATTGCAAATACGAATTTACTGACAGTTCGTAGAGTTTCACGTGGCAGGACTTAGAGACAACAATCTGCCCTGCCCCTCCCAGCTATCCAGGGACCACAGCTGAAGACTGAAGCTTTGTGTTCAAAATGATAAAACTTAGCTGAAAGTTGTGATTTCTCGACCATCTGAGCGTGGCCCCAGCTAGCCCAAGTAGCAGGTGGTTTCTTGGAAACTACTGAGATCACAGCTGGCAAAGCTGGCTACCCTCACCGAGGGCAACAAAGACTACAGCCCCTTGCCAGTGGAGTACATGGACTGTGGAGTACAGGGTTATATGTGACCACAGTTGGCAGAATAGTGGGAGTCTTCTAGCGGCAATAAAACCTAGACAGACACATAGAAGGCTGCAGTCTCTAGCTAGTGGAGTCTAGGTCCCCAGAGCAGGTGGTCCACAGGGACCACAGCTGGCAGAGCAGCAAGGGAGGTCTTCCTGGGACAATACATTCTAGGCAGACACATGGAACCCTACAATCAGTGAAACCCTAAAAAGCTAGTGGAGTCACCTGTGGTGTGCAGGGTTTCATGTGATATCAGCAAGTTGGGTGGGGGGGGGAGGCTGTCTCCCTGGGGCAATATAACCAAGTAGACACCTGGCATACACAGAACACAACAATATCTAGTTGACTGAATTCGGGCCCTGCAAGGAAACAGTCCAAGAGCCAGACAGTAGCTGCCTACACTAGCACCCCTTAAGACATACACTGAGGTATATACTGGTCCCTTGTATAGTCTCCATTATGAAGAAATAATTAGACATAGAACACCCACACAGAGAGAGGGAGGAGGCTAACATAAAAGAGACAAAAAATGAAGAATCCTGAAATCATGATAAAGAAGACCAACAAGGAAACAAAGCTCCCACTACTCCACAACATTGTAAATCACCAGTACCAAAGCACAAAGAACAGCAGAATCTAGAATTTTGATTATAGATATGATCAAAGATGTTGGACGTGAAATCAGAAAAAGTCTACAGGATGTGAAAAACACATCAATAATGAGTTCAGTGTCCTGAACAAATAAGAATGAAAAGAGACTTTGAATGAAAGATACAGTAAATGAAATAAAATCTCCAAGGGGAACCATCACCATGGCCAGGCGTGGTGGAACACACTTGTAATCCCAGTGCTTGGGAGGCTGAGACAAGAGGATTGCACAGGTTCAAAGCCAGCCTCAGTTAGTAAGTGAGGCTCTCAGCAACTTAGGCCCAGTTTCCAAATAAAGTATAAAATAGATATGAGAGTATAACCTGGAGGTAGAAAAGCCCCTGGGTTCCACTCCCAGTAGCACACAAAAAAGAAACCATCACCACACACTAGATATTGAAAAGAGTCTAACTCTTATAAGATAGCTCATTTAAAAATGACTACATAGGTAGCTGGGCGTGGTGGCACACGCTTGTAATCCCAGCATTTGGGAGGCTGAGACAGGAGGATCCCGATTCGTGTACAGCCTCAGCTACTTAGTGAGGACCTTTGCAACTCAGTAGATCCTGTTTCCAAATAAAGAATAAAAAAATAGGATTGGGGGTAATGCTAGGAGATAGAATACCCCTGGATTCCATCTCTAGTGTCACAAAAAAAGAAAAAGAAAAAGAAAAAACCACATAGTCAACAATATAGAGAAGGTAATTTGACAAGAGGACCAGAGCATTCAAGATCCCTGGGATCAGATAAGTATTGTGGTGAACACCTGTAATTCCAGCACCTGGAGGCTGGGACAGGAGGATCATAGGTTCAAGACCAGAAAAATCAACTTAGCGAGGCCTTCCATAACTTAGTAAGACCCTGTTTCAAAATTAAAAAAAATCTGGTTATGGTGGTGCTCATCTATAGTACCAACACTTGGGAGGCTGAGATTGTAGGTTCAAAGTCAGCCTCAGCAACTTAGCAAGACTCTCAGAAAACTAGCAAGACCCTGTTTCAAAACAAAAAATAGAAAGGGCTACGGATATACCATGGAGGTAGAATACCTTTGGTTGCAATCCTAGTCCTATGAAGAATAAATGAATAAATAAATAAAATTAGGGCGGA
Source organism: Muscardinus avellanarius (assembly GCF_963383645.1). Lineage (NCBI taxonomy): Eukaryota > Metazoa > Chordata > Mammalia > Rodentia > Gliridae > Muscardinus > Muscardinus avellanarius. Next base: position 27,726,655 of record NC_137795.1, on the reverse strand, counting down.
ATGTATAGCTCAGAGGTAGAACACCCCTGATTTCTATCCCCAGTACCACCAACAAAAAGGGGGAAGAAATGGGGGTGTAGCTTGGATGCCCCTGAATTCAATCACTAGTACCACATACACAGATGCCACATATCCTAAAGAATAATATTAAACTACCAAATTTAAGAATAATAGGCATAGACAAGATTTAGAAGCATAAAAAAAAGCAATTAAAAGCCTCTTCAAACCAGGTGTGGTGGCACATGTTTGCAATCCCAGCATTTGGGAGGCTGAGACAGGAGGATCATAGTTTGTGGACAGCCTCACCTAATCAGTGAGGCCCTTTCAAAATCAGTGAGACCCTGTTTCAAAAGTAAGAATAAAAAATAGGGCTGGGGGTATAGCTTGGGGGTAGAATACTCCTGGGTTCCATCCCCAGTACCACACACACACAAAACAACCTCTTCAGAGAAATAATATCAAAGAATTGGCCAAACACAGAAAATGAGGTGGGCATCCATGTGCAGGAGACATTAAGAGCCTCTATTAGATAAGACAAAAGACTTTCTCACAACATATAATAATCAAAATGATTCATACAGAAGCCGAGAAGTGACTCTTAAATACACAAAAAGCAAAAGTCCAGGTGACATTGAGAGGTAAAAAAAAAAAGAAAAATAAGAATCACTTTGAGCTCTCAACCCAAATCGTGAAAAGCAGGAGGGCATCGTATGATGTACTCCAAACTCTGAAGGAACTTCCAGTTCAAAACATCTTCCAGGAGCTGGGCGTGGTGGCACACACGTGTAATCCCAGCGCTTGGGAGTTTGAGACAGGAGACGGCAGAAACTACAAGAATTCATGACTACTAAGTCAGCACTAGAGAAAATATATAAAGAAATAAAACATGAAGTAGAAATAAAAAATTAATATCAAACAAAAATTTATAACTTAAAATTACAGGAAAAACATCTCTTGATAATAACACTGAATATCATCGGGCATGGTGGTGCACGCTTGTAATTCCAGTATTCGAGAGGCTGAGACTGGAGGATTGTGGTTCCTGGACAGCCTCAGCTACTTAGTGAGGCTTTCCACAACTTAGTGAGACCCCAGTTTCAAAAAATAAAGAATAAAAATAGGGCAGGGGTTGTAACTCGGAGGTTGAATGCCCCTGGGTTCCATTCCCAGACCTGCAAAAACCGAACAAATAAATAAATAACACTGAATATAAATGGTCTCAACTCCCCAATTAAAAGTTATAGACTAGTCAGGCGTGGTGGCGAACACTTGTAATCCCAGCATTCGGGAGGCTGAGACCATAAGATCGTGGTTCGCGGGCAGCCTCAGCTACCTAGTGAGGCCCTCTGCAACTTAATGAGACCCTGTTTCAAGATAAAGAATAAAAAATAGGGCAGGGGTATAGGTCAGAGGTCGAATGACCCTGGGTTTCATCCTCAGACCCCCCAAAAAAAGTTATAGAGTAAGCTGGGCATGGTGGCGCATGTTTATAATCTCAGCACTTGGGAGACTGAAACAGGAGGATCGCGCAGGTTTGAAGTCAGTCTCAGCTACTTAGTGAGGCCCTTTGCAATTCAGTGAGACCTTGTTTCAAAATAAAGAATAAAAAATAGGGCTGGGGGTGTCGCTCAGAGGTAGAATGCCCTTGGGTTTTACCTCCAGTACTGTAAAAAAATAAAAAATAAAAAAAGTTATAGACTGAGCTGGGCATGATGGGCTTCACTTTTTTTTTTTTTTTTTTTTTTTTTTGGTATTGGGGAATGAACCCAGGGGTTTTCTACCTCCGGGCTATTCCCCAAGACCTACTTTATATTTTATTTAGAAACAGAGTCTCAGTTGCTGAGAGCCTCACTAAGTAGCTGAGGATGGTTTTGAACCTGCGCAATCCTCCTGTCTCAGCCTCCCAAGTGCTGGGATTACAAGCGTGTACCACCATGCCTGGTTTGGCCTTCACTTTTAATCCCAGTGCTTAGGGTACTGAGGCAGGGCAATCACAAGTTTCCAACCAGTCACAGCAACTTAGTAATGCCCTCTACAACTTAGGGAGAGCCTGTTTGAAAAAATAATAAAAAATAGGGCTGGGGGTGCAGCTCAGAGGTAGAATGTCCCTGGGTTCAATACCCAGTGTCACAGTGGGGGAAAAATAGGTATAATCTGGCCATGTGGGTTAAGGACCATTATCCTACTATATGCTGCTTGCAAGAAACTCACCTTAGAGGCACAGATATTCACAGGCTAAAGGTGAAGGATAGAAAAAGCCATTCCATGCAAATGGTGATAAAAAAAACAAGCAGGAATAGCAACTCTTACATCTGATAAAGCAGAGTTCAATCCAAAACTTACCAGAAGAGAGAATGCAGGTAATTTCTTACTGATAAAAGAAAAAGTCCAACAAGAGGATATAACAAGAGTAAACATTTATGCCTCAAATGTGGGCACATCCACTTTTATAAAACAGATAATTCATGACATTAAGACTCAGACCTCTATACAATAATATTGGGAGACTTTAACATATTTCTCACACTACTAGATCAATCTTCCAGATGAAAGATCAGTAGACTCTTCAGACCTAAAGAATACTATAAACCAAATGAACCCAATGGACATATACAGAATACTCCAACCAGGAATAGTGAAATACACATTTTTCTCAGCTGCTCACAGAAGCTCCTCCAAAATAAACCATATTCTAGGTCACAAAGCAAATACTAGCCAATTCAAAAAAGTAACATTGCATATTTTTAGATCCTAATTGAATGAAAGTAGAAATCAATAAAAGGAAGTGCAGCATGGTGGCTTATGCTTAGTACTTGGGAGGCTGAGGCAGGAGGATCGTGATTCCTGGACAGCCTCAGCTACTTAGTGAGGCCCTTTGCAACTCAGGGAGACCGTGTTTCAAAATAAGGAATAAAAAATAGGGCTGGGGGTGTAGCTTGGAGGTCAAATGCCTCTGGGTTCCAGCCCCAGACCGGCAACAAGAAAGAAAAAAAAAAACAGGGCTGGGGGTGTACCTCAGAGGTAGGATGTCCCTGGGTTCAATCTCTAGTACTGGAAAAAAAAAAAAAAAAAAAAAAGGAAAGAAAAGGAAGGAAATCAGTAACAGGAAGCCTCAGAGGAATTATATAAATTCATTAAGATTGACTGTTACACTTTTGATTAAAGATAGGAGCTTAGACCAAGTAAGGAGAGAGAAAAAAAAAAAATCCAAGCCAGAGGATCACTGTTTGCAGACAGCCTCAGCTACTTAGTGAGGCCCTCTGCAACTTAGTGGACCCTGTTTCAAAATAAAGAATAAAAAGTAGAGCTCGGGGTACAGCTCAGAGGTAGAATGCCTCCAATAGGTTCCATCCTCAGACCTGCAAATAAAAACAAAAAACAAATTACATCCAGGTATAGTGGTGCACGATTTTAATCCCTGGATGTGGGAGGCTGAGACTGGAAGATCACAGGTTTGCAGCCAACCTCCGCAACTTTGTGAGGTCCTCTGCAATTTAGTGAGACCCTGTTTCAATATAAAAGGATAAAATTGGTCTGGGGGTGTAGTTTAGAGGTAGAATGCCCCTGATTTTCATCCCCAGTAAACACACACACACACACACACACACACACACACACACACACACACACACTTCCTAGAATCAAATGAATACAAAGATACAAAATACTTAAATCTATGGACACTTTAAAATGATTTTTTTTTTGGTGGTACTAGGGATGGAACCCAGGGGCATTCTACCTCCAAGCAACACCCCCAGTCCTATTTTTTATTCTTTATTTTTGGTGGTACTAGGGGTGAGCCCAGAGGCTTTCTACCTCCGGGCTATACTTACTCCCAGACCTATTTTTTTTATATTTTTTTAATTTGGAAACAGGGTCTCACTAAGTAGCCAAGGCTGGCTTCGAACCTGGGCGATCCTCCTGTCTCAGCCTCCCAAGCGCGGAGGATTACAAGCATGCGCTACCACTCCTGGCTTTTTATTCTTTATTTTTGAAACAGGGTCTAACTGAGTTGCAAAGGACCTCCCTAAGTAGCTGTGGCTGGCTGCAAACCTGGATCCTCCTGTCTCAGCCTCCCAAATGCTGGGGATTAGAAGTGTGTGCCACCATGCCCAGAGTGAAAGTAGTTTTAAGAGGGAATTTTATCACATTGAATGCCCACATAAGAAATTAGAAAGTCACAAAAAGCCGGGCGTGGTGGCGCACGCTTGTAATCCCCGCGCTTGGGAGGCAGAGACAGGAGGATCGCGCAGGTTCGAAGCTAGCCGCGCGCGCTGGCTTAGGAGACCCTGTTTCCAAATAAAAATGTAAAAAATAGGTCTGGGACTGTAGCCCGGAGGTAGAAGGGCTTCCAGGAACCCCAGTACCACCAAAAAAAAAAAAAAAAAAAAAAAAAAAGAAAAAAAAAGAAAGTCACAAAAAAACCCAAAAAGAAAATAAAAAGAAATAAAAAAAAACAAAGAAAAAAAAGAAATTAGAAAGTCACAAAGTAAACAACTTAATGGCATACCTCAAGGCCCTTATAAAACAAGAACAGACTAATCCCAAAGCCGGTAGAAATCAGGAACTCATTATAATCAGAGCAGAAATCAACGAAGTAAACAACAACCAAAACAAACAAAAATTCCAAAAGATGAACAGAACAAAAACCTGTTTGAGAAGATAGACCACATTTATCAACCCTTAGCCAACCTAACCAAAACAAAGAATTGACCCAAATTATTAAAAGATGGAAAAGAACATATAACCACAGACAGTGGAAAAATCCAGAGGAACACCAGAAATTATTTTGAAAATTTATACTCCGATATACTGGAAAACCGAGGAGAAATCAAGACATTTCTAGACACATACAACATACCTAAATTGAGTAAAAAGGATATAGAAAACCTAAACCAACCAATAGCAAGCAAAGACATTGAAATAGCAATAAAAAGCTATTCATGAAAGAAAAATCCAAGTTCAGACAGATTCTTAGTCAAATTATATAAAACCAGCTGGGCATGGTGGCGCACGCTTGTAATCCCACCATTCAGGAGGCTGAGACAGGAGGATTGCAGTTTCTGGACAGCTTCAGCTACTTATTCAGGCCCTCTGCAACTCAGTGAGACCCGGCTTCAAAATAAAGAATAATAAAAAAAAGGGCAGGGGGTGTAGCTCGGAGGTTGAATGCCCCTGGGTTCCATCCCTAGACCAGCAAAAAAAAAAAAATAAATAAGCAGGCCGGGTGTGGTGGCGCACGCTTGTAATCCCCGCACTTGGGAGGCTGAGACAGGAGGATCACACAGGTTCAAAGCCAGTCTCAGCTACTTAGTGAGACCCTGTTTCCAAATAAATTATAAAATAGGTCTGGGAGTATAGCCCGGAGGTAGAAAGCCTCTGGGTTCCACCCCCAGTACCACAAAATAAATAAATAAATAAGTAAATAAATAAATAAGCGTATGCCACCACGCCCGGCAAATAAAACAAATTCTATAAAATATTTATAGAATATCTACCTCCAATGCTTCTCATATTATTCCATGAAATAAAAGAGATGGCTCTCTCCCAAACTCATTCTGTAAAGCCAGTATTACTTTAATACCAAAGCCAAATAAAGACAGCTCAAAGAACCCAATGCAATAACTGAGGCCAGTTTCTTTTTCTTTTTTAGCTCAGTTAGGATATTTTGGGTTCCTGTGCCAGCCACAAGCAGCCACAGAAGATGAAACTTCACTGTTCATCAACCCTTAAGGTGTGGTAGTACATACACAATCCCTAGTACCCCCCCCCCCACACACACACACTTTGCCTTTCAAATTACATCGAAATTTATGTGTAATGTGAAGATTCCAATTTCATTTTTCCAATGTAGAACTGCTTTTCAAGCACCAATTAATTACTAAAAGCCATTCTTTAGGCATTGTTCTGCACTGCCACCATGACAACCTATCTCCATACAGGTGAGACTGTGTTTTCTATTCTGTTTCATTGTCATATTGATTTCCTCCCACTGATATATTTGATGTGATATCACACTGCCTTAATTACGATGGCTTTTTATTTTATCTTTTTATTTTTACTTTGTTTTGTGGTACTAGGGATTGAACCCAGGGGTGTTTTACCTCTGAGCTATATCCCCAGCCCTATTTTATTTTTATTTTGAAAGAAGTTTTCTTACGTTGACGAAAGTCTCACTGATATGTTCATGAAAGTCTATCTGCTGAAGCTGTCAAACCTGTGAACTTTCTGTCTCAGCCACCCAAGTACTGGGATTACCAGCGTATAACACCATGCCCAGTTTATGATGGCTTTATAACAAGCTAGCTACGTGATACCATAAGATATCCTCTTCTTTGCTTCCTCTCCTCTTTTTTTTTTATCTTTATGACTTTTTCACGAATGCTCTTCATTAAGTTTGAAAATAGTGTGGTAAGATTCTCTCTTCACAGCCAGGTGTGGTGGTGCACACTTCTAATCCCAGCATTTGGGATTTTATTTTTTATGAAGTTTGTTTGTTTGTTCTTTTGTTGCCTGTGCCTTTGGAATCATATCTAAGAAATCACTGCCAATTTCAATGTTGTGAAGTTTTATGACCCAGGTTTTCTTCTAAAAGTTTATAGTCTTAAGATTTACATTTATGTCTTTTATCTATTTTGAGTTAATATTTGTATATGGTGTTAGGTAAGGGTCCAATTTTATTCTTTTTCATGTAATTATTATTTTTCAACAATATTTAGCGAAAAGATTATTATTTCCTTCAAATGTTCTTGGAAACCTTGTAAAAAATAACTGGACCATACATGGAAGAATTTATTTCTAGGCTTTTTATTTTACTCCACTGGTTTATATATCTGCCTTTATAGCAGTACTACACTGTTTCGATTATTGTAGCTTTATAAGGTTTGAAATCAGAAAATGTACATCTTCAAAAATAAATAAATAAATAAATAAATAAATAAAAAGAAAATATGAAAGGGCCCTATGGAGGAGCAATTAAGGCGACCTATCAGAGGGGATGGGATGGGGGAAGATGGAATCTCTTTAAAGCACATGATGTATTAAATATAACAAAGTCAATCACTAAGTCAAGCATGGGATCAGGGAGGGAGAGGGAATGGGATGGGGATTTGACAAAGGCTAATTGGATGATGTGTGCTTTTATATCCTCACAAGTCTTGTATGCCATTGAAATGTTTGACTATAATACACCAGTAAAAAATATATTAAAACATTGTAAAACTCTTTTGTTATTTGTAATGATTTATCTGATTTTTTTGTTTTGCCATGTACATAATTATAACAATCATGAAAAGAGACAATTTCCTTTTTCTTTAGTCGTTTTGTTTTTCTTGCATCACTCCACTAGCTAAGGATCGCCTGGGGCCATCCATCATGGGCACACTTACACACTTACTATTATGCATTTGGTCCTCAAGACAGCAGCAGTGGGAGGGCAGGCTGGCTGCTGGAAGGTGGGGTGCGAGATGCTGGCGCGCTACGAGTGCCTGCAGCCAGTTGGGGGCGCGGGCAACCTCTCCCCATCTCCTGTGGTTGCCAGGCAACGGCGTCGGCCCGCGCGGAGTCGCGGCGGGTGGCGAGGCGCGCGAGCCGCCTCTCCGGGCAGCGGGACTACATCCCCCACAATGCCGCGCGCCGAGGCGGCGGGCCTGGAGTGGGGGAAGGGCCGGCGGGAGGGAGGCGGAGCGGAAGCCGAGTGCGGGGACCTGGAGAGTGAAATAGCCACACGCCGGGGCCGATCTCGTCCCGGCTCGCGACCTTGCTCCATCCCGACCCGGCGGCCGCTCCCGGGTGCGGGGCGCCGCGGACTCCGCCCTCCCTGCACCGCCCGGGCGACCGCGACCGCGGCCGCGGCCAGGTAAGCGGAGGGCGGCCGGGCGGGGTGGGGGCGTCCCGGAGGATGCCCGGACGCCCGGCCGCAGGGACCCCCGGCCGCCGCCGCCCAGGGGCCGGCGGAGAGGCGCGGCCCGAGCGCCGCCGCGGGATGCCCAGCCCCGCCAGCCGCTCGCTCCTTTCCGCTTTGACAGCTCAGTTCTGCTCTACTTTGGGAGAGGAAGTCGGATGTCCTTTTTAAACTCCCTCTCCCAGCTCCTCTCCCGGGTGATTGGTAAGGAGAAGCCGCCGGCCCGGCCAGGGATCGAACCCTCGGCTCTCTGCCTGCCTTTGTGACCGTGCCGAATTAAAGGCTCTGCGCCTGAGTTGATCACCCAGCAGATGATAACGCGCACCTTTAGATGGTTAGGGTTGAGGAATAATATACTTGCCACACCATCAGTGCTTCCTTTGATGCAAGAGTCTTTTAACGTGACACTTTCGTTAGCTAGGACCGAGGTGGCCTCTGGACTTGTGAGTTTGTTTCTTCTGTTTAATCATTAGTGTTCTAGGTTGTGTGTTCTGCACTTTATACTTTGTTCCCCTTAAACCTAAGCAAAGAATTTCTTCAAATATGCCATCCTCTTGATTTCTGCTGTTTTAAGATGGCAGAGAATGTTTTTAGGAAACTGATGACTCCGCTTTTCTGGGGATCAGCTCTAGAGATTCTGTACAAGGACGCAGTCGCCTCCCCCTCCCCCAGCTGTGCCCTGTGGGGATGCCTTAAGGAGCCTACGGATTTGTTTTGTCGCCTGGCTGAGAGGTGTTCTGCAGTCCTCCGCGGGCACTTCACCTCCAGAGTCTGTCAACTTTTTTCTACCTTCCTCTCCACTTTCTCACGGACTCATAATCGTTACCCCTTCTGGAGTTTGTGTCTTCAAATTGTAGTTTTTGTTCTCAAGACACATTGAATGAATGCAATACATTTAATAATAACTTGGAAAGTTTAATCAGTCCCACTTCAGTTTTGCTTGTTTTTCTCCCTCAGTTTTATTAGTATTGGTGATGGGTTTTCTTCAAGGAAATCTTATGGCCATTAATTTAAATGCATTTCTTTTTTTTTCTTTTGGTAATAGGGATGGAACCCAGGGGCATTCTACCTCAGAGCTACACCCCCAGTCCTATTTTTATTCTTTATTTTGAAACAGGGTCTCACTGAGTTGCAAAGGGCCTCACTAAGTAGCTGAGGCTGTCCGCGAACCCTCAATCCTCTTGTTTCAGCCTCCCAAACGTTGGGATTACAAGCGTGCGCCACCGCGCCCGGCTATGCATTTTCCATTTAAAACTTCTTGGTACAGTTCAGAAACTCTTGTGCATATGTGAAATAACATGTCTTGAGTAAATACTGTTTTTAAATGTACAGTTGTACAGAGGACGGGGAGGCACTAGGTCTTTGTGATGTCTTTAGTGACAAATGACTAAAGAAATTTATATGAGAAAAAAAAGGAAAATCTAATGAATGTATTATTTATTTATTTATTTAGCAGTACTGGGGATTGAACCCAAGGCTGTTTTATTTCTGAGTTATACTCTCAGCCCTCTTTTATTTACTTTGAAACAGGGTCTCACCAACTTGCCTCCTAAGTTGCAGGGCTGGTCTTATATCTGTGATCCTCTTGCCTGAGCCTCCCAAGTACTGGAATTACAGATGTGCTCCACCAGGCCTATCTTATTATTTATTTTATTTATTTTTATTTATTCATTTATTTATTTATTTTTGCGGGTCTGGGGATGGAACCCAGGGGCATTTGACCTCTGAGCTACAGTCCCTGCCCTATTTTTTATTCTTATTTTTTGAAACCAGGTCTCACTGAGTTGTGGAGGGCCTCACTAGGTAGATGAGGCTGTCTGCGAACTGTGATCCTCTGGTCTCAGCCTCCTGAATTCTGGGAATACAAGGGTGCACCACCATGCCTGGCTTGCTTATTTATTTATTTATTTATTTATTTATTTATTTATTTATTTATTTGTAGTACTGGGGATGGAACCCAGGGGCATTCTACCTCAGAGCTACACCACCAGTTCTATTTTTTATTCTTCATTTTGAAACAGGGTATTACTAAGTTGCAGAGGGCCTCCCTAAGTAGCTGAAGCTGTCTGTGTGCCTGTAATCCTCCTGTCTCAGCCTTCTAAGTACTGGGATTACAAGTGTGCACCACCACGCTTGGCTATGCTCAATTTAAAGGTTCTTTTTAATGTGGAAAAAAAAATGATGTAAACGCTTTTGGTCATTTATTTGTGTCTTAGGTTTTCTTTCGATCTCCAAGTCACAAAGTTCTCTGAGACCACCTTGAGGAAAGGGTTATAAATTAAAAAGATATAAAGTTGGCAGAAATCAGAGTCTCCATCAGTCAGTTCATCCTATTTCTCATGAGCTGCACGTGTTTTATGTTTTTGTTCCTTTTATATTTTGGTACTGGGAATTGAACCCAGGAACACCCTGCCACGGAGCTACACCCCCAGCCCTTTTAACATTTTACTTTGAGATGGGGTCTTTCTCCAAATTGCCCAGGCTGGTGTCAAATTTATGATCCTTCTGCTTTAGTCTCCTAAGTAGTGGGGATTACAGGTGTGTACCACTGGGCCAGGCATTTCTCTGCCTTTTTTTTTTTTTTTTTTTTTGGTACTGGGGTTTGAACCCAGGGGCACTCTACCTCTGAACTACAACCTCAGCCCTTATTTTATATTTTATTTTAAAACAGGGTCACCAGGCATGGTGGTGCACACTTGTAATCCCAGCGCTGAGACAGGAGGATCGCACAGGTTTGAAGCCAGCCTCAGCTACTTAGTGAGGCTCTCAGCAACTTAGTGAGACTCTGTTTCCAAATAAAATAGAAAATAGGTCTGGGAGTATAGCCCGGAGGTAGAAAAGCCCCTGGGTTCCACCCCCAGTACCAAAGAAACAGGGTCTTGCTAAACTACTGAGGCTGGCCTCAAACCTGCGATCCTCCTGCCTTAGCTTCCTAAGTACCGGGATTACAGGAATATACTACCTTGCCCAGATATGTCTCTGTATTTTTAACATCCTTTCCCTCTTTGTATGTCTTGGGGCTGGGGATGTAGCTCAGTGATAGAGTACTCTCCTAGCATGGGTAAGGCTCTGGTACGGATCCTCAGCATGTGTGGGCACTGAGTGCGTACACACACACACACACACACACACACACACACGTCTACTTGACATGTCTATCACTTTTTTTGCATTTTATAGCCTATGGATTTATTGTGCCTGCTCCTTCATACACTTTCAGCCCCAACTTGACAGTTTCTCTTTCTGAGTGTAGGAGCCTGTGGTAAGGGTGCCTGATGGTAGCCTAATTAGCCGTGGGAGGGGAGGTGTAGGGGTCATGTGGTACAGCGTGATTGGCTGAGTCTGTGGGCACGTTGGATTCTCTAACAGAAGTATGTAATACTGAATAATATGTTGTTGTTATTATTATTGTTTTGCAGTTTTGAGATTGAACCCAGGGGCATGCTACCATTCTACATCCCAACACTTTCTATTTTTGAGATGGGGGCTTGTTGCTTTGATCTTGCAATCCTGCCTCAGGATTGGATTCTAGCTGTACACCACTGTGCTATATTGCAGATGAGATTTGACTGTAGCACAGTGATTAAGTAGTTCTTATTTTGCTGAAAAAATTTATTTTTTAATTTTTTTTATTTTTTTGGTGGTACTGGGGTTCCTGGAAGCCCTTCTACCTTCGGGCCACACTCCCAGACCTATTTTTACATTTTTATTTGGAAACAGGGTCTCCTAAGCCAGGCGCGGCTGACTTCGCACCTGCGCGATCCTCCTGTCTCCGCCTCCCAAGCGCGGGGATTACAAGCGTGCGCCACCACGCCCGGCTTGCTGAAAAATTTTCTATTTTTATCCCTGTCTTACTTTACTCTGTTTCCTCTATTTTCGTAATTTTCAATGCTGTTGTCTTCTCCCTCTCTCAGATGCCATCTAAAAATGCTGTCTTGAGATTCACATTTCTGTGTCTTAGCAGGAATTCTAGCGTAGCTTCTTTCAAGGCAGAGCATTTTGTGTTTTATTTTATTCCTTCGTTCTGGGAATTGGACCTAGTCACTCTACTCCCAAGCCTAAGGCAGTGCATCTTAAACCTTAGCCCTAATTTGGAGTGCATGGATGTGTTCTATGTTAAATTCTTTTCCTTAGATGTTAGTCTCACACGATATTATGGAGAGAAAATATTTTAGGAATGAACCTCTTCCCCTGAAATTACATTCCACGGTCAGGTCTATGGATAGCTTATTTTTGAGTCTGTTTTGGAAAGAACCATCCACGCCTCTGAGCTCTCGCGAATGTACCATTTATTTATTTATTTTGTAATAGCGTGGACCTCTTCGGCTGCGAATTCCTTTGGAGACGGTCGGCTGTCACTCTCCCAGCACCTTTGGCTGAGAGCTCCCTGCTTGCTGACTGCCGCTATTGACAGCGACCCTTAGCCATAGGTCCTAACCGCGCCAAAGCAGAGCACTGAGTAAGAGCGAAAATGGGACACGAATGAGAGATTCGAAGGTAGAATTAACCATCTGTTAATGTTTTTGATGTTATTGCAGCGTTTGCATAAACACACAAGGAAGTATTTCATGACAGGCAGTGCAAAATGCACTGGTTTCAAAACTGTCTCAACTGCAACTCAGAACAAGAGGTCTTTTTTATCTCAAGACTTCAAAGGTGTGCCACTGTACGTTCATGTGTGTGCCTGTGCATGTAAAAACAGACAAATAAACCGAGAAAAGTTTTGCAAAACAAAATTTGTAGTGGGTACGGGTAGTCTGATACTTTTTTTTTTTTTTTTTTTTTTTTTGGTGGTACTGGGGTTCCCGGAAGCCCTTCTACCTCCGGGCTACACTCCCAGACCTATTTTTACATTTTTATTTGGAAACAGGGTCTCCTAAGCCAGCGTGCGCGGCTGGCTTCGAACCTGCGCGATCCTCCTGTCTCCGCCTCCCAAGCGCGGGGATTACAAGCGTGCGCCACCACGCCCGGCCTAGTCTGATACTTTCTGTGTTTCCTTTTTTTTGGCGGTGGTGCTGGGATTGGGTACAAGGCATTCTACCTTGAAGCTACACTCTCAGCCTGTTTTTGCTTTTGTTTTTGCTTTTGTTTTTGTCTTTGCGGTACTTGGATTAAGCCCAGAGGCACAATCTCTTGGCTACCTCCCAACCCTGTTTTTTAAATTTTTGTTTGGAAACAGGGTCTTTCTAGGTTGACGAGGATCTCACTATTTGCCGAGATGTCCTCCAACTTGTGATCCTCCTGTCTCAGCTTCCCAAGTACTGAGATTACAAGCGTGCACCACCACACTCAGCCTATCTGTAAAAAATAAAATGCGGCGGGTCCCATTCGCGCACAGATACACGCGGAGATCCATTATAGATGGTATGGATGTCTTCATTCGTGGGAGTCGGCCGCCAGCCCCCGTGGCTGTCCCTCTATCGGGGTTCTCTCTCTGAACCCTTGAACTCGCTTCTCCCTGATCGGGAGGCGTGGTTCCCTCTCGGAATCACCGGGCTCCGCCTCCTAGCTCCCAGACCCGCCCCCTGTGGGCAGGGGCTCAACCTTTCACTATCTTTATTTTGAAACAAAGTCTTGATAGGTTGATGAGAGTCTCATTACTTACTGCGATTTTCCTCGAACATGAGACCCTCCTATCTCAGCCCCATAAGTACTAGGATTAAGGTATCACCACACTCAGCTATTTTTTTTTTTTTAATGGTACTAGGGATGGAACCCAGGGGTATTTTACATCTGAGCTACACTCCCAGCCCTATTTTTTATTCTTTATTTTGAAATAGGGTTTCACTGAGTTGCAAAGGGCCTCACTAAGTAGTGGCTGAGGCTGTCTGCAAACCACGATCCTTCTGTCTCAGCCTCCTAAGTACAGGGATTACAAGCGTGCACCACCATGCCTGGCTTGCACACCAGGCTTTTAAAAAGCGATAGTGTTAGCCGGGCGTAGTGGTGCACGCTTGTAATCTCCGCGCTTGGGAGGCAGAGACAGGAGGATCGCGCAGGTTCGAAGCCAGCCGCGCTGGCTTAAGAGACCCTGTTTCCAAAAATAAAAAAGTATAAAAGTATAAAATAGGTCTGGGAGTGTAGCCCGGAGGTAGAAGGCCCCTGGGTTCCATCCCTAGTACTACCAAAAAAAAAAAAAAAAAAAAAGTGATCGTGGCAAATGGTTAAGCTTTTTTTTTTTTTTTTTTTTTTTTTTGTGTGTGTGTGTGTGTGTGTGTGGTACTGGGGGTTCCTGGAAGCCTTTCTACCTCCGGGCTACACTCCCAGACCTATTTTTGTAAATATATTTTTAATTTGGAAACAGGGTCTCTTAAGCCAGCAAGGCTGGCTTTGAACCAGCGTGATCCTCTTGTCTCTGCCTGGCGCGGGGATTACAAGTGTGCGCCAGCATTTTTGTTCCTCGCTTTTGCCCTATGGTCCTGGATGAGAGTTTTAATGCCTAATTTCTCCATTTGCTGGACATTGGATAGTCATTCTTTTTGTGTTTCCCTTTCCTTATCTTTATAAGGAGGATTTTCTGGTGTAAGTATTTGATGATTCGCTGTCTTTACCTTTCTCTAGTAATGATGTTGGACTATGTATTTACCTTTAGGTTTTGGGTCAGGAAGAAACCACTGAAAATTGCTTAAATATCTGGTTGTTTACACGGTGTTGCTATTGGGCAAGTGACATAATGGAGCTCGGAACAGTTGTTTTCTAAAGACCTTGAAAATTGGAGTGGCGACATTAAGGCCCATGATAAATATAAAAAATGTCTATTTTGTGGTTCTGCAGATTAAACTCAGGGTCATTATAACTCCACGCAACATCACCAGCTCTGTTTTATTTTTGTTTAGAAATGGTCTCACTGGGTTGCTGAGCGTCTTGCTACTTGCTGAGGCTGTCCTCGAGCCTGCGATTTTCCCATCTCAGTTCCCACATACTGAGATTGCAGGCCTGTGCTACCAGGCCCAGCAAATAGAAAAATTTAGAAAGACATTCCTGATGTTTTTTGTACCGCTTTTGTGTCCCTTGACAAGGAATGTTTTAGAGTTTGAAAAATTGTACTTAATGTGTTTAGTAACAATTTTAAGTGCCAGCATATCGCCACCTAGACCTTATTTCATGTCTCACCTTGCCACGGCCCCCTTCATATTAGAAAACACCACCAAGAACCCCTAAAGACCCCGCGTCGGATCTTCACGGTTCCTGTCTGTGGCCAGTGTAGCTGCTGCTCTCCAGAAGGGAACTCAAGGCTTCCTTTGCTTGTGGGTTTCCTGGTGTTCCTTTTGGATGATTTCTTTAGGCCACTATGCGCTGGGGATTGGAAATCCTTTTGTTCTTATTTGTTTGTACTGAAGAGAAGAATTTATTTCCTACTCCCAAGATTTTGGTCACAAAAGAATGCTAAGAGTTTTAGTTGGAAGGAAATAGGAACCAAACTTTCTGCTTCCTCAAATTAAAGGTTAAGAGGGCCTCCACCCCCAGTACCAAAAAAAAGAGAGAGCCTTCCTTGACCCCGTGCCTCTCGTGGACTTCCCTAGAAGTCCAGTTTACATTTTTTTTCAGAGAAATTTATTTATTTAATTCTTGGTACTGGGGAGTGAACCAAGAGGCATTCTACCTCCAAGCTATACCCCGGCCCAATTTTATTTATTTGGAAACAGTCTCACTAGGTTGCTGAGAGCCTTGCAAAGTTGCCACGGCTGGATTTAAACCTGTGATTCTCCTGTCTCAGCCTCCAGGGTACTGGGATTACAAGTATGTGCCACCACACTGGGCTTTGTAATACTTTGATTTACATGAAAAGGTATATTTGAAACTTTCATGGGACAACTTGATGAACTAATGAATAGTCCAAGTTTTGTATCTTCAGGGTTTTAGGGTCATTGCCCTGGATTGCCTTTACTGTTTCCTTCCTTCCTTCCTTCCATCCTTCCTTCCTTTTTTTCTTCCTTGCTTCTTTCTTTTTTGAACCCAGGGGCATTCTACCTCTGAGCTATATACCTAGCCCTATTTTTTATTCTTTATTTTGAAACAGGGCCTCACTAAGTTGCAGAGGCCTCATTAAGTAGCTGAGGCTGGCTGCAAACCTGAAATCCTCCCGTCTCAGCCTCCCAAGTACTGAGATCACCAGTGCATCACCATGCCTAGTTTGGTTATTTTATTTTAAATAAAAAAAGAACAAGGCTTCATTTAATATTGTGTAAAGCTTCGCTTAATATTAAATTCATTCAGTATTTACAAATACGGTCTTTCTATCTTTCTAGGGGAGGTAAGGGGAGATACAGTGGTGTAGAGGAAACCTGCGTCAGTCAGGCCCTGTGCTCTGGACCAGCACGGCTCCTGGCACTAAATGGTTGTGTCATTCTCCACACACTTTGCATCTCGGTATTTCAGTTTCTTCATCTGAAATGTTGAGGGGATTGGATTAGATTTCTTTTCTTTTTTTTTTTTTTTTTTGGTGGTACTGGGGGTGGAACCCAGGGGCTTCCTACCTATGGGCTATACTCTCAGACCTATTTTATACTTTATTTGGAAACAGGGTCTCACTAAGTTGCCAAGAGCCTCACTAAGTAGCTGAGGCTGGCTTCGAACCTGCGCGATCCTCCTGTCTCAGCCTCCCAAGCGGGGAGGGGGATTACAAGCGTGCGCCACCATACCCGGCTAAAATTTATCGACTCTTTTTTTTGGTGGTACTGGGGATGGAACCCTTTAACCTCCAGGCTACACTCCCAGACCTATTTTATACTTTTATTTGGAAACAGAGTCTCTTATGCCAGCAAGGCTGGCTCCAAACCTGCGTGATCCTCCTGTCTCTGCCTCCCAAGTGCAAGGATTACAAATGTGCGCTACCACACCCAGCATGGATTAGATTTCTTCTTCAGTTTTTCTAGCTCATAAGGATACTTGAGATTTTATCTCCAATTCTCATCCTTTGCTCCCCCCCCCCAAAATTGCCTGAAGGTAACTTTGGATTGGGATAAGGTGGGGGTTCAGAGATATGTAGAGAAGTTGAGTAAAGTCAGGTGTTTCTCAGCCACTAACTGATTGTTCACCAGGTTCTCTGGGAGCTGAGGCAGGAGTTTTTTATTTTTTAATATTTTTGGTGGTACTGGGGGTGGAACCCAGGGGCTTTTCTACCTCTGGGTTATACTCCCATACCTATTTTATATTTTTTATTTGGAAATAGGGTCTCACTAAGTAGCTGAGGCTGGCTTCCAAGCTTTGCGATCTTCCTGTCTCAGCTCCCAAGCGTGGATTACAAGCGTGCGCCACCACGCCCAGCAAGGCAGGAGTTTTTGTAGTACTGGGAATTGAAGCCAAGGCCTCATGCATGCGGTGGAAGTGCTCTACCACTGAGTTTTGTTTTATTTTTTATATTTAGTCTTTTTTATTATTTATATATTTGTTTATCTATTTGTGGTACCAAGAATTGAACCCAGGATCATTCTATCTTTGAGCTACACCCCCAGCACGTTTTTTATTCTATATTTTTGAAACAGGGTCTCACTGAGTTGCAAAGGGCCTCACTAAGTAGCTGAGGCTGTCCGCGAACCACAATCCTCCTGTCTCAGCCTCCCAAACGCTGGATTACAAGCGTGCGCCATCACGCTCTGCTCCTTTTTACTTTTTGTGACTGAGTTTTATGTCACTAAATTGTCCAAGCTAGCCTCAAACTCATGGGCCCTGCCTCAGCTTTCCAGGTAGCTCAGATTATAGGCACGTACCACTGCACCTGACTCTCAGCATGTCCATCCTGCTCTTAAGGCACCTGGAACTTAATCAGGGAGACAAGGCACATGGTACTTGATTGAACAATATGATGTATAAAATCAATTGATACAATGTATTGTGCTGTAGGAGTCAGCAGATCTGTGTGGGGCAGAGCAGAGTAATGGGTTTTGAAATACTTCTAGCTTAGGTAGGATTTTTTTTTTTAATTTTTTTTTTTTTTTTTGGTGGTACTGGGGTTCCTGGAAGCCCTTCTACCTCCGGGCTACACTCCCAGACCTATTTTTGCATTTTTATTTGGAAACAGGGTCTCCTAAGCCAGCGCGCGGGGCTAGCTTCGAACCTGCGCGATCCTCCTGTCTCTGCCTCCCAAGCGCGGGGATTACAAGCGTGCGCCACCACGCCCGGCTAATTTTTTATTTTTTTGCAGGTCTGGGATGGAACCCAGGGGCATTCGACCTCCAAGTTACACACCCTGCCCTATTTTCTTTCTTTCTTTCTTTCTTTCTTTCTTTCTTTCTTTCTTTCTTTCTCTCTCTCTCTCTCTCTCTCTCTCTCTTTCTTTCTTTCTTTCTTTCTTTCTTTCTTTCTTTCTTTCTGGTGGTACAGGGTTCCTGGAAACCCTTCTACCACCGGGCTATACTCCCAGACCTATTTTTACATTTTTATTTGGAAACTGGGTCTCCTAAGCCAGCGCGCGCGGCTGGCTTCGAACCTGCACGATCCTCCTGTCTCTGCCTCCCAAACGCGGGGATTACAAGTGTATTTAGAGCCAGGCGTGGTGGAGCACTCTTGTAATCCCAGCACTTGGGAGGCGGAGACAGGAGACTTGAGGTTCATGGCCATCCTCAGATACTTAGTGAGGTCCTCTGCAACTTAGAGAGACCCTATTTCAAAACAAAGAATAAAGAATAGGGCTGAGGGTATAGCTTGGAGGTAGAATGCCCCTAGACTCTATACCTAGTACCATTAAAAAAAGAAAAAAAAAAGTAAGCCTGGCCTGGTGGCGCACAGTTGTAATCCCAGCGCTTGGGAGGCTGAGATGGAGGATCCCACAAGTTCAAAGCCAGCCTCAGCTACTTAGTGAGGCTCTCGGCAACTTAGTGAGACCCTGTTTCCAAATAAAGTATAAAATAGGTCTTGGAGTATAGCCTGGAGGTTGAAAAGCCCCTGGGTTCCACTCCCAGTGCCACACACACAAAAAAAAAAAAACAAAAAGAAAAACAAAAAAACCCCAGTATGTTAGATGGTGGCATGACCCTTAGTAGCAAGGTTGGCCAGTCAGCTTCCAGTCAGTGACCCTTCGTGTCCTATTTGGTCTTCCAGGGGCTGGACCAACACTTGAAACATGAATAAAAAATGGAAGGTCCCAAGGGCAAGTTCCTCTGTCATTTGTAGTTTTAAAAATTATACAGAAATAAGAGACATTGAATCCTCTCTTTTCTTTCTTAATAATTGAGGCTAAGAACTATTTTCCTTTGTAGTCACTAAAAGTATGTTAATAAATTAACTTTAGTTGCTAAAGAACTTAAACTTACTGTCTTTTTTAAATTCTATATCAGATCATAGACATATCTCTCAATGCACAGAACAGTGTATTCATACTGATGCTAGGGATTAAAGTGGGACCAATGGAAATCGCTTTTCTGCCATCTTCACACCTGCAAAATAAGGCCTTGTCCATCCTGGCATAATGGCGTGGACTCATGAAGGCGGTTTTATACTGTCCTCACTCCTGTCCCTTTAAGGTCGTTGACGTGGGTTCACGTAGGCCTGTGTCACGCTTGATGAACTGACCGGCAGCTTTGAATTTAGACTCTGCCTGTGGCTGTCATTGATGCCTCATGGTGAAGTTTGAGATTTAGATAGTGGTTCTCCAGCTTTGCTTCCCATTGAGGAATAACCTAGTGTTCTTTTTTAATTTTTTATTTAAAGGGTCTTGCTCAGTTCCATAGGTCTTCTCTGGCCTCCATCCTCCTGTCTCAGCCTCCCAAGCGCTAGGATGACAGGTGTGCACCACCATGCCGAGCCTAACCTAGTGTTCTTTAAAAAATACTAACGCAGCTGGGTGTGGTGGTGCACACCTGTAGTCCCAGTGAAACGGGGGTTTCTTCTGAGCCCCCCCCCCCGATGAAACGGGGGTTTCCTGAGAAGAAACCTGGAGTTTCATCATAGATGAAACAGAGTTTCTGGAGAAGAAACTCAGCATCTCCGTACAGGGTTCTTGTCTACGGTGAGCGAAGAATGACACCCGCAGACCTCAGGAAGGGGAGTAAAAGGTTTATTGGAAGCAGCAGGGAATGGGGAAAGGTGGCTGAACACCCCCAAAGGGGCTGGAACTCTGAGGTCCAGCAGCTGCCTTCAGGACAATACTTGAGAGTAGGCCAAGCCGAATTGCCTTCAGGTGCAGGCTGCTTTCTTCCAGAGTCCACGCGAGCTGCCAGAAGGGAATAGGGAAAAGTGGCCGAACACCCCAAAGGGGCTGTCGGGGCTCTGGCATCCAGCCGCTGCCTTCAGGACATTACTTGAGAGTAGCCCAAGCCTAATGCCTTCAATTGCAGGCGGTCTTCTTCCAGAGTCCACGTGATCTGCCAGAAGGGAATAGGAAAAGAGGCAGAACACCACTCGGGCTGTCGGGGCTCTGATGTCCAGTAGTTGCCTTTAGGTCACTACCCGAGTGTCGCCCAAGCCAAGTGCCATCAGTTGCAAACTACTTTCTCCCAGAGTCCACGCCATCTGCCAGAAAAGAGGTGCAGGTCACCCCTAGGGGCCCTGTTCAGCCTTGATGTCCAGCAGAGGCCTTCAGGTCACTACCCAAGAGTAGCCTGAGCCATGTGCCCTCAGTTGCACTCTGCCTTCTCTCAGGGCCAACATGACCTGAGAGAGAGAGAACAACTCCCCAAAAGGGGAGGGGGGTCCTGAGAGTGAAAAGCCCCGTCTGCTGATCGCCTAGGGCCATTGCCCGACCGTTTGCGAGTCCTCTTTTGGTTAGGGTGAGTTTTGGATCCCAGGAATTCTGGGAAAATTTATAGCAAATACTCAGAAAGTTATCAAACACAAAAATTCCTTTTATTGGCCGGGCGTGGTGGCGCACGCTTGTAATCCCAGCATTTGGGAGGCGGAGACCGGAGGATCGTGGTTCAGGGATGGCCTCAGTTACTTAGTAAGGCCCTTCACAACTCATGAGACCCTGTTTCAAAAATAAAAAAACTGAAAAATAGGGCTGGGTGTGTAGCTTGGAAGTAGAATGCCCCTGGGTTCCATCCCCAGTACCGCAGGGGGAAAAAAAATATTTTTTTCTTTTATTGTTGGGTATAGTGACCCGCACCTAAAATCCCAGTACTTGGGAGGCTGAGCCAGGAGAATTGCAGGGTTGAGGCCATCAGCAGCAATTTAGCAAGGTCCTCAGCAATTTGGCAAGACCCTCTCCCAAGACAGAATATAAAATGTTGTGGGGACGTGGAGGTAGAATGCCCCTGAATTCAATCCCAGTACCAAAAAAGAAAAGAAAAACTGCCTTTTACCAGCCAGCCAAGTACCTGGAAGCTGAGACAGGAGGATCCCAGGTTTGAAGCCAGTCTCAGCAATTTAGTGAGACCAGATTTTAAAATAAAAAGAATTGGGGGTGTAGCTCAGAGGTGGGTTGATCTGCCGGAAACACCCCCTCCCATCTCTCCCTCGTACGCTGTAAGCGTTCCCGACTGCCCTCTGAGGTGGACACTGGCACCCTTTTCATTCTGTTGAGGGCAGTTCTAAGCAGATGGTCCATCAGACTCCAGGCTAGGAAACCCTACTCATTCATTAGGACGCTTTCCTGGGTCTGATTGTACAGTCATATAGAGCAATAAGGGTCTCTTTATTTACGGTTTGCAACTGGGTCTTTAGCTCCTCATATTGAAAGGCTCTAGGTTTAAACCAGAGCTCCTTGTTCCCTGGGATTTATTTATTTATTTATTTATTTATTTATTTATTTATTTGGTGGTACTGGGGGTGGAACCCAGAGGCTTTCTACCTCCAGGCTATACTCCCAGACCTATTTTATATTTTATTTGGAAACAGGGTCTCACTAAGTTGCTGAGAGCCTCACCAAGTAGCTGAGGCTGGCTTCGAACCTGTGTAATCCTCCTGTCTCAGCCTCCCAAGCGCAGGAATTACAAGCATTCGCCACCACGCCCGGCTTTGGGATTTATTATTTTGGGGTCATATTTTCACAGGTTTTGCCTCTGCCCTGTCTCCTGCCAGCGTTTCTCTTTGTGGCGTGGAGGTGGGCGGCCTCCGTTTGCAAGCTTGAGCCAGCTTGGAAGGCCTTTCTTCTTGCAGATGGGCTCCTGTGTTGGGCTCTCTCATATCCACTCCACCCTAGCCCCTGGGGAATCTCCTTTGCTTTGCATAATCTCTAATCTTGAGGGTTTTTTTTTTTTTCATGAAGCTTTAGGAAACCTGTGAGTTGTAATAGGGCTGGGCATAAAGGATTTCTCTAAAGAAAAGGACAGATCCTGTATAGATATAGAGATTCTGAACTTTTATTTTTTAGTTTTTAGTTTTTGTGGGTCTGGGGATGGAACCCAGGGGCATTCAACCTCCGAACTACACTCCTGCCCTATTTTTTTATTCTTTATTTTGAAACAGGATCTCACTAAGTTGCAGAGGGCCTCACTAAGTAGCTGAGGCTGTCCCTGAACCACGGTCCTTTGGTTTCAGCCTTCCGAATGCTGGGATTACAAGTGTGCGCCACCACGCCCGGCTTGAACGTTTAGATTTTAGCTCTAGCCAAAGTTTAGGCAACTGAAGACGGTACTGACAAAAATCTTAGATTAATCTCTATGAGTTTTAATTTGGTATTTTCTGAAGTGAGAATGATAATATTTTCCTTGCGTTCTACAAGTATTAAATGAAATAACCCCGGCGAAGATTTTATTTTTTACTTTATGTATTATTTTATTTTATATTTTTGTGGTCCTAAGGATTGAACCCTGGGGAATTCTACCTCTAAGCTATATCCCTAGCCCTTTTTATTTCTAATTTTAATTTTAATTTTTTTGTGGTACTGGGGATTGAACCCAGGGACATTCTACCTCTTAAGCTATACCACCAGCTCAATTCTTTATTTTGAAACAAGATCTCACTAAGTTGCAGAGGGCCTCACTGAGTTCCTGAGGCTGGTCGCGTGGTGAACTGTCATGGACTAAGCTCAGTCGGGTCGTTATTGTCCGCTCCCGGTCAAATCCTCAGAAAGATGGGGCAAAAGGCAGGTGAAGTTCTGCAGCCTCTTGTCTGCAGCGATTCTTTCCCTTTAGGGACTGAATTTTCTTTAGGTCCCTAAATGACGACGCTTTGGAAAGAACCTGAGGTGGACAAAGGCTTTTTGAGCCAATGACACTTTATTACAGAAAACCCAAAAATTTATACCCTTCACCAGTAAAGTTAATGATAAAGAGAAGAAGGGGGTGGGTGTCTTTCAGCTGGCTGTTGGCCTTCGAAAGATTAACTCCTGTTCCTCTCCAAGGTTTTGCAGATAAGCAGTTCCAGGTGGCAGCCTCCCAGAATAAACAGGCATAGTCAAGGCTTGGGAGCTTCTCGGGGAATCTTCTTTAACTTTTCCTGGAACTTTCCATCTTTTGGGCTCAGTTCATATAGCAAGTGTGGGGAAATGTGGTGATTCAGGTGGATGTGGTGGAGTTTCTTCAGGTGTTGGCATCTTATCTTCTAAATCTGAAAGCTTAAGCATACTCACAACACAGTTTGGCAGACAAAATACCACAAACAACACCACAAGGTTCTTAGTTCTAATTGTCAGATGTATTTCCTTAACTGCTGAGCACTCTTCTTTAGACAACAAGCCTATTAAAAGCCTACTCATCTTTAATAATCCACTTCCCTGTCACAAACTCTCTGCAACCTGCTTCTAACTTTCTAATTCCTTTCTTTCCCAGTTGGGACTTTCTTATGATAAGCTCTTCTTCATGCAAAAATGCTTTTCTTACTCTTACGGTATTTCCTTTCCTTCATACATATATATTTTTAGAACGTCTGTCCTTTATTTTGTCATATCCATTTCTAACTATGCGGCCAGTCTCTATCTCCAGGAATGCTCACACTGAGGTAAAAGTCAACAGTCTTTTTCTTTGGGTCTATTGTATTTGGGCAGCTAAGTTGTTTATCAACTAAATTGCTTTAAGGTCACACACAAGGTTTTTCTCTGTCTCTAGGCAGGATTTCAAGGGTAAACAGTTACTTTGAACTGAGCTACTTTGTCGGAGTTAATGGATAGGAATGAGGGTCGGAGGCCATTTGTGATTGCTGCAGCTGGGGTGCTTATCACAGCACCTGAATTTTGGCCAGTTTTTTCATTACTATTGAGCAAAGCCAAGGATGTTTAGACAAATTATTAGAGAATTTATTTCCACAGACTCAATTTCTTTCATAGTTCTAATTTCACATCACTGGAGCAATTCGTATAGAGAGTTAAAAGGAATCATTACCAAGAAAATAATAGTCATGAAGGGTATCTAAAAGTGGGGGGTACTTTGGCCAGAGACGACACCTCTTTCTCGGGGCTTGTTGCCAATTAACTATGTGGAGTGGGGTCTCAACACATAGATGCCGAGGCGGCAGGCGGTCTTGGCAGTGAACCTGTGATCCTCCTGTCTCAGCCTCCCACGTACTGGCATTTCAGTGGTGTTCCACCATGCCCGGCTCCCTGTGAGCTAGATGAGTAGATATAAATAAGAGCTCAGTAATAAATTGTCCACCTTCAGCTTCTGTATTGCTGCTGCTGTATTATTGTTTGCTACAGTGGCTCAGAGCCCGAGGTCAGATCCCATCTCCACCACGATCCATCCGTGTAGACGTGGAGCTAGTGAGCTGCTCTTGGCCGCTGTGAGGGCAGAGTGAGTTAATATGTAAAATGCGACTGTTTAGCTGAAGTCTCCTCTCCACTCTCTGCCTCTCTGTAGTCCTTTTAACCTTCATCTGCTAAAATGCCTAGGGCTTTGATTCTTCAGTACTGTCACTTTTCTGCCAACTTTAGAATTAACCCCGTGTGACTTCTCCAGGACAGAGTCCCAGTTGATCCTTCATCCCCTGGGTGCTAGGACAGGCAGGGCAACACAGCTTGCAGTTGAAGACATAGAAGGTCCAATAAAGAGTTGTGAAGGAAGAATGCATGCAATATAAATATGGAAAACGTGTTTATAGATTTTGCTAGTAAAGCAAAGTTTAGTAATCCAGTATCGACATTAATTGTATTGTTTTTATAGGATCTAAAGGAATTTATTCTGAGAATGAGAACTAAAAGAAGTAAAAGATAATTTGAAAAGGGCATAATTCATAATTTTTTATGCAGTTGTTATTTCACTTGAGTAATTATATCCATTAGTGGTATATGATGCGTGTAGTGAGGTTTGGCAGAATAAGTCCACTTCAATCAAAACAGGTGGGTGTTCTCCAAACCTTGGGTCTCCTAAATTTAGTAGAGATGTATCAGGGATGGTGGGGTGGCCAGGTGGCAGAGTGGAAATTTTCTGAGCAGGACAGGTGAATTCATATATCTAATAGAGAAGTTTTGATTGCATATTTTTTGCATTTTGATATTTTGCACAAAATAAAAAATACTTTCTTACTTTTTAGTATTATGTATTGTATGTATGCGGTGCTGGAAATGGAACCCAGAGGCATTCTACCTCTGAGCTCTAGCCCCTGCCCTTCTAATTTTTTGTTTGGAAGCAAGGTCTTGCTAGGTTGTTGAGAGTCCTGCTAAGTTGTGGAGGCTGGCCTTGAACTGTGATCCTCTTGTCTCAGCCTTCCAAGTACTGGGATTACAGGCATTCCCCGCCATGGCTAACTATTTCTTTTCTTTTCTTTTGAGATACTGGGGATGGAACACAGGGGCATTCTACCTCCAAGCTACACCCCCAGCCCCATTTTTTTATTCTTTATTTCGAAACAGGGTCTTACTGAGTTGCAAAGGGCCTCACTAAGTAATAGTTGAGGCTGGCTGCGAACCATGATCCTCCTGTCTCAGCCTCCCAAATGCTGGCATTACAAGCGTGTGCCACTACGCCCAGCCCTGAATATTTCTTTTTCTTTCCTTTCTTTCTTTTTTCTTCTTTTTTCCTTTTTGTGGTATTGGAGATGGAGCCTAGGAGCATTCTACCTCTGAGCTATATCCCCAGCCCTACTTTTTACTCTTTATTTTGAAACAGATTCTCACTGAGTTGCAAACGGCCTCCCCTAAGTAGTTGAGGCTGGCCTCAAACCTGCAATCCTTCCCAAATGTTGGGATTATAAGCGTGCGCCACAACGCACAGCCAGCCTTTATTCTTATTTTTTTAAAAAGGATTGAAGCTGGACGCAGTGGTGCACACCCGTAATCCAAGTACTTGGGAGGCTGATTGAGACAAGAGGATCGTGGGTTTGAGGTCAGCCTCAGAGACTTAGCAAGTCCCTCAGCAATTTAATGAGTCCCTGTTTCAAAATAAAAAGAGCTGGAGTATAGCTTGGAGGTAGAACACCCCTAGGTTCAGTCACTAGTACTAAAAAGAGGAAAGGGGGGATGGGGAGGGGAGTTGAAAACATCTCTGCTAGAAAGCACTTTCTAGAGTCCAGATACAGTAGCCAGACTACATGCTGGCTCAGTAGACATTTGCTAAATGAAAGTGGGAGAATGTTTTGTAGAGTTTGTTACCTTTGTACTTCACTGTGTTCATTTTTAGTTTTATCTTCAAACCAGGTTTTATTCTATGACTGTTCACTAGTAAACGGATTAAAATTGGGATGTTTTATTTGCATTTATTATTGGAAGTTAAAAGTTCTTAAAGATTTTCTTACTAAGCTGTGAAATATCCTTGTGAAACGCACTGTTTTAAATATTGGCATTTATAAGTCAGGCGTGGTGGCGCATGCTTGTAATCCCAGCATTTGGGAGGCTGAGACAGGAGGTTTGTGCAGGTTCGAAGCCAGCCTCAGCTACTTAGTGAGGCCCCTCACAACTCAGTGAGCCCCTGTTTCAAAATAAAGAATTAAAAAAAATTAAGTCTGGGGGTGTTGTTCGGAGGTAGAATGCACCTGGGTTCTGTCTCAGTACTGGAAAAAAAAATTGGCATTTATTTTTAGTTTAAGTTTTGAAAAGAAAGTGAAACTGATAAAAGATCAGAAAGCTTATCTGGTCAAGGAAAATTATATCATTCCAAACCAGAACTATAGGGCCTCTTTTGTTTAATCATTGTTACTGATACAGATGAAGACTGATTGTCTTTTTTCTTCTCAATTTTACAGAATTACTACAGGAGTGGAAGCAGCCTTGTCGAAGATGAAGAATATACAATTTTAGAAGAGATTTTCTTTCTTTCAAAAGTTTTGATTGGTGGCTTGTCTTCAGTTACTACTATTCAATCAAGTCTGTGCTTTATCAGAAATGTTTCTTACACTCTCAAGAAAAAATATGTCCCAGAAATTGAGTTTACTGTTGGTTGTATTTGGACTCATTTGGGGATTGATGTTACTGCATTATACTTTCCAACAACCACGACATCAAAGCAGTGTCAAGTTACGTGAACAAATACTAGACTTAAGCAAAAAATATGTTAAAGCTCTAGCCGAGGAAAATAAGAACATGGTGGATGTCGAGAGTGGCGCCTCTATGGCAGGATATGGTAAGACAACCACAGAGTGTTTCTAGTTTCTCTTCTTCAGCCTGTCTCAGTTTAAAGATAGTCATGGAGCTGAGCTCATTGCTTTTTATATAGGTCTTTACAAAGTCATTTTTTCTCTGTCTTTTTATTATATATATTTTCATATGTATTGAAAAGTAGAAATATACTCATTCACCAGCCAGGCCTAGTTAAAAATTTGCAACATTTATTTGATCATTCTTGATGAATATAAAAGATAAAAAAGTCATAGAAGCCGGGTGTGGTGGCACACACTTGTAATCCCCGCACTTGGGAGGCTGAGACAAGAGGATGGCCCAGGTTCGAAGCCAGCCTCTGCTACTTAGTGAGGCTCTCAGCAACATAGTGAGACCCTATTTCCAAATAAAATATATTTTTAAAAAAAGGTCTGGGAGTATAGCCCGGAGGTAGAAAGCCCCTGGGTTCCACCTCCAGTACCACCAAAAAAAAAAAAAAAAAATAAATAAATAAATAAAATAAAAGTCATAGAAGTTGTGAAATTTTACTAGTAGAAATTTTACTAGTAGCTCTTTAAATATATATTTATAGTTCTTTAAATATTAAATGTAAGATGAACATCATAAACCATGCCTGTAATCTCAGTATTTGGGAGGCTGAGACAAGAGGACAACTGGTTTGAGACCAGACTCAACAGCTTAATGAGAATTTTAGCAACCTAGTGAGATCCTATTTCAAAACTAAAGATAAGCCGTGCGTGGTGGTGCACGCTTGTAATCCCCGTGCTTGGGAGGCGGAGTCAGGAGGATGGCACAGGTTCAAAGCCAGGTTCAAAGCTAGCTGCGCTGGCTTAAGAGACCCTATTTCCAAATAAAAATATAAAACAGGTCTGGGAGTGTAGCCTGGAGGTAGAAGGGCTTCCAGGAACCCCAGTACCACCAAAATAAATAAATAAATAAATAAATAAATAAATAAATAAATAAATGTAAAATATGTGCTGGGAGTGTAGTTTCAATGCAGAACGCCTCTGGGTCCAATCCCCAGTACCCCTCCCCCCACACGTATGTACGTATGTACGTATGTATGTATGTATAAGTTGAATGCAGTGGCACATGCTTGTCATCTCTATTTTTTTTTTTTTTTTTGGCAGCACAGGGGATGGAACCCAGGGGGCATTCTACCTCTGAACTACATCCATAGCCCTATTTTTTATTATTTATTTAAAAAAATTTTTTTTGTAGTACTCAAGATTGAACTAATGGGCTACATTCCCAGCCCTACTTTTTTATTCTTTATTTTGAAACAAGGTCTCACTAAGTTGTGGAGGACTTCACTAAGTAACTGAGGCTGGCTAAGAATCTGTGATCCTATCTTTAAAAACAAACACCTGGCTTTAAAAATAAATTAAAAAATAAAAAATAAAGAATAAAAGTAGGGCATGGTGGTGTACCTTTGTAATCCTAGTACTTGGGAAGCTGAGACAGGAGGATTACAGGTTCACAGCCAGCCTCAGCTACTTAGGCCCTTCTCAACTTAGTGAGACCCTGCCTCAAAATAAAGAATAAATAATAGGGCTTGGGGCGTAGCTTGGAGGTTGAATGCCCCTGAGTTCCATCCCCAGTACATATATATGTGTGTGTGTGTGTGTGTGTGTGTGTGTGTATGTATGTATGTATGTATGTATATATATATATATATATATATACACCTTTTACATGTATATATATATATATATATATATATATATATATATGTTTTGTGTGTAGTACTGGGAATTGAACACCAGGGTACCTACCACTAAGCAGAGGGCCTCACTAAATAGTAGCTGAGGCTGGCCACGAACCACGATCCTCCTGTTTCAGCCTCCCAAGTGCTGGGATTACAAGCATGTACCACCAGGCCTGGCCTTAACAGTGACATTTTAAAAGTCAGCCATCTATGCTTTTACCACTTAGCTGTGTATAATGGTCAGTTATCTTATAGATACCTTTATGGAGAATGAAACAGATTACCAAAGCGCAAAGAGATAAAAACTTAATTTCCAAGACTAGCCGGGCGTGGTGGCGCACGCTTGTAATTGCAGCATTCGGGAGGCTGAGACTGGAGGATCGCGCTTCGCGGACAGCCTCAGCTACTTAGTGAGGCCCTTGCAACTCAGTGAGACCCTGTATCAAAATAAAGAATAAGAAATAGGGCAGGGGGTGTAGCTTGGAGGTTGAATGCCCCTGGGTTCCATCCCCAGACCCGCAAAAAAAAAAAAAAAAAAAAAAAAAAAATTCCAAGACCACAGTTCACATCTATCCCATTTAATTTTTCTTTATTTTACTACCTATAACTTCATATCCATCTGGAAGTCATTAAGTTATGCTCATAGTGATGCCATCCTCTCAAGGAAAGATCAAACTATGCTGACTACATCATGATTTAGGGACACATAAAAACATTCACAAAGAATTCTCAGCATTTTGTTTTATTAGGTTGTAAAATAGCTTTATTTTTATATTTAATAAGCTAATATATATTTTAAATTTAACAGGTCAAAAATAAATCAAAAATTACTTGTAGATATAGGCACTGCTATATTTTGACTTTTTCTCCTACACATTTTCTCTATGCTTAAATGTATATAAACTTGGTTTTAAAAGAAAAAATAAGCCAGGCACAGTGGCACATGCTTGTAATCCCAGTACTTTGGAGGCTGAGACCGGAGGATTGCAGGTTTGAGGCCAGTGTTAGTAATTTAGCTAGACCTTCAGCAACTGTGTCTTAAGATATAGTATATGGTAGAGATATTCCTGTGTCATTTAAAATATACCTGCATCAATTAATATGGACATAGAATTTAAATAATTCTCTAAAAAATTTAAACCTATCTATTTATAAAAATATATTTATAGCCAGGTATAGTGGAACATGCTTGTAATCCCAGTATGTGGGAGGCTGAGACAGGAGGATCGCAAGTTTGCAGCTGGCCTCAGCTACTTAGTGAGGCCCTTGCAACTTAGTGAGATTCTGTTTGAAAATAAAGAATAAAAAATAGGGCTAGGGGCCAGGCGTGGTGACACATGCTTGTAATCCCAGCATTTGGGAAGCTGAGACTGGAAGATCGCAGTTCGAGGCTGGCCTCAGCTACTAGTGAAGTCCCTTGCAACTCAGTGAGACCCTGTTTCAAAGTAAAGAATAAAAAAAAATAGAGCTATGAGTGTATCTTAGGGGTAGAATGCTCCTGGGTTCCATCCCCAATACAGCAAAAAAATAAAAAAATAAAAATAAAAAATAAAATAGGGCTGGGGTGTAGCTCAGGGGTTAGAATGCCCCTGGGTTCAACCCCAGTTCCACAAAAAAAGTGTGTGTGTGTGTGTGTGTGTGTGTGTGTGTGTGTGTGTGTGTGTTTTATTAAAAAGTATTCAGAGTTGGGCATGGCACACACATCTGTAATCCCAGTACTTGGGAGGCTGAGACAGGAGGATGGCAGCTTCTAAGCCAGCCTCAGCAATTTAGCAAGACCTGTTTCAAAAGAAAAAATAATATAGGGCTGAGGGTGAAGTTTGGAATTAGAATGCTCTGTGTTCAATCACCAGTACCATAACACAAAATGTATTCAAATATCACAGAAATATGTAACATAGATGAGTAAAGCAAAGAGAATCTCAGTTAATCTGGGTATTTTAGGGATTGGCATAGTTTTAATTAAGGTCTAAATAGTTAATATTTTTGGCATTTTGGTCAAATGGTCCTTACGCTAGATGAGCATGACCATGTTGAAATCAAAGTATATTTACACCGGGGGTGGTGGCACACGTCTAATCCCAGTACATGGGAGGCTGAAACAAGAAGGTCACAGGCTGAGGACAGTCGCGGCCACATTGCAAGACTCAGCAACCTAGTATATAGTGTTTCAAAACAAAAAATGAAAGGGGGCTGGGAGTGTAGCTGGGAGGTTGAATGGCCCTGGGTTCAATCCCTAGTACCACCAAGAAGCGAAACTTCTTTTACAAAGATAGGCAGCCGGCAGCTGTAGTTGGCTAGAACAGGGCGTATATGCATGCGTATTCCAAGCATTGGTTTGTTATCCACCAGTGGGATTGTACTGTGCATATTGGTTTTTAACATGTTTTTTCACTTAATTATGGTAGATATATTTCCATGTTATTATATGTAGGTTGTGAGTGAGTGTGTTTGTGTGTGTGTGTGTGTGTGTGTGTGTGTGTGTGTGTGTTTGTGTGTGTGTGTTACTGGGAATTAAACCACCCAGGGGCATTCTACTTTTCTTCCTACTTACCCCTAGCCCTATTTTATTTTATTTAATTTTTTTTTTTTGCGATACTGGGAATGGAACCCAGGGGCATTCTACCTCCGAGCTATACCACCAGTCCTATTTTTTTAGTCTCTCTCTCTCTGTCTCCCTCTCTCTCTCTCTACATACATACATACATACATATATATATATATATATATATATATATATATATATATATATATATATAATTTTTTGGGGGGGTGGTACTGGGGTTCCTGGAAACCTTTCTACCTCTGGGCTACACTCCCAGACCTATTTTATATTATTTTTATTTGGAAAAAGGGTCTTTTAAGCCAGCAAGGCTGGCTTCAAACCTGTGCGATCCTCCTGTCTCCGCCTCCCAAATGCGGGGAATACAAGCGTGCGCCACCATGCCCAGCGGTATATATATATATATATATATATATTTTTTTTTTTTTTTTTTTTTTTTTTTTGGTGGTACTGGGGGTGGAACCCAGAGGCTTTCTACCTCCGGGCTATACTCCCAGACCCATTTTATATTTTATTTGGAAACAGGGTCTCACTAAATTGCTGAGAGCCTCACTAAGTAGCTGAGG
Organism: Muscardinus avellanarius; assembly: GCF_963383645.1. Lineage (NCBI taxonomy): Eukaryota > Metazoa > Chordata > Mammalia > Rodentia > Gliridae > Muscardinus > Muscardinus avellanarius. Next base: position 27,694,552 of record NC_137795.1, on the reverse strand, counting down.
CTGGCTTCGAACCTGTGCAATCCTCCTGTCTCCGCCTCCCAAGCCCGGCCCATCTTTATATTTTTTGAAACAGGGTTTCACTATGCTAGGAATACAAGCATGTGCCACCAAGCCCTGCTATTTTTTATTTTGAAACAGAGTTTCATTAAGTTGCTGGAGCCTCACTATGTTGCTGAAGGTGACTGCAAACTTATGATCCTTCTGTTTTAGCCTCCCAAGTACTGAGCTTACATAAGTGTGGGCCACCATGCCCAGCATAGGTCTGCTTTTTAATTATTTAATATTGTTTCATTTTATAAATATGTCATTCACTTAGTCTCTAATGTTGATTAATTGGTGCTAACCTTTTTTGTGTGTGTGGCACTGGGGATTGAATCAAAGGACATTCTGTCTCTGAGCTGCACCCCCCAGCCATTTATTTATTTATTTATTTATGGATTGAACCCAGAGGAATTATACCTCTGAGCTACACCACCAGCCCCCTTTTTACATTTTGGTTTTGGAATAGGGTCTTGCTAGATTGCAGAGTTTTGCTAAATTTTTGATGCTGGTCTTAAACCTATGCTACTACAACTTTTTTGAAAAAAAAATCATTGGCCAGGTATGGTGGAGCACGCTTGTGATCCCCGTACTTGGGAGGCTGAGACAGGAGGTTTGTGGGTTGCTCTGCAACTTAGTGAGACCGTGTTTCAAAATAAATAATAAGCCGGGCGTGGTGGCACACGCTTGTAATCCCCGCGCTTGGGAGGCAGAGACAGGAGGATCACGCAGGTTCGAAGCCAGCCGCGCTGGCTTACGAGACCCTGTTTCCAAATAAAAATGTAAAAATAGGTCTGGGAGTGTAGCCCGGAGGTAGAAGGGCTTCCAGGAACCCCAGTACCACCAAAAATAAACAAATAAATAAAATAAAATAAAAAATAAAAAAATAAATAATAAATAATAAAAAATAAGGCTGGAGGTAGAATGCCCCTGGGTTCAGTCCCCTATACCTCAAAAAAATTATGAGTTATAATAATTATGCACAGTAGTAGGACTCATTGTGACATGTTTGTCCACGCACACAACATGATCTCATTAGTTTCATTTCCCAGCACTGATCCTTTCTCTCCCTATTACTACAACTTTTGGTGAAAAGGTCTTAAGAAATGTTTCCTATTCCAGTCTTTTTTCCCCCTGGTTTCTTTTTGTGGTACTGGGATTATAGGCGTGTGTCAGTGCACCTGGCTTCTCCCCATAGTTTATTTTGAAAAATTTCAAATTGATGGAAAAATTTAAAACATTGTATGATGTAGGCTGGAAGGTATAGCTCAGTATAGAGTGTGCTCAGGTTGCATGAGACCCTGGATTTAATTTCTAATGCCCTAAAGAGGAAAAAAAAAAGTATGAAAACATCATATATCTTTTTCTAGACTCACCATTTGGTTACACACACACACACACACACACACACACACACACACACACACACACACACTTTGAATATCTCTTATCTGAAATCTGAAGTGCTTGGGACCAGAAGTGTTTCAAATTCTGGAAATTTTGCATGTATATAATGAGATAAGTTGGAGAAAGGACTCTAGCCTATACATGAAATTTATTTGTTTCATATATAGCTTATAGCTGTAGACAATTTTGTTTTGTTTTTGATAACTGGGGTTGGAACCCAGGGGCATTTTACCTCTAAGCTACACTGCTAGTCCATTTTTCTTCCCTTTTTTTTTTTTTTGGTGGTACTAGGGGTGGAACCCAAGGGCTTTTCTACCTCCGGGCTATCCTCCTAGACCTATTTTATACTTTATTTGGAAACAGGGTCTCACTAAGTTGCTGAGAGCCTCACTAAGTAGCTGAGGCTGGCTTTGAACCTGTGCAATCCTCCCGTCTCAGCCTCCCAAGCACTGAGACTACAAGCATGTGCCACCACGCCCATCTTCCATTTTTCATTTTGAAACAAGATTTTGCTCAGTGGCTGAGGCTGGCCTTGAGCCTGTGGTCCTCTTGTCTCAGCCTCCCATGGACTGGGATTGTACGTGTGCAGCCACTGTGCCCAACTCTGAAGGTAATTTTGTTCAGTTTGTACTGTACCTACATTTTGACAGTCACTTGTGACATGAGAAAGGTGTGAAATTTTACATTTGTGGCACCCAGAAAGTTTTGAATTTTCAGATGAGGGATGCTCAACCCGTATTTGCTTTATCTTTTTTGTTTGCAAATATATTTGCTTTCTTTTAGTACCATATGACAAAAGTTTCCTATATCATGATATTTTACTCCTAAATACTTCTTGCCATTTCTTGTACATTTTTCTCTTGTACATTCCTACTAAACTAGAATATTCAGGCACTCCTGATGAATGATAACAGAGATACTGCTTGGAAAGTTTTATTTTTCCACGAGTAGGATTTTCCCAAATAAAGAACCCACCTTATTTTATATTATACTGATTTGTTATTTTATGTTGTGATTAGCACTTTCTTATCACCATCTACTGCCCTCTACCACCACCCTCATTATACTTTCCTGATATTTCTTACCTATTTATCTAAAAAATTTATGGTAAAAAAATATATATATATGTAAAACAAAATTTATCATTTAACCTTTTTTTTTTGGCACTGGGGGTGAACCCAGAGGCACTCTTTATCACTGAAATATGCACCAACCCCTATTTATTTATTTATTTATTTACCATTGAATTTGGGATTAACCCGGGGGTGTTTTACCTCTGAGCTGTACTTACACCCTATTTTATTTTAATTTATGTATTTAGTTTTTGGTACTGGAGATTGAACCCAGGGACATTCTGCCTCTGAGATACACCCCAGTCCTATTTTATTTTTATTTTGAGAAGGTTTTGTTAGGTTGATGAGAGTCTTACTACTTGCCGAGGCTGTCCTTGAACCTGTCATCCTTCTTTGCAGCCTCTCAAGTACTGGGATTACAGGCACATCTCCTACTAGTTATGATGCCTGGCCCTCAACCTGTGATCCTTCTATCTCAGCCTCTCATTTTTAACAGATTTGTGCTACCATGCCCAGCCCTTTGTGTTTTTTATTTTGAGAAAGGGTCTCTCTCAGTTGCCCAGGCTGGTCTTGTATTTGTGATCCTCTTGTCTCAGCCTCCTGAGTAGCTGGCTGATAGGCATGAGACATCATGTCTTACCTAACCATTTTTAAGTGTATGATTCATTGGTATTGAATTACATTCACAGTGTTGTGCAACCATTACTATCTCTTTCCATAACCTAAAGCTGCCTTCAAAACTGCCATCCTCTTGTCTCAGTCTTCCCAAGTACTGGGATTATAGGCAGGGGCCACCATACCCAGCTAGAAAATTTGTAACTATTAGGCAATAATATTTTTTCTAAGCCAGCTTGGGCCTGAATAGTAGTAACTCGATTCCTCCTCTTCCTCTGGCCCTTAATACTCTCTAGTCTACTTTCTGTCTCATGTGTTTGCTGTTTGGAATATCCCATGAAGTGGAATCATACAATATTTGATGTTTTGTGTTTGGCTTATTGCACTTGGCAAAATGCCCTCAAGGTTCATCTATTCTGTGGCATAGACCTGCACATCATTCCTGTAATGGCTGATAATACTCCATATGTGTGTATACCATATTATGCTTATCCATTCATATGTTGATGGACACTTGAGTTGTTTACCTTTTGGCCACTATGAATAAAGCTGCAGTGAACATTGGTATACAATAATTCTTTGAGTTATTATTTTCAATTTTGGGGGGCATATACATTGGAGTAGAATTCTTGCCTACTAGTAATGAGTGAGGTTTTCAATTTCCCTATATCCTTGCCAGCCGCACCTCTACCCTTTTCTCTGATTACTGCCATCCCGATAGGTATTGAACCCAAGGATGATCTACCTCTGAATATCCCAGTTTTTATTTTTCTGTTTGAAACAGAGTCTTGATAAGCTAACAAACACTGGCCTCAAACCTGCGATCTTCCTATGTTGAACCTTCCAAGTACTGGGATCACAGGTGTTTGCCACTGTACCCAGTTCAAATTGTAGTTTTGATTTGTTTTTGCCTAATGGGTAGTGGTGTTGGGAATTTTGTTATGCTTTTAGCCATTTCCACATCTTTGGAGAAATGTCTGTTCAAGTCATTGGCGTGTGTGTGTGTGTGTGTGTGTGTGTGTGTGTGTGTGTTACTGGGGATTGAACTCAGGTGTGCTGCTTCTGAGCTTCCCACTTCCCCCAGCCCTTTTTATTTTGAAACAGGATGCCGCCATGTTGTTGAGGGCCTTGCTCAGCTGCTGGCCTCAAACTTTTAATCCTCCTGTCAGTCTCCCAAGTACCAGGATTACAGGCATGTACTACCATGCCCAGCTTCTTTCAAAATTTTTTTTTTTTTTTTGGTCCTGGGGATGGAACCCAGGGGCCTCTACCTCTGGGCTACAGCCTGACCTATTTTATATTTCATTTAGACACAGGGAATTCCTCTATTCCCCCTCCCATCTCCCTTAATTATTTGTTCTCCCCTTATTTGCTCATCTATAGTTTCTCCTTCTAGAATTCCTCCTCTGACCCATTTTCTCCCTTGCTTCCTCATATGAGGGAGAGCATTCAATTTCTTATTTTTTGTGACTGACTAATCTCATTTAGCATAATGTTCTCCAATCCCATCCATTTCCCTGTAAATGACGTAATTTTATTCTTTATAGCTGAGTAAAATTCCATCATGTACGTGTCCCATAATTTTATAATCCATTCATCTGTTGATGAACATGTTGGTGGATTCTATAATTTTGCAGTGTGTAGCTATGAACATAGATACGCATGCATTAGTTTGGTAGTTTGGTTTTTATTCTTTTGGGTAAATGCCTGGAAATGGTATTGCTAGATTCTATGGTAAGTTCATTCTCATTCTTTTGAGGATTCTCCATACTGTTTTCCAAAGTGGTTGCACTAATTTGCAATCCCACCAACAATGTTTTAGAGTTCCCACTTCTCCACATCCTCGCCAGCATTTTCTGTTGTTTGTGTTTTGAATAATTGCCATTCTAGTTGGAGTTAGGTGAAATCTCAGGGTAGTTTTGATTTACATCTTTGTTTTCTGTGGTACTGGGGATGGAACCCAGGGACATTCTACCTCCTAGCTACACCCCCAGCCCTATATTTTAGTCTTTTTATTTTTAGTTTGTTTGCAACAGGGTCTCACTGAGTTGCAGAGGGCCTCGCTAAGTAGCTGAGGCTGTCCGTGAACTGCGATCCTCCTGTCTCAGCCTCCCGAATGCTGGGATTACAAGTGTGTGCCACCACGCCCGGCTCATTTGCATCTTTCTGATTGCCAATGATGTTGAGCATTTTTTCATACATTTATTGGTCATTTGAATTTCTTCTTTTGTGAAGTGCCTATTTAGTTCACTTGCCCATTTTTTGATTGGGTTATTCATTTTCTTTTTATTTTTTTGCGGTTCTGAGGATGGAACCCAGGGGCATTCTACCTCCGAGCTACGCTCCCTGCCCTATTTTTATTATTATTATTATTATTCATTATTTTAAAACAGGGTCTTACTGAGTTGCAAGGAGCCTCACTAAGTAGCTGAGGCTGTCCGCGAACCGTGATCCTCTGGTCTCAGCCTCCTGACTACTGGGATTCCAAGCGTGTGCCATCATTCCCAGCTTGGGTTATTAATTTTCTTTCTTTTTTTCTTTTTTTGGTGGTACTGGGGTTCCTGGAAGCCCTTCTACCTCCGGCTGCACTCCCAGACCTCCTTTATACTGTTTATTTGGAAACAGGGTCTCTTACGCCAGCGCAGCTGACTTCAAACCTGCGCGATCCTCCTGTCTCTGCCTCCCAAGCGCGGGGATTGCAAGCGTGCGCCACCACGCCCGGCAAGGGTTATTCATTTTCTTAGTGCTGAGTTTCTTTAGGTCTCTGTGTATTCTAGATATTAGTCCTCTATTGGAGTAAAAGTAATATTTTTCCCATTCTATCAGCTCTCTTTGGAGGCTCTTGATAGTTTCCTTTGCTCTACAGAAGCTCTTCAGTTTAATGCAATCCCACATATTGATCCACCTTTTATTTTCTTGTGCCTTTGGGTCTTGTTGAGAAAGGTTTTACCTGTGCCTATGTGTTGCAGTGTTGGACCTATGCCCCATTCAAGGAGCCTCAAGGTCTCTGGTCTAATTTCCAAGTCTTTGATCCATCTTAAATTGACTCTTGTGCAGGGTGAGAAAGTGGTGGTTATTTCCATTTTTCTGCATATGGTTTACCAGCTTTGCCAACACCATTTGTTGAACAGGCTATTTTTCCCCCCAGTGTATGTTTTTGGTCCCTTTGTCAAAAATCAATTGGCTGTAAGTGTGTGGATTTATTTCCGAGTCTTCTATTCTGCTCCATTGGTCTATGGATCTGTTTTTGTGCCAGTCCCATGCTGTTTATACTAGTATGGCTTTGTAGTACTGTAATTCCTCCTGCATGATTTTTGTTGCTGAGAACTACTTTGGCTATTCTGAGTTTTTTGTTGTTGCAAATGAATCTAAGGACTGATTTTTCTATGTCTGTGAGGTATGATCTGGTAATTTAATGGGTATTGCATTGAATCTGTAGATAACTTTTGGAAGAATGGCCATGATGATATTTATCCTGCCTATCCATGAACATGGAAGATCTATCTTCTAAGGTCTTCTATTTTGTTTTTCAGTGTTTTATTATTATTTTTTTTTTTGTAGAGGTCTTTTTCCTCCTTGGTTAAGTTTATTTGTAAATATACTATTTTTTTGTGTGATATTCTGAGTGGCAGTGTTTTCTGGATTTCTTTTTCAATGGATTTATGGTTGGTATATAGAAAAGCTTCCAATTTTTTTAAGATTGATTTTGTATCCAGACACTTTGCTGAATTTGTTAAGTTCTATAAGCCTTTTGGTTGAGTTCATTGAGTCTTCTAAGTATAGTATCTAAATATAGTATCTGCAAATGTGAAAGTTTGAGTTCTTCTTTTCCTGTTTGTACTTCTTTGATTTCCTTTTCTTGCCTTATTGCTCTGGCCAGAATCTCAAGTACTATATTGAAAAGAAGTGGTGATAATGGACATCCTTGTCTTGTTCCTGTTTTTAGGGGGAATTCTCACAGTTTTTTCTCATTTAATATGATATTGGCTGTGGGCCTATCATAGATTGCCTTTATGATGTTGAGGCATGTTTCTTCTATTCCTGCTCTCTGCAGTTCTTTTAGCATAATGGATGTTGGATTTTGTCAAATACGTTTTCAGCATCTATTGATCAGCATCTAATGATCATGTGATTTTTGTCTTTGGTTCTGTTTATGTGGTAAATTACATGGGTTAATTTTTGTATGTTAAACCAGCCTTGAATCCCTGAGATGAACCCTACTTGGTCATGGTGTGTGATTTTCTTGATGTGGTTTTGAATGCGTGTTGCTAGTATTTTATTTAGCAGTTTTGCATCCAAGTTAATCAATGATATAGGCCTGTAGTTTTCTTTCCTTGAGCTGTCTTTATTTGCTTTTTTGTTTTTTTTTTGGTATTAATGTGATTTTGGCTTCATAAAATGTACTTGGCAGAGTCCCATTTCTTTCTATTTCATGAAATAGATTGAGGAGTATTGGGATTAACTCTTCTATAAAGTTTTTATAAAATTCACTTAGGAAACCGTCTGGTTCTGGGCTTTTTTTATGGTAGAATCTTTATTGCTGCTTTAATCTCTTTGATTGCTATTGATTGGTTTAAATTTTCTCTATCTTCTTGACTCAGTTTAGGAATGTTGTATTTATCTAGAAATTTGTCAGTTTCTTCCAGAAATTTGTTGGTGTATAGTTTTTCAAAGTAGTTTCTGGTAATCTTTTGGATTTCTACACTGTCTCCTGTTTCATCTCTTATCTTCATAATTTGTGTTGATATTCTCTCTCTCTGTCTCTCTCTCCCTCCTTCTTTCTCTCTGGTTAAGTTGGTGAGTGGTTTATCTATCTTGTTATTTTTTTCCCGAAACCAGCTTTTGGTTTGGTTGATATTCTGTATTGCTTTTTTATTCTTTACTTCATTGATTTCTGTTCTGATTTTAATAATTTCCTGTCTTCTACTGGCTTTGGGGTTAGACTGTTCCTGTTTTACAAGGGCTTTGAGGTGTGTCATTAGGTTATTTATTTGGTGGTTTTCTGTTCTTATGTGGGCACTTTTGATGTGGGCCACAATTTTTCTCTTAATACTGCCTTCAAGGTGTCCCACAGGTTTTGATATGTTGTATCTATATTTTCATTTGTTTTTCTCTATTTTTGTTTGTTTCTAGGAATTTCTTGATTTTGCCCCTAAATTTATTATTATTATTATTATTATTATTATTAATTATTTTGTGATACTGGGGATCGAACCCAGGGGCATTGTATCTCCTAACTACACCCCCAGCCCTATTTTTTAGTCTATTTTATTTTTTGAAACAAGCTCTCACTGAGTTGCAAAGGGCCTTCCTAAGTAGCTGAAGCTGTCTGTGAACTGCAATCCTCTGGTCTCTGCCTCCCAAATGCTGGGATTACAAGTGTGCACCACCATGCCTGGCTGACTTCTTCTATGACCCATTCTTCATTCAGCAGTGTGATGTTCAGTCTCCACACTGGTTTCTCTGGGTCTTCTAATAGTTGATTTCTAGTTTCATTCCATTATGGTCTGAAAAAACACAGGGAAGTATATCACATTTTTGAATTTGCTAGTGCTCACTTTGTGGCCCAGTATGTGTCTGTTTTGGAGAAGGTTCTTTGAGCAGCTGAGAAAAATGTGAACTTTGCTATTGTTAAGTGGAGTGTTCTATATGTGTCTAATAGGTCCATTTGGTTTATGGTGTTCTTTAGGTCTGAGGTGTCTTTACTGACCTTTTGTCTAGAAGATTGGTCTAGCGGTATGAGAGGGGTGTTGAAGTCTTCCAGTATTATTGTATTGGAACTTATGTGTGACTTAATGTCACAAAGAGTTTATGAAAGTAGCTGCACCTTTGTTTGGGGTATAAATGTTGACTGTAGTTATTTCCGCTTGCTGGGTTGTTCCTTTTACCAGTAAAAATAAATGACCTTTGTCTCTTCTAATAAGCTTGGGCCTGAAGTCTAACTTGTCTGATATCATAGTTGCTACTCCTGCTTGTCTTCCAATTCTGTTGGCATGGATTACCTTGCTCAAGCCCTTAAGTTTTTTACCATATTTACTTGTAAGGTGTGTTTTTTGCAGGCAGCAGATAGATGGATTCTGTTTTTTGTTTTTTTGTTTTTTTGGTGGTACTGCAGTTCCTGGAAACCCTTCTACGTCTGGGCTACACTCCCAGACCTATTTTTTTTTTTTATTCTCTTTTATTTGGAAACAGGGTCTCTTATGCCAGCGCAGCTGGCTTCAAACCTGCGCGATCCTCCTGTCTCCGCCTCCCAAGCGCGGGGATTACAAGCATGCACCACCAAGCCTGGCAGATTCTGTTTATTAATCCATTTTGCCACCTTATGTCTTTTTATTGAGGAGTTGAGGCCATTTATATTCAGTGTGATTATTGAGAGATGGTTTTTAATTCATAACATTTAATTCCTAAAAGAGTTTTAGCTTCTGTTTGAGGTAGTGTTTTTTCTTCTTTGCTTAGTTGTTTGCTTGCTGGGAATTTTTGTTTCTCTGGTTCTGGTGTGTATTAATTATTTCTTCCTTGCAGTTAATTTCCTTGAGTATTTTCTCTAGTGCTGGTTTGGAAGACAGATTCTTCAGCTTCTGTTTGTAGTGGAAGATTTTTATTTCCCTGCCTAATTTGAGAAATAGTTTTGCTGGGTAGGAAATTTGGGGCTGCAAGTTTTTTTCCTTCAGAGTTTGGAATATATTACTTCAGGCCCCTCTGGATCCAGGTTCTTGGCCAGCTTCAGCTACTTAGTGAGGTCCTTTGCAACTCAGTGAGACCCTGTTTCAAAATAAAGAATAAAAAATAAGGTTAGGGATGTACCTCAGAGGTAGAATGCCCCTGAATTCCATTCCCAGTACTGCAATAAATAAATAAATAAAATAAAGCATAAGGACTGGGATATAGCTTAGTGGCAAAGCGCTTGCCTGGCAAGTGCACTGCCCTGGGTTTGATCCCCAGTCCAAAAAGACAAAAAAGACCCCCTTAAAAAAATAAGCTAAAATAAAGAATAAAAAATAGAGCTGGGAAGTCAGGCATGGTGGTACACGCTTTTAATCCTAGTATGTGGGAGTCTGAGACAGGAGAATCGTGGGTTCAAAGCCAGCCTTGGCAACATAGTGAGGCTCTCGGAAACCTAGTGAGACCTTGTTTCCAAATAAATAAATAAAATTGGGCTGTGGGCATAGCTTAGGGGTAGAATGCACCTAGATTCAATCTCCAGTACCAAAATGAAAAAAAAATAGAGCTGGGTATAGCTTAGATGCCTTTAGATTCAATCCCTATTATCACAAGAATAAATAATTAAAAATAAAAATTATATAAGCTCTAAAATTCCAAAGTATGGTAACAATATTGGTTCATTAAGAGAAAATAATGTGGATGCCAGGTGTGACTGTGCATGTCTGTAATCCCAGTACTTGGGAGGCTGAGATAGGAGGATCATAGGTCCAAACCAGCCTCAGCAACTTAGTGAGACCTTGTTTCAAAATAAAAATAGAAAGGGTTGGGGTGTATCTTAGAGACAGAATGCCTCTGGGTTCAATCCCATGTAACAAAAAGAAAGGAAAAATAACATGGAAGGCAAAAGAAAGTTTAGAATATTCAAAAGGAGAAAAGGCAGAAGAGAACATGTGAAGGCCATAAAAGTAGCAAAAATATAAAATAAATAAAGAGGAATTTGACTATTAAAAGAAACAGATATCTGTGTGTGTGTGTGTGTGTGTGTGTGTGTGTGTGTGTGTGTGTGTACATACATATACCAGCTGGCATATACAAGAACAAAAATAAAAGAGAAAAAAAAATTTTTTTTTTGCAGTACTGGGAATGAACCCAGGGGCATTCTACTTCTGAGCTACACCCCCAGCCCTATTATATATTTTTTATTTTGAAACAGGGTCTCACTGAGTTTTGGAGGGCCTCACTAAGTAGCTGAGGCTATCCACGAACCTGTGATCCTTCTGTCTCAGCCTCCCAAGTACTGGGATTACAATTGTGCATCACCATGCCCAGCTGAAGAAACATTCTTCATGAAAAATGAAATAATTGCCTCTGCTGAGGTGGTCATTAATGTGGACGAGGGTGGCTATTCAGACCACTCTTTTTCTTTCTTCCTGGGCTATGTTCCCCTTAAAGAAAACAAGAGCGAGTTGTTTTTTTTTTTTTTTTTTTTTTTTTTTGGTGGTACTGGAAACCCTTCTTCTTCTGGGCTACACTCCCAGACCCATTTTTATATTTTTTTATTTGAAACAGGGTCTCTTAAGCCAGTATGACTGGCTTCGAACCTGCGCGATCCTCCTGTCTCTGCCTCCCAAGCGCGGGGATTACAAGCGTGAACCACCACGCCCGGCTAAGAACGAGTATTTTTAAACCCTCCTTTTGTGTTTGCCATGCTGTTGGCAGGAGTGCCCTGGAACTGAGACTAGATGAAATGAGTCTGCTTACCAGCACAGTGTAGGGTAGAATAGAAAGTACTTTTTGTGTGTGTGTGGTACTGTGGATAGAACTCGGACATTTTATCTCTGAGCACCACCCCAGCCCTATTTTCTATTTATTTTGAAACAGGGTCTGAGTTGCAAAAGGCCTAAGTACCTGAAGCTGTCTGTGAACCGCAATCCTCCTGTCTCAGCCTCCCAAATGCTGGGGTTACACGTGTGCGCTACCATGCCCGGCTGGTGCAGAATTCTAAATAGGAAATTCTAGCCACAGGGGTCTAGGTTTGATGGGAGCACTGAAACTTGTATCCAGTGTGGAGAGATTATATTGACACACTCAGGTGTCCAGGCAGATGCCAGTCTTGTTGGGCAGCTGGGTCACAGGGCCTCCCAAGGAGTCCACTCACAGAGCGGGACAGCCAACCACCCTGGGTGGGGAGTCTCTGCAAGACCCTCAGGTGCCCCTGCTTTTGAATATGTCCTTCTAAGGCTTAGTTCCCAGATTAGGCACACACAATGGTTCGGATTCCTTGACCCTCTTTGGAAACTCTGTATATGCTGCTATTTAGTAAAATAATTAGGCTTTCCTTATTTGTAGTACAAATGCTTTCTCCCTAGTATGTTTTGCCTCAAATTATAAAAACAAGTATTATCCTAGCATTCAAGAGGCAGAGACTGGAGGATTGCAGTTCACGAACAGCCTCAGCTACTTAGCGAGGCCCTTCACAACTCAGTGAGGCCTTGTTTCAAAAAATAAAAAGGTAAAAAATAGGGCTAAGGGTGTAGCTCGGAGGTACAGTGCCCCTGGGTTCCATCCCCAGTACTGAAAAAAAAAAAAGTATTAAATGCTCTATCAGTGTTCAGTATGGTTTGTCATGATTTTCTTCCCTAGCGGATCTGAAAAGAACAATCGCTGTCCTTTTGGACGACATTTTGCAACGCTTGGTGAAGCTGGAGAACAAAGTCGACTATATCGTTGTGAATGGCTCAGTAACCAATACCACCAATGGTACTAGTGGGAATTTGGTGCCAGTAACCACAAATAAAAGGATAAGTGCGTCGGGCAGCATCAGATAGCAGTTGAAGATGGCTGTGCGCTGCTACTCCACTGTGGATCAAATCATCGCAGAAAAGCTTTTTAAATGATGGCTACGACACACTAACACTTTATAATAAAAGCTCCAGACATTTTCAAGGAGTTTGCTGGATTCATTGAACTCTTAATCCTGTATATAAAAATGGAAATGTTCTTGGTTTACTTTCAGGCAAGTCTTTTCCATGCTGTACTATATCTTCAAAGGGAATTTGGTAGTAAGGTTGATGTCGTGAGCAAGTAGGTGGTCTTGTATAAAATGCTTTGTGTTTCAGATCAAGTTGAAACAAAAACTCTAAAAAACGAATTCATTTCTATAAAATATTTATTTAAATATACGACATGTTTTTCAGATGAGTAGAGAATATTATTATTGAATTATTCTGTCACTTTCTCGTAATAGATGTTCAACCAAGGCTATTAAAGACTGTGCTAAGTCGGGCGTGGCGGTGCACGCCTTGTAAGCCCAGTACTTGGGGAGCCGAGACAGGAGGATGGCAAGTTGGCGGCCAGCCTCAGCTACGTAGTGAGGGAGGCCTTCTGCAACCGAGTGAGACCGTGACTCAAAATAAAGAAGAAGAGATAGGACTGGGGCTGTAGCTTGGCAGTAGATGCCCCTGGGTTCAATCCCCAGTACCGCAAATAAAAACAAAAAAACCTATCAGGGTTCCAGTACTATATTTTGTTACTTAGATTATGAGCAGAAAAAGGAAGTATAATGTTGAAAATAGTGTTTTGGAATCATGACCCAAAGAATGTCTTCATTTGCACTATCCTTCAATATAACTGAAGGTTAATTATTGTATATTTTTAAAAATTACATTTGTAAGAGTATAATATTGAAATGGGTAGCAGCCACTGTACGTAACCTAGTCTAAGTATTAGGGGAAATTTAATTTAAATAAATAGTATTCTCTAATCTCATACTTAGAATTTTCTTATATATATCTGAATGAAAGATATTTTTATGATGAAATTAAAAATAACTAAAGTATTCATGATTTTTCACATACATGAATGTTGATTAAAAAGCTGAACCCTTTAGCTGGGTACACTGCCCCAAGGCTATAGTCCCAGCGACTTGGGATACTAAGGCTGGAGGACCAAGAGTTTGAGAAGAGCCTGAGCAATGGGGCTGAACAGGCAGCCTCTGCGTGTCTGTGCTACCTGGAAAGCACATTATTTTCATATTTGGGTAATTTTTGCTTTTGTCATGTTGATGGGGGAGAAGGGGACTCTTGAGGACTTTAACCAGATGTATATAATAAATATTTGTGCTGCATAAAATTATTTAGGAAATGTTAATATGGATGTTATATGAGTATCATGCTTTATGAAATGTTGGGTTAGATTTTCATTTTATATAATGACCACTTAAAATAATTAAGAACATTTAAAATATAAGTTAAGCTATAAAAATTGACTATCTTTTCACACACAAAAAAACAGCTACTGCATACAGCACAAAATATCTCAGTCTTGAGTAATTCTAGTATAGAAAAGTATATTGTTACTTAAATTTCCCTTGTAACAAATCTGATTGCTCTAGGACACCCTATATGTCATAGTATTTATTCTCTATCATAACTGAAGTGCAGCTGGCATCTAGATTTAGGCTATATGGAATTATGTTTTAGACTCTCTATTCACTACTACAGTATGCCACCACAAGTAGTAGCAATAATTATAATATTTTGATAAAATAATTTGAGAAAATATTGTTTCATGAAAGCTAGCTCTCCAAACTGTCTTCTCTGTACCTTTATGTGAAGAAATTAATTAATTGTATTCCATTGCTAGGTGAAGTTTGGAATAATTGGTCTCTCTGACTAGCTGTGGACTTCTTTTGTTTTTATTTTCAGGGATGAAATAAAATATATTATTTGTATGTACAAAGTATTATAGTTTTTTTTAATAGTGGTCGTGTACTTTCTAAATGGTAAATGAGTAAAAGGAATTTAACATAATATATGGTTTGTTTAATCAAATCCAGATAACTTTTTCAGTAGAGGAAAATTGAAGGTTATCCTATAGTTCATTAGATGCGTAGGCTACGATGAGGGATGTTCCCACGGGAACAGATGGGAACAAGTCTGGATTGTGACCACAGGTGAACCTTCAGTTTCTACCACCAAGTTGAAATTTACTGTTGATTTCTTAAAGTCAAGCCTTTGTATTTTTATTTTCATTTAATCTTGAATGGGATCTAGTACAGAGGGTATCATTAAATTTTATATCAAAGGATCTTTGGGTTTACTCTAAGCAAGGGGCTGGTAAAAAAATAATTTAAGAGCCAGACATGGTGGCACACACCTGTAATCCTAGTACTTGGTAGGAAGATTGCAGATTTTAGGACAGCCTCAGCAAATAGCGAGATTCTAACTGTGTGAGACCCCCCCCCCCCGAAAAAAATAGGACTGGGGATGTATCTCAGAGGTAGGATGCCCTTGGCTTCAATCCTCAGTACCACACACAAAAAATTATATGTATATCTCCAATAGCCAGGCATGGTGGCATACGCCTGTACTCCCAGCTCGGAGAAGGCTGAACAGGAGAATTTCAGATTTCAGGACAGCCTCAGCATAGTAGTGACACTCAGCACCTAAAGAGACTCTTTAAAAAATAAAAAATGAGCTGGGCGTGGTGGCGCACGCTTGTAATTCCCGCGCTTGGGAGGCTGAGACAGGAGGATCGCACAGGTTCAAAGCCAGCCTCAGCTACTTAGTGAGACCTTGTTTTCAAATAAAGTATTAAAAAAAAAAAAAACAGATCTGGGAGTATAGCTCCGAGGAAAGCCCTTGGGTTCCATCCCAGGACCACAAAAAATTAAAAAAATTAAAAAAAAATGGCAAGGTGTAACAGGAGCCTGCTTCTAACCCTGGCAGCAACAGATGGCCTTTTTAAAAACATTTTTCCTCTCTTCTTTTCCTCCTGCTCCTCTCCTTCTCCCCTTGTTAACAAGTAGCAGGCTCTTAATCAGATTACTGACCAAAGGAGTAAAGACTGGGCAGCTGGCGCCTGTGAGTAACTGAAAGAACTACCTCAAGGACCATTTAGACATGAATCGTGTCTCTTCTGACAAGCCCGCTAACTCTTTAAAGAGTTCACTCTTAAAAGGGACTTGATTCCTTTGTTGAGGGAGAATCTAGGGTTTGATTCTGAACTCTTAAATCCACTGGCTTTCTCTAGTGTGCTAGCAAATCAATAAATTTTTCTTCTTCCCAAAGACTTGTCTCAATTATTTGATTCAGCAAATTGAGGCAGGCACCGGAATTCAGTTTCAAAGGGGTGTAACTGAGAGGTAGAGTGCCCCTGGGTTTATTTCCCAGGACATCCTCCCCACATGCACACCATTTATTTATTTATTATTTATTTATTTAGTGGTACTAGGGGTAAACCCAGGGACATTATTCCTCTGAGCTACACCCCCAGCCCTATTTTAGTCTTTTCTTTCCTTCTTTCTTTCTCTTTCTTTCTTTCTTTCTTTCTTTCTTCTTTCTTTCTGCAGTACTGGGGATGGATCCCAGGGGCATTGCACCTTCGAGCTACACCCCAACCATATTTTTTAGTCTTTTTATTTTTGAAACGGTCTGAGTTGCAAAGGGCCTTGCTAAGTAGCTGAGGCTGTCCCTGAACCGCAGTCCTCCGATCTCCACCTCCCGAATGCTGGGATTACAAGCGTACACTACCACTCCAGGTTTTTATTCTTTATTTTGAAACAGGGTTCCACTAAGTTGCTGATGCTGCCTTTGAACCTGCAATCCTCCTGTCTCAGCCTCCCAAGTACTGGGATTACACCCAGCGTTATTTATTTTGGACTGGGGGATTGAACCCAGAGGCCTTCTACCTCTGAGTTTATACCCCTACCCCTTTTGTATTTTTATTTATTTAGTACTGGAAGTTGAACCCAAGGGCAGTCTACCTCTAAGCTACACCTCCTGCCCTATTTTATGTTTTTATTCTGAAACGATCTCACTAAGTTGCTGAGGCTGGTGGGGAAACTGCGATCCTCCAAGTATTGGGATTACAAGCATGCATCTCCACGCCTGGCTCTGAATGGTTCTGAAGAACTTTTGTTTAGGGTAATGGTCAGGCTCCTTGTTCAAGATAAGAAAAAGAAAGCTGGGCCTGGTGGTGGTACATGCTTGTAATCCCAGCATTTGGGAGGCAAAGACAGGAGGATCAAGGTTCACAGATAGCCTCAGCTACTTAGAGAGTCCCTCCATAACTTAGTAAGACCCTGTTTCAAAATAAAGAATAAAAAATAGGGCAGGTGGTGGAGCTCGGGGGTCAAATGCCCCTGGGTTCCCATCCCCAGAGCTGCAAAAAAAAAAAAAAAAAAAAAAAAAAAGATGAGAAAAAAAATTAGTAGAAAGAGAGAAATAGAAGCCGGGTGTGGTGGCGCACGCTTGTAATTCCCGCTCTTGGGAGGCTCAGACAGGAGGATCGCGCAGGTTTGAAGCCAGCCCTCAGCAGGCTTAAGAGACCCTGTTTCCAAATAAAATATAAAATAGGTTTGGGAGTGTAGCCCGGAGGTAAAAGGGTTTCCCAGAACCCCAGTACCACCAAAAATAAAGAAAGAAAAAAAGGAGAGAGAAATAAAAAGAAAGGAAGGAAGAGAAAGAAAAGAAAGAAAGAAAGAAAGAAAGAAAGAAAGAAAGAAAGAAAGAAAGAAAAAGAAAGGACAAAGAAAATCCAAAATGGTAAGAAAATCTCTTTCTACCCATGGTTAACTACTATTGACATTTTAGTGAACAGTGAGCCTCTGGGCTGGGGCGGAGCTCTGTGGTGTAGCACTTCCCTAGTATCTGCAGGGCCTGAGTTCAATTCCCAAAGTTCTCTCCCAAACATCATTTGAGTGTGTTAACTTAAATGTTCCTTTGTAGTTGAGCATGGTGGTGCATACTTGTAATCTCAGTGACCTGGGAGACCAAGACGGAAGGATTGCTGTTGAATTGCTGAGGACCTGACTAAATTGCCGAGGCAGGCTTTGAACCTGCAATCCTCCTGTCTCAGCCTCCAAAGTACTGGGATTGCAAACGTGCACCACCACACCCTGCTTTTTATTATTATTTTAACCTTTCTTCGTAGCTCTGATACGCAGCATTCACTTGTGTGTTAAGTATCTTCTTTTCTCTGATGCTTTTTAGGGTCTAAGTTCCATGGAGACAAGGACTTTGGCTAATGGATGTGACTTGATCATCTAAATTGTGTGTGACACATAATAGGAACCTGATAAATATTGCTAAAACAATGAGTTACTAAACCATCCTATGCTTTTTTATTTCTTCTTTTTCTTTCTTCTTCACTATTAGAAATGGAACCCAGAGCCGGGCGTGGGGGCGCACGCTTGTAATCCCAGCATTTGGGAGGCTGAGACAAGAGGATCAAGGTTCGCGTACAGCCTCAGCTACTTAGCGAGGCCCTCAGCAATGCAGTGAGACCCTGTTTCAAAACAAAAAATAAAAAATTGGGCTGGGGTATAGCTCAGAGGCAGAATGCCCCTGGGTTCCATTTTGAGACAGGGTCTGGCGAAGCTGCCCAGGCTGGCCCAACTTTCGATCCTCCCACCTCAGCCTCCCAAGTAGCAGAGATCGCTGGCATTCTCCGCCATACCCAGCTGATGTGTGCATCTGCACTTTTTTTGTTTGTTTTTGGTACTAGTGATTAAACCCAGGGCCTTCTACTTCTGAGCTACACCTGTAGCCCTCATTTATTTACTTATTGTTTGAAACAGTCTTGCTAAGTTGCTGAGGCTGTCCTTGAACCTGTGATGTTCCCATCTGTGAGTGTATGTATGTGTTTGTGTGTGTGTGTGTGTGTGTGTGTGTGTATGTGCGTGTGCATGTGCATGGTACTAAGATTGGAACTCAGGGCCTTGTTAATGCTAAGCTAATAGTCGAGCACTGAGCTATATCCCCAGCCTGGATATTTTTGTGTGTGTGGTGCTTGAGATTGAACCCAGAGGCATTCTCCCTCCAAGTTATACACCCAGCCCTACAGCCCTATATTTATACTTTATTTTAAAACAGGGTCTCACTAAGTTGCAGAGGATCTCACATGTAGCTGAGGCTGGCCATGAACCTGAAATCCTCCTGTCTCAGCCTCCCAAGTACTGGGATTACAAGTGTGTGCCACCACAGCCTGCTCTGTACAGTTTTTTGTTTTGTTTTGTTTTGTTTTTTGCGCATCTGGGGATGGAACCCGGGGCATTTGACCTCCAAGCTACATCCCTGCCCTATTTTTTATTCTTTATTTTGAAACTGGGTCTCACTGAGTTGCAGAGGGCCTCACTAAGTAGCTGAGGCTGTCCGAGAACCGCGATCCTCTGGTTTTAGCCTCTCAAATGCTGGGATTACAAGTGTGTGCCACCACGCCCGGCTTTTATTCTTTATTTTGAAACCGGGTCTCACTGAGTTGCAGAGGGCCTCACTAAGTAGCTGAGGCTGTCCGAGAACCGCGATCCTCTGGTCTCAGCCTCCTGAATGCTGGGATTACAAGGGTGCACCACCATGGCTGGCTGTACATGTATTTTTAAATATGCCACACATTCCTTTTTGTACAATGTATGAACTTTTTAACTCAGTAAGTACATAAGTTTAATAGTTATTTTATGGTGTGGCTATATTGTATTTCTTTCACTCAATTATTAAATTTCTTTGGTGCTGCCAGTTGTGGCTTATCCTTGAAATCTCAGTATTTGGGAGGCATCGTGGAGGATCTGGGTTTGCAATCAGCCTCAGCTAATTAGTGAGACACTGTTTCAAAAAATAAAGAATAATGCCAGGCATGGTGGCGCATGCTTGTAATTCCTGTGCTTGGGAGGCAGAGACAGGAGGATCGCGCAGGTTCCAAGCCAGCCTCTCTGGCATAAGAGACCCTGTTTCCAAATAAAAATATAAAAAATAGGTGTCTGGGAGTGTAGCCCAGAGGTAGAAGGGTTTCCAGAAACCCCACTCCACTACCACCAAAAATAAAGAAAGAAAGAAAGAAAGAAAGAAAGAAAGAAAGAAAGAAAGAAAGAAAGAAAGAAAGAAAGAAGATAATAAAGAATAAAGCCGGGCGTGGTGGCGCAAGTTTGTAATCCCAGTACTTGGGAGGCTTAGACAGGAGGATTGCCTGGGTTTGCAGTGAGCCTCAGCTAGTGAGGCTCTCAGCAGCTTAGTAAGACCCTGTTTCCAAATAAGATACAAAAATAGGTCTGGGAGTATAGCCCGGAGGTAGAAAACCCCGGGGTTCCACCCTCAGTACCACAAGAAAAAAAGAAAGAAAGAAGAAAGAAAAGAGAAAAAAAGGAAGAGAAAGAAAGAAAAAAGAAAAGAAAGAGGAAGGAAGGAAGAAAGGAAGGAAGAATAAAGCCAGGCGTGGTGGGGCATATTTGTAATCCCAGCATTTGGAAGGCTGATACAGAAGGATCACAGTCCGACGACAGCCTCAGCTACTTAGCAAGGACCTTTGCAACTCAGTGAGAACCTATTTCAAAAATAAAAAGACTAAAAAATAGGGCTGGGGATGTAGTTTGGAGGTACAATGCCCCTGGGTTGGCTGGGGGTATAGCTCAGAGGTACAGAGGTAGATGCCCCTGGGTTCAATCCCAGTACCACAGGTAAAAGATTAAACTCTTGGGATGGGACACATCTAAAGCTATTCTCTTACCAGGCTGTCATTACAGATGCTGGAGGGTAACTTAATAATATGATTATCCAGATAAGGGAGAGAAAGTGGTAAAATGTCACCACTTATAGAGCAAAGTAAAGACAAAAAAATCAAAACTAGGTGAGTATCTTCAGATTTTATTTTATATAATAAGGAGCAGGCTAGAAGGATTCTGTAGGGGAAGATGGAGTGTACAGTGGCCAGTCCACAACTGGGTTAGAGTGAGGAGATTGCTTAGTGTTTAGACTTGGGCTTTATTAGATCAAATTTGTGATTTAATAGCTTTTTAAAATTATTTGGTACTGGGGAGCCCAAGGACATTCTACCTCTGAGCTAGATCCCCAGTCCTATTTTGTTTTTGTTTTGTTTTGGTGCAGGGAATTGAACTCAAGACCTCACACATGTGAGGTTTGTACCATTTTATAGTTCTTTGCATAAATTGATGGTCACTATTATTGTACAGTTAAAAAGGTTAAACTGTAAAGAATTTTGGCTTTTTTTGATGGGGGGATACTGGGGATTGAACCCTGTGGTACTCTACATTCCTAAACCCTTTTATTTTTTATTTCGAGACAGGGTCTTGCTAAATTGCCCGAGCTGGCCTTCAGCTTGGGTCTCTCCTGCCTCGGCCTCTCAAGTAGCTGAGATTACAGGCATGCACCTTGCAGGAGTTAACATCTTAATCATTTAGGTGCAGCTTTTCTTCATAATTTATAATCCAAGCAAAGGCAGGGAAATCAAAAGACAACTTGCAACCTTTGACAAAAATAAAAGGAGCAATCACTGACAAAAAGTAAAAAATGGAATAACATTTTTTGGGGTACATTAAATGTAGTCAACAGGCATTGTTAGGTCAGATATCAGACACTTCTGTAGCTGAACCTTTACACCCAGACACATGTTGACATTTGGACTGGGCCAAACTGCAGTTCACTAGTTTTTATTAACCTTTTATGAAATATCTCTACGTCCCCCAAATTACCTAGAGATTGAGATAATACTTGATCCTGTTACAAACAGCCTCTTTTGTTAGTATAAACCACAGTTCCTGACAAGCAAATGATGTAACCTCTACCCCCTTGCAGTTTTAATCTTTTTTTTTTTGGTGGTACTGGGTGTGGAACCCGGGGGCTTTTCTACCTCCGGGCTATACTCCCAGACCTATTTTTTTTTTTAATATATTTTATTTGGAAACGGTCTAAGTTGTTGAGAGCCTCACTCAGTAGCTGAGGCTGGCTTCGAACCTGTGCGATCCTCCTGTCTTAGCCTCCCAAGTGCAGGGATTACAAGCGTGCGCCACCATGCCCGGCTCTTAATCTTTAAATATAGAAAACATTTTGCAAAACTTCACAACATATATTCAGGACTTTTAATCTGTGTTTTCCCAGGCTGCATCCTAATTAGCCCCATATAGATGTAATATTCTTTGCTCTCAAATAGTTTGATTTTATTCTTGGTTAATAGTATATAGAATGTTCCCACCATATCAGAAATTTATCTTGTATCCCTTGGTAGTTTATCTCTTCCCCTAGGCACCATCTGCACTGATCCAGTTTTTCTGTCTAACATTTGTCCTTCCCAGAGTGACCTAGAAATGGAATCAATAAATTGTGTCGTTTTTTGTGTCTGGCTTTGTCTGCTTAGCATAATGTTCTTAAGATTTATTCACATAATAGCATGAATCAGTAGGTCATGTTTTATTGTTGCTGAGTATTATTCCTTTGTATGTAGGTACTTTAATGTGTTTAGCAATTTACCATTGTATAAACGTACAGTAATGTGTTTATCTATTCTCTGGTTGATGGACATTTGGGCTGTTTCTTGTTTCTGGTGAATATCAAGAAGATAATATAAATATTATGTGTAGAGGGTGTGTGTGTGTGTGTGTGTGTGTGTGTGTGTGTGTGTCTGTGTGTGTGTGTTACATCTCTTGAATAAACACTGCAGAGTGCTATTCTGGGGATGTATATGTGTAAATCTTTCTTTTACCTGGCCCTTTGTCCCATGAAAGAGAGAATTAAGTCACACACAAAGAAAAAATGTAAGAGTCTAAAGTTCTAGTTAAGGGAAATGGAGCATAGACTGAATAGCTTTCCCACACAGAGGAGGGGTCCTGAGAGGGAAGCTGAAGTTGGCTGCCTGTCTGGGAACTTGTGAGTTAGTCTGGATTGTGAACTCGACTGGATTATGAAACACCTAAGATCACGTGATGTCAGATGTGTTGATGAGAGGATTGGCACGGGGAGCAGCACATTGAAGAGGAAATCCTTCCCTGAACGTGGGGAGTACTGTTCTGATGGCCTGGGTACCCGGGTGAAGGGAAGGGGAAAATGGTGTGAATGCGTGGTTCCCCCTGAGGAAAATGAGTCTGATCTCTCCTGGGATAATGGACGTCAGCCCTTTTTGCTCTTCAAACTTTCTTGGGGGAGGGGCGTACTGGGGATTGAATCCAGGGGCATTCTATCTTTGAGCTATATCCTCAGCCCTATTTTTTTTTTTTTTAAATTTGAAACAGGGTCTCACTAAGTGTGCATAACCTCACTAAGTTGTTAAGGCTGGCCATGAACCGACAATCCTCCTCTCTCAGTCTCCCAAGTATTGGGATTACAGGTGTGTGCCATTGCACCTAGCTTTGAACTGGACTTTCACCAGTGTTTCTACAGAGTTTCCTGGCCATTCCATCTGTACTAGGATTTCATGATCAGTCAATCCTCTTCTGAGACTCCAGCTCTTAGACTGCTCAACCAGCCGCTGGTTCCTCTGGCTCTGCATATAAGCAGCCACACAGGACTATATTGCTTTGGACGGTAGACTGATATAATAAATTCCCCTTTATTTATTTGTATTTATTTATTTTGCAGTACTAGGGATAGAACCAAGGGGCATTCTACCTCTGAGCTAAACTCCCAGCCAGCCCTATTTTTAATTCTTTATTTTGAAACAGGGTCTCACTGAGTTGCGAGGGCCATGAACCTTGATCCTCCTGTCTCAGCCTCCCAAATGCTGGGATTACAAGCATGTGCCACCACGCCTGGCAAATCCTCCTTTATAATATCTATATTCTGTGAGTTCTGTTACTAGAGAAACATGACTAATACAGGGCTTATATCTTTTGGTATTTGGAATTGATATAATTGAGTCTTGAGGGTAGTAATCCCAGCAGTTGTAATCCCAGGGTCCTCAGGGTTGTAATCCTAGTGCCGGAGCCAGCCAGCAAAAGTATGTGTTCTGAAGAGAGGAGTGAGGACTAAACAATTCAGGCATGGGAGGGCCACCAGTCTCTACTGGGACACTGGGTTTATTCTCTCACGGTAATTTATACAGTTTCTAGCTTCAGGTTACACAGGAATGCAAGAAAGACAAGTACAAAGTACATACCTTGTGGGCAAGCCAAACAATACCCTGGTACAACACAAACCTAATCTTATCTAGCAGACAGAACAATAGCATCAATCGTTCTGAGAGAATCTTTTTTTTTTTTTTTTTTGGTGGTACTGGGGTTCCTAGAAACCCTTCTACCTCCGGGCTACACTTCCAGACCTATTTTTATATATATATGTTTTTATTTGGAAACAGGGTCTCTTAAACCAGCGTGGCTGGCTCCGAACCAGCGCGATCCTCCTGTCTCTGCCTCCCAAGTGCTGGGATTACAAGCGTGCGCCACCACGCCCGGCTGAGAGAATCTTAATTGCATGACAACATACCTTGTTGACTCTGGGCCAAGGACAGTGAGAAGCACTCTTTATAGTAAGGATAAGGGGAAGACCTTAATGGCTCCCCACATCCCAATAAATCCACTGGGTGATGGCTGGTACGGGTGGATCCCTGGGGATGCAGCCTTGGGGGTTACATATAGTTCCTGTTAGAAAATACAGGGATAAAGAAAACACAGCTTTACAGACTAGAACAGGCTTTTCATTGGAGTGAAGCCTGAGAAGAGGATTGACAGGGAGAAAGAGTCCACGAGAGTCAGGAGCCCCCTTCTTTACAGACCAGGGGCTTTTAGTGGGGTGTTAGGAGGGAAGGAGAGCAAGGCAGTTTTATATTTCTCCAATTGGGTGGTTTAACAGTGGGCCAGGACAGGCAAATTTATGGGGCTATGGGCAGCGGGATGGTTGGTATTTTCTTGTCTTCCTGAAATCTGTTTTTTCTCAACCTCCTCCAGTCAGGCCTCACAGTGAGGCCTCACAGTGCCCACAGTTCCTCCTCCCCCTATCTCTTTTTTTGCTTCCATCCTATATGGTGTGTGTGTGTGTGTGTGTGTGTGTGTGTGTGTGTGTGTGTGTTACTAGGGATGGAACCCAGGGGCATTGTACCTCTGAGCTATACCCCCAGCCCTATTTTTTATTCTGTATTTTGAAACAGGGTCTCACTGAGTTGCAAAGGGCCTCGCTAAGTAGCTGAGGCTGTCAGTGAACCACGATCCTCTGGCCTCCACCTCCCGAGTGCTGGGATTACAAGCGTGCGCCACCACGCCCGGCCGTCCTACATGATTTGAGGAGCACAGCCCACGTGCTCTCCCTCTCTTTGAGATCTGCAGTTCCTGGCCTCACATGGACTGAACCCTAAACCGTAAGAAAATAAATCTTTCCTCTAAGTTATGTGGTTAGATCTTTTAGATTATAGCTGTGAGAGTGCTGACTGGGATAGAGAATGGTACTAGATGTGGGCTTGCTGCTCTATCTAAGCCAGAATGTGTGGACTGTAACTCTTTGGAAAGGCCAGAACGTGGAAGGAAAAGCAGACAGGAGAGACTGTGCTCAGGAGACTTTGGGTGGCAAGGAGGACTTCATAGAGAAATGAAGTATCTGAGGCCTCATGTGTTAAACTTTGGCAAAAGAACTTATCTACAGTTTGCCCATGTCCTGAAGCTGTGTGAGACCAAATTTAAAGACCATTGGTTGAATAAACTGGTGGAGGAAATATCAGAACAGCAAAATATCCCAACTACATTGTGGAACTACATTCAGTGAACTCTACATTGAATTTTGGAAGTGTAAAGTAAAGCAGAGAGATTTTATAGATTTGCAGTTTGGCTGGAAAGGCTTCAAATTATGGCTGCAAGAATGCTGACTGGAGCCAGGCATGGTGGCACATGCCTGTAAGCCCAGTATTTGGGAGGCTGAGACAGGAGGATCACAGGTTCAAAGCCAGTCTTAGGAATTTATTTATTTATTTACTTATTTATTTATGTGGTACTGGGAATAGAACCCAGAGACTTTCTACCTCCAGACTATACTCTGAGACATATTTTTAAAAATATTTTATTTGGAAACAGTCTCACTAAGTTGCTGAGAGCCTCACTAAGTAACTGAGGCTGGCTTTGAACCTGCATGATCCTCCTGTCTCAGCCTCCTAAATCCCGAGATTACAAGCGTGCGCCACCATGCCTGGCTCAGCCTCAGGAATTTAGTGAGACCCTGTTTCCAAATAAGAAATAAAATCAGGTCAGAGGTATAACTTGGAGGTAGAATGCCTCCCAATGTTCAATGCCAAGTACCGAAAACAAAGAAACAAACAAACGAATGCTGACTGGTGTCAGTTCTTAAAGCTTTAGCTGTTTTAATCACTACAACTAAATCATTCTGATCATTACTCAGGTGAAGATGAAAGGAGTCCTTCTGCATGAGATAGAAGAAATCCTAGGTAGAGAGGAGACAAAAGGAAAGAAGATGATAACTTTAATCTGAAGGCTTTGTGTTAAAGTTCCTCAGACATTTACTCTTCAGACCAGTATTCCTCCTAGGCCCCTCACTCCCAAGCTTCTCCTCCAGGTCTGTCATTCCCAATTTTCTGGAAAATCTACAAATATTACAATTTAAAATTACTGGAAATTCAGTTACTTATGCAAATTGTCCTTAATCTTTGAGAATAGATTAAGCAAAAGGAGACATGATTTTTGTGTGTGTGTGTGTGTGTGTGTGTGTGTGTGTGTGTGTGTGGTACTGGGGATGGAACCCAGGGACATTCTACCTCCAAGCTACACCCTCAGCTCTACTTTTTATTCTTTATTTTGAAACAGGGTCTCACTGAATTGCAAAGGGCCTCACTAAGTAGCTGAGGCTGTCCACAAACCATGATCCTCCTGTCTCAGCTTCCCAAATGCTGGGATTACAAACGTGAGCCACCACACCTGGCAAAAGATACGATATTTTAACAAACCTTCAAGTTATGTTCCAGATGTTGTCTATTGATCAGATGATTGGAGACAACATCAAAGCTCCTGAGAACAGCTGGATCACCATATACCGGCTTGTGATCACCAGTCTGATGTCATTCCCATATATCTTCCCATTCCACTGCTCATAAAGTTTCCTTTAAAAGAAGAACCCAAGCCGGGCGTGGTGGCGCATGCTTGTCATTCCCACGCTTGAGAGGTGGAGGCAGGAGGATCGCACTGGTTCGGAGCCAGTCTTGCTGGCTTAAGAGACCCTGTTTCAAAAAAAAAAAAAAAAAAAAAAAAAAAAAAAAATATATATATATATATATATATATATATATATATATATATATATATATATATTAGTTCTGGGAGTGTAGCCTGGAGGTAGAAGGGCTTCCAGGAACCCCAGTACCACACACACAAAAACAAAACAAAACAAAAAACAAATAAAAGAAGAACCCAAGCATGGTGTGGTAGCACATACTTGTAATATCAGTACATGGGAGGCTGAGACAGAAGGATTGCAGGTTTGTGACCAACCTCAACTACTTATGCCCTTTGCAACTTAGTGAAACCCTGTTTTTTCTTTGTTTTTTTTTTTTTTTTTTTTTTTTTGGTGGTACTGGGGTTCCTGGAAGCCCTTCTACCTCCGAGCTACACTCCCATACCTATTTTTACATTTTTATTTGGAAACAGGGTCTCCTAAACCAGCACGCGCGGCTGGCTTCGAACCTGTGCGATCCTCCTGCCTCAGCCTCCCAAGCACGGGGATTACAAGCATGTGCCACCACGCCCGGCTTGAAAACCTGTTTCAAAATAAAGAATATAAAATAGGACTGGGGGTAGAATGCCCCTGGGTTCTATCCCCAGTACTGGGAAAAAAAAAAAAAAAAGAATATCCCAAGATTCCAAATATGCAGTTCCACTCTCAAGGTAGCCCATAGTCTCCCTTGAATATGTACTCTTTACTTTCCTAATACATTTTTGCTTGTGCATCTGTCTGATGTGTGTGTGTGCACACGTGCGTGCGTGCACATGTTTTACTAGGGTTTAAACTACTCAGTGGCATTCTGCCTTTGAGTTACACTAAGTTGTGGAGGACCTTGCTAAGTTGCTGAGGCTGGCTTAAAATCTGCAATACTCAGTGCCACGATGCATGGCTCTGACCTGTCTTAAAATTATTTTCTGTGATGTTTGTCAAAGATCCCACCATCCTGAGTTTAAGTTTCCCTCTCTAGGACCTCCTCAGATCTCTCTCTGTCTCTCTGTCTCTGTCTCTGTCTCTCTCTCTGTCTCTCTCTCTCTCACACACACACACACAGACACACACACACACACACACACACACACACACACACAGAGTAAGCTCTGTCTCTATGTACAACTCTGTATAGTGCTCTGAATTGCAAATTCTAGCTGCACTGGCCTTCCTGAATTCTTCTTCAACTTAAGGGGCACGTCTGACCTTGCTCGTGTTCTTCTTCCCTGTGCTGTGGTCTTGAATCCTGTGCAGTAATATGGGGGCAATGGTAGTTAGTGTTAAAGGGGGATAATCTCCCCAAGAAAGAAATATTATAGGGCAGTGGTCTCTCTTCCTTGGTCCTTGCTTCCCAAGAGAAAGATTTCAAATGTAAAGCATGAATAGGAGAATATAAGAGGCTTATTTAGGGTGGTGCATGCTTGTAATCCCAGTACTTGGGAGGCTGAAACAGGAGGATTGCAGGTTCACGGCCAGCCTCAGTTACTTAGGCCCTCCACACTTAGTGAGATCCTATTTTAAAACAAAGAATAAAAATAGGGTTGCAGTGTAGCTCAGAGGTAGAATCCCTGAGTTCAATTCCCAGTTCCACGAAAAATTTAAAAAGAGGCTTTTTTAAGGAAGCAGAAAATGACAGTGAGTTCTCCACATGGCAAGAATTATTCCATCTGTCAAACTCCCCGCTCATGTATGTGGGGAAGAAACTCTTTTTTTGTGCTCAATCCCAGTGTGTCTGCACTGGTTCCACCGTGTTCAAAACATTTCTGTGGGAGTCTAAGTGAAACCCTGGGTGGGGAGGAGGTGATGTCTAAAATGGCAATTGTGGCTGGATGGCTAATTTCCTTATATTTTCTCACGAGGGCTGGACAGATCCTCTGTACCATTGCTTTCCCTGCCCTGCTCATCTCTAATCTAACTACCTTACTCCTTCAAAAGCCTAAAATAATGTAGGGAAGGAGAATAGTCCATCTTCTGTGACTGCTCCCAGCTGGGGGGGCACAGACACTCCAGGACCTCCGACTCTTGCTCTGTCCCGTAGAACTGTTGGGACCAGACGTGTTCCAGGAGAGCAGTTTGGTCCACAGGTCCTCATGGTAGTTGGCACCACTCGTAACAGAAGTTGGTAGTTTGACCTTAATCTCATTTGAAATTTGATATCCTGGAGCTAGAAGGAAACAAATTTTGTTAGCAAGTTTAGGAGACCAGGGCCAAAGGAAAAGAGAAGTAATGAGACAAAAGAGGCCCGAGAAGGGCAAAGTCAGAGAAACTGACTCCTTAAGAAAAAATCAGCCCTGAGCCAGGCATGGTGGTGCATTCCTATAATCTTAGTACTTGGGAGGCTGAGAAAGGAGGATAGCAGGTTCGAGGACAGCCTGAACAACTTAGCAAGACTCTCAGCAACCTAATGAGACCCTGTTTCAAAACACTAAAAAAGTGTTGTGGGTGTAGCTCAGGGTCAGAATGCCCTCAGGTTCAATCCATAGTACCACCACCCCTCTAAAAACATCAGCCTCAGCCCTGGGTTCTCTTTTCCCTAACTTGTGATGCCTGATTGATTAGTTTAAGTCAGAATTAAAGCAACCTTTGGCAGGTGAAATGACCTAGTTCTTGAGGAAGGCAGGAAAAACCAGAAACTTATGGGAAGTTTGATTTTCTGTGTCCATTTTGAAATAGAACCTTAAATCTTCTATGGGCCTATGTTCCACACAGGTTTGGTTTGATCCTGGAGTTTAAGATTTTCTTCTGGTGGGCAGGGTTTAACTCACGTATGATAAATCCAGCTAGAGATCCCAAGGACCTCCACTGCTGTGGGAGTAGAGAAAGCAGTAAAGGGAGCCTCTCCAAGAGGGAATTAGCTGGGAGCCTGTAGATCCCAAGTCTTATTGAGGTCTAAGCCACCAGGTTTTTAGAGGGGTTTATAGAGGGGACTGTCTGTTTAATCTTTTACTCTTTGTCCACAGGTTCACATTGCCTATTGGGATTGACAAAGAAAACTCACTTATTTGCGTAGGCCAGGTTTTCTGTATCAAGCATCAGGTCAGTGTATAAAAATGGCTTGCCATAGCCGGGCGTGGTGGCGCACGCTTGTAATCCCCGCGCTTGGGAGGTGGAGACAGGAGGATCACGTAGGTTTGAAGCCAGCCACGCTGGCTTAAGAGACCCTGTTTCCAAATAAAAATATAAAAATAGGTCTGGGAGTGTAGCCTGGAGGTAGAAGGGCTTCAGGAACCCCAGTACCACACACACACACACACACACACACACACACACACACACACACACACACACAAATGGCTTGCCATATAATATTTTGAAAGAGTGGAGTTGGAGACAAACGTCTAGAGCAACTCAGAGTCTGAGCTGGAGAGGTATGGGAGGAAATCTAGCCAGGGCAGTGAATTTTCTTGACACAGATTGCCTAAGGTACATCTTAAAGCTATTTAATTCCCAGGTTTTTGCCACATGCTGGGGTGACTTGACATGTAAATGTAGGTTGTTTATTATTCTGGAAGAACCTAGGCAATCCAAATCAGGAATAATTTCCTTGAAAAGGGCCTGTGGTACCTCCTATATTCACTCTGTCCTGCTGGGAAAGGCTTTTACCCAGCTTGTGGAGGTATCAATAAAAATCAAACTTCTGAGAAAGGATAAATGTGTAATGTTTAATGGTTAGTCTTCCTTGAATAAAAGCTCTTATGCTGCATGGGCTGAATGAGAAGAGAAGGCCTGGTACCCTAGAGGTTGTTTTTTGGGCACAAAGATAACAAATGTATTCAACTCTAATTTTTTTTTATTATATTTTTATACTGGGGATTGAACTCAGGGCATTCTATCCCCAGCCTTTTTGTATTTTTATTTTGAAACAGGGTCTCACTAAATTGTGGAAGACCTCACTAAGTTGCTGGGGATGGTCGCAAACCTGTGATCCTCCTGTCTCAGCCTCTCAAGTACTGAGATTATAAGTATATGCCGCCATGCCCAGCTCAACTCAATTCCATACCTATGAACAGACTTTCATCCATGGCTATAGCAAGAAGACAAAATGAGCTTCCAGCCATTGAAATATATCTCTTCCCAAGAGAAGACTAGGGCATTTAGACCCAAAGTTCTCCCACAAACAACACCAAGGAAGTATGCGTTGTCATTTTGTTGGTCTTCCATTCACCTCCATCACCTGTACGGAAGGACGAAGAACAGGAAGTTAGCACAGAGAGGACAGGTCCTATTTAAAGGAAATTTGGGTCCTAGTTGCCACGTCCAAGTTTTCCCTGGGTTCCATCCGTTTGACGGTGATCTCTGGTGCGGAAGCAAGTGGAGCAAGGTGCACTTAGTTCAGACCCAGCATCAGAGGTTAGTCCGATCTATGGTCCCTCTGGTCCTCGGGGCAGTCTCCTCCAGCACTCTGAGGACAGCGTGCTCAGGCACCCTTGTCTCTTCCAGACATTTGCTTTACCATGGGCTTCCCCGTGGCTGACAGCTTCCTTGGCGCTGGATCTCCCTAGGGTGGGGGCTACCTGGACTTGGCTGTTGGACTTGTAAGGCAGCCAGCCCTGGGCCTGCTTTTCCTTCATATCCTCTGTATCCTGGTTTTGTTTAGAACTAATGCCATTTAATGGGAGTTAAGTCTCAGACTTTTTTTTTTTTTATTACTGGTGCACTATAGTCTCACATTATAATGTGGATCATGTTGACAATGGCATATATTCACACAGTACTTGGTGCCCTTCCCCCATCCCCATGTCCCCACTCCCAATACTGAGTGTCCGGGTTAGCAATGTTAGATTCACATCACATAGTCACATGTAGCTTTTCCATTAATAAACCTCAGCCTCCTTCCTCTTCTACCCTTCCTTCCTGGCATCACTGAGGTTTCCCTTCCATTGTCTGGATTCCCACTGGGATCCTTAATACTCCCTAGCTTGAGCATATTAGAGAAAACATACGTCCCTTCTCTTTCTGTGCTTGGCTCAGGCTTAAAAAAGGTCTTTTGAGCTGGGCGTGGTGGCGCACGCTTGTAATCCCCGCGCTTGGGAGGCAGAGACAGGAGGATCACACAGGTTCGAAGCCAGCCGCACGTGCTGGCTTAGGAGACCCTATTTCCAAATAAAAATGTAAAAATAGGTCTAGGAGTGTAGCCCGGAGGTAGAAGGGCTTCCAGGAACTCCAGTACCACAAAAAAAAAAGGTCCTTTGAGACCTCTCCAAAGGCTGTCGAGACAGAGACAGAAACAGTGTGTGTGTGTATGTGTGTGTGTGTGTGTGTGTGTGTGTGTGTGTGTATGTGTGTTACTAGAGATTGAGGGATTGAACCCCAGGAGCATTCTACCTCTGAGATATGGAAAGGTCAGATTGCTGGAGAAGAGACTGCCCCAAGTTGCTGAGACTGGTCTCCGACCAGTGATTCTCTGTCTCTGCCTCCCAAATCCTGAGATTATAGGTGTGGATCACCATGTCCAGCTTGGCTGTGGAATTTTCATTAAAGCCTCAATCTATGGTAGCCAGTTTGTTATAATTCATAGGCTTTACCTTGGTCTGTGTTGCAACTCTCAATAGATAAAATATCAGGTGATATATTGCCTAAATTCCTTCCTAAATTATTATAATCCCAATGGGGATCAGGAGGAAATACAGTAGTCAAATTTTAAAAATGCTTCAATATACCACTCAGGGTCATCTGAGAATTTTTCCAGATTCTATTTTACCTAAGATTCTTTTACTCTAATAGTTTGGCCCCTTGGGCCTGTACCTCCTATAGAGGGTATATCTGAAAAGAAGAAGGGATCTCAGCGTATAGTATGAGAAGATGCACTATATTCATCTGGGGTTTAGTTTTCTCCCCTACCCTGAAGACCAAAATGGAAAATGGTAATTTCCTTCCTTCCTTCCTTCCTTCCTTCCTTCCTTCCTTCCTTTCTTTCTCTCTCTCTTTCTTTCTTTCCATCTTCTTTCTTTCTTTTGTCTTTTTTTTTTGCAGTACTGGGGATGAAACCCAGGGACATTCTACCTTCAAACTACATCTTAGCCCCATTTTTTATTCTTTATTTTGAAACAGAGACTCATTTACTTGCAGAGGGCCTCACTAAGTAGCTGAGGCTGGCCACAAACATGTGATCCTCCTGTCTCAGCCTCCCAAATACTGGGATTAACAGCTGCTTCACCATGCCTGGCAAGGCTATCTCTTAGGATCATAAAGGCCTGGACACATATGGAACCAATGTGCATTTTTTCTGATCATGCCAGAAAAGATATAGCTAGAGTATGGTGTTAAAATCAAGGCTTCAAGCTGGGCCTGGTGGCACACGCTTGTAATCCCAGTACTTGGGAGGGGGAGACAGGAGAATCGTAGGCCTGTGGCCTGCCTCAGCTACTTACTGAGGCCCTCTGCAACTTAGTGAGACCCTGTTTTAAAATAAAGAAAAAATGGGCCAGGCGTGGTGGCGCACGCTTGTAATCCCTGTGCTTGGGAGGCAGAGACAGGAGGATCATGCAGGTTCGAAGCCAGACGCACTGGCTTAAAAGAGACCCTGTTTCCTAATAAATATATAAAAAATAGGGCTGGGAGTATAGCCTGGAGGTAGAAGGGTTTCCAGGAACCCCATTACCATCAAAAAATAAATAAATAAAAAATGAAAAAAGAATAAAAAATAAGGCTGATGGTGTAGCTCAGAGGTAGAATGCCCGAGTTTAATCCCCAGTACTACAAAAATAAATAAATAAATAAATAAATAAATAAATAAATAAATAAGCAAGCCAGCCTTGGTAATTTAGCAAGGCTCTCAGCAACCCTAGTGGGACTCTGTTTCAAAATGAGAAATAAAACCGGGCATGGTGGTGCACGCTTGTAATCGCCGTGCTTGGGAGGTGGAGACAGGAGGAGCACGCAGATTCAAAGCCAGCGCACTGGCTTAAGAGACCCTGTTTCCAAAAATAAAAATATATTTAAAAAAATAGGTCTGGGAGTGTAGCCTGGAGGTAGAAGGGCTTCTAGGAACCTTAGTACCACCAAAAAAATAAATAAATAAAATAAAATTGGACTGGGGGTGTAGCTTGGAGGTAGAATGCCTCCGTGTTCAATCCCTAGTACCAATAAATAAATAAATAAATAAATAAATAAATAAATAAGTAAATGGCTTCCATTTAAGAACCATGCTTCTTGATCATTTAATTGGTGTAGGGGACAACTAGCATTACAAAAGAACATGAGTCAGCCGGGCGTGGTGGTGCACGCTTGTAATCCCAGCATTCAGGAGGCTGAGACCAGAGGATTGTGGTTCGATGACAGCCTCAGCTGCTTAGTGAGGCTCTCTGCAACTTAGTGAGACCTGGTTTCAAAATAAGAAATAAAAAAAAAATAGGGCAGGGGTGTAGCTCGGAGGTCAAATGCCCCTGGGTTCCATCCCCAGAGCCGCAAAAAAAAAAAAAAAAAGAACATGAGTCACTTTCACTTTAAAGTTCTGGAGTCAGAGAAGGTCCAAGATGGTGTTGGCCACAGCCGCCGAAAAGGACATGCATTCCTCGGAGAAGCCCTGGACACCAGATTTTGGTTTAATATCTGATTGGGACAACTTAAGGAAACATTTCTAGCTGTGACTACGTATCTAGAACACAGGAGAGAGAGTGGATAATGGTGGAACTAGAAGCAAGATGACAAGGAGGCGTGCCACACAAGAAAAGTGATTTTTGGAAGAACATTCCAGAAGGGATTAGAGAAAAGACCGCTTCAGCCGCACATGCTGGGTACTCTTAGCAACGTACCTTGTAAGAAAAATGATCCGGGCATGGTGGAGGGAGCCCAGCAGTGCCGGGCGGGAAGCGGAGCCGCATGTCCCGGGGAGCTCAGTGCGCCTGGCCGCCGCGCTCCTCTATGCTGCTCTGGGGGCCGGGATGTGCTCAGAACAGCAGATCCTGCTCTATGCGATGAGGCTGTGGCCTCTGCTCTTAGAGGGGAGATAAAATTCATTGCTGCTGAGTGCTCGATCCCACAACCTCTTCAAAACACACATACTGACTTCTCTTATTAAAAAAATATATATATATTGTAGAGGGGTTAAGATGGCGGCAGTGGCAGCCAGGATTCAGGAGATGCAGACAAATCCTATCCAACTCACCTGGAACTTTTGGAAAAAAATCCCTGCAAAGGGGGACTGCTCCTGCCGCACAGGCTTAAGAATTCTGGACATCATGTCATGTAAGGAAGGAGCTCAGTGGAGAACCAGGAGGAAGGCGGGGGCAGTGGCGGCGGTGGTGGTGTCAGAAGCAGAGGCTAGTATTTGGGAGAGGCAGAGATCTGATCCAACCCACCCTGATCTTCTGAAGAAATTGCCCCAAAGGTAGAATGCTACCACCACACATGCTCAGGAATACTGGACACCATGCAGTATAGGAAAAGTGTTTGGGAGAGAATTGAGATGGTGGATGCAGCGGCAATGGCAGCGGCCAGTATTCAAGAGGGGCAGAGATCGAATTCGATCCACCTTGATCTTTTGAAGAAATTGCCCCAAAGGTAGAATGCTATCACCGCGCACACTCGGGAATTTGGGACAACACGCTGTGTGAATAAGGTGCTCGGAAGAGAACCGAGATGGCAGCGGCAGCAGTGGTCAGTATTTGGTAGAGGCAGATTCAATCCAATCCACCTCATAATTTTAAAGAAATATCCTCAACAGTATACTGCTACTGCTGCACATGCTCGGGAATTCTGGAAAACGAACTGTGTGGGAAAAGTGTTCAGGAGAGAACCAAGATAGCAGTGGAGGCAGCGGTGGTGGTGGTGACCAGAATTTGGAGGGGCAGACAGATCCAGTCCAGTCCACCTTGAACTTTTGAGGAAATATGCCCAAAAGTAGACTGCTCCTGCCACACATGCTCGGGAGTTCTAGACAATATGCTAAGTGGCAAAGGGTTTGGGGGGTTTCAGAGGGAGCCTCGCATAGCCAGGATGGGCCGCCATGCTTCGTGTTCTGGGAGTCATCAGCTCTCATGGGCACTGTGCTCCTCTGCGCAGAGCGGGAGGCCAGGGTGCATGTGGAGCAGCAGAGCCTGCTCTCCGAAGTGAAGCTATGGACCTCTGCCTTTGGAGGGAAGACAAAATTCATTGCCACTAGGTATTTGGGGTCCCAGCTTTAGCAAAAGACATGTACTGCTTTCTCATATTAAAAAAAAAAATCGAAGAATGCTGGGCGTGGTGGTGCAGGCTTGTAATCCCCATGTTTGGGAGGCGGAGACAGGAGGATCACGCAGGTTCAAGGCCAGCCTCGCTGGCTTGAGAGACCCTGTTTCTAAATAAAAATACTAAATAAATAAATAAATAAATAAATAAATAAATAAATATAGGTCTCCGGGAGTGTAGCCCAGAGGTAGAAGGTTTTCCAGGAACCCCAGTACCACCAAAAAAAAAAAAAAAAAAAAAAGGAAGAAAAAAGGGAACATCTGTAGATGACCTGCTCATAGTGACAGAGACCAGAGCCCAATACATAGCCTCCGAGGCTGGGATTGGAGCCTGCCATGAGGCAAGGCTGGTGCTGGAGCCAGTGAGGTTGGGATCAGAGTCTGCCGGGTGGCTAGGCCAGTGCCGGGGTCTTCAAGAGTGGGATCAGAACTTGCAATGTGGCATACACAGAGAAATATCACAGAAAATAATAAAACAGATGCTTTCCCTAATATGCAAAAACTAGGAAGAAATGGGTAATAGGAGGAAATCTAGTGGAAGAAAGGACCCTATGGAGGAGCAATTAAGGTGATCAATAGAGAGGATGGGATGGGGGAAGATGGAATCTTTTTAAAACACATGATAGGCCGGGTGTGGTGGCTCACACTTGTAATCTCCGCGCTTGGGAGGCGGAGACAGGAGGATCGCGCAGGTTCTTAGCCAGGCTCGCTGGCTTAGGAGACCCTGTTTCCAAATAAAAATATAAAAAAATAGGTCTGGGAGTGTAGCACGGAGGTAGAAGGGTTTCCAGGAACCCCAGTACAACCAAAAACAAACAAACAAACACACACATTATGTACGTAAACAAATATATCAAAGTCAATCACTAAATCAAGCATGGGATTGAGGGAAGTGGAGGGAGTGGGATGGGGATTGGATAA
Source organism: Muscardinus avellanarius (assembly GCF_963383645.1). Taxonomy (NCBI): domain Eukaryota; kingdom Metazoa; phylum Chordata; class Mammalia; order Rodentia; family Gliridae; genus Muscardinus; species Muscardinus avellanarius. The sequence continues at coordinate 27,657,745 of NC_137795.1, read as the reverse complement.
AGGCTAATTGGATGATGTGTACTTGGATATCCTCACAAGTCTTGTATTCCATTGTGATGTTTGACTACAATGCACCAATAAAAATATATTTTTTAAAAAAGGTTCTGGAGTCAAACTGCTTCCAATTCCCTAGAATATATCCCAGAGGAGAATCTCGAGGCACTGCCATCCAATTTCTCCTTCAACTGAGAAGATGTGATGGCTCGAGAGAGCGGGCATCCCTGCCTGCTCTCAGCCTAACCCTCTTCCCAGGTAATAAAGGTATCCTTTTTTTAAATTTTTAAATTTTTTATTTATTTTTGTGTGTGTGGTAGTGGGGGTGGAACCCAGAGGCTTTCTACCTCCGGGCTATACTCCCAGACCTATTTTTGGAAACAGGATCTCACTAAATTACTGAGAGCCTCACTAAGTAGCTGAGGCTGGCTTCGAACCTGTGTGACCCTCCTGTCTCAGCCTCCCAAGGGCAGGGATTACAAGCGTGCGCCACCACGCCTGGCTAATAAAGGTATCCTTTTGATGCCCAGTAACTGAGGGTGTAGTATATCAGCTGGATTTGCCACATCCTGAAAGCCCTGTCTGGTCTTCTCAAGTTCCTATCCTGTGCTGTGGGAGGAAACCTACATTTGTCAAATCTTTTAATTTTCCCAAGAAGCATTTCTCTTATTAGCATTTGCCTAATTCACTTTTAAAGTTATTTATAGATTACTTCTGAAAACCAAGATACTAGATGAACAATGTTAGCATCTTAAGCTATTTTTCCTATCAAAGAAAAGCCCCCAAAGCAATGGACATTGTAGTACAAACTATTTTAGAGATACTAACATAATCTTGATTGGTTAGCCACCTAAGAAAAGAAAATGCATGTGTTGGTAATTTTTTTTTTTTTTTTGTGGTACCGAGGATTGAACTCAGGGTCATTCTACCTCTGAGCTATACCCCCAGTTCAATTTTGTATAATTTTTTTGCATCTTATTTATTTATTTATTTATTTGGTGGTACTGGGGGTGGAACCCAGGGGCTTTTCTACCTTGAGGCTATACTCCCAGACCTATTTTATATTTTGTTTGGAAACAGGGTCTAAGTTGCTGAGGCTGGCTTTGAACCTGTGCAATCCTCCTGTCTCAGCCTCCCAAGCACTGGTTTTACAAGTGTGTGCCATTATGCCCGGCAATTTTGTATAATTTTTGAAACAGGGTCTCACTAAATTGTGGAGGGCAACTTTTAACCCCAGGTGGAACAGAGAGGTAATGCTCAAATAGCTGTTCAGTAAAGACAGCAGGTGAGGAAAAAACCCCGAAAGAGAGCCAAAAAGGCTCTAGTTAGACAAAACAAAAACAAATTAGAACAAAAATATACGTTTAAGCCAGGTAAATTCATCAGGAAAAAAACCATAAACAAAATATGCGCTTGCATGGTGGCACTTGTCTTTAATTGCAGTACTTGGAAGGCTGAGATTGGAGGATTGCAGGTTTGAGACCAGCATAGCAAGACTCTCAGTAACCTGATGAGACCCTGTTTTTTTTGTTTTTTAGTGGTGCTAAAGACAGAACCTAGGGCCATTCTACCTTCAATCTACACCCCCAGCCCTATTTTTATTCTTTATTTTGGAACAGGGTCTCACTGAGTTGCAAAGAGCCTCACTAAGTAGCTGAGGCTTTCTTCGAACCCGCGCAATCCTCCTGTCACAGCCTCCCAAATGCTGGGATTATAAGCATGTGCCACCACACCGGCTTGAGACCCTGTTTTATTTTTTATTTTTATTTTTGTGGTACTGGGGTTCCTGGAAACCTTTCTACCTCCAGGCTACACTCCCAGACCTATTTTATATTTTTTTTTATTGTTTGGAAACAGGGTCTCTTAAGCCAGTGCGGCTGGCTTCGAACCTGCGTAATCCTCCTGTCTCCACCTCCCAAGCGCGGGGATTACAAGCGTGCGCCACCACACCCGGTAATTGAGACCCTGTTTTAAAACAAAAAATAGAAAGGGCTGGAGGTTTATTTTGGTGGTGGAATGCCCCTGGGCGCAATCCCTAGTACCACAAAACAAAAACAAAAACAAAACAAAACAAAAAAAACCCAAAATCATGAATTAAAATAGACAAAAGAAATTTTTGCCAAAAAATGAAATGGTTATAGTCAATTTAGTAAAAAGAAACACAGATCAGAGTTAGACTAAATATCCCAAGAGTGTTAGAGCCCACAAAATCAAGAATGGTCCAGCACATAAAGGAGACTTCTGGGCATACTTTACCTACATTTGTACATGACAGGTGCCCACCCAAGCAGACTTTCTTGTCACCTCCCTTTCTTTTCATTCTCTCTCTTTCTTTTTTTCTTTGTGGTGCTAGGAATTGAGCACTGGGGTATTTCTACCTCTGAGCTACGCCCCCAGTACTATTGTTTGTTTGTTTGTTTGTTTATTTGTTATTTTGCAGGTCTGGTGATAGAACCCAGAGGCATTTGACCTCCAAGCTACAGTTCCTGCTCAATTTTTTGTTCTTTATTTTGAAACAGGGTCTCACTGAGTTGCAGAGGGCCTCACTACGCCGAGGCTGTCCACAAAACGCAGTCCTCCTGTCTCAGCCTCCCAAATGGTGGGATTACAAACATGCACCATGCCTGGCCTTATTTATTTATTTACTTACTTACTTATTTATTTATTTATTTATTTATCTATCCGTTGTGGAATTGAGGATTGGACCCAGAGGCATTCTACTTCCAAGCTACACCCCCGACCCATTTTATTTTTTATTTTTTATTTGGAAACAGTTTTGCTAGGTTGATGAGAATCTCACTACTTCTGAGGCTCCTATTTTAGTTTTTATTTTTATTTTAATTTATAATTTTTTTATTGGTGTATTGTATTCATACATCATAATGGGGTAAAAAACTTGTGTGTAGACATACATGCACACATCACCCAGTTAGTCCCTATCCAATTCCCCACCCCATTCCCTCTTTCCCATGCTTGGCATAGTGGTTGACTTTGATATTTTTAAGTACATTGTGTGTTTTAGAGTTTCCTTCTTCTCCCCTCCCATCCCCTCAGTTAAGTTGTCTTATTTGCTCCTCTATAGGATTTCCTTTTTCATCTAGAGTTCCTCCTATGACCCATTTCTCCTTAGCTTTCGTGTATTAGGGAAAGAATCCAATTTCTTATTTTTTGTTACTGACTGACTAATCTCCCTTAGCATAATGTCCTTCAGTTCCATCTATTTCCCTGTAAATGATGTAATTGTGTGTGTGTTTTATGGCTGAGTAAAATTCCATTGTATACATATCCATTTATTTATTTATTTATTTATTTATTTATTTATTTATTTTTGCAGGTCTAGGGATGGAGCCTAAGGGCTTTCAACCTCTGAGCCACACCCCTACCCTATTTTTTATTTTTTATTTTGAAACAGGGTCTCACTAAGTTGCAGAGGGCCTCACTAAATAGCTGAGGCTGTCCGGGAACCACGATCCGGTCTCAGCCTCACATTCCCGGCTTAGTTTTTATTTTGAAACAGGGTCTTACTAACTTGATGTGAGCCCCACTGAGTTGCTGAGGCAGGCTTCCAACCTGTGCTCCTCCTGTCTTAGCCTCGCAAGTACTGGAATTATAGGAGTGTGCTACTATGATGCCTTCTGTGTGTGTGTGTGTGTGTGTGTGTGTGTGTGTGTGTGTGTGCGTGTGTGTTTTACTGGGATTGAGCCCAGTAGCATTCTACTTCTGAGCTATACCCTCAGGCCCTTTTAAATTTTAATATAGGGTTTCACCAGCAGGCTAAAAGTCTCACTAAGTTGCCGAGGCTGGTCTTGAACCTGTGATCTTCCTGTCTCATACTCTCAAGTACTAGGATTACAGGCATGCACCACCAGGTCTGGCTACCCTCCTTCTGTTAGAAGGGGGTTAAGTTGCAAAGCCCTAGGAATCTAGGATTGGCTTCCAGAGTGCAAGGGAGCAAACAGGAGAATAAGTCCTTAGAAAACCTTGTCCAAGGGGGAGAGAGACCAGCAGGGAGGTAGAGAGCTGTTGAAAGCGCTACAGTTGATCCTGTTTGCTGGGTTTTAGCCTTGCTGCTCCTGAGCATTTACCCACCCCCTGGAAGTGCGCCCTGAGACCCCGAGTCTGAGCCCCTCCCTTGTAGGCCTGTCTGGAGGCAACACAGGGCCTGGGGTGGGAGAACTCACAGTGTGCACGGCCGTCATACCTCCCGGAGCTGGCACATTGAACAAAAGTGTCTGTATCCACCAGCTGCTTAGTTTACTGGCAATGGGTGGTCGCTGTTGGGCTACGACGCCTTGCCTATGGCCAGGTTGGTTTATTTGTTTGTTTGTTTGTTTGTTTTGTTTTTGTGGCCCTGGGGATTAAACTCAGGGACATTCTACCTCTGAGCTATACCCCCAGCCCTATTTTATTCTTTATTTTGAAACAGGGTCTCACTAAGTTGCAGAGGGCCTAAGGAGATGAGGCTGGCTGCGAACCTGTGGTTCTCCTGTCTCAGCCTCTCAAGTACTAGGATGGCTGGGTGTTTGGGCGTGCATCGTGGCGGCATAGAGTGAGCCAGAATGGTGACATAAGAGTGTCAGGATGTGCATCCAAGTGAACCACGCATGCGCAACGGCATGCAGTGCCATGATGGTGCATTTATGTGAACCAAGCATGCGATGGCATGGCGCGCCAATTGGCAGGTGGAGGATGTTTTCATTTTCTACAACTGTTTTTTTTTTTTTTTTTGGTGGTGGTGGTCTGGGGTTCCTGGAAGCCCTTCTACCTCTGGGATACACTCCCACGGGCTACACTCCCAGACCTATTTTTTAACTTTTTATTTGGAAACAGGGTCTCTTAAGCCAGCGTGGCTGGCTCCGAACCAGCGCGATCCTCCTGTCTCTGCCTCCCAAGCGCGGGGATTACAAGTGTGCGCCACCACGCCCGGCCTACAATTGTTTTTAAAAACAATCACAAAATTGGTGGGGTAAAACAACGCTTATTCTCTTAGGGTTCTGGAGTTTAGAAACCTGAAATCAGCGACACAGGCTGAAGTCAAGGTGTGGGCGGCTGAGCTTCCTCTGCAGGCTGTGGGTAAGAACACATTTCCTCGCCCTTCCTGGCTTCCTGAGTTTTATTCCTTGCATTCTTTGGCTCACGGTCCCTCTTTCCATATCTAGAGCCAACAGTGTAGCATTTTTCTTCAATCATCACTGCTTTTTTTTTTTTTTTTTAGTTTAAATGCACTTTTCTTTTAGACAACCTACATGACATTTTTTTCTTTAAAAGAAAAAATGCCTCCATTCCAAATAAACCACAGTCAAAAGAAGAGCTCAAGATGACGAGTCCCATTTGTGTTGTGTGGATGATATGCAACAGCCAGTTCTGATGACAGGGAACAGATCCAAAGTAACTGCCAGATTCGTTAACATTTTTCCATTTCTAAACCATCCTTAAAGAAAATCATAAATGGAGTCAAGCTATCCTCACGGTAGTCCGGGAGAGCAACCGTGCCGTCTGGGTTCATGTTTTCGCCAATAGAAACTGGTAGTTTTTGAAATAAGCAAGGGTGTGCTGGGTTCGTCTGCAGCCCCAGTTTAAAAGGTTTTACTCCCGCCGGGCGTGGTGGCGCACGCTTGTAATCCCCGCGCTTGGGAGGCAGAGACAGGAGGATCGCGCAGGTTCGAAGCCAGCCGCGCGCGCTGGCTTAGGAGACCCTGTTTCCAAATGAAAATGTAAAAATAGGTCTGGGAGTGTAGCCCGGAGGTAGAAAGGCTTCCAGGGACCCTAGTACCACCAAAAAAAAAAAAAAAAAAAAAAAAGGTTTTACTCTTTCTGCTCCCTGTCCTTCAGGTTTACTTTTGATTGACTCCATGTGATCTTTGATGTCCTTCTTACAGGCTTCCTTTGTGAAGCGGTTTCCTGCAAGTGACGGTTCATGACAGTGTCCACCCCGTGACCACTGTTCTCTCGGTCCCTTCGCCCTCAGGGCCTTCAGCGGAGGCATTTCCACCAGTGAGCGAGTCATCAGTGGTACCCTGTCCTACTGACCATCTTGCCTTCCACCTCCAGGCACAGCCAGTCTGCGACCTCCAGGATCTTGTAGAAGCCGGAAAACATCTCATCGTGGCTGCTGAGGTCCGGGTAGATGATCGTGATGGCTGCTCAAGGGAGCTGGCGGCGGCACTAGCTCAGCTGGAGCTTGGAGGAGCTCGGAGCCAGCGCCGCGCGGCTGGGGTAGGGGGAGCGGGCGGGAAAGGCGCTATCTTGTTCTGTGGCACAATTGTTCTCTGCCTTACAAAGGTAAAAACATTTGTAATTACATTTAGTGTCCACTAGATAATCCAAGACAATCTCCCCATCTCAGGATTCTTAGTTTAATCTTTGGTCTCTTTTGCTCTGTGAGGTAAATGTCACAGGTTCCAGGGTTTTGGACTTGACTATTTTGGGGGTCATTATGCAACTTTCCACAAGGGATAAATACAGTTTCTACTTCTCCATCATGACCCGAAAGTAGTCCTTTTTTCAAATATGACTGGCTTTTTTTTTTTTTTTTTGGTGAAGATTTAAAGAAGTTTATTAGAAAGATAGAAATACAGAGGATAGGTACAGCTCCATACCAGACTGGCATGGAGGGGTGACTCGAATGAATACACCTTATGACTGGCTTTTTAAAAATGTGAAGATGGGAGCTTAGCATGCAGAAGGCCCTGGGTTCAACTCCCAGCACTCAAAAAAAGGGTACTTTTTCTCATACTTTAGGAATTTTTTTTTCTTTTCTTTTTGTGGGTCTGAAGATGGAATCCAGGGGCATTCAACCTCCAAGCCACACCCCCTGCCCTATTTTTTTTTTTTTTTTTTGGTGGTACTGGGAGTGGAAACCAGAGGCTTTCTACCTCCGAGCTATACTCCCAGACCTATTTTATACTTTATTTGGAAACGGGGTCTCACAGAGTTGCCAAGAGCCTCACTAAGTAGCTGAGGCTGGCTTCCAACGTGCGTGATCCTCCTGTCTCAGCCTCCCAAGCACGGGGATTACAAGCCTGCGCCACCACGCCCGGCCCCTACCCTATTTTTTATTCATTTTGAAACCGGGTCTCACTGAGTCGCGGAGGGCCTCACTAAGTAGCTGAGGCTGTCCGCGAACTGCGATCCTCCAGTCTCAGCTTCCTTCCCGAATGCTGGGATTACAAGCGTGCGCCACACCCAGTCATGGAAAAAAAAATTTTTTTTTTGGTGGTACTGGGGTTCCTGAAAACCCTTCTACCTCCGGTCTACACTCCCAGGCCTATTTTTATACTTTTTTATTTGGAAACTGGGTCTCTTAAGCCAGCACAGCTGGCTTTGAACCTGTGCGATCCTCCTGTCTCTGTCTCCCAAGTGTGGGGATTACAAGGGTGCGCCACCACGCCCGGCCGGCCATGGAATTTAAAAGAAATAATAATAAATGTACTTATTTCATGTCTCTAATAATCCTATTATGTAAAGTTCTTTTGGTCTAATCTTATAGTTTGTTGCAAATATTGGCATTCACTTACCATAGACGCTTTCTTGTTTTAAATTGTGATCTTATGTTCAAATTTGCTTTTATAGTGAAAATCCTTCCAGGCCTAAAATTAAAATTGGGTTTTGACAAGGATTTTGTATTTGCTTTCTTGGAGTGTTGCTATCAGTCCAGGACTAATTTTTATCTTCTTACCTTGGTTGTTCAATACCAGACAATTACCATGAATTTAAGCCCCAAGCCCATGTGAGGGCAGGGCCATGTATAAAAGTAAAGGTAAAGCTGGGCGTGGAGGCACACACTTGTAATCCCAGCATTCAGGAGGCTGAGAACGGAGGATTGCGGTTTGCGGACAGCCTCAGCTACTTAGTGAGGCCCTCTGAAAATCAGTGAGACCTGGTTTCAAAATAAAGAATAAAAACAGGGCAGGGGGTGTAGCTCAGAGGTTGAATGTATATCCATTGTCTTTGGATATACAATATTTTTTATTTTTTTAGGGAGTTTGTATATTCTTCTGTTGCCTGTGCCATTGAAATAATATCCAAGAAATCACTGCCAATTTCAATGTTGTGAGGTCTTATGACCCAGATTTTCTTCTAAAAGTTTATAGTCTTAAGATTTATATTTAGGCCTTTTATCTATTTTGAGTTAATACTTGTATGTGGGATTAGGTAAGGGTCCAATTTTATTCTTTTCCATGTAATTATTATTTTTCAACAATATTTAGTTAAAAGATTATTATTTCCACCACCAAATGTTCGTGGAAACCTTGTCAAAAATAACTTGACAATATAGGGAAGAATTTAGCTCTAGGCTTGTATTTAACTCCAATGGTTTATATATCTGCCTTTAGAACAGTACTACACTGTTTCAATTATTGTAGCTTTATATGGTTTGAAATCAGAAAATATATATCTTCTAGCTTTGTTCTTTTTCAAGATCGTTTTGGGTATCTAGAATCCATATTCCATATTAGGATAGATTTTTTTCTGAAAAATAAATATATAAATATATGATAGTTTCACCTAAAAAAACAGAAAAAAAATATCCTCTGGTAAGAAAGAAAGCAAAAAGAAATATTGAAATGTTATCTTTAAGTCATCAAAAGCTTGGTATCAGACAAATGAAACTGTTATGTGAGATTATCATTTTTAATTTTGGATAAATTGCTATAATACTAGATGTCAACCACTAAGCCAAGCATGGGAAGGAGGGATGGGGAGAGAATGGGGTGGGGATCGGGTGGGGGCTGACTGGGTGATGTGTGCATGTATGTCTACAAAAGTTTGTATCCCACTATGATGTATGAATACAGTGCACCAATAAAATAAAATTAAAAAAAAACCAGCACTAGAGAAAATACTCAAGGATATTAACTGCAAAGGGGAAATGGGTAATACGCGCCAGAACCAAAGAAACAAGAATTACCATCCAGCAGACAACTAAGCAAAGAAGAATAAACAGTATCTCAAAAAAAAAATAAGATCTTAACATGTTGGGAATTAAAAATTATCTCTCTATAATCACACTGAATGTAAACGGCCTCAACTCCCGCAATAAAAAGACATAAATTGGCAAAATGGATTAAAAGCCAGAATCCATCCATCTGCTGCTTACAAGAAACACACCTTACAAGTAAAGGTAGGAATAAACTCAAGGTAAAAGGTTGGAGCAAGGTAATCCATGCTAATGGTACCCGAAGACAAGCAGTAGTAGCAGCTATGATATCAGACAAGTTAGACTTCAAACCCAAACTTATTAGAAGAGACAAAGAAGGTCACATTTTACTGGTAAAAGGAATAATCCAGCAAGAGGAAATAACAATAATCAACATGTATGCCCCAAACATAGGGGCAGCTATTTTCATAAATCAAACTCTCTGTGACATGAAGTCACACATAAATCCCAACACAATAATACTGGGAGACTTCAACACACCTCTCACAATATTAGATCGATCTTCCAGACAAAGGGTCAGTAAAGATGCCTCAGAACTAAAGAACACCATTAACCAAATGGACCTGTTGGACACATATAGAATATTTCACCCAACTACAGTGGAGTTTACATTTTTCTCAGCTGCTCATGGAACCTTCTCCAAAATAGATCACATCCTGGGACACAAAATGAGCACTAGCAAATTTAAAAAATGTTACATACTTTACTGTGTCATTTCAGACCATAATGGAATGAAACTAGAATTTAACTATAAGAAGACCCAGAGAAACAACATAAACATGTGGAGACTGAACACCACACTTCTTAATGAAGAATGGGTCATAGAAGATGTAAGAGGTGAAATTAAGAAATTTCTAGAAACAAATGAAAATAAAGATACAACATATCAAAACCTCTGGGACACTTTGAAGGCAGTATTAAGAGGAAAATTTATAGCACTGAGTGCTCACATAAGGAAAACAGAAAATCTTCAAATAAATAGCCTAATGACACACCTCAAAGCCCTTGAAAGGCAGGAACAATTGAACCCCAAAGCCAGCAGAAGACAGGAAATTATTAAAATTAGAGCACAAATTAATGAAAAGAGAATAAAAAAAAGCAATACAGAAAATCAACAAAACCAAAAGCTGGTTTCTTGAAAAAATTAACAAGATTGATAAACCACTAGCCAACCTAACTAAAAAAGAGAATCAACCCAAATTATGAACATAAGAGATTAAAAAGGAGACATTACTACTGACAGTGTAGAAATCCAGAGGATTATCAGAAAGTACTTTGAAAAACTATACTCCAACAAAATGGAAAATCTGGAAGAAATTTTCCTAAACTGAGTCAAGAAGATATAGAACACTTAAACCAACCAATAACAATCAAAGAGATTAAAACAGCAATAAAGAGCTTACCATCAAAGAAAAGCCCAGGACCAGATGGTTTCCCAAGTAAATTCTATAAAACCTTTATAGAAGAGCTAACCCCAATACTACTCAAAATATTTCACAAAATAGAAAAAACCGGGACTCTCCCAAATACATTTTATGAAGCCAACATCACACTAATACCCAAACTGAATAAAGACAGTTCAAGGAAGGAAAACTACAGGCCTATATCTCTGATGAACTTGGATGCAAAACTATTAAACAAAATACTAGCAACATTCATTCAAAACCACATCAAGAAAATCATTCACCATGACCAGGTAGGCTTCATCCCAGGGATGCAAGGCTGGTTCAATATACAAAAATCAATTCATGTAATTCATCATATAAACAGAATCAACGACAAAAACCACATGATCATCTCAATAGACGCTGAAAAGCATTTGATAAAATTCAACATCCATTTATGATAAAAACACTGCAGAGAATTGGAATAGAAGGAACATTTCTCAACATTATTAAGGCAATCTACAATAAGCCCACTGCCAACATCATATTAAATGGGGAAAAACTTCAAGAATTCCCCCTAAAAACTGGAACGAGACAAGGATGTCCATTATCACCACTTCTCTTCAATATAGTACTAGAGACTCTAGCCAGAGCAATAAGGCAAGAAAAGGAAATCAAAGAAGTACAAATAGGAAAAGAAGAACTCAAGCTTTCACTATTTGCAGATGACATGATACTATATTTAGAAAACCCAACAAACTCAACCAAAAGGCTTATAGAATTGATCAACAAATTCAGCAAAGTATCTGGATACAAAATCAATCTTAAAAAATCAGAAGCTTTCCTGTACACCAACCATAAATCCACTGAAAAAAGAAATTCAGAAAACACTTCCACTCAGGATCTCCCACAAAAAAAAAAAAATACCTAGGAATAAACTTGACCAAGGAGGTAACAGATCTCTACAAAGAAAATTATAAAACACTGAAAAAAGAAATCAAAGAAGATTTTAGAAGATGGAAGGACCTTCCATGTTCATGGATTGGCAGAATAAATATCATTAAAATGGCCATCCTCCCAAAAGTGATCTACAGATTTCACACAATGCCCGTGAAACTACCAAGATCATTCCTCACAGACATAGAAAAATCAGTCCTTAAATTTATCTGGAATAACAAAAAGCCCAGAATAGCCAAGGTAGTTCTCAGCAACAAAAACCACGCAGGAGGAATCACAATACCTGACTATACTACAAAGCCATTGTAATAAAAACAGCATGGTATTGGCAAAAGAACAGATATATAGTGCTGGGATCTACTTCCTTTTGGCATCTGCGTGGGCCCCCACGCCCACGTAGTCAAATCGGCATATAGCCCCGAGAGAAGGTGTGGTCTCTGGCTAAAGTTCTTCCCATTTTTAGATATTCTTTCATAACTATTATTCTTTTGGTAATGATTCTTTTAACTCTCCACACGAATTGCTCCGGTGGTGTAAGATCAGGACTGTGAGAGAAACTGAGTCCGTGGAAAATAAACTTTCTGGTAAACGTCCTCGGCTTTGTTCAAATGGTAATAAAAATTTAGTTAGAATTCAGATGCAGTGGCAGCATTCCAGTCAGTAATTACAAATGCAGAACTCCTCCCCTATCTTTGACCTTCATTAGCCAAGGGCTGAAAGGAATCTTGACCTTTGCACCTAGTAATAGCGCTGCCTAATAAGCCTATCGTTTGAGGAAAAGTGCTCAGCTGCTAGAGAAGTATATTTGACAACTAAATCTAAAAACTTCATATTATTTCTTGGTGTTTACCTGCTAAATTGTGTTATGAGTTTGCTTAAGCTTTCAGACAGCAGATTGTATTGCAGACAAAATCCAGCAGACATTCATCGAAATTCTCTAAATCATCATAAAGGAACACAGATTTCCCTATGCCAACTATATGAAAGCTGGAATCTCGGACTTCATCCCCCATTCAGCTCAAAGGAGGTTGCTAGATAGAGAAGGACATTGGACTAAGCCCTAGGAATAAAAGTTCCGAAAGGTTTAAAGAAAACTCTTAAAAACTGGACTCCTCAAGTGATTTTGGGTGTGACTTTTGTTCTTCTGGAATTAGCCTATTAAAAGCCTCTGCAGCTGCAAGGCCAAAGGGGCTAATTCGAGCACAAGACCCACCTGGGGTAATGGGACTGATTTCAATCACAAAGACCTGTGATATCACAGGCCTTACTTTTGTCTTGTTCAGGGTTGGTAATCTGCATGTGTATATCTCTATTGTACCTTGGGTGTTTTGCACTTTTTTTTTTTACTAGAGAATCACTGGGAGATGGGAATATATAAAAAATCTTGTGTCTATAATAAAGTGTTCGATTGCACAAGAAGCATTGATCCATGTCAGGTTCTTTTCAGAAGCGCCGCTAATAGGAACTTATAGAAATTTATTTTCTAGAAGGGAAAGAATCGCTGCAGATAAGAGGCTGCAGTATGTCACCCTATCCTTCCCAATCTTTTCTGAGATTCTCAATCGCGAGTGGACTCGCGCCCCATTTGGACTGAGTTGGTATACGGCAATATAGACCAATGGAGCAGAATAGAAGACCCAGAAACAAGTCCACACACTTTCAGCCAATTGATTTTTGACAAAGGGGCCAAAAACGTACACTGGAAAAAAGATAGCCTCTTCAACAAATGGTGTTGGCAAAACTGGTTAACCATATGCAGAAAATTGGAAATTAATCCCACTTTTTCACCCTGTACAAAAGTCAACTCATGATGGATCAAAGACTTGGAAATTAAACCAGAGATCTTGAAGCTCCTTGAAGAGGGCATAGGTCCAATACTACAACACATAGGCACAGATAAACATTTCCTCAACAAGACCCCAAAGGCACAACAAATTAAAAGAGAATCAATACATGGGATTGCATGAAACTGAAGAGCTTCTGTTCAGCAAAGGAAACTATCAAGAACCTCAATTGAGAGCCAACAGAATGGGAGAAGATTTTTGCCACCTACACCACCAATAGAGGATTAATATCTAGAATATACAGAGAACTCAAGAAACCCAACACTAAGAAAACAAAGCATCCAATAATGAAATGGGCAAATGAACTAAATAGACAATTCACAAAAGAAGAAATTCAAATGGCCAATAAATGCATGAAATAATGCTCAACATCACTGGCAATCAGAAAGATGCAAATCAAAACTACCCTGAGATTCTACCTAACTCCAACTAGAATGGCAATCATTCAAAACACAAACAACAACAGATGCTGGTGAGGATGTGGAGAAGTGGGAACTCTTAAGACATTGTTGGTGGGATTGCAAATTAGTGCAACCACTTTGGAAAACAGTATGGAGAATCCTCAGAAGGATGGGAACAAATCTACCATTTGATCCAGCAATACCACTTCTGGGTATCTACCCAAAAGAAAGGAAACCAAACTACCAAACTAATGCAAGTGTATCTATGTTCATAGCTGCACAATTCACCATAGCCAAACTATGGAACCAGCCAAGATGTCCATCAACAGATGAATGGATTACAAAACTGTGGGATATGTACACAATGGAATTTTACTCAGCCATCAGAAAAAACTCAATTACATCATTTTCAGGGAAATGGATGGAACTGGAGGACGTTATGCTAAGTGAGATTAGTCAGTCACAAAAAATAAGAAATCAGATGCTTTCTCTAATATGTGAGAGTTAGAGAGAAATGGGTCATAGGAGGAACTCTTGAAAAAAAAAAAAGGAAATTCTATAGAGGAGCAAACAAGACAACCTAAAGGAGGAGAAAGGAGGGGGGAAAAGGAAAATCTCTAAAACACACAATGTACTTAAACATATCGAAGTCAATCACTAAGCCAAGCAAGGGAAGGAGGGACGGGGAGGGAATGGGGTGGGAATTGGGTAGGGGTTAAATCAGTGATGTGTACATGTATGTACACACAATTTTTTTACCCCAATGTGATGTTTGAATATAATGCACCAATAAAAAAATTTAAAAGGAAAAAAAAATACTGAAACCGGGTGTTGATGCATGTCTGTAATCCCAGTACTTGGGAGGCTGAGACAGGAGGATCAGGTTCGAAGCCAGCCTCAGCTACTTAGTGAGGCTCTCAGCAACTTAGTGAGACCCTGTTTCAAAATAAATATAAAATAGGTAGGGGGCATAGCCCAGAGGTAGAAATCTCTGGGTTCCATCCCCAGGACCAACCAGAAAACCCAAACCCAAACAAAACACACACACACACACACACACACACACACACACACACACACTGCAAAAAAAAAAAAAGCAGCTTAAAGCAAAACTCACTTATGACCTCACAGCTTCTGTCAGATCAGGAGTCCAGGCTCAGGTAAGCTGAGTTGGTGCCACAGGAGGAGCAGTCAGGCACTAGGCTTCTGGAGGCTGGACTCCCACACGAGGCCACCCTTGCCCGGATCCGGTCCCTTGAGGGCTCTTTGTTGGCCACTGGCTGGAGACTGCTCTGGTTCCCATATGTGTAGCCTTCCAACTTGCTTCATCAAACTGTGCTGGTCACCAAGACAGTGGAGAGAAGTTAGCTTAAAGAAGAATGGAAGTCATAGAAGTGACATCTAAATGCTACTAGATTCTGTTGGCGATGAGCAAGTCACAGAAAGGCAGTTGGGTTACATCAAGTTTTACAGTACTGGGGATGGAACCCAGGGGCATTCGACCTCCGAGCTACAGCCCCTGCCTTATTTATTTATTTATTTATTTATTTATTTATTTATTTGTGGTACTGGGGTTCCTGGAAGCCCTTCTACCTCCGGGCTACACTCCCAGACCTATTTTATACTTTTTTATATTTGAAAACAGGGTCTCTTATGCCAGCGCGGCTGGCTTGGATTCTGTGCAATCCTCCTGTCTCTGCCTCCCAAGCGCGGGGATTACAAGCGTGCACCACCACGCCCGGCTGCCCTATTTTTTTATTCTTTGTTTTGAAACTGGGTCTCACTGAGTTGCAGAGGGCCTCACTGAGTAGCTGAGGCTGTCTGCGAACCGTGATTTTCACGTCTCAGCCTCTCAAATGCTGGGATTACAAGCGTGTGCCAGCATGCTCAGCTGTGGTCATACATTGCCAAGACCGCCTGCTGCCTCGGCATCTATGTGTTGAGACCCCACTCCATATGATGAATTACATGGATTGATTTTCGTATATTGAACCAGCCTTGCATCCCTGGGATGAACCCTACCTGGTCATGGTGAATGATTTTCTTGATGTGGTTTTGAATGCGTGTTGCTAGTATTTTGTTTAATAGTTTTGCATCCAAGTTCATCAGAGATATAGGCCTGTAGTTTTCCTTCCTTGAACTGTCTTTATTCGGTTTGGGTATTAGTGTGATGTTGGCTTCATAGAATGTATTTGGGAGAGTCCCGGTTTTTTCTATTTCCCGAAATAGTTTGAGTAGTATTGGGATTAGTTCTCCTATAAAGGTTTTATAGAATTCACTTGGGAAACCATCTGGTCCTGGGCTTTTCTTTGATGGTAAGCTCTTTATTGCTGTTTCAATCTCTTTGATTGTTATTGGTTGGTTTAAGTGTTCTATATCTTCTTGACTCAGTTTAGGAAGGTTGTATTTATCTAGGAAGTTGTCGATTTCCTCCAGGTTTTCCATTTTGTTGGAGTATAGTTTTTCAAAGTAGTTTCTGATAATCCTCTGGATTTCTACGCTGTCAGTAGTAATGTCTCCTTTTTCATCCCTTATCTTCATAATTTGGGTTGATTCTCTCTTTTTTTTAGTTAGGTTGGCTAATGGTTTATCAATCTTGTTAATTTTTTCAAGAAACCAGCTTTTAGTTTTGTTGATTTTCTGTATTGTTTTTTTATTCTCTATTTCGTTAATTTCTGCTCTAATTTTAATAATTTCCCGTCTTCTGCTGGCTTTGGGGTTCAATTGTTCCTGCTTTTCAAGGGCTTTGAGGTGTGTCATAAGGCTATTTATTTGAAGATTTTCTGTTTTTCTTATGTGAGCACTCAGTGCTATAAATTTTCCTCTTAATACTGCCTTCAAAGTGTCCCAGAGGTTTTGATATGTTGTTTCTTTATTTTCATTTGTTTCTAGAAATTTCTTGATTTCACCTCTTACATCTTCTATGACCCATTCTTCATTCAGAAGTGTGGTGTTCAGTCTCCACATGTTTATGTTGTTTCTCTGAGTCTTCTTATAGTTGATTTCTAGTTTCATTCCATTATGGTCTGAAATGACACAGGGAAGTATGTAACATTTTTTAAATTTGCTAGTGCTCATTTTGTGTCCCAGGATGTGATCTATTTTGGAGAAGCTTCCATGAGCAGCTGAGAAAAATGTAAACTCTGCTGTAGTTGGGTGAAATATTCTATATGAGTCCAACAGGTCCATTTGGTTAATGGTGTTCTTTAGTTCTGAGACATCTTTACTGACCCTTTGTCTGGAAGATCGGTCTAGTATTGTGAGAGGTGTGTTGAAGTCTCCCAGTATTATTGTGTTGGGCTTTATGTGTGACTTCATATCACAAAGAGTTTGATTTATGAAAGTAGCTGCCCCTATGTTTGGGGCATAGATGTTGATTATTGTTATTTCCTCTTGCTGGACTATTCCTTTTACCAGTAAGATGTGACCTTCTTTGTCTCTTCTAATAAGTTTGGGTTTGAAGTCTAACTTGTCTGATATCATAGTTGCTACTCCTGCTTGTCTTCGAGTACCATTAGCATGGATTACCTTGCTCCAGCCCTTTACCTTGAGTTTGTTCCTATCTTTACTTGTAAGGTGTGTTTCTTGTAAGCAGCAGATGGATGGATTCTGGCTTTTAATCCATTTTGCCACTTTATGTCTTTTTATTGGGGAGTTGAGGCCGTTTACATTAAGTGTGATTATAGAGAGATAATTTTTAATTCCCAACATGTTAAGATCTTATTTCTGTTTAAGATACTGTTTATTCTTCTTTGCTTAGTTGTCTGCTGGATGGGAATTCTTGTTTCTTTGGTTCTGGCGTGTATTACCCATTTCCTCTTTGCAGTTAATCTCCTTGAGTATTTTCTCTAGCGCTGGTTTTGAAGACATAAATTCCTTCAGTTGCTGTTTGTCATGGAAGCTTCTTATTTCCCCATCTAATTTGATGGATAGTTTTGCTGGGTAGGAAATTTTTGGCTGGAAGTTGTTTTCTTT
The DNA here is from genome assembly GCF_963383645.1 of Muscardinus avellanarius. Taxonomy (NCBI): domain Eukaryota; kingdom Metazoa; phylum Chordata; class Mammalia; order Rodentia; family Gliridae; genus Muscardinus; species Muscardinus avellanarius. The sequence goes on along the minus strand of NC_137795.1, from coordinate 27,640,248 downwards.
CAGAGTTTGGAATATGTTACTCCAAGCCCTTCTGGCTTTCATTACTTGGTTTGGGAAGTCTGGAGTGATTCTAATTGGTTTGCCTCTGTATGTCACGTGGCCTTTTGTTTTTGTTGCCTTTAAGATTCTCTCCTTGGCTTCCACATTAGTCATTTTGACAATTATGTGGCGTGGGGATCCTCTTCTCTGATCCTGTCTAAAGGGAGTTCTATATGTTTCCTGGATCTGTGTATCGACCTCTTGCTCTATGTTTGGAAAATTTTCTGCTATTACTTCCTTGAAGAGATTGTTGATCCCTTTGGTTTCACCTTCTTTTCCCTCCTCTATTCCAATTATTCTTAGGTTAGCTCTCTTGAAATGGGCCCATATTTCTTCAATGTCAGATTCCTGCTGTCGGGTTTTTTTTTCTAAATTAGAAACTATGCGTTCATTTTTAGAATGATCATCTTCAAGGAGCGAGATTCTATTCTCCATGTGGTCTAATCTGTTGTTTATACTTTGAATTGAGGCCTTTACTTCATTAATTGCATCCTTTATCTCTTTTTGACTCTCTCTAAATTCTTTTCGAAAGTCCTCTATTATTTCTAAAGTTATTTTCCTAATTTGATCTTCTAGAGATCTTTGGGTTTCTGTGTTATCAGATTCTGATGTTGTGGGGTTGTTGGCATTCACTGCTCCATTGTTATTTCTCTTTCCCATGATTTTGGAAGTTTGTGCCTTCTCTGGGTTCTTCCCTGAGTCACTACGAGTTCACTTAAGATGCTCTGGATCTCGTGTCTGTGGTATCTCAGACACCACTACTCCTTAACTGGTTTGTATCACAAAGTCTCAGACCCAGGGAGTCAATCAAGGCTGCTTAGACCGTGGGGAGTGCCAAGTTGGGCGTTCTCCAGTGGGGAGTTGTGACTATGGTATGATATCTCTGCCACTGCCACTCCCCCCCTGGGCTGCACTGCTAAAATCTCCGACCCAGGGAGACTATCTGCGCAAGTCCCTGGGAGCGCAGTACTGGGATTTCTTCCCTAGGGGTCACAATTTGACTCACGGTTATTGAGTGCGCTGATGGAGCTGTAGTGAACTTGGTGGATTCGCTGCTGCCGCCACTGGCAATATGGCACCACTGCCACGCCCTTGGCCGTGATGCGGCGTATTTCTTCTCTGGTTTTGAACTCCGCTCTGAGTCCTTGCCAGTTGTGCTGTGCTCGGCCCTTGGGAGCTTTAGATGTTCCCGCTGCCGCCAGCAGTAAGACGCTGCTTCTGCGTCCTAGGCCGCGAGGCCAAAGTACCTCCTCTCTGGATTTGAGCTCTGTTTTGAGTCTCCCTCCTCTCTGGAGCCTGGTGCTGCTAGGGGAGATGTAGGCCGCGCCGCTCCGGCCGCTCTGCGCCCGGCTCTGGCTGCTCTGCACCGCGGGTCTGGCCACTCCGGCCGCTCCGGCCTTTCCGCAACGCGGCTCTGGCTGCTCCGGCTGTTCTGGCCGCTCCGCTCCGGCTGTTCTGGCCGCTCTGCTCGGCTGCTCTGGCCGCTCCGCTCAGCTGTTCTGGCCGCTCCGCTCCGGCTGCTCCAGCCGCTCCACTCCGCGGCTCTGGCCACTCCGCGCGGCCGCTCCAGGCAATCCGCGCGGCCGCTCCAGGCAATCCGCGCTGCGGCTCTGGCTGCTCCGGCTGTTCTGGCCGCTCCGCTTGGCTGTTCTGGCCGCTCTACTCGGCTGCTCTGAACCGCGGCTTCGGCTGCTCTGCACCGCGGGTCTGGCCACTCCGGCTGCTCTGGCGGTTCCACGACCCGGCAGGCAGCTCCACTCTGCGGCTCCCCCGAATCCGCGCTGCGGCTCTGGCCGCTCAGCGCCGCGCGGGCGCGGCACTTCGGGCTGGTTTTTTTCTGGTGTCTTGTTTTTCCAGCCCTTTTTCTCTGTCCCTTGTAGTTACCGTTTTTATTTCTTTGCTGGTGGTGTTTTCTGGCTCTGAAAGGCGCTGGTTTTGTGGTAGTAGAGTTGGATTGTTAGCGGGACTTGTAAGTGCCGCTTTCCTCCGTCGCCATCTTCCCGGAAGTCCTTCAGTATTTTTTAATAAAGAATACAGTACAGGTCTTTTGCAGAAGTTGGGAGCCCGAGTACTTAGCAGCAATGGATTTTATCTCCCCACCAAGAGTGGAGAGCAGGAGCTGTTGTTCCAAGTGTACACCCTGGCCCCCAGCATGTGAGGTGTGCTGATCCCGGCCCTGCCATGCTGGGCTCCCTCTGACTTGCCCCAAACATTTTTCTTACAGAGTATGTTGTCAAGAATTCCTGAGCAGCCGGGCGTGGTGGCGCACGCTTGTAATCCCAGCATTCAGGAGCCTGAGACAGGAGGATCCGGATTCGCGAACAGCCTCAGCTACTTAGCGAGGTCCTTTGCAACTCAGTGACACCCTGTTTCAAAATAAAGAATAAAAACTAGGGCTGGGGGTGTAGCTTGGAGGTAGAATGACCCTGGGTTCCATCCCCAGTACCGAAAAAAAAAAGGAGAGAGAGAAGAGAGAGAGAGAGAGAAAAAAAAGAATTCCTGAGCATGTGCGGCAGGAGCAGTCTACTTTCTTTTTTTTTTTCTTTTTTCTTTCTTTCTTTCTTTTTAATTTTTTTGGTGGTACTGGGGTTCCTGGAAGCCCTTCTACCTCTGGGCTACACTCCAGACCTATTTTATATCTTTTATTTGGAAACAGGGTCTCTTAAGCCAGCGCGGCTGACTTCCAACCTGTGCAATCCCCCTGTCTCCGCCTCCCAAGCGCAGGGATTACAAGCGTGTTCCACCACGCCCGGCAGGAGCAGTCTACTTTCTAATCTCTTCTGGGATGTTCTTCCAAAAATCACTTTTCTTGCGGCAGCAGGTGCCATACTGTCATCTTGCCTCTAATTCTGCCATTTTCCTCTTTTTATTTTTTTGAAACAGGGTCTCACTGTGTTGCGAAGGGCCTCGCTAAGTAGCTGAGGCTCTCCACGAACCATGATCTTCTGGTCTCTGCCTCCTAAATGCTCCTATTTTATTATTTTTATTTTGAAACAGTCTCACTAAGTTGCCAAGGGTCTTATCAAGTTGCTGAGGCTAGCCTCTAACTCATAATCCTCTTGTCTCAGACTCCTAAGTACTGGAACAAAGGGAATATTACACCTTGCTCAGCTAGCCATCATTACAGCCATTATTCTCATTATTGTGTGTGTGTGTGTGTGTGTGTGTGTGTGTGTGTGTGTGTTACTGGGGATTGAACTCAGGAGCAGTCTACATCTGAACTACACCCCAAGCCCTATTTTATTTTTTATTTTGAAACAGGGTCTTACTAAGTTGCAGAGAACCTCACTAAGTTTCTGAGGCTGTGAACCTGCAGTCCTCCTGTCTCAGCCTCTCAAGTCATGGGATTATCGACATGCACCATCACGAATTTATGTATCACTGCAAAATGCTGCTGATTCTTTCTCATAAATTTTTATGAATATTTAATATACAAAACATCTAACACTTTTTTGTGGTACTGAGATTGAACCTAGGGGCATTCTATCCCTGAACTACACCCCCAGCTCTATTTTATTTTTGAAATAGGATTTCACTAAGTTCTGAGAGCCTTGATGATCTTGACTAGGCAATTTCCATGCCCTTTCTATCCATCCTATCTCCTACATCAATTTAGCTATCTAAATTATAAATTGTAGCCAGGCATGATACTGTATGCTTGTAATCTCAGTACTTGGGAGGCTGAGACAGGAGAATCACTGGTTTGAGGCCAGCCTCAGCTACTTAGTGAAGCCCTCCACAATTAGTGAAACCCTGTTTCAAAATAAAAAATAAAAAATAGGGCTGGGGATGTAGCTCAGAGGTAGAATGCCCCTGTGTTCAACCCCCAATACCACTAAAAAAAAAAAAAAAAAAAAAAAAATATATATATATATATATATATATATATATATATATATATATATAAAACTCCACGTATAGGATTATAATTAGCAAAGGTGTCAGTTGAGGATTGGGATAGCATTTGTTTTGCATACTCTTGTTTGTTGCACCTAATATTTTTGCTGACTTCTTTGGCCAGAAGTGTTTACTGCTCCAGCACCTTCCTGGAAGAGATTATAATTGTGCTAAGTTTATTTTAATGATCTCTCTGTAGATTTATTAAATACTACTTGCCTACACAGATACTCCCCTGCCACTTTTAATAAGCTCACAGAGCCTAGTATTTGTAGCTAAATTTCTTTGTGAATTTAGATGGTGCTGAAAAGCAGGTCTAGGTGTTCATAAAGAGGTAAAACTGGGAAGAGCAAACCACAGTAGTGATTGGAGAGTATTATGAGCAGGAATTCCTCCTCTGAATGTGACCTCAATTTCAGGATTGCTAATTTATCTGACTATCAAACACATTGTTGACCTTTAAAAGTCTCTACATAATGCACATATGCCTAGGAGGCTTCCAAGCTTATTGGCTTATGGCTGAGTTATTACGTGTTGGTTAATAAACAGTAGAGAGGAAGTCTAAGTGCAAATGGGGACTGCCTGAACAGAACAACTTCATAAGCGATGCAATTTATCTCATAACATTTATAACATCTCATAACAGCACTCAAACAATTTACCTACATAACATTTTACTTTTTGGATCTGAAATATTTAAGAAAGTACTTTTGAAATAAAGCATTGTACTCCAGTGAATTATTTTTCTTGTTATTTGTGTATTCTCTTTCTCTTAGAAAACTTAAACAGGCATACCTTGAGGATATAGGTTGAAATCCAAACCATTAAGCCGGGTGTGGTGGCGCACGCTTGTAATCCCCGCGCTTGGGCAGCTGAGACAGGAGGATTGCATGGGTTTGAAGCTAGCCTCAGCTACTAAGTGAGGCTTTCAGCAACTTAGTGAGACCCTGTTTCCAAATAAAATATAAAAAAGGTCTGGGAGTATAGCCTGGAGGTAGAAAGCCTCTGGGTTCCACCCCCAGTACCACCAAAACAACAACAACAACAAAATCCAAACCATTGCAATACATTGAATATTGCAAGAAAATAAGTCACACAAACTTTTTTTCTAGTGCATATCAAAGTTATGTTTATATTATACTGGTATCTTATTATACAATCTCATTGTGTCTAAAAAATAATATACATGATTTAAAATGCTAACAACCATCTGAGCCTTCAGAGAGTGGTGATCTTTTTTCTGGTGGAGGGTCTTGCTGTGATTTTTTTTGGCTGCTGCATCGTCAGCGTGGTAGTTGTGAAGGATGGGGAATCGGTGACAGTTTCATTTTCTTTTCCTTTTTTCCCCCCTTTCTGGTACTGGGGACTTGTAAGAAAAGAAAGCAATTGCTGGGCGTGGTGGCACACGCTTGTAATCTCAGCACTTGGGAGGCTGAGACAGGAGGATCACACAGGTTCGAAGCCAGCCTCAGCTACTTAGTGAGGCTCTTAGCAACTTAGTGAGACCTTGTTTCCAAATAAAGTATAAAATAGGTCTGGGAGTATAGCCCGGAGGTAGAAATGCCCCTGGTTTCTGCCCTCGGTACCACAAAAAAAAAAAAAAGCAATCTTTTCTATCAATGTTACAAGATCACATAGAAACTGTCTAGCTTCCATTTTGTAACTTTTGTACATGTGTCTACATGTTTCACTCAGGATGTATAGGTTTTATTTTTCCTTTTGTAAAATCTGTTCAGAGAAAAGCAGCCAACTGGGTTAGATTGTAAAGCTGTACTCCAGCCAATGGGGACAGTGGTACTTCAAACCCAACTACCACACTGGCACAGTGGCCTTCACATTAGGGAATAAAAGCTGAGTGGATGCCTGCCCAGTGTGCTTGCTGAAGCCTTCTGCACAGAAGTAAATTGCCTTGCTGAGTTACTTTCAATTTCATGAGTTTTATTTTTTGGCTCCCCTAAAATCTGTTTCTAACAATTGGGGGCTCATCTGGGATACCCACCATTCAAGTGAGTGTCATGGGTTCCCCATGAGTAGCCCTAGAATGTAGGGGGAAACCTGGCAGGTCCCTAACTGGCTGAGACCCAGTGGTAAAAGTCAGCAATGCAGAGAAAGGCCTAAGCAGACACGATGGCACAGATACATTGTGCATGAACCAAGGTAAGAAACACCACAAGAGATAGCACAGTATTTCCTTGGTGTTTGGGTCATCCTGGAAGCTGTGAGTGTAAGATATGTATAAATGAGTGTCTTGGGAGAGTGCAAAAGACCTCTGATAAGGAAGTAAGCCTCATAAAAAACTCAGATACAGATATCCAGGTTTCTGAGAGTCTTGCTATTTTGCAGAGGCTGGCCTTGAACCTGTGATCTTCCTGTCAGAGTCTCCCAAGTACTGGGATTACAGGCATGTGTCACCATGTCTAGTTGTCACCCAGTCTTTGTTATGCCATTTATAGAGCACAGACAGAATGGATTTAGTGTAATTGCCAATGGACCTAAGATTTTTGGAATGATACATGAGCATTGGCTTTAATTTAGTCACCAGCTGCATTAGCCCCTATTAAGACAGTCAATCTGTGAATCTTTGAAGCCAGGCATTGCTTCTCTCCAGCTATGACAGACCTAGACAGCCTCTTGACCCAATATAAGGCTATTTCATTTGCACTAAAGGTCGGTGGATTCATGTAGTCACCTTCACCAATTCCTACAGCCAGCTCGTCTGCAGCTTCTACATCAGCACGAGCTGCTCCACTTTGCAGTTTCATTACAGAGGCGGCTTCTTTCTTTAGACCTCACCAGGCAACCTCTGCAGCCTCTTCACCTTACATAGCCCTTCACGGAATTGAAGAGAGCCAGGGCCTCGCTCTGGGTTGGGCTTTGGCTTCCAGGAATGTTGTGGCTGGCTGGATTTTTCTACCTAGACCACTTATAACTTGCTCCACGTTAGCAATAAATCTATCTTGCTTTCCCATCATTCATGTGTTGACTGGAGTAGCACTTTTAATTTCCTTCAAGAACTTGTCTTCTTACTTCACAACTTGACTGGTACAAGAAACCTAGCTTTGGGACCTGTCTTGGCTTTTTATATGCCTTGCTCACGAAGATTAATCATTTCTAGCTTCTGACTTAAAGTGAATTATACACAGAAGTAGGATGCCCCTGGGTTAAAACCCCAGTGCCGTAACACAAATAAATAAATGATGAACACATAAACAAATAAATAAAGTGAGAGATGTGAGACTCTTTCGCTTGAACACCCGAGGCCACAGTAGGGTTCTTAATTTGCCCAACTTCAATTTTGGTGCATCTCAGGGAGTAGGGAGCCTATGCAGAGAGAGGGGAAATGGAAGGTTGGTGGAGCAGTCATAATGCACACAGACATTTATTGGCTAAGTCCATCGTCCTTAGCTGGTTTGGCTCAGAAGCAGAGCATTTGCCTAGTATGCACACAACCATTGATTTGAACTCCAGCACCACAAGGAGCAAAATCAAAACAAAGTTCATCATCTTACAAGGTTCAGTTGATGGTGCCCCTTAGACAATTACAATAGTAACAGCAAAGATAACTGATCAAAAGTCACCATCATTAGCTGGCTGCATGCTTGTAATTCCAGCATTTGGGAGGCTGAGACAGGAAGATCGCTGTTCGCAGACAGCCTCAGCAACTTAGTGAGGCCCTTTGCAACTCAGTGAGACCCTGTTTCAACATAAATACTAAAAAATAGGGCTTGGAGTGTAGCTCAGAGGTAGAATGCCCCTGGGTTCCATCCCTAGTAGCAAAAAAAGTCACCATAATTATAATGAAAATTTGAAATATAACAATTACCAAAATGTGACAGAGACCTGAAGGAATAGATAGACCTTGGAAAAATGGCCCTGCTACACTTACTTGATATGGGATTGTCACAAATATTTAATTTATTAAAAAACAAAAACAAGCCTGCAATATCAGTGAAGCACAATAAAGCAAAGGGCAGGAAAAGGAATTGTGCCTGGGATTTACAAAGGGCCTGACGCTGAGCCTCAGAGTTTAAGGACTTCCCCCTCCTGAGCAGTGATGGATTTCCTACCCCTTTTCAGGTTGCTAAGTCAATTTATGGCCAAATTACCAATCACATGGCAATTAAACTTTTATATGGGTTTCATGGAGTGTCTTTCCCAAGGTTAAAACAAAGCAAAACAAAACAAAACCTTTGGGCCAGGCATGGTGGCACATGCCTGTAATCCAAGTATTTGGGAGACTGAGAGAGGAGGATCGAAGGTTCGAAGCCAGCCTCAGCAAGTTAGTGAGACTCTCAACAAGACCCTGTTTCCAAATAAAAAATAAAATAGCTCTGGGGTTTAACATGGAGGTAGAAAGCCTCAGGGTTCCATCCCCAATACCCTTCCCCCCTACACATATGCAAGATATATATATATAAAAAAAAAACAACCTTGGGAATGTAGCTCAGGGGTAGAACACTTACTTACCTAGCATGTGCAAGGTCCTGGTTCCACCCCCCAATAAACACACAGAACAAAACAAACATGACAGTAACCAAAACCAAACATCAAAAACTTAACTGAAAATTTCTCCTTAAAACTTATCAAAGCCGGGTATGGTAGCGAATGCTTGTAATCCCAGTATATAGGAGGCTGAGGCAGGAGGATTGCAGGTTTGTGGCCAGCCTCAGCAAATTAATGAGGCCTTCTGCAACTTAGTGAGGCCCTGCTTCAAAATAAAAAATAAGCCAGGCATGGTGGCACACGCATGTAATCCCAGTACTTGGGAGGCTGAGACAAGAGGACCACAGGTTTGGGGCCAGCCTCAGCTACTTAGTGAGGCCCTATGTAACTTAGTGAGACTCTTTCAAAATAAAAAAAAATAGGCCTGGGGGGGATAGCTCGGAGACAGAATTCCTCTGGGATCAATCTCTAGTACAACAAATAAATAAATAGGTAAGTAAAACTGTGTGTGGTGGCTCACGCTTGTAATCCCAGTACTTGGGAGGCTGAGATAGAAGGATCACAGGTTCTCAGCCAGCCTCAGCTACTTAGTGAGGCCCTAGGAAACTTGGTGAGACCCTGTTACAAAATAAATAATAAAAATAGGGCTGGGAGTATAGCTCAGAGTTAGAATGCCCTAAATTCAATCCCCAGTACTGAAACAAAAAAATATATATATGTATATATAATAGGGATGGGGGTATAACTCAGAGGTAGAATGCTCCTGGGTTCAATCCCCAATACCAAAATATAAACAAACCAAATCAACCAACCAAACAAAAAACAATAAATGTAAATTCATTATATAAGTAGAACCAAGGACAAAAATCATATGATCGTCTCAATGTATGCACAAAAAGTATTTGACAAAATCCCAAACCCATGCCAGGCGTGGTGGTGCACGCTTGTAACCCCTGCGCTTGGGAGGCTGAGACAGGAGGATCACACAGGTTCGAAGCCAGCCTCAGCTACTTAGTGAGGCTCTTGGCAACTTAGTGAGACCCCATTTCCAAATAAAGTATAAAAAAAAAATAGGTCTGGGAGTATAGCCTGGAGGTAGAAAAGCCCCTGGGTTCCACCCTCAGTACCACACACACACAAAATCCAAAACCTATTGATGCAGACAAACAAAACAATACAAACAAAACCCAGAAGAAATTAGAGATAGAAGAAACTTATCTCAACATCATAATGGCAATATATAATAAGTTAACATTAAACTGAATGGTGAAAACGGAAAGTATTCACTTTATTTTTTGGTGGTGGTACTGGGGTTTCTGGAAGCCCTTCTACCTCCGGGCTACACTTCCAGATTTATTTTTTATATTTTTTAAATTTGGAAACAGGGTCTATTACCTGCGCGATCCTCCTGTCTCTGCCTCCCAAGCGCGGGGATTACAAGCGTGCGCCACCACGCCCAGAAGTATTCACTTTAAAATCAAGAACTAGACAAGGATGTCCACTATTACCACTCCTATTGAATATAGTACTTAAAATTCTAGCAAGAGGCAAGAGAAGGAAATTAAAGAGATACAAATAGGGAAAGAAGTATTAAAAATATGTCTGTTTTTTCTGCCAAAACTGATCTATAGGTTCAATGCAATTCCCATTAAAATACCAGCGACATTCTTCAGAGACCTAGAAAAATCAATCATGAACTTCATATGGAGAAAGAAAAGACCCAGAATAGCCAAAGCAACTCTCAGCAATAAGAAACATGCAGGAGGCATTACAATCCCAGACTTCAAACTATACTATAGAGCAATAGTAGTAAAAACAGCATGGTACTGGCACAAAAACAGATATACTGACCAGTGGATTAGAATAGAAGATACAGAAACAAACCCACACATCTTTAGTCAATTAATCTTTGACAAAGGGGCCAAACACATACGCTGGAGAAAAGACAGCCTTTTCAACAAGTGGTGCTGGGAGAACTGGCTAACCATTTGTAAAAAGATGAATCTAAACCCCTATATCTCACCAAACACAGGAATCAACTCAAGATGGATCAAAGACTTAGAAATTAGACCTGAGACTGTGAAGTTAGTAGAGGAGAGCATAGGTTCAACACTACAACATATTGGCACAGGCAGTAACTTTCTCAACAAAACCCCCAAAGCTCAGGAAATTAAAGCAAGAATAAACAAGTGGGATAACATCAAACTAAAAAGTTTCTTCTCATCAAAGGAAACTATCAATAACCTAAAGAGGAAGCCGACAGAATGGGAAAGGATCTTTACCAACCACCATTCTGATAGGGGGCTAATATCCAGAATATACAAAGAGCTCAAAAGACTCTACACTAGCAAAACAAACAACCCAATCAAGAAATGGGCAAATGAACTAAATAGACACTTCACAAAAGAAGAGATACAAAGGGCCAATAGATACATGAAAAGATGCTCTTCATCACTGGCCATCAGGGAGATGCAAATCAAAACTACACTGAGATTCCATCTAACCCCAGTCAGAGTAGCAAGCATAAAGAAATCAAATGCTGGAGAGGATGTGGGGAAAGAGGAACTCTTTTACACTGTTGGTGGGAGTGCAAACTAGTTCAGCCACTATGGAGATCTGTGTGGAGATTCCTAAGAAAGGTGGGAATAGATCCACCATATGATCCAGCTATACCACTCCTGGGTATCTTTCCAAAGGGGTTGAATTCAGAGAACTACAGCAACATATGCATACCTATGTTCATAGCAGCACAATTTGTAATAGCCAAAATATGGAACCAACCCAGATCACCATCAACAGATGAATGGATAGCAAAACTGTGGGAAATACACACAATGGAATTCTATTCAGCCATAAAGAAGAACAAAATTATATCGTTTGCAAGAAGATGGAAAGCCCTGGAGAACATTATGTTAAGTGAGATCAGCCAAGCACAAAAGGAGAAGGTACATATGTTTCCTCTAATATGCCCAAACTAGGAAACACAGAGGATACCAGTGGGACTCAAGATAATGGAGGGGAAATACCAGCAAAGTTTGAATGGAAAGATAGGAGAGGAGGAAGGCTGATCTTGATTAATGAGGGTCTACATCTGAATACGTGTAAAATTACGAATAAGACATGGTTAACCTGGACAACCATTGGTGGGAGGGGGGAAGAGAAAACGGGGGTGGGGGGGGAGAGGACACCAAATATAGTTTAAATGTATACTATTTATGTTCAATAAAAAATTGTTAAAAAATATGTCTGTTTTCAGATGACATGATCTTATACTTAAAGAATACAAAAAAGTTCAACCATAAGACTTCTGTAGCTGATAAATTCTGCAAAGTAACCAGATACAAAAATAAATTGCATTTCTATTCACTACCCATAAATCCACAGAAAAAATCTGGAAAATAATTCCATTCGCAATAGCCTCAAAGACAATAGCAAACAAAACAAAACCACTCAAGAAAAATTATGCATAAATCTAATCTAGGAAGCAAAAGACTTCTACAGCTGGGCAAGGTAGTGCATACCTGTAATCTCATTACTTGGGAGGCTGAGACAGGAGGTTTGCAGGCTCTAAACCAGCCTCAGCAGTGTGTGTGTGTGTGTGTGTGTGTGTGTGTGTGTGTGCGCACGTGTGTGTGTGTGTGTGTGTGTGTTGGGGATTGAGCCTCAGCAGCTTAGTGAGACTGTTTCAAAATAATAAAAGAAAAGGGTGTAGTTCTGAAGAAGAATGCCCCTAGGTTCAATCATTTGTGTGTGTGCACGTGCACACACACACACACACACACACACACACACACACACACACGATCTCTATGACAAAACCATAGAACACTGAAGAAATTGAAGAAGACCTGAGACGATGGAAAGACCTCCTATGTTCTTGAATAGGCAGAATATAAATATTGTCAAAATGAACATACTACCCAAAGTGATGTACAGATTCGGTGCAATCTTTATTAAATACCAATGCTACTCTTCACAGAGCTAGATAAAAACAGTTCTAAAATATATATGAAAGAACAAAATTCTAGAACAGCCAAAATGATTCTGAGCAATAAGATCAATGCTGGAGGTATCTTAGCACCTAATTTCAAATTGTACTACAAAGCTATAGTAACAAGACAGCATAATATTGGCATAAAAACAGAAACATACATCAATGGAATAGAAGATAAAAAGACAAATCTCACACTTACAGCCAGTTGGTTTTTGATAAAGGAGCCAAAAACGTATGTTGGAGAATAGACAGCTTTTTGAACAAATGGTGTTTGGAAAACTAGATTTTCAAAGGCAGAGGGATGAAATTAAATCCCAACCTCCCACTCCACACAGGAGTCAACTCAGGATATATCAAAGACCTAGAAAACAGATGAGAGAATTTGCAATTACTAGAATAAAACAGGACCAGCTCTCCAACATATAGGCACTGGTAGGGACTTCCTCAACAAGACTTCCAAAACTCAGAAAATAAATCTGAGGATCAATAAATGGGTTGGCATCAAATTAAAAAGTTTTTGTGCAGTAAAGGAAATAATCCACAGTCTGAAGATGCTGGGCGTGGTGGTGCACGCTTGTAATCCCAGCATTTGGGAGGCTGAGACAGGTGGATCACAGTTCTCAGACAGCTTCAGCTACTTAGCGAGGCCCTTTGCAACTCAGTGAGGCTATGTTTCAACATAAAAAATAAAAGAAAATAGAGCTGGGGGTGTAGCTCAGAGGTAGAATGCCCCTGGGTTCCATCCCCAGTACCACAAACAACAACAACAACAAAAAAAAAAAACAAAAAGAAAGAAAAAGTAAAAGAAAAGAATGAAGAGAGAGCCTACAGAATGGGAAAAAATCTTTGCCAGCTATTCCTCTAATAGAAGACTAGTATCTAGAATATACAAAAAACTTTAAAAACACTAAAGAAACAAATAGCCTAATTAAAAACTGGGCAATTGAACTGAATAGATACTTCTTAAAAGAAGAAATATAAATAGCCAATAAATATATGCAAAAAGTTTCACATCATAAGCAATCAGGGAAATGCAAATCAAAACTACACTGAGATTCTGTGTAACTCCAACTAGAGTGGCAGTCATCAAGAATACAAGTGATAATAAATGCTAGTGAGGATGTGGGAAAATAGGAACGCTCATACAATGTTGGTGAGATTGTAAATTAATATAACCACTCACTATGAAGATCAGTATGGAGGCTCATCAAAGGCTAGGAATGAGCTGGGCATGGTGGCGCAAGCTTGTAATCCCCGCGGCTTGGGAGGTGGAGACAGGAGGCTTGCGCAGGTTCGAAGCCCCTCACTGGTTTAAGAAACTCTGTTTCCAAATAATAATATAAAATAGGCCTGGGAGGTAGAAGGGTTCCAGTACCACCAAAAAAAAAAAAAAAAAAAAAAAAAAAAGGCTAGGAATGAAACCACCATATAATCCAGCTATACCACTCCTTTCAAAAGAATTAAAGTCAGAATACTATAGTAATACATGCATATTCGCATTTAAAGCAGCAAAGTTAAAATAGCCAAAATATGGAAACAATCTAGATGTCTGTCAACAGGTGAACGAATAAGGAAAATGTATAATTGGGCATAGTGGCACATGCCTATAATCCCAATTCTTGGAAGGCTGAGACAAGGAGGATCACAGGTTCAAGACCAGCTTCAGCAATTTAGCAAGACTCTCAGCAACCTAGCAAGACCCTGTTTAAACAAAAGATAAAAAAACGGGATGGGGGTGTAGCTGATAGAATGCCTCTAGATTCAATCCTCAGTACCAAAAAAGTGGCGTGTGTGTGTGTGTGTGTGTGTGTGTGTGTGTGTGTGCATGTGCGTGTGTGTGTGTTGGGGATTGAACCCAGAGGTAGTCTACCTCCAAGTTATACCTCCAACTCGATTTTATTTCTTATTTGGAAACAGGATGTTAATCGCAGAGGGCCTTGCTAAATTGCCAATGCTGGCTTCCAACCTGGGATCCTCCTGTATCAGACTCCCAAGTACTGGGATTACAAGCGTGGGTCACCACCACGCCCGGCCAGTCTCAGCAATTTAATGAGATCCTAGCAAGCTAGCGAGACCCTGCTAAAAAAAAAAGAAAAAAAGAAAAAAAGAAAAAAAAAAAGCCGGGCGTTCTGGCTCAAGCTTGTGACACCGGAGAATCGCAGTTCACGGACAGCCTCAGCTGCTTAGGCCCTCCGCAACTTAGTGAGACCCTGTTTCAAAATAAATAATAAAAAATAAGGCAGGGGGTGTAACTCGGAGATCGAATGCCCTGGGTTCCATACCCAGACCCTCAAAAAAAAAATAAAAATAAAAAGGGCTGGGGTGTAGCCTCAGAGGTAGAATGCCCCTGGGCTCAATCCTCCTTTACCATGAAAAAAATAAAAGTGATTTTTTATGACTCCATTGTACGGAGGGCATTACACTGCCTGGTTAATTCCCAGGTGACTCGCGAGGAGGGGCCGTGACGGAGTAAGGTTGAAGGGCTGCAGACTGCACCCCAGGCGGCTGGCCTGCGACTGGGCAGCTCCAAGTCCCTGCCAGCCGGCGCCCAGGCAGCAGCGAGCCTATGGTTTAGCCTCGTGGGCGGGCCAACCAATGGGAGCTCCGGGCGGGGCTGGCGGGCCGACCAATGGGAGCCCCGTGCTGAGCGGACGGGGGGGGGGAGGGCGGGCCAGCCAATGGGAGCCCCGAGCGGGGAGGGCGGGGCTGGCGGGCCTGCCAATGGGCGCTCCGAGCGGGGCGGGCGGGGCGGGCGGGCGTTTGGCTCCCCGCGGCCGGGCCATGGAGCGGCTGAGCGGGCCTCCGGGCGGCGCGGCGGCGGTGGACGAGTACCTGGAGTACCGGAGGTGAGGGCGGTGGCGCGGGGTCTGCGGCCCGCCCCGGCGAGGCCTCGGGCTGACCCGCGCCCTCGGGAGGACTGGTGCGCGGAGGGGCGATGGGACTCGGGGTGCGTTCCCAGGCTGTGGAGCGAGGCCTGCGTTGATCTCCTTTCATCTTTCTGTAATGGGTGTGCTGACATCTAGTCAGTGAGGAGGCGCCTCCGAGGCTACTTCAGAGGTCTCCCTCTGAATTGTTAACTGTGTATTTTTGCCAGACCCCCCCCCCCAGCCATTGAATAATTGTTTATTGAGCACGCCGTAGACATCAAGTTTGCGTGTTAATCCAGTGATAGGGAAAATCGCGAACTTGGAACGTGCTCCCAGCATCGAGGGGCTG
The DNA here is from genome assembly GCF_963383645.1 of Muscardinus avellanarius. Taxonomy (NCBI): domain Eukaryota; kingdom Metazoa; phylum Chordata; class Mammalia; order Rodentia; family Gliridae; genus Muscardinus; species Muscardinus avellanarius. The sequence goes on along the minus strand of NC_137795.1, from coordinate 27,624,659 downwards.
GATTCCAGGAGCAAGACCCCAGCGGGTGTCCTTTGGTAGTTTTGGAGAAACGTCTTTCCCGAAACAGGAAAGCTGTAGCTCTCTGGCTCGAGGACGCGATTCATTGACCCGGCTCTGCCAAAGGCAGATGCACCTGAGTCGAAGTACCCCCCCTCCCCGCCCCATCTCCTAAGAATGGTTTTAGCCATTTGGGAAAATGGGAATTACGGGAATGGACTGGCAAGAGGATGCGAGGTTGAGGCTTGGAGAAAGTGTGTGTATAAATGATACGTGAGATCCTGACTTGGCCTGGGAGACCTTGAGCAAAAGCAGTCGAAACAAATCACCCTAGGGTGTCCGAGCAAACGGTGTCCTCACCTGCTAGTGTGGGTTCGGATAATGTTTAGAAATGCCTGGAAATTCTGAGCTGGAATAGTAAGGTGAAGGAAGAAGCCTAATGGATTAGTCCTCATGCCTGGTGCAGGTGGGTCTAGGTAAGGCAGGGAATAGAAACTGACACCGATCCTACCCAGGATCTGGCTCCTTGAGCAGTTTCTGTGTGTGTGTGTGTGTGTGTGTGTGTGTGTGTGTGTGTGTGTTTCCCTGAGAGCAAATGACTCAGCCCTGGTGTTAACTAAGAATTTTGATATTTAGATGCATAGATTCTGGGCTTTTAGTTGTCTCTTGCCCAGAAAATGATAGGGGCAGGCCTGACGGGATATAACTTTTGTAAGCTAAAAAAGCATGAAACATTTCTCTTTCAAAGGAAAGTAAAATAAAAAATAAAAACTTATAAAAAATAGGTCTGGGAATGTAGCCTGGAGGTAGAAGGGCTTCCAGGAACCCCAGTACCACCAAAAAAAAAAAAAAAAAAAAAAAAAAGGCTGGGTCAGCCGGGCATAATGGGGCACACTTTTAATCCCAGCTCTTGGGAGGCTTAGACAGGAGTATCGCACAGGTTGGAAGTCAGCCTCAGCTACTTAGTGAGGCTCTCAGCAACTTAGTAAGACCCTGTTTCCAAATAAAATATAAAATAGGTCTTGGAAAAATAGGTTTTCTGGAGGTAGAAAACCCCTGAGTTTCATTCCCAGTACCACAAACAAACAAACAAACAAACAAAAGAAGGGTGGGGGCATCCAGGCATTGGTGGCACACACCTATAATCCCAGTACTTGGGAGGCTGAGACAGGAGGATTGCAGGTTTGAAGCCAGCTCTGGCAAGTTAGCAAGGCTTTCAGCAATTTAGCGCGCGCGCACACACACACACACACACACACACACACACACACACACACACACCCTGCAGTTAGCTGAGCATAGTGGCACACACCTGTAATCCCAGTACTTGGGGCTGAGATAGGAGGATCACAGGTTTGAGGCCAGCCTCAGCAATTTAGTGAGCCCTCAGCAACTTAACTGTTTCAAAAAGTAAATAAATAAGCTTTCTTGCTTCTGGCCTCCATGGTGTAAAGAACACATGTGTTCTCCCGCTCTCCTCCTGTCACCACCATGCCCTGAGAACCACGGTTCCCAGGCTCACATGGACTGAACCCAAAACCAGATATTTCAAGAGTGAGGATTCATTCCCAGCCCAGCTATGGCTTAGAAAATCTTAAGAAGCTGAGGGCCAGGTCAACTTACAACTTATAAAGCTTCCTGGTCTGTTTGTGGAGAACAGCCTCGCCTACCCCAGCTACTGCGGTGCCTTTGCAAACTGGAGATGTCAAATCTCTGAGCTTCATCCAATTTGCAGTTAATCTATATTAAGGCAAGAAGTTGATGATATGACTCTGCCTCGGGGTCAGAAAGTCAACAGAAGATGATGACTCCACTTATAGCAGAAGATTTGACATGATGTACGGTAAATTTGACTATGTCTTATGTAATGAAGTGGTTGATGTCACCTGTTCCTCCAAGCCAGATGCATTTAACCCATGTGCAACTATAATGGGGTCTAGCATCCTTTAGAATCTTGATCCGGTTCATTAGCATCCTGGCCAACACTGGGAACTGGTGATCCTGACTACCAGCCAATACAAACTCATGGTCCCCGGTCCCTTATGTGCAGTCTGGCCTTTGCTGATTTCTGCATTGGAATCTACTTGCTGCTCATAGCATCAGTTGATATCCACACCAAGAGCCAGTACCACAACTATGCCATTGACTGGCAGACTGGAGCAGGCTGTAATGCCACTGGCTTTTTCACCATCTTTGCCAGTGAGCTCTCCGTCTACACTCTGATAGCCATCAGCCTGGAAGGTGGCACACTATCACCCATGCCATGCAGCTGGACTGCAAGGTGCAGCTCCGCCATGCCACCAGCATCATGGTGATGGGCTGGAATTTTGCTTTTGCAGCTAAACTTTCCGTGTTTGGCATCAGCAGATACATGAAGGCGAGCATCTGCCCTTTGACAGAGCTGTATGTCATGTCCCTCTTTGTGCTCAACGTCCTAACCTTTGTGGTCATCTCTGGCTGCTTACACCCACATCTACCTCACCGTGAGGAATTGTAAGAGCATGTCCTCCTCCTAGCGACACCAAGATCGCCAAGCCCATGGCCACACTCATCTTTACCGACTTCCTCTGCAGGGTGCCCATTTCTTTCTTCTCATCACTGTGTCCAAGGCACGGATCCTTCTGGTCCTGTTGTACTCCATCGACTCCTGTGCCAATCCTTTCCTTTATGCCATCCTTACTAAACTTACAAAGGCATTTCTTTATTCTGCTGAGCAAGTTTGGCTGTTTTGAAATGCAAGCCCAAATTTATAGGATGGAAACTTCATCTAGTGCCCACAAGTCTCATCCAAGGGATGGCCACTACTCGTCAGCTCCCAGTCACTAGTGGTTCCAGTTACGTACTTGTGCCTCAAGCCATTTGGCTCAAAACTAAAACAACATGAAAATGTATCAGTATGTTGCTCGACAAGTCTTGTAGGCCAAGAAATACCTGACTGTATTTCTACATATTTCATTTAATTTAATCTTTCTGGCCACCTGTAAGGTAAATTGATCAGGGACTATTAATTTCATGTTGGTAGTAGAAAAGTAAATTATTAATAATAAAAACTAAAGTAATATGACACTAAAAAAGTAAATAAATAAAACAAGGCTGGGGTTGTAACTCAGAGGTAGAATGTTCCTGTGTTCAGTTCCATGGTACAAAAAAGGAGGGTGATAGGCCGGGTGTGGTGGCGCACGCTTGTAATCCCTGCGCTTGGGAGGCGGAGACAGGAGGATCATGCAGGTTCGTAGTCAGCCTCGCTGGCTTAAGAGACCCTGTTTCCAAATAAATAAAAAAAGGCCTGGGAGTGTAGCCTGGAGGGAGAAGGGCTTCCAGGAACCCCAGTACCACCAAAAAAAGAAAAATAATAATAATAATAAATAAAGGAGGGTGATGAGATAGGGCCATACCACTCCTTGCACATTTTCAAAATAATTAAATCAGAATACAATAGTGATGTATGCATATCCATGTTTATAGCAGCACAATTCACAATAGCCAAATTATGGGACCAACCTAGATGTCCATCATCAGATGAATGGGTAATAAAAGTATGTTTTGTACACATGATGGAATTTTACTTAGCCATAAAGGAGAATAAAATTATGTTATTTTGCAGGAAAATGGACAGAATTAGAGAATATTATGCTAATCATGGGTCTTATGCTTTTTCTCATATATGGAAGCTAGAATGAAAATAGAAAAGGGAAAGAAACCAGTAGAATAGTGGAAGGGAACTGGGGCGGGAGGTGGGGGAAGAAAAATAAGGCTTGAGGAAGGGAATGGTTCCAAAAGGGTTACGTCCATGTGAGGGTATAACTGCCAATCTTACAACATTCACGGGAGGGACAGAGGAAACACGCCCAGTGATGTGTGCATGGATGTTTGTTCATTTCAGATCTCACTATGGTGCGTAATTACAGTACACCAAAAAAAGCAAGAAGTGGGGGGCTGGTACTTGGAAAAAAAAAGCAAAAACCAAAAAGACAGCATTTAAGCTTTTTCCCCACTTATTGTTATGTTCTTTTTTTATTTTTTATTTTTTGGCACTGTGTGATTGAACCCAGAGGCATTCTACTTCCAAGCTACAACCCCAGCCCTGTTTTATTTATTTATTTTTATTTATTTATTTATTTGTTGGTACTGGGGATGGAACCCAGGGGCATTCGACCTCTGAGCTACACTCCCTGCCCTATTTTTTGTTCTTTATTTTGAAACCAGGTCTCACTGAGTTGCATAGGGCCTCACTAAGTAGCTGAGATTGGCCACAAACCGCGATTCTCTGGTCTCAGCCTCCCCAATGCTGGGATTACAAGCGTGAGCCACCACGCCCGGCTCTGTTTTATTTTTTATTTGAAACAAGGTCTTGCTGTGTTGCTCAGAGCCTTGCTAAATTGCTGAGGCTGGCTTCGAAACCAAGATTCTTCTATCTCAGCTTCTCAAATACTGGGATTACAGGCGTACATCACTAGGCCCAGCCCCAGTTGGAATTCTTTGTGTGGGGGTACAGGGGATTGAGCCCAAGGACATTCTACTTCAGAGCCCCATCCACAGTTCATTTTCTCTCCCTCCCTCCCTCTCTCTCTCTCTTCCCTGCCTCTCTACATACATACATACATACATACATACATATTTTATTTTATTTTTAAACAAGATCTTGCTAGGTTGAAAGTCTCACTACTTGCTGAAGCTGTTCAAACCTGTGGTCCTCCTGTTTCAGGCTCCCAAGTACTGAGATTTTAGGCATGCACCATGATGCCTGGCTCTATTGGTATTCTTTTTGTTTGTGTGGGTCTGGGGATGGAATCCAGGGGCATTCGACCTCCCAGCTACACCCCCTGCCCTATTTTTTATTCTTTATTTTGAAACAGGGTCTCACTAAGTTGCGGAGAGCCTCACTAAGTAGCTGAGGCTGTCTGTGAACCATGATCCTCTGGTCTCAGCCTCCCAAATGCTGGGATTACAAGCATGTGCCACCATGCCCGGCTTATCTATTGGTATTCTTGGTAGTTATAATAAAATGAAATGACCCAAAATTTATCTCAGCGTAAGTGCTTTTTTTTTTTTTTACTCTTTTATATCTAGATTAAGTTAAGGAAGATGCTTGTGTTGATTTCATAGCTTATGAATTGGTTTTTACTTTCTACTTCAGATCTAACAGGTTATGTATGTAGCATCCTACAAACAATACGTGTGTGTGTGTGTGTGTGTGTGTGTGTGTGTGTGTGTGTCACTGGAGATGGAACCCAGGGGCCTTCTACCTCCAGACTACACTCCCAGGCCTGTATTATATTGTTTGTAAACAGGGTCTCACTAAGTTGCTGAGAACCTCACTAAGTAGCTGAGGCTGACTTCGAACCTGCACGATCCTCCTGTCTCAGCCTCCCAAATACTGGGATTACAAGGGTGCGCCACCACAACCAACTCAAACAACACTTTATATAACTTCTAAAGGAGAAATTGCTTCCATTTAGAACAGCTTCCTTTAACTGTACCTTTGTTTCCTTCAGAGACGCAAACTTAACTATTTTTTTTTTAATAGAAATTGGGACTCAAGCTGGGTATGGTGGTGCACACTTGTAATCCCAGTACTTGGGAGGCTGAGACAGGAGAATCAGGTAGGTTCAAAGCCTCAGAAGCTTAGTGAGGCTCTCAGCAATTCAGTGAGACCCTGTTTTCAAATAAAATAGAAAAAAAAAAAAAGAAATTAGAACTCAATTTTTCCCATACAGTTTTGGAACCTGAAATCAAATAATGAAACACCTAATTACCCAATACACAGATGCGAGTTTCAACTTGTACAAATCCAAGCATGCTTTTAGAGCCCATGTAAGGTTAATCTCTTGGCCAGGGCATGGGATGTGATATTAGTCATGTTGGCTTCTGCACTGATGTTTTTTGTATATTTCTTTCTCTTTTCTTTTGGTACTTGGAATTGAACCCAGGGGCATTCTACCTTCAAGCTTCACCTCCAACCCTTTTTTATTTTTATTTTGAATCCGGGTCTTGCTAAGTTGCTGAGGTTGGTCTTCTGATCCTCCTGTCTCAGCCTCACCAGTACTGGGATTACAGGTATGTACCACCACGCCTGGCTTGGTACCATTTAAAAGGATGAAAAATTAGAATGTGTGTGTGTGTGTGTGTGTGTGTGTGTGTGTGTGTGTGTGTGTGTATGTTGCTGGGGATTGAACCCAGGAGTGTTCTACCCCTGAGTTATGCCCCAACCCTGTTTTTTAATCTTTATTTAGAAACAAGGACTCACTAAGTTGCTGATAGCCTTACCTAATTGCTGAGGCTGTCCTCGAACCTGTAATCTTCCTTAGCTTCACAGGTACTGGGATTATAGGTGTGTGCTACCATGCCTGGTTTAAATATTAGAATTTCTAGCAGTTTAGGTTCCAGCTCTTTTTTTTTTTTTTTTTTTTTTTTTGGTGGTACTGGGGGTGGAACCCCAGAAGGCTTTCTACCTCCGGGCTATACTCCCAGACCTATTTTATACTTTATTTGGAAACAGGGTCTCACTAAGTTGCTGAGAGCCTCACTAAGTAGCTGAGGCTGGCTTTGAACCTGTGTGATCCTCCTGTCTTAGCCTCCCAAGGGCTGGGATTACAAACGTGGGCAACCATACCTGGCTTAGGTTCCAGCTTTTAATGAGAATGATCATGTTTGCTTCAGAAACAGAGAAGAAATGGAAATGAATACATGGTAATTCTACCTTGGTAAACCTTGATCAGTCAAGTCAGATGTTATGAAATCATTGACTTCATTTATAAACCTTTCATCTGGGAAGAACAGGGGAGTGAAGATTTCTTTCCTCAGCTACCACTAGGTTTATGGCTAAGGCACCTATAGTACAAGATAGGTTAACAAGAAAAAAGCTTGTAGATTTACTTAAAACTTTTATGTGACATGGGAGCCTTCAGAAAAGGAATCCCCCCCAACAGAAAATCATGTGCAGCATTTTTATGCTTAGGGTCAATGAAGACTGGAGTCATGGAGAAGTATGACCGAAGGACTGAAGGTAGCACACCGGGCGGGACTGAGCGAGCTCTCTGCTCAGGTCTTCCAGGGATAAGCGTGTTGCTCTCACGCAGGCGCAGGGATGGCCTCTGGAATGAATGCTGTGTGACCTGCTTCAGAGAGAAGGTGAAAATGGCCGTTCTGCGTCAGGTTCTGAATTCTCTCAATATCAAAAGCTCTAATGCCGTTGCGTGTAATTTGGTTGGTTATTAACATGCGACTATATAAGTCTAAACAAGTATAGTTTGGGAGTTGAGTAGTTTTTAATCTGGGAACTATTTAAGGCTTAAGGAAAATATTTATTTTTTTTTTTTGTAGAATTGTTGGTGAGGATGATGGAGGGAAACTTTTCACCCCTGAAGAATATGAAGAATACAAGAGGAAAGTTTTACCTCTGCGCTTACAAAACAGATTATTTGTGAGCTGGCGGTCACCAACAGGAATGGACTGTAAGCTTGTTGGCCCAGAGACGCTGTGTTTTTGTACACACAGGTAAGGTATTATATTGCTGTTGTCTATATTGGCTAGAGAATAAAAATGATAACAGAACATATCCTCTTTCTATAAATAACACTATGATGATTAAGAAATATTTAAAAGTAGGCCCTTATATAATACAGCAGAAATAGCTAAAGGTTTTTAAAGCCATAATTAAAAAATTTCTGCCATATCCTGTTAGGACTCTCAGAATCTGTTGCCTTAATCAACTCTTCTTTTGCTGTTGGTAAGTAAAGATCTTGGTGCCTTGTGGCTCTGCCAGGGCCTCTTTAGTTTGGCTGGGCGTGGAGTCGGCCTGTCCCATCATTGCAGAAGGCGGAGGAAGAGCAGTCAGGCTGCAGAGCTGCTGCGGGAGATGCTTGAGTATTGATCCACACTGATCATGCTACCGCTTACAAACAAGCATTTCTCCTCAGATTTACTAATCACCCCTCGCGTCTTAAGGAACTGCCTGTTGACACCTTTCTTTAAGCAAACAGACACACCAGCACACTGCTTTTTATTACAAGTGGTCATGTTTCACGAAGCTCACATAGGGAAAGGACATACCTGAGGCTTCTGTTGCTGCTGCGTGCCGCCCGTGTCTGAGGTCTGCATTTTGCTGTTTGCACATACTACCTCCCATTTTCCTATTGTCTCACAGTTGTAAAGATGGAAATGACCACACCTACACTGCTTTACAGAAAAGCCAGTGAGCCTATTATCTGCTTGCAGGCAACACTTTAACTTTTTGCTTTAAGGAAACCATAGAAGGGTAACTGCCTTGTCTTTGTGTGTGTGTGTGTGTGTGTGTGTGTGTGTGTGTGTGTGTGTGTGTGGTGTTACAGGGGACTAAATCCAGGAGTATTCTGCATCTAAGCTACACCTCCAGTCCTTTTTTATTTGTTTCAAAACAGGGGCTTGTTAGGTTGCTGAGAGTCTCACTACATGCTGAGGCTGGTCTTGAATCTATGATCCTCCTGTCTCAGCTTCCCAAGTACTACTGGGATTGCAGGCATGTACCACCATGCCAGGCTAACCACCTTGTTTTAATAGCAATTTCTGGGCTTATTTATGACAGGCTTTTTGTATAGTTGCTATTTACAGAGTTGCAATTTGCCAGAGGTTGTTTTAGTTAGTTGCTAGGATAAGCAATGTTGTATATATATTGGCTTTAAATTTATCTGGGGGGGGGGGGGCGCACACTTGTAATCCCTGTGCTTGGGAGGCGGAGACAGGAGGATCCTGCAAGTTCAAAGCCAGCTGCGCTGGTTTAAGAGACCCTGTTTCCAAATGTCTGGGAGTGTAGCCTGGAGGAAGAAGGGTTTCCAGGAACCCCAGTACCACAAAACAAACAAACAAACAAAAACCCCCAAAACTTATCTAGCAACCACAATTAAAAACACTGAAGGAATGGAGAATGAGGGATATGTTGATATCCTTCAGAATTGAAGAGAGGTTTGGTAAATTTGTGATAGTTTTAATATTTATTCTTTTTTTTTCATTACTGGGGATGGAACCCGTGGGCACTCTACCTCCGAACTACACCCTCAGCCCTATTTTTCATTATTTTAAACAGGGTCTCACTAAGTTGCAGAGGGCCTCACTAAGTAGCTGAGACTGTCCACGAATCGTGATCCTCCTGTCTCAGCCTCCCAAATGCTGGAATTACAAGCGTGTGCCACCACGCCCGGCTAGCATTTATTCTTATGAAAACTTAATGCTGGTTTCTTATCTGTGCATAATTTATACAGCATGGATTTGACTCTCAAAAACCCAATCCAAGCTGGGCATGGTGGCACTTGCCTGTAATCCCAGTACTTGAGAGGCTGAGACAGTAGGATCACAGGTTCATAGCCAGCCCCAGCAACTTAGTGAGACCATTTATTTATTTATTTACTCACTTACTTACTTACTTTTGATACTGGGGATATAACCCAGGGGTGTTCTCCCTCCAGGCTATACCTCTAACCCTTTTTGTTTTTTATGTTAAAACAGATTCTTGCTAAGTTACTGAGGCATGATCCTCCTGTCTCAGCTTCCTAAGTACTGTGATTACAGGTATGTGCCTTTGCCTGGCTCTATTTCTAAATATAAAAGAAATAGGGCTGGGGGTGTAGCTTAGAGATAGAATGCCCCTGGGTTCAATCCCTAGTACCAAACAAACAAACAAATAACACACAAAACCAATACAACTTTAATGGAGAAAATTTTTTGTAGCATTTGTTACTCCAGTGAAATCCCTATCCAAACTATTTTCCCCCATTATAAATGCAATACAGAGCAGAGCTGGACATGGCAGTGCACTGTTGTAATCCCAGTGTTTGGGAGGCTGAGACAGGAGAATTGCAGGATTCAAAGCCAGAAATTTAGTGAGGCTCTCAGCAACTTTGCGAGATCCTATTTCCTAGTAAAAAATAAAATAGGCCCCCCCGGGGTGTAGACTGGAGGTAGAAGGCCCAAGAGTTTCATCCCCAGTGCTACAAAAGAAACAAATAATTGTGAAACATAAAGAAAAATGGGAAATATATACAGAAGTATAACATTCACCACCCAAAGCCAGCTCCTATTCTTACTTGTTACTTTGTATAATATTTTCTTTGCCTTGTTTGTATAGTTGTCAGTTTTGTATGTGTATAAAGTACTGTTCAGGACAGAATCTTAGAAGGGCGTGGTGGCGCACGCTTATAATCCCCGCGCTTGGGAGGCGGAGACAGGAGGATCGCGCAGGTTCGAAGCCAGCCGCGCCGCGCTGGCTTAGGAGACCCTGTTTCCAAAATGAAAATGTAAAAATAGGTCTGGGAGTGTAGCCCGGAGGTAGAAGGGCTTCCAGGAACCCCAGTACCACCAAAAAAAAAAATGTTTCCCTGTGGCCGTGTAGTGATCTCAGTGTTTTTGTAGTTGCTCCTACTCCTGCGAGTCTGGCAGCGGCCTGTGTCCCCTCGAGCTGAGTGAGACCCAGGCGAGCCAGGGGAACAGCGGGGGGGAAGGGGAACTCCAAGTCCTGCCCCTTCTTGGCTTTCACCAGTTCTGCTTTTATCTATTTTATGTGCAACATTATGGTTCTATGAACGATTTTATTTGAAGAAAGGGTCTCACTGCTAAAAAGTTTAAAAACTGCCCTCTGGTAATTCAGTTATCCATATCCTTATGTTTATATATATGTATATATGTATGTATATATGTACATTGCTATTATAAGTACTGTTGCTAATACTCTTTCTGCACAGAGCTTTTTCTATATGTAGGATTATTTTCTTAGGGTGTATATTCCAAAGTGAACTTTCTGGGTTAAAGGATGGATCTTCTTTAGTTTTTTGGAGCATTATTAAATGGAACTGTTTTTTTTTTTATAACATTCTTGACAGCTACTATATGTAATTATAGATTACATAATAATAAAATTGCTTAGGCTGGGCGTGGTGACACATGCTTGTAATTCCTGTGCTTGGGAGGCTGAGACAGGAGGATCGCGCAGGTTCGAAGCTAGCCTCAGCTATTTAGTAAGGCTCTCAGCAACTTAGCAAGACCCTGTTTCCAAATAAAATAAAAAATAAGTCTGGGAGTATAGCTTGGAGGTAGAAAACCCCTGGGTTCTATCCCCAGTACCACCAAAAAAAAAAAAATAATAATAATAAAAATAAAATAATAATAATAAAATTACTTAGTTTTTAAAAAGTTTAACTCTCTTTGCCAAATGGAAAATAATGATTATTAATTTAACTTAAATTTCTTAGATCAATATTAAGAATAACATATTCAATATTATTTTTATTAAGGAGCACATTATGAGAAGGAAACAAGTGACCTACTTTTAAAAAATTAAAAAAAAATTTTTTTTTTGCAGTACTGGGCATTCTACCTCCAAGCTACACCCCCAGCCCTATTTCTTTTTTTTTTTTTATTTTGAAATAGAGTGTCACTGAGTTGCAAAGGGCCTAAGTAATTAAGGGTAGCTGTGCCACTACACCTGGCTAAAAATTACAGTGTTTTAGTAGAGCCAAAGCGTTAAAAATATTGGGAGTTTATTTTAAAATCAAAGTTAAATTATATTAAAATAAATTATATTAATACTTTTTTTCAATTTTATTTTATTTTATTTTTTATTTTTAAAAAGTTTTTTGGTGGTACTGGGGTTCCTGGAAACCCTTCTACTTCCGGGCTATACTCCCAAACCTATTTTATATTTTTATTTGGAAACAGGGTCTCTTAAGCCAGCGAGGCTGGCTTCAGGGGGGTGGGGGGGATTCCAAGTGTGTGCCACCGTGCAATGCACTCTGATAAGAAATGTGTGTGTGTGTGTGTGTGTGTGTGTGTGTGACTAAGGAGTGAACCCAGAGGCCTTCTACCTCCAAGCTACAACCCCAGCCCTATTTTATTTATTTTTTATTTTGATCACTAAGTTGCTGAGAAACTTGTCCAGTTGCTGAGGCTGGCCTCAAACCTGTGATTCTCAATAAACATTTTTATAGAGTTTTTTTTATACTTTTATACATCTATATTAAAGAATTTTTAATGGCAAAAATTTAAGGGAATTATATTTGGCATTGCTATGAAACTCCTAAAATAAAGAAAAATAAAAATCTAAAAGAGTGAAGATTTCTCCTGACCAACGCTGATGGAAATACTGCATGTAGAGGAGTTTGCTTTTACCTTCTTAACAAGAATGACAACAAAAACAAAGATAAAAAGAAACTATAGTTTTTGGCAGTGTCTGCATTGTGTTTATGTTTCTTTCCGTTTTTTAGGTATAAACAACACAAAACTGACTTTGAAACGATCCCACAGCAGCGCCCCGTCGACCTGCCCTGCCGCGTGGCTGGCTGCCGCTGCCGGGCCTACCATTACGTCCCGATGAACGGGTCCCAGCCCGTCCGCTGTAGGTGCAAACACTTCGCTGATCAGCACAGCGCTGCCCCTGGTTTTACATGCAGTGCATGTAAGTTATGTTTTTATACACAGACCCAGAATATTTTCTTTATTGAATATTTAGTGTGTTTTATACCAGTGTGATCCGCTACAGAGTCAGTGTTAAACAACTAAGCAAAATTCAGTGGGTAGATAATCAGCTATTGGTATCCTTGATAATGATGAGCTCTAGTCTCGTATAATTCATTTAATTTGAGTAATAGTCATAGATAATTATTGGGACTGAGGAATGAACCCAGGGGCATTCTGCTGCTTTTTCTTTAGAGTGTATCATGGAGCCAGGTGTGGTGGGACACGGACACGCTTGTAATCCCAGTACCTGGGAGGCTAAGGCAGGAGATGGCAGGTCTGCAGCCAGCCTCGGCAGCTTCGTGAGGCTCTCCACAACTTAGTGAGACCCTGTTTCAAAATAGAGTTGGCCAGATTAGTGCATGTACTTAGAAAAATAAACTTCCTTTCCATCTTGATTCAGGTTCCAAGTGTTCTGGGTTCCATAGCTGCTTCACTTGTTCCTGCGGTCAGCCTGCATATGCCCACGACACGGTGGTAGAAACGAAGCAAGAAAGGTTGGCCCAGGGAAAACCAGTGGGACAGGATGTTCCTTACGCAGCCATGGGAGGACTGACTGGCTTCAGCTCACTGGCGGAGGGCTACATGCGGCTGGATGACAGTGGGGTCGGTGAGTGGCGGACCAGGTGTGCGCCTGCCTCAGGCTCTTGTGTCTGCTAAGAATACTGAAGCCTGGTGATTGTTTAGCAGTTTGTATTCTGAAAATATTCTATTCTCTCACTTGATTTTTATTATTTAAAAAAGATTTATTGCCATGATATGAGATGTAGCTATTAGAGAAAATTTTAAAAATACAAGGGAAGAGACTATTCCAAATCCCAATCCGTATCCCCCTTGTTTGTGAGAGCCAAATAGTTCCTTTGACATGATACAGTTTACCTGTTACCCTGTATTTTAAACGAATCCTTTATTTTACAGATACTTTCTCATAGTGTCACTTGTTTTTTATTTGTATTTTTGTTTTGTTTTGTTTTTGCAGTACTGGGGATGGAACACAACCTCTGAGCTATACCTCCAGCCCGATTATTTATTTATTTATTTATTTATTTATTTATTTATTTATTTATTTTTTGCATGTCTGGGAATGGAACCCAGGGGCATTCTACCTCTGAGCTACACCCCCTGCCCTAATTTTAATTCTTTTCTTTCTTTCTTTCCCTCTTTCTTTCTTTCTTTCTTTCTTTCTTTCTTTCTTTCTTTCTTTCTTCTTTGGTGGTACTGGGGTTCCTGGAAGCCCTTCTATTTCCAGGCTACACTCCCAGACCTATTTTATATTTTTATTTGGAAACAGGGTCTCTTAAGCTAGTGAGGCTGGCTTCGAACCTGTGCGATCCTCCATTCTCCGCCTCCCAAGCGCGGGGATTACAAGCATGCACCACCACGCCCGGCTTATTCTTTATTTTGAAACAGGGTCTCACTAAGTAGCTGAAGCTGTCCGTGAACTGTGATCCTCCTGTCTCGGCCTCCTGAATGCTGGGGAGGCTCCTCACAACTCTGTGAGTGGGTATTATTCCTAGGTTACTGAGAGCTGTCCTTGAACCAGTGATCTTCCTGTCTCAGCAGGTTCTCAGTCAGCCTCAGCTACTTAGTGAGGCCCTCCACAATTTAGTGAGACCCTGTTTCAAAATAAAGAATAAAAAGTAGGGCTGGGGGTGTAGCTCAGAGGGAGAATGCCCCTGGGTTTAATCCCCAGGTCTGAAAAAAAAAATTTTTTTTTAATAGACCTTCCCTGTTTCAATGTTTTTCTACTCTAATTTTTATAAATATGCATTTCTTCATTTGTGTGTGTGTGTGTGTGGGGGGGGGGTTCCTGGGGATTGAACCCAGAGGCATTTGCCTCCACGCTGTACCTCTAGCCCAATTTTATTTCTTATTTGGAAAAAGGATCTTGCTAGGTTGCTGAGAGCCTTGCTAAGTTGCTGCAGCTGGCTTCGAACCCGTGATCTGAACTCCTGATTCAGCCTCCCAAGTACTTGTATCACAGGCTGCACCACCACACCCCGCTGTCTTACTGTTTATGTTTAGCTCTTTCATGTATCTGGGACTTATTTTTTGTGAAAATATGAAGTAGGTATGTGTAACTTCAGTTTTTGTCCAAATTGGTGGCTGGCTATCTAAACACAATTCTTCCCCAAATAACTGGAAACTTATAATTATTAGAGCTTTATGGTATGTTTGGATATTCGGTATTGCTCCTGTTCATGCTCATATTTCAAGATTGTCTTGATATTTTTATTCACTTTATTCTAGGTAATTAAACAACTAAGCTTGTTAAAACTCATAAATAATTTTGGAATTTTATTTATTTATTCATTTATTATTTATTTTTGCGGGTCTAGGGATGGAACCCAGGGGCATTTGACCTCCGAGCTACACCTCCTGCCCTATTTTTTATTCTTGATTTTGAAACCGGGTCTCACTGAGTTGCAGAGGGCCTCACTAAGTAGCTGAGGCTGTCTGTGAACTGCAGTCCTCCGGTCTCAGCCACCCGAATACTGGGATTACAAGCATGCACCGCCACGCATGGCTTAATTTTGCAATTTTAGTGAGTAATTCATTCTTTTGCAGTTTTAATGGGCAGGTTCATGTAACAGCTACAGAAAACCCAAATACAAGTCAGAAGTAATGAGGAGGATAATGACAGAAGCTTTGTATTGCAAGAGTTGTTCCAGCCACTTCACAAACATCACCTCTCTCAGTCCTCACAACTCTGTGACTGGGTATTATTCCTAGGTTACTGAGAGCTTCACTAAGTAGCTGAGGCTGTCCTTGAATCAGCCATCTTCCTGTCTCAGCATCCCCAATACTGTATCACAAGTGTGTGCCATCAGCCCAGCTAGTATTTTTTTAAATAGATACCATATATTGGGTTTTTTCTTCCATTATGTTTTTGGTTATGTGTGTATATATATACATATATACATATATACATATATACATATATACATATATACATATATACATATATACATATATGCAGCTGGACGTGGTGGTACACACTTGTAATCCCAGCATTTGGGAGGCGGAGACTAAAGGATCGCGGTTTGCAGACAGCCTTAGCTACTTAGTGAGGCCCTTCGCAACTCAGTGAGACCCTATTGCAAATATAAAAAGAGACTAAAAAAAATAGGGCTGGGGATGTAGCTCGGAGGTATAATGCCCCTGGGTTCCATCCCTATTACTGCAAAAAAAAAAAAGCAAATATTTTTTCTTCTCTTACCAGTCTTATTATTTAGAGCTTTATTATTTTTTTGCTTTTAAATAGCACTTATTATATTTTTCTTTAGACATAGTGCTTTGTAACTTGTTTTAAATAAACATATGTGTGTGTGTGTGTGTGTGTGTGTGTGTGTGTGTGTGTGTTACTGGGGATGGAACCCAGGGACTTTCTACCTCTGAGCTACACTCCCAGACCTATTTTATATTTTATTTGGAAACGGTCTCAGTAAGTAGCTGAAGCTGGCTTCTAACCTGCAAGATCATCCTATCTCAGCCTCCCAAGTACTGGGATTACAAGTGTGTGCTACCACACTTGGCATTTTAAATAAACTTTTAATTTTGAAAGTTTTGGATTTGCAGAAAAATGTGAAAATAGTATAAATTTGAAAATGTACCCCATACCTAGGTTCCTTTATTTTATTTTATTTTTTTTTATTTTTTATTTTTTGGTGGTACTGGGGATGGAACCCAGGGGCCTTCTACCTTCGGGCTACACTCCCAGACCTATTTTATATTTTGTTTGGAAACAGGCTTTCTTAAGCCAGCTGAGGCTGGCTTCGAACTCGCAAGATCCTCCTGTCTCAGCCTCCCAAGCGCGGGGATTACAAGTGTGCGTCACCACGCCCGGCTCCAAAGTTCCTTTATTTTTAAGACCTTATCTTAGTATGGAACGTTTGTAACAATAAATGAACCAATTTTGATACATTTTAAACTAAAGTCTGTATTTTATTCAGATTTCCTCAGTTTTAACCAAATGCCATTTTTCTATTCCAAAATAAGAGTAAAAAATAGCATGTTACAGCCTTGGAAACATGATAATTAAATATAATTCCAGGATCTCATCTCTAATACTACAGTACAGTGAATGACCATCTTTCCTTAGGCTTGTAATATGCTTTTTACTCTTATTAATATATTCTGAGTGATTAACCAAGACCACAGTCTCTTGGAGAACAAGGTTTATATTCACCGTATCACCTATTGTTTAACAGCCAGGTGTTTAAAAGCTCTCATCATTATATATGTTCTAAAATATATCTTTGCATTTACATG
Source organism: Muscardinus avellanarius (assembly GCF_963383645.1). Taxonomy (NCBI): domain Eukaryota; kingdom Metazoa; phylum Chordata; class Mammalia; order Rodentia; family Gliridae; genus Muscardinus; species Muscardinus avellanarius. The sequence goes on along the minus strand of NC_137795.1, from coordinate 27,607,910 downwards.
TCCATTATTGCTGCGTAGGGTAAATTCTTAGAATTGGATGCCACGATCAAAGAAGACATACAGATTTAAGGCTTTTGGACACATTAGTATGGAGCAAATCAAAGAGTAGAAGCGTGAGGACTCTGGGGTCAATTCAGATTCACCCTGTCCTCAATATCAGGGGTGAAAGTGGACAGCAGGTCTGTGAAAGCGGGGCCCTTGGGGATGGCCTTTAGCCAGGAGAAGCTGCTGGAGAGAGCAGGAAGTGCAGAGAGAGGGCTGGGAGTTTGAAAATCTAGGGTGCCCTTTTCAGGCCATTGGGACTGGTTATCGAGTTTGTATTGGGGCCAAACAGTGTTGCAGCAAAAAATGAAATGGCAGCCTTAATTTATCCCTGAAGTCCCAGAATGGTGAGGGGCTTGAGAAGGCAGGAGAGAGGAGAATCTGAGGGAGGTTTACTGCAGGAAGGAAGTGCCCATGTAAAGGGCGAGAAAGAGGAGGGTGAGAAAGAGAAACACAAGAGCCAGAGGCCGGAAGAGGACCCATGGGGCAGGCAAGAACCTAGAGGGAGGAGGCCCTGTCTCTTGAGGGCATCCCCATGCAAGAGAAGCAGGCTCCTGAGAATGCCCATTTCACTCAGACCAAGTGCCCCTGGCTGGGTGAGGGGCGCCCAGCACAGGGTGAGAGGAGACTCCTAGCGTACTGGTACACTTACAGAGCGCACACAGGCTGTGCAGCAAGAGGACTTACCCATTGTTGGCGGTCAGAAAGGAGGAGTTAGGAGGATGAGGAGTTCCTACAGGCTGGACAGGTGATGAGTGGTTGGTGGGGTACCCACAGGGCCAAGGATTGGAGTGGCCAAGAGAAGTGGCAGCTACTGGAGGGTTCTCCAGGGTACGGCCTAGCAGAGGGCCAGTCTGAGGACCAGGTGGTCCAGGGACAGGGGACCCTTCCAGGTTTTGGCACCAGATATATGGTGACCGGCACGACCCAAGAGACTAGAGAACCCAGAGAACCCAGAGGCCAGTCCAGTTAGGAAAATTTCTTGCAGGGAAGTTAAGCTGCTGGGTGTCTCTTGCAGGAAAGCAGCCGTGCTAGGGGTTAATGAGAAAATTTTTATATCAGGGGCTCAGGGGAGAGAGTAGGGCCTGGTTTCAGGAACATCCGGGCTTGGTTGCTCATGGGTAGTGGGGGCTGGCCTTGGTGGTCAGGGTTGGAATGTTCCCCTGTGACTATGTTCTTGTTTTGGCAACTGCTCCTTAGACTGGGTCAATCTGCCCTGCATTATCAGCACAGCTGTGCTTGTGAGACCTGCGTAGCTGTAGTTGTGAAACCCATGGGGCCCTGTGCACCTTCTGACCTAATGGGTGAATGAGTTAAGCAGTATAAGTATAGTTTCCAAATTTTAAGGATAGTATTAACAACAGCACAACCTAATTCAGAGGGTCTCTGGGAGGATTAACTGTAAATGCATTCATATATTACACTGTATATACACAAAGTCTAAATCTGTGTGTATGTTTTTTTATATGCTTTTATTGGTACATTATAGCCTCACATCAGAATGTAAATCATGCCGACAGTGACATACGTGCACACACACTTGGTGCCCCCCACTGCCTCCCCGCTCCCCTTTCCCCACACAGAGTACTGAGATTGATGTTGGTATTTTCACATATGCACACACATGTAGTAATTCCTTCGGTGAACCTCACTCTTCCCTCTCCCCTTCCCTTAGACCACCTATGGCTCCACTGAGGTTTCTTCCCCGTTATCTGGAGAGAACACATGTGAATCTTCACTTTCTGTGACTGGCTAATCTCCTTTAACATAATGTTCTCCAGGTTCTTCCATTTTCTTGAAAATGACATAATTTTGTTCTTTTTTGCTGAATAGAATTACATTATGTAGATACCCCATAATTTTGTAAGCCATTCATCCGTTCGTGGCCACCTAGATTGGTTCCGTGATTTGGCTATTGGGAATTGTGCTGCTATGAACATGGGTATGCATGTATTACTGTAGTTCTCTGGTTTCATCTCCTTTTGAAAAATACCCAGGAGTGGTATAGCTGGATCATATGGTGGACTCATTTTCAGTTTTCTGAGGAATCTCCACACTGATCTCCATAGCGGCTGAACTAATTTGCACTCCCACCAACAGTGTTGAAGAGTTGCAATTTCCCCACATCCTCACCACATTTATGTTTTACTTCTTGATTTTACTTCTTGATTGCTATTCTGATTAGGGTTAGATGGAATCTCAGTATAGTTTTGATTTTCATCTCCCTGATGGCCAATGATGTTGAACATTTTTTATGTATTTATTGGCTCTTTGTATCTCTTCTTTGTGAAGTGTCTATTCAATTCAATTGCCTATTTCTTGATTTTTTTAGTGTAAAGTCTTTTAAATTCTTTGTATATTCTAGATATTAGAGAGGGAATAAATGGCAAAGATCTCCCATTCTGTAAGCTTTCTCTTTTAGACTCTTGATGATTTCCTTTGATGAGCAGAAATGTTTTGTTTTTATTTTATTTTATTTTATTTTTGTAGTACTGGAGATGGAACCTAGAGGCATTCTACCTCTGAGCTACAACCCCAGCCCTATATATATTTTTTTATTCTTTATTTTTGAAACAAAGTCTCACTGAGTTGCAAAGGCCCTCACTAAGTAGCTGAGGCTGTCTGCAAACTGTGATTCTCTGTCTCAGCCTCAAGGTCTGTGAAGAATGACACTGGTATTTTGATAAGGATTGCATCAACTCTGGAGATGACTTTTGGTAGAATGGCCATTTTGATAATATTTACTCTGTCTATCCAAGAGCAAGGGAGATCTTTCCATCTTTTAAGATCCTCAGTTTCTTTTTAGTGTTTTATAATTTTCATTGTAGAGGTCTTTACCTCCGTGGTTAGGTACTTAGAATTTTAAATAATTTTTTAGTTTATTTTTTTTGCCTCTTTCCAGTATTTATGGCCCTTTTTAGTTTTGATTCGTGTGTGTGTGTGTGTGTGTGTGTGTGTGTGTGTGTGTGTGTGTGTGTTACTGGGGATTGAACCTAGGTGCATTCTATTTCTGAGCTATACCTCTAGCCCTATTTATTTGTTTGTTTGTTTGTTTATTTTTGCGGGTCTGGGAATGGAACCCAGGGGCATTCAACCTCCCAGTTACACCCCTTGCCTTATTTTTTTTTTTAATTCTTTTTAATTTGAAACAGGCTCTCACTAAGTTGCGGAGAACTCACTAAGTAGCTGAGGCTGTCCATGAACTGCGATCCTCCGGTCTCAGCCTCCCAAATGCTGGGATTACAAGCGTGTGCCACCACACCCAGCTAGCCCTTTTTATTTTTATTTTGTTTTGCAACAGGGTCTCACAAGGTTCTGAGAGTCTCGCCAAGCTGCTGAGGCTGCTTTTGAACCTGAGATTCTCCTGTCGCAGCCTCCCTGTACTGGGATTACAGGTGCATAGCACCGCACCAGTACTTTTGATTAATTCAGTGGCTATGACTTTCATAACAGTGCTAAGTAAGAGTGCTAGCTGGTATCATTGTCTTTTTCTAATTTCTAGTTTTTTTTTTTAATCACTCAGTTATCTTCATGGTATTAAAAAAGAAAACCTGCCCTCTTGGCCCCTGGGGTAGGACAAAGGTGAGAGTGGGGAGAGAAGATATCAGGATGTGTTTGTCCTGGTGTCAGGTGTGGGGCACTCCAGGGCAGAGGGGCTTCTGCTCTGTTAGCCATTGGGTCCCTGAGACAGAGGTGACCTCTAGCTGGGATTTGGTTCCTCTTCGACACGGAGGAGCCTGCAATTCCCAGCTCGTAGAGAGCAGTTGGGAGGCAGCTACATTGGGCGGTAATGCACTGTTCTGGCATCTGTCAGAGTGGGGGCAAGGTGACCCCAGTGCAGAGCTGAAGGTGGCTCCCCAGGGCTGGGGATTTGATAGAGGACGTGGCAGGCACCGAGGGGTCTGTACTTGTAGTGAGAGGCTGCCAGGGCCTGGCAAGCTGGGAGAGCTGACTCCAGCTGAGCACCTGAGGCCTGTAGCACACGCAGCCGCCGAGGACCGCACGGGGACCGGTGGACTCGAGGCCCTTATTATCTCGCCTGCCCCAGTGAGGGTAGCCCAGGAGAGGAAGGTGCAGGAACCGGGAAGGATGAACAGCTGTCCTGCACTGTTCACATTACAACAGAGGACTGATTTTTAAACCAGTTGGGAGTAAAAGTTCATTTCTTTCCCTCTACCCATGCTATGTGGATGGAACTGAAGGGGAAGAGTGAGTCTTGGAGAGATTAGACCATTTACATTTTCTCTCCAGCTTCCTTCTTTTCAAGAGTCAAAGCGTTTAGCAGCTGGTTTTTATAGTTTGTGGTTTGGGGTGGGAATGTCTTGTTTAGATAGCGTTTTATAACTATATTAGGGTTCAGTACTTCTTTGCTGACATAGTTACATTAGTGTATTAGTGTAAAATATCTTTTACCTGTAATAAAGGTTTCTGAGCTGGGAATGATGGCACATGCCTGTAATCTGTAATCCCAGCACTTGGAAGACGGAGACAGGAGGATTGCAGGTTCACAGCCAGCCTCAGCAGCTTAGTGAAGCCCCTCACAACTTAGTGGGACCTTTTTCAAAATAAAAAATAAAGTAGGAATGGGGGTATTGCATAGGACTGGGGGTGTATCTCAGAGGTAGAATGCTCCTCAAACCTCTCCCCCCAAATATCTGGAAATGCAAAATACCTCTTAAGCTATTTGCCTTTATGTGGCAGGTAAAAATTGAAAAAAAATTTTTTTTTTTTTTTGTACTGGGGATTGAACCAAGAGGCATTCTACCTCTAAGCTACACCCCCAGCTTGATTTTATTTCTTATTTGGAAATAGGGTCTCACTCGGTTGCTGAGAGCTGCACTAAGTTGCCGAGGCTGGTTTTGGACCTGCAATCCTCCTGTCTCAGCCTTCTAAGTACTAGGATTACAAGTGTGCGCCATCATGCCCAGCGCGTGTTCTCTGTCTCTGTCGCTCGCTCTCTGTCTGTCTGTCTGTCTCTCTCTTTTGAGATGGGGTCTTCTTGTATTGCCCAGGCTGGTCTCCAGTTCTTGGGCTCAGCTGATCCACCTCAGCCTCCTGAGGAGTTGCACCACTGCACCAACTGAACATCTCTTTTTTCTTCTTTCTTCCTTCCTTCCTTCCTTCCTTCCTTCCTTCCTTCCTTTCTTTCTTTCTTTCTTTCTTTCTTTCTTTTTTTTTTGTAGTTCTGGGGGTGGAACCCAGGGGCTTTCTACCTCTGGGTTACTATATTCCCAGACCTATTTATACTTTATTTGGAAACAGGGCCTCACTGAGTAGCTGAGGCTGGCTTTGAACCTGTGCGATCCTCCTGTCTCAGCCTCCCAAGTGTTGGGATTACAAGCATGCGCCACCACGCCCAGCTTAAACATCCCTTTTTTCTAAAGAAAGGATGTTTCTAATGATTCTTCTGAGGTTCTAAATTATTTAACATTAGAAGTAACGTCTGTAGAAATACCCGTGTGAATTCTATCAGCAGAGGTGTTCATTCTCTGTTTTGCTCTCAGGTGCACCCTCTGTTGAGTTTTTAGACTCTCCAGTTACGGCCATGGACCATCCATTTGTAAAAGCACTACAGGCGCCAGCCAGCTCTCCAGAAACACTAGCAGGTGGGAATGAAATCGGAATGAGAAGTATTTTTGCATGTAGTAAGAATACAGTGCTTTGGTTTGTTACTAGGCCTCTTTTTTCTCTTATTATCACAGTCTGACTTCAAGTTAATCGGTCATTTTGAAGATTCAGAATTATAAGGATTCTGATAATACTGTAAGTTTTAAGCCTGCTTCTGGTACAGGTTGTCCTGGTGTTGCCATAAGAGCGCCCTCTAGTGGAACGATTACTTAAACTCTGCGTTTTCTCATAGGGATGTAAATCAGCGATAGCCACAAATTAGGATTTTGATGTTTATGAATCAAAAGCAAATAGAACTCATTTTAAGCACTAGTGTCCTATATTTCCTTTACTGAGAAAAAGAATAAAAACATTGAAGATGGAAATTGAAAAGGTTTTGGTTTAGGTTTTCAGCAGGGCAGGAAATCCAGCCCGGGGCCCATGAATACTAGGCAAGTGCCCTGGGCGTTGTACAGTTTATTAGGTATTTAAAGTTTGTTGTTGTTGTTGTACTGGGGATTGAACCCAGGGTCAGGCTGACAGTCCTATTTTATTTTTTATTTTTTTTGAAGATTTAAAGAAGTTTATTAGAAAGATAGAAATACAGAAAATAGAAATATAGCTCCATACCAGACTGGCATGGAGGGGTGACTTGAAATGAATACACCCTTATTTTTTATTTTGAAGTAGGGTCTCGCTAAGTTGCAGAGGGCCTTATTAAGTTGTGGGGGCTGGCCTCGAACCTGTGATCCTCCTGTCAGCCTCCCAAGTACTGGGATTACAGGCATACACCACTGCCCAGCTGATATTTAATATTTTAAAATGAGAAATTTTTGACTTATTTGTAGTTTCATGTCTTCTGACATTCTCCACAAGGTTGCTTACAAAAACAACATTCAGTGAAGCAATGATAAAATACAGCTTAAAATAAAAAATAAAAACCAAGAGAACAAAACGGTGGTAGCTTTCAAGACTGATAGAACTGCTGTGTTAAGCTTCAGGTTAAACTGAGAGTAATAACAGGTAGCGAGGCAGAATCGACCCGGTAAGTACTTTTCCTTACTAGAAAGGAGGAGGCACGAGGTCCTCAGTGCCGTTGCCGTCGTATCAACACTGAGTCTGACAGAAGCCGCCCAGCGGCCTCCGCGATGCAGTGGCCAGTGTCCTCTGAGGGCTTCGTCAGCAAGTCCAGCATAGGGCTGTGTGTTGTCCGCAGTCACCTCTGATAAGTCTGATGATACACTATTAAAATGCAGCTCTGTGAAGGAGAGTATGCAGAAGGCTGAGCTAAACGGTCTACCATAACATACACAGTTTCCAGAGGTCTGGCTATTCCTCACATATTCTAAGCTATTTTTTTTTTTTTGTACTGGGATTGAACCTAGGGATTTCTACCCCCCCCCCCCCCAGCCTCTTTTTCATTTTTTATGTTGAAACAGGTTTTTACTAAGTTCCTGAGGCTGGCCTCAAGCCTGCGATCCTCCAGTTTCAGCCTCACAAGTACTGGGATTATAGGTGTGCACCACCATTCCTGGCTTCTTCTTCTGTTCTATCTTTCCTTCCTTCCTTCCTTCCTTTTCTTTTTTCGCTTCTTTTTTTCTTTCCTTTTCTTTTATCTAGATATGGCCTTTGTTAAGGATAACTGACATATGGTTTTACTCTGTGGTGAATGGAGTTAGATACTTTTATGTTGCTGGTTGTCGGTGAGCTCATATGCTTTAGAAACTAGAAGAACAGGTGTTCAGGTTGCTATTTGTTTTGGAAATAAAAAGACTCAATGAGACATTCACCAGTAGTGAAGGTGAACTTTTCTTTTAGGCTTTTATAGTACCTACAAAGAAAACTAGATTTTCCTTACTAAAGCAGTTCTAAATTTCTTTCAGCCCACAAACTAGGGCTAAATTTTTACACAGTCAATTCCATAGCCAGATGTGGTGGTGCATCCCTGGAATCCCAGTACTTGGGAGGCAGAGAAAGGAGTATCATGTTGGAGGCCAGTCTCGGCAACTTCGTGAGACATTGTTTCAAATAAAAGGGCTGGAGGGAACGTCTAGACCAGCAGTGGACGCCCCTAAGCTCAATTACCAGTACCGAAAAGAAAGAAACCTAAGTAAATATCATGAAATATTTGTTTTGAAAAATTTTAAACCAGGTCATCTCTTATGTTGCTGCTATAAAGCCCCAGTGGGGCATACAGCTGTGCATTATCTCAGAGAGTGTTACATTGAGTTTTAGTTCTAAAATGTCAAAAGTGGTTGGACAGCTGGGCATGGTGGCACATGCCTGTAATCCCAGTAGTTGGGAGGCTGAGACAGGAGGATTGCAGGTTTGAGGACAGCCTCAGTAAGTAGTGAGTGAGACTCTCATCAATGTAGTAAAACCCTCTTTCTCTTTCTCTCTCTCTCTCTCTCTCTCTCTCTCTCTCTCTCTCTTTCTTTCTTTTTTTTTTTGGTGGTACTTGGGGTGGAACCACTGGGCTACACTCCCAGACCTATTTTATATTTTTATTTGGAAACAGGGTCTCTTAAGCCAGCATGGCTGGCTTCGAACCTGCGCGATCCTCCTGTCTCCGCCTCCCAAGCGTGGGGATCACAAGCGTGTGCCACCACGCCCGGCTTAGTGAGACCCTATTTCAAAATAAAAAAATAAGATAGGGCTGAGGGATGTAGTTCAGAGGTAGAGTGCCCCTGAGTTTAATCTTTAGAAAAAAAGTAGTTAGACAAAATTAACTGTACTGTTATCCGGAATAGCTATATGAGCCAGTTGAATATTTGGGTACTGTTTGCTATAGAGTGCTTTTGTCTTGTGATGCCATTTTTTTCAAGAAGAATTTGGTATTAGGGCCATTTGGACCATTTCTGGTTTGGAAAGAAACTTTTCTTCTTGTTTGGTTTCTTTTTCAATTTTAGGGGACATATATCATGTTATAAGTATATCATTACTTAGAACTTTTTTCTGTGTTAGTAGGTACAAGTAGTCAAGTTTCTTCCTCAAGGAGGCCTGAAGAGGATGACATGGCTTTCTTTGAAAGACGGTACCAGGAAAGGGTAGGCTTTTGAGGACATTCCCTTGTATAAGCATTTAATTATAACATGACCCTATAGAGTGATTATGCACTGCTTGTGGGACTTGATAAAAAATGATTTGTGAAGTCCTCACTTACAGCTGGTGTTACTGTGAGACTCTTTAGAATAGTTCAGAAAGACACGGAGCTAATGCATAATAGATCTATGATACACTGGCTGATATACAAGGTCATAAACATTGATAAAATATATGATGAAACAATAACTATCAACTATAGTTGATACTATAGCATATTTATAAGTTATATGTATCTTTTTTCTTTTTTTGTGGCATTGAGGATTGAGCCCGGAGCTTCTCATGTGCTAGGCAAGTGATGTATTACTGAGCTACAACCCAGGCCCTAGAAACATCTCAGGGTTTTTTTTTTTCTTCACTTTTTTTTTTCTTTCTTTCTGGCACTGGGGATTGAACCCAGGCATCGCATCTCTGAGCTATATCCCCAGGCCTGTTTTTATTTGGAAACAAGTTCATGCTAAAGCCAGGCGTGGTGGTGCAAGCTTGTAATCCCGTGCTTGGGAGGCTGAGACAGGAGGATCGCATACGTTCGAAGCCAGCCTCAGCTACTTAGTGAGGCTCTCAGCAACTTAGTGAGACCCTGTTTCCAAATAAAATATAAAATAGGTCTGGGAGTATAGCCCAGAGGTAGAAAGCCCCTGAGTTCCACCCTCAGTACCACACACACAAAAACAAAAACAAAAAAACAAGTTCTTGCTAAGTTGCTGACAGTGGCTTGAAACCTGTGATCCTCCTGTCTTAGCCTCTCAAGTACTGGGGTTATAGGCCTGGGCCACCACTCCCGGCTTGTAGCATTTCTTTTTTAGTGTTTTTTTTTTTTTTTTTAATATCCAGACTCAAGTTCAAATACCCAGTAACTTTTAAGAAAGAGACCACTGAAAGCAAACATTTAACACTTCCGGGGCTCAGGTCTTGATGCTTTCACAGCTTCAGAAGTGGCCAGCTTCATCAGTTCTCCACCAGAGTTTAAACATCTTGGGTATCAGCATAGTATTTTATTCATCTTTGTGTTTCCTCTATTAGCTAGTACAGCGACTTATATATGAAAAGTTTTCAATAAATATTTATGGAAATTTGAAAAAAAGAACCTATAATTGAGATTCACTTTCGTAGATGTCAACTACTTATACATTTTTAAAAATTTAAGCTGGGGAGCTGGGCGTGGTGGCGCACGCTTGTAATCCCCGCGCTTGGGAGGCGGAGACAGGAGGATCGCGCAGGTTCGAAGCCAGCCGCCCTGGCGTAAGAGACCCTGTTTCCACATAAAAATATGAAAAAAAAAAGGTTTGGGAATGTAGCCCAGAGTTACTACACCAGGAACCCCAGTACCACCAAAAAAAGAGAAAAATTTAAGCTGGGCATGGTGGTGCATGCTTGTAATCTCAGCATTTGGGAGGCTGACAGGAGGATCACAGTTCGCAGCCAGCCTCAGCTACTTAGGCCCTTTGCAGCTCAGTGAGACCCTATTTTTTTTTTTTTTTTACTTATACCTTTTCACTTAATATTTTTAGTAAGTTTCATAGCACTGCTTCTATTTGAGAGTGTGTGTGTGTGCATGTATGCATGCTGGATGCAAGAAGGTTGGTTTCAGGAGGTCTGGGGAAATATTTCAGCTGTGTGGCTATTATTATTATTATTATCATTATTATTATTTTTGCGGCACTGGGTAATGAACCCAGGGGCATTCTACCTCCAAACTACACCCTCAGCCCTATTTTTATTCTTTATTTTGAAACAGGGTCTCACTGAGTTGCAAAGAGCCTAAGTAGCTGAGGCTGTCTGCGAACCTGCGATCCTCCTGTCTCAGCTTCCCAAATGCTGGGATTACAAGCGTGCGCCACCACGCCCGGCAGTTGTGGATGTTATTATCTCTCCAATTAAGTAATAAACTCCATAGAGACAATCCTGTCTATCCTTTCATTCTGTTTTGTTTCATTGTGCCAGGGATGGAAGCCAGGGCCTCACACATGCTGCGATACATCCTCCCACCCTCCTGTCTCTTTCTGGGTATCCTCTACAGCTTTTATTTTTATTTATTTATTTATTTATTTATTTAATTTATTTTTTTGCGGGTTTGGGGGTGGAACCCAGGGACATTTGACCTCCGAGCTACACCCCCTGCCCAATTTTTTTATTCTTTTTTTTTTTTTTTTTTTTGGTGGTACTGGGGTTCCTGGAAGCCCTTCTACCTCCGGGCTACACTCCCAGACTTATTTTATATTTTTGAAACAGGGTCTCTTAAACCAGCATGGCTGGCTACAAACCTGCGCGATCCTCCTGTGTCCGCCTCCCAAGCGTGGGGATTACAAGCGTGCGCCACCATGCCTGGCTTTTATTCTTTATTTTGAAACCGGGTCTCACTGAGTTGCGGAGGGCCTCACTAAGTAGTAGCTGAGGCAGTCCGCGAACCACGATCCTCCGGTCTCAGCCTCCCAAATGCTGGGATTACAAGTGTGAGCCACCACGCCCAGCTTCTTCTACAGCTTTTAGACAGGAGCTCATTGAGTAACTGAAGATGTGGAAAAGAACATTAAATATATTCGCCATCCAAGAGCAGAGGAAGTGAGAGGTAGATTAGCTTGGTTTTCCTGATGAAGAATCTTGAAGTAGATGGGGAGAGTCCTGGACATGAGCTCTAAAGCAGAGCTAACCAGTGGAACTTTTTGCAATGATAAAAATAGCTGTTGTAGTTGTTCACCAAATGTGATTCTATATATTTAAATTGAAATAAATTAAAATCTAAATTTAAGCTGGGTGTGGTGACGCCTGCTTGTAATCCCAGGACTTGGGAGGCTGAGACAGGAAAATCACAGGTTCGCGGCTAACTCAGCTACTTAGTGAGGCCCTCCACAACTTAGTGAGACCCTGTTTCGAAATAAAGAACAAAAAAATAGGGCAGGGGCTGTAGGTCAGAGGGAGAATGTTCCTGGGTTCCACCCCTAGTACCACACACAAAAAAAATCTAAAATCTATTCCCTCAGCCACATACCCCCGTTTCAGGTGCTCAGAGGTCAACTGTGGCTATAGCTGTCTTACTAGCTAGCACAGGTAAACACTTTTCCACCACTGGAGAGAGTTCTTTCAGAAAGCATTAGCTTAAGGTTGTCTTCACTTGTTTGGGCTACTATAACAAGGGGCCATAGACTGGGTGGCTTAGAAACAACATAAACTTATTTCTCACAAAGCCAGGCGTGGTGGCGCACACCTGTAATCCCAGTACTGGGGAGGATGAGACAGGAGGATTGCAGTTTGCAGACAGCCTTGGGTACTTAGTGAGGCCCTCTGCAACTCAGCAAGACCTTGTTTCCAAATAAAGAATAAAAAATAGGGCTGGGGGTGTAGCTCAGAGGTAGAATGCCCCTGGGTTCCATCCCCAGTTCTGAAAAAAAAAAAATTATTTCTCACAGTTTTGGAGGTTGGGATGGCTGAGATGTATGAGCTGTGGGCAGATTTTGTCCGGTGTGAGCCGCCTCCGCTCTACAGATGGCGCTCTCTTCCCGCGTCTTCACATGGTAGAGGGCAAGGCTCTCTGGGCCTCGCAGGAGAGCACCACCAGCTCCTGGGCTCCGCTCTCATTACCTCAGCACTGCCCTGGCGGGGCCTCCTAATGTCCTCATGCTAGTGCTCAAGCTTCAGCATGTGAGTGCTGGACGACTCAAACATTCTGGCCATCGCAGAGGGAGAGGCGGGATCAGGGAGGAGAGGAAATGAGCAAAGTGATCAAAGGCTGTTTTTGCAACATCACTAGGAAAGCTTATAATAAATTCGGTCTCTATTCTTGCAGCACACAAATTCATAGAGTAGTTTTAGTTTTCCTAGGTTTTTGAACTCCTCAGTCCCTCCTCCAGAAGCTTGGGGTAGTGCTGACTGTGTTGAGAACATGCCAGCGGTATTTGCTTGTGGAAAGATAACGAGAGTTATTCTTTATTTTATTTTGGTGGTACTGGGGGTGGAACCCAGGGAATTTCTACCTCCAGGCTACACTCCCAGACCTATTTTATATTTTATTTGGAAACAGGGTCTCACTAAATTGCTGAGAGCCTCACTAATAGCTGAGGCTGACTTCGAACCTGTGTGATCCTCCTGTCTCAGCTTCCCAAGCGCGGGGATTACAAGCGTGTGCCACCACACCGGCTTATTCTTATTTATGATTTTTGTGGTACTGGGGATTGAACCCAGGGGCATTCTACCTTTGAGCTACCACCCCCCAGCCCTATTTTATTTTTATTTTGAAACAGGGTCTTACTAAATTGCTATGGGCCTCGCTAAGTTGCTAAGGCTATCCTCGAACTGCAATCCTCCTGTCTCAGCTTCCCAAGTACTAGGATTATAGTTGTGCACCACCATGCCTAGCTACTTCTGAAAAATTTTTTTAGCCGGGCATGGTGGCGCACGCTTGTAATCCCAGCATTCGGGAGGCTGAGACTGGAGGATCGCAGTTCGCGGACAGCCTCAGCTACTTAGTGAGGCCCTCTGCAACTCAGTGAGACCCGATTTCAAAATAAAGAATAAAAAATAGGGCAGAGGGTGTAGCTCAGAGGTCGAATGCCCCTGGGTCCCATCTCCAGACCCGCGGGGTAGGGGGGGAATTTCCAGTACAGGGGATTGAACCCAGGGGCATTTGACCTCCGAATTACACTCCCAGCCCTATTCTTTTTTAACTTTGCTTTGAAACAGGGTCTCACTCAGTTGCAGAGGACCTCACTAAGTAGCGGAGGCTGTCTGCAAACCTGCGATCCTCCTGTCTCAGCCTTCCAAGTAATGGGATTACAAGCGTGCACCACCACACCCAGCTCCTTCTGAATGTTTTAAAGGCTATTCCTGGCCTGTCCATATGTATTTCTTGATAGGAGACTTGGAATTTGTAGATTTGTGAGATGTAGTTTAAACTCTTTCTAACCCATGTGACTTGACACAGCATATAAGCTTTCCATCCTTTTGATTAATGGGGTATAAAACTACGGCGCCATATAGGTGCCCATTGTTAGTACTTGTGTTTTCCCCCAAAACAGTTGAGGATAAAGGGGTGATGGAAAGCTGTGTCTCGTGGCCCATCGCCTCTCAAGAGCAACACTATGTGGCATCTGGTTTTTACTTCCGTCCTTTGCTAATCATTGGTAACATTTGGAGTAGGGAAGGATTTTATGAGAATTGTAAATTGGCTTTTATTTTTTGTGGTACTGGGGATGGAACCCAGGGGCCTTCTACCTCTGGGCTACATCCCCAATGTATATTTTATTTGGAAACAGGGTCTAAGTTGCTGGGAGCCTAAGTAGCTGAGACCTACTTTGAACCTGGGAGATCCTCCTGTCTCAGCCTCCTAAGTGATGGGATTACCTGTGCTACCACGCCCAGCTGTAAATTGGCTTTTAAGTATTTGGCATGGCTGTGATAAGGCATGAATCCAAATATGGTATGTATAGCATTCCCCCCCACAGAATGTTCATGAAATACTATATCAATAAAATGTTTAATTTACAGATAAAAATGGAAAAGGCTGCTAAGCAGAAAGGAAAAGCTCCATTGCCATCAACTACAAAACCTTCATGAAGCCTACTGGACAAATGCAAACCATCATCAAAATACATATATGTTTGTTTGCTTAAATGTAATAATACATTTTCTTTTAACTATGAAAGTATGTCTTTTTGGGTGTTTTCCAACATTGAGATGAGCAAGATTACCTTATATTTAATAAAATTCACTTCATACACCTTTTCTTTCTCTTAACAAATGAGGTTACTTTTCCTTCCTTCCTCCCTCCGTCCCTCCTTCTGTCCACTGGGAAGTGCAGGGTCCTGCTAAGTTACTGAGGATCTCACTAAGCTGCTGTGATCTTTCTGCCTCAGACACCCAAGTGCTGGGATTACAGGCGTGTGCCACCACACCCATCTCTGTAGTTATTTTTATGTGATTCAAACCCTGAAAGTAAATATTTTTAGTCTATCATAATTAAATTGTTTCAGCCTACTTAAAAACTTAAAGACATTATCAAGGGTTTTTAATAAATATATAAGGGTCACTTTTTCATTCACAATAGCAAGTTAAAATTACTAATTTTTTCAAGCTTTGGAATATCCTGTCCTTTAGAATTCTGCAGTCATTTCTAGTGATCTATTGACATTGTATCTTTAACTACCTATTGTACATAATTGCTTTTTTTTTTATTGGTATTAGGGATTGAACGCAAGGGCATTCTACCTCTGAGCTACACCCCGGGCCTTTTTTACTTTTCTTCTCTCCCTCTCTCTCTTTTTGCAGTACTGGGAATTGAACCCAGGGGCATTCTACTTCTGATCTACACCCCAGCCCTATTTTTTATCCTTTATTTTGAAACAGGGTCTCACTAAGTTGTGGAGGGCCTAAGTAGCTGAGGCTGGCTGCAAACCTGCAATCCTCCTGTCTCAGCCTCCCAAGTACTGGGATTACTCATGCGTCACCACGCCCAACTACATTTTGAAATGGTCTTGTTAAACCTGGATCCTCGCCTCAGCCTTCCAGGCACCGGGGTTATAGGTATGGGCGGGCCACCATGCCCGGCTTGTTGTATATAACTGTTGGACACCTCTTTGTGGCACTTCAAGCCCTCCTGGCACTCCTCCACTATTGTTGCCAGACACTTCTCAGCAGGTTCTGACAACTACACATGGACGCCATTGGATGGCACCTTGTCCTGGGCTTACATCATGGCTCTCGCTTTCTCCACAGGGATCCTGGACATGTGGCTTGGGGTGCCCCTCCCCAGCCCCCTCTGCATCATACATGTGCAGCCCAAAGATGTGAGGGGCAAGTAACCTACCTTTGACTAGTGGGAAGTGGAAGGCCAGTACAGAAGCAGGATTGATGGGACGTGAGGCCCAACCGTGACTGGTGAGAGGTGGAAGCCAATGCACTGCTGGCCAGGCAACTCTGAGGTGCATTCTTAAGCTTCCTCGGAAACCCTATGGAATCGAGCACCTGGCCACCTGTAGTAGTGGCCAACTGTAATACAGTTTTGCCAGGTGTGGTGGTACAAACCTATAATTCTAATACTTGTAAGTTTCAGGTTCAAGGCCAGTCTCAGCAATTTAATGAGACCCTGTTTCCAAATAAAAAAGTAAGCTGGGCGTGGTGGTGCACGCTTTGTAATCCCAGTACTTGAGAGGCTGAGACAGGAGGATTGCAGGCTTGAAGACAGCCTCAGCAACTTAGGCCCTCTGCAACTTAGACCCTGTTTCAAAAAAAAAAAAAAAATAGGGCTGGGGGGTGTAGTTCAGAAGTCGAATGCCCCCGAGTTCAATTCCCGGCAACACACACACAACACACACACACACACACACCCCAAATATGTTTCATATTTACCTCTTGCTCAACGCTGCACAGCATCCTAAGACATGTACAGTATTCCTCACCTCGAAGAACATTTGATGTGGGCAATAAAGGAAGAGAACCAACTGATAAATATGTCTCATAAACTATATTTCATGGTAAACGAGAATAACTTTCAGGACTTTTAAAACTTTAGATGAATATACTTGCCTGCTTCTACCTTGACATACTGTAATGGTGATGAGATAAAAGAAACAGAAGTAATAAGTAAAATGGGCCTCCATCGTCGGGCCTGGTGGTGCACGCCTGTAATCCCCGCACTTGGGAGGCGGAGACAGGAGGATCGCGCTGGTTCGGAGCCAGCCGCGCTGGTTTAAGAGACCCTGTTTCCAAATAAAATAGGTGTTTGGGAGTGTAGCCCAGAGGTAGAAGGGTTTCCAGGAGCCCCAGTACCACCAAAAAAAAAAAAAAGGGCCTCCATCCCTGGCCTCAACATTGTGTGTGATGCTGGGAATTGGAGCCAGGGGTTCAAGGTATACCTCAGCCCTTTGTATTTTTTTGTCTTTGGAGCAGAGTCTCCTAAGTTGCTGAGCCTGGCTGCAAAGCTGGGATCCTCCTATCTCAGCCTCCCAAGGACTGGGATTACAGGTGTGTACCACCATGCCCTTCTTGACTCTATAGCTTCTAAGCTGGTTAAATATCACAGCGGACAGTGGGGAGTGGGTACACACCGTAAGGGAAACATTAGAGAGGCAAGGAGCTTAACACAGGTTCAGAGAAGACACAGGAAAACCAGTAATGAAGCGCAGGGCACGTGCTTCTGCTCAGCTCTGCTCAGGTCAGCGAGCCTCGCCTGGATGTTTCCTCACCTCAGTGCTCACCTCTCGGCGCCTTCTGAAGGCAGCGCCTCAGCTGCACCCGCCCTCCCCTCGTTAAGTAACAGCGGGCAGCGCCCCTCACCGCCTCATGACTCGCAGCGCAGCCCCATGCTTTATCAGCCCCCACCAGTTTCTCTGCTGGAGGCCCCTCCACTCTGATGCTCCAGCAGCGCGTCCCCTGGCGCTGTCCAGCTGCTGCTCACTCCCACCCCTTGCCCAGGTCCTCTCTGGCCTTACAGCTAGCCCATCGCCAGCCAGAGCAGGCCTGGGATCTCTCAGGCTCCTCCGGGTCCACGGTGCGCAGCTCTTACCCTGGGCCTGTTATAATGACAAGCTGGTGCGGCTGGTTCCCTTCTGACAGGGTAATTATTAAAGGCAGTGGCTACATTTTATTGGTCTTTAAGAATTACCAGCACCGAGTGGAGTCACCCAGTAAATACTGTGTGGGACAACAAAGTTCTTTAAAGCAGGGAAGGGAGTTGAAGTAAGCTTTGGTCGTGGTTCAGAGCGCGGGTCAGCTTTACAGCCTACTTCTGCTATTTATTACCTGGGTGACTTCCAACAAGGTTTCCCAGGGTGTTCATGACACAGACCTGGCCATCCCCGGCTCAGGGGAGGAGTAAATGAAATCAGCACACAGAGCGTTTGGCTCAGCTCCACCAAGGTAGGTTCCTCATCCCACTGCATGGTCCCCGACCCCAGACACTGCCCCAGCGCCGCGCCTAACAAGTTCGGTGTCAGATCAGAGCTCGAGGCCAGCTCTGGCTAAGCACCACGCTCTGGCCCATCTTGGCGCCGCCCCTCCTCTCACTTCTGCGGGCGGCAGTGTTTCTGGATTTCTTCTGCAAGTGCCAGGCAGTGCAGGATGCGCTTCTTCTCAGCCGCCAGCTCCTTCTCAGAGAACTGGCCCAAGAGTTTCTGGACAAATATATTTTGATCTTTTAGGAAAATGTTCTTATTGACTCCGACATTTGGCACATTCTCCAAGGACCCGGACTTGAAATGGAAGCTTAAATATCTGTTCCGTTTTAGACCAGGCCCTTTCTCTTCAATCCACGTCAGCGGACTGCAATGACAAAGAGTAAAGTTGGAGGTTACAGGGAAGGGCAAATGCGTGTCTGCCAGCACTGGGCCTCATCGTGCACCTATCTTTCCTGAAGCTGTGGCTCAATGTGGTGGCTCTGACATCCTGATCTCCCACAGGCCATGGGTGACTGTGTTTCTAACTTTTCTACCAGTCCTTTGTAGTGTGTGTGTGTGTGTGTGTGTGTGTGTGTGTGTGTGTGTGTGTGTGTGTGTTCTGGAGATTGAACCCAGGAACACTCTACTTGCAAGCTATACCTCCAAAACTATTTATTTATTTATTTGTGTGTTTGTTCGTTTATTTAGGGTTCGAATCCAGGGCATTCTACCTCTGAGCTATGCCCCAGCCCTATTTTTTATTCTTATTTTGAAACAGGGTCTCACGGAGTTGCAAAGAGCCTCACTAAGTAGTAGCAGAGGCTGTCCACAAACCATGATCCTCCTGTCTCAGCCTCCCGAATGCTGGGATTTCAAGCGTGCACCACCACACCTGGCTTGTTATTGTTTTATTTGGAAACAGGGTCCTGCTAGGGTGCTGAGAGTCTCACTACATTTCTAAAGCTGGCCTTGAACCTGTGATCCTCCTGTCTCAACCTCCCAAGTGTTGGGATTACAGGCATGTGTCACCGTGCCTGGCTTCTTTCATGTACTTTTGCCATCAAGCATGGGGGTTACTTCAAAGATTCTGTATAAAGCTGGGGATGGTGGTGCATGCTGTAATGCCAGTACTTGGGAGGCTGAGACAGAAAGATCACAGGTTCAAGATCATCCTCAGCTACTCAGTGAGGCCCTCAGCAGCTTAGTGAGACCCTGTTTCAAAATAAAGAATAAGAAATAGAGCTGGGGGGTGTAGCTTGGAGGTAGAATGCCCTGGATTCGAACCCTAAATAAACAAACAAACACACAAATAAATAAATAAATAGTTTTGGAGGTATAGTTTTGGAGGTTAAATCCCCAGTATATTAAAAAAAAAAAAAAAAGCTTTTGCAGTGCTGGGGATGAAACCTGAGACCATGCACATGTTAGGCACAGCCCTTTTAAAATTTCATTTCCCAGGCTGGCTTCACACTTGGGGTCTTCCTGCCTTAGCCTCCCAAATAGCTGGGATTACAGACATGAGCCAATGCACCTGGTAACATTTTTTGATTATTTTTACTTATTTTAAAAATTTATTTGATGTTATGAATTTTGTCCCTCCCCCTTTGTGGTACTGGGGATTGAACCCAAGGGTATTTTACCAACATCTATTTTATTTTCATTTTGAAACAGGGTCTCACTAGGTTTATGAATCTCACTACTTGCTAAGGCTGTCTTCGAACCCGGGATCCTCCTGTCTCAGCTTCCCACGTCCTGGGATTATAGGCGTGCACCACCATGCCCAGCTTCCTGTGTCTTTTGTGAGCATGGCTGGGGAGAAGAGCACAGCTTGGGGTCTGAGGATAGGTTGTCTGAATGTGATTCCTACCAAACTACCTATTATCTCTGTGTCCATGGGGAAGTTGCTTAATTTCTCAGACCCTCAGTTTGCTAAGTGATAATAGTACCTATTTCAGGGTTGACATAAAGATTAAATGCAAAACCCTTGTTGCAAAACCCTAAGTTGCTGAGGTTGGCCTCAAACCTTGGATTCTTCTGTCTCAGCCTCCTAAGTACTGGGATTACAACTGTGTGCCATCACCTATATATATATATATATATTTTTTTTTTTTGTGATATCAGGGATTGAACCCAGGAGCATTCTACCTCCAAGCTACAGCCCGAGCTCTATTTTATTTTTTATATGGAAACAGGGTCTCACTAAGTTGCTGAAGCTAGTTTTGAACCTGCGATCCTCCTATCTCAGCCTCACAAGTACTGGGATTACAGGCGTGCACCATTATACCTGGCTCCATGACTAGTTTTAAAAGCTTAGAGTAGCCAGGTATGGTGCTGCAAGCTTGTAATCCCAGAACTTGGGAGGCTGAGACAGCAGGATTGCAGATTCGTGGCCAGTCTCAGCAACTTAGGCCCTCTGCAACTTAGGCCATGTTTCAAAATAGAAGGATAAAATAGGACTGGGGTATAGCTCTGAGGTAGAATGCCCTTACCACAATAAATTAATAAATTAGCTAACAAATAGATAATAAGCAGATACTAATTACTTGTATGTCCACGGAAACCTGCTTGGGTTCTGTAAGCTGCCATTTACTTACTGGGAAATGGGCTTATGTTGGTCTTTGCCTTAAGGGGCCGCTGCCAGCATGAACTGAGGTGACATACACACAGGCGGTTCCTTGCTTGCAGCAGCACGCTGCTCTCTGCAGCTGGGAGCAGGCGCGCACCCTCAGGACGCCCTCCCGCTGCCCTGCGGCCGCCCGGTCCCGAGGTCTCCTGCTCCTTGCCGTTTCTTACCTTTTGCTCTCAGTCTCCAAGCGCACAGTCATTTTCATATACTGATCTTCCTTTCGCTCTTCCAAAGTGGCAGACATAAGAGAAAGCTCCCCAAAAAGGGCGACCAGCCAGGTCAGGCGAGAGATGCCGCTGAACGCGGGGAAGCCAAAGCGCTCTTCTTCCAAGGGGGCAGCTGCGGGGAATCACAGACACCATGAGAGCTGGGAGAAGCCCAGGGCCCCGGGGGCCACCGGGGAAGGGGGTGGGGGGATGGCAAGCCAAGCCTCAGGACAGGAGGCCCCGCAGGCGTGAGCGCGTTAAACACAGGCGAAAGCTCGGGGTGAACACAAACACCTTCACACAGGCGCCTCCCTTTTTTCTTTTTTTTTTTTATTACATTCAGTTCTGTTAGTGAAATAAATTCTACTGGAAACAGCAGTCAATCCAGCCAAAGATTATGAAGACTGGAAAAACACTTAACTCTGTAAAATTTTGATACTGAACTAGTTCAAAGGTATAACTACTTTCTTCACTTTTCAAGCTATCATGACCATTTATGGCATTTAAAGCTATTTTTGCTGGGCATGGTGGTGGATGCCTAATAATCACAGTATTTAGGAGGCTAAGAAAGGAGGATCACAGGTTTGAGGTCAGCCTCAGCAACTTAGTGAGACCCCGTATCAAGATAAAAAATAAAATAGGGGCTGGGCATGGTGGCGCACGCTTGTAATCCCTGCGCTTGGGAGGTGGAGACAGGAGGATCGCACAGGTTCAAAGCCAGCCTCACTGGCTTAAGAGACCATGTTTCCATATAAAATATAAAAAATAGGTCTGGGAGTGTAGCCCGGACGTAGAAGGTTTCCACCCCCAGTACCACCAAAATAAATAAACAAACAAACAAATAAAATAGGGCTGGGGATGTATTTCAAAGGTAGAAAGCCCCAGGGTCTGGGAGTTTAGCCCGGAGGTAGAAAGTTTCCAGCCCCAGTACCACCAAAATAAATAAATAAATAAAATAGGGCTGGGGATGTATCTCAAAGGTAGAAAGCCCCTGGGTTCAATCCCAAGTAACACACACACACACACACACACACACACACACACACACACACCTATTGCCATTTATACATTCGGTATTTAAAGAACCTGGATTCATAGGCTAAAATACCTTGGTTCTTTTACCAGATAGATTGAAATCACTAGTTAAAGAAATAAAAATAGATATTTTTCTCATAAAACATGAGAAAATTAAATTGGTCAGAGCCAGAAAGTCCTTAGCAAAATTTAATCCAAGCTCACTCACATCCTAGAGACAGGAGAGCCCAGCTGGCCTTCTGACCTCACCCGTCGCCTGCAATCCCATCTAAAACTGACCTGTGAAGAGAAGTGACCCTTTCAGCAGGTCTTTCCCCACCACTTCTTTTTTCAGGAATGCGAATTCTTCCATCAAGAGTTCAACATGCTCCTCATGTAAGACTCTTCCTGTCATGACAAAATGTCAGTCACCATCAGCTGTGTATAGTTGTATATCCCAGAATTACACGTCTTCCCCCAGCACAGGACACACAGCCTTACAAATAATTCCCTGGGCAGACAGCACTATACCCTTACATGTCCAGTGGAAGAGGGTTCTGGATCTATGCTTAAAACAGAAAAGAGAATCTAAGGAAGCAGAGTGGGGTCCATCTGCCCACCAAGGCGAGACCGGGGAGGCCCCTGACAGCCAGCAGGTGTTGGCTCATGTTCTAGACAGCAGGGGGCAGCGCAGCACAGAAACCCATGACAGAAAAGGGAACCAGGAAGGCTGAAGGAAAGGGCAAACACGAGTCTACTGAGAGCACTGCAAGAACCAGGTGATTTTCTTTTCTTTTTTCCTGGGGATTGAGCCCAGGGGCATTCTATCTTCAAGCTACAACCCCAGCCCTATTTTATTTTTATTTTGAAACAGGGTCTCACTAGGTTGGTTAGAGTCTCACTACTTGCTGAGGCTGTTCTCAAACCTGCGATCCTCGGAGTCTCAGCCTCCCAAGTACTAGGATTACATAAGTGTGTGCCACCCCCTCAACAAACCAGAAGATTTTAATAAACATTCCTCCCTCCAGGAAGGAGAAAGCCTTACTATTCATAACTAAATGTTGGATTGAAAGAAAGCTGTTGAGGCCGGGCATGATGGTGCACAACTGTAATCCCAGTACTTGGGAGGCTGAGACAGGAGGATCGCAAGATCACAGCCAGCCTCAGCTACTTAGTGAGACCCTGTTTTTTTTTTTTTTTTTTTTTTGAAACCCAGGGTCATTCAACCTCTGAGCTATACTCTCAGACCTATTTTTTATTCTTTATTTTGAAACAGGGTCTCACTGAGTTGCAAAGAGCCTCATAAGTAGGTGAGGCTGTCCACAAACTGCGATCCTCCTGTCTCAGCCTCCCAAATGCTGGGATTATAAGCATGCCTGGCACCTGAGACCATGTTTTTTTTTAATTTTTTAATTTTTTTTCGGGTGTGGGAATGGAACCCAGAGGCATTGACCTCCGAGCTACAACACCTGCCCTATTTTTTTTTATTCTTTATTTTGAAACAGGGTCTCACTAAGTTGTAGAGGGCCTCATTGAGTAGCTGAGGCTGTCCACGAACCGTGATCCTCCGGTCTCAGCCTCCTGAATGCTGGGATTACAAGCCTGTGTCACCATGCCCGGCTTGAGACCATGTTTTAAAATAAAGAATAGGGAGGGGGAGGGCATGGGGCGGGAACTGGGTAAGGGCAAACTGAGTGATGTGCATGTGTGCCTTCACCATCTTGTACTCCATTAGGATGGATGACTACAATGCACCAAAACAAATTTAAACAGGAAAAATAAAATAAAGAATAAAAAATATGGCTGAGGGTATAGCCCCTGAGTTCAATCTCCAGTACTGCAAAAAAAAAAAAAAAAAAAAAAAAGAAAGAAAAAAAAGAAAGGAAAAAGAAAAGTGCAAAATGTAGCTGGACATTGTGATACACACCTGTGATCCCAGTATTTGGGAGGCTAAAACAGGAAGACTGCAGGTTTGAGGCCAGCCTCAGCAATTTAATAAGACCCTATTTCCAAATTTAAAAATAAAATAGGACTGGGGATATAGCTTGGTGGTAGAACAGCCCTGGGCTCGATATCCCCCTCCTCTAGCACCAAAAGATAAATTAAAAATAAAGATGCAAAGTGTAGTTATGCTCTAGCTTCACTGAAACAGAACCTGGCCCCTGGGAGATGCTCCTGGGACATCTACTTTTGCCTAAACCAGCTTCACAGAAACACTACCAATGTTCTAGGCTTTTCTGCATCCCAGAAGTGAGCAGGTATGAATCCCTCCTACCTTTTTATTTTTAAATTTGGTACTGGAGGTTGAACAGAGAGGCGTTCTACCTTCTGAACTATACCCAAAGTCATTTGTATTTTTTAAATTTGAAACAAGGTCTTGCTAAGTTGCTAAGGCTGGCCTTAATCTGCATGCCTGGCCCTCCACATGCTTCCTAGCACATCAACATTGCAAAGGGAACTTTGGGGATAAGCAGAAGCTTCTGACACAGAATAGTTTAGAAGCTAAACTGCACAACACAGTCTGTGATAAGCAGAAGTTCCTCTTCTTGTGGGCAGATCTGTCCAGACCTCTGGACGGCCTGGGCATCTAGGAAGTTGGGCCTTTCTGGGAGCATGCTGTTGCTCTCCACTGTGCAAATGGTCTCTGTGTGTCCATACCTGTGGATACTAAAGATGCTGCATACTTTCTTTGCACCTTTGGTTGTTTTTGTTATTTGCTCAATGGTGCATCATGACAAAATATACACAGGATGCGTATGCATGTGTGTACACTCACACACTCATATACATGTATTCCTGGAGCTATTCACTGAAAGGGCCAAAGCAATAAGCTCACCTAGCATCCAAATCTTAGCATCAAAATACCATTAACCTGCTGGGCGTGGTGGCGCACGGGTAATCCCAGCATTTGGGAGGCTGAGACGGGAGGACTGTGGTTCGCAGACAGGCTCAGCTACTTAGTGAGACCTTGTTTCAAAATAGAGAATAAAAATTAAAGCCGGGGGTGGTGGCACACGTAATCCCAGCATTTAGGATTCTAAGACAGGAGGACTGCGCAGGTTCGAAGCCAGCCTCAGCTATTTAGTGAGGCCCTTTGCAATGCTGTTAGACCCTGTTTCAAGAATAAAAAAAAAAAAAAAATAGTAGCTCAGAGGTAGAACACCTCTGGGTTCCATCCACAGTATAGCAAAAAAAAAAAAAAAAAGAACATTAACCTTTACACACACACACACACACACACACACACACACACACACACGTCGTGGGGGAGAAGTCTAAACCATTTTCTGACCAAACTGTTTTAAGCCAGAGAGCAAGTAAGTACTCAAGGCATAGGAAACACAGTAGCCTTCATCAAGCAGTACCGTCAGTAACGAGGGAATGACACTGGGGCCACCTGAGAGAACGCAGTGAGTGCTGTGGAGGAAGCAGAGTAGAGGAATGGTCAACAAGCCATGGCGCGCGCCTGTAATCCCAGTAATTGGGAGGTTGAGACGGGAGGATTGCAAGTTCAAGGACACCCTCAGCAGCGTATTGAGGCCCTCAGCAACTTAGTGAGACCCTGTTTCAAAATACAAAACAAGCCGGGCGTGGTGGCGCACGCTTGTAATCCCCGCGCTTGGGAGGCTGAGACAGGAGGATCAAAGCCAGCCTCAGATACTCTTGAGGATCTCAGCAACGTATTGAGACCCTGTTTCCAAATAAAATATAAAAAAGGTCTGGGAGTATAGCCCGGAGGTAGAAAGCCTCTGGGTTCCACCCCCAGTACCACACACACACACAAAAATAAATAAAATACAAAAAAAAACTGGGCTGAGAGTGTGGCTCGGAGGTAGAACACAACTGGGTTCAATCCCAAGCACCACACGTGCACACCAAAAATAAAAAAGAAGAATGGCGACAAAATTGGGGAGAGGACAGCAGAAGGAAAGATGGGTAGAAAGTTACAGTAAGAGAGTGAGTGCTAGTGTTCCGTGGCAACTACCGTCAACAGCAATGCAATATCCATTTCAAAACAGCTAGAAGAGTTTGAGTATTTGCCACAAGGAAACAATAAATGTTTGGATGATAGTAAGCAAATCACCCTGATTCAATCACTGTATGATAAATAAATATACAAAAACAGCAGTATACAATATGAATTTGTTTAATTATGTATCCATTAAAAATAAAAACAAGACAGCCATGGTGGCACATGCTCGCAATCCTAGTACTTGGGAGGCTGAGACAGGAGGGTCACAGGTTTGAGGCCAGACTCAGCAACTCAGTGAGGTAGAATGCTCCTGGGTTCAATTCTCAGTACTACAAATAAATGCATAAATAAATGTAAAACAAACCTTCTCTAAAAATTAAATAAGTTCTATACTTTATTCAGACATTTTTAGTTTTAACCTAATGTGCCTCTTCTGTTTCAGGATCCTGTCCAGGATACCGCATTACTGTGTGTGTGTGTGTGTGTGTGTGTGTGTGTGTGTGTGTGTGTGTGTGTTGGTAATGGAGAGTAATCTCAGGGACATTTTATTCCCTAGCCCTTTTTATTTTTTGAACAGGGTCTCATTAGATTACTTAAGTCTTCCTAAGTTGCTGAGGCTGTCCTTGAACCTGCAATCCTCCTGTCTCAGCCTCCCAAGTACTGGGATTAGTACCACCACATTACATTGAGTTACCATGCCGCCAGTGCTCTTCTTGAGTTAAAAGTTTCTCAGACTTTCCTTGTTGTGTGTGTGTGTGTGTGTGTGTGTGTGTGTGTGTGTGTGTCTGTGTGTATGTGTTTTAGGAATTGGGGGTTGAACCCAGAGACATCCTACCTCCGAGCTGCACTCCCAGACCTATTTTATTTTTATTTTGAAACAGGTTTTCGCTAGGTTGATTAGAGTCTCACTACTTCCTGAGGCTGTCCTTGAACTTGTGATCCTCCTATCGCAGCCTCCCAAATACTGGGATTACAGGCATGTGCCACCAGGCCCAGCTTCCTTGTTCTTAATGACCTTGACAGTTCTAAAGAGTACTGGTCAAGTGTTTTGTAGAATGCACCTCAGTTGCGATGTCTAATATTTTCCCTGTGATTCGACTGGGGTCAGATGTTTGGGGGAGGAAGGTTACCAAGGTAAAGGGCCGTTTTACCGTTTTCATCATATCAAGGGCACATGCTATTCCCAGGACTTCTCACTGTTGACGTTGGCCTCGGTTGTCTGGCTGAGGCAGTGTGTCTAACTTCTCCAGTGTGCAACCACCCCCTCCACCTCCTTTCCACCGTGTGCTCTTGGAGGACAGCCACTACATACAAGGCATAGCCTTCCTTCATGAACTCAGGATATCATATAGTAGTGTTCACTACAGTTTGGCTGTGGAGGGCCCACCAAAGGCCTAGGTGTTAAAGGCCTGGCTGCAGCCGGGTGCTACCCAGGTGGCAGGCCCTTTAGGAGGTGCGGCCTAGCGGAAGGCAGTGAGGTCCCTGGGGGAGTGTCCTGGAAGGAGTGAGACCCACCCTCCTGGCTCTCTGTTTCCTGGCTACAGTAGGTAAACAGACCTCCTCCACCACCTCCCCACCGTGTGCTGTGGGCGACAGGCTGACAGAACCGGAGCCCAGCGGCCACAGCTGAAACCGCGGGACGGTGGGCCAGGGGCCAACAGGGGCTGCCGCCTGCAGGGGAGTGAGGTAGGTAACCAAGTCACCCTTCTTTCCTCTCTAAGTTGCCCAATCTCAAGTGTTCTAACAACGGAAAATAAACTAAAATACCCATTTCCAAGATTTCTAGGAAAATTAAGCATATGAAAAACTTAAAAGAGCTTCCAAGTTCCTGGCATATAGTAGACATTTAATAAATGGTTGCTCCTTTTGTGAAACAACAAAAGCTACAAAGAATGCACATAAGACAATCACTAATTGGGGAATTTTTCTATTAGCAATATAAGTAATAATAACTATCACATGCTGCGATACCAGCACAGGCAGAAACCAGTTTCTCTTTCTTCATTAGAGTAGAAGAAGCTGATAACCCTCAGATAAAAGTTGGCAAATATCCACCTCTCCGTCTGCCCTCCGCGTACCTCCCCACGTGTGCTACAGTGTGGGAGTGGGAAATGGGGTTTGGTTTTCAAGACATAAAGATGGTGCTGTTATGGTTTGGATCTCGAATGTTCCCCAAAGGCTCACGGATTCAGGCTTGGTCTCCATTGCAGCAGTGTTTAGAGGTGGGGCTTCTGGAGTCAGCTGTAGTGGCACACACCTATAATCCCAGTACTTGGGAGGCTGAGACAGGAAGATCACAGGTTTGAGGCCACCTCAGCAACACAGGGGCTGGGCTTTGGGGAAGTGACTGGATCACCAGTGGATTAATCCAGTGAGAGTTGATAACTGAATGGACTACTGGAAGGTGGGGAGCACTGTAAGAGCTGGGCCAAAATAACCTTTCCTCCCCGAAGCTGATTTTCTATGGCGTTTTGTCATAGCAATGGAATGCTGGCCAACACAGGTAGCACAGATATCCTGGAGGCAGAAACTCTTACTAAGAGGGTCTATGTTCCAGACAAAGAGCACACATCACCTTTCTGCTCGGCCAGCTCCCACAGCTCCTGGGCAGCTACTGAAGACAGCGTCATGGGGTATTCCACCAGGACATGCTTGCCAGCATTAAGGAACTGCCTTTGGAAAGAGAAAAGCAGGAAGAGAGTACTTCAAATAACTTCACTGAAATGCTCCGCAAGAGAGAACAGAATGTCTAAGTGCACCAGAGTACACGTGTTACCAACAGGGCCAAGCATCAGGGCCAGAGGGAGAATTACACCTGATATTTTTCTTTTCAGTACTGGGGATGGAAACCAGGGCCTTGTGCATGCTAGGGAAGTACTCTGCCACTAAGCTATATACACAGCACTTACTACAATTTTTATTTTATGTGAGGGTCCCATTAATTTGTCCAGACTAGTCTTCAGCTTGTGATTCTCCTGTCTCAGCCTCCAAAGTGGTTAGGATTATAGGTGTACACCACTGTGCCTAGCGATTTGATATTATTTTTAACTCTCCTGTACCAGAATTACTTTCTAATTATATATTAACTTGAATATTCACCCATTTTTTTCCAATTAAGTACTATTTGCCAGTTGCTTTGGAAAAGAAATAAAAATGTATTAACAGATAAATTAACTTGTTACCACATGGAAAAAAAATTTTTGGTACTAGGGATTGATCCCAGGGGAGCATTCTACCTTTGAGCTACTATACCCCCAGCCTTTTTTATTTTTTATTTTGAAACAGGGTCTTGCTAAGTTGCTAAGAATTTCATTAAGTTACTGAGGCTGGCCTTACAACTGCGATCGTCCTGTCTCAGCCTCTTAGGTGCTGGGATTACAGATGTGCACCACCACGCCCAACGACCACGTGACAATTATACCTACAAGCCAGGCACGGTGGTAGAATGCCTCCTTTGGTCCAATTTCCAGTAACACACACACACACACACACACACACACATACTACAGCTGCTGCTGCTGCTGCTGCTGCTGCTGCTGCTGCTGCTGCTGCTACCACCACCACCACCACTACTATAGCAGGGTGTTGGCACATGCCTGTAATCCCAGTACTTGGGAGGCTGAGTACTTGGGGATTGCAGGTTTGAGGACAGTCTCAGCAAGCAGCAAGACTCTCAGCAACCTAGTGAGACCTTGTTTCAAATAAACAAACAACAAACAAATACATAAATAAATATATAGGACTGAGAGTGTAGCTCGACGGTAGAGTGCCCTTGGGTTTGATATCCAGTAACTAGCGCGCGTGCACGCGCGCACACACACACACACACCACAGCAAAACCCATGGCAGTTAGCTCTGCTTGATGAAGTTGTAAAAGATTTCACCAATGACATATGATTTGGGTCTTGATGGATGGTAGGTGTCTTCCAGATACAACTCTGAGCAGCAGGGTCAGGGGCCTGGGCGTTTTGGAGGGTTCTGTCCATTTGTGAATTTGGATGTGGCAGAGAGTAGGTTACAGAGAACAGAGGGGAGTCAGGTTGCTAAAACAGCTGAGGATGGGCTGGGTGCGGTGACACAGATTTGCAATCCCAGTACTGGGAGGCTGAGACGGGGGGATACAGGCTTGAGATCAACCCCAGCAATTTAGCAAGACTCAGCAACCAAGCAAGACCCTGTTTCAAAACAAAAAAAAATTGAAAAGGGCTGCGGGTGTAGATCGGAGGTAGAATGCCTTGGTTAAATCCCCAAGTACATACATACAAAAATATTTTGAGATAGGGTCTCATAAAGTTATCCAGGCAGCTTGAACTCGCGATCCTCCTGCATCAGCCCCGAGTAGCTGGAATTAGAGGTGTGTACCACCGCAGGCTGGATGCTATCATCTTGAGATCATCGGATAAGCGTTTATAAGCACAGGAGCTACATGATCATATTTTTAAAGAAATCTACTCTGGTGCCAGAGAAGTTTAAGGGGACACAAGGGAAGAGTCCATTCTAGAGCTAGACTGATGGAGAAGAGATTGCCTGCATCCAGAACATAGTGGCGGCTATGGGAACCTAGGTGGGAGGCTGTGACGCAGAGCCCCCGCTGGCTCCTCCTGCCCTGGGTCCCACAGAGTGCTCGAAGCGCCCAGTGTGTGCACTCACAGCCGGGAAGGTGCTTCACTTCTCCTGCCCTGCAGTGTCATTTCTCCTCTTCAGTGACACCACACTCTCCTTATCCACTAACCTCAGAGCAAAACACTTCATGTTACTGGAACTCTGAGAGGTACTTCATGACACTGAACATAGAAAGGATCAAACGCTGGGAGCTGAGCTGCGGCTAGGAAGGAGTCTGGCATTCCTCGAGGGCACCGGCTCTGGATCAAGAACCATGTGATAAGGAGGCAAGCTCCGCTCAAACTCTTCTCAATTGGGTCTTTACAAAAAAATAAGACTTGGATTCTTATACCCCTGGTGGCCACCCTCTCTCCCTCCTTTTCTTCCTTCCTTTTTTTTTTTCCCCTTATACTGAGGATTGAACCCAGAGGCACTCTACTTCCAAGCTACACCCCCTGCCCTATTTTATTTCTTATTTAGAGTCTCATTAGGTTGCTGAGAGCCTTGCTAAGTTGACAAGACTGGCTTCAAATCTGCAATTCTTCTGCCTCAGCCTCTCAAGTACTGAGATTACAAGCGTGTGCTACCATACCTGGCTTATTTTTCATTTTGAAAAAGGGTCTCAGGAGGCTGTAGATGGACTCACTAAGTTACTGACACTGGCCTTAAACCTTTGATCCTCCTACCTCAGCCTCCCAAGAACTGGTGATTTCAGGTATGCACCACCAAACCCAGCTAAGATTGAATTCTTAATGTTTCTAATTACTGTGCACTAAATAAATACTAGTTCAACTTTTGTTTTCATTTCTTTGGCTGTTTTTAACTTTTTTTTTTTTTTTTTTTTTTGGCAGTACTGGGGATGGAACCCAGGGGCATTCTACCTCCAACATCCCCAGCTCTATTTTTTATTCTTTATTTTGAAACAGGGTCTCACTGAGTTGCAAAGGGCCTAAGTAGCTGAGGCTGTCCGTGAACTGCGATCCTCCTGTCTCAGCCTCCCAAATCCTGGGATTACAAGCGTGCGCCACCACGCGACTCCATTTTATTTTGAAACAAGGTCTTGCTAAGTTGCTGAGACTAGCCTGGAACCTGTGATACAGCCTTTCTCTACCCCTCAAGCAGGGTTTTAGCTTGGCTCAGGCATTTTTATGTATGCAAGGCAAAGACTACCTGCATTACAAACGTGCCTGAATCTGTGGCCTAGAGCTTGCCTTGCCCTGGGTTCCAGCCCCAGCACTGCAAAAAACCCCAAAAGAACACACAACAAAAGCCAACCTGATGTAGTCCTCATGACTGGAGCTTTCGCTGCAGATGTAGGCCACCTCAACCTCGGGGCTCGCGAGAGCATCTTCCAGAGACACCTGCTGCACGTCGTCGATGCTCCCGAGGTTTCGTCTATTGCAGAACAACAGAGAAATGGGAATCAAAAGCAGTTAGAAAGGCCGGGGAAGAGTCTTTTAATCAGTTCTCCAAAATAAAAAGGAGGAGCCTGGTTCTCCGAGGGCTGCCGTCTCAGAGCAGTATGGGGCAGCTGGCAGGTGGCTCCAGCCAACAAGAGCGGCGGCACTGTGGGAAGTTCTGCTCCAAAGGGCCTCATGCTCCATTTCTTCCCACAGGCCCAGCCTGCACTGCCTGAGCTAACCAATACTTACTGTTTGCCTAAGCTGTGCTGGGCACTGCAGAGGAGACCATGGAGAATAAAGTGAAACCTTCACACTTCACTGAATGCGCAATTCAGGCGGAGGGAGGAAGACACGCACATTTACATGCACACACACCACCAGCAATGCAAGACTAAGGGGAGAAATGTGCCCCGAAGCAGGAGTGGGAGACAGGGAAGGCAGGAGCACTGCTGGTTCGGGGCCTGGCAAGTGTTGTGGGGGGAAGTGTGAGTACCAGCAGGGGTGCAGTTAAGCAGAGGCCACTTCCCACATGATCTGGGTAGTTGAGGAGTGCCCACTGTGACCATCTTGGCATCCAAGTGGCAGAGGACTAAGGATTAAGGAAAAGGAGAGTTCCTACTTGAGCCTGGAGTCCAAATGCCACACTCCAACCCAGCTTCAGACAGGGCTGTAGTGGGCTGTTCTGACTCTAATACGCTTGACCTCCCCAGGTGTGCAGCTGCTTTGGAATCTGCAGGGGGAGGAGAAGCTTGGCTGAGGGCAGATTCCAGCACTTCTGGGACGTTCTTGTGCCATCAAGCCCACTTTAAAAATTTTAAATAGGAGCCAGGTTTTGAAATAGGCATCCTGAAAGTGGTCCCATAAATTAAAAGATAATTTTAAAAAACCTTCTGCACAGGCCATTACAAAAATTATTTATGCTTTGTGAAAATATTGATTTAGCTGGGCATAAGTGTGCATACCTGTAATCACAATGCTTGGGAGGCTGAGAAAGGAGGATTACAAGTTCAAGGCTAGGCTCAGCAACTTAGTGAGACCCTGTTTCAAAATAAAAAATTAAAAACAAAAAACTGAGCTGAAGTATGGCTCAGAGGTAAAATGGCCTGGATTCAATGGCCAGTACCAAAAAGAAAAAAAAATTATCTGATATTTCTAAAACACTGGAAATAGAAACACCTAAATTGCAGTCATGTCTAATGCTTGACCCAGTGACTAAATCTAGTTCAAATTTATTATTGAAAAATGTTAATATGGTTATAGTGGATACCTGCTGTAATCCCAGTACTTGGGAGGCTGAGACAGGAGGATTAACGATTGGAGGCCAGCCTCAGTAACTTAATGAGACCTTCAGCAACTTAGGGAGACCCTGTTTCTAAATAAAAAACAAAAGGACTGGGATTGTAGCTTGGAAGTAGAATGTCCCTGGGTCTAGTCCCCATATATATGTGTTATACATACATAATATATAAACATATAAACATGGTTATATATAACATGTACTATACATATATTACCCAGAATTCACTTGGCAAGTGGTGGGGGTGGAGCAGGGGTAAGATCTGAGTTGGGGCAGGGAAGAAACAGGGTGATAAGTTTGGCTTTCACTGAGTTAGAGGAAATAAATGAGGCCTTAAAGTAAAGTGGGGCTCCATAGCTCTTACACAAATGGCGAAGGAATACAGTGTTTAAAAGATGGGCTTTGCCCGGCGTGGTGGCGCACGCTTGTAATCCCCGCGCTTGGGAGGCTGAGACAGGAGGATCGCGCAGGTTTGAAGCCAGCCTCAGCTACTTAGTGAGGCTCTCAGCAACTTAGTGAGAC
The DNA here is from genome assembly GCF_963383645.1 of Muscardinus avellanarius. Taxonomy (NCBI): domain Eukaryota; kingdom Metazoa; phylum Chordata; class Mammalia; order Rodentia; family Gliridae; genus Muscardinus; species Muscardinus avellanarius. Next base: position 27,574,649 of record NC_137795.1, on the reverse strand, counting down.
CCTGTTTCCAAATAAAGTATAAGATGGGTCTGGGAGGATAGAAAAGCCCCTGGGTTCCACCCCCAGTATGACAAAAATAAATAAATAAAACTAAATAAATAAATAAAAGATGGGCTTTGAAGCCGGGCGTGGTGGTGCACACTTGTAATCCCAGCGTTCGGGAGGCTGAGACTAGAGGATCGCGGTTTGCAGACAGCCTCAGCTACTTAGTGAGGCCCTCTGCAACCCTCCACAACTTTAATTTGAATCAAATTAAAGAATAAAAGATAGGGCAGAGGGTGTAGCTCGGAGGTCGAATGCTCCTGGGTTCCACCCTTAGACCCGCAAAAAAAAAAAAAAAAAAAGACGGGCTTTGGGATGGGGTCAACAGACGTATATTCAAATCTAGTGCTTAGATTTCCCAGCTGTGTGATCTCAGGCAAATCACTTAGCCTTCCTGGCTCAGACTCCTTACCTGTAAACTGGGGATGCTAATGCACTCAGAATGGCATAGTGTCCCTACAGGGCCTGCAGGGCCACCGCACAAGGCCCTTCTGATGGCTGATTCCTCTCTAAAGCCTTCTTTCTGCCCAAACCCAACACGTGTCTACATTCCTCTTCGGTAACGGAGGGACCTGGGCTGGTCTCCAGCCTGTCCCTGCAGTCCCCGCTAGGTGCCCCACTCGCTGCAGGCCAGCATCCTTCGGTTCCTGAGCCACTCAAACTTGGTCCCTGTGGGCTGAGCCTGCGCGTGCTGCTCTTGGTGGCGGGGAGGGCTGGTTCTCCCTCTTGGGTCTTGAAAATGTGCATGTCCTGCAGCCTCATCTCTCACGGCGCTTCCCCTGAATTCTGACGCACAAAGCAAGTGAGTCACCTGGATACGAAGCCAATCAGCCTCAGGAACGCGGAGGAGGCATGTGGATTCCGCAAGTCCCTTATCCTCACGGAGCCGGCTCTTCCAACACCAACCACCACCACGCCAAATCTCCTCTCAGGCTGAAACACAAGAGGCCAAGACGGGGCGTGAAACAGCCAGCAGTCCACCAGAACGGCGACACAAAGGGCCAGTCGGTCCTGCCCAGCACGAAAAGGTGCCAGCCTGGAAGCCACCACACCAAGGGCGTATAAGGCACGCCTGGGACACGGCTGAGATAAGTCTTCTCCGCCTAAAGCACGCTGCTGAAGTGGATCCGACTGTACCTTTGTGGAAAATGTATGAACATCACCAGAAAAGGTTCCCACTGGGCTCTTCCTTTCTGCTGCCACCCTTCCCAATAGGAGGTGGTTTTCCACTCCAAGTCATCCGGCCCGTGGTCTGGAACCTCGGCTCTCCCTGAATGCATCCCCAAGGAACAAGTGAGGCGCTGGCAGCGAGGGCGAGGGGCAAGCCGTGACCACGGCCTGGGTTTCCGCAGACCCCGGGTCACGTGGTGCCACTCCCCCCACAGCCTCGCTTCCAACCGTCAGGCTCACCTACAAGGGTGCTTTCCTGCGCCAGTGCTCTAGTTTTGGCCCAGGATTTCCTCAAAATGTCTGGGAGCCTTCTACATGTTCTCCTATTAGTGAGTTTTATTTTTTATTTTTTGTGGGTCTGGGGATGGAACCCAGGGGCGTTCAACCTCCGAGCCACACCCCCTGCCTGTTTTTTATTCTTTAAATCTGAGTTGCAGAGGCCTCACTAAGAAGCTGAGGCTGTGCACAAACCGTGATCCTCCGACCTCAGCCTCCCGAATGCTGGGATGACAAGCATGCGCCAGCACGCCCGGCTTAGTGAGCTTTATTTAATACCACTATAGTCAGAGAATATTTTTTCTTTTCCTTCTTTTTTTTTGTGGGACTGGCCATTGACAGGGAAATTCTATCTCTGAACTACACCTCCAGCCCTATTCTATATTTATTTATTTATGTATGTACTGGTGATCGAACCCAGAGGCATTCTCCTACTTCAAGCTTAACCCAGCCCTATTTATTTTACTTATTTACTTATTTATTTAGAAGCAGGGTCTCACTAAGTTGCTATGGCCTTGCTAAGTTGCTGAGGCTGGCCTTCAAGTTTGATCCTCCTGCCTCAGCCTCCCAAGCACTGGGATTACAGGTATGCTTCACCACTGAGAATATTCTTTAAAGATCTGAATCCTTTTAAATTTATTGAGAGGTGTTTTATGAATCAGAATATGTTCTGTCTTGGCCTATAGTTTATGTGTCTCCAAGGGCCCACCTGGAGGCCTTTGAAAAATGAAATTATTTAAGTGAAATGATTTGAGCTTATTCTAGCCTTGCATTCCATCTTTGCGCTACACTCCCAAGCCTATTTTTTGTTCTTTATTTTGAAACAATTTCTCACTAAGTTGGGAAGTCCCTCACTAAGTAGCTGAGGCTGGCCACGAACCGGTGATCCTCCTGTCTCAGCCTCTTAAAGTGCTGGGAGTATAAGTGTGTACCCCTGTGCTTTACTTTATTTTTTAAATTTGAAACAGGGTCTGAGTTTTAAAGTACCTTGCCAAGTTGTTGAGGCTGGCCTCAATCCTGTGATCCTCTTGTCTCAGACTTCTAAGTACTAGTATTATATGTATGTGCCATCATGCCTGGCTATATGTTTTGCTTTGAAACCAGGTCTCAGTGGATTGCTGAGAGTCAAAAGGAGGAGGAAGAGGAAGAAGAGAAGGAAGCGGAGCAGTGGCAGTAACACCTGTAATACACACACACGCGCGCGCTAGTGGTGTAGCTTGGAGGTATAAATTCCCTTAGGTTCAATTTCCAGTGGAGAAGGGAGGGAGGGAGGGAATGGAGGACAAGCTAAAGGAAAAAAATATGTCTTGCATATGTTTAGAATCTGAGGATATCCAAGAAACCGGTTATACCGAAACCAGTGACAAGTTCCTGGGACACAGGTTGGTGGGAAGAGGACTTCCAAAGTGTTTATAACTGTTTAAATTTGGCAACATATGAAGGTATACTTGATCTTAGCCAAAAGGCCTAGAAGCTACATATGCATGTACTATTTACCCAAAATATAAACAAGCACAAAAGTGAGTGCCTGGGGATGCTCCCTCCAGGCCCAGTGTCCACTGCTGCCCTACTGCAGGGCCCCTACATCCCCCTGACTCCTCACAACTCGCACCGCTCCTGGCCCCCGTAATCCGCTTTTCACTCCCACACCCAGCCCCGGTCCATGGTTGTCCAGGACCTTCTCACTTCCACATTCAGGAGCGTCTCCGCACTACATCCTCCTGCACCACGCACTGCACCACATACCGGACGCTTTCCTAGAGCTCTGGAGCTCACTCTCCCTCTTCTCTCACCTCGGAGTTGAGGTTTCCTTTTCACACCTTACCCTCTCCTTCTTCATTCTGCCCAAAGGTGCACATACCTTCCAAAGCTCAATCCTCGTCCTTCTCTTTCACATATTCCCAGAGTAGGGTTTTGTTTATTTTGGTGCTGGGGGTTGAACCCAGAGGGATTTTTATCTGAGGTAGACTATTTAATTTTTATTTTGAAGCAAGGTCTAAGTTGCCGAAGGTCTCGCTAAGTTGCTGAGACTTGCTTTGTCTCAGTCCCCCAAGTACTGGGGTTACAGGTGTGTGCCACCACGCCCAGCTAGGGTTCCCTCCATTTTGAGGTTCCCATGACCACCTCTGTGCTGAAAGACTCCAACACCTCAAGCTGTGGGCTATACCTTGAGCTGTGGGCCGCCCTTTCCCACCAGCCCCAGTGAAGGGAATGCAAACTAGACATTTCTTCCTGGCTATCTCATCCCGACTTGAATCCAGCTCTGCTGAACTCCACTCACTCAGCCCTGCTGATTGGTTGTCCTCTGAACTTCTACAAAAAGGCAGGCGGCCACACAGATCCTATCAGGCACCCAGCCTGGAATGCCTGTCATCCTGGGAGTCATTCCTACTGTAGACAACCTCCTCTGAGGTTGAAGGGCTGATTATGGCTGAGGCTCCTTCTTACCTTCCCCTCCATCCAGCCTCTGAAGCACAGCACGTTATTTCTGACACATCATTTCCTTCCTCTACATTTTCACCAGCCACCTGAGCTCTGCACTGCGTGACAAGTCTCGACAGCTGTCAATCATCCTATTTTTTTCAACTGACATTCAGTGAGGCCCAAGTATGAGGAGGCATCAGGCCAGATGCCACAGAGATACTAAGAACCAGGCATGCGGACCAGGAGGGAAAAGGAGAGGTAAAGAAAACAATGAAACTTCATTGTTTCACTGAAGAGGGAGGTGTCCTTTCCAGAAAGCAGGCTCAGAGAAAACTCTTCACACACAGAAATGACAGAACTGGACCGAGGAGGAGCTGGACCTCCATGTGAACGGAGGTGCCAAGGAGTTGCTGCACCAACCAACAAAGGTAACACACTGTGCACAGGGGAGGAGGACTGTCCTCTGTGCCTGAGAGAGGGGAGAAAATGACCCAGGGGAGGTTAACGAAAGGAATTACATAAGGTGATGAAGTGATGAAGTGATGAGGAGGAACAAAATAAGGCAAGAAACATATTTGAAAGATATTACCAAGCCAGGCCTGGTAGTGAACACCTGTAATCTCAGTCCTTGGGAGGCTCAGACAGGAGGATCACAGGTTCTCAGCCAGCCTCAGCGACTTAGCAAGGCTCTCAGCCACTTAATGAGACTCTGTTTCAAAATAAAATGGGATCTAGTACAGAGATAGAACATGTCTGGGTTCCATACCAGTACCACACACAAAAAAAAAATATTATAGTCTCACTTATCAACAAGCTTCATGAGTAAAAGTATCATATGTATGGTTTTTCTAAACCTTCACAGCCATCAATCTAAGTCTGGAGTCTGGCACACTGTGTGACATAAATTCAGGGGGACTGTTTAAATCAAGAAAATGACAAGATTTGTCACATTTGGTAACTGGCTGTTGGACTAAAGTTCCTGAGTTGAGGAGAAAGATCTGCTTGGACAGAGTCACATTGGAACTTTCCTAACTATTCTGCCGATAATGAGAGCTGTGGGCAGAGAAGGGTTCCCCTGGGCAGCGGGTAGGGCAAGAAGATCCCTGGGAAACTGACTCTTAAGGAGCAGGGACAAGAGGAGCCTAAGAAAGAAACCTGAGAAGTGACCAGAGAGACAAGCAGGAAGCCCTGAGCGCACGGGACATTGAAGAATCTGGTCAACAGCTGTGTTGTCGGATTTCTGTCACCATAACAAATGCCCGAGGCAATCAACTTATAAAGAGAAAGGTCTTTTTTTTTTTTTTTTGGCTCTTGATTTTGAAGGTTCCATCCATGATCATGTGGCCCCCTTGCTTTGGGCCTGGGGCCCATCATTGGGGAAGGGATGTGGCAGCTCACAATGGCTCATCCCATGGCCAGGAAGTGCACAAGAGAGTGACAGACACATCAGGGTCCCACCATCCCCTTCCCCAAGGGCATGCCTGCAATAACCTGTACACCTCCTGCTAGGCCTTTTTTTTTTTTTTTTTTTTTTGTGGTACTGGGGTTCCTGGAAGTCCTTCTACCTCCAGGCTACACTTCCAGACCTATTTTATACTTTTTTATTTTTGGAAACAGGGTCTCTTAAGCCAGAGCGGCTGGCTTCGAACCTGCGCGATCCTCCTGTCTCTGCCTCCCAAGTGCCGGGATTACAAGCCTGCGCCACCACACCCAGCTTAGGCTCATCTTTTAAAGGCTCCACCATCTTGTAACTGAGGCCTGCCTCCATCCTGGCAGCTAACAGCCAGTTTCAAAGTGATACTTTTCCTCCTGCCCCCCTTTTTCTCCCCTGTGGTTCTTATCAGTTTACTGACCAAAGGAATAAAGACCATACACCTGGCAGCTGTTGAGTCTGAGAAAAAACCAACTCAAGGATGACTCAGACATAAATTCTATCTCTTCTGACAAGCCCACATGATGCTGAAGAGCTAACTCTTTTTTTTTTTTTTTTTTTTTTTTGGTGGTACTGGGGCTCCTGGAAGCCCTTCTACCTCCGGGATACATTCCAACGGGCTACACTCCCAGACCTATTTTTTAACTTTTTAATGTAGAAACAGGGTCTCTTAAGCCAGCAAGGCTGGCTCCGAACCAGCGCGATCCTCCTGTCTCCACCTCCCAAGCGCGGGGATTACAAGCGTGCGCCACCACGCCCGGCTAAGAGCTAACTCTTAAAAGGGACTTGATTCCTTTGTTTAGGGAGAATCCAGGGTTTGATTCTGAACTCTTAAATCCACTGGCTTTCTTCAGTTTGCTAGCAAATCAATAAAAATTTATCCCTTCTTTCCAATGGCTTGTCCCAATTTTATGATTTGGCAACTTGAGACAGGTACTGGAATTTGGTTTCAACTTTGGCAACCACAACAGGACCCAAGAACTGTTCGCTCGCCCCATGAGGGATGGGAAATTGGAGACTTCCCAGTAGCAGCCAGTGTTCTTTTTCACCTTGGGAGTCTCACTTTCCTCTGCCTGAGTGGGTTCAGCTTGCTCTGCCATTGGGATTGATTTGGGAGGAAGGAAACAGAATGCAGTAAGTCATGGCAGCCTTGGCATCTGGGTAAGTTCCCCTGGCGTGCACTCCAGAGCCCTTTGATTCCTCACATTTGGGCCCCCTTTTTTGGTGGAAGTTCCCCTTTGAGGGAACGTCTATTGGCATCTCTCGTGCTATAATGATGGTTAAGTGGGAACCAGGGATTTGATCGGAGGGACTTGTCCCCATTTGTAAATGTAGGTTCTTGTCCCGCTGACTTAGCTGCTGTCTGGAGGTTCCCATTAGTTTTTTATTTTTTATTTTTGGTGGTACTGGCGTTCCTGGAAGCCCTTCTACCGCCAGGCTACACTCCCACGGGCTACACTCCCATACCTATTTTTTAATATATTTTTTTTTTTTATGTGGAAACAGGGTCTCTTAAGCCAGCGCGGCTGGCTTCGAACCTGCGCTATCCTCCTGTCTCCGCCTCCCAAGCGTGGGGATTACAAGCATGCGCCACCACGCCAGGCCCATTAGTTTGTGGGCCCTTTTGGATTGATTCTGTGTTATAGTTAGATATAAAATGTTCCTTAAAGAGCTCACTTATTACTATTCAGGGTTGAGTGAGAGGGTGGTGATCCCAGGAGTAATGGATCTGCTTGGGTGGCTGGCTGGTCCCCAGTAGGCTGGTAGGGTATGGCTGGAGGAGGTGGTCCCTGGGGGCACGGCTCTGGTTACATAAGGCTCCTCCTCCCCCGGCTTGCTCTCTGGCTTCCAGCCTCCATGATGTGAGCACAGCCCATGAGCTCTCCCTCTCTCCACTTCCTGTCACCAGCCCTGAGATCTCACATACACCAAACCCCAAACTATAAGAAAATAAATCTTCTTTCCTCTAGGTTACATGGTCAATCTCTTGGCTGCAAGAATGCTGACGTAAATACTCTGTGTGCCTGTTTTGTTCCTGTTTTTCTCCTTGTGAAATGCTAGTGCTGTACTGGATCCCATGAGATTCATAGCTAAATGAGTGGCTTATAACTGTAGGAGAAAAAAATATTTTACAGTAACATATTTTGGTGGATGCATGTAGAAAATTGTGACTGATGGAATATGGTTGGAATTATTTGGCTGAATGAAAAAAATTCTGGTGTCTTTTTTCCCAAGTGTCCATGTAGTTGAAGAATACGGAGTCTGAACAGCCTGGATCTAAGCTAATGGTGCAGAGAATACCACCACCTCCAGTGTCTCATCTGGAAAAAAGTTGAAAAAGAGTTAATGAGACTGAAATAAAACTGTCCTGTTTGCTGCACTGCCGCAGCTTTTGGGCAGTGGTGTCAGTCATAAAGCAGCGGTTCCTTTGCCCTCAGTGGTGGTGGGGATGATGGTGGTATGTTGGATGATGTCACTCCCTGCCAGCACCTTGGCGACTTTCCGCAGGTGTTTCGTAGGCGGACAGCTTTTCCCCAAAGCCTGGGGCTGTGTAAAATCTGCAGTTTCTCTCCCATCCTGGTGCTAAAAAAGGTAGTAGTCTCTTCATTCTTTAAAGACTAAGGGTTGTTCCCTGCCCTGCAGACCTGGGGCTGGGCTGTCATCTCCCAGTCTCGTCTTCTCCTATCTGTGCCAACTGAGAAGGTATATATGAGTGTAAAAATGGGAACTGCTGCCGGGCGTGGTGACGCAAGCTTGTAATTCCTGCACTTGGAAGGTGGAGACAGGAGGATTGTACTGGTTCGGAGCCAGCCTCGAGGCTGGCTTAAGAGACCCTGTTTCCACATAAAAAAGTTAAAAAATAGGTCTGGGAGTGTAGCCCATGGGAGTGTGTCCCGGAGGTAGAAGGGCTTCCAGGAACCCCAGTACCACCAAAAAAACCAAAACAAAACAAAATAAAAATGGGAACTGCCTGGCTCCCAATCTCCATGGAGCAGTGGCTGTGGGGAGAAGAGAAGACCACAGCCCTTCTCTCTTCCCTCACATTATCCCTGCTGCAGGCTCACTGGCTGAAGAGGTGGAGACAAGCAGCAGTCTGCCCTCTCTGGGCAACACTAGGCTGGGAAAAGTCTCCCTTTTAGATTCACTTGAGCCAGGCATGGTGGCCCATGTTTGTAATCCCAGTACTTGGAAGGCTGAAACAGAAGATTGCAGGTTTGACGTCAGCTTCAACAACTTATGAGACCCTGTTTCAAAATAAAAAATAAAACAGGGCTGGGTGTAGCCTGGAGATAGAAGGTCGGTCCCTGGGTTCAATCCCCAGGAACCACACACACACACACACACACACACACACACACAAAATGATTCATACACTTGGCTTGAGAAACCCCAATTTCCAAGGAAAAGGCAAACTGTGCTGCCCCATAATAAGGCAAAAAGGAAGGAAGCCATTCTACAGTTTCCAAGGTTGCCTGTGTGGCTCCCCTCCTACACACAAGGTTTGTCAGCAGACACTTCTAGTTTGGGCTCTGCATTTAACCACTGTAATCAAATAAAAACAAAGAGCCTCCCATAGTACTCACCTGTGTAAACACCTGCCTCTTGGCCCTCTTAGCATCTCAAGAGAAAAGCTCAATAATAAAAAGATGGATAGTAAAACAAGACTCAAACTTTTCTAAGAGTTGTAAAGTATGCTCTAAATCACTAGAGCAAATTTGCCAGGCATATTCCCAGGGGAATTTCACCTCCAAGCTACACCCACAGTCCTATTTTTAAATTCTGAAACAGAGTCTCACTAAATTGTGGAGGACCTCACTGAGTAGCTGAGGCTGGCCATGAACCTGTAATCCTCCTGTCTTAGTCTCCCAAGTACTGGGATTACAAAGATGTGCCACCACACCCGGCAAAACTCATTTTAAAAATCCCTCTGCCAGGCGTGGTGGCACACGCTTGTAATCCCCGCACTTGGGAGGCGGAGACAGGAAGATCACCCAGGTTTGAAGCCAGCCTCACTGGCTTAAAAGACCTTGTTTCCAAATAAAAAATATATAAAAAATAGGTGTCTGGGAGTGTAACCTGGAGGTAGTGTACCAGTATTGGGGAAGAGGTTTCAAAATGTATTAATGTACCAGTATTGAGAAAGATTTCCAATTTTAAAAAATATATCTTTGGTAGTAAAGAAAGTCAGGAGCTTCAGAGAAAAGGGCCTTTTTACATTTCTTTTTTCTTTTTTTGGTGGTGGTACTGGGGTCCCTGGAAGCCTTTCTACCTCCAGGCTACACTCCCAGACCTATTTTTATACTTTTCTTAATTTGGAAACAGGGTCTCTTAAGCCAGTGCTTCGAACCTGCACGATCCTCCTGTCTCCGCCTCCCAAGCGTGGGGATTACAAGCGTGCACTACCAGGCCTGGCGCCTTTTTACATTTCTAAAGAGAAAAGAAGTTCTGCAGGAAAAAGGGCCGTTTTACATTTCTAAAGAGAGGCAAGGTTCCTCAAGGAGGTAAGGAAATCCCAGGTCCTTAACACATCTTAACACATCTTGGGAGTGTAAGGAAAGGTGTGGGGGTCTATGCCTGAGACAGAGCTGCCACCCTGCCTCAGAGGGGGCGGATCTGGCTGGGGTGCACATGAGCAGGAGGCCTGGGCAGAGACAGGGCAGCACGTCTACACATCAAAGGACCTGCCCAGATCTGGTGGGGCTGACTATGAGAATGCTCCACAAGTTGTATCTTTGGTGCATTCACTCGAACCACCCCCCTATGCTATTCAGAAATGGCATGGGGCTGTAACTATCTTCTGTATTTCTATCTTAATAAACTTCTTTAAATCTTCAGCAAGAGTCCAGGCTATCATAAACTTATCCTTAGCTCAGGACAAGAACCCGTGGTTTTTCTGTTTTTAGGTTTTGAGGGAAATTGTGTCTGAACTCTAACACGGGGCTTGGGGACAGTTTCCCCAAAACCATAACGTATTCTCAAACCGTAACAGTCGAAGGGTTTCCAGGAACCCCAGTACCACCAAAAAAAAAAAAAAAATCCCTCTGGATGCCCATTCTATGGATATAAAAAGTAGATATTCATAGCAGCACAATTTGTAATAGCCAAAATATGGAACCAACCCAGATCACCATCAACAGATGAATGGATAGCAAAACTGTGGGAAATACACACAATGGAATTCTATTCAGCCATAAAGAAGAACAAAATTATATCATTTGCAAGAAGATGGAAAGCCCTGGAGAGCATCATGTTAAGTGAGATCAGCCAAGCACAGAAGGAGAAGGTACATATGTTTCCTCTAATATGCCCAAACTAGGAAACACAGAGGATACCAGTGGGACTTGAGATAATGGAGGGGAAATACTAGCTAAGTTTGAATGGTAAGATAGGAGAGGAGGAAGGCCGATCTTGATTAATGAGGGTCTACACCTGAACATGTGTAAAATTATGAATAAGACATGGTTAACCTGGACAACCATTGGTGGGAGGGGGGAAGGGAAAATGGGGGCGGGGGGGGAGAGGGCACCAAATATAGTGTAAATGTATACTATTTATGTTCAATAAAAAAATTGTTAAAAAAAATAAAGTGAAACTTGGGCTAAAAAAAAAAAGTGGGGAAAATGTAACAGCTTCCTGCTTCCAATCCTGGCAGCTAACAAATGACCAGTTTCAAAGCTGATGTTTTTCCTCCCCTTCTCCTTCTCCCTATGTTAAAAAGTAACAGGCTCTTACTGACCAAAGAAGCAAAGAACATGCACCTGGCACCTCTGAGTCTGAGAAAAAACCAACTAAGGATGACTTAGACATGAATTGTGTCTCTTCTGACAAGCCCACATGATCCTGAAGAGCTAACTCTTAAAAGGGACTTGACTCCTTTGTTCAGAGAGAATCTACAATTTGATTCTGAACTTTTTTTTTTTTTTGGTGGTACTGGGGTTCCTGGAAACCCTTCTATCTCTGGGCTACACTCACAGACCTATTTTTATACTTTTTTATTTGGAAACAGGGTCTCTTAAGCCAGTGTGGCTGGCTTCAAACCTGCGCAATCCTCCTGTCTCCGCCTCCCAAGCACGGGGATTACAAGCACGCACCACCATGCCCGGCATGATTCTGAACTCTTAAATTCACTGGCTTTCTCCAGTTTGCTAGCAAATCAATAAATTTCTTTTTCCTTCTTCCCAAAGGCTTGTCCCAATTATTTGACTTAGCAAATTGGGCCAGGTACTGGAATTCAGTTTCAGTCTCCCAATAGTACCTTCCTGGGGAACAAGCTTTTAACACGTGGACCAGCAAGCCATGGTGGCATATGCCTGCAATCCAGTACTTGAAAGGCTGAGAAAGGAGGACCACAGGCTTGAGGCCAGCCTCAGAAACTTAGTGAGATCCTCCCTCTCTCAAAATAAAAGGGTCTGGGAATATAGTTCAAAGGTAGAATTGCCTCTAGGTTTAACTTTCAGTACCAGAAGACAAAAACAAAACAAAAAACACATGAGCCATTGAAGAACATTTAAGATCCAAACTAGAGTTTAGTTGTCAAATGCTTTCACGAAAGTATCTACCAAATCTGGTGATATGGAGCTCACTGGTAACCTTCCCCTGAGACAGGGAGCTGTGAGAACAAAGCCAGAGAGCAGAGGGATCAGATATGAAAGGGAAGCAAGCAGTCTCTTGGAAGGCAGAAAAGAAGAGCAAATAGCAAGGGGACCCAAGGCTGGGAGTGTTCTAAACGGCTGAGAGGTTAAAAAGACAAACACCTGAAACTATAGAAGATAAAAGATAACTGATGCTTGACAAAGCTTTAACTGGGCCGGGCTGTATGAGTTTAATATTAATGTGGTTTTTACTTTTTCTTTAGAACTTAAATGACTCCAGGAATTAGAGCCAGTCCCAAGGGCCTCCATCAGAATAGGAGTTCAGAGGCACGAGAATGTGTTCATCAGAAGTCAACTGCAGGCAGGGGAGGATGGTCAGGATACGGGAGGAGCAAGGCTTGCTTTCAACTGTTTACATTTCATAGCGTGCGTGCGTGCGTGCGTGTGTGTGTGTGTGAGACTAGGAATTAAACCCAAAGGTGTTCTACCTCCAAGTTACACCCCAGCCCTATTTTTATCCATTTACTTTTAGTGGTACACTATAATTATACACCATAGTGAGGTCCAGAGTGAAAAATACATACAGGCATGCAGCATTTGTTTTCCTCCAGCTCCCATCCTGCTGCCCCCTCCCTACAGGCAGTCTTTACATCAATACAGGTAACTTCAAAAATGAACAAAGGGTTTTTGAATAGTTACCATCATCAGACCTCCCCTTTTTCCTCCCCTCTCCTCTCTTTGGGTCCCCTCTTCCATTCCACTAGTGTCTCCTGTCATTTATTTGAGGTCTTCCCTATTTCCCAGTTTCTTTCTAGCTTCTCTATATAAGTAAAAACATATGGGCTTTCACTTTCTGTGATCTTCTAATCTCACTAACCACAATATTCTCAAGTTTCATCCATTTTCCTGAAAATGACATAATTGTGTTCTTTTTTTATGGGTGAGTAGAATTCCATTTTGTGTATATACAATAACTTCATAATCCATTCTTCTGTTGATGTACACCTAGTCTGGTTCCATGGCTTGGCTATTGGGAATTGAGCTGCTATAAACATGGAAATACATGTGTTCCTATAGTAATCTGATTTTGGTTCCTTTGGGAAGATTCCTCAGAAGTGGTATGGCTGGGTTGAAAGGTGACTTCAGTCCCTGTCCTTTACGGAACCACCATCCCGATCTCCATAGAGGCTGTACAAAGAGTTCCTTTCCCCATATCCTCATCCGTATTTACTGTTACTTGTAGTCCTGATGACTGCCATTCTAACTGGGGTCAGATGGAATCTCAGGGTAGTTTTGATTTGCATTTCCCTGACAGCTAATGATGTTGAACATTTTTACATACTTTCATATATTTATTGTCCATTTGTAATTTTTCTCTTAAGAAATGTTTATTCAGATCCACTGCCAATTTTTTGACTGGGTTCCTTGTTTTTTGGGTATTGAGTTTTTAAGTCCTCTCTATATATTCTAGATTATAATCCTGTATCATAGGAGTAGCTGTATATGACTTTCTCCCGTATGTAGACTTTTTTTTTTTTTTTTTTGGTGGTACTGGGTGTGGAACCCAGGGGCTTTCTACCTCTGGGCTATACCCCCAGCCCTATTTTATAATTTATTTGGAAATAGGGTCTCACTAAGTTGCTGAGAGCCTCACTAAGTAGCTGAGGCTGGCTTCGAACCAGTGCGATCCTCCTGTCTTAGCCTCCCAAACGCAGGGATTACAAGCGTGCGCCACCACGCCCAGCTCTCTTTAGGTTCTTGACAGTTACCTCTGCTTCATAGAAGCTTTTAAATTTGAGTTTTGTTTTTATTTCCTGGACTTTGTGTCTTATCCTATGTGTTGGAGAGTTGGACCCACGCCCTCTTCTAGTCTTGCAAAGTCTCTGGTCTAATTTTTAGATCTTTTATTCATCTTGAATTGACTCTTATGCAAGGTTGAAAGTCTGGGGATTATTAGTTCCATTTTTCTACATACGGTTAGCCAGTTTCTCATCAGCACCATTTGTTGAAAAGGTTTTTTTTAACAGAGTCTGTTTTTGGCCCCTTTGTCAAAAATCAGGTTGCTATAGGTGTAAGAGTTTGTTTCTATATCTTCTATTCTGTTCCCCTAATCTATGCGACTGTTTTTATGCCAATACCATGCAGTTTTTCTTACTATAGCTCTGTAGTATAGTTTGAAGTTAGGTATTATGTTGCCTCCAGAGTAGTGTTTGTTGTTACAAATTGCTTTGGCTATTCTGAGAAAACACCTATAACATACTGGCACCCAAGATGGGATGGGGGAAGAGAACCAGTGAAGAAAGAATTTGGTTACACTAGGATGAAGCCAACACTTGGAAGGAGAGCAGAGATGAAAAGGTTTTTGTTTTTGTTTTTGAGGTACTGGGGATGGAACCCAGTGGGCATTCTACCTCTAAACGACACCCCCCATCCTATTTCTTATTCTTTATTTTGAAACAGGGTCTCACTGAGTTGCAAAGGGCCTCCACTAAATAGTACCTGAGGCTGTCCACGATCCATGATCCTTCCTGTCTCAGCCTCCCAAAGGATCTGTATTCTTGATGAAATCACTGAGCCCCTAGATGGACCAGCCCTAAGAACTGCCTTCATTGGGACTTCTAGGGAAAAAGCCACATTAGGTTGAAGTTTCCATTACTCATGGCCTCTTTCACTGATAAACATCTCTTCCACTGTGACAAGAGGACACAGGAGAGGCAGGGACCAAGAGAGACGATGTCAGATGGAACTTTGACATTTTTCTCTGTAAAGTAAAAAGTGATCCAGATACTAAGAGTCGAGAGGTAGCTGTGAGGAAGAGGGCTTAGGAGGAACAGTGAAAAACCAGACCAGGTTTTCCAGGGTGATAGGGAAGAGAGTTGCCTAGGGAAACAAATAGAGCTGAGCATCCAGGAAAAGGTTTTGAGACCTTTGCCAGCTGTAGTCAGCACAAAGCCGTGCCACTCTGCCAAGTGATGGCCCATGGTGATGGCATCTGGGCTGCCAAGGTGGATAACCAAGGCAAGGAGAAAGGAGGTGGGGAGCCACACCTGGGGGTGCATGCCAGTAATCCCAGGACTTGGAAGGCTGAGACAGGAGGATTGCAGATTTGAAGCCAGCCTCAGCAACTTAGTAAGACCTTGTTTCAAGATAAAAAATAAAATAAAATAGGGCTGAAAGTATACAGAGGTAAAATGTCCCTGGGAAAGAGTCCCCTGTACCACAGAAAGAAAGAAAGAAAGAAAGAAAGAAAGAAAGAAAGAAAGAAAGAAAGAAAGAGTGAGATGAGAAGAGAGGAGGTAAAATGTCCCTGGGAAATAGTCCCCTGTACCACCACAAGAAAGAATGAAAAAAGAAAGAAAGAAAGAAAGAAAGAAAGAAAGAAAGAAAGAAAGAAAGAACACGAAGAGAAGAGAAGAGATGAGAAGAGAGGAGTTGGGGACACCAGCACAATAGTGGCTGCAGGGATGAACCCCAAGGACCAGGCTAGACTAGGGAGGGAATGAAAGCAGAAATGAGCAGATGAGTAAAATGAAGAAAGAAAATGAAGGGCTAAAGACATCAAACACCTCTTTGGATCAAAGAACAGGAAGGAGAGCACAAGAAGACAATGCAAAGACACAGGTCCCCCTGAACAAGACAAGTATCTCAGAATAACACAAAGCAGGACTTGGCACCCCCAGCCCACCCCGCCCCCCACACTGAGGCTCCACGATTAGAGGAGGCAGATAACTCAACTCTAACCGAAGCTGGGTAGACACAGATAAGAACTCCAGTCGGGCCAAATTCTCCCTATCTCACCCAGGGCCATGTGCACATCGGTAGGCTAGACGGGAGGTTTTTCAAGTTTGTGCATATGTTTCTGAAAGCTCACTAGGGAGAAAGGAATACTCTGGGAAGGAGAAATAAGGGATACTGCAAAAGAGAGAGAGAGAGAGAGAGAGAGAGAGAGAGAGAGAGAGAGAGAGAGAGAGAGAGAGAGAAGAGAAGAGAAGGGAAAAGCACACTTTAAAATGGTCTTAGTAAGGGACTCACCTCTGTGTTCATCTTGGCCTCTTCCTTCAGTGGCTGTGAAGACAAAGGCAGAGGTTTAGAACCCAGTGGTACCAGCCAAACTCCATGCAAACACTGCCCTATGCTACCCCACTGCCCCCTCTGCTACTTCCTGCCCTGTGGGCCCCACTTTCGCGGTGTCTTCAACACCTGTGCCCGGCAGCAGTGTACCCACCCAGGCCAGTGCTTCTAATCTGAGGCTGCTGATGGCTGACTTCCCTGGGATATCATGCCCACAATGTTTATTAGAGGAGTGCATTTCCAAACCCCAAAGTCCATGTCCTATACTGAAAGAGTAGCTGGAAATGTGAGGCTTCCGAAGAAATGGTGCACTTCCTACAGCTGGTGCTGGAGAGGACAGCTTTTTATTTGGCTTCCTTTTATGGACACAAGCCAGCAATAAGAAATATATACATTTTATCCCCTCCTAGCTGGGTTTAGAGAGGACTTAAATTTATTATGTAGGCAGGTGTGCTGACACACATGTAATCCCAGTACTTGGGAGATTGAGACAGGAGGATCACAGATTTGAAACTAGCATCAACTTAGTGAGATCCTGTTTCCAAATAAAATAACAAAATAGGGCTGGAGGTATAGCTCCTGGGTTCAATTGGGTTCAATCCTCAGTAACCCCCACCAAAAACAAACACAAGTCAACAGGCTACTCTGAAGAAATAAAGGAGCAAACAGGTGGGCAGGAGCCAGAGGCATGAGAGAGGAAAAGGGGAGAGAAAATTAAGCAGGAGAAGCCAGGCCTGGTGGTACCTACCTGTAATCTCCTACTTGGGAGGCTAAGACAGGAGGATCGCAAGTTCCCCACCAGGCTCAGCAATGTAGTGAGGCCCTCCACAACGTAATGAGATACTGTTTCAAAATAAAATAAAATAAAATAGGGTTGAGGGTACAGCTAAGGCAGAATGATCCTGGGCTCAATTCCCAGTATCACTCCCCCAAAAAATTAAAATAAAAAGAGGAAGCAGGAGAAAGAAGGAAAAAGTATGGTGTAATAGTGGTAGCAAATTTCAATGTACTCTTGAGAAACTGCTTGTTGAAAATGAGTATTTCTGGGCTCCACCCTCAGGTCCTGATTAAGAAGGCCTCGAGTGGAGAGGAGTCTATATTTTCAGCTGGATGTGGTGGTACGTGCCTACAATCCCAGTACTAGGGAAGCTGAGAAGGGGCGATCACAGGTTTGAGGCCATTCTGGGCAGTTTAGCAAGACCCTTAGCAACTTAGCAAGACCCTTTTTCAAAGGGTGGAGGGACTGAGACTTAGAGTTAGAATGTTCAATCCCCAGTATCAAAAAAATCCCCAGTATCAAAAAAAGCTGCATTTTAATTTATTTTATTTATTTATTTTATTTATTGCAGTACTAGGAATAGAACCCAAGGGCATTCTGCCTCTGAGCTACACCCCCAGCCCTATTTTTTATTATTTATTTTGAAACAGGGTATCACTGAGTTGCAAAGGGCCTCACTAAGTAGTAGCTGAGACTGTCCTCGAACCTCCATCCTCCTGTCTCGGCCTCCTGAATGCTGGGATTACAAGCGTGTCCCACCACACCCAGTTTGCATTTTTATTTTAATCAGCATCCAGGATATCTTAAACAGAAGGTGAGAAGCCATCCTTGGAGAAACACTGAACTGTGAGTTGAGCAGAAATCCACAAAAACTTAACCTTTTCATTCATATTTTAGAGACGGTAAAATTGCTACTTTAACTAAGATTGAGCTGCAAGGGCAGGGCAAGTAGGTGGCCAGAGAAGATGGTAGAGACTAGAGATGCCCTTCCAGCCCCTCTACCTGGGCATAGCATCCAGGCCAGCGAGAAGGTGCCTCTACGGCTTCTGAAAAGAGAAGAGGCAGCCCATCTTTGGCCCCAGCTCTACATGGGGTCTTACTGTTTTTTTGGTTAAGTGTAGGGATGATAATCATGGATAAGAGCAAAATAATAACCCTGATTTAAAAAAAAAAAACTTGGTACAGCTGGAGATGTAGTTCCATGGCAAGGCACTTGACTCTGGGCCACTAGCCTAAAATGACATGGGGAAGACTATGTGGTGAAGATCTGGGCTTTGTGTTGAGATGTTCCCAGCTCCCCTCCCTTCTCTCCTCTCTCTCCTCCTTCCTGCTTTGAGAGTGGGTCTTGTGATGTGTTCAGCATACATACACGTTGCCTTTGATTTGCAGTCTGATGACTTGTTTCCTTTTTTTTTTTTTTTTTTTTTTTTTGTACTGGAGAGCAAACCCAGGGGCATTTTACCTCTGAGCTAAAACCCCTACCCCTTTTTATTTTTATTTTGAAACAGGGTCTCCTTCTTAAGTTGCTGGGAGGTCTCACTAGGTTTCTGAGGCTGTCTTTGAACCTGTGATCTTCCTGTCTCAGCCTTCCAAGTACTGAGATTACAACTGTTTGTCACTGTGCCTGGCTAAGTGTGATGTCTTCTTATGCAAGAAATATTTCAAAAGGATAACTAAGACACTGTTATCTACATGGTGTGTGGGGACCCGGAACTAAGTAGAGGGTGCTTGGGCAACAGTCTGGACCACAGAGGCTCCTGAAAAGCCTGTTCTGGTTGCCCTCTGCTTTACCACAACAACTCTTTCTTGGAGCTTAAAGGTGCATGAGGAAACAGATAACAAAATACACAAATATGAGGAGTGGAAACAATGTGGGCTGTTCATATTAGCTGCTTTACATCTACTAACCCTAATCCTCACAACTTTGGTTAACAAAAAAAAAAAAAAAAAAAAAAAACTGAGAAGCTAATTCCATTTTACAGATGGGTTCATAAAAAGTAAAAGCATTCCTAGCTGAGTTTCCAGAGGATTGTATTATTTTAAAAGAACAACCAAACAGGTTACTCCAAACCTTTTGCATTCAGGGCCTCTTTGTCAAGGACTGTGGCACTGCCCTGCCACTACCAGACTTTCTGGTTCTATAGCCAAACCCCACATCACTGCAGAGACTTTTATAGGACCTGTCTTGCTCCCACTTAGAGAGCTTTTATGATATAGAGGAGACCTGGTATTTGACCCTGGCTTGCCATGGACTAACCAGGCACCAAAGGTCACACTGGCCATACATCTGTAGGCTGAATGGCTGGCTAGACTTCACTGCAGCTTCCTCCAAGTGCTAAAATGTTCTCTGGTTCCCAGAAAAGAAAATTCAGGCAACTCTTAAAACAAGTGAAGGGTTGGGCATATAGTATCCTGGTGCCTCAGTTTCTGTGCCTATAAAAAAGAGGGGACAGAGGAACTTAGATGACCCCCTACACACACACACACACACACACACACACACACACACTCACTCACTCACTCTCTGTCTCTGTCTCTGTCTGTCTCTCTGATACTAGGAACTGAACCTAGGGGCATTCTAATTCCAAGCTATACCTCAGCCCCATTTTATTCTTATTTTGAAACAGGGTTTCCTTAAGTTGCTGACCTCAAACCTGCAATCCTTGAGCCAGGCATTAGTAGCACATGCTTGTAACCCCAGTACTTGGGAGGCAGAGCTGGAGGAGCGCAGGTTTGAGGGGGGCCTCAGCAACAGGAGGCAGTATACACTCTCACTGAGTGCTGCTGTGCTACTTTGTTATTGTTGTTCCCTTTTGGCTTAGTCTTCTGGACTTGGTTAACTGAAGCTTCTTAGCTTCTCTTCTGCTTCCTATGCAAGGAACTAGGTCAAGGCTCAGGTCATCAGAGCTCTGAAACTGCTGCCATCCAGGGCGCCAGGAGCAAAAGTGCTGAACAGGTAGGACTTGCTTAGGCTTTGTCCCCACCCAACAAAAGCCACTCCTTTCCCGTCTTCTCCTCCCATCACTCCGGGATCTCTACTCTTTTCTTTTTTCTTGTGATACTAGAGACTAATTTAAACCCAGGGGCATTCTACTTCTGAGCTACACCCTTAGCCCTATTTCATTTTTGTTTTGAAATAAGGTCAGGGCCTTGCTAAATTTTGGAGGTTGGCCTTGAACCTGTGACTCTCCAGTCTTCCTTACCACCATTTCAAAAGCTATTGCCATTTATTGAAAGTGATCTTAATAGGAGGGAAATGAGATAACATGTGGCAAATTATTCTTACTAAGGAATAAATGTCTAGTATATTTGAACATGTAGGGGTATATACCTATTTTTAAAGACCTGCTTATTAACTCAAATGACTGTAGAAAAATATGCAACTCAATTTCAAAGTTGGGCTGAGATCATGACATTCTGAGCGCCCCTGCAGAATCTTTGGCACTGACCCCTCCAGAGGTCATAACCTTGGTCTGGTATTGCTTAAAGACTAATTCTTCCTGGCCCAGTGCTACAGGAGACCAGGAACTGCTGGACTGTTGGGCATATCTAGCACAGCTCACAAGTGGAGCCAAAGGAGTACACGTCTTCCATGTAAGCAAAACACGTGTAGCTCCAAGTTTCTTTAAAAGCCCCAATTTCATTTAAAAAGCTTAGTAACTGCAGAATGTGGTGGCACTTGCCTGTAATCCCAGTATTTGGGAAGGTGCAGTTTCAAGCCAGGTGTGGGGGTGCGTGCTTGGAATCCCAGTACTTAGAAGGATGAGACAGGATCACAGGTTTGAGGACAGCCTCAACAAATAGTGAGACTTTCATCAACTTAGATCCTGTTTCAAAAAAAAGGGGGTGGGGGTGGGGTGGGGTATAGTTTGGAGGTAAAATGCTCCTGAATTCAATCCCCAGTACAAAAAAAAAAAAAAAAAAAATGCATATTCAAGGCTAGCTGCAGGAACCTAATGAGATCATCCCTTTAAAAATTTTTAAATTTACAAGGTCTGGGGGTAGCTGGACCCGGTGGGGCACACCCATAATCCCAGTACCTCAGAAGCTGAAACAGGAGTATCAGTTTTGTAGCCAGCTTCAGCAATTTAGCAAGACCCTCTGCAATATACTGAGCCACTGTTGCAAAATAAAAAAAATAAATAAATAAAAGAGAACCCGGCGGTGGTGATGCACACTTGTAATCCCCACACTTGTAATCCCAGCATTTGGGAGGCTGAGACAGGAGGATGGCGGTTTGCAGAAAGCCTCAACTACTTAGTGAGGCCCTTTGCAACTCAGGGAGACCCTGTGGCAAAACAAAGACTAAAAAATAGGGCAGAGGGGTGTAGCTCAGAGGTAGAATGGCCCTGGGTTCCATCTCTAGTACCACGCACACAAAAAGAAAAAAACATAAAAGAAAATAGAGCTGGGAGTACAGCTGAAAGATAGAAAGCCAGTGCCACCACCAAAAAGGGGGGAAGGAGGGCTGGGGTGTAGCTCAATACCAGAAGGAAAATAATAAATCACAATAATAGTGTTTTTAAAGATCTCTAGAGATGCCGTGCATGGTGGAACACACCTGTGATCCCAGTACCTGGGAAGCTGAGATGGGAGGATCCCAGTTTTGAGTACAGCCTCAGCAATTTAGTTAAGACTATTTCAAAATTAAAATTAAAACAGGGCTGGGGGTATAGCACAGATAGAATACCCCTGGGTTCCATTCCCAGTATAACACACACAAAAATAAAACTAGAGAAAAAATATTTTCTTTCTTAAGCAGATTGATTAAGCAAGATCTCACAATGTGTTATGTGTAACCTTGTATTTTTGCAGTGCTGGGGATGGAACCCAGGGGCGTTTGTTTACCTCTGAGCTACACACCAACCCTATTTTTTATTCTTTATTTTGAAACAAGGTCTCACAGAGTTGCAAATGGCCTCACTAAGTAGCTGAGGCTGTTCAAAAACCCGATCCTCCTGTCTCAGCCTCCTCCCAAATGCTGGGATTAAAAGTCTGCACCACCATGTGTATCCTTGATATTAATTATATAAATCTTTTCATTCCCTATAGGGAACATATCGAATTCTCTCACTGTTTTGTTTTCCTGTGCAGTCTGATTAAAGAGTGGCAAATGCTCAGATTTCAGGTGAGAAACTTTAAGACTCTTTCAGACTTGGAGGTTTTCTGATATGGTTTTCCTGACAGAAAAAGGGAAATAGTTAAGGTAAAAAAAAAAAAAAGTCATTATGTACAAGGTATATGAAATATCCAACTATTTGCCCAAATAGCACAAGTTGAAGCAGGGAGGAGGAAAGACTCCTTAAATCCTGCAGTATCAAAAAACAAAATGAAAGTGGGGCATAGTGGTACATGCCTGTAATCCTAGTATTTGGGAGGCTGAGACAGGAGGAACACAGGTTCAAGAACAGCCTCAGCAAGTACTGAGACTCTCATCAACCCAGTGAGACCTTGTTTCAAAAAAAAAAAAAAATAGGGCTGCAGGTATATCGCAAGAGGTAAAATGCCTCCATGTTCAATATCCAGTAGCCCCCCCACCCACCCACACCTGGCATCCCTTCATAAAACACAGCAAGGACCATAAACAGCAGTGGCCTACACGTGTATGTGGTTAAGAAGGGAAACCAAAGCCAGGCATGGTGGCGCACGCTTGTAATTCCTGTACTTGGGACGCGGAGACAGGAGGATCTCAGGTTTGCGGCCGGCCTCAGCTACTTAAGTGAGGCCCTCCGCAACCCAGTGAGAACTTGTTTCAAAATAAAGAATAAAAAAGAGGGCTGGGGGTATAGCTCAAAGGTAGAATGCTTCTGGGTTTGATCCCCAGTACCACAAAAACAACAATTTAGACCTGCACGGTCCTGTAAGGTAGCCGCTAGACACAAGAGCTATTTAAATGTAAATAATTAAATACAGCACATTTCCACCATCGCAGAAAGTTCTAGTGAACAGCATTGGAACATTTTACTTTTTTTTCCCCTGGACTCATTTCCTGTGATTACATTTTCTCTGCTACCAGTTTTCAGTTATACTCCTATTTAGTACTATTCATTGTGACTTTGGTGTAAACTACCTTAACTCCCTTGCGGAACAGTTCAGGGCATCAGTCCTTGTACATTATCTGTGTATATAACCCTATTGCCCGGAGCTTAGCCTTAGTTTTTGACTATCAGGCAGAGCCAGCAGCTCAGAGTATGGCCATTTGCTCATAACTCAAAGACTCAAGGAACAGTTTAGGTATTAGCTCCCCTGTCACAAAGCCACAATCTTTAGATTTTATTTTGTTTTCATAAATGAAAATGTATGCAGTTTATTAATGAAAAGTTTCCAGACTAAAAATGTTATTTGATTAAATCTAATGGAAAAGGACAGTACGGCATTTCTCTGTGGGACATCTTTTACACATTCCAGAATATATGGCTAAGCAACACTAGCTTTTTCCTAGACCTTTAAATATACCATATGGCAAAAACAAATGGCCCAACATGTTACTGCTGATATAAATGACCATGTAATGAGAGTCCTAGATATGCAAATAAGAATCAAAAATCAAAATGCTGACATAGTTCCTACCTGAGACCTCCTGTCAGTTCCCAGTTCTGGGGCAGTGCTGCCTCTACACAGAACCCCATCTGAGCAGTGTGTGTGTGTGTGTGTGTGTGTGTGTGTGTGTGTGTGTGTGTGTCCTGCTGCCTCTACACAGAACCCCATCTGAGCAGTGTGTGTGTGTATGTGTGTGTGTGTGTGTGTGTGTGTGTGTGTGGTGTCCTGGGGATTGAGGCCAGAAACATTCTACCTCTAAACTATACCCCCAGGCCTATTTTATTTATTTATTTGTGATACTGGGAGATGGAACTCAGGGGCTTTCTACCTCAGGGCTATACCCCAGCCCTATTTTATAATTTATTTGGAAACATGGTCTCACTAAGTAGCTGATGCTGGCTTTGATCCTCCTGTCTCAGCCTCCCAAGCCCTGGATTACAAGCATGCACCACCAAGCCCAGCTCTCTTTTTTTTTTTGAAACAGGGTCTCACTAAATTGCAAGGGCCTCACTAAGTTGCTGAGTGCCCTTGAGCCTGTGATCCTCCTGTCTCAGCTTCCGAAGTAGTGGAATTACAGGTCTCATTAAAGTGTAGAAGACCCCATTACATTGCTGAGGCTAATCTTGAACTTGTGATCCTCCGGTCTCAACCTACCAAGTACTCCAATTACAAGTGTGTGCCACCATGCCAGGAAAGACTTCATACTTATTTTATAAAAAAGATTGGGAGTGGTAAGTATTGGTCAAAAACTAAATACAGTTAAAGCAAAGAAGTTAAGAGATGTGGCCTACCAAGCTACTTGGGAGGCTGAGACAAGAGGATCATCTGTTCAAAACCAGCCTAAGCAATTTAGTGGGACAACCTTCCCCCAAAAGATATGGTACCAAGTGGCAAGTCTTTCACTTTAATCCAATGATAATTGCCTAGGCAACGATATGACGAATAAAAAATTTAAAAAAACATGAAAAACTGAGAAAATACTGATAATTATTCCTAAAAATTGAAGGGCAGCCTTTCATATTTTTTAGCTCTCTGGCTACAGAAGCTCCCTTACAATACTTTGTCTACCATGACTTCAGTGTTTTTCTGGAATGCACAATGTAAGAATGCAATCTTCTAGGACAAAAATGAGTTAATAAATAAATATCCTGTATTTCAATTTTAAAAACTCCTCGGAAATAATACAGAGATTACAATAGTTATGGGGAAAAAAACACTTTCAGTACAGTATGGCTGGCTTCGAAAATAATGAGCTAACATTTACTGGATCCTTTCCATTCTAAAAACTGTTTCCTAAGCAACTTATGTTTAACAAGTCATTTATCCTGCACAACCACGCCACCAAGTAAACATCATTATCCCCACCGGCAAATGAGGGCCGAGGCACCGAAACATTACTAATGTAACCAAGATTATATAGTAGTACAGGAAAATTTGTGTATGTTCAGTGAAAAAGTACCACTATCCAAAACTGTGTATGAGTATGATGCCTCGAATCTTTTTTATGTGATATAAACTCATTATTGGCCATATTTCTCAGCACTTCATGTATAGAGTGCACTGCATGGATATTAATCCACGCATGGCTCACAACAATGTCTATAAAACACAATTTCCAGTTTCCAAAAAGGAAAGCGCGGATAGGAGAGGCCCCGGGCCCGGCTGGAGCAGACCCACCGGCTCTAGAGTCCGGGCAGAGTTGGAGTCCGCAGCCTGGAGACGGCAGAGCCTGCCCGGCCCGCGCCCACCGCAAACCCCAGCCAAAAACGTGGTTTATAAAGCGAAGCCCAGGTTTGATTTCTTAAGGTTTGTGCTCTGTCTGAGATGCGCCTCGCTCGGCCTCGATGTCGGCGTGGGGCGGCGGCCCGAGCGCGGCGTGCAGGCCTCGCGGGCCCGCGGGCTGCCGGCGCCGGCCGCGGAGCCCGGGCGAGCGCCTTACCTGATGCCGGCCGCGCCGAGCCCAGCCGCCCGCAACCTCCGCCGCCGCCGCAGCCGGAGTGGCGCCGCCGGCCTGCGCGGCCCTGATTGGCTGCCGGCGGGAGGGGCGGGGCGAGGGGCGGGGCCTCACGCCCGCGCCGCCGCGCTCGGTCCAGGGCTCCCGGGGCGCGGCGGGATGGTGGGCGGAGGATGCCGCGGGGTCCCAGGCCGAGGTCGCCAGGCCCCCGCGTCGCGGCGGGTGGAGGCGGCTGGACCCCTAGCGGGCGGGTTTGTCCCGGGTGCGGAGCTCCGCAGCCTTCTAGTCTACCCCTTTCCTCGTGGAGCCAGCTAGGGTCTTTCGGGGTTAGTGACCCCGGCCCCACTGAACAGCAGCAAAGCTTATTTTTTATCGTTTGTGTAAATGTGAGGAGTGTGTGGATTCCAGGAGGCCTTGTCTGCCATTCCCTGCCTTTGGGTGGTTAGGTTAAGAACACTAGGGTACAGCCTGGTTTTCTTACCCAACCGGGAGTGGTCAAGCGTGAGGACCAGATGGGGAGAAGCTGGGAATGCTGGGCAGTACTGGGCTCTAGCCTACGAGATCTCTTTAAAGGCAGGAGTTTGGCAAAGTCGACTGACTTTTTCATCACAATTCTCCTTTTTCCTGTGACCTGACAAGCCTGATTAATCAAGTAAGGTTTGCAACAGTTGGTTGAGGAAAGAGAAGGCAAGTTTTATATCTTGGCTTTAATTGTTTTTTAAGGTGCTCAGGATTGAACCCAGGGGCATTCTACTTCTGAGGTACACCCTCAGTCTTATTTTAATTTTTATGTTGAAATAGGGTCTCAGTTACGGAGAGCCTCACTCAATGCTGAGACTGGCCTTGAACTTGTGATCTTCCTGTTTCAGATTCCTAAATACTAGAATTATAGGCGCACACTACCATGCCTGACTTTGCTTTACATTTTTATCCCCAGCCTAAGCCTGTCTCCTGATTCCCTACTTCCCTATTGGGCTGCCTCCTGTTTATGATCTCTTGGCTATCTAGATTATATCGCATTCTACCACGTGTCCTGATCTTACTTTTCCCATAACTTTACCAATCTGAATGACCACTCTGTCTTTCTGTTTGTTCAGGTCAAAACCCTTGCTGTTACACTTGACTCCTGGGTATCTCCCATCCCACCTGCAAAGGTCAGGGAATTTTGTTGGCTGGACTTATGCAGACAAGGTCTGACTACTTCCTACCTATGCCTCTATCATCTTCCACCTGGGTCATTACAGTGGTATTCTCCCTGGTCTCTCTACAGCCTTGTACTCATTCCAGAGTGACCTTATAAAAATCAAAGTCAAAATCTTCCCAGTGGTTTCCCATTTAACTCAGAATAAAAGCCAACGCCCTACATGATCTGTTCCTCCATTGCCCTTAAAAACCTCACTGTCTGCCACCTTCCCCTGGCTTCCTCTTCTGTGGTCATGCTGGCCTCCTTGCTATTCCTCGAGCCATGCTGTCAGGGACCTTCCACAGGGTCATCCTTTCTGATATGCATGGCTAATCCCCACTTTTCCTTGATGCTCAAATGCTATACCTCACAACTATGCTGGCCACCTCTTTCAAAATTGACTCTTGCCCGGCTTCTGACTTCCTTAATCTGAGTCATTTCTTCCCTTAGCAATTGTTACCCTCTAATACCCTCTATTTATTTACCTTACGGTTTTTGACCTCTCTCTTCCTTCCATCTGCCCTGTCTCCAGGGCCACAATATGCCCTTAATCAAAAACAAAACAAAACCAAAAACCTGCTACCAAAGGGATATCATTGTTTCACTGCCAAGGCCTAACTCAAATTTTATAGCCTGAATGTTCAATCACTTTTTTGGGAGAAAGCAGGGGGACTGTTCTGGGGATTGAACCAGGGGCATTCAATGTCTGAGCTCCACCTCTAGCCCTGTTTTATTTTTTTATTTTGAAACAGGATCTCACTAAGTTGCAGAAGGCCTTGCTATCTTCTGGGGCTAGCCTCAGAACCTGTGATGCTCTGGTCTCAGCCTCCCAAGTACTGGGAATACAAGCACATACCACGCCCAGCTTGTGCAATAGCTGTTAAACCACAAGGGGAAGAGGTGATTCCTCAAAATGAAATGCTGAATTCTGTTACTAGGAAAAGGGATGCCAGCTAGGCAAAACCCACAAATGATCACTTGCTGAGTCAGACTGACCCAGAGAAGCTTTGGTTACATTTCCCTTAGAGAGACTGGGAGCTAGGGATTATTAAACCCTTCCTCCTTCTCTGTTGCTTGCCAGGCTACTGGCTGGAGTGCCCTGGGACTGAATCTGATTGAAATGACCTTCAGCGTCCCTGCTCACCAGCACAAGGTAGAAGGGAATGGGAACTACCGTTTACAGGTTTTGTCAGGGCAGAATAGATCAACGCACTCAGGGCAGGGCTGATATGGAATTCTAAAAGCGAAGTCCTCACAGCTGTGGTCTAGGTCTAGTTGGAACTATGGAATTTTGCTGGATGTTATCTACTCGAGGGCTTAGTTCAACACACAGTGAGGGCCAGTCAGATGCTGATCTCTGCTGGGAATCTGGGTCTCATGAACCTGCCAAAGATTCCGCTCGCAGCGTGGGGCAACCAAGTGCTCTGGGGGGAGGGGTCACTGTAGGTGCTGTGAACATGGCTTTCTAAGGCTCTGTCCCTGAATATAAGCACATACACCCATTCATTTTCTGAGCTGCTTCGGGTGGTTCTGGGAGTCACCAGTGTCAGGGAAGGCAAACTATATTCCCCTCCATATCTCCAACCTGAACCTCATGGTTACAATCTTTCCTATGCCTATTTCGATCATGTTCTGGTAGATACACCCTAGCCATTAAGTAGATGCTGGTTGGGACAGTGAGACAGAATTTGCTAAGGTCTTCGTGTTGCCACAGCAGCAAGCTCTGGCCTGAGCTCCTCGGGATCATGACTGGTATTACTGTGAAAAGGGAAAATTTGAACACAGAGAAGATGGCCAAGCAAAGATAACCGGAGTGAAATATCTACAAGTCAAGGAATGCCAAAGGTTGTCAGAAAAGTACTCGGAGCTAAGAAGAGGCATGAGAAGAGCCATCCTGTATAGGTTCCAAAGGAAGCGGGACCTTGTTGAGACCTCAATTTCACACTTCTAGACTCCAGAACTGTGGGATGATAAACTTTTATCCTTCTAAGCCACCAGTTTGTGGCACTTTGTTAAGGCAGCCTACAAAGCTAATCTCTGTTTGCCAATGCCAGTTATATTTTAATTGTGATTATGTAATGTAAGTAAATGTGTAAACTCATAACTTAATTTAAAACAAACTTGTTCCTAAGAAAATCAAGTCAAATTATTTGGAAAGACTTGATAGAAGTGGTTCATTGAAAAATTGCTGTTGGACTAACAGCAATTGTGAGGCAATCAACTGTAAACTGTTGGAAGAAAAAATATAGGGTTTTGCACTCAAATTACCGAGAAAATACAGTATCTTAAAGTTCTCCATTAAAGAAATAAAAGCTAGAAATCTTTGATGATGCCTGGTGGGGCTTATGCAAGAAAGATGATATGAAAGTCACCCTCAGTTACATTCTCAAATGAATGCCTAGCCAGGCAGAGTGGTGCACACTTGTAATCCCAGTACTTGGGAGGCTGAGACAGGAAGATCACAGGTTCACAGCCAGTCTCAACTGCTTAGTGAGACCCTCCCCAATTTAGACCCTGTTTTAAAATAAAGAATAAAAAATAGGGCTGGGGGTATAGCTCGAAGGTAGAATGCCCCTGGGTTCAACCCCAGTAACACACACACACACACACACACCAAATGAATGCCTTAATTATATTGAAAAGATTGGCGAACTAATACACATTTATTTTATTTATCTATCTATCTATTTATTTATTTATTTATTTATTTTTGGTGGTACTGGCGATGGAACCCTTCTACCTCCGGGCTACACTCCCAGACCTATTTTATATTTTATTTGGAAACAGAGTCTCTTAAGCCAGCAAGGCTGGCTTCGAACCTGTGTGATCTTCCTATCTCAGCCTCCCAAGTGTGGGGATTACAAGCATGTGCCACCATGCCTGGCTCACACATTTATGTTTTGGTTTAAAATATGTGAGGTGCCTGGGCATGGTGGCACACACCTGTAATCCCAGCACTAAGGAGGCTGAGACAGGAGGATTGCAGGTTCACGAACAGCTTCAGCAATCTCATGAGGCCCTCCACAACTTAGTGAGACCTTGCTTCAAAATTAAAAAATAAAAAATAGGGCCGGGAGTGTAGCTCAGAGGTAGAATGCCCCAATCCTCAATCTCAATCTCTCTCTCTCTCTCTCTCTCTCTCTCTCTCTCTCTCTCTCTCTCTCTCCACTAGCCTAAGAGTAAGCTGCCACCCTTTGGTGTCTTGCATCCCTGCCCATAGCTCAGGCTGCCTTTTGGCTCTGGGGAAAGTGCTGACTTCCTTAGCACAGATGTTCCTGGCAGTCTCCCAACTGTGCTCTTCCCTCTGCTTTCAAATACTCAGCTATGAATCCAACAGTCTGCCAGACCAGGAAGTGGCAAATATCCACTGGCCCAGTTCTCCTCTTCCCACAGCCTGGCAGTGTAGCCATCAGGACCATTATCAGCCCAGCATTTCCACTCCCCACCCTACTTCGAGTGTCATCCGGGCCCCTTAGTTCCAACATATGGTCAAGTGTTCACTTCTTCATGGCTTTCATGACTTTATTCGTTTAACTCTCGTCCTTTTTCCCCCCTTTTTCTTTTCTTTCATTGTTGTGTGTGTGGGTGTGTGTGTGTGTGTGTGTGTGTGTGTGTGTGTGTGTGTTATTGGAGATTGAACTCAGGACCATTCTACCTCCAAGTTACACCCCCAACCTATTTTTTTTTTTTTTTTTTGGTGGTACTGGGAGTGAAACTGAGGGGCTTTTCTACCTTTCGGCTATATACTCCCAGATCTATTTTATGCTTTATTTGGAAACAGGGTCTCACTAAGTTGCTGAGGCTGGCTTTGAACCTGTGTAATCTTTCTGTCTCAGCCTCCAAAGTGCTGTCATTACAAGTGTGCGCCACCATGCCCCCTGGTTTATTTTTATTTTGAAACAGGGTCTCACTAAGTTGGTAAGTCTCACTACTTGCTGAGGCTATCCTCCAACCTGTGATCCTCCAGTCTCAGCCTCCCAAGTACAAGTATTATAAGTATCCATCACCACACCCAACTTCTTTTTGTTTTGAAACGGTCTTGCAAGGTTGCTAAGAATCTCACTTTGTTGCTAAGGTTGTCCTAAAAAATGCCATCCTCCTCTCTCAACCTCTCAAGTACTGGGATTAGAGGGATGTGTCACTACACCTGGCTAACTCTTATCTTTAATCTTTATCTTTAGAACTTGGATCTTGGCTGGAGGCCAGAGGTTTGCCTGGGAATGTGAGGTGGCCGAAGTGGCCTGAGTCTCGCCTTCCTGGCACGAGGCTCTGCATCTCCTCCCCCAGCCCGCCCCAGTGACTCAGCCTCAGCTGACTCTGGCTGGCCAAAGTCTCCAGTGGAGTCAGCCAGCCCTCACAGAGCGCGAAGTCAGCCCAAGTTTTGAGGCTGGCCATAAACGAGGTTTAAGATGGATGTAGCTTTGACTGTGATTGTGGGAGGTGGAGGCACCTGATCACCAAAAAATGACATCTGTCAGCCAACAGCATCGGGGCTTCCTGTTGGGGTATATACCAACGGAGCCGGGCGTGGTGGTGTATGCTTGTAATCCCAGCATTTGGGAGGCTGAGACAGGAGGATCACAGTCCACCGCCAACCTCAGCTACTTAGTGAGGCCCTTTGCAACTCAGTGAAACCCTGTTTCAAAATAAAGAATAAAAAATAGGGCTGGGGGTGTAGCTCAGAGGTAGAATGCCCCCTGGATTTCATTCCCAGAACTGCAAAAATGAAAAAGAAAGAGAAAGAAAGGAAGGAAGGAAGGAAATATATGGCAACGAAGGAAGAAAAGAAGCAAAATGGAAGTAGTGCTTACAAGCACCTTAGAGTGATAGTGCTCGGGACCGGTCCAACACTGAATGTATTTGCAGTGTGAGGAGAATGTTCATAGAAGCCTGCTGTGTGCATACATATTCACATTTTTGTTACATGTCAAATCCTTTAGCACAGTATATGAGTGCATAGTATGTCATTGTACTCCGTTTGAGTTTCTTGAGTGCTTTCTGTAAATGTCTGCAGAGTTGTTGCCTCTTTCCTTCTCTCTTTTTCTTTTCTCTCTTTCTTTCGTGTGTGTGTGTGTGTGTGTGTGTGTGTGTGTGTGTGTGTGTGTGTGAAACTGAGGTTTGAACCCAGGGGCATCATACCTCTGAGGTACAGCCCTATTTTTTATTCTTTATTTTGAAACAGTGTCTCACTAAGTTGCAGAGGGCCTCAGTAAGTAGCCGAGGCTGGCTAGGAACCTGCAATCCTCCTGTCTCAGCCTCCTAAGTACTGGAATTATAAGAGTGCACCACTATACCCAGCTGCTGCCCCTTTCTCTTCTTTTCTTTTCTTTTTTCTTTTTCTTTTTCTTTCTTTCTTTCTTTTTTTTTTTTTTTTGGTGGGTCTGGGGATGGAACCCAGGGGCATTTGACCTCCAAGCTATACCTCCTGCCATATTTTTTATTCTTTATTTTTGAAACAGGGTCTCACTAAGTTGCGGAGGACCTCACTAAATAGCTGAGGCTGTCCACAAACCACAATTCTCTCCTGTCTCAGACTCCTGCATGCTGGGATTACAAGTATGCGCCACCACGCCTGGCTTAGCCGCCCCTTTCTTTAACTATGAGTACTGCAATCTTTTTTTTTTTTTTTTTTTTTTAGTGGTACTGGGGGTGGAACCCAGAGGCTTTCTACCTCCGGACTATACTCCCAGACCTATTTTATATTTTTTTTGGAAACAGGGTCTCACTAAGTTGCTGAGAGCCTCACTAAGTAGCTGAGGCTGGCTTTGAATTTGGGCAATCCTCCTGACTCAACCTCCCAAGGGCGGGGATTACAAGCGTGCGCCACCACGCCCAGCTAACTGCAATCTTTTTAGTTCTCAATATGAGTAGAGATTTTTGAGCTTTAAATCTAAGAGGAACTCAACGGGCCTGGTTGGCATATGCAATGACCATCAAAAAGACACCTTTTTTTCTTTGTGGTATTGTTATGCCAGTCTGTTATCTGCCAAAGATCACCAGGAGCCAATGTAAATTACATGAGGGATTGTATTCAAGCTCAAGCTTGGGCTCTCCACATACACCAACCACGGAGGAAGAGCACTTTGCCCCCCAAGAAGACCACCCTTCCCACCATTACACTGATTGGTTGTTTTGCAACCAAGCAACCACTGTCGGTCCCTGATTGGTTTAGCTTTTGTGCCATAGGAAAGGGCTGTCATCAGGAAAATTTCAGCCATCTTAGATGACCTTTAAGTTGATTGGTCTAGCCCGTGGTACCTATCTCAGAAATGTTCAAGTTGTGCCGGGCGTGGTGGCGCATGCTTGTAATCCCCCCCGCTTGGGAGTCAGAGACAGGAGGATCGCGCAGGTTTGAAGCCAGCCGCGCGCGCTGGCTTAGGAGACCCTGTTTCCACAATAAAAATGTAAAAACAGGTCTGGGAGTGTAGCCTGGAGGTAGAAGGGCTTCCAGGAACCCCAGTACCACCAAAAAAAAATGTTCAAGTTGAGTGGGGGTCTCTTTTCTCAGAGTAGAGTGACTTTGCTTGGTTATTTACTGATTCCAGACACAGAGGTACTCTGCACTGATTGCCTGTGTCTAGGGGAAGATCAGATTAGCACAGTTACAATTTCTCCAGAAGGGACCATGAGTTATAGAAACTTCTAAGAAAAGGAAACCTAAGCCTACTTAAAGTGTTTTTTTTTTTTTTTTTGCAGGTCTGGGGATGGGACCCAGGGGCATTTGACTTCTGAGCTACAACTCCTGTCCTATTTTTTTTTTTCTTTATTTTGAAACCGGGTCTCATTGAGTTGCAGAGAGTCTCACTAAGTAGCTGAGGCTGTCCGCGAACCGCAGTTCTCCTGTCTCAGCCTCCTGAATGCTGGGATTACAAGTGTGTGCCACCACGCCCAACTTTACTTAAAGTTTTAACTGAAGCTTGTCATGGCGTCACTTTGGTCTTTCAGTATTAGGGATGGAACCCAGGGGCATTCTACCTCCAAGCTACACCCCCAGCCCTATTTTTTTTAATTATTCTCTGTGTGTGTGTGTGTGTGTGTGTGTGTGTGTGTGTGTACGCGCTCTAGGGATGGAATCCAGGGGCCTTCTACCTCTGGGTTGCAATCCTAGACCTATTTTATATTTTATTTGGAAACAGGGTCTCACTAAGTTGCTGAGAGCTGAGGCTGGCTTTGAACCTGCGTGATCCTCCTGTCTCAGCCTCCCAAGTACTGGGATTACAAGCATGGGCCACCATGCCCGGCTCTTATTCTTTATTTTATTTTTATTTTTATTTTTTTGCGGGTCTTGGGATGGAACCCAGGGGCATTCAACCTCCAGGCGGCACTTCCTGCCCTATTTTTTATTCTTTATTTTGAAACCAGGTCTCACTGAGTTGCAGAGGGCCTCACTAAGTAGCTGAGGCTGGCCGCGAACCGCGATTCTCTGGTCTCAGCCTCCCAAATGCAGGGATTACAAGCATGCGCCACCACGCCGGCTTCTTATTCTTTATTTTGAAACAGGGTCTCACTGAGTTGCAAAGGGCCTCACTAAGTAGCTGAGGCTGGCCACAAACTGCGATGCTCCTGTCTCAGCCTCCCAAATGCTGGGATTACAAGCGTGTGCCACCACGCCCGGCTCAAGAAAACATCTTGCTGTGAAAGCATGATCATTTTTCTTCTCCCTTTTTGAAAGATCTTTCCTTTTGATGCCAATTTTCTTCCTTGTTTACACAAGTTCAACAATTCAAAAGGAAAAGGCAATAGTAAGTTTCAAAATGGTAGAGAAATTTGAAAGTCTGATGAACATTCATGGTTTTGATCTGGGTTCTAGGTTACATGGACTGTGGAGGTAATGGCTTTTTTTTTTTTCTGCTGTAGACAATGACTGTGACAAAAGAGTAGCCATCAAGAAAACTGTCCTTTACTGAAACCCAGAGTGTCAAACATGCTATCTGTGAAATAAAAGTGATTAGAAGATTTGATCCTAATAACATTGCGAAAGTGAAATTCTTGGTCCCAGTGGAAGCCAGTTAACAGATGATGCGGGCTCTCTTACTAGTTCATTTTGAGCAGTGTTTACATTGTTCAGGAGTGCATGGAGAAAGACTTGGCTGATGTGCTGGAGCAGGGTCCAGAAGAGCATGCTAGGCTTTTCATGTATTAACTGCTATGTGGGCTTAAGTATATTCATTCTGTAATGAATGAGATCTTCTGTACAGAGATCACAAACCAACTAACCTTTTCATTAAAACTGAAGACTTGGTGGTATGTAGGTGAACCGGGTTGCTGAGGAAGAGGCAGCAGCCAAGACTGTCTTTAAGATGAGCGGAGGACTACAGCTCCCTCGGGTATGTAGCAAAACTCCTATTCGCATCCTAGCTTTTATTCTTACACAGAACAACTAACATAAACAGTGAAACATAAGCTAAGAAATAATCGGCTCAAACTGGGGATATCTTTAAACTTTTGGGTTACATTTCTTAGTAACTAAACAGAGCATGGGAACTTTGCCTTTCACATGCTTCTCAATTAGGCAATTGCTCCTGTCTGTCCTTGAGGAGGTTCTGCCTGTACTCAGAGATGTTTGCAGCTCTTTTTGACTTGACCTGAATACAGGTCATGCCAGACCTTTAGGCAGCACATCCTCATCCTTCTGGGGTCTTGCCCGGATGCAGCTGACATCTACACTTGGTGCTGAAGGTCGTGGTTTTGGTCTTGCATGGATCATGTATCCTCATTCTCATTAGGCTCATCTTTCTGAAGATCTAGTTACTAAATGGTACAGATGTCCATGTATTTTACTTTCTGCTAATAATTATATTAAAGCCATTGACATGTGGGCTGCAGGCTGCCCCTTTGCTGAATGCTGACTGGTAAAATGCTCTTGGCAGGTGCACATGAACATGAGCAGATGCAACTGATTTTAAAATCTATTCCTGTTGTACATGAGGAAGATTGTCAGGAGCTTCTCAGTGTAATTCCAGTTTACATTAGAAATGACATGACTAAGCCACACAAACCTTTAATTCAGCTTCTTCTAGGAATTAGTTGAAAAGCACTGGATTTCCTGGAACAAATTCTGACATTTAGCCCCATGGATCTGTTGACAGCAGAGGAAGCATTCTCTCATCCCTACATGAGTATATATTTTTTCCCAATGGATGAGCCAATTTCCAGTTTGGTTACTAAATGGTACAGATGCCCATGTATCTTACTTTCTGCTAATAATTACACTAAAGCCATTGACATGTGGGCTGCAGGCTGCCTCTTTGCTGAAATGCTGAAGCTGTCTGCAAACCGCAGTCCTCCTGTCTCAGCCTCCCAAATGCTGGGATTAAAGCATGTACCACCACGCTCGGCTAGTTAACTTAATTTTAAATTTTATTTGCAGTTACACTTTTCTATTCGGCATTGTGGCTCATTGTCTACCTAGCTGAATATATAATATCAGCTTATCCTAAGGCTGTCCATGTACTTAATTTATTTAGTGTTCCTTTTAAGTAAAGTACTCACTGTGTATAGGAATTTGTATTTTGAGGTGCTTGAACTATCTATAAAGAAAAATTAGGAATTACTTTATTATAAAATAGTCCTAGAAGTCTAATGTAATGTTAGACTTGTGTGCATGGAACTAGTTAAGGATACATCATTTTATAGTTTAAAAGTTGTATGTGATAAGGCATTTTTTGTATTTACTGTTATGTTTTTACCAAATTATCTATTCCCAATCCTGAGGCAAGCATGAATAAAATTAGGTTAAGTGGAGAATGTGAGGAAAAAAAAGAACTTGAATTTTTTTTTTTTTTTTTTTTTTTGTGTGTGTGTGTGTGTGTGTGTGTGTGTGTGTGTGTGGTACTGGGGATTGAACCCAGAGGCATTCTACCTCCAAGCTACGCCTCCAGCCCAATTTTATTTCTTATTTGGAAACAGGTCTCACTGAGTTGCTGAGATCCTCAGTAAGTTGCTAAGGCTGGCTTCAGACCTGCACTCCTCCACGCCCAGCTGAATCTTATTTTTTATTTAAGCCACCTGTGGAAAGTTATCTCTCCTAGCACTTGCATAAGAAAATGACTTTGTTCACCTTCTTTTCTTTAAGTGTTTGGAGTAGATGCTTACCCAGTAACCCACAGTTGTCTCTAAAATTGAATAGAATTACTGATAGAAGCTGCTAATCGGCTTCAATATTCATTCTTTTGTTTTGGGTACCCCGACTTTTATCTAGGCACGTGGCACCCAGAATAGACCACGTGGCTTAGCCTTCTTGGCCACTAAGTGTGGTCATGAGAGGAAGTTCTATTGGGGAGCGTGTGAGCTGACATGATATATACAATTTCCAAGCTATTCTCTTAAGAACAGGA
This sequence comes from Muscardinus avellanarius, assembly GCF_963383645.1. Classification (NCBI taxonomy): domain Eukaryota; kingdom Metazoa; phylum Chordata; class Mammalia; order Rodentia; family Gliridae; genus Muscardinus; species Muscardinus avellanarius. The sequence continues at coordinate 27,537,849 of NC_137795.1, read as the reverse complement.
GAGTTCCTTCCACTGTTCACCCCCTATTCCTTTTAGCTGTAATGTAGATCCAATGAATATATCAGCATGCTCATTTGACTATGTGGAAGAGAGCAACATCTTAGAATGGGGCCTGGCACATTTATTCCATAAATAGCCAGATATAAGATATTTTCAGCTTTATGGGCCATACAGGCTCTGCCATAGCTACTCAACTCTGTCCCTGCAGGAAGAATGCAGCCATGGACAATATGTAAACCAACAAGCTTGTTTGTGTTTCAGTAAAATTTTATTTACAAGAAAGAAGTGGTGGAGCCAGTTATGGTGGAACATGCCTGTAATTTTAGTCGTTGGGAGGCTGAGACAGGAGGATCACAGCTTCACAGCCAGCCTCAGCAACTTAGTGAGGTCCTGTTTCCAAATTTTTAAAAAAACCACATAGGGCTGGTGTGTAGTTCAGAGGTAGAATGTCCCTGGATTCAATCTCCAGCACCACACACAAAAATAAAATAATAAAATAAATAAATAAATAAAATTAAATAGGTAGGGGGTAGCTTAGAGGTAGGATGCCCTTTGATTCAATTTTCAGTACCACAAAAAATTAATAAAATTTATGGTTTTTTTTTTTCTTTCTGGTACTGGGATGGAACCCAGGGGCATTGTACCTCCGAGCGACACCCCAGCCCTAATGTTTTAGTCTTTTTAATTTTGAAACAGGGTCTCGCTGAATTGCAAAGGGCCTTGCTAAGTAGCTTAGGCTGTCTGCGAACTGCAATCCTATAGTCTCAGCCTCTCAAATGCTGGGATTATAAGTGTATGCCACCATGCCCGGCTCTAAAATTATGTTTTATCTATCTGTGGAAATATCTTTTTAGTGTACTAGTGATGTTACTCTGCTCCTTTCTTTTTTCTTTTTCTTTTCTTTTCTTCTTCTTCTTTTTTTTTTTTTTTTTTTTGGCAGTACTGGGGTTGGAACCCAGGGGCATTCTACCCCCGAGCTATGCCCCCAGCCCTATTTTTTATTCTTTATTTTGAAACAGGGTCTTGCTGAGTTGCAAAGGGTCTGAGTAAGTAGCTGAGGCTGTCTGCGAACCATGATGCTCCTGTCTTAGCCTCCCAAGTACTGGGATTACAAGCGTGCACCACCACGCCTGGTCTTTTTTATTTTCTAACAGTAACTTTGTTTAACTATGTGATGTGTCTCCTTGCTCTTGTTCAAGTAAGGTGAAGTGTGTGTGTGTGTGTGTGTGTGTGTGTGTGTGTGTGTGTGTGTTCTGTGTGTGTGTGTTCTGGGAGTGGAGCCCAGGGCTTCCTGCTTGCTAGCCATGCCCTGGAGCTAATCCCCCAGCCCTCCTCAATTCAGGATTCTGGCGCTCCCTCTTCTGTTATTTTCATCCTTTCCTGTCCCCTTTCTGTTTCTGACCTGTTCATTTAGGCTTCTACTTCTAGCAGTTTCTCCTTAACATGAGACATGGTCCTCTAAGAAAATTGAGACTTCATAGGCACAGAATTGAGAGTTCATAGGGCTCAGACCTCTCCTGCCTTGCTCTAATTTAGGATGTGGACTCTGCAAAGCTCTCTCCAGTTTTACCTGTTGTTCTTACCTTGACCTTGTGAGCATTTATGAGTGTCTGTGGTAATTCAAGGGTTCTTCAGCAATCTGGACTATCAAAAGACCCTCTGTCTCTTCTCTACTTCTTGCAAAGCTGTTGAGTTTTTGTTTGTTTTTATTATTGGAGGTTTCTTTCTATTTATTCAAATTTGAGAGTTTTTGAGAATAACTTTTCACTTAGATTGTTGCTGTTGTCTGTGTGGGTTTTGTTTGGCTTTGTTGATCTATATTCTGTGGTATGTATGTATGCATGTGTGTATGAATGTATTTATTGTGCGGGAGATTGAGCCCAGGGACATTCTACCTCTGAGCTACACTCCAGCCCTATTTTTTTTTTTTTAAATTTGGAAACAGGGTCTCAGTGAGTCATTGACAGCCTAAGTTGCTGAGGCTGGCTTGGAACCTGTGAACTGGCTGAAGACCAACACTGTTTCTTCATAAAATGGAATTGTAATTATATGCCTTGCGGTTTGGAATAAATAAATGTAGTAAATATATGTAAAGTTATTTGGCACAGAGCTTATGACATAATAAGTATTAGATGAATGGTAATTATCAGTAATATTGTTTATCAAAAGAGTGAGTGTTAGGAATTATAAGGAGATAAGGGCTTGCACAAGAACAGGCTTTATTTGGGATGAAACCTGAGAGGGAGTGACTGGCCAGGGGAAGAACCCGCGAGTCAGCCACTTCCTTACAGACTTGAGGCTTCCTATGGGATTTAGGTAAGGAGGAAGTGCAGGAACAGTTGCATAATCCACTGATTGGTGGGCTTGACCTTGGGCCAGGTTTTAGTAAATTTATGGGCTAGGGGCAGGGGGATAAAAGTTGGGGACGTTTCTTCCTGCATCCGCAATGGTTTTTGGGTCTCCTCTGAAAAGACCTCACAGCGTCCATATTCCAGAGGTTTTTAATATTTATCTTGGGAAATGAGGCACCATTTTCTTTCAAGCTACTTCCTGCTTGGCATTGGGATGGAGGTAGATCAAGGGCTAGAAGCTGTGGTGCAGGCACTGTGAGGATCTTAAAGGTCCTGTGTGTTTGAGAGGAAGATGTATTGGCCTCTGGTCTGTAAGAGAAGCTTGTTGGTCAAGCGGTTAGTGAATTTTTTGAATTTTAACATAATCAGGTTATGTATGGCTCAAAGAGGAGGATGAGGAGGAAAGCGAGTAAAGGAGGTAGAGAGGGCAGGACCCATGCTATCCAGGAAGAACCATATCCAAAGATTCCTTTTGATTGGTGAATATGGTCTAGTTGTTTTTGCATATCAGATATTGAACTAGTTATGTTTTTTGAATTACCAGTAATATTAAAACAACACATCCCAGGATATCTCTGACATCACAAGTGATGGAGTAAAAACAAGAAATCAATTGTTGCCCTATTTCAAGAGTTGAGTGGCTGGGTATGTTGGCACGTGCTTATAATCCCAGTACTTGGGAGCCTGAGACTGGAGGATCACAGAATTGCAACCAGTCTCAGCTAGTTAGTGAGGCCCTCCACAACTTAGTGAGACCCTGTTTCAAAATAAAGAATTAAATAATAGGGCTGGGGGTATAGTTTGGAGGTAGAATGTCCCTGGGTTCAATCCCCAGTTCTGCAAAAAAAAAAAAAAAAAAAAAAGACTTGCGTGACATACTTCACCTAGTTCTTCATTGATGGCTAACAGGATAAGGCCATGTTGTTAACAGTTTTGGTGATTAGAGGCCTGCTGATTTATTCAAATATAAGCACCAACCATTAACCTGGGAATGGCCAGTGATGTGGCTGACAATCCTGCAAAAAGAGCTGGAGACCACAGAAGTAAATTGCTATCACAGTCACAGGGTAAATGACTCGTGAATGAGTTATAGTGATAGAGAAGGTAAAATTTTTTGAGTTTGCCAATAGAACAGCAACCCTGGAATTCCTTGGGAATGGTAGACTAAGAGCAATTAAAAGACTGACCAACCTGGGAGTAGGCTCGTCTCTGTTGTTGGGATGGTGATATTTACAGTGTGATTACATTTAAGGGCACTTGGCACAGATCTCATATGCAGATATTTTCCTGGAACAGTCATTGAGATTGAAATGGGACTTCCTGAAACCTGTGTCTTACTGTGAGTATTATTTTGTATAGGCATTTTTGTCCATTCCTGCCAAAAGGCAGGAGATCATATGGTTTCTAAAAAGTTTTCTCCCTGTTGGTAAGTCCAATCAGGATTGGTTCTGCGAACAGCATTAATGATCACAGGGTAAGTGTTGGGGGCCTGTTGATGGAACTCTTCTGCATCAGAGAAAGATCCTAGTTGCACCTCCACTTGGGCAAAAGTGGGCTTGAAAAAACTCAGATAATTCCCTGGGGCCGGTGACCTCCCATAAGGACAAGACAGCGCGAAGATGAATGAGGAGAGGAGAGAAAGGGGAAGGTGTTTGGGCAGCCTGGGCACCAGGGCACCAGGGATTCCCGGAACTGGCAGGGCCAGCAGGCCAGCTGGGGAGAGGGCTGCAGGAGCTCCAGGTGTCAGCGCCTGGCGAGCCTGGAGGAGCCAACCCGGAGGCCAGAGGTGGGGCAGCCCCGCTGGTGGCAGGGACTGCGGAGAAGCTAGCAAGCCCACCAGGGTGGAGTGAGCCTGGCTGCCCAGACGTAGCACAGCATCCTCAGCCAGCCTAGGAGGCAGATGGGAAGGGAGGAGCTGGCTGTGACACAGACAGGAGAGGAGTTTGAGGGACTATGGAGTGCGGGGTAGGGTCGGAACGGGAGGGGCTGGTGCTCTGGCAAAAGGATGACCTGGTGGCTTGGCAGTGACCGTGATGGGAGCCGACCACCTGAGCTCTGGCTGTGCACCTGGGCTTGGTCCTCCGAGGGAGGAGTCTGGCGGGCTCTATCCTCGAAATGCCAAAAAAAAAAAAAAAAAAAAAAGAAAGAAAGAAAGAAAGAACAAAAAAGAAAGAGTTGCGTGATAAGGCCATGTTGTTAACAGTTTGGGTGATTAGGCAGGACAGCTAGTTGATTAGAATATACACAGCAGGCTGAGACAGGAGGATCCGGGTTCGCAGACAGCCTCAGCTACTACTTAGGCCCTTTGCAACACAGTGAGATCTGGTTTCAAAATAAAGAATGAAAAATAGATATACATATATATATAATATATGCAATATATATATATATATATATATATATATATATATATATATATATACACACACACACACACAGCAACCATTAACCAGGGGAAGGCAGGCAGAAGGGAAGAGAGTTTGCCTGCCTCCAGCAGAGAAGGGAAAAAAAAGCTAGATTATAAAGGGCGCCCCCATCCCTTGCCTATCTGCGCAATGAAGTTATCTGTCTTATAGGATTTTGGGGGTCAGATGTGTCATTTTCAGGCAGGTCACTGATTCTCATCACCTAATTAATATGGAAGCTAGGCTTTGTTACAGTAAAAGATAAGGCGTTTTGGTTTAAGCTTCCCCTTCAGTCCCAAAGTGGAAAGATGTTTTAAATGCACACCAGTGGGGACGGGGAGGGGGTATTTTAAAATTTGGGAATCCAAGAGCTGGTAAGACACGATGCTGAAGGACTGATGGGCTGTTCATAAAAATTCCTATATAAAGGCAGCTGGAGTGTGGGTCATCCTCCTGGTGTATGGGCAGAGCCAGAAACAGAAAGTCGGGTTCCATGTTCTATTTTGGCAAAGAAAAAATACCAAGCCTCATCCCCAGGCCTTTTCAAGGGAATTTCTAGAGCCGGAAGTCCTGGTTGTTGGGGGAGGGGTGTGTTTTGGGGGGCCTTTCTGGGTACCACAAAAAGACAGGGGTAGGAATTAGCAGTCCTGAATTAGTGATTGGTGTTGAATGCAGAAACCTGGGTCTGCAAAGGACCTTCCAATGCTGAGGCTGTGTGTGAAGGAGGGAAGGAGAAAGGGGTGAGCCAGCCAGCAGAAGCCACCAGTCAGAGGAGTAAGTCTAATCCCCAGAGCTTGGTCCCACTCCTGCTGGAATTTTTAAAAAATTTTTTATTGGTGCATTGTATTCATATATCATAATGGGGTAAAAAACTTGTGTAGACATACATGCACACATCACCCAGTTAGCCCCTACCCAACCCCCACCCCGTTCCCTCCCCATCCCTCCTCCCCATGCTTGGCTTAGTGGTTGACTTCGATATGTTTAAGCACATTATGTGCTTTAGAGAGTTTCCTTCTTCCCCCCTCCCCTCCCCTCCCCTCAGGTTGTCTTATTTGCTCCTCTATAGGATTTCCTTTTTCATGTAGAGTTCCTTCTACGACCCATTTCTCCTTAGGTCCTGCTGGAAGTTTGCCTCCTGTTCTCTTGATCCTTTTGGCTGGACTCAAGGAGTGAAGAAATGGGGGAAGGGGAACCGAGCGGTCCCTGGAGGGTGGCCTGTCAGAAACCTCTCAGGATCTGGGAATTAGCCTGAGAAAACCTGCTATTGACTGAGTTTGGCACAAAGTGAGTGCGTCTGTTGGCTACTTCCCAGGTTACAAGAGAGACCTAGCCACTGATCCCCTCCAGGGTTCTGGCACCAAATGTTAGAAATTACAGGGAGGGGCAAAAGGAAATTTGGTGCCCAACAGCAGGGCTACAGCCGATGGTGGCCTAAGGCCACTGCATCTTGAAGGTTAGTAACCCTCCCTAAAGCATGATCAGATCCTGGGGGATGACTGGATAACCAGTGCCAGCCGGCTCTCCATGATTGTGGAGACCCCCTTCTCCACTGCTTAGCTACACAGACTCTCTAGGGGAGGGGAAAATTCCCCTTTAACCCTAGTAGGAGACAAGAAGGACTCCAGACCCTCCTCAAGCTTACTATATGAAATCATAGGCAACCAAACAGTGACTTGGGAGCCTCACGCCCTTCGAGGTAACGGCTCATGCTGCCCTATGTTCTCACAAGTGAGGCTAGATCTGTGTCAAGATCTATATTGGGGTTCTGGGGAAACCCACTGTTATCTTGTAAGTCCCAATGAGTGGGCATCCATTCTGCCCCCATCAAAGATGGGATACTCTGTTAAAAGGACCTCTGGAAAATAGAACTCGGGAAGGATGCTCACCTTTTCATATGCTGACTACACCCTCAGAAAAATCCTGTACGCAGACTCTGTATTGGAGGGTATACGGACATCTGTTCTCTGGTTCCTGGGCTAGGAACTAGGATAGGGAGCCTCATCCAGACAGAAGCCATGCAACAGGCAGGGAGGGGTGGAGGTGGGCCAGGGGCGAGAGCGGGAAAGCCTCAAGCCCATAGAGACCCTCCCCAGTGGACAGTGCGGCCACTCTAAGTACACACACACACACACACACACACACACACACACACACACTCACGCTCCCAGCTGGATGCCCAGGTTTGGGCCACTTGGTTTCACACCCTCTCTCTTTTTTAACTGGGGTCCCAGTGATTCAAAGTAGAAGCTGGATCTCCACTCGCATACATTCTCCAAAATTGGGGAAAATTTGACCCTGAAACTCTAAGGAAGAAAGCTCTCTTTTTTTTTTTTTTTTCTGCACTCAAGTATGGCCACAGAACTCACTGAGGGACAGAGAGACCTGGCCACCTCAGAGAAGTGTAAATTACAACACCATCCAGCAATTAGATCTATTTTGTAAAAAGGAGGGCAAATGGACAGAGGTAGCTTATCTTCAGCTGTTCTTTTACCTCCGGGACCACCCAGATTTATTTAAAGATTGTAGAGTTGAGACAATTTCAGCAGGCTTGGCTAGAATAGAATCTAAAAATCAATTAGAACAGGAAAAACAAGATGATGGCACTGTAGGAGCCACAGCCCACAGAGCTCCCGCTGACACCCGAGGGATCACACCAAAACAGGCTCCTCCACATCATGGCACCACCCCTGAAATCAGGAGACCCAAGAGGTGCCCCATGCAGAAAAGCGGCAGCCAGGCGTAGGGGAACAAAGAGGAATGTTTTCTCTCGTATCAGTAGGGGGAGAAAAAAATGGATCCAAACTGGTCCATCCGCCACTTTGGCTAGAATACACGCTGAAACAGTTAGTGCAGGCTGCTAACTCTGTCTACGGTAATAGAGACTTAAAAAGGGAGAAATGGGAGGAAAAACACCATAGGAAAATCCTGGTGGCCATGTGTCTAAATGCCAATTCCACAAAACCTCGGTACAGGTACATGCCAACCCCATGAAAACCCAGGCTCAGGTCTGCTTCAGGTGTGAAAAGCCGGGGCATTTCAAAAGCCAGTGCCCTCAACCAGGAGGTTACAAATGCCCTCCAAGGCCTTCCCCAAAATGCAGAGGGGGTCACTGGAAGTCTGAGTGCCCCCAGATCCAGAGGGACACCCACCACTGGGGGTAAGACTAAAAAACTTGGGTAACTCTAATGGTGGGCTCAGAAGCGGTCCAGTTCCTAATGGATAATACAGGTGCCAGAGTTTCTGCTCTACGATCTCCTGGTCCAAGATCCTCTCGTAAAGTAACAGTTCAGGTCATTCCGGACCAGCCCTTAAAACACTTTTTTTTTTTTTTTTTTTTTTGGTGGTGGTACTGGGGATGGAACCCTTCTACCTCCGGGAGACACACTTCCAGACCTATTTTTTTCTTTTGAAACAGAGTCTCTTAAGCCAGCAAGGCTGGCTTCAAACCTGCATGATCCTCCTGTCTCCACCTCCCATGGGCAAGGATTGTAAGTGTCCACTACCACGCCCAGCTAAAACACTTATTTTATTCAAGAACTAGCCTGTTCTGGTGGTGACCCCACTTCTCCCATTCTTAATTATGCTACAGACTCCAGTTTCTCTGTTAAAAAGGAGATATAATGTCAGGAAAACAAACTAACTTGAGTACAAGCCTCTCCCTTAGTCTTATTTAAAATCACACGACTTTTGCTGGGCGTGGTGGCGCACGCTTGTAATCCCCACACTTTGGAGGCGGAGACAGGAGGATCGCGCTGGTTCGGAGCCAGCCTCCCTGGCTTAAGAGATCCTGCTTCCAGATAAAAATGTAGAAAAAATAGGTCTGGGATTGTAACCCGTGGGAGTGTATCCCGGAGGTAGAAGGGCTTCCAGAAACCCCAGTACCACCAAAAAAAAAAAAAAAATTACACTACTTTTTGTCTCATTCTTCCAAAAGAGCCTCCAAAGAAAATAATGACTTAAGCTGTTCTTTCTCTTTTGCTGGCTGTACTAAGACAGGTATCCCTCAAGTTTAGTTTTTTTTTGTTTTTTGTTTTTGTCTCAACTAGTCCTAGCTAAAATGTAAACCTCTATAAAGCTGCCCAGGCCACTGTAGAACTTAGACTTCTGTGAGATGCGGTTAAATACAATATGCATTTTTTTCCTTTGGCAGGAAAAGATTTTTTTTTTCAGGTCTGGGGATGGAACCCAGGGGCATTCTGCCTCCAAGCTATATACCCCCAGCCCTATTTTTTTTATTCTTTATTTTGAAACAGGGTCTCACTGAGTTGCAGAGGGCCTCACTACGTAGCTGACACTGTCCGTGAACTAGGATCCTCCTGTCTCTGCCTACCAAATGCTGGGATTACAAGCGTGCGCCACCACGCCTGGCTAGGAAAAATGTTTTAAGGCAAGACCCTGTCAAAATAAAAAGTAAAATGTGGCTGGATGTGTAGTTCAGAGGTAGAACACCCCTGGGTTCAATCTTCAGTAGCACACACACACAGACACACACAGACACACACAGACACACACAGACACACACAGACACACACAGACACACACACACAGAGTCACAGTCACATTGTCATGGGTCAGTGTAATAACTTCTGTGGTTTTTGGCTTCTGTGGTGAAAAGAATTTCAACACGCACCAGTCAGAGATGAAGGCAAAGGTTTTAATTCAAGTAAAAATACATGTTCAGGGGGAAACTCTGCCATCTCAAAGAGTGTGAGAGGTGCTGCAGGGAGAGAGACCAAGGGCTGCAAAAGCTGCCCCAGAGTGTCCAGGAGCTGCCCCCAATGCCCCCAAATGGCCAAGAGCTCTTCAGATCTATACTTCTTTTTTATAGGGCTTACTAGAGAGGGGGTGGCCAGGGAACATGGGATGGCATGGTGGTCTTTTCTCTCTTTTTTTAATTTATTTTTTCCATTTTATTTTATTTTTAAATTGGTGCATTGTAGTCATATATCAATCACATTGGAGTACAAGACTTGAGAGGATATACAAGCACACATCATCCAAGTAGCCCTCATCTAGCCTCCATCCCATTCCCTCCCCCTCCCTCGATCCTATCTTGTTTGATGATTAACTTTGGTACATTTGTTTATGTACCTCCTGCGTTTTAAAGAGGCTCCATCCTCCCCTATTCCATACCCTCTGATTGGTCACCTTAGTTGCTTCACTATAGGGCCCTCTTCTCTTTGAAGCTTTCTGGTTCACAAAAGATGGGAATTCCTTTTGGGATAGGACTTCTCGAGAGTGGAGTCAGGACGTCGGGGGTGTCAGGGCTTTTTTTTTGGGTGTGGAACTGAGGATTAAATGCAGGGGCATTCTACCTCCAAGCTATACCTCCAGCCCTATTCTTTATTTGGAAACAGTGTCTTGCTAAGTTTTGGAGGGCCTCACTCAATAGCTGAGACTGGCCACGAACCTGTGATCCTCCTGTCTCTGCCTCCCAAGTACTAGGATTACAAGCGTGCACCACCACACTTGGCTGGTGCAGGGCTTTTTAACAAAGGTATAACTTTTTCTAGGAATCCTCTTGGAGGCAGACAAAAGGTCTCTCAGGTTTAATCACCTCAGGAATGTCCTGAACCAGCCCATTATGATTTAAAAGTATGGGCATAAACTGGGTGTGGTGGCGCATGTTCGTAATCCCAGTACTTGGGAGGCTGGAACAGGAGGATCTGGGTTCCTAGCCAGCCTCAACTACTTAGTGAGCCCTCTGCAACTTAGTGAGACCCTGTTTCAAAATAAAGAATAAAAAATAGGGCTGGGGGTTTTGCTCAGAGGTAGAATGCCCTTGGGTTCCATCCCCAGTGCTGGAAAAAAAAAAAAAAGTATGGTCCTGACTTTTAAAAAACAACTAATCTCTGTTAACTGAAGATTTCAGATTTTTAAAAAATTTATTTATTTATTTATTTTTGCAGTTCTGGGTATGGAACCCAGGGGCATTCGACCTCCGAGCTATACCTCCAATTCTATTTTTTTATTCTTTATTTTGAAACAGGGTCTTACTGAGTTGCAAAGGGCCTCACTAAGTAGTAGCTGAGGCTGTCCTCAAACCGCGACCCTCCTGTCTCAGCCTCCCAAAGGCTAGGATTACAAGCGTGCACCACCACACCTGGCTTAATATTTCAGATTTTAAAACCATATTTTTCCTTTTCTTTTCAATGTGTCACCTACCTAAAATTTTATTTCTTCTATTCTACCTCATCAACATTACATTTTTTTCACATCTTATTGTATTTAGTGCCAGTTGTCTGTAGTGCCAGGCCTTTGCTTGCTGGGCCATGGGGATGTCTAGTGAGTCTCAGTGATGGAACCTGGTTGTACCGAGGGTTTTTGCTTCCAGTAGAGTATACAGGGTCTCATGTCATTGGCTATTTATCAATTGTACAGAATTATTTTAGTATTTGGCAACCAGAAGGACTACACTAATGTGCTCTCAGAGAATCAAGCTCTTTGGATGAGTTATGTCTCCCTCACTAGGCTAAAATTCCTATGTGGCCAGGAACTTAGTTTGACCTGGGTTCTCAAAGGGTTTTCATCTGTAAGCTGGGCGTGGTGGTGCACACTTGTAATCCCAGTGCATAGGAGGCTGAGACAGGAGGATCGCACAGGTTCGAAGCCAGCCTCAGCTACTTAGTGAGGCTCTCAGCAACTTAATGAGACTCTGTTTCCAAATAAAGTATAAAATAGGTCTGGGAGTATAGCCTGAAGGTAGAAAATCCCCTGGGTTGCACCCCCAGGACAACAAAAAGAGAAAGAAAGAGAGAAAGAGAGAAAGAAAGAAAGAGAGGAAGAAAGAAAAAATTTTCATCTGTAAACATGATACAAGTATACAGAGTCATGAAAGAAATTGCTAGTGTAAGGAGGGGATAAAACTCTTAGGAAAAGGAGAGAATGCTTGCAGTGTCCATGAAAAATAATAGAGATGAAAAAGAATATCTGTGCCTTAGAAGTGGAGGAAAGGACCAAGTAAGGTATATTAACAGTAGACTTTTTTTTGGTATGGGGATTGAACCCAGGGGCATTCTACCTCTGAGCTACACCCTCAGCCCTATTTTATTTTTATTTGGAAACAGCATCTTTCTAGGTTGATGAGAGTCTCACTACTTGTGGAGACTGTCGTAGCTGGTGTTTATGCAGGAGGAACTGATGACTTAAAATTCAGATGAGCTGCAGCTACGTACTTCAAGTTGTTGGGTTTTTTTCCTGTGGGTCTCTGGCAGCCCAGTGTGGTGAGGCAAAATGGCACTCCTGGCCACGTCTGCTGGAGGAAGGTGGAGTACTTCTCTGTTCTCTGATCTGCCTCCTAGCTATTTTTCTGCCACTTTTCACTTGTCGTGCTCTTTTCATATTTATGCTGTTTTCTTTCTTTTGTCATTATTGCTGTTTTCAATGCAATAGAGACTGAGTCTCAGCAGGACTAACAGGTGCTGCTTCCCTAGGTCACCATCTTTCTAGAACTCCACACAAACTTTTATTCAAAGATAATTCAAGAAAGACATGTTTTGAGCCAGGCATGGTGGCACATGCTCGTAATCCCGGTACTTGGGAGGCTGATACAGGAAGATCACACAGGTTTGAAGCCAGCCTCAGCTACTTAGTGTGGCTCTCAGCAAGTTACTGAGACCCAAATAAAATAACAAATACATCTGGGAGTGTAGCCTGGAGGTAGAAAGCCCCTGGGTTCCATCCCCACTACCCCCCCCCCCAACACACACAAACACAAAACAGACATGTTTTGGTCATTGATAAGTCGGGTCCCTCCCCTGCCCCACATGATCTCGCAGTGGGAACAGGAGGCAGAACCTGGAAGCCAGAAGTGGAAATATCACGCGACTCCAGGTGCCTCAAGACTTCAAACATCGCAAGAATACAGAAGTCATGAGAGAATTGGCATGCCTATAAAACATCAGTGCCTCCAATATGCCACGTGACTCAGCAGGCCAATCAGGACTATGCGCAACTCTCCAGACACGTGGCCCATTAGTCCCTTCCCCCATGGCCAGCCGACTCCCCAGAGGGTGCTGGGTCTGAATAAAGCAGCGGTCTCTGATAACCCGGTTGGTGTTTCTACCTCTTTCCTAAACTCCCTATTTTCCACCTTTCATCTGGTGCCAAACCCAGTCACCTGCGCCAGGCTTGACTTGCAGGTGTAGTTCCACTCACTGCCACTGCTCCGTTCTACCCACCCCTAGCCAGGCTCACTGGGCGGTGCGCCCCATGGCCCAGCCTCAGCGTCTGCCACGCACCTGGCAGCCATTTGTTTCCATGCCACGGGCCCAACAAGCCATGCCGTCCGCATGCCACTGTTTGATTCCGCCCGCACCAACTGCCAGTGCTGCCCACACCAGGCACAGGTGCCACGCACTCCAGCTCCACTGTGCCCCCAGCAGCTTCTCAGTGCTTCTTCCACAGCTGGTGCTGGCCGGCAACACTTCACTCCAGTAAGCTCCCTCCCCTTCCCTTGGTTAGCGAGTTCTAGACTTGGGTCTTTGGGTCCACTGGGACCACGAAATCCAAGTGCTTGGTGACCCACTGTTTCCCAGTCCACTGGGACCACCCTCAGGATGACCAGGTCATCCTTCGGTTTTGAGAAGGGATTGAGACATCTTTCTCAATCTCTTAAGCCATTTCTGAACGATTGATCAGAAAAATGGGGACGGCCTGTTTCTTGTTCTTCGTTTTCACCCGTGAAACAATTATGGGAAGCCAAACCTCCAAACTAGTGGAGGACTTATGCCCTGAGCACCTGTCTGGCCTTGATACGAGTTGGGTAATGGGTTGCCGTGGCCTAAGAATGGTTAACAACTTTGTAAGCAGTCTGGTAAATGATCCTAAGTCTTTATGTCCAGGCTATTTTCCCCCTGCATTCCCATCCCTACAAATATTCTCCCCCGTCAGCTGCCATTTTCCCATCAGGTGCCATTTTGTGATGGCATGTAGTCGCTACCTGGTGACGTCAGTGTTGCCGTCTTAGTCGTCATCTTGTGACGTTACACAGTTGTGACCCTGTGATGTTACGCAGTTGCCATCTTGGCCTGCACCAGCCTGCAATTTTGCTGAGACACAGTTGCTATTTTGTGGTGACACGTGGGTGTCAGTGTCTGACCTGGCTGGGTTGCAGGTGCTGCTTTCTGAGGATTTCCTCACTGCCTCAGCCACCATCCTATCCTAGGACGGCTTCCCACTCTAACCTGCTCTGTTCCCCCTGCCATCCTCCCTTAAGGAACCAACTCAGGAGGCCTTTTGAAAAAATTAAGAAAGGCTAAGGACGGTCCTCAAACTCCTATCTGAGATTTGGTTAACATGGCATTTAAAGTTTTTAATTTCAGAGAGGAACAGGCGGAAATGTAGTGTTCACTCCAACTTTGTCAAAAGACAGATCCCTGGTAGCTGCACTCCGGCCAGCAGAGGAGGCTCAGCCCTCAGGGGAACAAGCGCCACCTAGGGGTGGAGGACAGCAACTACAACTACCTTCACAAGCCTGCCTCAAGTGCAGCAAGGCTACGCCCACCAATCAGACCATGCCCGGCATGTGGCCAAGGGGGACCCTGGAAACGTGGGTGCCTCTGGAAAAGCGGTGAGGCCCAGGTGCCTCAACACAGGGGTCCACCTTTCCAGACCAGGCCCCACCGCTGGCCCTACTCGGCCTGGCCAAAGACCGATGGCTCCTGAATCCCTCAACCTCCATCCTCCTTGGCATTCCAGCGTTACTCTCAAGGTAGTGGGTAGGCCAATCTCCTTTTTGGTTGCCTGCTCAGTCCTTCCATCCTTTCAGGTCCTAATTTTCCTTTTCTGATCTCGGTACAGGGGATTGACAGCAAGCTCTTCTGCCCATGCACTACGAGCCCTTTTTTACAGGACAAAATTGCTCTGCCTGAAGCTCAGGACAAGTCTAGAAAGAACTCGGCTACAACAGCTTCATGACAAATTCTCTTGTACAGTGTTGGGGCCCACTAAGCTTTGTTTTCTCAGCATAATTCTCTTTAATATTTTTATTTTAGCAGGCCCACTTGTTTACATAGTACGGTGCTCTCCTTCTCTAGATGCCAGACAGCCATAAGTATATTAAACTCTCTAAAATTCATTACAGATGCTTCTGACCCAATTGCATTTTTTCATTTGAGCAGACTGACCCAAAGCCACTCACTGCTAAAAAGAGTGGCATGTGTCTCCCTCAGGAAAAATACTGCTATCATATTAATAAATCTAGTGACAATCTACCTCATATCTCAGAGGGCTCCAAGGGCCAGCATCTATTGGGCTCCTTCCCTTCCAGGCAAAGGCCAGTAGCTGATGGGCTCCTGCCCAGCTTGGGACCCAGTCTCATGATTTGCATTTTCTTTTAATAGTTCCTTGTCTGTTAAAGTCTCCTTGAACGCACATTACCAAGCTGTCCAGGGTAACCTCCAACTCCCGCTGTAGCCATATTCCCACCTACCCACTTCCGAAGGACTCGACCTCTCCTGGCCAAGGGGCCCCCCTATGACGCCTCCTGACAGCAGGAATTAGCTTAAGACTCAGTCTCCACCCATTGTCATCAAAAGGCTGGGATGATAAGTCGAGACCCTCCCCTCCCCCATGTGATCTTGCAGCAGGAATAGGAGGTGGAACCCAGAAGCCAGAAGCGGAAATATCGCAAGACTCCAGGTGCCTAGAGACTCCAAACATCGCGAGAATACAGAAGTCAGAAGAGAATCGGCATGCCTATAAAACATTGGTGCCTCCAATCTGCCATGTGACTCAGGACTATGTGCAACTCTCCAGACGAGTGGCCTGTCGGTCCCTTCTCGCATGGCCGGCTGACTCCCCGGAGGGTGCCGGGTCCGAATAAAGCAGCGGTCTCTAATAACCCGGTTGGTGTTTTTACCTCCCTCCTAAACTCCCTGACTCTGTTTTCCACCTTTCAGTCATCTTTAAGGTGAGATTCATTGAGGATCTAAGGAAAACTATATCTGATCAACTTACATGGCTACTCATAGAAAGCTCTCTCTTCTGTTAATAGCAGCTAGGTTTATACACACACAAAATTCCTAGACCATACAAATTGAGCTGAATTCTATACAGTCATATTCATAAAAAACCTGCAGTTATGTTCATGCCAAAGTAATACTTGAAGGAAAAAAATTAAAAATACACACCAAAACATGATCAAAATTAAATTAAAGAAAATAATAAGCATAATTTATATTTTACTTATAAAAGTTTGGCATCACACATATTCAAGTGTGTTACACCATGTTCATTCCTAAGTACTAGCATTACTGGTATGTCCCACCACACCCAACTCCTCCCCCTGCCATATTTAATTAATTAATTAATTAATTAATTTAGCAGGTCTGGGGATGGAACCTAGAGGCATTTGACCTCTGAGCTATACCCCCTGCCCAACTTTTTATTCTTTATTTTGAAAGAGGGTCTCATTGAGTTGCGGAGGGCCTCACTAAGTAGCTGAGGCTGTCCGTGAACTGCGATCCTCCTGTCTCAGCCTCCCAAATGCTGGGATTACAAGCATGCGCCACCATGCCTAGCTATTTTTATTTTTTAATTAAATATTTTTTATTTTTTGCAGTACTGGAGATGGAACCCAGAGGCATTCTACCTCCAAGCTACACCCCCAGTCATATTTTTTATTCTTTATTTTGAAACCGGGTCTCACTGAGTTGCAAAGGGCCTCACTAGGTAGGTGAGGCTGTCCTGGAACCATGTTCCTCCGGTCTCAGCCTCCCGAATGCTGGGGTTTCAAGCATGCACCACCATGCCCGGCTTATTTTTTATTTTGAAACAGGTCCTCGCTAAGTTGCTGAAACTGGGGCCTGGCTGCCAGACACTATTCTACAACGTCTACATATTAAGAGGCAAACACTATTCTTATTCATTTAATTATTAAGAGTAAATGATTACGGTTGTTCCTCACCCCTGTATTTCCTGGTGATTAATATAAAACCTGGTCACTGGATGTGGTGGCACACACCAGCAATCCTAGAATTTGGGTGACTGAGACAATAGGACTGCAGGTTTGATTTTGGCCTCAACAATTTAGCAAGTGTTGTGAGCATACAAAATATGTGTTAAAAATGTTGTGAGTATATGAAATATATATCAAGATATAGGTATAGTGTAGTGACAGATGGACTGGCCAGATGTGCAAAGAAGATGGGGCAGAAGAAGGATGCAATTGACATGCCCAAGACAAATTAAAGGACACACACTCCGGACACACATCCGTAGGATGGGACAACTGGAAGACAAGATAAGGACGAAGTAACAGACACACATCCTGGACATATGTCTGTAGGATGAAACAGCTGAGAAAACAAGATGACAGTCGAAGCACTGAGCCCACGTAATCAGTGACATCAATTTAGGGTATGTATGACCTAGCAAATGGCCAGACTGGTGGCCCTGACCCAACTGTCTCTAAGAGGCTGAAAGTTAGCCTGGCTGGAGGCAGACACTCCCCTGGTAGCTGCTGGACAATTCCTCTAGATGACAGTCGGGCTCATCCCGTCTGACTCCCCGGACATGGAGCATCTGCACCTGGACCATCGACGACGGCTGTGACAGCGATCCTGAACCTAGGTTACTCATGGAGACTCATTTGCCTCAGGTAACCAAATGCTATCTGGCCAGTGGCTTAGTCAGAGAAGGATGGGAGTGTTATGAGCATTGTAAAGTAAACCACGTATTCGTGAAAGACATTGTGACCTGTCATTCTCGCCACTGTATCAGTAAGACTCATAACAGTGAGACTCTTTTCAAAATAAAAAATAAAGCCGGGTGTGGTGGCACATGCTTGTAATCCCAGCATGTGGGAGGCTTCTTAATGAGGATCTTACCAACTTAGTGAAACCCTGTTTCCAAATATAAAATAGGTCTGGGGGTATATCCCGGAGGTAGAAAGCCCCTGGGTTCCATCCCCAGTAACAAAATAAAATAAAATAAAATAAAATAAAATAAAATAAAATAGGGCTGGGGGTGTAGCTCAGAGGTAGAACACTCCTGAGTTCAATCCCCAGTATCAAAAACTAAGGAAAAAAAAATAGGTGAGTAAAATAAAACATGGTGTTGTCAGATTTCCCAGTCGAACGGAGCTGAATGCATTGCAGTGCCAGAGGGAGTCTCAGGTGGGCTTGGGTTTTGGGGGTCAGCTCCCTAACACCGAGCTACATCCATCCCTTGCTCTCCTCCCCTTTTTTTTTTTTTTAATTTTTGAGACAGCGTCTAAGGTGTCCAAGCTGCCCTTGAACTTGCAGTCGACCCATACTTGCAATAGGAGCCAGTGCAGCTGGACTGAATGTGTGTCTGGGCTAACAGTAAGCAGGGGAAAAATGCGGGAATGAGAGTCTGGGAGGCAGAACCGAGGCCACCGGCACAGGCCTCCGGAGCCCGGCACCAGCTCTCCCGCAGGCCGGGAGGGGGCGCTATCGGCGCGCCCCGCCGCTGCCCGTGACGCTCTAGCCGGAGAGGCAGCGCCGGAAGTCTCGACTGCTCCTCGGGCGCGCAGAGCCATTTCCGCCGCGCCCCCGCGAGGAGGGACTCCTGCACTCCCACGCTGCTGGCCCTCAGGTTAGGTCCCGGGTCCCTCCGCAGCGCTCGTGCTCAGGCCTGGGCGCCCTGGCCGCTCGCGCCGCCGTCTCCCCTCCGCGCTCCAGTCCTGCGGTGCGGGAAGCTCCCCCTGGCCGGGCTCCGCTCCTGCTCAGCGTGCCCGACAGCACACTCAAGGGGAGTTGGTCCTCGGAGGGGAGGAACTGGGAGTACAACACCCCGAGAAATAAGATAATTGTAGGGGAGAATTTTCTGGTTCAGTGTCATGATATATATATATTTTGCTCCCTAACGCACTTGAGGAATAGCACACCCAGTAGGAGCTGACTGCGGAAGTTTACACACACCCCCCCCTAAGTAACAGTGCCAGTCAGTCTGTGTGTGGGGAGTGTGCTGGGTATGATTTATGGTTTTTTTGTTAACCCATATGATGATTGGTAACCTGCTTCCCTCTGATTTCCCCATAACACCTTTCCTTTCTGAGTATTGAGGAGAACTGCGCTGTCACCTTTAGATAGAAGTAGCAACCCTGTTTACACTTTGCACATTCAACACAGCTCTGAAGGTGGTGGTGTTCCGGTGCTCAAACTCTTAACTGGCCTTCTCATTGTCTTCGGGACAGTACAGATTAGCTTGGCTTCAAGACCCTTCAAGGTCTTGCTTGTGTTGAATTTTTATTCTCATCTTTCATGAAGAAACATAAACAACTGTTATGCTCTCATCATACTGATCTGCAGAAACTTAATCACTTCTGATGCGACAAAATTTTATATGGCTTACCCAAGCTCTTTTATTTTTCCATTCAGCCAAAATCTATTGAATTTGTAATATTGCCAGGAATAATTTAAAAGCTGGGGATAAAATGAGGGGAAAAAGATTAAGTTTACAGTGCTTTAAACAAAATAATAAGCTGGGCATGGTGGTGCACACTTGTAATCCCAGTACTTGGGAGGCTGAGACAAAAGGATCCCAGGTTTGCAGCTAGCCTCAGCTACTTAATGAGGACACTCAGCAACTTAGACCCTGTTTCAAAATAAAGAATAAAAATAGGGCTGGAAGTGTAGCTCAGAGGTAGAATGCCCCAGGGTTCCATCTCCAGTGCCACAAAAACTAAACCAAAAAAAAAAATAGTTTAACTTTTTATGCCAGTGATACTTTATTTCTTTTTATTGCTGGATAATTTCATTGTAGGGACATACAACTTTATCCCTTGGTCAGTTCATGGACTTAATGCTGCTATGAACATTCGTGTACAAGTATTTGTGGGACATCATGTTTTCATTTCTCTTGATTATATACCTAGGGATGAATTGCAATGTCATGTGCTTTGTTTAACCTTGTGAGAAACTGCCAGGCTGCTCTCTAAAGCAGTTGCATCATGTTACATTCCCACCAATAGTGCACTAGGGTTCTGATTTCCTCACTCCTGGCTAATACGTGTTATTATCTGGCTTTGATTCTAGCCATCCGAATGGGTGTGAAGTGTGTGTCATTGTGATTTTCATTTACATCACCCTGATGGCCAAGGATGTTGAGCATTTTTTTCCCATGTGCGTATTGACCATTTGTTTATTGTCTTTGGAAAAAAAAATTAGAGCTTTTTTTTTTTTTTTACCAAATTGTAAGAGTTCTGTGTATATTCTACAAATTGCTAATCAGATAGTCTTTTAGGTTATGGTATAGCTTCTTTAAATGAAAAGCATAGGCAGTTAATTTTTATTCACCCTGGAGACCTAATTATAGATGTGAGAGGATAATTCAGAGAGTGATCTGTTTCCCAACAATTTATATGTGGAAGGCCAGGTCCAGGAAAAATTGTGAGAAATCTCTGAAGGAGCCAGGCATGGTATCACATTTCTTATAATCCCAGGATTTGGGAGGCTGAGACAGGAAGATCACAGGTTTGCAGCCAGCCTCAGCAATTTAGGGAGACCGTCTGGAACTTAATGAGACCTTGTTTCATAGTAAAAAATAAGCCAGTCAGTGGTGATGCACACTTGTAATTCCAGTATTTGGAAGCCTGAGACAGAAGGATTGCAGGTTTGAGGACAGCCTCAACAAGTAGTGAGACTGTTATCAACCTAGGGAGACCCTGCTTCAAAAAATAAAATACTTCTGGGGTATAGCTCAAAAGTAGAATGCCCCTGGGCGCAATCCCCAGTGCCACAAAAAAACAAACTATAAAAAATAAAACTAGGGCTGGAGGTGTATTCAGTAGAATTCCTCTAGGTTTAATCTCCAGTACCAAAAAAAAAAAATTTCTGTGAGGGGAATCCACTATTTATATACGTTGTCTATTTTTCATTGAGTTTTATCTTTTTTTTTTAATTAACTGAGTCCAGGAATTCTGTGTTCAGCATTGTTAAGTAACTGAATGCTAGATAATGGGAGAGACTTTCAGTTTGTCTTTTGACTCTTTTATTTTATTATTATTATTATTATTATTATTATTATTATTATTATTGTTACTGGGTTTCCTGGAAACCCTTCTACCTCTGGGCTACACTCCCAGACCTATTTTTATATTTTTATTTGGAAACAGGGTCTCTTAAGCCAGCGCTGCTGGCTTCGAACCTGCGCGATCCTCCTGTCTCCGCCTCCCAAGTGCGGGGATTACAAGCGTGCGCCACCACGCCCGGCTTTGGACTCTTTTATTGTACTGATGTTTCTGATGTTTCATATTTTTGTGTAGTTAGGACCCTTTTTTTTAAAGGGTTTCTGATGTTAGTTTTGAACTCTTTTTGTTCTTTTTGGTGGTACTGGGGATCGAACCCAGGAGCATTCTACCTCCGAGCTCTGCCCCAACCCTAGTTGTTATCTATTCTTTTTAATTTTTTTTGTTTTGAAATAGGATCTTTCGAGGTTGCTGTGAGTCTCCTCATGGTCGTTCCAACCTGCCATCCTCCTATCTGAGCCTCCAAGTACTGGGAGTATAGGTGTGTCATGCCATTACTCTCAGCCCTGATACTGTATTAAAACTACTCATATTCATTGAGAGACTGATGTCTCCCTACCCTGAAAATATGCTATGATCTGCTTCAGTTTTTTTTTTTTTTTTTTTTTTTTTTTAAAGTTCATTCTGTTTTCTTTTTGGTGCTGGAGAATCAAACTCATTGGATCTTCCTGTGCTAGGAACAAAGTGACTGAGTTCTAGTGTACATTGATAGCCTTTAGAAACTTTTCCACATTGGTATTTAAGTATTTTAACATGCTGTTAAACTATTGAATTTTATGTGGATACATTGTAACTTAAATTTTTTCTTCATTTTCTTCCTTTTTTTTGAGGGTGTGGGGATGGAACCCAGGGGCATTTGACCTCTGAGCTACAACCCCTGCCCTATCTTTTATTCTGTATTTTGTAACAGGGTCTCAGTAAGTTACAAAGGGCCTCACTAAGTAGCCGAGGCTGTCCATGAACCATGATCCTCTGGTCTCAGCCTCCCATATGCTGGGATTACAAGTGTGCACCACCATGCCCGGCTACTTCATTTTTATAAATATATGGCACAAGTTTCTTTAGTTTTATTTTGTTGTTGTTTTGTTTTATTTTTTGGTGGTACTAGGGATTGAACCCAGGGCCTCACATATGGTAATTAGATACTCTACTACCAAGTCATGTCCCCAGCATTTTTAAAATTTTGAGACAGGTTCTTACTGAGTTGCCTAGACTGGCCTCAAACTTGGAATCCTCCTGCCTCGGCCCCTTAGTAGCTGGAATTATAGTCATGCTCCATCATGCCTGGCTGGTACTAAACATTTTCATCATTTTAACTGTGTCTGCTTTTTAAGAAATTGTCATCAAGTAAAATTAACTCTTTTGCTTGGTATAAAGTATTATGAGTTGTAACCCATGTGTAGATTTGTATAACCACTGCTATTAATCAGGATATATAATAGTTGCCTCACCTCAGAAACTCCCAGTAGAGGTTACCTCTTCATAGTCACACCTTTGCCTCCATTTTTTGCTTCATATTTTGGGAAATAGCAAAGTTGCATCTGTAAATTCCCTCTCTACTAGGACTTTATATAAGTGTATTGGTCGAGAAAGGATAAAACCAACATGGTTCTTTTTTACTTTCTCTCAGAAACTCATAAATTTGATTAGAAATAAAAACATTTTGCTAGTGATATCGTCCAACAGATGGTAATGTTGTGCTATATTAGGACATATTAAAGATATGTTGCACCCTATCAGCTGGAATATCATTGTTTTGTCAGAAAAATAAGTTAATTAAGAACTGACATTTAGTTCTAAAATCTGTTTCTTTGCATCTTTTCCAATGTTTATCTTATTCTTACAATGTTACTATTAAAGCATTCTGTAGGATGAAAGTATTAAGTTGTTTGTGTTTGTTTTCAAGTGATTTTCAATATTTGAAGAGCTAACACTTTCCTTAAGTTATCTAACCTCTGTGGCAAGGCAAGAATAACTAAGTCAGTGTGGCGAATGAATCTGTGAGTCATAGAATCTGATCAGTAAGATTTCAAATCCTTTGTATTTCAGCTTCTCTGCCACTTGAAAGGTCCTGTCTATAACATCCCTTCCAACGGGTGGTGTCAGTCAGCAAGTGGGACACATGTAGAAGAAAGATACAGATTTCATTTGCCAGTATCCTGAGTTAAAGTCTCAGCAGAGATGTTCCGTGGGACATGATGACATGGAGCTTGTGGGGCATTTGCACTTAGATAGATGACTGTAGACTTTTAAACCTAAAAGGGATGCCCTTTTTCTTTACACTTTTAGCGGCTTTTGTCTAAGCAAGCACTTCCCTGAGGATGACGGCTGCCATTCATTCAAATGCACATGCGAGTTATCTGGGATCATCTTTAAGACTGCTCAGTATCTTCTTGGTTCTGCCTCCTCAGTATCCTCAAATGTGGTCATTTTATCTCTTGCCATCTCACCTCTATCATCCTAGTTCAGACTACCCTTATTTTTCTCTTGGACACTGTTTCAGATTGGGTGTGCTAACAAGTATTATTACCTCAATTTCTCTTACAATAACCATTTAAATACCATATAAAATCTGATTATAATATTCTCTTGCTTGAAACTCTTTTATTATCATTATACTTAGATTAAATCCAAATATTTAACCTGACTTGCACCATTTCTCCCTCTTCCATTCGGTGATCTGGCCTGTCTTCTATTACAGTCACATCTTTTGCCATTTTCCTCTTGTTTACCATGTTCCAGCTGGGCTGATATTCTCTTTGTCCTTTGATTGTAGAAGAGGGGAATAGATTCAGAGAGACCTGTTTGTAAGGCAACGTTCATTGCAGATCATGGAAAAGCTTAATAATAAGTTTGTGGCTCATAGGGACATTTTCATAGCAATCAGGAGCTCATCACTTAGTCACTTTTCAGTTGCTTAAATTGAATCCAGGGATAAATGTACATCTGAGTGCAGATTTTGTGTGTGAAGAGAAGTGGGCTCTAACAATTTGGAAAGCAAAAGCTAGACATGATGGCGCTGGTGTACCTCTCTAGAGACTGGCGCAGGAACAGCTGGGAGTTAAGCATTGTGATTAATCAGCCAGTTTTTGCTTTTGTTGCCATCCTTAAAGTGTGTTTTCATGCTCTGTTGAGAGAACTGTGAATTATCTTGAAATAAAATAAATTTTGAGAAATTGACATACATAGAATACTTGATATAAGTCATATGAGTGATGTTTTAGGAAACAACAAGCCGGGCGTGGTGGTGCACACTTATATCCCAGTACTTGGGAGGCTGAGACAGGAGGATCACAGTTGGCAGACAGCATCTGCTACTTAGTGAGGCCTCTGCAACTTGGTGGGACCTTGTTTCAAAATAAAGAATAAAAAATAGGGCTAGGTGTGTAGCTCTGAGGTAGAATGCCCCTGGGTTCCATCCTTAGTGAAAGGTTGAAAATAGTGTTAGGGAGTTTAGGAGGGAGGTAAAAACACCATCCGGGTTATCAGAGACTGCTGTTTTATTCGGACCCCGCACCTTCGGAGAGTCAGCCGGCCATGGGAGAAGGGACTGATGGGCCACGCATGTCTGGAGAGTTGCGCATAGTCCTGATCGGCTGACTGAGTCACGTGGTGGATCGGAGGCACTGATGTTTTATAGGCATGCTGATTCTCTCACGACATCTGTAGTCTCGCGATATCTCCGCTTCTGGCTTCTGGGGTTCCATCTCCTGTTCCCGTTGCAAGATACTGTTGCATGGAGGGGAGGGGCCTGACTTATCACTTAGTACCAATACTAGTATCATTTTTTTTTTGTGTGTGTGTGGTACTAGGGATGAAACCCAGGGGCATTCCACCTCCATGCTACACCCCCATCCCTATTTTTTGTTCTCTATTCTGAAACAAGGTCTCATTAAGTTATGGAGGGTCTCACTAAGTAGCGGAGGCTGGCTGCGAACCTGCAATCCTCCTGTCTCAGCCTTCCAAGAACTGGGATTACAAGTGTGTGCCACCACACCTGGCTGAAATAACAAGTTTTGAAGCAAAACAAGTCCTAAAATTGGCAGTATGGCATATTATTCGGTATAGTACTATTATCATTGCTATGAGAGCCAAATGTTGGGCATGTAAAATGCTGCCCAACAGTGTTTGCTAGTGTTTTGCTTTTAGAATATTCATTGTAGATGCTGGTCATGATGCTGCACCCTTGTAATCCCAGCATTTGGGAGGCTAAGACAGGAGGATGGCAGATTTGTGGCCAGCCTCAGCTACTTAGTGAGGCCCTCTGCAACTTAGTGAAACCCTGTTTCAAAATAAAGGATAAAAAATAGGGCTGCCGGTTTAGCTCGAAGGTAGAATGCCCCTGAGTTCAATTCTCAGTACTATATCTACACACAAAAAAGAATATTCACGGTAGATTATAGCCCTTTATAAATACTTTAAGAGAGCAGTTACAAAAGAAAAATATGTTTTATGGAATACTCCAGCATGTAATTAGAACTTGATCTAAAATCTGAATTAATAAAATCAATATTGATTTCAAAGACAAAACCAAGTGGGATGTGGTGGTACATGCCTGTAATCTCAGTATTTGAGAGACTGAGACAGGAGGATCACAGGTTCAAGGACAGACAGCCTCAGCAACTTAGTGAGGTTCTCATCAATTTAGCAAGACCCTTTTTTCAAATAAAAAATAAAACAGGACTGGGTGTGTAAGCTTTAAGGTAGAATGCCCATAAATTCCATCCCCAGTACTACACACACAAACACAAAGACAAAACCAAAATTGTAGTAAGCACAAAACATAGTTTGTTGGTAGGAAAGTAAGTTAGCTACCTGTGCGTGGTGGCACATGCCTGTAATCCCAGGATTTGGGAGGCTGAGACTGGAACATCACAGGTGTGAGGCTAGCCCCAGCAGCTTAGCCAGACCCTATTCCAAAATAAAAAAATAGCCGGGCGTGGTGGCGCACGCTTGTAATCCCCGCACTTGGGGGGCAGAGACAGGAGGATCGCGCTGGTTCGAAGCCAGCCTTGCTGGCTTAAGAGACCCTGTTTCCACATAAAAATATAAAATAGGTCTGGGAGTATAGCCCAAGGTAGAAGGGTTTCCAGGAACCCCAGAACCACCAATAAATAAATAAATAAATAAATAAATAAATAAATAAATAAATAAATAAATAAATCAAGCAAGCAAGCAAGCAAGCAAGCAAGCAAGCAAGCAAGCAAGCAAGCCAGCCAGCCAGCCAGCCAGGGCTGTAGAGGTAGAACGCTCCCCAGTATCAAGGAGTAGGGGAATTAAATGAGTTTATAAAGGAAGTAATACATACTTTTTTTTTTTTTTTTGTACTAAAGATTCTACCCAGGGACATTTACTTCGAAGCTATACCCCCAACCCTATTTTATTTTTAAATTTTGAAACAGGGTCTCACTAAGTTGCTGAGGCTAGCCTCAAACCTGTGATCCTCCTTCTCAGCCTCCCAAGTACTAGGATTACAAACATGCACCACCACACCCAGCTAGAGCTTTCTTTTAACTGAGATTTATGTAGCCAAATATGATCAGTTAGAAGAAAGACATTTTCAGACATGCAAGGTCTGAAAGCCTTTACTTCCCTGTCCCTTTTATTAAAAGCTATTGGCCGATGAGAAACACCAAACAGAATAAACCAAAAAGGAGGAGTACATGGGATATAGAAAACAGATCCAACACAGGAGGGAGGTGAGGGGAATCCTTAGGGCAGTAATGAAAAGGTACTAAGATGCCAGCTGTGCATCCAATATAGAGGGTGAGACAGATCAAGATATAGGCAGAAGGGTAGAGTCACCACAGTGCTTGCTGTCATTGTTCTTTTCTACCTGAGGACAATTACCTAGAGTGCTTGATTCCGATTCTAACTTGGTTTTGGCTTTTCTTGTCTGTGTGCTATAGAAGTTTCTGTTCTCAGTCAGGCATGGTGGCACATACCTGTAATTCCACTACTTGGGAGGCTAAGAAAGGAGGATCACAGATTTTGAGGACAGCTTCAGTAAATAATGAGACTCTCATTCGCTTAGAGAGACCTTGTTTCAAAATAATACAATGGGGCTGAGGGGTGTAGCTTGGAGGTAGAATGCTCCTGAGTTCAATCTCTAGTAACACACATGCATGTATACACACACACACACACACACACACACACACACACACAGGAAGTTTCACCCCCTTTTTTGCTCTGCTGCGTGGTCCTGCTGAGGACACTTGTTTCAACTCTCAGATACATTCTGTTTTGACTTATTCTTTTTATGCCTTTTCCTTACTAGGGATTGAACCCAGGGCATTGCACAGGCAAAGCAAACAATTTACCACTGAGCTACATCTAAGCCCACTTTGACCTACTTGTAAATATTTGGGAGTATCCATGGTGAATTTAGAACCCCCAAATGCACACAGCCTGCTCTTCTGCCTGTAGTTCTGTACATTCATTAACACTGCACTGTGCTACCCTGTTAGAAGCTCTCACTGGTTGACATGTATGTTTTCCAGGATTCATGTCTTTGCTAACTTTCTAGAGCAGAAATGTGTTAACTTTCTGGAAAGCTGCAACAGAAGGGAAGCTGTGTCACTGCAGCAGTGACAGAGGACTTGGTTCTGTTCTATTCCCTGCCCTACCTTGATTTATAAGGGTACTTTGTCCTTGAGTATCTAGGCTTGTGATTTCTATTCACTTTTTTAATGTTAAAATATATACTCATTAGGGATACATATATTCCTGTGTACTGTGGGTAAAACTAAAATGAAAGGCAAGGAAATGTAATACACAGAAATCAAGATAATAGTTTCTTCAGAGCTGGGTGTGTTTCTGCACTTATAATCCCAGTACTTGGGAGGCTGAGACAGGAGGATCACAGGTCTGTGGCCAGCCTCAATAACTTAGGCCCTCAACAAATTAGCAAGACCCTGTTTAAAAAATAAAAATAGGGCTGGGGGTGTAGCTCATAGATAGAATGCCCCTGGGTTCCATTCCTAGTACCACAAAAAAGAAAAGTTGCCTCAGCAGAGAAAAGGGGATGGAATCGGGGGCTTCTAAGGTCTTGGTAAAGATCTCTTTTAACAGGGATGGACACATAGGA
The DNA here is from genome assembly GCF_963383645.1 of Muscardinus avellanarius. Lineage (NCBI taxonomy): Eukaryota > Metazoa > Chordata > Mammalia > Rodentia > Gliridae > Muscardinus > Muscardinus avellanarius. The sequence goes on along the minus strand of NC_137795.1, from coordinate 27,510,006 downwards.
CTCTATTATATTACTTTTTCTTCATAGTCACATGTACATTCTATATGTTTGTATGTGTAATTGATACATGTAAAAATACAAACTTTTTTTTTGCAGGACTGGGAATAGAATCCAGGGACATTCTACCTCTGAGCTACACCCCCTGCCCTATTTTTTATTCTTTATTTTGAAACAGGGTCTCTCTAAAGTTGCGGAGGGCCTTACTAAGTAGCTGAGGCTGTCTGTGAACCACGATTCTCCAGTCTCAGCCTTCCGAATGCTGGGATTACAAGTGTGGGCCACCATGCCCGGCATGGTTATTGTTTTAAAAGGTGACTGTGCTCTGGGGAGTCATGTCAAAAGGCTCCCTTGTGACTTACTACTTTAATCAAGTGAAACCCTGGGACAGCTTCCTTGCTGTTGTTTTTATATCCAAGTTACATCCCCATCCTGATTTTATATCTTATTTGGAAACAGGGACTCATTAGGTTGCTGAGAGCCTCACCAGTTTGCCAAGGCTGGCTTTGAACCTGTGATCCTCTTGTCTCAGCCTCCCAAGTCCTGGGATTACAAGTGTGCATCACCACACCCCACACCTGACCCAGCCCTGCTGCTGCTTTTTTTTTTTTTTTGGTGGTACCTGGGTTCCTGGAAACCCTTCTCCCTCCGGGCTACACTCCCAGACCTATTTTATATTTTTTTTATTTGGAAACAGGGTCTCTGAAGCCAGCCTATGTTGCAGGCACTGTGAGGATCTTTAGAGGTTCTGTGCATTTGGGAGAAGGATGTATTGGCCTTTGATCTGCAAAAGAAGAAGAACCTCATTAACAGAGCAGTTAGTAATTTTTTGAATTTGCAACATAATCAAAAGTTACTTTTTGTTAACAGAGCCCCACACCCCACAAGTGTTCCTGACTTCCTGTCTCAGTCCTGGCCCAAAAGAAATTCTCTCCTGTTGTGAACCAGAAAGCTTCCTCTCTAGTAAGCCCTATAAAAAGTATAGCTCTGAGGAGCTCTGAGTGATCTTGGGCCATTCTGGGCTACTTGGGGCCTTTTGGGCAGCTTGTAGATACTCTGGGCATTGTTTTGAGCTCCTGGTCTCTCACCCCACAGGTGCTCTTGTGCTTTCTTGAGATGGCCCGCGTTTCCCCTTAACGTGTATCCTTACTTTGCTTAAATTAAAACCTCTGCCTTTTTCTCTGGTGCATGTTAAAATTCCTTTCACCACAGAAGTCAAGAACCCACAGAAGTTACCGTGTTGACAGGATTACAAGTTTGCGCCACCACACCTGGCATCAATAATACTGTTCTATTTGTTGGGTTTTCTTTTGTTTTTTGGGGAGGCTCTGGTGGTATGGTAGGTATTTATCACTGTGTGGTTGGAATGGACATACCTGATTTACCTTGCTGGCATAGCTTGGGATTGTTTAATACTCAGGTCACAGCAATGTATATTTCCAGCAACCTTTGTTGTCTTTTAGTTAAAACCCCTAAATAAAGCAATTTTATAGTACTGTTTTTCTATATAATGACAATTTAGAAGCCCACTTAATTGACTGACAATTGAAAATGCTACTTTTATTCATGTTAGTAATGAAAATTTCTTCATTTTTTAAAAATAATTTTGTGATAAAGTATTTTTATTGTATTATGAAAAGGGTTCTTTAATATATTGCTATACATGTAAATTTTTTTGTGTGTGGTACTGGGGATTGAACCCAGGGGCATTCTACCTCTGAGCTATACCCCCAGCCCTATTTTTTATTTTTTATTCTTTATTTGAAACAGGGTCTCAATAAGTTGTGGAGGGCTTCTCTAAGTAGCTGAGTCTTGTCTGCGACCTGAGATCCTCCTCCCAAGTACTGAGATTACAAGCATGTTCCACCATGCTTGGCACATTTTGGTTTTTTTGTAGCTTTATTTTTTTCTCCTTTCTTCCTTCCTTCCTTCCTTTCTTTCTTTCTTTCTTTCTTTCTTTCTTTCTTTCTTTCTGTGGTACTGGGGGTGGAACCCAGAGGCTTTCTACCTTTGGGCTACACTCTCAGACTCATTTTATATTTTATTTGGAAACAGGGTCTAACTAAGTTGCTGAGAACCTCACTAAGTAGCTGAGGCTGGCTTCGAACCTGCGCGATCCTCCTGCCTCAGGCTCCCAAGTGCTTTCTGTGTAGGAGTGAAAGTAGATAAATAGGCAGAATTTATCTCCATAGAGTCATTAATGCAGCTGGGTGTGGTGGTGCACACTTGTAATCCTAATACTTGAGAGGCTGAGAAAAGGACCGCAGGTTCAAGGACAACCTCAGCTACTTAGGCCCTCCACAACTTAGTGAGACCCATTTTCAAAATAAAGAATAAAAATAGGGTTGGGGGTATAGCTCAGAGGTAGAATGCACCTGGGTTAAATCTCTAGTACCAAAAAAAAAAAGTCATTAATGCAGTTGATAAAATCAAGTGCTAGTTCTTGTCATTATTTCTGTCAGTAATGGGTTCCCTTCTGTAACTCCTGTGATCCCAGAAGTATCTACTTCATCATGTATCTAGCAGGAGGTTGTTGTACTGGTTTTCACGGTGTTGCTGTGGCTTTGTTTTCTCTTTTGGGGGAGGGATGGCAGGGAATGAACCCAGGTGCATTCCACCTCTGAGCTATACCACCCTCCCAGCCTATTTTATTTCTTATTTGGAAACAGGATCTCTATGTTGCTGAGAGTCTGGCTAAGTTTTGAAGCTAGCTTTGAACCTTTCATCCTCCTGTCTCAGCCTCACAAGTGCTGGGATTAGCGGCGTGTGCCATCATACTTGGCTGACTTTGTTTTCTTAACTTACTGTATTTTTAAAATATAAAGAATATTTGTCATCCCACTTTTTATTTTTCATTTTTATTTTGTAGTACTGGGGATTGAACCCAGGGGCATTGTGCCTCTGAGCCACATCCCCAGCCTCCCCTTTTAGATTTTATTTGGAAACAGGGTCTCTCTATGTTGGTAAGAGTCTCACTAAATTGCTGAGGCTGGCCAACAGACTGTGATCCTCCAGTTTAGGCATGTGCCTCCATGCCCAGTTTCACTTTTTTTTTTTAAACAGAATTATTGTGAGAAAATGCTTCAAGGTCACTGTGAGTATCAAGTGTTAAACTATAAACAGGCCTTCCCCCTTCATATGTATATAGGTCTCCCTATATTTTATAATGCTGATGAAGGAGCCTGGTGTAGTAGCACATGTCTATAATCCCAGTACTTGAAAGGCTGAGACAGGCTGGTTTTAGGCCAGCCTCAACAATTTAGCAAGGCAATTTGGCAAAATAGGGCTAGGGAAAGCCGGGCATGGTAGTGCACGCTTGTAATCCCAGCACTTGGGAGGCTGAGACAGGAGGATCGCACAGGTTCAAAGCCAGCCTCAGCTACTTAGTGAGGCTCTCAGCAACTTAGTGAGACCCTGTTTCCAAATAAAATAGAAAATAGGTCTGAGAGTATAGCCTGAAGGTAGAAAAGCCCTTGGGTTCCACCTCCCAGTACCACAAAAATAAATAAATAAATAATAAATAAATAAATAAATATAGGGCTAGGGATATAGGTGGGAGTTACAATGTCCCTGGGTTCAATCCCTAGTACGAAAAAATAAAAAAAATAAAAATAATCCAATAAGGGCTTCTCTGCCAAATTCTTTCTGTGGTATCACCAGAAATTATATTTGAAACCTGAAGCCAGAGTAAGTCAGGATGTAGGTCTAGGGAGAATCAACCTTTTTTCCTTCCTTCCTTCCTTCTCTCTCTCTCTCTCTCTCTCTCTCTCTCTCTCTCTCCTTTCTCTCTTTCTTTCTGTACTAGGGATGGAACCCAGGGGCATTCTACCTTCAAACTATCCCCCCAGCCCTTTTTTAAAATTACTGTTTTGATTTTGAAACAGTCTATCTAAGTTGCTAAGGCTGGCTTTGAACCTGGAATGCTCCTGTCTTAGCCTTTTAAGTACTGGGAGTACAGGTGTATGCAACCGTACCTGGCTAGAAGATTTTTCCATAAGACAAATCAGGCTACTTTCAGAAACTTGTGGAAAACTTCATACATTAAAATCAACGACAGAGAATAATGGATGCCTGTTTTATCTACTACCTATATTCAGTAACTGTTAAAGGTGTTAATTTGCACTGTTGTTGGAATATTATTACTGATTTGAGTTTGTACATTACCTGTGATCCATATTTTATCCAATTTAAAATAAATTTGCCACTAGATGGTGCTAAGTATTTATAGCCAAACTTGGATAAAACCAATCAAAATCCTAGAGCATACCAGATTTGCTGACATAGTCATGACTTTTGTTTTTTTGCTAAAGTAACTTTGGATTTCATATCTTAATTTTTTAGTGTGGGACATTAAAGAAATAGAAATTATCTGGGTATGGCGGTGTACACATGTAGTCCCAGTACTTGGAAAGCTGAAACAGGAGGATTGCAGGTTCAGGGCCAGCCTTAGCAACTTAGTGAGGCCTCTAGTAACTTAGACCCGGTTTCCAAATAATAAAATGGATCTGGGTATACCTCAGAGGCAGAATATCCCTGGTTTCATCCCAATACCAAATTTTAAAAAATGAAGTCTTCTTGCTTGTTTTTAAAGTGCTTACATGCTTATGAAGTGATGTTAAAGATACTCATAAATATGTACTTAATATACATATGTTAGATAACAATTCAAAAGGCCAAACCAAAAATATACCTAAAGTAGCCTCAAAATCTGGCATTTGTATGTTTGAAAAGTTAGGTTGACTAATCATCCCTCCAGAATTCTCCACCTTTTGCCTAATTTCTCTTTTAAGGTACTTCTCAAATGCCTCTGGCTGTACTTCTAAGGTACCCTACTTCTTTAATGATAGAGTTTGATATGCTAATTCGGTGTTAGGATGTTAACAGCATTCTAAATCAGCTTTTGTGAAGACATTGAACCCAAACCTCTAACAGAATTGTTTAATATTTGTTTTTTTTGTGTGTGGCTATATGACAGTGGTGCTGTCTTGTAATAGAGACAATCAAGTGGAAATCTAATCTTTCAAACTGGGAACTTTATTAGGAATAAATATAAAACACACTCATGCTAATTAGTACTTAGTGAAACATATCTTCACTTAAAAAAAAAAAAACACCAGATAACAGGCCCTTTGCAACTGAGTGAGACCCTGTTTCCAAATAAAAAGAATAAAAAATAGGGCTGGGGGTGTAGCTCAGAAGTAGAATGCCCCTGGATTCCACCCCCAGTACTGCAAAACAAACAAACAAAAAACAACAGGCTGGCTCTGCAAATCTCACAGTTCACTTTAAGCAGATAATTACCTCTGTAATTAATAAAGTGAATAAGAACTTTTAATCAAATCAGAATAACTGCCTTGGTTATAAAAAGAAAGATGCATAAATTTCTCTTCTGAAGGAGATATAAATTATGTACTCCTTATTGTGCTACAGAAAATTTTACCAAAGGAAGTCAGGTGTGGTGACACACACCTATAATCCTGGTACTTGGGATGCTGAGACAGGAAGATTGTAGGTTTGAGGCCAGCCTCAGAATTTTAGTAACACCCTGTTTCAAAATGGGAAGAAAAAAAACCAAAAAACAGTGCTTGGTTACACATTCCTATAATCCCAGTACTTGGAGGCTGAGACAGAAGGATCACAGTTTCGATGACAGCCCCAGCAATTTAGTGAAACTCAGCAATCTAGCCAGACCCAGCAGGTATAGCTCAGGGGTAGAATAACCCTGGGTTTAATACCAAGTAAAACACACACACACACACACACACACACACACACACACACACACACTTCACCAAGTGAAGGCTATATATGACTTTTTCTGTATCTGATCCTAGTTTATTAGAGTCACTCCTACTGGTGTATTCTTTGGTGAATATCTCAGTTAATGTCTTTACCTCCCACTCCGTAATTTGATGAAGGTAGCCCAGATATGATTGTAGCTTTCCTAACTCACCCTGTTTTAAGTTTTCCCAACTCCTAGAGATGACATAGGTGCTAAAATAAAGCCCTAGAGATTTTGAAACTTTCTGGTAACAATTGCAAGACACTGATAGTGACACAAGATGGTAATGTGGGGGCTGTGACTTTCAGATGTACAGATATTGTTCACAGTGAGTATGGCAACCCTCGTGCACATGGATCATTGTGCTTGGCAGTGGAGTTTTTCTCAGCCATAAAGAATACCAAAATTATGTCATTTGCAGGAAAATGGATGGAACTAGAAAACACTATGCTAGCTGGTTGTGATGGCATGTGTTTGTAATTGGGAGACTGAGACAGGAGTATCTCAGGCTCAAGATCATCCTCAGCAACCTAGTGAGACCCTGTTTCAAAACAAAAAAATAAAAATGGCAGGGGGTGTGGTTTGGAGGTAGAATACCTCTGGGCACGATCCCTAGTACATTAAAAAAAAAAAAAGGAAAGAAAAGAAAATACTATGCTGAGCGAGGAAGGATCATGCTTTTTCTCATATGTGGAAGCTAGAGAGAAAAAAGGAAATAAAAAAGACTTCAGACCAATGAGGAGAGAAACTAGTAGAACAGTGGAAGGAGAGTGGGGGAGGGAAGTGGGGAGGGAAAAAGGAGGCTTGATGAAGAAAACAGCTCAAATAACGCTGTGCCTCTATGTGGAGGTATCACCACTAATCTTACTAACATGTGCTGGATGGGGAACAAGGGGGTGGGATCTGGAGGGAATCATGCCAGTGCTGTGTGCATATATGTTTATCACATTGAACCTCATTATGATATATAATTACAAGGCACCAATACAAGCATATTAAAAAAGAGCTAGGTGTGGTGGTGCATGCCTGTAATCCCAGTATTTGGAGGCTGAGGCAGGAGGATTGCAGGTTCGTGTCCAGCCTCAGCTATTTAGTGATGCCCTTTGCAATTTAGTGAGACCCTGTTTCAAAAAAAAAAAAAAAAAAAAAGCCGGGCATGGTGGCGCATGTTTGTAATCCTTGCATTTGGGAGGCTGAGACAGGAGGATCCGGTTTGGAACAGCCTCAGCTACTTAGGTCCTTGGCAACTCAGTGAGACCCTGTTTCAAAATAAAGAATAAAAAATAGGGCTGGGGGTGTAGCTTGGAGGTAGAATGCCCCTGGGTTCCATCTCTAGTACTGCAAAACAAACAAACAAACAAAAACAAAAGAAATAGGGCTGGGGGATTGGCTCAGAGGTAGATTGCCCTGGCTTCAATTCCCAGTAGTGTGCGCGCGCGCGCGCACACACACACACACACACACGACATTATAGTCAGCTATAATGAATATTCTCATAGATGGAGTAAGAGAAGTACTGAGACAATCTTTGATTTTAAATAATATGGAGGTTAGCCGGGCGTGGTGGCGCACGCTTGTAATCCCAGCATTTGGGAGGCTGAGACCGGAGGATCACGGTTTGCGGACAGCCTCAGTTACTTAATGAGGCCCTCTGCAACTCAGTGAGACCCGGTTTCAAAATAAAGAATTAAAAGAATAGAGCAGGAGGTATAGCACGGAGGTTGAATGCCTCTGGGTTCCACCCCCAGACCCGCAAAAAAAAAAAAAAAAAAAAAAAAAAAAAAGCATGGAGGTTATTAAAGTCTTTCATTGGAGCTGCGCTGCCTTTGGTGGATCAGTGAAGAGCCAGGTTAGAGTAGGGCAGCTGGAGAGTGAGATTCTAGAAAGTGAGACTATGGAGGGAGTCAACTTATTGATGATGATGAATTCTAGGGTGTGACTCTGGGAATGAATCCAGTAGAGTACTAGGTTATAGGAGAGGGTGATAGCCAGGATTGTGTAAGCCGGGTGTGGTGGTGCACACTTGTAAGCACACTTGTACTAGGGAGGCTGAGACAGGAAGGCCGCAGGTTCGAAGCCAGCCTCTTGAATTTAGTGACACTGTCAGCAACTTATGGACACCCTGTTTCTAAGTAATAAGGGCTGGGGATGTAGCTTGGAGGTAGAATACCCCTGGGGTCAATCCCCAGTAAAACATGCACACACAAAAAGGATCACATATGTAGATATTAAAATCCTTATGCATTTTGACAAGAGTGGTGTGGGAGAAAGTGTCATGGCCAGAGCTGAAATCTTTAAGGACTGAGGGTGAGATGTTGACCATTCAGTAAGGAGGATTAAGAATGGTGCAGTCTAACAATGAGAGACTCAAAGCCAGGGTCATAGGGAGGCAGGTGAGACCGTAGTTTCAAAGTGACAATGAGAAAGAACACCTACCCTGTCTCCAAGCCTAATAGGAAGAGAGATTTAAGAGAAGACAGCCACAGCCATGCATGGTGGTGCATGCCTGCAACTTTAGTACTTGGAAGGTGAGACAGGAGGCAAGTTCAAGACCAGCCTCGGCAATTTAGGGAGATTCCCAGCAGCTTGGCAAAATAAAATAGGGCTGGGAGTATGCCTTAGAGGTAGGATGTTCCTGAGTTCAGCTTCCAGTCTACTGAGAGAGAGACAGAGGTATTTTTCATCCCATGGCTTTTTTTTTCTATTAGTAAATGTTTATTTATTTTTTGTTTAATAGCTGAACTTGCCAAGATGTGGTTAATATTTCTGCTAGCTCCTGTAAATATTGTAATATATGACTTTATGTAGCAACAAGTTTTTTTCATCCTCCAGTGACTATTGGTGTTGGCTCAATTTCATAGAAGTCTTGGGTTAATGTGATATAAAGTAGCTACAATAGACTCTTCCAACTTTTCTAAATCTAATTCTTTACATGGCCGGGAGGCTTGCATTCACCCAGTTTTTGTCTCTTCTGCATATCAGCATTACTAATGTTTGCTTATTCCCTGATAGGAAAACTTTATTGATGGAACATTTTTTGACTCACTGTGAAGTGAGGACCCTGCTAGGTCACTAGTTTCTCAGCTATAGGGAAGGGGGATATGCCACATCATTATAGATCTGAAGGGACATTAGTCAGTTTCATGTACCAGCTAATTCTTACAGACAGTACATTACTGAGTCTGGCTTTTTCTTCTTTTATCCATTATGACTATCTCTGCCTTTTAACTGTAGTGTTTAGGCCATTTATATTTAATTTGATTATAAATATGATCACACTTAATCTGCCATTTTGCTCTTTGTTTTCTGTGTGTCTCATCTGTCTTTGTCCTCCCTTTTTGTTTTCCTGTCTTCTTTTGGATTAATAAGGTATTTTTAGTGATTTTACTTTATAACACTTCCCTGGATTTGTAAGTTGTACCTTTTGTTTTAGGTTCCATATCTCTTAAGTTTATCATAGTCTATATTTAATATATTGTTTCCCTTATATAATACATTATTTCACACAAGAACCTTAAAACAATATGCTTCTATTTTAGCCCCAATATCTCCTATGATAGTTTTGGCACATACTTTACTACATATTATAAAGCCCATGTTACATTATTATCAAATTTACTTTAAATAATTAATTTAAAGATCTTTAAAATGAGCAAAAATGTCTTCAACATTTAGCCACATATTTATGGGCCTATTCATTCCTTTTCATAGTTCCAGATTTCTAAATGGCATTATTTTCTCTCTGTGTGAAGAATTTTTTTTCATAGTACAAGTCTGTTTTCAATGAATTCTCTCAACTTTTATTTGTCTGGAAAATATTTATTTTGCCTTTATTTTTTGTTTGTTTGCTTGTTTTGTACTACTGGGGATTGAACCCAGAGTTGTTCTACCTCTGAGCTACACCTCCAGCCCTATTTTATATTTATTTTGAAGTAGGGTTTCACTAAGTTGCTGAAGGCTTCATTAAGTTACTGAGGGTGGCTTTGAACCTGCAATCTTCCTGTCTCAGTCTCCCAAGTAATGGGATTATAGGTGTTTGCCACCATGCCCAGCTTTGCTTTTATTTTAGAAAGATATTTATAATGGGTATAGAATTCTAAATTGACAGTTTTTAAAAAGTCTATTCTAACTCTGGTCACTGGGAAGTATTTTTGACACTTAGACTAATTCTGTACCCTATGAGAACCCTCATTTCTGACCACTGAATCTCAGAGTCACTCATACACCAGAGTACATACAGTTTCTAGAGGAGTTACTACACAGAAGAATGGAGAATTTCCCCTTTGCTAGGATGACCTGTATGAGCCTAAAGGAGAAGATACGATAGCTTCTACTCAGATGTGGCTTTCCACACTTAGGCCAGTTTGTGTTGTTTTTAATGGAACCATTAATTTCCATCTGGATCAAGTAGATAAGTTAGGGTGCCATAGTCCAAGCAAAGTTTATGATGACACGAATTATAATCATTCAGATTGGTTTGTCTTGGCTAAATTGTGGTAGAGAACTAGAGAACTTGAACACATGCAGGAGATATGTAAGAGAGGAGATACATGAAGATTGTGGCTGTGCCAATCCCAGCATCCATTTTCTTCTTTTGTATAACAGAACCCTATTTTTTTTTTTAAAGCTGGGCATATTATTGCTCAGTGAAAAAAATGATTGCATTTTTAGGTTCTTTTTGTAGCCAGATGTAGCTGTGTCATTTCTTTAAGAATAGATAAAATAATTTTGGAAGCATTACATATAAATTTAGAAAGTCTTATTAAAAGGATTGATTCCTGCTTCGCCTCTTTCCTACTGGATGTCATTGCATGTGATGGCAAGAGCTTAAGCAGTCATCTTGGACCTTACACTGAAAGGCATAAGCCAGGCAAGGTAGTGCATGCCTAGAATACCAGATCTTGGGAGGCTTAGACAGAAGGCTCACAGGTTTGAGGCCAGCCTTGGTAATTTAGCAAGGCTAAATTTGATCCTTTCAAGATAAAAAATAAAATAGAGCTGGGGATGTAGTTAAGAAGTAAATCATTCCAGGATATAATTTCTAGTACCTCCTCAACAAAAACAAAAACACTCAAGCAAACAACAAAATTGGAAGGCACATGTTGAGAATGTCAAGTCACTGTGATGAAAAGAACCCGTCACTATGAATTACTGCACACTGGACTGATTTCACCCGGGCTTGTTTTTTGTGAGAACAAAATCATTTTTTGTCTTGTGTAGGGCATTGATTTTTTTCTGTTCATCTGGGTTTTTTTTTTTTTTTTTTTTTTTTTTGTTTTTTTGGTGGTACTGGGGATGGAACCCAGGGGCCTTCTACCTCCGGGCTACACTCCCAGACCTATTTTATATTTTATTTGGAAACAGGGTCTCTTAAACCAGCTGAGGCTGGCTTCGAACCTACACGATCCTCCCATCTCAGCCTCCCAAGCGCACGGATTACAAGCGTGCGCCACCATGCTCGGCTCCTGTTTTTGATTTTGTTTTATGTGCAGGTGAACCTAATCCTGCCAAACAGGCAGTGTGGTAGAAGAGGTTTTTATTCTAGAAGACTGAGCAAGTCAAGTTATGGAACACATAAGAAATAAATAGGAGATTCTGGAAGTAGATAATCCTGTAAAACTATATACCCACATCCTACATGAATAAGCCTCTTCATTCAAAGGGTTTGTGTGTGTGTATGTATGTGTATGCGGTACTAGGGATGGAACCCAGGGACATTCTACCTCCTAGCTACACCCCTAGCACATTCCTATTTTTTCATTCATTCATTCATTAATTTTTTGCAGTACTGGGAATGGAAACCAGGGGCTTTCTACCTCCCAGCTATACACCTAGCCCTATTTTTAAAATTCCTTATTTTGAAACAGGGTCTCACTGAGTTGCAGATGGCATAAGTAGTAGCTGAGGCTGTCCACGAACTGTGATCCTCCCGTCTCAGCCTCCCAAATGCTGGGATTACAAGTAATCATCTCCAATGGCTAGTTAAAGGATTTTTTTAATCATAAAAATATCCAAGCTGTATTTGAATCTTGTTTTCTTATGCTTTCTTAGGTATAAACATCGATCTCATTCATTTAATACTTAAAACATTTGATGACATAGTCTTACCTCATAATGAAGTGCTAAAGTACCAAGGTGCTCTTTTTCTCATTTTCCTGTCTACTAATACTGGTACAGGTTTCAGTCATGTCAAAATTATTGTTGAGCATGTTTAGGGAAAAATGAGTTAAATTTCCTTATTTTCTTTTATTATAAAAATTTCAAGTGGCAACACTTTTATTTATTTATGTATTTTTGTGGTACTGGGCATGGGACAGAAAAAAATCAATGCCCTACACATGCCTCTGAAGTACATCCCCACCCTTTTTATTTTTTGTTTTAAAACAGGGTCTCACTAGGTTGCTTGAAAGTTTCACAACTTGCTGTTGTCCTTAAACCTGCAGTCCTCCTGTCTTAGCCTCCTATGTACTGAGATTACAGTTCTGTGCCACCATATGTGGCAAATGCCAGTTCTTTCTCCCCCCCCTCTTTATTTATTTATTTTTGGTACCAGGGGTGGAACCCAGGGGCTTTTCTACCTCTGGGCTATACTCCCAGACCTATTTTATACTTTATTTAGAAACAGGGTCTCATTAAGTTGCTGAGAGCCTCACCAAGTAGCTGAGGTTGGCTTTGAACCCGTGCAAGCCATCTCAGCCTCCCAAGTACTGGGATTACAAGAATGCGCCACTACGCCTGGCTCAAATGCCCGTAGTTTTAAAGTGTAGATTTTACAATGCTTTCAGTAGTCTAAGAATGTTTAGGACACAGATGTATTTTTATTTTCTCTTTCTGCTCTTTCTCCCTCAGGACAAATAATGATCTATTTGTGGTGATAGTTTTAAATTTGAAGCCACTAAGGGAGCACTGTGTGTGTGTGTGTGTGTGTGTGTGTGTGTGTGTGTGTGTGTGTGTGTGTTACTTAGAACTGCACCCAGGGACATTCTACCCCTACGGTAAGCCTCTAGCCCTACTTTATTTTTTATATTGAAATTGTCTCAATAAATTGCTGAAAGCCTGGATTGGTTGCTGAAGATGGCCATGAACCTGTGATCCTCCTGTCACAGCCACCCAAATACTGGGATTACAGGTGTGTGGCACCATGCTCAGCAAGGAATTCATTCATTCATTCATTCATTCATTCATTCATTCATTCAGTTATTTAGTTAGTTAATACTGAGGATTGAACCCAGAGACATTCTACCTCCAAGCTACACCCCCAGCCTTGTTTTATTTCTTATTTGGAAACAGGGTCTCACTAGGTTGTTGAGTTGCCAAGCCTGTCACTGAACCTGAGATACTCCTGTCTTAGCCTCCCAAGTACACCGTGCCGGGCTAAGGGATCACTTTAAGATGGTTTAAATAAGCTTGTTTCCCCTCTTCTTATTTTATTTGATAAATTAAGTGTCTTCTCTAGAAGCCAGCAAACAAATTGGAATTTGAGTGATCCATAGGCTTTCTGAGTGTTAACTGAGTGTGGGACAAGGAAACTCTGGGTAGATTTTCAGCCAGAGGTGATGTTATGCATCCTGGGGAAGCAATGGTCAGAACTCAGGTAGCTTTGAGGAGGTAAGTTAATAGCAGAGGGTCCTGCCAGAAACAAACATAAAAAACGAAAGAAATGAAAACAGTAAGACCATTGATAACAAAATGCAGGCAGGAATAGGATTTGGGGCCTCTGGAAATTCTTAGAGGCCAGATGATCTGAAAGCTGAGACTGCTTCACTGTTCCTTTGATGTAATAGTCTTTAAAAAAAATAATAGTAAAGCACAGGCTAGTATCACCATAGAAATGTATCATATTATATTAATGTAGTCTTTATGCTTGTATTATAGCATAGGGAAGTATCATATACACAGAACCTTTTCTCCATAATTGTGTGTCTTAATTGAAAACAAAGGCCAAGAGTACTTTGAACTTAATTAACTGCCTTGTGGCTGTAAAGATAAATATAGCACTTTTTCAGATAGTTAATTCATGAATAATCAAGTGAACAGGAAAGGACAAAAAGTGACATATGGCAGGCAACCTGGTGTGGATTAAGTGTGACTGTGACATTCCCCTTTCTACCTTTTTCTTTTCTCTAATTTATTGAAAGAAACAAAACTAGGATGACATAGAACACAGTACCTCTGGAAAATTTTACTTAGGCAAAGTATTAGCAGCAAATTTATTCATTAAATGTGTGCTTGTTTCAATGGTCCAGCCCAAGTTGTTTGTGTTAATTGAAATTTTATTCATAGCCGCCGGGCGTGGTGGCGCACACTTGTAATCCCAGCATTCGGGAGGTTAAGACCGGAGGATTGTGGTTTGTGGACAGCCTCAGCTACTTAGTGAGGCCCTCTGCAACTCAGTGAGACCCGGTTTCAAAATAAAGAATAAAAAACAGGTCAGGGGGTGTAACTCGGAGGTTGAATGCCCCTGAGTTCTATGGCCAAAAAAAAAAAAAAAAAAAAAAAATTATTCAAAATGAAAATTTGATTTGAATTCTTAAAGTTAAATTGGTAAAGGTATTTTTGTTTTCTAAAATTAGTACTAAATATTTTCAAATAAGTAACCAATTATGCTAATTTTACCAGAATACTTCTCTGAGCTATACTCCAGACCTGTTTTATTCTTTAGTTTGAAACAGGGTCTCACAGTCAGGCCTGGTGGCGCATGCTTGTAATCCCAGCATTTGGGAGGCTGAGACAGGAGGATTGCGCAAGTTCAAAGCCAGCCTCAGCTACTTAGCCAGGCCCTTTGCAATTCAGTGAGACCTTGTTTCAAAATAAAGAATAAAAATAAAATAGGAAGCCGGGCGTGGTGGCGCATGCTTGTAATCCTCGCGCTTGGGAGGTAGAGGCAGGAGGATCACGCAGGTTCGAAGCCAGCCGCATGCGCTGGCTTAGGAGACCCTGTTTCCAAATAAAAATGTAAAAATAGGTCTGGGAGTGTAGCCCGGAGGTAGAAGGGCTTCCAGGAACCCCAGTACCACCAAAAAAATAAATAAATAAAATAAAATAGGGCTGGGGGTATCGCTTGGAGGTAGAATGCCCCTGGGTTCCACCCCAGTACCAAAAAGAAAGAAAGAAAGAAAGAAAGAAAGAAAGAAAGAGAGTCTCACTAATTGTTGAAAGCCTTGCTTAGTTGCTGAGGCTGACCTCAAACTTGTAATTCTCTTATCTCAGTCTCCAAAGTACTGGAATTACATGCCTGTGCTACCACGTCTAGCTCTGTACCCTTTTTAATTGTTAAAAAATTTTTTATTCTTAAATAATTTATTTTTATTTTTATGTGGATTATATTGAAAATGGCATACATTCTGACAGCACTTGGTGCCCTCCCCCCACGCTTCCTTTCTCCCCCACAACAATGAAGTGTGCAGGTTGACCATGCTACATTCACTGTTATACACATATTCCAATGTAGCTCATCTAGTTAATCAACCTCAGCCTTCTTCCTTTCCTACCCTTCCATTCTAGCTTTGCTGAGGTTTCTCCTCCATTATCTGGACTTTCTCTGGTATCCCTAATACTCCCTAGTTTGGACATATTAGAGAAAACATATGTCCCTTCTCTTTCTGTGCTTGTCTGATCTTACTTAACATAATGTTCTCCAGGTCTTTCCATCTTGTGAATGACATGATTTTGTTCTTCTTTATAGCTGAGTAGAATTCCATTGTGTGTGTTTCCAATAATTTTGCAATCCATTCATCTGTTGATGGAGACCTAGGTTGGTTACATATTTTGGCTATTACAAATTGTGCTGCTATGAACATAGGTATGCATATGTTAATGTAGTTCTCTGATTTCAACCCCTTTGGAAAGATACCCAGGAGTGGTATAGCCGGATCACATGGTGGATCCATTCTCAGTTTTCTAAAGAATCTCCACACTGATCTCCATAGTGGCTGAACTAGTTTGCACTCCCACCAACAGTGCAAAAGAGTTCCTCTTTCCCCACATCCTTGCCAGCATTTGTTGTTATTTGATTTCTTTATGCTTGCCACTCTGATTGGGGTTAGATGGAATCTCAGAGTAGTTTTGATTTGCATCTCCCTGATGGCCAGTGATGTAGAACATCTTTTCATGTACCTATTGGCCATTTGTATCTCTTCTTTTGTAAAGTGTCTATTCATTTCAGTTGCCCATTTCTTCATTGGATTATTTGTTTTGCTAGTGTAGTCTTTTGAGCTCTTTGTATATTCTGAATATTAGCCCTCTATCAAAATGGTGGCTGGTAAAGCTTTTCTCCCATTCTATAGGCTTTCTCTTTAAGTTCTTGATGGTTTCCTTTGATGAGCAGAAACTTTTTACTTTGATGCCATCCCACTTGTTAATTCTTGCTTTAATTTCCTGCACTTTGGAGGTCTTGTTGAGAAAGTTACTGCCTGTGCCTATATGTTGTAGTGTTGAGCTTATGCCCTCCCTCCTCTAATAGCTTCACAGTCTCTGATCTAATTTCCAAGTCTTTGATCCATCTCGAGTTGCTTCCTGTGCATGGAGAGAGGTAAGGATTTAGTTCCATCTTTCTACATTTGGATAGCCAGTTCTCCCAGCACCATTTGTTGAAAAGGCTGTCTTTTCTCCAGTGTATGAGTTTGGCCCTTTTGTCAAAGATCAATTGACTATACGAGAGTGTGTTTGTTTCTCAATCTTCTTTTCTGTTCCATTGGTCTGTATGCCTGTTGTTGTTTCCATACCATGCTGTTTTTTTTTTTTTTTAACTATTATTGCTTTGTAGTATAACTTGAAGTCAGGGATTGTGATGCCACCTGTATGGTTCTTATTGCTGAGAATTGCTTTGGCTATTCTGGATCTTTTCTTTCTCCATACAAAATTTATGACTGATTTTTCTAGGTCTATGAAGAATGTTGTTATTTTGAATCTGTAGATCGCTTTTGACAGAATGGCCATTTTGATGATATTTATTCTGCCTAACTGTGAGCAAGGGAGATCTTTCCATCTTCTGAGGTCTTCTTCAAGTTCTTTCTTTAATGTTTTATAGTTTTCATTGTAGAGGTATTTTATATCTTTGGTTAGGTTTAAGACCCAAAGAATTCAACCAAAAGACTACTGGAGCTGATTAACCAATTTAGCAAAGTTGCAGGATACAAAATCAGCCTAAAGAAATCAGTTGCTTTTCTTTATGTTAACAATGAATCCACAATGAAAGAAGTAAAGAAAATAATTTCATTCACAATAACCTCAAAACCAATAAAATGCCTAGGAATAAACCTAACCAAAGATGTACCCTTGAGCTGTGTGTGGTGGTGCATGCTTATAATCCCAGAGCTTGGGAGGCTGAGACAGGAGGATCGCACAGGTTCAAAGCCAGCCTCAGCTACTTAGTGAGACCCTGTTTCCAAATAAAGTATAAAATAGGTCTGGGAGTACAGCCTGCAGGTAGAAAAGCCCCTGGGTTCCACCCCCAGTACCACACACACAAAAATAAATAAAAGATGTACGTGTGTGTGTGTGTGTGTGTGTGTGTGTGTGTGTGTGGTGCTGGGGATTAAACCCAGGGACAGTCTCTGTCTAAGCTACACTCCCAACCCTTTTTATTTTTTATTTGGAGACAAGGTCTCACTAGATTGCTGAGAGTCTAGCTATGTTGTTGAGGCTGTCCTTAAACCTGTGATTCTCCTGTCTCAGCCTCCCAAGTACTGGGATTCTAGGTGTGCACCACCACACCTGACTACCTTGGTTTTCGTGACACTTGGTTGTGGATGTCTGTGCTGCCGGGTAAGATGTCCTGCTGCTCTGAAGTTGCCGTGCTATGAAGAATACCCAGTCCACAGAGAGGCTGTATGTAGTTGCTCTGTGTGACAGCTCCAGTTGAGATTCTAACCAAGAATAACATCAGCAATCATACATGTAAACGAAGATTTCCCCAGCTGACTTGAATTCTCAGCCTTAAATATCCCTAGTAGTTAAGTCTCCTCAGTTGTGGCCTCAAACCTTGTGAGAGACTTTGTATTCCTTGTAATAATCCTGATCCACAGAATTCATGAACATGATAAAATGTTTTTCAGGTCGCTGCATTTTGCTTTAATTTGTTATATAGCAATAATATTTTTTTCTGGAGAGATATCTGTTTAACTTTTTTTAAATTTTTCTACATTTTGTTGAATTTTAGGAGTTTTAAAAATAATATTCTATATATTAATTCATTATCAGACATGTGATTTGCATCTGCAGTCCTGAGTTGCCTTCTTTTTTCTTTTATTTTGTCACAGTGGGGATCAAACTCAGGCCTCACACACTAGGTGAGTACTTTACCCCTGAGCTAATCTCCAGCCCTTGTGGGTAGCCTTTGCTCTGTTCTGGTGTCCTTGTATGTACGGTTTTTAATTTTGATGGGGTCAAGTTTTTTTTTTTTCATTCTTTCTTTTGTTGCTTATTCTTTTTGTATCACATCTAGGTAATCATTGCTAAATCCAGTGTCATGGAGCTCTTTCTTTCTTTCTTTCTTTTCTTTTCTTTTCTTTCTTTTTTTTTTCTTTTTTTTTTTTTATGGTACTGGGGCTGGAACCCAGGGGCATCTACCCCAGTCCCATTTTTTATTCTTTATTTTGAAACAGGGTCTCATGGAGTTGCAAAGGGCCTTAGTAAGTAGCTGCGGCTGTGAACTCAGCTCCTCTTGTCTCAGCCTCCCAAATGCTGGGATTATAAGCGTGCCCTACCATGCCCAGCTTGTATTTTTTTTTTCTAAGAGCTTTATTGTTTCATTCTTAGGCTTAGGTCTTTGATCCATTTTGAGTTATTTATTTATTTATTTATTTATTTATTTATTTATTTATTTTTGCAGTACTAGGATGGAACCCAGGGGCTTTCTACCCCCGGGCTACACTCCGAGACCTATTTTATATTTTATTTGGAAACAAGGTCTCACTAAGTTGCTGAGAGCCTCACTAAGTAGCTGAGGCTGGCTTCGAGCCTGTTCAATCCTGTCTTAGCCTCTCAAGTGCTGGAACATTTTGAGTTAATTTTTGTGTGTGTTGTAAGGAAAGGGCCCAAATTCATTCTTTTCTATGTAGATATTTAGTTTCCTCAATACCATTTGTTGAATTTCTTCTTTCATTTATTATTATTTTTCTTTTTGTGGTACTGGGGGTGGAACCCAGGGGCTTTCTACCTTTGGGATATACTCCTAGACCTATTTTATACTTTATTTGGAAACAGGGTCTCACTAAATGGCTGAGAGCCTCACTAAGTAGCTGAGGCTGGCTTCGAACCTGTGCGATCCTCCTGTCTCAGCCTCCCAAGTGCTGGGATTACAAGCGTGTGCCACCACGTCCAGCGTCTCCTTTCATTTTGACTTGGCAGCTTCTTACTCTTTTGTCAGTTTTTCTGCACTTTTGAAAAGATGTTTTAAAATATTGCATGCATTTTACATTGGTTTCAGCATGAGAATTGATCTCCAAAACCTAGGTCATCGTTATTAGAAATAAGAACTCTTATTAGTGGTTTAAATCACCCTGATGAGACCACAAGTGGTGCCCAAGTTGTATCAGATATGAAGGGAAATAGCCTCTAGCCAGGATTCTTAGCTTTTAAATACTGTTGCATATTTTTATGAGAATAAAGTATAGCTCATCAATTTTTTGTATAGGCAAATAATTCATTAGCCCAAGTTTCATTTTAGGCTGTAAATCTTATTGACTTTGGAGAAACAAAGATATAATTTTCTCTTAAGCATATAGGAATCATGGATTTTATTCAAGCAGTAAAATTCAGCCACTGATTAATATCTGGCTTTTGTGGACTTTACTACAGGATTCCTTGATAATATTTTTCATGTAAATTCTCTTGAACTGCACTCTAGAAGTTCTTTTTTCACTCACAGTGTACTCTTTCTTTGTGAGCCATCCTTTCCCTACAATTCACAGTAGTTAGTGAAGGGTCCTGAAGGGTTTAGCAAGTAATTTGTTACACCCAAAAGTGAATTCAAATTTGAAATTAATTTACTGTTAAAATAAAATTCAACACAAACATTACCTTAATACTTTTACTAATAAAAATATTATCTTTAGCCAATCAACTTATCAAATTTTATCAGCTGTTTCAAAAATACCTAATGCTTTAGTACAGATGAATAGAGCACAGACTTAGCTGGAAAGAGGGTGAGTCATGGGAAGATTGCCCTTAGAAGTCCTGAAAATAAGCCCGGAAACTAAGTCTTGCATATTTAAATATATTTAAAATAATGTTTAATGTCAAGTTTAGTTTTACTAAGGGTAGAACAGAGAGGAGCCCCCCACCCCCGCCCCTTCGGTACTGGTAATTGAATCCAGGGGCATTCTACCTCTGAGCTACACTCCCAGCCCTATTTTTTTTTTTAATTTCTTGTTTTGAAACAGTATCTAAGAGGGCTCACTAAGCATCTGAAGCTGGTTGCAAACCCTTGATCCTCCTCTCTCAGCCTCCCAAGTAGTGGTGTAATAAGGGCACACCACCACCCCAGCTCAGGGGAGGGACTTAACACTATCATTAGTCATGAGCCTAAATCTAAGTAATACACACTATTGTCTTAACAATATTTTATCTTAAGACCTGGTTGTTTCATGCAATATATTCTTTTTAAAGAAATATGGCCGGACATGGTGGCTCATGCTTGTAATCCCCGTACTTGGGAGGTGGAGACAGGAGGATTGCACAAATTTTAAGCCAGCCGTGCTGGCTTAAGAGACCCTGTTTCCAAAAATAAAAAGTATAAAATAGGTCTGAGAGTGTAGCCCAGAGGTAGAAGGGTTTCCAGGAACCCCAGTACCACCAAAAAAAAAAAAAAAAAAAGAATAGAGTAGTAGCACAGAAAAAACTCGCTAATGTAGCCTTCTGTGTATTTGTTTAAAGTCTGAATAATAGTCTTTTAATTGCTTATAATTTAGATCAGAGGCCGGGCGTGGTGGCGCACGCTTGTAATCCCCGCGCTTGGAAGGCTGAGACAGGAGGATCGCACAGGTTCGAAGCCAGCCTCAAGCTACTCAATGAGGCTTCCAGCAACTTAGTGAGACCCTGTTTCCAAATAAAATATAAAAAAGGTCTGGGAGTATGGCCCGGAGGTAGAAAGCCTCTAGGTTCCACTCCCAGTACCACAAAAAAAAAAAAAAAAAAAAATTAGATCAGAAATATAAGTAGATGGATTATTTTTTATTGAAATATCAGATTATGCAAAACAGCAGACTCATCCCACAGTGATGAGAACTCAGATGCGGTAAGCCTCCGTAAGGCTATTTTTGAAGAAAAAAGGGGACTTTTTCTCACAGTGTATATACTTCAAGCAAAATACATTTTAGTCATGATCACTGATTTCTTGACTTAATATTATTTGATTCTCTAGTAATAACAAGTGTTAATTAAAGATATTGATAGTTATTATATTTTATTGTTAAATGTCTCACCCTCCAAGGTATTTTTCCATGCTGTTTAAAGCACGCACGTTTGTGTATACGAGATTCTTTGTTGGACAGTGTAATTTACTTTAATCTTTAACTCTTCGTTCAGGGTCTGGCAACAATTTTGTGTTGTCACCTGTCCATTATGCTTGTCATCGTATGTTAATTTTATGGGATAAGCAGCAACAGGAAAGCTAGAAATGTACCTTTTTAGACTTAAGAAGATGCAGTGTAGACCAGGAAGTAGGTCTACGTGCTCTGCTTTTCTTGCCTTTGGGAGCTCTGCCTCTTAAACACTCTTGCAGTCCTGCTACAGAGGCAGGAATACAGGTACCATAGGAAGTTCTGCTTCTTGTTACCACGTCTCTTCTTCTCTGGCCCTCACCATGACAGGAACCTTTCCTCTTTTAATTCATGAACAAACCACTTCATCCCTTGAGACTTACATGTGTTTAGCAGCTGGTTAAAGGTGTCGGTGGATCCCTGAGGTACTTTTTAAGCATTCAGATTCTCAAGGATGAAGCTTCATTTTGTAAAGTTAGACCATCTAGGCTTAAATAGTGGTAGGAATGCCTTACCCTCGATGGGCACCAGGAATTTGCCCCTGAGAGTATTCATAGTACCAGGGACTGGAAGAGGCTTAGGAAGACTTTCCTTCAGTTGAATTTCTTGCTGTTCCTCCATATTCTCTTTTCATTGAAACAACAATAAAAGCCTTTCATCAAAGAAAAGTACAGGTCTCAGAGCCCCTTTCTGGGTTATATCTATTGATGTTACTGTAGTATCTCTTAATTTTTTGTAAGAAGGTAAATCCATATAATGCTAACATAAATAGTATACATTTTTGAAAAAAGTTTAAGATTTAGTGAGGTTACCATTATCATTATTGTGTGTGTGGTACTGGGGATTGAACCCAGGGGCATGCTACATCCGAGCTACACCCTCAGCCCGGTTTTATTTTTTATTTTGAAATAGGGTCTCTCTAGGTTGATGAGGCTCTCACTGATTACTGAGGCTTTCTGTGAACTTGAGATCCTTCTGTCTCAGCCTCCTAAATATTGGGATTACAGGCATGTGCCACCACACCTGGCAAGTTTAGCAGTATTTTATATCATTACAAATATTCTAAGCTGGGTGTGGTGGCGCACGCTTGTAATCCCAGCATTCGGGAGGCTGAGACCAGGAGGATCGTGGTTTGCGGACAGCCTCAGCTACTTAGTGAGGCCTCTGCAACTCAGTGAGGCCCGGTTTCAAAATAAAGAATAAAAAAATAGGGCAGGGGGTATAGCTCGGAGGTAGAATGCCCCTGGGTTCCATCCCCAGACCAGCAAAAAAAAAAAAAAAAAAAAAAAAAAATTCTAGCCAGGTGTGGTGACACATGTTTATAATCCCTTTGCTTGGGAGGCTGAGACAGGAGGATCACACAGTTTTGAGGCCAGCCTCAGCTACTTAGTGAGGCTCTCAGCAATTTAGTGAGACCCTGTTTCCAAATAAAGTATACGCTCTGGGGTATACTCCCAGACCTATTTTCTATTTTATTTGGAAACAGGGTCTCACTAAGTTGCTGAGAGCCTCACTAAGTAGCTGAGGCTGGCTTCGAACCCGTGTGATCCTCCTGTCTCAGCCTCCCAAGCACAGGGATTACAAGCGTGCGCCACCACGCCCGGCCCAATTTTACTTTTTGAAACAGGGTCTTGCTAGGTTGCCGACAAGTCTCACTACATTGCTGAGGCTGTCCTCAAACCTACAATCCCCTTGTCTCAGCCCCTTCCTGGGATTATAGGCATGTGCTACTATATCCAGCTAGCCAGTTGTGTGCAGCCATGCCCAGTGTATAGGTTAGTTGTAGCATGAATTCTGTTCAGTGAACTTTTTGAATTCTATTACCATTAATCTGTTCATAGTTGCTCTTGTATGCTTTTAAAATATGCCTTTACCCTTTGAAAAATATTGGTTTTATTCATCTTTTTAAATGTTTAACAAATGCTAAAACATTTTATTATATGATGCCAAGTATGTATTTATAATTATCACTGTTAATCTTATCAAGTGTTGTGTATTGAGTGGTAGATTAACATTTTTATTTCATTTGGAAAGTTAACATTTTAACATTCACAACAAATACTGTTGGTTGTTTTCCTTTTCATTCATATTTTAGATAATATCATCCAGATATTTAAATTGGAATGACTATAGTGTATATCAGTCATTATTTTCAAGAAAAAAGTATCATTATATTTTTAAAAAAGTGGATTGACCAACTTACAACTCAAACAGCCCTACAAGTTCTTTTCTTCAGCCCCCATTGTACTTCAGCATAGAGTAGAGTACTTTAACCTGTACTTCCCTCTTCCTCATACAGATTGGTAAAACAGTGTGTATTCAGAAATTGAGATTTAATATGAATTCCTGTAATCCCATTATTTGGGAGGCTTAGACGGGAGATTCTGAGGTTCAAGGCCCTCAAGTGGTAACTTAGCAAGACCTTATTTCAAAATAAAATAGTACACTCCTGGGTTCAGTCCCCAATACCACACATAAAAAAATTGAGATTTAGCAAAAATCATTTCTGATGCTTCATCAAGGACATTCTTAAGTGCAGTTGGCCCCTTTTTTACTTGAGTATGTGTAGGTGAGCAGTATGTTTACTAGTAGTGCTAAGGCAATGGCTTTTGCACTACCAGTGCAAATGGCATTGCAGTGCAAAGACGCCACAGAGTTCAAGAAATAAAAACTTTGAATAATCTAGAGGAGTTTTTGGTGAAAATTTTTGTTCCTTTGTGGTACTGGGAATGGAATCCAGGGACTTTCTACATCCAGGCTACACTCTCAGACCCATTATATATATATATATGTATTTTGGAACAGGGTCTCGCTAAGTTGCTGAGAGCCTCACTGAGTAGCTGAGGCTGGCTTTGAACTTGTGCGATCCTCCTGTCTCAGCCTCCCAAGTACTGGGATTACAAGCGTGTGCCACCACACCTGGCTGGTGAAAATATTTTTACCTTGCATATTCCCTGAAAGGGTCTCAGCTCAGCATCTTCAAGGTATACAAGACACACCTTAAAGGAGGCTTAGTCAGGTGGATTGCATGTTTGAAGCCAGTCTGAGAAACATAGCAAGACCCTCTCTCAAAATAAATAAGTTGATTACTTACAAAGGACTAGGGATGTAAGTCATTGTTTACCTAGAATGCAGGAGGCTCTGGGTTAAATCCCTAGTTACCCCCACCACCACATACACAGTCATTGAAGTAGAATTACATATGAACTTCGGTTGTGACCTAGAAAATTGGTGTCTTATTTCTGGAAAGGTCTGTTTCTAGAAGGAGCTCACTCTTTTATCTTGCCTACTTCTGATCTAGTAGTGTCCTGTTATATTAATGCCACAAATATTTAGTGAGCATCTCTTCAATATACTAGGTGTTATGCATGGTGAAATGAAAACACCAACCCTAGCATTTAAGAATATCATTGTCTATTGGGAATTAAGTAATTTAAAAACCATAACAGCATAAAAAGCTATTGTGAAAGTACAGCTGAAAGAAAAATGGTTGCCTCAGTAACCCAAGGAAATCATATAATACTAAAATAAGAAATTAGCTGAGAGTTGAAGGATGATTAGAGTTATTAGGTAGACTTGCCAGGAAGGGTATTTTGAGTAAAAAGCAATGCTGGGAACTTGAGGTTTTAGGGTACCTGCCTTTTTTTGAGTACGGCTCTTCTGATCTGCTTGATGTGAAATAGGGGTCTAGGTGGAAGTTAGGTATGTGGTTGAGGAGCCTGGGTTCAGTAATTTTGGGCTTTATATATATTTTCTGGTGTAGTGCTATTTGATATTAGTGTTCATAACTGCCGTTTTATTCTATTTTTATCCCAAAGAAATAATTTTCCCTTCAGTTCTACTCTGAATATTTCCATTCTGATCTGTATATTGTTTCAGTATGCCAAGACCTCTATTTTGTAGCCATTTTTGCATTTTAATTGGTCCTTCTAAAAGCAACATATAAGCTGGGCACAGGGGCACATACCTATAATACCAGGTATTCAGAACCATGAGGTAGGAGGATTGCAAATTTGAAGCTAGGCAGGGCAATTTAGAGACCTTATCTCAAAAACTGAGAAGGGCTGGGGTATGGTTTGGTTATTATTTTTGTGGTACTGGGGATGGGACTTAGGACTTCTCACATGGAAAGTAATTAATCTACCACTTAGCTATATCCTCTTAGCAGTTTGAGATAGGATCTCACTGAATTACTCAGGCTGGCCTTAAACTTGAGTTTCTCTTTCAGCCTCTCTAGTAGCTAGGATTACATTGATCATCATGCCTGGCTCAGATTTTTTTTTTTTTTTTTTTTTTTTTTTTTTTTTTTTGGTACTGGGGTTCCTGGAAGCCCTTCTACCTCCAGGCTACACTCCCAGACCTATTTTATATTTTATTTGGAAACAGGGTCTCTTAAGCCAGCAAGGCTGGCTCCGAACCAGCGCGATCCTCCTGTCTCCGCCTCCCAAGCGTGGGGATTACAAGCGTGCGCCACCACGCCCGGCTCTGGCTCAGATTTTATAAAGTTATTTTTGTTTTCTACTGATTTACAGCAACCATTTCAGAGTTTAGTGGCCTAAAGCTATAATCATTTTATCATCTCTTTTTTTGTAGTTGTCTTGGCTCATCGGTTTGGTTCTTTGGCTCTATGGGTATTCTGCTTATTTCTATCTAGCTGCCTCCTAACAATAACACAACTTTCTTGAAAATCATCAAAATTACCTGTCATTAAAAATATTTTACGTTGCCGGGTGTGGTGGCGCATGCTTGTAATCCCAGCATTTGGGAGGCTGAGACCAGAGGGTCGTGGTTCGCGGACAGCCTCAGCTACTTAGTGAGGCCTCTGCAACTCAGTGAGACCCGGTTTCAAAATAAAGAATAAAAAATAGGGCAGGGACTGTAGCTCGGAGGTCCGATGCCCCTGGGTTCCATCCCCAGACCCGCCAAAAAAAAAAAATTACATTAAAATCATGTTTCCAAACCATTCTATCTAGGTTCTAGTTTCCTCTAGTCAAGATTTGCTGGGACTAGGGTTTAGCTCAACAGCGAAGTGCTTCCCCAGCATGTATGAGTCCCTGGGTCTGACCCCTGGCAGAGCGAGTGAGGGAAGGAAGGAGAGGAATTAAGGGGGAAAAATGTATTACCAGTCCAAACTTTAGAATATGAACAAAACATTAAATTTAAACTCAAACAAACTTTATCTGTAAAAGGCTCTGGTCTCTCCCCTTTCCCTTCGAACAAAGTAGGAAGAAAAAAACAAAGCCTGTCAGTTTCCTGCTGTGTACTAATGTATCTTAGTGTGGGTGATGGAGGGGTGCCTGGAGGCAGGCAGCTGTTTGACTACAACATAAATGTGAAACCAAGAAGCAGACAGTCAGTCAGACCACAGAAAGAAATGCTAGAGTATTATTAGCTGTGCCCTTGGACAAGAGCTAGCTTTTCATGGACTAGGGGTGTAGCTCATGGTAGAGTACTTAGATTTGATCCTGAGTACCACAGAAAACAAAACAAAACCAACTTCTCAGGGTTAAAAAGAAACAAAGGTATAGAATAGTAAACCTACCCATGGACTTTAATAGTAATGACTAACCCTGACATCCCTTACTAGTTCATGTCTGGTATTATTGTAAACATTTAGTATAAAATAATTTGTTTAATTCTCACAATGACCCCATGAAGTCAGTGGGAACTATTATCACCCCCATTTTACATACGAGTAAATAGAAGCACAGAAAGGTTAAATAATGAGCCCAAACGCACACAAAAAAGTATATAAGTGGGATTCAAACTCGGGTGTTATGGCTCCAGGTCCCCGCTCTCAACCACCACGTACATTAACTTTAAGACATCTGACTACAGAAATACCGAAATGTGGGAGAAAAAGTACCTAGAATTTATCTATATAGATAGCACACACACACACACACACACACACACACACACACACACACACACTATTTTCTTAACATTCAAGCTTTGGCAGCATGCCTTTTTTGGTGTGTGTGTGTGTGTGTGTGTGTGTGTGTGTGTGTGTATGTATTGTACTGGAGATTGAATACAGGGGCATTCTATCTCCAAACTCCACCCTCAGCTCGATTTTATCTTTATTTTGAACAGGGTCTCACTAGGTTGATGAGAGTCTCACTACTTGCTGTGGCTGTCCTTGAACCTAGAATCCTCCTGTCTCAGACTACCAAGTACTAAGATTTCAGGAGTGCACCTCCAGGCATAGCTTCACCTTTCCTGCTATTTTCCCAGACAGGAGTGTGGTATTTGTGCTTTTATGTTCTCATTTAGAACATGGTTACTGAGGACCTGGTCTGGTCAGATAGAAAAAATATAAAAATAATATCAATTTAGAACTATTCCTCTCAATTCTAAGGATAATATACACAAATCACTAACAACAAAGATAGGACCATCAAATATAGCTGCTCAGTTGTGCAGTGCAGTATTCTGTTCACATGATAAAAACTGTAGATTTACATCTTACTAAGACAGTTTGCCAACAGTTGGAAGCTCTATGAAATACCTTAGAGAAGGAGTAGGTACCTTCTTTTTCTTCTCTTTTTTTTTTTTTTTTTGCACTACTATTGATGGAGCCCAGGGGCATTCTACCTCCAAGCTACACTCCCAGCCCTATTTTTTATTCTTTATTTTGAAACACCAAGTAGCTGAGGCTGTGTGTGAACCTCCATCCTCCTGTCTCAGCCTCCCAAATGCTGGGTTTACAAGTATGCGCCACCATGCCCAGCTAGGTACCTTCTTCTAATTCACATAAAGGTGACTCTAGACTAGCAGTAGTCAGGTTCATGAAACTAGTTGTACACCATGAGTGGAAGTAACACTCAGGAAGTGGGTCACCTGCTAGTGGGGATCAGCAAAGCTTTCAACACAGGAAGTTTGCCCTGCGCCTCTAGAGAAAGGAGAAGGCAGGGGCGAGGAGATTCAGATCAACTGCAATGACAAACCAAGGCCAAGTGGCACAAATAAGGAGCGCAGAAGTAGGAGATGCAGGAGGGAAGGCATAGGAGGTAGCTCGGGAAATGGTGGGGGCAGGGAGTGGTTACAGCAGGAAAGACACTCTCCTGAGTTGCTGCATCCTACTCCGCAGGTGAGGGCTACACAAAGACCCCCGCTGAAACTCATGACAGACTAGAGGGTGAGAGGAGGACTAGCCTAGAAAGCCTCTGGAACAGGCAGCAAAGCCAAGAGCTAAACCCGGGTGGTAACAGTGGATGAAAAGGATGTTTTCTTAAAATATTTAAGATAGTATTCTCAGGGGGTACTAGGAATTGAAGCCAGGGTCATTCTGCCTCTGAGCTAAACCCCTAACCTTATTTTATTTTTTATTTTAAAACAGGTCTCACTAAGTTGCCCAGGCTGGCTTCAAACCTATGATCCTCCTGTCTTAGCCTCCAAAGTACTAGGATTACAGGAGTGCACAGCCACACTGGGCAGAACTAGCTCTTATTTAATAACTTGTACAACCAGGCGCGGTAGCACACACTTATAATCCCAGCATTTGGAAGGCTGAGACAGGAGGATCATGGATCGTAGACAGCCTCAGCTACTTAGTAAGGCCCTTTGCAACTCAATGAAACCCTGTTTCAAAATAAAGAATAAAAACTAGGGTTAGAGGGTGCAGCTTGGAGGTAGAATGCCCCTGGGTTCCATCCCCAATACCACAGAAATAAATAAATAAATAATTATTTAAGTAACTTGTAAAGTACCTCATTCCAAAAGGAGTGATGGGAATAACAAAGATACATATATTTAAAAACATGCATGAAGAAAGGAAGATAAATGGAAAATAACTTTAAGAAAAGCTGGGATAAAGTTAATGCACAGACTTCATACTATCATGCACTAGACATTTCCTAAAAATGGTCATATATTTGACATTGAGCATCTTCTCTGCTCAGTGGAAAAAGAAGCCTAAGTAACTATAAAATCCAGAAGCTAACTGACACTGAGAAGGAACAGAACAGTTCCTAACAATATATGAAACCTGAGACAAACCTCTCCCTGAAATACCCAGAAAGCGCACTCTATATAGTACCCTGGTTACTTATTTGAAAATATTTAGTACTAATTTTAGAAAACAAGAACACCTTTACCAATTTAACTTTATTTTAAGAATTCGAATAAAATTTCTTTTTTTTTTTTTTTTTGCGGGTCTGGGGATGGAACCCAGGGGCATTCGACCTCTGAGCTACACCCCCTGCCCTATTTTTTATTCTTTATTTTGAAACTGGGTCTCACTGAGTTGCAGAGGGCCTCACTAAGTAGCTGAGGCTGTCTGCGAACCACGATCCTCCGGATGCTGGGATTACAAGCGTGCGCCACCACGCCCGGCAACGTAAAATATTTTGAATGACAGGTAATTTTGATGATTTTCAAGAAAGTTGTGTTATTGTTAGGAGGCAGCTAGATAGAAATAAGCAGATCAGGCAAGATTGGGATGGACCTGAGGGGAAATTAAACCCTCTTGGAAGGAAATATAAGACATCAAGAAGCTAAACTGATTGCATTCATACCCACCCTTAGTCCTCTCTGCCTCTGCCAGGTTCACTTAGGCCAATAGGTAGGTTTCCAGTATGGTGGTAACAAGGCAGATGCACTAAACCATGGTGTGAAGAGATAGTGACCTTCCCAAATGGCATATACATGAGGAAGGTTTCCAGATGAATAAAGGCTGCCTCATGGAAAACTCGTGGCCATTTCCCACTCCAAGAAGTTTTCTGTGCCATACCCTTTCTCTGGAATGGAGTGTGTGTGTGTGTGTGTGTGTGTGTGTGTGTGTGTGTGTGTCTGAACATTGAGCCTAGGGGCATTCTATCTCTGACCCATACTCACAGCTCTTTTTATGTTTGTGTTTTGAAACAGGGTCTTTTTAGGTTGCTGAGAGTCTTGCTATATTTTGAAGTTCTCCTCAAACCTGTAGTCCTCCTATTTCAAACCTCCCAAGTACTAGGATTATGGACATACCACTGGGCCTGGCTGGAATGTAACCTCTTTATCATGGCTTTCTCTGTGTATACCCCCACATCCCTAAACAAACCTCTTGTGTTCTCCTATTTGTGAATTATGATTGAAAACTTTCTTTTAGGAAGCAAAGGACCGAGAAGAGATCACTGCTGTATAACATTTCTTTCTAGGAAAGAGCACCACCTTCTAACACAATGAAATAACAAAGGGTAATAGGTGTTACAGGGCCGAGATACCCAGTAGAACCTGCTCGGTTGCTCCCTGTGTAGTTGGGGTTTCTTCCGTTCTTTAGCATTTGTTGTGGCTGTAACGTCACATGACAGATGGGTAGATGTGTTCTTCCCTGTTTCACTTGTATTTTCCCCTGGTGTCTCAGCTGGCTTTAGAAGGTGTGATACTGTGGGAAGCTCTGTGAACTTCAATCTGGTTGCCCCACCCTATTGAGCTCTCTTTAGATTAAGCAAGATCTGACTAATACATTCTTTGGAGATGCTTTGGCCATTTTTATTATGATAACTAAATGGCCTTTCTCAGGTCACAATACTGTAATTGACTTTATACTTAACTTTAGTAAATATTCTTACATGCTATACAGGACTTGTTGAAACACAGCACTTCCTGCTTATTTGTTTGGTATTTCAATAGCTTTTTCTTATTGAACAAAGCAGTATATAAGTAAATTTTACAAAGATGATGTAAAATTTTATCCTTCTTAATTTGTTAAACTTATATTTCTGTATAGAACTGGTCAACTTCAGTTCCTTCAAGGACATGGTAGTTGCCAGTTCTCAGAAAGAATATACACATGAGGGACTTTCTCCAGCAGGACTCTATGGATTCATTTACCTTCAGGGCTTCAGAAGTGATAGGTAGACAGTTGTTATGACTCTCCCTGTTCTGGAAGCGGGCAAATGGTGACAACGTGGTTAGCCTGCCTCATAGGCCTAGCCAGTGGGGGAACTAGCATTTTTACCCTGTTTTGCACTGCTGTGTCTCTGATCCCTTTAGGGCACATCAAAGGCTTTGTTTTTTAAAGACACACAATTAATTCTAAGTTTAAATCTTCAAATGTGGATACACATACTTACGGGGTTAGCTAAACTGGAATTTTTACCTCTGTCCCAAATTTCATTTCTTTTTGGAGAAATGCCAGCAAAGACAAAGTGATTTACCTGAATCTCACCTAGGGTGAGGGTGTCCTGATGGCCAAAGCAAATCAAAAGTCTGCAGAAAGAGCTTGACCTCCGTGTGTCTTTTGTTAGGTCTTTGTTGGTGGTGGTTGTCACCATTGGGATTTAAATTTACACTTAAGCAATTTCACATTAAAAGATTTGATTTCTGCCACTTTTTGAGAAATATAAAGATTCACTGAGACTTGGCCCACATAGCCATAGTCAGCTGGAGCCAGGTTAAAGCTGCCCCTTGGCTGGGCTGGGTGCGCCTCACTCTCTGGAACCCCTCTCACTCATAGGACCCATCTGGCCCTGTGGGTATTTGAGCTGTCCTGTTCTGACCAATCCCTGTGTCCTGCTGTCTTATCACTAGGCATCTTAGTTGTCTAGAAAGGCCCCGGCTGGTGTGAGCAGTGATTCAGTGACCACAGAAGGAAGAGACTTGGCTCTGTGGAGGCCTGGGTGCTCTCTTAGCCCCACCCAGGCCTTCAGGGGACAGGAGTTAATGCCAGGGTGGATCTAACGTGCTGTACTTGCTGAACTGGCACCTCTCCATCTGTTCACTTAGCCTGAAAGTCATGAATTTCCTATCCAGGGGGTGGGGAATTTTCTAAAATATGAAAGAAAGAAGCCAGTGACAGCTCGGGCCCATTTGCAGGCTTACAAGGCCAGCTATGGCTGCGGGAGGGTACGCTTCCTGTTTACCAGTGGGTCTGAGACAAAGTAGTTGTGCTTCCTTGCTGTTCTGGGCTTGGCACACAGGCTAGGTCCTGTCTGTCAGGATGGTGAGACTGAATGCTCACTCTGTGCTTGGCAGCTGGGGGTGGTAGGGCCCCCATTCCCTGGGTCCTGGACGTGGGCCACCCTCGGGAGACACCCTCTGGAGGGCACTCACTTTGGCTCCGGAATTAGCCCTGCCATTCAGAAAGGAAGAAAAGAGGGAGGGTGGTCTCGCCTCCTTTCTGTCTTCCTCCTTAGCTCTTCTGTGGGGCCAATCCAGACAGAGGCCTTAGGCACAAAATAGAATTTTATAATTAATTTGTATCTTTTGTTTTTAAGCCTCCAGGAAACAGAATGTCAAAGCCTCTGGGAAGAGTGTTTCTTTATTCCAGTGTGGTGATTGCAGGGACCTGTCCACTTTTGTATTACCTTCTACAAAGTAAGTACCCAGCACACTTCCTGAGTCATGGCTTCCTAGTTCTTATGACCTTGCTCCTCTGTCGAAGGAAATACTTGGGATGCTTTCTGTAGATTAGAGCAAGGAGAAGAGGACTATTTTAGAAGTCAGTCCACTATCCCGTTGGCTAAAGCTTCCTCCTTATCCTATAATCCTCCTTGTTCTAGGAGCCACACGTACAAAAAACAGGACCAGAATACATTAGCATAGGAAGCCTTGCAAAGCAAGACCAGCTTTCACTCCAGTGCACATGCAGGGCATCCGTCAAGATGTCTGAGACTGTGGGATGGAAGAGCAGAGGGAAAGGCATACCAGATGGTTCCCAGGTGGGGAAACTGGCCGTTTCTCAAGTGTCATCAGGCTGCTTGCCCTGCTGTCCTCTGTCCTGACTTAGTGGAGGAGAGGGCCTGGAGTAAGAGATGCTGGCAAGAACAGAAAATAAAAACAGAGTTATGTGAGATTATCATTGTTAATTTTGGATAAATTGCTATAATATTAGATGTCAACCACTAAGCCAAGCATGGGAAAGAGGGATGGGGAGGGAACGGGGTGGGGATTGGGTAGGGGCTAACTGGGAGATGTGTGCATGTATGTCTACACAAGTTTTTATCCCATTATGATGTATGAATACAGTGCACCAATAACAAAATTAAAAAAAAAAAACCAAAAGAACACAGAAAGAAAAATTATACAAAAATTTTCATTAAAAAAAAAAAAAAAGAGAGGAATTCCTGGAAGATGGCGACCGAGAAAAGCGGGGCTTAAGAGTCCCGCTAACAACCAATCTCCATTACCACAAAAAGAGCGCCTTTCATAGCCAGAAAACACCATCACCAGAAAAACAAAAAAACCCACCAGGCTCCAGAGAGAAAGCGGACTGAGAACAGAGCTCAGGGCCACAGAGGAGACACACGCGCCCGAGGACGCGGCAGCAGCGCCATACTGCCGGCGGCAGCGGCGAACTCAATGGACGGCTACAGCAAGCCAGGTGAGCCGCTGCGGAACAGCCAGGCGGGATCTTTCGGCGCAGACAGCATTTAAAGCTCCCAGTGGCTGAGCTCAGCACACGCTGCAGTGATTCAGAGTGGAAATCAAAACCAGAGAAGAAAAAATACGCCAGCCTCATGGCCGAGGGCGTGGCAGAGGCGCCATATTGCCACCGGCGGCAGCAGCAGCAGTGAATTCACCGAGTCCAGTACAGCTACATCTGCATACTCAAGAACAGTGAGTCAAATTGCGGGCCACAGAGGAGAAATCGCAGTATTGGGCCTCCTGGGACTTGACCCAGTGAGGGAGTGGTGGTGGCAGAGATATCACACCATAGGAGAGCGTGCAACCTGGCACCCCCCATAGTTTAAAGCAGCCTCTATCGACTCCCTGGGTCGGAGACTCTGTGATACAACCCAGTAAAGGAGTAGTGGGGTCTGAGATAATACAGACTCGAGATCCAGAGCACCTTAAGTGAAGCCATAGTGACCCAAGGGAAGAACCCAGAGAAGGCACAAACCTCCGAAATCATGGGAAAGAGGAATAACACTGGAGTAATGAATGTGCACAACCCCACAACATCAGAACCTGATAAAACAGAAAATCAGAGATTTCTAGAAGATCAAATCAGGAAAATAACTGTAGAAATAATAGAGGTGCTTCGAAAAGAACTCAGAGAGAGCCAAAAAGAGATAAAGGATGCAATTAATGAAGTAAAGGCCTCAATTCAAAGCACAAACAACCGATTAGACCACATGGGGAACAGAATCTCGCTCTTAGAAGATGAGCAATCCAAAAATGAATGCATAGTTTCTAATCTAGAAAAAAATATCCAACAGCAGGAATCTGACATTGAAGAAATATGGGCCCATCTTAAGAGAGCTAACCTAAGAATAATTGGAATAGAGGAGGGAAAAGAAAGTGATACCAAAGGGATCAACAATCTCTTCAAGGAAGTAATAGCAGAAAATTTTCCAAATATAGAGCAAGAGGTTGATACACAGATCCAGGAAACTTATAGAACTCCCTTTAGACAGGATCCGAGAAGAGGATCCCCACGCCATATAATTGTCAAAATGACCAATGTGGAAGCCAAGCAGAGAATCTTAAAGGCAACAAAAACAAAGGGCCAAGTGACATTCAGAGGCAAACCAATTAGAATCACTCCAGACTTCCCAAACCAAGTCATGAGAGCCAGAAGGGCTTGGAGTAACATATTCCAAACTCTGAAAGAAAACAACTTCCAGCCAAAAATTTCCTATCCAGCAAAACTTTCTATCAAATTAGATGGAGAAATAAGAAGCTTCCATGACAAACAGAAACTGAAGGAATTTATGTCTTCAAAACCAGCGCTAGAGAAAATACTCAAAGAGATTAACTACAAAGAAGAAATAGGTAACACTCACCAGAACCAGAGAAACAAGAGTTTCCATCCAACAGACAACTAAGATTGGTTATCTGTGGAGATTCATTATTTATGTTAGTCTTTTACCTATCTCTAAGTTGTATTGTTTGCATTTATTGTTGTTAATTTTTAGGATTTCTAGTTGGAATATTAATATACCTTCAGATATAGCATTTGGAAATATTTTATCCAATTCTATTAGTAACTTTTAACTCTGTTTACATTGTCTTTGGATATACAATATTTTCTTTTATTTTTTAGGGAGTTTGTATATTCTTCTGTTGCCTGTGCCATTGAAATCATATCCAAGAAATCACTTCCAATTTCAATGTTGTGAGGTTTTATGACCCAGATTTTCTCCTAAAAGTTTATAGTCTTAAGATTTATATTTAGGTCTTTTATCTATTTTGAGTTAATACTTGTATATGGGATTAGGTAAAGGTCCAATTTTATTCTTTTCCATGTAATTATTATTTTTCAACAATATTTAGTTAAAAGATTATTATTTCCACCACCAAATGTTTGTGGAAACCTTGTCAAAAATAACTTGACAATATAGGGAAGAATTTAGCTCTAGGCTTGTATTTAACTCCAATGGTCTATATATCTGCCTTTAGAACAGTACTACACTGTTTCAATTATTGTAGCTTTATATGGTTTGAAATCAGAAAATATATATCTGCTAGCTTTTTTCTTTTTCAAGATCGTTTTGGGTATCTAGAATTCATATTCCATATTAGGATAGATTTTTTTCTGAAAAATAAATATATAAATATATGATAGTTTCACCTAAAAAAAAGAAAAAAATATACTCTAGTAAGAAAGAAAGCAAAAAGAAATATTGAAATGCTATCTTTAAATCATCAAACGCTTGGTATCAGACAAATGAAACTGTTATGTGAGATTATCATTTTTAATTTTGGATAAATTGCTATAATACTAGATGTCAACCACTAAGCCAAGCATGGGAAGGAGGGATGGGGAGAGAATGGGGTGGGGATCGGGTGGGGGCTGACTGGGCGATGTGTGCATGTATGTCTACAAAAGTTTGTATCCCACTATGATGTATGAATACAGTGCACCAATAAAATAAAATTAAAAAAAAAAAAAAAAAAAAAAAGAGTTAGAGATGCAAAATTTCCCGACAGATGTGGCTTCCGGTCCCCCTGCACCCAAATTTGAATTTGTGCAGACAGGTCACAATTATCGTCCAGAGCCAGAACATTTAAGGTCACGTCAGTGCACTGGTGGCAAAGAGCAGCTGTTGTTTTCTAGCTTGGCATTTTTTAGGCTTCTTTACCCCACCCAGCTTTGCTCTTTACCCTGCCTCTGAAGCATTTTTACTTTTTCCAGAACATGAAGGTGCCACCAGCAGACAAGCAGACAGCACAGTGACCTCTCCACTCCTTCTTCCCCTTCCTGCAGAGTTGGCCAAGTTTTTTAGTCTGAGGTGGCTTGAGGTCAGTGTTCCCAGGAATGATTCCTCTTCCCTCCGCCAAAGAGATGGGGGCAGGGCAGGGCATGATAGGACTGGGTGCACTTTGGAGTCAGGGTTTAGCCTTTCCGCCCCAGGAAGCTGGAGGCAGCCAGCTGAGCCCCGCTGGGTGGTGAGACCTGGGCTCTGTAGCTGCTGCAGTTGAATCCTCAATCCAGATCTTGACTAGCAGTGTGGTCTTGAGGGGGGATAGAAGAAATAGGTAGAAAGGAGAAGGAAATATAGTGCGTGTGTGTGTGTGTATGTGTGTGTGTGACTGAGTGTTGAACTCAGGCATTCTGTCTCTGAGCTGCAACTCTGCAACTGCAGCCCTTTTTTGTTTTTGTTTTGAAATAGGTTCTTGCTAGGTTGTTGAAAGTCTTGCTAAGTGACTAAGGCTGTCTTCAAATCTGTGATCCCCCTGTCTCAGCCTCCCCAAGTACATGGCAGGAATGCACTGCTATGACCAGAGGAAATAGAATTTTAATTCAGAAGTTACCATATATTTTTCCAAGTTTGTCCCATCCCAAGCCAGTCTCTCTCTCAGGCCTATCACTCCCAAATTTATGGGAAATCTATAAATCTACCTGGCATTCTGTTACTTATCCCACAATGAATAGTTTAAGCAAAAGAGATATGATATCTTGAGAAACCTAGGAGATGTTCCAGCATTATCTATTGATCAAACAATGGAAACCATGTCAAGAAACTGGAAAATGAGTAGACCACCGTGAACCATCTTGTGATCGCCAGACTGACGTCATTTTCATACGTCTTCCCATAACCAACCTTCACTGATGTCCTTTAAAAGAAGAGCCATGAACTCCCAAAGCATGTCTTGAGATAGCCCACTCTTCCTTGAATGTGGTGTTTCTTGCTTTCCTAAATAAACTTGTCTGTGCCTGTGGTGCGTGTTGAAATTCTTTTCTATCCTGCAAGCCAAGGACCCTGCTGGTCCTGAATGGAGCCCCCCACCTACCTCTGAGGACTGTCTAGACCCTTCTCAGATGCATCTCTTCTCCCATGACAGTTTTAAGGGGAATCCTTCACTTTACTGGGCCTGAGTTACCTTTGCTGTGTAATGAGAGTTAATATGTATCAAAAGTGTTGTGAGAATTAGTTGAATTGCACACCATGTGACCATGTGGTAATGTGAAATACTTAGAACAGTTCCTTGCCATAGAAATCACTCACTAAAAACTAGCCATCTTGGCCAGATGTGGTGGCACACACTTGTAATCCCAACATTCGGGAGGCGGAGACCAGAGGATCCCGGTTCGCGGACAGCCTCAGCTACTTAGTGAGGCCCTTTGCAACTCAGTGAGACCCTGTTTCAAAAAATAAAAAGACTAAAAATAGGACTGGGGGTGTAGCTAGAGGTACAATGCCCCTGGCTTCCATCCCCAAAACCATAAAGCAAAAAACAAACAGAAGCTCGCCATCTTGATCCAATCTCTGCTCCTCCTCTTTTATTATGGCTGGCATCTTGTCCTGCAGCTATACCCCTGGTATGCAGCAGCAGGGGTGTTTTCCTCGGCCTCTCCACCTCAGTCCTCCTTTATTATTTTGATTGAATCTACAGGAGGAAAGTTTTCTCTTGTTGTCAAACCAAACACTTTAGTGGGCAGCCTTCCATCACTCTCTCCCTTGAGTAGCTTGTTCTACTTTGTGCCTTCAGGAAGGTGCTTCCTGGGGTTCTCAGTACTATTGCTTTGGGCTAAGAAGGGTTCCTGAGACTGAGAGTAGAAAGTTCTGCTTGAAATGCCTGCTCTAATCTGTGCACTTGATATATAAGCATTTCTGTATCTTATATCTTGGCCCGAAGGTTTTGTTGTTGGTACGAGTTCTGTTTTGTGGCTTATCTTAGTAGAAGCAGTGGTGTTTAGAAGTCAACTGTCACAGATTGTGTGTGTGTGTGTGTGTGTGTGTGTGTGTGTGTGTGTGTGTGTGTGTTTTACTGGGATTTGTACCCAGGTATATTGAGCTACACTCCCAGTCCTATTTTATTTATTTTTTCTTGAAACAGGGTCTCACTAAGTTGCCAAGGTTGGTCATGAACTGTGATCCTCCTGTCTCAGCCTCCCAACTACTAGGATTACAGGCGTGCACCACCACACCTGGCTAACTGTTACAGATTCTGATTTTGGCCCCTGCCTTGCCTTGGGCCAGCTATAACTCTTTGATCAAATCATGGAATCATAGGACCTTAGAGCTTAGAGGAGACTTAGAGAGGAGCTCATCAAACCTCATAGTTGAAGGGAAAGGAGATGCAAATGCGGGAGAGAAAGAGAAGGCGTGGCACGGAAAGGTCATCTGCACATCCTGCTAGCTACTGCTTTTTGAGTATATAAAATGGAAAATTTAAAGTCCCTAATCCTTCCATCCCCAGACTTCATACTTTCTGTTTCTATCTCATATATCAATTATATTTAACTTTCTATAGACAGTCTACCTGAACAAGTTAAATGTAGAAAAAACAATAGCATCTGTCTTTTCTACCTAGAAGGTATTTCCAGGGCTTCCTACTACCAGATGGCCTTGGAACAGCTGCATAGTCACCCTGAGGCCGTGGACGCTCTGGGCGCGCCCCTCAAAGTTCACCCTCTCAGCCTCAACAGGGAGCACAACTTGGTGGACATGGCTGCTGCCCAGGTAATTGGCCCTCCTTTTGACCTGCAGGCCGCGTGCTGGCTGGAAGAGAGGAGGGGCTTCTGCCATCAGGAAAGAGGCTTAGAGGAGCTGAGATGAGGATTTGGGATGGGAAAATCCACTAAGTAAAATTGCCATCAGGCTTAACATGTTTAAAAGGGCTTTCTCTTTTATAATGGATTTTAAAGATTATTAGTATATAAAATATCCTCTTATTACTATGAATTAATTAATTTTCTTTTTTTTGGTCCTTTCTGGGAGCATGAGGAAGCAGAGGATACAGTGGGTGTGCTAATGTCACCATCTTAGACTATAGAGAAATGACCAGTGAAGGTTTGCCAGCACTGTGGCTTTGAGTTTAAAATAAGTGTATATGTAGTCAGCCCACATTCAGATATAACCAGCTATTTAATGCATTTATTTATTCATTTATTATTTATTTTGGGAATTAGGGATTGGACCCAGGGGCCTTCTACCTTTGAGCTATACCCCTAACCCAATTTCATGTTTTTTTTGAAACTAGATCTCACTAGGTTGATAAGAGTCTCATTACTTGCTGAGGCTATCCTCAAACCTGTGATTGTCCTGTCTCATCTTCCCAAGTACTGGGATTATAGGCATACACCACACGAGATAGGATTTTTCTAAATTGACCAGACTAGCCTTGCCTTGAACTTGTGACCCTCCTGCCTCTGCTGCCCGAGTAGCTAGGATTACAGGTGTGCACTAAACCTGGCTAACCTTTTATTTTAAAGTTTACATATTTACACTGCTTTCCTAATGCCAATTCTTTTTTTTTTTCTTCAGTACTGGGGATGGAACCCAGGGGCATTCTACCTCTGAGCTCCACCCCCAGCCCTATCTTTTAGTCCTTTCTATGTTTGAAACAGGGTCTCACTGAGTTGCGAAGGGCCTTACCAGGTAGTAGCTGAGGCTGTCCACGAGCCGCAGTCCTCCTGTCTCTGCCTCCTGAATGCTGGGATTTCAAGCGTGTACCACCACACCTGGCGCCAATTAATTTTTGAATGAAATCCTTTTTTTCTTTGTTTTTGTTTTTGGTGGTACTGGGGATTGAACCGAAGGGTCTTTTACCTCTGTGCTACAACCCTAACCCCCTTTTAGTTTATTCATTTATTTGGGCACTCCGCTTCTGAACTGCATTCTCATCCCTATTTTATTTTTGAAACAAGGTTTTGCCTAGATGTAGAGGCTGCCCACGCACTTGCAGTCCTCCTGTCTCAGCCTCTCAAGTACTGGGATTACAGTGCACCACCATACCTGGCTTATTTTCTGTTTTGAAACAGAGTCTCACTAAATTGTTCAGGGTCTCAATAAATTGCTGAGACTAGCCTCGAACCTGTGAGCCTTCCAAGTGCTGGGGTTATAGGTGTGCGCCATCATGCCTGGATGAAATCTTGTCGCTTTGTATAATTTAGCTTGGTAAAACTTACTTGAATATAAAATGCATTTGTTCTTCTGTTTAATAAATGTGTTTTGAATACATCCTCTTGTTGGTGGAATGGTTCTAAGTTATGTGGGGAATATAAAAATGCAGACATTTTTGGACATTTATAATTTTTGTATGTGTGTGTGTGGTACTGGGGATGGAACCCAGGGCATTCTACCTCCAGGGACACCCCAGCCCTATTTTTTATTTTTTATTTTGAAACAGAATCTCACTGAGTCGCAAAGGGCCTCACCAAGTAACAGAGGCTGTCCACGAACCGCCATCCTCCTGTCTCCACCTCCCAAATGCTGAGATTACAAGTGTGTGCCACCACACCCAGCCACATATTACTTTTGACTCCCCAAAGACTTTACTGCTGTTGGCTAGAAACCTTACCAATAACCTTAGTGAACACATATTTTATATATTATATGAATTCTAAGTGGTGAAAATATTTACAAACCTTGAGGAATCACTTTTTACTGCAGTATGCAGTTTACTCGACATACTTGCTCGTGTGGAGATGATTAACATCACAGAGTTTGATGCAGATATTTACAACATACGAGTTCATTGCACTGTCAGAAGAGGTAACTACACATGTTTATAGGCTGCACTGCAATTGATGTTATGCAGTTAGGACTTTATGCTGCATCTTTACATTTGTTGATACTTGTCTCAACTATAAATGGAGCCATATCCAACCTATTTGCATAAGTTTTGATAGTTTAAGTCCTTTGCAGTGCTAGGGATTAGACACAGGGCCTTGTGCATTCTGAACACGTTTTTGTTCTTCGTGGTACCAGGGATTGGACTCAGGGACATTCTACCTTTGAGCTACAACCCTAGCTCTCTTTATATGTTTTGAAACAGGGTCTTTCTAGGTTGATGGGAGTTTCACCACATTCTGAGGCTGTCCTTGAACTTGTGATCCTCTTGTCTCAGCCTCCCAAGGACTGAGATTACAGGTGTGCGCCATGTCTGACTTAGATTTAATTTTTTATGACAGATTTGTATATATCTTATGGTAAATGATGAAATAATATTATATCACGTATGCTTTATGTGTGCATGGCATACATTTTTCTTAATTTCTTTGATATTTCTAGGCTACATAGTTCATGTGTAGATTTCTTTAAATTTTCAAAAATCCCCACAGATCCCCCATATAGAAGCAGAACCTTACCATGCAAACCTCTGTCCAAGGGTCAACTTTATTTACATGTAAACTAAGAACATCCTCCCATTTTCTTTATCTTTTTATTTTTTGAGCTAACCTGATTAGCTCCCATTTACTCTACATCATCTGTAGATTTCTTATATGTAACACAATGTAAATAATTATTATACTGTATTATTTAGAAAATAATGACAAGAAAAAAAGTTCAGTATAGACATTTAAAAAATATTTTTGAGCCGGGCATGGTGGCGCACGCTTGTAATTCCCATGCTTGGAAGGCAGAGACAGGAGGATCGCGCAGGTTTGAAGCCAGCCGCACTGGCTTAAGAGACCCTGTTTCCAAATAAAAAAGTATAAAAATAGGTCTGGGAGTGTAGCCCGGAGGTAGAAGGGTTTCCAGGAACCCCAGTACCACCAAAAAATATACTTAAACATTTTTTCATTCTTTGTTGGTTGAATCAGTAGATATAAACTCTATGAATATAGACGTCCAACTGTACTTTTGCCTAAAAGCCTTTTTTTAATGGTCCAGATCAAAATATGTACCAGTTTTCTAGTAATAATTCTCCTTTTCAACAGTTTCAACTTTTTGTCTTTTTTTCTATTTTATTATGGAATTTTTTTTTTTTTTTTTTTTTTTTTTTGGTGGTACTGGGGTTCCTGGAAGCCCTTCTACCTCCGGGCTACACTCCCAGACCTATTTTTTATACTCTTTTATTTGGAAACAGGGTCTCATAAGCCAGCGCGCGCGGCTGGCTTGGAACCTGCGCGATCCTCCTGTCTCTGCCTCCCAAGCGCGGGGATTACAAGCGTGCGCTACCACGCCCGGCACTATTATGGAAAATTTTAAGCATGCAGAAAAATGCAGTTTATACTCTGATCATCTGTATGGCTGCTGCTTGGATTCTACATATCTTTGTTTATGACTCCATTTTATTTATTTATTTATTTATTTTTTGGTGGTACTGGGGTTCCTGGAAGCCCTTCTACCTCTGGGCTACACTCCCAGACCTATTTTTATATTTTTATTTAGAAACAGGGTCTCTTAAGCCAGCGCGCGCAGCTGGCTTCGAACCTGTGCGATCCTCCTGTCTCCGCCTTCCAAGCGCGGGGATTACAAGCGTGCGCCACCACGCCCGGCATTCCATTTTATTTTTTGATATATTACAGGTACATCTATGTGCTTCACTTCTAAACATGTAGGTGTGTATATCATTAATTAGAGTTTTAACATATAGTTTTGAGGTAAAATTGATGTATAAAAAGTAGAAATCCAAGTATTCTATCTGATGAGTTTTAACAAATGCATATGGCCATGTACTTAGTCCCTCTGTAGGTTCAGATTGTCACCATAGTCCACGTGTCCTCTCAGCCTCTCCCCATAGGTCCCCTCACACCCACCAGTTCCATCGGGTGCTGATTTCCCATCCCCTCCATAGTCTAGCATGTTCTTATATGGAGTCCTACATCGTATGCTCTTGTGCATGGCTCTTACTCAGCATCTTTTTTTTTTTTTTTTTTTTGGTGGTACTGGGGGTGGAACCCAGAGGCTTTCTACC
The DNA here is from genome assembly GCF_963383645.1 of Muscardinus avellanarius. NCBI lineage: Eukaryota > Metazoa > Chordata > Mammalia > Rodentia > Gliridae > Muscardinus > Muscardinus avellanarius. Next base: position 27,466,725 of record NC_137795.1, on the reverse strand, counting down.
TCTGGGCTATACTCCCAGACCTCTTTTTATATTTTATTTGGAAACAGGGTCTCACTAAGTTGCTGAGAGCCTCACTAAGTAGCTGAGGCTGGCTTTGAACCCGTGCGATCCTCCTGTCTCAGCCTCCCAAGCGCGGGGATTACAAGCGTGCACCACCACGCCCGGCTACTCAGCATCTTTTTTTTTTTTTTTTTTTTTTTTTTTTGGTGGTACTGGGGTTCCTGGAAGCCCTTCTACCTCTGGGCTACACTCCCAGACCTATTTTTTTATATTTCTGAAACAGGGTCTCTTACGCCAGCGCGGCTGGCTTGGAACCTGTGCGATCCTCCTGTCTCCGCCTCCCAAGCGCGGGGATTACAAGCTTGCGCCACCACGCCCGGCCTTACTCAGCATCTTTTTGATTCTTATCAATATTGCTGCACATATCAGTAGTTTTTTCCTTTTTTTTGTGTGTGTGTGTGTGTGTGTGTATGTGTGGTGCTGAGGACTGAACCCAGGGACATTTCTACTTCTGAGCCATATCCCAGTCCCAGCCCTGTTTTATTCTTTATTTTGAAACAGGTCTCACTAGTTGTGGGGTGCCTCACTAAGTAGTCACAAACCAGAGATCCTGTCTCAGCCTCCCAAGTACTGGGTTTACAAGTGGAAGCCGCTGCACCCAGCTAGTTTATTTCTTTTCAACTGGGTTTTTGCATGATTATTTTAAGTATTGAGTTTGGCCAAATGGAAGGGCTCCCGCTGACCTCACTAAATCTTCCAAAGAGGGAAGGACATTTGGAAAGTCAAGTGGGTTTACGTGGTAGGTTATTGGAAAACAACTAAACTCTGTGGACAGTTACTGGATTTTGTAGGCATGCTTCTAGAAAGCACCATTTTGATATTTTATGAGATGACAACAACATATCCAATTACATTTGTCTTTCTGACATTTTATATCCGCAGCTAAAGATTCCCATCTCTGGATCCAAGTCAGAGGGCTATCTCTACACCAGATCAACTAGAGACACCCCCCTTAAGAGGTATTATGGGAAAGTGGTGGGAGTGGGGGCAGGAAGAGAAACTCCTGATGGGAAAACCCTGATTTCCCTCTTTGTCAGTAAATGACTGCAGTAATAAGAATTACTTTTCAAAGCTTGAAGCTGAAGGCTTCATGGCTGGGCAGCGAGCCAGTGCTGTGCCTTTTAGTTCAGTCCAGACAATGTATCCAATACAGTCCACCAGATTGTCCTCTCTTCAGCTGCTGGATCTCAGACACTTTACAGTGGTCTTGGTCTACAGTGATTTGATGCTGTGTTCCAGCTTCTAACTCTGCTGCCTCAGTCATTACAAATGAATAAAGGCATGGAGTCCTGCTCCAGAATTATTCATCACATTCTCTGTGCATAACCCCTCCACCCTGTTAATTGGCTTTTCTTGTCTGGTTGCCAGTAGCTACATCCACTCACTTCCCCTGGGAGCCTCCCTCAGAGAGGTCTGCTGTTTAGCCAGGATGTGTCTTAATTCCCCTGGACAAAAGGAGCAGGCCGCCTCCAGGGAGCCCCCACCTGTCTCCCCCTGGGCTCACTGACCTCTGAGCCTGGGATTAGTGGAAGAGCTGGCCAGCTTCCAGGCCAAGAGTTGAAGGTTTGTGTGGATTAGGGAATGGGAGTAAGCTGCTCCCTCTCCTTGGTGCCTCTTCCATTTACCTCTCCATACCCTGCGTTGATTAAACAACGAGCCTGGAGCACAATGCTAAAACATTAACATTGGCACAGCACTGATGCATGATGGTACCTGAAAAATGTAAGACATTTTCCCTAACAACTGCCCCTGCCCCCGTTTGGACTGGTTGTTAGAGAATATATATACTTTTGGTGTTTATCAGGTGGCACCTCAAGGAGGTCATCTTGGAGCTCGAGGGTGGGCAACGGATTCCTGTGTTCAGTGAGGAGAGTAGCGATGAAGCAGAAGAGCAGGAAAAGTGATGGGAAGGACTGCGCGTCCTCAGGCCTCCTCTGCGTGTCCTCACCAGGTGACGGCCCATCGCCTGGCACAGCCCCGTGAGCCGGTTCTCTAGCCACCAGTGGGATGACTGTGTACTGGCTATGGCAGTTTTATAATTCTAAGTTGACCACAACAAATGCTATTGTGTTTTTAATTGAATCAGAAAGAAACATTTATTATAACTTTGTAATTTATTTAAGTGCTTTGTATATAAAAGCAAAATACAAAATAAATGACCAGTATTAATAATGTTTGTTGATTTTTGCTGTTTCTAATCTCTTTTCTTTTCCTCCCCCCACCCCATCCAAATAATTTTTAGCTTTATCAATAAAAAGCAGAGGCTTCCTAGCACTGAGGAGGCTTTTCAGTTGTTGACACTTGAATGCTAAGAAAGACCAGGCATCATTTTGTTACGTAGCTGGTGGGCATGCACAATCACTTTGGAATCTTTTGTTTGCTTTTTTTTTTTGGTGGTACTGGGGTTCCTACATTCCCAGCCCTATTTTATACTTTTTATTTGGAAACAAGGTCTCTTAAGCCAGCGCGGCTGACTTCGAGCCTGCACAATCCTCCTGTCTCTGCCTCCCAAGCGCGGGGATTACAAGCGTGTGCCACCACGCCCGGCTTGTTTGCTTTTTTAAAAATTTTATTTCCGTATCAGTTACCAGCTGTATGTCTTATTAAAGATTTGCAAAATGATCGCTTTCCCCCCTAAATATCCTAAAACTTCAAACATTTATATGTGAGAAAGGTCTCATTAAGTTTCTGAGGGCTTTGCTAAATTGCTGAGTCTGTCCTGGAACCTACAGTTCTCCTGTCTCAGCCTCCCAAGAACATACAGGCGTGCACCACCATACCGGGCCCTAGCCCTTTTTGAGACAAGGTCTGCGTAAGTTGCCTGGTCTGGCCTCAAAATTTTGACCCTCCTGCTTCAGTCTTCCCAAGAGCTGAGATTGCAGGCATGTACCAGCTTGCCCCACCGGATATTTGTTCTAGTTAAGTTTACTTCCATGTATGTACTTAGTGTCATCATGGGTGACTCTGAACAAGCTGGGACCTGATTACTGCATTAGACATCGTCTCTGCTGTTCTCTAAGGATAGCAGTAATGCTTCCGGTATATCCAGGAATCACTGTGACTCAGTCGCTGACTCCCATTAACCACCTTGATGATGTCTTGGATAATGTACATTATCATTAGAGAAAAGGCTTACTTTTTGCCCGGAGCACAGGTTCAACAAGTACTACCACCCCCACCCCAGCACATCCCATAAGAGACAAGGACAGGCCAAAGACTGAAGAAGGGGCTTTACCAGAACTCTGGGAACCAGATTTGTAAGACTTCGGAAGAGTGGTCACAGGCAACAAACGGGAACATGACTTCCATGTACTTTATTAAAGCACCTGCCCTCGAGTAGCTTGCCAGAGATTTGCTGAGGGGCTGGGAAGTTGCACAGTACTATGATCCTTGGCAAGAGAAGTGTAGCAGTGTTGGAATGATGCGAAAGTGATACCAGCGAGGCGTCCATGAGGCTGTCTGGAGGAAGCGTTGTCAGATGGGAGGTTTTTGTTTTTTGTTGCTGGAGACTGAACCCAGATGTGTCTAACTCTGCACCACACCCCCAGCCCTATTTTACTTTTTATTTTGAAACAGGGTCTCACTGTGTTGCTGAGGGTCTCACTAAATAAATGAGGTTGTTCTCGAATCTGCAATCATCTTGTTTCAGCCTCCAAAGTACTAGGATAACAGGCATGCACCACCATGCCTGGTTTGATAAGATTTTTTTTTTTTTGCACTATAGGTTAAACACAATCATTCATTCTACCTCTGAGCTCTACACCTAACCCTGTTACCTGGATCCTCCTGTCTCCACCTCCCAAGTACTAGGATTGCAGGCGTGTGCACCGTGCTGGGCTCCAGTATGATGACTTTGATGAGAAGACCTGGCGGAGAGTGCCTGTGACGTAAAGACCCGAGAGGACAGACGGGAGGTGTGCCACAGAGGAGGGATGTCTAGCTTGGCCAGTGTGTGGGTGAGCTGAAGATGAAGTCAAAGGCCTGGAAACATAGACCTTGTGCATGTGGCTGTGGCCAAAGATTTTGGAGCAAGTAAGTGGTCCTCCTGTTAATGAGGCCATGTTGAATGTGTATTGCTAAGGCCTGTAGGACTTTCAAATAAGCCACAAGTTTACTATCATGTGTTTTCATTTGTCAGAATTAGCCTGCTCTTTCTTCCAAACATTCCCTTTTCACCAACCCAGGCCTTGGTGATTCTTGATAAGACAAAGTTTTATTATCCCAAATTTTGGTACAGTTGTATACCAAAGATGAAGCTGAAATAAATCACGCATGAAGCAGCCAGAACTTGACACCTGGGGTCTTTGCAGGGAAAAGTAAGGAAGATGCTCCCGCAGCAGTGCTCCGGGACTGTGAAGTCAGCCTATCAGGAAGTGGCCCAAGGCTGTTGGACTGTTTGCTGTTTTCAGTTTGTCTATATGAAAATAAGAATAAATATCTACCAGTCACCTGCCTTCCAGGTGAAGCACTGTTGGCATTGCTTGCTGGGATGCTCGGTCTGTTTACACAGGAGATTGAGTGCGTGGGTGTCCAGGGGACTGGATGAGAGGCATCCTCCAGGCTCGCCCCAGAGAGTCTCTCTCGCTCGCTGCCTGAGTCAGTGGCCCCGCTCAGGCTGCCCCGGCAAACTGCAGCACAGTTAGTTGCTCAGTAGAAAGGACAGTCAGGAGTATGTGCAGGAAATCTGTGACTTTATCATCCAGGGCAGGGAAGTGGGAAGCTAAAATATTGATAACGAGGCCGGGCGTGGTGGCGCTCGCTTGTAATCCCCGTGCTTGAGAGGCTGAGACAGGATGGTCGTACAGGTTCGAAGCCAGCCTCAGCTACTTAGTGAGGCTCTCAGCAACTTAGTGAGACCCTGTTTCCAAATAAAATATTAAAAAAAAGGTCTGGGAGTATAGCCCGTAGGTAGAAAGGCTCTGGGTTCGACCCCCAGTACCACCAAAAAAAAAAAAAAAAAAAAAATCCCCCCCCCCATCTCTCTCTCTCTATATATATTGATAACATGCCCTTAACACACACAGTGGGTACAGGCCAGTGACTGGCTTTTCAGGAGAAGGGACTTTTCATTCCTAAATTATTTTTCTTTTTTCCAGAAGAAGCTTTCTTTATTTTTATTATTTCTTATTTATTTATTTATTTATTTATTTATTTTATTTATTGGTACTAGGATTGGAACCCAGGGGCATTCTACTTCTGAGTTACACCCCCAGTCTTATTTTTTTTTTTCCTTATTTTGAAACAGGGTCTCACTGAGTTGCAGAGGGCCTCACTTAAGTAGCTGAGGCTATCTGTGAACTGTGATCCTCCAATCGCTGCCTCCCAAATGCTGGGATTACAAGCATGTGCCATCACACCTGGCTCAGAAGGAGCTTTTTTTTTTTTTTTTTGAGAATATAGTCCATGTTTATTTTCATTTCTATATTTCCTATTCAATCAATTTATATTTGATAGATCATATATATGTATATATGTTTAAGAATGTGTGTATATATACTGGGGATTGAACCTGGGGACATTTTACCTCTACGTGACACCCCCAGCCCTATCTTATTTTTATTTTTTATTTATTTTTTTTTAATTGGTGCATTGTAGTCATATATCAATCACATTGGAGTACAAGACTTGAGAGGATATACAAGCACACATCATCCAATTAGCCCTCATCCAGCCCCCATCCCATTCCCTCCCCCTCCCTCGATCCCATGCTTTTTTGGTGATTGACTTTGATACATTTGTTTATGTACCTCCTGCATTTTTTTTTTTTTTTTGTGGTACTGGGGTTCCTGGAAGCCCTTCTACCTCCGGGCTACACTCCCAGACCTATTTTTTTACATTTTTATTTGGAAACAGGGTCTCCTAAGCCAGCGCGCGCGGCTGGCTTCGAACCTGCGCGATCCTCCTGTCTCTGCCTCCCAAGCGCGGGGATTACAAGCGTGCGCCACCACGCCCGGCTACCTCCTGTATTTTAAAGAGGCTTTGTCCTCCACTATTCCATACCCTCTGATTGGTCACATTAGTTGCTTCACTATAGGGCCCTTTCTATAGCTCGACCTCTTCCTGTTGCCCCTTTCCTCCTAGTTATTGCTGATTAGGGGAAGCGTCTGATTTATATTTTCTGTGATATTTCTCTATACATGCCGCGTTGCAAGTACCGATCCCACTCTTGACGGCCCCAGTAGTGGCCTGGCTACCCGGTGGACTGATCCAGACCTTGCTGGCTCAAGCAGCGGCCTTGCCTCATGGGAGGCCCCGATTCTGGTCTTGCTGGCCCCCACACCAGCCTAACCCCTCAGCTGGCTTCGATCCCGGCCTTGGAGGCCGCAGTAGTGGCCTTGCCTCACGGCAGGCTCCAATGCCGGCCACTGGCCCCGGCACCAGCCTAACCCCTCCGCAGGCTCCGATCCTGGCCTTGGTGGCCCCAGCACCAGTCTTGCCTCACGGCAGGCTCCGATCCCAGCCTCGCTGGCCCCAGCACCGGCCTAACCCCTTGGCAGGCTCGGATCCCAGCCTTGGAGGCCCCAGTAGCAGCCTTGCCTCCTGTCAGGCTCCAATGCTGGCCATTGGCCCCAGCATTGGCCTAACCCCTCGGCAGGCTCCGATCCCGGCCTTGGAGGCCCCAGCACTGGCCTTGCCTCACGGCAGGCTCTGATGACAGCCTCATTGGCCCCAGCCCCGGTCTAACCCCTTGGCAGGTTCCGATCCAGCCTCGGAGGCCTCAGTAGCAGCCTTGCCTCATGGAAGGCTCCGATGCCGGCTGCTGGTCCCGGCACTGGCCTAACCCCTCGGAAGGCTCCGATCCCTGCCTCGGAGGCCCCAGCACCGGCCTTGTCTCACGGCAGGCTTCCATGCTGGCCGCTGGCCCCGGCATATGTCTAACCCCTTGGCAGGTTCCGATCCCAGCCTCGGAGGCCCCAGTTGCGGCCTTGCCTAACGGCAGGCTCCGATGCCGGCCATTCGCCCCGGCACCGGCCTAACCCCTCGGCTGGCTCTTATCCTGGCCTCGGAGGCCCCAGCACCGGCCCTGCCTCACGGCAGGCTGCGATGCCGGCCTCGCTGGCCCCAGCACCGGCCTAACCCCTTGGCAGGCTCCGATCCTGGCCTTGGAGGCCAGAAGGAGCTTTTTTTTTTAAAGGAAGTATTTCAATTGACACAACAGACAGACCACATGCAGTATAATATTAACTTGTTAAAGAGTCAGTAAGCTATCAAGGCAGAAATTAGCCCCTCTCACTATATAACTAATATATATCATTATTATATATCATAATATTATATATCATTAGCTACCTAGTGTCAATTCTGTGCAGTCTTATTTTTTATAAAGAATTTTTATAAAATGAAACTATAATCTCCCAAACTGAATCTAATGACATATGGTGTTTTTTTATGTTGTTTTGTTTTGGTCCTGGGGATTGAACCCAGGGGCATTCTACCTCCAAGCTACATCCCAGCTTCATTCTGTTTTTTTACTTTGAAACAGTCTCACTAGGTTGCTGAGGGTCTAAGTTAATGAAGCTGGTCTTGAGCCTTCAATCCTTTTTTTTTTTTTTTTTTTTGCGCATTTAGGATGGAACTCAGGGGCATTCTACCTCTGAGCTATATCCCCAGCCCTATTTTTGTTCTTTATTTTGAAACAGGGTCTCACTGAGTTGCAGAGGGCCTCACTAAGTAGCTGAGGCTGTCCACAAACTGTGATCCTCCTGTCTCAGCCTCCTGAGTACTGGGATTACAAGTGTGTGCCACCACGCCTGGCAAACCTTTAATCCTTCTGTCTCAGCCTCCCAACTACTGTAATTACAGGCATGTGCCCCTATGTCCAGCATACACACTAATTTTTATTTTGGGGAGGGATACTAGAGATAGAATCCGGGGGCATTCTACCTCCGAGCCACACACCTGGCCCTATTTTTTTTTTTTTTTATTCTTTAATTTGAAACGGTCCCACTGAGTTGCAAAGGGCCTAAGTAGCTGAGGCTGTCCATGAACCTCAATCCTCCTATCTTAGCCTCCCAAATGCTGGGATTACAAGTGATGGCATCGTGCCCAGCCTATACACTAATTTTCTGACAAAATATTTCTGTGCCTTTCCTTTGCAGTGCTCTCTGTTATAGGAGGGTTATATATACCCTGTCCTTGTTGAACTTAGACGTATGACCATGTAATTTGTTTTGTGAGTGAAGTGACATGCATAATTTCTGAGAAAGTCTTAAGGGCCAGCTCTTGGCTCACTGTGTTATCTCTTCCTTCTTTAAAATTGGTCATGTTTTGGATGGCAGCTACTCAGATGGTAGCTGAGCTACGGCAAGACATGTTGCATGAACAGGAATCCTTCTAAACCTCTAAGGTTGGGGACTGTTTGTTACTCCACCTTATGACAAAATTAAGGCACAGAGAAAATTTTTTTCTTCCTAATCCTCGAGTCAGAAGGCTTTTCAATAATATTTTGGAAATATCTTCCCTTATTAAGCTATATATTGATGGGTGTGGTGGTGCACACTTGTAATCCCAACGCTTGGGAGGCTGAGACAGGAGGATCACACAGGTTCGAAGCCAGCCTCAGCCACTTATTGAGGCTCTCAGGTACTTAGTGAGACCCTGTTTCCAAATAAAGTATAAAATATAGGTCTGGGAGTATAGCTCGGAGGTAGAAAAGCCCCTGAGTTCCACCACCAGTACCACACACACACAAAAAAAATTAAGCTCTATATTTTAGATCTTGAGATTGAAAAAAAAAAAAGTACAGACAAGAAGCTTTGATTTCAGTACCATGTTACATATGAATTTGTCACTGTCATTCAAAAGAGCAATAGTTTAACAGACATTTGGCCTGAAAACGTTGCTTAATCTATGCAGACTTGAGAACATTCAGATTCCAGTAATACCTACAGGGTCCATGGCCAAGTCTGGGAGTCAGTTCCCTTGGAGTCAGGGTGTGTGTGTTTACACCCTCCAAGCTCGGTGACAGCAGAGCCAGGTCTCTGGTGGAGGCAGCACTCCAGACTCTGCCGTGTGCTGCCAAATAACTACTGAGAAAGATAGTTATTTGTACAGTACAACAAGGATATACGCAGTCTTAGAGTGGAATAAAAAGAGCCAAAACCTTTTTCTGGTATGGAAATGAAACTCTGGGCCTTCAAATACTACCTGTACACTGTATCAATGATCTACACCCTCAGCTCCTATATTTTTAAAATCAATTTCCACAATTAACTCCAAGATTTTTAGCAACATTTCAGTTCTGAAAAAAATTTTCCTCTAAAGAATACCTTTAAAGAAAAAAAGCTGGGAGCTGGGCGTGGTGGTGCACGCTTGTAATCCCAGCATTTGGGAGGCTGAGACTGGAGGATTGCGGTTTGTGAACAGCCTCAGCTACTTAGGCCTCTGCAATTCAGTGAGACCCTGTTTCAAAAAAAAAAAAAATGTCCAGGCTGTTAATCAATAAAGAAAGGATAAGAGATAGAGAGGATAGATTCAGAAGCTCCAACAATCTGCTTAATAGGAATTCACAAAAAAAGACAATAAAGAGAATGAAGCAAAGGACATAGTTAGTGAAATAATCAAAACTTTCCAGAGCTATGGAAGGATGCAAGTCTTGAGGTTGTCAGCGCTCACTGAATACCCAGTGTGATTGAAAGAAACAGACTCAGTCCTAGACACATATTGGCGAAGTTTTGGAATTTCAGAGACAAAGAGAAAGTCTTAAGAACTGAGAGAGAGAGAGAGAGAGAGAGAGAGAGAGAGAGAGAGAGAGAGAGAGAGAAGAAGAAGAAGAAGAAGAAGAAGAAGAAGAAGAAGAAGAAGGAGGAGGAGGAGGAGGAGGAGGAGGAGGAGGAGGAGGAAGAGGAGGAGGAGGAGGAGGAGGAGGAGGAGGAGGAGGAGAAGAAGAAGAAGAAGAAGAAGAAGAAGAAGAAGAAGAAGAAGAAGAAGAAGAAGAAGAAGAAGAAGAAGAAGAAGAAGAAGAGAAAAGAGAAGGAATATCACCTGCAAAGGAAGGAGATTGAGATTCACAGCAGATTTATCACTGGGCGCCCTGGGAGTCAGAGTCAGTGGAGCAGTGTTAGAAAATGTTCTCCAGGAGGAAGGCTCCCAGCCAAGTGGGCATTTGATTTTGAGGGTAAAACAAAGATGTTTTTTGACATTGAGGAATTCAGAAAGTTCATTGCTTGTGTACCCTCTATGAAAAAAATGCTGCAGGATATATTTTAGAAATCCCAGGTGGCTGCCACACAGATACGACACGCTTTTCTCCCACTAACATTCCTATAGAGCTATGGCTCAGAAGGACATAAAGGCAATAACTAATTTGGGGATGAAGGGAAGGAAATATTACTACCTGTTGGTAAGGTGAAAGGGTATGTTTTAAAAATTTAAGGTAAAATTTTAAATTTAAAAATTCTGCCTTGTGTATGAGTAAACTTTCTATACGGTTGGGGTGGGGATCTGCCTGGGTAACCAAGGATGGGAAGAGAGGGAAAGCATGGAAATGCCCCGGGGAAAGATGGACCTTGAGGCATGATAGGAAGAGAGCACAAGCCCAGTGCATCAAGAGGAGGGCGTTTTGTAACTCTCATCATTTGTCAAGATGTGAGTTTTTATATCAAAACTTTCATTATAATATGCTACATCTACATATTAAAAATGTATTTTAGAGCCAGGTGTGGTGTAATTCCAGCATTTGGGAGGTTGAGATAGGAGGATCACAGTTCTAGGTCAGCCTCTGCTACTTAATGAGGCCCTTTGCAATTCAGTGAGACCCTGTTTCAAAATAAAGAATAAAAATAGCCTGGTGTGGTGGCGCACGCTTGTAATCCCAGCATTCGGGAGGCTGAGACCTGGAGGATCGTGGTTCGCGGACAGCCTCAGCTACTTAGTGAGGCCCTCTGCAACTCAGTGAGACCCGGTTTCAAACTAAAAAACAAAAAATAGGGCAGGGGGTGTAGCTCGGAGGTCAAATACCCCTGGGTTCCATCCCCAGAGACCTGCCCCCCCCCAAAAAAAAAAAATAGGGCCAGGGCTATAGCTTGGAGGTAGAATGGCCCTGGTTTCCATCCCTAGTACCAAAAATAATGTATTTTACATCTTTTTTTTTTTTTTTTGTGGGTCTGGGGATGGAACCCAGGGGTATTTGACCTCCAAGCTCTATCCCCTGCCCTATTTTTTATGCTTTATTTTGAAACAGGGTCTCGCTGAGTTGCAAAGGGCCTTACTAAGTAGCTGAGGCTGTCCACAAACAACGATTGTCCAGGTCTCAGCCTCCCGAATGCTGGGATTATAGGTGTGCGCCACCACGCCCAGCAAGTTATTCTAACCTAAGACTCAACTTATATATAGAACTTGTATTCTAATTGGGGAGACACATAAACAGTGACTGAAACAAGTCCTTAGAAGTTTGACTAAACACAAAGAAAGCTGGCATGATGGTGCACGCTTGTAATCCCAGCGCTTGGGAGGCTGAGACAGGAGAATCGCATAGGTTCGAATCCAGGTTTTCAAATAAAATACAAAATAGGTCTAGGAGTATAGCCTGGAGGTAGAAAGCCTCTGGGTTCCATCCCCAGCACCAAAAAAAAAAAAAAAAAAAAAAGGCCTGGCGTGGTGGCGCACGCTTTTAATCCCTGCGCTTGGGAGGCGGAGACAAGAGGATCGGGCAGGTTCGAAGCCAGCCTCTCTGGCTTAAGAGACCCTTTTTCTAAATAAAAATATAAAAAATAGGTGTCTGGGTGTGTAGCCCGGAGGTAGAAGGGTTTCAGGAACCCCAGTACCTCCAAAACAACAACAACAAATCCCACAAAGAAGTTATTTCCAGTAATTTGTAAAAGGTATGCAAACAGTCTTTTTATAGGACCACATTTTTAGAAAAGTCAGTTTAAAACAAACCTAGAAGAGTAAGACTGAGTCGATGTGCTTATTCTTATTAAGCACAGCTAAAAACCTTTAGCATAAAAATAAACACAGAGCCGGGTGTGGTGGCGTAGGCTCGTCATCCTAGCATTTGGGAGGCTGAGACAGAAGGATCGTAGTTTGGTTCGTGGACAGCCTCAGCTACTTAGGCCCTCTGCAACTCAGTGATGAGACCATTTCAAAATAAACAAAAAATAGAGCTGGGGGTGTAGCTTGGAGGTAGAATGCCCCCGGGTTCCATCTCCAGTGCTGCAAAAAATTAAAAAAAAAAATAAATAAACACAAGACCAATGTGGAAGTTGAAGAGAAGGCTGATAGGCTCAGGACCCAGGGATAACATAGCACTGAGCTCCCAGGTTTTCTTTTTCTTTTCTTTTTTTTTTTTTCTTCTCTTTTCCAGATTGAGTGCTGGAGAAACCAGCAAGCCAGAAACACCAACAGGAATGGACAAGAAAAGCCTGCTCAAAGGAGCAGGAACAGCAACCTAGAAAGAGAATGCTGAGATAGTAATTGCTCTAAACACCAAGGCAGAACGGTGGCCCAGACACACACCATCAGCCACGGCCAAGTGGGCCTTCCTTCCACACGCTCTAGCAGGTGCAGGGAGGACGCCTCACCCTGTCTGTCTGTCCAAGGAAGATGAGGGTTTCCTCACACCCATCTGGCCTCACACTCCCTTCTCCCACTGGTGTGGTCAGAGGAGACCAACTAAAACATGGTTTAAATAAGATCAGGGTCTCTTGGCTGGGCATGGTGTCACATGCCTATAATCTAGTACTTGGGAGGCTGAGATGGGAGGATCACAGGTTTGAGGCCAGCCTCAGCAATTTTGTAAGGCTCTCTGCAACTCAGACCCTGTTAAAACAAGACTGAGTCTGTAGATTGGAGGTAGAATGCCCCTGGGTTCTATCCCAAGCACCACAAAAAAAGGGGGGGGGAATAAAAAATATTCTGGGTCTTATAAAATAAAATCCAAATGTCTAGTATATAATAGAATAAATTTTTTCATGGCAAGAATAAGGCAAATTTCAACTTGAGTAAAAAGGTCACTAGGCACCAACCCCAGATGACACATAAAAGTGAAGTGCAGGGCACAGAACAGTCAATGAACCTGAGGGTGGAGTCATCACCCCGCCTGTCTGGCTGCGGCCTGGTGGCAGAGCACAGGCTCTGCTGCCCGGGCCCTGGCTTCTCTTCCCCACCCGGAGCACTAGACACTAGGGCGAACAGCGCAGAGCGAACATATGGGCAGGTACATCAGACCCTCCTCGGGTCTCCTGAACAATTTGGAGGTGGAAGCAAAGCGCATTGACGTTGGCGCGGATCCCAGTGTACACAGAGCATTTTATTTTTTTTTGGCATTGGGGGTGGAACCCAGGGGCATTCAACCTCTGAGCTACACCCTAGCCCTATTTTTTATTCTATTTATTTATTTATTTATTTATTTATTTATTTATTTTGCAGGTCTGGGGATGGAACCCAGGGGCATTTGACCTCTGAGTTACATCTCCTGCCCTATTTTTTATTCTTTATTTTGAAACCGGGTCTCACTGAGTTGCAGAGGGCCTCACTAAGTAGCTGAGGCTGTCTGCGAACAGCGATCTTCCAGGTCTCAGCCTCCCAAATGCTGGGATTACAAGCGTGCGCCACCACGCCCGGCTCTTATTCTTTATTTTGAAACAGGGTCTCACTGAGCTGCGGAGGGCCTAAGTAGGTGAGGCTGGCTACGAACCGCGATGCTCCTGTCTCAGCCTCCCAAATGCTGGGATTACAAGCCTGCGCCACCAGGCCCGGCTCACAGAGGATATTTTTAAGGCAGTTATAAAGGGGTGAGGGAGGGGACAGGAGGAAAGGGACATATGGTTCTTTATTTCACTCAAATCGGCAAACTGTTGCTATCAATGGATCCTTATGACCATGAAGTAGTTCCCTATCTTGACTGTCTTGGTGGCTACAGGAAGTTACGTGTGACAAAATGCACACACCCATATCAAGCCACTGTCGGTTTCCGGTTCTGGTATTATGATATAGTTAGGTAAGATCTGGTCCATCTTTTCAACTCCCTCTGTAATTACTTCAACCCCAAAAGCGTTGCGGGCAAGTGAAGGAAAAGGACGCAGCTTTAACAGGGGCAGGGGCGTGTGACATGACAGTCTTCCCTCAGTAACTGCTAGCTCACCGCGGAGCAAAGGCACCGCTTCCCAAGTATATTAGAAAGCTGGTCATTTTAATAACAGAGATAACTAAAGAGATACTCCTCACAAAGAACCCATGAGTGTACTGAAACTAATAGAACATTTTTTTGTGTGTAAAAAGCTGTCATCCTTTGGCTAACAGATGTAGTAAAGATAGTATTTAGTAAATAAAATCCTTCTGTAAGAAGGAATTTAACTAGTCATAAGATTTTTTTTGTGTGTGTGTGGTACTGGGGGTGGAACCCAGAGGATTTCTACCTCCGGGCTATACTCCCAGACCTATTTTATATTTTATTTGAAAGAGGGTATCACTAAGCTGTTGAGAGCCTAAGTAGCTGAGGCTGGTTTCGAATCTACGCGATCCTCCTGTCTCAGCCTCCCAAGCGCGGGGATTACAAGGGTGCGCCACCACGCCTCCGGCTATTAGTCATAAGATTATTATGTCATGTAACATAGGCTATCCCCCAAAGGACTGCATATATATATATATATATATATACATATATATATATATATATATATATATATATATATATATATATATATATATATGAAGTTACTTTTCCTCTGGTACTGAGGATGGAACCTAGGGATGCCTTACTACTAAGCCATTATCTCTATCCCTCACGCATTCATAGACATTGAATGAATTGTCCAGGCTAGGCTTGAAGTGTGCTCTGGCTGCTTTAGCCTCCCAAATTGCTGGCATGTACCACTGTGCCTGGCCTATATTGGTTTTAAATAGAAAATAGCTCCTATTTTAAATATGTCTAGATCATAGGAGGCTGGGAGTTGGTAAGCTTTTCCTGTAAAGGGCCAGACAATATTTTATGTAATGGTGAGAGAGATGTAACCAAGGGTTCTTGTTCTGAACTAGGCATAGAAAACTCTAGCCCGAACTCTGTAAGCTTAAGCTGCTTTATTATTACAAAGATGGAAAGATAGAGTTTAATAAAGCCCTATACCCGAGATAGTGTAAGGGCGTGACTGGAAGTCATCAAAGTCTTTTGCAAATTGAGTAGCTTTATAACCAGCCTTCTGACCCGACTAGATCCGCCCTCTCTCCAGGCAGGTCTTCTGATGCGGGGATTCCTTCCTGTACACCTGCCTGGTCTCAGGCGCAGACCCCACACCTTTTGTTACACTCCAAAATGTGTTAGTTGATCACTGGGAGTCTGGGGTCTCTTGGAGGCTCATGGCATTCCCCCACATCCTTGAGGAAGTTCACTTCTCTTAGAAATGTAAGACTCTAGCCGGGCGTGGTGGCGCACGCTTGTAATCCCCGCGCTTGGGAGGCAGAGACAGGAGGATCGCGCAGGTTCGAAGCCAGCCGCGCGCGCTGGCTTAGGAGACCCTGTTTCAAAATAAAAATGTTAAAAAAATAGGTCTGGGAGTGTAGCCCGGAGGTAGAAGGGCTTCCAGGAACCCCAGTACCACCAAAAAAAAAAAAAAAAAAAAAAAAAAAAGAAATGTAAGACTCTAGCCGGGCGTGGTGGCGCACGCTTGTAATCCCTGCGCTTGGGAGGCAGAGACAGGAGGATCGCGCAGGTTCGAAGCCAGCCGCGCGCGCTGGCTTAGGAGACCCTGTTTCCAAATAAAAATGTAAAAATAGGTCTGGGAGTGTAGCCCGGAGGTAGAAGGGCTTCCAGGAACCCTGGTACCACCAAAAAAAAAAAAAAAAAAGTAAGACTCTAGGCTTCTAGATTTCCTCTATTCTCTTGCCCTCACCCTAGGTGCCTGGGTCCTCTGCAGCCTTTTCTCTTAAGCTCCTGGTTTTCTATTTTTTTTATTTTTATTTTTGGTGGTACTGGGGTTGGAACCCAGGGGCTTTCTACCTTCGGGCTATACTCCCAGCCCTATTTTATATTTTATTTGGAAACAGGGTCTCACTAAGTTGCTGAGAGCCTCACTAAGTAGCTGAGGCTAGCTTCGAGCCCGTGCGATGCTCCTGTCTCAGCCTCCCAAGAGCGGGGATTACAAGCGTGCGCCACCACGCCCGGCTCATGGCTTTCTAACACCGATATTATTTTCACATTTTGAAACCATTTCCCAAATACTGGTACAATTTAGGCTGCTTGGGCCATAAAATCTCTCATCAATTACTCAGTGTGAAAGTAGCCAGAGAGAAAAATGTAAATGAATGGGTGTGGCTATGTTCCAATAAAGCCTCATTCACTAACAGGCAGTGTGGGCCATAGCGTACTGGTCTTTGTACTGGCTTCATTTCAGTTTACTTACCCCCTAGTTAATAATTTTTAAAAAAGTTACAGAAAAGCCAGGCATGGTGGCGCACACATGTAATCCCCGCACTTGGGAGACTGAGACAGGAGGATCGTGCATGTTCGAAGCCAGCCTCAGCTGGTTTAAGAAACCCTGTTTCCAAATAAAATATAAATAGGTCTGGGAGTGTAGCTGGATGTAGAAGGCCTCTGTGTTCCATCCCCAGTACCACAAAAAAAAGTTACAAAAAAGTAATTTTAAAAAATTATGTTGGGTGTGTTGGCCCATGTTTGTAATCCCAGTACTTGGGAGGCTGAGACAAGAGGATCTGGGTTCGCAGCCGGGCTCAGCTACTTAGTGAGGCTCTCCGCAACTTAGTGAGGTCTTGTTTCAAAATAAAGAATAAAGCCAGCTATGGTGGCATGTGCTTATAATTCCAGCATTTGGGAGGCTGAGACAAGGAGGATCGCAGTTTGTGACCAGCCTCAGCTACTTAGTGTGGTCCTTTTCAACTCAGTGAGACCCTATCTCAAAATAAAAATAAAAAATAGGACTGGGGTATAGCTTGGAGGTAGAATGCCCCTGGGTTTCATCCCCACTACTGAAAAGAAAGAAAGAGAAAAGTAAATAAAAACTAAACAATAAAAAACAGGGCTGGAGGTGTAGCTCAAAGGTAGAATTCACCTGGGTTCAATTCCCAGCATCACACACACACACATACACACACACACAAAAAAAAAAAAAAAATATGTTACACAGATTAAAATGTGGCCAAAGGCAGATTCCACAGAGGTAAAAGCCCTTTAGTTGTCAGGAAACCTTCGGGGATTCTGTCCTTTGTTCTCAATGAGATCACAAAGTCCCTTGTCCATTTCTATTTTGAAAATATTAGAGGGTATTCTTTCCAATTTTGTTACTATGCATTTCAATTCAGCAGGCTTATTCCCACTGTTACTTTAAAAAGTTTCAAAAGAAAAGACCATTTCTATTTAAACAATTTATGGCAGTTCTAGTTAAGTCCATGAGCTAAAAATAAGCATTAGGCTGGGCACTTGGGAGGCTGAGACCAGAGGACCTCCAGGCCAGCCTCAGTAAGTAGAGAGTAATCAGCCTAGTGAGACTTGCTTCAAAATAAAAATAAGGTTGAGGGTGTAGCTAGGAGGCAGAATGCCTTTGGGTTTCATCCCCGCTACCACAAAGTAAATACTACATACATGTACACATTCATAGAGTAAGTGTTTAAAGATTTGGAGTATTAAAAATCAAACAAAAAATGTGTTTCAAATCATTGGTAACATAAAACACACAGGGATAACATTAAAGGATATGTGAGATCTCTACATTAAAAAACAAAGCACTGCTGAAAAAAATGACAAGAAGTCAGTCAAAGGAAGACACGGACAACACGCAGTGCTGTTAAAATGCTGAACCAGTCTATGGAGTCAATCCAATCAAAATTCCACAGGCTTTTTTTTGGGGGGGGATAGTTTGGTTGAAATTGATAAGCAAATTTAATTTCTAAAATTTGTTTAGAAATACAAAGGATCTAAGATAAACAAAACTATCTTGAGAAAGGCATTAGGCAATGTATTTAACCTGATACCAAGACTTAAGTTTTGGCAAAAGGTGAACAGAGTAATGGGATAGCAAAGTAGGCCACAGACTTGTGGTCAAATGAGTAGACAAGGGCACCAAAACAATGCAGTGGGAGAGGAGTATCTTTGACAAATGGTGCTGGGCTCATGCGACATTCATATCAAAGACCAGAGAACCTGACTCCTACCTCAGGCAGGTCAAAAAGTTAAGTCAAGGCGGATCATGGATCTATACATAAAAGCTAAATCTAAACAAAAGCTGAAGGTATGGAGCTCCTAAAAAAACCCAGATACTATCTTCAAGACTTCAGGGAAGATGAGGACTTCTTATTGAGCATACAGAAAACATTAACCTTAAACCAAGAGTCAATAAACTACAATCCATCAAAATTAAAACCATCTCATCAAAAGACACCACTGAGAAAATAGGCAGGTAAAAGAATGGGGAAAACACATTTGTGTGTGTGTGTGTGGCACTGGGGATTGAACCTAGGGGAATTCTACCTCTAAGCTATACTCCCAGCCCTATTTTTTATTCTTTTTTTGAAACAGGGTCTCAGTTGTGGAGGGCTTCACTAAATTGCTGAGGCTGGCTGTGAACCTGTGATCCTCCTGTCTCAGCCTCCCAAATACTGGGAATACAAGTGTGTCCACCACACCTGCCCAAAAAGTGGGGAAAAAAACAGTATTTGGCACAAGCTGTGGTATAGCTCAGTGGTAGAACTCTTGCCTAGCACAAGTGAGGCCCTAGGTTTGATCCCCAGTGCTGCAAAATAAAACCAAAGAAGTAACATATAAACCTGACCGAGGACTTGGATCAAAAAGGTATATAGGACTTCTGTTATACAATTAAAGGACAAAAGAATCATCTGTAAGCACATGGAAAGCACACCTCAACCATCATCAGAGAAATGCAGATGAAGCCACCATGAGATCCAAATGACCAGAACAGCTATGATGAAAACAAGATGAAAATGCTGGATGTCGGCAGCCCTGTGCTGGTGGGCATAGGAAATGGTGCAACCATTTTAGAACCGCTGGGCAGCTTCTT
The DNA here is from genome assembly GCF_963383645.1 of Muscardinus avellanarius. Taxonomy (NCBI): domain Eukaryota; kingdom Metazoa; phylum Chordata; class Mammalia; order Rodentia; family Gliridae; genus Muscardinus; species Muscardinus avellanarius. The sequence goes on along the minus strand of NC_137795.1, from coordinate 27,447,700 downwards.
AAAAAATTAAATATGCATCTACCCTAGCACCAATCAATTCTACTTCTAGCTTTTTTATAATCTAAAAGAAATAAAAACATGTCCATAAATTCTTTTCAAAAATATTTATAGCAGCTTATTCATAATAACTCAAACAGCTCAGGGGTCCATGAACAGAAATATCTTAGATGCACTAAATGGGGGTGAATTAAGACAGTACTACACAACAATGGGTAGGAACAATCCATCAAGATGGAAGAATCTCAGACATGCAAAACCAGAAGCCAAACCAAATACTTGAAAAAGTCTCTAATTTTATTAGTCAATTCAAATTTCTCCCAAGTGTAAGCTTAAAATGTATTTTGGATCTGTTTTTGGGCAAATAAATTTGTTTTAGGATTTACCTGTGGCTAATGATCTTTTACCTCCACTGGTGTTCATGGAGGGATGGCGATTAACGGGCCTTGGCCTCTGTGCACTGAGCTACACACCACCCCACACGGTATGTGGACTGTGGGTCATCTCCGGTCTCGCCTCTTCTAAGTGAACTTTATAACCTTTTCTACAATATGTTTTCCTCCAAACTTGGATGTAGAATGCCCTTGGAATATTATATTTGGAATGTAGAATATATTCCAAATACTGGAATTATAAGCACATACCACCATAGCTGGCTTTATTCTTTATTTTGAAACAAGACCTAAGTTGCGAAGAGCCTCACTAAGTAGCTTGAGCCCGGCTGCGAACCCAGATCCTCGTGAGGTTAGTTGGAAAATTCAAGAGATTCCACAATTAGCATCTGTCTTTCCTCTGTAACTGCTACAGAAAGGCGATTCTCTCCTTCATGGGACAACAAAACACAAGAATATAATTTTCTGAATAAAACTATACATTATACAAACTTCATTATCACAATGAATTATTCTACTATTGAATTTTATAACTAAATTAGATTTATGACCTATATCAGTAAATTTACATAATATTGTTTAACTCTTTATATTAGCAATAGAAAAGTGAACATTAACAGCCTAAGTATACAGCAACCTGGCAAGTCAACAGAGAAAGATCTTATATGGCTGAATATTATGAAGGCTCTTCGTGCTGTTACGTCAGCCAAAAACTACCAATATATCTTTACAAGTGTATTCTGAGGATTTAACAGCTTAGAAATTAAGGTGCAAATTCAGCAAGCTGGCCAGCAAAAATAAGAAACAAATGGAATTATTACATTAAATGTGTTAGCAATTAATTTAATACCAAATGGTATGGGGGCGACATGCTTATAATCCTAGTAGTTGGGGGGCTGCGACAGGTTTGAGGCCAGCCTCAGCTATTTAGTGAGACCCTGTTTCAAAATAAAAAAGTTAAAAAAAAATGGACTGGGGTCATAGCTTGGAGTTATAATGCCCCTGGGTTCAATCCCTAGTACTAATAACATAAAATAAAAATTAAAAAAGTCCAAATGATTCTGGCTTTAAAATTTGATAAATCCATCAAATACAAATATATGCCAGAGTTGTTTTTTGTCACCCTTATTTTTGTGAAAGAGATATTTATACCAATTTGCCTCAGATTGTTTCATTTCTTAAAACTTACCTGGATCTCAACATTGTGGTCATGGGTTTTCACTGAGGACTCTACACTGAGGCTGAATTTCCTGTCTCTCTTTTTAAAGCTTTGGGGTGCTACAGGCCTGTAATCCCACTGATTTGGTAGGCCGAGACAGGAGGATCACCAAGTTTAAGGTCAGCCTATGCAATTTCATCTCAAGATGAAAGATAAAAAAGGGCTGGGGTATAGCTTAGTGGGAGAGCACTCAGATTCAGTCCCCAGTACCAAGAAAAAAAAAAAGTGACTTTCCAAGAAACAATACATAAGGCCAATTTAGTGAGAAGAAAGCACAACTGAACGGCCTAATCAACTTCCTCTGATGCTGCTGGGACAGTACCAGGCTCGCAAGCCGGGCTGGATGTGAACCCACGACCCGTGAAATTCGGTGGTCAGTGGGCGTCTCCATGCTTCTGACATCTGATAAACTAGCAGAGAGCTCCGTGTGAGCCCTACTCAGCTCACGAAGGGGGAGGTCTGAGTTGTTCTAGGACAGAGCACAGGCGTCCTAGGATACACCATGGCACAGGTGTGCCTGGTGTGTTGGCGACAGACAAGTTGTATTAACAAATATTTAGCAATGAGCCTAAGATAGACTTGAATTTTCTAAGATGATACTTTAATTAATTAACTTAGTAGTACTGGGCGTTGAATCCAGGGGCATTCTACCTTCAGGCTACACCCCTATCTCCTTTTTAAATTATTTGTTTGAAATGGTTTCACTAGGTTGGTTGGTCTCCCTACTTGCTGAGGATGTCCTCAAACCTATGATCCTCCTGTCTCAGCCTCTCAAGTACTGGGATTACAGAAGTGTACCACACCTGCCCATAGGAGGATTTTTAGTTACTGTAAGTTATACAACATACACCTTTACATTTCCATTTACCTATTTATTAGGAGAGGTCTCGCTATGTTGCTCAGGCTGGTCTTGAACTTGCGAGCTTAAGTGATCCTCTCCCCTCAGCCTCCTGAATAGCGGGGCCTAGAAGAGCGTGTCACAACTCCTGGCTGTACATTTCCAGTTTTAAAATAGGAATTTACTATTTATTTTGGGGTCTAGAGGCCACTGTATTCAATCCTATTCAAATTAAACTTTATAGTGTGTGTGTGTGTGTGTGTGTGTGTGTGTGTGTGTACATATATGTGTGTATAAATATATATTGAATGCAGGGCCTCACATGCCTGAACTAAACCCCTAGCCCAAGCTAAGTTTTTTGAAATAAGGTACTTTCCTAATGACAAAATATCCAAGTTTTTAATGGACCAAAGCAAAGGTTTCTTATATTTTGGCTTAGTTGGGCATGGTGGTGTGCACTTGTGATCCCAGTATTTGGAAGGCTGAGACAAAGGGATTGCAAGTTTGTAACCAGCCTCAGCAATTTAGTGAGACTCTCAGAAACCTAGTAAGACCTAAAAACAAACACACAAAAGGGCTGAGGGCGTATCTCAGTTACAATGCTCCTGGGTTCAGTCCCCAGTACCAGGTCTGAGGAGGGCAAAGGCTACACAGTGGACACTTAACATTCTGGGTTTACAGAACCAGACCTTGAAAACCAGAATAATTTTTAGAGGTGAAAACACTTTTCTTATTAGTGATGTTAAAAAGAAAAAAAATAGCCACTGATAGATAGGTTACAAACATTAGGAAAAAACAGATGCCAATTATAGTCAATCTAAAGTAGTGATAAGATACAAAAATAAGATACCATCAAACTATAATGGAAGCTATTCTAGGTCTCAAAAATTTTTATGTGTGTGTGTGTGTGTGTAATATATATATATATATATATATATATATATATATATTTTTTTTTTTTTTTTTTTTTTTTTTTTTTTTGCGGGTCTGGGGATGGAACCCAGGGGCATTCGACCTCTGAGCTACAACCCCTGCCCTATATTTTTATTCTTTATTTTTGAAACAGGGTCTCATTAAGTTGCAGAGGGCCTCACTAAGTAGTAGCTGAGGCTGACCACAAACCGCGATCCTCCAGTCTCAGCCTCCCGAATGCTGGGATTACAAGTGTGTGCCACCACGCCTGGCTAGATGTATATTTAAATTAAAATCTTGCTCCCCCATTCAGAGTACTGTTAAGTAAAATAAAAAATGTGGGTACGGCGGAGTGTGTAAAACACGAGAGAAGTCCGGTACACATGGCATGTAAAGTTTTAATGGCACGACTCTCCCGGGGATCAGGGTGAGGCAACGTGGGGCCCGCGCGCCTGTCCAAGCTAGAGGACACGGGCTCTCCTTTTCAAGGTATGCATCTCGCGAGATGGGGGTTTACTCGCGGGAACGCCCAATTCTCGCGGGGGTTTCGCCCCCCCCCCACGCAGAGGTCATGTGACACAAAGTCACACGAGTGCAGGACCCAACTTATCAGGTACATTTTAAAAGATCTCAACATACACATATAAGCAGATATAGATACATATATGAATAATACAAAGGAGATTTATATCAGCGATGTAATTTTGGCATTTTTACTTGGATTTATAAAGAAAGTGAATACAAACATTTTTGTACACAAATTTGAACTGTAAGAAACAGGATGTAGAATTAAAAGGTGCAAATGTCTCCCTTCTGAAAAATAACATTGAAACATAACTTTACCTGTTAAACCTCTTGGTTGGCAACAAATCTGGTTTGATTCACCTAATTCCACAAGTTTGAAAAAATTATTTTTGTTTGTATCACTGACACCTGGTTATCCACTTCCAGTACATGTAATCTGGCCAGAGGTCCATAAATAACATTAACATTTTCAGTGTAGAAATCTTAAAGTTCTACAGGGAAATACTGCTCAGTAAATAAATTCTCCTGTAATTTCTTGTAGCAAAGGTTCCTCAAATTTAAATCGTTTGGAAATGGCTTTCTGCTCCATTTTTACTTTCTCAGACTGTCTGCATTGTCCTAAAGTATATGAAGTAACTACAATGAACTCCTCTGTCACCAGCGACCCCTCAGTTTCTGTTTCCTCGGGACCCGCATTCATTTCGGGCACAGAGTGAGCTTCTTGGATGGCATCTTCTTGTAATGTCCCTTTCAGCCTGCAGGAAGGATTCCGAACGCCGCCCTGTGTCAACCACGGGTGTTTTAGGCATTCTTCAGCAGTGGCTCGATCTCTGTAGGAAGACACACATTTCATACTCAAGACAGCGTTTAAACATCAGTTAAAAATTAGAGCATAAGGTATATTTTGTATCACCTTTTGGGAAGTATAAAGAGCTGGAAAAAAACTTATTATGATTCCTGAATAATACCACAAATTTTGAACTATTGTTGGGTGTCAGTTGCTGAACTACTTTTGTTCAGAGCACATCACTCAAAGAAAAAAAAAAAAAAAAAAAGAAAAGAAAAGAAAAAAAGATAAAAGCCAGGCGTGGTGGTTCACACTTGTAATCTAGGTACTTAAGAAGCCCTGACAGGAGAACTGTAGGTTTGCTGCCAGGCTCAGTAACTTAGTAAGGCCATCTGCAATTTAGAGGTTGTTTCAAAATAAATACAAATAGGGCTGGGATTGTAGCTCAGAGGTAGAGTGCCCATGGGTTCCAACCTCAGTAAACACATACACAAAGATAAAGATCTGGCTGGGGTGTACCTCGATGGTAGAGCACACACTTAGCCTGTGTATGGCCCTAGCATCAATCCTCTAACCTCCCACCCCCGCCAAATAAAAAAGAAAGCAGATAAAGATGAATATTAATACTTACTCAGGCTTTTTAACTAAAAGTCTCTTGATGAAGTCAATAGCTGACTCAGATACAACATCAAATTCTTCCTCAGAATAACTTAAATTCATTTGTGAGATGTTTAAGAATGTGTTTTGTTTAGTATCACCTAAGAAAGGTGATATTCCTGTAAGCATAACATATGTCAACACGCCGATGCTCCTAAATCAGAAGGAAAACATAAGAAAAATTAATATCTCATTCATTTCCTGAAATGAATTTAATAAATTTTTCATAAACAACTCTTACCACATATCTGTTGCCATGCTGATAGGATCATAACTAAGAATTTCTGGAGCTGGTATCAGAAACAGAAGAAAACAATTTTGTAGAAAAAATGTGTTTAGAGATTGAAAATTAAAGTAGGTGTTAGATACTATAAAGTACTATTATTCAGGTATAGGCTAAAATGAATTAACATCATAAATCAAATTAATATGGGCGGGTATGGTGGTATACACTTGTAATTCCAGAACTTGGAAGGCTGAGACAGGAGGATCACAGGCTTATGACCAGTCCCAGCAACTTAGTGAGACCCTATTTCCAAATAAAAAATAAAACTGGGTTGGGGGTACAGCTCGGAGGTAGAACACCCCTGGGTTCAATCCCTAGTGCCACAGGGAAAAAAATTACTATGTTTGTAATGAACTTACTTACTTTTCGTATTTCCATCCTTAATATTCAGTCCTAGTATTCTTATTTATTTATTTATTTATTTATTTTTGTGTGGTTCTGGGGATAAAACCCAGAGGCCTTCTACCTCTGAGTTATACCCCCAGACCTATTTAACTTTTACTTGGAAACAGGGTCTCACTAAATTGTGGAGGATCTCACTACACAGCTGAGGCTGGCCATAAACCTGAGATCCTCTTGTCCCAGCCTCCCAAGAGCTAGGATTGCGAGTGTGCACCACCACACCTGGCTGAGTTCTAGTATTAAATATTTGAACGCATAAACACTGTAATATATGCTGACAGTTTCTGATGCCATTCTCTTCTCACACCACCCATCAGCTTACAGTGGTTAAATCTCCAGGCAACCATAGCTCTTCTGCCCACCCTGGTCCATGGCACTTTCTCCTGACCTCTGGGCTTTCAGCAACTGTCCCACACCCCTGACTTATGCTTTTTATTGCAGCCAGTGTAAGCTTTGAGACTGTCCACTAATTAACAAAAAATCTGACAGTAAGTTTAAAAAAATCTGGGCATTCTTGAATGACATAAATCATAGTTAAAAGCAAGGAAGTTGCATCTACATAATTGAGAAGAATAATATGCTTTGTTAATACTCAGCTAAATTCCTGCCACACATGAAAGCAATAGAAAGATACAAATCAAGACTCAGACGTATGAAAACGCTCCTTGGAAAGAAAAATCTACCCACAACCATGGATGATTTTTTTCCCCCCAAAAGTATACAAGCAGGCTAAACTATGAAAAGAAAGGTATTAAGTACTGAATCCTGGAAAAAATAAATCTTGGAAAAACCTAAACACTCGCACTTTCACTGCTATCCACAACTAGTTTGGGACAAACCGTCACTGACTCTAAGGGAGAAAGAAGAGGCCAGGGAGGAAGGTGAGGTCCACTGATTTCCTCGATTTTGATTTCCAAAATGGCCGAGAAGCAGATTATGAATATTATATTAAAGTTTAAAAAGAAACAACCAGAGAATTGAAAATGTAATGCATAGCATATATAAATGACTTAAGGGGAGAAATGTAATGCATTTCATATATATATATATATATATATATGTATATATATATATATATATATATGACTTAAGGGGAGAAATGTAATGCATAGCATATATAAATTACTTAAGGGGAGAAAGTGTAACAGGAAAGTGGGAGGAAGGCTGTGGAAAATAGCAGCAGCTAACTTTTTGAGCCCTTGTTACGTGCTAGAAACTGATTAAAAGTTTTATATGGCAAATACAATGTAGCCCTTAAACTCCCTGTGAGGCTGGCACTATTTCTAGCCCCATTTAAACAATGGGCTCTGACTTGTCAAGAGATGAATGGAGCCACGTGGAAGACAGCATGGAGTCAGACTTGAGAGCTGGTTTCAGTGTCTAAAGTGACGGGGGGCATAAGCTCACCTATGAAAGGCAAACCAGGGGCTGCCAGCTGCTGCTCGGCGGCAGAGCCCTTGCTTTGTGGGCGCAATTCCCTGGGCTCGGTCCCCAGTACAAAAAAAGGCAAGCCAGGGGAAAACATTTAGAATTTAGCTAGGTATGGTGGCACACGCCTGTGATCTCAGTACTTGGGAGGCTGAAGTAGGAGGATCACTGGTTTGAGACCAGCCTCAGCAACTTAATGCAACTTTCAGTAACCTAGTGAGACTCTGTTTCAAAAACAAAACATAAAAAGGACTGGGATGGCAGTGTGGAGACAGAATGCCCCTGGGTTCAATCCCCAGTACTACAAAAGGAAAAGATTAAAAAAAAAAAAGAGAAATTTAGAATTTATCAAAGAACAGAAAACATTAGAGCAACCTGCCTTACATAGGGTAATAACTGCTTTTTGATTCTGTAGCGCAGAGCTCTTCATTCTGCACTCTTCTGTAATTCTTCTAGCTTTAAAGGCTACCTACTAAGGTTGGCTAGAATATTTGGGCCGCTTCTTTAAAGAAACACTATCAAGTCACATTTCTAAAACTTTTTGAGAGGTCATAATGTGTATCAGTCAGTACAGTGAATATTAAGTATTCGTTCCATAATTTTTAAATTCCAATTTAAAAAAATTTTAAAGTTTGTTTTTTGGCCTATGGCCTCATTTACTATTTGTTTTTAATTGGTGCATTGTAATTTTTCACCATAATGAGGTTTAGTGTAATGGAAATGAACTGCACACAGCATTTGTTGTGTGTTTCCCTCTGGGTCTCACCTCTCTCCCTCCGCCTCCCCATATTCCCTAATTATTTATGGATCTGTATGAAGTGGTAGGACTTTAAAACTTCAATTATTTTTTGTACTATCACTGCCATACAATTCTGATTTCTTTGACTACCTCCTGTCTGTGTCCTCTGGAGTATTCTCTTGTAAACACATTTCTAACACCTTCGGCTCTTTCAAGCACTACTCTTTGAGCCCTCTTCTTTGAAAGAAACCCTACTCCATGGCTCTTGACAGACTGCCAGCAGGCATGCGCACTGCACACTCTACCCTCAGGCCCACAGCCATCCTCCTCTGCTCCCAGGTATTGCCACACTGATGTTCCTGACCCTCATGGCTGACATCAAAGCTTCCTGACCTGGGCTAGAGAGCTGCCTTCCAGAGCTAGAGTCAAGGCCTTCTGAGTACAAAGAGCTGCTGAATATTTTGTTGTTGTTGTTACTGGGGATTGAACCCAGAGCATTTCACCTCTGAACTACACCCCCAACACCTTCTATTTTTTGTTTTGAAACAGAGTCTCATTAGGTTGCTGAGGTTGTTCTTGAACTTGTGATCCTCCTGTCTCAGCCTACCAAATATAGGATTACAGGCTTACACCATTATGCCCAGCTACCAACAAACTTTTCTTTTTCTCAGTACTGGGGATTGAACCCAGGGGCATTCTACCTTTGAGCTACACTCCCAGCCCTATTTTTAAATTCTTATTTTGAAACAGAGTCGCACTAAGTTGCAGAGGGCCTCACTGAGTAGCTGAGGCTATCTGTGAACCTGTGTTCCTCCTGTCTCAGCCTCCCAAGTACTGGGATTTTAAGCATGCGCAGCCACACCCGGCTCCCAGGAACTTTTAAAAGTTCACTTTAAGTGATACTATTCTAGTCTTTGGTCAGAGTCTCTAAATTGTCCAATGGCCTAATTCCACTACAGATGCTTTTTTTTTTTTACCCTAAAACACACATACACACAAATATGCTAGTCAAACCACTAATCCTTCAACTTCCCACTTTTTCTGTCAGAAAGTCCTACTTTAGCCGGGCGTGGTGGCACACACTTGTAATCTCTGTGTTGGGGAGGCTGAGACAGGAGGATCACACAAGTTCGAAGCCAGCCTCAGCTAATTAGTGAGGCTCTCAGGAACTTAGTGAGACCCTGTTTCCAAATAAAATATAAAATAGGTCTGGGGGTATAGCCCGGAAGTAGAAAGCTCCTGGGTTCCACCCCAAGTATGACAAAAAAAAAAAAAAAAGTCCTAGTTGACTTCTTTCTGCGTGGCCTAGACCATGGGATGTCATTTCAGCTGCTCTTCTGTAGCGACCTTCTGTGTTCAAGTTACTTTTATTCCTGCCAGAGCCTTCCACCCGGCATAATCCACCCAAATGGCCTCTGCTCCACTTAAATGGAACCCCCAGGGTTAGAAATTACTCTACCAATGTTTATTACCAGCCCAAACTTAAGGTCTTTGACTTGTATTCCTTTTAGACACAATCCACTCAAACTCTCCTAACCGTGGGCTGGTGCAGTTCGGTGGTAGTGTCTGCTGAGTATGTATGAGACCCTGGGTTCAATGCCCAGCCACTCCCCACCTCCCAACAAATGAATCCAAAGGAATCGATCTCTGATGGTGCAGTTTTAATACAGCAGATGGCCTATGCCCCTATACTCAGGCCACATGTTAGTTCCCTAATGAAGGCGATGCCTGACCCCAAACAGTCATATGAATACTCACCCACATACTCAGGAGTACCCATAATTTCTCGAAGCTCTTCGTTGTTCTTCATTATTCTTGAAAGGCCAAAATCAACTATCTTAATGTCACCCAATGGAGATTCACTTGTCAGCAGGATATTTTGAGGCTATAAAATATATTCCCCCAATATTAGTAAGACTGTGATTAAGTAAACAAAACTTGTAGCCCATAAAATACAAATTTCACCTGTGAAACAAACCAAGGAATTTTATAGTAAGCAATAATTCGTTAAAGAAATTCTTTTCTTTTCTTTTTTTTTGGGGGGGGGTATTGGGGCTTGAACCCAGGGGAAGTCTACCTCTGTGCTAAACCCTTAGCCATTTTTATTTTTTGTTTTGAAAAAGGATCTTGCTAGGTTGCTGAGTCTTGGTATATTGTTGAGGCTGGCCTTGAATCCCAATCCTCCTGTCTCAGCTTCCCAAGTACTGGGATTAGAAGTGTGCACCACCATGCCTGGCAAAAGAAGTATATTTCTAATATACTTCCTATATGTAAGGCAGCAGCTTTGTACCCTCTTTTATTTTCAGTCTCTTTCCCTACACTGGTCCTGCCTCAGCATATAGATATGCTTACTATGTTCCAGGGAGAGGCCAGTGGCTCTACCCTCCTCTGCTTCACAGCATCTCATGGCAAACGAATCACAATGTTTTGTTAAATGTTTATTTTCCTGTCTCTTCCATCGTCTGTGGTTCTCCAGACGTGTAAGTAACGAATGTTCACATTTTCTCTCCTTCTAGTCGTATCTACCTACTCCATTTCATTTCTGTCCTCTCATTCCACTGAGTCACAAAAGTCAGTGATATTTTTCAGTACTTTCTTCTGGACCACTATCTTAGCAGTGCTTGACATTGTTGCCCATTCAATATATATATTTGGTACTAGGGATTGAACTTGGGGATATTCTACCTCTGAGCTGAAACCCTAGCTCTTTTTATTTTGAAACAAGTTCTTGCTAGGCTGTTGAGGGTATCCTTATGTGGCCAAGGCTGTCCTTGAACCAGTGATCCACCTGCCTCAGCCTCCAAGTACTGGGATTACAGGAATGCCCAGCATGCTCTTCCTTGTTTATATACTTTTTCTCTTGGTGTCCATGAAAATAGAGCAGCATCTAAGCTCTCCTAGGCTGCTCTATCAAATCCCACTGCCTGGTCCTCGGGGTTTCTCAGGATCTTGAAGTCCTTTTTTCCCTCACTCCACACTCTCACCTGGTACAATCTACCTACTTATATCTTTCCCCTCTGATGTCTCACAGGCACCTTAAATTCAGTGTGACCAAAACCAGACTAATATTTTCCCTCTTCATGATGATTCTCTTTTTGCCAATGACAGCATCTCTGAGAATATGATGATATATAAGGACAGGAGAGAACAGACAATCAACTTGGTCATATCAAGGTATGACCAACTTGGTCATCTCTTTCCTCCTCTATTTAGCCAACATCCCATCATATCCTAAGGATTTAAAATCCTCAATTCTAAGAATTTCTAGACTTTGTTTACTTTTCTCCTTGCATAGTAAGCTAATTAAAACTACCATCAAGCTGGGTGTGGTAGCAAAGCTTGTAATCCCAGTACCTGGGAGGCTGAGACAGGAGGAGCAGGGTTTAAGGCCAGCATCAGCTACTTAGTGAGGCCCTCCACAACTTAGTGAGACCCTGTTTCAAAATAAAGAATATAAAACAACCGGGCGTGGTGGCGCACGCTTGTAATCCCCACGCAGGGTATATCATGGTGGTAGGATGACCCTGGATTCAATCCCAAGTACCACACACACACACACACACACACACACACACACACACACAGGTCAGGCACAGTGGTGCATGCTTGTAATCTCAGTACTTGGGAGGCTGAGACAGGAGGATGGCAGGTTCAAAGCCAGCTGCCACAACTTAGTGAGATTCTCAACAACCTAGCAAGACTGTTTCCAAATAAATGAAATAGGGCTGGGGGTACCACAGAGGAAGACTGCCCCTGGGTTCAATCCCCAGTACCACAATAAAAAAAAAATAAAAAAGAAATAAAGAATAAAAAATAGGGCTGGGTATGTAGCTCGGAGGTAGAATGTCCCTGGGTTCCATCCCCAGTATCACACACACAAAAAAAAAAAAAAAAAAAAAAGAAAGAAAAAAATTGTGTGGGGGTGGGGCTGAGGGCATAGCTTGAAGGTAGAATACCTGAGTTCAACCCCCCCCCCCCCCACAAAGCTATCATTTGTTAAAAGCCTGGCATGGTGGTACATGCCTATAATCCCAGCACTTGGGAAGCTGACACAGAAATATCAGAGGTTCTTGGACAGCCACAGCATTTAAGGGATGCCCTCTACAACTTAGAGTCCTGTTTCAAAATAAAAAACAAAATAGGGCTGGGGAAGAATATCCTTGGGTTCAGTTTCCAGTAACACCCCCCCTAAACAAAAACCCCTAATTGCAACAGCTTCTTCAATGGTTTGCTAGAGCCTATTTTTCCACATGGTAGCCAGAGGATCTTCTGAACTATGTAAATCTGATGTCCTCTCCCTGCCTAAGCCCTTCAAAAGGCTGCTCTTATGTAACATTCAAGCTCTTTGATGGGTATACAGACTTGTCACATGCCTGCTTCCTCTTGGCTCAGAGAAACTGAGTTGCACTGGACCTCTCAGCAGACTCCCTCCCACAAGAATGTCTTTGTACACAGTACTTCCTCTGCCTAGGGCATTTCCCCATTCTTTGCCTAGTGGTAGTGAAGCAGGTAACAATGACTTTTAGCTGGGTGTGGTGGCGCACGCTTGTAATCCCAGCACTGGGAGGCTGAGACAGGAGGAACATGTTCCCAGACAGCCTCAGCTACTTACTGAGGCCCTCTGCAACCAAGTGAGACCCGGTTTCAAAATAAAGAATAAAAAATAGGGCAGGGGGTGTAGCTCGAAGGTTGAATGCCCCTGGGTTCCATCCCCAGACCCGCAAAAAACAAAAAACCAAAAACAACCCAATGATTTTTAACAGTGCAAAGAGCTGCAATACGAAAGGAAATCCAGGATTATACGGTCCCTGCTTTTTATTTTATTTATTTATTTATTTATTTATTTATTTATTTATTTATTTATTTATTTATTTTTGCGGTACTGGGGATGGAACCCTGGGGATGGAACCCAGCCTCCCGAATGCTGCTGAGATTACAAGCACACCTTGCCCGGCTTTTGGCCCCTGCTTTTTAAAGAGGGTCAAAGCTATCTACCCAACCATTCATTTTATCTTTTTTTTTTTTTTTTTTTTTTTTTTTTTGCTGTACTGGAGATTGAACCCAGGGGCATTCTAACTCTAAGATATAGCCCCAGCCCTATTTTTTTTTTTTTTTTTTTGGTAATTATTTTTAAACAGGTTCTCACTAAGTTGTGGAAGGGCTCACTAAGTAGCTGAGGCTGGTCATGAATCTGCGATCCTCGTTGTCTCAACCTCTCAAGTACTGGGATTACAAGCTTGTGCCACCATGCCGGGCTCATTTTGCCATTTTATGTTATGAAAACTCTTACAGGCTTATCAAAGTCTCAATTCAGAAAGAGAGAAAGGAAAGAATATACAGCTTCATGAAGACAGGAACCAAAGTACCAATCACTGTGTTACACTGCCCATGGTCAGCGCCCAGCACACACTGCTAGGCGAAAGAACAGGAAAACCTTTGTCTCAGGAATGGTGAATAAATATATATTTATTCATATATATTCATTCATATATATATATGTATGTATATATATATATGAATTCATAATTAGAAGAGAAAGAGATGGACTTATCAGATTCAACTCTCTCAGTGCTGTGCTCTGACAACAGTATCAACACAGTGCTCAAACAATAAATGCATATTTAGAGGTTATGTAAGCAGACCCTGAAGGGTAAACTTATGATTTATTCAACATACTTTAATGACTACTTATCTTCAGGAAATAACAAAATAAGACATGAGGTCTCTCTTTTGGTGTCTTATATAAAGTCTGACATTTTTTTCTTTCTTTCTCTTTTTGGTGCTGGGGATTGAACCTAGATAGGGTTTCAGGCATGCTAAGCATGTGCTCTGCTACTGACCTATAACCCCATCTTAGAACCATACATCTTAATGAGGACAGAGAAGTACAAACATGTAATTTAACCTTAGGTAGTTAGAAGTGCTATGAGGAACTCACGAGTAGGATAGTGGCTGAGAGCTGCTGCACGTGAGCAAGCTGTCTTTATGGGAGTCAGAGAAAGCACCACATTTGAGGGAGAACACTGAGAAGGAGCCAGTCGGGGCACAGGTGTCTTGGGGACGGGGCATTCCAGGCAGAGGGAAGAGCAAGCACACAGGCCCTGAGGCAAGACGATTGGTGGAAGACCTCAAGAAGTCCTGGGTAGCTGCAGAACAGCGCAAAGCAAAAGGGGTAGGAGTGGCAGTAGGTGAGACTAGAAAAGAAACAGAGGGGAACAGGAGCCTCAGAGCTTTGTACACTCTCAGCTAGGTGACAGAAGCTAGTTATTTGCTATGAGTTGGATATGGCTTGAGCCTGTCCCTTAAAGGTTCTAGTGGTGGGAGCTCAGTCCCAGGTGAGGCCAGAGAGAGGTGTGAGACCTTGAAGAGGTGGACCCAGCACAAGGTCCTCAGTCACTGATGACTGAGCCACTCATTCCGAGGCACTGCCCTCTGAAGGGATAAAGCAGGTCTCTATGGGACACCTAATTTTCTTGTGAGAATGTTATAAAAGAGTGAGCCCGACCCCTCAATCCATGTCTCTGGCTTCCGGTCTCCCCATGTTGATTGCTCTGGCATGTGCTCCTACCACTGTGGTGCCATGTACCTTGAAGTACTCGTCAGAGCCATGCCAATGCTGGCACCACGCCCCTGAATGTTTTTCTTTATAAAGCACTCAACCTCAGGTATCTTGTTATAATAACAAAACAGACTAATATTCTATTTCTTCAGGAAAAGAAATCTATGTAGCGCCCTGATTCAAGCGCATGCTTGTAATCCCAGTACTTGGGAGCTGAGACAGGTGGATCGCAGGTTGGTGGCCAGCCTCGGCTACTTACTGAGGCCCTCTGTGACTTAGTGAGACCCTGTTTCAAAATAAAGACTAAAAAACAGGGCTGGGGGTGTAGCTCAGAGGTAGAATGCCCTCTGTCCCCAGTACTGCACAAACAAAACAAAACAAAAAGCAAACAAAAACACTCAAGCAAATTTATGGGAAGAATTTGGCTCAGGGACATATACTCATTACTATACACATAAAATGCCAAGTGAAATATCGCTAGAGGAGATCTTCACTGAATCTTCTTGAGGGTCACTTGTGATTTGTAAACATGCACACTTTGGGAATGTTCTAAACACTCTTCTCCCTTACTTTTTCTTTTTTTCAGTGCTGGGGATTGAACTCAGGGCCTTGTATATGTTAGCCAAATGTTCTACCTCTGAGCTACACTTCCAGCTCTCCCTTAAACAGTCTAAATATTTCTCCGTCACATTTTGTTAATACCTTACATTCTTTGAGAAGTGCATTTTGTTTATACTTTACATTCTTTAGTTACTGTGCAAAAGCTAGTTTAGTGGCAATGTTGTAAAGTCTAAATTAAGGAGACCAATCATTAAAATGTTACTGTATTAGTTACATACATCTAAGATAAAGTGAGAGTTTTTGAAAATAAAATAAAATAGCGGAAAGAGAGGTTGTTAGGGGAAAGAAAAAAAACCCCAAATTGCTTATACTATTAAGGGTATTTCAAGGAATTTCAGTTAAGGTCACTATATAGCCTATACTTACTCACTGTGCCGTTTTGACTGCAACTGTTTTTTTTGGTAATGAGGATTGAACCCAGGGACATTCTACCTCTGAGTTATGCCCCTATCCTTTTTTATTTTTTGGTTTTGAGACAGGGTTTCGATAGGTTGCTGAAGAGTCTCACCACATTGCTGAGGCTGTCCTCAAAGTTGAAATCCTCTTATCTCAGCCTCCCCAGCATTGAGATTACAGGTGTGCATCATCACGCCTGGCATCCACAACTATTTTAAAAATAAACTTTACTTCTCTAAATAAAATATAGGTATAGTTACAAGACTCTAATTTCTGTCAGTTCTTTGGTGACGATACCTACTTACAATAAGCTAAAGTATATGTGTTTGGAAAAGAGATAAGTATTTTCTCATCTATGATTTAGCTAAACCTCATTTTATTTTATTTTTATTTTATTTTATTTTATTTTATTTTTGGTGGTACTGGGGCTCCTGGAAGCCCTTCTACCTCCGGGATACACTCCCATGGGCTACACTCCCAGACATATTTTTTTACTTTTTATGTGGAAACAGGGTCTCAAGCCAGGGCGGCTGGCTCCGAACCAGCGCGATCCTCCTGTCTCCGCCTCCCAAGCACGGGGATTACAAGCGTGCGCTACCACGCCCAGCTCATGGATAAGGTTTTAAGGAACATTTTGTCAGACAATGAAAATTCTAGTAACTAACTTTTAAATTATTAGAACCAGACAGGAGGGTAGCGCAGGTTCGAAGCCAGCCGTGCTGGCTTAAGAGACCCTGTTTCCAAAAATAAAAAAAATATGAAATAGGTCTGGGAGTATAGCCTGGAGGTAGAAGGGCTTCTAGGAACCCCAGTACCACCAAAAAAAAAAAAAAAAAAAAATTATTAGAACCAAGTTTAGAGAAATAGGTATAATCTAAATTAATTCGGGGGATTGTTTGAAAATGTTTAGCCGGGCGTGGTGGCGCACGCTTGTAATCCCAGCATTCGGGAAGCTGAGACCTGGAGGATCACGGTTCGCGGACAGCCTCAGCCACTTAGTGAGGCCCTCTGCAACTCAGTGAGACCCAGTTCCAAAATAAAGAATAAAAAATAGGGCAGGGGGTGTAGCTCAGAGGTCAAATGCCCCTGGGTTCCATCCCCAGACCCGCAAAAAAAAAAAAAAAAAAAAAAAAAAAAGTTTAATGTTTCAGGTAATACACTGATGCTAAAACAATCAGTGGTTACACTTAAATCTGAAATGGGCATTTCATAGTGTCTAGTCCACTTTAACCATGCACACAATAGGGGGGACAAGCTAGTAATAGAATATTTCGTATTAGTATTAACATTGCTGAAACAGGACCCAACTAAAGACAAAAACACTGGATTTAAAAAACTGAATTTCTTTGTGCTATTTTTGGTCAGTTCTCCCCCTGAATGAGAAAAAGCAGGCCACTAGGCTTGTACATTCCTGAATGACTAATTCAGCTGAGACTGTAGTTAGCTTCCTTCTTTCCTTTCCCCTTTCTTTCTCTCCTTTTCCCTCTCCCTCTCTCTTTCTTCTTTCCTTTTATGGTACTGGGGATTGGATCATGGGCATTCAAACTCCGAGCCACACCACCTGACTTTATTTTATATTTTATTTTATTGTAGTGCTGGGGATTGAACCCAGGGGCATTCTACCTCTGAGCTACACCTCAGCCCTATTTTTTAGTCTTTATTTTGAAACAGGGTCTCACTAAGTAGCTGAGGTTGGCTGCAAACTTGCGATCCACCTGTCTCAGTCTCCTAAGTACTGGGATTGCAAGCATGAGCCACCACACCCAGTTCCTATTTTGGTTTTGAAACAGGATCTCCCTAGGTTGCTCAAATTCTTGCTACATTGCTGAGGCTGTGCTCAAACCCGCGGTCCTCCTCTCTCAACTCCCAAGTATTGTAATTACAGGTTTGTACCACCATGCATGGTTTGAAATTTTCCATTTTAACTATAATTAGGTCTAAATAGTAATTTAAGGTTACAATGTATTAGGATTACTGATTTTCATAGTTAGAATGTAAGAAAATATATTTAACATTGAGTTTTGAAACAGTATGAAAAAATAATTTTTAAATTATTTAATTTAAAAAATTTATTTTTAACATCTTAGCCTTTCAAGTTGTTCCCAGAGACTGAGAAGTCAATTTATATGCATAATTCTCACTGGACAGATGGCTGTTTAAAGTACAGGACAATGGACTCTCTTTGTCCAGACTCAGAGAGGTCAACTGGAAATGACCTTCTGGTAGAAATCATTCCTGCTGTCATGCTGCTACCCAGGCTCTCAGCAGTTCACTTAGCCTCGTCTGACTGCACATGTTGGGGAGCTTGAGGGTGAAAGAAAGGCCGAGCCAGTGAGAGCTTCAGCCGCCTTGTCTTTTAGTCCCTCTGGGTGTAGGAGACAAGGAAAGTCTAGTATTCAACATCAAAGGGCCATCATCAAGGCCTCTATTAAATCTGGGAAGAATTCTACACTGAGTACAATGGTGAAAAAGAAATAATTTTATACTGAAGGTATTGGGGAGAAAGGGATATAATTTCCTCATGTAAGTACAGAGTTGAGCCTGGTATTCAGGAACTTAATATTCACCTTGAGTGCTTTGAAGTGACACAAAAGATGCATGACACATGGTCTTGGCAACATGTCTGGCTTCCTACTTAATTAGCCCCTAACTAATGGTCACAGGTTGAGTTGTCATAAACTGAAAGTTCATTCTTTATCGGTGCAATGTTATATAAAGTGGGGTTCTGTTCCTAGAAGACTTTTATATCACAAAACATTATAAAAATTAAAACCAGTACATGACTTTACAAAATTAAGAGTACAAAGCCAAATATGAAAAAGTTGTAGCATAAACATTTCTTTTGGGAATTCTTCAGTGCCAACACTGAGACTTCTCAAAGTTGAGACCGCAGAGGCTGTCTTCCTGCTCAATGTTCCGAAAGAAAGCATAGGTGAAAACTTCCTGTAGTGAGGATCTTTGACCTTCTTACCATGTGGCAGACTAAAGAGGACGAGCAAAGCCCTGTTCTATGCCACCTCCATACTATGGACCCAGTCTGTGGAGGGTTTTAACTAGGTGATCTTTAGCATTAACCTCCTGGGACTACATGTGGGAGCACAAATGTCCACACCAGTCTTTGAAACACAATGCCACTGTTACTACCATGTGGCTACTGTGTTGTAACTATCCATGTTGGCCACAGTACTAAAAAATGAATTTAAATTGGCATTTTTCAAAAAAATGATTAAGAAAGCTTCCAAACTGTTTTCTCCCCTGTGAGTTTTTCTGTAGGAATCCAGTAGGTAAAGTACCCTTCTATTTTTCAAATGATACATCCTCAAGGCTGCTTTAGAACACAACCTCCAGGTTCTATACATACTCCTTGAGAGCATTCCCTCACACAGTTCTTTACACACATGGGGGTATATATAGGTGTTATGGAATGGTGCTACAGTAACAGCTCTCAGTATGCCCCTGGACCTTAAATATCAGCCCCCTGAACGGCCCTTCCTGCATCAAAATCTCTAGCAGTATATGTTTTTTTCTTTTTGCAGTACTGGGGATGGAACTCAGGGGCATTCTATCTTTGAGCTATACCCCCAGCCCTATTTTTTTTTAATTTTTTTATTGGTTTACTGTAGTCAAACATCTTTTTTTTTTTTTTTTTTGGTGGTACTGGGGGTGGAACCCAGAGGCTTTCTACCTCCAGGCTATACTCCCAGACCTATTTACTTTTTATACTTTATTTGGAAACAGGGTCTCACTAAGTTGCTGAGAGCCTCACTAAGTAGCTGAGGCTGGCTTTGAACTTGTGCAATCCTCCTGTCTCAGCCTCCCAAGCGCGGGGATTACAAGCATGCGCCACCACGCCCGTTGTAGTCAAACATCTTAATGGAGTACAAGATGGTAGAGGCTTACATGCACAAATTACCCAATTAGCTCTTCTCCAATTCCTACCCTATTCCCTTTATTCTTTATATTGAAACAGGGCCTGAGTTGCAAAGGGTCTCACTAAGTAGCTGAGGCTGTCCGTGAACCGCGATCCTTATATCCCAGCCTCCCAAATGCTGGGATTATAAGCATGCGCCACCACATCCGGCTCTAACAGTATATTTTAACAGGCCCTTATGGGTGATCTGATGCTCCACAGAGTTGAAGAACCACTGACATAAAGCATCTACTTTCTGCTGGAGGAGATACCAGCAGAGGTGAATATAGACTGTGGATGGTGGAAAGAGAAATGAGATCACAGTTCAGCACAGTAAAGCTTTTTCTGGGGCCTTGGGGCTTTAGCTGTCTCAGGCTGTCAGTTTTCCCAATCTCATTCCTTCTGGCTGAAAAGGCTATCTCTGTAGGGGAATAAACACTAAGAACTTGAGTTATTGTGGTATGTTCCATTTGATGACTGTTTCATTTTCTCACAGCCATACCTGGACTTGATATAAAAGTAAAAATCAGAAAATCAACAGGGATCACAGTCACCTCAAGGAATATGCTAGGATATTTATACTACATAATTACTGTTTGTCTTCTAAGCATTTTCTATACTTTTTTTTTTTTTTCTGCAGTACTGGGGATGGAACCCAGGGGCATTTTATCTCCGAGCTAAACCCCAAGCCCTATTTTTTAGTGTTTTTTTTTTTTTTTAAATTTTGAAACAGCGTCTCATTGAGTGGCAAAGGGCCTCGCTAAGTAGCTGAGGCTGTCCATGAACCGTGATCTTCTGGTCTCCGCCTACCAAATGCTGGGATTACAAGTGTGTGCCACCACGCTCAGCTTCATTTTCTATACTTTCAAAAACAAATTAGTATGAGAATGATGCTGGCCTGGTCAGAAAAGCCCTGCACACTTCTTGTATGCTTATTAGTTCCAGGTCTGTCCAAGCTGGTCTAATTAGTGTGCATCTCAGGACTTTGTAAAAGAGACCAGCTCCTTCCTGCTGAGTCTCTGCAGAGTTATGGGGCCAAAATGGCAGCATCTACAGCACCACATCCTACTGCCACTCTGAGAAAGCTGAGCTGAATGCAGGAGAGAAGATACAAGTACTGGTATCAGTTTTGAAGCACCAAATATGGTAGCAACTGAACTAGAATTATCCCTAGACTTTTTCACCAACAAAATTTCCTTTTTTGCTTACTCAACTTTCAGGTAGCAATTTGACCACTTGAAAGGACTGAGACTGGTATACTTCCTTCTCCTCTACCTTGCTTTTTCTCTAACAATCTTAAATGGAATACCTACTTGTCCCTATTCTCTTTAATTCTTCCACTTATTTTATTTACTCCTGCCTCCTAATTTTCTAAAACATCGCTTTTCAAATGTCCCTGCTCAAAAGTCATCTCTCTTGTCATGACATTTGAAACCCTTAGAAGCTAGTTTTTTTTCTCAACTTTAATACCTTCTAGTAGAGCTCTCAATTCCATAATTCCAGTGAAACTATTCATTTTTTTCCCCAAACACATCATAAGTCTTCTCAGATTTTTTTTTTTGTACTGAGAACTGACCCTAAGGGCATTTCTTCTCCTAGATACACCTCCAACTTTTTTTTTGATATTTTTATTTTGAAATAGGGTCTCACTAGATTGCTAAGAGTCTTGCTAAATTGATGAGACTTGTCTTGAATCTACAACCTTTCTGTCTTAGCCTCCCCAAGTACTGGGATTATAGGTGTATGACATATACCTGGCAGTCTTCCTAACTTTTATGCGGTAATTTTCTCTTATTATTCTCTACTTAACTAAATCCTAACTTTTAAAAAATGTCTAGTGTAAGTTCTGTTTCTACCAGGAAGTCTTTACCTCCTAACTCAGTTAAATTTTGGGGGAGCCGGGCGTGTAAATTCTGGGGGAATTAGATTACTTCTCTTTTTACATATACAAATGTGCATTTTCTCCCTGATAAAACTGTTTAGAAAATAAGAGTCTACATTCAATTTTAATATCCTTGTTACCTAA
Organism: Muscardinus avellanarius; assembly: GCF_963383645.1. Taxonomy (NCBI): domain Eukaryota; kingdom Metazoa; phylum Chordata; class Mammalia; order Rodentia; family Gliridae; genus Muscardinus; species Muscardinus avellanarius. Next base: position 27,426,006 of record NC_137795.1, on the reverse strand, counting down.
TAAAACCCACAAACTTGATACATATTTGAATAAATCCCTGTTAATTATTTTTATTCGGAGTGTCATTCTTTGGCACTCTGTAAAGTAATTTTGATCTTACCTTCAAATCAAGATGAACTACATCATGAGTATGTAAAAAGTGGACACCTTCTAAAATTTGTCGCATGAGTCTTTGAACATCTTTTTCTTTAAAGGCTTCTTCTCTGTCTGCAACACACTGATCAAAGATTTCACCTCCAGCAGCGCTAGAGAAGGACAAAATTAAAGTAAAATTTAAATCATAAGAAAGGAAATGGAGAACATGTCAACAAAACTAAAAGGGTAAATTAATCGCAACCTGGTAGATACTCTTGATATGGATCTGATGACCTGAAGCAAAATATAGTTTGAGCAAATCCAACTTAGTTCCAAACAGCTAGACATGTACCATCCACATGGCCCTCTGCACACACAGACCACAATTTGCCAGTAGCACAACTATATTCCTATTGCTGGGCACAGTGGCACATGCCTATAATTATAGTACTTGGAAGGCTAAGACAGGAGGACTGCAGGTTCGAAGCCAATGCACAGTAACTTAGTGGGAACCTGTTTCAAAATAAAAAAAATTAAAAGAACTGGGGATGTAGCTCAGTGTTAGAACACCCCTGGGTTCAATCTCCAGTACCATCAAAAAACAAAGAAAGCAAAAACAAAAAAGCCCCTCTATTCCTCAACTGAAACAAGAATTTGAATTCAATATAGTCTAATTCACATAAATATAAGGATTTATCTAAAATTAAGACTAATTTTATTATTAGTTTTTTCCACAGTGGCATTTGTCCAGTCTGTTTTTCTGGGAGGAGAGAAGGCAGTGTGGATTGAAGACAAGGGCATTCTACATCTGAGCTACAACACCACACCTTTTTATTTTCTGTTTCAAAACAGTGCACTAGGTTTCTGAGCGTTTTACTAGGTTGCTGAGGCTGGTCTCCAACCTGTGATTCTATCTCAGCCTCTCAAGTACTAGGATGTGAGTACAGGATACTCTTTCTGTTTCAATAAAGTGTTTCCTCTCTGTTTTCCTAATAACTGGAGTAGTTCACTTGAGCACAAAATATATTGCTAGTTACAATTTTCTGAAAAATTTCAAGGATGTACAGACTGCTATAAGGAGCTTTAAAAACTAACCTCAGTGATTAGTATGACTATGCTCCTCAGTATAATGTGCAATCATGTAGCTTTTATCCTGCTTAAACATAGGCTTTACCCATTAACTGAAGAAGACAGGTGAGGGCAGAAAAATAGTAAAAAACATAATGGCTGAAAAATGTCCAAATCTGATAAAAATATAAACAGAAAGATCCATAATCTAGCTGTAGAAATATCCATAATACAGCTCAGTGAGCCCCAAGCAGGATAAACACAAATGAGGCACATGATGCTTTAGTTCCTGAAAACTAGTGATACAGATAAAAATGTCTAAGAGGCACAATCATAGGTGAAACAACGTAAGTGTACCATAGACTTCTTATCATAAACAATGTAAGAAAGACAATAATGGAATGACATCTTTAAAATTCTGAGGGTCAGCCAGGTGTGGTGGCCCATGCCTGTAATCTCAGTATTCAGGAGGCTGAGACAGGAGGATCACAGGTTCAAGGACAGCCTTAGGAAGGGAGACACTCTCAGCAACCTAGTAAGACCTTGCTCCAAAACAAAAAATAAAATGGGCTTGGGAAATAGGTTGGAGGTAGAGTGGCCCTGGGTTCAATCCCCAGTATGACACATACACACACTCCACACACAGACAAAAAACAAAAATTACTGGGGGAAAAATGTGTTTAGAAACAGAATGTGAGGTTGGAGAAGGATCAACAGATGAGATAGAAAAAAAAGTCCGAGGAAAAAGTAAGGAAATAAAGAAAAGGAGAGAGAAAGAAAAATCAGCCAGTCAAATAAGAGCATGGGATGAGGGAAAATAATCTATAAAATCCTTATAGGGCAAGGACGGTCCATACATAATCCTTCATCCACCATCTTCTCCAGGAAGTACTCCCAAACTGCTGAGGCAGAGTAACGGGGCAGGGATCATGGCCAAGAGCAGAGGTTTTGGAATACACACCCCTGGATCGAATCCTGGCTCTGCTACTTGTGGTATGACTGTGGGTTGATTATTTCTCTGATTTTTTTTCTAATATGTAGAATCTTATTTGAAAATTTATAAATAATGTATATAAAGCTAACTGGAAGATTTAGCATAGTACCTGGCACACAGGTAAAATATATATACATATATATTATGATTACTATAATTTTCTATGTTCGCACAACATGTAACAAGAATTTCTGGTAATAAACCAATATTGCTGCATAATTTCTATATATCTCCTTTGCTAGACTTTTAGTACCTGCAGGAATGGGCTATGTTATTTTCACTTTTATATTTCAGCACCTATTAGTGTCTAGTTCACACCAGTTCCTTAAGAATGAGTAATTGATACACTGACCAAAACTTGCTTGTTTCGATAGCAACAATCTACTGATGCGGCTGAGAATTTTGCTATTTCAGTATATTCATTTATACCTCTGTGGCATGCTCAAATATGACACATTGTTCACCAATTCATGTTGATTTTGGTGCTAAAAATCTGATTAATAAAACAAGAGAATGCTTCTAAGCAAGGAAATAGTATCAACACAACTATGTTTCTGTTATCTATCTAATGGCAGCAAGAGGGATATTCCAGAATAGAAGCTAAGATGCTACTGAAGAGGTTTAAGTGGGTGACTTGGTGAGACTAAGAGAGATAAAGACATTGAGGACAGCTTCAAGGTTTCTAACATGAGCAATGAAATAAATGAAGATCCAGTGGAAATACAGAAGAACAAACAATAATAAAACATCCAGGCATTAAAAAGGCAACACAATAGTATTGATACTGAGTTGAAAATGATCTCCAGTTGGATACACATATGCCGCTAGAGCTAAGGAGAGAGGCTGGTAAGATTCAGAAATAATCGGTATGCAAATAACATTTGAAGCCACAAGAAAAGACCATGGTTCAGAGTAAATGTATAGAACATAAATGTATAACAACAGTAATAATGATGGAACTCTGGGGAACACTTACATTTATATAGAATAGGGTAAAAGGCTCTGAAAGGAGGAAATTCAAAACAAAGCTGTTGAGAGCTAGAAGAATGTAGTTTCAAGAAAACATGTATAATATCATATGTTTAAAGAAAGTGAGAAGTAGAATGAATACAGAAGTGAGGAGAATGATTTTGTCAAACTGGGCTGGTGACCTAATGAAAATTTTAGAAGCACAAATGGCACTAGATTGAAAAGTATATGGAGTATTGGCATATGAACAGATGTGTGGATCAATGAAGTAGAACATAACTGACTGGAAGGTGAGCAAAGCTGTGAAATTACACTATCATTTAAGAAGAGCCAAACTGAGGAGGAAGAATTTGGAAGAGACTGAAATAATAGAAGACAGAGGAAAAGAACCACCAAAGAACCTCTAAAAGAAGTTACATGCTGACTAAAAAACAAAGCACAGGTTCCAGAAGAGGAAGGATGAGAATTAAAGGATATAGGAATTTAGCTTTGGATCTGAGTAGCTAAATCTATTCCTTTCAACAGACAAGAAAGGCATAAGACAGTACAGTAAGCACAGAGGTACTCAGAGAAGGGAGGAATACTGAGGGGAATGTGTGCCTGATGGCCTTATTTTCTCCATAAAGGAGAGAAAAGGCCAAGTACCTAATAAAAGCTGGGAAGAAGATGATCCAGTAAGTATGGTAGAGGCATTTATGAAGAACACATGAAGATCATCTGGAAGATCCTTTCCAGAGAACCGTGCCCTGCACATTATCAAAGGAGTGGCTTCTGAGATGGGAAGTGTACCCTGTCATCTGAAGGAAGACAATACTTACTATTCTAGAACCAAGATCATTTCTGATGGAGTCTCATAAACTTCATGTAAGTTAATGACCCAAGGATTGTCCTGTGCTAGTTCAAGGACAGCAATTTCATGAATTATTTCCATCCGACAGTCTTGGCCTTTTCTTCTTTTTCTCATGAACTTTGCTGCAAATTCTTTTCCAGAATCTTTCTTTATACATTTTCTCACCACTGCAAACTTACCCCTAGAATTAAACAAAAACATTCACTGTTAAAACTTTCCAGAGGTGGTAAAATTTTTTAATACTTTTACTGGTGCAATGTTACACATCATAGTGAGAGTCAAAGTGATACAAAGGTACAGGCACACATCACTTGGAGTATTTTCCACTCCTCTTCCTCCCTCCCCATACATGTTAGTTGAGATTGGTAGTGAAACCTTGTATGGACGTAACTTTATATGAAGTATTCTCTTCCTCAATTCTTGTTCCCCTCCCCCTACCTCCCACCTCCATTTCCCTTCTACTATTTTAATACTGTTTTTTCTCTTCATTTGACTGAGATCTCTTTTACTTCCTATTTTTGTTCTTGTTTCCAAATATGAGAGAAAATATATAACCCTGGACTTTCTGAGAATGGCTGATCTTACTTAGCGTAGTATTCTCTAGTGTTATGTGAGATGGTAAATTTCTTTTTTTTTCTTCTGGAAATTGAACCCAGAAGCATTCTACCTATGAATGCACCCATAGGTAGCACTCTACATATGAATACTACCCCTAGTCATTTTTCTTAATTTTTATTTATTTTATGTTTTTGTGGTACTGGGATTTGAATCTAGGGAATTCTACCTCTGAGCTATAACCCAGACCTATTTTATTTTAAAACAGTCTAAGTTGCTGAGGCCCTTGCTAAATTGCTGAGGTTGGTCTGAAATCTGCAATCCTCCTGTCTCAGTCTCCCAAGTATTGAGATTAAAAGTGTGCGCCACCCTGCCCAGCTTTAAAAAAGCCATTATTTTAAAATAGAAATTGGTCACCAAATTTCCTAATTTGATGAATCTGGCTGTCACTAACTCTATGGAAGAAGCTCATCTTCTAAAGTCATAAAAGGTAAGGATCTCGTTCATACAATATCGTTCTAACTACAGAATTAGCCAGAAATGTCTCCTTCTGGCGAGAGACACAACCAAGCATTAGCTTGTCATTATTAGCAAGTTAAAGCGGGAGGTCAGCAGAGCATACTGATTAAGACTGTGATGTAAGGAATGAAACAGATGAGGGCTTATATCTCACAAATGGCACCTGATAAAAAAGCTTAGGCAATTTATTAAAACTTTTTAACTTATATTTTTCTTATCTAAACATAAGGACACAAATCTGCTTCACAGTTGTAAGAATTAAAGTACAATTGCCCCTCAATATCTATGGGGATTGGTTCCAGGACTCTCTTAAGATACCCAAATCCAAGGACGTTCAAGTCTCATATAAATTGGTGTAGTATTTGCAAATAACCTATGCACAGCTTCCTATATACTTGAAATCATCTCTAGATTACTCATAATATCTAATACAATGTAAATGTGACATAAATACTTGTTTTAGGATGCTGTTTTGGGGAATAGTAAGAAGAAAGTGTGTACATGTTCAGTCTAGATGCATCTTTTTCTGACCATTTTCCATGCACAGCTGGTTTGAATCCATGGGTATGGATGACCAATTGTGTATGTGTATGTATAAGTAACAAATACACGCCAATTATCTAGCTTGGCACTTCCCACAGAGCAAATGCTTATCACCTATAAATATCCAATGAATCCTTAGGTTGGAGAGCAGTTTAGAAATCATAGTTTTACCCAATGCCAAGTGCCAATGTCTTTCAGACTATTAGGTAATCTCTTCCACCCCTGGGTACATATTATTTTAATGAGTTTTTCATTAGAAGCCTAACTCTGACTTCAACTGAAGGTCTAACTCCTCTGCTGAGCAGTACAGAATAGACCCCACTCTTTTCAATGTGAAAGTCTCTTGGATATTGAACATAAATCTCTCAGCTGTCACTTCCTCTTCCCTTCCCAATTTGACATCATTCTTCATCCCCAGAGGGTTTTTTTTAAATCTCACTATTATTGACTCATCAGAAAATGTGCCAAACAAATCAAAAGCAACTACTGCCAGGTATAATCTGGTCATAGTGTTACAGCACTATTATTTTGTTGGTCATAGTATAATACACCAGTACAATAATATTGTATTTAGTACAATAATATTGCTTGTAAAAAATACTTCATAGGATCTTCATATTTCATATTGGGCTGGTAAATAAATTACCTAGACTTTTTCTTTAATTTTTTTTTTTTTTTTTTTGGTGGTACTGGGGGTAGAACCCAGAGGCTTTCTACCTCTGGGCTATGCTCCCAGACCTATTTTATATTTTATTTGGAAACAGTGTCTCACTAAGTTTCTGAGAGCCTCACTCAGTAGCTGAGGCTAGCTTCAAACCTGTGCGATCCTCCTGTCTCAGCCTCCCAAGCGCGGGGATTACAAGCGTGCGCCACCATGCCCGGCTCTTTTTCTTTAATTTTTAAGACAATATCCTCATTCTATATTTTTTCAGATCTTTTCTAAAAACTAAATTTGTCCTGTTAAATTCTAGGTTTTGGCTCACCATTTTAGACTGCTGATATAACTGACATAATTTTGAACATTATTTTTTCCTTCTCAGCAATAAGTTAACCACAAATATGATTCTCATTTCCTCTATATTTTTGTTACCATTAGTAATAAAAATGTGGAATGGCAAATCCTGAGGCATAGCCCAATGGTTGTGCAATTAGGTAACAATTTATTTAACAGCACCCAAATTCCAATTCAATTGGAAGTTCTTTTGTTCATAGAATATGGATGATAAATACCTCTTTTTATTTTATCCTACAACATCATTAGCTTAACATCTCCATCAAGCTTTAAAGTCTAATACATTTTTGATAATTTTAAGAAAAAAGTATAAATAATTTGATTTTTCATACCTATGTATCAAAAGTTTCAAAAGAAGAGAAAGCTAAATTTGTAATAAACTGATTTCAAGTGACAACAATAACATTCAAGGTAAATTAAAAATGACTGTCAACAGCTTCCCAAGCACTCCCACATCAAACATGCAAATATTTATTGTTGCCACACATAAAATTCGAAACAATGCAGTTTCTACAATAAGTAAGATACTACTTATTTAGTCTAAATGTGTGTTTTTGAAAACCAAATGGATAGCTAAGTAATTCAGCAAACAGAATATTGGATTCACACACATTGCTTAACCTGCAAACTCTGGGAACCCCATTACAGGAACAGCCATAGCTAAATTTAGGGGCCTCTTTCCTGTACTTATTCAGTCTGCTGTCTAATACTTAATTTTTCTTTTTTTCCTTTCTGTATTGGGGATTGAACCCAGGTCTTCCTACATGCTAGGCAAGTGCTCTACCACTGAACCACATCACCAGTTCCGTGTGTGTGTGTGTGTGTGTGTGTGTGTGTGTGTGTGTGTGTGGTTGAAGATTGAACCTAGAGGCAATCTACCTCTGAGCTACACCAGAGGCCTAGTGTGGTGATATATGCCTACAGTTTCAGCTCAGGAAGGAGGACGGATTGAGCCCACATGTATGAACCAGCCTTGGCAACACAGGTAGAGACCTCAAAACAAATTTTTTTAAGACAAACTTGGATTTAAATTCCAGTTAGTACTTGTGTGGGCAATTTAGTCTATCTGCCTGAGTCTTGGATTCCTCAACTGTGAAGTGATGGTGAGGTCACCTACCTTAGAGGTAATTAAGGCACAGTAACATTTCTAAAGTACATAGCATTCAGGAAATCATCAGTAATCATTAGCTATTTTTGTTGTTTGGGGCACTAGTTTGGATTTAGGATATAACCAATGATTAAAAAAAAAATTGTAAACATCATAGAACACAGGAGCCCTGGAGTTGATCCCCCTTACCTCCAGCCCTAGGGCTCAGGATGGAGCCCACACTATTACTCACGCTATACAAGCATTCTGCCATTGAGCTACAACGAGCTCTGCTGAACTCTACATGATATATAAATTCCTTTAATAAGTCTAGTTGCTTATCTGCCTAAAGAGGTAAAACAATGATTACAGCTACTCAGCTTTCTAATATATTTGGTTCAGTAATCAGATTTTATATAATTTTATTAGTTTTACAAAGAAAATAAAATTCATTAGATCTTTAAATTCATGTATTTTAAATTAAGACTTAGCTGGGCGTGGTGGCACACGCTTGTAATCCCCGCGCTTGGGAGGTGGAGACAGGAGGATCACGCAGGTTCGAAGCCAGCCACGCTGGTGTAAGAGACCCTGTTTCCAAAAAAAAAAAAAAGTATAAAACAGGTCTGGGAGTGTAGCCCAGAGGTAGAAGGGCTTCCAGGAACCCCAGTACCACAAAAAACAAACAAACAAACAAAAAAACCAGACTTATTTCCTAAGTAACTGCTATTACCAATTTTGTCTCAAAGTATTAGATTACTTCAAACTATAAATATTTGTGTGTGTGTGTGTGTGTGTGTGTGTGTGTGTGTGGTATTGGGGATGGAAGCCAGGGGCATTCTACTTCTGGGTTATACCCCTTTTCCCTGTTTTTTAAATATGAAACACAGTCTCACTAAATTGTTGAGAGTCTCACAAAGTAGCTGAGGCTGGCTTTGAACCTGTGATCCTACAGTCTCAGTCTCTCAAGTACTGGGATTATAAGCGTGCAACAACCACACCCAGTTTTGTAGATAAGATTCTTCAAATGAATGAGTAGCTGCCAATTTTGCCACCTGTCCCCAAGCAAATCAGTTTCTGCATGGATAACATTTAAAAAGTCTATTTCTGAAGAAATAATTTATGACACATGCTTAAGCAATTTAAGGTTTAAACATGAATCTATTACCTATAGCCATCAACTTAAAAGACACACGGTCCCTAAAATACACCTATCACTAAATTGCCTTTCAGCTTGAACATTCTCTTATTTTCTGATAAAATTTCTTTCTTGCCCTGTTACTCCCAATTGATAAGAATGAGACAGGATAAGCCCTATCTACTTTAAGGCCCAAGTGGGGAGAAAACTATTTTGATACTAAAATTTTATAGGGTTTGTTTCAATTTGTATCTCATTAGCATATCCTCTCATAAAAACTATAAAAAACTGCTTTAGTCACAAGGTAGGCTCAAAATTATTCTTTGAAAAACATATGTGGTATAGCAGGCATGATTTCAAAAGTTAGGTGTCCCCAGCTCTGTGGTCTTTCAGAAGATTCTACCTCTGACTTGGTTTTCTCATATGAAAAATAGTACTTCCAAACAAGCCTGCACAGAAAATCAATGAGATGAGGCATGTAGACCACTTGTCAAACTGTAAAATTTATACATTTAAAAGGACCTTGTATTATAGGCGGTTCCCTCCATAGGAAAATCAACTATGAGTATGTAATTTTTTTAAAAAAAGTTCTTTTGGTTTAAAATTTTTAAACATTTATGAATATACTAAGAATGTTAAAGTTAGGGATCTCAATGAAAAACATGAAGGCAAATCAAATGATGTGAAATTAGTTTAGATTTAAAGGTATGAAGCCATGCCAGGCATGGTGGCACATGCTGTAATTCTAGTACTTGGGAGGCTGAGACAGGAGATTCGTGGCCAGCCTCAGCTACTTAGTGGGGCCCTCTGCAGCTTAGTGAGACCCTGTTTCAAAATAAAGAATAAAAAATAGGGGTAAGGGTATAACTCAGAGGTAGAATGCAACAGGAGGACTGCAGGTTCATAGCCAGCCTAAGCAACTTACTGAGGCCTTCCACAACTTAGTGAGACCCTGTTTAAAAAAAAACAATAGGACTAGGGATGTAGCTGAGAGGTAGAATGCAACTGGGTCAATCCCCAGTACCACAAAATGAATGAATGTATAAAAACATCTTTCTGTTCCTGTATTATCAATAAACTCAGGGGAAACCAACATGAAAAATTTCTCAGAACTCAAGAGTCATTTGCCCCATGCCTCAGTAATGAAATCATTAATGTTGTTTACACTGGCACATATCCTGACTCAAAGAAAGTTAACAAGCCTTAGGAATAACAAGTCAAATTTGAAGCAATAAAGTTTTACATCATCTATTTACACATGTTTAGGTTGCTATGGACTGTCAGACATGAAAGAATGTGACATTTCTTAAAATGATCAATATTACATCCTGCATTACTCTGAAATCAATACTGACCACTTAAAAACTTCTTTGAACAGCCATCATATGGAAAATTTTTATCTCTGACAAAATAGTAGCAAAACCTAAAAGAAATTGATTTATCTCTTATGTTAACTTTTCAAACCCTCTCCATTTTACTAAAGTAGACAAATCTGTTTTTCCTCTCATATCACTAAAATATAATACAGGTAGTTTTGTAAGTTATATGTCAGCATGATCAAATAATTATATAGGAAATGCAACCAGAATTAAAAGTTAGAATTTCTATCTTATGAGAAAAAAGCTCACTTGTAAACATGCTCAATCATGTTAAAACCATATATAGTGGCAAAACAGACTGCTTATAACATAAAGCAGAACTTTTACTTCCTCTAAGTCTTGTAAACATACAAACATTTCCTGTATCTTTTTAAGGAAGACTTCCTTACATTTTTGTTGTTGTTGTTGTTGTTGTTGTTATTGTTGTACTAGGGGTAGAACCCAGGGGCTTTCTACCTCTGGGCTATACTCCCAGACCTATTTTCTGTTTTATTTGGAAACAGGGTCTCACTAAGTTGCTGAGAGCCTCACTAAGTACCTGAGGCTGGCTTCGAACCTGTGCGATCCTCCTATCTCCACCTCCCAAGCGGGATTACTAGCGTGACTTCCTTACTTTTTGCCAGAGACAGGGGCATATTTAGCAATTGTGCAGGTTTCCTTAATTTTGTTTTTTGATTACATTTAAAATAGTAACATTTATTGAGTTACACAACAAGTTACATTGAGTTTTCTCTTAAGCACAGCACAGCCTTAAGGCTATAGATGTGCTTTATGTGATTCTCTCAACAACTCTATGAGGCAATCAGTGGTTAGGCAATGTACTCAAGTCCTTGTAACAAGTCTTTTTTTTATGGTAGTGGGAATCGAACCCAAGGGCATTATACCTTTAGCTATACTCTAGACCTATTTTATTTTTTTTATTTTGAAGTTGCTAAGGGCCTTGCTAAGTGGCTGAAGCTGGCCTCTACCTTGAGATCTTCCTGTCTCAACCTCCCAAGTACTAAGATTACAGGTGTGTGCCACCATGCTCAGCTAAATCCTTGTATAAATCAAGATTCGATCCCAGACTGGCTGACTCCAAGGCCCATGCTCACCACTGCAGTAAACTCCATGATGAAAAAGGAGAGCAAGAGCCAGGTACAGTGGCATTCATCTGTAATTCCAGTACTTGGGAGGCTGAGACAGGAGGAGCACACATTTGGAGACCAGACGCAGCAATTTAGCAAGATCCTATTTCAAAATTAAAAAATAAAATAGGAGACAGGTGTGGTGGTGCACACTTGTAATCTCAGTACTTGTGAGGCTGAGACAGGTGGATCTCAGGTTCACAGCCAACCTCAGCTACTTAGTGAGGCCATCCGCAACTTAGTGAGATCCTGTTTCCAAATAAGAAATAAAAAAAATCAAGCTGGGGGTTTGGCTCAGAGGTAGAATGCCTCTGGGTCCAATCTGCAGTGCTACAGAAATAAAATAAAATAAAATAAAATAAAATAAAATAAAATAAAATAGGGCTAGGGGTATAGCTCAGAGGTAGAATGCCCCAAGGTTCAATCCTTAGTACCTCAAAAAAAAAGGGGAAAGTAATAAGAAAAAAAAAATAGGTTTTGTTTTTCACTTCAGGCTTATATCAAGTTTCTAACTGCATTGTTTAACTGCTTCAGGACTTATTGCTTTTATATTCTCCTTACTTCTCTCTATATAGAAAAAGACATCACAACCTTAAAAAAATACAACAATCTTAGAGGCAAGCCAACTTTATATTAGTAAAACAAAAGTTGAAAGAAATATTCCTGGAGGAATTAGTGCCATGACACTTGATAGGGTGCAACTTAAGTTTTTCAGATTAAATTATTAAGAAATGTACCAAGGCCAGGTGTGGTGGCGCACACTTGTAATCTCCACGCTTGGGAGGCTGAGACAGGAGGATTGTACAGGTTCGAAGCCAGCCCCAGCTACTCAGTGAGGCTCTCAGTAACTTAGTGAGACCCTGTTTCCAAAAAAAATATATAAAACAGGTCTGGAGTATAGGCCGGAGGTAGAAAGCCACTGGGTTCCATGCCCAGTACCACCAAAAAAAAAAAAAAAAAAAAAAAAAAAAGAATTGTACTGATATTGCTTGCTCCTAAAGACAACAGTTTTGTTAGCCAGTTTTCTTTAGTGGAACAAAGCCAGTCGGCTCAACTAATAATTTTCCTTTTTCATGTAATCAGGGATACTTCAGAATGTATGGAATTTCAATGGATTAGAATACTTAGCCAAGTCAGTAGCTCTAGCCTCTTCTTTTGTCATAATTAGAATGTGCACAGAGCCAGTCAATTAGTGTCTGGCGCAGTGAAGGAAAGAACTGTTTTTGAAAGGTGTTTTTTCTTTTGTTAACACTAAGTAAGACATTTTTAAGGTGCCACCCCAGAAAAAATCTATTTCTAAAAGTCACCTTAATATTTGTAAAAACGTGCATTTTTAAAAAATCAGTTTGTAACTAATGCCTTTTCCAAGACCTCAGATGAAGTCTGTCATAATTAAAAAGCCCATTCCCATTACAACATGGAGCTATTTGACAACCTTGATAAATGTTTGCAACAAAAGTGAACATGAAATACTTTACGCCAGGCCCAGTGGAATGCACTTTACAGGCATCACATCTTCACAACACCTTCATGAGGTTTGCTCTTGTGAATGAGAAAAGTGAGGCTGGGGAGGGTAAGTCACCCATCCACCCGAAGGCAAATTCAGCAAGAAAGGCAAGGGTACGAACTCAGATCTGACCCCCAAGACTTGACAACTTCTCTAAACTGGGAATTTCAAAACCCCAGAGAAATCGCTACATCATCCCTCTTCAACATACAAACTGTAAATCATCCAAACAGCCTTCACCTTTTACAACTTTGAAGAGATCAACCTCAGCGTGATGGTGCAAGTTTGTAATCCCCAGTACTTGGGAGGCTGAGACAGGAGGGTAAGTAGCTTCCGGGCCACCCTGAGCAACTCACTTAATCCTGTTTCAAAATAAAAAATTAACTAGAGTAGGGTGTAGCTCAGAGGTAGAATGCCTCCGGGTTCCATCCGTTCTCAGCACCAAAAAAAGGGGGGGGGGGGTTAGAGGGAGGGAGAGACCGACCAGGTGGTAAACGCTCCCTACTTACACAAAGAGCGGGGAGAAAGCAGGAATTAGTTGACAGGAGTAGAGAGTGAGAACAAGGCCAAGAGCTTATGAATAAAACCAATTTGAATTAAGGCACAGGGACCTAAATATTTTAGAAAACAGCACAAAATCAGCCAAGAAAACGAAAGCGACGAAAGCAGGAAAAGTAGGCTGACAAGTTCACATGAAAAGCGGTCGCAAGTGTGGTTACTCGTTAGGAACGACACCGGAGGAGGTGGGGAAACCCGGAACCGTCGAGAGCAAAACGCAAAGCTGACTCCATAAGCCTCTAGTTTAGTCCAGACTTTGTAAATACGCGTAGCGCGCCGCACACGCTTCTCTCGTTAGGCATCACGGAGGTAGAAAAGGCGTGAGGAGAGGAAGGTGCCCCGGTCCGCGGCGCCCCACACGAAAGCAGTCCAGTTAAGAGGTCTGGCTCGCGGAGCCCGGCCGGCCCGCCTCACCTGCCCAGCTCGCGGCCCGGGCTCAGGCGGTAGCCGTCCTGGAAGGGCTCGGAGCGCACGGCGGTGCGGATCTCCGTCAGCAGCCCGCGGGCTGGGGGCGGCGGCGGCCGGCGCGCTGCGCTCTTGCTCCGAGCCGCCGGGTCCGAGCCTGAGGCGGCGGCCGAGGACGAGCCGCCGCTGCCCGGCTTCTCCAGAGGGATCATGGTGTTGGGCGCTCTGCCTTTCCCGCCGCTCCGTCGGCTCCCGACATCCAGCGGGCAACGGGCCCGCCTCCGGCTGCCTCGTGGCGGTGCGCCGAGCCGCACACACCGGCTCTCCCCGCGCCGCGCTCGGACTGCGGCCGCCGGCTCCCGGCAGCTCCGCCCCCGCGAGGCCACGCCCCTCGAGGCCACGCCCCCGGCCTTCCGTGGGGCCGTGCGCGCCCTCTGCGGCCAGAGAGAAAAGGCGCAGCTGGAGGGGGTACCCGGGCGGCCTAAAGGTGACGCACAGCGCCAGCCTTTGGCCAGGAGGACCGACCGAGTTGGCTGTGTTGGGTTCAGCCTTGGCGTTCAACACTGACCCAGGGTTAAGGAAAGGAAGGCACCATCCCAATTGGGGTGGTGCAAACTTGCAATCCCAGTACTTGAGAGGCTAGACAGGAGCACCGCAGGTTCTAGGTCAGCCTCAGCAATTTAGCGAGACCTTGTTTTGTTGCCAGGTGACCTACAGAGACCTGTCAGGTCTCCAGAGTGCCAAAGAGATCACTTTGGAGATGTTGATACTAAAGTTTAAAGAAGACAGATTTTTATTTTATTTTATTGTGGTACTGGAGATTAAGCCCAGGGTCATTTTGCCTCCAAACTACATCCCCAGTCCATTTTATTTTTTATTTGAAAACAGGATCTCACAAAGTTGTTGAGGCTAGCCATGAGCCTGCCATTCTCCTGTCTCATCCTCCCAACTACTGGGATTACAGGTGTATGTCACCACTATCTGCCAAAGACAGATTTTTTTCAAAATAATTCTCTTCAGTATTTATAAGAAAGTAGATGACAAGTTGGAGAGTTTCTGTGGAGAACCGGAAACTCCTAAGAAGAACGAAATAGAATTTTGGAATTGGGGGAAAAAACAAAGTAGAATTTCCATGAATGATGGGTTTAATAACAGATTAGTTGCAATTTAATCATGAATTAGTGAACCTATAAGTGAAGCAAAATGTACAAAAGAAAACACCAGAGATAAAAGGATGCAGAAAGGAGAACAAAATAAGTGTGCTGTGTGATAAAACATTATGACAAATGTGTGATGGAGTTTCAGAGGAAAAGGTAAGAAAAAAAACAAGACAATATTTGAAAAGACAAAGGCTGGAAGCTTTTCAAAACTAACAATTCAGAGTCGAGATAAATCATGAATATCAAGTAGGATTCAAGCAAAAAAAAAACTTTATGTGAGCAGGTCATAGTAAACTACTGAGAAACAAAGAGAACATTTAAAAAAAATAGGGACAGCAGGTATATAACCTACAAAAGTACAACAATAAAATTAAGAGCTTATTCTCACACAATGGAAGCCCAAACATTAAATGTCTTCAAAGTATCAGAGAAATTAGTCACTAACTTACACTATATTCAGTAAAACTACTCTCCAAAATTGTTTGTTTGTTTGTTTATTTATTTATTTTTATTTATTTATTTATTTACAGAACTAGGAATTGAACCCAGGGGCATTCTACCTCCAAGCTACACCCTCAGCCCTATTTTTACTCTTTCTTTCTTTCTTTCTTTCTTTCTTTCTTTCTTTCTTTCTTTCTTTCTTTCTTTCTTTCTTTCTTTTTTTGGTGGTACTGGGGTTCCTGGAAGCCCTTCTACCTCCGGGCTACACTCCCAGACCTATTTTTACATTTTTATTTAGAAACAGGGTCTCCTAAGCCAGCGTGCGCGGCTGGCTTCGAACCTGCGCGATCCTCCTGTCTCTGCCTCCCAAGTGCGGGGCTTACAAGCGTGCGCCACCACGCCCGGCTTTTATTCTTTATTTTAAAATAGGGTCTCACTAAGTGCAAGGGGCTTCACTAAGTAGCTGAGGCTGGCCGTGAACCTGTGATCCTCCTGTCTCAGCCTCCAAAGTACTGGGATTACAAGTATGCACCATCACGCCTGGCCCTATTTTATTTTTTAACTTGAAACATGTCTCACTAAGTTGTTGAAGGCTTCATTAAGTTGCTGGCTGGCCTTGAATCTGTGATCCTCCTGTCTCAGCCTTCCCAAGTACTGAGATGACAAGCATGTACCACCATGCCCAGCAAAAATATAGATATTTAAAAATAAACACTAAGATTTGGCTGACCTGTATGGAAGAAAACTTCAAAAGAAATTATTTTATTTTGGTAATGGTACTTCTGAACTGTATCTCCAATCCTATTTATTCATTCATTATTTTTGTTTTGAAGCAGAGTCTCACTAAGCTGCTGAGGGTTTCACTAGGTTGTTGAGGCTGGCTTCAAATCTGCAATCCCCCTGCCCCAGCCTCACCAGTACTATGATTACAGGCATGCACCACAGTGCCTGTTTTAAATTTGTGTGACTATTAAGAGAAATACACAAACACACAATCATAATCTGAAACTTTTAACGTATCTTTTGTTCATTCATAGAACAAGAAGACAAAATGGAAAAATTTATAGAAAATTTGAAAAATACAATCAATAAAATTGATGTAATTGATATATAATACTGCAAAATACATGTTCTTTGGATGTAAAGAGAACATTTAGTACCGGGAGTATAAGTGTGTACCACCATACCTGGGTTCTAAGTTGTTTTTGTTGAGTATTTTGGTTACAGTGACAGGAAAGATGATTAAAGAAATATACAACCACCACCACAACCAAAAGTCTTATGAAGCCAAGCATGGTGGTGCACATTTGTAATCCTAATACTTGGGAGGCTGAGACAGGAGGATCCCAGGTTCAACACCAGCTTCAGCAACTTAATGAGATACTCACCAACTTAGTGAGAACTTTTTTCCAAATAAAAAATAAAATAGAGCTTGGGGTGTAGCTCTGAGGTAGAATGCCTCTGGGTTCAATATCCAGTACCCTCTGCTCCCCCCCCCAAAGCCCTATAAAATCCCAAATGCTTGTAAATTACTTTTCTTCAGTGGTGACAGAAAATGCTGGGGAAAACATTTTGTAATATTCAATATCAATTGATGATTAATGAAAAGATTAACAACCTCAAAACAAAAAAGGTTTTTTTTACAAAATAAGATATTTCTTCCTTTCTCCTTTCTCTTTCTTTCCCTCTCTCTTTCTTTCTTTCTCTCTCTTTCTTTCTTTCTTTCTCTCTTTTTTTCTTTCTTTCTGTTTGTGCATTATAATTATACACCATGGTGGGATTCAAAGTGATACCTTCACACGTGCACACATCACTTGGCTTATTTCTCTCCCCATCCTCACCCATTCTCCCTCCCTCCTTGTACATGTTAGATTGGTAATGATACCTTCAGATGTAGACATGATATTAATTGAGCTATTTTCTTTCTCAACTCTTCTTTTTACCCTCACCACCTCCTTCCTCTAATCTATTCCCACTATTCTTCTGGTCTCTGTCCTTATTTATCTGTAATCCTCCCCCCCCCATTTTCTTTCTAGCTTCTGCATGTAAGGGAAAACATATAGCCCTTGACTTTGAAACAATTCATTTATTATAATGTTCCCTAGTTCCCTTCATTTTCCTGAAAATTAGTTTCTCTTTGTGGCTGAGTAGAATTTCATTGCATATATACCATATTGTCTTTAACCATTCATCTGTTGACAGGTATATAGATTGGTTTAATAATTTGACTATTGTTAATTATGCTGCTATAAACATGGATATGCATGTGTCACTGTAATATTCTGACATTGTTTTGGAAAGATGCTGAGTAGCGATAGAGGTGGGTCATATGATGGTTCCCTACCTAACATACATTTATTTATTTATTTATTTATTTATTTATTCATTTATTGGCACTGGGGATTGGAGCCAGAAGATCAGAGGCATTCTAACTCTGAGATATACTCTCTCAGCCCTATTTTTTAGTTTTTATTTGGAAGCAGGATCTTGTTGAGTATTCCTAATCTATTTTTTTTTTTATACTGGCGATTGAACCCAGGGGCATTCTATTTCCAAGCTATAACCCCAGCCCTATTTTTATTCTATATTTTGAAACAGCATCAAAGTAAAGTTTTAAAACTAAGTTGCAGCCTGGCTTAGTAGCGCATGCTTGTAATCCCAGCATTTGGGAGGCTGAGACCTAGAGGATCGTGGTTCGCAGACAGCCTCAGCTACTTCGTGAGGCCCTCTGCAACTCAGTGAGACCTGGTTTTAAAATAAAGGATAAAAAAGAGGGCAGGGGTTGTAGCTTAGAGGTTGAATGCCCCTGGGTTCCATCCCCAGACCCGCCCCCCCAAAAAAAACAAAACAAAACAAAAAACAACAACAAAAAAAACTCAGTTGCAGAGGGCCTGACAAGTTGCTGAGGCTGGCTGAGAACCTGCGATCCTCCTGTATCAGCCTCCCAATAACTACTATGATTACAAGTCTGTGTCACCACACCCAGCTACATTCCTAATCTTTTGAGGAACCTCCATACTTAACTTGTGACTACTAATTTATACTCTCACAAACAGTGTATACAATTTCCTATTTTACTACATCCTCATTAGCATTTGTTATTCTTTTTTTTTTTTTTTTTTTGGTGTGTGTATGGTACTGGGGATGGAACCCAGGGGCATTCGACCTCTGAGCTATAACCTGCCCTATTTGTTTATTCTTTTTTTTTTTTTTTTTTGCAGTACTGGGGAATGGAACTAGAATCTGAGCTATATCCCCAGTCATATTTTTTTATTCTTTATTTTGAAACAGGATCTCACTGAGTTGCAAAGAGCCTCATTAGTAGCTAAGGCTGGCTTTGAACCTGTGCAATCCTCCTGTCTCAGCCTCCCAAATGCTGGGATTACAAGCGTGCACCACCATGCATGGCTTTATTCTTTATTTTGAAACAGGGTCTCACTGAGTTTCAAAGAGCCTCACTAAGTAGCTGAGGCTGTTCACCAATGGTGATCCTCCAGGCTCAGCCTCCCGAATGCTGGAATTATAAGCGTGCATCACCACGCCCTGCTATTGTTCATATTCTTGATGATTGTCATTCTAACTGGACTTAGATGAGAACTCAGCTTAGTTTTTTTATTAGCTTAGGTTTTTGAAAAAAAATGCTTTTATTGGTGCATTGTAATCTCACATCATAGTGAAGTTTAGAGTGACAGGGACATATATAGGCACATCGCTTGGTGAGCTTACCCCCAGCAACTTTCCCACTCTCTCCCCTTCCCATATATATTTATATCGCCACTGATAATTTTATATATGTACACAACATCATTAATCATCACTCCCCTCCACTCCCCTCCCCTAGTCCCCCCATCGCTCCACTGGGGTTCTCCTCCTTTATTTAAAGTCCCTCTTGTATCCCAATTACTCTCGAGCTCTTCACTTTCTGACCCTTAACTTTGACTGGCTAATCTCACTTCACATAATCTCCAGGTCCATCCATTTTCCTGCAGATGACATAATTCTGTTCTTTATTGCTGAGTAGAATTCTATTGTGTAGTTATCCCACAATTTTGTAATCCATTCATCTGTTGATGGACGCCTTGGTTGGTTCTATGATTGGGCTATTGTGAATTGTATTGTATAAACATGGATATGCATGCGCCCCTATAATATTCTGATTTCAGTCCCTATGGAAAGATACTCAGGAATGATATAAATAGATTGGACGGTGGTTCTATTTCCAGTGTTCTGCATAATCTCCACACTGATTTCCGTAGATGCTGCACTAATTTGCAATCCCACTGACAGTGTGTAAGTGTTCCTGATTTTCCACAGCCTTGCCAGTATTTATTGTTGTTTGTTTTCTTGGTGATTTCCATTCTAATTTGGATTAGATGGAATCTCAGAGTAGTTTTTATTTGCATCTCTCTGATTGGTAATGATGTTGAACATTTTTTTCATATATTTATTGGCCATTTATATTTTTTTGTGAAGTATCTGTTCAGTTCCCCATTTCTTAATTGGGTTTTTTTTAAGAGTTAAGTCTTTCAAGTTCTTTGTATATTCTAGATATTAGTCCTATATCAGAGGAGTAGCTGGCAAAGGTCATCTACCATTCTGTAGGCTCTCTCCTTAGACTCTTGATGATTTCTTTTGCTGCATAGAAAGTTTTTGATTTAATGCCATCTATCACATTTATTAATTCCTGTTTTAATTAAGTTTAGGAAATACTTTTCTTATATTGCTATATTTAAAAAATAAATCATAAATGAGTGCTGAATATTATAAAATATTGCTTTCTCCAGTATGTATTAAATCAATATGACTATTTTTGCCTCTCATTTGAATTTGTAGTGAGCATATTTTCATTTCTGGAATAAATCTACTCTGTTATGATTTCTCCTCCTCCTCCTCCTCCTCCTCTTCCTCCTCCTCCTCCTCCTCCTCCTCCTCCTCCTCCTCCTCCTCCTCCTCCTTCTTCTTCTTCTTCTTCTTCTTCTTCTTCTTCTTCTTCTTCTTCTTCTTCTTCTTTTTGGTGGTACTGAAATTCCTGAAAGCCCTTCTACCTCCGGGCTACACTCCCACGGGCTACACTCCCAGACCTAATTTTTTTTTTTGTACTGGGGGCAGAACCCAGAGGCTTTCTACCTCTGGGCTATACTCCCAGACCTATTTTTTTTATTTTTAAATTTTATTTGGAAACAGGGTCTCACTAAGTTGCTGAGAGCCTCACGTAGCTGAGGCTGGCTTCGAACCTGCACAGTCCTCCTGTCTCAGCCTCCCAAGCGCGGGGATCACAAGTGTGCGCCACCACGCCCGGCTTCCAGACCTATTTTTTTACTTTTTATGTGGAAACAGGGTCTCTTAAGCCAGCAAGGCTGGCTCCGAACCAGTGCGATCCTCCTGTCCAATCCCAAGTGCGGGGATCCTCCCAAGCGCAGGGATTACAAGCCTGCGCCACTACGCCCGGCTATGATATTTTATTCTTAATGCATTTGTTAAGTGAATTTATGACAAGATTTTTATTCATCTTTTACCCAGGGTTTAAATTTTTTCAGTAACAGAATTTTTGAAAACATGAGGTATAATTTAAAGTCACTATTTTCAATCAGTTTTTAAAATGCATACACCACGGAAGCCACACCCTGTGAAGAAGCAGAACATCCCATCACCTCAGGAAGCCTCGTGTTCCTTTTGGGTCAATCCCCGCAACCCCTCGAATCAATTTCTGTTCTCATTTTTATCATCCTTTTTCTGGTTCTAGAACTTCATATGAATTTAATCCTAAATGTGTTCTTTGAATCTGCTTTCTTTTACTTATTATAGTGTTTTTGAGATTTGTTTATGTGCGGTGATTGTCTGTATGAGAAATGCCTTATTATTGTCCAGTAGTATCCACTTGTGTGAATATACCACACTGTCTCGATCCATTTTCCCAGTGATGGATACTTGAACTGTGTCTAGTTTGTGGCTCTTATGACTAAGCCATAATAAAAGCTAGTGCTCTATGATTCTTAGACTATTTGTCTAGACATGTTTTTCGTTTCTCTTGAGAAATACCTAAAATGATTTGTTGGGTTATTGGGTATGCACATGATTAAATCCTTAAGACATTGCAAAAGGACTTTTGAAAGTAGTTAGGACATTTTATAATACTACTAGGAATGCATGATACCTTTATTTGCTGTAGAGCCTTGCAAATACTTTTTATTCTATGACATTTATTTATTTATTTATTTACTTATTTATTTAGTTATTGGTGGTTCTGGGGGTGGAACCCAGAGGCTTTCTATCTCTGGGCTATACTCCCATACCTATTTTCTATTTTATTTGGAAACAGGGTCTCACTAAGTTGCTGAGAGCCTCACTAAGTAGCTGAGGCTGGCTTCGAACCTGTGCGATCCTCCTGTCTCAGCCTACCAAGCACAGGGATTACAAGCGTGTGCCACCACGCCCGGCTATTCTATGACTTTTAAAATGTAAGCTATTGGCCCTGGGCAGGGTTGTGTGGGGCACGCCAGACCCCCGGAAAAACCGGGGCCCAGTTCACAGTGCCCTGGGCCCTGGGTGGGGGTTGCGTGGGGCACGCCAGATTTCCGGAAGAACCAGGGACCAGCGGCCCAGGCCCCAGGTGGGGGTCGCATGGGGCACGCCGGACCCCCGGAAGAACCGGGACCTGGGCTACAGTGCTACTGAGTGCCTGATTCCACAACCTCCTCAAACCACACATACTGTCTTCTCTTATTTAAAAAGAAAAAGAAAAAGAAAAAGAAAAAAGTAAAGAAAAATATCGGAGAGGGGTCAAGAGTGCCACGGCGGCTGCCAGGATACTGGAGATGCAGACAAAACTTATCCAACTGAACTGGAACTTTTGGAAAAATTCTCTGTGAAGGAGGACTGTTTCTTCTCTATATCCTTAAGAATCCTGGACACCACCTGTAAGAAGAGAGTTTAGTGGAGACCTAGGAGGAAGGGGGTGTTGGAAGCAGTTGCTGCGATGGCGGTGGAGACTTGTATTCGGGAGAGGCAGAAATCTGATCCTACCAACCTTATCTTCTGGAGAAATTACCCCAAACGTTGAATGCTACCGTCGCACATGCTTAGGAACACTGAACAACATGCAGAGTGGAAAAAGAGCTTGGGAAACATTTGAAATGGTGGAGGCAGTGGCAATGGCAGTGACCAGTACTCAGGGGAGGCAGAATCTGAAGCATTACACCTGGAACTTTTGAAGAAATAACCTCAGAGACAGAATGCTACCATCACGCACCCTCGGGAGCGTGGGACAACCTGCTGGGTGAAGAGGGTGCTCGGATTGGAGCCTGCTGAGGGGTGAGGCCGGTGACAGGGACAGCAAAGCTGGGATTGGAGCCTGCTGTGAGGCAAGGCTGGTGCTGGGGCCTCTGAGGCTGGGATCGGAGCCTGCCGAGGGGTTAGGCCGGTGCTGGGGCCAGCGAAGCTGGGATTGGAGCCTGCTGTGAGGCAGGGCCAGTGCTGGGGCCTCCGAGGCCGGGATCGGAGCCTGCCAAGGGGTTAGGCCAGTGCTGGGGATAGGAGCCTGCCGTGAGGCAAGGCCACTACTGAGGCCTCCGAGGCCGGGATCAGAGACTGCTGAGGGGTTAGGCCCGTGCCGGGGTCAGCAATGCCAGCATTGAAGCCTGCCTTGAGACAAGGCCGGTGCTGGGACCTTTGAGGCCAGGATCAGAGCCTGCCAAGGGGTTAGGCCAGTGCCAGGGTCAGCAATGCCAGGATTGGAGCCTGTCATGTGGCAAGGCTGGTGCTGGGGCCAGAGAGGCCGGGATTGGAGCCTGCCAAGGGGTTAGGCCGGTGCCGGGGCCAGAGATGCTGGGATTGGAGCCTGCCATGAGGCAGGGCCAGTGCTGGGGCCTCCGAGGCCGGGATCAGAGCCAGCCGAGGGGTTAGGCTGGTGTGGGGGCCAGTGAGGCCAGAATCGGGGCCTCCCATGAGGCAAGGCCGGTGCTGGGGCCAGCGAGGTTGGGATCAGAGTCCTCTGTGTGGCCAGGCCACTACTGGGGCCGTCAAGAGTGGGACTGGAACTTGCAATGCGGCATGCACAGAGAAATAGCACAGAAAATAAAAACCAGATGCTTCCCCTAATTAGCAAAAACTAGGAGGAAAGGGGTAACAGGAGGAGGTCGAGTTATAGAAAGGGCCCTATAGCGAAGCAATTAAGGTGACCAATCAGAGGGGATGTGATGGGGGAGGATGAAACCTCTTTAAAACTCAGGAGGTACGTAAACAAATGTATCAAAGATAATCACCAATCAAGCATGGGATCGAGGGAGGGAGAGGGAATAGGATGGGAATTGGATGAGGGCTAATTGGATGATGTGTGCTTGTATATCCTCTCAAGTCTTGTATTCCAATGTGATGTATGATTACAATGCACCAATAAAAATATAAAAACAACAACAACAACAACAACAAAAAACAACAACACTAAAATGCAAGCTATTGCTGGGCGTGGTGGCGCACGCTTGTAATCCCTGCGCTTGGGAGGCGGAGACAAGAGGATTACGCAGATTTGAAGCCAGCTGCGCTGGCTTAAGAGACCCTGTTTCCAAATAAAAAAAATATAAAATAGGTCTGGGAGTGTAGCCCTAAGGTAGAAGGGGTTCCAGGAACCCCAGTGCCACACACACAAAAAAAATATGTAAGCTATTGCCGGGCATGGTGGCACATGCTTATAATCCTGGCTCTTGGGAGGCGGAGACAGGAGGATCGCGCTGGTTCGAAGCCAGCCATGCTGGCTTAAGAGACCCTGTTTCCAAATAAAAATTATATATAAATAGGTCTGGAGTGTAGCCCGGAGGTAGAAGGGTTTCCAGGAACCTCAGTAACACACACACACACACACACACACACACACACGCACACACACACACACAAAAGTAAGCTATCTAGTGAGTGTATAATGGTCCCATAGTATTGTTTTGATTTGTATTTCTTTTTTTTGTGGTACTGGGGATGGAACCCAGGGGCATTGAACCTCACAGCTACAACCACAGCCCTATTTTTTTATTCTTTATTTTGAAAAAGGGTCTCACTGAGTTGCAAGGGGCCTCGCTAAGTAGTAGCTGAGGCTGTCTGCAAACTGCGATGCTCTGGTCTCTGCCTCTGGAATGCTGGGATTACAAGCATGCACCACCACACCCGGCCTTTGATTTGTATTTCTGCAATAACTAATGTTGTTGAGTAATTTCTCATGTGTCTATTAGCTATTTTGCTATTTTTTTGTGTGAAATATGTGCTCAAGACTTTTTTTTTTGCTAATTTTACATTTGAGTTTTACAGAGCTCTTCATATATTCTAAATATAAATCTCTTGGTAGATATATGTATTGTAAATATTTTCTAACAGTCTGTGTCTTGTGTGTTTGTTTCTCTCTCTCTCTCTCTTTTTTGTGGTACTAGGGGTGGAACCCAGAGGCTTTCTACCTCCAGGCTATGCTCCCAGACCTATTTTATACTTTATTTGGAAACAGGGTCTTACTAAGTTGCTGAGAGCCTCACTAAGTAGCTGAGGCTGGCTTTAAACCTGTGCAATCCTCCTGTCTCAGCCTCCCAAGATCTGGGATTATAAGCGTGCTTATAAGAGTGCACCACCATGCCCGGCTCTTGTGTGTTTGTTTTTCTTAACAGTGTCTTTAAATGAGCAAAAATTTTAATTTTAATACGGCTTAATATATCAATTTGTACTTTTGGAGGAGTGCTTTTGTGTGTTTTCAAAGAGAACTACCACATGATTGTAATGATAGTCTATGTTTTCTTTTACACTTTATACTTTTGGCCTTTAGATTCATCTCTATGAACCATCTCAAGGTAATTTTTGTGTATGGTTTGACATGTTTTATATGTCTTCCCCCAAACTCATGTCGTTTTCTCTACTGTGTGGAATTATAAGGTGGGACCACGTGAAACCTTTGAGAGGTGATTCGTCTATGAGGGCATGATCTCACTCATGGATCAATGACCTTATGGGTTAATGAGGTAATTGGTCATTTTGAGAGTGGGTCTGTGATAAAGGCTAGTTTGTTTCTGCTGCTTGGATTTGCCCCACTCACCATGAGATGCCCTGTGTTGTCTCAGGACTCTCAAGACAGTTCCAGTGTGATAAAAAGGCCCTTAGAAAACATGGCATGCTGGGTGAGCACTCTACCACTGAGCTATATCCCAGACTCTCTCCTTACTATCTTGGTCACTGAAGCTTCACAGTGAGTCTTATAGTTAAATACATTCAATCATTCAACTTTGTTGATCTTTTTTAGGATTTTTTTGTTTTTGTTTTGTTTTGTTTTTTTGGTGGTACTGGGGTTCCTGGAAGCCCTTCTACCTCCGGGCTACACTCCCAGACCTATTTTTACATTTTTATTTGGAAACAGGGTCTCCTAAGCCAGCACGGGCGGCTGGCTTCTAACCTGCGCGATCCTCCTGTCTCTGCCTCCCAAGCGCGGGGATTACAAGCGTGTGCCATCACGCCCGGCTTTTTCAGGATTTTTATAATTTGTCTAGGTCTTTTGAGTTTCTGTCAATTTTAGAATCAACTTATCAAATTTCTGCAAAAATTCTCCTTGAATTTTGGTTGGGATTTCATTAAATTAGGTTAATTTGACATCATTTTTTTGTGCTACATTGGTTTAATATTTGCAAAGTATTATATGCCTGTCTTATTCCAGAGTCTTCAGGTGACAAAGACTATCTGGGGTAGTCACTCAATAGGCTGATCATTCAAAAGAACTTATTTTTAAATATCATTGCTATTTTAGCACCTGACCTTTCCAAATAAAGTTCTGGCATCATTTTAAGAGTTTAACTTCTAGAAAAGGACGTAGGTGTGTGAGATGGACAGTCTAAATTGTCAACTTGACTGGATCATGAAATACCTAAGATGCTGAGTCTTTGGGTGTGCTGATGAGATGATTGGTCTATGTAATGGGAAACTGAAGGGGAAGTCCTGCCCTGGATGCAGGCAGCACAGTTCTGACAGGTGCAAGACTTGGATAAAAGAAGGAGAAAGCTGCGTGAAGGCTTGCATGGTTCTTCCTCAAGAACATGCATCTGCTTTAGTCTAAGATGTCGGTCTTCAGCTCTTTGAGCTGGACCTTCACCATCATTTCTCTGGAGAGTTTCCTAGCCCTTCCATCTTGGACTGGGACTGAATAAGTGGTCACTCTGATTCTGAGACTCCAGCTCTTGGGCCACTCAACCAGCTGCTGGTTCCTCCGGCTCTCCTTGTGGAGTCGGAAACCTGGGACCACAATGGTTTGGACTGTAAGCTGATTGAATAAATCCCTCTTTTCCATATACATGTTCTGTGAGATTTGTTATCTAGTAAACCCTGACAAATACAGTGAGAAAAGATGGACTAGAGCCTGGAAATGAGAAAGAGAGAGAAAGGAACTTTCAATCATGTTTGTGTGTGTGGTACTGGGGATTGAACCCAGGGGCATTCTACCTCTGACCTACACCCTCAGCCATTTCCTTCTTTCCCTGCTTCCTTCCTTCCTTCCTACTTTAAAACAGGGTCTTTCTAGGTTGCTGTGGTTAGTCTCAAACCTATTGATCCTTGTGTCTCTGCCTCCCAAGTACTGGGAATTAGAAATGAGTGCCACCACACCCTGCTGTCTCTTACTCTTTTAATGAAATCTATTTTATTTTATTTATTTTTATTTTTAATTTTTGTGGTGCTGGGGATTGAATCCAGGGGTATTCTATCTCTGAGCTATATCAATCAGCCCAATCTTTTATTCTTTATTTTTGAAACAGAGTCTCACTAAGTTGCAGAGGGCCCCTCTAAGTAACTAAGGCTGGCAGTAAACCTGGATCCTCCTGTCTCAGCCTCCCAAGTACTGGGATTACAAGTGTGCACCACCATGCCTGGCTGGATCTCTCTATTTTAAATGAATCCTCATCCTCTGGAATTTTGAGTTAGTTGACTGGTTGGGACCTCATCATTGTTACTTTGAAAACTCCTCTGGTGACTTATAATCCTCTCTAAGGATAGATAGATTTCTGGAGCTATATTCTTATGGAGGTAACACATAATAAGTAGATATTTAATTTGCATTATAATATCAGCTAGAGCTTGATATTATGAAAAAACATGACGCAAGAAAAGGACATAGGACCAGGTGTGGTGATCCATGCCTGAAATTCCAGTAATGGGAGGCTGAAACAGGAGAATCACAGGTTCGAGACCAGCCTCAGCAACTTAGCAAGACCCTGTTTCAAAATAAAAAATAAAATAGGACTAGAAGTGTACCTCAGAGGCAGAATATCCCCGGGTTAAATCCTCAGTGTGTGTACACACACACACACACACACACACACACACACAAGGACTGGAGACAGGCAGTACTTAAAAAATCATACTTTTATTGATTCCTTGTACATCATAATGAGGTTCAAACTGATATAATCATACATGCATTGTCCACTTGGCGTGTGTCCCTTCAGGTCCCATCCCGCTCTCTACCCCCATACAGTAGTGAGATTGGTAGTGATACCTTCATATATGGACGTAGCACTTTTTAAACTGTTTTTAAAATTAACTCCCTCCACCTTTGTACCTCCCTCTCCCAGTCCCCTTTCCACTGTTCTACGGGTCTCTCTCATTTATCTAAAGTTTCTTTTGTTCCCTATTTTCTCTTTAACTTCCACATATAAGAGAAAGCATACTTTTGATATATTGCACAGAAAAATTCTCTCTAAAAGGTGACACATAGGAAGAGACCTAAAGGAAGCAAGGAAGAGAGCCACGAGGATGTACTTGAGCCAAGCGCTCGAAGCAGAGAGCATCGCAACGGTCGAGGCTCTCGGGTGAAAATGTGCTTGAGTGTGTGGCTGGGAGACAGAGGTAAGAGGTAAGAGAAGTGTGAGGGCAAATCTTGTAGGGATTTAGGGGCTGATAGGAGACCACTGGAGGGCTCCAACCGGAGAGGGACACGCGGAACACTTTCTTTGCACTGAGGATCGAACCCAGGGACATTCTTTTTTTTTTTTTTTGGTGGTACTGGGGTTCCTGGAAGCCCTTCTACCTCTGGGCTACACTCCCAGATGTATTTTATATATTTTATTTGGAAACAGGGTCTCTTAAAGCCAGCATGGCTGGCTTCGAACCTGCGCGATCCTCCTGTCTCCGCCTCCCAGGCGCGGGGATTACAAGCGTGCCCCACCACGCCTGGCTCCCTATTTTTTAATTTTTGAAACACAGTTTCATTAAGTTGCCAAGGATCTTGTTAAGTAGCCGAGGCTGGTCTCAAACCTGTAATCCTCCTGTCTCAGCCTCCCAAGTACTGGGATTACTTAACACTTATTCTGTAAGAATTATTCTGGTTATAGTTTAGAGAGTAGTCTAAGAGTTGCAAAATTGGATGCAGGAAGACCAAATTGGAGACTGTGACAATAATATAGTTGAGAAAATTTTGTGGCTTGGGTTAGGAAAATAGCAATGGAATTGGTAAAAAGCAATGTGAATTCTTTCAAGACTGGGCCATCAGGAATTGCTGCTGGATTAGACAAATTTGAGAGAAGGAGTCCTGAATTAGGTGTGTGTTCCACGGAAGGCCAACTTCTTTGGCAGGCCATTCACACTGTTGAGACTGGAGACAGTGAAAAGCAGAGGGGCTTCTAGAATGAGCAGAGGGGCTTCTAGAATGAGCAGAAGGGCTTCTAGAATGAGCAGAGGGGCTTCTAGAATGTACTCAGGGTTGCTGTTCATCCTTGTGAGATTCATTTTCTCTAGTTTCTTCTACTTCAGATCTTGCTTCTATTCCTAATTCAGATCAATTATCAGATGCAGACGGTCCCATGTTTATTCACCAGCCTCTACAACTCTGAAAGGTTTAACTCTAGAATAAATCTCTATTTTATATCATTCAGAATGATTCTATGTTCTTGATTGAAACCATAGCTGACCGAAGTTTGATATGTTTTTTAGCCACTGAATAGAGATGTTCATTGGACAGTTGGGTATGTCATTCTGAGATGCTTTAGCCTATAACCATGAATTACAAACACCTAGACTATTTTGCTATTGTTTCATGGTAAATAATTTAATTTTATTGTTTTCTAGTTGTATTGTTCTCAGAGAATGTGGGATATTTGCTTGTTTATTGGGTATGAAGTTTTATGGTATCTACACAATAGGTTGGGTATTTACCCTTAGTAACTCTTAATAACTAAGGAAATAGAATTTTAGATGTAGTGGGGGCTTAGAAGGCCATTATATATTTGTGAAAGAAATAAACCACCAAAAATACTTGACCATCATTAATTTACATGCACATACCATAGACTCATAATATGTAAAGCTTACTAAACTACAATAAAAGAATTTTGATTCAGGGAGGGGTGAATAAGCCATTTTATGCTACCTACTACAATCTTAGGGAAGAGTTATTTCTCATGGTCATCTCTTTCTTTCTTTCTTTCTTTCTTTCTTTCTTTCTTTCTTTCTTTCTTTCTTTCTTTCTGTATTGGGGATCAAACTCAGAAACATTCTATTTCCAAGATACATCCCCAGCCCTTTTAATTTTTTGTTTTGAAACAAGGTCTCACTAGATGCTGAAAGTCTTGCTAAGCTGCTGAGGCTGGTCTAAAACCTTAAAACCTGCAATCCTCCCATCTCAGTACCCCTATTACTAGGATTAGAGGCATGCAATACACCTAGATACTTTTTCTTAATAAAAGAAGAGCACTTTTTATAAACAATTATAAAAATATGGATAGGAGCCGGGTGTGGTGGTGCATGCTTGTAATCCTGGCACTCTGGAGGCTGAGACAGGAGGATCCAGGTTCTTGGCCAGCCTCAGCTACTTAGTGAGGCCCTCCACAACTTAGTGAGACCCTGTTTCAAAATAAAGGATACAAAAGTGGGCTGGGAGTATAGCTCTAAGGTAGAATGTCCCTGGGTTCCATCCCCAGCACTGCATGCGCCACACGCACACACACATACACACACACACACACACACACACACACACACACACACACGCACAAATATGGGTAGGATAAAAGCCATGGCCCAATTTTTATTGCACTTAAAAGTATTAGGAAATTTTCACAGTGGTAGTATTGTAGCCAATGAGGTTTATCTAAGGCATGATTATTGCTAATTGAAAAAAATTAATGAAACTTAAACATATTGGGAGCTGAGCACATGGTGACATGTGCCTGTAATCTTAGCAACTTTGGAGGCTGAGGCAGGAAAATTGCAAGTTCAAAGCTACTGGTGCAATTTGGCAAGACTCTGTCTCAATATAAGAAGGACTGGAGATGTGGCTCTGTGGCAGAACTCTCACCTAGCATTTGTGAGACCTGGGTACCAATCTCAGTACCAGAAAGAAATGGAAAAGCATTAGACATTGCATAACTATGTAAAGACAAAAAGAAAACTGTAAAGATTTACTGTTCAGAATAAAATGGAAGCATATGATTTGACCACTTATTTGAAAAAGTTAATACTGATTTGAATAAGTTTTAACCCTAACTCAGAGATTCAAGACATGAAAGCTTTTTTCTTTGTCACTCCATTTTCCCACCTTCTAAAGAGATGAAGTTCCAAAGGCTGATTTAGTCATTTGTAGGCCATTCTCTGCTTATTGTTTCAGAGAAACAATGTACTTCCCTCTTGCTGATAAATCTAAATTATTTCCCCCAATTTTATACACACTCCAATTCTGTCTCCATGTAAATTCATTTCTGTCTGTCCTTCCTCTCTAGCAGAGATAATTGTTCCTGTTCCCCTCTCCCCATAGCACTCTACTTATTTGTGTCATTGTGATGATGATGATGATGATGTTTTTGGTATTGGAGATTGGACCCAGGGGCATTCTATCTCCAAGCTCTAACCCCAGCCCGATTTTATTTTTATTTTGAAACAAGGTCTTGCTAGGTTGATGAGAATTTCATTGCTTGTTGAGGCTGTCCTTGAATCTATGATCCTCTTGTCTCAGCTGCCCAAGTACTAATATTACAAGCATGTGCCACCATCCCCAGCTATTTATTATTTTTAAAGATACCACATTGTACTCAGAAGCTGGGGTTTTGGATGAGGAGAGCATTTATATTAAAACCAGGGACCAAATATCAACTGGAGAAGAATGAATCAGTGTATTGTCAGACCATGAATTCCCTAATGGTGAGGACTACGTGGCACAGAACCCAACATTAACAACAACAGCAGTCTCCCCTTAGCCACTGTTTTACTTTCTTCAGTTTCAGTTACCCAGGGTCAAGCATAGTCCAAAAATAATACATGGCACATTCTAGAAATAAACAGTTGATAAATATTAAATTATGTTCCATTCTGAGCAGTGTGATGAAATCTTGTGCAGTCTTGACCTGTCCTGCCTGTAAGTGAATCATCCCTTTATCTAGTGTATCCATGCTGTATACACTACTTGCCCACTAGTTAGTAGCTGTCTATGCCATCAGATATAGATGGCACAGGGTTATCTTTGGTTTCAGGCATCCACTGAGAATTTTGAAACATATCTTTTATGGAAAGAGGGAACTACTGTATTAATTAAGTAAGTATTACTGGAAATTGAACCCAAGACCATTCTACTTTTTTTTAAATCTATGGGTTCAGTTTATTTATTTTTCTTTTTTATTGGTGCATTGAATTCATACATCTTAATGGGATAAAAAACTTGTCTAGAGCCGGGCGTGGTGGCACATGCTTGTAATCCCCATGCTTGGGAGGCTTTTTCATCCAGAGTTCCTCCTATGACCCATTTCTCCTTAGCTTTCACATATTAGGGAAATCAAACGATTTCTTATTTTTTTGTGACTGACTAATCTCGCTTAGCATAATGTCATCCAGTTCCATCTATTTCCCTGAAAATGATGTAATTGTTTTTTTTATGGCTGAGTAAAATTCCATCGTGTACATATCCCACAGTTTTGTGATCCATTCATCTGTTGATGGACATCTTGGCTGGTTCCATAGTTTGGCTATGGTGAATTGTGCAGCTATGAACATGCATTAGTTTGGTAGTTTGGTTTCCTTTCTTTTGGGTAGATATCAAGAAGTGGTATTGCTGGATCAAATGGTAGATTTGTTCCCATTCTTTGGTGGATTCTCCAAACAACAGAAGCTCTTCAGTTTCATGCAGTCCCACGTATTGATTTGCTTTTTAGTTTATTGTGCCTTTGGGGTCTTGTTAAGAAAGTGTTTATCTGTGCCTATGTGTTGCAGTGTTGGACCTATGCCCTCTTCAAGGAGCTTCAAGGTCTCTGGTTTAATTTCCAAGTCTTTGATCTATCTTCAATTGATTCTTGTGCAGGGTGAGAAAGTGGGATTAATTTCCATTTTTCTGCATATGGTTAACCAGTTTTGCCAACACCCTTTGTTGAACAGACTATCTTTCTTCCAGTGTATGTTTTTGGCTCCTTTGTCAAATATCAATTGGCTGTAAATGTGTTGATTTGTTTCTGAGACTTCTATCTTGCTCCATTGGTTTATGTATCTGTCTTTGTGCCAGTACCATGCTTTTTTTTTGTTTATTACAGTGGCTTTATAGTATAGTTTAAAGTCAGGTATTGTGATTCCTCCTGCATGGTTTTTGTTGCTGAGAACTACTTTAGCTATTCTTGGGTTTTTTTTTTCTCCAAATGAATTTAAGAACTGATTTTTCTATGTCTATAAGGAATGATCTTGGTAACTTAATGGGTATTGCATTGAATCTGTAGATCACTTTTGGGTGTATGGCCATTTTGATAATATTTATTCTGCCTATCCATGAACAGGGAAGATCTTTCCATCTTCTAAGATCTTTGATTTCTTTTTTCAATGTTTTATAATTTTCTTTGTAGAGGTCTTTTACCTCCTTGGTTAAGTTTATTCCTAAGTATTTTATTTTTTTGTGGGAGATCCTGAGTAGAAGTGTTTTCTGAATTTCTTTTTCAGTGGATTTATGGTTGGTGTACAGAAAAGATTCTGATTTGTTGAGATTGATTTTGTATGCAGATACTTGGCTGAAATTGTTGATCAGGTCTATAAGTCTTTTGATTGAGTTTTTTAGGTTTTCTAAATATAGTATCATGTCATCTGCAAATAGTGAAAGTTTGAGTTCTTCCTTTCCTATTTGTACTCCTTTGAGTTCCTTTTCTTGTCTTATTGCTCTGGCTAGTGTCTCAATTACTATATTGAAGAGAAGTGGTGATAATGGACTTAGTTTAGGAAGGTTGTATTTATCTAGAAAGTTGTCAATTTCCTCCAGATTTTCCATTTTGTTGGAGTATAGTTTTTCAAAGTAATTTCTGATAATCCTCTGGATTTCTTTACTGTCAGTTGTGGTATCTCCTTGTTAATCTCTTATCTTCAAAATTTGGGTTGCTTCTCTCTTTTTTTAGTTAAATTGGCTAGTGGTTTATCTATCTTATTAATTTTTTTGAGGAACCAGCTTTTGGTTTTGTTGATTTTCTTTTTTTATTCTCTACTTCATTTATTTCTGCTTTGATTTTGACAATTTCTTGTCTTCTACTCGCTTTGGGTTCAGATTGTTCCTGTTTTTCAAGGGCTCTGAGGTGTGTCAGTAACTTGTTTATTTGATGATTTTCTGTTTTTCTTATGTGGGCACTCAGTGCTATTAATTTTTCTATTAATACTGCCTTCAAAATGTCGCAGAGGTTTTGATATATTGTATCTCTATTTTCGTTTGCTTTTATGAATTTCTTGATTTCATCCCTTACTTCTTCTATGACCCATTCTTCATTTAGCAGTGTGGTGTTCAGTCTCCACATGTTTATGTGGTTTCTCTGAGTCTTCTTTTAGTTGATTTCTAGCTTTATTCCATTATGGTCTCAAAAGAGACAGGGAAGTATGTCATATATTTTTTATTTGCTAGTGCTCACTTTGTGGCCCAGGATGTGACCTATCTTAGAGAAGATTCTGTGAGCTGCTGAGAAAAATGTGAACTTTGCTGTAGATGGGTGGAATCTTCTATATATTCTATATGTGTCTAACAGGTCCATTTGATTAATGGTGTTCTTTAGGTCCGAGCTGTCTTTACTGATGATCTAGTGGTGTAAGAGGTGTGTTGAAGTCTCCCAGTATTATTTTATTGGGATTTATATGTGACTTTATATCACAAAGAGTTTGTTTTATGAAAATAGCTGCACCTAAGTTTGGAGCATAAATGTTGATTATTGTTATTTCCTCATGCTGGATTTTTCCTTTTACCACTAAAAAATGACCATCTTTTTCTCTTCTAATAAGCTTGGGCTTGAAGTCTAACTTATCTGATATCATAGTTACAACTCCTGCCTGTCTTCATGTTCCACTGGCATGGATTACCTTGCTCCAACCCTTTACCTTGAGTTTGTTGCTATCTTTACTTGTAAGGTGGTTTCTTGCAAGCAGCATATAGATAGATTCTGGTTTTTAATCCATTTTGCCACTTTATGTCTGTTTATTGGGGAACTGAGTCCATTTACATTCAGTGTGATTATTGAGAGATGATTTTTAATTCCCAACATGTTGAGATTTTACTTCTGTATGAAATATTGTTTGTTCTTCTCTTCTAGGTTGTCTGCTGGATGGAAATTCTTGTTTCTCTGGTTCTGGTGTGAATTTCTTGTTTCTTATTTGTAGTTGATCTCTTTGAGTATTTTCTCTAGTGCTGGTTTTAAAGACATAAATTCCTTCAGCTTCTGCTTGTCATGGAAGAATTTTATTTCTCCATCTAGTTTGAGAGATAGTTTTGCTGGGTAGGAAATTTTTTGCTGCAAGTTGTTTTCTTTCAGAGTTTGGAATATGTTACTCCAGGCTCTTCTGGCTTTCATTACCTGGTTTAGGAAGTCTGGAGTGATTCTAATTGATTTCTCTCTGAATGTCACTTTTGTTTTTGTTGCCTTTAAGATTCTCTTCTTGGCTTCTACATTGGTCATTTTGACTATTATTTGGCATAGAGAACCTTTTCTCTGAACTTGTCTAAAGGGGGTTCTATAACTTTCCTGTACTTGTGTATCAATCTCTTGCTGTATGCTTGGAAATTTTTCTGCTATTACTTCTTTGAAGAGATTGTTGAGCCCCTTGGTTTTGCCTTCTTTTCCTTCCTCCGTACTAATTATTCTCAAATTAGCTTTTTTAAGGTGGGCCCATATTTCTTTAATATCTAATTTCTGCTGTTGAATTGTTTTTTCTATGTTATAAGCTATGTGTTCATTTTTGGAGTGATTATCTTCTAGGAGCGAGATTCTACTCTCCATATGGTCTAAACAATTGCTTATAGTTTGAATAGATGCCTTTACTTCGGTGATTACATCCTTTATTTCTTTCAGACTCTCTCTAAATTCTTTTTGGAATTCCTATATTAATTCTACAGTTACATTTTTGAACTGGCCTTCTGGAGAATGCCGCAGTTCTGTGTTATCAGAGTCTGTAGTTGTGGAGTTGTGGGAGCTTATTGCTCCTTTGTTGTTCCTCCTTTTCATGACTTCAGACATTTGCCTCTGTTGCTTTTGATGAATTTCTCTCAGTTTCTAGGTGTCAGCTGATAAATCCAAGGACAGTTTGTATTGTATTCAGTAGTGAAGTGAAGGTTGAGGAAGGACGGAAGTGCAGGAGTAAATGGAAGAATAGGGTAAAAAACTCATGTAGAGTCTAATAGAATGAAAGTATGAGTTTGGTATATTAGTATATACTAGAGGTTAGAGATAGTAAGGGTAAAGTAGTGTTCTAGTAAACAATGTAGAATTTGTGGTATAATTATATGAAGCAGGTTTGATACAAGTCAAGGGAGAGAAAAAGCAGAAGAAAGATAGTAAAGGGATAGTGAGAAGAGGGTTGGTATTTACAGAGGAAGAAGCTTGGGAGAGGCTTTGGGGACAGCTTAAAAATAAGAAACAAAACAACAAAGAAACCCACCAGGTATACACACTTACCCACATAAAATGGAACAAATAAAACCAAAACAACCTCAACCACAAATGAATGCAATTCTACAACTAAATGACAATCCAGCATATAGGTCTGCAGCACTTTCTCTCTGTGCAGATACTGAGTACCACCAGCAGCCTTCCTGATGTGAATTTGGTTCTCTGAGATTTTCTCAATCTATGTAAATGGCCACTACTGGTCTGGCGAGGTTAGGAATTAAGCACAGGTCACCCTCCCTCTTGCCGGATTGGAGTCTAGGTCTCTCTCTGCCACCATTTGTGATGTATGTCTCAGACCAGACTCAATGTGGGAGTCTCTGTTCTCCACAGCTAGAGTTGGTCAGGTCTGACTTCTCTGTGTTCACCACAAATGGGAGGTCTGTGGTAATCCCAGAGATTTTATTAGTTGGGTGTATCTATATTTCCCCCCACATTTTCCTCTGATTAAAGCCTGAGTCTATTAGAGCTTCTGTATGTCCAACAGCAGCCCCCCTCCTGCTTTCTCCAGGCTGTATCAGGAAGTCTCAGATCGGGGTGTTTATTGGGGCTGTGCAAGACCCTAACGGCATCTTGCTTGGTGATTTCCCATGGGGGCCTGGACCTTGCTTACAGTTTTATTGAGGGCAGCTCTGAGTCTCTAGGAAGTATGGTACTCTCAGCACTCCACCTTTACTGAGTTTAACCACTAGATCTCAGACCTAGGGAACTTATCGTGGCTGCGCAGGTCCCAAAGGGCACAACGCTGGAGGATCCCCTTTGGGCTGCAGCTTTACTCTCACTTCTAATGCTCGCTGGCCGGAACTGTCAGCGGCGTGGTGGCTGGGCTGTCATTGGGTTAATGGCGTCACAGTGGGACTGCGAGTGTGGCAAGCTTCTATTCTGGTGCTGGACTCAACTCTGGGTTCCTGGGTGGCGAGGTTAGCTCACATTTGCTGTAGCAGGTCTTTGGGCAGGCTAACTTACAACCCGTGTGCCTGCTGCTTCTCCCTTCAAATCCTTGTTCTCCTTTTGTCACTGGTGCGCAGTGCTGTGCGGGAAGCCTGCTCCTGAGTTGGCGCCCGCCACTGCGGGCAGGGCTCCCTCCCCCAGGACAGTCTTCTAGTCTTTCTCTGTTACTTGTATTTAAGGTTCTTATTTCTCTGCTGATTGCTTTATCTGGCTTTGTAGCGTTTAGTTTTGGGGACAATGGGGATTGAGTGTCAGCAGGATTCGTAAGCGCTGACCATTCCACTTCTGAGTTATATCCCCAGGCCTATTTTAATTTTCATTTTGAAACAGTTGGTATATTAGTATATACTAGATACTAAAACTTGGTATATACCAAGTTGCTAAGGGCCTCACTAGGTTGTTGAGGCTGGTCTTGAACCTGTGATCCTTCTGTCTCCATTCCCAGGTACTGGGATTATAAGCATGTTTCACTGCAGCTGGCTGGAACTACTGTTTTTATGGTTATGGTTAATAGAATGAAGGTAGTATGTGCTCATGATTGAGCGCTTGGTCCTGAAGCCATGCCCCTTGTACTCAAATCTTAACTATAGCATTTACTAGTTATGTGGCTGTGAGCAAGTTGATTAACTTCTCTGTGTTTGTTTTTTTTCCAGTTAAACTGGGGATATAAAAGCTGCAATTCCATAGAGTGATACATTAGAAGCATGTAAGCATTTATTATTATCACCATGAAGCTCTGAAGGAGGCAGGAAGGAGGATGGTATAGGTTGAACTGTGTCCCTTAAAGAAGACATGTTGGAGTCCTAACTCCCAGTATCTCAGATTGTGACTTTATTTGGAGTTACAATGGGGTTAGAATCTTTACAGTGCTTAAGTTAAAATAAAGTTATCAGGATGAGTTCTAATCCTGTATGACCGGTGTCCTTCTAAAAGGGGAAATTTAGACACACACACACACACACACACACACACATACACACACACACACCATTATATGAAGATGAAGACAGAGATATACAAGCCAAGGAATGCCAAAGACTGCCAGCGAGCCACCACCAGAAGCTTGGAGGCAGGAATGGAACAAAGTCTCAATCAGGGCCCTCATAAAGAACCAACCTTTAGACCACCTAGATCTCAAGGTGCCCAATTTGCTAGGAGCATCCATATTGTGTTACTCTTTGACTGCCCTCACAAATCAAAGAGGGGCTTCAGGAGCAAGCAGCCCACATTCTTCTTTGGTGAATGCCTGCTGGCTGGGGATTCCTGGTGTCCTGATGGCACATTCTCAGCCTCCATCTCTTCTGTACAAATTTCATAATCGTGGCAAATTTTTATAATGGTGATGTCAGACCCAGGATCCCAGGATCCCAAGGGGTATGTCGTGACAGTGCATCAGTTCCCAAGGTAAGGCTTAGTGGCCTTGAGCAAGTCAGCTTTCCTTGTCTCAGCTCATCTCCAAGATAAACCAGCTGAGCAGAAGTGCCTAAGCTGGTTCCTGAGCACTGATAAAAGCCAGTCCCTTCATTCATCCTGTTAGAGAGTCATCCTTTGCAAACATATCAAAACTACATCTTGAATATAAGCTCTGTGTGTGTCATTTTTCCCTTACAGTATATAATTAGTAAGTATCAGCCACAGAAATCAGGAGCTTTGAAGCCCAATCTTGATTTCAGGGTAATGACCAGATTAAAACAATTTAACATAACCTATTTTCCTCCATAAATTATGGTTGAGGCTAATTGTTCTCTTAAATCTGAAGAGAAAATTAATTTTAGGTAAAAAAAAATCTAACGCAAACCCAGAATTGTGTAAAAAGATGTAGTATCAAGGTGTCTCACTGGCTCCCAGTCAGTCCCTCAGGTTATTTCTTCTCTTAATCTTACTCACACTTTTTATAGTAATAATATTTTTTCCCTTAAAGAATAAGTCAACTTCTGATCATCTAGCAAAAGCCACATGGTTGGTCTTTTGGAGGCTTGGAGGTAGGTGATACCATTTTGATATTGGGAGTTTGTGATCTGTGCCTCAGGGTATGACATGTTTGCCTGGTGGCACCCTCGTCCTAGAACTGACCACACTGTTATGCTGTGGCCTAAAGCACTGTAGAAGCATCTCAACAGGTAAGATTCACCTAAACCAGTGTCGGCCTACTTCTGCACAAGGAACGCTCACAAAACAAAGCTCATGTGGCTGATGTGGAGCTCCAATAGGTGTACACAAGGAATCTGTTAATAAGCTCTTCCTTTATTCATAGATTTGTAAGCATATACTATCCTTTTCAATAAATGATTTTTTGGGGGATTTTTTTTTAATCAAAGCAGTTGTCAGCCTTTTGTGCCTTTTAATTGCTTATAGCCAGTGAGAACACAGGCAAGATGCAGATTGCTGTGCATTACCCTAGACTTCCCTTTGCAATAAAGCACACACACAATGCCATACCAAAGTGAGTTTATTGACATTCCTTGAAGGTGGTCTGATGGAAGAGAAAGCTCGGCCTGAGTATCACGTGACATTTCTCTTGTCGATGTGAGCAAAATCAGTCCAGTGATGTGGACTTCTCCTGCTATTGACTACAACAAAGACTTTTTTTTTTTAACAAAACTGTTAATAGACATTTCTGTAGATAAACTGGAAGCTGCAGGAAGTAGGCTAATGGAACAATATTTACTCTATATTCTACCTCTAGGCACCTTTTTTCTACTAGAACAAAGGGACTACATGTCACTAACAGGAAAATAACACTTTCTCTTTTGGACCTTGTGATGGCTGGAACAGCCATCCCAGATTTTTATGATATAGTATTGCAGTAGTTTTAATAATAAACACAGAAATACATAATTAATAATAATAATAGTAAAG
Source organism: Muscardinus avellanarius (assembly GCF_963383645.1). Lineage (NCBI taxonomy): Eukaryota > Metazoa > Chordata > Mammalia > Rodentia > Gliridae > Muscardinus > Muscardinus avellanarius. The sequence continues at coordinate 27,385,930 of NC_137795.1, read as the reverse complement.
CACCACATTTGTTATGTAAAATTCTAACTACTTTCATTTGAAAGTGTTTCATCTTGACTGGGAAAATCTTTGTGGCAATTGTGAAATTTTCTGAACTCAAATTTCAGACACATGGTTTGACACAGGGACTCACTGTTCAATCAGATCATGAGAACTATCCCAGAACATGCAGCTCACTGGCTTGCCACACATATATTCTTATACTTAAAGGATATATGAGCATGTATTAAATGGAAAATGATTTAAATCTTTTCATTTTAGAGTCTCGCAAAATCATATATCTCTTTTTAAAAAAATTTTTTTTACCACTCCTTCAGTGATGGTAGTACAAAAATTTCAGAGCTTCTGCCAGTTTTATACATAGGAAGTCACAAAAACATTCAGTAGACCTAGAATATTTCTTTTGATCATACCGAGTCAATTTTTATTCTGGGGATTTTAATCTCTACCTTATAGAATAAAACACTCGTGATATCCATGAAATTATTATTATATCTTATAGCATTTTAAAAGCATTTTTCAAAGATGAAAAATAGGGTTTGTCCTTTATGCTAAAACTAGATATAAACAATCTTGTTTTATCGGGTTGTGGCTTATAAGTGACTGATTTTGCAATTTGCCTTCATGGAGAAAACTCACATATTAAGTACAAAAAATTATATGTGGTAATAAATAGATCAGCTTAACATATTGAATTATATGATTTGAGGTGGTTTGCATTTCCACCTGGTGAAATTAACAGCAAATTGCAGTTTTACAGTTACTTCAGTTCTAATTTAAATTATATATAGTTTTAAAATCAGCTTCATGTATAAGGTAAAAAGACTCTTTCCATGACTGGTTTCTGAGCTCCTCTTTGCTTTGATTTCTTTCATCGGTGTAATGGAATTCAAGGTCCCTATTAAGGAAACTAGAATTTCTCAGGTGATTTTTGACATCAGCATCTCTTTACAGCATTTTGCACTTTAAGAAATACTCTTCCAGGAATGCTTGGTGGGATACATCTAGAGTCATGGCATCAGTGGTGGAGGTAGTAGACAGAAAAAAGTTAGAAAAGCATTTATTCTTAAGTTACCTCTCCCTACATGATTTCTGAGATAACTTATTCCTTCTATATATGAGTAGAATAAATATTAATATAATAGATGAACTAAGTAGCCATTTATGTAAATTGAAAAGCTCTCCAGGAACAGGCTCCATCTTTTGAATAGTTATCTTTCTTTTTAATGCCTGAGAAATAATATAAATACTAAAAACCTAAATATTTGAGCTAATGAACATTTATATACATATAATACCAAATTCTAAGGATGAGAGATGTCCCCTATAGTAGAGATGCTGTACAAAGAGTTGGAATAAATATATGGCAATAGTACTTATGCTCTGATGTCATAAATGAATAACAGCTCTACCAGAATCTCTTACTTTTCAGATACTAAAATGTGTAATGAACTTTATTATACACTTCAGTTTCTATATCATATAACTTACATCCCATCCTATCTTGGTAAATGTTCTTTTTAGACCACATTGGAAGGCTAAATTTCCGTAACATATACTTCCTGATAAACAACAGATGCACAGCAGCAAGGGGTGCCGGGCACTGGTAATCATTTCTACTAAAAACACATTTTATTTTAGAGTGCAGGGGCCACAAATAACGAGCCATCCAGGCGCAGACTGGCAGAATGAGCCACAAGCCATGGCTTCATCTGAAATTAACGTCGTCTGAATAATATATTGAAAACAACAACACCACATTTAAATAGTTGGGTCTCTTCAGCTCATATTTTCCCAGTGAAGAAAAACACTTTCATTTATGACATACTTCAGAGAACATGGATAACAAAGTTACAAAAATAGCAAATGACCATTATGATTGGGTTTATCTTAAACGTAATCGAGAAGTCAGGCTGTCTTTGGAGCCTGAAACTGTTTTCCTGAAAACAAAGTTTTCCGAGATATCTTTTTACTGAATGCTAAAAGCAACTGGCTATTTGTTTTGACACAAATCCACGTGCCTTTGGAGGATTGCGATGATGGAGGAGAAGTACATATTGCCCTAGATCCCTAACAAGCACCATCACTCTCGCAGCTTCTCATGATGTGTGGTCCCTGTGGACAACCAGACGCGAAGGAACTTGATCACTATACTTAAAAAAAAAGTACAAAAAAATCAATACCAAAGTTAAAAAAAAAACAAAAGGTTTGCCTGCTAAGTAAGGAAGCTGGCTTTAACCAAAGTCATGAGATTATACATTGTTTTTTTCTTTTGTGAAGGAGAACTGTAGGAGACTGAACAAAACAGTACAGAACTCAGGTATTCAGATCAATGTAATACGTCCTTTTTTCCTTTCTCCAGTTTGCTTGACCACATTCTATACAACGCTCACACAATGGGGGGTGAAGCCTCCACTGGGCTTCAGCAGTCAGATCTCCTTAGACGTGTGCACAAGTTTGTGCTGCCTGTGCAGTGAATGTTCACTAGAAGTGCTCCCTCTCCTAGACTTCTCTGAACTCAAGTGGAGCCCACACTCCCCACAACCGTAGGGATACACTGCTACATCAGCAGGACATGTTTTTCTTGCTGTTGTGAATTGTTGGAAGTGTCATATTTGCACCATGTGTCTAGGCTAGTTCCAGCTGACGGACTGACGCCACCTATGAATCATGAATTGAATATTAAAAAATTTCAGTTTTGCCACTGCTGTCCTCTAGATAGATGGTATGCATGGGAGAAGGTATAGTGGGAGGAAAACAAAGAGATGGTCAGCTCCTAGGTTGTTAGAAATGATAAAAAAAATGGTGGTTCTGCTTAGAAGACATGGGCGTATAAAAGCTTGGAATGCTTAATGCTCAAATTTTCCCTTAAATGATAGAAATGGAAGTAAACATTTATTACCATTTGGTCAAGTGTAGCATAACTTGCATTCATATTTCCTTGTTAGTAATGGAGGTATGTGGAGATATACACAGACCTTAAGACAGCTGTTTTTTTTTTTTAATATTGCATACAGGCTAGCAGTTCATTGAAAACAGAGGAGATAAGCCTGAAGGTTAGATCTGAGAAGGCAGTTCTTCATGCACAGCTTTTGTTAATCCTGATTTGGTTTGAAAATAAAAATCACGGAATACCAAAATCAAAGGAGAGTTGATTAAGGGAAAGGGAAAGGGAGTCGTCCCAGACAGCGTGATGTCACTGGCCAGGAAAATGTCAGGAGAGGTTCCATTTCCTCACTCAAGTCCAAAGGTGCTGGTTTCTTCTACTGCTGTCAACAGCTTTTCATACAACATGGAGTATGAGGGGTATGGTGGAAGATCCAATCGGTTGAAGCACGTATGTGCCCTGAATTGGGGGGAAAAGATTGGTGAGAGTGTTTCAATGATACAACTAGTTTTATTACTTTAAAGGGAATCAAAATTGAGCAGGATGTTGATTTAGTACAAGCATAAAACATTGCAAACTACAGCCTTCTAGACACAAATAGGCCAGTTGAGGGAATGCAACAACTAGAAGTGGGTGGCTGGCATTGTAAGTAAACTACATTACACTAGAACCACTCTAGCAAACCAAATATAGCCTACCGTATCAGCCTGACTTTGCAACTGAGACATGAACTTAGATGTGTTCAGAGAAGAAGGCAGAATTAATATTAGTATTATAATTAGTATTAAGGATTAAAGGATCGCCTTGCCTGTCTCTGACTTCTGGGTCTCTGTAACCATGTGTATCAACTTGGAAGAGTCCACAGTGCTCTGGGGTTCTGAGATCCAATTCTCCATTCAAGTCAGGTGTGCTGTGGAGAGGAGTCTGACTCCTCTTCCCCAGTAGAACATTCACTTAGAGCTGAAGTGCTTCATTTCTTAGGAAAGCTGAGCTCACGAGCCAGCACTCCTTCAGTGCCTGGGGCATCTTCATCCCACTGCTCCAGGCTCTCCTCCCCAGGCTTGTGCTTGCCAGTGTCTTCCCCACCCTGCTGTTAACAAAGGGCCCAGGAAACACTAGTGGGTCTCTAGCCAGAATCTGTACAGGCGAAACGTACAGATTCCCCTGTGTGATCTCAAAGCACCTACCTGGCTGCTCCCTGTCAGGAGTTCTTTGTTTCTATCTTTTGTTGATGTTGAGTTTTGTACCAAAGTAGGGAGAAAGATGGTGAGGTGCAGCTGAGAGTTAATTTAATGCTTTTTCCTCTCTAGGAGGAGAGGTGTGTTGGAATGGTGTTTTGAGACACCAACTAGCACAGAAAAGACAGTCAAATAAAATAAAATGAAACCAAATCAGGCAAAAAACAAACAAACATGCATACAAATAAAACTCCACTGGAATTTTATTTGGGATATTAAACTCTTATTTATAATATCCTTCAGGCAACAGTCTATTATTTATACCTTTGTTTTAAACATAAATCACTGCACAGGCTGATACAGTATTCAGGGTATGGAGGAGATTATTTGGGGAATTAGGAAGGAGGGAGTGGCCAGGGGGAAGGTGGGTTTTCTTGCGCAGGGAGAATCTAAGGAGGAGGCTGGTGTTTTGTCTTCTGAACATTCACTCCTCCTCCTGGTAACAGCTTTCCCTCTGTCTTTAGGAAACTGCCCTTCACCTCCATTCTCCTCCTTACCCCCTCCCCTCTCAAGTTCCAAGGATAAACACAGGACGGTAGAGTATCTGGCCTTAAGCCTTAAGCGCTTAACTGGGAAGAACAAACAAACAAACAGACAAAAAGAATAAAAGAGTTTTTCAATCATTAACTTAGATCCAAACAGGACTATATCCCCTTCAAAAGAAAATAATTGAAATATTTTCCTTAAAGAAGAATATTTTAGTGAAAGGAAGGGGGAAGTCAGTAATTTGGGTAGGACAATGAGTACAGTGATTCGTCTCTATGTTTAGAAAGACTGAAACTAGAACACTGGGCTGTGGCTGACCGAGTTAAGTGGGGCAGGAAAATGTGGAGTGTGCTCTTGGAACTAGGTGAATTGTCAGGAGTGAGGCACGAGCAGACATCTTGACTTTCTTCCTCTGACCATTTAAATGGCACTTGTGAGTGAAAATATTACAGAAAAAAAAATTTGTTTATAAATCAGGTGGGGCCAATTAGCAATTAGGGAAGTTCAAATCAAAGCTACACTAAGATTTCGTCTAACCCCAATTACAATGGCAATCATCAAGAAGTCAAACAACAATAAATGCAGGCGAGCATGTGGGCAAATAGGAATTCTTCTACACTGTTGGTGGAATTGCAAATTAGTGCAGCTGCTATTGGAGATCAGCATGGACATGGATAATGGGAATAGATTCACCATAGATCCAACTATGTACCACTCCTGGGTATCTTTCCAAAGGAACAAAAATCAGATTACTAAAATGATATATGCAGCTGGGTGTGGTGGTGCATGCTTGTAATCCCAGCGTTTGGGAGGCTGAGACTGGAGGATCGCGGTTCATGGATAGCCTCAGCTATTTAGTGAGGCCCTCGACCCTGTTTCAAAATAAAGAATAAACTGGGCGCGGTGGCACACGCTTGTAATCCCTGCTCTTGGGAGGCAGAGACAGGAGGATCTCGCAGGTTCAAAGCCAGCCGCGTTGGCTTAAGAGACCCTGTTTCCAAATAATAAAAAAAAGTATTAAAAATAGGTCTGGGAGTGTAGCCCGGAGGTAGAAGGGTTTCCAGGAACCCCAGTACCACCAAAAACAAAACAAAACAAAAAAAGAATAAAAAACAGGACAGGGGGTGTAGCTCGGAGGTCAAATGCCTCTGGGTTCTATCTCCCCAGACGAGAAAAAAAAATAAAAAAATTAAAAAAGATACATGCATATCTATGTTTATAGCAGCACAATTCTCAATAGCCAAATCATGGAATCAACCTAGGTGTCCATCAATAGGTGAATGGATTATAAAATCATGAGGGTATACACACAATAAAGTACTCCTCAGTAATAAAGAAGAACAAAATTTATGTTATTTGCAGAAAAATAAATGTACCTGGAAAAAATTAAGTGAGATTAGCTAGTCACAAAAAATGAAGGGTCGTTTATGTTTTCTCTCGTATGTGGAAGCTAGGGAGTAGATGGGATAGAAGAGGGACTTGAGATAAAGGAGGAGAAACCCCAGTGGAACGATGGAGGAGACGAGGGGAGGCTGTTTATGGTGGGAAGGGAGCATGAATGAAGGGAAATCCTCCGTGGATGTGATGTACACACGTGAAATTATCAGTGCCGATCTCAATATCATGTTTAGGGAAGGGGAGGGAAAACCTTACCAAATGCTACGTGCAAGTATGTCTGTTATCTCTCTGAACTACGTTATAATGAGAGATTACAGTGCACCAATAAAAGTACATATAAAAAAAGATATTTTGGGAGAATAAACAAACCATTAGCAAATAGGACTTAGCTTCTATATCTCTCTATTTTTTTTACTAGTTGTTTTTATTGTACTTTTCAATAGCTTTGGTTAGCTCTCAGAAAAACCCTAGTTTGTCATCTAGATTCAAAGACTGCAGCCAAGCCACAGCTCAGTGGAGCACTCCACATGCCAGCTGTGCTGCGGTTAGGACAGAGCTCTTGCTTACCTCATTCTCTGTGCCGTAGACCAAGTGCAGCCAGGTGGGTGTGGGGCCATAGACCATAGATGGAAAGACCTCTATTCTGACCCCAGGCTAGCTACCTACCAGCTTTATGACCTTGGGAAATTCATTTAATCTTCTGAGCTTCAGTTTTCTCACTTGTAAAATGGAGATAATAATACATGCTGTGTGCACGCCAGAGGGTTAGTGGGAGAATCAACGATAGGAAACACATCGATCCTTTTGTAACCCGTTAATCATCATTTAAATGTACGACTCTCTTAATAATGCAACCATGATTGTGATCATAATTTTAGGAACTGTCTCATACTGTGGTGATTTAAGACCCGGGCCTTTTTCACATGACCTACTGGTAAATGAATCACCTGTCTCATAATTGATGCTTTGAAACTCCACAAGGATCTTCTCAGTCATTCCAAATTCTACTTTGTTAATGTGAACCTAGGGTTCCAGGCTTTGGAATGGTTTTGGATTGGGATTGTTCCAGTCAGTTCATTGTTTGCCTTTCTGATTTGTGTCACCTAGATGGCTGATCTCTTTGTCTCCTCTAATGTTTTCAGTGTTAAGATCTTGACCAACACTCTTCAAGAGTGACAAAGAAAGTCTTGTTACTGTCCAGAAGAGACTACTTAAAGGCTGGTCAAGAACAAACAAAAGAGACCGCCATTACTACTCTTTACTGCTGGTTGTTCAGCCAGTTGCTCAGCCAGTTACGTAAGCTGTGTCTTCCCTTCATGCCGGCGTTCTTCCACTGCCTGACCACAGCCTCGTTCTTTCCGATGGGTCTTGTCTTCATCCCTGCTGAGCCCACTTTTTCAAGTTTGTCAAGAACCTCTTGATCCCCCAATCCAGAAGTCTGTACTCTGTCCCCATCTGCTCAGGCTCTGGAACAACATCTGGCAGTTCTTCACCTTGAACATCTCTTTCCCTTTTTGGATTCTCTTTGGTTTCCCAAAGATCGCCATTTTCTCTCCTGTGCTCCCTGAAATCCCTCAAGCTTTTTTTTTTCAGTCTTCTTCTTTCTTTAGCAGAATTCAGAGCAGGTTCTCTCACCTGGGCCTGACTGGCATTTTTAAACATGATAATCTTTTGTTGTGGAGTCTGTCCTGCGCATCGTAAGATGTTCCTGCAACCAAAAATGTCTCCAGACATTGCTGAATGTCCTGTGGAAGGTACAAGCACACCTTCCCCTCTCTGTTCCACCTTGAGAATCGGTGCTATAGGGAAGGTCAACTACCTACTTAACGAGGGCTCCTACCCCACTCTAGACCTGGATTCAGGTTACATCTAATATGCTTCTGGATTCAGTTTACATCTACAGTGAAGCATATTAGAATTTTGCAACTTTTAGGTCCGTTGAACCATCCATGACTCATAGCGCTGATACCCTTGGCCTTTGACTCAAATGTAAATATCTATGGTTTTCTCTCTTTTCCATGACCACTCTACACTGCCCAGGGTTACATCTGTATGTCTGCTCTGACCTACCTTCTGTGTTTCTCTTTTCTTCCACTTTTCCTCTGTCCCCTCTTGAGCCCTTGTTCAAAGCAAGGAAACTTTCTCACTCTCCTCAAATCTTTCCAGATGGTCAGTGTCCCTTTTTCATCCTTGTGAGGGTACACTGCCCATGTCTACATTTCATAATGTGGATGAGAGTTTCTGCTCCTCACTGTCAATTTCAGATTATTACTTTGCAATCCTTGATCAACAATTTCTGTTGTTTCTCAAATCATTTAAGCATTTTTTAAAACTACAGATTCGGGCTGGCATTCTATTTTAATGAAATAGAATAGAAAGTAGCATGTCCTATAGGTAATATGGGTAAAATGTTTTAAGGAATACTCACAAATGAAAATGATCACAGTGTGCATGTACTGGGTTGAGAAATAGAGGGTATTTCTTTCTGTGGGATACAGTCTAAAAAGCTTTAAAATCAGTGCTCTAGATATATGTTTTATTTCTTTTGACCCTCTTAACTTTCCACTTATTTTATTTTTTTGTGGGTCTGGGGATGGAACCCAGGGGCATTTGACCTCTGAGCTACACCCCCTGCCCTATTTTGTATTTTTATTTTGAAACAGGGTCTCACTAAGTTGCAGAGGGCCTAACTAAGTAGCTGAGACTGTCCGCGAACCGCGATCCTCCTGTCTCAGCCTCCCGAATGCTGGATTACAAGCGTGCGCCACCACGCCCGGCTCCACTTATTTTATTTATTAAAATCTCTAACACTTAGATCAAACCTTCCTTTCCACTTCAAGTTTTCCCACCAGACTTTGTAGCAACTAAGGCTACACAGTTGACCAGCTTAACACCCTAGGGCAGGACTAGCCCTGATGTAAAGGTTTGATTTAGCTTGGGCCATGACTGGGGTTTTGCTTTGACGCTATTGGACACTTCCAATCTGCCCAGGCCATCTCTCCGGGATATGGGCCAAGGGCCCTGGGGCTCCCAGCCTCTGAGAGGCCCTGGGCACCAGGAGTCAGCTTTGTAGTTCTATGAGCAGCGGATTCCTGCCGCTGCCAACTGGCCTAGCCAGGACTTACTTCCTGAGCGACGGTTGGGGAAGCTAGGGATTATGTCTGTCTCTCCACACATGGGGGACCCTTTTTGGTTCTTAGATCTTCAGAGACTATGCAGATGGCCTGGTCCGGGCTACTTCTCCTGGATCACTGTCACTGTCCTCTCAGGCATTTGCTTCTTGCAGTCTTCCTGTCCCAGGAAAAAGTTTCAGCTTCACCAAGAAACCCTCTCCAGGGCTTGCTTAGGGATGTCTTTTTATAGTGCCTTGGCCGACATGTGAAGAATCTCTCCATAAGCCCAGTGTCCTCTGAAAGGGCGCTTTTTGTGGTTAACAGTATTAAATAATTTCAAAACTTCCAGAGCAAATATGTAAACTACATACAAATTGTGTCCCCTAAAATGACAAAAGCAAAACTCATTTTCAAAATAATAAATCAGAAGCAGGGGTGTGGAGGTGCACACTTATAATCCCAGTGGTTGGGGGCTGACACTGGAGGATCGCAGGTTCCAGGACAGCCTCAGCAATGTAGCAAGACTCTCAGCAACCTGGTAAAACCCTGTTTCCAAATAAGAAATAAAAAATAGAGCTGGGGGTAAAGCTCAGAGGTAGAATGCCTCAGTCCCCAGTGCCCACACCCCAACACACACACTAGTACTACGGATGGAGGCTGGTGGTGAATCCCTCTGTCTCAGCCTCACAAGTACTGGGATTATAAGCGTGAGCCACCATGTCTGGCAAAAAATAAAATAAAATAGGATAAAATAAAATAAAATAAAATAAAATAAAAAGGGCTAAGGGTATAGCTTGAAGGTAGAATGCCCCTGGGTTCAATCTCCAGTATAAAAAATTAATTAATTAAAAAAAGCAGAAACTCCTCAGATGGGTCTTGTTTTGGTGGCCCACTTAATTTTCGTACCCCTGTGGCATCTCTCGGGACATCTCTAGTCACTGCTTGCCCCAGGCCTTGGTCCTGCTGATTCCTGGGCTGGGATCCCCTTGTCTATTCCTTGCCTCTGACTGCTCACCTGAATGCCAGTTTCTCTGTGGTGTTTTCTCTGGGCAATTCAATCGGGATTCAGCCTGTTTCAGTCTCATAGCACGGTGCTTTACCTCCTTGACTTCCTCTGAGTCTAACCTTGTATTGTACACAGTTACCGTAAGGCTGTGTTTCCCCCATACTCTAAGCTCCTATGGGCCGGTACCTTGTGTCTCAGCCCCTCCTCAAGGAACAGATGATAGGGGTAGGCTGGCACCAAGTAATGACTCAAACTTTATTTCTCTAAAATAAAAAAATGTCCAAATAACTTCATTTTCAAAATCTATCATTAAACTAGATGAGTGGAATTTCTGCTCTGTTAGTCTTATTTACTTTAATTTTTTGTTTTTGCCAGACTTAATGTGGGAGGTTTAGCTCTCGGTGGAACCATGCAGATGAGATCCTTTGAACTTAGGATCTGCTGCTGGGTGAGTGAAGGCAGGTCTATACCAGAACCAGCTGTTGATAACTACCTGGGCACACCCACCAGTGCTCACGCACCTCAGGTGAATTATCCTCAGGGCACCAGGAAGTCTGGAAAAGCTAGATGAGAACTGCACTCTAATAAATCTCTCTATGATAAGGACTGAGCAAAGGTATTTGGGTGGTGCTACTGTTTGGATCTGGGATATGCCCCAAAGGCCCAGGTGTTAGAGACCTGGTCCTCAGAGTGGTACTAATGAGAGCTGTGGAGTCTTTAAGATGTGAGTGTAGTGGGAGAAAGTTAGGTTATTGGGGAGTGCTCCTGAAGGGTGCATAAGGACTGTGGTCCATTCTTTTTTTCTCACTCTGCTGTGAGGTGAATGGGCCTCCTCCTGCTGTGCCACTGTGGGCCCAACACAATAGAGCCAAACTAATCATGAAATGAGACTTCCAAACCCCCGAGCCAAAATAAACTTTACCCTTTTCCCCCAAGTTGATTTATGCCAGATATTTGTTACAGTAACAGAAAGCTAATAAATACAGATGCCCACGTAGAAATAAATATATCTGAATTAAATGTAAGTGGTGTGTGTGTGTGTGTGTGTGTGTGTGTGTGTGTGTGTTACTGGGGACTGAACCCAGGGGCATTCTACCTCTGAGCTACATCCCCTGCCCTATTGAAATAGGATCTTACTAAGTTGCGAAGGGCCTCACTAAGTTGCTTAAGGCTGCCGTGAACCTGTGATCCTTCTGTCTCAGCCTCCCAAGTACTGGGATTACAGGTGTGTGCCACCGTGCCTGTCTACAAATATTATTTTATAATTAGAAAATATCAGAAGAAGATAACAGGATCACTGTTTTCTTCTGTTTGTTGAAGCAGCATTTCTGACTACAGTACCTGTACAGAGATACCTCTTACTGCTCCCCACTTCACTCTTAATGCGTCCTATTCCAGATCAGGAATGTACTACCGAAGTGGCAGAGAAAGGACCTAAGACATATTAGGCTTAATACTCAGGGCACGGGGAACTTATTCTGCAATATTGCTTAGAACCCCAGTGCTGGCTTTTCTGCATTTATCCCACAATATTTTCCACAGCACATGTTATAGAAGGCACTGTAGAGATATACACAGGGAACATATAGTTTCATTCTCACATATTTTAAAACCCACTGGGTCACGCCATGCATTGCACATGCATGGATATGTAACTCTTCTATGAAGTACAATGCGGTGCTTGAGGAGGGATTACTTTGGGCTTCCAGAATCTTTACACTAATTCCAGTGCCTTCCTCCTCCCCCACATTAGCTATTCTTTAAACTAAATTGAGCTGTCTATGGATTGAAAATCTTCCCACAACCAACACTTGCATCAAGACATCAAAACCTTGCTCAGTGTATAGTCTCAGTCCAAGCTCAGAGATATCTCCCCTGCACCTTCCACTAATAACTCAAATAACTCTCTTGGGTGACAAGCAAGAATCCCGCCTCAGAGGGTGATCACCAGACTCAATTAGCAAAGTATACTCTGACCTCCTCAGCGAGTTTCCTTAAGGTTGGCAGGTGCTCCATACCTGGGGAGAGACGTAATTTTCCCCCATTTCTCTATGCAGAAACGCCGGAGTCCGTTGCTTCCTCGAAGGGCTGCAAAGCCCTCGTAGGGTACACTTGATGTTCCTGTGACGAACTGAAGTAACCTTAGTCTCTGCTCATTATTGAAGCGCTCCACCGTGGCCCAGAACCAGCGGATCACAAGATGCCCATCGTGGTACCCTGATCGGGGTGCAAGGAGGGAGAAAGGAGGAGGGAGCAGAGGGGAGAGAGAGAGCACACATCAGGGATGTTAACTGAATCTGCTGATTTTTTCTAAAAATGACCTTCAGATAGTTAGGTCTAAAACAACTTGTCTAACTAGGTCAAATTCTAAAACAAAAACAGATTTAGAAAATAGGTATTTTATAAAAAGACCTATGTTCTGAGACATGTCCTAAGAGGCATTTGCTCTCTATTTAAATAATTGGGACACCACTTAAATGTCCCTGTCTTATATAAATGTAGACAAGGAACAGAAAACCTTGGAAGAGCTGGGCACAGCGGCACATGCCTGTAATCTCAGTACTTGGGAGGCTGAGAGAGGAGGATCACAGGTTCAAGGACAGACTAGCAACTTAGCAAGAATCTGTTTCAAAATATAAAATAGGTCTTGGGGTGTAGATTAGAGGTAGTCCATCCTGAGTTCAATCTCCTGTAGGCCCTCAAAAAAAAAAAAAACAGAAAAGAAAATAAACATTTAGTAGAGACAGATTCCTTCTAAGTACAGTGGTTCATTATATTTCTTTGTTCTGTTGTCTTAGCTCTTGGCAAGCACGTACCATGGGAGAGTCTAGAACTTGAGGGCAGCTGGAGGTGAACAGCGAGCTTGGTGAATGAATCTCCTGGACTCCCAGCAGCCATCACTGCCCCACAGGAAACCCCTTACCCATAAGCAGCTGCTTCCCAGGACATTCCCAGGCTGAGCAGCTGCTCTTAGGTCAGTCCTGAGCCCACGGAAGAAGCATTTACTCCGTCATAGTACGGTTGAGGAGGCCAAACTTGAATTGATCAATTAGGATAAGTGGGTTGCCACTGTCCACAAATGTAAGAGACATTCAAAGACAGAGATATGAGCCACCCGCAGTGGTGCACACCTGTAATCCCAGCTATTTGGGAGGTTGCAGCAGGAGGTTCGCAAATTGGAGGTCAGCCCAAGTAATTTAGCTAAACTCTGTTTCAAAAAAATGAAATAAGCTGGGTGAGGGGGTGGGTCTGTAATTCCGGTATGTGGGTGACTGAGACAAAGAGGCTCACAGGTTCAAGACCAGCCCCAGCAACTTAGCAATGCTCTCAGCCATTTAGTGAGATCCTGTTTTCAAATAAAAAATAGAATAGACCTTGGGCTGTATCTCAGTGATAGAATGCTCCTGGATTTAATTCCTAGCATACCCCCTCTCTTAATAAAAACTGAAATAAAAAGGGCTGGGAATGTAGCTCAGGTGTAGAGCACCTTTGGGTTCTATCCTCAGTACTGCAAAAATAATTAAATAGAAATAAATAAAAAAGAAATCTCTGTGGACTGGAGAAGAAACAGAAAGCTTCACCAAGGAAGTGAAGTGTGAGTTAAGCACACAGAAAGCTTTGTCTAAGCAGAGGAAGGGGGAGGTCATTTCTGGCAAGGAAATAAAGATTAATGAGTCGGAGGAAAACATTCAGGGAGCAGTAAGCCACGTGGCAGCGCAGGGGATCTGATGAGGAGGAGAGTTGCTGGGGCAGCAGAGGTCTTGACACTGGGCAGAAGCCCTCTCACTCGACACCCCACATTGGTGTTTTTCACACCAGGCCAGCCTAGAGGTGCCAGAGGGTTCTTGTGGTCCAAGGTACTGTGGGGATGAGGCAGGCTGAGGCGGTGAGGTGATGCTCCAGCTTTTTCTCTGTTATATTGTCTGGATTTTCTCTGTAATATTTCATATGAAGGAAGAGTTTTGAGGCTAATTTTTATTTTTGTAAAAGCTCTTCCCTAAGAAGCAAGGAGCTTGTTTGGTAGGCAGGGAAGCAGCGGGTGAAAATGGTGTTTCAAGAAGGCGAGTTTGGCAGTGTGCAAGAGGGATCGTTAGGAGGGGTTAGGAATTCGATTCAGAGAGACCACAGTTAGAAGCATGCCGGTGATTCTACAGGAAGCCAGAGCCACTTCCTGGACAGCATGCAGGCCACCCCGGAGCTGGTGGGTGGATGGAGAGTTCTCGATAAGCCTTCACATAGGGTGAGGCCAGGGGTAACTGTCGCCCAATGGAAGGTTCAGGTTGGAAGCTGTACAGGTCCCAGCTTTGTACTGAAGTAAGGTCAAGTGTTTCATAGTCTGTGGAAAGTGATGAATTGGGCTGGGGTATAGCTCAGTGGTAGATGGCTTGCCCAGCTTGGACAAGGTCCTGGGTTCCATCCCCAGTACCACAAGCAGCAACAAAACTGGTCAGCTTATATATACACACATATACAATGGACTATTATTCAGCCATAAAAAGAAACAGAGTGCTGAAACAGGCTATGACATGGATGAATCTCAAATCAGTATGCTGAACTGGGTGTGGTGCTGCACGCCTGTAACCCCAGTAACTGGGAGGCTGAGACAGGAGGGTTGTAGGTTTGAGGACAGTATCAGCAAGTATTGAGATTTTCACCAACCTAGTGAGACCCTGTTTTAAAATAAAAATAAAAGTAGGGCTAGGGGTGTATTTTGGAGGCAGAATGCTCCTGGGTTTAATCCCCAGTACTACAAGCAAACAAACAAAAAACCCAAACAATATGCTGAGTCACAGAAACCAGACATAAAAGATGGCATTTGGTATGATTCTATTTACATGGCTTATCCAGAGTAGATAAATCCATAAAATCAGAATGCAGATTAAAGGCTGCCAGAGGGTAAGGAGAGGGGAAAGTAGGGGGCAGGGAGAACAATTGCTTAATGGGTGGGGTTTCCTTTTAGGGTGATGTAAATATTTTATAACTAGATAGAGGTTATAATTTGTACGACATTGTGAATGTGCGAAAGGCCCCTGAATTGTTCTTTAAAATGGTTAGTTTTAAGCCGGGCGTGGTGGCGCACGCTTGTCATCCCAGCATTTGGGAGGCTGAGACTGGATGACTGCGGTTTGTGGACAGCCTCAACTACTTAGTGAGGCCCTCTGCAACTCAGTGAGACCCGGTTTCAAAATAAAGAATAAAAAATAGGGTAGGGGGTGTAGCTCGGAGGTCAAATGCCTCTGGGTTCCATCCCCAGACCCACACACACACAAAATAAAATGGTCAGTTTTAGCTCAGTGTGAGATTACACACTTGTAATCTCAATATTTGGGAGGCTGAGGCAAGAGGATTAGAGGTTCGAGGCTAGCCTCAGCAACTTAGTGAGGTCTTTAGCGATTTACTGAGACCTTATTTCCAAATAAAAAAATAAAATAGGGTGGGGGTGTAGCTTAGAGGTAGAATGCCCCTGGGTTCAACCTCCAGTAACACACACAGACACACAGACACACACAGACACACGCACTCGTCAGTTTTGTTATGATACTTTCACCTCGCCACCACCAACAAAAAAATTTAAGTGATATATTCAGCCAGGTGGGGTGGCACACACCTGTAATCCCATTACTTGGGAAGTTGAGACAGGAGGATCTCAGGTTTGAGACCAGCCTCCGCAACTTAGCAATACTGTCAGTAACCTAGTAAGCCCCTGTTTCAAAACAAAACAAAACAAAACAAAACAAAACAAAACAAAGGCTAGGAGTGTAGCTTGGAGGTAGAATACCACTGGGTTCAATCCCCAATGCAAAAAAAAAAAAAAAAAAGGTGATGAATTCTGTTTGTGACAGTTGTATGATCACATCTGCTGCCAGCTCACCTCCTCGGTATTCAGTGTTATTCCGCCAGTCGTTCAGGTCTATTTCTGCAGTACCAGCTATCACAAGTTCCAGCTCCCTGGCGTCAAACACCGAGACAAGCCTCGAGTCCACAACCTGAAATACAGACTAGCTTCAGCACAGAAGCCCAAAGGTCATAGCCCTGATTGTTATTGCTCTCGGTTAAACTTGGAAAATGACCATGATTTACTATGTAATCATTCTGAAGTTCAAAATCACTGCTATGGTTCCAGTGTTCATGCACCACCTCCTCACTCATGTGTTGAAACATTCACTTCCAAGGTATTAAAGAAGGGGCCTTTAGAAGGTAATCAGGTCATGGGGGCCTGAGTAACCCCTCACT
Source organism: Muscardinus avellanarius (assembly GCF_963383645.1). Lineage (NCBI taxonomy): Eukaryota > Metazoa > Chordata > Mammalia > Rodentia > Gliridae > Muscardinus > Muscardinus avellanarius. Next base: position 27,369,568 of record NC_137795.1, on the reverse strand, counting down.
CCTTCCACTGAGGGAGGACATGTGAGAATTTGCCGTCTGTGCATTAATTAGAAGGTGGACCCCTGTTAGACACCAAATCTGCTAGGGCCTTGATCTTGGACTTCTCAGTCCAAAACTGAGAGAAATGGGTTTCTGTTGCTTATAAGCTACCCAGCGTATTGTATTTTGTTATAGTAAGCTGGATGAAATAAGATAGTCCCCGAGTTAAACATTGAGAACTCAGCCCTTCATGGACTGGACAGAAAACAGATCCCATTGTTTCTACTGCCTCAGATGCTCCCGCTGTGAGAGTGATGTCACAGACCTGCCTCGACTGCCTGAAATCACACTTACATTCCCAAGTAGTGTTGCATTTTAAAAACAGAAAGTCTAAATCATTTTAAAGTGATGTAATAGCTATAACTATTACCATTTCACTTAGAATATACTTTATCACATAAAATTAGGACTCATTTCTTAGGTTCAGGCATTATATACTAAAATGACTCTGTTTTGATACAGTCCTCACTTCCTTCCTCCCTTATGGAAAGATCTGGAAGGACCTGTTTGTTAGAGCTGTTTGGAAAGCTCTTGCTTTACATCTTGTGCCAAATCTGCCAGGCTCAACTGAACATCTGTGATGGGCGGGACAGGGGCCAAAGTTCTTCTCCACTCTGGCAGGGAAAGAAAAGTTTCCAAGACTCAAGAGCTGAGAAAACCTTCCCAGCCTCTTATTTCTACACTGGAAAAGGATGACATTATACTTGTGCACAGGTCTAGCAGCTGTCACTGTCTTCTTGCTTTATGGATTGGCATGGATTGGGCGCCACAAAATGATGCGGTACCAAGACTACAACCTAACCAGAGTGGGCAACCCCCCCAATGTCTTCATTCGCCTTTCTTTGTTTCATAGAGTCAAAGGAAACATCTTGACAGAGAGGAAGGACACTTCCACATCTGGCACACCAGGGCCACACCAGTGCCAATTTTCGTGTGTGTGTGTGTGTGTGTATGTGTGTGTGTGTGGTATTGGGGATTGAACCCAGATTCACTTTATCTCTGAGCTACACCCTCAGGACTATTTTATTTTTTATTTTGAAATAATGGTCTAGGTTGCAGGGAGGCTTGCTAAATTACTGAGGCTGGCTGGGCACCTGCGGTCCTCCTGTCTCAGCCTCCCACTCTTGGAATCACAAGAGTGCGCCACGATGGCTGGCTCTAAGGCCAGGGTTTAATGAGTGCTTTTCACCTCTGACAAGAGCTGTTCTTCCCAGAGAACTCTGGTGAGGAGAGCAGAGCCCTCTGCCTGCCTTGTTTTTTGCTCTCCACTGTCCTGCCTGGCTGGTCACTGGTCCTCCAAGTAGTGTGGAGAAGCAGAGGCCCCACCCGGAAGCTCTCGTCTGCAGCCAGGGCCTCACCTCGTAGAAGCCCCGCACCAGCGCCTCCGTCTGCTGCACCACGCCGCGCTCCACCCGCCACTTCACCATCCGCTCGATGTACTCCTTCTTGTTCTTCTCTGTCACCTGGGTGTTGGCTCCGCCAGACTTCAGCTCCCTTTCTGTTACCTGGTAGGAAGCAGGAAGGTCATGATGCTCATTATTTCAGTGTATCTCTCAGGAGACCTCATGGTTTTAGGAGGATGACGATTCATAAGCTCCTCTTTATACAGGTTCAGCATTAAGCCTCTTTGGTGCCTTTTCCTTCTCTGGAAGTCACTTGGAAGGCTTTGGTTATTTGAAGCATATTCTTTAGCACTTCAGAAGAGCTATATGTAAATATAGCATACATATATGTAAATATATGTAAATATAGCTCTTCTGAAGTGTGTGCCAACACACCCGGCCTGGACAATGGAGTTTATGGCCAGGTCTGCAGTAGTGACCGAGGATGGGCAACCTGGCCACCGGGTGGGAAACAGCAACACGGGAGCACAGAGACTGGCATTGCTGCTTAGGATGGTGATGCGAGCTTGTCCAAGTCCCCGAGGAATATCAGGATCTGGGTGCTTTCTTCACAAGCAAGAAAGTAGGCAGCATGGGCCAGCACAGTGGCACACACCTGCAACCCCAGTGTCTGGGAGACAAGGTTTGGGGCCAGCATGTGGTTAGCGAGGCCCTGTTTAAAATAATAAGTGAAAATCCCAGTGGTAAAACATCCCTGGGTTCAGTTCCCCAGTAAATGCGTGTGCGCGCCCGTGCGCGCGCACACACACACACACACACAAACATACACACACACATACACACACATGCACACACACATACACACACACAAACATACACACACATGCACACACACAAACATACACACACAAACATACACACACAAACATACACACACAAGCACATACAAACATACACACACACATGCAGACACACACACACACACACGGTAGGCAACATATTAGTTTTTGTTTTTCTGTATTGAGGATTGAACTCAGAGCTACACCCCAACCCCTACTTTTTTGTTCTTTATTTTTTAAACAAATAAGGTCTCACTAATTTGCAGAGGGCCTCACTAGGTAGCTGAGGCCTCACTAGTTAGCTGAAGCTTGCCACAAACCCGTGATCTTCATTTCTCAGCCTCCTACTGGGATTGCAAACGTATGCCACCATGCCCCACTAACTAACATGTTAGATTTTGATAACAATGTGCTGGCATTGATAGGTCAGGTCCCTCCCCCTTCCCTCAGAGGACCCTGCAGCTGGGACAGGAAGCGGAACCCCGGAAGCCAGAGTGGAGATGGAGCATATTCCAGATGTTGCGAGAGGGCTGGCATTTTCCCACCTTGCTAGCCCCAGCCCAAGACCCTGGCTACATAAATACCCTAACTTCCTCTCTGCAGAGCTGTTCACCCCAATATCGGTCTGCAGACAATTTAATAAAAGCGACAATTTAATAAAAGGGTCCTGGTATCACACTCCTTTGCTGGATTTTGCCTCCTTTGCAACCCCCCCCCCCCAGCCCCGACTTAATTTTAGCGTTTCAGGTATTTGAAGAGAGCAATCTTTATTAATCTCTTATTAATTAATTAACTTGGAAATAAGGTCTAAGTTACTGAGAGCCTTGCTAAGTTGCTAAGGTTGGCCTTAAACATGTAATTCTCCTGTCTCAGGCTCCCAAGCACTGGGATTATAGTAATCTAGAATTTACTTAAGGGTCCACCTCCCTGCTCTTTGCTACAGAACAAATATGGCATCACAGTACTCAGCTGCTAGTTTAAATAAGTAAGCTGAAGTGTCGGGGGCTCCCTCAGGGGCTCCTCACAGGGAGGGGCTGTGTGTTCCTTTGTGCTGCTGCTGTCTGGACAGGGACCCAGTCCTAGCTAATCTATCTGGTTGGTCCCCTTCTCATCTGGGCCACGAGTGTAGAGGGTATCTCAGGGGTGGCAGTAGTGAGACCCACAAGGAGCCGGGTCCCTGAGGATTCATGACGCAGAGCTTCCAGCCCAGCCTTGCCTCGCCTCGCCTGCCCACGTGCCTCAGTGTGAGAGTAAGATAAACGGCTGGCAGTTTCAGCAGGGTCATTCTGGGCTCCTTCATCAGTAGTGGAACCCAGTCCTAGCTAATATCTATCTATCTGCTCCCCACTGATAACTTGCCAAAAGAAGGGCTGCAATTCAATCATAAAACCTAACTCCCTGTCCTTGGTGACCTCATTTTGAAGAGAAAGAGGGTGAACTTTAAAAAGATCATCATTATTTTAGATCTACTACAGCACATTTTTTAAAATCACTAGGAATGTTTAAACCTTTGTCTCCATTTGTTGGTTCCTACATGTTACATGCACAAAGGATTGTTCTTTTGTATTATCAACACCAATTTTCCCTCTAGCTTTGTATATTCAGTTATTTGTAGTTAATTTTCTTGAATAGAAAATATATGTCCAGCCAGGCGTGGTGGCTTAATTTTCTTGAATAGAAAATATATGTCCAGCCAGGCGTGGTGGCGCACACTTGTAATCCCCGCACTTGGGAGGCGGAGACAGGGGGATCATGGAGGTTCAAAGCCAGCCTCAGCTACTGAGGGAGAGAGGGAGGTTCTCAGCAACGTAGTGAAACCTTGTTTCCAAATAAAATATAAAATAGGTCTGGGAGTGTAGCCCAGAGGTAGGAAGTCCCTGGCTTCCATCCTCATACCACACACACAAACAAAAGAAAACACACATCTATGATATAAAATTCAAGTGGCTTAAAAGTTCAGAAAATTAAATGTAACTTTCTCTTCCACCTTATCTCACAGCCATATAGTCTTCTGATCTGGAGGAAATCACCCCTAATTTCCTTCCAAGGAAATTCTATGCATGTGCAAAGGACTACATATTTATCATCTTTCCCTATACATAGCAGCATATTCATTGTTCTTCACTATTCTTTTTTCTTTAAAGACAAAAATATATGGATAGGGCTGGGGGTATAGCTCCGTGGTAGAGCATTTGACTAGCATGCGTGAGGCCCTGGGTTCAATCCCTAGCACCGGAAAAAATATGGATATATAAATATATAAAAACATAAGTTATGTATTTATTTATCTATTTATGGTACCGAGAATGGTACTTAGGATCATTCTACCTAGGAGCTCCAGCCCTATTTTATTATTTTATTTTGAAACAGGGCCTCACCAAGTTGCAAAGCCTGGCTGAGAACCTCGATCCTCCTGTCTAAGCCTCCCAAGTATTGGTATTACAAGTGTGCTACCACACCTGGCTTTAAGATATATATTTTGACAATTATTTTATACCAGTTCAGACCTGTTTTATTCTTCCTTTGTTATTAGCATACTCTGTTTGTTGTGGATGATTTAGTTTGTAAATTGATGGGCTGGTGGGCCTCACACTTCTTTTAATGGCCACACACGCAATTCTACTCTTCTACTGGCTAAATGGATTGTTTATGCAGCCAGTGCTCTATTGCTGGGCACTTATCAGATGTTCCAGACTTTTGCATGATGGATAATGTTGCAATGAAAATCCTAATATACTAGACATTTCAGTTGGGGATGACTATATCCACAGGACAAATTCCTAGGTGAGGCTGCTGAGTCAAAGGCAGGTGTTATCACCAAGGTGCCTTTCACATTGAGTGAACCAATCTTCTACCAACAGTGTGCCGGTGTGCCATCTTCAAAGCAGGTGGAGATGCTGGGCGTGGTGGCGCACGCTTGTAATCCCCGCGCTTAGGAGGCTGAGACAGGAGGATCGCGCAGGTTCGAAGCCAGCCTCAGCTACTTAGTGAGGCTCTCAGCAACTTAGTGAGACCCTGTTTCCAAAAAATATATATAAAATGGGTCTGGGAGTATAGCCCGGAAGTAGAAAGCCTCTGGGTTCCACCCCCAGTACCACCAAAAAAATAAAAAAAATTAAAAAAAAAACAAAGCAGGTGGAGATGCTAGACTTTCTGATTCTTGACATTATGATAAGGGGTCAGGAATCTCACTGTAACTTTACATTAAAATTGTGAAGGAAGCCAGGCATGGTGGTGCACGCATGTAACCCGAGAACTTGAGAGGGTGAGACAAGAGCAGGATGGCAGGTTCAAGACCAGCCTTAGAAACTTAGTGAGATCCTGCTTAAAAAAATAAACAAATAATATATCAAATCAAATAAAATCGGCCTAGGGTGTAGCTCAGAGGTAGAATGCCTTAGACACACACACACACACACACACACACACACACATCCACAAAAAGAAAGAAAAAAAAGGGAAGAGAACATAGGCAGATTTATTAAAGGAAGTAGTCCTCAAAGAATTGTATTTTGAGTGAATAAAATTTTTGGCTCTCTAGTTTAAGATCTAGCAATCCCATTACTGGATATGGATATATATATATATATATATATATATATATATATATATATATATATATATATTATTTGAAATCAGGTACTGGAATAGACATTTGTCCCAGGTTCCTAGTAACACTAATTACAAAAGCCAAAAGGTGGGAGAAACCTACGTGTTTATCAGCAGATGAATGGACACACACATACACACATATATATACATACATACATATGCTGGAATACACACACACACACACACACACACACACACATATATATATATATATATACACACACACACACACATACACACATACATATGATGGAATTCATTCAGCTTTAAAAAGGAAGAAAATCCTGCTACATGCTACCACATGGATGAACCATGAGGACCTTATGCTAGGTGAGGTAAATCAGTTACAAAAAGACCAATGTTGTATGTTCCCAATTATATGAAGTATTTAGAATAGTTAAATTCATAGGAACAGAAGTTGGATGGTAGTTGCCAGTAGCTGGTGGGGCAGAAGAAATGAAGAATTTCTGTTTAATTAGTGAACTTTCAGCTCAGCAAGACGAAAAAGCACTGAAGATGAGATGTGCAGCAATGTGAGGTACTTAATATTACTCAGAAGTGTTTAATGTGTAAGTTTTATGTTGTGTGCATTTCCCACAATGAAATCTCAGACCCTTTCCCTAAGCCTACCCGCATCACACAAACCTGTCCAAAGACCTCTTCATTCACAGTGAAGGTGAGGTCGAGGATATCTGTGATGTTGTTGTCCTTCATCCATTGCAAGCTCTGGTGGAATTCTTCGTCCAAATATTCCAGGTCACTCAAATCGCAGGGCCTGGGTGAATTCAAAGGGAGCAAAGCAACAGAATTACTACCAAGCAGCTGCCAGACCTCATCCCAGCCATTTGTTTATGCTGCTCTTGGCTCCAACCAAACTTCTAGCAGTTGGGTACTTTTGAAAAGTATCAATACTTTTGATTCATTCAATACTTTTCCTTCAAAAAAGAGACTGTTAAAATATTTACATAGCCCGGCGTGGTGGCGCACGCCTGTAATCCCAGTGCTTGGGAGGCTGAGACAGGAGGATCACATGGGTTCGAAGCCAGCCTCAGTTACTTAGTGAGGCTTTCAGCAACTTAGTGAGACCCTGTTTCCAAATAAAATATAAAAAAGGGCTGGGAGTATAGCCCGGAGGTAGAAAGCCCCTGGGTTCCACCCCCAATACTGCCAAAAAAAAAAAAAGAAAAAAATATTTACATAAAATATTACATAAAATAGTTTGTAATACTATTATAAATTTTATATAAACGGATTCATATCTGTTACATAATTTGTTTAAATAGTCTTTCCACATTGCCTACACAAAATCTATCTCCAAGAATCTTTTCTTTTTTAGGTACTGGGGATTGAAATTAGGGGCATTCTATCTTTGACCTATACCTCCCACCTTTTAATTTTTTATCTTTTATCTTTTTATTTTGAAACAGTTAAGTGGCTGAGGGTTTCGCTAAATTGCTGAGAATGCCTTGAACCTTTGATCCTCCTGTCTCAGCCTCCGAAGTATTGGGATTGTAGGTGTGTGCCATTACACCCAGCTTCAACATGCCTTTTTATTATACTAAAAGGTATGCATGATAATGTAAAGACCCGAACCAGAAAGCCACCAGAGACCTAAGAGGAATGTTTGGGACAAAACAGGAGCAGAGGCTGGTGCTACTGTCCTGCAGTCAGTGCTGTGTGGAACCACAGTCTGCAAAACACTTACAGCCTCAGGAGTGCTTTATAGAAGGGCCTTGTGAAGAACGCGTCCAGAAGGTACTGATGGATCAGAGCCAGGCCGAGGATACGGCCACTAAACCTGAACCTGGAACACAGACAGACAGATAAATTTAAGAACGAGTGGAAATTTACATGGTTAAATATTTTAATTTGTATTATTATGTTTCTGTAGAGTACTGAAATTAAGCTACTTAGGAAATTTCCCCATGTTACAAAGAATGCACTCAGACTCTCTTTATCTTTTTCTCTCTTCTCCCTCCCTCTCTTCTCTTCCTCCTCCTCCTCTTCTTCTTCTCCTTCTCCTCCTCCTCCTCCTCCTCCTCCTCCTCCTCCTCCTCCTCCTCCTCCTTCTTCTTCTTCTTCTCTCTCTCTCTCTCTCTCTCTCTCTCTCTCTCTCTCTCTCTCTCTCGGTTCTGGAGATTGAACCCAGGGGCATTTTACCTCTGAGCTACACCCCAGCCTATTTTACTTTTTACTTGGAAACAGAATCTTGCTAAGTCGACGACAGCCTCACTAAGTTGCTGAGGCTGGCTTTGAACCCGTGGTTCTCCTGTCTCAGCCTCACAACTACTGGGATTACAGGTGTGCACCACTATGTCTGGCCTCCGTCTTATTCTTTACCATAAATGATGCTTGTGTGCTTGATAGCTTGATATGTACTCAAGGAAACCTCTGTCCTCTTTGCCAGACTAATTTTTTCTTGACTCTCATCTCAGACTTGGAGTCTGAGAACCCAGGAAGAACAAGTACTTGGGGAGGGTGAGTGCGGGAATCTGAGGTAAACGACACACCAGACTCAAGGGGGACTAGAAGCCAGGACACCGTAAGCTCTCTGGACAGTGTATTCTTATCTACACAAACATTCTATAGCTGTGCTCACAGATAGTGGGGGAAGGTTACATGCAACCACAATGTGCTAAGAGATAAGTTAAGCAAGCATCACTAGTTGATATTGACAGCTACTTACAAAGATCAAGGTCTCTGCTGGGAAGAACTGGTCATGTAGACCTGGCCACTTTCAGATGTAAGAGGCCTTACTGAGTTTTTTCTTTTTGCTATTCTTTTTTTTTTTTTGTGTGTGTGTGTGGTACTCGGGGTGGAACCCAGGGGCTTTCTACGTCCAGGCTATATTCCCAGATCTATTTTATAATATATTTGGAAACAGGGTCTCACTAAGTTGCTGAGAGCCTCACTAAGTGGCTGAGGCTAGCTTTGAACCTGTGCGATACTCCTGTCTCAGCCTCCCAGGTGTGGGGATTACAAGTGTGCGCCACCACGCCCGGCCTTCTTGCTATTCTTAGAAAGTAAAAAGTTATTTGAAAATATCCACCACTAATTTCTGGGAAAAAGCCCTTATAATAACCCAGGAATAGAAGAGAATTCTTCTTTAACATCATAAATAACATCGATCTTAGCAATATGCGGTTGGGTCTTCATGTCTTCTGCATCCATGAATTCAGCCGCCAAAAATATTGAGGAAAAGAAAAACCTTATCTGTATTGAAACATGTACATGGTTTTTCTTGCCATTGTTCTCTAAAAAGTATAGTATGAAAACTATTTACATAGTATTTTTATTGCATTAAGTAGTATAAATAATCTAGAGATGATTTAAAACAGATGGGAGCAGGGGACGGTGGCACACGCTTGTAATCCCCGTGCTTGGGAGGCGAGACAGGAGGATCGCGCAGGTTCAAAGCCATCCATGCTGGCTTAAGAGACCCTGTTTCCAAATAAAAAGTATAAAATAGGTCTGGGAGTATAGCCTGGAGGTAGAAGAGCTTCCAGAAACCCAAGTACCACCAACCCCCCCCCCAAACAAAAAACAAAACATAAATAAAATAGATGGGAAGATATGTGCAGGCTATATGTAAATACTCTGCTACCTTATATAAGGAACTTGGGCATCTGTGATTTTGATTTCCCTGGGGAGGCCCTGGAACCAATCCCCAGTGCATATCAAGAAATGACTAACAATAAAAAATATAGAAGGATGCTGGCTATCACCACACTTCACAATATTCTATCAGTTCTAGTCACAACTGTTCATTATATATGAAAAATTAGAAATGGATTAGAAATAACTTTCACTGAATACCTATCAGACCAAGGCATGTTTTTGATATCTCATTGATACTTACAACAACTCTATTTCATGCTTATGACCATCTTCATTTCACAGATTAAGAAACCAACATCCAATAATTAGTTCCCAGCTAGAGACATAGGAGGGAAACCAACCCACATCTGCCTGTTACCAGACCAGGCCTTTTCTTTGTGTCCCTCTCGAGAAGAAAAAGCGGAGAGGTTAGTACTCTGGTCTCTTGGGCAGGCTGCCTGGTACGAGGGCTTTATCACCCTGATGTTGGTTTCCTTTTTTTTGAAAAACTTCACTCTTTAAACATTGCCTGTTACTGCTATTTTATTTTATGATGGCTACAAAGGCCTCCTGTGTCAACCAGAATTAATTTGGTTTAGGTAGCTTAAGCCAAGGGGGACTTCATGACAAGGTCTGGCAGTGTCCCGAGGAATCGAGGGTCATGAATGCATTTGGGCCTCAGGCACACGAGGGGCTCCCTCCCTCTTCATACTTTGCCCTTGGCTCCCCTTGGCTCCTTTGTTCTCTCTTACTGCTGATGCCTCCCATGACTTACATTCTGGTTTCGAGTACCCAGAGAGACTCGCTTGACTTTTTTTGACCTAGGTTTAAATTCCCAGAGCCGTTCCTGATAGTTCTGACTTGGATTGGATACACCTCTCCCCGTCAGTCATCGGTGACAAGGGAGGAAATCTCAGAGCCTATTGTCCTGCGTAGTACTCTTCAGCTAGGGTCACTGTTGCTTCCCTCTCACCCAGGGGAATGGAGTGCAGGAGATGTGGGTCTTTCCAGGTATAGGGGACTACTGTGTAGACCACCAGTAGAGAATTGTTAATTTGCTCTGAATGGGGTAGACCACAGAGGGAATTTCTAAGGATAAACTCACAGGCTAAGGGCAGGGTTCACAGGCTGATGTGGGCAGTGAGCAGGCTCTAGTTTTTTTTTTTTTATAATTGCAGGCAAGCGATGATGACGTGGTCTGGCTTCATATAAACACAAGATGGCTGGCTCTCAGCCAGGCCAATATATACTGTAACATATGTTCCAGAGCGATGAACTATGGTCGGGGTGTGTTTGTATGAATCACAATACAGCAACTGTACAATTCAAATCCAAAACAATACCTTAAAAAGGAGAGATTTGGAATGGAAAGCCTTTACCAGTTGCTGTGGGGTATTTCCAAGCATGAGGAACCTTCCAGCAATTGTGTGCCTTCAGTGTTTATCTCTTTTATTTATCACACCTAGCTTGAACAACTGCTTGTCAGAAAATTGATTACATTTGTTGTTAACATAAGTTATAAATGTATAGGGAGGATGAGACAAAGCACACTTATAATCCCAGCATTTGAGAGTCTGAGACCGGAGGATCATGTTTTGCGGCCAGCCTCAGCTGCTTAGTGAGGCCTTTTGCAACTCAGTGAGACTCTGTTTCAAACTAAGAATAAAAAATAGGAATAGGGGTATAGCTTGGAGGTAGAATGACCCTGGGCTCCAAGCCCAGTATCGCAATAAAAAAAAAAAAAAACAACCAAAAACGCTTTTCTTTAATCTCTGGTTGTAAATTAGTGTGTCAACAAACCCGGTAAGAAGAGAGCCGAAGAAAGGATCCACATAATTTAAGACAACAAAAGGCCTATTTATTTTGATGTGTGCAAGTTGCTATGAAAAAGATTTCTGAGTACTAAGTAAAATAAAGAAGTACAGGGGCCTCTGCTCCCCTCTCCTGGGAGTGCACATGTTACTTTAATACCCAGGCCCAGGCATCCTGTCCCAGAGCTTGTGTGTGAACTTGCAGGTCTCAGGAGTCTGATATCACAGGCTAGCTCTGGAGATTGAACCCAGGGCCTTCTGAGCTATACCCTCTGAACTACATCCTCATCCCTTTAAAAAAAATTTAAAGTTTTGAAATGGGGTCTTATTAAGTTGCTTAGGCTGTTCTTGAACCTGCAATGCTCCTGTCTCAGCCTCTCCAGTACTGTTATTATAGGTGAGCACCACCGTGCCCAACTCTGAGTGCCTGTTCTTTATTTTATTTTATTTTATTATTTTATTTTATTTTGCGGTACTGGAGATGAAACCCAGGGGCATTCTACCTCCGACCTACACCCCCAGCCCTATTTTTTCCTTCCTTCCTTCCTTCCTTCCTTCCTTCCTTCCTTCCTTCCTTCCTTCCTTCCTCTTCCTCCTCCTCCTCCTCCTCCTCCTCCTCCTCCTCCTTTCTTTCTCTCTCTCTCTCTTTCCTTTCTTTTCTTTCTTTCTTTCTTATACTGGGGGTGGAACCCAGAGCCTTTCTACCTCAGGGCTATACTCCCAGACCTACTTTATATTTTATTTGGAAACAGGGTCTCACTAAGTTGCTGAGAGCCTCACTAAATAGTTGAGGCTGCCTCAAACCTGTGTGATCCTCCTGTCTCAGCCTCCCAAACGCAGGGATTACAAGTGTGTGCCACCATGCCAGGCTTATTTTTTAATTTTGAAACAGTTGCGAAGGGTCTCCCTAAGTAGCTGAGGCTGTCCATGAGCTGCGATACTCCGGTCTTCACCTCCCAAATGCTGGGATTACAAGCATGAGCCACCACGCTGGGCTGAGTGGCTGTTCTTGAAGCCATGCTTGGCCGCTCCCATGGCCTCCATGTCCCCGCACACCTCCTGTGCAGTCCGAGTGCCTCTGGCCTGCACTCATTTTCACTTAGCCCCTCTGTGGGAATGGCCTCCTCTGTTAACCTGCTCTGATAGAGAGGACTGAGGGCAGCCGGGTCTGCGAGTTTCCTAGGCCTGCTTTAGGCGTTTGCTCACCGTCCTTCAGTCCCTAGGGTCAAGGACAGCTGCCCACTGGCTCACACCTGCCCCTTGGCTTGGTTGGCCAGGCCGGCCTGCAGGGCCTGCTTCTGTTTCTCTTGGGCTGGAGCATATCCAAGGGGTATGCTCAGATCCCCTCTTCATAATTTGCTTTCTCTTGACTTGCTACCACAAGTCTGTCCAGCAGATGAGCCCAGTGATAGGCCCCTCTCCTTTTCCTTTGCAAGTGCATGCAGCAGGCAGGTGGCCGAGGGTGAGAAGAGACAGCCATAGTCACCCCTGCCCCGATCTCCAAGCACTGGAAGGTGGGTCCCAACCTTTTCCCAGTTCTAGCTACCTGATGGATGTGGCACCCTGTTGGGACAGGAAGGGAGTCTCCCTCCCGGTGTTTGGGTGGGGGCCTCCCTCTGCCTCTGTCTTGAGTGGAAGGTGAAATGCCCCAGAAGATTCTCATATGCTCTTACCATAAGATGTATTCCTGACTTTTTTTTTTTTTATGTACTAGGGATGGAACCCAGGGGCATTCTACCTCTGAGCTATAACCCCAGCCCTATTTTTTATTCTTTATTTTGAAACAGGGTCTCACTGAGTTGCAAAGGGCCTCACTAAGTAGCTGAGGCTGTCTGCAAACTGATCGTCCTGTCTCAGCCTCCCAAATGCTGGGATTACAAGCATGGGCCACCACGCCCAGCTTCTGACTTTCAAAAAGCACATTTTCCCATGTATTTACCAGTCAGAGATGTTTCTATGAAAACTATTTGTACTTAAGACATTAAAGATGATGAATAGAGCAAAATATCAAGAATGTACATGCAATTGAAGACCATTCTGCTCCCCTCACCATCGTACTGAGGATTGAACCCAGGAATGAATGCTCTACCATTGAGGTACACCCTCAGCCCTTTTTATTTTGAAAGAGTCTCGCTAAGTTACTATATGCTGGCCTCGAATCTGTGATCCTCTTGTAGCGGTCTCCCAAGTACTGGGATTACAGGCATGTGTCACTGTGCCTGGCTTGGAAAAAAAATCCTTTCTATTGAGAATCAGTCAAGTACAGGTCTAGTTGGTGAGAGGGCACAGTCTGGTTCCCTTTAGAGGAAGAGCAAAGACAGTTCAAGGATTTCTTAATTTAACCCACTGACCATGTGGTCTGTGGGAACATGCCTTGAATGGCATCAGTTACTTTCATATCCTTGGTTTCAAAATGCTGTGAATTTTGTTTTTGGTATCATCAATCCCTTCTCTCCTACCAAAGAAAGAACAGAATTGGGTATTTATTAATATAAAGAAAAATGTAAGCAATATATAAAATTGCAAATAAAAATAAGTTGTCTCTATCACAAGAGGTGCCTTCTGTGGCTCTGGGTACCAACCGTGAGAGCTTGGTACACTTCTGTGGGTGGCACCACCCACATGGCACTGACACCGCACACATCTGCAAACACAGACCTTCACCACCCTCTCATAATCTGCCTGGCATCTCATTTTATGAATCTTTTACATTGGTTTAGCCCTTCCCTCTTTGAGGAGAACTCAGCTGTCTTTTATCTTTATCCATCTGCTCGTTGGTTCTGGGGGCAGGCCTGTGTCCCGCATGCCCTGTCCTCCTGCATCCAGTTAACTCTGGGATCGTTGGATAACTTGGGAAAGGCAGGTGCTGCCTTTGGGGTTGTGATCTCTCTCAGTCCTGAGTGGTGATGAGGTCAGGAGGGACCCTGGGGGAGCAGGGGCTACCGGGGAACCCAGCTCATAGCCCTGGGGTTAGGTGGCTTTGGCTTGCTCTCTACATCTAACTTTATCCAGATAATGTTTTGGGAGATATTTAAACAATCTTCCCTCCATGCCCTGCAAAAGAGAGAGAGAGAGAGAGAGAGAGAGAGAGAGAGAGAGAGAGAGAGAGAGAGAGAGGGAGAGAGAGAAAAGAAGATGAAGAAGAAGAAGAAGAAGAAGGAGGAGGAGGAGGAGGAGGAGGAAGAGGAGGAGGAGGAAGGAAGAAGAAGGAGGAGGAGGAGGGAGAGAGGGAGAGAGAGAGAGTGTGTTTGTGTGTGTCTGTGTGTGTGTTTTACTGGAGATTGAGCCCAGGGGCATGCTATCTCTGAGCTACACCCCCTGCCCATTCATCTTTTATTTTGGAACAGAGTCTTAGTCTTGCCAAGTTGTTGAGATTCTTCATAAGTTACTGAGAGCCTGGCTAAATTGCCTAGCCTGGCCTCCAATCTGCAATACTCCTGTCTCAGCCTCCCAAGTACATGTGTCACCATGCCTGATTTCCTGCAAGTTTTTTTTTTTTTGGGGTGTGTGTGTGTGTGTGTGTGTGTGTGTGTGTGTGTCTGGTGCTGGAACCTAGGGGCATTCGACCTCTGAGCTACACCCTCTGCCCTATTTTGTATTCTTTATTTTGAAACAGGGTCTCACTAAGTTGCAGAGGGCCTCACTAAGTAGCTGAGGCTGTCCATGAACTGTGATCCTCTGGTCTCAGCCTCCCAAATGCTGGGATTACAAGCGTGAGCCACCACGTCCAGCTTTGCAAGTTGTTTTAACACTGCAGACACGAGGCATGATTTATATTTGGTTTTCATAGCTTCCTTGTGTGTGGAAATAGTTTTTCAAATTAGCTGAGAAAACTTGATGTTTTCTTCATCTGCCATAAAGGAGACTCTCCTGACACAAGATAATGATAGGATATTATCTTCTGATTGCTAATTAGAAAATGAAATGAATGTCTGGCCCTGTGCTGCCAACTCCCCTCATTAATATCTGCCCTGCAGGGGCAGTGAGAACAAGGCTGTTTTTTCTCCACATGGTGGGCCAAGATGGGTTTTCTCTGGAAGTATTAAGACTCTACATACCCTCTGACTGTATATAAGTTCAAATTACTTACTGTTGATTTGATTCTAAAAGAAAGTTATAGTAAAATCGATCATTTGAAAGTGTGGATAGTAGATATTTTTTGGCCCATGATTCAGGTTAGCTTGAATTAATACTGAGTGGGTCAACTATAATTTGAGAGATTATTATGATTAAAGAGGCTAAGAAACAGAGGGCTAAGAAAATAAGCATTCTGAGATATATATATATATATATATATATATATATATATATATATATAGAGAGAGAGAGAGAGAGAGAATTACTTCCATTTTTGATGCTGTGTTCAGATGTGTTCAGGTACATTATCACTCGACCCAGGTCAGAAATACTTTTTAAAAGGCTCAGATGATTGGACGATGTGTACTTGGATATCCTAACAAGTCTTGTATTCCATTGTGATGTTTGACTACAATGCACCAATAAAAATATATTAAAAAAAATAAAAGGCTCAGAGATGCTCACATTGACCTCTAATGGCTGTTACATTAACCTGAACCTCCAAGTACTATTTTTTTTTTCTTTGTGGTATTGGGGATTGAACATAGGGGCATCTACCTCTGAGCTATACCTCAAGCCCTTATTTTTTATTTTGAAACGGGGTATCACTAAATTGAGGAGGGCCTCACTTAGTTGCTGAGGCTGACCTTGAACCTGTAATTCTCCTGTCTCAGCCTCCCAAAAACAAGATTACAGGCATGCATCGCCACCTGAGCTTCCAAGTATTCTTTATTGGGAGATTCTAAGTGTCTTGCTCTGCAACATCATGGAGGTTCTCAACTGAGGTCATATCTGTAAATCACAGAGATGATGTGTTTGTTCATTAATGAAGTCAAGCAACTGGATAACTTATTGAAAAAAATCAACCAAAGTTGTTAATTGATAGACCGAAACAGCTCAGCTCTTGTTAATTGTTTTTTTCCTTCTTCCTCCTACTTCACCTCCTTTTTTCTTCTTCTTTCTCTTCTTCTTTTTCAGATATTCAATTTTCTAACTATTGCACTGTTGAGGGAACCAAAATCATTAGTTTTCAGGCTGACTTTTTTTTTTGTAGATTTTCCCAGTGAATTCAGGCAAGCTATTGAAAATTTCTTCACTTCACTTTCCTTGATTAATTTGGGGGATACTACTAATTTCATAAGCTTCTAAGGAGATCCAAATAAAGTGGATTCTTCAGATATATAGACACCATGAAGTTTCAGAGTGAAATGTAATATCGCATTATTAGGCTTGCAGTGTTTTTTAAGATTGAAGGCATTTGAATGAGTATCTGTAGTGGGTTCAATATTTGCCCCCCCAAAAAAATATATGTCCAGGTCTTAACTCTAGAAGCTTTAAGTATAACCCCATTTGAAAAATAGATCTTTAAAATTATAGTTAAGTAAAGCACCCCAAGATGAAATTATCTTGGATCATCCAGGAAGGCCCTAAATTGAACGACAAAGTGTCACTATGAGACCCAGAGAGAAGATGTAGAAACACGTGAGAAAGTCATGTGAAGACAGAGCAGAGACTAGAGCGATGCGCTCACAACCCAAGGTTGAAAGAGGTGAGGGAGGATTTCCCCCTAGAAGTTTTATAAGAAACATGGCCTTGCTGACGTCTCAGTTTTGGACTTCTGGGTCCCAGAACTGAGAATACCCAGTTTGTGCTAATTTACAACCGTAGCCCTTGTCATATCTTAAGTTGTTCCACAAAATCAGATACTTAATTTTATGCAAAGGAAGAATTTATCTAGTTTTTGAATGAGACATGGCATCTGGTACCATCCCCATGATTATATAGAAAACTGACCAAATAAGGCTGCTTGCCTGGATAACCGAAAAGCTATGAAACCTGCTGTGTCTTCATCCAACTGGGTAACTGAGGAAGGCAAAGGCTTAGAAGGTCTTAATTATCAGAGCTGCACAGAGCAGAGAACACAGGGGTGGAAAGGACGTGGTGCACCTGGCAGAACCCATAATGATCTTCCCCTTCACATGCACCTCTCCTGCACGGGACTCATTAAAACCCAAGTCAGTTTTTTAGAAAAAAATCAGGTCAATATAATCCAGATGATTTAGAATTTTCATTTGTTTATTCAGTCTTTCTTTTCACAAATTATAATAAAGCACTTACCGTATGAGAAGCACCATGTTAGTTAGAAAAAATTTCCAAGATCCCCAAAGCTTCTGTGTATATACAAACTAGTGACATCACAGGCCAGAAAAACACTAGAATTGTTAAAATACTACCGACGTCTCAGCTGAAATGGCATTCTGTAATTCTCACGTGACTGGCACAATAATAATGGCTCTGATGACATCAAGTTCCCATGCTGCTCAGAGGCGTATGTACTGATACAATCAGAATACCAGAAATACCTGAAGCCATTTAAATAATTGGTTCTGAATTAATTGCATTGATAGAGAAGATACATGACACGTACAAGCCAAGCAAAATAGGAGCCTAGCATGACACTGAGGTTTGTGACTGTGATCTACACAGCTTCGTTCTTTGAAGATTTACCTATTGGTTATATTTTCCTTAGATAACAATATCAGAATATAAACAAAGAGTCTCTAGAAGTCTGGGTAGTAGGGAAAACCAATCTTGCAGTCTATGTTTGCTGTTCACTGAAAACCAGTAGCCTGTCCTCCTCCTCTGTTGCCTAACGATCCCAAGTCATCTATCTGATCTGTTTTCAGCCTATGCCAGAGGATTTATTTTTCAGATTATATCACATACCTTCCCAGGAGTCTAGAGTATTCTAGAGTATTCTTATTTATTTTTACAAGGTATATATATATATATATATATATATATATATATATATATAGTGTCTGTGTGTGTGTGTGTGTGTGTGTGTGTGTTATTGGGGATTGAACTCAGGAACATTCTGAGTTACACCTTCATCTGTATTTTATTTTTTAAATTTAAAACAAGGTCTCACTAAATTGCTCAGGGTCTCCATATGTTTCAGAGGCTGATCTGGAACCTTCGATCCTCCTGTTTAGCTTACAGGCTTGTGTCACCAGGCCTGGACACACAGTGATATTCTTGATTGTTAAATTTGTGTATCTCCACCAGTCATCCCCTTTCTCAGACACTGAGATCACTTGGATACCTTGATTCTATTCTCAGCTTTATTAGGGTTGAACTTCTGAGTTCACCTCTGCCAATGCCATTTTTCACATTCCTAGCCCCCACCCCAGACAGTCTCATTATTCTCAATTAGAAAATCCGTTCTCGGCTATTCACACTGGCCCTGTCCCTCCAGTCATTCCACTTCTGCTGCTCTCAGACTTGTCACCTTCCTACTTCTCTGAATATCTATTTCCTATCATGAAATTGGGGCATGACAGAAGATAAACTTCTATATTTTCACATTATTTATTTTTGAAACCTCTCTCACTCTGTCTACCACCACCACCACCACCACCACTACTACTACTACTACTACTACTACTACTATTATTATTATTATTATTATTATTATTTTGGTTCTGGGGATTGAGCTCAGGAGCATTCTACCTTTGAGATATATCCTCAGCTCTATTTTTTTTTTTTTTAAATTCTGAAACAGGGTCTCGCTAAGTTGCTGAGGCTGGCTGTGAACCTGCTATCCTCCTGTTTCAGCCTCCCAACTACTGGGATTAACAGTGTGCTCCATCATGCCTGGCTAGACTCTGCTAATCCCATTTGGCATTTAAACAATTAGAAAATGCATCCTTCAATTACTTCAGCAATAATTTTTAATTTATTTTTATTTTTTTTTAGTACTGGGATGGAACCCAGGCCAGCGCTTGCTAGAAAAACACTCTATTACTGAGCTATCTTTAGCCCTTTTTATTTTTAGACAGGGATTCATTTAGCGGTCCAGGCTGACCTCCAATTTATAATCCTCCTGCCTCAGCCTCCTGAGTAGCTGAAATTGTAGGTTTGCACCACTGCAACCTGCTGTTAATTTCTACATTTAGAGTGGACCCTAAAGACTTTTTGACCATGATATTGACCAAACATTCCACTTCATTCTTGGATCTGA
This sequence comes from Muscardinus avellanarius, assembly GCF_963383645.1. Taxonomy (NCBI): domain Eukaryota; kingdom Metazoa; phylum Chordata; class Mammalia; order Rodentia; family Gliridae; genus Muscardinus; species Muscardinus avellanarius. Next base: position 27,350,226 of record NC_137795.1, on the reverse strand, counting down.
TGCTGCTACTGGAGTACTTTCATTTCCTTTGCCCTTAAAGTAAAATTTTAAGATAGGCCGCATCAGTTTCCATTAATGCAATCAGTCCATACTGTATTCATGAAAAAGAGTTCCAGCCAGCTAATCAAAGCATAATTTTTAATCCTTATTTTATATGTTATGATGTTGGAGTGAGGTAAATAGTCTGCTCAAGCAATTTAACTCCAATTCTTCTCAAGTCTTCCTCAGTCTAAATCCTAACACACCAGGGAAATTTGGAGACTTGTAGATGGCGTTCCCCATCTTTGCAGGTCACAACCTTCTCCTCTCCTCTGCTAATGGTTGCTCACACACGTTTTGCTATGACTTCTTTTCCAATATAACAGGCAAACAGGAGAGAGAAAGGTGAAGTAGCTTGAAACCCCAGGACCGCCACAGTCTCCACACTAGGAACTTAAAAGAAAAAAGGAGTCCTTTCAATTGTAGATCAGCATGGGCATGTCACAACCTCTCCAATCCTCTCTTCCCATCTACAAATAAGGGATAATAATGTTGATATTTGCTTACCTACCTCGTGGGAGAATGAAAAAGAATAGTAATTTAATAGTAATGGGTTCTTTGAAGATGAAACGCACTTCATAATTGCTAAGTTCTATTATATTTTTAAAAACCCTTCTCAAAGATACTCCTCTCTCCTTAGCCTCATTGCTTTGATTAATTAAAAATAATTATCCTTCCTTGACCTCATTATTTAAGTACCTGCAGCCTTCATGATGTTACCACACAGTGCTGGTTTCCACACTCCCCCTGATGTTATTGCCTTCACTTTTGGACTTTTCATGTTCTTTGAAGGACTCTTGAAGTTACCAGCATGTAAGGCAGTATTTCTCAAAGGGGAGGGGTGGCCCTCCTTCCTTTGGCATCTGAGTGCCTGGTATACTTGTTAAGATACAGGTGTCTGCAGAGCAGGCTTTGTAGGGTGGGCTAAAAATCTGCATTTTTAAATAAGTTCTGCAGTTCCAGACTAAAGTTTTATTTGCCGCTTTTGGTGGTACTGAGGATTCAACTCAGGAGCTTACTATCTCTGAGCTATACCCCTGGCCCAATTTTATTTTTAATTTTGAAACAGGATCTCACTAAGTTGCAGAGGGTCTCATGAGGAGGTTGCTGAGGCTAGCTGCGAATCTGTGATTCTCCTGTCTCAGCCTCTCAAGTACTGGGATTACAAGCATGCACCACCGTGTCTGGCTCAACGTTTTAGAATCTCTGATTCCAAGTCCTGACTAACCCTCTTTTCAAGCTGAAAAAAGTAGTCTGAAAGTCAGAAATGAAGAGTTTTTGTCTTTTGCCTTAGGCTTTAACCTATTTCTGCATAGATACTTCAAGAAGGGATGGAACACACAGACTGTCTCTTATCTGTAGCCATAGGATCCTTACCTCTTTGCACCCCACTGAATAGAGGGAGAAGCTTCTTGTTTTCTACTTTTCTTCATGTATCACCAGCCTCTCCATCCCTGTGTTGCTTTGCTTCCTTTCCTCTTTCATTAAAAATAAGTGCATCTGCGATCTATGTTGCTACTGATTTCCTTCAGAGCCAAGGAAGAGGAGCTCACCCTTTTTCACAGTTAATCTCCCTACTTGGGCTACAGATCCTCTTCCCCTTATTTTCTTTGGGCTTGTGTCTCATCAATTTTTGCCCTCTCTTATAATTCTAAACTTCCCTTCTCTTCTGACATGATCTTCTCAAAAGCTTTGCATCCTTTGAGCCGCTCCGATAGCAGAGCTCCTAGAAAAGAGCAGTTTTCAGGGTTATATATTGCTAGTTATAAAAATTACAACAGCTCTACCTTTGGAAGGTGAACACATAGTCCAAACAGCAAGGGACAAGTGCCAGTGATAATAATGTGTCTGTGATGGAGCTGTTTTTGGGTTAAACACTAGGGGAGAGTATCTTCCCAGCTCCCTGTCTTCTCAGGACTATATTTTGCTGCTTCTGGCTTCCACACCACACCCAGGACGGTTTTAATTCCCTCCGCTTAGTGCACATTCTTGTGGGCTGAGTTCAGGCTTGGCTCCAGGCTGGCCTCCTATCTCTACAGGTAGTGGTGAGTTCATCGTGGGCCCTGGCACCCCCACCGGAGGTTTACTCTGTAACTGTTCCCTGTTGGTCTTGTGGGAGGATGGAGGTCTGGTGACCTGTGAGCTGCAGGCCTGCTGCCCCGCAGACCTGAGCACCCCAGGGCCACGGTCTCACTACTCTCCTGGAAGCTGCACAGGAGGCCTTTGGAAATCCTCCCAGCATCCTGATTTTCTGAGAAGTATGGCCTGTGTCTAAGCTTTGCCCTCTGATTGAGTCTAGGAGGTGCCAAGGAAAAAAACATCAAAATGGAGGAGCATCCATTGGGGACACCTAAAACAGCTGAGAGGCCTTGGATAATCCACTTGCAGACATGTTTGCAGCTGAGCCTTTCTCTGGGCTGCCTGCCTAATAGGTGCTGACCTTTGAACTGGGCCAACCTGTAATTCCGTAGCTTTGGTTAATCATTTGCAAACTCCACCACCTGCTTCCCTAAATTAGCTACAGTTTGAAATAGCACCTAACCCCTTTCTTCCCAAACAGTTTAACTCTTAGAATCACTCACGGTTTCTAACAAGCAATGGTGTAGCCAACACTCCACTTGCAGTTTTAAGCTTTCAGTACCAAGCACCATTATGGAATATCTTGTAGCACAGTTTCAAGACTGCTTGAATCTGTGGTTTCCTGGATTGCAATCCTAATTAGCCCCAAACAAATGTAATTTCTTTGTTCTCAACTAGGTAGATTTTATTTTCAGCCAAGAGATATGTAACTGCTACAGGAAGCAAATGGTTAAAGCAAGTGGGAGATTCTTTACTGGACGGTCTAGAAGGAAATCATACATGAACTCAGTGGACAGACTCCAGGAAGGATCTTGCCTGGCACTCACAGCCTGGCACTCGCAGGCTGAGCTATGCTTGCCCAGTAATCAGAGAGCTAGCATGGGACTAACTTACTCTATTCCTGATAATGCCACTGTTATGGTTTGGATATAGAATGACTCTTAGAAAAGCTATGTACTAGCAATACAAAAATGTTCAGAGGTGAAATAATTGAATCACAAGGGGCCCAATCTTATCAGTGGGTAAGGCCATTGGTGCATTAATAATTTGAATAGATTCATTAGGTGGGAACAGGATGGTAGGGTGTGGCTAGAGTACATGGGTCACTGGGGGTGTGGGTTTGGGATTACATGCGCCCCTCAACCCTTCCCCTGGTCCTCTCTGCTTCAGGCTTCCTGTTGTGAGAGTAGTGTCCCTCTGTGCACCCTGCAGCCACCATTTATGTTTTGGAACCAGCCCTAAGGACTGAAACCTCTGAAACATAAATCCCAGTAAATCTTTCATTCTCCAAGTTGCTCTCTCTCTCTCTCTCTCTCTCTCTCTCTCTCTCTCTCTCTCTCTCTGCTAGCAACCTCCCTCCTTATGCTTCAGTGCCAGCCCCATGGGCTGAAACCTCTGAAATTGTGAGCCCCAATAAACCTTTCCTCCTCTTGAGTTTTTTTTTGTCATAGTGATGGGAAAGCTGATTAAAACAATCACAAACTGGGTCATTTATTACTGATAGAAATTCATTTCTCACAGTTCTGGAGGTCAGGGAGTCCATAGTCAAGACACTAGCAAACTCACCATCTGGTAAGGGACTGTGCTCTGCTTCCAAGATGGCACCTTCCTGCTGTATTCACACAAGGTGGAAGGGGATGAGCAAAAGGGTCTAGGTGCTTCCTTCAGCCTGACCCTGTTCAGGAGGGTGGAGTGCTTATGATGTGACCATTTCCCAAAAGGCCCCATTTCTTTTTTTTGGGGGGGGTGTCTGGGGATGGAACCCAGGGACATTCGACCTCCGAGCTACACCCCCTGCCCTATTTTTTATTCTTTATTTTGAAACAGGGTCTCACTAAGTTGCAGAGGGTGTCAGCGAACTGCGATCCTTCGGTCTCAGCCTCCCGAATGCTGGGATTACAAGCATGCGCCACCACGCCCGGCTCCCATTTCTTAATTTTAACACCTTGGGGGTTAAGTTCCAACTTGAAATTTTGGAGGGACACATACATTGAAGCCATAGCAATGATTTATCCCAAAGTTACAAATGTTTTCATAAAATTATAGGTCCACAGAAACATTCCTTATCCTGCAAAATTTTAGCTGGACTCTTCTTTTTCCAACCTCCTTCCATATGGGCACATGAAGACAGTGGCTCTCAAGAGACTGATCTTCCATCCTAGGACACATTTGGTAATGTCTGGAAATATTTTCAGTGGTCACACTGGGGTGGTAGTGGAGGGGCTACTATACCTACTGGACAGACGTCTGGGATGCTGTTATATATCTGACAGTGTACAGACCAGCCCTCACCCCACTGGCTCCTGTCAATAGTGGAGAAATCCTGGGTTGAAACACCCAGGCTAGTATTCTCTAACACCTTCAGATGTCCCTGTACAATATACATGTACACTCAAGGGTGGTAGCATTTACTGTTTGATAAGTGCCTAGTGAGTGCCCTTCTCTTTCCCTGCATGTTTACCAGCACTACGCAGAACAGGCACGGTATGGGCTCAGCTGTGTCCCCCTCCCCCAGTTCACATGTTCAATTTACTCCCAGTGTCTAAGAATGTGACTGTTTTTGGAGATAGGGCCTTTCAGGAGGTAGTTAAGTTCATAGGAAGTCATATAGGTAGGTCCTAATTTAGTAGGACTTGTGTCCTTATAAGAAGAAAAAACTAAGATGCATACATCCACATGGAAGACCATATGGAGACAGGGAGGCATGGCCAGCTACAAGCCAAGGAGAGGCTTCAGAAATTAATACTAAGAATGCCTCGAGCTCCAACTTCCAGACTTCACTTGAAACATTTGAACATTTGTTATCTAAGATACCCAGTCTGTGGATTGGGCTATGGCAGCCTTAGCAAATCAATACACAAACTCCCATTCTGTTGATGCTGCCATAACAGAACCACCATAGACCAGATAATTAATAAGCAGTAATACTTCTCTCACAGCTCTGGAGGCTAATGATTCGCAGATGGAAGCACTGTAGGACGTGCGTCTGGGGATCCTTCTCGCTGCCTCTTCCTCACATGGCGAGAGGCACAGAAGGGCAATGAAAAGGGAATGCATGCCGTGTCCTCAGCAGAACAGCGGAAGAGAGTGAACAGACGCAGGCTCTTTTGTAAGGGCCCTCATCCCACCAAGGAGGTCTCTGCCCTACCTCCTGGTAATATCAAGTTTCGACACGTTGCATTTCGGGGGGCACATATTCAAATTGTAGCAGGCCCTTTGATCTCCTTTTTATGGGCAAAGATGCTGAGACTCAGATAGGGTAGGGAACCTGTCCAGGGTTATATAGCAATGGAGAACTGAATTAGGAATTTAAACACAGGTTTTCCTTCAGCTGTGTGGCACCCTGGTTTGGGAACTGAAAGGTGCCATCTTTATGCCACGCAGGCTGCAGAGGGCAAAGATAATAAAATGCTGCCCTGATCCAGTTTCAAAGCCAATGTGGATCCTTCTAAGGCAAAGCACCCAGGAGAGACGGACTGAGAGGTGTAGGGCAAGCTAGAGCAGTGTTTCTTCAAACTGTTTTGTATAGAAGTTAGAAGTAGGGAGGAAAAAGAAGAGTTTGGATGATTGGCTGACCAGCCATGCCTCTTCCTTAGAGGAGACCCACTGCACTCGCATAACTTGAGAAAAGAAGAATATATTTATCTTGAGAAGAACGTTCAGGGAAAAAGTCATGAAGTATTTTAAGTGAGTGTAGGGGTGGGGAAATTTGGACCATATAAATGAAACAAGAGAAGTAGAAATTGAAGGGGTACACGGGGGGGAGTAGAATGGGACCTAAAGAAAGCAGGGGGAGCCGGGCGTGGTGGCGAACGGTTGTAATCCCAGCGTTTCAGAGGCTGAGCCCGGAGGAACATGGTTCGCAGACAGCCTCAGCTACTTAGTGAGGCCCTTTGCAACTCAGTGAGACCTGGTTTCAAAATAAAGAATAAAAAAATAGGGCTGGGGGTGTAGCTTGGAGGTCCTAAAATATCTGGTTGTGACACTGGTATGATTAGATTTGTACCATCACACAAAATGAGCACACAACCTTTCTGGTGGTTGCTCAGAAACTGATGGAGCAGTCAGCAACATATTTGAAACTTATCTTCTGAAAATTCTTCTCACACAGACAATTATGCAGAGTGACTCACATCACAGTAACTACTTAACACGATACACGTCAATACCTAAAACAAACAGAACATGTCCGACCCTCTGGCACTTTTCCTAGAAATAGAGAAGAATCTCAACTTTTTGATTGTTTAGACTTCAGTGCATCTGGAAAGAGTGGCTAAGTGGCATTTGGAATTAGGTAGGGCTAGACTTCCAGTTGAGGGTTCAGAGAAGCAACTGGTAGGAACTGAAGTGAAGCTCAACAGTGAGCACTGCTTTCCTGATTCCCAAATATTCTGAGCTAAAAATTGAAAAGAGATTGAAACCTTCACAAGCAAGGAGTTTGAACTGAGTACTCCAGCCATCCATGCACCACCCATCCATGCACCAATGCATCCATCCTTTGTCCACCCTCCCTTCTTCTCCCTCCCTCCCTTCCTTCTCTACATATGTATTAGTGTCAAGTTTGTGACTAGGAAGTCGCAAGCAAGACTAATCTCATAAGACTTACATTCTAGGGAGAGAAGAATGAGTCACAAATTTACAGTACAGGTCAGAGTGGCGGCGCCCACATGTAATCCTAGTACTTGGGAGGCTGACACAGGAGGATTGCAGGCTCAAGGCCAGCCTTAGGAATTTAGCAAGATCCTGTTTCAGAATAAAACAGGAAATAGGGCTGGGGGTATAGGTCAGAGGTAGAACACCCTGGGTTCAACCTCCAGTACATGTATGTAAATATATGTAATATAAATATCTTTTACTTGGCAAGTTCTGTCATATATTAAAGTAGGATACTAAGTTGGAAAGTTATAAATAAATGGCTTAATTTAAATTAAGTGCTCAGGGAAGCCCCTTAGCGAAGTGGATGCTTGAACTGAATGTGAACCTTTCCTAATTAAGCACAATAATTTGAATATATATGCACTTTGTACCATTCATGAACTATATTAGTAAGTAAATTTGAAGATTTTCATATTTCATGTATGCTTTGTTGTTGTTTATGCTGCCATTCAAAAGAGGAGATGTGTAAAAACTTTTACCTGATATTTTCTCATACCTCATTTTATAGTAAATGGACATTTTTCAATGGCACAAAGTTTTAGCAAATATTTAAAATGTTGATAGGACAAATCTAGGCTGTGGTCACCAGAATATAGTTTGCTTATATTATAAAGAAATATCATTTAAAATAGAGGGTACAAGTCGGGAGTGGTGGCACATGCTTGTAATCCCAGTACTTGGGAGGCTGAGACAGCAGGATCGTAGTTCTTGGGCAGCCTCAGCTGCTTAGTGAGGCCAAAGTTTTGTTTGTAATGAAAAGTATGTTCACAGCATTTCGGGTGATTACTGGTATCATTCTAAGCTACTTAGCTTTTAATATACTTAATCTTCCACCATTTACAATCCATCACATTTATAATTCATTCTCCTGAAGTATTTTTCTATTTCCTCTGCTTCTAACCTATTTTGAGTTTTAATTCTCTCTTCTAATAAGTATTTAAATAGTCCCTTAAATGACACCTTCTTTCCTGCTCTAATTAATTTACTTGTAATCAGAATTGATGTTCTGATTTCAAATATAGATCAAGAATTTCGCCTGCTTTAAAAAAATAATTGGCTCCTTATCATCATCATTTTCATGATAAAACCTAAACTCCATATAATACCATCAAATGCCCTTCCCTACATGACATCAGGATGCCTTTCTGGTCTCTTTCTCTGTTTGGATGCCATACCCAACTATCAGCGTGTTCACGCCTACAGCCTGTTGGGAATGTTAGTTCCTCTATCTGGCAATTCCTCCTGTTCTCTTCTGGCCAATTAGTCTCATTGACTTTTCAAAGCTCCTTGTACCTAATACATTTTACAACATACCATGATAATCACTATAATAGCTTTGCTACATTGTATTTTAATTGTGCATTATATACCTGATTTTGCCTTTGAGCCTGATGCAGAAGCCAGGATGCCAGGGCCCATGGCTAGCTCTCTGACTTTGATTCCTCATTTTATGAATCTCTAAAGTAGGGTGACTCCATATCTGGGTTTTAGTCCAGAATATTGCCTGATATGTTTAATATGTTCTCAATGTTTTGTTATTAGTTTTATCAATAACTTCTTCACCTTGTGTATTTTACAAGTTCATGTGTTGGAAACATGGCCTCTGCAGCAGCAGTGTTGAAAGGCAGGACCTTTGGGAGGTGACTGGTCTTGGAAGGCTCTGCCCTCCTGGGTGGATCGGCATGTCCACAGAGCAAAAGATTATCCTGGGAGTGTCTCTTGTAGTAGTGAGCTCTCTCTGGCTGTGTGATGATGTAGCCAGAAGGTCCTAACAAGAAGCCAAGCAGTGCTGATGTCTTGTTCTTGGATTTCCTCACCTCCAGAATCATGCGTTAAATAAAGCTCTGTTACAGAAACAGAAAATGGCACCGGGCGTGGTGGCGCTCGCTTGTAATCCCCGCGCTTGGGAGATGTAAACAGGAGGATTGCCCAGGTTCGAAGCCAGCTGCGCTGGTTTAAGAGACCCTGTTTCCAAATAAAAATATAAAATAGGTCTGGAAGTGTAGCCCTGAGGTGGAAGGGCTTCCAGGAACCCCAGGACCACCCCCCAAAAAAAAAATGGCCGGGTGTGATGGTGCATGCTTGTAATCCCCACGCTTGGGAGGCAGAGACAGGAGGATCACCCAGGTTCGAAGCTAGCTGTGCTGGCTTAAGAGACCATGTTTCCAAATAAAAATATAAAATAGGTCTGGGAGTGTAACCCAGAGGTAGAAGGGTTTCCAGGAACCCCAGTACCACCAAAAAAAAAAAAAAAAAAAAAAAGAAACAGAAAATGAATCGACACCCAGGTCTATAAAAACAGCATACAGTTGAGACTGAACAAATAAAAAGAATACCACATGAATGCCTCATCTATATACAAATGACCTCACCATAATAAAATGAAGTATAGAATAGTGTTTCAAGATGGGTCCTTAGATATCCATACAGTAGACACATATGGTTTAGCACATGGTAAGATTTTCATGGGTAGACTGAACGTCCTGAATCGTATGGGCTCAGATGGTTATTTCCATTCCCCTCTGTCCTGACCCCCACGGCTTCCCACCTTCTTCTATTCTCTGACCTTGGGGACTGGCTGTCGTGGATGTAATATCTGGAGATCCTCTGCCCTTTGGTTTATGGTTGGGTTTGGCCAGGGCGGATGGGAGAGGAGTGCCGAGGGTGCTGCTCCTGGCCTCTCCCCGCCTCTGCGTGGCCGCAGCTCCTGTGGGAGCCTGGGCAGGCTCTCACACTCGCCCAACTCTCCACCTTCTCTCTTAGTTGGCCTGAATGTTTCCACTGCTGATTTCAGCAGGTCCTTCTCAGGTTGGGATGTTAGTGATAAAAGTAGGCAATGAAACAGCAATTGCAGGAAAATCTCTACAGGCAAATGGGAAAATGGATCTTTTCCAGTTTACTCAAGGTGTGAATTGAATATTTGCTGTATTTATTCATATTGGTATCTCTCAACCCTTAATTGGAACAAAGGGAAGCAGGTGGGATTGCTACATCCCTTTGTTCAGGGCTTTCGATTCAGCTGGCTCTGTTTCAGTGGTCACAAAGCCCACAGCCAGTGGGCACAAGGCCACAGAATCTCAAGGCTCACAGTCACCCTAAAGGACAGGTGCATGTGTCGCTGACATTGTAAGGGCTGTAGAACCACAGATGATAAGTGTGGACTTTGAGAAATTAACTGCACCAGGGAGGAAGGAGCAGTCTTTATTTTAGTAGCTCTGCAGAAAAAAGAGTCTGCTGTGACTTGTGCAGTGACACTCATTTACACGCTCAATCCTCAAAGAAATGTTTGGAACACCTTGAAGTGCCAGGCATTGTGTTAGGGGAAACTAAGACAAAACCTTCTCTGCTCCTTTAGCGCTTATTTTCTAGAAAGGGGTCACACAAAACAAATAAGAGCATGGGGCACAGAAGGGCAGTTGACTGTGGAGATGCCCCTTCCAGCCACATGCTAGGAGTTTCAATCCTGAGTGATGTTTAAGCCTCTAAAACTAACCAGTCTTTGCCATGTTGGTTTCTGATCTGTGGCCATGCTTATTTCTGTTTTCAGAATGAAGAGGAGGCTGGCAGGTTGTGGGTATGCCAGGCTGAATCCTGCCCTGGGTGGTCCTATGTCAAGGGGCAATCTCAGCTTTACGAAGTGAGGCCTGTCATCTTTGGTTTCTCTTTTTCTATGAGTGATGCCGTCTTCCTCATGATACCAGTTAATTTCTCATGAGGTGGTGAACTCCCACAGAATGAGGAAGGAAGGCGGGTAGGGTGGAAACCCTACTCTGCTGGGGGTTAAGAGATGTCTCGTGGGAGCAAGTTGTGGCCAATCAGGTTTGGGAACTCGGGATTCTGATTTCCTCCAGGTCATGTACCTCCTGGTTGTAGGAGTGAGCGCAGCATGTCTTCAGGTAGGAGCTGCTGCACTCACCCAGAGCCTCTGCATCCAGATCTGAGCTGTCCTGGCCGCCTGCCCTTCGCTACGATGATGGGCAAAGAGCTTACGAGTACTTAGGGCACAGGGATGGCAAAACCTGTGAGTTTTCTGTTAATCTCTTTGGCACAAGGCACAAGGATGTTTTCCAGTGGGAAAATAAAAGGAGAAACTTTATTGTCATGATTTTGTTAAGACTCCTCAAAAGCTCATGATGCACAGGTGGCACAGCTCACTCAGCTGTGGCTTCCCTGTGGAAAGAAAACCTGTTTCTAGCATTTGGAGGAGCATTTAAGAGATGGGTAGTCCAGCTCAGGATATCGGCTTTGCTTTGCTTTGCATTCCAGGCATCTCCATCAGACTTGGACTTGGGGGACAGGTGTGTGTTCAGATTTGTAGTCTCAGGTGAGACCCCACCCCCACTGCCCACTTACATAACAAATTGTTATCCAGTGTGTGGGGCTGAAAAGAAAGCCTCAAGCTACATGAAGTTGGTTATGTTGTAAGTTGGCTCAGAAAGTCACGGTACTTGTGTTTCTAGGACACATGGCAAATATTCTCAACATGAATGAGAATGTCTGTGGATGAAAGTCAGCTTGCTGCCATTGAGGACAGGTCCTCAGACGGAAAGAGACAGAAGTTAAGTAGCACCTGGAGGGCAGGCACTTCTGAGTCCTTGTAAGGGATCCATCCAGAGAACTTGCGGATTCCCGCAACATCTCTGGATCACACCATTTCCGTCCTTGGTGCACCGAAGCATACCTGATGTACGTACAGAGCCTCTTCAGAGATAGGAGAGAGATTACGAAGCCAGGTTGAGGGGAGCTGAGGCACCGTCTCAACACAAAGTGCCTGAGGCCACTCTCAAGAAGGTGGCCTGTCAAATGTGCAGGTCACGAGTCCAGCGTGTCTCCTGTACTTTCCACTGGGCCTTCGCCTAATGTAGCCTTAGTTTTGGCCACACTAAAACATGCTTGATCCAAAGCTTCCTTCAGAATGTTGAGCCCCACTCATCCCAGCAGAGCAATTGTCCCTGCTACCCTCTGCCACCATCCAAAATGTGGCCCCTTGCTCCCAGTCCCCTTGGACACTCTTACTCCCTGGATTTCCTCAGCAACATCCTCCCAATCCTTTGCCTGGAACCCCTGCAGCATGTTGTGTGTCCTTACACACTTCTCCATATTTTTTTCTAATTTATTTATTTATTTATTTATTTATTGGTGGTACTAGGGTTCCTGGAGGCCCTTATACCTCTGGGCTACACTCCCAGACCTATTTTTACATTTTTATTTGGAAACAGGGTCTCCTAAGCCAGCGCACGTGGCTGGCTTCGAACCTGCGTGATCCTCCTGTCTCTGCCTCCCAAGTGCAGGGATTACAAATGTGCGCCACCATGCCTGGTGGCTTCTCCATGTTTTCTGACTGCCTTTTCCTTTTGCTACAACCGGCTGTCTCCGCCCCCTCCCCTGACCTTCCCTCCCTCCTTCTCTCTCATTCTACCCTCCCAGGCCTGAGCTCTCTGGTCACCCCTTCTTAGCATTCTGCATGGGTTCTGTCACTCTCTCCACCCCTGGAACATCAGTGTTGTCCACACTCATGGGGCCTCAGCTTGGCCCAGGCTTGAGATGACCTCATCTCCCATGGCTGAGCCCCTTCACCTGTGCTGGGGCCCCCAAGGCTCATTTTCCACCCAGCTGCTCTCCTGCTAGCCAGGGCCAATGCTCTGGTTATGACAGATGTAACATATTTATCACAGAAACCACAAACTTTTCGTGTCAAAGAGTAAATTCTGCGTCTTTCCTCCAAATATCTTCTATGGCATACAGCTCTTACTGCAGTTAATTAATAGTATCAACCAACCCAACTGAGCAACCAAAAGCCTTAAACTTATTCCATATTCCTCTCTCACCGTCAACGAAACAGTGAGAAAACCAACTAGCTAATCTCCTCTCCCTCTGAGATGCCCCTGAAGCCCGTCCTTTTCTCTCTTTGACACCGCCTCTGCCCAGGTTCTGACCCTCTACATCGCCCCTTGGCTTACCCACAGTTTCTGAGCTGTCTAGTGTTTCCTAGTTTACCCGCTCAAATTTATTCTCCACATGATAGCAAGATTTACTGTTTAAAAACACAAATATAATTTTTATATTCTCCATAGGGGATAAGACCATCTGATTCCCACTTCTGTCTCCATCCTTACTTGTGACTGAACACAATTTACTCTGTATGGATGTTCCCAACTTATGGTGGTTTGACATGTTTTTTTTTACCTTATGCTTGTGCAAAAGTGATATACATTCTTCATAAATCATAACTTGAATTATTTTGAATTTGAGTATTTTCTTGGTTTAGTGATGTGTGGTAGAAACCTCTCTCTGGATGCTGGGCAGGACAGTGAGCACAGCTCCCCGCCAACCATGGGGTCACAAGGGAAAACAGAGTTTTCACATTGTATTTTGTGCTAAGCTCTAATGATCTGTAGGTTTGGTGTAATAAATGTATTTCTGACTTAAAACATTTTTAATTTCTGATGGATTTATTGGGACACGACCCCATTAAAAACCGAGGAGCATCTGTATGTATACACACATCTGTATGTAGGCACACAGCTGCTCCTCAATTTTTAATGGGATCATGTTCCAATAAATCAATCAGAAATTATATGTAGTAACCATATATAGAAATTATATATAGTATGTATCTAAGGCTAACACATATGTGCATGACAGCACTGTAATCGACTAACTCAGGTGCTCTCCTATAACTTCTTGAGAGAAGAGATCTTGCTTATTTCATCTTTCTACCCTCCCATCACACAGAATGCCCCTAATTTATAAATGTTAAACTAGTGAAGGCATTTCCCACAACACCTAGCACAATCCTATGAAAATATTTCCTTCTTGGTTGTTGATTTTAATTCATGATCACAAAAACACCATCTTAAATTTCATGCAAGTAAGAGAGAATCGAGGGGTTATATTATGCATAATCTGTGTGCCGGTGTATCCTTGTGTCATAGGTTTTAACACCCTCTACGGTTGGGATGGAGCCTGTCCGAGTGGGACCTCAGCTTGAGCTGGCATTTGATTCTGGGGCTCCCGTCTCTTCTATGGCTCGCCTGCTCGGCCCACCCTGCCTTGTAGCCTTCAGCATCTGCTTACTGAAAAGTTATTGGAAAAGGAGAGACAGACAAATTTTGTTTCATCTTATGCCAGATACTTGATGTGGACACACTCTATCTATGTTCAAGAACTTCAGAGCTCGGAGTCTGGCAGGAGAAAGAGGGTATTTTGGAATACCTGGATGCCTGGTATTATACTGATGTTATAAAACCAACATAAACCCAGCAGGCCAGGTATCACCTCAAGAGCTCTCTCCAGCAGCAGTGTAAATAAGCTACATCAGAGAAGAACCCCCAGTAGTCATCTCCAGGACTCATTTCTCTCCTGACAGCAGGAGCTTTGCAGTGAGATCAGGGGTAATTTTCAAAACAGGCACGTTGGGGATGAAGTAGAAAAGTGCATGCATCCTAGATTTTCCAAGCAGCTTTCTGGAGATTTCTGATGCCTACATCTGAGGTCTTGTTCTCACAGAACTGCATATAACTGACTGATACATATTTTCTTACAAATATCAGTAGTAGTAGTAATAGAATGCAGACAACCAAAGAGATACTAGATTTTTAATTCAGAAGTCAGATTAGAGATCATCTGACCCAGCAGACTTACTGTACAGTGAAATAAAGAAGCCAATGCTAAAGCTACTGGTTTAAGGTCAAAGAGTTTCAAAACTGTGAATACCTCCCAAAAGCCTCCACCAGGAACTCCTGTGATTTTTCGTAAAATTATTGACATTCATGACCTATGTTTGCTCAGTGTGTTCTCAGAGAGGAAGTACTCTATCTCACATCAACTTGCAGTTTCTATATTATCAGTGTCTGGTGATTTATCTTGCATATTGCATAAAGATTAATCGATTCTCTCTTTCAGGGCTTTGTTACCCACTCTCATCATATCTCGTAATATCTGGCCCCACTGTTCTAAGTGCAGTGACCTTAGAAAACGGTTTCTAACTTTTGTCTAATAAGTTTCAAACACAAGAAAGTGAAAATCATAGATCTTACCATTCCAGGTGGTTTTCTACAAAGGCGGACATGGGGCTTATCTGCACCGTGTAAGTATCATTTGCAGAATACTCAAAGAGTCCGTAATAAGGGTTGAAGAGCTCCTGAGACAAAAGGAAGAAGAACTCTCGAGAAGGACCGCTGTAGTCTAGGCTGCAAGGCAAGCACAGGGCCAGGAAGCTCATTTTGTGCTCAGATGTGGAGGACAGTCTCTTTTCCAGATTCTAGTGGGCATTTTCAGAGGTGAGGACTAGGGCAAACAGAGAGCAGTATCTGTTCTTTAGGCTGAATCCCAATGGATCTATCAATTTTTGGTAGAAAATGAGGATTTTCCTCAGCAGTAAATAGTTTGGGGATATTTCTTAGCTAGATATCCAGGAATGAGCTCTTATGGTAATGGTTCTTAACCTTTTCCCCTAATCATCTAATACCTATGGTTTGGCCCATTGCAAACACGGCCTTTGTTGTGGGGGGCATGAAAGAATTTCCTGTATATGTGTGTGAATGTGCGCATGCTCATGTACATGTGTGTATGTGCATGAACTGAAATACTTCTCAAGTTTGTTCTGGTGTGCTCTCCTAAGGTGGGCTTGTCTTCCATAGAAAAGTTTGGTATATAGTGGCATATGTGCACTTTAGAAAAGGAAGATTTTTTTTCCAGATACTCAAAAGGCTACACCACTTACAAAGTAAAGACCTGGTGGCTTAGGACCATGATTTTGGCCAAGACTTTGACTGTGTGATCTTAGGTTTTTGAAAAATATGAAACCTAAAGTTTGGCAATACCTGGAGGGAGAAAGAGCTCTCAGGAGTGCATGTTTCGAATCACTATGGGCCAAAGGAGTCTAGCCACCCTGCCCTTCCTTGAGAAAAATCACCCTGGTCCTTAGGCTCTGGTCTGCCCACACTGAGGTGTCTGCATGAAATTCCTGGTTCCTCACCCCTCTTCTCCAACAAAGGTGACGTAGAGCTTGTTTCTCTGGAGTTCCTTCCGGGAATAAGCCATCACCTGATTGAAGGTTCCCTCCAACAAGTGGTCCCGACGAATAATGAGCCTGAGAAGGAGAGATGGTGGTGAGAGGTAGCTCTGGTTCTGGGCAGCGGTGGACTTGTGCCATGAGGTCTCACCCACAACCTCTCCAGCAAGAGAGGAAAGGGCAAGATGCGGCTTCTGTCGGTTCTAACACTGATGGACTTGACACTTCCCGAAACATCGGAGGACAAGGAAAACACGGGCACACTTACTGGATGCAATCATCATGTTGAACTACTTTAAGACTTTTTTGGGGGGGGTGGTGTGTATGGTACTAGGGATTAAACATGAGGGCATTCTACCTCCAAGCTACACACCAGCCTTTTTTTTTTTTTTTTTTAAATTTTGAAACAGAGTCTTGCTAGGTTGATGAGAATCTCACTACTTGCTGAGGCTGTGCTCAAACTTCCAACCCTCCTGCCTCAGCCTCCCAAGTACTGAGATTACAGGCATGTGTCAGCACACCTGCCTTAACACTCTTTTTGACCAATTCATAGGATGCCTCTTAAGACAGCTCTTTAAGTTTGAGCTAAAGCTGGAAGGGAGAAAAAGACTAAAATAACTTTTTTTTTTTAACTTGGTTTTCAACTGCACGGTTACAAAGACTCAATGAACAGATCAGAGTTAAATGTTTCCCTAAAAAATAAGTGAAGGCAAATATTTCCCTCCTCCCCGCTACAGCCCTTCCCTCTTCCCTCCATCCTTTCCTCTCTCCCTCTTTCCCCGGTTCCCTCATTCCTCCATTTCTTCCTTCCTTCTTTTATGTGTCACTGGGCATTGAGCCCAGGGGGATTCTACCTCTGAGTGGCGTCTCACACCTACTGTATTTTTTTTACTTTGAATCAGGGTCTCACTAAGTTGCTTAGGACCTTGCTAAAGTGCCGAGGCTGGCCATGAACCTGCGATTTTCCTGTCTCAGCCTCCCAAGTAATATAGGCTTGTGCCACCACACTTGGCTGAGGTTTTTTTTTTTTAATTTAATTTGATTCTTTTTTGTTTTCCAAAAAAACTACTATTGATGTCAGACTTGCCTTTGTCTGAAATCTACCATTCTTTCTCTTTTTCCTTCCCTTTTGCTTCCCATCCCTTCTCTTCTCTCCCTTTACTGCCTTCCCGTTTCTTAAACTCCGGTCTTCATTTGGATTTGTCTTAGTTTCCCCTCCCCTCTCTTCGGTTCATAATTGCTATTGCACCAGGGTATCGTGTTACAAGGATTAAAGGGACACAGGGACAGAAGAGTCTATCTTCCGTTGTGGACTCAGTGCCAAACACTAGCGCACTCACTTGATTTTCCCTGGACCCTGACCAAATCCTTTGGCTTCTAGTTTTCGGTAGAAATTGCGGAGCTTAGCCTCAAAGTCTCTTCGGTACGGTGAAGGCGCTCTTGCACTGGCTCTCTGTAAACCTGCGGAGAGAAGTACACAGGTCTGTGGGTCCCGCTCGTCTTCTGAGGACAAACTCATGTGGAACTATGGGAGAGCAAGACCTGTCACAGGCGCAGACAGGCATCTCATGGCCTTCTGCTCTGAGAAGTTTCCTTTCATTTCCAGCAGTTCCTCAGTTACTTTCATAATAAATAATAATAAAGAGAAAAAGAAATTGTGATGGAAATAAATATTTGTGTCTTCTACTCTTAAGTACTTCAAGTTGTATTTCAAATAAGAAATAATATTTTCTTTCTTTTTTTTTTGCGGGTCTGGGGATGGAACGTAGGGGCCTTTGACCTCTGAGCTACACCCCCAGCCCTATTGTTTATTCTTTATCTTGAAACAGTGTCTCACTGAGTTGTGAAGGGCCTCACTAAGTAGCTGAGGCTGTCCTTGAACCAGGATCCTCTGGTCTCAGCCTTCCAAATGCTGGGATTATAAGTGTGTACCACCACATCCAGCATTCAAGTTGTATTTCTTTAAAAGTATCCAGATGAACATTATTTGTACTTTACTGTACTTAGATAATCTGAAACAATTAACATAAACTGACCTAGACTAAACTTTTCTTGAAAGTTGATGTATTAAAAGATGTGATTGAGCTGGGCATGGTGGCGCATACTTGTAATTCCCTCACTTGGGAGGCAGAGACAAGAGGATCGCACAGGTTTGAAGCCAGCACAGCTGGCTTAAAAAAAAAAAGATGTGATTGTTGGGTATGATGGCACATGCCTATAATCCCATACTTGGGAGGCTGAGACAGGAGGATCATAGGTTCAAGGACAGCCTCAGCAATTTAGTGAGACCCTGTTCCAAATTAAAAATAAAATAGGGATTGGAGTATAGCCCAAAAGTAAAAATTTCCTGGATTCTACTCCCAGTACCACAAAACAAACAAGCCAAACAAAACATCACAAAAAACCAAACCAAACCAAAACAAAACAAAGAAGATGTGATTGAAACTATGATGAGGCCATGGGACTTTAAATGTATATTGTTTTGCTTCTATACTGATATTGATGCGTAGGCCTAGAGCATTTAGAATTTTATTAGGTTACCTTGCATCATAAGAGCAAATTTTACAACAAAAACAATAATAGTTCATTGACTCTATATAGAGCAAAGCTTTTGCACCATTTACAAAGTTTTGTAAATACTTTACTATCTTGATATATCTTTTAATGCAAAAGGGAATGAAATCCAGGTGTGGTGATACACGCTTATAAATCCAGCACTTGAATGGCAGAGACAGGAGGAGTATGGGATCAGCAAGGTAGAGAGGCCCTTAGCAACTTAATGAGAACTTGTTTCAAAATAAAAAAATAGAATAGGGCTGGGGCTGTAGCTCAGAGGTGGAATACCCTGAGTTCAGTCTCCAAACACACACATACACACACACACACACACACACACACACACACACACAGAAAAGTAACATTTTTATCCAAGTTTTACAGATGGCCAAGATTATGGTCCACCCATTCAATAACTGTTTGTTATTACTATTTCAGAAACTAACAATCTAGATAGGATTTATAGCAGTGCCAAGACATCCTGCTGCCTCGGCATCTATGTGTTGAGACCCCCCACTCCACATAGTTAATCGGCAGAACGCCCCGAGAAAGAGGGTCGTCTCTGGCCAAAGTACCCCCCACTTTTAGATACCCTTCACTATTATTCCTTTTAACTTTCTACACGAATTGCTCCAGTGATGTGAAATTAGGACTATAAATAGAAACTGAGTCCGTGGAAATAAACTCTCTAATAATTTGCCTAAACGTCCTTGGCTCTGCTCAACAACAATAAAAACTGGCCAGAATTCAGATGCTGTGATAAGCATTCCAGCTGCAGCAATTACAAAGGGTCTCTGACCCTCACTATCACTAACTTAGGTTAAGCTATTAACTCTGGTAAGGTAGTTCAGTTTAAGGAAACTTTGTTTACCCTTGAGATCCTGCCTAGAGACAGAGAAGATAAAAACCTTGTGTGTGACCTTAAAGCAATTTAGTTGATAAACAACTTAGTTGCCCAAATACAATAGACTCAAGGAAAAAGATTGGTGACTTTTATGCCCAGTGTAAATATTCCTGAAGACAGAGAGGCTGACCGCATGGTTAATGAATATGACAAAATAAAGGACAGACGTTCTAAATATATATGTATGAAGGAAAGGAAATACCGTGTAAGAGTAAGAAAGCATTTTTGCATGAAGAAGAGCTTATCATAAGAAAGTCCCAACTGGGAAAGAAAGGAATTAGAAAGTTAGAAGCAGGTTGCAGAGGGTTTGTGACAGAGAAATGGATTATTAAAGATGGTTAGACTTTTAATAGGCTTATTGTCTAAAGAAGAGTGCTCAGCAGTTAAGGAAATACATCTGACAATTAAAACCAAGAACTTTGTGGTGTTGTTTGTGGTATTTTGTCTGCAAAACTGTGTTGTGAGTTTGCTTAAGCTTTCAGATTTAGGAGATAAAAATGCCAACACCTGGAGAAACTTTATCACATCCACCTGAATCACCACGTCTCCCCACACTTGCTATATGAACTGAGCCCAAAAGATGGAAAGTTCCAAGAAAGCCAAAGAAGATTCCCCGAGAAACCCCCAAGCCTTGGCCATGCTTGTTTATTTTGGGAAGTGGCCCCCTGGGACTGCTTATCTGCAAAGACCTTGGAAAAGAATCAGGAGTCAGGAGTCAATCTCTCGAAGATCAACAGCCAGCTGAAGGACTAGTTTTATTACCTTTGTTTACATGTCATTCATTATTATTTCACAATGATTACACCCACCTCCCTCTCCTCTTACTATTAACTTTACTGGTGAAAGGTATAAATTTCTTGGAGTTTTTGTAATAAAGTGTCATTGGCTCAAGAAGCCTTTGTCCACCTCAGATTCTTTCCCAAGCGCCGTACCTAAAAACTTAGGGAATTCATAGAGGGGAAAGAATTGCTGCAGATAAGTTTCTGCAGAACTCCACCTGCCTTTTGCCCCATCTTTCTGAGGATTTGACCGGGAGCTGACAATAACGACCCAACTGAGATTAGTCGGCGACATAGCAGTAGACTCACAGAAATGAGTATGTAATTACAGGTTGAGATGATTGCTACTCATGAGGAAAGAAATACAGTTCTTCAAGAACACCAACAATGCGGGCCAATCCAAGCAGAATTTCCCAGGGAAGATATGAAGAATAAGTAGGCCTAAGTTAGACTGAATGGGTGTAATGGTTTAGAAACAGAATGTTTTCCTAGCTGTTGTGGAAGCAAGGCAGCAATGTTGGAGGAGGGGCTTGGTTGCTAAGGAGGGGTCCCTGGCCTTTATGTATGGTCCCTACTTCCCCAGCCCGCTCTCTCTTGCTCTCTGTTTCTGGTCTGTATCACGTTAGAGCAGAGCCATTCTCTCTCCCTCTCTCTGCTTTCTGCTGCCATGCCCTGAGCTTCAGGCCACCCTGGCCTCACATGGACTGAACCCAGAATCTCCCAAAAACTGTGAGCAAATAAATCTTCCTTCCTTTAAGTTGTGGAGTCAGTTGCTTTGGATTATAGCAGTGAGGATGTTGACGAAGACAATGGGTCATAAAAATTTCTCTTTAACTAAGAGAAGAGATAAGCTGGGAGAAGAACATTGCAGGGAGGTGGCCAGCATGTGCAAAGGTCTTGTGGTAGAAGGTAAACTTGTGTTCTAGTTGCCTGGAGCACAAGGTGTGAGAACCAAACTGATGCAAAAACAAGGCTTGATAGGTAGGCAGGAGTCACATCAAGCCAGATAAGGTACACCTTTCAAGCAATTGTCTTTCATGCTAAGCATAACAGAAAGCCATTGCATGAAAACTGGAGGGATATGACTTGGGTTATAAAAATATAAATCATCCTACTGTATAGAGAAAAACTGGAGAGAACAGGGTAGGCTTTGAAGTCCACACTGAGCTAGGCTGGCATCACAGAGCCGAGATGTCGATAGGTCAGAGAGATGGAGACAAAAAATTGGATATTGCAAAAGGTGGGCTTCAAATTCTGTTATTGGATGAACTGTGGTGACACACACTGAGATAAAGAACAGTAGAAAGAGAGCACGTTTGTGGGCGAGGATTGTGAGTTTTGTCTTTGAAACTAAGACCAAAGAGGGACAGCACTCAATACCACTAACAGCTTCTGAAAGATCAGGGAGGAGGGCCAAGAATTAGCCTTTGGATTGGGACCAAAGGTTCTGGTGACCTCACCAGGAATGCCTTTTCTCATGTACGAACATGGAGAGAGATAAGATACGTGCAGATCTGACAGCCTTGTAGGTTTGACAACAGACACTTGAGGAAATTTCTGCCAGGAGGCTTTAATGTTTGTCAGTGAAGTAAGTTGGAAGAGAGAGAAAGAGATGCTAGGGGTAGGAGGTTTGAGGGAAGTGGAAATGTTTGAAATAGTAGTAGAGAAGCCCAAAGAAATATGTTAGGATTTTCCTTTGGGTGTTCGGGGTTCATGTGAGGTGAGAGATGATCACTAATCTGCTCTGTCAGGTGAATTGCTCAGGAGTGTCTGACTGTAGATGTGTATAAAGCAGATAGGAAGGTTCATCTGGGGGTGGAGTTCTATCAGAAGATGAAGATAGAGAGAGAGGACCAGCAGAGCACAGGGCATTGGCAAGGATGTTACTGAAATGAGGAACCACAAAATCTATGCTGGATAGGGAGAGACGTTAAAGGAGAAAATCTATGAACTGTTGGTTCTGACAAAGCCAAAATAGGGCAATTGAATAAGCATGCTGTAAGGTAAGAGAATGCTAGAGTTGGCAATTTTAGAGATGATAAGGTCAGGAGTATGACTGGGGACAAGTGGCTGAGGCGGAGAAGGAGAAGGTCATTGCTATCAGGGAGTCCAGACCCTGGGAGGCCAGGGGACTGAACGGGTGTCCCCGTAGATGTTGAAATCATCCAAGATGATGCAAGGACTTGCTTGGGAAGGAGAGAAAGGCTTTGAGACAGGGGTCGTCATCTTTGAGAATGAGAAAAGAATGGTAGATGATAACAGCTAGGAGAGAAGGAGAGAGGAGATGCAGCTGAGTGGCGTGAGCTTTGAGGGGCCCGCCTACCTGGGAGCCACGGAATACACGGTGTGAAGGCAGCAGTAGCATGGTATATATTTACTTATTTTTGATACTAGGGATTGGACTCAAGGGTGTTCTACCTCTGAGCTAAAGTCCCAGCCCTATTTTGTTTTATTTTTTAAAATTTAAAACTGGGTGTGAGTGAATCATCTCGTCAATGTCACTCACCTTCTGGCGGTCAGAATTTCAGCAAATGGGAATCAGTGTGAAAAATAAAAGAAGATCTTCCAAGGAAGAGATGAACCGTAATTGATCGGATATGTGGAGAAGTAAAAACTCTAACACGTTATTGGTGGGACTGCAAATTAATGCAACCACTTTGAAAAACAGTATGGAAGATCCTCAGAAGAATGAAAACAAATTTACCATAAGATCCAGCAATACCACTTATGGGTATCTACCCAAAAGAATGAAAAGCAGACTACCAAACCAATGCATGAGTATCTGCAATTAAGGTGGCCTATCTGAGGGAACGGAAGGGGGGAGGACGGAAACTCTTTAAAGCACATGATGTACTTAAACATATCAAAGTCAATCACTAAAGCAAGCATAGGAAGGAGGGAGAGGGAGGGAACGGGATGGGGATTGGATAGGGGCTAATTGGGTGATGTGTGCATGTATATCTCCACAAGTTTTTTTTTTAATTCCATTAAGATGTATGACTACAATGCACCTATAAAATATATTACAAAAATTTAAAACAAGGTGTCACTAAATTGCTGATGGTCTTGCCACGTTGCTGAGGCTGGCCTCAAACTTATGACCCTCCTGTCTCAACATCTCCAGTACTGGCAATAGTTGCCATTTAAAGAGAAGAAGGAGCCATGATGAAATGCCAGGTTTCAGGATACAGATAGAACTAAACCCCAAGTCTACAAGTGCAAGTACGATAGTACGTTTTATGGTATGACTTTTACTACTGCTGGTAGCACCACTATCCCTATGATCATTACTTTAAATGTTTTTCTAAAGATTTATGCTTCACGAAGTACTCTGGCATACATTTCTATGATTCTCTATCCCTGTAGCACTTGAGTAAATTTGATAAAGGCTAGGATAGTGAGAATTACAAAAGTGAATACCAAAATATTTAGGTTGCATAATCTAGGAGCTTGTGGTGAAAGCTGGAGAATTAAAAATTAGGTACATTAACAAAGTAAATTAGATGACAGTTGGATTCATGGCATCAGTAATGTCTTTACCAGAAAAGTTGATAAATAATTAAAAAAAGTTACCTAAATAATTCTCATTTAGCAAATAACCTTTTATTCTTTCTAAAGAGAATCTTTTTGAAATATGATATCTCTCTTATATAGTAATGTTAAATCCTTCTATATGACTAAAGGTTTTACACCAAAATATAGACAACATGGCAGATCATCGTGCAGACCAACAGCTCCCCCAAATGGACGGCTCTGCTCCAAGGTAGGTCTCCTTGAGTGCCCTGGGAATGTTCTACTGTCCTGTCCTGATGTTGGCTCTAAAAAAACTCTTGAATCCCCTTTATATCAGCATTGGGCATTCCATAAGTGATGTCATTGGTATGCTTATTTAGAGGAAGTGATCACAAAATGATACTATCTTTTTTTTTTTTTTTTTTTTTGGTGGTACTGGGGTTCCTGGAAGTCCTTCTACCTCCGGGCTACACTCCCATACCTATTTTTACATTTTTACTTGGAAACAGGGTCTCCTAAGCCAGCGCGCGCGGCTGGCTTCGAACCTGAGCGATCCTCCTGTCTCTGCCTCCCAAGCGCGGGGATTACAAGCGTGTGCCACCACGCCCAGCAAAATGATACTATCTTAAAGACACATTTTAGCAACTAGGAAAACTACCTTAAGAGACAGCTCTCTTAAAGTACTCTCACGGTTCTCTCAAGGCACAACTTGGATGAGCCAAACTAAAAGGCATCCTAGTTTTGGAGACTTAGGGCAGTTATTCTGGGTGACACATAATTCAACATTTCCAAGAGACAGAGCATACCGCTAAATTCTCTTACTCTTTTGAATTCCCACACTGGCTTCAAAAACTAAATTTGGACTCTGACCCCAGAGGTTGTGAGATATGAAATTCCTAGATTTTTCAAACTACCCTCTTTCACTTTTGAAGTTAGAGAAAGATTTGGGTTTATCATTCAAATGTATGACAATATAATAATGCTAGTTAAATACAAAGGGCAAACTCTCCAATATCTGAATCCAATTGGAAGTCTGGGTTTGACCTCTGCTAATTATCTTGGTGGCTCTAAGAAGATATCTTTTTTCGCTAAACATTTCAACATATATTCCCTCATTTGGAACGGGAAATACTCAGAAGGAATTTTTGTATCATGAGTAAGTGCATTCTCATACATTAAAAAAAAAAAAGGTAGGGCAAATGACTTCAGGTGACCTAAGAACATTCTTTGGTATCTTTGTGGAGACACAACAACGGTCTCCAGTAAATGTTTTACCAGAATTGGTGTCAAACAAAATTCTGAGTCATGAGGAAAATGTTTCAGAAAGGGCCCTTCTCTTTGAAATGCTCGGAGAGTATCTTTGGAATGCAATAGCGATTTAAGAGCCGGGACTCAAACTGATTCTGTAAAGGGCCAGAAGAGTAAACATTTAGGCTTTGCGGGCCACATGGTTTCTGTTGCTATTAACTCATCTTTGCTGCTGTGGTGTGAAAGCTTTCATAGAAAATAAATGCGTAGGCATGGCTGGGTTCCCAAAAACCTTTACGGGCAATGAACTTTGAATTTCTTATTGTTTTCATATGTCCTAAAATATGGTACTTAATTTTTTAATCATTTAAAAATGTAAATTCCATTTTACATTGGAAACATTAAAAAACAGGCAGCAGTTTGTCAATGACCAATTTAGAGAGAGTGCTTTTGATCTGGGAATTGAGATGGAATAACAGAGAAAGGATAGGCACGCAGTTGTCTGTCAGTTCCTTTCAGCTGGTGGGAGCACACATGGCCACTTACAGGCGATCCCAGGCCTGAATCCCAAGTTACCTGGGGAATTCTGAGGCGAGGAACAGGGTGAACAGCGGGGAGAGAAGCTATACCCAGGGTGGAAGGCAGACTGCAGGGGGACGTAGGACATAATCTCTTCTTCAAAGAGACTGCAAAGTTATAAGAAAAGACAAAACAAAAAGTTAGTTCTCTGTTCTCTGAGAAGGTGTTCATGCATTGGGTGACATCAGTTAAAATTCTTACCAAGCAACAAAAGTATTTAATTTAGAAGCAACATAAAAGCCAGGCATATTATCAGTGGTTTAAAGCTTGCATTCATCCTCTAACAAAATATCCATCAAGAACTTTATGTAGCAGCAGTGTATGGTAGCACAAGCTTGTAATCCCAGTACTTGGAAGGAGGATCACAGGTTCAAAACCAGCTTCAGAAACTTTAACAAGACTCTCAGCAACCTAGTGAGACCCTGTTTCAAAATAATAATAATAAAAAAAAGGGCTGGGAGCATAGTTCACAGGTAGAATATCTCTGGATTCAATTCAATCCCCAGTGACACACACCACACACACACACACACACACACACACACACACACCCTTATGTAGCTTTTTTTTTTTTGTATTGGGACTTAAACCCAAGGGCATCTACATCTACCCCGGAGCTACACTCCAGCCCTTTTTACTTTTTATTTTGAAACAAACTCTTCTTATGTTGCTGAGGCTGGCCTTGCAGCTGCAACCCTCCTGTCTCAGGCTCCCAAGCACTGAGGTTCCAGGCAGGTGCCACCATGCCCGCCTCTCGTGTAGCTCTTGGTGCCTCGGGTGTAAATCTAAAGACGGCAATGACAGCAGTTACAAGTGTGAGGTCCCACTTCGCTCTGAAACACTAAAGTCTCTAGAACGTATGGAAAGGGTCTTGTCTTGTCCCTCCAGGCTGGCTGTGGTGCAGGAGCAGCCAGTGCAGCTTCTCTAGAATAGTTTCAGGCACAGCGCTCACCTCAGCAAGATGACCAGGTCAGCATCACAGGACAGCTTCTCAAGCCCGTGATTACCCTCGGTGCGAATGTAATGGATTTTCTCCCTAGAGTAATGTGGGGAAGAAAATGAGAATCCATACTAACAAAAAAGGTAAGAAATACATTTTTTTCAATTCCCCCTTTTTCCCCTCTTGAAATCTGGCTGGACAGCCAGGGCCCAGTGTCCAGTGCATTTCCTGGTATTAAGGTCTGGTCTTGTGGGTTCCCAGGATGTCTACAAGGGGTGGCTTTTCCTCAGATTTACACTGGTATAAGGAGCCGAGGAACAAAACCTGGGGCCTCAGAGAGAAAGGCAGGAGTGGGGCTGGGCTAGGGGAGCTGCTGAAGGAGTGCCCTGGGTATTATACATTTTCCATCAGGCAAAAGATTCCCAAGCAGTTCTCTCTCCCCTGACCATCCATGGCTTCCAGTGTACCATGAGCCTTTTTTTTCCCCCCCAGGGCTGGGGATGGAACCCAGGGGCATTCAACTTCCAAGCTACACCCCCTGCCCTATTTTTTAATTCTTTATTTTGAAACTGGGTCTCACTGAGTTGCAGAGGGCCTCACTAAGTAGCCAAGGCTGTCTGCGAACCGCGATCCTCCGGTCTGAGCCTCGCGAATGCTGGGATTACAAACATGCGCCACCACGCCCGGGTTTATTCTTTATTTTGAAACAGTGTCTCACTGAGTTGCAGAGGGCTTCACTATGTAGCTCAAGCTGGCCGCAAACTGCGCTCCTCCTGTCTCAGCCTCCCAAGTACTGGGATTACAAGCGTGCACCATCACACCTGGCTCCATGAATCTTAAATATGTATATAACCTGTGTGTGTGTGTGTGTGTGTGTGTGTGTGTGGTAATAGAAGTTGAATATGGACATTCTACCTATGAGCTATACTCTCAGTCCTAAAAAGGGGTTTTTATTTTGAAACAGGGTCTTTTTAGGTTACTGAAGCTGATCTTGATTTGTCATGATGAGCTATTGTACTGCAGGGCTAAAACCAGTTCACTTTCCTTTGGAAATATATTCCACTCTGTGTGTGTGTGTGTGTGTGTGTGTGTGTGTGTGTGTGTGTGTTACTGGGGATTAAACCCAAGGGTGTCCTATCTTTGCCCAGAGCCCTTTTTGTTTCTAATTTTGAGAAAAAGTCTTGCTATGTTTGAAGCCCAGGCTGGCTTCAAACCTGTGACCCTCCAGCTTCAGCCTCCCCACTACTGGGATCACAGGTGTGCATCACCATACCTGGCTTATATTCCACTCTTTTACACAGGACATTATTATTTTTAAAGCTTCCTAAGGATTATAATGGGACTCCCATGCTTTTGTTGAGTTCAAATTCCTCCAAAAGTAGGCAGTGAACTCATTACCTAAGTGGTAGAATCAGTAACAGCTACAGCAACCACAACAAGCGTTCAAGAGCTGCATTGTGTCAGAACCTCTTCAAGTAACACAATCCCTTTGGAACCCCTGGAAAAAGAGCAGCCCCTGAATAAATGGCCCACATGACCAAGTGTGCCCCCTGTGGCACAGGAATAAAATCAGGCAAGTAAATCTTAAGAGTGGAACAGGGTGGGGGTGTAGCTCGTGGTTGTGCGCTTGCCTAGCATGCGTGAGGCACTGGGTTTGATTACCTGTATAACTGGGAAAAAATAAAGTAGTGTTTTCGATCTTTAAGTAGACGACCAGGTTCTGAGGGTCCAGAGTAGGTACAAAGAAACAGATGACAGAGGCCCTGCTCCAACAGGGAGCCACAAATAAATGCCAGAATATGGGAGATCTGAAACTATCTTGGAGGTACAGAAAGAACGCCATTAACACCAGACAAAAGAGATAGTAAAGGCTGCCTGGATCACTGCATCTTTGTATTTGATCCGAGCCTTTAAAATGGGATGAAATTCCCTTATCAGAAATGCCATTCCAGGAAAGGCAAAGGCAGCAACCCGCTTGGTGGAGGTGAAGACGCTGGAAGTAGAAAACGGAGCGAAGGATGGAGCATTAGGGAGGGTGGGCTTCGGGGACCACAGACATGGTGCTGAGAAATCTTGACTCTATTTCATACACATAGGAGCTCTGATTTGTTCAATGCTACAAGAAGATAACTGTGGTTATTGGGGGTGATAGGGGATGACTTATGGGAGCCCTGTAAAGTCTTGGGGGGAAATTATGAGGATCCAAATGTGAGTCATGGCAGGGTCAAGAAGAGAGTGAATGTTCACAGGTGGAGGTGGAGGAAGAGAATGTTCACAGGTGGAGGTGGAGGAAGAGGGCAGTTGCCACGGGGCTGGGGAAGATGGCGGCTCTTATTTACATAGAGTTAAAGATCTGCGGAGTAAGCAGGTGTTGATGAAGGGGCAGGGATGGGTGGAGAGAACAATGACTGGCCATCTGGAGGGGCTGGCAGGAGTTTGGATGGTGAAAAGGTTATTTATTTGAAGGTGTCAGTGATTCACTGGGGAAGTCAAAGAAGAGTACCACAGGCATCAGCCAGATCCAAATGTCCACCAAGAGGCAGCCACTGGCTGATTGCTGCTCACCTCTAACCCTTTACACACACACACAGTGCTCGTATTCAAACTCCAGGGTGCACACCCCGAGCCCCATGCAGCTCCAGCTCCCCAACACTCAGTGGCAA
Organism: Muscardinus avellanarius; assembly: GCF_963383645.1. NCBI lineage: Eukaryota > Metazoa > Chordata > Mammalia > Rodentia > Gliridae > Muscardinus > Muscardinus avellanarius. Next base: position 27,321,254 of record NC_137795.1, on the reverse strand, counting down.
AGAGAAGGAGAGAGATGTTCGCGTTTCTTGGTGAGAAAGGATTTAAACTCAGGGGATTTTTTTTTTTTTTTAACCACTCTGGTGGCTATCCTTTCCAAAAAAGTGACTCTGAGAGTCAGGGGCACTTGCTCAACAATGACTCCAATGGTTTAAGTAGTCAGAACACATGATAATTTTTGTTTGCTTGTCTATTTATTTTTAATCTACTCACCTAAAACTTGGTTTGGGATTAAGCAATTATATTTCAAAACTAAAAATCATATGGTACTTTACATAACTATTGCCAGGCGTGGTGGCACCTGACTGCAATCTCAGTACTTGGGAGGCTGAGACAGGAGAATCACAGGTTCAAGGTCAGCCTCGGCAACTTAGTGAGACCTCGGTTTCAAATAAAAAATCAAGCCCGATGTGTTGGCACATGCATGTACTCCAGCATTTGGGAGACAGAGACCAAGAGACCGGAGGATTGTAATTCACGGACAGCCTCAGCTACTCGCCCTTCGCAAGACTAAAAACTAGGGCTGGGGGTGTAGCTCGGAGGTACAGTGCCCCTGTGTTCCATCCTTGGTACTGCAAAACAAACAAAAACAAAAACAAAAACAAAAAAACAAAAAAATTACAAAAAGGTGCTGGGGGTGTAGCTTGAAGGTAGAATGTCCCCGAGATCATTCCCCAGTACCCACCCTCTCCAATTTTTAAAAAAAATAAAACTATTTTGTTTCCTTTCTGCATTTTCCTCCAAATCAACACAAATCCTCTCAATATTACATAAGCAATAGGAAACTTAACACTGTGACTATGTCTGGTTGTGCCATTGCCCAGGGCGCTGGGTCCTTCATTAAAGTATTTAAGTTATAATGTAAATACAGGAATAAAATGCATCGTCGGTTTCTGCTCTCCCCATGGAGGCGATTTCCTATCTGAAAAAAGAGCAGGAAAGACTGGAACCTCAGGAGAGGCTTGAGTCGTACCTGAGTGCGTGATTTCTTGCCAAGCTTGGCTGACGTTCTTGTAGCATTTCAAAAATGTTTGGCTGGCGAAGAAATGCCACAATCTTGTCATTATATGCTGAAACAGACAAAAGTGCAGAGTTGTGGTTGAGTCTGTATCCCAGAGATAATTTCTCTGATGACTGGAAAATACCTGCTTGATACCAGGATTAATGCAGGAGTTTGAAGTAATCACAAAAAGTAAGCTCTTGCATTTTTTTATGTGACAGAATAGCATTATTATTTTTAAAAGATCAAGCTAAAAGTAAATCAGATCTAAGTTAATTATCCATAATATGTCAGGAATTTTTACTGGATATTAACTCGTCTCTGTGAACAGGTAAATGGAATAAAATAGCTCTCCAAAGAGAGGAATTCTCCTCTCTTCCTTCTTCTGTTTCTTGGTCCTTTTCCTTTTCTGTGCTGGGCGTGGTGGCGCACGCTTATAATCCCAGCATTCAGGAGGCTGAGACCAGAGGATCGCAGTTCACAGACAGCCTCAGCTACTTAGTGAGGCCCTCTGCAACTCAGTGAGACCCGGTTGCAAAATAAAGAATAAAAAATAGGGCAGGGGCTGTAGCTTGGAGGTCAAATGCCCCTGGGTTCCAATCCCAGATCCGAAAAAAAAAAAATCCTTTTCTGAGCACTTGACACAACCCATGGTCATGTCTTAATTTTCTAGTAGTGATGATGGAAATACCTATTATTGAAATTATTGAAATTCTTTTCTCTTAATATAAGCAGCACATATTTTGGAAAGAGGGAACAAGGTTGGTAATGAAGACGGCAAACTTTCTCCCATACATACATGGAAAGAGTGGTATAAATTAAAAACTACATCTAGCAACAATAAAATTCCTTGCCTCATTTAAACCATGTTCTTCTGAACTGAGTTGACCAGTCACTGAATAGAATCAGGAAGCAGGGTTGTGAGGGATTGGGAAGGAGTAGAGAAAGAGGGGAAGGAAGAAGGATGAGATGAGGAAGGGCAGAGAGGGCGGGAGGAAAAGGTGGGAGGAAGTGTCATAAAAGCAGAGAAAGAAAATACAGAATTTTGACTATTACAGGCTTCACGATAAGGTGGTCAAGGCTAAGTCTTGGGTAGTCAGGGCTTCAAAGCAGGATACCTACCCAGTGGCAGTGACTCATGTTGGTGTTGGCTTCGAATAGCAGCTACTAGGCTGTGTCCTGGTCTGGCCAGTAAAGAGGCTCCTCTGTTTCTAGAGACTTCTGAGGCCTAATTGTAAAATAAAGTGCAAGATTGGAAATCTGTCATTAATTTCAGATTATATATATATTTCTGGTGGTACTGGGGGTGGAACCCAGGGACTTTCTACCTCTGGGCTATGCTCCCAGACCTATTTTATACTTTATTTGGAAACAGGGTTTCACTAAGTTGCTGAGAGCCTCACTAAGTAGCTGAGGCTGGCTTCGAACCTATGCGATCCTCCTGTCTCAGCCTCCCAAATGCGGGGATTACAAGCCTGTGCCACCACACCCGGCTTGATTATCTTTTGATACCAACTTTTCAACACAAGGGGTAAAGATCCTGACATCACCTAAGTTAAAAAAAAGTAATAAAGTTATAATCTTCCATCTGATGAAAAAATAAGTTTTTTTTTTAAAGACTGAAAGAGTGGTTGGTGTGCTATAATATGTTTTTAAGAAAGTGATTGTATGGACCATGTATTTAAAAATATTGATGCGTTGTAACTGTACATGGTAGATTCATAGGAACACGTCTGCATGCACATAACATTGTATGTTTGGTTTGCCTTCTTCCTCAACGTTCCTCTTTCCCTCTCCTCCTCTCGCTCTTCCCCCACTGCTCTATTGGTCTCTCTCCTAATTTTTGTGAGGTCCTTTTTCTTACCCTTTTTCTTTCTAGCTTTCACATTTGAGAGAAAAATGAGACCCTTGATTTTCTGGGTGACTTATTTCACTTAGCATGATATTATCTTCTAGTTATTTTGAAATCTATAATAAATTGTCTTACACTATAAAAAGAAAGCAGTTCTCTCAAATGTCTTGGATGTTAATCAGATTAATATACTGAATAAACTAAAGAACACTTCTCATCAGGAATATGTTAGAAAGAAATAAATTTGAGATACGTATTATCAGTGCGGTAGGTTTATAACCTCCCTTTCTGAGAGGTAACGTTGAAATTCAATACTAAATGTAGAATAAACTTGCTCTTTTAAACAGTGTTGGCTGACTGGGTGTCATGGTGCATGCATGTAATCCTAGTACTTGGGCGGCTGAGAGAGGAGGATCTCAGGTTCACAGCCAGCCTCAGCAACTTAGGAAGCTTCTGTTTCAAAAAATAAAATAGTATTTTTTGGGTTCAGTCCTCAACACCACACACACACACACACACACACACACACACACACACACACACACACACCAGTGTTGACTACATTCAAAGGACATCTTTTTTGAGTGTCTATTAGTTACTCACGGTACTGGCTTCTCTTCATATAGTATCTCATATCTTCACAAATTTTGTCAAATAAGCATTACTGAACCCAATCTACAAATAGTGTGGAGATTCCAAGAAAAGTAAGCTTTGCCCACATTTTTAACTGTAAGAGAGAGAACCAGGACTCTTGACTAATGCTTGCCCGACGTGCTTGTTTATACCAACCACACCACTTGCTTGCATGCAAAGTCTTGGTGTTGGTTGGGCACTTGACAAACCTCAGGGGACACGTAACTTGCTTCAAAGTGAGTATTTGTGGTGATTAACTTTATTTGTTTACTTATTGTCTGAGGCAGGTCTTGCTACATTGCCCAGGTTGGTCTTGAACTCTTGGGCTCAAGTGATTTTCCTGCCCCAACCTTCCAAGTATCTGGGATTACAGACGTGCACCACAGGCCTGGTTGATGATTAACTTTAAGCCTACTTAGCTTAATTTTAAAATTTAATGAATTTTATAAGTTTTACAGCATACTAACAAACTTAATACCACAATTCCAGGTGTATATGGTTCCTTAAGACACTTACAGAGTAAGATATTATAGATTTTCCAAATTGAAGCATATTTACCTGATATATGGGGTTTTGTGAAGAAAGTATAACTCCTATGGTGTTTTTCCAAAGTATGCCAAAATAGGCTTTTAGATATTTAGGAATGCTGAGTATGATTTTGTAAGACAATCATAAAGAGTTCAAATATTAGATACCGATACAGAATTTAAGAGCGATGCTAAGATCCCAGCCCACAGGGGCCAAGCCAGTTCCAAAATGGCCACTCAGGATGTGGCCATGTGTGATACTGCAAATCATAATATAGAACAAATTACTCAGCGATTCCAAGTTGAAGACATGGTAGTTGGTGGTTTTCTTTTGGGTCCTCTTTATACAATCCAAACTGACAATAACCTTATCCTCTGTATGCAGATGTAAAATTCCAGTCTTCTTTTCTGGAAGTAGGAGGGATGCGGATCGTCTGCTTCTCTCGGAGCCCTTCTCATTGCCCACGTCTCCCCGAGAGATAGGGAAATAGATTCTGTGCTTCTTTGACGGATTTCTCACTCCGTGTTATTAGCTCTGCTCAGTTTGTGTAGCAGACACCAGGCTGTGGAAGCTGGTGCTTCTTTCACTTTCCAGTCTCAATATTCTTCACCAATCAGTGAAAGAAAAGTTTGCTGAGTAATAAGGTGTGAGTCCCCACATTTCTCTCTTTTTATTAATTAATTTATACAATTTTTTTATTTTGCGGTACTGGGGATGGAACCCAGGGGCATTCTACCTCCGAGCTACATCCTCAGCTCTACCCTATTTTTATTATTTATTTTGAAACAGGGTCTCACTGAATTGCAAGGGACCTCACTAAGTAGCTGAGGTTGGCCGTGAACTGCGATCCTCCAGTCTCAGCCTCCAAATGCTGGGATTACAAGTGTGCGCCACCATGCCTGGCCTTGTTTAAATATCTTTGACGCTGTAAAGATGTAGTTCTCAAAGTCCACTCAACTGAAGATTATCTAAGTGATGAGTCACAGACAGAAGTTAATTAAACAGGAAAATTTAAGATCAAAGTTTAAGAAGCCTTGGTGCACTGAACTCAGAAGATACCTGCTGTCTCAGCCCATGTGAAGGTGTCTAACTGGCAGTGGGTCACTCTGAAATAAGTTGGGTTTTGAAACAGGAAGACTTCCTTTCCATTCTTGGCCTTCACAGAAAATTCCTATGTTGTAAATATACTTCAGGGGAAAATGGTACCCAATTCTGAGGTCACCTGTTCACTGGCAAAACGAGGCCAGATTGGAAAATTTAAAATACACATAAGGTCCAGCAACCCCAAAGGTAGATGGCTGACTGACAAATATGCTTCAGGGCAACTCTGAATGAGCAGGAAGAAGCCATGGAGTAGGCAGATAGGACTTGTGGGATCCCTGTACCATAGACACATCTGCCAAGGATAACTCAGGGACTGGAGCCCAGAGGACGAGATTGTTCGACAGAAACATTCTTCCCCAGTTAGAGGCTCAAGAAAGAACAGAGAGGAAGACAATTCAGGCAAGCCTGGAGAAAATACTGAGATTTTAAGATTAAGGTTGAATTTAGAATGTGCCAGGATCCTTGCAGCCCTGAAGTGGTACCAAATAATCCATTCTGAATGACTAAGTTGGATCCCATGGCAACGTGATGTCCCAGTGCTCTTCTAACTCCCGAAGATGATAGAACACTGGGCTTTCGATTTAAACCTAAAATGATGTGCCTCAAATTTCCTAGCATTTGGCCCCTTTGGTCTGAATTTCTCAAGTGTGTGTGTGTGTGTGTGTGTGTGTGTGTGTGTGTGTGTGTGTGAGAGAGAGAGAGAGAGAGAGAGAGAGAGAGAAGAGAGAGAGAGAGAGAGAGAGAGAGAGAGAGAGAGAGAGAGAGAGAGAGAAGAGACGAAGGGAGAGATGAGGAGGAGGAGGAAAGGAGGAAGAGGAGGAGGGGGAGGAGGAGGGGGAAGAAGAGGAGGAGGGAGAGGAGGAGGAGGAGGGGAGGAGGAAAGAAATGAAAGGGAGGAAGACCTGGTGACCCGCCTTTCCCCAGACATGCTGTCTGGTGAAAACTCAATTTGCAGTAGGGACTACTTTTAGTATTTCTTTTTCTTTTGATGTTGATTGCTTTAATCATAGTTGTAAATGTGAAAACTTCAAACATTTAGCTCCCCAGACGAAACAAAATAGATATCCTTAGAAAATAGTTTTCAGTGGCTGGTAAACAAGTTTCTCTTGAGCACTGCAATTTGGAAGTGTATATTGGCGTGTTTTAAAAAACCATGATTGCAGGATTTACACTACATTGGGGTTAATAATCAACTAATGTTCTCTTTGAAAACACTGGAGACCTAAAGTTAAAAAAAAAGTTAGTAACTTTGGAGAAGAGACCCAAATGATGAATTAGCATTAGTTCCACAATTTATGATTCTTAATGTAGAAATGGATTTTAATTAAGTCCTAAAGTGCAATTCATTAAAAAGCCTCAGAGTCTCTAAGTATCACAGAGCTGGGAGTGACTTCAGTGGTCATTATCCATTTTCATATAAGGAAACTGAGATCGTACACTTATAAAGGGAGATGGCTTATTCGGCTCAGTTTTGGGAGTTCGAGTCCATGGTTGATTATTCCCATTTCTATGGGCCCATGGTAAGCCAGGCATTGCGGTGGGATTGTGTGGCAGATGAATCACCTGCCTCATGACCAGGGAGCAAAGCAGAGCATGGAGGGGCCAGAGTCCTACAATCCCCTTCAAAGGCATGTCCCTCAATGACCTAAAAGCCTCCCATTAGGCCCCAACCCTCATTTATTTATTTACTTCTTGTCCCAGCCCCTAGGCCCCAACTCTTAAAAGTTCCATCAACTCCCAACAGCATTGCCTTGGGGTCAAACCCTTTACTACATAGGCATTTAGGGGATCATTGAAGATGCAAACGATAGCGGGCTTCATCACCTCACACCTGGACTGTGGCTGTGGCCTCTAACGGGCCTCTCTCTCAGACCCTTCTGCCACAGTCCATCCTCTTCTTGGCCTTCACAGTCTCCTTCTAAAAACTCTTCTTTACACAGACTGGGGGTTAGGAAACCTGAGCTGTGATCCTGAAATCCTTGTTGAGCAAGACTACATTATGGCAAACACAATGAAAATTTCCTACTTCATGTCCCCTTTTCTTTTTGGTACTGGGTATGGAACCCAGAGACATCTACCTTGAGCTAGGCCCCCAGTCCTGTTTTATTTTCTATTTTGAAACAGGGTCTCGGTGAGTTGCTCAGGTTTACCTTAAACCTATCATCCTTCTGTCTCAGCCTCCCAAATACTGAGATTGCAGGCATGTGCCCCAACACCCAGTTCCCTCCTCTGTTTTTATATGAGTCCCTCTGTCTCTTCTTGAAGGTACAGGCTCTCACAGTAGTAGGAGCCAAATAGCTGTTTACTTAAAGGCTGGGTCCTTGTTTTTCTCTGTGCTAAATCAGATAGGCCTCTGCTTCTCAGCCTTCCTCGGTTGCTTCTCTTGGCTTTCTGCTTGTCAGTCTAAAGTGGCCAGAAATGCAGGGCTAGACGGAGGTTTGAAAAGTGATGCAGGGTCAGTTAGGAGTGTCCACCAGGAGGTGGGCAGCTGGCAGGTGCAGAGCGGTGCCCTTGTACCGTCAGAGCTCACAGCTCTCACCTGAGGCAGGTGACACCCTGCTACTAATGCTGGTATGAAATGAATTGTAATCACATCAAAGAAATGCTTTGGAGCAAGTAGTGTAAGTGGCACCCATGGTTCCTATCTTTTTTTTTTTTCAGTTAGAAAGGTTTTTCATATTTATATTTTCAGGTAAATTTTATTTATTTTTTTATTGGTACTGCGGATTGGACCCAGGAACATTCTGCCACTGAGCTACACCCCAGCCCTATTTTATTTTATTTTAAAAGAGGGGTTCTCTGGGCATGGTGACACATGCCTATAATTTCAGGACTTGGAAGGTTGAGACAGGAGGGTCGCAGTTTTGAGGACAGCCTCAGCAATGAAGCAGGACTCTTAGCAACTTAGCGAGACCCTGTTTAAAAAAAAAAATGGGGCCTAGAGTAAAAAAAAGTGCAGGTCGGAGGTAGAATGTCCCTGGGTTCAATCTCTAGTATCTCAAAAAAAACCAAAACCAAAACAAACAAACAAAAAAAAACCCAAACGATAATGAACAAACAGGAAAGAAAATAACCAACAGGGTCTCACTAAATTGCCAAGGACAGCAATCAAACCTGTGGTCCTCTTGTCTTGGTCTCCCACTAATGGTATTACAAGTGTGAATTTAGGTGAATTTCTTATAATTGGAAGAGATCTATACCTCAGAGTATTCATCTTACATTGGATAATGTTTTTGATGGTAAATCTGTCTGCAGTACTCAGCTTCCTTATGGCATGTAGTTGCCCTATATTAATACTGAAATTGCGATCAATGTGCAACTTCCAGGAAGATGGCGACCGAGAAAAGCGGGGCTTAAGAGCCCTGCTAACAACCAATCTCCATTACCACAAAACCAGCGCCTTTCATAGCCAGAAAACACCATCACCAGAAAAACAAAAAAACCAGCAAAAAAACCAGCAGGCTCCAGAGAGAAAGCGGACTGAGAACACAGCTCAGGGCCACAGAGGAGACACACGCGCCCGAGGACGCGGCAGCAGCGCCATACTGCCGGCGGCAGCGGCGAACTCAGCGGACGGCTACAGCAAGCCAGGTGAGCCGCTGCGGAACAGCCAGGCGGGATCTTTCGGCGCAGAGAGGATTTAAAGCTCCCAGTGGCTGAGCTCAGCACACGCTGCAGGGATTCAGAGTGGAAATCAAAACCAGAGAAGAAAAAATACGCCAGCCTCATGGCCGAGGGCGTGGCTGTGGCGCCATATTGCCACCGGCGGCGGCAGCAGCAGTGAATTCGCCGAATCCAGTACAGCTACATCTGCGTACTCAAGAACAGTGAGTCAAATTGCGGGCCACAGAGGAGAAATCCCAGTACTGTACCTCACTGTACCCAGTGAGGAAGTAGTGGTGGCAGAGATATCACACCATAGGAGAACGTGCAACCTGGCACCCCCCCATAGTTTAAAGCAGCCTCTATCGACTCCCTGGGTCGGAGACTCTGTGATAAAACCCAGTAAAGGAGTAGTGGGGTCTGAGATACTACTGACTCGAGATCCAGAACACCTTAAGTGAAGTCATAGTGACCCAAGGGAAGAACCCAGAGAAGGCACAAGCATCCGAAATCATGGGAAAGAGGAATAATACTGGAGCAATGAATACCGCCCACAACCCCACAACATCAGAACCCGATAAAACAGAAAATCAGAGATTTCTAGAAGATCAAATCAGGAAAATAACTGTAGAAATAATAGAGGTGCTTCGAAAAGAACTCAGAGAGAGCCAAAAAGAGATAAAGGATGCAATTAATGAAGTAAAGGCCTCAATTCAAAGCACAAACAACCGATTAGAACACATGGAGAACAGAATCTCGCTCTTAGAAGATGAGCAATCCAAAAATGAACGCATAGTTTCTAATCTAGAAAAAAATATCCGACAGCAGGAATCTGACATTGAAGAAATATGGGCCCATCTTAAGAAAGCTAACCTAAGAATAATTGGAATAGAGGAGGGAAAAGAAAGTGAAACCAAAGGGGTCAACAATCTCTTCAAGGAAGTAATAGCAGAAAATTTTCCAGACATAGAGCAAGAGGTCGATATGCAGGTCCAGGAAACTTATAGAACTCCCTTTAGACAGGATCGGCGAAGAGGATCCCCACGCCACATAATTGTCAAAATGACCAATGTGGAAGCCAAGCAGAGAATCTTAAAGGCAACAAAAACAAAGGGCCAAGTGACATTCAGAGGCAAACCAATTAGAATCACTCCAGACTTCCCAAACCAAGTCATGAGAGCCAGAAGGGCTTGGAGTAACATATTCCAAACTCTGAAAGAAAACAACTTCCAGCCAAAAATTTCCTATCCAGCAAAACTTTCTATCAAATTAGATGGAGAAATAAGAAGCTTCCATGACAAACAGAAACTGAAGGAATTTATGTCTTCAAAACCAGCGCTAGAGAAAATACTCAAAGAGATTAACTACAAAGAAGAAATAGGTAACACTCACCAGAACCAGAGAAACAAGAGTTTCCATCCAACAGACAACTAAGATTGGTTATCTGTGGAGATTCATTATTTATGTTAGTCTTTTACCTATCTCTAAATGGTATTATTTGCCTTTATTGTTGTTAATTTTTAGGATTTCTAGTTGGAATATTAATATACCTTCAGTTATAGCACTTGGAAATATTTTATCCAATTCTATTAGTAACTTTTAACTCTGTTTACATTGTCTTTGGATATACAATATTTTCTTTTATTTTTTAGGGAGTTTGTATATTCTTCTGTTGCCTGTGCCATTGAAATCATATCCAAGAAATCACTGCCAATTTCAGTGTTGTGAGGTTTTATGACCCAGATTTTCTTCTAAAAGTTTATAGTCTTAAGATTTATATTTAGGTCTTTTATCTATTTTGAGTTAATACTTATATGTGGGATTAGGTAAGGGTCCAATTTTATTCTTTTCCATGTAATTATTATTTTTCAACAATATTTAGTTAAAAGATTATTATTTCCACCACCAAATGTTCGTGGAAACCTTGTCAAAAATAACTTGACAATATAGGGAAGAATTTAGCTCTAGGCTTGTATTTAACTCCAATGGTCTATATATCTGCCTTTAGAATAGTACTACACTGTTTCAATTATTGTAGCTTTATATGGTTTGAAATCAGAAAATATATATCTGCTAGCTTTGTTCTTCTTCAAGATCGTTTTGGGTATCTAGAATTCATATTCCATATTAGGATAGATTTTTTTCTGAAAAATAAATATATAAATATATGATAGTTTCACCAAAAAAACAGAAAAAAATATGCTCTGGTAAGAAAAAAAGCAAAAAGAAATATTGAAATGTTATCTTTAAATCATCTAAAGCTTGGCATCAGACAAATGAAACTGTTATTTGAGATTATCATTTTTAATTTTGGATATTGCTATAATACTAGATGTCAACCACTAAGCCAAGCATGGGAGGGAGGGATGGGGAGAGAATGGGGTGGGGATCGGGTGGGGACTGATTGGGCAATGTGTGCATGTATGTCTACAAAAGTTTGTATCCCACTATGATGTATGAATACAGTGCACCAATAAAATAAAATTAAAAAAAATAAAATAAAATAAAAATAAAAAATTAAAAAAAAGAATATCAATGTAAAAATAATACAAAAAAAATACTGAAATTGCCTCAGTAATATTAAGAAACTTGAGCTGGGCATGGCGGTGAATGCTTGTAATCCCAGCATTTGAAAGGTGGAAACTGGAGGATTGGGTTTCCTGGACAGCCTCAGCCATTTAGCAAGGCCCTTTGCAAGTCAGTGAGATCCTGTTTCAAAAAATAAAAAGACTGATCTCCATTGCAGCTGAACTAGTTTGCACTCCTACATCCTTGCCAGCATTTGTTGCTATTTGATTTATTTACGCTTGCCACTCTGATTGGGGTTAGATGGAATCTCAGCGTGATTTGTACCTACCTAATGGCTAATGATGTAGAACATCTTTTCATGTATCTATTGGCCCTTTGTATCTCTTCTTTTGTGAAGTGTCTATTCAGTTCAATTGCCCATTTCTTGATGGGGTTATTTGTTTTGCTAGTGTAGTCTTTTGAGCTCTTTGTATATTCTAGATATTAGCCCTCTATCAGAGTGGTGGCTGGTAAAGATCTTCTCCCATTCTGTAGGCTTTCTCTTTAGGTTCTTGGCAATGTGGAGATTTCTTAGAAAACTGGGAATGGATCCACCACATGATCCAGCTCTACCACTCCTGGGTATTTTTCCAAAGGGGTTGAAATCAGAGAACTACAGTAACATATGCATACCTATGTTCATAGCAGCACAATTCATAATAGCCAGAATATGGAACCAACCCAGGTCTTCATCAACAGATGAATGGATTGAAAAATTATGGGAAATACACACAATGGAATTCTATTCATCTATAAAGAAGAACAAAATCATGGCATTCGCAAGAAGATGGAAAGACCTGGAGAACATTATGTTAAGTGAGATCAGCCAAGCACAGAAAGGTAAGCGATATATGTTTTCTCTAATATGCCCAAACTAGGGAGCATTGGGGATACCAAGGCATAATGGAGGGAAAACCTCAGCAAAGCTAGAATGGAAGGGAAGAAAAGGAAGAAGGCTGAGGTTGATTAATGGAGGAGCTACATCGGAATATGTGTAAAAGTATGAATATAGCATGGTTAATCCGGACACTCACTGTTGGGAGGGGGAATAAGGGGGAGAGGGCACCAAGCACAGTCTAAATGTATACCATTTTCAATATGTTCCACTTATAAATAAAAGAAAAATAAAATAAAATAAAAAATAAGATAAAAAGACTAAGAAATAGGACCAGGGGTGTAGCTTGGAGGTAGAATGCCCCTGGGTTCCATCCCCAGTACTGCAAAAAAAATTTATATATAGAACTTGGACATTTTAAATAAATTAAAATGGCATATTTCCAGTTGGTGCAGAATTTTAAATTTATCCTTTATTACCTCAAGACAATATAAGTTCTACTTTTATTTAAGTGCTACCAGGGAGATGATGCATTTGAGTTGAGATACTGGGATATTGGTTTTTATAGTCCATGAAAATGTCTGCATCTAGCGCGTTGTGACACACATGTAATATTCAGGGATATATAATACTCCCTCTCTACATGGTCACATTCCACTTTCTGTATGTGCAGAAAGATTCAGCATGCTTTTATCAGTATCCTAAAACAATAATACCCAAGATAACCCCATGAAAGAAATATTCATTTTGTCACATTGGCATTAAGCTATGAGTTTCCTTATTTGGAAAGAGTTTTGTCTCTCAGAGTTTACAGAAACTCCTGTTTACTATGTGACAAGGATGGTTGTCAGGCGAGTTGTAATCATCTTCCCATTTTCTCCTATGGCCCTCCCTGGAATGACTCCCTGGGGGAGAAATGTATACATACATGTATACACACACACACACACACACACACACACACACACACTCACACACTCACACACATATTCACTCCTTCCCTTCCTACAGCACTCTTCATTTTTCATTTAATTATAATTCAGCGATAACAACTGTTTTATGAAAAATGGTTCTCAGAGCCCACATTTCCTGAGATCCTCGTGTTTTCTCTGAAGAGGGCAGAGATTTTAGGGGAATGTCAGTCAGGACATAAAAAGGGATTTGCTCATAATACCATCAGGAACTGATCTGACGCAGAACAGAGCTGTATTTTGAGCTCAGAAAGGTAGTGAAAGCGACAGTATAGAAAGTCGCTGCCCCCCACGGCTCGGCAGAAGGCAACGGGGTGGTGAGAGAAGATCCAAACCCGGGAGGAGCCAGGGTGGGGTGAGAAGAGAGTACTCATGGGCTGGTGACTTCACCCAGTTCTTTTTTTCCTAGGGTACTGGAGATTGAACTCAGGGGTGGTCTATCTCCGAGCTACACCTTCAGCTTTTTTTATTTTTTTACTTTGAAATAGCGTCTTGCTCTGACCTTGAGCCTGCATCCTCCTGTCTCAGCCTCCCAAGTACTAGGATTCTAGGCATGCACCACTGCTCTTGGCTATTTGTTCCTAGTTTAACCAAGGGATACATTTATAAAGTCTTCCCCAGGATCTTACAGAGGTAGAAGTTTCAAGTTGGTCGTACACTGCCTATCAGTTTCATGGTCTTTTAATATTCCCACGAGACTAGCAGGTCTCAGGAGAGCAGCTCCGGGGTAAGCGTGGGCTCTCCTAACACCACATTTTCAATTTCCATTAAATTAGACAGATCTTCAGTGGGCAGACAGAAGGAAGACAATCTGAAGCTAGCTCTAGGGGGCAAAGTGGGGTAAGCAGTGGATGCTGGCACAGGACACCTCTGGCTTCATCTCATGCGAGAAGTCAAGTCTAGGCCCTGGCCCCTGAGATGGTCCTGGCCCCACCGGAGGAGCCGGGCTGTGCTCTTTTGAGCATGGGGATGGGTGGGGGTTACCTCTCCGGCGCTGTAGCTTCGGAGCCTCTGCAGGTGCTGGCGATGCGTCAGATGATTCGGAAGACGGCCGTTCTGAAGAGGGATTCGGGGGTCAATGAAAGTGGTAGCGCGGCTGTTGTGGTCCACAAAAAACGACTGCCGGCAGGAAAAGCAAAGCACGGTGTGAGGACAGGCCGGAACGAAGGGGATGTGATAAGGAAATGTCACAGGGGGTGTCCCTAGCTGGTTTGCACCCCTCCTCACCTCCTTTAATCTTCTCTAAACTCACCTAGCTAGAAGGGGTCTGAGGTACTGCACATCTGCTTGCTCAGTAGTTGAATGAAAAAGATAAGCAAATATCACAACCTAAAGATAATCACCAAATTTTCTTGGCCTTCATTGTCTGATTACTGTATATCTTACAATAAATGGTAAAATTTGTTCTTTAAATTTAAACTTACCTCCCATAAAAGACAAAGCTACATCTTTAAAAACAAAACAACATCCTTCGTACTGTAGGACAATCTTTCAATGACTCTTACTCTTTTTTTGAATAAGATCTAATGTTTAGTGATGGCAATATGAACCTTAAATGACCTCAATCAATGTGAGTTTTAGATATTTTTAGATGTCACCTGAGAGATATAGTCAAAGAAATTGTGCATAGATTTAGAGGTTATTCTTGGGAGGTATGAACTCGTCATTTAAATGTTGGATATCATTGTAAACAAACCTTTTAAACAACTCCATACAAAGTCATATGGGAAGTTGGTCCATAATGAAGATAAAAATTGTCTCCACTCACCCAAGACAGATGTTAATAATAACTCTTCTAATGTCATGTGAATCAATATTTGAGGTTGGCATTAAAGATCTCCAAGGTAGTATTACATACAGATTCAAAAAGGGCTCTATGTCCAAATGGAACTGAAGGTGATGTGCCCTCAGAAACTGTTAAGAGTTCCTCCTATGACCATTTCTCCTGGGCTCTCACGTTTTAGGGAAAGCATCTGATTTCTTATTTTTTTGTGACTGACTAATCTCACTTAGCATAATGTCCTATATGGGTCATAGGAGGAACTCTAGATGAAAAAGGAAATCCTATAGAGGAGCAAACAAGACAACCTAAATGAAGGGATGGGAGGGGGGAAGAAGGAAATTCTCTAAAACACACAATGTACTTAAACATACCGAAGTCGACCACTAAGCCAAGCAAGGGAAGGAGGGATGGGGAGGGAATGGGGTGGGAATTGGGTAGGGGTTAAATCAGTGATGTGTACATGTATGTCCACACAAGTTTTTTTTACCCCAATATGATGTATGAATATAATGCACCAATAAAAAATAAAAAAATAAAGATCACTATGTACTTAAACATATCAAAGTCAACCACTAAGCAAAAACAAAACAAAACAAAAAACTGTTAAGACTCATAAAGTGAAGCTCAGCACCAAAACTTGTTCAGCAAACATCATACAACAGCTTGGTAAACTGTTACCAACTATGACATCTGTAATATTTTATAAAGCAGCTAATCTAATAGTCACTATTGGGAGGATTCAAAAGTGATGGCAGTGATGTAGAAATACAAGCAAAGAATTGGAATAAGACTGAAATAGGGAAATAGGAGTAGAAAAACCACAAACCTAACAATATGTTTATATAACGAAATTCAAAATATGCAAATATATGGTAATTTAACAAATGTTAAAGGTAAACTTTATTATTCAGATGCATATCTGGAAGTTTATATTTAAATAAGTTTGTCGAGCATATGTGATATATTTTTGGTATAAATTTCTAAACATTGAATTGATTATGGAGTTAAAGTTAGAAAAGTATTATTATTTCTCCACATTAGCAAACCATTTTCCTGACATCGCTACGGATTTATCATCTTACCATAAGTCCATTTTATAATGCTACTTTTTTAAAGCTCTCAAAAATACTGAGTAATTTGAAGGAAGTCTCAAAAATGTTAAAATAGTAAATAATGGTGACTTACAACTTACCATAGGATTTGCAGAGAGAATATTTCTCATAGTTTTATTGGTCAGTTTTATTAGAGAGTATTGTCTGCTGTGTCTGTTCCCTGTTTGCTGTTGGGGCTGGGATGTTAAGGTTTTCTTATTTATTTAGATATGTGTTAGTCACATCGTAGCCTTCACATATACTGATAGCATTTTTTCTTCCTTCTTTTTCCCTCCCTCCCTTCCTCCCTTTTTCTTCTTCTCTTTTTCTTTCATCTTTCTTTCTCTTTCCTTTCAGTACTGGGAATCAAACCCGGGGGTGTTCTACCTCCAAGCTATACCCTAGACCTTAAAAAAAAAAAGTCTCAGCCAGGCATGGCGGCACACGCATGTAATCCTAGCGCTTGGGAGGCGGAGACAGGAGGATCGCGCAGGTTAGAAACCAGCCGCGCTGGCGTTAAGAGACCCTGTTTCAAAAATATAAAATAGGTCTGTGAGTGTAGCCCGGAGGTAGAAGGGCTTCCAGGAACCCCAGTAGCACCAAAAAAAAAAAAAAAAGTCTCATTAAGTTGTTGAAGTTAGCCTTAAACCTGCAATTGGCCTATCTCAGCTATGCAAGTTCTGGGATTACGACTGTGCCCAGCTCCTATTGTTTTATTACACATAAATATCTTTTTTTTTTTTTTGGTGGTACTGGGGTTCCTGGAAGCCCTTCTACCTCCGGGCTACACTCACAGACCTATTTTTTATACTTTTTTATTTGGAAACAGGGTCTCTTAAGCCAGTGAGGCTGGCTTTGAACCTGCGCGATCCTCCTGTCTCTGCCTCCCAAGCGCGGGGATTACAAGCTGCACCACCATGCCCGGCTGTGGATGCTATTTTTATTATCAGAGTTTTCCCTGCAGAGCGTACATTGAGCAATAATAGTAAGGACGAGGAAGAAAACGACTGAATGATGATGTTTGTTCATCAAATTTCTGAGAGCCATCTTGGAGATTTAATTTCTAGTGTTAAGATTGTTCTCACCGGTTCTAGAACAATCTGTGATATTAAATGACCGATTCTGTTATTTGTGCTCCAGGGTTTTAAATAATCGAAGTCAAGGTGCATCTTTTTGGAGTATATCCTGAAGTCAACATCTTGATGTCTTTTCTTGTAAAAGATATTTGACAATTTAAAATAAGTACTACCCACCCTGCCTTGTCTCAGTCTGAGGGCTTTGGGTGTGGCCACTTCACCTTAACTCCACACATCAGGTCTGCGTTGAAGATACCATATTGTACAGGACTATGCATTAAGCAGAAAGATCTAGTTTTCTCTGAACTACTGTAACCTGAAATTGGAAACATTCTTGTGAGCCTTTCCTAACCCCCCACTTCATGTAAATGTGTTGATGAAACATGATGGATGAGTATTTTGTATGAGCAAATCAAACCATTTAGTACCTCCCCTCCCTCAGTGACAGCTGACACCTGAAAGAATGTTGGGAGAGAAGTTGACATCTACTTGTATTTTTTAAGTTTCTTTTGTGAAAGATTTTTCATTCATTTTTTTTTACTGTAAAAATACATGGAAATGTATGCCTTCTATAACCACAAAAATTATAAATGACTTGGGAGAGAATTCACCCATTTTCCATTTCAGATCATGATTTTCTTCAGAAAGACTTTCTGAATCATTCCTAAGGCATTTTGTTTTATAAGCTGGATCTGTTGGTAACCAATGCTGGCAGTGCTTTCCTTTGCTGTTTTCTCCTACTGGCATGACTGTTATGCTTGGCTTTATTGTTGTTATTTTATTTTTATTTTTCATTTTATTTGGGGATGTTTTGTATGTTTTGCTATACAGACTATGTTTTGTTTGATTTTATCTTTTGTAGGAATTTGGAAGAGCAAAGTCTTATTTTAAGTGGTTTAAGTAGTTGCCTTTTAAGTATGTCAAGTTTCTGTTTTGGAAATTCCATTGTCTGACCCCCCTTGGACCTCGAATTCTCTCACCACCCACCCGCCTTATTGCCACTTCTGCATCGTGTTTATTTCAGTCTGGGAGTACAGACCCAGACCGTTATTATACTACTCTTCAACCTTCACTGTACATGTTTTCCTATTTTACTCAGATTTTCTGAGACATTTGAAAGCTTTGAAACAACAGTTTTTATGTTTCTGTATTTGATTAATTTGAATACTCACCACTAGTAGGTGTGTATGTGTGTGTGGGGGGTTACTGAGGATTGATCCCAGGACTGTTCTATCTTTATGCTACACTTCCAGGCCTTTTTGTTTTGAAACAGGGTCTCACTAAATTACTGCACAGGCCTCAAACTGCTATTCTTTCATTTCAGCTTTCCACGTTTTGGGATTACATGTGTGCGCCGCAGCTCTTGGTTTACGGCTAATTTTTTTTTTTTTTTTTTGTATTGGGGATTAAACCTAGGGGTGTTTCGCTGTCAAGCTACATCTTTAGCCTTATTTTATTTTTTATTTTGAAACAGGGTCTTACTAAGTTGCTGAGGCTGGCGTTGAGCCTATAATCCTCCTTGTATAAGCCTCCCAAGTGCAAGGATTACAGGTGTGTCCCACCATGTCTGGCTACCACTAATTTTTTTTTTTTTTTTTGTGGTACTGGGGATGGAACTCAGGGGCATTCTATCTTTGAGCAACACCCCAGCCCTATTTTTTATTTTTTATTTTTTGGTGGTACCGGGGTTCCTGGAAACCCTTCTACCTCCAGGCTACACTCCCAGACCTATTTTATTTTTTTTTTTTGGGTGGTACTGGGGTTCCTGGAAGCCCTTCTTCCTCCGGGCTACACTCCCAGACCTGTTTTATATTTTTGAAACAGGGTCTCTTACGCCAGCGCGGCTGGCTTCGAACCTGCGCGATCCTCCTGTCTCCGCCTCCCAAGCGCGGGGATTACAAGCGTGCGCCACCACGCCCGGCTCCCAGACTTATTTTTTAAAAAATATTTTTATTTGGAAACAGGGTCTCTTAAGCCAGCGAGGCTGGCTTCGAACCTGCAGGATCCTCCTGTCGCCGCCTCCCAAGCACGGGGATTACAAGCCAGTGCCACCACACCCGGCTTTTTTATTCTTTATTTTGAAACAGAGTCACACCGAGTTGCAGAGGGCCTCACTAAGTAGCTGAGGCTGTTTGCAAACCACAATCCTCCTGTATCAGCCTCCCAAATGTTGGGATTATAAGTGTGTGCCACCATGCCTGGCTAGTCTTTTTTATACTCTGATTTTCACTCATTTTTTTTTTTTTTTTACCCTACTCTTGTTTTGCTTCATAAGGAATACATCTGGAGAATGGCTTTTGGCGACTGATGAGGGTGAGTGTAGCCAACTGGAAGTGCTGATCTCACTGGTACGGTAGCTTTTCCATTGTCTTGGTGCATGAAGTTCTACTCTCTGCCTATAGGTCTACTGGGTACAAAACCTTACTTTAAAAATCAGTACTTTGTAGTTTTTGCTCTAGATTATAGGTAACTTATATTATGATGGTTACAAATTGATAAGATTTTTAGAAAACCTCTATTTAAAGACATTCCAAAACATATATAGCTATAGAATTAAAAAAAAAACTTAAAAAAAAATTTTTGGTGGTACTGGGATTCCTGGAAGCCCTTCTATATCCGGGCTACAGTCCCAGGCCTACCTATTTTATATCTTTTATTTGGAAACAGGAACTCTTACTCTTCCTTCTCCTCCTCCCAAGCACGGGGATTACAAGCATGCGCCACCACGCCCGGCTAGAATTAATTTTAATTACTTCATTTTATTTAAATTTATTTACTGGCAGGTACCAATCATATATCTTTGCAGAATATATTTTAACTACACTTACTGTAAGTCCATGAACCCAATTAATCTGCCCATCTGAAAAATTTAAGTTAGCAGTCTCATTTCAAATATTTAATTAATATTTATTTAATTAATGTTAATATTGATATTTAATATTCATTATTGTAGCTATACCTATTATTCTGATTTCTTCCTCAGATAAGCCATTAATCCAAAAGAGATTTACTGACTGTCAACTAAGTGCCAGTGCTATTCTTGGCCTTTGGAATTTAAAAAATGAGCAAAGCAAAGATTTCTGCTTTCAAGGAGTTTAAAATCCTGCCAGGAGAAAGAGGCAACATAACTTATATAGTGAAGTGCATGGTTAGATCATAGGGTGGTTGTAGAAGTGGATAGTTAGTGGGACTCAGAGAAAAGATAAGGTTTTTCATTCTTTGGGTTTTTGCTTTCTTCCCCTCATTGATTGAAATCTGGGCCTTTCCTCTTTCTTTAGGAGCTGTTCCCATGTTCATATGATCTGTCAATGATTTGATTTAGTGTCAGTTTTGCTCTGTTTTATCTGTATGCTATTAGCTTTTGCTTTTCTCAAAAATTCAAACATATTTATTTTTATCCTGTTTTCTTCATCTACCTCTTCTTAGTTTGTTTTCTCTTTGTGGTTTCTTTCTCTTGCTTAATGGAAATTACATACTCCTCTACCATTTTGTAGATGAGGAACAGATATCTAGAAAACACCTATTTCTTGAAGAAAATTATATTCTAAGAAAAAGGTATGCTTTTTCTCAACTCAAGATCCTGTCTCTGTTACCGCTTCATAGGTCCTTTTTTATTCTGTTATTTATCTGTCCCTTATTGGAGGCCATTGCAGACACTTGCCCTGCTGGTAACTGTTGTCCTTGTTCACACCTGAGGTCAGCTGTGAGGCTGTCAGGCTGTTTCCACCACAGTTGGGTGGGAGGCTGTATCTTGTCTTTCTCAGATTTTCAAGATGACAAATAGGTTAGATGGGATTTTTGCCTTTGCTGCATTTTTTTTTGAAGTGTCCCAACTTTGAGCTTTTTGAAGTGTCCCAGCTCTGAGTCATCTCCCTTTGAGAAACAACTGTACATTCAAGCCTACATTCTGCTGTGGTACATAATAAAGCTGATGGTTGTGATCTTTGAATATGTAGATAAAGCAAGAAGCAGATTGGCCAGGGTGAGGGACAAGATTATTGGGTATTGTGAAGATGGTCTGTGAAGCGCCTGCTGTGAAGATGGTACCTGCACAGTGAGCCATGTCACTTCAGTTTTCAGCAAATGGTGTTTCTAACTCCTAGTCTCCTGTGCAACATAACCTTTCCAGGTTGTAGGGCTGAGTCTACAGAATATGATCCAAAAATGCTTTTTATGATCAGTTCCCACGATCATTGGCTTTGGAAGTGAGATTAAAAAACTTCGGGACTTCTGGGAAGATGGTGAACAAGAAAAGCAGCATTTATGAGTCCTGCTAACACTCAATTTCTATTACCACAAAATCAGCACTTTTCATAGCCAGAAAACACTATCAGCAGAGAAATAAAAACTGTAAATACAAGGGACAGAGAAGAAGAATAGAAGAACAACCAGAGACCAGAAAAGAAACAAGCCCGCATTGCGGTGGCGGACGCCATGCTAGCACCATCTTGCCTCACAGCACCAGGCTCCAGAGAGGAAAGATAATCAAGGAGCTGAAGTGAGCAGCTGTGATCATTCAGATGTAATTCAGCAGTTCTTTCTGTGCAAAGAATGTCTAAAACTCCCAGTGGCCAAGCTCATCACACCCTCCAAGGACTCAGAATGGAGCTCAACAAGAAAAGAAATATGCCAGCCTCATGGCCGAGGGTGTGACAGTGGCACCATATTGCCAGCAGCAGTGGCGAGTTCACCACCATGACTGCGACAGCTCCAGATCAGTGCGCATAACAACTGTAAGTGAAACTGTGAACCCTAAAGGAGAAATCCCAGCACTGCACCCCAAGAGACTTGCACAGCTTTGATAATCTCCCTGGGTCTGAGATTTTGCATTCCAAACCAGTGAAAGTATAGCAGTAGCAGAGATACCACACCCTAGTTGCAGCTCCCTCTGTGGGAAAATGCCCAGCCTGGCACCCCCATGGTTTGGGGCAGCCTTGATTAATTCCCTGGGTCTGAGATTTTGCTATACAACCCAGTAAAGGAGTAGTGGTGGCTGAGATTACCACAAACTCGAGATCCAGAGCACCCTAAATAAAGTTGTGGTGACCCGGAGAAGAACCTAGAGAAGGCACAAACTTCTGAAATCATGGGAAAGAGGAACAACAATGGAGCAATGAATGCTCACAACCCCACAATATCAGAACCTGATAACACAGAAGTTCAGAGATCTCCAGAAGATCAAATCAGCAATATAACTGTAGAAATAATACTGTACCTTTGAAAAGAATTTAAAGAGAGTCTAAAAGAAATAAAGGATGTAATCATTGAAGTAAAGGTATCACTTCAAACTATAAACAATCGATTAGGCCACATGGAGAATAGAATCTCATTCCTAGAAGATGATCACTCCAAAAACGAATGCATAATGTATAACTTAGAAAAAAAAATCCAGAACCCCCGGAAGCCCAGGCCGTGGGGACCCGCCCGTGTGGGGTCCCACTGCCAGCAACCCCCGGAAGCCTCAGAGGTCCGGGCTGTGAGGCCCTGGCCCCAGGCGGGGGACCTGCTTGTGCGGGGTCCCGCCACCGGCAACCCCCTGAAGTCCTGGAGGCCTGGGCTGCGAGGCCTTGGCACTGGGTGGGGGGTGGGTGGCACCAGCCTACCCCCAGGAAGGCATGGTGCTGGGGAGGAGGCTGAGCCCGAGTTTCAAGAGGCCCGGTACCAAACAGCAGGCCCAGCCACAAGGTACAGAGGAACCCAGCACTGCTGTGCTAGGCCAGGCCGTAGTGTGCTTAGAACTGCAGATTCTGTTCTGCATGGTAAGGCTGTTGGACTCTGCTCTTGGAAGGGAGGAAGAAAAAATTTCATCACTACCGAGTGCCTGATCCCACAAGCTCCTCAAACCACACCGACTGTTTTCTCTTACTTAAAAAAAAAAAAAAGAAAAGAAAAAAGTAAAGAAAAATATTGGAGAGGGGTCAATATGGCCATGGTGACAGGCAGGATACTGGATATGCAGACAAAACATATCCAATTGAACTGGAACTTTTGGAAAAACTCCCCACAAAGGAGGACTGCTTCTTCTCTACATCATTAAGAATCCTAGACATCACCTGTAAGGAGAGAGTCTAGCAGAGTCCTAGGAGGAAGACAGTGCTGGCAGTGGTGGCCATGATGGCGGTGGAGGCTTATATTTGGGAGAGGCAGAAATCTGATCCAACCCACCCTGATCTTCTGAGGAAATTACCCCAAAGGTCGAATGCTACCATCGCACATGCTTAGGAACACTGGACAACATGCAGTGTGGGAAAAGAGCTTGGGAAAGATTCGAAACAGTGGAGGCAGCAGCAATGGCAGCGGCAAGTACTCAGGGGAGACAGAGATGTGATGCAATACTCTTGGAACTTTTGAAGAAATAACCCCAGAGGCAGAATACTACTACCATGCACCCTCGGGAGCATGGGACAACCTGCTGGATGAAGAGGGTGCTTGGATCGGAGCCTGCCGAGGGGTGAGGCCAGTGACAGGGATAGCAAAGCCAGGATTGGAGCCTGCCGTGAGGCAAGGCTGGTGCTGGGGCCTCCGAGGAGGGGATCGGAGCCTGCTGAGGGGTGAGGACAGTGTCAGGGCCAGTGAGGCCAGGATCGGAGCCTCCTGTGAAGCATGGCTGGTGCTGGCACCTCTAGGGCTGGGATCAAAGCCTGCCGAGGGGTTAGGTCAGTGCAGGGGCCAGCAAGGCTTGGATTGGAGCCTGCCATGAGGCAAGGCCAGTGCTGGGGCCTCCGAGGCTGGGATCGGAATCTTCTGAGGGGTTAGGCCTATGCTGGGGCCAGCAGAGCCAGGATCGGAGCCTGCTGTGAGGCAAGACTGGTGCTGGGGCCCCTGAGGCTGGGATTGGAGCCTGCCTAGGGGAAAGGCCGGTGTCAGGGCCAGTGAGGCTGGGATCAGAGCCTGCCATGAGGCAACGCCGGTACTTGGGCCTCCAAGGCCAGGATAGGATCCTGCTGAGGGGTTAGGCCGGTGCCAGGGTCAGCGAGGCTGGGATCAGAGCCTGCCATGAGGCAACGCCGGTACTTGGGCCTCCAAGGCCAGGATAGGATCCTGCTGAGGGGTTAGGCCGGTGCCAGGGTCAGCGAGGCTGGGATCAGAGCCTGCTGTGACACAAGGCCGGTGCTGGGGCCTCCAAGGCTGGGATCGGAGCCTGCCGAGGGGTTAGACCAGTGCCGGGGCCAGCGAGGCTGGGATAGGAGCCTGCCATGAGGCAAGGCCAGTGCTGGGGCCTCCAAGGCCTGGATCGGAGCCTGCTGAGGGGTTAGGTCAGTGCCGGGGCCAGCAAGGATGGGATCAACTATAAGAAGACACAGAGAAACAACATAAACTTGTGGAGACTGAACATCACACTTTTGTATAAAGAATGAGTCAGAGAAGAATTAAGAGGTAAAATCAAGAAATTTCTAGAAACAAATGAAAATAAAGATACAACATATCAAAACCTCTGGGACACTTTGAAGGCAGTATTAAGAGGAAAATTTATAGCACTGAGTACTCACATAAGAAAAACAGAAAATCTTCAAATAAATAACCTAATGACACATCTCAAAGCCCTTGAAAAACAGGAATACTCTAACCCCAAAGCCAGTAGAAGACAGGAAATTATTAAAATTGGAGCAGAAATTAACAAAGTAGAGAATAAAAAACAATACAGAAAACCAACAGAACCAAAAGTTGGTTAAAAATGAACAAAATAGATAAACCACTAGCCAACATAACTAAAAAAAGAGAATCAACCCAAATTATGAAGATAAGAGATGAAAAAGGAGATATTACTACTGACAGTGTAGAAATCCAGAGGATTATCAGAAACTACTTTGAAAAACTATACTCCAACAAAATGGAAAATCTGGAGGAAATCGACAACTTTCTAGATAAATACAACCTTCATAAACTGAGTCAAGAAGATATAGAAAATTTAAACCAACCAATAGCAATCAAAGAGATTGAAACAGCAATAAAAAGCTTACCATCAAAGCAAATCCCAGGACCTGATGGTTTTCCAAGTGAATTCCATAAAACCTTTATATAAGAGCTAACACCAATACTCCTCAAACTATTTTGTGAAATAGAAAAAAAAAATGAGACTCTCCCAAATACATTCTATGAAGCCAACATCTCACTAATACCAAAACCAAATAAAGACAGTTCAAAGAAGGAAAACTACAGGCCTATATCTTTGATGACCTTGGATGCAAAAACAAAATACTAGCAACATACATACATTCAAAATCACATAAAGAAAACCATACACCAGGTAGGGTTCATCCCAGGGATGCAAGGCTGATTCAACATACGAAAATCAGTCCATGTAATTCATCATATAAACAGAATCAAAGACAAAAATCACATGATCATTTCAATAGATGCTGAAAAAGCATTTGATAAAATCCAACATCCATTTATGATAAACACACTGCAGAGAATTGGAATAAAAGGTACATATCTCAATATCATAAAGGCAATTTACAATAAGCCCACTGCCAACATCATATTAAATGGGGAAAAAAACTTCAAGAATTCCCCCTAAAAACTGGAACGAGACAAGGATGTCCATTATCACTACTTCTCTTCAATATAGTACTAGAGACTCTAGCCAGAGCAATAAGACAGGAGAAGGAAATCAAAGAGTACAAATAGGAAAAGAAGAACTCAAATTTTCACTATTTGCAGATGACATGATACTATATTTAGAAAACCCAAAAAACTCAACCAAAAGGCTTATAGACTGATAAACAAATTCAGCAAAGTATCTCAATACAAAATTGTTGGGAGCCATTAAGGCTTTCCCTAGATTGGTGTCTCTGACTCAGCTGACTGTCCTTTGCCCAGAGTCAACAAGGTTTGGGGTTATGGAAAGTTCAAAGAGGTCTGAGAGAGGATCAGGTGGTGATGACACGAGGGTACTGATAGGCCTATCTGTAATATGTGTTTTGTATTGGTCTTTATTGTATTCTGGTGGTGGTAGCATGAGAATGTTGACTGACCTGTAGCTGTGTATAAATACCTCTGGAAAAACAAGCCCGGCGTCGGTGCAATAAAGATGAGATTGACCCAGAAGTTGTGTTGGTCAGGAGTGTCCGCGCAATAGAGAATACTGACCCAGGTATAGTCGTTGACCCATAGGAAATATTGACCCATGAACAGGGGTCCACCAGTAGAGATAGTAGGCTGGCGGCTCCTCCACGTTAGGGTTAAAAACTCTTCATCCTCATGCCTCACTTCAGAAGCATTAC
This sequence comes from Muscardinus avellanarius, assembly GCF_963383645.1. Classification (NCBI taxonomy): domain Eukaryota; kingdom Metazoa; phylum Chordata; class Mammalia; order Rodentia; family Gliridae; genus Muscardinus; species Muscardinus avellanarius. The sequence goes on along the minus strand of NC_137795.1, from coordinate 27,294,985 downwards.
TCTTGCCGGCAGGCTTCGGCACAAAATCAATCTTAAAAAATCAGAAGCATTTCTGTACACCAACCATAAACCCACTGAAAAAGAAATTCGAAAAACACTTCCACTCAGGATCTCCCACAAAAAAAAAAAAATACTTAGGAATAAACTTAACCAAGGAGGTAAAAGAACTCTACAAAGAAAATTATAAAACATTGAACAAATAAATCGAAGATCTTAGAAGACGGAAGGATCTTCCATGTTCATGGATTGGCAGAATAAATATCATTAAAATGGCCATCCTTCCAAAAGTGATTTACAGATTCAATGCAATGCCCATTAAACTACCAAGATCATTCTTCACAGACATAGAAAAATCAGTCCTTAAATTCATTTGGAATACAAAAAGCCCAGAATAGCCAAAGTAGTTCTCAGCAACAAAAACCATGCAGGAAGAATCACAATATCCGACTTTAAACTATACTACAAAGCTATTGTAATAAAAACAGCATGGTACTGGCACAAAAACAGATACATAGACCAGTGGAGCAGAATAGAAGACCCAGAAACAAGTTTACACACTTTCAACCAATTGATTTTTGACAAAGGGGCCAAAAACATACACTGGAAAATAGTCTATTCAACAAATGGTGTTGGCAAAACTGGTTAACCATATGCAGAAAATTGGAAATTAATCCCACTTTCTCACCCTGCACAAAAGTCAACTCAAGATGGATCAAAGACTTGGAAATCAAACGAGAGACCTTGAAGTTCCTTGAAGAGGGCATAGGTCCAACACTGCAACACATAGGCACAGATAAACACTTTCTCAACAAGACTCCAAAGGCACAACAAATTAAAAGGTGAATCAATACGTGTGATTGCATGAAACTGAAGAGCTTCTGTTCAGCAAAGGAAACTGTCAAGGACCTCAATCGAGAGCCAACAGAATGGGGGAAGATTTTTGCCACTAACCTCTGATAGAGGACAAATATCTAGAATATACAGAGAACTTAAGTAACTCAACACTAAAAAAACAAATAATCCAATCAAAAAATGGGCAAGGGAACTAAATAGACAGTTCATGAAAGAAAAAATTCAGATGGCCAATAAATGAATGAAAAAATGCTCAACATCATTGGCAATCAGAGAGATGCAAATTAAAACTACTCTGATGCCGGGCGTGGTGGCGCACGCTTCTAATCCCCGCGCTTGGGAGGCAGAGACAGGAGGATCGCGCAGGTTCGAAGCCAGCCACGCGCGCTGGTTTAGGAGACCCTGTTTCCAAAATGAAAATGTAAAAAATAGGTCTGGGAGTGTAGCCCGGAGGTAGAAGGACTTCCAGGAACCCCAGTACTACCAAAACAAAACAAAACAAAACAAAACAAACTACTCTGAGATTTCACCTAACTCCAACTAGAATGGGAATCATTCAAAACACAAACAACAACAAATGCTGGCGAGGATGTTGAGAAGTGGGAACTCTAAAACATTGTTGGTGGGATTGCAAATTAGTGCAACCACTTTGGAAAACAGTATAGAGCATCCTCAGAAGAATGGGAACGAATCTATCATCTGATCCAGCAATACCACTTCTGGGTATCTACCCAAAAGAAATGAAACCAAACTACCAAACTAATGCATGTGTATCTATGTTCATAGCTGCATAATTCACCATTACCAAAGTATGGAACCAGCCAAGATGTCCACCAACAAATGGATTACAAAACTGTGGGATATGTACACAATGGAATTTTACTCAGCCATTAAAAAAACTCAATTACATCACTTTCAGGGAAATGGATTGAACTGGAGGACATTATGCTAAGCAAGATTAGTCAGTTACAAATATTAAGAAATTGGATGCTTTCCCTAATATGTGAAAGCTAAGGAGAAATGGGTCATAGGAGGAACTCTAGATGAAAAAGGAAATCCTATAGAGGAGCAAACAAGACAACCTAAATGAAGGGATGGGAGGGGGGAGAGAAGGAAATTCTTTAAAACACACAATATACTTAAACATATGGAAGTCAACCACTAAGCCAAGCATGGGAAGAAGGGATGGGGAGGGAATGGGGTAGGAATTGGGTAGGGGCTAAATGGGTGATGTTTACGTGTATGTCCACACAAGTTTTTTTTACCCCAATATGATGTATGAATATAATGCACCAATGAAAAAAAAAGAAAAAAAAGGAAACATGTCAGTAAGCCAATTTCAGACAGAGCAAGGCACACCTCTAAAAATAAATAAATAAATAAAAACTTCCTCTATGATTTTTGTAGTCGTTTTTGTTGTTGTTGCTGTTGTTTTGTGTATGTATATATGTATTTGCTATTGTTACTGTGATAGTACATTTCAAATATAAGGTTAAAGCTTCAGCAATTCAGACCAAATTATGCCTCAAGAGGAGAGAGAGAGAGAGAGAGAGAGAGAGAGAGAGAGAGAGAGAGAGAGAATATCTGTCTGTCTGTATCAAAATGAAAGTAAAACTCAAGTCTTCTGATTTGAAATTAGATATTTTTCTTGCATATAGTATCATTTCACTAAGAAGAATTTTAGAAGAAACATTCTTGCCAGAAATTCTCTAATATGTATTTTAAAATGGCGTAAACACTTGATGTATACTTCAGCTATTGCACTCTTGTTAGTTTTTGCAGGGATCCAAGCTTACTACATTTGGAGGGCTCCCTATCCTGGTAAAAAAGCTGCAGTCATGGAAATTCAAGACTAAGCAAGGCATTTACATTAGCCAGTGCTTTTTGAATAATAAACACTATCTTTTTGTTCATTGGTTTATAGTAGTATTCTCTTGGCATCTTGATTTAAGCAATATGTGTAAAAATAACTACTGGAGACTAGAGCTGACGTAGTGCACTCTGCATCTGATAAGATGCTCCTTTACTTTCTGTGTGGCTCAGACTTATTTCCCACTCTGCTGCATCTTCAAACCCTCAAGTACAAATGCTGTAATTTCTCCAGGGGAGGCTACATTCATTAAAGGAGGTCCTGGCTAGTAGATTCTGTGTAAGGTGTTTTTCTACTACACAAGGCATGTCTCTCCCCACTCCCTGCAACTCACCTCTGACTCTAGGGGAGCCCAGGGACTCATTCACTAGTAGACTTGCATTCATGGCACATTCTTTGCCCACACACTCTATAGAGTCCACTCTAGAGAGTTCTCAGGCATGCTTAGTGGTTTATGGGATCCGAGGGACAATGGTACCCTATCAGCTCCTTTTGGGGAAACATGGCTTTTTAGGTGACAGATGAATGGGGCTTTTAATCAGGGAGGCAAAGAATTGTCCAGCTATGTGCTGGCTTCTGGTTCTTTTGATAAAAAAGGAGGGATTCTTTCTAGCAAATTTCATGAGAGGTTACACAGGGACAGGTCTCTATTAAGTTTCTTGGACTGTTCTATAAATACATTGAGATGACTAGTGATGATTAAGATAAAACACCCTCCCTCTGACAGATCTGGCCAGACATGCAAAGCATTGCTGGCAAGGCCATTTGAGCTAAGGTCACACAGGGTAGATCACAGGCCAGGAACATGGCACAGGCCAGGATGCCCATCCCTGTTTGACAGACTGGTGTAAGAAGCCTTATTAGGCAGATCACAAGTAATGAAATGTCACCCCCATTTAACCAAGTAATTTTATCTCCTGAGTGTTAGCTAAGGAGGCAATGCAATAGATGGGCCACTGACAGAATCTGATTTTATATTCCAAATGTAAATTAAAAAGATCTGACAGTAGTTCTCAACAGAGCATGGTTTTGCCCCCTAGGAAATACAGCAATGTCAGAACTTGGGGTGGTGGTGGTGGTGTGCCTTTTGACATTTAGTGGGCAGAGTTCAGGGACGCTACTAAACAGGCTATAACACACAGGATGTTGCCCCTGTCCAATCCCCCCAAACAATGCTGAGGTTGAGAACCCTCGATGTGGCTAGTCACCGCCTCCTTATCTCCCGAAGGCCAATAGCATGTCTCCATGGCACATTCTTCCCCAGGACTTTCCTCCTTGACTTCTCACCAGTCTCTGGTGAGTCAGAGTGTTTGGTGAAAGCCCCACACATCCCTCATATTCACCTTCCCCTGCTGGTCGGTCTTGATCTCCCAGCCCCGGGGCAGCTCCAGCCGAGTGTCTGCGAACATGTTGATGAAATTAACCAAATCCCGGTTGTGCTGGTATCGTTCAAAATTGCGAGCATCTCGACGGACTTTCAGAATCATGTGCTTCAAGCAGGTGCTACTGGTGAAGACTCGGTAGGCACTCTGAGAGAGGTTCAGGGCCAGTCAGGTAGCGTAGGAAATTAGAAAGAACACAGACTAAGTACATGCTGAGCACTTTTAACATGCTATGGGTGATCTCTACACAGCAATTTATTGAGAGCTTGCAATGGAGCCCCCAGAAACAGAGACCTTGCTCAAGAAGTAAGTGTGCACTGATTGTCAGCACACAGGGAGCTACTTGCTCTCCTGAGTCTAGCTGACTCTCAGCAGCAGTGGAGCCCCCAGCCCTGTGTAGATCTACGCTGCCTCCCTCTCCTCAGCTGCACGGCCCCCCAAGCCTCCCTCGCTCTCTCCCTCGCCCTGAGCATTGATTCTCTTTTTGTTGGTTTCTTGTCTGACTGCAAAGGTTTGCCTTTGGTCCTCTGATCTGGTTAATACAGTGTAGTAATTTAGGATCCTTGGGGATTTCAGGCTGATGCCTCATTCTTTTGAATACTATGTAAAACCTGTGTGCACAGAAAGGTCAGGGGATGGGAAGAAATGAAGAAAGATTTAGGAGTTCCTAAATATGCCGCATGACAATTTTATGGTCCATAGGCTTGGTGTGTGTGTGTGTGTGTGTGTGTGTGTGTGCGCGCGCGTGTGTGTGTGCGCGCACGCGTGCGTGTGTGTGTGTGTGTGTGTGTGTGTGTGTGTGTACAAGGACAGACAGTGAAGCCAGAGAAGGTGGTGGCTCGGGCTGTCCCAGGGCCCACCCGGCGCCCAGCCCTGGTGCTGCCACACTGTTCTGCTTCTGTGGCTGCCCCTGCAGCACTGGAAAGCTGCTCTGAGTCTTAGCACTGGTCCCCTCCTCCCCAGCCATACCCCATCACCTCATCAAACTGTAAGGGAAATACCATCCATCTCAGGTACCCAACACAGAAACTGCTGCTTTGAAATTTCTCAATCTTCCTTGATTCTTTATCTTCTACTCACCCATGGCCACAGGGGCTCGGAACTTTATCAACTCCCTGAGAAATACCTGACCTGAGCCATTTCTTGCCATGCTCCAGACCTTTTGCTTGACTGTTTCTTCCTTACCTTGGCCCCTTGGTCATTTCCCTGATAAATGCTTTATCAGACCACATGGTCATGTGGCCCCGGTGCCCAAGACCACTGTGGGTTCCTGTCACCCACTGTAGTGGTCCCAGCTCCTTTCCACGGTGCACCGTGTGTCTCTGATGAATCTTCTGTTCTTTCTCCCTGCCTGTGGCCAACCTCTCCCAGCCACACTGGGACCCTCATGGAGTGTCTTTCCTAATACGCTCTCTCTCTCTGCCTGGAATTCTTCCCTTCCCTTTAAACCTTCTGGACCTAATTGCCACCCCACAAAACAGATGCCTACTGGCTAGTGTCACTCTAATCTGTACCTGTGACTCTGACACCTAGATCTGTTTGCTGAACAGAAAAATGAACAAATATAGTGACATTGTGCCATTGCTTTCTTGAAAATCCCCCCCCCCCAAATAAATGGAAAAAAAAAACAACCTACATATTAAGGTCACATTGAGTTCAATGTCAGCATGATACTTGAAAAAGTTTATGAAAAGAAAATCGAGTTGTTTATCTTTTAAAATTTCTTTAGTGAAAATGATTTTATATAATGCCTTAAGCTGAAGGTAATCTGGCCACTTTATACTATTTTTTTTTTTTTTGTGTGTGGTACTGGGGATGGAACTCAGGGGCATTCTACCTCCGAGCTACACCCCCAGCCCTATTTTCCATTCTTTATTTTTTGAAACAGGGTCTCACTGAGTTGCAAAGGGCCTCACTAAGCAGTAGCCGAGGCTGTCTGTGAATCGTCATCCTCTCGTCTCAGCCTCCCAAATGCTGGGATTAGCAGCATGCGCCACCACACCCGGCTTACTTCATACTCTTGTTCTTTTAAAATTTTAACAATAATGAAAACATGTATTTGTTTCCAAAGCACTTTCTCTGATATGAGCCTAACAAAAACCTAAAAGCCTAAAAGCATTTCCAAATTTAGCCTTTTTACTTGGGAGACTCAGAGAGAGTGAAAAGAGTAGCCTGATTCTTTCCCTTTCCCCTTCCCCTTCCTTCCTTCCTTCCTTCCTTCCTTCCTTCCTTCCTTCCTTCCTTCCTTCCTTCCTCCTTTCTCCTTTCCTTTCTTTTTCTTTCCTTTCCTTTCTTCCTCCCTCCCTCCCTCTCTTCCTTCTTTCCTCCCTCCCTCCCTTCCTTCCTTCCTTGTATGGAATAAAATTCTAGTCTTTTTCGCCTATCAAATGACTTTGCCAAGCGTGTTTTGGGCCTGACAGAGCCGGGCCAGGCGCCCTCTATGACTGGAGCACTCACATAGTTGGCATGCAGCACAGTGAAGAATTCAGGGTTGGTGATGAACTTGACCGCCGGGGACTGCAGCAGCAGGGTGATTTTTTGTGTGTTCACTGGAGAAAGTGACCCTTCTCTCCTTAGATCTGGAAAAAACAAGGCAAAGTAACAGAATACATGGGGGAAAGTCATTTTAAATTTGTTACTTCTCCCCTCCCGCAGCAGCAGCACGCAGGCCTCCACCCTCGCGGCACACTGTTGTTTTTAGTAGTGACATGACCAGGTCGAGCATCCCTCACCAGGAATGCTTGAGACAAGAAGTGGTTCTGATTTTTTCAGATCCTGGAATATCTGCATATACATAATGAGATATCTTGGGGACGGGAACCAAGTCTAAACTCGAAATGCACTTATGTTTTATATACACTTTGTATACACGTGGCCTAAAGGCGAATTTATACAATATTTTAAAGAGTATTATGCATGAGCCTAAGTTTCATGGCATGAACTTTTCCATTTGTGGATGTTGGTGCTCAAAATATTTTGGTTTGGGAGACATATCAGATTTGGGGTTTGGGGATTAGGGATGCTCAACCTTTATCACTATCTGTAAGTCAGTTAGGAATCATTTGCTAGTAGCATTCCCACATAATCCAGTTAGGCTCGAGTCCTCTATCATCTTCTCTCGTTTATCTGGATGACTTTTTTCTTATTTTTCTTACAAGCTGCTAACAATGGCTATGAGAGATTGTTTCCAGAAAGGGTCGCAATTTCCCCCTCCCTGTATCCACACCCCTCTACAATGGGACTTTCAGCACCTCTCCTTGTTGGATCAGGGCTGCCTTCAACTAGTAGAATGTGTCAGAAGAAACAACATGTCAGTTCTGGGTGAGGGTTTCAAGACCCTGTGTCTCTCTGGTATCCCTGCTACTGCCGTGAGGATGAGCTTGGGCTACGCTGCTGAGAGATTAGAAGCCACAGGGAGCCGGAACAAAGCACGTAGCTGAGGCCAGGTCACACCAGCCAGCCCGCCAACATCTGACCAAAGATGTTTCCACAGCCCAGCCATATCCTGAGGATCCACCCGCTGTACTCGGCTCCCATTGCCAACCCGCAGAACTGGGATAGATGCCTGGTTGTGGGTTTAGGCTACTCAATTTGGGCTTAAACAGTAAGTGCCAAGGATCCAACACCAAACCCAGAAATCAATTTTTTCTTCATATTTCTGATCATATGCACCATTGTGCCATGTCTCTCTCAAAAGGCTGAATAAAGAAATTAATAACAAGCCGGGCGTGGCGCACGCTTGTAATCCCTGTGCTTGGGAGGCGGAGACAGGAGGATCGCGCAGGTTTGAAACCAGCCGTGCGCGCTGGCTTAAGAGACCCTGTTTCCAAATAAAAATATAAAAATAGGTCTGGGAGTGTAGCCCAGAGGTAGAAGGACTTCCAGGAACCCCAGTACCACCACCACCAAAAAAAAAGAAAGAAATTAATAACAGAAAAATGTAAACTAGTGTGTTCAGTTTAGTATATGTAAAAAAAAAACAGAATGGAGGCAATTATAACTATTGGTGGAACTGTGTATGTGCACTTAGGAGAGCACATGAAAATGTCCAATATACAAACTGCCATAGATGGCCAAGACCTTCAAGAATGGGAACCACACTGTCTGTTTGGCATGACTCTCTCTGAGCCTTTTATTGGTAAATAAACTTGCCATCATTAGCCCAATTAAAAGAGAAAATAGGTCATTAAGATACCACTGTGGTAATCGTATATAGTTATGGGTGTGGGAAGTGGAAGCCAGCTTCATGCCTTTTGAATATCTTTGTTTGAGTTCTTCCCAGGTGGATTCAGTGAAATCAAAATCAGAAACACCTGGCACTGGGTGGGCGCCGACTGTACTAGGTAGAAAGTGCTCTAGGTTAGTGTGCACAACCAGAAGCCTGCGGGAAAACTTTTATCCCCACATTCCTCCCTTGGGAGAACTAAATTTCATTCTAAATTCAAACAAGTAATTATTCCTAGTGTTTTCAAATGGATCCTTTGAAATAGATTGTGAATTTTTATCACCTGTTTTATTTATAAGTGGAAAAACCTTAGAGAATCAACAGATAAATTTACTAAACAACAAATGATTAGGCCACCACAAAGACTGTCTTGATGCACATGGATTATAGAAAACTCAGCCCCATCTCTAGAATACATCCCCTTTCCTGTCTCCAGAACCCCCAAGCCATGGTGGAGGGTCTTTTCACCGCGAATCTACATCTCCTTCTACGTTTCCTGGTGGGCAGCTCTGTCAGCATCATGGCTCTTTCTCCTCCACCTTCTTAACCCTAGGAGCATCTGTCCCACCAGACAGAGGGGAGGGCTTGGGTCACACGGCCATGGGATGCCACCCCTGGTGTCTAGGGCCCCCTCCTCCAATACCTAAGTTTGACTGGGAAGATTCAGCCTCTGAGTCACTCCCTCCGCCTCCACCTCCTCCAGCTGGGACTTGCTCACAGCTTTGACTGCTGGAATCATCTTCAGGCCTCTCTGTTGCAATGGTCCGCTGAATGTTTTGATACCTTTGCATTAGAAAATGGAAAGACAGGAGTTAACTTTTGTTTGCTTGTTGGAGGCTGGTACTCTGAATCAGATAACTGGAGAATATTTATAAAGATTCAGAAAGAAATGCTTAAGATTCCTAAAAGATAGCCAAAAGAATTAGCAAGACAAGTATCTCTAGATTATTTGATTTCTTTTTGTTTTGAAAATTATGATGAGTTTCAAGTATAGTGACTTTCACAAATTAACACAAATAATAACTAATCATGCAAAATAGCTCTTGCCCTTCATTCAACAAAATCAGGCTAAATCTAAAATATGGGCACGGGAGATAAAGTGTTACAACTAAGGTATAGAATTAGTACTACTTTATTGTAATCAACAAATTGGGATAATTGTTCTACTCATTTTTATTTATTTATTTATTTATTTATTTTTTATTGCTTGGGATTGAACCCAGGGGCATTCTACCACCGAGCTTCACCCCTAGCCTGATTTTTTTATTCTTTATTTTGAAACAGGGTCTAAGTTTTGGAGGACCTCATTATGTAGCTGAGGCTGGGATTGCTGCAAACCACGATCCTCCTGTCTCGGCTTCCCAAATGCTGGGATTATAAGCATGCACCACCACGCCAGGCTACTCACTTATTTTTATTTGACAGTTATTTGATATAGTTGAGCAGAGGTTGTGGAAATATTATACCTAAAACCATACTTCAGACAAATATTTGCTCCTTATTTAAAGGCTTATTTTTTATTTTTTACGGTGCTGGAGATAGAACCTAGGGGTGTTCTACCTCCAAGCTATACCAGCCCTATTTTTTATTTTGAAAAGGGGTCTCACTGAATTGCAAAGGGCCTCACTAAGTAGTAGCTGAGGCTGTCCTTGAAACATGATCCTCCTGTCTCAGCCTCTTAAATGCTGAGATTATAAGCATATGCCACCATGCCCAATTTAAAGGCTTATTTTTTTTTTTAAGCTGGGGATTGAGTTAATTGATTGACCAGTCAATCAACTTCTCAGGTACTAAATATTTACTAGGCTTTCTGCCATGTGCAGTCTCTGTGTTGGACGTTTATATCAAAGAGAGGATTGGAATACAACATTGTTCTTGGAATATACAAAGTCAAGATGGAGCAAAGAAGCCGGTCATGGTGGCACACGCTTGTAATCCCTGTGCTTGGGAGGCGGAGACAGGAGGATTGCGCAGGTTCGAAGCCAGCTGCACTGGCTTAAGAGACCCTGTTTCAAAATAAAAATATAAAAATAGACCTGGGAGTGTAGCCCGGAGGCAGAAGGGCTTCCAGGAACCCCAGTACCCCCCCCCCCCACACACACACAAAAGGAGCAAAGAGGGTAATGGCATGGAAACGGTAACTCTGACAATAGGAAAGTTTGTAGTGGTCACATAAGAGATTTGTGGGAACACAAGTCAAGAAGACCCCAAAGGTATATAAGAGTCAGAGTACAAATTTGTGGGGAAGGTTGTTGTGAAAGAACAGCTTCAAAAGAGAAAACAATGGCTGGGCAAGGTGGCACACACTTGCTTTGTAATCCCAGTACTTGGGAGGCTGAGACAGAGGATTACAGGTTCTTGGCCAGCCTCAACTACTTAGTGAGAATCTCTGCAACTTAGTGAGACTCTGTTGCAAAATAAAGACTAAAAAATAGGGCTGGGGATGTAGCCAGGAGGTAGAAGGCCCCTGGGTTCAATCCTTAGTTCTGGGGAGAAAGAGAGAAAGAACACAATGTGTGAAAGTAGGGTCCCCTGGGAGAGCTCTGAGATGCTGCAGGATCCATGAAGGGAGGTTAGCAGAGGGGGAGAGAGGCAGCAACAGAAGGGTGACCCCAGCAGCACTTGGGCCACGGGTTCTCCACATTATCAGCATCAGAATCACCTGTAGGGCTGCTAAAACAGACTGCCAGCCTCACCCCCAGAGTCTCTGGTTTGATAGGTCTGGGTTGGGGCCCAAGAATTTGCATTTCACTTAGTTCCTAGGCAATCCTGATGTTGCTGATATTAGAATTCCTGCAGTTTGAGAACCTCTTATCTAGATAATGAGTAGCTGCTAAAAAAAACAGAGACAGGGCCGGATATATGTGCAGAATGATCTCCTGACACTGGGTTCGAGGAGGGATGGAGAAGAGGAGCGTGCAGTCAGTGAGAGCAGTCTGGGAGCTACTACGGCAGTCTTTGTGGAGATGCTACAGGCCAATCCAGGTAAGGATGGAAGGTCATGCTGTTGGGGGCTGGGTTGCAGGGGTGAAGAAGAGCCACATACTGAAGGGATTCTAAGATAAGCTCTATACATTTTCTACACCTCCCTGACATTAATAGCCTGCTCTGTCTGCCTTGTGTCATTTTCTAGTTAGATGTCCAGCGAGCCTCTTCCTGTCTACTATGAGCCTTGCCTCACTCCAAGAAGCCTCTTCTTTTTCCTCAAATAACTTTGGTTTTGCCTATGGCTTCTCAGCCTACCAAGGCAACATGACCAGGACTCGGCTTCCCTTTTGTTCAAGACACGGAAGCACAGAAGGGATAGAAGAAGGGACCATTTCAATAACTATTTAGCAGCAGAATTTGTAATAATTATATAAGTATATGCAACAGGATTTAGGGTCTCACTGGATATGGGGGCTAAAGAAGAAGGAGCAGACTGTCAAACTCAAGATTTCTGCTTAGACCAGGTAGCAGGAGGTACTAACACTCAATGACAGTATGTGGGAGGATGGTCAGACAGGCAGGGAAGATGTTGTCTGATTTTGGACATGCTTATTTGGAGGTCTTTAAGGTCGCACAAGTTCAATACCCCAGGGAAATGTTGCTTTTATGGGTTTTGTGCTTAGGAAGGTGGTGAGTGGTAGAGAGGAGGATGCAGATGAGGAGAAGGATGAGGAGGAGGACAAGGAGGAGGACGAAGAGGAGGAGGAAGAAGAGGAGGAAGAAGAGGAGGAAGGGTAGGACAGGAGGAGGAGGAGGGAACAAGTCCAAGGGGAAGGCCAGCTCTTCAAGTGCAACCCCAGCTCAGCAGCAAGGGTATTCAGTATCACAGATGTAGTTCTACTGTGGAATGCTGCTGAAGCTCAGCGCCTTATCCTTCCCTTGACGGTACAGAGGTCTCCTCAGTGTGGGCGTCAGACTGCTTGCATGAGATAATCTGGGTGATGGTCAAAATTAAAGAAACTAAAGCAAAATTGAAATCTGCACTTCTGAGGAGCTTTTCAGGCAGTATTGTGTACATATAAGATTGAGAATAAGTGACCTAAGGCTTTCTTTACTTTTTATTTTATCTAGAGAGAGTCCACCACCCACTTTTTTTTTGTTTGTGTGGTGCTGGGGATGGAACCTAGGGACATTATACCTCTGAGCAACATCCTCTCAGCCCTATTTTTTTTTAATCTTTATTTTGAAACAGAGTCTCACTGAGTTGCAAAGGGCCTTACCAAATAGCTGAGGCTATCCCTGAACCTTGATCCTCCTGGTTTGGCCTTCCAAATGCTGGGATTACAAGTGTGTGCCACCATACCCGGCTCACCATCCACTTTTGACACCATCCACAAGAAACCTTTGCCTATAGCACTTACTATGAAGTGTTTTCTGAGAATCCCTCTCATAACAAAACATGGAAGGGGGAGGAATGAGCAGAGTATGAAATTAGGAAGAGAAAAGCATTTGGATGTATTGCCGCTGCAATGCGTCTGTGGAGAAGGTGGAGGACATGCCTCTGTGGTCTCCCAGATTGAACTTGGGGCATAGATCCACGGCAGGTGGGCAGAGTGGGCAGTGAGAAGCTGCCTAAGCCTGTAACCTTGACCTGGAGAAGAATGGGGCCTATCAGGGCTAAGCAGGCTCCTACTGGGACGATGCCCTAGATGCCTATGGGAGATAGCGTTTCCCTGAAATGGCCCAACAATCTTTTTAGTCCTATGTGATATTTCAGAATCCTGTCACTCTCCCCTGAAGAGGTAGATTGGTGTCACCTTGCCCTGGGCCTGGGAAGGTCTTGTAGCTGCCTGACTACTGTAGTGTAAGGGACAGTTTGGAATCAACCCAGTAGCCACGTTGTGAGGAAGCCCTGTGTAGTATCCTGGCTGAGGTTCCAGTGAACAGCCAGCATCAACTTCCAGATATGTGAATCTTCAGGCCTGGCCACCCGAACCACAGCCCTAAGTGAACACTGACTTGTGGGGCCAGTCAAGCCAGGACCACAACAAACAGTGACACTGATCAGAACCAAGCATCATTTTCTATTTATGTCACTATATTTGCAGTAGTTTTTTACTTAGCAATAAATAGCTGAGACAGAGCTTAGATATATTTCAAGCTCTAGTCTCTCTTTTCATCACCAAAGTGTAATGGCCGAAGCAGAGATATTTTTGAGTAAATATGATATTATTTGATGTTAAAAATGTCAGCAAGGTCACAACTTATCACATGCAATTAGTTGCATCTTAGTTATCTCACGCCTAACTAAGTCAACAGCCTCAGATTCCAGGCAGGAGACTCCACTCCTGGTCTTTGCTGAAGCTGGGGCAGTGCGGGGAAGCAGGGCACTACTGAGGTGGTCAGCCAAAGAGGGGAGAAAGGACCAGAAAGCCGGCTTTCTCCCATATCACCAAGAATTATCTGTCAACGTGCTTCTCTACTTTTTGTTTTGTTTTGCAGCAAAAGGTTACATTTTTTATGGTATAAGGGCTCATGAGAATTGGTTAAAAAAGACAATTGGAATGCCTAATTTGTAAGTGGACACAGAAGCATTCATGCATGTTCACGCGCGCGCACACACACGTGCACACACACACACGCGCACGCGCACGCGCACACACACACACAGGAAAAAAAGTAAACATTCAAAAACCAACCAAACAACCAACCAACCCCACCATAGAGCCCAAGAATAGGCAAGTCACATGTGTAGAAACACATTGGAAAAGTCAGGCATTAAGGGAACACTTAAAGTAAGGGTTTACTTTTTTTTAGTTCCTTTTTTTTGTGGTATTGGGGATTGAACCCAGGGGCACTCTACCTCTGATCTATTTGTGAACATACTTGTGAGGACACAGAAGAGGAAGTCACGGACTCTGTTCTGTGTGGGAGATTCTGGGAAGGTGTCACGGGGCACATGATGACCGAGTTCAGCTGGTAGGATGCGGATGTGGTCCAGGTGGGAGGTGGGCAGTGCTCCCTGGATTGGGGGTGTGTAGTCAAGCCATGAAGGCCATGTTTATGGCGTGGCCAAGTGTGCGCAGTCACTGTGGCCCACCACGGTAGCTTACTCTCACTATCGGGTACCCCGCAGTTTTCAGCGTACATCTCCTTGCGTGAACACATTCGCTCTTTACCGTCATCTGATGGACAGTCAGGGGAAAATCCTTGCAACACTAAGAAAGACTTCCATTTGGTGCTGAGACAGCGATTCTGTAAATTTCTCAAGATAAGTGGGGGTTATCAGAAAATGACCCTTCTGTCCCACTGTGTGATTACAGGTGAGAACTTCCCGTGACTGTCCTTATCAGGCCAAATCACAGAAAACTTAAATGCTTGAAAGCAGTAGGTGAAGATAAGTGCTGCAGAGCTGGGTACTTATCTGAAGGTTATCTGACCTTCCCTCAGTAGGCTTTTTCACAAGAAATAAGCACTTCCTCAAATGGCTAAATTCCTTTTCTCTATCTGTCCTGGTGAACTGCAAATGCGACTTCCTACTCAGCCAAGTCTTGCCCTTTCTCAGCGTGCCTGTCTCCAGGCAGGACTTCACGCGTGGAAGGCTGCGGAGCTCCTCCAGAGGCCTGGTTCCAGAGGGATGTGGCTTAGTTCTGATATCATCCAACCTCAGTACCATGAACTTTCATGCCACAGGTCAAGGTATTTCCTTCTGCTTCAAGTTTACTGTTTGATTTATTGTTATCAGTTAGGAGTTGTATATCAACAATACCTCTTGTAGATAGAGCCTGATGTTGCTTTGCTAGAGGCAAATTTCTGCCTGTGAAATTGTAATATGGTATCTATATAAAATGAATTTTCTGTGTCCTCTATATTCTTTTGGGGAGTGGGTTCTAGGGATTGAATCCAGGGGCATTCCACCTATGAGATACACCTCTAGCCCTTCTTTTTTTCAACTCTGAAACAGGATCTTGCTAAGTTACTGAGGGCCTCATTAAGCTGCAGAGCCTGGCCTCAAATCTGTGATCCTCCTGTCTTAGCCTCTGAAGTACTGGGATTATGGGTGTGCACAACAATACCCAGCTGTCCTCTGATTGTTTGTGTGTGGTACTAGGGATTGAACCTAGGGACATTCTCTCTCTGAGCGACACCCCCAGCCCTATTTTATATCTTATTTTGAAATAGTCTCACTAAGTTGTGGAGGGCCTCGCGAAATTGCTGAGGCTAGCTGCGAACCTGGGATCCTCCTGTCTCAGCCTCCCAAATACTGGGATTATAGGTGTGTATCACCATTCTCAGCTGTCCTCTGTGCTTTGAGTCACAGAAGTTTTGTTGCAACCACTACAAAAGGAGCAACCCATGATTTTTTGGTGCATTCATGTCTGATAAAACTAGATCAACACAAGGTCTTCCTGGTACTACAGTTTGTTTCTATAGAAAATCTTTTGTGGGTTTCATTAATGACTTCAACACTCAGCTACTGATAGGGAAAATGGAAAGCAAATGTCTTCCAAATGCTTAGGAAATAAAAGAATGTTCTGGTGAGTTTCACCTCAGCATGCTCCTCTGATTACAACAGAAACCAGAAAATCAATTTTTGTCTCCATGTGTTTTTAATAGGACTAAATAGTCCACTGCCCCTCCCCAATGATTCAGCTATATTTTAAGGTCATTTGCTAACATTAGGGTCCCTGAAGCCCAGTTTTTAACTTTCATACTTGACACGTGACTGAGAAAGCACGTGGAGGTCGTTTTGAGCTAAAGTCAGCCTGCAGCTCGTGTTCCCAGCAACTGAGAGTGTCCTGTTGTCCCCGGCATGGCCTCCAAGAAAAAGAGGGTGGAGCCGGGCATGGTGGCGCACGCTTGTAATCCCCGCGCTTGGGAGGCTGAGACAGGAGGATTGCATGGGTTCGAAGCCAGCTTCAGCTACTCAGTGAGGATTTCAGCAACTCAATGAGACCCTGTTTCCAAATAAATATTAAAAAAAAAGGTCTGGGAGTATAGCCCGGAGGTAGAAAGCCTCTGGGTTCCACCCCCAGTACTACCAAAAAAAAAAAAAAAAAAAAAAAAAAAAAAAAAAAGAAAGAAAAAAAGAGGGTGGAGACAGTGCTCTACACCAGCTTGAAAGATGGGCAACCTGTGGTCGAGGGATTTAGCTGCACATTAAAATCCAAACTACATCTTTACAAATTCAATAGTGAGGGTCTAATTTTTAAACAAAACAATTCTCAAAAAAACCTTTTCTTTTTAAAATAGGATTTTGCTAAGTTGCCCAACAAGACTGGCCTTGAACTCGAGATCCTTCTGCTTCAGCCTCTGGAGGAGTTGGGCTTATAGGAGTGTACTACTGCACTTGGCTTCAAAAAGCTTCTTTAGACATTTCTTTTTCTAAGAGAAAGGCTTTTGAAGAATTATTACTTATGGGTATATAGTATATACCGTATGGGTATGGGTATACAGCAATTATATATCATACAGTATAGAAAGCATATAATCACTTTATAGCATATAGTGATTTAAGAGATAGTTCAGTACTTTTATGGAGTATTCTGGAAATGTCTGTTTTGAGTTCTGTATTCTTTTAAGAATCTTATGGTGCCAGGCGTGGTGTCACACACCTTTAATCCTAGTACTTAGGAGGCTGAGACAAGAGGATTCCAGGCTCAAGGGTAGCCTCAGCAACTTAGCAAGACCATGTTTCAAAACAAAACAGTGCTGGGGGTGTAGCTTAGAGATAGAACCTCCCTGGGTTCAATCCCCAGTACCACACACACAGATACAAACCCCCTTATGTTGGATATGGGCCAAAAAAAATGAGCAGCATGTATAGTTTTGCACCCAGTTTCTGCAGAGTCTATAGGACACTAATACCCTTGGTGTATGCTCTGGGGGAGGGAAGGAGCCCTTGGTTAAGAAGTTCTGTTTTAGAGGCCAGGACCATTTCTCAGTGGTAGAACACTCACCTAGCATGCATAAGGCCTGGGATTTAAGCCCCAGTATTGCAAAAACAAATAAACGAACAACTCTAAAAGAAACAAAATTTGTTTTCCAGCCTGTATCAGTAAGAAGCTCAAAGGAGTCATTGCCACCAAATTTTATTAAATTAAATTAATTAATTAATTTTTTTGGTGTTACTGGGGTTCCTGGAAGCCCTTCTACCTCTGGGCTACACTCCCAGACCTATTTTATACTTTTTTATTTGGAAACAGGGTCTCTTAAGCTGCCACCAAATTTTAAATCTGGCTTTCCAGGTATCTATTATTAACCGGTTCTTTAAGATACTTAATTACTTTCCAGTCTCCTTATACTAAGCAGAAAAGTGTAAGTTTCACAGGCTGACATTCCCCTTCACTGAGGTCTAGAGGAGCTCAGCGCATACTGATCACCAACCGCCTGTTGAGCTGCTCCATCTGCTGGATGGACCCCGATCTCCGCATCCCGTCCGGGGTGGCTGCTGCTGTTGGACGCTGCCAGGTGGTTGTGCGGTTCACATGGTCCACATAAAAGACCCGCCCATGGCTGTCAATTCGAGCTTCCCAGTCTAGTGTTTAATAAAAAGGCAAAAAGAAAAATCAAAGACAAACTCCTGAGCCATGTGAACAGATACTACTCCCAGGTCTTCTGAGGAAGAACTCAACATTGGTCCCCTGGTGAAGTCCAGAGACCGCCCACAGCACCCACCATGGCCGCCGTGTGGCATGGAATCCGGCATTCCAGAGGAGTGGAATGCACTCAGATTCTCTGCTGGGCCACTTTAAACAGCAGTGTGGTTCATTGAACATGGAATCCCATATTCTAGTAATTTATACGGCAAAATTCTACATTTCTAATAATTTCTAAAAAGAAAGTTGCTTAATTAATTTCTATTCTTGCAGCACTGGGGATGGAACCCAGGGGCATCATACCTCCGAGCTATACCCCCAACCCTATTTTTTAATCTTTTTTTTTTAAATTTGAGACAGGTCTCACTGAGTTGCAAAGGGCCTCACTAAGCAGCTGAGGCTGTCTGCGAACCACGATCCTCCTGTCTCAGCCTTCTGAATGCTGGGATTACAAGCGTGCGCCACTGCACCTGGCTGCTTAATTAATTTCTTAAAAATATTGTTATTTGCCCAAGTGGCAGTTGTGGAAGATTAAGGATGTCCTCCAGCAAGAGCTGACAGTGTGACACTGGAAAACCTTCTCTTCAGTAAATCTGACACTGACTAGGTTTGGTGACAATGGCTACCATATTAAACCCTATTTTAACTCAAGTCTTACAGTTCTATACCTGTAACCTTAGGTGGCCTCTTTCTAGTACTTACCAAGCTTGGCTGACTGCCATTCTTCTTGAGAGGGTGGATGGAAGGATTTGACACCGAGAGATATTAACCATCCTTCTGGTAAGTTGTAAATTCAGAGTATATATTCAACCTACCGGCGGCTGCCAAGTATTTCTTATCAAATCCAAACTGGTAGCCAGTGATGACAAACTCTTGAACACCTCTTTGTTGTAAATAACTAGACCGAACAGTAGAGGGAGCCCAAGATAAAGGTAAATTCCTTCACTTCCCGACTGGAACACACAAAACCCCAGAAATTAAAAGGCAGAAGCATAGATGATCCGCTACATACTACATGTAGGGCCAGGGTGTGGCGAGGTGCATGAAAAAGCCCTCAAAACAGAAAGAGCTGAAGTACACATTCACATCTGAACTTGAGGCACAAAAGCAAGGATTTCTGCACAGGAATGGGCGAAGCGTTCAGAGTCCACACATAAAAATGTAGTAGAAATAGCAGCAACATGATACTGTTATGCTGAAAGTGCATTAGACTAAAGAAAAAAAAAAACAACAAAAAGCAAAAATGATTGCAAAAGAGAAAAAAGCATTCATTCAGCCTCTTAAGTGAAAAGAGCCACAGCTTTTGGGAGTAGGTCAGAGAGTAACAATGTTCTTGAAAATGTATTCAGGTAATGACATAGCAACTCTCAATTTTTTAAGTGAAAAATAAATTTTGCATATTTATGGTTTTAATATTTATGTGCTTGGCATATCTATTTGGAAACATTATGACATATGTTTTACCTGGGGTATTGCCAAATAATGCCTGATAAAAATAAAAATATCAGAAAACATCAAATTTAACTTCCTAAGCAACTTGAAGGAACATGTAGATTGTATAAATATGTTTTAGGAAATTTTAACTAAAATTGACTATTACCTAATCCAGCTGCCAACTGTTAACTGTAAATGTTAAGTAGCTCATTGATGAAATTGTATATACCTATAATTGTGTAATTAATCTCTAACCAGATCTTGAAATTTCACTGGTTCTCAAACCAATACTAGAAAAGCACTGGACAATTCTTGTTTTTGAATCCAACATGACTGCCATCCAAGAACAAGCATTAATCTTAATCAAACTCTTTTTAGCACTTACTATGAACTAGGAACTATGCCTGGTCCTGGGACACAGAGCCAAGTTACATAGGTCCCTGCCCTCCAGGTGTCTGTGGGAAGCACTACTTCAGAGACAAGGCTTCAGTCTTAAAACCCTCTAAGGAAAAAAAACTCAAGCAAAGCAGCAATAATGGTAATTTCTCACCATAAGTTTCAATATTTCCCAGTCATTCATGAGAAAGGGTAGGAAGCCAGATAGACTCTTTTATTAATAGACTAAATACATGGAACACAGACTGCTAGTTATACAATCTTAAAATATTCAGAAAATAATTAGGTAAGTGTAGTCAGGTAAGTGTGGTCAGAGTTATGAGTGTGTTTACTGGGTTGTGGTAAAAACAATTTATTTTCACACATCTCAAGACAAACAAACAAACAAACAAACAAAAAGTTCCAAATGCAATTTCAGGCCCCAGCATGACCTGCAGGAGCCGGCACTTGGATGTCATGAGTTTGCTTAAATAGGCACCAGAAAACAGTATCTTTTCAATACTAGTGAAGGTCAGGCCAGTTAGTATGTAACTGATGGAAGGGCCTATTGAATACTAAATTTTATGTTTTCTTTTTTTAAAAAATGTATGTTTTCATTGAAGTCTAAGAACAATACAGAGTTTTGTCATGAATTATCCTTATACTAACAAGGCATGTAAAATTGTACATTTTAAAACTTTTTGGCAAATTAAATGCCATGCTTATTGTTTAGACCTTTCTCTTTCTCCCCCCCCCCCCGCTCCTCTTTCTCTTTTTTATGGCACTGGGGATTGAACCCAAAGGCATTCCATCTCCCAGCTACACCCCAGCCCTACTTATTTTTATTTTGAAAGAAGGTCTTGTTAGGTTGATGAAAGTCCCACTACTTCTTGAGGCTATCCTTGAACCAGAGACCTTTCTGTCTCAGCCTCCCAAGTACTGGGATTACAGGTGTGCACCACCATGCCAGCTTAGACCTTTCTCTTGAATTTAAGAGTCAAACATCTAATTGGCTTCTTGATATCATACCCTGGATGACACCTCAAATATAATGTGATCAAAACCAAGTCTCAGACTGTTTCTACCCAAACCTGCTTTGTCTGTGTCTTTCCTTTCCAACCTTAGTTGCAGACAAGTCCTTCAGGTTAAAACTTTATATCATTCTTAATTCTTATCTTTTCTCACTTCCACCAGAATCTGACCACTCCTCACCACCCCTACTGCTCCCACCCTGGCCCAAGCCACCGTCATTTCTCCTCTGGGCCTCCGAAATTATCTTATGTTGTATCTCAAGCTTTTATCATACCTCCTCACAATTCATTTCCTACACAGATACCAGGGAAAACCTTTCAAAACTTAAGTCAGACAATGTAACTTCTCTGCTCAAAACCCTGCAATGCCCTTTTTCACTCAGAGGAAGAGCCAGCAGGCTCTACAAGGCCCTACATGATTTGGCCCAGCTGTCCCCCTGACCTCGTTGCCTGCTCAGATGCACTAGTCTCCTGTTCTTCAAACCATCCGGCTCTTCCATGTAGAGACTGTCTACTCCATTTGCCTGTAAAACTCTTCCTTCCCAATATTTGCATGGATTACTCCCTTCTCATACTTCGTTGCCTTTTCAATAAGGCCTTCTGTGGCCCTTGACCTAAAACTGCAAGCCAACCTCCACTCAAAGACTCCTCGCCCGGCACTACTTGTGCTTGTCCATAGCAATTGTCTCCAATTAGTATGCTACTTATTCCCTCATTGATTATTTTGTTTGTTATCTATATCCAAGACCAGACTGTGAGCTCTAAGAGAGCAGGGATCTTTGTCCATTTTGCTTACCTAAAATAGTACCCAGTACAGAGTAAGCATTCAACAAACATTTGTTGAATAAATGACTACTCTTAATGGAGTCATTTATTTATTATTTGAGATTTCTAAGATAATTCTGTTGGTATGATTCACTAATAGCTTTTCTATTATTTTCAGTGTTATTTTGATAGAAAATCTATCCTGTATGGAGGAATTTGTTTTAATTATTAAAAGTGGCTTAGATTAAGTAATTCTTTTTTTTTTTTTTTGGCAGTACTGGGGATGGAATCCAGAGACATTCTACCTCCAAGTTACACCCCCAGTCCTATTTTTTATTCTTTATTTTGAAACAGGGTCTCACTGAGTTGCAAAGGGCCTCACTAAGTAGCTGAGGCTGTATGCAAACCATGATCCTCCTGTCTCAGCCTCCCAAATGCTAGGATTACAAGTGTGCACCACCATGACTGGCTTAGATTAAGTAATTCTTTATAATACCTGCATGTATAACTAGTTATTACTAGAGTCTGGATTAGAGGTCAATTAATGCATACACATGTTGGTTGGTTATTTGTTGTGAGGAAAGCACCTCTATTCTGGAGAGAGTATGTTATATATATTTTCAAACAATTGACAAGTAGGAGGTATTTGTAGTAATGCTGAATTTTTACTATTCATTGATGGAATATCAATAAGTCAATGTATAAAGAAAGAAAGAAATCAAGCATCAAAAGCAAAGGAGATAATATTTGACCTGACCCCTGAAAAACAAATGTGGCATTCTTTAAGTTAGTGCACACATTAAAGATGTTCATTGTTTTCACTGATAAAATGCAACTGGATGGGGTGGGGAGTGTTCAACAAAATATATCACATTACCAAGAATAGATGAATCAAGAAACAAGCATTTCTCCTTTTGAAAAATGTAGCTGCTTAATGTAAGCACAGGCAAAAGGTTGTAAAAAAACACTGGTTCTTTGTATCCTGGAAAGTTTTTGCTGTTGTAATATCTCTCAAATCTTAAAAGTTATCTATGTGTTAAAAAATCCTAAACCAAAACAGATATGTTCTAGAATTCATGAACATATGTGATAACAAGTGAGTTTATAACATCTGGGGTGTCAGTTCCTTCTCATAAATTTATTAAATGGAGAGTTATAAGGTTAAAGCTGTAAAGAGAGGTAGTCTTTCAGTCTAGAGACTACCTGGTCCAAACCTAGCATTTACCAGATGCAGTCATTAAAACTTTACTTTACAAATGAGAAAACTGATTATCTGAGCGATTAAATGAATTTCCTAAATTCAGATGATTAGTTAGATAATGATTAATTACATACTACAGTTACTAGGAGAGAATGATATTGAATTCTATCCTAAAGATGATATTTTGCCTGGCAATCCTTAAGAACTACACAAGAAATTTGGAGCTTTTACTCTACTGATGCAAGTTACAGAAAGTGCAAGTTCACGGGCCCCTATGGGTCAAAGCTGTTTATAGTATGGAGATACTTGTGGATAACAAACCCCATGGAGAGCAACAGAATTGTTTCCATTTAGAGTCATGTATTTTAAATATAAAACAGTAAAGTTTTGGGTTATGGACAGTTTGTAAGGACTAGTCAAGTCTTATAAAGGAATGCTTTCCATTTCAGAAACTGAAGGACACTGAGAACATATGACTATAGCCTCTAGATTACATGTTAGAACAAGTAGTCAAAACAAAAAAAATAGCAAGACAAAAAAATCTGACCAATTTTTTATAATAGGTGCTATGTTGGTTTTTGATAACAGTATAAGGTATGTAGCTGGGGAAGAGTTTAGATGTTCACATACAATGCATACTGACCTGTTCAGACTTGATTAGGAAGAGTTAAGACATAGATTTTAAAAACTAAAGCTTACTTGGTGGAAGAGGCTCATCGATTGTTGGGTAGTGATGATGTTCAGGCCTCAAGGAAGGAAGCTGGTTTACGGGCTGGGAATTACGGAGTATAGGACTCTCACCTACGGACAAGATAGTCAAGACATTCAGGCTCGTTCACTGCTATAGCAACGTCATCAATAAAGCACGAGTGTAAACAAACTACTGCAAGAAATAACAAATAGAGTGGACCATCTATTTTTTGTGTCATTTGGATACATTCACAGTCATTTGTGCTACAGGGAATTTTTTTTAAGGAAGAAGAAGCAGCAGAAGAAGGAGAAATCGAAATACTTCATGTCTAATGATCTGTTCCACACAGATCAGAGTCTGATTCTGTAGCCACTTGATTTTCTTGATGGGAAGGTGGCATCAGAGAGGAACACAAGAGAAAATTCACACAGCCTCATTTTTAGCACAGCAAAGAAAATAGGCCTGTTCGAGGGAAGTGCGGCATTTATAAAGTCCCGTAAATGCTCAGCTTGTGCAAAATCACGCCTCCTCACAGGGTAGGTGTCACGAAAGGACTTCCAAGAATCTGTTTGTCAGATTTGTTTTTGGAGTGAAACTCTCAGATGGTTCCTTTCCAAGATGGGTCAAAGAGCTGGTGGGCCAAGAGGGTAAATTCCTGTGGTCTGGAAGCTAGGGGCCGATGTGGGGAGCCCAGGGTGCTATGGGAACTCATGACTATGCCTAACTGTTTGGAGGAGGGACTAGATGCGCCATGGCACTCTGGAAAGAGAAAAGAATAAGAGACAAAGGAAGAAGATAAAAGCGGAAAGACTGAAACAGGAAAACTTGAAACACAGAAGTGGGAGAGAAGGAAGAAGGAAGAGAGAAATGGAGAAATTTCAGAAATAAGCATATCCACAGAATGCGTGCCTCGGACTGTTACAGACAATCCCTTCTACTGCTGTCAGTTCAGCTTTATTCTGAACTGAACACTGATCTAGAGGTGTTTCTGTGTTGAGTGGCTCTGTGGCTGGAGGCCTTCAGCACCGGCGGATTCTCTTGATCTCTGGAGAGCTGGAGGACACCAGACGGCCTCAGTCAAACTCTAGCCTGGTTTCCTCCCGTCTCACACCATGTTCAACCTTTGTCCTGAGGACAAAGGTCAGACCTTTCCCATCCTCTGCCACCCATAGCTGATACAAACAGCAGTTTTCTATTATCTTTTGGGTCAAAAGGCAGAGAAACTGTGCAAAACAATGGTTGAGCAAGATCCTTGTGAGATTTCAAATGCTGAACATATCTCAGAATGTTTGAGCATGGAGAGGTGATTTTTTCTTCTTCTAGTTCCACAGACTGGATCAAAATTAAAAATAATTCTGAAGGAAGTTAGATGGGCTTAATTCAGTAGTTTAATTCCTAGAGGAAACTGGCAAACAAAAATATATATTCAGGAACAAATGACCCTTCTGTTAAAAACATAACAGTATTCCTTAAACCAACTGTAGTCTATTATTCAAATCCTGTGGTTCTTTGAAAACTCTAAAAGAAATCAAGGAAAGTGACCCTCATGGTAGCATATTACTCATTATAGACAGGTTGCTGTTTCAAATGTGGGTTCTGTGTTTAAGTGGGTACTATACTCATGTCTGTTTTTATGTGTTTAGTGTCAGAAATGAAAAATCGTACAGTTGTTATGTCATCAGCTGCTGCATTTTTAATTTAGTTTCTGGAAAAACATCAAACTTACCTTATTGTAATTAATTCAACCAAACAGGTTAATTACTCCTCCAAGCTAGTGGAAATACAATGTTGTCAATTGCTTGGGGTTAATGAAGCG
Organism: Muscardinus avellanarius; assembly: GCF_963383645.1. Taxonomy (NCBI): domain Eukaryota; kingdom Metazoa; phylum Chordata; class Mammalia; order Rodentia; family Gliridae; genus Muscardinus; species Muscardinus avellanarius. The sequence goes on along the minus strand of NC_137795.1, from coordinate 27,269,816 downwards.
GACCCCACCTGCATGGGAACCCCAAGCAAACGCAATGGTGTGACCGTGTCAGCAGATTGGATGGATGGAGCACGCTGACCACTCAAGCGATTCTGTTCTGTACCAGGGCTCAGCTCCACATAATCGTCCTTGCCTTGAATACAGAGCGAGTGTTCAGACCCACTGGAACATCAGAGAAGGAAACCTATATCTTTTATATTCTGTTCTGTTTATAAATAATATGACCAAGTTGTAGAAAAAGATGGGCTGCCTAAAATGTATTCAAAGCAAAGTAATTCACACCTAGTATGTAAAAATTCTGCTTGAATAGCACGGTGCAAAACCCCGAAGGACTGCTTTGGACTCTATTTATACAATTTTAAAAGTTAGCCTCATTGCTTATCTGCCTGGGAGCTCTCACTCAGGGAGAGGCAGAGCCCTCTGTAGTACTGCCTCATTTAATTCTTCCAATAAAGCTGTAAGGCTGAGCGTACAAATTTGCCTACTTGACACACAAGAAAACCGAGGCACAGAACAGTTAGGTCAGTTGGCGAGAAAGTGGTGGAACTGAATATAAATCCAGGAGGCCACGTCCAGGGCCTGTGCTCATAACCACAAGGTTATCTCGCTCCTGTCACTCATCTGTAGAAGTTTATTTAGAAAAAATATTTTAAATTAAGTTTAAAAAGGTTTGACACAGGAAAAAGAGGCTAAAGTAGATAAAGTACATAAAAAGTAGATAAAGGATACTAGCTTGTATAGGTGTCAGTTCATATTAACATTGATGGGTATAATTTTTTTGTGTGTGGTACTGGGGGTGGAACCCAGGGGTTTTTATACCTTCGGGCTACACTCCCAGACCTATTTCATACTTTATTTGGAAACAGGGTCTCACTAAGTTGCTGAGAGCCTCACTCAGTAGCTGAGGGTGGCTTCGAAGCTGTGCGATCCTCCTGTGTCAGCCTCCCAAGCTCTGGGATTACACGTGTGTGCCACCAAGCCTGGCTGCCAGGTACAATGTTTTAAAACTGTACACGGTACCTCCCTAAGTTGCTGCCAACTCCCTTACATGGGCATGTGTACTCCAAGCCAGCCTTGCTAACTTCACAGAGTGAAGGAATTTGTAGTCTCGGAAATCATGGGGAGGGGCAGTAGCGTTACTTATGGATGCAGAAGCACCCAGTGTACACGTATCAGGTAACTCCTTGCTTTCTTTGAGCGTGTGCTCTTGGGAGCCTGATGGCAGATTGGGGACTGGCTCACAAAGGAGACTCCAGACTCAGGGACTCAGTGGGAAGGCCGCTGGGAAGTCATGTACCAGCTTATGCACAGCCCCCATGAGCTCAGTGGTCCCTCTCCGGAATCTTGGCAGTTCCCTTTGTAAACACCATAACGAAGATGCACAAGGTTCTTGACCTTTTCTGAATTTACAGTTCTGCAGAGGTCAGGAATATAAAAATATCTTTAGAAACTGTCTTGCAGTTTGGTCCTGCTATGGTCCTGAAACATTTTCCTACCCTTTTCCTGCTGGGTCGTTAATTCTTTAAGGGAAGAGACAGTGTCATTTTGGGGGGTAAAATATGCTATGATATAAATTAATACTGAGCAAATGTTCAATTAATTATATGTGATTAGCTCCCAGTGTGGAGACCAAAATACGGTATAGGCTAAGACGGGATTGGATGGCTCTGAGCTATGAATAGATATGATACTTTTAAATGTAAAAACAAACAAACAAGAATAAAAACAAAACCCAAATCACCTTTTGGTGAGATTAATCACATGATTTTGCCTCTTCACTCACAAAGCCTACAATATTTACTGTCTGGCCTTTTTTGCCGTCTTGCTGGCCTCTGGCTGGAGCGATCCTGGGCTCCTCAGTCTGCCCTTTGATGTGGGAACCCCCCCTCTCCTTCTCTTGCAATCATTTTCCATTATGGACTCCCTTCCCTTTCTGTGCTTAGCATGCAGCATCTGGCCTGAGACAGAGAAGGGCTCAGAACAGCAATGCTGAAGAAGGGGCTTCTTCCTCCCTTCTCACTCCTCCTGGGCACCTCTCCATACTGCACGTCACCATTGTTTTTACTGACTCCCTGGTTTTTTTGTTCTCTACTAATTTCTTTGTGTTTCTCCTTAGTATCTGTGCCACTGCCCCTCACTCTCTATTTCTTTAAAATGTAGAATTTGGCACAACTGAATCCTTAAAAGTGTTTTTTTTAATGCTCAATTTAGTTTCTGTTCAAAAAATTTGGAGGCACCAGGCATTTGTTTAAGTCCTGAAAATTCAAACATAAAGAAGACATAGTTGTGGTCCTGAATGAACTTACAATCTAGACAGAACATCACCACTTTTTCTTTGGAGGCTAATTTAAACACCAGGATGGCAAAATAGCACAGTCCATATTTTGCTCTTTTAAAACAACTGAATTATTTCATATTATTAGGCAACTTCCCCCCCCCCCCCTCTTGCCACTGTCACTTGACTGGAACATGGTTTCCAATTCTGAGTAAGAAAGTACAAATTAATATATGATTCCACAGGCATGAGTAAGAAGGAACACCTTAGGTTAGAACACTGAATACATTTTAAAACTAAAGGTGGCAGCTTTTGGATTAGAATCTTATTTGAAACAAAACGATTTACACATTCGCATTATGCTTCCCTCCCATTAGCCAAAGGGCCACGATAACACGAAGACAACGAAACTAACAATTATTAACAAAAGTTGAGCAGACAGAGAGAATGACAAACATATTCAGGCTACTCATATACATGGGACTAGTTAAATGCTAAAACAGGTAAAATCTGTGTTCTCCAACTCCCGTTAACATTTATTGCTAGTCTTTAGTGTGCTTCGGTAGGTCAGCAAATGGTTTACACATTACGCAGCTAATGTTGAGGACAGACTGCTTCTCACGTGTGTTGGTGCTAGTCTTGGCACTTGGGTGGATGTCAAGACTAGAGAGGAAACTTGCACCAACCGGCTGTGCAGAGGAAACAAACAAGCACACAAACAAGTGCACGCTCACATCGACTCTGTTTCTTGGACACGGCGGCGTATCAGCCATCCAGTCATCGGGACTCATATACACGTGGACACACGCACACAGGTACGTACAAGACAGGCACACGTTGCCCAGCAACCCGCCGGGACGGTCCCTCCCCTCTTGTTTTTAAACCGCGTGGGCGGGACCTGCGCCCCCTGCTGCTCCCATCCTCACTCCGATCGGGTTTGAGGTCTAACCTTCTCTCCGATTGCTTGGACCCGCCACGGGGGACTCCAGACCGTCAGCGGTTCGCGCCACGCTCCCGCCGGGGGCGGCCAGCTCGTCCTGCCACGGCCCAGCACCGTTTGTGGACTCCGGGTCCAGCTCTGGGCTCTGCACCGAGTCGGGCACCGACTCGAACGCGCTGTTCTCCTCCTCCTCGTCGTCCTGCGAGGAGAACACGGTGCTCTCGGAGATCTTGGCGCTGTCCACGGAGGAGAAGCGCGTGTGGCTGGCGAAGCGGCTGTTGCCGTTGTAGCAGGAGGGGCTGTAGCAGGAGGCGCTGTAGCAGGAGCTGCTGTAGCAGGACGTGCTGTAGCACGAGGAGCTGTAGCACGAGGGGCTGCAGCAGGACCCGTCGCAGCCCTCGCAGCTGTGCTCGCCGCCTTGCCGCGGGCTCGAGTCGCTCTCGCTGCCGGTGCTGGGGTGCGTGTCGCCGTCTGGGCCCGAGCCGTTGGGCAAGCTGGAGAAGTGGCCCCCGAGGTGGCCAGGGGGCGCCGTGCCGGGAGCAGCCCCCGCGGGCTCTTCTCCGCCCTCTTCCAGGGCCGGCGGGTCGGCAGTGACCGTGTCCACCTCGCTGAGCCCGTCCTTCTCCGAGGAGTCTTTAAGGGTGGACTCCTCCTCGGCCGCGTCCTCCTCCTCCGCCGCCGCGCTCCCGCCCTGGGCCGACGGCAGGCTGTGCAGCAGCGTGTGGATGCGGATGTAGTGGGTCCGCGGCGTCTCCGGGTCCCCGCAGGCCGACGCGATCACCGTCTCCAGTTCGGACACCGGCAGGGAGCACGGCCTGCTTTTCCTCTTCACCGAGGCCCTCAGCTGCAGCCTGCCCCCTCCCAGCTCCAGGGTGGACACATCCCCCTCCTCCTCTTCCTCCTCCCCCTGGCCCTTCTCCTCCTCTGCTCCGGCCCCGCTCTCTGGGGCTTCCTCCTCCACCGTGGGCTCCTCCTTACTGGCTGGAGCCTCGTGGTCTTCCAGCAGCAGCAGCGATGGTGGTGGTGCCTCCTCATCCAGGTCGAGCCCCTCAGCCAGTTCTTCCGCACTCAGGGAGGGCTGGGTGTCCTGAGGCCCTGGGGTCAGAAGCTCCCCAGCCCCTTCAGGTCCCTCAGAGACCACACCACTGTCTCCGGCCTCCATGGAGCCTGCGGCGTCCTCGGCCGGCCTGGTGAGCTCCAGACTCTGGTCCCCTGCGCCCTCCCAGGCGTTGCCCTCACTTGGTGGCTCTGGAGCATCATTAGGAGGCTCCCCACGGCCGCCTTCCCCCAGGTGGTTGTTCGTGAGGCTGTCCTGGATTTCCGCTGACTCAGGCTCAGTACTCAGGGAAATCTCCTCATCGTCTGCTGGCAAGAAGAAAAATATGTCATTCCTTCCAAAAAAGAGCACTGTAGTATTAGCATACTGTGTGGCACATGTAAGTCATCCCTAAGGGACTTCTACATTAGGGTATTGGATAGAGGGGTTGATGAAGGTTTCTCACTGGCCAGGGCTCTGCTGAAAAATTCTGCAAGAATGAGTTCTCATTATGTTAATGACAATTTGAGGCATTGGGTATATTTTAGAATTCTGTTTTAGGGGATTTTATTTAGATAGTTTAGTTAGCCAAAGCCTAACACTACCCCAGTTGTGGGCACACAGAAGGTGCTCAACAGTGTATACTACACGGGCTGACTTCCGGAGATGGGATGGGGTGATATTTCTAGGTCCTTGATGGTCCCTGGAAAAGTTCATTGTAGTTGCACAGAATGTTTCCTGTGGCTGGGTCCTGCAGGGTACCAGAATGGGTAAGTCAGGTGCTTAGGCAACTAGAGAGACCAAAAGAGCTGGATGACAGATGGGTGCAATAGAAGCCATTTGGCTCTTATTACAATAGGAAAATCAACAAGATCTCCACACCAAGCAGTCCCCACTGCTCCACTCGATTCCTTCCAGATGTGGGTGCCCCTATGTCAAATGTACTAGTGCAATTCACTAGCTGCAAAGAAACAATATTTTTATGGCTTCACTGAAGGAAGAACTGGTGCTATTCTCAGATTGTAGCAAAAGGCTGACTTTAACATACTTTGAGCAAAGAACAATGAATTGGGCAGTCCTCAGAACTAGAACAGGTTCAGAGAACACCTGCACCACGGTCAGGTGACATTTCGTGGTCAGAAAACCAATGGCTGAATCTGACGGGATAAAATTTGACAAGATAAGGGTGTTTCCTTAAAATCCGAGTTGCATTTTGGGCATAGAAAAGTGCAGCTGGAGTTCAGTGAGTGGGTCGTGACAGACTCCGGACTCCAACTTCTCAAGAGCTTCATTGGTTTCAACAGCAACTCCTAAGTGTGGCCCAAGAGGACCTAACAATTCTGTGTGCTGTACCTCAGAATGGGGGCTGTGGGAGAAGAACAAAAGTGAAATTATGAGGCATCTCATCATTCTTATTTAGAAATATATTTCGCAATGAAAAACTGAACACGGGATGATTCTGAAACTTTCTGTTGTATTTTTCGTTTTTTTCCGTGATAATGTAAAAATGCATTGCATGATCATAGTTCTTCAACAACATGGCACTCCAGCTACTGGCCAATTGATATCCAGTTATCAGGTAGAAAGAGATGTTTCACATCTAGTCATTCATCCACTCATGTATCAATTATTAAACATCTTTTGAGCACCTCCTCTGTGGCTGTAGGTAGTAAAATAACGATCAAGACGTGGCTCTGTATTGATGTTGGCTGTGTTGTCAACCCCCATTCCACTGTGTGACCCTCTACCTTTGGGTCACCAGGATGAAGAGGAACCTGGCAATCAAGGGGACAGCAACATGGCTTCCAGAAGAGATCACTTGCTTCTGGGCCTCAAATGGAGAAGACAGAGAACCACAAAACCTAGGACATGTCTGGAGAGAACCATGGTTACTGTGTTTTAGAGAAAGGAACCATACTAGGACACTAGCCTAGGACAAGACATGAAGTTCATGCTGAAAATACCTGGGTGGATGGAGGAAGTGATCTCAAATCGGAATTGCAGCTGTCCACTCACATGATCTGTTGGAAGCCTACGGCCAAGTGTGTAGCTGACCACTCTGTCCCTAGAAGGAGATAGACACCATCTCAGATCTGGTTGATACCTCTTTTCTTAAAGACCATACAGTGTATCTTTGCCAGCAGGTGAGACAGGGAAGCTCTGATAATAGGAGGTGATGATCTACCCAGGTACATATGGATGATTCTACAGTGAAAACGCACATGCTCAACTGCCAGGAAATTCTTCTCCAACATCCTAAAGCAGGAGCCAGCAAATTTTAGCCTGTAATTTGGTCCACCTCCTATTTATTTTTATTTTTGTTTTTGTGGTGCTGGGGATTGAGTCCCGAAGCATTCTACCCCCGAGCTACATCCCTAGCCCTGTTTTAGTTTTTTATTTGGAAACAGGGTCTTGTTAAGTTGCTGAGAGCCTTGCTAAGTTGTTGAGGCTGGCAGCGAACCTGCGATCTTCCTGTCTCAGCCTCCCAAGTACTGGGATTACAAGTGTGCGTCACCTTGCCTGGCTCCTCCTCCTATTTTTGTATGGCTGTGAGTCTTAACACTTTTAAGTGGTTGGAGGAAAAAAAACTAAAGAAGAGAGAATAATATTTTGTGGCATGTGAAATGATATAAAATTCAAATTTCAGTGTCTACAAATAAAGCTTTACTGAAACACAGCCATGCACCTTGGCTTACAGATTATCTGTGGCTACTTTCCTGCTATAGTCAAAGAGCTGAGCAGTTTGAGCAAAGGCTATGTGGCTTGTAAAGTCTAAAATATTTACTACCTGGTCCTTTACAGAAAGTTTGCCAACCTGTGTTTTAGAGAAGAAAGCGAGAGAAAGGGAGAGAAATAATCTAAAGGAAACAATGTCCTTTGCTTGCTTTTCCTGTATAGATTGCAATTTTCCAAATATGCCCATATCCATTGCTAAATACCAGAACATGCCTATCTTAGGGCTCTAAGTAAATATAAGAAGGGTGCCACCAGGTTCCTGGAGAGCCTGCGATGTGCTGTGGAAAGCCACCGGCTCTAGCATGGAGCAGAGCAAGACCTGTGAGCTCGATTCACTGGCTGTGACTTCCAGTTACAACTGCAGGGCTCCCACATATAGAAACTGAGTCTCCACCCTGTACTCTGGCCCCATCCTGTCTACCCACTCAAAGCAAGGTTTTCATTACTAAACTGAAAGCTATCCAGGGAGACTCAGCCTGAAGCTTTGCTATTACATTTTCATCAACAATGTAGCTTTAGCAGAGTAAATTGGCCCAAAGATGGTCAGATAGTGATACAGAAATCAAATTTATTATGCTTTGCATTCACTTTCTTAGCTGTGCTTTCAACTCTACAATAAATATTTTTGAGCCTTTCCCAAGACAGGAGGATTGCAGGTTTGAGGCCAGCTTCAGCAATTTAGCAAGATCCTCAACAACTTAGTGAGATTTTGTTTAAAAAAAGGGGGGGGGGTTAGGGGTATAGTTCAGAGGTAGAATGCCCCTGGGTTCAATCCCCATCCCCAGTACAAAAAAATGTGCTGCAGTTGACACACAAAGTATATACTTAATAGTTCCTGTCTTTAAACAGTATATGTCCATCAGGAGGTCTAAAGTAGGACCACTAGATTCTAGCTTGAAGCAGTAGATGATACTTCTATAGTGAAGAGATGGCCAAGGTTAGAGGCCAAGTGCCAGCTAAAGGCTAGGACATTACAAGTAAAAGAACAGAGGGAGGGTTAGAAATGAGCCTCTGTTCCCAGGTTACAAAGTGAAGGCAAACACATCTGAAGGCAACGAGCCAGCAATGCTGGTAGAGAAAAAGGTTCCCAAAGCAATGGGTTCTGCTGAGGGCAGAGGGTAGCTGCCGTGGGAGATGGATTGGCTTTTGTTGCGGGTATGCTATGGATTCTGTCATGGCCCAGATCAAATGACTATTGTGCCCATGGGTGTCACTCCAGAGCCCTGCTCCTACATTGGGACATCTGTATTGGGCAGTGATCCTAAAGTAGCCTTCAGGGGCAGAGGCCTTGGAGGACCAGTTGCTTCCACTGGCCACTAAGGGGTATGTTTCACCCCATCATGGGTGGTGGGGAGAGAGCACCCACAACAGCTTGATGTTGCCTCCTCTTGGAGAGGAAGCTCTTGGAGAGGAAGCTCTTCCCTGCAGAGGACAACAGTGTCAGAGCAGACAGTAGGTCAGAGAAGGAAAGAAATGAATGGGAAGTGGCCAGTGATGACCTAGAGAAGCCCCTCGCAGCCCACTTGGTCCTGGAGAGAGGCAGTGCACGTTCAACCTTGGCTGCCCCTCTGCCACTCACAGGCCTTCGGCCTAGAACATTATTTATCCTTTCTAAGTCTCGTATTCTCATATGGGAGTAGTGGTGATAATGCCCAAGTTGCAGAAATGTTATGAGGACTAAATAAAATAACAAAGCCCTCTAGGAGTGCTGGTCCCTTCTGAGTGCCTACTGTGTGCTAGAGGCAGAATGGACTATTTAGATACACTTTTTGTTTATGTGATCCTCACAATGATGGGTGGAAGTGCAGACACTGTGTGATGGCTGTAGCTTCCTAAATGTCAGCTTTCTTTGGTTTGAGAGTTAATGGCATGCTCATGAGCACACAGCTACACACAGGCTAGGAGGGTCTCAATTGTTCTGACAACAATCTTTGGTGCTGGTGAAATTCCTCTGAAAAGCCAAAGAACTTTAAGACAGGGGGAAATTTTGCATAATTGTTCTCATTCCTTTGACATCATTCTAAGAGTTATATCATACTGAAGCATGTGTTTATAGTCAAAGAGTTCTGCCTGGTGTTTACAAATACTAGGTAGAAAAAACTATGACCTAAGGAAAAACATATTATCCATCTGAAGTTTATTTGGTGGTAGTAACCTTTACTGAGCACCATGAGTGAACATGAATGTAAAAGACCCAAAACACAGAAGCATTTGCCTACATAATCGGATTTTTTTTAAGCAACACAAATGCTGGTATTCCAGGAGAATGCATGCTTTCAGGACCTTCTCAATTTCATTTAGCATTTTCTGCAAATACTAGCACTGACTGCTGCAATACTCTACCCAAGGAATCCATCATTTCATCTTGCTAAGGAAGTGTCACACAATGATAGAATCCTATTTACAGGGCAGTGAGTTAACAAAATAATATTCTTTATAATAAAACAAATTTCAATTTCTATCTTCACAGAAAAATGCCTCATTGATGGTTTCTTTTACTATAGCCTGGGACTTTTGTCCTTTTTTGCATATATAACCAATGGTGCACAAATAAGGGGACAGGGAAGCATTTGTTAAGTTGAACGTTATGGTTCTAATTGATAGGAGAAGCCAAGGAAATGTAACTGCCTTGTAGTTTGATTCTCCATAAGACTAGACTATCGCTGCTTCCAGGCATCCCTGGGTGTGTCCTGCTGGCCGAAGCCTAGTAACACTGCAGTCCCAGTCACAGTTTACCCTATGGCGTGTCTCTCCAGGAGTCTCTGGACAGGCATCGACAGCTTTCCCAAGAAGCGCTTGATGATGGGGCGGCTCTTGGCAAACTTGTCTTTCACCTCAATTTCCAGCACGTCAGTGGGCAAGGACACAAAACTGAATTGCTGCAATGAGAGAATATGTCACATCAATTAACTGAGAGGTTCAGAGCTCACCAGTTCCCAGCCCATCTGCCTTGAGGACTGTCACTGCAAAAACTCCCAGCTGCAATGTTTGTATCCAGGTTGTAAAAATGCTGTGAGCTCTGCTTGTTCAGTAAATGAAGGGTGACAATGAGATACTCCCCCCAGGGGTTAAAATAGAGTTATTCTTTGAGACTCCAGAAATAAAACCAGCATTAGTTAAAGAGAAAGAATACCACCCAGGTCTCACCTTACTTGACTAAAGGTGTTATCATAGTTGAAGAAAGAATAAACACAAGCAGGGGCATGGTGGCACACACCTGTAATCCCAATACTTGGGAGACTGAGACAGGAGGATTATAGGTTCGAGGCTGGCCTTAGCAATTTAGCAAGACCCTCTGCAACCTAGCAAGGCTATTTCAAAATTAAAAAAAAAAAAAAAGAAAATAGAATTGGAGCTGGGCATGGTGGTGTATGCTTATAATCCCAGTACTTGGGAGGCTGAGACAGGAAGATCACAGGTTTGCGGCCAGCTTCAGCAACTTAGTGAGGTCTTCTGCAACTTAGTGATACCCGGGTTTCAAAACAAAAGAATAAAACTGGGCTGGGGGTGTAAGTCCAAGGTATCATGCCTCTGGGTTCTCACCACACACCATAAATAAATAAATAAATAAATAAATAAATAAATAAATAAAATTGTAGGTATTGCTCAGAGGTAGAATGCTCCTGGGTTCAAGCCTTAGTATACACACACACACACACACACACACACACACACACACACACACACACACACACAAGCTAAGTGAGATTTATCAGTCACAGAGAGTGAAAAGTTGGATATCTTCCCTCATATTGGAAAGCTAGAGAGAAATTGGGACATCGGAGGGACTCCAGACAAAGGAGGAGAAACCTTGAAGGAGTGAAAAAGGAGACTTCACTGAGGGAGGTGGGTGGGGGAGGAAGATTTAAGAGCTTAACACCTCAATGGACTTGATGCTCACACACAAACTTAGCCAGTCACTGTGCTGAGCACTGGAAGGAGTGGTGGGGGAGGGGTGGGAACTGGGGGAGGCTCAGTGAGTGCTGTGTGCATGTGTGCCACTATTATCCTGAACTTCAACAAGATGCATGACTACAATGGAGTAATAAAAAAGGGAAGAAATAAAAAGAACAAGCACAAACCCTCTTATAATTAAGGAAATGTACTTTTAATCAACAGCAACAACTTATGATTCTAATAGTAGATATTCTTAAAAAGTTTAATAATACCCTTCATTCTTGATAATGGGAAAATACAAGACCTTTCACTCTGTACTGGTGGGAATGTGCATTGACTTGACTTTGGGAAGGGAATTGTTGGTGTTTATTGGCATGTTTAAACTTCAAATTCCCTTCAACCCTAGAATTCAAGTTCTAGGATTGTTCTCATGCAAATGTGCAGAAGATTTATTTTATAAGAATGTTCTTTGGAGCATTAACTAACAAGAGCAAAAAACCTAAAAAAACAAAAACAAAATAAAACAACAAAAACAAAACAAATCTCTGTATTATCAGAAAGCTGGGTAAATGAAGGGTGTTAAAGCTCTGAAACAAGAACTCTGCTGTCATTAAGAAAGAACAGATAAATCAATATGCACCGGCATGAAAAAATACCTGACAAACTAAATGAAAAAGCAAAGCACAGGAGAGTATGAAGAGCAGATTCTGTTTGTACTGAGAAGATGAGAGGAAATGCCTGGAGGGGGACGTCCAAACTGAGCTCTAGGGAGGAGGCTGGTTGGAGAAGAGGAAGCAGGTCTTTTGCATTTTGTTTCATTTGATTCTAAACTGTTTATTTGTTAAGTAGCACATGGTGTGACTTTTAATATGAAAGTAACAAAGAAAGACTGTGATCATCAGAAGTTGGCTGGTCCTCAGTAAAGGTGTGGATGTTGACACTGCCAAGCTCAGGCTTTCTGGGAGGAGGAAGTCCCAACATTGAAGCTTATAGTACACTTAACCAAGGTCTGGGAAACAGCTGAAAATATAATTATTTTCTTTCATTCTGATTAGTTCCTAGTAGCAGTCTTTTAACTTCAGTTGATTTCTGTTTATAGAGACAGCTATGTTGGTCATGCTAATGGTAATCTCTCCTATATTACAATCGGGATGAGCTAGGGATGGTGCAGTAACAACCAAATTCCAAGTCTTACTGACTTAAGATAAAATTAGATTTCTTGTCTTCATGTTCACTGTAAAATGTTAGAGCAGCCAACCATCTTAAACATTGCCAGCCATTGTGACAGGTGAAAAGAGGGTCTTCTCTTGAAATAAATGACCATTTCCAAACACAGTCCCTCAAAAGAACTGGATACATGCTCCAGCCAACCTCAGGGAGCCTGACCCTACAGTGTGTTTGTTAAGAGAGAGCAGAAATGTTCAAACAATTCTAAGACTTCCACACTCGTTATGTAGTATTTCCTCCTATACAGAAAAGAGTATACATGTGTGTTATTTTTAATTAACACATAAAATTCTACATGTTTATGGGGTACTATGTGATGCTTCAATATAGTATACATTGCATAATGTTCAAATAAGGCCAATAATATTTCTTCAACTATCACTTCTTTGTTGTGAAAACAATATTTTTCTCCTAGCTTTCTTGATTTATATTATCATAATATATATATAGTTACCCTACTATAGATATCCTGCCCTACTACCCTAACCCAATGGAAAAAACAAAACTTATTTCTCTTTTATTTTTTATTTTTTTGTGGTACTGGGGATGAAACCTAGAGGCATTCTACCTCTGAGCTACACTCCCAGCCCTATTTTTTATTCCTTTTTTTTTGAAACAGGGTCTCAATGAGTTGCAAAGGGCCTCACTAAGTAGGAGCTGAGGCTGTCTTTGAACCGTGATCCTCCTGTCTCAGCCTCCCAAATGCTGGGATTACAAGCGTGCACCACCACGCCTGGCCTTATTTCTCTTATCTAACTATAACTTAGTATCCATTGAGCAGCCTTTCTCCACCTCTTTCTCTTCCTACTCTCCAAAGCCCATGGTCATATTATTCTTTCAATTTATACTATAAAATCAACTTCTAAATTCCACATTGGTGAAATAATGTTATTTGTCTTTTGTGTGTGTGTTCCTGAGTTAGAGTACCTCTAATGTCTATTAAAAATTAGTTTTAGTTAATTCCTATACAATTCCTAAGAACTAACCATTCTTGGTACTGGAAAAACTGAATTGAGGGCAGGCTAAGTTTGAAGATCAAGTTCAGAAATAGACACTACTCTAAGAATTCTAAGTGAAAATCCAGTTTCTCAGGGCCTTAAAATATCTATATTCTACTTATTTTTATTATGAAATGTGTTATAATAGATATTCTGAAGTAAATGCCCAATAGTAGACTAGATTTTATATTATGCATATGATAGAAATATTTATAATTTTCTAATTGATATAATTTATATTATAATTTATATATTACATGCAGTTGTAATATAATTGTAACATATTTAATATTAGAAAGATAGGAAGTGCTTGTTTTACAATGATAAACAAGGAGCAAATAGTTATATATAATTCAGGACCATAGTACAGTAATATTTATTATATGAATTGAAAAATGACTGAAAATAATACAACAAATTTTAATAGCACTTTCTTTACTAATTAAGAATATATTTTCCCTATTTCTTTTAATATTTTTAAATTTTTCTGTAATGAGCATTTATTATTTCCATAATGAAAACGTAACTGCCATTATTGAAATGAGACTATTTCTATCTATAGCATCCTCCATGCTCTGCTGAAGGGAGGTTATTGAAATGTCCTCTGGAACTCAGTAAAAGAAGTTCCTTCCACCCTCCACAAGAACTTCCTTTTTAGCTCTCTTTCATTAACCAGCCCCTGATTTCCATGGCATGGTCATTGGAGTCCATGTAAACACCAGGGAGGCCCGGTTCTGTTAAGAACTTGTGAGCAGCCCTGAAAATATAAAAGTCTGTCTATTCATGGACAGGCTACTTGTACCCATGAGTCTAAGGGCAGGGTGATAGATTTTGTTTAGAAGTATCTGCTGACCTGGCTTTTACTTCAAGCCTCTGAATTGCCTTTGGAGTGAGGTAAACATAGCTTTTATTTCTATCTTTGCACATGCAAGTTAGTGACCTTATTATCAACCACAGTTTTTTCCGAACGTCAGTATTTTCACCTGTAGGATGGGAAAGTAAAACCCATGCCATGTGAAATAAAGTGCATCTTTCCTCTCCATTCCTGTTCTTCTCAGATCCTACCAGCCCCATCCTCTGCTATATATTATTTTCCTTTTAATTCTTCCATTATTTCACTTTCTTCAAATTTAGTAACTCATTTCTGGTCGCTTTTAATGACCATTACAGCTGCCTGAAATAACTCTTAGTCTTGTTTTAAATGCTTAGTGAAGACTGGAAAAAGATGGCAACTGAGTAGGACTCTGCAGTGATTCCACAATTGTCATACAATGGAAACCCCAAGTTGAGTAACTACAGAGCAGGTGGGGAAGCGAGAGCTCTGGATCAGCGCTTGGGAGCAGCGTTTACATCTCTGCACAGGAGGCCTCACTCCAAGAAGAAAGAAAATGTGGCATAGGACGAGACCATGCATGTTTACCCTACTCAATTCCTTTTCAATAGTGAAAACTTTGTCACATTTTGTTAAATAATTTTTAAGGTTTTTATTGTTTGCCAGTTTGCACTTAAAAAATTTTCTTTTATGTTTATTTTTTTATTTATTTTTATTTATTTTTTATTTATTTTTTATTTTTTATTTTTCATATTTATTTTAATTGGTGCACTGTATTCATACATCATAGTGGGATACAAACTTTTGTAGACATACATGCACACATCACCCAGTCAGCCCCCACCCGATCCCCACCCTGTTCTCTCCCTATCCCCCCTCCTATGCTTGGCTTAGTAGTTGACATCTAGTATTATAGCAATTTATCCAAAATTAAAAATGATAATCTCACATAACAGTTTCATTTGTCTGATACCAAGCTTTTGATGACTTAAAGATAACATTTCAATATTTCTTTTTGCTTTCTTTCTTACCAGAGAATCTATTTTTTTCTATTTTTTAGGTGAAACTATCATATATTTATATATTTATTTTTCAGAAAAAAAAAATCTATCCTAATATGGAATATGGACTCTAGGTACCCACATCGATCTTGAAAAAGAACAAAGCTAGAAGATATATATTTTCTGATTTCAAACCATATAAAGCTACAATAATTGAAACAGTGTAGTACTATTCTAAAGGCAGATATATAAACCATTGGAGTTAAATAAAAGCCTAGACCTAAATTCTTCCCTATATTGTCATTTTTGACAAGGTTTCCACGAACATTTGGTGGTAGAAATAATCTTTTAACTAAATATTGTTGAAACATAATAATTACATGGAAAAGAATAAAATTAGACCCTTACCTAATCCCATATACAAATATTAACTCAAAATAGATAAAAGACCTAAATATAAATCTTAAGACTATAAACTTTTAGGAGAAAATCTGGGTCATAAAACCTCACAACATTGAAATTGGCAGTGATTTCTTGGTTATGATTTCAATGGCTCAGGCAACAGAAGAGTATACAAACTCCCTAAAAAATAAAAAACATATTGTATATCCAAAGACAATGTAAACAGAGTTAACAGTTACTAATAGAATGGGATAAAATATTTCCAAATGCTATATCTGAAGGTATATTAATATTCCAACTAGAAATCCTAAAAATTAACAACAATAAAGGCAAACAATACCCTTTAGAGATAGGTAACACACTAACATAAATAATGAATCTCCACAGATAACCAATCTTAGTTGTCTGTTGGATGGAAAATCTTGTTTCTCTAGTTCTGATGTGTGTTACCTATTTCTTCTTTGTAGTTAATCTCTTTGAGTATTTTCTCTAGTGCTGGTTTTGAAGACATAAATTCCTTCAGTTTCTGTTTGTCATGGAAGCTTCTTATTTCTCCATCTAATTTGATAGAAAGTTTTGCTGGGTAGGAAATTTTTGGCTGGAAGTTGTTTTTTTTCAAAATTGGGAATATGTTACTCCAAGCCCTTCTGGCTCTCATAACTTGGTTTGGGAAGTCTGGAGTGATTCTAATTGGTTTGCCTCTGAATGTCACTTGGCCCTTTGCTTTTGTTGCCTTTAAGATTCTCTGCTTGGCTTCCACATTGGTCATTTTGACAATTATGTGGCGTGGGGATCCTCTTCTCCGATCCTGTCTAAAGGGAGTTCTATAAGTTTCCTGGACCTGCGTATCGACCTCTTGCTCTATGTCTGGAAAATTTTCTGCTATTACTTCCTTAAAGAGATTGTTGATCCCTTTAGTTTCACTTTCTTTTCCCTCCTCTATTCCAATTATTCTTAGGTTAGCTCTCTTAAAATGGGCCCATATTTCTTCAATATCAGATTCCTGCTGTCGGATATTTTTTCCTAGATTAGAAACTATGCGTTCATTTTTGGAATGATCATCTTCTAAGAGCGAGATTCTGTTCTCCATGTGTTCTAATCGGTTGTTTGTGCTTTGAATTGAGGCCTTTACTTCATTAATTGCATCCTTTATCTCTTTTTGGCTCTCTCTGAGTTCTTTTCGAAGCACCTCTATTATTTCTACAGTTATTTTCCTGATTTGATCTTCTAGAAATCTCTGATTTTCAGTTTTATCGGGTTCTGATGTTGTGGGGTTGTGAGCATTCATTGCTCCAGTATTATTCCTCTTTCCCATGATTTCGGAAGTTTGTGCCTTCTCTGGTCTCTTCCCTTGGGTCACTATGACTTCACTTAAGGTGCTCTGGAACTCGAGTCAGTAGTATCTCAGACCCCACTACTCCTTTACTGGATTGTATCACAGAGTCTCCGACCCAGAGAGTCGATAGAGGCTGCTTTAGACTGTGGGGGGTGCCAGGTTGCACGTTCTCCTATGGTGTGATATCTCTGCCACCGCCCCTCTCCCACTGGGTCAAGTCCCAGTGAGTACAGTACTGGGATTTCTCCGCTGTGGCCCGCAATTTGACTCACTGTTCTTGAGTACGCAGATGTAGCTGTAGTGAATTCGGTGTTGTTGCCGCCGGTGGCAATATGGCGCCGCTTCTACGCCCTCGGCTGTTGGGCTGGCGTTTTTTTTTTTTTTTTTCTTGGTTTTGATTTCCACTCTGAATCCCTGCAGCGTGTGCTGAGCTCAGACACTGGGAGCTTTAGATGTCCTCTGCGCTGAGAAATCCCGCCTGGCTGTTCCGCAGCGGCTCCCCTCGGCTTGCTGTGGCCATCCCGTGAATTCGCCGGCAGTATGGCCCTGCTGCCGCGTCTGCCGCGTCCTCGGGCTTGAGGATCTCCTCTGTGGCTCTGTTCTCAGTCCGCTTTCTCTCTGGAGCCTGGTGATTTTTTTTGTTTCTCTGGTGATGTTGTTTTCTGGCTTTGAAAGGCGCTGATTTTGTGGTAATGGATATTTGTTGTTAGCGGGGCTCTTAAGTCCCGCTTTTCTCGGTCGCCATCTTCCCGGAAGTCCTTCTTTTATGTTTATTATCCTTTAAAAACTTTTAAACTATATTTTTTGTTTAGATTTTTTCATCTTTCACTTGCTCCTTTTTGTCACTCTTTATCTTTGCCTATTTGGTAGTTTGCACCTGTATGTACCAACTGACTTCTCTGTACTCACTAAAATACCTACTGGGCTCTTCAACTCCTGCACATAATACTAATAATTATTTCTCTCATATCCTTGTCTTTTTTGGCTTAGTACTTAATATGAAGCTTAGTGGAAATGCTAGGAAGCTCCAGATTGTGGGGTTTGATTTTCTCTCTGACTCCTTCATTACTCAACTTATTCTCCCTCACTCCTTTTTAAACAAAGACCCTTGAATGTGCTCCTATCCATTCTTTTCTTTCTCTTTCTAAAGATTTACATCTACTAGATCTGATTTCTCTCTTTTCTCCCCTTGAAAACTTTAAAATCTCTCTAATCTCATTACACAAGCTTCCTATCAACTAAAGAGCTATACCATTGCCATCTTTTAGAAATATTTAGCGTACACATCTTTTTTTCTTATCATACATATTGCTGCGACCATCAAAACAGCAGAAGTCCTCAAGGACACATGTGATAGAACTCTCTGTTTTTGGTCTCCATTTTTTTGATGATACAGCACTGTTGTAAGATAACATATACCTGGTTCATAACTGAATCCCATGTATTGCTCAATTCTATAGTCATTACTATCTACTCTCCCCAACTACATGAGAGACTAGAACCTATGGTGACACCACATCTTTATGAGACAGAACCAGGACATTTGAATTACACTTCTAACCGAGCTAAGAGATAACATATCCTGCTACATTAATTAGCGCTGATGACTCAAAAGGGAAGCAGCACTACAGAAAGAATTAAAACACAACTCAGAGATCATGTGAAAAAGAACCAACAAACAATCAGTACACATAAAATCCCACAACAATGGAAGCTACGGCAAAAGGGAAACAGAGAATTCCAGAAAGTGGACTCAGAATTTAATTATCAACCTGATAATTAAAGGAATATCTGAGGAAGGAACTCAGAAAGAATAATAAGAAAATTAAAGAACATTTCAACAAAAGGTAGACTCATTAAGAAACAAACAAAATTTGAATGTCATGAAGAATGCAATTGATGAACTAAGAAATTCAATAGAAAATATAACCAACAGACTAGACAACATAGAATCCAGTCTTGACTTTAGAAGACAGATTATTTAATATTAAACATACAGTCAATAACAGAAAAGCTAATAAGAAATCAAGAGTAAACATTCAAGATATCTGGGACCCCATAAAGTGACTGAACATCAGGTTAATTGGAATTGAGGAAGGCCTAGAGATACAAACCAAGGGCATAAAATATCTCTTCAAAGAAATATCAGATAACTTTCCAAAACTGGAAAACAAGGTGGACATTAGGTATAAGATACAAGCAGACATCTCAATGAGAAAAGATCCTCTGCATGTCACATTTTAATTAAACTCACCAACACTGAAACCAAAGACAGAATTCTAAAGTCAACAAGAGCTAAAGATCAGATGACACTTGGATACAAACCATACAGTTTACGACAGATTTCTCAAATCAAATTCTAAAAGCCAGGAAGGCCTGAAATAAAGTTTTCCAAGTCCTGAAAGAAAACAGTCTCCAAACAAAGCTGTTATATCCAACTAAGCTATCTTTCAAATTCAATGAGGGAAATAAGAATCTTCCATGATAAACAAAAACTTAAAAGAATACAAGAACACCAAAATGGTACTACAGAAAAAAAATTAAAAAATTAATATACGGCCGGGCTTGGTGGTGCATGATTGTAATCCCCGCACTTGGGACGTAGAGACTGGAGGTCACGTAGGTTCAAAGCCAGCCTTGCTGGCTTAAGAGACCCTGTTTCAAAAAAAAAAAAAAAAAAAAAGAGCCAGTGTGGTTGCTCACACTTGTAATCCCAGCATTTGGGGGGCTGAGACCCGAGGATCGCAGTTCGCGGACAGCCTCAGCTACTTAGTGAGGCCCCCTCTGCAACTCAGTGAGACAAGTTTCAAAATAAAGAATAAAAATTAGGGCAGGGGATGTAGCTCAGAGGTTGAATGCCCCTGGATTACATCTCCAGACCTAAAAAAAAGAAGAAACAAAAAATGATGAACTGATCAACAAATTCAGCAAAGTGTCTGGATACAAAATTAATCTTAAAAAATCAAGCTTTTCTGTACACGAACCATAAATCCATTGAAAAAGAAATTTAGAGAACACGTCCACTCAGGATTTCCCACAAAAAAAATACTTAGGAATAAACTTAACCAAGGAGGTAAAAGATCTCTACATGGAAAGATCTGCCATGCTCATGGACGGGCAGAATAAATATAATTAAGATGGCCATCCTTTCAAAAGTTATCTATAGATTCAACACAATGCCTATTAAATTACCAATATCATCCCTCACAGACATAGAAAAATCAGTTATTAAATTCATTTGAAACAACAAAAATCCCAGAATAGCCAAAGTAATTCTCAGCAACAAAAATCATGCAGGAGGAATTATAATACCTGACTTTAAACTATATTACAAATCCATTGTAATAAAAACAGCATGGTACTGGCACAAAAACAGATATATAGACCAATTGAACAGAATAGAAGACCTAGAAACAAATCCACACACTTACAGCCAATTGATTTTTTACATAGGGGCCAAAAACATACATTGGAAAAAAGTCTGTTCAACAAATGGTGTTGGCAAAACTGGTTAAACATATGCAGAAAACTGGAAATGAATCCCACTTTCTCACCCTGTACAAGAGTCAATTCAAGATGGATCAGACTTGGAAATTAGACCAGAGACCTTGAGGCTCCTTGAAGAGGGCATAGGTCCAACACTGTTACACACAGGCACATATAAAAACTTTCTCAACAAGACCCCAAAGGCATAACAAACTAAAAGGCAAATCAATATGTGGGATTGCATGAAAATGAAGAGCTTCTATATAGCAAAAGAAACAGTCAAGAACCTCAATTGAGAGCCAACTGAATGGGAGAAGATTTTCACCACCTACTCCTCAGATAGAGGACTAATATCTAGAATATACAGAGAACTCAAGAAACTCAACACTAAAAAAAAAACAAAAACAAAAACAGAAAACAAAAAACAAATAATCCAGCCGGGCATGGTGGTGCACGCTTGTAATCCCTGTGCTTGGGAGCCGGAGACAGGAGGATGGCGCAGGTTCGAAGCCAGCCGTGCTGGCTTAAGAGACCCTGTTTCCAAATAAAAATATAAAATAGGTCTGGGAGTGTAGCCTGGAAGTAGAGGGTTTCCAGGAACCCCAGTACCACAAAAAATATATCCAATAAAAAAAATGGGCTAGCGAACTAAATAGACACTTCATAAAAGGAGAAATTCAAATGCCCAATAAATGCATGAAAAAATTCTTAATATCATTGGCAATCAGAGAGATGCAAATCAAAACTACCCTGAGATTTCACCTTACCCCAACTAGAATGGCAATCATTCAAAACACAAACAACAACAAATGCTGGCTAGGATATGGAGAAGTGGGAACTCTAATACATTGTTGGTGGGATTGCACATTAGTGCAACCACTTTGGAAAACAGTATGGAGAATCCTCAAAAGAATGGGAACAAATCTACCATCCGATCCAGCAATACCACTTCTAGGTATCTACCCAAAAGGAAGGAAACCAAACTACCAAACTAATGCATGTGTATCTATGTTCATAGCTGCACAATTCACCATAGCCAAACTATGGAACCAGCCAAGATGTCCATCAAAAGATGAATGGATTACAAAACTGTGGGATATGTACACATTGGAATTTTACTCAGTCATAAAAAAACACAATTGCAGCATTTACAGGAAAGTGGATGGATCTTGAGGACATTATGCTAAGTGAGATTAGTTAGTCACAAAAAGTAAGGAATCGGATGCTTTCCCTAATATGTGAAAGCTAAGGTGAAAGAGGTCATAGGAGAAACTCCAGGTGAAAAAGGAGATCCTATAGAGGAGCAAATAAGGCAATCTAGCTGTGGAGATGGGAGGAGGGGAGAGGGAAACTCTTTAAAGTGCACGATGTACTAATTCATATCATAGTCAACCACTAAGCCAAGCATGAGAAGGAGGGATGGGGAGGGAGTGGGATGGGACCTGGCTGGGGGCTGGCTGGGTGATATGAGCATTTAAGTCTACACACTTTTTTTTTGGCTTCATCATGATGTATAGATACAATGCACCAATAAAATTAAAAAAAAAAAGAAACAAAAATGTACCTTAAACACAGAAAAGGGACTATATCCATTAAAAAATAACCAAGTAGATAAAAACTTAAATTTTTAAATTTGAAGATAAAAGATAAAACTCAAATGTCAAGAACCAACAAATACCTCTCTATAATGGTATCAACTCTTCAATTAAAAGACATATACTGGCAAAGTGAATTAAAAGTCAGAATCTAAGTATATATTGCATGCAAGAAACTTACAGGCAAAGATTTACATGGGCTGAAGATGAAAGGATATAAAAAGAAATTCCAAAGCCGGGTGTGGTGGAGCAAGTTTGTAATCCTGGTGCTTGGGAGGCGGAGACAGGAGGATCATGCAGGTTCAAAGCCAGCTGGCTTAAGAGACCCTGTTTCCAAATAAAAAATATAAAATAGGTCTGGGAGTATAGCCCGGAGGTAGCAGGGCTTCCAGGAACCCCAGTACCACAAAACAAACAAACAAACAAACAAACAAACAAACAAACGAACGAAATTCCATGCAAATGAAAGCCCCAAACAAGCAGCAGTAGCTACTCTTATATCCAAAAAATCAAACTTTAAGCCAAAGCTTATCAGAAGAGACAAAGAGGGCCACTTCCTATTGAAAAAGGGAACAATACAAGATGATATTAGGATAGCAAATATTTATGCCCCAAATATCAGAGCCCTACCTACTTTTATTAACACTACTTGGCATTAAGACACAGAGACCCAAATAATATTGGGAGACTTCAACACACCATTATTTATACTAAACAGATGAACCAGACAGAAGATCAGTAAAGTCTTTTCAGGCCTAAATGATACTATAAACCAAATGAATCTAACAGACATTTACAGAATATTTCACCCAACAACAACCAAAAACATATTCTTTCAGCCATTAATAAAACCTTCTCTAACATAGACCACATTCTAGGCCACAAAGCAAATATCAGTAAATGTAAAAATGCATAAAACAGTGCGTATCTTCTTAGATCACAATGGGCTGAAACTATAAACCAAGAAAATACTAGCTATATCAATATATTGAGATTGAATAATACACTTTTGAATGAGGACTGAGTCACACACAAAAAAGAAAAATTAAAAAATTTCTAAAATTAAATGAAATTGGAGACACTACTTACCAAAAATCTCTGAGATATTCTGAAAGTGGCATTAAGAGGAAAATTTGAGGCACTCAGTGCCCACATTAAAACATACAAGTAAAGAGAAAGATTCCAAATAAATAACATAATGATGCATCCATCTAAAGGCCCTAGAAAAGCAGAAACAAATCCACCCCATGTGCAATAGAAGGCAGGAAATAATTAAAATTAAAGCAGAAGTCAAATCAGTGAAATAGAGAATAAAAAATACAAAAATCAATCAAACAAAAAGTTGGCTCTTTTGAGCAAATAAACAAGATTGATATGCCCTTACTTAACAAAAAATGATAGAGAAATAATTCAATTTAATATAATAAGATACAAAAAGGGAGTTATTGCCACAGATATCACAAAAATCTAGAGGATCAGCAGGAGCTACTTTGAACATTTGTATTCCAATAAATAAGAAAATCTAGAAGAAATGGATAAATTTCTACACTCATACAACATTCCTAAATGGAACCAAGAGGACATTGACAACCCAAACAGACCAATATTAAGTAATGAGATCGAAACATCAATAAAAAGCCTTCCAACAAAGAAAAGGCCAGGTCCCTGGGGACTCAACAGCAGCAAAGGAAACTATCAAAAACCTAAAGAGAGCCTACATAATGAGGGAAAATCTTTGCCAGCTACTCCTCTGATAGAGGATTAATATCTAGAATATAAAAAGAACATAAACATTCAATTAAAAACAGAATGCAATAAAAATGGGCAATGCATCTTAATAGATGATTCTTAAAAGAAGAAATACAAATGGACAATAAATATATAAAAATGTTCAATATCATTAGCAATGAAGGAAATACACATCAAAATGACAGATTCCGTCTAACTCCAGTTAATATGGCAATCATCAAGAATACAAGCAATAATAAATTCTGGTGCTACGAGGGCAATTGGAATCCTTGTAAACTGTTGGTGGAATTGCAAATTAGTGTAGCCCCTATAGAGATTAGATTGGAGGTTCCCTAAAAGACTTGGAATGGAGCCACTATATGACCCAGCCATACCGCTCTGGGGTATCTTCTCAAATAAATTGGTCAGATTACTATAGAGATGCATGCGCTTTCATGTTTATAGAAGCATAATTCACGATAGCCAAACTATGGAACCAGCTTAAATATTCATCAACAGACGAATGGATTATGAAATTATAGTCTATGGACCCATATAGTCTATGGAATTTACTCAGCCATAAAAAAGAACATGATCATTTCATTTGCAGAAAATAGATGGAACTTGAGAATATTATGCTAAGTGAGATTAGCCATAGAAAGTGAAGAGCCATGTATTTTTCACTCATATGTGGAAGCTAGAGAGAATCTGAGGAACAAAGAGGATTTTAGATAAATGAGGGGAGATGTTAGTGGAATGAGGAAGGGAGCTTTCAGGAGGGGATGGGAGAAAAAAGGAGCTCTGATGATGAAAACAATTCAAATAATCCTTTGTTCATACACGATGTTTTCAGTATCAATGTAAATATTATTTATGGCAAGGGTGTGGAGGGGACTGGAGAGAAGCACACAGTGAAAGCGTGTACGTTTCTATCACTCTGAACCTCACTGTGATGTATAATTATAATGGACCAATAAAACAAATAAATAAACACTAGTGCACAGGCAAAAAAGTTTTCCTACTACTAAACCCAATCTATCTTTGTATCCAGAGAAACTGCCTGCTTATTGGTAAAGAGAAATTTGTGAACTATCTCAGAAAAAGATGGTTTGAAAAAGGATGGATTGTAGGACTGAGACTTCTGTTGTTTTAGAAATTTGAACATGTATCCTGAGAAACTTCTTGCATCTGTAAAACCAGCATGGAAGTGAAAGATCAAATCTTGGACAGTCTTCGGGTCTGAAATCCAGCCAATTTCCTTCTTCATTCTTCTCATGAGATGCTCATGAGCATCAGAGAACAACTGTAACACAGCCTTGGGACAACCAACAAATAAATGACTTATTATCTCCTTGTAAGTCGTGAAAATAACCTAAACAAAGGCCTCTTGGTACTTAGGGGTGAGGAAGTGAAGTTCCTCAAGTCCACTGTCCATCAGAACAGTGGATTCTGAATTCTCTGTCTTTGCTCGACATCGAGAACCAACTCTTAGACCTTTCACAACTGGGCAGAAGGCTATCAGAGGTCCAGCACTCAGGCCACAGTGAGCAGGAACCACAGGTACCTTATTCCTATAGTGCTAAGCATCCTTCTGGTTAAAAGTAAACTTTCTTCTATTTAGTCAAAAGTTCTTTAGATTTTTGCTTTTGCTTTGGGTCACTCGTTCTTAGAGTTCTCATTAGAATCATCAGGGGCACTTTAAAAATAGTACACATAATGGGGCCCTATTTTTTTTTTTTGTGGTACCTGAGATGGAACCAAGGGACATCATACCTCCGAGCTACACCTCCAGCCCTATTTTTTGGTTCTTTATTTTTTTTCTGTTTTCTTTTTTTTCTTTTTTATTGGTGCAATGTATTCATACATCATAATGGTATAAAGAAAATACTTTTGTAGACATACATGCACACATCACCCAGTTAGCCCCTACCCGATCCCCACCCCGTTCCCTCCCCATCCCTCCTTCCCATGCTTGGCTTAGTGGTTGACATCTAGTTTTATAGCAATTTATCCAATATTAACGATGATAATCTCACAAAACAGTTTCATTTGTCTGATACCAAGATTTTGATGACTTAAAGGTAACATTTCAATATTTCTTTTTGCTTTCTTTCTTACCAGAGAATATTTTTTTTCTTTTCTTTTTTTATGTGAAGCTATCATACATTTATTTATTTATTTTTAGAAAAAAATCTATCCTAATATGGAATATGGATTCTAGATACCCAAAACAATCTCAAAGAAGAACAAAGCTAGAAGATGTATATTTTCTGATTTCAAACCATATAAAGCTACAATAATTGGAACAGTGTAGTACTGTTCCAGAGGCAGATATATAAACCATTGGAGTTAAATAAAAGCCTAGAGATAAATTCTTCCATATATTGTCAAGTTATTTTTGACAGGGTTTCCACGAATATTTGGTGGAGGAAATACTAATCTTTTAACTAAATATTGTTGAAAAATAATAATTACATGAAAAATAATAAAATTGGGCCCTTACCTAACATATTTACAAATATTAACTCAAAATAGACAAAAGACCTAAGTATAAATCTTAATACTCTAAACTTTTAGAAGAAAATCTGGGTCATAAAACCTCACAACATTGAAATTGGCAGTGATTTCTTGGTTATGATTTCAATGGCACAGGCAACAGAGGAGTATACAGACTCCCTAAAAAATTTTAAAAAAAATTGTATATCCAAAGACAATGTAAACAGAGTTAAAAGTTACTGATAGAATGGGATAAAATATTTTCAAATGCTATATCTGAAGGTATATTAATATTCCAACTAGAAATCCTAAAAATTAAGAACAATAAAGGCAAACAATACAATTTAGAGATAGGTAAAAGACTAACATAAATAATGAATCTCCACAGATAACCAATCTTAGTTGTCTGTTGGATAGAAAATCTTGTTTCTCTGGTTCTGTTGTGTGTTACCTATTTCTTCTTTGTAATTAATCTCTTTGAGTATTTTCTCTAGCGCTGGTTTTGAAGACATAAATTCCTTCAGTTTCTGTTTGTCGTGGAAGCTTCTTATTTCCCCATCTAATTTGATAGAGAGTTTTGCTGGGTAGGAAATTTTTGGCTGGAAGTTGTTTTCTTTCAGAGTTTGGAATATGTTACTCCAAGCCCTTCTGGCTCTCATGACTTGGTTTGGGAAGTCTGGAGTGATTCTAATTGGTTTGCCTCTGAATGTCACTTGGCCCTTTGTTTTTGTTGCCTTTAAGATTCTCAGCTTGGCTTCCACAGTGGTCATTTTGACAATTATGTGGCGTGGGGATCCTCTTCTCCGATCCTCTCTAACGGGAGTTCTATAAGTTTCCTGGACCTGTGTATCAACATCTTGCTCTATGTTTGGAAAATTTTCTGCTATTATTTCCTTGAAAAGATTGTTAATCCCTTTGGTTTCACCTTCTTTTCTCTCCTCTATTCCAATTATTCTTAGGTTAGCTCTCTTAAAATGGGCCCATATTTCTTCAATGTCTTAAAATGGGCCCATATTTCTTCAATGTCAGATTCCTGCTGTCGGATTTTTTTTTTTCTAAATTAGAAACTATGCGTTCATTTTTTGAATGATCATCTTCTAGGAGCGAGATTCTATTCTCCATGTGGTCTAATTGGTTGTTTGTACTTTGAATTGAGGCCTTTACTTCATTAATTGCATCCTTTATCTCTCTTTGGCTCTCTCTGAATTCTTTTGAAACACCTCTATTATTTCTACAGTTATTTTCCTGATTTGATCTTCTATAAATCTCTGAATTTCTGTTTTATCAGGTTCTGATGTTGTGGGGTTGTGGGCATTCATTGCTCCATTGTTATTCCTCTTTCCCATGATTTGGGAAGTTTGTGCCTTCTCTGGGTTCTTCCCTGGGTCACTATGACTTCACTTAAGGTGCTGTGGATCTCGAGTCTATGGTATCTCAGTTTCCACTATTCCTTTACTGGGTTGTATCGCAGATTCTCAGACCCTGGGAGTCAATCAAGGCTGATTTAGACCATGGGGGGGTGCCAGGTTGGGTGTTCTCCTATGGTGTAATATGTCTGCCACCACCACTCCCCCACTGGGTCAAGTCCCTGGGAGTACAGTACTGGGATTTCTCCTCTAGGGGCCCCAATTTGACTCACTGTTGGGTGCGCAGATGGAGCTGTCGTGGACTCAGTGAATTCGCTGCTGCTGCTGTCGGTAACATTATGGTGCCGCTGCTCCACCGTTGGCCATGAGGCTGGCGTATTTCTTTTCTGTTTTTGAACTCCACTCTGAGTCCCTGCAGGGTGCGCCGAGCCCAGCCCCTGGGAGCTTTAGATGCTCCCTGGCCAAGAAATCTGCCGAATCCCGCCCGGCTGTTTCGCAGCGGCTCACCTTGGCTTGCTGTCTGCCCCTCCTCTCTGGAGCTTGGTAGGCTGTTAAGTGCGTTGGTCTGGTGCCGTCCGGTGAACTCGCCGCTGCCACCAGCAGTAAGGCGCTGCTGCCGCGTTCTCGGGCGTGAGGCCAGCGTATCTCCTCTCTGGTTTCTGAGCTCCGTTATGAGTTCCCTTCCTCTTTGGAGCCTGGCGCTGCAAGGCAAAATGGAGCCTGCCGCTTCACGCCGCGGCTCCGGCTGCAGCACTGCGGTCTGGTTTTTGGTGTCTCGTTTTTCCAGCCCTCTTTTTCTCTGTCCCTTAAAATTACATTTTTTGTTTCTCTGCTGATGGTGTTTTCTGGCTATGAAAGGCACTGATTTTGTGGTAATAGAGATTGGTTGTTAGTGGGGCTCGTAAGCCCCATTTTGCTCCGTCGCCATCTTCCCGGAAGTCCTCAGTTCTTTATTTTGAAACAGGGTCCCCCTGAGTTGCAAAGGGCCTCACTAAGTAGCTGAGGCTGTCTGTGAACTGAGATCCACCTGTCTCAGCCTCCCAAATGCTGGGATTACATGCGTACTCCACCATGCCTGGTTGAACTGTGTTCTTGACTAATTAATTTAGACTACCTTGAAGGTGGAGCAGGAACTGGTAGTGTTTAAAACTTCCTAGGTGACTCCATTCTGTGACCAGAGTGGAGATCCAGTTTCCTCAGTTTCCATTTTTATTATCAATAATATCATTGTTAGAAAACTATTAGAACAAATTCAAATCTTTCTCTGTGGCCTAAATATTTAGTCTAATGATCCATAACATATTCTTCAGACCCTAGTTTAATAGTTTATTTTATTTATTTTTGTGGTATTGGGGATGGAACCCAGGGGCACTGTACCTCGGAGCTACACCCCAGCCCTAAATTTTATTTATACCCCATTTATTTATTTATTTGTTTATTTATTTATTTATTCATTTTTGTGGTACTGGGGATGAAACCCAGGGGCAGTCTACCTCTGGGCGACACTCTCAGCCCTATTTTTTTATTCTTTATTTTGAAACAGTGTTTCACTGAGTTGCCAAGGGCCTCACGAAGTAGTAGCTGAGGCTGTCTGCAAATCAAGATCCTCCTGTCTCAGCCTCCCAAATGCTGGGATTACAAGCACGTGTCACCATGCCCAGCTAGTTTTTTTTTTTGAAACAGGGTCTCACTGAGTTGCGAAGGGCCTCGCTAAATAGCTGAGGCTGTCTGCAAACTGTGATCCTTCGTTCTCCACCTCCCAAATGCTGGGATTACAAACATGCGACACCATGCCTGGCCTAATAATTTATTTAAAAAACATTTCATAAATTTTTATTTTTAAATTAATAAATGGATGTGTGCTAAACTTACAAGCTTATACAATCAGAATACTTTATAAGCATGTAGAATGAGACTCCATTTGCCGAGTTGAATATTACATAAATAGCGGTCATTGCATACATATATCTTTAATGTACATTATTTAGAGATCAATTCTCCTCATAAAGAATGGATTCTACTTAATTCTAATCAAACTATTATAAATTCCATTATTCTAACTTTTTTTTCTTGAGGGTCTGGGGATGAAACCCAGGTGCATTTGACCTCCGAGCTACACACCCTGCCCTATTTTTTATTCTTTATTTTGAAACAGGGTCTCACTAAGTTGTGGAGGGCCTCACTAAGTAGCTGAGGCTGTCTGTGAACCACGATCCTCCGGTTTCAGCCTCCCGAATGCTGGGATTACAAGCGTGTGCCACCACACCTGGCTAACGTTTTTTAATTATAAATTTTGAATGCATATTTGTGGATCACCAAAGCTAATGTACTAATCCCTCCAGCCATTTCTTTCCTACTTAAATCTCCACATATGAGTAAGTTGTGTGTTGTGTGGCTTTTGTTTGTGAAGTTCACACCAACAGTGTTCTGTTAGTAACTGGCACACAAAGTTTCTGTGCAAAACTATCTTGTGCTTCTATTACAGTCCAGCTGATTCCTATTGTCCTCACCTGAGGATGTACAACTGTCATAGATGGAAGAAAAATATTGGGGCTTAAATCAAGGTGGTTATTTTCATTATTTTGCTGGAGGCTCATACTTAAATATAAGAAATTTATCTACACAGAGAGATGTTTGAGTCCCAATTTTTTACCCTGTCATTCTTGAAGGAAAGTAATGTATAGTATCTGGATAATTTAGAGAGAAGTTGCAACGTTTCCAGCAAGTTTTCAAATGAACAGTTCTCTTTTATCAGCTTTTAAGGTTGATCTTTCTGAATTAACTATTTTCTAAAATTTGCCTTACACAAAGGTCTGAATTCTAGGTAACTCCCAGGAACCATGGAATGAAGCCCAAGAAGGTACTTCAAAATGTCTTAGAAATGTTTTTCAACTTAGGAGAAACAAGAAATTATTAAATATTTGTTAAAAAGGGCCTGGTCTATCAGGTTAGACTCCAAGGGAAGTTTCACATTTTACTAGGAGCCTTTAAGAAGTTTGTCTTATGGGTGAATAATGGCTATTCTCAACTACTATTAAAATTACAGCCTATTCAACTAAAGAGGTTGGAGATTAAGTACATTTTACTTACATATCAAATATAACTACCAACTTCTTTATCTGAAAAGAATATTTTAAGATTCTGAAAGAGTACAGAAACGAAAATTGGAGAGATTAAAGATATCTAAATTTTAAAAGTTAAATCTTTCACACATACCTTTTTACTCCTTACACAAAGGGTATTAGATAAGTTATACTTAAACATCCTACTTAACTTATGTTGTAAAAATCAGATACTTGTCATATAAGAGAAGTGGAAATTATCTATAATATGATAGTTAAGGGTGAAGAGTGAGTTACATACTCAATTCAAATATAAAATATAAACAGAAGTAAAATTTTCCTGAAATGAAGTAGATATTCACTGGTCCCCTCTCAAAGTAGGTAAATTACACCAAGGAGAAGAGACCTACATGTACTGAGACTTTTAAAAATATATGTAAGTGAAAATAAATTCCATGCTGTCTACATTTTTAGCTATATAATTAAAAATAAATAATTCTACTTTTTAATTAATTTATTTTTTTGGCAGTACTGGGGATAAAACCCAAGAGCATTCTTTCTCCAAGGCACACCCCCAGCCCTATTTCTTATTTTTTATTTTGAAATAGGGTCTCACTGAATTGCAAAGGGCCTCACTAAGTAGCTTGAGGCTGTCCTCGAACTGCGATCCTCCTGTCTTGCTAGGATTACAAGTGCTAGGATTACAAGTGTGTGACACCACGTCTGGCCTATAATTCTACTTTTGTAGTCAGGTTAAGTAGTTGAAATAAACTAGCTCAACCATTAGAATTGGCTTGACATACTGGACAGGGATTATTCCTTTTCTTTAGCTTCTTTATACATGTAAAAAAATGAAGCCATTTTTTTAGGTCAACTTTGTAAATCACACAAGGTTCAATGGTATTAGAAAAATAGACTTCAGATCTTCATTTTTGTGTTTATTTCCTCTCAAACACTTTCTTGACTGAAATAAGTAATGTTATTAGAAGTTGGTGGCAGAGGACAGCCCTTGTTTTCTGGAGGTTGGGAGGCTTGTGTAATTTTGTCACAATTTTCCTCAATGCATGACTCCTTAGAACCATTCACTGTGGTTTTTTTTCATGCTTGTCTGGAACAGCAAAGCCCTCCTCTGCTAGTGTTGAGTTTTCTCTTGTTTATGTTGGGATTTCTCAGGGATTTTTCCATTGATCTTTCCCTTTGTTTTCAGGAAGCCAACTCTCATGATCCATTAGAGGAGCAGAGCTCACCCAAGTCCCAAAGAAGCACCTCTTCCACTTTGATGGCTGAGCCAGAAGTCTCCCATTTTGGCATCAGGTGTGTGCAGATCAATAGTTTTCGTTCGTTCATTTGTTCGTTTGTTCGTTCATTCTTTCATTCGTTCATTCCTTCCTACACTGTGGATTGAACCTAGGGCTCCACATGCTAAGCAAGCATTCTACCACCTAGCTACTCCCCTAGCCCTATTTCTTGCATTATTATTAACCACAGTGGATTATAATGGGTCTCTATTTTTTAGAAGCTAGTAACACCTCCATAAATGTGACAACCAAAAAACATCTCAGGACATCACCTAAGGTCTCCGTGGAGATAAAATCAATCTTGCTGAGAACCTCTATATATATATATATGGATTATCTTCAATTTTCCAGAAAGGTATGAGGACTGATGTTCCAATATATGGGGATATTTATTTATTTATTTTGTTTATGTTAATAAGCCTAAATTTTTAGAACTAAGATACTTTAATTCCATCTCGCTTCAAAAATATGAGGTAATCTTACAGGTCCATAAATTGAACTTAGTGAAATAAAAACAGGGTATCTGAGGACCTATGTAGAGAGAAGAACTTGGTATGGGTTGAGGGGAGAAGTCTGATGGACAGGAAGAGATGATTTTCCAGATGGGATGCCTTAACTAAATCTTAACAGATGACCAGACGTCATTGAGTGAAGAAGTTGTGGGGAAACATTCCAGGCAGAGGGATGTCATGAACAGGGGTAGATTTTTAGAGTGCATGGGGCACTTTGGGAACTGTGGAAAGTTTACTAGGTATGAGTCCTAGTGGGGGATCGTGTTGTGAGATAAAACCAGATCATGAATAACTTCTTGGCCAGAGCTTAGATGAATACCAGAGGCATCTGGGAACCATAGAAGAATCTGAATCATGCAAATAACACACTTAGTTTTGCATTTTGGAGAATCCAAAATAATACTGAAGAGGTGGCCCATAGATAGGTCAGGCCTGGAGGAGGTAGATAGGTAAGACAAGTGAGAAATGAGAAGCAAGCTTGGAGGGCAGGGAGGAGAAGGTGGCAGAATTTTGGACTGGTTAACGTCTGTGGACTGGGAAGAGATCACACATTTGTGAAACTGAATTCCCGAGGCTAAGGTCATATGAGGAGGGATAGCTAGGAATGGAGAGAAGCATGAGTGGCTGAATGCCTCAAAGCAGGCAGGGAACCAAGTGATGGAAATAGGGGTTTGGGCACGGAAGGACAGAAGACTTTAGGCAGAGGACTGAAGAGCCCGTGATATTTTTATAAGATCTAGGGTTTACGTGCTGGAATGGATGTCTGGTGGTGAGTGGAAATGAAGGTCACTGAGATTGAGGAAGTCAAGGAAATTACTACTTTCATGTGGACCTTGGTCATCTGAGAGTATTGTAGGTCTTGAGTATTGTTTAAGAAAAATAAAAGTGGAGGCCACGCTTTAGATAAGCTCCAATATTAACTGCCCAAACCTGAATAACCCAAACTTAGGTCATTCTAATTTCATAAACACAAAATATAAGCTTTTCATCCTTGTCAAGATGACAGTGAAATTAAACTAATCGGGTTTAAACAAATCAGTGTAAGCAGTTCTGTTTTCCCTAATAATGATAATGTATAACAGCAAAACATGAAAAAAGTAAAAAATACTTCCTTCGTTGTGGCTTATTAACTGTGTTATAATTGCTGTGAAGGAGCATCTTACCAATTGAAGTTACAATACCATGATCTGTATATTTTGTAATATTATTCTTTCAAAGTTTTCCTAACTTGATCTGATTTTATTTTGATATGATATATAGAACATGGTGCCAGAGGTAGAAATGTCTTTTCTGGTTATGGCAGAATAAGTAGTTGGACCTAACATTGACTTAATGTAGCTAAGACAATAAGGATATCAGTGTGAAGGTGATTTTATAATAAAAAAGGGGGAAATTAACCAGGTGTGGTGGCACATGCTTGTAATCCCAGCATTTGAGAGGCTGAGACTGGAGGATTGTGGTACATGAACAGCCTCAGCTATTTAGCAAGGCCCTTTGCAACTCAGTGAGACCCTGTTTCAAAAAAAAGACTAAAATATAAGGCTGGATGTGTAGCTCAGAGGTACATGCCCCTGGGTTCCATCCCATTACTGAAAAAAAATAAAATAAGAAGGAAAATTGCTGTGGTAAATTTCAGAGACATGATTTGGAAAATATTCCCATAGGAATTTAGATAGGGGTATAAGAAAATATGGCTTCAATCTGAGGGAGCAGAAGTATAGTAATACATGTATCTATTAAATCTACTAATAAACTTATGAAAGTCAGGAAACAGTAAGAATTAAAAAATTATAGAAATAGTTAATTTGGTTTGGGTCATGTTGAGTGAAGAAGTAAGGGATATTCAGGCTTAAAGTGGTTATACTAATTAGAAGCTGAGATTAAATGCCTCCTAGTGAGGAGTAAAAATGATCCCAATTGTTAAATAATAATTACAGGAGACCATTCTTTCTGCCTATAAAACCAATCTCCTTGTTGAAGAAGCAAAAAGATAGTCTCTTCAACAAATAGTGTTGGCAAAACTGGCTATCCATATGCAGAAAAGTGGAAATAAATCCTACTTTCTCATCCTGCACAAGAGTCAATTCAAGATGGATCAAATACTTGAAAATTAAGACAGAGACTTTGTAGTTACTTGAAGAGGGCATAGGACCAACAATCCAACATATAGGCATGGCTAAAAACTTTCTCAAAAAGACCCCAAAGGCAAAAGAAATTAAGACAAGGATTAATACATGGGGTTTCATTAAATTGAAGAGCTTCTGTGCAGCGAAGTAAACTATCAAGAACTTAAAGAGAGAGCTGACAGAATAGGAGATTTTTGCCAGCTAATCCTCTGGTAGAGCATTAATATCTAGAATATAAAAAGAACTCAAGAAACTCATCACCAAACAAACAAACAAACAAACAACTCATCCAATGGGCAAGTGAATTAAATAGACACTTCTCCAAAAAAAAAAAAAAAAAAGGAAGAAATTCACTGCTGGGCATGGGGGCGCACGCTTGTAATCCCCGCTCTTGGGAGGCGGAGACAGGAGGATCACGCAGGTTCAAAGCCAGCCACTCTGGCTTAAGAGACCCTGTTTCCAAGTAAAAATATAAAAAATAGGTCTGGGAGTGTAGCCCGGAGGTAGAAGGGTTTCCAGGAATCCCAGTACCACCAAAAATAAATAAATAAATAAATAAATAAATAAATAAATAAATAAATAAATAAGAAATTCAAATGGCCAATAAATATATGAAAAAAATGTTCAACATCATTAGCAATCAGAGAGATGCAAATTAAAATTACCCTGAGATTTCATCTAACTAATTAGAATCACAATCATTTAAAACACAAAAGACAACAAATGCTGGCAAGAATGTGAAGAAGTGGGAAATCTAATATATTGTTGGTGGGATTGCAAATTAATGCAGCCACTTTGTAAAACAGAGTGGAGGGTCCTCAGAAAAGTGGAAATAAACCTACCATATGACCCAGCTATGCCACTCGTGGATATTGATCCTAAAGAATGGAAAAGAGTTTCACAGCTGCCAAACTATGGAACCAGCCAAGATGTCCATCAATAGATGAATGGATTACACAATTATGGGAAAATACACAATGAAATTCTACTCAGCATAACAAAGAACAAAATTATGTCATTTGCAGGGAAATGGAGAATCTTATGCTAAGTGAGATGAGTCGGACACAAAAATAAAAGGTTGGGTGTTCTCCCTCATATGAGGGAGCTAGGGAGAAACTGGGAACACAGAAAGGACTCCAGACGGAGGAGGAGAAGCCTTAGTGGAGTGAAGGAGGGGACCTAACCGAGGGAGATGGGAGGAGGAGGAAGACTTGAAGAGGGAAACACCTCAGTGGACATGATGTATATACACAACTTATCAGAGCCAATCAGTGCATTGTGATGGGAAGATGGGGAGGCAGAGGGAGGCAGTGGGAACTGGGGGAGGGCTCAAGGAGTACTGTGTGCGTGTATTCCTCTATCACCCTGAACTTCCTCAAGATGTATGATTACAGTGCACCAATAAAAAGATACAATCTCTTGCTGAACCATTGGAACTACTTATTTTATTTTAAGGAATAAAGTGTTGCTTGATTGTAGAGTTGGAAATAAATTAGGGTCTTTATTATAATTTTTGTCCTTTGATATTGTAAGGTTACATGCATAGTGTGGGGGGAATTTAGTTTTGCCTCTTTTTTTTTTGCAGCCAGATATAAGAAGAGTAAATAAAACACCATCTCTGTTGATAAAAGGCTGTCTGGTACTGTTCAGCCAACACCATTATTTGTTACAAATGAAAGTTAAATGGATTGGGCTTGGAGCTTCCTGTGTAAGCATCCTTCAAGGAGCAGGAAAAGTAGAAAAGAAAATGGGACATTAAGAGAAGAAAATGGGGCGTGTAAACTGCAGCTGCTCTTTCTTGGAATCTTTCAATTTACAAGACTTTCAATTCAGTGGCCTTATTCATTGAGTTTTAAAATGACACTCAAAACAGTGCTGCTGAAAGCCAAGGATAATAGATAAACAACTCCATTAGTAGCTTAGTAATGGGATCTAGACCAATTTTTTTCCTCTCTCAATAGCAACATAACAGGGTCTTTGTAGTAAAAAGTGGTGCCCTTGGAATCTGGGTGTAGAAGAAGAGGAGTCTAAATAGTGTGTGGCTTCACTCTCTTCTAAGAAGTGTCAGAAACAATCCTGCTGAGCTGAGATCCTTGTAACTTCAGGAAATCTACTTGCTGTGAACATTAAGGTTGCTCTTAAAGACTGGATGGTGGTGCATGCCTGTAATCCCAGTACTTGGGAGGCAGAAATAGAAGGTTTGCAGCTTCAAGGATAGCATCAGAAACTTAGCAAGGCCCTCCACACTTAGCGAGAGACTTTTTCAAAATAAAAAGTGTTAAGTGTGTAGCTTGGAGCTCAAGTCCTTGGGTTCAGTCCTCAGTGTGACACACACACACACACACACACACACACACACACACAATCTTTCAAATGTGTGATACATAGTTTATGTTTATTCTAGTACAGAACAGCAAATAAATCAGATTGTGACTAGGTCTATACAAGGTTCTGAGAACCCTCCCTCTGACTTCCTTGCCTTAAACTTCCCTTTCATAGCTGTCAATGACTTTATGTCTCTGAAATCCAATTTGATTATTTCATCCTCTTGTATTATAAGCATCTCTGATGTCTACCTACTTACAGAACAGAATCTAAACATCTTAATGGCACCTCTATTTCCTACCTACCCTTCTCTTCTCATTTATTTCACTCATTCTCTGAACCTCATTTCCCCACACACTTTTACCTACTTATTTTTTGCTTAGATGCTGGTCTTTCCCAACTTCTTTGTCTTTCTAAACTCCTACTTTATACTTCAAAACACATTAAAATAAAATCTCCCCTGTGGAGCCTTTTCTGACTTTGGCACCTATCAACAGAGACATCTGTTCTTTTTGTTGCTTCAATATCTCCTCCATAGTTCTCATTAAATTATTGATTTTGCATCAAAATGGCCATTCTCCAAAAAAAGACCTACAGAATCCAGGTAATACCTATAAAAATATCAATGTCATTCTTCACAGAGCTAGAAAAATTAGTCTTAAATTTCACATAGAAAAACAAGGGACCCAGAATAGCCAAAGCAATTATCAACAATAAGAATCATGCAGAAGGCATCACAATACCTGACCTCAAATTAAACTACAGAGGTATACTAATAAAAACAGCATGGTATTGGCATGAAAAAAGACACATAGACCAGTGGAAAAAACAGAAGATGCAGAAACAAATCCATACATTTATACCAATTGATTTTTTTTTTTTTACAAAGGTGCCAAAAATATAACCTGGTGAAAAAACAGCCCTTTTCAATAAATGGTGTTGGGAAATCTGGTTATCCATTTGTAGAAAAATGGAATTACACCCCTTCCTCTAACTCTGCACAAGAGTCAACTCAAGATGGATCAAAGACCTGTAAATTAGACCAGCGATATTGAAGGCACAGGTCCAACATTCCATCATACAGGCACAGGTAGAAAATTCTTTAATAAGACCCTCATAATTCAGAAAATTAAAACAAGAATTAATAAATGGAACAGCATTAAACTAAAAGGTTTCTACTCATCTAAATAAACCATCAAGAGTCTAAAAAGAGAGTAAAGAATGGGAGAAGATTTTTGCCAGATATTCTGATAGAAGACTAATATCTAGAATATACAGAGAACTTAAAAGTCTTAACACTTAAAAAACAATCCAACCAAGAAATAGGCAATTGAACTAAATGGGCACTTGTCAAATGAAGAAATATGAATGGCCAATAAATATATTAAAAAATGGTTAACATCATTAGCCATCAGGGAGATGCAAATCAAAATTACACTGAGATTACATCTAGCCCCAATCAGAATGGTAATCATCAAGTCAAACAATAAATTTGGTGAGAATGTGGGGAAATAACTCTTTTCCACTGTTGGTGGGATTGCAAATTAGTGCAGCCACTATGGAGATCAGTATGATATTTCTCAGAAAAATGGAGATGGATCCACCATATGATCCAGTTATACCACTCTTTCTAAAGAGGTTAAAATCAAAATATTAATAGTGATACATGCATATTCATGTTTATGGCAGCACAATTCACAATTGCCAAATCATGGTATAAATCTAGGTGTCCATCAAAATTATGAAACATTCACACAATAGAATTCTGTTCAGCAGTAAAGAACAAAATATGTAATTTGCAGGAAAATGGAGATACCTGAAGAATAGTGTGTGAAGTGGAATTATTCAGTTACAGAAAGCTAAGGGTCATATGTTTTCTCTCATATGTGGAAGCTAGGAAGCAATTGGGATAAAAAAGGGAATTCAGATAAAAAAGGAGAAACCTAGTGGAACAATAAGGGGGGTCTAGGGGAGGGTGGTGGTGGGTGTGGAAGGAGAATTAATGAAGAAAACACTCTCACTGATGTGATGGACATATGTGAAATTATCAGTGCCAATCTCAATGTGTACAGAAAAGGAGAGGGAGTTGGAGGGAGCTGGGAGAAGCTCACCAAATGCTGTGCATGTATGTTCCTATCACTCTAACTTCATTATAGTGTGAAACTACAATTCACCAGTAGAAGTCTGTTAAAAATATGTCAATGTAAACCAGGCTTGGTGGCGCATGCTTGTAACCCCAATATTTGGGAGGTGGAGACAGAATGATTCTGGTTTATGGATAGCCTCCGCTACTTAGTAAGACCTTCTGAAACTTATTGAGACCTTGTTTCAAAATAAAGGATAAAAAACTATTTTCCTGTTTTATTTTTTATTCTGAAACAGGGTATTGCTAAGTTACTGTTTGCTGGCCTCAAACTGCGATCCTCCTGTCTCAGCCTTCCATGTACTAGTATTACAGGAGTATCCCACCATGCCCAGTGGAAATGCTCTAAATTACATATTCAATTTCCTTCATAGACATAGGACTTCTTAGCATTTCTATGTTGTGTCAGTTTAGCAAGGGTGTGTTGTTATGGGGGTTTTCCATTTCATTTAAAAATGGCTTTACCTCTCTTACTTGGGGCTCATGATGCAGAAGTTTCAGAGGTCCTTCCAGCAGGAAGCGGTGGCAGGTCCTCAGGCATGGTGGTGGGAAGTAGGGAGAGTGAAGGGAGGAGCAAGAGGCAGAAGTAGTTCCCAAGGCTGTGCCCTTAAGGGGCCCATCACCAGCCATGTCCCGCCTCTGAATCTGGCTGTGTAGCTTAACACATGAGCTTTGGGGGACATTTTAAGTCCAAACTATAACAGCATCTGACGTCATCTCTCAGCCAGCAGCAGCACTAGACGCTGCCCTGTGCTACCTGTGCTGCACGAAGTTCCTCTTACCTGCTGGAGTTCTATTTTATATGCACTGCAGGGAAATAAGCTGGGGGACATTGAAGGGACCCAGGAGGCAGAAGTGAGGCATCAGGACTAATTATAGCCACATGTAAAGTCTCATATCATTGCCATCTGGTTGAGTTTCATTATCTCCTGCCTGGCTTCTGAAATCACCTCCTGATGATGTCCTTTCTCCCTCCTCCCTCTTGTCAGCTGAGTCTTACTTACTCCACACCCCCCCAGCGGTAGCACTGTCGCTCTTCACTGGGCCGTTCTGGTGGGTGTGTGCGGTGGGTGTCACAGTGCACTTTTCATTCAAGGACTTCCCATGTGCAGTGGACACGGGCATCCTTCTCTGTGGGGTGCGTGTTCAAATCTTTGGTCTGTTTTCCGTAGGTTTTTGTTCTTTTCTTTCTGATTTGTGTGGGTAGTGTTTGTGTTCTAGATATTAGTTCTTTGCCACATATTTATAGCTTAATGTCTTTACACAATATGTGGTTCTCAATGTATAGGTCTGATGAACAAAGGTTCTTAGTTTTATTGTAATTCAATTAACCAAACTTTTATGCCTAATGCTTTGTGTTCTATTTGAGTTTTTTTTTTTTTACCTCCGCAATTTCATGAAGGCATTCCCTTGTTTTCTTATGAATTTGAGGCTCTACTGTTATACTTTCATATCTAGATTTACAATTGATTTGGAATGGATATTTTTGTATCTCATGAGACTACATTCAAGGTCTGTTTTGCATATGGACAGCAAATAGACCGAACACCTAGTACTGAACAGGCCATCCTTGTTGCCTTCTTGTTGCTGTCCTGAAGCAATGATGATGTGTATGTTTATTTCTATTCTGTGTAAATGCAGATTATTCACTTCTTGTATGTGAGGAATTGTACATTTGTATGTAAATTACGCCTCAGAAAAGGTAAGATAAAAAATTCAATAGTGTTGGCACACTCTTGCGAGCAAGCTCTGCATGTAAGTGCATCCTGCGTGTTACTGCATGCTGGCCTCCTTGCTAGATGTGGGGAGTCTGTGGTATAAGCTCTAGCATAGAGACCTGCTGACTCCCTTTCTATTTCAGCTGAAGTTCAGCAAGTGACAGGCACACTGTGCCAGAGGGAAACTGCTACACGGGTTGGTATTTTTAATGTCAATATTGCATTCTTGAAATAAACACAATTTGGCAAAATATTAGCTTTTCATGTCACTGGATTTAATTAGCTAATATTTTATTTAGGATATTTACATAGATTTTTATGAAAGATGTTGGGTTGTAATTTACCTTTCTTGTATTGACCTTATCAGATTTTGGTATTAAAGTTTGTTGGACTCATAAAACAAGCTTCTTTTCCATGGGAGAACTTATATAAGACTCTTTTTTATTTCTTCATTAAATGTTTGAGACAATTCAGCAGTGCCAATATCTGAGCCTATGGATTTCTTTGTGGGAGGTGTGTGTGTGTGTGTATGTGCATGTGTGTGTGTATGTGCATGTGTGTGTATGTGCATGTGTGTGTATGTGTGTGTATGTGCATGTGTGTGTTGTGTGTATGTGTATGTGTGTGTATGCGTGTGTGTGCGTGTGTGTGCACGTGTGTGTGTGTGTGCGTTATTTGGTATTGAACCCAGGGTGTTCTACTGATGAACTACACTCCTCAGCCCTGTTTTATTTTAATTTTGAGGCAGAGTGT
This sequence comes from Muscardinus avellanarius, assembly GCF_963383645.1. Taxonomy (NCBI): domain Eukaryota; kingdom Metazoa; phylum Chordata; class Mammalia; order Rodentia; family Gliridae; genus Muscardinus; species Muscardinus avellanarius. The sequence continues at coordinate 27,228,527 of NC_137795.1, read as the reverse complement.
TGCTAAGTTACTGCATGCTGGTCTTCAAACTGCGATCCTCCTGTCCCAGCCTTCCCTGTTCTGGCATTACAGGAGTATCCCACCATGCCCAGTGGAAATGCTCTAAATTACATATTCAATTTCCTTTATAGACATAGGACGTTTTAGCATTTCTAGTGCTGTGTCAGTGTTGTCATGAGGGTTTTCCATTTCATTTAAAATTTCAGATTTATCAGTATGATTGTGTTTATAATCTTATCTTTTCAGTACATTTAAGATTGTCACAGTTTTGCTTTGTTAATTTCACAATTATAAGCTTGTTTTCTAATTCATTAATTTTTCTGTATTTATCTTCTTCATTATAGTAGTAGACTTCTCTCTGTTCTTTTCATGTTTGGTTTTCTGAATTTTATAGTTTATTCATATGGAAATTCAGGTTACTAATATATTTTTTGTGGTACTGGGGATTGAATTGAGAGGCACTCTTCTTCTGAGCTATACCCCCAACCCTTTGTTATTTTTTCTTGTTTAGGAACAAGATCTCATTAGGTTGCTGACAGTCTTGCTACTTTGCAGAGGCTTTCCTCAAACCTGAAGTCCTCCTGTCCTAGCCTCTCAAGCACTGAGATTACAGGCATGCAGCCCCATGCCCAGCTCAGGTCACTAATTTTAAGTCTTTCTTTTCTAATTTGGCTGCATCCCACAAAGTTAGTTATATTATATATTCAATATTATTTAGCTCAAAATAGTTTCTAATTTTTGCTGTGTTTTTCTTTTTGACTCTTGGATTTTTTAAGGAGTTTTTGCTAAATTTTCAAGGGAGGTGGGTGTTTTCTAGTTATCTTTTAATTATTTATGTTTAGCTTCTTAAGATTAAGATATATAAAACAGTATTTAAAATCTATCTCGGATAACTCCAGTAATAACCCACCCATAGATCTGTCCCTAGTGTTGCTGGGTTCAGATTACTGTGATTGCTCAAGGCCTGATGAGTTGAGTTGTTGCCACATTTTTCTTTCTTGGTTTTTTTTTTTTTTGGTGGTACTGGGGTTCCTGGTCTACCTCGGGGCTACACTCCCAGACCTATTTTATAGGTTTTATTTGGAAACACAGTCTCTTAAGCCAGTGAGGCTGGCTTTAACCGGCATGATCCTCCTGTCTCCGCCTCCCAAGCGGGGATTACAAGCATGCGCCACCACATCCGGCTTTTTCTTGTTTTTTTCTGATCCTACTGCCCCAGCCAGGGCCTGCTGAGCACCTGCGACTTTGCTAAGGTTTCTGCCCCTGGACTTACTCACAATGCCCAGTTCTGTCTCTTTAGCACTGTAATGCTGCAGCAAATTTCTTTTTGATCATCAGCCACTTTCTGCCAATCCCTTTTGTAGGAAGCAGTGGCAGCAGGGCACGGTGGGGCACACTTGTAATCCTAGGACTTGGGAGGCTGAGGCATATTTGAGGCCAGCCTCAGCAACATGAGGCCCTCTGCAAATTAGGAAACCCTCCCTTTTTTTGGTGCTACTGGGGGAGGGGGGCAGGGGCTTTTCTACCTCCGGGCTATACTTCTAGACCTATTTTATATTTTATTTGGAAACAGGGTCTCACTAAGTTGCTGAGAGCCTCACTAAGTAGCTAAGGCTGGCTTTGAGCCTGCGCGATCCTCCTGTCTCAGCCTCCCAATCGCAGGAATTAGAAACGTGTGTCACCACGCCCAGTTCAGGAAGACCCTTTTTAAAAATAAAGAATAAAATAGGGCAAAGGGTAGAATAAAGAATAAAATGGGGCAAAAGGGTAAAATAGGGCTCAGATGTAGAATACCCCTGGGTTCCATCCTCAGTTACCTCTCCCCCTCCCCCACCAATAAAAAGGAAAAGCTTTGGCAGAGAGTTGGCGCCCTGGGAATCCTTTCCTTCCAGGGCCTTGACCAAATGAGCCCTTATTATCGTCTTAGCCATTCCCTGAAATCATCACAAATGTTTTCTTTCTTTCTTCTTCTTCTCCTCCTCCTCTTCCTCCTCCTCCTCTCCCTCCTCCTCCTCCTCTTCATCCTCCTCCTCCTCCTCCTTTTGCATTCTGTCATCTTTTCTAGTTGCTTTTGAGCAACACATCGCAGTAGGAGGATTTTATAGAACTTTAACCAGAGTGCGATATTCTTTTACTCCAGGGGCTTCTTATTACCCGTTATGGTTACATGAACGCCCATGCCCTCTCTTTCCCTCCGCCCACTGTGCCGCTACCCTTCCTCCCTCCAGCTTCACTGCCTCACCACTGCTGCCCCGTGAGCACTCACTTTCCTCGAGCTTCATGACTTCCTGATGGTCATGCCAAGTTATGACACTCAGGCCTTGAGCCAGTGATGATGCCAATCTAAAATGTGGGTCTAGCCGTCTAACCAGGACTTTCCAATTCTGGCCTCTCTGTTCAGGTTACGGTAACTCAGAAAGGCTTGTGGGACCACCGCTGAGTAAGGAATCCCCCTCAGTCATGCATCTTATACAACCATGTGGAATTTCCTTCGTACTTCTTATCTTCCACTGAAACTGTATTATTAATTAATTAATTAATTAATTAATTTTTTGGTGGTCCTGGGGTTCCTGGAAGCCCTTCTACCTCCAGGCTACACTCCCAGACCTATTTTATATTTTTATTTGGAAACAGGGTCTCTTACACCAGCGCGGCTGGCTTCGAACCAGCACGATCCTCCTGTCTCCGCTTCCCAAGCGCGGGGATTACAAGCGTGCGCCGCCACGCCCGGCCTTATTAATTTATTGTTATGTCCTTTTGTATTCTCACATTTGAATATAAATTCCGTGCCGGGCGTGGTGGCGTGCACCTGTGATCCCAGTACTTAGGAGGCTGAAGAGATTTTCAGATTTGTGGCCAGTTTCAGCAATTTAGCAAGACCCTCAGGAACTAGAGTGAGACCCTCTTTCAAGATAAGAAATAAAAAGGTCTGAGGGTGTAGCTTGAGGTAGAATGACCCCGGGTTCAATTCTCAATGCCACGCCCCCGTCCTCATAAATTCCATGAGCTCGGCCTTGTCTGTCTCATCTTTAATCTTGTGGCCAGATCAGAAGGCTTGTAGTGTGTGCACGGGCTCCATCCACCTGGCTTTGGAAAGCAGAGGCCAAGAGAGCTTGGGGACGCTAGCGCATACCACGGCCCTAGCATCCACTTGATAGTTGCAAAAATATGCTTCATGATTCTGTGCGTGCGTGCATGCGTGTGTGTGTGTGTGTTTAGAGTCCTAACTGTATTCTCTACAGGAGTACTCTGAATACAGAAGTCAAGCCTCTTTAGTTGAACTTCTCTGGGGAACTATAATCTTCTACGTTCTCATTATATTCTTCCAGGAAAGTAGGCCTGAGAATCAAGGAGAGTGCACCCTGAGTGAATATGGTTTCTAATTACAGTGATAATAAAGACAAGGAGATTGATCAATCAGTGTGAAAGTCTCTTGTTTATTTTAGTTTCTTTTCCCTTTATTTTTTATTTCTTTGGTGGTACTAGAGGTCGAACCCAGGGGCATTCAAACTTTGAGCTATACCCCCAGCCCTTTTTATTTTAGTTTATGAAATAGGATCTCACTAAGTTGCTGAGGCTGGCCTTGAAGCTGTGATCCTCCCATCTCAGCCTCCCAAGGATTGGGATTACAGGTGTGAGCCTTCTGCCTGGCTAGTTTGTATGAGTTTTAATATGCATTTCTTTTTCTTTTTTTCTTTTTCTTTTTGGTGGTACTGGGGATGGAACCCAGGGGCCTTCTACCTCCAGGCTACACTCCCAAACCTATTTTATATTTTTTATTTGGAAACAGGGTCTCTTAAGCCAGCGGAGGCTGGTTTCGAACCTGCGTGATCCTCCTGTCTCAGCCTCCCAAGAGTGGGGATTACAAGCATGCGCCACCACGCCCAGCTAATATGTATTTATTTTATCTTTCTCTTCTCATTTTAAAATTCTGATAGGAATTATAAATTTTCTAAGACTGAACATGTTTTAATCAACAAAAGAATGTTTCAAGCTTGAACTTACCTACATTGAAAAAAATTTAATGCAACATTAAGTGTCAAAGTAAATTTAGCATTTAAATGATACATTAAAGGGAAATCTTGCAATTTCAATGATTTCTTCTCAATATCCTTCTTAGATTAGCCAGTAAATAGAAGGAGTGAGGCAGTTTGATTATCACTTCCTGTCTTGCATAGAAACTTGTGTGAATCCTGTAGGAGCAGAGAATCTGTTCATTCACTAAGGTGCAACAAGAGACCCAGGAGCCCGAATTGGATTTGATGTGTGGAGTAAGGGACCCGCACTGGGTGTGTGTGACTGCAGTAAGCCACGCCCAGCTGCTGTCATTGGTCCACACAGAGTCCAACCACAGGCCCTGTTACACAGGACCCTGGGTGTTCACGGGCAGCCTCTGCCCAAGCTGCTCTTTAGCCTGCAACTTTCCTTCCACTTCCAAGAGCATCTCATTGCCCTTCTAGAGCAAACCTAGCAGCCCATCCTCTGTGAAACCTCTCAGGAGCATGGCGCTCTCCCCTTCGTGTACCACAGCATTAGATTGTCTCTTTCCACTAACCTGAGAGGGCTGTTCTATCCCCCATCTTTGTATCGTCCAGTGGCTTCTATTATAGAGCAGATAGTCAGCAAACATTTCTTAAATAAAACGAGGTGGGTGGGTGATGATTACTTTATCTTATTTAAGCCTATAGATATTCTTCCAGAATTTATTCACAACCAACTACAAACACAATAACAACAAAAAAACTGGTCAACAGTGCTTCTGAAGGCAAACTGCCTGGTTTAATTTCTGGTTTTACTATTTATCAGATGTGACTTTGGGAAAATTACTTAACTTCTTTGTACTTTTGTTTCCTCACTTTTAAATCAGGATGATAGTAGTATCCTATCTTCTAGGATTGTTGTGAGTTGATTTTATGAAATGTTTAGAACATTGTTTGGCATAGTAAGCCCTCTATGATCTCATATTAGTGGGTTTTAGGAACTAGAGACATCAGGATAAATTAGATGTGATTTCCTTCCCTGAGAAATTAAAAATCTTGTGGAGAAAATAGAGATGCAAATACAAACCAAGCCCGCCGACGCGATGGTGGCATCTAGACATGAAAGCACTCTCCCCCGCAGCCTGGGTGGAAGAGGCAAGAAATGGCCTTGAGGGAAGGCCTTTTGCATGAAGGTTGGTAGGTGGGTTAGTTATAAAAAAGATACAAAGACAAGATGCATGCAGGGCCATGGCCATGTGGAAGCACAGGGCACTGGGAAAGCAGGCACAGAGAGGCCTAGGCCTGGGGCCAGAGGTGCAGGGCTGTGCGCTGACATGATAGACCAGTTCACTCAACACCCAAGTCTGACCACCTGCACCCCTGCCTGCCCTGCCCGGGTCAGGAAAGGGAAGGTCTGCCACCCAGGTCAGGTTAAACAACAGGCAGGGGGTATTTGCTTTCCTTCTAGAATAAAAATGCATAGCCTTGCAGGCAGAGAATGCTTCTTTGGTCCTTTTGCTTTCTTCCTGCCCGGAGCGTGGGCTTGTAGCTTTAAAACAGGAGGATGAGGCCACCTGCTTAGGATGGTGCGGTGGGTAATCCCACCAGCTGGGTCCCTGGTGGCTACCCAGCAGCTGCACTGCTTGGATCGCCACTCTCTGGACTCCTTGTTTGTGACACCTTCAGAGCCGGCCAGCTTTCCTTTGCGTCCCTAGCCACACACTGGTAAGCAGAGCCTGACTGGAGACGGCCTCGAATGCTCTGCAGAGGAGCTCTGACACTGACATTTGCCCACCGGGGGCTGAGGCATACTTGGAAGTACAGCTTTGCAGCTGCGCAGACTTTATAGTTCAGATCCCAGTCTGGCCAGTTACTAGCTGTTTAACCTGAGAAGTCGCTATCCTCAACCTGAGCCTTAATGGGGAGACGTGTGGCGAGACCTCTCTTAGAACAGTGACTGCATTGCAGCACACTGGGTGGGGTGGATGAGGCCCAGGGTGGAGGTCCAGGGGAGCAGAGGTTAGTGCCCTGACAGAGCCAAAGATTTCAGAGTTCAAGTGGATTCTAGTTGATGTTTTTAGCCCCGAACCATTCTGATAGTGTAAAATTTACAAACGTTGTCCAATACTTATAGCATCTTTATGATTAAATGTCTTAGGTCACTTGAGTTTTGCTTTTTTAAAAAAATATATGGTATAAGTTCCCGTAGCATCTTGTATTAGCCCCAGGCACGCAGAAGAAGGAATCTAGAGATAATTGGTGAGAATACCAATGAATGAAGGAAAAAATGATTTAAGGTTGACAATTTCATGCTGGCGATACTGTGTTTTATTTTTAATTTTTTTTTTTTTTTGGTGGTACCGGGGTTCCTGGAAGCCCTCCTTCCTCCGGGCTACACTCCCAGACCTATTTTATATTTTTGAAACAGGGTCTCTTACGCCAGCGCGGCTGGCTTCGAACCTGCGCCATCCTCCTGTCTCCGCCTCCCAAGCGCGGGGATTACAAGTGTGCGCCACCACGCCCGGCGTTATTTTTAATTTTTTGATACTAGCGATTGAACCCAGATACATAAATAACATCCGTGCTACACCCCAGCCTTATTTTATTTCTCATTTTTGAACAGAATCTTGCTACATTACTGAGAGTCTCCCTAAGTTGCTGAGGCTGGCCTCAAACTTGTGATCCTCCTGTCTCAGCCTCCCAAGTACTGGGGTTACACCACACCTAACTCCCATCAGTATTTTAGAATCTATTGATAACAAAAGTTAGTAGGAAGTTTAAGTACAACTCTATTTCCGCTATGTCCACTTCAGAGCTCTAGCGAAGCTCTTCTGTGAAGTCCAGGAGATAGGCAATTAAGCTTAGAGAGGAGTCAGCATAACTGAAGAAACAACGATGTCACCATAGTTCACGATAGCCTAATTATAGTACAAATCAGTATTATAGCCACTATGGAGGTCAGTGTGGAGATTCCACAAAAGACTAGGAATGGAACCACCATATGACCCAGCTATAGGGCTCCTCAGTATTTTCCCCAAAGAATTAAAGTCAGAATACTATAGTGATACATGTATATTCATTCATTCTTTTTTTGTGTGTGACCCCGGGGATGGAACCCAGGGGGCATTCTACCTCCGAGCTACACCCCCAGCCCTATTTTTTTTTATTCTTTATTTTGAAACAGGGTCTCACCGAGTTGCAAAAGGCCTCACTTAAGTAGCCGAGGCTGTCCGCGAACCGTGATCCTCCTATCTCAGCCTCCCAAATACTGGAATTACAAGCGTGCACCACCACGCCCGGCCTGTATATCCATTCTTATAGCGGCACAATTCACAATAGTCAAATTACAAAACCAACTAAGGTGTCTGACAACAGAAAAATGAATAAAGAAAATGTGGTATATACACGCACAATAGGATTTTACACAGTCATAAAGAACAAAATTATGGCATTTGCAGAAAAATGAGTGGGACTAGAGAATACTATGTTCAGTGAGGTCAGCCAGCCTCAGAGAGTCAAGGGTGATATATTTTCTGTCACATGTAAAAGCTAGAAAGAAAGGAGGAGACAAAGGGAACTTCAGATAAATGAGGAGAAAGACCAGTAGAACAGTGGAAGGGAGGGGAAAGGAGGCTGGAGGAACCATGCTCGTGTCTGAAGGTATCACTGCCAACCTCACTAACCTGTATGCGGAGGGCGCAGGGGCGGCCTGGAGGAAACATTGCCAGCTGATGATGACAGTGATAAGACTATCACTGAATCTCAGTAATGACAACGCACCAATAAAATTGAATAAAAAAGAGACGAAGTGAGTCTGCTCCAAATATCTAAATTTTCTTGTCAGGGCATGTGAAGTTCTACCTTGGAGATGGTGTTTTGATTGAGAAAAGAAGGAATCCTGTTCAAAGCAAGGGCTTGGGAGGGAGCACATCTCCACTAACAACAGGCAGATGAGGATAATCCCAGCAACGACTGAGGATTACTGGTCTCTCCAATTTGCACAGCTACTGCCTGGCTCGGCTGGGAGTCGAGCCTGCCTTTGTGCGACACGCCCTGCACTGGACCGCATCCACTGGCACCGGAGCCTCCCTGCTCCTCTGCTTACCACTCAAGCTAAAGCCTGCGAGTCAGGCAGCCAAATGGCTGGGACAGTCTGCACGCTATCCAGGAGAGGACTTAGGTCAAGCCTGAGGTGCGACTCGGTAACTCCTGGCAGGCAGAGGAGATGCGTTCTGAAGTGGAGAAAGGCCTGTATTTGTCAAAACAAGCCATTCAACACTCCAACAAGCTGCTCTGCACTGTGGGGACCACCGAGATGAACAAATGACAAGGTTTCACACCTATTTAAATCATTCAATATGATATGCATCCCAATCAGAAATGTCCCAGGACTCATTGATTTAGCAGTCCCAGGAACTTGATAGTTTTATGGCCTCTGGAGCTAGTTCAGAGGCTACATTTACAACTTGGCATTCTTGCTCGAGAGCTGTAGAGAAACTGAAACATTCAGCTGAGCACAGTTTTCTTTATTTTTCCTTTTTCTTTTTGGTGGTACTGGGGTTCCTGGAAGCCCTTCTACCTCCGGGCTACACTCCCAGACCTATTTTTACAGTTTTATTTGGAAACAGGGTCTCCTAAACCAGCGCGCGCGGCTGGCTTCGAACCTGCGCGATCCTCCTGTCTCCGCCTCCCAAGCGCGGGGATTACAAGCGTGCGCCACCACGCCCGGCATGAGCACAGTTTTCTGCCTTAGAGCAGCTATAACCAGAGGCTGGCCGGTGCTGTCCTGACCGACTTGAACATGAGCCCTAAGAGCTGCAACCCACAGAGAACACGGCTGCCTCCCATGGCCAAGAGTCTCAGAGCCTTCATCCATCTTTGGTTTAGCACCAGAGCCGGGGGCCCAGGAGAGGAGAGGGGACCGTGTGGGCTGGTTATGGCTGGGCATTTCGCTTGTCCCTTAAGCTCCTTTCGGGGCTCCGGGCACTCACCTCGGCTTGCCAGATGGGGTTCACAGTGTTGCCTATGATCTTGGATCTTCTCTCCTGGCCGTGGTGCGGAAGGGCGGGGAAGATGCTGTGCTTCCCGGGCTGAATGGAAATCTTCAGATAAGGGTCTGGGTTGAAAAACATCCCTTTCTTCAACCCCATGGCCTGGAAATCTATAAAGTAAAAGATACCATAATTTAAGTATGTTTTAGTGTGGCTAATTATTACATCAGGCCTTATATGAAAAAAGTCAACATAAAAGGTGGAAAAAACTCCAATCTTTTGAGTATTTTCCATTTCTTTACAAATATGAAAGGATATGTCTATTTGGAAACACATCCAAACATATTTGGAAAACTGGCTGCCATATGCTGTGGAATATTTGGTTCCATATATAGAGTGCATATGTTGGCATGTGTTCATTGAGTTTTGGTGAGAAATTCTGGTGGCAACTCAATGCAACTAGCATTGTGCTCACTCTGTTTTCCATGTGAGGATCACTGACCTTTTTTGGACTAGATTTCTTGTGCTCCGCAGGCAGGTTAAGACAAGGTACCAAGGATCACCTTAGGATAGGGGGTTTAGGATAGACACAGAGGGAGGAAATTCAACTTTGGAAATTCTATGGGAGTGAGACACAAAATTCCCTTACAAGGTAGAGACATGAGAAAAACAACCGGTGCCATTTCCTGCTAAATGTGAAAGTTACTGGTAAGGAGACATAAAGAGAAAGGAGAGGGTTAAAAAAAAAAGCAAAGAGCACAGACGTGGAAGAAAGAAAAAAGAAAACATGGCTTCCACGGAGCTACGCTCTTAGTGGTGCGAAGGGTTTTGAGAATCTATGCTGTCAAGAAGGGTAGGGTGCCAGGTGTGGTGGCAACGCTTGTAATCCCAGCATTTGGGAGGCTGAGACAGGAGGCTCTGGGCTTGTGGGCAGCCTCAGCTACTTAGGGAGCCCTTCACACCTCAGTGAGACCCTGTTTCAGAAATGGAAAAGACTAAGAAATAGGGCTGGATATATAGCTCGGAGATACAATGCCCCTAAATACCATCCCCAGTAACACACACACACACACACACACACACACACACACACACACACACCAAAAAACAAAAACAAAAAAACAAACAAAACAAAAACAAAAACAAAAACAAAAAAAAGAAGGGCAGGGCATTGAAAGTTGAGCTTTTTTTTAAATGTATCTATCATCTATCTGTCTGTCTATCATCTTATCATCTATATCTATTTTTTTTTGTGGTACTGGAGATGAAACCCAGGGGCATTCTACCTCCATGATATACTCCCAGCCCTATTTTTTCTTTTTATTTTGAAACAAGTTCTCACTAAGTTGCAAAGGGCCTCACTAAGTAGTTGAGGCTGGCTGTGAACCTGTGATCCTCCTGTCTCAGCCTCTCAAGTACTGGGAACTATTTTATTTAATTGAAGATGTTCAATTGCATACAGTTTTGGAGAGAGAGAGAGAGAGAGAGAGAGAGAGAGAGAGAGAGAGAGAGAGAGAGAGAGCGCGCGCGCACAAATACACAAGACTGTGATGATGCTTTACAGTTGTTCAGGATAATTTAAAATCCCTTTATATTCATTGAAAGTGAATTCATGATGTCAGTAAATATAATATAATGTGTTTTATTACTGAAGTATCTTCCAAACAAAATTATTCTCATTTATTTACAAGTGAGGCAATCTGAGGTAAAGATATACAGAATCAGTGATTCTTAATCATGGTATAAGATGTGAGTTGTTTAAATAATTTATTGTGGATGAAAAAGTTTTGGTGTTTGCGTATTTACTTAAAAGTTATACTGACTTAACCCAAAGTTTTGTCCATAATGAAATTATCCGTACTCTCTTGCATTATGATATACTGCCAGGAGAGGAAAACAGGGCAGAAAGTAAAAACATCATAGAAATTTGCAAAGTCCATGGTATATTCACAGAAGTGCATGGAGAAAGAAATGAACAATAGCAGCCTGAGACAGCTTGCCTTGGGAGGTCCGTGGCTAGTGTCTGTGAGTTTGGGTTTTGGGAGGGTTCCCATTTCTTGAGAATTGATGAGTGGCCCACGCTGCCTAAACGGTTTGTATGAACGACGTGGCTTATGAGCACTGCTTCCTTTACGGGACTCTGTAATTTCAGCTTGTGCTAATCAGAAGGTGTCCGCGTGATTAACACACCCATCCCCAGTAGAAACTGTGGGTGCTGAGTCTCTGATAAGCTTCTGTGGTAGACAGCATCCCACACACAGCGTTGCAGCCCATGCTGGGGAATTGAGCGTGTCCTTCAGCCCAGATGTCTACTATGCCTGTATATGAACTTATTCTTTTTAAATTGAGAGTTGTCTGGGTATTTGTATCTTTATATATAGTTTTTTTCCCTAGTACCTGATGACCTTCTTTAATTTAATGACTCAAAATTTTCTTCAGCTCAGGAAGTTTTGTATTATTTTTTCTCTTTATGTGTTCTGATGTCTTCATAAAATATGCTGTTTTTGTATCGCCTCTGTATGTGTTGTCCATCTTTTTCTCCCTTTTATCTTTTTCCTGTTCTGCCTTCAATTTATGCATTTTAGAAGAGACCCTCAAATAAGTTCACCATATCACTGATTCTGATATTGAGTGCTAGTTGTGTTCTACTGCTTTATAAACCACTTTTAATTATACGATTGTACTTTTGAGGATTCTTTTTAAATCTCTCCTTGAACACAGTAGACATAATAATGGCTCCACCGAGCTGTTCTCATCCTAATCCTTTGGATTTCTAGGTGGGCCTGATGTAATCACAAGGGTCCTTATAAGATGGGAGCAGGAAGGGCAGAGTGAGGAGAAGGCAATGTTGTGGCAGAGCAAACGAGAGTGATGGAGCAGTGAGCCAAAGATTGCCGGAAGCTTCTACAAACCGAAAGAGGCAAGGGTGGATTTGTACTGGAGCCCACGAAGCACAGCCTTACTGCACCTTGATTGTAGCCTTGCAATATTTTTTTCTGGACTTCTGACCTCCAGAATGGTAAGAATCCATTTATATTCTTTAAGCCACTAAGTTTGTGGTAGGTTGTTATAGCAGCAGTAGCAGACACATACATTTAGCTTTCTAAGTTTTTATTTTTCCTAGCTTTGAAGAACTCTCTTGTCATCTTTTCCCATTTTAGATTTGTTACTTAGTATGTCCTATATTTTCCCATACTTTATTGATGTTACAAGCAGATGAGTGATCAACATTTTATTTTTCTTCAATATGTGTCTGTCACTAGGATATTGAGAGTCTCGCTAAGTTGTTGAGGATGACCTCAAATCTGTGATCCTCCTGTTTCAGCCTCCCAAGTAACGGAGTTATAGGCCTCTGTCACCATGCCTAGCTGTATTGTGTCTTCTTTAAGACCATTTAGGTTAAATGGAGTGTGTGAAGCCCTGAGCTTTGTATATAATTTTGGCAAGAGCAGCTAGCTCAGTGCCTCTTTTAAACTTCGTTTGCAGTCCTGGGGATAGAACTCAGGGGCATTCTACCTCCGAGCTACACCCCAACCCTATTTTTTATTCTTTATTTTGAAACAGGGTCTCACTGAGTTGCAGAGGACCTCACTAAGTAGCTGAGGCCGGCCGTGAACCACGATCCTCCTGTCTCAGCCTCCTAAGTGCGCCACCACGCCTGACCTCTTTTAAACTTTTAATTTTGAAATATTTACATAGAAGTTCTAAATATAGTACAAAGATTTCCTTCATATACTTTACGTAGCTGGCCCTATAATTAATAATTAATGTATTACCGAACTATAGTACATTTACAAAAAGTAAAAAGTTAGCTGACTCTTAACTATTAACTAAAATACTATAAAATAAATTAATAGACTTTATTTGGAGTTCACTGTTTTTTCCCATGAATGCACTTTTTTTTTTTGGTGGTACTGGGAATGGAACCCAGAGGCTTTCTACCTCTGGGCTATACTCCCAGACCTATTTTATATTTTATTTGGAAACAGGGTCTCACTAAGTTGCTGAGAGCCTCACTAAGTAGCTGAGGCTGGCTTCGAACTTGTGCGATCCTCCTGTCTCAGCCTCCCAAGTGCAGGGATTACAAGCGTGCGCCACCACGCCTGGGTATGAATGTACTTTTTTGAGCTGCTGGGTATTTATCTGTTTACCAGTTGGGCTCTACTGGAAGTTTCATTTAGGAAAAGGGCTGGATTTTATCTCTCTTCCCAGGCTCTCCTCAGGCTTCTCTTTGTGAACTCTCAGTTACTGGCACTTGGTCCTGGAGGTAAAGCAGAAGAGTAGCTTTCCTTCCTACCATCTCAAAGTACTTTCACACACTTAATGAATTCTCCATTATCCTTATTAGGTCAAAGGGGAGGGTTTGAGAAGATTTTTTTTTTCTTTATGGATGAGGAAATTGAGGCACAGAAAGGTTGAGTAACTTGTGACTTGTAGGTAATGGATAACTGAGATGGTCCTCCCATTCTTGGTTAACATTTTTTACTTTCTCCGCAAGGCCTCTAGGTGAGGGACACATACCTGAGAGAGAAAAGCTGATGAGCCTCCGACTTCCTTGCCCTTGGACACTATCATCAGAGCCAATACTTTTAAAGATCTGCAAGAAGAAGGAAAATGGGAGACAAGCAAAACAGGCATTGAAATGGATACTCACACTCGGGCACAAACACGCTAAATCACAGATATTCCTACAGGAAAGAAAGAGAGCACTGCTGTGAGTTTATTGTACAACTATTGATTAAAGCAAGCTTCTAGAAACCCGATGCTTGTCCTAGTGAATGGGGGATCTGCTAGTGGGAGTGAGGGGTACTTTTCAGAGAATTGGAAATCAACAAACATAATTACTATAATATTACAGGCCCTTTGTAACTACTTATGTAAACAATGCCTTTTCAGATTCAAATTTTCAGGAAGCATCTATTAAGGCAGGGCCTCAGGCAGTAGAATGATAGGTCAATAGATGTTTACTACTATAATTATAATGTGTTTCCATTTAGCAAAGTGTGGTGTTAAACTGCTGTATCTCCACTTACTATTATTATTTAGGAATTTCCAGGAAACTGTTCATTAGGGAGGAGCATGAACATGGCATTAAGAAGCTTCTCTGAAGTCTGTCACATTGAATTAATTGCCTTCCTTGGAAATATCAGAACACAATTGTTACATGGGCAATCTACAGTGTAGCAGGTATTTGCAAATCAGGTTGCTGAAATGTTTTATTTTTCATCATTGCTTGATATGTTATTTGGCTAATCAAAACAGCTGGAGTCCTTGCTTCCATTCTCTTATAGGAATCTTTTTTTCAGAAATGCTTTTAATTATTTATTCCAAGCCTGAATGAACTCTTCCTAGTTGCCTTTGAATTTATTGTATATTTTCAGAAAATAAGTTTAAAAATTTGAGTATCAAGTAAATTCACTCAGTGTGTACTTTTTAGAAGACAATCAGTACTGTAAGAAGGGAAAAATAGAAAATTCAATAAGCTTTTGTTCAAAGTCCCTTTATAGATCGTATGGGCTTATGCTTTTCTTTTCCAAGTATTCTTGCCAGCATAATAGTTGTAATTGGATATTCCCACCAACGTCCTGGGTCTAATGACTGAGCTCACAGCTTCAGGTCTGGGAATGTGTAGGAAGGGATTTTTAGTCTACGTCCTTCAGCTAAAGCAGGTGTCCTGGGGAGACTACGAGCCTGTGGGAAAAGCTTAGTAGGTTCAAGTGTGAGGTGTCTCTTAGGGGTGTTGGGCTGCTCAGCAGAGGGAACCAAAGTGGGTAACATATGGAAGTGAGGTAGGAGAGAAGAAATAAAAACTCGGTGGAAAGGAGACAAGGAAAGACAAAGATGTATAACTTTAAGTTTAGGTTCTGCATACATTTCCAGGCCTGTCACTCCCCAAACGAGTCTCTCTCTGTGGCCTGTTAATCCCAAATTTCTGAAAAATCTGTAAATGTACCTTTGCCCACTAATAAATTGGCCTAGTAATAAATAGATTAAATAAAGTGAGGAGGACATTTAAGAAGCCTATAGTTTATGGGACTTTCCAGCTTCCCTATTGATCAGATAATGGATCCCACATCAGCTAAAGGGTTCCGAGAACAGCCAGACCAACATAAGCCATCTTGAAATCATCATACTGGTATCATCCCCATATACCTCTGCATACCTACCTCTTACCAAATTTCCTTTAAAAGAAGAGCCAAGAACCCCCAAAACATGTCTATCACTCTGGAAATGGCTCTCATTCTCCCTGGAATGTGTATTCCTTGCTCTCCTAAAAAAATGTTGTACCTCTACTGACACATGGTGACATTCTTTTCCTTAGCATCTATCTTCATTCTTCCATAACATATATCGAGGATTCTGCTAGTCCTGAATTGAGGATCCCTCCCTGCCCCGGGGCTTCTTGGGACCCACTTCCAGAAATTGCTTTTCTCCCTTGACAGAGTAGGTCTTGGCAGGAAGCCAAGATAAGAACTTGTCAAGCTTTTTTGAGAAGCTAGAGACTCTCAGAAGTTTAGGGCAGAGGACTTAGGAACAGAAAGGTTAAAAGAAACCATCTGTGAAAGGAACAGAAACAAAACAGGTTAGTAAGATACAGGCTGAAGTTTCCTTGACCAGACAAGGAAACTTCAGCCTCCTTTTGCAGCCCAAGTTCAGTACAACCAGTGTAAACAAATCCCAAGAGTAATAAAAGAGGGAAAGGTGAGGGAGGCAGAAAAAGTGGCACCAGGAGATTGAAGAGCCACCAACCTGCAAGATAGAGATTCAAAGGAGGGACTGAAAACACGGCCACAGACAAAGATACTGGGTCCCCAGGACCCAATTCGGCCAATCACAAAAGAGCAGATGAGGAGCCACAGGAAGCGATACAAGCTCATCTCCCAAGAACTTCAGTGGGTCCTCTCTTTCAGGCACTCCTCCCCACTGTGTGCGAGGGGGCTTTCTATTTCATATCTTCCCTTGGCTTAAAATAAACTTTAATACCCCTATGCCTACCCTTTTATGATCTGTTAACTTGATTCTTCAAATTTTATGAGACCAAGAACCCAGTAAGAGAAAACCTGCATTATTTTGGTTTATCTCTATCTCTTAGAATCTCTTTTGATTATAAAGTACCAGAGTATGACATGAATGATCGTGTCAAGTTAGGACACCGGCTGGCCTCAAAGCCTTACCCTCTTGGGAAGCCTGTTTTGTTCTAATTTGCTTGTTCTTCTCTTGATTGGTTTTAAATTCCTTACTGTTATGGACTTTTCTTCTTTTTCAAACTCTTGCCTGGGTAAAGGTGGTGGGAGACCTGGGAAAGATGGCTATGCCCCCTTGCAATGCTCTACCAGGGACAGCTATAATCAACTGTTAAGGTCTCTGAGTTCTAATTCTAGTTTAAAAATGCCCACACCTAGCTTGTCTCCTTTATAGAATATAAATTCCTTGAAAAAACAACAAAAACTGTAATTCCAACAGAACCCCATGGAATTATAAACTTAGAGGGTGTGGGTTCCTATTTATGTTTTTTAATGTGTGAGATTAAACTGCATATCTCATTCTGGGCTAAAATGAACTTAAACATGCAATGATAACAAAAGACAGTACATTTATTCATTTTTTAAAAAGTACAATATTTTGATTTTTCATGTTTAAATATTCATTTGCTGGCAATTCAAGGTATTTACAAAGAAGGTTTATTATCTTTTTGTCTTTTGAATAAAAAATGGGGGAAGAATAGGTAAAGGGTGATTAATAGGTTGATTAATTAAGTTACAATTAGAATAAAAAGTTCTGATATGCTTTTGTCCAATAGGGTGACTATAGATAAAGATAAGGCACTATATCTTAAAAAGGTAGAAAAAAGGACTGCATGTTTTTGCTTTAGGAGAAATGAGAAACTGGGTGTGGTGGCACACACTTATAATCCCAGCATTTGGGAGGCAGAAACTGGAGGATTGTGGTTTGTGGACAGCCTCAGCTACTTAGTGAATCCCTCTGCAGCTCAGTGAGACCTTGTGTCAAAATAAAGAATATAGGGCTGGGGGTGTATCTTAGAGGTATAATGCCCCTGGGTTCTGTCCCCATTACCTCAAAAAAAAAAAAAAAAAAGAAATAAGAAATGTCTGAGGAGAGATATTTAATATATTATACACAATATATGCAAATATTGAAATATCATAGGGTACTCCATAAATATGTTAAGATTTTATGTTTATGTGTATCAGTTAAGATTATTTAAAAATAAAAGACAAGATTGTGGCCAGAAAAAAAGGCACTATATTTTTCAGAAGGTACTAAGCTCAGAGGGAAATCATACATCATTTAAAACGTCATAAATTCGTCCGGGCGTGGTGGCACATGCTTGTAATCCCCGTGCTTGGGAGGCAGAGACAGGAGGCTCCCACAGGTTCGAAGCCAGCTTTGCTGGCTTAAGAGACCCTGTTTCCAAATAAAAATATAAAAATAGGTCTGGGAGTGTAGCCCGGAGGTAAAAGGGTTTCCAGGAATCCCAGTACCACCAAAAAACCCAAAACAAACAAACAAACAAACAAACAAACACTTCATAAATTCTACCAAAATTCTTGGCTTTTAATTAATTTTATTTACCAAATCATCTAAACACTAGTGTAATGATAAATAAACAGAAGCAAAAGAAGTCATGATAAACATTTTCCAGGAAGTGAAAGTATTTGTCCAGGTTGGAAGGGTTTGACATCTGGCCTTTGTGTTGAAGATGAAGTGCAGAGGTTCGAGGTTGAGATGTATGTTGTACTCAGACTCTCTACTACAGTTTGTTGACTGAGAAAATGATGCAGAGACTCAGCCAAAATAGTTTTTCCCTATAATAATCTGAGGGGAGCATCAGAGACAAGGGGATATTGTTTGCCTCGTCAAGGCGAGACACATCCCCTTCCCTCTGGGGCTGGTCCCATGTCAGGTTGCCTCTCTGTCTCAGAGGCAGCTCTGGCAGCTCCACATAAATGTTTTCACAACAAAGCCTACTCGGCAAATGGTTTAACAGATTCCATGCCAAGCCTGTTGATGGCATGCAATTGATGACTCTGTAGAGCATTGGCAAGAATTTTGGCGTTGAATTAAGGGGCTTTGGGGTTAACACAAATGCATCTCTCCTACTCTTATTCTTGTGGCTCTCTTTTTGAAAAGTGTTAAGTGTGAATTTGCACCTCTGTTGCAAACCCCACAAAATGCTCTCACAGGGAACTTCTGTTTCAGAAGTATGAAGACTCTAGCTCAGTTGACAGGGCTCCTTCTGCCTTTTCTCCCTACCACATTACTCAGATCCTATCTTTCCTTTACACAGTATCACTGCATGAATGATGAGGCTGTTTCTAAAAATACTCAGTGGTGTCTCATCACTCAGTCATATATGCACATTGGCCTACTTCTTCCATCTCCCAGCCTCCCAGAACTTTTCAGATGGGCACTCTTTCTCCTAGGGGAAGGCAGATAAGCCCAGGCATAAGGGTGTCTGCCCTAGAACATCAATTTTACTAAAAAAAAAAAAAGAAAATATTTTAATTTAAAAAATTAAACATACAGATACATAAAGTTAAGTGTAAAATATATGTGCATTTTATAAGTAAAGAGGGACATTTTAAAGAACTCTTTGAGTTGCAGTCCAGAATGCCTGAGCTTTGGGCTACTGCTTTTTTGTAAAAGCTGGAAACTCTCTTTGAAGTATACATGGTGTTTTCTATAGAAGCAGACAAAATTATGATCAATATTGATGTGGTTACTTCATTTATATACCCAGGATTTTTCTGAAATAATTACAGAATTTTTTCTCTTTCACAAAGGAGTGAAGTGTAAAGAAATGATCAAAACATGATTCTTTTATATTTTGTAGACAACATTAGATTTGTGAAGGAAGGACAGATAATGGATCTCTGGATTAGGCTAGTCAATTCTAAGAATGTCACTAAGAGATGTATGGGGAAATTAGTAGAAGATAGGGTTACTTCAAAACCTGTTCATTCTAGCACATTGCCAGTCTCTAGTGAACAAGGCTATTTTTCAGCTTTGCTATATGGTGGACATCTCTCCTGGAAGAATCTTTATGTCTTGCTTCATGTAGGTAAAGACAGGTTAAATGACCATTTTGAAAAGTAAAGTCCCTCAAGTGATTGCAACTTAAAATAATCAACATACCAGTTTTATTTTTTTGTGGCAGTGGCAATTGAACCCAGGGGCATGCTACCTCTGAGATACATCCCTAGCCCTATTTTACTTTTATTTTGAAACAGGGTCTCACTAAGTTGATGACAGTCTCACTACTTGCTGAGACTGTTCTTAAACCTGTGATCCTCATGTCTCAGCCTTCCAAGTACTGGGATTACAAATGTGCACCACCTTGCCTGTCTCAGTTTGACATTTTGAGATGACACATCTTTAACTCCTTCAATACATGAAGTATTATTCAGCCATAAAAAGGATGAAATTCTGTAATTTGCAATAACATTGATGGGAACATATTATGTTAAGTGAAATGAGTCAGGCACAGAAAAGATAGACACTACATATTCTCATATGTGGAACTAAATATGATCATAAAGAAGTAGAGAGTTGAATAGTAATTTCCAGAACCTACGACAGGTGTACTGAGGGAGAAAAATGGGGACAGAATGGTTAATGGGTGCAGGAGTAGAGTTGGATAGGAAGAATAACTTTTAATGTCAAAGTAGGAGAACTGTGGTTGATAACAATTAATTTAATATTTTATTTTTTAATTTTTATTTTGGTGGTACCGGGGGTAGAACCCAGAGGCTTTCTACCTCCAAGCTATACTCCCAGTCCTATTTTATATTTTATTTGGAAACAGGGTCTCACTAAGTTACTGAGAGTCTCACTAAGTAGCTGAGGCTGGCTTTGAACCTGTGTACTCCTCCTATCTCAGCCTCCCAAGCAAAGGGATTACAAGCATGCGCCACCATGCCTGGCTAATTTAATATTTTAAAATAGCCCACATTCTAAAATCCAGGAGGGCTTAGAGTGTCTATATACATACATCTACATATATAATATGTTATTCCAAGCCCCGAAAGCAAAGAAACTACAAAATCCCTGATTTATTCCAAGCCCTACAAGAAAATAACTTATACAAAGATTATTATATCCAGAAAAGATACTGTTCATAATCAATGGAAAAAAATGTCTTCCAAGAGAAGTAGAAACTAAAATAATTCATGACTACTAAGCTAGCACTAGAGAAACACTTAAAAAAATAATGCATACACACACACACACACACACACACACACACACACTCACACATGCTTCAGAAGGGACAAAATCCATTAGAGGAGCAACTAAGTGAAGGAGAACTAATACCTAATCAGATAGAAAAAATAACCCCAAATGACAGAAAATAAAAATCACCTCTCTATAATAACACTGAATATAAATGCTCTTAACTTCCTAATCAAAATACATGGACTGGCAAAGTGGATTAATATCAAATTCCAACTATGTGCTGCTTGCAGGGACTCATACGCAAAGATAATAACAGGATAAAGGAAAGTATATATTCCATGGAAATGAAGATTGAAAACAAGTAGGAGTGGTTACTCTCATATCCCACAAAGCAGAATTAAGCCAAAACCTATCAGAAGAGAAAGAAAAAAGGTCACCTTTTGCTGATAAAAGGGATAATCCAATAAGAAGATATGATAGTAAACATGTATACCCCAAATAGGCACACTCACTTACTTAAAAAACATTGCTTGACATTAAGATTCAGATAGACTCCAATACAATAATACAGGAAAACCCCAATACATCTCTCTCACCACGACATTAGTCATCCAGACAAAAGATCATTAACAACTCTTCAGATCTAAGTAATACTAAAAGCCAAAAGGACCTAACATCTGAATTCACATTCTTCTCTCATGGAACCTTCTCCAAAACAGATCACATTCTAGACCACAAAGCAAGTATTAGTAAATTAAATTATTTTTTATAATACCTTGCATTTCTCAGATCATAGTGAGTTGAAATTAGAAATCAACAGTAAGAATATGCAGAGGAATTACATTAATACATGGAGATTGAACAATATACTATTGAATGAGGCTGGCACATAGAAGATATAAGGGAAGAGACTTAAAAATTCCTAGAATCAAATAGTGATGATTTGGATTGATAATGGAGAGAGAGAGAGAGAGAGAGAGAGAGAGAGAGAGAGAGAGAGAGAGAGAGAGAGAGGATCCAAATTACTAAAATAAGAGATGAAAGAGGAGATATCAACACAGACAATACTGAAATCCAGAGGATCATTAGAAACCATTTTGCAACCTGGTGTGGTAAAACATGCCTGTAATCCAGTACTTGGAAAGGTGAGATAGGAGGATCAAAGTTTCAAGATCAGCCTTAGCAACTTAGTGAGACTCTCAGCCACTTCCACTTAGTGAGACCCTGCTTCAAAGTATAAATAAAAAGGGCTGGGGGTGTAGTTCAGAGGTAGAATGTTCCTGGGTTCAATAACAGTGATACACACACACACACACACACACACACACACACACACACAAAATTATTTTGAGAACTTGTATAACAATGAACTGGATTAGCTAGAAAAAAAATGACAAATTTCTAGACATATACAACATACATAGATTGAACTAAGAGGATACAGAAGCTTGAAATAGACCAATAACTAGCAAAGAAATTGAAGCAGCAATAAATAATCTTCTAACAAAGAAACGCCCAGGACCAGATGGCGTCTCAGTTGAATTCTGTAAGAATTTTAAAGAAGCACTAAGCCCAATGATCCTCACATTATTCCATGAAAAAGAGAGATGGAATGCTCCCAAACTCATACTATGAAGTCAATGTGATCCTGATTCCAAAACCAAATAAAGATACCTCAAGGAAAGAAAATTATAGACCTTTTTATTATAAATATAATTATAAACATCCTTGATGAGCACAGATGCAAAAATTCTCAAATACTAGCAATTCACATTCAAAGTCACATCAAGGAAGATTGTGCACCATGACCAAGGTGGTTTCATTCCAGGGCTATTTCAATGTATGCAAATCAATAAATATACTCCATCACATAGATCACGTGGGTTATCTCAATAGATGCAGAAAACGTATCTGGCAAAATCCAACACGAATTTATGTTAAATACACTTAATAAATTAGAGATTAAAATGTACATCATAAAGGCAATGTATGAAATTCAAAGCCAATATCAGACTAGATGGAGAAAAACGGAAAGTATTTCCTCTAAAATCAGAAACAAAGCAAGGATGTCCACTACTGTCACTCCTACAGTACTTGAAATCTAGTCAGAGCAATAAGGCAAGAGAAGGAAATAAAAGGGATACAGAGAGGGAAAGAAAAACTGAAATGATCTCTTTGTAGATGATGTGGTCCTATACTTAGAAGATCCAAACAATTCAACCTGAAGCCTTCTATAGCTGCTGAATTTGGAAAAGTCACCAGAAACTAAATCAACTTACAAATATTAATAGCTTTTCTATACAACAACCATGAATTTACTGAAAAAGAAATCCAGAAAACAATTCCTTTCACCATAGCCTCAAACAAAACCAAAACAAAACAAACAAAAAACAAAATAAAAAACATTAAGGAATAAATCTAACTGAGGAAGTAAAAGACCTCTACAATAAAAATTATAGAACATTAAAGGAAGAAATTGAAGACCTCAGAAAACTGAAAGACCTCACAAGTTCTTAGAGAGGCAGAATAAATAGTGTCAAAATGGCCACACTACCAAAAGTTCTCTTCAGATTCAGTACAATCCCTAGCAAAATACCAATGTCATTATTCATGAAGCTGGAAAAAATAGTCTTAAAATTTGTTTTGAAGAACAGACGACTCAGACTAGCCAAAGTAATTCTGAGCAATAGGAATAACTCTGGAGGTATCACAACATCTGATTTCAAACTATTTTACAGAGCTATTTAAAAAAAAGCGTGGTATTGGCAATCAAAAACAAAACAACCTCCCCTAAAAAAGGTAGATATTAAGCTCTTGCTTAGAGGCAGCAATTCATTATTTTTGGAGCTTTCTGTATATTGTCCAAATACACATTTAGCTTCTCTATACTATACTGATATTGTGATCTATTTTGCAATCAGAGATCTTGAGTAGTCCCACAGAGACTATGAATTTGCTCACAAACATCCTGAGACCTCTGTTTCCCTACTCGGGCTTCCATGAGGTGAGCAGCTTTGTTTCAGCACATGTTCCCCACCACGACATTCTGACTCTCCATAAGCCCGCAGTGATGGGAAAAAGTGACCGTGGACTGACATCTCTGGAACAGCGAGCCAAAATAGATCTTTATTCATTTTAAATTGTTTCTCACAGAAATGTAAAGCTGACTAAC
Organism: Muscardinus avellanarius; assembly: GCF_963383645.1. Lineage (NCBI taxonomy): Eukaryota > Metazoa > Chordata > Mammalia > Rodentia > Gliridae > Muscardinus > Muscardinus avellanarius. Next base: position 27,205,185 of record NC_137795.1, on the reverse strand, counting down.
ACCAGGTAAGAGTGACAAAGGGCTCCAGGAGCAATGATGGATCATAGCACTATATGACAGAACCTTAGCTACGGAAGGAAGGAGATGGAAAAGTGTAGGTCATGCACTTAGGATCAAAAGACCTGAGAGGTAGGGAAGAGAAGTGCCAAGTTAGGAGACGATGGTCCAGGTGTGGTGGATTTGGAACTGAGAGTTTGGAAGTGATGTAGTTGTGAAGACCTACAGTAGAACCTATGGGAGTTGATGGCTGAGGGAGGGTGGTGGATATTAGGAAGCCATCAAAAATCACAGAAGAATTCTTTTCAAGCCCTATGTTATAGTAAGATTCTGGATAATAAAAATAGTGGTGCTAAAGTTTGGGTAACTGTTTCCCAAAGGCCTAGATAGTAAAATTTGGTTCTCAGCCTGTGGCCCTACTGGGAGGTGGAAGAACCTGAAAGAGGTGGGGCTTACTTCGAGGTCTTCTGGTCACTGGAGGTGTAACCTTAAAGGGGACAGTAGGTTCCCAGCTTCTTCCTCTTCCTCTTTTACATGTCCCAGCCATGAGGTAGACAGTTCTGCTACTCTACACACTTCTGCAGAGATGTGCTGACCCCTCTGCCAGAGGCCTGGGCACAATAGGTCTGCTCAACCATGGACCAACACCTCCAAAACTGAGCAAAAACAATCCTTTCCTATTTACACATTGATTACCACAAGTATTTTTTTTTCACAGTAATAAAGATCTAACTACAAAAGCCCACCAACTCTTGTCTATGATCTTATGGGATTAGATTTGTAGAGGACAGATCTTGAGACCCACAGCCCCAATTCTGGATGAGCTCTATATGGGTGAGCCTGATAGCCAGCAGCTATCACTACCCATTGTAGTTTTTTGGCATCCCTGGACACAGTTTGGGAAATATGGGGCAGTGGGTTATTTCTTTAATATTTAGTAATAAAAACTAAATGAATGAGGAACGTGCTAGTCCAATTTTAATTTGCACAACCTAGGTAAAAAAAAATGTGACAAATGAATTCATTTCTATATTTCCTTTTTCCCTGTATTATTCCAGAAAGGATTTTGGGAGTAAAAACTAAGTGTATGGAAGATTAAGGCAAAAATTGCCTATAAAACTGTTGATATTAGGTATCCCACTGACTGGAAAGAACTTTAAATGCACTTGGCCAGCAAGAAGGAGAGCAGGGGTTTAAATCCAGTTTTGTACGACTTCATTGTGCTCTTAAATTCTTACTCCTGTTATTCTAGCAGGGAGCTTGTGCTTGTGAAGGTGCTTTTACACACACACACACACACACACACACACACACACACACACACACACACACCCCATAAGCAACAACTATCCTTGTGGTCTACATTTGGGGTGGAGGTTGTCCATATTTTCTTTCTTGTTTGAAGTGAAGGGTTTCAACTATTTTTTTGGACACATATGAAGGACAACGGAGACTCTTCCTAAGGTAGGTTCTCTGGGAGATCCCTACCATAAACCCTGTGATTTTTTTCCAGGTTATAAGAAGCTCTTTGAAAAGTTAAGATTCTTCTGCTCTTGAATAAACTGATTTCTGGCAAGTCCCCCCTCTCTTCTCACTGGGCACACAGAAAAACAAAATCACCCTCATAATGGCTTCTTAAGTCCTCAATACAAATCAAACCTAACAGACATAGACATTTCTAGAAATGAGGGGTCTAGAAAGAAAAAGAAAAAGAATAGTAGTTCTTTTTTTTTTTTTTTCTTTCTGATACGGGGGATGGAACCCAGGAGCATTCTACCTTCAAGCTACACCCCCAGCCCTAGTTTTTTATTCTTTATCTTTAAACAGGGTCTCACTGAGCTGCAAAAGGCCTCACTAAGTAGCTGAGGCTGTACACAAACAGTGATCCTCCTGTCTCAGCCTCCCAAATGCTGGGAGTACAAGTGTGTGCCACCATGCCCGGTAATAGTTCTAAATAACTAGATTTTTGAAATATTGGGTTGATGTTGACAATTTTAAAACAAAAAAAGTTCTTTAAAACCTGAAGGTAACTGGGTGTTGTGGCACACACTTGTAATCTCAGTGCTTGGGAGGCTTGAGACAGGAGGATCGCAGGTTTGTGGTCAGCTTCAGGTACTTAGTGAGGCCTTCTGCAACTTAGTGAGATCCTGTTTAAAAATAAAGAATAAAATAATAGGCCTGAGAACACACACACACACACACACACACACACACACACACACACTGAAAGTGCAACATATCTACATACATTATTGTATACAATGCCAATAAAATTAATTAAGCTCCAATTAAACTCAAATAACTGTGTGTGTGTGTGTGTGTGTGTGTGTGTGTGTATGTGTGTGTAGTTACTAGGGATTGAATCCACGGGTTTTACCTCTGAGCCTTTAGTTAATTAATCAACTAATATATTTATTTATTTTTGTTATACTGGGGAGTGAACCTAGGGGCATCTTACCTCCAAGCTACACTCTTTAGGCCTTTTTATTTATTTTTTTATTTTGAAACAAAGTCTTTCTAAGTTGCTGAGTCTGCCCTCAGACCTGCAATTCTCTTGTCTTAGCCTTCCAAGTACAGGGAATCCTGGTGTGTGCTTCCACACCTCTCAAAGAACTCTTTAAAAGAGTGATTATCTGTTAGTTACTATGTCAAAGTATATATATGTATTTATTTATTTGACTGTATAAATAATTGTCCCATAAGCTGATCACTAAAGCTCACATTCTAAAGGCTTCTTCTGAAATGCAGTCATCTCTAACTTCTGATGGAGACGCTAGCATAAAAGTGATAGTTGCAGTCAAGAACATGGGCTAGGAAATTATTTACTGCCCTGGGGGAGATTTAAGAAAATGCCTGGGATTTTCATTGATCCTAGGACTGCTTAATAATTCTGACTTCCCTTTGGCTGAGCACAGAGAGGGGCCTTTATACTTGAGCAACATGCCTGAGGGCTTCATTAACTGAGGAATTTCTGCCATCTTAGCTAAAAATAACAGAACAAACCACACAGGAGAGAAAAAGTAATCTCTGTTCATTAAAATATACGAATTTGATTCTATTTTTGGGGGTTCTTTCTTGAATAACACCAGAGAAGACTCCTAAGAACGCTGGTTCGTCTCCCTGGTCAGCTACAGTATCTTAAATCTTCAGATAGCTTCATGGCTCAGTTCAGGAAGGAACTGGGATTTCATGATCTATCAGAACCCAAGATTAATTATTGTGAGGGGGTCGGTGACATTGTGGAGTGAGCAACAGACTCTTGAATAAGCACATTTTTACTCAGTCCTATTATTGTTTTGAAGTCAAGATATTAGTAGATCAGAATTAATCCAGTTGTTCATCAACCTCAATATCCCTTTCCTCATGGACTAGGAAAGGTGAAAAATAACTGATAATAGTTTGTCTTACCTTACAACTGTTTAATTAGGTTTGAAAATGTAGTTGGCATGAGAGAGGGGTCCTTTTGGGTTTGGGGGAGATAATCCTGGGCTGTCTTTTTTCTACCCTTTGACTCACCAGGGATTTAAATTACTTTTAGCAGATATGCAAAGTCCTTGGAAAGTAAGAATTTATATTCTTTCAAGACATTTTCCCTGAAGCAAAGTTTTTGTTTTCTTTTTAAAAACATTTTCCCCCAGAGTGGGATATTGGAGTTGTCCAGTTGAACACTGGAGTCTAGAATCAGAATCTATAGTTTGAAGTTAATTAGTGAAATGTTATCTAAAAGGGTCTTTATGGAGGACCCATTTAGAACTAAAAACCCAAGAAGTTTTCAGCCAGATGTTGTCCAAGTCAGTAACTTGGCCACTGTGTCAGGTGGCCATGTGATGGCTGGTGATCCTTCTCCTGGGATGCTTACTCTAAATGCTGCTAGCAGGTCAAAGATAATAAGTGGCCTTCATTTCTGCAAGTTCCTGAGGTTCACTGATGGTGGGCTTATGGATAATATTGTTATTTTTGTTTATATTTATTTAGAAGGATCATATACTATTTATGTATTTTGCAAATGTTAAAAGTGGTAACATCTAGTTGGGTGTGGTGGTGTACACTTGTAATCCCAGCATTTGGGAGGCTGAGGCAGGAGGATCACAGGATCTCAGCCAACTTCAATTACTTAGTGAGGCCCTCCGCAACTTAGTGAGACCCTGTTTCAAAATAAAGAATAAAAATAGGGCTGGGGGGTGTAGCTCACAGGTAGAATGACCCTGGGTTCTATTCCCAGTACTGAAAAAAAATGGTGACATCTTGTGTACTTATTTTGGTGCTAATTTTAACTTTAGAAGCTTCTAGTTTTAGATAGTTAAGTACCATAATGAATGAATATATATCTGGTTTATTTGATTGTGTGGAGATGATAAAGCTCATGTAAATAAAACTAAAATAAAGTTAAACACACACACACACACACACACACACACACACACACACTGCCGAGGCTGCAGCAGACAGCTGATATAGACTTTGTCAAGTCAGCCCAAGGAGACGGTGGGTTTCTGGTATGGTATGGACTGAATTGTGTCCCTCCATAGTTTATATGTTGAAGCTCTAACCTCTAATGAGACTATATTTGGAGATAGGGCCATTAAGTGGTTAATCTGGGCTAAGTGAGGGCAGATGGGAAGGGCTCTAAGCCAATGTGAATAGTGTCCTTGCCATAAGAGGGGGAAAGGTCACATGAGGACACAGAAAAGGAGGCGGCCATCTGCAAGCCAGAGAGGCCTCGCGAGAAAGCCCTTCAGACACCTTGACTTGCAGCCTCCGGAATGGTGAGGGAAGAAGGGTCTATTTAAGCCATGGGGGCCGAGGTATGTGTTATGGTGGCCCGAGCTCATGCTGGTCAGTCCTCCTAGGCATGAAATACAGAGCAGCTTACTGACATGACACAGTTTTAAAGATTTTCTAATGAATTTTATGGAATGCTTTTGACTATTAAAGCTAAAGTTTTTTTTGTTGTTGTTTAACTGATTGGTACAATAAATTATACAACATGTACTTAAATAATAAAAACAATGCATCATTGCAATTATTTCATTTTATCTCTTTAAAACTAATTATTGCTTATAGTTTTTCTATTCACTACCAGTCTCTTTCATTTACAGTTTTCTCAAACTTGGAAATATAAGTATATCTTTCCAAAATAAAAGAGGTACACACACACACATAGACATACAAACTAGTACACACACACACACACACATAGATATTGGGGATTGAACTCAGGATTCTATATCTAAGCAAAATCCCCAGCTCTTATGTATGTATGTATGTATGTATGTATGTATGTATGTATGTATTTATTTACTTATTTTATTTTGGTGGTATTAAAGGTAGAACCCAGAGGCTTTCTACCTCCGGCTATACTCCCAGACCTATTTTATATTTTATTTGGAAACAGGGTCTCACTAAGTAGCTGAGGCTGGCTTCGAACCAGTGTGATCCTCCTGTCTCAGCCTCCCAAGTGCAGGGATTACAAGTGTGCACCACCATGCCTGGCGGCACCCTATTTTATTTTGAAACAGGATCTTGCTAAGTTGCCAAGGCTGGCCTCAAACCTGTGATTCTTCTGTTTCAGGCTCCCTTGTTCTTTATTTTGAACCAGAGTCTTGCCATGTTACTCACCAAGTTAAAGTGCTGGCTTAAAACTTGTTCTGTCTTAGCCTCCCAAGTACTGAGATTACAGACATGTACCACCAGGCTCAGGTGAAACTGTGTCCCTGCCATGTAAGTCACTTCTGTGTTCTTCCATGTTTGAGAATGTCTGTGTTCTATTGCCTCCACTTACTGCTGACGACTGGTATGGTACAGAACAATGGTTTTTCCTCCACTCATCTTACCAAGCACATCCTGGCACTGTGGAGAGGACATTAAGTTTTTTTGGCTTTTGCTGTTTTTCAGATTAATGATAGTTTCTCCCATTTATGAGTCTTTGGTTTGAGACTTCTTCCAGAAATACCTTACTATACAGTTCCAGCGGCTTGTTGGATTATTTTTGTTTCTTCTTATTCACATGTTTACTAAAATTTCTACCATAAATGTTCACGTGTATTTTCTCATATAAATTCCAGCTATCGGACATATGCTGTCTTTCCATTTTAATTCTTTTTTTTTTGCTTGTCATTTCGTTTTTATTTTTATTTTTGTATTTTATTTTTTATTGGTGCAATGTATTCATACATCATAATGGTATAAAGAAAATATTTTTGTAGACATACATACACACATCGCCCAGTTAGCCCCTACCCGATCCCCACCCTGTTCCCTCCCCATCCCTCCTTCCCATGCTTGGCTTAGTGGTTGACATCTAGTTTTATAGCAATTTATCTAATATTAACGATGATAATCTCACAAAACAGTTTCATTTGTCTGATACCATGCTTTTGATGACTAAAAGATAACAGTTCAATATTTCTTTTTGCTTTCTTTCTTACCAGAGAATATTTTTTCTTTTCTTTTTTTTTAGGTGAAGCTATCATACATTTATTTATTATTTTTTTTAAAAAAAATCTATCCTGATATGGAGTATGGACTCTAGATACCCAAAACAATCTCAAAGAAGAACAAAGCTAGAAGATGTATATTTTCTGATTTCAAACCATATAAAGCTACAATAATTGAAACAGTGTAGTACTGTTCCAGAGGCAGATATATAAACCATTGGAGTTAAATAAAAGCCTAGAGATAAATTCTTCCATATATTGTCAAGTTATTTTTGACAAGGTTTCCACGAACATTTGGTGGAGGAAATAATAATCTTTTAACTAAATATTGTTGAAAAATAATAATTACATGAAAAATAATAAAATTGGACCCTTACCTAACATATTTACAAATATTAACTCAAAATAGATAAAAGACCTAAGTATAAATCTTAATACTATAAACTTTTAGAAGAAAATCTGGGTCATAAAACCTCACAATATTGAAATTGGCAGTGATTTCTTGGATATGATTTCAATGGCACAGGCAACAAAAGGGTAAATAAACTCCCTAAAAAATAAAAAAATATTGTATATCCAAAGACAATGTAAACAGAGTTAAAAGTTACTGATAGAATGGGATAAAATATTTCCAAATGCTATATCTGAAGGTATATTAATATTCCAACTAGAAATCCTAAAAATTAACAACAATAAAAGCAAACAATACCCTTTAGAGATAGGTAAAAGACTAACATAAATAATGAATCTCCACAGATAACCAATCTTAGTTGTCTGTTGGATGGAAAATCTTGTTTCTCTGGTTCTGGTGTGCGTTACCTATTTCTTCTTTGTAGTTAATCTCCTTGAGTATTTTCTCTAGCGCTGGTTTTGAAGACATAAATTCCTTCAGTTTCTGTTTGTCGTGGAGGCTTCTTATTTCCCCATCTAATTTGATAGAAAGTTTTGCTGGGTAGGAAATTTTTGGCTGGAAGTTGTTTTCTTTCAGAGTTTGGAATATGTTACTCCAAGCCCTTCTGGCTCTCATGACTTGGTTTGGGAAGTCTGGAGTGATTCTAATTGGTTTGCCTCTGAATGTCACTTGGCTCTTTGTTTTTGTTGCCTTTAAGATTCTCTGCTTGGCTTCCACATTGGTCATTTTGACAATTATGTGGCGTGGGGATCCTCTTCTCCGATCCTCTCTAACAGGAGTTCTATAAGTTTCCTGGACCTGTGTATCAACCTCTTGCTCTATGTTTGGAAAATTTTCTGCTATTACTTCCTTGAAAAGATTGTTAATCCCTTTGGTTTCACCTTCTTGTCTCTCCTCTATTCCAATTATTCTTAGGTTAGCTCTCTTAAAATGGGCCCATATTTCTTCAATGTCAGATTCCTGCTGTTGGATTTTTTTTTTCTAAATTAGAAACTATGTGTTCATTTTTGGAATGATCATCTTCTAGGAGTGAGATTCTATTCTCCATGTGGTCTAATCGGTTGTTTGTACTTTGAATTGAGGCTTTTACTTCATTAATTGCATCCTTTATCTCTCTTTGGCTCTCTCTGAATTCTTTTCAAAACACCTCTATTATTTCTACAGTTATTTTCCTGATTTGATCTTCTTTAAATCTCTGAATTTCTGTTTTATCAGGTTCTGATGTTGTGGGGTTGTGGGCATTCATTGCTCCATTGTTATTCCTCTTTCCCATGATTTCAGAAGTTTGTGCCTTCTCTGGGTTCTTCCCTGGGTTACTATGACTTCACTTAAGGTGCTGTGGATCTCGAGTCTATGGTATCTCAGTTTCCAATATTCCTTTACTGGGTTGTATGGCAGAGTCTCAGACCCTGGGAGTCAATCGAGGCTGCTTTAGACCATGGGGGGGTGCCAGGTTGGGCGTTCTCCTATGGTGTAATATCTCTGCCACCACCACTCCCCCACTGGGTCAAGTCCCTGGGAGTACAGTACTGGGATTTCTCCTCTAGGGGCCCCAATTTGACTCACTGTTGAGTGCGCAGATGGAGCTGTCGTGGACTCAGTGAATTCGCTGCTGCTGCCGCCAGTAGCAGTATGGCGCCGCTGACAAGCCTTAGGTCGTGAGGCTGGCGTATTTCTTTTCTGTTTTTGAACTCCAGTCTGGGTCCCTGCAGGGTGCGCTGAGCCCAGCCCCTGGGAGCTTTAGCTGCTCTCTGCGCTGAGAGATCTGCCGAATTCCTCCCGGCTGTTCCGCAGCGGCTCACCTCGGCTCGCTGTCTGCCGCTCCTCTCTGGAGCTTGGTGGGCTGTTGAGTGTGTTGGTCTGGTGCCTCCGGTGAACTCGCTGCTGCCGCCAGCAGTAAGGCGCTGCTGCCACGTTCTCGGGCGTGAGGCCGACGTATCTCCTCTCTGGTTTCTGAGCTCCGTTATGAGTTCCCTTCCTCTCTGGAGCCTGGTGCTGCAAGGCAAAATGGTGCCCGCCGCTTCACGTCGCGGCTCCGGCTGCAGCACTGCGGTCTGGTTTCTGGTGTCTCGTTTTTCCAGCCCTCTTTTTCTCTGTCCTTTAAAATTACATTTTTTGTTTCTCTGCTGATGGTGTTTTCTGGCTATGAAAGGCGCTGATTTTGTGGTAACAGAGATTGGTTGTTAGCGGGGCTCGTAAGCCCCGTTTTGCTCCATCGCCATCTTCCCGGAAGTCCACCTTTCCATTTTAATTCTAAAATGTACTTGTTTTTGTAGTACTAGGGATGGAACCCAGGGGCATTTGACCTCCGAGTGACACCCCCAGCCCTATTTTTTATTCTTTATTTTGAAACAGGGTCTCACTGGGTTGCAAAGAGCATCACTAAGTAGTTGAGGCTGGCTTAAAGCCTGCACCCTCCTCCTGTCTTAGCCTTCCAAATGCTGGGATTACAAGTGGGCGCCACCATGCCTGGCTAAAATGTACCTTTTAAGATCAGAAAACGTTTATTACTTTTCTCTAAAATTTTTCTATTTTGGAAATATCCATTGCCCATAGATTGGATCTCTGGGTTATTTAAAATAATTCTCTGCATTTCCATCTTCCATTTTAAACTCATTTCTGGGTCTGGGGTGAATTTCTTTGTCTAATCCCCATTGCTATGGTCTCTAACTCAGGCAGCTATGACAACAGGTCAAAAGGTGGCGCATATTATCTCCTCACTGTGCTTCTTAATAATCATCGCTGTGATGAAGTTTAAAAGATGACTGCTTTTTTTTGAATCATGTTGAGAACAAATGGAAGTTTTTTTTGTTTTTTAGAATTTCCTTTTACTTAATATACTGAATTTATTTCAGAAGTAGTCAACTTCTATGAATTTCCTTCTCTTCATTGGACCACAGAATACTTTTTTTGAAAGAAGAATGTATTTTATTTTTATTATTTTCATTTTTATGTGGATCATATTGAAAATGACATACATTCAGACTATGCTTGGTCCCCTCCCCCTCCCTTCCCCTTCCCCCTTCCCAACAGTGAGTGTCCAGGTTAACCATGCTATATTTATATTTTTACACAAATTTGGATGTAGCTCCTTCATTAGTCAACCTCAGCTTTCTTCCTCTCATATCCTTCTATTCTAGTTTTGCTGAGGTTTCTCCTCCATTGTCTGGAGTCCCTCTGGTATCACTAATACTCCCTAGTTTGAGCACATTAGAGAAAACGCAAGTCCCTTCTCTTTCTGTGATTGGCTGATCTCACTTAACATAATGTTCTCCAGGGCTTTCCATCTTCTTGCAAATGGCATGATTTTGTTCTTTATAGCTGAGTAGAATTCCACTGTGTGTATTTCCCATACTTTTGCAATCCATTCATCTGCTGACGGAGACCTAGGTTGGTTCCATATTTTGGCTATTACAAATTGTGCTGCTATGAACATGGGTGTGCATATGTTAATGTAGTTCTCTGATTTCAACCCCTTTGGAAAGATACCCAGGAGTGGTATAGCCTGATCATACAGTGGATCCATTCCCAGTTTTCTAAGAAATCTCCACACTGATCTCCATAGCGGTTGAACTAACTTGCTTTTTATAGATAGTAAGTGATGATAAAAACTGAAAATGCAGAGGATACGACAATGAGTAACAAACAGTTTTCCTGCCCAAATTACCAATGGAGTGTCCCCTAAGAAACATTTACACCAAGCAATTCAGGTGTCCACCAATGGAGGAATGGCTAAGCAAATTGTGGCATCTACATACAATAGAACATTATGCTACAACATAGATAAACCTTCAGGACATTATGTTAGAGAAATAAGCCAGCAACCAAGGATGGACACCGTGTAATCTCACTTGTAAGAGGTATCTAGGGCATTCAAATACAAAGAGATAGAAAGTATGTTATTGTTTAATGGGCATAGAGTTGTGTGTGTGTGAGTGTGTGTGTGGTACTGGGGATTGAACCTAGGAGTGTTCTACCTCTGAGCTACACCAAAGCCTTATTTTATTTTTTACTTTTAAAGAGGGTCTTACTAAGTTGGGGAGGGCCTTGTGTTGCTGAGGCTGGGCTAAAACCCGTGATCCTCCTGTCTCAGCCTCCCGTGTACTAGGATTACAAACACCACACCTGGTTTAGAGTTTTAGTTTTGAAGGTGAAGTGAGTTGTGTGGCTGGATGGTGATGGCTGTAGAACAATGGGAATGCACTTCATTCTTGCATACATATTAGAGATAATGTGCTATTTCTAATGATTTAAATAGATTATTTCAGATTTTCTAAAAGTATAATCAGGTGGTTTTTATTTGTGGCACTGGGGTTCCTGGAAACCCTTCTGTCTCCGGGCTACACTCCACCACGCCCGGCAATAATCAGGTGATTTAAAAGTGATGACAATTTTGTCAACTTTCCAATATTGAATCTATTTCTTTCTCCCACTTACAACTCAGTTTGTACTTCTAAGACAGTGTTAAATAATAGTGGCATAGTGACCTCTTTGTCTTGTCTCTTAACTCAAATGAAACTATTTCTAGTGTTTTGCCAGAAAATGATACTGGTGTTTGGCTTGAGATACTCATCAATATTTAAGTCAGGTTAAAGAAGCAATTCACATTTAGCCATGGCATGAACTTGTACTTGTCAGATGCCTTTTCTGTATCTACAAAGAGTATTGTATGGTTTTCTACTAATATACTAACAATTGTCTGTATAATGAGCGAAGCTGGGTGTGGTGGCGCATGCTTGTAATCCCAGTACTTGGGAGGCTGAGGCAGGAGGATCTCAGGTTTGAGGACAGCCTCAGCAACTTAGTGAGAGGCCCTCTCACTAAGCAGAGTAACTAAACTTAGCAGAGGCCCTCTGCAAGTTAGTGAGTCCCTGTTTCAAAATAAAGAATAAAAAAATAGGGCTGGGGGTGTAGCTTGGAGGTAGAATGCCCCTGGGTTCAATTTCTAGCACTGAAAAAAAATGAGCTAACCTGACAATCTGAGCATAAATTTCAAATAGTCCAAATATTTTAATGAATTTTTGTAATTTATATGCTAGATATTTGGTTTATGATTTTATATTTACCTTTATAAGTCAGATGGCCTATATTTCTATATTTTTCCACTTTAATGCTAATTTGGCAGTCTGGTTTCAGTATTAGTGGATCTAAGAAAAAGTTTGAAAAAAATTTCTTTTATTTTTGCTCTAGAAAATTCAAATCATAGGGCCGGGCGTGGTGGCGCACGCTTGTCATCCCCGCGCTTGGGAGGCAGAGACAGGAGGATCACGCAGGTTCGAAGCTAGCCGTGCGTGCTGGTTTAGGAGACCCTGTTTCCAAATAAAAATGTAAAAAATAGGTCTGGGCGTGTAGCCCAGAAGTAAGAAGGGCTTCCAGGAACCCCAGTATCATAAAAAAAAAGAAAAGAAAATTCAAATCATAGCCGATGTAACTGTATTTAATACCTTGAAAGAGCTCACCTATGAATTCACCCATTTTATTTTATTTTAGGAAAAAAATATGAATATGTATATATTGCTTATTATATACTTAGTAACTAGCCCAGAGGAGCTTAGTGATAATATACTGGATGCATAAATAAATTATTGAACCAGATGCTACACAATGATGTACATGATAATTGCTCTGAGGAGACTTCCAAGGCTGATGGGTCTGAGCAGTGCGAGCGCTGATGGGTGAGGCTGGGTGGGCACAGGAGGAGGAGGAGGCTGGCTCTAGGGAAGGAGGCCAGAGGCAGGAGGCGGCGAGCATCGTAGAGCAGAGGAGTGAGACAAGAAGTGGCCGAGCATCCTCAGATGGGGAACGTGTATGTTATGGCAATATCTAACCATCAGCTTCTATTACCCTAAGAAACTGCTTTTCCAAACCACCGTGATGTTATGAAATGGGGACAGAATTTAAAGTTACAAAAATAAGAAGATCTTCTAAAGCACTCCCTTAGAAAATCATTCTGAAGCCTTCTAATAAATGTCTGGGCAACACTGATCCTTTGTAGGTAAAGCTTTAGCTCAAGTACTCTAGTATACATCCACTGTGTTTATCTCTAGTGTTTGATTTCCAGCTTCTACAAATGAAAATGCTTTCTAAAATTATCCTCTAAGGAAATCTAGCAGAAATATGTATGAGGAAAAGACATGAAAAATTAGAACATTGTATTGTAAAATGACTCTAACTTCTTTTACTAGCATGATTAAGATTACTTCCTTTAGAAATTGATTTCAGAATATTATGGACTAATATTCTGAAAATTAGAGTTTTATCTCATTGTAAAACTGTTGTAACACTTCTTTTTATTTTTAAAAATTTTTAATTTTTATCGGTGCATTGTAGTCATACATCTTAATGGAGTACACGATAGTAGAGGCATCATGCACACAGCACTCACTCAGCCCTTCCCCAATTCGCACCCTGTTCTCTCCCCTCCCTCCTCATGTTTGGCTTAGTGATTGACTTCAATATGTTTGTGACTGTACATCATGTACATTAGGAATTTTCCCTCTTCCCCTTCCCACCCTCCTCAGTTGGGTCGCCTTACTTGCTCATCTATGGTTTCTCCTTCTACTAGAGTTCCTCCCATGACCCTTTTTCTCCCTAGCTTCTGCATATTAGGGAGAACATCTGATTTTTTTACTATTTGTGACTGACTAATCTCACTTAGCATAATGTTCTCCAGTTCCATCCATTTTCCTTTAAATGGCATGATTTTGTTCTTCTTTATGGCTGAGTAAAATTTCATTGTGTAGCCGGGAGTGGTGGCGCACGCTTGTAATCCCCGTGCTTGGGAGGTGGAGACAGGAGGGTCGCACAGGTTCGAAGCCAGCCGTGCTGGCTTAAGAGACCCTGTTTCCAAATAAAAAAGTATAAAAGTAGGTCTTGGAGTGTAGTCCAGAAGTAGAAGGGTTTCCAGGAACACCAGTACAACATACACACACAAAATTCCATTGTGTACATATTCCATAGTTTTGTAATCCGTTCATCTGTTGATGGACATCTTGGCTGGTTCCATAGTTTGGCAATTGTGAATTGTGTGGCTATGAACATAGATATGAATGCATTAGTTTGGTATTTGGTTTTCATTCTTTTGGGTAGATACCCAGAAGTGGTATTGCTGGATTATATGGTAAGTTCATATTTTTTTTCTTTTTTGGTGGTACTGGAGATGGAACCCAGGGGCCTTCTACCTCCGGGATACACTCTCAGACTTATTTTGTATTTTATTTGGAAACAGGGTCTCTTAAGCCAGATGGGGCTGGCTTTGAACCTGCGCGATCCTCCTGTCTCAGCCTCCTAAGCCCAGAGATTACAAGCGTGCGCCACCATGCTTGGCGTAGGTTCATTTCTATTCTTCTGAGGATCCTCCATACTGTTTTCCAAAGTGGTTGCACTAATTTACAATCCCACCAACAATGTTTTAGAGTTCCCACTTCTCCACACCCTCTCCTGTAACATTTCTTTTTAGTGCCTGATTAGGTAAATACTGGTGATATGCTGCAAAAATTGATTATGGATGTGTTAGGAAGAAAACAAAATAACAGATTTAATTCATAAAACATGCTATAGTTTGTGTCTTGAATGTCCCCCACAGGCCTGTGTGGTGAAGGCTTGGTCCCTGGCTCATGGGCTTATTAGGAAGTGGTGGAACCTTGAGTAGGTGGGACCTACTAGAAGGAGGTTAGGTCACTGCGGGCATGCCCCTGGAGGGGATTTTGGGTCCCAGCCCTTCCTGAGATTCTCTTTAACTTTCCAGCTACCATGTGCTGAGCAGTTTTCTCCACCATGCCCTCCTGCCATGAGCTGCTGCATGTCTGTCACAGGCTCAAAAGTCACTAGACCTACCAATGATGAACTGAAATCTCCGAAACTGTGAGCCAAAATAAACCTTTCCACTTTTTAGATTGCTTATCTTGGGTATTTGGTCACTGTAATAAAAATCTAACTAACACATGTGGCTCTTATTAAAATCTGAGTCAAAAAATAAGCCTCTTGTCACCTTCCCCATAACTCCATGAAGCCAGGGTCCCAGAATCAAGCCTGGGTGTAAGGGCAGGTTTTTTTTTTTAACAATTTTTTTTATTGAACATAAATGGTATACATTTAAACTATATTTGGTTCCCTCTCCCCCTCACCTCTGTTTTCCCTTCCCCCCTCCCACCAAGAGTTGTCCAGGTTAACCATGTCATATTCATAATTTTATACATATTCAGATGTAGACCCTCATTAATCAAGATCAGCCTTCCTCCTCTCCTATCTTTCCATTCAAACTTTGCTATTTCCCCTGCATTATCTGGAGTCCCACTGGTATCCTCTGTGTTTCCTAGTTTGGGCATATTACAGGAAACATATGTACTTTCTCCTTCTGTGCTTGACTGATCTCACTTAACATAATGTTCTCCAGGGCTTTCCATCTTCTTGCAAATGATATAATTTTGTTCTTCTTTATGGCTGAATAGAATTCCATTGTGTGTATTTCCCAAAGTTTTGCTATCCATTCATCTGTTGATGGAGATCTGGGTTGGTTCCATATTTTGGCTATTACAAATTGTGCTACTATGAACATAGGTATGCATATATTGCTGTATTTCTCTGAATTCAACCCCTTTGGAAAGATACCCAGGAGTGGTAGAGCTGGATCATATGGTGGATCTATTCCCACCTTTCTTAGGAATCTCCACACAGATCTCCATAGTGGCTGAACTAGTTTGCATTCCCACCAACAGTGTCAAAGAGTTCCTCTTTCCCCACATCCTCGCCAGCATTTGTTGTTATTTGATTTCTTTATGCTTGCCACTCTGACTGGGGTTAGATGGAATCTCAGTGTAGTTTTGATTTGCATCTCCCTGATGGCCAGTAATGTAGAACATCTTTTCATGTATCTATTGACCCTTTGTATCTCTTCTTTTGTGAAGTGTCTTTTCAGTTCATTTGTCCATTTCTTGATTGGGTTGTTTGTGTAGTCTTTTGAGCTCTTTGTATATTCTAGATATTAGCCTCCTATCAGAATGGTGGCTGGTAAAGATCTTTTCCCATTCTGTAGGCTTCTTCTTTAGGTTGTTGATAGATTCCTTTGATGAGAAGAAACTTTTTAGTTTGATGCTATCCCACTTGTTTATTCTTGCTTTAATTTCCTGAGCTCTGGAGGTTTTGTTGAGAAAGTTACTGCCTGTGCCAATATGTTGTAGTGTTGAACCTATGCTCTCCTCTACTAACTTCACAGTCTCAGGTCTAATTTCTAAGTCTTTGATCCATCTTGAGTTTATACTCCAATAGACTTGAAAACATGGAAGAAACTGATAGACTTCTAAGCACAGTTAACCTTCCTACACTTAGCCAAGAGGATATAGCAAGCCTAAAACAACCAATAGCAACCAAAGAAATAGAAACAGCAATAAAAATTCTTCCACCAAAGAAAAGCCCAGGCCCAGATGGGTTTCCAGCTGAATTTTACAAAACCTTCAGTGAACAACTAATACCAATACTTCATAACATGTTCCGGGAAATTGAAAGAGATGGAACTCTCCCAAATTCCTTCTATGAAGCCAGTATCATATTAATCCCCAAACCAAATAAAGATACCTCAAGAAAGGAAAACTACAGACCAATATCCTTAATGAACATAGATGCAAAAATTCTAAACAAAATACTAGCTATACGCATTCAAAACTCTATCAAGAGAATAATATATCATGACCAAGTCGGTTTCATCCCAGAAAAACAAGGCTGGTTCAACATATGCAAATCAATACATGTTATTCACCACATAAATAGAACCAAGAACAAAAACCACATCATAACAGCAATAGATGCTGAAAAAGCATTCGACAAAATCCAACATCCATTTATGTTAAAAACACTGCAAAAATTGGGATAGAAGGAAAGTACTTCAACATCATTAAGACAATATACTGTAAACCCAAAGCCAACATTATATTGAATGGGGAAAAACTGCAAGAATTTCCACTAGAGTCAGAAACAAGACAAGGATGCCCAGTATCACCACTCCTTTTCAATATAGTCCTTGAGACTCTTGCTGCAGCAATCAGACAAGAGAAGGAAATCAAAGGAATTCACATAGGAAGAGAGGAATTAAAATTATCCTTATTCGCAGATGACATGATCCTTTATCTGGAAGACCCAAAGAACTCAACCAAAAGACTTCTGGAGCTGATTGACAAATTCAGCAAAGTCGCAGGATACAAAATCAACCTAAAGAAATCAGTGGCTTTTCTTTATGCCAACAATGAATCCACAATGAAAGAAACAAAGAAAACAATTCCATTCACTATAACCTCAATAAACCTAACCCAAGATGTAAAAGACCTCTACAACAAAAACTATAAAACATTAAAGAAAGAAATTGAAGAAGAACTTGGAAGATGGAAAGATCTCCCGTGCTCATGGATAGGCAAAATAAATATAATGAAAATGGCCATTCTGCCAAAACTGATCTATAGATTCAGTGCAATTCCCATTAAAATACCAGGGACATTCTTCAGAGACCTAGAAAAATCAATCATGAACTTTATATGGAGAAAGAAAAGACCCAGAATAGCCAAAGCAATTCTCAGCAATAAGAAGCATGCAGGAGGCATTATAATCCCAGACTTCAAACTATACTATAGAGCAATAGTAGTAAAAACAGCATGGTACTGGCACAATAACAGATATACTGACCAGTGGATTAGAATAGAAGATACAGAAACAAATCCACACATCTTTAGTCAATTAATCTTTGACAAAGGGGCCAAACTCATAAGCTGGAGAAAAGACAGCCTTTTCAACAAATGGTGCTGGGAGAACTGGCTAACCATTTGTAAAAAGATGAATCTAAACCCCTATATCTCACCAAGCACAGTAAGGGCAGGTTTAAAAGCAGTTGTAGTGGCAGAAATGTGGTGAGACCATAGAAGCTGGAATTCCAACTAAATTGACTTGAGGAAAATGGCTCTGAACGTTTGCTAAGTCCCTCTGTGATAGCATTTTATATTACATTCTTTATATAGCACAAATAGTGAAAAACTACAGTTAAGAAAAGTAGCATCTTGGGAAAACCCTGCCATTCCAAAATCTGGCCAAGCTGCTGGCTGCTGGGCTGGAATAACTACTGCCTGAACACGAGCTTTTGAAAGATATTTAAAAAGAATTCTGACATGTTCTCTTCAAATTTCTCACTGAAAAGACCAGAAAACAAAGACTACAAAAAATAAACAATAGCAATATAAAGTAAGGATAAGAATAATATAGTGTAACATAACTTTGATTGGAATTTCCACAAGTATTAATGTTGAAGACAATGTAAGAAACATATTCTTGGGCCAGGTGTGGTGGTACACACGTGTAATTCTACTACTTGGCAGGCTGAGGCAGGAGGATCACAAGTTCAAAGCCAACCTCCGCAACCTAACAAGACCCTCAGCAATTCAGCGAGACCCTGTTTCAAAAATAAAAAATAAAAATAAAAATGGAAAGGGATAGGAATGTAGCTTGGAAGTAGAATGCCCCTGGGTAAAGCAAAATAAAATAAAACAATAAACAAAAACATTCTTGGAGTATGTGTAGACCAGCCTCTAAATCTGGGTGGGATTCCTACTAGTTCGATGGCCTCAAGTAAGGCAGGAACATAATGTCCTCTGCCTGCCCTTCACTCTGGCCTTTCCCAACTGCCTGGATCCTGCCTCCTGAGCCCGACAGGGTTATTCCACAAACAACCAGCTATTTTAGACACCCGAGGCTCTGGTCCCCAGGCCTGAGCACAGGAGAGGGGGCAGCCCACTGCACCGCCAGGTGAGTGCTCTTCTCTTAGGTCTTGCTGGCCAGGCCTGCGGATCGAATTGGGGTTTTGAAAGGTCTCACCTAAGGCACGCCTACAGCGGCTGCAGCCTTCCCAGAGTCTTCAGCACTGGAGGGAGAGCTCTCGCTCTGGTCCAGCAGCCCTGCGGACGATGCCTGCTGGGTTCCAGAGGACAGGAAGGGGTGGCTGTAAGAACCTGTTGGGCACAGATCTGACAGAGAAGCCTGGAAGTTCTCAGGGGGTCATGGGGTGAGCTGAGGACAGCTTAATACACCCTACATTTGGTAAGTTGTAGGTCTGGATAGATTTCTGTCCTCTGATGTATAATCAGAGAGGGGAAAATGTATCATGGGCTTATTAGGAGAGACTGTAATGAACATGGAAAAGGTACAAGAGCTACCAGAATTCTGAGAGGAGGAGCTTACCTTCAAAAATGAGTTTTTTTTATGGGAAGTGGAAATAAAAAACATATGCTGGGTGCTTCCTATGAGATAAGGAACACAGGAAGAACAACGTGCAGAGGGAGATGTGGAGAAAATTAAAGTGGTGCCTTCTTCAGAACCAGCACCACTCGGCTCTTCTTCCCCACCAGATGCCCCAGTGCCTTTGCACATGCCAGCCCTCCTCCAGCCTTGCTTGCTTCCCTTTTAGGCTTGGTGAGGTCCTGTTCATGCCACCTGCCTCCAGAAGCCAGCACAGCTGCCAAAGGCAGCCATCACAGCACTCTCTACATGACAGTGCAGTGAGTCTCATGCTTCAGCCCTGCTGGCTTCAGACAGGATTATATTTATGACAGAGTAACTACAGGCTCTCAATGACAGGCTCAAACTTTATTTATCTCTATAACTACCCATCATAGCTTCTGATCTACGACTAAGATTGCCAAATAAAGAAGAGGCCCAGAGTGGTAAGAATAGATGAAAACCTCCTTTGATAACAAGGATCTCAAGAGTTGCCTTGGGGACAGAGGCAAAGATAAGGGAGAAAGAGAAAGTGAGAATAGAATGATCACATACCAAGAACCTACTATGCTCAGAAAATTAGAGTCCTGATTATACCAGAGGAGCATTTGTTCCTTCTTTTCAAAGAATTAGGGGTTTAGCCTATTGTTGCACATGGACTCAGTACTTTCTGGACACAATCTAATGGCTCTGGACAGCCACTCCTCCTAAGAGAGTACTTAGTTCAGCACCAACAACACTCAATTTGAAAGTGGATACTCAAAGTTAACTGACAAACTTATTTTGGAAAACTTACTACCGTTTTCCTTTGGTAGGAATGTACTTAAGTTTCCAAACTAGATTGCAAAGGCTTATTTATTCATTTATTTTTGTGGTACTGGAGATTGAACCCAGGGACATTCTATCTCCAAGAGGTAGAATGAACCCTGGGTCATTCTGCCTCCATTCTAGCCCTTTTTATATTGTTTGGAAACAGGGTCTGACTAGGTTGCTGAAAATCTCACTAAGTTGCCGAGGCTGTCCTTGAACCTGCGATCCTCCTGTCTCAGCCTTCCAAGTACTGGCATTACAGGTGTGTGCCACCACACCCTATGCAAAGGCTTATTTAACCTAGAAAGTTTCTGATTATACCAATAATTTAACTAGGTTGCAAAATATAAGCCAGATTTGGTTTATCCCCATTACCAGATAGCCAAATGGTAGCTTAACCAAAATTCCTGTCTGCCTTAGATATTCTGGGTGATGCAAGAGAAACTACTTGAAAACGGTTTCATACCATATAACAGTAAGGGCAAGGACAGCCTAACCACCATGACGCCTAAGTGCGCATTAGAACACGATTTTTAAGTAGAGCGCACGCCCCTTCTGCCATGGGATTCCACGTGCTCAGCGGGAGCCCAGGATGACTCTCTCTGACCTTGGTGTCATGTGGGCTGTAGGACAGGGCTCCCACATGTGTGGGGATTAGAAAGATAAACACAAGTTGCCTTTCATTTATGAATCGTTTGAGTATGGGATTAATACATTCAAGTGTCAACTCAGTGTTTGTGGGTTTGTATGAGAAAATCATGAAGGAGATGATAATAAGGATGAAAGCAATATGACAAAATGTTTGAAGGTGTTTGAGTTTTAAGTAAAAGCAAGAGTAGCAGCCATGGACTGATGAGGGGAAAGTCAGGGATGACGCAGAACCACCGCGATCTCCTGAACTCTAAATAATACAGTCAAGGCAGATTTCTTCTCACATGTGAGCCTATGGAGAGTGTGTGCTCGTGGATAGTTTATCCTGCTTTGGGGGCTCACTTGTAGCATATTTCGAGGCTGTTTCCTGGGGTTGATGTCTTGCTCCATTTTAAGCTTACATTGCTTCTCACTGCGATCATTGCCTTGGTCAGAGGAGTGGGTAGACATCTGGAGTATCCAGTAGTCTGAAACCAGAGAAGCTAAATACCCCAAGGAGCTTTGTTTAATTAAAAGTGAATGCTGGGGCTGGCTAACACGCACCCACAATGTCACTCCTGAACAGATGATGGTGAGAAGCTCTTGTCTCCTGTCCTATCCCTGACCCCACAGCCACGCATGGACAGGCCACCCGTGCTCAGGAGCTGACCTGTCTGGCAAGGAGATGTCTCCTTGTGTGACTTGCCAGGTGGTGGCAAAGGCCAGCTGTGCGTGAGGAAGACTTTCTGAATTGGCTTCATGAATTTAAGTGAAAAGACAGAGGAATGCCTAAGTGAAAAGACAGAGGAATGCCTTTCCAAATAGCTGTCAGCTAGCCTGTGCAGGTCGAGATCTAAGTAAGAGGCACCACAAAGATAAAGATGAGACTGTAATTCAGGAAAGGATGGCATATTTCCATAGGGAGCAGAGGATGTGATTTAGATCATGGATCTGGGGCTGGCTGACAGTGTGACCTGAGGTCCATTTCTTAGGCCCCGTGGGCGTTACATCCTTCTTTATATAAAGAAAAGAAGGATGAGAGCTTCTAGTCTTTTCTAGGTCTACCATTTCATACGTCTATGACTAAGATCAATCTGAGGCAATAAATTATATTCTATTAATTTATGTATGTCTAAAAAGAAATTAAAACAAGAAAACATAAATATTTAAAGCCAAGAATTTTGGGGGGAGGTACTGGGGATGGAACTCAGGGGCATTCTACCGCCAAGCTACACCCCTAGCCCTATTCATTATTATTTATTTTGAAACAAGATCTCACTGAGTTGCAAAGGGCCTAAGTAGCTGAGGCTGTCCACGAACTGTGCTCTTCCTGTCTCAGCCTCCCGAATGCTGGGATTACAAGCCTGCACCACCACACCCAGTTAGAGCCAAAATATTTAAAATATATGTTCCAAAGAAAGACTCACTTCCCTTAAGTGCATCTCCATTAGAAACATTTGGCCCTCGAGGGAAAATGCTGAAGTTTATAATTTTTCTATCAAATAAGGGTTGTGCACTTGAGCAGAGCTGGTCTTGAGTCCTATACTTCTTCACTATTTAGAGAAGTGACTGTTTATCCCTAATCCATCTATCAACACATCTTTGCATGTGTGGGTGAACATGTGCGTGCACACACGAACACACACACACACACACACACACACACACACACACACACGTAAAGACCCACCAGTGTTAAGTTTGACCAAAGAGGAAAAACCAAGACTTACGGGAGCTGCTGAGTTTTTGACCGTGACGCTGGGAGTGGTGGCTCGCAGGGCCCCACTTACTCCATGGTAGTATTTGAAGCAGATCTTTGTTTCAGCTGAAAGACAAAAATAAAATGGCACTGAGAAGTCAGGTATAACCCAGAAAGAGACAGCGATGGCTGGGGAGGACACCTCTATGAACTGCAACCTAACTCCTCCCACGAGCCAGTCAGGCCAGACCTGATCGTCATGGCCTACATATGGCTCATGGACAGGCTTGACTTCTTTCTAAAAATACGTCATAAAAATTATTTTGGCCTTAATATTTTTGTGCCTGAGTTAAATCCACTAGTTACAATTTTCAGCATTCATCCTACCTCACTAAAAGTCATTGATTTTAAACTGCTAGTTCTAAGATGTTAGGGAGTTCGATGACAACAACCAGTCTGTTTCTTCTGTAGTTTTCCGTCACTTAATAAATTGCAATGACTAGCTTGGTAATTTTAAGGGAGACTTAGAATTTATTGAAATGCATGGATGGGAGGCATATTCTTCTAAACTACTATATATAACAATCATAACTTTTTTGCACCACAAATTTGTTTTCCTTAAAAGTTCTGTAAATGATAAACAGAGAAGATACAGCTTTGAGGGAATCACACTGCCTGAGTTTGAATTTTATCTCCACCATTTACAATCTGTGAGCCAGTGAGCCAGTCACATAATCTGTGCTCTATGTTCTTTATATCTAACATGGATTTGGGGACAGCAGGTACCCCATAAAATAATGGTTCAACAAATGCAAGTGACTAGAGTTCCCCGAAGTGCTCCGGAAACGCTCGTGATGACAATGATGTGAGACTAAGCAATGGTGTGATTCGATTGCCTTCTAGAATTTAGATCTATAGAGGAAAAAATCTGCAGCAACCTGAATTTAGTTCATTTGGTGGTGAACGGTTTTTCCCAATTGACTGTTTATAGGATTATTAAATTTTTTTTTTAAATTCAGGCCATGTCTTGGTCCTTTATAATAATTTTGTTTGTAATAATATGAGAAATCTCTAATTTGAAATCCTGTTTCTCTAATCTAGGAAATTATTTTCAATTAGAAAGTTTTAAAAGATGATGTCCGCATTGATTACCATACATTTAAAATATGCTTGTTATGGAAAGTATGGAAATGAAGACAAGAATAAATAAAATTAAAATCTCTTATAACTTTGCATATGTGAGAATATAAACTTTATACAATAATGCATTTGCCTTCTTAAAATTAACATACTTAAATAAGTATGCTCAAATATTACTTAAAACATTGTAATTAACATTCTTAGACCTGTGGAATAATTAAATAGATTTATAATTTGTAATTATTCTCCTATTTTTAGAAAATTGGGCTTCTCTCTAAAACATGAATGACTTTTTACAGATTATTTTTTATGTTCGAATTGTTCCTTAGAAACTGAAGTGAAAATTACTAGTTACCCACCTAATGAGAATCTCCTTTTCTTCCTTAATAATAGAATCTTAATTTTATTTTGGATGGTGATGTACAACAAAGCATTATATTTTGTAGCCTCCCTTGTCGATAACATCTATGTTATTTTCCATTGCTACTTACACCGAAACCTTGGTGTTGAAGTTAAGAAGATTGAAAATTTTTCCCTTGGATTGGAAGTATGAAAAAAAAAAAAAAATATATATATATATATATATATATATATATATATTGGTGATACCGGGGTTCCTGGAAACCCTTCTGCCTTCAGGCTACACTCCCAGACCTATTTTTTTATTTTTATTTGGAAACAGGGTCTCTTAAGCCAGCGTGGCTGGCTTCAAACCAGCATGATCCTCCTGTCTCCGCGTCCCAAGCGCGGGGATTACAAACGTGCACCACCACGCCCGGCGGAAGTATGAATATTTTAAGGACTCCCCCTCCTTGTGGCCAAGTTGCTTACTAATTGCACTTTGTATTTCCTCCAAATTTTGACACTCTTGTTAACAATGAGTAGTATCAATGAAAAATAAATGTAAATAGAATCTTATTTTTGTTTCATTTATTTGATTGCTAGTGAGATTAAATAAATAAATATTTTTCATCAAATTTTAACTGGCTACTTGATTTTTCTAATCTACTTAATTGCAGTTGTTTAAACTTCCCATGCCCTGGGTGGTGCCTGGGCACTCACACTCTTGCCTTTGGTGAGTGTTGTCTTCTTTTAGGTATGGCAATGCCTTTACTTTCCTTCTGGAGTCATTCTTTCCCTGCAGTTCCTCTGCATTTCTGTTGATGGCCTTTTCAAGCTCTTGGTGGAGAAGCTAATAACCTAGTTCCATATACATTCTCCAGACACCTCTCAGCTGTCCCCATGCTGGGTCTACATACCATATCCACTAATGTCTCAACCCAGGAGGCAGGTTTCTTATAGGTAAGGGATCAAGGAAGATTCCGAATAAAGCAGGAGCCAGACACTGAGGTAAGCACAGTGAGTCACTGTGTTTAGAATATGACTTCTTCCGCCTACAGGTGCCTGGCAGATCAACACGGGGGCCAAATGGCCTCACCTTGAGCTCAGTTGGCTGGAAGGAACTTGGAGATAACAGGCACTACTAGCTTTTCATTCATAACAGAGAATGATTTCAATGCCTTTGAGCAAGAAAGGTCAGGGACATTCCACATAACCTTGTATTAAATCCTATTGCCAGTTAAGCAGATTAACCAATAATTCACAGGGCCCTTCAAAGTGTAGTATTCTCCTTTTGAAAGTTGTTGGCAAAGTTATTTTTCTTAAGTATTTTAAGAGCATCTTCCAACACTTAGTAACCTGGTTATTAACATATATTCTTTTTATTTAACCTAAATATCTTTTGTAGTTTAAAGTGGTTTCCCATTGAAACTTTAAGAGATATTAAATTATTTAAAATGTCTTTTTATTTAGGGGCAGGATGTGAAGGGAAGCCACCCATCAATGTTAAATCATATGTAATGATTAAATAATGTGTAATGATTTAACATTGATTTAACAATGATTACAGGTGGCACACACTTGTAATTTCAATACCGGGGAGGCTTAGACAGGTTTACAGCTTCCAGGACAGCCTCAGCAACTTAGTGAGATACCCCACAACTTAGTGAGACCCCCTACAACTCAGCGACCCTCCACAACTTAGTGATCTCCCACAAGTTAGTGACCCTCCACAACTTGTTTCAGAATAAAAAAATAAAATAGGTTTGGGGTATAGCTCAGAGGCAGGCCTGGGGATTGAACCCTACCACAAAAACAAAACAAAAACAACAATAAACAAACAAATCTATATGTAACATTAAAATATAAATTATATATTTTATGACTTTTTAAAAGTCACTTCATCCCACAGAAATCCATGCGACTTTTCTACTTATTCTGGTGATAATTATATTACACTGATTTGTTTAACTTAATGCTGAATTTTTTCAGGAGAGGAACTTGATGCCATCTAACTCTCCAGTGTCAAGTAATTTAGGCATATTGTATAAATACCCATTGAAAAATGACTGAAGAACTAGTCATGCTTGCACAGTGATGTTTATGTCAACGATGGCCCGCGTATTGTGTTTCCACACAATGACATCACCTAATGACATCACCTAATGACATCACCAAATGACATAATCCAAT
Organism: Muscardinus avellanarius; assembly: GCF_963383645.1. NCBI lineage: Eukaryota > Metazoa > Chordata > Mammalia > Rodentia > Gliridae > Muscardinus > Muscardinus avellanarius. Next base: position 27,179,279 of record NC_137795.1, on the reverse strand, counting down.
GACATCATCTAATGATATCACCTAATGACATCACCTAATGATGTTGTAGCCATCTTAGTTTACACTAAGTATAATCTGTGACTTTCACATGACAAAACTGGTTAATAACACATTTCTGAGAGCATTTCCCAGTCACTGAGTGGCACATGACTGTATTGGCTTCATCTGATTGACTCCACTGCCTTATTGATAAGCCAGGCAAAGATACAGTATCCTGGTGAGTTCTAATTCTCTGTAGAAAATATATACACTTTTTTCTTTTCTTTTTTTTTTTTTCTTCTTTTTTATGGTATGGGGGATTGAACTCAGGGGCATTCTCCTCTGAGCTACCTCCAGCCCTATTTTATTTTCTATTTTGAAACAAGATCTCACTAAGTTGCTGAGGCTGGCCTCGAACCTGTGATCCTTTTGTCTCAGTCTCTCAAATACAGGAATTACTGGCAAGTGCCACCATACCTGGCAGAGAATATTCACTTTCTATAATCTATTATGGTATGATTTCAAGAAATATTTAAGTATTGTAACAATACTTAACAGGTAACAGTGATTGCTCTTTCTGAGAAAAGCATCAAGGTTCAAAGGCCAATAAATATTACATGGTAGCTGGTTTCAGATACTTTGTCTAAGGAGACTCTACAGTCATTTTGTCTTTCTCCACTTTTCTAAGTAAAATGATAATTCTAAAAGCTCTTCAAAGCACAAGGCAGCTTCTAAACAGAAGGCATTTCTACTCTAATTGTCTCATTGTCTATTCGGGGTGTTCCCATGTGAAGGTACAGAAGTGTAGGAAGGCAAAGCGACCCAAGGAAAGAGGAAGCCTGTGAGGTGGAATCCAGGAGCTCAGTTCTTGACTCGGCACGCTTTGCTGGGGGTGAGCTGCCGGCTCCCGGAGCCTTACCTAGTCTTGGTGTAGAACGGCAGTTCCCACTTTGCAGAGACTGTTTCATGTGCCACTGCCATGCAGAGCAAGTGGAGTGATGTGTAAAGTATAGTACACGTGGAGTGGTCCACACTCGAGCGCCTTCTCGTTGATCAACTGATCTGAGTAGTTGTTCACGGATGTCCACTTGAGGGTATCAATCAAATAGCGAGTGGGCAGTTGAAATCCAGCCCATGGGTTCACATCACAGGGTACAGTTCTAGAACCTCCAGAGGAAGAGACTGACTGACTCTGTGTAGGTTAGTGGCAGCTCTGAAACAGATCTCCTTGTAATATTTGGTTTGTTTTTGCCTTGCTCATGACTTACTTTCAAATTTGAAAAGGTGCGACCAGCTCATGCACAAAGTAGAGCAACACTGAAATTTTACTTGTATAATTAACACATTTTGTAACTATAATCGTTATCTGGGGACATGTATTCTGAAGGTGCAGATTGATTCACTTCGGCTAGAGTGTCATTTAAAGAGTTAAGAAAACTGTGTTTCCCCCCTTGCTTCAGTCCTGAGGGATTCGCAGCTCTGCTATAGTGGTTGAGACTTTGTGCGCAATGAAGGCAGCAAACCTGAAGTAAGCAAAGTATTTTCTTAAGTTTAAAAGTTGTCATTTAAATCAGTCTTAATTAATTAGTAGTACTTACTATGTACCAGACCATTCATACTACTTTCTGATTTGATCCTCACAAGAATCTCATGAAGTATAGGCAATTATTACTAACTTTTCTTTTTTACGCATCTAGCACAATGCCTGGCAAATAATCAGACCTCAAGAAAATCACCTATCACTACTATTTTAAATCTAAGGAAAATAAAGACAAAGTTTAAGGCCACTCATTCAACGTTGCACATATGGTTCGTGGCAGCACTAGGATTTAAGCAAATATATTAACTTATTTGACAATTTGGATTTCAAAAATATTTAATAACCCAAGTTTGCTGATCAGCTATAGCAAAAGTGAACTTCTACTTCCAGTAATGATGGACTAGGTAATTCAGAGCGCATAGAGAAACTGAAAATATAAAAACCAGTCAGCCTAAAGTAGGGCTGCCAGATAAAATGTAGGACTCACCGTTAAAATTGAGTTTCAGACAAACTGAATATTTCTTTGATGTAGCATGAAATATGCTTAGATTAAAAATATTACTCATTGTTTATCTTAAATTCACATTTCAATAAGTATCTGTTAATTTCCCCCCTAAACCTGGAAACTCTGCCTGAAGGCATCAGAGACCTAGCAAGGGAGTGGAAAGTAAAGTAATGAGGTCAAGATTCAAAAGATAAAGCTCAGAGATGAGCCCAGGATCCACAGCTGCTGTTTCCCCAAGGGAGGCTTGTGTTGATTCTAAAAAAAGCCTCTGAGAGCCTGGGAAGCTGAAAAGAACTTTTGACAGACTTGCAGGGCTAAGGGGATAAAACTTAAGAGCCCAGGGCCTGCCAAAGAGGAAGACTCTTAGAAATACCACATGATTCCAGCTGGAACCCTGAATAGTTGAACAGATTTACTGTTGACAAATGCACCAACTCTAACTCTCCAAATCAACGTGTGTTGAAATTCAACTGAGGTTATTCTGGAGTACTAAACATTGATTACAAAAAATGTAAGTCATTTTAGGAGAAAAATAACATCATTCTAAGCCTCAAATTATTTCTGCAAGTTTTCAATTGCAATGTGTAGTTCTCAACTGAAATTGACCAAGCACATGCAAAAACACAGGAAACCAAACCAAACAAACAAAACCACCAAAGTCAACAGCAGGCAATATAAACAAATACACAGAGCTTCCAAATTTGGGAGTTATAGACACAGGCTTCACTGAACACACACAACATCCAAGAATATAAAAGACTAACAAAAAATGAAGTCTATATTCAGAACACTCAAAACTATAATTTTGAAATAGTGAATTCAGTGGATGAGTTTAACAAAAGATTAAACAAAACAGAAGAAAATTTAGGGAATTAGAGCATAGATCAGAGAAAATCTAAACTGGAGCATGTGGAAAAAATAATTGACAAATATAGAGGAGAGAGTTAAGAAACACACAGGATACTAATAGGTGGTTTAAAATGTGTCACTGGAATCTAAATGGGGAGAAGAGAGACACTGATGCTAAATATAAAAACTCTCTAAACATAATGAAAAATATCAAGCTATACAATGAAAAGCTCTATGAAACCCACAAAGAACAAAATAACCAGATATCACAGTAAAACTTTTAAAAAGAAAAGATCATCAGCTAATGAAGGAAAAAGCTAGACTGCTTTCAAAGGAACAACAATTAAACTGACAGACAACTTCGGACATGAACAGAAAGAATGGAAGCCAAAGGGTGAGAGCTCTGAAGTGCTGGAAGTAGGTATCTCACCATGGGATTCTGCAACCAGGAAAAGTAAGCTTTCAGAGTAACACATTGTCTCCCATTTCTGCTTGAACATTGCACAGAATACCAGCATCAAGAAGATCTGGAGTTCATGGTAGATTCTTAGCTACCCACATGTTATGTCTTCGATGCAGAAGTAGCAAAATCTTATGAACCCAGGTGTGATCAAAACTGATGAATCAGATAGATGAACACAGTGGAGAGATGCCTTTCATTGAGAAGTCACTTATTTATGTAAAAAGAACCAGAATTGTCTATGCAGGAGCATTCTTTATCAAGAATAATTGACTTAAATCCACTAATATTTCACTTATAAAATAGATGCAAGGCAGAGATAAACCATGTCCTCAAAATCCAAGAAAAGTAATTTTAACTCAAGAAATTATCATATCTGTAAAAGAGTTTAGATAACAAAAACTATCTACAAAGAATAATAGAAAGGGTAATGTTTTCGAATGTTCAAAAAGATTAAAAAGTAATGAAAGAATAAGCTATAGATTAATTTGAATTTAAAGGATATTTAGTTTCAGCAAGAGAAAATAAGAGCAATAATTTGGAAGAAATAACATTAATAACCAGGTGTGGTGGTGCACATCTATAATCCCAGTACTTGGGAGGTTGAGACAGCAGGATCACAGGTTCAAGGTCAGCCTCAGAAACTTAGTGAGGCCCTATTTCAAAATAAAAAATAAATTGGGCTGAGTGTTTAGCTCAGAGGTAGAATGCCCTTGGGTTCTATCCCCATTACATAGAGCATAAAAATATTAATATTTAAAATTTTAAGTCCGTACAGCGTATCCTACATGTACTATGTTTATTTATAGTTTTTAATAAAACAAATATGGATTAAATGGATTGTAAAAATAAGCAGCTTAGAGGACAAATGTGACATTTGATAAAAATAAAAGGAAGAGTGAAAGACTTTCAAATAAATGCAGAAAAATTGAATTAAAGTCATTGATAAGGCAGCTGTTATGTTTGGATTTTTTTTTTTTTTTTTTTTTGGTGGTACTGGGGATGGAACCTTTCTGCCTCCAGGCTACAATCCCAGACCTATTTTATATTTTATTGGGAAGCAGGGTCTCTTAAGCCAGCAAGGCTGGCTTTCAAACTTGCCTGATCCTCCTGTCTCTGCCTCCCCAAGCATGGGGATTATAAGCGTGCATCACCACGCCCGTCTTATGGTTTGGATTTTAATGTATCTAAAAGGCCCATGTGCTAAAGGATGGGTGCCCAACTTGGTGCTAATGAGAGGTGTGGAACCTTTAGGAGATAAAGCCTAGTGGGAGGAAGTTATGTCTTTGGGATGTGCCTATAAAAGGGATATGAAATTCTAGTCTCTTCCTTTTTCTCTTCCTTTCAATTCTAGACCTCTATGAAGTGAGCAGGGACACTTGTCCACATACCCCCACCATGATGTGCTGCCTGCTACAGACTCCAAAGCAATGGGGTCAAGCAACTGTCAGTGAAACCTCTCAAACTGTGAGCCCAAATATTTTCTTCTCTTACATTGATTATCTCAGTGTGTGTGTTACAGTAATGAATACTGACTAACACAGAATTTAACACTGAAGATTCTACTATTTATGTAAAGATTGGACACTGGAAAATTTAATTTAAAACTAATTTTATCTTTTGAGTCTTTATAAGGTAGAATTCTAAAGCTTCTTGTGCTTTGGACTCTGGTTTGGATCACACCAGAATGAAGTAGAGTCGCCCTTTGTCACCTCTTATGCTACATTTGATGTTAGCAGTTTGTATTAAAGAACTCATTCAAAGAAGAAGACAATATAATTTAAAAAGTCATATTTATAAGAAAACGACAAAAATAAACAAAATCTTGTTCTACTATCAACATTCCTGAATAAACACACTATTTTTATTTAAATATTTTTTGTAGTAAAATCACTGTTAAAGTAATATATAAACCTGATTGAAAAGATAATCTTACTATATTATAAACTACCACACTGATCTGTAAAAATTGGGTAAAAATATCATCTTACTTGGATTTATACTTCCAAAAGTTTTATGATTTAGAATACTCTATGGGGCTTGTCTAAATTAATTTAAATTTAAGTTATATTAAATAAACTGGTAAATAACTGGAAAAATAAGCCTTAAACTTTGAATAAACAAAGATGATTATGTCCTTATGTTTTTCACATCTGCATAACTTATAAAAAGTGCCATATGATAATTACGTTTCTCTGATATCTAAATTATAAAGTGTCTGAGTATTTGAGTGAAACAAGAAAAAATACATTTTTTGAAGTAATTATGATAATTGACTTTTTTACATAAATAACTATATATTATTTGACTTAGTTTGTATTTAGTATAGAACAGTGAAGTCCATGTTAGTGTTTTAGGCAAACATTCAAAGTAAATCATTGTGCAAAATGACAGTGGAACTTTAATTTATGGGAAATACTCAGAAGGCTAGTAATCCCAAACTCCAAAAAAATCTTATGAATGTTTTTTTAATTTTCTATTTAAGATCTCATTATTTTCATCCCTTCATACCTGTCAGAGTTTCTGACCTGGGTCATTTCATGTGTAGTCAAAAGGTAATTCAAGTCCATGCCTGTAATCTTAGTGTTTGGGAGGCTGAGACAGCAGGATCACAGGTTCGAGGATAGCCTCAGCAACATAGTGAGACTCTCAACAACCTAACAAGACTGTTTCAAAACAAAAATAAAAGGGGCTTGGGGTATATCTCAGAGGTAGAATACCCCTAGGTTCAATTTCCAGCACACACACACACACACACACACACACACACACACACACACAACTAGAGACTTCTTGCACAATAGAATAGTTCTAACAGATTAATGTTTCAACCGCCAACTAGATAAGCTAATTTAAAAATGTCCCAAAGCACTGTAAAGCAAAGAAAATGACAAGGTCTAAAAATTCTGGAAGGGGAAACCTGGTCATATAAGCTGATAGCCTGCAGCCTCTTTTCCTGGTAGTTGACCACTAAAAGTGGACTGCACTTTATTTGATTCACCCTCTTACTGAACTAAGGCCATCAGTACCTGACCGCTTCCCCCTGTTAAGTCTTGGATTTGTTTTGAGTTTGTTCTCCAAAAGTTTGTGTGTTGGTGGCTTGATCCTCCAGTAGGGGTGTGGGAAGATTGTGTGGGACCTGGAAGAGGTGGAGCCGAGTGGGACGTCCTTAGGTCACTTAAGGGCTTGCCCTCAGAATCAGTGGCCAGAACTCAGTTTCTCTCTAGCTTCCTAATATGAGATGTCTCACTCCCACATGTGTTCCCACCATGATGCTGAACAAATGTGATTGATCTTAGACTTTCAGCTTCTGGAACTATGAGCTAAACAAAACTCTTTTCTTTATAAAGTCAGCTTGCCTCAGGTAATTTGCTATGAAAAAACTGACTGATACTCTTTCTTTGAGGGAAGATGCCATCGCCTGAAGTACCTATAATATTTCTCACCTCATGTATGGCAATTGCTAGAAAATTACCAAGTACAGAAATAGACAGAAACAAATGAGCAAAAGCAAGAAAGAAAATGGAAACAGGACTTTGAGGAAATATTAGGCAATGATTTTTAAGGAAACTATATTTTATATATGCTGTAAATGGTATGTGGAGACTTTGCCAGAAAATTAAAACCAATAGAAAATAACCAAATGAAAGTTATATTACTGAAAAACATAATAGCTGAAATTAATAACTCAATATATATGCTTACACAAAATAGATAGAGGATATTTATCTTTGGATATGAGTCCACAGAAAATATCCAGATTGAAAGAAGTGAGAGGGGAAAAAGGGGGGGGGGAGTTCCAGAGAATGGGATTGAGAAAAGCTTTAGGACAAAAACAAAAACTAGTTCTAAACACTTCATGGTTAAACTTTTGAAATCCAAAGGCAAAAGTCTTAAAAGTGTCAGAGGTGAAAAAACAGTATCTTCAAAAGAATGCCCAAAAGACTAACCATTGGCTTTTCAGAAGACCGAGAAATGACATTTCCAAGTGCTGAAAAAATAACAGCTAGCTTAGAATTCTACATATCTAATTAAATCGTCCTTCAAAAGTAAAAGTAAAGTAGTGATGCTTCCAGACAAAGAGAAACAAAGAAGACTTATCACCAGTTGGCTCACAGAGAAACACTAAAGAGAGCTCTTTCCTATTAAAAGGAACTAGATCCCAGACAGAAACAGATGTGTGAGGAGGACGAAGAGAAACAGAATGGGTTAAAACTGGAGTGAAGCTCTGCGTCTTGATTTGGGTGCTATTTACATGGAAGAATTCCCTTTCTGAAAATTCATAAGCTCTGCATTTAAATTTGTATATTTGTCTATGTGTGTGTTGTAATTCAGTAAGAATTTCACCAAAATAAAGCAAAATAAAAACTGCTTAGAAGAAAATGTGTAGTCTTATTGCATACATTAGAGAAAAAGAATGGTCAAAAACCAATGAGCTAAGCAGCAATCTCATGAGATTAGAAAAAGAACAACAAACTAAAAGAATACCCACAGAAAACAGAAAGGAGATAATAAAACAACAAAAACAAGAGCAGAGAGTAAACACGAAGCAAACATATAGAGGATCAAGGAAATAAAGGTTGGATCTTTGAAAAGGTTAATATAATTAAAAAATTCCATTTTTTAATTCCATTTGGGTATAGTGGCACAAGCCTGTAATCCCAGTATTTGGGAGGCTGAGACAGAAGAATCACAGATTTAAGGCCAGGCTCAGAAACTTAGTGAGAACCTGTTTCACTGAAGGCCCTTGGGCTTGAGAGAGAGAGAGAGAGAGAGAGAGAGAGAGAGAGAGAGAGAGTATTCATTCCCTGGAAAGGAATACAGAAGGCATGAGAAATGACAGAGGGTCCTGCACAGCTGCTAACAGTGCCAGCCCCTATTTGATGTAGCTGGCTGTGTGGTCTCTAGGCTTCCCTGGACATTCCTGCTGCAGGTAGGGGATTCCAAAAGTTTTCCCAAGGCCAAGGGCAGGAGGGGCAGTAATACCATCACAGGGTCTAGTGGCTTCTATCCACAAAATACCTAATCCTGGATTACTGGAGTAGGAACCTACATCTCAGTTCCAATAGAGGAAGAAGTATAAGGTCTGTGGTAGAGGGCTGAGTTTCCTGGAATTGAGATCAGATGCATAAACCAGAAGGCTTTAGGACTAAAAAACTATCAGACTGAAAGGCTTCAGAAAGTAGAAAGAACAGCTACCAACATGAAGGAGGAAGGACCACATGGAGAGCCTTTCCCACATTTCATGATGATTACAAATTTCTTCAACCAGCTTGAGGGTGGTTCAGTGATCTTTCTAGAAAGCATATACATTTCTTAGGCATTAACCAACTTTTTCCAGATTAATGTTCCCAAGTACAAGAATATAATGAAACAAAGGTATAAATGTATTAATGGCAATATTTGTGTGTGTGTGTGTGTGTGTGTGTGTGTGTGTGTGTGTGTGTCTGTGTGTCTGTGTAGAGGGCTTTGAGTATTACCTTCTAAAGCTATATCAAAGTGAAAGTCAAATGGCTCCTTCAGAAGCTCTCATAAGTAAGGTCCATGGTGAAGACAGGCAGAGCTCAGCTCCATGGCAGGAGGGTTCCACAATTCCTTGTGCTGCATTGACCACGTGTGGGTTTTCCAGATGGTATAAGGTAGAGTGTCATTTCTGAATTATGATCAGTGCAGGTTGTAATTTCTAAATTCTGATCAGTTATTTAACAGGGATGATGTGGTACCAGCTTTAGGGTCATGAGTCACATGGAAATATATTGGAATGGCTGCCAGAGAACTATGCCTTAATCTTGTGAATGGGCTGTGGGGCTGCTGGCAGGATGCGTGACAGGTGGAATTTCCAGGGGTGGGCTTCTTTGGCATCCCCCAGTGAAAAAGCCTTCTTTATTCCTCCATTTCTGTTTTCATCTCTGAGTGCCTCTCCTTTGCCCTTGACCAATTTTCTCTTGGACTTTAGAAGATACTATTAAATTTTCTTATCTATTTGATGCTCAGTCAAGACTAATTTCGTCAGCTTCAGGTAAGGTTGAATAATTTTTTGGGAATAGAATCTTACTGGCAAGGAACATTCAGGCCTGCTGTTCCCAGCCTCAGGAAAACCTACCCACATTTTGGCTCCCTGGTACATAGAGATTGGTAACTCGATGCACGTATAAAATGCCAGGCCATCTGGCATGCCGCATATTGAATTGGCAGCTGCTTCCCCAGTTGCAGTTGATTTAGAAGTAGGATACAGTAACTGGATACTTGGGGGTGGGGCTGACATGGAAAAAGCTGGCTTTGCAGCAAGCATCTTTCCTAAAAAAGGAACACTGGGCTCCACTGGTATGGAATTTTATATAATTTTTTTGTGTGTGTGTGTCTGGTTCTGGGGATGGAACCCAGGGGCATTCGACCTCCAAGCTACACCTCCATTTTTTAAATTCTTTCTTTTGAAACAAGGCCTCACTAAGTTGCAGAGGGCCTCACTAAGTAGCTGAGGCTGTCTGCGAATCACAGTCCTCCAGTCTCAGCCTCCCAAATGGTGGGATTACAAGTGTGTGTCACCACGCCCGACTAAAAAATAACATTTTTAAATTTGAAATTTTCTGGAATCGTTGCCCCTTGGGAAAAGCAATTCTGAATCAGTGGCACTGATCTTTACGATTAGGCTGTATTAGGGAGATTATCCAAGAAGATGCCGTGATGCGCCAAGTTAGTGTTGGGCTATGAGGAAACCAACGGTGAGGAATGAGGTGCACAAACCATCCTGTACAACCCAGGAAACACAGGTGTTTTCCCAGAGTGCAGCTGGTACATGCAAGCCACTTAGCTGACTCTGAGATGTCCCCTTGGGGCTTTCAAACACATCTCCTTCTAAGTACAGTAGAAGGAGCATCAGTATCAATGGCCAAGACTGTCCTAGATGGAAGAGCAGGCGTGGGAGAGAAGAGAAGCTCTTGCTTATGTGGGAAGTCTTAGCAGGAGTTCTTTAGGACCAGTTAGAAAACACAGAGCTGGGCGTGGTGGTGCATGCTCGTAATCCCGCATTTGGGAGGCTGAGACAGGAGGACTGGAGTTTGCAGACAGCCTCAGCTACTTAGTGAGGCCCTTTGCAATCCAGTGAGACCCTGTTTAGAAATAAAGAATAAAAAATAGGGCTGGGGGTGTAGCTCGGAGGTAGAATGCCCCTGGGTTCCATTCCCAGTACCACAAAAGGAGGAGAAAGAAAGAAAGAAAGAAAGAGAAAGAAAGAAAACACAGACACAAATATCCCCGTGCAAACTGTTTCCTTCTCCCTCTAGGAAGCAGGATTCACAGGCTTTGTGAAATCCTTCCACCGTGTGGCTCAGCTTGGTGCCCACTTGTCAGTTTGAATTTCCTAAAAGCTTTGCATTATTCGTCCACAGTCTTCTTAGATCTGTGGAAGTTCTCACTTCCTACAAGAGCTTTTCAGGATATTTTTCCTGATCCGTTAGGCTTGTTGTGGATTCTTCAGCCTTCTTTCCCACCCTTAGTCAGTGTCAGCAGCACGGGTAAACTTTAAAAAAAATTATATGAGATCTTAGAGCACTGTCCACCAATGAGAGCCCACAGATGAATGCAGCTAGAGGATGCTGTGGGGGCCGAGCTCATGGCAACCCTACCAGAGGGCTGGAGCAGAGCTCAGCTGGGGTTGGAGAAAGTCTTTGCCTGTAGGGAGCTCTGGGAAAAATATTGGAAAATCTTTTAAGATTCCAAATCAATAATTTGCTTTGTGCACGTCTAAGTCAGTTTGGTCTGCCATAAAAAGTACCAAAGACCGAATGCTTAAGCAACGTTTATCTCCCAGTTCTGGATGCCAGGAAGTGTGAGGCTGACGTGCTGGGTCTGGTCCCTTGGTCAGGGCTCTCTTTCTGGTTTGCAGATGGCTGCCTTCTTGTTGTGTCCTCACACTGCAACAAAAGCTCATGTGTTGTTTCCTCTTTTTGTAAAGCACCGATCCCATTATGAGGACCCACCCACCTGGTCCTGCTCAACCCTAATGATCTCTAAAGGCTCCGCCTCCAAATACCACTGTATTGGGTACTTGGGCTTTGTCATCCAGATGGTAGGGACACAGACATTTTTAGTTCAAGCAGTGAGGTTCTAAAGTCCCTATGACCACTTCATCAATGTCAAAAACATAGACTTCCACTTAACTGGGTTATTTCTATGTTCACTTTCAATATTGAGTTGCCTGGGACATATTTTATTCCAGTAAGCTGTATTGTTTAAAAATTGTCTTGCTATTGACTAGAGACTTTTTTTGGCTGATCAGACTGTCCTGGGAATAACTTCTGAATGATTCCCAAGGAGACGATATATATGCACAAGGGCAATGACAAGAGCCTGGGAAGACACTGTGGGCCCGGGAGGATTTCCTGGTATTCTGTGCATCTCTGTTCTCCCCAGGAAAAGCTGCAGCTGTGCACAGCCAGGGACTCACCTGCGAGGTTCATCGGGCCCAAGGGGACAAGTTGGGATTGATGTGGAAGAAAAGGACAATCTACCACTCTCCCATTGCTCCTCTATCCTCCATTTCCCAGCCCCAGTGGAAGGAGAAGGAGTTGTTAAAATGGTTAGTCAGATTCCCTAACTGACTATGTTTGGGCCATGTTTGCTAAAGAACAGAGTCCTCTGCTTTCCAAGGTGCTATCTCTCTTCCACCTCCTTATTACAAGAAGTCAAGCCAGTCAGCTCTGTTCTCTGTGTGTGGCATCCTCTTGCCAGGGTCTGACCCAGAGATAACCTGGCCCCATTCCTCCACCCACATTCCTGTCTCCTTCTCCAGCAGGGGCACTCAACGTGTTAGGCTAAAAAGCCATCTGAGAGAAAGATTATACTTAACGGCTGTTGCCTTTGAGCCTAACTCTCATGCTTTCTACATTCAAATATCAAGTGCTAGCTTTATTAATTGACTAATTAGTTGCATAAATATTTATTAAGCCCCTCTATGGGATATGTTAGAAATAAAATATTTTAAGATGTTATCTAGGTGTTGAAATTATGGATGGGTTTTACTCTCATCTTTTCCTCGATTTTTCTGCAGAGAATAGGAACAGTTTTATAAATACAGAATCCATATGTAAGAAATACACCGAAGGGAAGAGGCTCCTGCATTTGTATGAGGGAGTGGTGGAGAGCAGGTGGAGCCTATGTTTTGGACGCAGTGTTCGCTACAGCTTTTCATGGTGTATCTCGATGGGAAGAAGGCTGTGTATTAGCCGTCACAAACTTCCTTCCAGATCTCCTTTCAACAAAGTTTGGTATTCAATTTATTTTCACCACTGCTATAGTTTGAATACACGTTCTCCAAAGGCAGTATTGGGAAGTAGTGGGACATCAAGATCTGGGGCCTAGTGTGAAGTCCTCTGGCCCCAGGGGGTGCCCTTGAAGGGGATAGTCTCCTTCACAGCTGACCGTGAGGTGAAGGGGCTTCCTCCTCAAAGCACCTCACTGTGCTGTGTCACCAAAGCAACTAGTTCAAACCTTAGTGGACTGAAACCCCCCAAACTGTGAGCCAAAATAAACCTTTCTTATTTATAACTTGACTATCTTGGGTATTTGTCACAGTTACAGGAAGCTGACTAACACAACCATTGTATCCTCTGGTCATGATTTGATAACACATTGATGCCTATTTCTAGTCTGATGTTCAAGTAATTTCCTTGCCAACCACAGAAGGAAGGTAAATCCCCCAGGAGCAATTCCTGCCTCAAGGTTCTTGGCGGTGTATAGCCAGCACCCCAATTGTCCATGGACTGAAATTCTGCACCAAATACCCACCTTAGGGACAGGAACACTCCTGGCCTACGTTGGTCTTATCAGGGCATCGCACGAGGTAATGCACAGGCTCTAAACGCCGATTGTCATGCTCACATCCTGGTCCCACCAATTGTTTCTATTGGTGAATACGAGAGCAGCTGCATTATCTTCCTGTGCTTTGGGGTTCCTCATCCACAAAAGAGTAAAATAACAATATTAGCCATCTAGGGTTTTCATAAAGATTAGATAGGGCCAAATATTTAAGGTGCTCAGAGTGATATCTGTCTGGCACATCAGAAAGCTCAAAGAAGATTAATTGCTGGTATTACTATCGTTACTCTTATACTCCAGACAATAATCTTAACTGAAACTACAGCCCACAATCAGATTTTGTAGCTTAAATACAGATCCCCAGGATGAGCGCGGTCACACTCCTGGAACAACCACCACCACCTTTGTTCCCATCTGCTGTGTCTGTCTGTCTAATTGGACACTGTGGTGATCAGCTTGCCATGCCCTGCAGACACTGCCGTCTCCACCTGGCTGCAGGTCTAGACACAGCTTTTAGGTAGGTCAGTGTCCCCTGCCTGCCCTACATACATGCCTACCAAATTTGGCCTCTTCTTCTCTCCCTTGCCACAGGCCTTTAGAAAAAGCTATCATGTGTACCCATCTTGGGGAGATCAAATAGGCATGATACTCCCTCCTTATGTTGTTGAAACCTTCTATATATCAGGGGTATGGAGGGCCTCAGACATTCTGGCTGAGATTTTGTGCAAAAGAGATGGATTCTGTGTAGAGAGTGGTTTGAGAAGAATGGAGAGGATTTATTCTTCTGTGGAGTTCTAAGTTTTCCATGTCTGCATGGGTGAAAAACATTCCTGTATTTTCCCAGTCTGGGGCATTTAAAGACATGTCTTCTTGTTCCTTAATCCCCATCTGGCTCCTGTCCTGCTCCGCCTATGCTTCCAGGCACCCTGTCCCTAGTTGGTCAAGTGCTTTCAGGAAAGGTCTGGCCGCCAACTAGTCTCTGATTCATGTTTGTTATGATTCTTCCTGCACCTCAATCCCCCGCACTGCCCTTCTTCATGCCCACAGACTCTTTCATGTGCTGATAACCACAAGAAGCTAAGCCTGGACTCAAATCCCAGGTCCACCACCTGCTGGCTCTGGCCCTCAGGCAAGCTAGTGCGCCTCTTGAAGACTGAGATCCTTATCACATGTGATGAGGCTCCCACCTCATGGTACTCAGCATAAAATAAAAGGATGTAACGCCCTTGTCAAAAATGTTAGACACCCGTAAGTGCTTAAATAAATGAGAGTTCTTACTTCTATGGCTTATTCCACTAAGTCTATAAACATGTTCAAGTCCACTCTGATCTTTAGAAGACCTCCCTGTGGTCTCATTTCTCATGTGCTGTATTTTCAGACAATCTTTCTGGAGGAGGTGTTATCACTTTCCTCCTCCTCTCTCCCTGGGTATTATTATTATTATTATTATTATTATTATTATTATTATTATTATTTTTGGTGGTACTGGGGGTGAAACCCAGAGGCTTTCTACCTCTGGGATATACTCCCAGACCTATTTTATATTTTATTTGGAAACAGGGTCTCACTAAGTTGCTGAGAGCCTCACTAAGTAGCTGAGGCTGGCTTCAAGCCTGTGTGATCCTCCTGTCTCAGCCTCCCAAGCGTGGGGATTACAAGTGTGCAAACCACTCCCGGCTCTCCCTGGGTTTTTTTTTTATAACAATTTTTTTTATTGAACATAAATAGTATACATTTACACTATATTTGGTGCCCTCTCCCCCCCGCCCCCATTTTCCCTTCCCCCCTCCCACCAATGGTTGTCCAGGTTAACCATGTCTTATTCATAATTTTACACATGTTCAGGTGTAGACCCTCATTAATCAAGACCGGCCTTCCTCCTCTCCTATCTTACCATCCAAACTTAGCTAATATTTCCCCTTCAATATCTGGAGTCCCACTGGTATTCTTTGTGTTTCCTAGTTTGGGCATATTAGAGGAAACATATGTATCTTCTTCTTCTGTGCTTGGCTGATCTCACTTAACATAATGTTCTCCAGGGCTTTCCATCTTCTTGCAAATGATATAATTTTGTTCTTCTTTATGGCTGAATAGAATTCCATTGTGTGTATTTCCCACAGTTTTGCTATCCATTCATCTGTTGATGGTGATCTGGGTTGGTTCCATATTTTGGCTATTACAAATTGTGCTGCTATGAACATAGGTATGCATATGTTGCTGTATTTCTCTGAATTCAACCCCTTTGGAAAGATACCCAGGAGTGGTAGAGCTGGATCATATGGTGGATCTATTCCCACCTTTCTTAGGAATCTCCACACAGATCTCCATAGTGGCTGAACTAGTTTGCATTCCCACCAACAGTGTAAAAGAGTTCCTCTTTCCCCGCATCCTCGCCAGCATTTGTTGTTATTTGATTTCTTTATGCTTGCTACTCTGACTGGGGTTAGATGGAATCTCAGTGTAGTTTTGATTTGCATCTCCCTGATGGCCAGTGATGAAGAACATCTTTTCATGTATCTATTAGCCCTTTGTATCTCTTCTTTTGTGAAGTGTCTATTTAGTTCATTTGCCCATTTCTTGATTGGGTTGTTTGTTTTGCTAGTGTAGAGTCTTTTGAGCTCTTTGTATACTCTGGATATTAGCCCCCTATCAGAGTGGTGGCTGGTAAAGATCCTTTCCCATTCTGTAGGCTTCCTCTTTAGGTTATTGATAGTTTCCTTTGATGAGAAGAAACTTTTTAGTTTGATGTTATCCCACTTGTTTATTCTTGCTTTAATTTCCTGAGCTTTGGAGGTTTTGTTGAGAAAATTACTGCCTGTGCCAATATGTTGTAGTGTTGAACCAATGTGCTCCTCTACTAACTTCACAGTCTCAGGTCTAATTTCTAAGTCTTTGATCCATCTTGAGTTGATTCCTGTGTTAGGTGAGATATAGGGGTTTAGATTCATCTTTTTACAAATGGTTAGCCAGTTCTCCCAGCACCACTTGTTGAAAAGGCTGTCTTTTCTCCAGCGTATGTGTTTGGCCCCTTTGTCAAAGATTAATTGACTAAAGATGTGTGGGTTTGTTTCTGTATCTTCTATTCTAATCCACTGGTCAGTATATCTGTTTTTGTGCCAGTACCATGCTGTTTTTACTACTATTGCTCTATAGTATAGTTTGAAGTCTGGGATTGTAATGCCTCCTGCGTGTTTCTTGTTATTGAGAATTGCTTTGGCTATTCTAGGTCTTTTCTTTCTCCATATGAAATTCATGATTGATTTTTCTACGTCTCTGAAGAATGTCACTGGTATTTTAATGGGAATTGCATTGAACCTATATATCAGTTTTGGCAGAATGGCCATTTTGATGATATTTATTCTGTCTATCCATGAGCACGGGAGATCTTTCCATCTTCCAAGGTCTTCTTCAATTTCTTTCTTTAATGTTTTATAGTTTTTGTTGTAGAGGTCTTTTACATCTTGGGTTAGGTTTATTCCTAGGTATTTTATTGGTTTTGAGGTTATAGTGAATGGAATTGTTGTTTTTATTTCTTTCATTGTGGATTCGTTGTTGGCATAAAGAAAAGCCACTGATTTCTTTAGGTTGATTTTGTAACCTGCGACTTTGCTGAATTTGTCAATCAGGTCCAGAAGTCTTTTGGTTGAGTTCTTTGGGTCTTCCAGATAAAGGATCATGTCATCTGCGAATAAGGATAATTTTAATTCCTCTCTTCCTATGTGAATTCCTTTTATTTCCTTCTCTTGTCTGATTGCTGCAGCAAGAGTCTCAAGGACTATATTGAAAAGGAGTGGTGATACTGGGCATCCTTGTCTTGTTCCTGACTGTAGCGGAAATTCTTGAATTTTTTCCCCATTCAATATAATGTTGGCTTTGGGTTTGTTCTCCCTGGGTTTTAACCAGGGGCATTCTACCTCTGAGATACACCCCTAGCCCCTTTTATTTTTTATTTTGAAGCAAGGTCTTACTAAATTGCCATACACTGGCCTTGAGCCTGAGATCCTCCTGTCTCAGCCTCCCAGGTACTGGGATTATGAGAATGTGCCACCATGCCCAGGCACTTTGCTCTTTTTCATCAGTGCAGATTCCCCAGAGGTCCACCCATCACTCCAATGTGCCCAGGCCTGAGTGATTGCTTAAGATGCAGGAATTTTAGTGCCCAGAGCAGGAGAATTCCAGTAAACCAGGATACACTGGTTACTCTATTCGTCATCAACACGAGTTATTCTGACAAAAAAAATACAGAAACCACATCGCTTCCATCCACAGATGATTGCTAGACTATTCTTCTAGAAGAAAACAGTGGTGTCCATTATGTTGTGTCAAGGAAACCCCCTTCACGGTTTCTGCTCCCTAGACTTCCAGGGCCCTGCGCCTTTTGTTTTACCTGATATTCTGGTTACTATGGTTGCATAACCATCAAACAACTTAAACAGCAAAGCTCTGTGAGGTGTGGGCTCAGCTGGGTGATTGTCTCTTGCCATCTTGCAGGATGTTGTGATTGACAGCAGGTGGGCTGGACTTCTGCTATGGCCTCTTGCCTTGGCAAGATGGTTGGAACAGCTTGGCCAGGCGGGCTGCTCACCTAAACATCCTCTCATGTGGCTAGCCTGGGCTTCTCATAATGCAGCCGCCTCAGGGTTCCAAGAGCGAGTGTCCCAAGAGGTAGGCAGTAAAATCTTTCAGAATCTTAAAGCCTAGACTCAGACTCTGGCATAGCATCACTTCAGTGTGGAACTGGAAGAAGTCACAGAGCCCACCCAAGATCCTAGAAAGGGTACCTGGCCCCCGCTGCACAACAAGAAGTACCAAGGAATTTGTGGTGAAACTTAATGTGCACTTGATGACCTCTGTCCCTCTTCCTCCTCAACTCTTCTCATAGTCTATCAACAGTCATCTTGACATTTAGGGGCATTAGCAGAATTGCATGGGATGTTTATTAAAAATAAAAGTTCTTGCCAGGTATGAGGGAGCATACCTGTAATCTGAGTACTTGGGAGGCTGAGACAGGAGGTTTGCAGGTTTAAGTCCAGCCTCAGCAACTTAGTGAGACCCTGTTTCAAAATAAAACATAAAAATGGCCAAAAGTGTGGCTTAGAGATAGAATGTCACTGGGTTCAGCCCCCTCTAGCAGCCAACAAATGTTTAAAAAAGTTTCTTCTCTGTACATTCTGTACTTCCATCAGCCACCCAAGTGAATCTTCTGCAGTTTCAGTAGGCAGAACTTTGAGAAACACTGCTTTATCCTTTCCCTAAGCAAAATCCTTTACTTCAAACATCACCTGCCTGTTCCTCTCCCATCTGCTTCTAAGTCGGGTCCCTTGTGCACACCCTGTGTCTTTTTGGTCTTGTAGAATGAGATATGTAAGCAGGCCTAGCTTCCATCCATCGCTCCACTCCCCACCATATGTCCAGCTCCTCGCTAAGTCCTGTTGATGGCTTACCACCTGCACCTCTCTCTCTCTAACTCATCTTCTACCATTTTTCTCACTCGGGATGCTCCTTATTTATCACTTGTTTTGTGCCATTATTTTGTGCCTCAGTGTCAGGACGCTAGAGTCCACTTTCCACGTTGCTGCCAAGGTGAGACATCTGGAACGCATGTCTAATTGGGATATTTCTTCACAGAGAAGATTCCTCCAGCTCTCTGTGCTCTGTAGACCCACAGCGATTCTACCTAGAACATCTGGTCCGGGGTCCTTCCTTAGAATTTTTATTTTTCAGCTTTGTCTCATCTGCCCCAGAGTCAGTGCCCCACTGCTCCCCACCATAACGCTTCTGCAGGTGCTTTCCCTGGCCACCTGGCCCCAGCCAGTCCTTCCTTCCCATTGGCCAGGTTCACCTGGTAGTTCTTTTTATTCATAGGCAGTGATCAATTCCAAGCACGAAAGACAGGGATGTCTCCTTCTCATAGTATTTCATACCAGGTAATATAAGTTGTATATATCTCACCTTGCTATATTTAATCCTGAATGTTCTTAAAGGCTCATGTGCTAAAGGGTAGATCCCCAGGGTGGCATTACTGGTAGTATACCTTTAGGAGGAGGAGCCTTGTGGGAGGTCCACGGGTCACTGGGGACACATCTTTGAAGGGCTTCTCAGCCCCTTCTTTCTTCCCTTTTGCTTCCTGGCTCATGGTATAGGCAGTTTTGCTCCATCACTCACCTTTTGCTATTGCCACCCTGCCCTGATGAACTGCCTCCCCACAGGCTGATGGCAACGGGGTTAAGTGAACATGGACTAGAACCCCCAAAACTGTGAGCCAAGATAAACACTTTTTCTCCACAAGGTACTTTTGCAGATATTTCTTTATATTATGGGAGGCTGACTAACACACTATCAGTGTAATTCAATAGTGTTCATGGGGCAGGGACCAAGCCTTCATTTCTAGAGCTGAGTCCCTGGGTCCTCACAGTCCTCAGCAGGCCTCCGACACTGCAGGATTAAGACTCTAAGGGCTATTTCTTTCACTGACATGGAAGCTAAAGATTATTTTAAAAAGTCTAAGTTTGGGTTAATGGGCTCTTGACCATGTATTTGTGCTGACAGAGTTTTCATCACATTGGGAGAATCTGACACATACCTGACAAGAAGCCAGAACTATCCAAAGATGCATTGTTGTGAATCTGAATTGAATGATTTGGTTACATCTTTCTGGCTACTTTTTTGGGTAATAATGCTTAGTCACTGTTTGTTATTGAATCCGAGAGACTGAGACTTCAATGGACTGGAGATTGATTCTCATGCTCCCCAAATAGAGTGGAGGGATCCTCGACTGCATCCAACAGTTTGGCTTCTCACATTGGGTGGTCTCGGTCTCCCCTTCTGAGTCTCCTCACTCCTATGCTCTCTCTTCCCACTGGTACCCAAACTCTTCCATTACCACAGCCCCACTGTCTCATTGGCCCTGTACAGTTGAGACCACTGCACCCTTAGGGTGGCCCCTGGCAGCCCATTGCTGCCCAGAGGATGACCAGCCAATAACCATAACCCCCGGCAGCTTTCTTCCTCCCTTCTTTACCAGGCTGCAAGCTAAAGGTGCTCATTCCTCCAGCTCAATGCAGATGAGTTTGCCTTAAGTTACTTTGAATCAATAGTTTCCAAACTCATTTTATTTACAATATGCTAAAACTAATTAATAAATAATAATGATTATAATTATAATGATGATAAATGAATGGTTTCTTATATTACCTAAACTCTAAGCACTTTAATCTTTCTCATAGTTCTCAGGTGAATTCTAGCTAGTTGTAGCTTTCTGCTTTCTTTTATATCGTGATGGCACGTGCCCTCTCTGCCTGGCTCTCCTTAGGCTTCTCCGCCTACCTTCGATCTTGCTCTTTTATTAAGACCTAGTCCAAAACATATCTCTAATCAATTCAACCCCACTTTAATCACTTTTATATTCTTTCTGCATTTCATTAGTACAAAATATTTATAATACAAAATATATATCACATGATATATAATAATATCAAACAATCAAAATTATTGCTATGTAAATATTTCCAACTTTGTATTCTGCTCTGCTAAAGCATAAATGATTATGAGTTTGGAGTAGCTCGAATTCCTTTCTCTATTACCCCATGAGGCTTTTCCCTAGCAAGATCACTTCTTTTATGCTTTCTAAAGCAAAATTTGAAGGGGAAAAAGAAGAAAGACCAGCATGAGTGTAGCTATGACCAGAGGAGGCTTATAGAGAAGATTATGTAGGAGGGACATCAAGGGAATCATATGGTAAAAGGCACAGATGAAGATAAAAAAAATAATTTTAGAAATATTACTGTAAAACATGAATTATCCCCAAATTTGGGAAACTCAAGAACATAAATAATACTGGAATTCCTTTAGAGCAACACAATGCAGTTTTAACCATGATTTCATTTTAGCCTGGTTTATGTAGAGTTATATATTAAGAATGGGATGATACAATAATATACATCTTGCAAATATTTACATAGAGCCATGCTCATCCTTAACAGAAAACCTGGGGAACAGTATAATTGTTGCACCTTTATGCTGCACAGGTCAGTGTTCAGTCTCCTCCAATAGACTTAACCTTCTGAAGAGCTCAGAGCTAATGGCTCAAATGTTTATTGAACCACAAATCAAGATATCACCTTGAAAATCACACAATATGATTGGATATGATAGCCCATGGTAGAGCCTTTCACCAGATTGACTCAAAAGGCAAAATGGTCCTGGTGAAAACCTGCCCAAATTCAAAAAAAAGGCTCCAGGAACATGTCACACTAACCATCTGGACTGTGACTGACAGCCCCCCTGTGCCTCACAGGCCTTGCCTGCCTCTGGCTCCTGTGGGGCTAGCCCTGCTCCCTGAATGGCCAAGGGGGACAAAGCCTGTACCAGAAATGCTAATGAAGGGGAGTCAGTGAGTCCTCCTAGCACCCTGCTTTCCCTCCAAGCCCCAGTTTGGGGCACAGAGGATTTTCCCACAGAAAACTCTCAGCATAAAGCCACTGAAATCACAGTTGTCACCAAGACACCAAGAAGTCCATTTCCAGAGCAGAAGTAAAAGCTGAATGTAGATTCCTGCCCTGAAAGCAGTACCCACAGTTCCTGATTCAGAGCCTCCTGGTTACAGCAGTCTACCTGGTGATTACTGAGCACATGCTGCGGCAGATGGGTGGCTGGGCATCCCACCCCGCTCTCAGTTCTTTTTCATGGGATCACTTTGTGCGGATTTAACATTACTTTCATTTTAAAGATTAAAAGTGGTTACAAGATGGCAGAGATCTGATCCAATCCACCTTGAACTTTGGAAGAAATCTCCCCACTCATAGAATGCTACCACTGCGCATGCTCAGGAATTTTGCACAACTTGCTGTGTGGGAAAAGTGTTTGGGAGAGAAATGAGATGGTGTTGGCAGCAGCGGTGGCAGTGGCCAGTATTTGGGAGAGGCAGAGATCTGATTCAATCCACCTTGATCTTTCAAAGAAATCTCCCCAAAGGTAGACTGCTACTGCTGCACATGCTCGGGAATTCTGGAAAACATGCTGTGTGGAAAAGGTGTTCAGGAGAGAACCGAGATGGTGGTGGCGGCAGCAGTGGTGGTGGTGACTAGTATTTGGAGGGGCAGACAGATGCAGTCCAATCCACCTTGAACTTTTGAGGAAATCTCCCCAAAAGTAGACTGCTCCTGCCACACATGCTCAGGAATTCTGGACAACGTGCTAAGTGGCAAAAGGGTTTGGGGTGTATCAGAGGGAGCCCTGCATAGCCAGGTTGGGCCACCACGCTGCGTGTTCTGGGAGACATCAGCCCTCATGTCTCTGGGAGTGTAGTCCAGAGGTAGAAGGGCTTCCAGGAAACCCAGTACCACAAAAAAAAAAAAAAAAAAAAAGGAGAAAAAAGGGAACATCTATAGACGACTTGCTCACATTGACAGAGACCAGAGCCCACTGCACAGTAAGGCTGGTGCTGGGGCCAGTGAGGCTGGGATAGGAGCCTGCCAGGCTAGTGCTGGGGCCTTAGAGGCCAGGATTGGAGCCTGCCATGCGGCGAGGCCAGTGCTGGGGCCTTAGAGGCCAGGATTGGAGCCTGCCAAGAGGCAAGGCTGGTGTTTGGGCCAGCGAGGCCGGGATCGGAGCCTGCCATGTGGTGAGGCCAGTGCTGGGGCCAGTGAGGCCAGGATCAGAGCCTGCCATGAGGTGAAGCCAGTGTCAGGGCTTTCGAGGCTGGGACCAGAACCTGCCAAGTGGTGAGGCCAGTCAGCGAGGTCAAGATCAGACCTTGCCATGAGGCAAGGCTGGTGATGGAACCTCCAAGGCCGGATCTGAGCCTGCTGTGAGGCAAGGGTGGTGTCGAGGTTTTCGAGGCTGGGATCAGAGCCTGCTGAGTGGTAAGGCTGGTGCTGGGGCCAGCGAGGCCAGGATCAGAGCCTGCC
Organism: Muscardinus avellanarius; assembly: GCF_963383645.1. Classification (NCBI taxonomy): domain Eukaryota; kingdom Metazoa; phylum Chordata; class Mammalia; order Rodentia; family Gliridae; genus Muscardinus; species Muscardinus avellanarius. Next base: position 27,156,222 of record NC_137795.1, on the reverse strand, counting down.
ATGAGGCAAGGCTGGTGCAGGGGCCACCGAGGCCGGGATCGGAGCCTGCCGAGTGATAAGGTTGGTGCCGGGGTCTTTGAGAGTGGGATCAGAGCCTGCAATGTGGCATCCACAGAGAAATATCACCGGGGCCTTTGAGAGTGGGATCAGAGCCTGCAATGTGGCATCCACAGAGAAATATCACCGGGGCCTTTGAGAGTGGGATCAGAGCCTGCAATGTGGCATCCACAGAGAAATATCACAGAAAATAAAAAATCAGATGCTTTCCCTAATATGCAAAAGCTAGGAAGAAATGGGTAATAGGAGGGAATCTAGTTGAAGAAAGGGCCCTATGGAGGAGCAATTAAGGTGACCTATCAGTGGGGATGGGATGGGGGAAGATGGAATCTCTTTAAAGCACATGATATACTTAAATAAATATATCAAAGTAAATCACTAAATCAAGCATGGGATTGAGGGAGGGGGAGGGAATGGGATGGGCATTGGATAAAGGCTAATTGGATGATGTGTGCTTGTATATCCTCACAAGTCTTGTATTCCAGTGAGATGTTTGACTACAATGTACCAATAAAAATATATCAAATAAAAAAATAAAGATTAAAAGCAAGCAAGCAAATAAACAAACAGAACCTCAGAGTTCTCGGGCCACACTGAAGGGATGCTGGGTCCACAAGCCACTGTGATAATTACACTGTGTCTCACATGGAAGTTGTCTGCTGAAGTTCAGGGTGATGAGGCAAATTCTGACAGCCCCCATATGAATAGCTCTTGCCTCGCCATGTTCAAGAGGGTGCCATTAAAAACTTAAGGCACGTTGGGCATGGTGACACACGTTTGTAATCCCCACACTTGGGAGGCATAGACAGGAGGATCGCGCAGGTTCGAAGCCAGCCACGCTGGCTTAAGAGACCCTGTTTCCAAATAAAAATATAAAATAGGTCTGGGAGTGTAGCCCGGAGGTAGAAGTAGATGGGCTTCCAGAAACCCTAATACCACTAAAAAAAGAACTTAAAGCAGAATCAATTGCTTGGATTTCCTGTTATGTATAATCAGGGGCATGTGCATGTGCTTGTGTGTGTGTGTGTGTGTGTGTGTGTGTGTGTGCGTGTGTGTGTGTGCGTGTGTGTGTATGTGTGAGTGCATGTGTGCATGTATGTGTTTATTTGGAATGATACCATGGTCTGAATATGTCCCTCCAAAATACAAATGTTAAAATTCAAAAATTAATTGCCAATACGAAGTATTAAGAGGTGGGATCTGAGAGGTGATGATAAGTGAGATCAATGACCCAGTGAAAAGGGTTGAGGGAAGTGCTTTTGCTTTGTTTTTGACACTGAGAGGAGGCGCCATGTTTGAAGCAGACCCCAAGTCCTCACCAGACACAGAGTCTTGATCCTGGACTCCCAGCTGCCAGAACAGAGAAAAATACATTTGCTTTATTTATAATTTATTTAGACTGAGGTATCTTGTTATAGTAGCCTGAATGGACTAAGACAAGTGCTGTGATGGAAAAGAATTTGAAAGTGATGTAAAGCTGAAAAGGTGTTTAAGGAATGTTCTTCTGACAAATGCTGAGAATCTGGTGAATCTAGGGCCGATTTCCACACATAGAGAGGGGAGGAGGATGCATCTCACAAGAGTGGCTGCAGAAAGGAAGCCCCTTTGGTAGTGGCTGTAGTCAGCAATTGTTTCAGACACATGACTCGGTTTCCTATTAGAATTTGAACAGGGAGATATGCAGAGGAGATTTGGGACAGAAATCAAGACAAAGAAGTCTTCCCCTCAGGTTCACCTCATCTCCTGAGTGTTTCTAGGCAACCCAGCTTTGAAGGACTCCTGACTGGAGTACACAGTCAATAAGGACTATGGTAACTTCTGAAGGCCTGAGACTGGCCAGCTAAGCCCAACTGCATGTAGCAAAAGATGGTCATTGAATTACTATAATAAGACACCATTGTAATATTTTTACCTAAATGGGTAAAGTTTAACCAGTTCCTCCTTTTGTCAGTGTTAAGTTTAATCTCTACAGCCCTCATATTACAGCATTACTACTGGAGTCAAATTCCAGGTATCCACCAGAAAAAAGTCATGTCAGAGAATGGAAATGATTCAGGCTTTCTATTCTTTTGTATTTTTTTATCATGTATACAACTCCATGGAGAGTGTGGGAAATATCTCTTTAGAATAATTCTAATTTGATGGTACTTGCAAAATCTGATTTAGTCAGGCCATTTAAAAAAGCTGTGTAAATCAATAACAATTACCTGCTTCTAAATTGAATCATGAGCCCCAAAGAAATGTTAAAACATTATAGACTCCAGGTCATAGGCAATACATCTCTATGCTCATTAAAAGAAACAACTAAAGAAAAAAATAAGGAGAAAAATAAAAAACAAAAAGAAAAAAAATTTATTTTATTGCTTCTAATTAATCCCCATGCAGAGAGTGACCTGTTTTATTCCAATATTTAAGATCTGGCCAATGTTTAATGTTAGCAAAATTATTTTTAGCTTTAAGAGAGTTTAATTTACCAATTGGGCTGATATGTTTGTTACTACTAGGAGACAGCAAAGAATCTTATTTTTGAATCATAACAAAAATTTCTTTAACCTTTGGATAATGGTCTGGATTCTGCAATTTAATAGCAAAAGGACCTTTGACATCTTGATATGTTAACAAGCAATAGCCACATCAGAACATTTTGAACATATGACCTCTCCATACCTGTTAATTTGGCACATTTTCAATCAAACATTTTTGAAAATGCAAATTATTGTACATTAAAAATATAAATTTAGATACAGATTTAATGTATTCAGACTCCTCTATAATTCATTGTAACATTTTAATTTATTTGATTTATATGTGTGCCCTGAGTTAATATTCTAATAATTTCAAGCTCAATTAAGCTTTGTCTTGATAAATTTTTCTTTTAATGAATTTAATTTTTCAATTTATATAATTTGGCAAATTATATTACATTAGTATAGACTAAGACCTTAATATATTGATCACTCATTTGATATATTACAAAATGTAATTCCTACCCTTTTCATTTCACTTTCATCCATTTCCCCAAAACAGTGAGACACTGCTCGTCCAACAGCTGTACCAAGGACCAGAATCTTCTCAAGTTTTCGTAAGAACATTTTTTAAATGTTATTTTTTAAAGTGTTCAATTTTCAGTTATTTTGAACCTGTGTTTTGTAAGCCACTTGTTGTTAATAGGACACTGCTCTTTGACCAAATATACGTTCAGTCAACTATGAGGAAAATTTGAACATTCTTTCACTCAATTATGAGTTTGAATATGCTTTCACTCAGCAGAGCATGGTGGCATATGCTGGTAATTCCAGTACTTGGGAGGCTGAAACAGGAGGATTGCAGATTTGCAGCCACCCTCATCTGTTTAGTGAGGCCCTCTGCAACTTAATGAAACCCTATTTCAAAATAAAGAATAAAAAAATAGGGCTGAGGGTGTAGTTCAGAGGTAGAATGACCCTGGGTTCAATCCCAGGTACTGCAAAACAACAAACAAACAAGCAAACAAACAAAAAACAAAACAAACCTGCTTTTACTCAATTATGACAATATTTTATATTTTAATGTCTTTCTAATAATATTTAAGGTATGTTTTTATACTGCTGATGAAGACAATTGTATGACATGATTTGCTATTTGAGGTAAATGTACATGAAATTTTCTTTATGTCACATAAATCTTTAAAAACTGCCTTGGAGAGAATAGTACTATAGCTAGCTTAATTTATAACACAAATCTCCCTGTTTTCATTGGTTCACACAAATGAGAAGACAGAAGATTTTTATACCATCAAAATGTAGAGGGGGTTAGCCCTTTACTTTGACTTAGTTGTATTAAAATTTCTACTTGGAGATTTCCTTTTCATTAATATTTATTTTTCTGACTTGAAAAAGATAAAAACTTGTAAGTTCTGCTTTTGCTTCTACTACTGAGAGCTGCTACTATTCTTTGGCCTTAAATTGGATCCTTGTGCGTATTTCTCAGTTAATTAGAACTCAAAGGAAGAAAATTGGCCCATAGTAGAAAAGAAAAATCTCTCTCATCAAACTTCCAATGTACCCTGGAATGTATAGTTAATTATGATATCTAAAAATCATTGCTAGCCGGGCGTGTTGGTGCATGCTTGCAATCCCCGCGCTTGGGAGGCAGAGACAGGAGGATCGCGCAGGTTCAAAGCCAACCTCGCTGGTTTCAGAGACCCTGTTTCCAAATAAAAATACAAAAAATATGTCTGGGAGGTTAGCCCTGAGGTAGAAGGGCTTCAAGAAACCCCAGTACCACCAAATAAATAAATAAATAAATAAATAAATAAATAATAAAAATCATTGCTAATGCCAGTTTTTGTCTTTTTTCTTATTTAAGTTTAATAGGTGTATGTTAGATATCACTTGTTGGAGTCATCTTTATATCCAAATCAAGTCCATGTTTCTTTTGCTAAATGACGCTATTTCTAGGGAGAGAGAGAGGGATCAGCAAAGAATGACTGCTGGAAAGGAGAGAGAAGCAGGGTGAGGGATGAGGGTGAGGTTATGCTAGGCCTTAGCATATGGACAGAGTGGTTTCAGATGATGCAGTAGGAAAGGGTAGTCAGGAAGCTTTGAGATAGATGGTAACAGAATTGGGTTTAAAGCATTTTGTCTGATATCAATATGTAGGATGGATTATAGAAGAGAAAAGCTAGGGGTCAGGGAGATAAATATTCAGGAAAAGAAATTCTCTTAGAAATTTCATGATGCTTATCTCAAAGGCCAGGATCAGTAACCACATCTCATAAAGTCAAGTCCCTCTTGTACTCTGATAGCATTTAGTTTCCTAATCATGTGTTTATTCTGCATGTGCCAATATAAAAAGAAATTGCTGGAAGAAGAGACACAAGTTTCTGGAGGGCGGACATTAGACTTTTCATTTTCAAATATGTAGACCTTGCAATATGGTGGGTCTTACACAGTGTTTATCAAGTGAGTGCAGAGAAATGAGAGTGAAGGAAATGGAAGACAAATATGCTGGAGGATACAGTTTATTTTGAACAATTCAAATGATCTAGTTTCCTGGCCTCATTTTTCCCCTCTGAGAAGTGGGCAGCTAGGATAGTGGATTATTCCATTTCCTTTCAGACCTACTATACTGAATGATTATCTGGGGAACACCGTATGGTGTATGATGGAGTTTGCCCATGAAAGTGCTCTCCCATACTCAAGTGGAAGAGAAGGACTTGTGAACTAAAGGTAATCTGTGCATTTCTTCAGGTGACAAACATAAAGCACATATAGGTATTTCCTTGTGCAATGAGAAATATGCCATTATGGGACCCTATGGAAAAATCCTGCTATAACTCTGGAAATAAATTATTTCCAAAGAAAAGAGGAAATTTTAGAAAATAACTCATTAATATACATGCTACCAAAATTTTAATATCTAGAAATGCCAGCAGATCAGAAATTAGAGAAATTGGCTGGCATTCCTAATATATCATTCCTACTTTTCCGAGTTCTGGCAAGAGCCAAAGGCCAGGGCAAAGGGCAGGTTATCACCAACATGCTGGGGTCGTGGGCAAGGAGCCTTGAAGGACTGAGTTAAGCAAAGGTAAAACTGGAAGGCAGTTTCACCAGTACATGTTGAGAAAACATGGTCATAGTCATGGTAAAACTGAAGACCACTTGGAGGAGCCATGGAGTAAAAGTTAAAGCACATGACCAGTGAGTCTTAAATCAGAAGCTAATGAGCATAAACAAAAGTTTTTCTTGGTTTTAAAGGAAATACCAATCCTCTGAGCTGGTTTTAATGGTTGTTACCAATTGTTGTAGAGCTCAGTACAAATCTCAGTTACTCTGCCTCCCTTTTACATGGCGCATTTCTTTCTTTCTTTCTTTCTTTCTTTCTTTCTTTCTTTCTTTCTTTCTTTCTTTCTTTCTTTCTTTCTTTCTTTCTTTCTTTCTTTGTGGTGCTGGAGGAGATGTAACCAAGAGGCTTTCTACCTGGGCTTTACTCCCAGTCCTATTTTCTATTTTACTTTGAAACAGGGTCTCAGTAAGTTGCTGAGAGCCTCACTAAGTAGCTGAGGCTGGCTTCGAACCTGTGCAATCCTCCCGTCTCAGCCTCCCAAGTACTGGGATTATAAGCATGTGTCACCACACCGGCTACATGGCACATTTCTAAGTGGAGGCAATGCAAGAAGACAAAGAACAGAGCAGTCGACATGTGCTTCAACAGTATCTGCCAAGCAATAGGAATGGCAAAAGTACTCACGCTCCACAAAGTAAGAGCTGGCGTCAATCTTCCAGATGATCTGACCCCGGTGGGAACCATTGACTCCACGGTTCTTATAGTCCAGAAAATTTTCCGACAAGACTTCATCTATATCCATAGAAGAAGAAAGCAGAGGAGAGAACTATCAGTCAAAAGCATATGTGGCAGGCGTGTGGAAGAGCAAAGAATGTGAAAGCCATTCCCAGCTCCACAAAAGCACCTGGAACCAGCACCAGAGAGCTGGAAGCATCCCAAGACACCATCAGGATCAACCCCTTTTTAGTGCAGAAATCTTCTTTCTACCCCTCACTCCTGGAAAAGTGACCATCTAACTGGTTCTTGAACATCTTCAGTCCAGAAACAATCACTGCAGTGGCAGTTAGCTTCACTTCTGAATAGCTCTTAGATGTGTGAAATCTCATTATGAAAATCTTCCTTCTAAAGTTCCTATGAGCTGATCCCCATTTGAGACTGAGAGTGAGATATAAAGAACAGGTCCAGCTCACCATGTCTGTGTGTGTATATGTATATCACTCAATACGAACTACATTTGAGGTGGGACAATTAGCACCAATAAAAGTATTTAAAAATATAAAAGATAGAGTGTCCAATCATGCCATCAGGGGCGCAGTTCTCATCAGCCTCCACCTCCTCCCCATGTCATCTCTGCCCTGGCCTGGCATGATAATCATCTTATACCCAAAGCTCATCCGTAAATTTATCTATTCATTGTTCTGTTTGGGTGGAACTGAGGATTGAACCCAGGGGCATTCTACTTCTGAGCTACAACTCCAGCCTTATTTTATTTTATTTTTTTGAAAAAGGATCTCTCTGGGTTGCTGAGAGTCTTGCTAAATGGCTAAGGCTGGTCTGAAACCTGCAATCCTCCTGTCTCAGCCTCCCAGTTACTGCGGTTAAAGCTTGTGCCACTACACCTATCCCAATAGTGTCACTTCTGCAATCTCGAGTTCCTCATCTGCAAAGTGTGTGTGTGTGTGTGTGTGTGTGTGTGTGTGTGTGTGTGTGTGTATGTGTGTGTGTTGGGAGTGGTGGTAATAGTTTCAGCCTTACAGGGAGGAGTAAATGGTGTACCTTCTAAATGAACCTGAACTTTTCTATGTCCATTGCACATTTTGGGCTGCTGCTGCTTTGCAAAGATAGTTGACTGGGAAGAGCACCACCATCTCTTCTTCACTAACAGCAAGAACTGTTTGTATCCTTTGGAAAATCACTTGTTTGCAAAATTGTCCTGCCTTTACATTCACAGTGTGTGCTCACAGCCCTGTTTGGGTTACTAAGATGATTGCATAATATGTCTTTTACAGTAATTGCCTCATTTCTGTAAAACAGCACAATATTTTCCTAGCTCCCTGGGTCGTTAGTACAGACATAATGAGTCTCACACCCAGGTAGAAATTTGCCTCATTATGGCAATTCTCCAAGGGGTGGTATTTACTTACTCATTTTGATCATCTGAGTATTAACTTTAATAGCCGTGGTCAGGTATTCACATACAGTAACACCTAGAAGAGGGTTGTTCATTGAAGTGTTAGAGAGTGTGTAAGGCACACCTCACCATTCTAGGCATTGTACTAAACTCAGGGGGATACTGGGGACCAAGACATGGTCTTTGTTTTTCGGGAGTTTCTAAGATATTTGGGGATTTATTCAAGGAAATAAATAATTTCATTAAGCTACAAAAGGTATAAAAATGGATTAAGCCTCAAGGAACCATAGGAACCCAGTGAGAAAGAGATGGGGTTGACAGGTGGGGAGAATTGCAAAAAGTTGGTGAGAACAGCAAATTGACCTATTTTAAAGAGAAAAAAATATTTTGCTATACAAATAAATGTAGGAACAACACATTTTAAGGGATTGCAAATTCATCCCAATAAGTATATCCTTTCCCTACCATTAATAATAGTACTCAATAATATCACACAACAGTCTAGTCTTGCCTGGGCTCTCTACAGAGAGTCCAACCTCTTCCCCAAAGGCATTTACCAACTACTTGTTAGAAAGGCTACTATTTTTCGCTTAGGAAGCCAGTGTATTGGCAGAGACAGAGTCTGTGCAGGAAGGAGGCCCTGGAGGAGAGAGTATGGGAATGGATGCGTGCGGTGGCAGGCCATGCCATTCACTGCTCTGCAGAGGGTGGCTCCAGGCTCTCTATGGGGGCTCTTGCTTCTGAGTTCTGTGTCAGGGCAGACTTCTCTTTCTTGGAGAAACATTTACAGCTACCATTTAGGCAAGTTTATATCTATCATTACTGTGTGATCTTATTTAATTCCTTTGTGTCTTAGTCCTTCACTATAAAACGGGAATAACATTAGCATTTACCTTAAAATTTTGTTGGGAGGATCACATAAACCATTACTGGCAGCAGTCTCAGAATAGTGTTGGACATCTAAAAAGCAGCTATTTTTGTTTAGAATCTGGGCTAAAAATAGGGCATCCTATTTTAAAGTCCCATGATACTTGATGAGAAAAGCCATTAATAATAACTTACACCAGTACTATTTAAAACTTAAGTCATTATTCATTTTGTACAAAGCACAAATGGTTATATTATGTGCTTTAAATAAGAGTACATTTTCTGGATGCTATTTATTTATTCATTCTGGTGTATAAAATTTTATCTCCTGCTCCACAGTTTACAACAGAGAAAAGATCTTTGCGGTTACTAAAATTTTATCCTGAAAGTTCTAGTGAAACTTTCAGAGACAAACACACCTAAGAAATAAGGACTTTATTTTCTCTTAATTTGTCTTCAATATGAAAACTGTAGCTATGGTGTACTAAAGCAGTGGATGACAAAAATACTACTGATTTTAAGAGCAGAACGGGCAAGTGAGTCCACACTCAATTGTAAAGAAGGATTTGTTCACCACCTGAAAAACCATCAGGAAAAACATAGCAAGGCTATGTGTCTCAGGTTACTCATGCCTTCTAATGCCCACATCTTGGAAAAACCTCTGAAGATTCTCCCATTATGGCTCTACCTAAACGGTCAGACAGGACATGTGGGTGGCCCTCCTTCCTTTCATACTACTAAGTCATCAATGCAGAAGATCTGTTCCTGTACACTAGGAAGAGACACTAAGGATAGTGGTGAGACAAGTCCTAAGGACAAGTTTCCCTTTCTCTTTTCCTGTGGCTTTTCCTTTGTTTCTTTAGAAACACAGCTTCAGCTTTTCTATGTTCTGATAGGGTACTTGATATTTAGGGAAAATGGAAGAAAGAGGGGGAGGAGGAGGAGAGGAGAAAAAGAATGAGGAGGAGGAGCTATGTTGACTGAACCCTCCATATTATCAGAGCTGTGTTCTCCTTTTGTAGGCACCATGATAACTCTTATCACTGTTAACCCAGTTTCCATGAAACCATGCCAAGTGAGAAGACATATGTTTCAGTTAACATAATTCATATGCATGCATATGTACACACACACACACACACACACACACACACTCATATTGAGCAAATATAGATCACAGGAGTAGCTTTAAAATTTCCCAAAAGTCTATTTGATAGTCTTTAACCTCATGCAGGTATAGTGACCCAGAAGATATGAAAAAAAAATACATTCCCAGGAACAATCCATGGGTATTTTTCAATAATGTAATTTCAGAAAATTTTTAATTTAAATTCTTCTTCTCCCCCTCCTCCTCCTCCTCCTCCTCCTCCTCATTATTATTATTATTATTATTATTATTATTATTATTATTATTTTGGTGGTACTGGGGTTCCTGGAAACCCTTCTACCTCCAGGATACACTCCCAGACCTATTTTTATGTTTTTATTTGGAAACAGGGTCTCTTAAGCCAGCGAGGGTGATCCTTCTGTCTCTGCCTCCCAAGCGCAGGGATTACAAGTGTGCACCACCACGCCCAGCATAATCATTATTTCTTAATATGAGGATTTATTATTATTATTATTTTTAAGTTTTTTAATTTTTAATTTTTTATTGGTGCATTATATTCATACATCTTATTGGGGTAAAAAACTTGTGTGTACATACATGTACACATCACTGATTTAACCCCTACCCAATTCCCACCCCATTCCCTCCCCGTCCATCCTTCCCTTGCTTGGTTTAGTGGTTGACTTTGATATGTTTAAGTACATTGTGTGTTTTAGAGATTTTCCTCTTCCCCGCTCCTTTCTCTTCCTTTAGGTTGCCTTGTTTGCTCCTCTATAGGATTTCCTTTTTCATCTAGAGTTCCTCCTATGACCCATTTCTCTCTAACTCTCACATATTAGGGAAAGCATCTGCTTTCTTATTTTTTGTGACTGACTAATCTCACTTAGCATAATGTCCTCCAGTTCCATCCATTTCCCTGAAAATGATGTAATTGAGTTTTTTAAATTGCTGAGTAAAATTCCATTGTGTACATATCCCACAGTTTTGTAATCCAGTCATCTGTTGATGGACATCTTGGCTGGTTCCATACTTTGGCTATGGTGAATTGTGCAGCTATGAACATAGATACACATGCATTAGTTTGGTAGTTTGGTTTCCTTCCTTTTGGGTAGATACCCAGAAGTGGTATTGCTGGATCAAATGGTAGATTTGTTCCCATTCTTCTGAGGATTCTCCATACTGTTTTCCAAAATGGTTGCACTAATTTGCAATCCCACCAACAATGTCTTAGAGTTCCCACTTCTCCACATCCTCGCCAGCATCCGTTGTTGTTTGTGTTTTGAATGATTGGCATTCTAGTTGGAGTTAGGTGAAATCTCAGGGTAGTTTTGATTTGCATCTCTCTGATTGCCAGTGATGTTGAGCATTTTTTCATGCGTTTATTGGCCATTTGAATTTCTTCTTTTGTGAAGTGTCTATTTAGTTCATTTGCCCATTTTGTTATTGGATGCTTTGTTTTCTTAGTGTTGAGTTTCTTGAGTTCTCTGTATATTCTAGATATTAGTCCTCTATCAGTGGTGTAGGTGGCAAAAATCTTCTCCCATTCTGTTGGCTCTCGATTGAGGTTCTTGATAGTTTCCTTTGCTGAACAGAAGCTCTTCAGTTTCATGCAATCCCACGTATTGATTCACCTTTTAATTTGTTGTGTCTTTGGGGTCTTGTTGAGAAAGTGTTTATCAGTGCCTATGTGTTGCAGTGTTGGACCTATGCCCTTTTCAAGGAGCTTCAAGGTCTCTGGTTTGATTTCCAAGTCTTTGATCCATCTTGAATTGACATTTGTACAGGGCAAGAAAGTGGGATTAATTTCCGATTTTCTGCATATGGTTAATTATGAATGCATGAATGCATTCTAGTTTTATTATGTGTTTTAAATTACTGGGCAAATTCTAGCATGGTATTGGGATAGCATGGTATGATAAGGAATGTGATTTATTGAAAGTATACATTAAAAAAGTTATTTTTGCAAACTATGCACTATTATGCCTAATTTACCTATTTGACTATATTTTCGTGATTGTAATTCCATATTTATTTCATATGTAAGCAGTTTTAATAGGGTCTGTTTCCAACAGAGTTAAATGAATGACTATTTTTAAGAACTGGTATTCCTAAAAAGTTTTAAGATCTTAAATTTCTAAAATTGAAATGTGAAATTAAGATGTTAATATATTTGTATTCCTTCTCATTAATACGGAATTCTAAGAATTACAGATATCCATCAAATTATGTACCCTAACCCAACCATACCATACTATTCCCTGAGTGTGAGCCATAAGATTACTCATGTTGTTGAATCTTTAACCCTTAGTTGTAGGACTAATGAGCAATTAGATTTTACTTGTGAAAGTCAAATAGATACTACTAAATGAATACTTTCAAAATATTTATTGGAAAGAAATTATTTCTAACAAATCTGTCTTTGTGTACTTGTTTTGATGAAATTATAAGCTTCTGCACATTGACTGACATTAAAAAATCATTCTTCAGGTCACCACTGTTTTGGTCCAAAACCTTTGTCTATCATAAGCAACTAAAACAATGCAGTGCTCATCTAAGGGCCAAAGCTAGGTTGAAGAAAATCTGAAAATTTGGGTCATTATGCATCCAGGGAAAGAAGCCACTTGACCAGATAAACCCTGAAGTGGTATACTGATTGCCAGGCAGTAAATGTACATTATTTTATCACTCCCCCTTACTGATCCTGAAAAGCAAGTTACATTTCCCTTTTTCCATTTTGGAAAGAAGGAACCTGAAGCTTAGATGATAGAGCCTGTCATACATCTGGCCAGAGGCAGAATATGATTCTAAACTAGGTTGACCTGTACTGAAACCTTACCCCATGACCTTACCCCATTCTGTGCCACTAGGAAAAAAATCTTTTATTGCTCAAATTTAGCTCATCTTGGACCACTCTGTAGATGAGTGCTATTCTACTTTATAATAGCAGTGATGTTAATGTTACTGTCCTAATGTTACGGTCCCATCACTGGGTTCCTATGGTCCTAGTTAAGGACATTGCTGGTGCTTGGTAACAGTGCCATGTGTAGGAACACACATCATCCTGTAATCTGGATATCCCCACCATTTTATGGTAGATGAAAATCAGTGCTGGAGGCATCCCAGACTTGGCCTTCCTTGGGTAGTTTGATGCCTCACAGATGTGGAATGGCCATATCTGATGTTGCAGCCGAATACCAACATGTTCTCCTGGTCAGTATGAGTTCTACTGCCTTGGGAGGCAGATGTGTGGCCACGGGAGCCTTTGAACTGGCATCTCTCCATTTAGAAATGACAGATAAAATTATTGCCCTTAGACTTCTAGGTCTAGATCTATGAGTTTTGGCAAGGCACTGCAAATCCGGAAGATCATTTGCTAAGGACTCACAAATTATGAACTTTCAAGTATCACAGATAATTTGGACGGGGAAATCACATTGGAGTGTTACACCATTGAATCTGTTGGCATTTTACATTGAATAACTTCACAGTTATATATGCATAGCTACTATGAGAATAACAAACTGTCAGATTAGGAATCCAAGATGATGAGTTGTGGTTACTTTGGCTCAGTCAAAATGTCATGTTAACGCCAGATCTTATTTATTCACGATTTCATGACCCTTGATGTGGCTGACAGCGCCTTCTTTCTTTCAACACCCTCCTCTCCAGTCCCCTGTGGTGTGAGTTCCTAGTTGTGCTCCTCTTCACCACCCCTTCCATCTTCTTTTTGTTTTTCCTCTGCCTCTTCATCTGCCAGGGACTATCTGGTGCTCTCTTCATTTGCATAACCCACAAGTGTCCTAATCCACTCCCACAGTACCAACAGCCCAGATCTACAAGCATAGCCCAGATCTACGGCTGAGCTTCAGACCCCTCTATCTGCCCACTGTAGAGAATATTCCACAGGCGTCCCATTCAGTCACTTCCATGCTGAGTTCATTTTCTTCTTCCCAAACATGCTTCTCCTTCCACTGTCACCTAACTTGAGGCATGGTATCAATGCTCATTACTGGCAGGAAGGCGCCCTGTGAAGAGTTGATTCAACACTAGGTCTGTGTGTGCACTCGTGTGTGTGCAAACCCCTAATTGCCTCAGGTGCAAAGCAAGTCACATTCCTAATTAAAGTGGGAGTGAGTGGGAGGAGAACTGCAGCAAAATTGGAGGTTGCAGGCAATGTAATGGGGCCAGAGATGCTCATCTCCAGATGATTAGAGCCAGCAATACAACAGGCTGTGTCTGCCAAACAGGGAGCTTTTCTGAATGATACTAGAAGGGTGGACTTGAAATGAAATTTCTACATTTTAAAATGTTGATAATTAAACTTAAAACAATGTGGATGAACAAACTTTACTTGGTGGGCTGTTATTTTGCAATCTTTGACCCATACTGATGATAACTACTTTTAGTCTTAAACTATTCATTAAAAAAAAACCATATTGAACTTCCACTGTTTCTAAGTCTGATTTATCTAGTAACTACTATTTGTATAAAAATTCCCAAGGCTGTGTTTCTTCATCTTCACACTAATATGTGTACTGCAAACTAACCAAGTGGATAGCAAACTTTCAAGTGAGCCCAGAGTGCTTTCTTGTCAGTCAAACTAGAAACCACTAATGAGAAAAGTGGCTCAGTCTGTGAACTATTCATGAGAACCCACTGCTCCCTGCGACGCTTGATGATGTTAAATCTGGTGTTGAATGTGTAAATGGTGCACTCCACGAGGCCGGGCTTCTCTTGGAGATTGGTGTTGGATCTGTTGACTCTTGTGTTCCTTTGCCAAAATACACCTTGGCTCCGGTATAATTCTGCCAATTTCTAGAACACTTGGTTCTATCCCATGAAATAGAGGATATACATTTTTCATGTAATTTATTTTAGTAATTTCAAATTTGTAAGATTTCTTTTAAAATGCTACCGAGAATGGTGAAACTTTTATGAAGTAGTTGCTTCAGCATCCAATTTATTTGCATAATTTGGTTTGTTTGCACAGATTTGAGAACATTCATATAGAAAAAACCACTTGTAATGAACTTCCAACTTTGTAACTTTCACAATTTTGACTAAAACCCTGCCTAAGAGAGTCAACTTTCTCCAGCATCAGGAATGTGTGTACAATTTTACCATGTCTTCTGTATACAAAGCAGTAAGAATGTTAAAGGGGGTGATGAAAAGATTACATTGGGAAGAAAAGTGAAATCACTGCACATAGTGCAAATCCAAAAGTGATTTCCCTGCACATAGATGTTTGCACATTGGTTGGGTGGGTACATGGTGTTACTTTGGTCTAATAAACAGAGATTTTAAAATAAACTTTTGATATCACTTATTCACAAGCAGAAAGCTTCTGTAGTTGCTAGTGGTGGTAATGTTTGTTTAACCATGTCTCTCCCTGTGATCTCATGATTTTCTTCCACTGAGTATAGATGGCGAGAGTGGCCTTATTATGTGGTCTACAGAAAAACAAAGTAACACAAGGTGGTGTCTCCAGTGTGTTAGCCTCTGGTGTATAACTCAGACAATTGTGTGTTTTAATCCTATTGTAGAGCTTTAAAAATACTGAAGTATATATAAAAGTAAATTATTATTAGTATAATGTCTGATACCCAAACTACATGCTCAAGACTATTATTCCTGGGGCCCTCTGTCAGTAGGCCTGGTTAAGTCAGTAGTTTCATGGTGCGGGCCGAGGGTAAGAATCTACTCACCGATGAGGTACATGCCAATCCAGTCTCCGGCATCCACTTCCTCCTTGATGTCCCAGTGGATCACCAGGTCCTGCGAGTGCCCGATGGAGTAGTAGGAGCTGCTGACCATGAGGGTGGAGCGGCTGTCGGAGGTGACCAGGTCAGTGTCGCTGGTGGAGCGGGGGATGGTGACTCCATCGTGGGGGCCACTCCTGATATCCATATTGTGGAACTGGTCAGGGTTGTAGCTGTAGCGAAGCGGCTCCTTGCACCGGCGTCGGTTCTGAGAGTTTCGAGATGGAGACGCCATGGCGGCCAGGCCTAAAAACCTGTTCTGGTACAGATTCTGTGGGGGTGAAGAGACAGAGAGCAGGGTCAGCACCTGCCAGCGGCTCAGCCACTGTGTTCACAAAAAACGAAGATGTGTTGAGGGACATGGGCTGTGGAGGAGCTGCCCTCCTGGGAGATCTCTAACACCACCTACAGCATCTTCTTTCAGGGCTGTAGCTTTGGGTTCACGCCAGGACAAGAACAAAGATGACAACACACCAAGGCACCTGCGTTACCATGCTCTGCTGGAGCCTCTGCCTCGCCCAGAGCCCTTTATCCTACTTGACACCAGAAACACTGGTATGCATGTAGAATGCCCTGAAAATGTGACTGTCCCCAAACAAAGTGTCATTACTTGAGTTCTCCAACATTCATTCAATTAGTCTAATTTTCCTTTTTTTTGGGGGGGGTAAATGTGATTATCATCATTGAATGTTTCAGTGGTACCAGCAGCGTGTAAGTACCTATATAGATACAGAACAGAATTAGAAGTGGTCCCTGCTGGGTGAGATGGCCATTCTTCCTCCATTTACTACCCTTTCACTCTACAGAGTGTCTCTGGACTGACATTTCTATTAAGGAGTTCAGACATCCTAGTAATCCTCTTCAAACACAATTTTCAATAAAATTCAACCTCAGAGGACTGTCTCCCTCAGAGTCGATGTTATTGCAGAAAGCATTGCAGCTGATGAAACAATGCATGCTTTTCTTCTTTTATAATGCTTACAGAATTGAACACTTAAAATGAGCTGAGCTGATGCAGCACAAAAACTTGGAAGGGCGCTACATAGAACTTATATGAGAAATTTGTTTTTTTTGAAACAAGCAAGGGTGATTCTGACTTTAGCAAAGAATGCTAAAATTGGAATTTAAAGGTACAGTCTTGCAATTCCTAGCTATAAAAGTACATGCTGTTCTACAACTAATAACAATTTTGTTTCCAAGAAGAGAAAATGCAAGCCCAAAAAAGTTTAGATTCCAGGTACTGTAATATATTATGTACAGATTAGATTTCTAGCTGGGCATCCCTAGACAACTTAATCTTTTTGGGCCTCAGATTCTTTATCTGTAAATGGGTTGTTGTCAGAAATTAACAAATTAGTGCAGATAAAGTTCTTAGTGTAGGCTTAGTATAGTAAGAGCTCAATACAAGCTGGGTATAGTGGTGCACACCTCTAATCCCATTACTTGGGAGGCTGAGACAGGAGGATCACAAACTCAAGGCCAGCCTTGGCAACTTAATGAGACTCTATGTCAACATAATAAATCAAACAGGGTTTGGGATGTAGCTTAAAAGCAGGAAAATCCTGGGTTCAATCCTTAGTACTACAACGCGCGCGCGCACACACACACACACACACACACACACACACACACCTCAATAAATTAAAATTTACTACTTAAAATAGCACTAGTATTGTCTCTCTCTTTCTCCTCACACTTAAATTTATTTTGCATGGACGCTACATGTTGCTCCTGGTCATGCCCCTTCAGGTATCCTGAAAAAAACAATTCCCAGTGTACATTATAAAGCTGTTCTATATTTCAAGTTTCAAGATATATAACTTTACAAACCATTATTTGTAAAGTTGGTGATTGGATAGGATATTTTTGCATTAGTGTTAAGAAGGTTGAGAAAGTTTTTATTTATGTGGCTTAAATTAGGGCCTCAGAACTATTATATAGATTATTTTTCTTTGTTGAAGATAAAAATTCGGTTGTTGTATTTTTACCAGAATTCTTTGGAAAAATAAGCAGTTCTCTTAAAACTGGAAAATTATACCAGAGATCACCATCCACATGAAGAGGAGAAAGGTGTAGGAAGAAATATTAGTGAAGAAAAATTTTTGTCCATAATTCCTGGATTGAAATAATGGCATTTGCCTGGAATAAGAAGGATAGCTTCAGGGATGTTACTGGAAATCCATGCACTCCTCCCCACCCTGTTGGAATATAAGGCATTATTTAAGTTTTATAAACACATGATGTAAAAACTGGCTCTAATATTCACCCATTCATACTCTCCGGCAGGATTTGGACTTCTGCTTCAAGCACATACCCCAGCACTGACCAGGCTACAGCCTCTTCTAGCGCCCTTCCCTATGCCAAGGGAGCAGGGCTTTGTGCTCTGTGATCTCCAGCACGTCAGTCCCCTGCACGGATCGCACTGGTTTACTGTTAGCTGGCCTGTCTGTGTCCACTCCTGAGATGTGAGTTTTTTTTAAATTCCCTGTGAATTTTTTAATTAAGACAACTTATTTTATTCATTTATGTCCCTTCTTGTACCAGGAAAGGTTGAAGTGATTTATAAAATAGGTAAAATGTAGAAAAACATGATAATCTAGTTGTAGCTGGTACAGAGAAGATAATAATAATGACGAAAAGCTACGTAGGATGGAGGCTCCCATAAAACGGCATTCCAACATGTCTTTAGAAGGTATCTTGTGGATTTACAACAGCCACTTCCTTTTACTTTTAATTTCCCAACATTTATTGATATATAATTGACAAAACCCTATGATTTTAAGGAGTATTATGTGATTTTTAGGATACATATATCATTTTACACACACACATATATCTTTTGAGAAATGATTGCCACTATCAAGTTAAACACCCCTTTCACCTCACATCGTTATCCCTTTCAAGTTTCATTTTGTTTTATGATGAGAGCATTTAAGCAAATGTCAGTTGTTGCTTCCTAAATGCAGCAGGTGGATAGCACTGATGGCCCCACGTGCAATTCCTTTGTGGTCCCCTATTTCCCAGGCATTCACAAACGTTCCCATTACATACTGTAGACTCATCCAGTTGGAAGAAGCTATTTAATCATTCTCCTCCACATCTGAACCATGGGATATAGAAGATCTGTTCTTACTTTTAAATAGCCTTGGATAAAGACTACTCCTATCTTACAGTGGTTCCAGTGTTTTACAACCCTGT
Source organism: Muscardinus avellanarius (assembly GCF_963383645.1). NCBI lineage: Eukaryota > Metazoa > Chordata > Mammalia > Rodentia > Gliridae > Muscardinus > Muscardinus avellanarius. The sequence goes on along the minus strand of NC_137795.1, from coordinate 27,137,555 downwards.
AATTCTTCCTCATCTCTAAGGAGAATCTCGTCTTGCAGAGGACCTCTTTTCTCTTTCCTCTCTGAGAAAAGGAGAGGTGTCTCTTCCCATTCTCTGTATCAAAAGGAATTAATAAATGTCACTAAATTGATCTCAGCTTTTTCTCCGCCACACCAAATAATTCAAGTATCTTTTGCCATCTCGCCTTTGGTGATAACAAACAACTATGACACTAATCAGAGGATTGTAAGAACACAATCAATAACATTATGATCAAGGGTCACTAGTTATGGGCTATGTTAAACCCAGATTTTAACTAACTCTTGAGAAAGTGAAGCCAATGAAAATAATCTAAACACACTGTGCAAAGAGCCCCACTTTATAATCAGTAAAAGTCTATATGTTGGATTTTTCTATTTACAGAAGAAGATACACCAGTATTTTGCTTACTTGTTTTTCTTTCAAACTTAAAAGTATCATAATTGGGGAAATGTTTTGAATTAAAAGATGTTTTATTGGTTTATTGCTTTTTAAATCTTGGGACAGGCCTTGTGTGTTGGATGTGGTTTACAAAATTTCTATGCAGTAGGGCATATTAGCAGAAAAGGTCTTGAAAGCAGAAAATCATCACTTGTAGGGCAAGAACATGTAATTATGCATGAATTTTTTTAAGAATGCAGGGAGACAAAAGATTCCATTCTATCAGTTTCTATCTGACACAGTCTTACTGGCATTGCTGTTTTATAATATGACTGTGGCGAGTGCTTTCTCACACATGAAAAGAAAACAGACCAGTGCATATCTAAAATAGAACATAATTCTTAAAAGCTTCCCCACACTAAAAAATAAAAAATCATAAGTGAAAAATGCAGGCCCTGAAGAAAACTTCACTAAAGTGTATAAGATACAGTTATAGAAACTGGTGTTACTTAGTTGGAAGAAAAACCATAATACTTCTGAGTCCAAGAAGAATTTATTTTGATCATGTAGATGCCTAGAGCTTATTTTAACCTGTACTCAGCTGTAGTTATACCACCAGAGAGGTAATGGAAATAAAAAAAATTTCAAAACTCATCTATTTCCAAAAAGAATTTCATAAAATTTACAATAAAAGAAACTTATAATGGAATAGGAAAATATAGCCAGACAGAAACAGCAATAAGAAAGAAGATAATAATAATCATGAGTAGGAGCATGATCATAATTTCTTTTTTTTGTTTTCTTTTTTTTTATTGGTACACTGTATTCATACATCATAGTAGGATACATACTTTTGTAGACATACATGCACACTTTTCCCAGTCAGCCCCCACCCAATCCCCACCCCATTCTCTCCCTATCCCTCCCTCCCATGCTTGGCTTAGTAGTTGACATCTAGTATTATGGCAATTTATCTAAAATTAAAAATGATAATCTCACATAACAGTTTCATTTGTCTGATACCAAGCTTTTGATGACTTAAAGATAACATTTCAATATTTCTTTTTGCTTTCTTTCTTACCAGAGAATCTATTTTTTCTATTTTTTAGGTGAAACTATCATATATTTATATATTTATTTTTCAGAAAAAAATCTATCCTAATATGGAATATGGAGTCTAGGTACCCAAAACGATCTTGAAAAAGAACAAAGCTAGAAGATATATATTTTCTGATTTCAAACCATATAAAGCTACAATAATTGAAACAGTGTAGTACTATTCTAAAGGCAGATATATAAACCATTGGAGTTAAATAAAAGCCTAGAGCTAAATTCTTCCCTATATTGTCAAGTTATTTTTGACAAGGTTTCCACGAACATTTGGTGGTGGAAATGATAATCTTTTAACTAAATATTGTTAAAAAATAATAATTACATGGAAAAGAATAAAATTGGACCCTTACCTAATCCCATATACAAATATTAACTCAAAATAGATAATAGACCTAAATATAAATCTTAAGACTATAAACTTTTAGGAGAAAATCTGGGTCATTAAACCTCACAACATTGAAATTGGCAGTGATTACTTGGTTATGATTTCAATGGCACAGGCAACAGAGGAGTATACAGACTCCCTAAAAAATAAAAAAAAATTGTATATCCAAAGACAATGTAAACAGAGTTAACAGTTACTAATAGAATGGGATAAAATATTTCCAATTGCTATATCTGAAGGTATATTAATATTCCAACTAGAAATCCTAAAAATTAACAACAATAAAGGCAAACAATACCATTTAGAGATAGGTAAAAGACTAACATAAATAATGAATCTCCACAGATAACCAATCTTAATTGTCTGTTGGATGGAAACTCTTGTTTCTCTGGTTCTGGTGTGTGTTACCTATTTCTTCTTTGTAGTTAATCTCTTTGAGTATTTTCTCTAGTGCTGGTTTTGAAGACATAAATTCCTTCAGTTTCTGTTTGTCATGGAAGCTTCTTATTTTTCCATCTAATTTGATAGAAAGTTTTGCTGGGTAGGAAATTTTTGGCTGGAAGTTGTTTTCTTTCAGAGTTTGGAATATGTTACTCCAAGCCCTTCTGGCTCTCATGACTTGGTTTGGGAAGTCTGGAGTGATTCTAATTGGTTTGCCTCTGAATGTCACTTGGCCCTTTGTTTTTGTTGCCTTTAAGATTCTCAGCTTGGCTTCCACATTGGTCATTTTGACAATTATGTGGCGTGGGGATCCTCTTCTCCGATCCTGTCTAAAGGGAGTTCTATAAGTTTCCTGGACCTGTGTATGAACCTCTTGCTCTATGTTTGGAAAATTTTCTGCTATTACTTCCTTGAAGATATTGTTGATCCCTTTGGTTTCACTTTCTTTTCCCTCCTCTATTCCAATTATTCTTAGGTTAGCTCTCTTAAAATGGGCCCATATTTCTTCAATATCAGATTCCTGCTGTTGGATATTTTTTTCTAGATTAGAAACTATGCGTTCATTTTTGGAATGATCATCTTCTAAGAGCGAGATTCTGTTCTCCATGTGGTCTAATCGGTTGTTTGTGCTTTGAATTGAGGCCTTTATTTCATTAATTGCATCCTTTATCTTTTTTTGGCTCTCTCTGAGTTCTTTTCGAAGCACCTCTATTATTTCTACAGTTATTTTCCTGATTTGATCTTCTAGAAATCTCTGATTTTCTGTTTTATCTGGTTCTGATGTTGTGGGGTTGTGAGCATTCATTGCTCCAGTATTATTCCTCTTTCCCATGATTTCGGATGTTTGTGCCTTCTCTGGGTTCTTCCCTTGGGTCACTATGACTTCCCTTAAGGTGTTCTGGATCTCGAGTCAGTAGTATCTCGGACCCCACTACTCCTTTACTGGGTTGTAGCACAGAGTCTCCGACCCAGAGAGTCGATAGAGGCTGCTTTAGACTGTGGGGGGTGCCAGGTTGCACATTCTCCTATGGTGTGATATCTCTGCCACCGCCCCTCCCCCACTGGGTCAAGTCCCAGGGAGTACAGTACTGGGATTTCTCCTCTGTGGCCCGCAATTTGACTCACTGTTCTTGAGTACGCAGATGTAGCTGTACTGGCCTCGCTGACTTCACTGCTGCTGCCGCCGGTGGCAATATGGCGCCGCTGCTACGCCCTCGGCTGTGGGGCTGGCGTTTTTCTTCTTGATTTTGATTTCTACTCTGAATCCCTGCAGCGTGTGCTGAGCTTGGCCACTGGGAGCTTTAGATGCTCTCTGCGCGGAGAAATCCCGCCTGGCTGTTCCGCAGTGGCTCACCTCGGCTTGCTGTAGCCGTCCAGTGAATTCGCCGGTGCCTCCGGCAGTATGGCGCTGCTGCTGCGTCTGCCGCGTCCTCGGGCGCGAGGCCGGTGTATCTCCTCTGTGGCTCTGTTCTCAGTCCGCTTTCTCTCTGGAGCCTGGTGATTTTTTGTTTCACTGGTGATGGTGTTTTCTGGCTATGAAAGGTGCTGATTTTGTGGTAATGGAGATTTGTTGTTAGCGGGGCTCTTAAGCCCCGCTTTTCTCGGTCGCCATTTTCCCGGAAGTCCATGATCATAATTTCTAAGCAGGAGATTTCACATGTTATCTCATTAAACCACTATTTCTAGGTTGGTGGGAATCCCATCTCAGAATAGTTAATAAAAATTCTCAAGGTCAGACACCTTGTAACAGGAAACGGCTATTTGAGCCTGATGTGTGATTATAAGTGGGCCTTTGTGTGTGTGTTGGGGGGAGTGGTACTGGGATGGAACCCATGAGCCCTATTTTTTAATTTTATTTTAATTGGAAATAGGATCTCCCTAAGTTAAGGCTGTCTGTAAAGCTGGGATCCTCATCTCTCAGCCTACCAAGTACCCAACTACTGGGATTATAGGTGGGAGCTGCTACACCTGGCTTTTTAAAAAAATCACAGATAGAGTGGCTCTAATTGAGACTCAGATACTTCTTTGGGCTTCTTGGTAGCCAAGAAGTTAAAAGGAAAGAGTTTTTATGATCAGAGTACTGGAATGTTTTTTTCTTTAATTCCTTAACAAAATGCTTGATTTTAGACTTTTTGTAAGGAGCAACATGCAATATGGTGAATAATATCTTAAGAGACTTTTCTAAAAAGTCACAAATGTAGTGGTAGGTTGTTGGTACAAGCTTTTGAATAAACATGAGGTCATGCTCTGAAGAGAGTTTATTAGGGGCTCAACGAGAGTGTTGAGCTGCGCTATCTCCTCACCACATTCAACTGTCTACTGGCTTAGTCTAAGTCTTACACTCTAAAGCTCCTGCTCCCAACTCTGCCTGTTCTCAACCCCACATCTTCGTCTCTGGCTTTGATGCACCAGCAGAGCCTGAATGACAGGTCCTGCCTACAGTTGTCATCCTTGCTGACTTATTTCTCATCAGTGTCCCGCTCCTAGAAGGCAGGCGCCAAGACAGCTGGCCCTGAATCAGTTCCTTTATGTCTGCATTTCCAGTTGCCTAGCAGAAATGCAGATGTTGAGCCAGGTATGATAGTGCATGTCTGCAATCCCTGTACTTGGGAGGCTGAGACTGGAGTAACGTAGGTTCAAAGCCAGCCTTGTCAACTTAGTGAGACTCTGTTTCCAAATAAAAAATAAAATAGGGCTGGGGGTGTAGCTCAGATGTAGAATAAGCCTGGGTTCAATCTCCAATATCACACACACACACACACACACACACACACACACAGTAGATGATGCTTAGTGAATATTTTATTGAATGAACGAATGAGTGAATGAATGAATGAATGATGTGTGGGCTGGAGCATACCTGTCTTCCATGTTGCAGAGCCATGGCAGGATGCTCTGCTCCTTGAGCTTAGGAACCACTCTATGAGGTTATTTTGTGTTCAGAACAAGGCTTGGAGCCCAGAAATCCTAAGCCCCAGGTTCCTGAATTGCACCCATATGGATCAGGTGCCAAATGGCAGGACCAGAAGAACCCCCAGAGGCAGTGCAGGAGAAGCAGAGGTGGCCCGAGCTGCATGGCACACACAGCTTTATCCCAAACTCCTCTCATTGTGAGGCTCCACTGCTACTGACAGGCTAAAAGCAGAAACCTCCTCTTCAACCTGATGGCCTGTCCTTCTAGGCAGAATCACAAGATAATACAAAAATCATGTGCCCACACATTTCCTCTGAGTCACCACTATTAAGGGAAACAAAATTTCAAGCTAGAAAGAAATGAGTCCATCTTTTTGGGAGTTGACTTATTACCTGTCAACTATAAAAAAGTTTTAGGAATAAAATACTGCCCTGAGTCCCCTTCTCCATCTAATTTCCTGAGGGTTGAGTTGTCATAGTGCATTTTGTGTTGCTATAATAAAATATTGGAGGCTGGATACTTTATAAGTAAAGAGCTTTATTTAGTTCACGATTCTTGTAGCTAGTCCAAGCAACACGAGGGCCGATCCACAAGATGATTCTCCAGATGGCCCAGATGGGAAGGGCAGTGGCAGATGAGAGCCATGTGTGTGGAGTGGCCTCGCCTCCTAATAACCAGCTCTCTCAAGAACTGAACTAATCAGTTTCTTGAGACCCAACCTACTTTACAAGACCAGGATTAATCCATTCATGAGGGTGGAGGCCCCATGGCTTAATTACTTTCCATAGGGTCCGACCTCTCAAAGGTTCTACCATGTCAACCCCACCACATGGAGGACTACGCTTCCAGGATACAGACCTTTGGGAGACAAACTGCATTCAAACTGTAGGACAAGCCCAACCTATGCATTTGTTTCTCTGCTTGGAAACTGCTGTGTGTGAGGGGGTGGTGGGACTGAGGTGGGCATGGGCAGCTGTGCGGGGCCCCTGGCCCTCCCAGGTGTTGGAACTCTCCCGAGGAGGAAAGTAAGAGATGGCTGCCACACTACCATCTGTATCTAACTCTTCAGCTCTCAGCACCCATTCCTGAAACTTGGGCCTCAGATTGTGCTTTCAGCCTCCAGGCCATGTGTTGCAAAGGTTTTCTTTTGCATTGACCATTGTGTAGAAGAACATCACAGAATTACACATGAACTGAATTGTGTTGGCTTCTTTTCTTTAAAAAGGAAACAAAACCCACACATTGCTGGCTCAGTGGAAACATTAGGTGAAGAAAATGCTAATAAGCAAATTGAGCAAAATCAGAAAATATTCATGAAGGGATTCATGATTTAAAGCCAAGGGATTTGTTAAAATGATAGCCAGGTGTGTTATTTTAGGAACACATGAAACCTTCTCATTAATGAAAAGAATTGAACAATGTGGTTAAGAGATCTGAAGATCTTCCTGTCCTCCCTGGAGCCCCGCTGATGGTGACTTGGGAAGCCTTTGCTCCTTGTGCCTAGAAGCTGCTCTCACTTACACATGAGCGAGAAGCAGGAGGCCGGTTGGGCCCCGTTGGGCACGATGTACTTTTTGCTGTTTTGGTGAAGCCTGGGAATTTCTTAGTGCAGCTCTGGTTGCTTAGATGATTGGAGGTGTTAACAGTGGAGTTGTTGGCATCTGGGCAGTGTGTGTGGCCAGAGTTATGAGCAGGGGACTGTGGGTACAAAAAAGGGAGGAAGGACAGAGGCTAGAGGATCTCCCCATGCTCTTTCGAGGAAAATTCCTTCTACCTTGAACCTCCTGTGATCTACATGGAAGGAAAAGGCCATGAAAAGTGCTATTGCTGGGTATGTGCATGTTTGCACTGTGTAACAGGCAGATAGAGAAGCAATGTGTACAGATGTGGTGGGGGGCCTATTTTTTTCTTCTCAACATTTTTTTCCTTCAGGAGGGCACTCACCTGAACCTGGTGATACATACAGAAAACCATTGTGATGCGCCAGCGGTGCCAGGCACCTTGTCCAGGGACCCTGCCAACAACACGGGAGCCTCTCAGTGTGAGATGGGTAGTGGAGCCGGCAGCAAGTAGACTGCGTCCTGCTCCCAGGATGTCCCCTCTGATCCCGAGTCCTGCAGGAGTGGACGGTGCTGAGAGGAATGACTCTGTCACTTCCCATGATCGAGACACCACCACCTGCTTGGCTACAGTCTCTGCTCCAAAAACCAACCAATAAAACTATGAATCACAAAGAATCCCAGAGTGAGAGTCAAGGGGGTGTCCCTGTCCAGCCTTTCTCCTCTTATTCCTTAGGAAGCTAAGACACTGAGAAGGAGCAGTTACCTTCCCCGATCACACAGCAACTCAGTGGCAGGGCCACGACTGGGCCTCGAGCCTCCTTGAGGCCTTTTAGCTACCCCAGCCATTCTCCAAGCTGCTTCTCATGGGAGGGAACAATCGGGCCTGCAGGTATGAGCCACAGTGCATTCCCTCCCTCGACCAGAGCATGCTCAGATGTGCCTGACAGTAGGCAATGCGGCCGGCACCTGACACATCTAAGAAGTGCACCTGGCCAGGATTTCCAATGAGGTGCATGTCTGCATACAAGTTGAAGTTAATCCTAGAAAATAAGTTATTATTTACTGTGAAGGTTCAAGGTGCTATATAGATTCTTTCTTAAAATTTAATAGTAGGGTGGATTTTTAACTTAGTCCTGTTTTTGGTTTTCTTCTTCATTCCTCCAGTTTTCTCCATTCCTTTCATTTGGCAAATGCTTTTGTATTTTGATACGTATTAGACATAGTGCCAACCATCAACATGGTAACAGAAATGACTAAAACAGTGCTACACAACGGTGTTGTGCGGGGGTGGGGGGGCAGACAAGTCAACACTCAGCCAGGACACAGTGATGAGGGAAATGATTGGAATGGTGGGCAAGGCCCCGTGGGAGGGAAAGAAGTGCTGAGGACACCTTCCCAGATGGGGAGCATTGCAGCCATACTTTGAAGAAGGAAGAGAAAAGTCACAGCTGGGCAAGAGCAGAGGGCGTCCTGATCCAAGCAAAAGAACTCCACGTGGAAAGACACAGTGTTGGAGGCAGCTGGAAGTATGTTATGTGAAGAGGGTCCCACACAAAGGAAAAAGGATTTCTTTCTTTGGAGAGTAGAGAGATCTTAAACCTGAGAAATGATATAAAATGTTCAACCTAGACACAGCATACTCTGTCAACAGGAGCACAGCAAAGGGCACAGCGCATGATCAATGTGGAGATTCCATCCCACATCTCTCGTGAGGGCCAGGGCTGTATGCAGGGAGCTCCATCAAGCAGGCGGTCCCTAAGTTTTTTTTTTGTGGTACTTGGGGTGGAACCCAGGGGCTTTTCTACCTCCGGGCTATACTCCCAGACCTATTTCATACTTTATTTGGAAACAGGGTCTCACTAAGTTGCTGAGAGCCTCACTCAGTAGCTGAGGCTGGCTTTGAACCTGTGTGATCCTCCTGTCTCAGCCTCCCAAGTGCTGGGATTACAAGCGTGCGCCACCACGCCTGGCCTTGGTCCTTAAGTTTAAAGCCACATGTCCAACCCAGTTGTGAAGTATCACGGTAGGAGGTAGAGAGCGAAGTAATGAGGAGTGACTTGGGTCTTTGAAGGGCATTGTAAAAGAAGGGTCAGTCGAGAGTCCCCTTCTTGGAGCACCACAGCTGACATCAAATGCAGTCTCTATTTACTGGGCTTTCGTGGGTGTTGCATTCACCCACAATATTGCAGTGAGTTTAGCACCACAAAGTGCGTGCTAAGCCAAACACAACTGTGCCTGATTTTCATTATTGGGGACTTAGCTTCACTTAAGAGCAGAGCCTCAGAATACTTTGCTCATCAAAGCTATTCAGGAGAAGTAAATTTTCAGGATATTTGCATCCTTCATTTTCAAAGCTTGACTCAAAACTGTGGACAGAATTAGACTGACTTTCTGGAACATATTGTATTTTAATCTTATCTTGCCATAGTATGTGGTACAACATTTATCTTTGATGGTTATCTAGCAAAGTAGTGTTTGCCAAGAATGCAGTAGGATAAATTAATATGCACATGCGAGTACAAACTGCACGAGGAATCATGTCAGGTTTGTACACTCCCAATACACTTCCATCATTGGGAGTGTCTAACTTGGCAGAAGGTGTGATGGGCTGGAGAATAATACAAGAGCGACTCATTTCAGTCTGGAATAACAAAGGAGTTTAGAGGAACATAGGGGACAGGGGAATAGCCACTTGCTGCCCCATGAGGAAGAAAGAAAGCTTTAGGGAGAAGCAGAGAAGGTATATTTAGGCAGAAGGAACGTGTATAAAGGCACCGAGTCTGAAAGACTGCCCTGGCATGTTGAGGGAACAGGAGGACCAGTGTCTGAAGCCGAGGGTGCATTGGGCGGGACAGTGGGCAAGCTGAGTCAGAAGGCTGTGTGTCCATGGGAGGGAGACAGGCACTTCTTTTGTGGATAGGGAAAGATCTAGATGGGCCTCCCTTTCATTGTCATTTCCACATGCTCAGGGGCTGAGTATCTTCCTTCAGGAACAACTTGGCAGAAGCTTCTGCTGAAGCACCAGAAATGTCTGAGCAGGTGCATGGGTACTGCAGAGCTCATCTATGTCTGCTTTCTCAGATCACCTGTCAGACCAGAAGACAATCCCATCTTGGACCACAGCTCTAACAAGGTTCCAGGTGCCTTAGTAACACGAGCCACGGTGCCTGTCCTCAGCACACAGCGGGGCTGATCCAGGAGCAGCAGCATTGTCCTTTGTGATTAAAGTGTCCCACATGAACTTAGGCGTTTCTGATATAAATTCAGCATTAATACCTGAGACTGTTTTTGGAAGGCAGCTTAGAGCAATGATGAAGAGTGAAACATAAATAGCAGTTGGCGGTATAGAGACATCTGGTATCTCTCTTCTATGTTTCATACTTGTCCCTCTCCTTCCCCTGCAAAGCGTCAAAGCCAATTCCTATCAAAGAGGGGTCACCAGCAACACGTTCCCTCTCAAGTTCCTTCCCTCTCATCACTTTGCCCACTCCAGTGATATTTCTAGCCCGTGGTATCAATGCCAATTCTAGCTGCCACTCCTCTTAGCCTTGCCAGGCGGTACCACTCAGCACCCAGGCTATAATAGGAGAGCCAGCAGAGATGGTTTAAATTGAGAGACTTCTGTTGGAAAAAGAAAATAAAAAGGAACTGGTGCTATTTTTTAAAAGTAGGCCTATCTTTAGAGATTTGGGATAAAATGGGACAGTTGAAAGGATAAGGAGAAAAATCATCCCTCTAGCATCTCTATCAAGCTCTTAACATACCAGAAGAGAGAAATGACAAAGAATGGATTTTTAAGTGAGTCAAAGCTAAAGGGACCAGCTTCTTAACAGTGTGAGAGCTCTTTATGGAAAATTCCAACAGCTTCAAGATAGCCCTGTGGTCAAAACAAGCAAATCAAGTGGCTTAGATGGATGCCACATTACTTTTCTAATCAATTATTCATGGAAATGATATAAGGAAGCAAAAATTCTATTTTAAAAACAAAAAAAATATATAGGAGTTGTTATTCAGCTTTGACAGCATTGGAGAAATTTACTAAGATTATGATGGAAGTATATTGGGAGTGTCCAAACCACTCCTCAGCGCAGATTTTTGCTTGGTTCTAAAGAACATTAAAGGGAAGGAAACACCAATTGCTACCTTTCAGGCAGGTCTTACATGACACTGATGAAATTCTTTAACATATTTAACAGAAAGTCCCTTCTGATATTTTTCATACCACTAGGCTTTTTTCTTTCTTTCTTTTCTTTTTTCTTTTTGGTGGTACTGGGGTTCCTGGAAGCCCTTCAACCTCCAGGCTACACTCCCAGACCTATTTTTACATTTTTATTGGGAAACAGGGTCTCCTAAGCCAGCACGCACGGCTGGCTTCGAACCTGTGTGATCCTCCTTTCTCTGCCTCCCAAGCGTGGGGATTACAAGCGTGTGTCACCACGCCCGGTCGACTTTTTTATTTTTTCAAAGCTAAAGAAAAGGAACAATCAATCGAGTCAACCTGGAACCTGTGAACTCAGGGACAAAGCTATAGTCTGCTACGGGATTTTAGACAGCATTTTCAGTTTTAAAGGCTAGAGAAAAGGAATAGTTTCAGGGAGTTCATTTCTATTGCTTAGATGCCTGTGGCCATTACTTGAGCTTGTTTATTATACACAAAAGATACAGTTGCTACAGGGAATGTCTAAGTCCCAGGACTTCACAGACCAATTCCCAGCTGGGAGTTCTTGCTCAATAGTATAGTATAGGTTTATATTAAATTCAGTGAAAATACAGTTTAAGTGGGGCTATCGTTTCGACTTTCTGTGGCAATCAACAGAAGGCAAGCTAGATGATTATTATCTTACTAAGACATTTTTCACTTGTAAGCTGAATTTTAGATCCCACTGGTCTCAATGATATGGTAATGTATTCAGGGACACTCACTACCATTTCAATTAGTTACAAGACAGGCTGCCTATATCCAGACAAATAGACTCAGAAGTCTCAAGGATCTGGATATTTTAGAATTATTTTTCATTTGAGGCTGGAGTTAATTATTCAGATAACATCTCTAATTTTCCATTTACTTTGTGTGTAGAAAACAGCAGACATTAAAGTTTCCTTTCCTTCCAGAAAACGACTGCCATAAAAGAAGTCATGAGATATATCAGACACAGCTCTCACGTCTTGGGAAGTGGTACCAACCGAGGCTTTCTCATCACAATGAGTACCTGGGTTGCCTCTCAAACTGCTTGTTAGGTTTTTTTTTTTTTTTTTTTTTTTGTAAAGCCCCAAGAGAGAATGGTACTAAAAGAAAAATGAGAAAATGAAAGTAATTTGGGGTTTTGAAAGGCTGTTCAAGAGGAAACATTAGTGCGGAGGAAGCAAAAGCCACAGGTAAATGCTAATGAGTCTTAAGTGCCCATATCCAAGACATTGGCTTTGTTCTTTACAAAGGACAAGCCTCATCCCCTCTAGTCATCAGAAGACAAAGAGCTCCACGTCAGGGCCTCAATCGCGATCTACGGCTGGAGCTGGCATCTTGTTACTGCTTTATTAGTATTACTCCAAGGTAGTTAGAACCACATGCCGGGATGGTATTAAACTGTTAAGGGCACGTTTCCCAGCCAGTGTTCATGTATTTATTCATTCTGTCAACAAATGCACATGCCAAACATTGGAAATTGAACTGGAGTACAAATGATGGCATTTGTTCTAGATAATAAGAACATGCTTCAGTGAAAAATTAGGAACAGCCCAAGACATTCTATGGAGAAAAAAACTCCGTATGTCCAGTTGCCAAAGTAAGCTTATTAGAAAAAATCCTGAAAGAGAACAGGTTGGATATTCCTGATAGGGAGAAGGGTCTACTCCTTACCCAAACATAAAAATCCCAGGACACATACTGATCATAATCCCAAAAGGTGCAATGCCAAATGTGATGATCTCTATTGTTGAAATCCCCAAAGATCAAAATCCTGAAAGTCTAAAATCCTCAAAAATCACAACCACAAAATATTAAAACCCTAGATGCCAAAGTCCTGAAAGCTGAAATCCCTCAAACCACAATTCTCATTGAAAATAAAAGGCTATCCAAGGGGGGGGGGGTGTAAAAAAAGAAATGCTGGGGGTAGGATTTTTGGTTGTATGCAGGACCATTGCATTATATTAGATGGAACTAATATAAAGAATCTGTTTACAGGATTATTTTGGGTTTTTTCTTGGAGGGTATTTCTAGAGTGAGCCGGAGTGGACCAGTGGAGAAGATCCACCCTCACTGGGGCAGGCACCTTCCAATTAGCTGGTAGAGCACATACAGAAGCCCGACTGAACTCTCAGGGCTGGGAGAGTTCTCTTCTGCTGTCTTAAACACCAGAACTCCAGGCTCATCAGACTTTGGACTCCAGGATTTACACCAAGAGTGCTCCCTCTCCTTCTCCGTGTCAATGTCCTTAGGCTTTCAGACTTGGACCGAAAGTTACTTATGGGCTTGCCTGTTTCTGAGGCCTCCAGACTTGGACTGAGCCATCGGTATCCTAGGCTCTCCAGGAGGTAAAAATTGTGTAAGCACATCATAAATTTATACAGGACTTTATATAAAAGATTTTACAAATTTATACAGGAGGTATAAATTGTGCAAACAATTTTAGAGAGTTCAAACTCTTTTTATGACTTCTTTTTTGCAAAGTTGACTCCAAGTACATTCTTACAATGTTGGTTTTCTTTGTAAGCAGTGTATTTGTGTATAAAAGCATGTTGAAATCCCTCAGTGAATGAAAAGATGTCCTTTTTATACATCTGACTTGTGAAAGGTGAAATTTCTTACAAAGTTGGCTCTTTGAAGGAATACACATGCAGTAGTGATCCATCTAGTTTGTGACTAATCTTGTCAAACGACTTTTGTATTTTATCATGGTATTTTTCATAATGCCAGTACACAATTACTACCCATGGTGATCTGCATTTGTACATTTTGCTTTTTGACCTCTTTCTTTATGAATATGATTCATCTACTCATAATTGTTATACTAGTCTAACTGTGGTTAGTATACTTGAGGCTTTCTGCTTGCAAAAACATGTAATTATTGCCTATTTTACTGTAAAGTGGACCACAAGGTGTTTTCTCAGCTTTTATATGCTTCTCAAATAAATTTCCTTTAAAATATAAACAAATGTCTTTTTTTGTGTGTGCAGGTCTGGGGATAGAACCCAGGGTCATACGACCTCTGAGCTACACACTCTGCCCTATTTTTTATTCTTTATTTTGAAACAGGGTCTCACTAAATTGTGGATGGCTTCACTAAGTAGCTGAGGCTATCCACAAACTATGATCCTCTGGTCTCAGCCTCCCGAAAGCTGGGATTACCAGCGTGCGCCACCACATCTGGTTAACAAATGTCTTTTAAAGCATTTTAAAAATTATTTTTCCAGCAGGGCATGGTGGCGCGTGCTTGTAATCCCTGCATTTGGGAGGTGGAGACAGGAGGATCTCGCAGGTTCGAAGCCAGCCTCTCTGGCTGAAGAGACCCTGTTTCCAAATAAAATATTAAAAAATAGGTCTGGGAGTATAGCCTGGAGATAGAAGGGTTCCATCCCCAGTACCACCAAAAAATATATATATATATTTTCTAGAATTATATTTTTGTGATTTTGATCTTTCAAAATTTTAGTTTTTAGAAATTTTGATCTTAGAAATTTCAGCATTTTAATCATAAGAGAAAAAAAGGAAGAAATTTAAAATTGTTTATAATCAAATAATATCACATGAGAAATAAGGATCACATGAGAAATAAAAGAAGAAATTAAAAAATGTTTCAAATCAAATGAAAATGGTGATACAACTTACCAAATCACTGGGATACTATGAAGGTGATTTTAAGAGAAAAATTTATAGCATTGGGGGACCACAATAAAATAAAACAAGCAGAAGTATTCCAAATATGCAACCTAATGATGTACCTCAAGGTCCTAAAAAAACTAGAATGGACCCTAAAGCCAGTGAAAGGCATGACTTAATTAAAATTAGAGCCCAAATTATGAAAGACAATATTTTTAAAACCACAAAGAAGCAATCCATCAAAAAGTTGGTTTTTCTTTTCTTTGAGAAGATAAGAAAGATTGAAAAACTCTTAACCAATCTAACCAAAAGAAAGAGAAGCCAGGGATGGTGGTTCATGCAAGTGTAATTGTGACCAATAGTGAGACCTGTCCAAACTTCAACTGACTGAATAAAATAAGACCTGAACTTATCTGAGAATGGTTGCTACAGCTACAAAGTTAGAACTGGGATAGAGATTGAGGAGCTAAGGTGCCAATAGGGTAAATAAGCCTCCTTTCTTTGAGTTTATATAAGGTTTCTTCCAATGGATCTGGAAAGAGCTGAATTTCTTATATATTTATTGTGGTGGTAATGGGGACTGAAACCAGGAGAATTCTACCTCTGAGCTATACTCCATTCTTATTTTATGTTTTTCTTTGAAACAGGGTCTCACTAAGTTGCTGGAGGCCTTGCAAAGTCGCTGAGGCTGGCCACAAACCTGTAATCCTCTTGTCTCAACCTCCCAGTATTTGGATTATAGGGTTTAGGTTCTAGGTCAAACCTGTGCTTAGTCCTTAGTGGTGAATTTCAGGTGATGTAGCATGAAATACGATTGGTTTCTATTCTGTTTTGACTTTGTGATCCTGGTTATTAAGTGGTCTTTAGTCATTCTTATAACAATACCTCCACTTTGGCCACTTGTTTTTTTTTTTTTTTTTTGTAGTACTGGGGTTCCTGGAAGCTCTTTCACCTATGGGCTACACTCCCAGACCTATTTTATTTTTGGAAACAGGGTCTCTTAAGCCAGCACAGCTGGCTTCTAACCTGCGCGATCCTCCTGTCTCCGCCTCCCAAGCGCGGGGATTACAAGCCTGCACCACCACGCCCGGCTTGGCCACTTGTTTTTGAGGCTGATTCCCTGGGATTTCATGAGACAGAGGAGCGAGTACTTGCTTTGGACCTGTGCAAACACTGGTTGTGCAACTTATCAGAAATGTTCTGTTAGATAGCCTCTCTGTGCCTCAATTTCACCATGTGAATATACATCTGGATAGTTTTGGGGGGGATTCAGTACATACCACCCCGATATGTGATGGTCAGAGAGCAGAATATATAACCCCCAAATATGTCTTTTGGCATAAAGATTATTTTAGGCTATTTAATTGAGAATCTGAAGATGTAGGAGAAGCTCTGGGATCTCCACTTGTAAGAGTGTCTCCCTCTCTGCGCTTGGAAGATGGTGGGTATGTGTGTCTTAATCTCTAGAGACCCAATTAATGAATAAGGTGTGGACTTCATCCGTATAACAGATATTTCCTTTGTTTAAGGCACCCTTCCTGCTATTTTATCTTACACAGGCATTCTTTGTTTTAAAGAAAATGGTTTTCAAGCAACTCTTTGGAATCTACTTTAGAAATTTGCTCTTTCCCTGGGTTTTCTCCCAGGTATACAAGAGGCATATATGTTACTAAACTTCTATTTGTTTTTTGTTTCCTGTCAATCTGTCTTTTGTTAGAGGAAATTCCAGCTAATAATTAATGAAGTGTGGAGAAAAAAAAATTACTCTTTCTCCTCAGAGTCTAAACAACTGGAAGAATTGAGGAGCTGGCCCACGAGGCTCTTGGCAACGGCTCATGTCGCTATTATGAGTATTTTCCATACAGGGTCTTCTCTTAATATAAACCTCATCCCTGCCCCTCTGAGATGGGAGCCCTGCCTTTTCAGCAATTCTCTATACATTAAGAACAGCTCGAAACTTAGTCCAACCATCAGCTGTCAGATCTCCACTGCTATAGTTTGAATGTTCCCTCAAACCCATCTGTTAAAGGCTTGCTTCCCAGACTGTGCCAGTACTGGAAAGTGCTAGAACCTTTAGAGGTGAAACCTACTGAGAAAACACTGGGTGACTGGGGCCACGCCCTTGAAGGGCATGTTGGGGCCCCAGCCCTTTCTGGTTTCTCTGCTTCCCAGATGCCACGAGATGAGCAGCTTTGCGGCGCATGTGCCCCCACCATGACATGCAGCCTTGCCACAGGCACAAAGGCAGCGGGCCAAGTGACTTTGTGCTGACACCTCTGAAACTGTGAGGCAAAATAAACCTTTTTCCTCCTTATAAGTTGTTTACTTCAGGTATTTTGTTACAGTGGCAGAAATCTAACAAATCTTCTAGGACAATGGCCAGCCTGACTCCTAAAACATCACCTTCCTGAGTCCCTCTGCTGGCACACCCATTGCTTACACATTGCTGGGCTTCGTGGATACTCTCTGATGTGGGAATATCACTTGCTACCTGTCACTTGAGCTATGGGTGTTCTGACCTCTTTTCAGCCTCCAAGGGACCACCTGTGGCCTGGTTGACCCTATACATACTGGATCCACTAATGCTGATTTAATCACAGTCTCAACATCTTCATTCCTCCTCTTCTACTCAGTCCACGATCCCCTGGATTCCAAGTTGTCATTCTGACAGGTGGAAACACCATAGAAATCTCAAAAAGAGGCTAGAACTTACTCTAAAAGGGGTAGAGTGGCCATTGCATATAGGAATAAAATTAGAAAGTACTAAAGGCTACACTTTATTCTTTCACTGAGCACATATCTGTTGAATGCTTGCCACCAGCCAGTCACTGTTGTAGACAATGAGATACATTGGCGAATTAAAGAGACAAAAGGCCCAGTCATTGTGAAGCTCACACTTCACTGCACGTAGGATACCTGGGTGCTGACTTAACTGGAATGTGAGGATAAGGCTATAGAGGTAGACTTGGGTCATGTTTAGAGAGTAATTGTTGTCAGGAAGAGAAATTTATCTTTGGGATTAATTATCTCTAAAGGGTAAAAACAAACAATTGCACATTTACCAGGCAAGAAACAGGATAAAAATGGACTTTTAGAAAAACAAGTCTGAATAAAGAGGCTAGGTAACAACAAAACTTCTGTTTCAACTTACGAGAGCCTTTCCCACCTATTATGCCACATACCTGCTCATGGTTCTAGGAGACAGATCATAGCCCCATGCAAAGGAAGGACCTGGTGCTGACGGAGGGAATAGCTTGGGGTCCCAGAGATAATGAACAACAAAGCACTTGTCGAGCCTGTCTTGCAGTGCCTCGTCTTCTAGTGTTTGCATTTTCTTTACCAACAAAAATGGTATTTACTACACATACACGCACACACACACGCACACACACGCACACATGCACACACGTACACACGCACGCACACACACACACGTACACACATGCACACATGCACGCACACACACACACGCACGTACACACACTGCATGTTTTTCTCTAAGCAGAAGCCTCAACTTGAAAACCTAGAATATGTTATTGTGACGTTCACAGAAAAATGTTGAAAGGAAGGAATTGCTTCAGAATGTCCCCCCAAATACACACTGTCCCCTTTGCTCCCCTTTGTGCCCCAAGATTCTGACAGCATCTTCTGGTTGCATCTGATTTTTGAGGGCAACCTTCACTGCAGTGTGTCCAGCAAATCTGCTTCCTCTCCTTCTTGAGACAGTTCAGTCCTCGTGGTTTAGAGTGTGTGTGTGTGTGTGTGTGTGTGTGTGTGTGTGTGTGTGTGAGAGAGAGAGAGAGAGAGAGAGAGAGAGAGAGAGAGAGAGAAGTTGATAATATAACACCTAGTGAAAAAAGACCTAGGGAATATATCTCCCCTCTATAAGATGCAGAAAACTGTATGATTGGTGCTGGTATGGTCCCCCCAAACATATGTACATCTTTGAAGATATCGAATATGCATCTCAAGCACACCTCTAAAAACAAATTCTGAGGCATCCCAGTCCTAAATCCTCTCTTCGCCATCTCAGTAGGCGGTAAGTCCCTTCTTTCAGGCGCTCAGGTTGAATGCCTACAGGCAGCCTTGAGGCTTCCTCTCAAACCTCAGCTCTAATTCATCCATTGCCAAAATGTAACGTCTGAACCCAGACGACGTTAGCTTCAAAATCTGCTCAGCTTCTCCTCTTTCCCTGCTGTCTTCCTAACCTCATCCACCAGGTTGTCTTCTCTGGACTAATGAGTTTTCCTCCTTCTATCATATTGCATCATATCACATCATATCACTTCATATTCTTGTCCCATGTAGAAGCCAGAGCAACTTTTAAACAACCGACCTTCGATCATAAGTTAACAGTTTATGATAGTCCAAGTCACTGTGATTAAAATACCTGAATGAACAACTTAGAGGAGGAAAGCTTTATTGGGGTTCACAGTTTCAGAGGTTTCGGTCCACAGGGCTGGCTTCAAAGCTTAAATGGTGGTGGCAGTGGCAGGGTGCATGGAAGGACACTGCTCTCGGGGCTTGAGGGTCAGAAGTAGACACCTGGGAGAGGGGCAAGGGACACGACCCCAGGGCCCTACCTCCTCCAGGCACACCCTACCTGCCTACATTACCGTCCAATAAATCCAGTAATCAATCCATGGATCACCCACCAGAACCCTTGTGACTCAATTATTTCACCTCTTAACATCTTCACATCGCCAATATGAGAGCTTTCTAGGGAGGCATCCATATTCAAACCCTAACAGATCAGCTTCTGCCAAACCCTCCATAATTTGCTGCTCACACAGTGTAAATCCAAGGCCTTTGGGGCAGATTTCAGGCCCCCATGGTCTCTCCTCTGGCCCCCATGTCCCCGGCCTCAGCTCTCACATTTGTGTTCTCCTTTGGCTCCTGACACCCAGCTGCTGGCTGCTCCTCCAGGCCATGAACCACAACCTTACTTCAGGGCTTTGTGCTCACTGTTCCCTCTGCCAGAAAGGCTCTTCCTCCAGAAGTCTACACAGGCTTCTCTCCCTCTTTTTCTTCAGGCCTCTGATCCAGTATCTGTTTATTTAACCTGGGCATCTACTCATCCATGGCCGCCATTTATAAAGTGGCATCTTTTGCCCATGCTCATTCCCCTTTCCCTTCCCTTCCTTTATATTTCTTTTAATATCTAATACCATTGAAAAGCATATGCTTATGCTTATCAGTTTATTGTCTGTCTTTGCCTTTTTTTTTTTTTTTTTTTGGTGGTACCGGGGATTGAATCCAGAAGCATTCTATCTCTGAACCCCACCCTCAGCCCTATTTTAGTCTTTATTTTTAAACTGGTCTCACTAAGTTGTGGAAGGCCTCACTAAGTAGCTGAGGTTGGCTATGAACCTGCAATCCTCCTGTCTCAGCCTCCCAAGTACTGGGATTACAAGCGTGCGCCACCATGCCTGGCTGTCTTTGCCCTTTACAAGGCAGGTTTCATGAGAATCTGGATTTTGTACTGTTCATCACTGCATCCCCTAGCACCTAAAACGCTGTCCTGGACACTGCAAATAATTGATAACTTGAATGGATGAATAAGTGAATACTGCAGCTAACACTGCATGTAAGTCCTTAGGAAATCTACAAACTTTCTCAGTTAATTTGTATGGAGAATTTAGATAACCACCCACGAAGTTCAGGGTACTTCAGGACTCAAGGCAGACTTGCATTTAGCATGTGTGACTTCCTGAACTCTGTTCATGACATTCACAATCAAAGTAGCTGGGGGCTATGACTTTCTCGGAGTTAAAGGTTTGATTCTAAGTGTGACTTGGTTTGGTGAATGTCTCTCCTCCCCTGCACTCAGAGGTGGTAGCAGTTTGAACTTCTAGTGGACAAGAAAAACATTTTCAAGGGGCTAATAGGAACTTTGTGCATTTGCAAGTAGAAATAGCAAAGAAAATTATAGCTACCATTTTTCTTTTTTTTTCCAGGTTTGTTCTGGGGATGGAACTCAGGGGCATTCGACTTCTGAGATAGACCCCCTGCCCTATTTTTATCTTTATTTTGAAACAGGGTCTCACAAAGTTTTGGAGGGCTCACTAAGTAGCTGAGGCTGTCTGCAAACCACGATCCTCTGGTCTCGGCCTCCTGAATGCTGGAATAACAAGCATGTACCACCACGCCCAGCTCATAGCTACTATTTTTGAAAGGCTGTCACTTGCCAGAGATTTTTCTATATGTTCTTTCAGATATTT
This sequence comes from Muscardinus avellanarius, assembly GCF_963383645.1. Taxonomy (NCBI): domain Eukaryota; kingdom Metazoa; phylum Chordata; class Mammalia; order Rodentia; family Gliridae; genus Muscardinus; species Muscardinus avellanarius. The sequence goes on along the minus strand of NC_137795.1, from coordinate 27,116,704 downwards.
GCAGCAATGAAACTAGCATTAAATTTACTTTTTCAGCCTATAAATGGAGATATCATCAACTAAACAAGAAGAAAAATAGGGAGCAGAAATGTAGCAGCCAGCCCTGTGCTGAGGTTCTGAGGCTTGAGGACAACTAAGCCTCAAAATCAAGGAAGAGTATTTTAAGGGTTCCTGCAAGGTTTCAGTAGTCATCAGTCTTCATGGCATTGTCATCGAGCTCCCTGCGTTGTACTCCGAGGAATTAGAGCTCTGAGACCAGCTACTATCTTTTTTCCTCAAGAGAAACTTGCCTGTTTGGACTGTGATGGTTTCTCATCCCCTCTGTTCACATTCTGGGTCACCCTACTCCTCAGGGTCCTGACCTCTTCTGCTGCAACCAATGACAACGATGTGCTTGCCTTTGGGCCTGTCTTTCTCATCCTGGACATGGATCCAAGGCTTCAGTGGTCTTATTTGTTGGTAGAGCATAAGTTATAGGTGTACTGGTCATAGACCAAGAGCTCTCTGGTTGGTCCCCGTGTTTAGACCGCTGGCTCTTGGCCAGATTTAAATTTTCCTTTCGGGGTGGTACTGAGGATTGAACCCAGGGGCATTCTATCTCTGAGCTGAACTCCCAGTCCTTTTCATTTTTATTTTTTTTGTTGTTTTGAAATAGGGTCTTGCTAGATTGTTGAGAGTCTTGCTAAGTTGCGAAGGCTGGTCTCAAACCTGTGACTCTCTTGTCTCAGCCTTCTCAATATGGGGATAGGATTCATCACCATGTCTGGCTCAGATGTGGATTCTTTTTTTGGTGGTACTGGGGGTGGAACCCAGGGGCTTTCTACCTCCGGGATATACTCCCAGATCTAGTTTATATTTTATTTGGAAACAGAGTCTCACTAAGTTGCTGAGGTTGGCTTCGAATCTTTGCAATCCTCCTGTCTCAGCCTTCCAAGCACGGGGATTACAAATGTGCGCCACCACACCTGGCTAGATGTGGATTCTTGATGCTTTCATAACCTGGTCCTCCATATTTAAGTATTTTATGAGATTAAAAATATTAAAGATGGCTGCCTAGTTATCTTTCTTCTTTCCTTTTTTTTTCCTTCTTTTTCTGTTGTTTTGCCTACTCTGGTTCTTTATTTATTTTTTTACTCTGGGCAAGTTCACTCCTGACTGTATAACAAGTAGTTAGAGTCAGAGTGGCAGGTGCCTCATGAACTTCAGAGATTTTCATGGACTTCTAGAGGCTGTTTTCTCATTTCCTAGTCCAGGGTTATTAACCTGTGGTGCCTATTGGAATAGCTTGAAGAATTTGAACAAATGCATATGCCTGGGCCCTATCTCCCAGGGACTCTACCTTAATTAAGCGGTGATGTGGCTTGTGTATTGGGAGCTTTCAAAGCTTCACAGGTGAGAACTTGATCCATGTTGTCTACACACCTAGTCCCAGGAAGCTCTCATGACAACTGGTTCCATCCCCTTTCCCTTTGTGTTGAGCTGCTTTCTATACATGAAGCTCAAAGAATCACACTGGACTTGTAAGTATTCTACGAGCAAGTCCCAGTTGTCTGTAAAAGCTGCTATGTTTTTTTTAAGCCAGCAAATTTTACAACAAGAAGTTATACTAAGTTTGTTAAATTTAAATATAAGTTAGAATCCTGAAGCAAGAAGAAAGTCCTCACAGAAAGAACAGAAATGTAAATCAAACACAAAATTAATAAAATCAGAACCCTTCATTATAAGATCTATGGAAGCTGGGTTTGGTGGTGCACACTTGTAAAACCAGTACTTGGAAGGCTGAGACAGGAGGGTTGCAGGTTCATGGCCAGCCTCTGCAACTTAGTGAGGCCCTTGGCAACTTAGTGAGACCCTGTTTCAAAAAAAAAAAAATATATATATATATATATATATATATGGCTGTGAGTGTAGCTCAGAGGTAGAGAGTATTCTTGCGTTTAATTCCTAGTCTCTCTCTCTCTCCCTCTCCCTCTCCCTCTCCCTCTCCCTCTCCCTCTCTCTGAAGTCCTGGTTCTGCCACTTACTAGACCTACAATTGCAATTGTGGGCAAGTCTCTTAATGTTTTCCCTCCTGATTTTCCTTGCTAGTAACATCAACATTAAAATGCTATGACTTTCCCAGGTTTGTTGTGGAAAGAAAATGGAATAGTGTTTTTGAATGTACCTCATAACGTTATTATACTAAGAATAGAATGAAAATTATTTTATTCTATTGGGAGGGGTGGGGAAGATGATGGTCAAAGGATACCAAATTTCCATTAGATAGGAAAAATAAGTTCAAGAGATCTACTATACAACATCCGGACTAGAGTTAACAATGATGTATCCTACTTTTGAAAATTTCTAAAAGAGTAGATCTTGAATGTTCTCACCACAAAAAATGATCTCTGAGGTAATGCATTATGTTATGAGCTTGATTTAACCCCTTCATAACTATATACAGATTCTAAAGCATGCTGTACATAATATATATAATTTTTATGTCAAGAAAAAAATAAATGCTAAAAATTATCTTATATCTGAGAAAGACAGTCACTACCAGAGCCCGTAGATGTGGGTGAGCAGGGTTCTGGCCCTGACAGTTGGTTTACAGTCACCTATCTCAAACACAAGAGAATCCCTGCTGCTAGAGACCCCATTATTGACTCTGCCTGGGCCCCCACGTGCACTCCCCTGTCTTCTCTCCAGGCCTGAATCAGCTATGTCCCAGGGCCACAGAAGAGTGTGGCTGTCAGCTTTGGCTTTGGGGCAAACTTGAGCAGTGAACTACCAAGGTAAGAGAAAGATAATTTAATTAACTTGGCTAGTGCCCCTCAAATATTATGAATAAAATAAATTGCTAAATAAGAAAGTGTCCTGTACTGTTAGTATTCATCTCTGTGCTTCAGTTCAAGGTCCCACTTTTGCTCATGATCTAATGTGATGAAGGCTCAGGGACATTTTATATATTGATCAATCTATATTACTCTTAAATTGATATACCTCTAAGTCTAAATCAGTGCTTCTTAAATACTTTGGTTTCAGGACTACTGATTTATACATGTTACCATGTAACATTTAAATGTTACCAAAGATCCTAAAGAACTCTTATTTATGTGGGTTATATTTGTCAATATTTATGATGTTACAAATTAAGATAAAAATGTAAACTGTTTATATTAATTCACTTAGGATATGATAGTAAACATATTAACACGGATAACATATTAACATGGATAACATTTTATGCAAAGCAATTACATTTTCCACAATTAATGAAAGTGAAGATTGTGACATTATTTTATATTTTTGCAAGTCTCTTTAAGGCCTGAATTAACAGAAGTCAGCTGGATTCTCACACCTGCTTCTAACTTCAGCGGTTTTGATATAACACACCATGGAGCTTACGAAAAACTCCAGTCACAGTCATGAGAGAAGGGGAGTGAAAAGCCAAATGAAGTCTTAATATTTCTATGAAATTAGTTTGACCTTACATAGCCCCTAGAGAAATTTCAGGAACCCTCAGTGGTCCCCCGGGTATACTCTGAGAATTTCTATTCCAGAAATAGCACCTGTGATACATGCTATTGATTCTATTTCGTGTCATTGACAATAAGATGACGTTTGGATGCCAGTCTTACAGACTATGACATAGTCCTGTAACAACATTTAATAACATATTAACACCTTTTTTATACTAGTGGTTTAACTCAGGAGCATTCTAGCTCTGAAATATAACCTTCAGGCCTTCTTTATCTTTTATTTTGAAACAAGGTCTTGCTAAGATATTGCTGAGAATCTTGCTAAGTTCCCGAGGCGGGCTTCTCACCTGCAATCCTTACCTCAGTCTCCCAAGTACTATGATTACAGATGTGCACCATCGCTACTGGCTGCTATTAATTTTTTTTTTTTTTTTTGCAGTACTGGGGGTGGAACCCAAGGGCCTTCCACCTCTGAGTGATACCCCCAGCCCTACTTTTTTGTTCTTTATTTTGAAACAGGGTCTCACTGAGCTGCAAAGGCCTCACTAAATAGCTGAGGCTGTCCACAAACTGCGATCCTCATGCCTCAGCCTCTCGAATGCTGGGATTACAAGAGTGCGCCACCACACCTGGCTTGTCATTAACTTTCTGAAAGTGCTGAAAATCAGCTTTCTTTAGAAAACCAGTATATATTTGATATTTTACTTAGCAGTTTTATAGATATGTTTAATGATAACTATATATTTTATTGAGTAGTTTGTAGCTGGTTTTATAAATTCCCCCAATTGTATCATATGGTATGTGGGCCTTTTTTACTATTCATGCTCTGTTATGGGGCTGCCAAGTGGCCCAGGAGGGAAACATGTCATGGGGATTCCGAGCAACGTTATAGTAAGCAGATCTGACCCTTCTAGCCAGCTCCTGTCACCTTGTGGGCATCACAGGGAAGGAAGTTCTCAGTGGATCAGTGAAATCAGCCAGAAAGGGTGCAGTGCAGAGCTCTTGCCATGGCAGCTCCTGTCCCGTCAGGTCACATGCCTTCACTGTCCTCTCACTGTTTGCTGAGGTGATGTGACTGCCAATAGACTGGGTTTGGCCAGGCATCCTGTTTAGAAGGGCATGCAAGACTCATGCAAACATCCATCAAAGGGTGCCTGGGGTAATCTAAGCTGAGCAAGACCTTGCTCTTGCTGTAAATGTCATTCAACCTGGCAGTAGAAATAAGCCAACAACTGAACAGGACTATAGTCAGAGGCAAAATGCACTGTGATAAGTCACAGTGTCCTGTGGAAGAGGAAAGAATGGCGAAGGCTTACAGAGGGTATGTCATATGCTTTGGGCCTTAAAGGACGGGCAGAAGTTGGGGTGGGGGAGCAGAACTTTGTGTCACTGAACATAAAGGATGTGGTAAGAGTCTAATTCTGGAGGCAGAGCCAGAAGAAGAGGCTTCACACACTATCTGGTTAGCTGTGGTGCATTTGGAGAAAAGAGGACAGAGAGAGTGAAGAGGTGAGGCTGGAAAGGGAACCGTGAACTTGAAAGAGCATATGTTTGGAGTCAGATCTGGACTTAAGTTCCATCCTTCCACTTACTATTGCTATGATATTACACAAGCTCTGAATAAGAGAGTTTCCATCTGCGAACGGGGCAATAAATAACCTGGTAAGGTTGTTTGGAAATCGAGGATAATGCATGTGTAGAGTCACACACAGCAGGTGTCCAGTGGTGCCAGCTCTCACTGGGCACAGGCTGTGGACAGCCTGGAGTATCAAGCCAAGGAGAGGGCCCCATCTATAGGAAACTGGAACCACCGGTGTTGGAGTGGGAGGCAGTACGACTGAAGCATAGCCTGAGATGGCGATGCCACAGCACCCATTATTCAGTTTGGAGCTTGGTGCAGTGGAGGGCCATAGGTTGGGCAAGAGGATCTTAGTCTCACTCTGCTATATGCCTTGGCAGGTGTTGAAATGGTGTAGAAGGGGGCAGAACTGCTGCACAAAAGAAGCAGCCAAATCACTTCCATGAAGTTGCCTTTCCTCTATTCCCTCAGCCTGGGATCCCAGAATCCTTAACTACCAGCAATTTCAAATGCTGATTTCCAGGGACAAACTGAGCCTCAAACAAAATGGGGAGAGAGAATCCTGAACTGGCAATATGAGAGAGCCTTAGAATTTGGGTTCAATTTCTAGTCTTCCCTTAATAGACTTCTCTCTCTTTCTTCTTGTTCCTCATGCCCATTTACTCTTAGTCACTGAGGATATTATTTTCTGCAAGGCTTTACCAAGGTCTTGAGGTCTTTATGCATTTGTTGTCTTTCTGATAATAAAATTCTTGAAGGCATGAACTGAGCCCTTACATGGGGTGAAATGGTGACCCATTTAGATGCCAGAGAGGAGGCACTGGCTTTTTGATGTCACTGGGTCGACTGTGATTATTCATCCTTCTCTTAAGTTTAAATTGGTACAATTTGTCCCTTTGTACTTTTGATCAATAGGGGCAGAAATACATCATTTTCATCCATGAAATGGAAGTTTGATATCAAATTTAATGTTATATTCCAGTGGCCTGGGCTTGAGGCAACTTAGGTTCGTGTTGGCATTCTGCAGTTAATTGTGCAGCACATATATCACTCTCTTAGTGGGGTGTCTCTTCTTTCCTAAAATAGGTTTTGGCTAAATCCATAAGGTACTATGGTCTCTTACATTGGATTGATAAAGTCACATATGTTTTATGACAGAGCAGGGACGCTGCCCTGGCTCTCTGCACACTATGGTGATGTCATTTTCACAGGGACCCTAGATTGGTCCCAAAGTGAAGATGGGCTCAGTCATGACCGGTATCAGCTAGAGAAGGTGCCCTCTCCTTTGGAAATCTGCCTCCTCTGGGAAGAGGTAAGAATTTCTAGTCCTGGGACAGAGACAGCATAGGATCCAGAGTGCATACTTGCCTTTGCCAGCCCTGGTCTGTGCTCAGTCCACCCCAATCCCATTTTTATCTTCTCTTCTGCATTTCATATGTGTGTGCAGACCCCAGTAGGGGAAGCTCTTACTGACCATTTTTTTGGGGGGGAGGGATAGTACTGGGGATGAAACCCAGGGGCATTATATCTCCAAGCTATACCCCAAGCCCTATTTTTTTATTCTTTATTTTGAAACAAGATCTCACTAAGTTGCAGAAGACCTCACTAAGTAGCTGAGGCTGTTCACAAACTGCGATTCTCCTGTCTCAGCCTCCCAAGTGCTGGGATTACAAGTGTGTGCCATCACACCCGGCATGTGACCTCTGACCAAAGAAAAGTGATGTGACCATCCACTGTGAAGGTCAAGGAGTCCCTGGTTTACATGATGCACAAAACATACATGGTCTCTGTAGTTGAACCCTCAAGGAAACAGAAACACACCAATAAACATACCTGCAGACTGCAATCAGCCTTGAAGGTAAAAAATCAGGCACTACAGGAAGATCAAGATGGTAGATACTCTGGAGAAAGTGGCAGAGAAAGCCTGAGGGGAGGGGAAGACTATACATCAACTGAAGCCCCAGAAAAATCAGGGGCAAGCAGGTGCACTTTTCTAGGCAGAAATGCCATATGTGCAAATATGTGGAGATGGGAATTCTGACCACTTCAAGGACCTAAATATGATTATTGGGGATACAGAATAGTTAATAAAGAAAAGAGGGTGGATGTTGGGGCAAAAATGAAGGCTTTTATTTGAAATACTTCTTTTCATGTAATTGAAAACTCTGAGATAACCCCTCTCACATGGTAACAAAGGACACAGGGAAAGCATTCTGCTTCAAGACCACCCTTTGTGTGCTACTTGTTCAAAATGAGTTCATGAAAATAAAACTTGCTTCATTACCATAGAGTTCTATAGTGTGAAAGAAAATGTACTTACATTTGACACAAACATATATACCTCCACCTTGAGCTTAGATTTTGCAACTGAGATAAACAGGTAGAAAATATAATCTAGAGCTAACTCTAGACTCAAAGGAACAAAAAGTATGCCCCTCACCCATGTTCTCATTCTTAATTGCTGAAAATAACTGGATTTATTCATTGTTCTACTGATTTTTTTTTGGTAGTACTGGGGTTGCTGGAAGCCTTTCTACCTCAAGGATACACTCCCAGGCCTATTTTATACTTCTTTTTTTATTTGGAAACAGGGTCTCTTTAAGCCAGAGAGGCTGGCTTCGAACCTGCTCGATCCTCCTGTCTCTGCCTCCCAAAAGCGGGGATTACAAGCGTGCGCCACCACCACCATGCCCAGCCATTCTACTGATTTTGGATGCATGTCTACTGTATGATATGAATTATCCTAGATATTTTAGATATAACCACAAAAAATAAACAGGAATCTCTATCTTCAGAGCTTAAATTCTAATGAGAGAGAGAGAGAGAGGGAGAAATAGAGAGAGAGAAAGAGCAAGAGAGGGAGGGAGGGAGGGAGGGAGGGAGGGAGGGAGGGAGGGAGAGAGAGAGAGAGAGAGAGAGAGAGAGAGAGAGAGAGAGAGAGAGAGAGAGAGAGAGAGAAGAGAGAGAGGGAGAGAGAAAGCGAGCGAGAGGGAGGCTATAAGTAAATTATAAACTATATTGGAAAGGGATGGGCTCTGGAGAAGAGTGAGTTAGTGTGTTAGCTTTTTGTGTCTGTGACAAATGACTGAGAAGAACCACGTGGAGAAGGGAAGGGTTATTCTGGCTCATGGTGTCAGAATCTCAGTCCATGGTCAGCTGGCTCCATTGAGGTGAGGCAGAACATCATGGCAGATGGGTGTGGTGAGGAAAGCTGCTCAGCTCATGGCAGCTGGAAGGCAGAGGAGAGAGAGTAAGGGGCCAGGGATAAGACATAGTATTAGAGGACCCACCCCCATGACCTGCTTCCTCCAACCTTGCCCCACACCTGTACCTCTCACCACCTTCTAGTAGTCCATTCAGCCATCAGTAGATTACTCCGCTGAGGAGACCAGAGCTTTCACTTCCCCAAAGTCCCACCTCTGAACATTGCTGCACAGGAGACCAACCTTTTCACACATGAGTCTTTGGGGGACTTTCCAGTTTCAAACCATAATAGGCAGAAAGAGGATTTAGGGAATTTGGTGGGCAATTTTAAATACAGTGGTCCAGGAAGGTCATCTAGAGGCAATAGAGGAAGGAGAGAGAAAGTGACAATTAAATCACCAGGGGAAAGCATATTGGAAGCAGAGTTTAAACTGGGCAGGAGTTCCTGAGCAGTATGCATGGTGTATCTGAGGGGCAACAAAGAGGCTCATGGGGATGGGGGTGGAGCATAGAGAGTGAGGGGAGAAAGGAGAAAAGGACTGGGGAAGCAAAGGGACACAAGCAGGGACTTGTGTGTAGGCCTTGTATGCAGACCACTGAATGGGGTTCGGGAGCCATCTTCTCTGCACAGAGAAGGCACATGGTCCAGAGTGGGAGTGGAAGGCTTGCTGGTGGGTGTGCTGGCACAGGCTGCATGGGCGGAATCCAGAAGGGTGGTGGGAAGCTGCTGCAGTTATCAGGAGAGCTGCAAAGGCCAGAGCAGGTTGGTAGCTATACATGTATTGAGAAACGACTGGATTTGGGATCTATTTTTGAAGATACAAGTTTGGATGTAGGGTGGAGAGAAATGATGAGTCAAGGATGACACCACAGGGTTTGGTTTTAGAAATAGGAAAGAAGAGATCGCTGTTAACTGAGAGTAGAGTGGTCTGGCAAGCAGATAAAGATGCCAGTGTGGTCATTTGAGTTTGAGATGTTTATCAGACATCCAATTTATGACCAAGAGTAAGAATTGAGCTGAAAATTTAATTTCAGGTCTCAGGGGAAAGGTCTAAAATAGGCATATAAATTTGGAAGTCACCAGGCTCTAAATGCTATGTAAGGCCATGAGAGTAGATATAACCATCAGGGATAGGATGTAGATGGGTAGGAGGAGAGAACTGAAAGAACCCAGGGTAGAGCAGAGTTAAAATTTTGGGAAAGTCAGAGAAAGAGCCAGAGAAAGAGAGTCCAGTATATTAAAAAACAAAAAACAAAAAACAAACTTCAGCCGAGTGTGGTGGCACACATTTGTAATCTCAGCATTTGTGAGGCTGAGAAAGGAGGATTGCGGTTCCCCAACAGCCTCAGCTACTACTGAGTGAGGAGGCCCTTTGCAAGTCAGCGAGAACCTGTTTTTAAAAAAGAATAAAAAATAGGGCTGGGGGTGTAGCTCGGAGATAGAATGCCCCTGGGTTCTATCCCCAGTACCAAAAACAAGAAAAACAACAACAACAAAAATACTTCCTGGAGGCAGAAAGAGAGGGGGGGGGACATGTTTCATGGAAGGTGCTGTCAACTATGCCAAATATGGTAAAGTGAGAACTGAAACAGGTCAATGGATTTTCCAAAACAGAGGTCATTAGTGTCTTTATCAAGAACAGCTGTAGAGAAAGAGTGCAGATAACATTGAATCCAAGAATAAGAGGGAAACACTAGAGGTGCCTTAAGGCAGAGAACGAGAAGGTCATAGATGGAGAGGGCAGTGGGCAGTGAGAGGTTCTGGGAGAAATGCCTTGGGTATGCCTGTATGATGGTTTAACAGAGAGGCTGTGGCTGCTGGAGAGATGTCCCCAGAAGGTGGTAGAGAGCTGAACCGAGTGCACAAATAGCTTAGAGGGAAACATAGGTAGTTCATCTGTCACAGAAGGTAGGAAGGCAGTGTCATGCCAGCATGTGGCTGTTGGAGTTTGTGGGTGCTCTTTTCTGGTTCCTATAATTGTCTCAACAGAGTGAAGCAGAGTCACCCAGCCCCTGAGGAGGATGGGAAGGGGATGATGGAGGTGACTGATTGTCACACCTTAGCTAGTTCAGATACATTACAAAATAATGTTCTTACTTTATATGGCAAAAGAAAAGGAGCAGGACAAGAAGAAGCAGAGGAGAAAAAAAAGAGGCTGAGCATCTTGAAAACCCCAGGAAAATCCCAAATGAAGCTTCTCACCCATGTTGAGAAGACCCAATGAAGATTTTCTAAGTATAAATATAACCTCGGAAAATAGGATTAAAAAAGGTTTGCATTTTGGTTGGCTCTTGCTCTCTCTCTGCTTCTGACACCCTCTCTTTAATTTCATAGCAAAAGGGAGTTATAGTACATTATGTTTGATCCAGGTAGTTGATTTCACTTTAGGAAAACCAAAATTAGGAAAATGTAAAAGTGACAGCATGTGCCAATGGAGCTGTTCTTGAGGAGACAGCCAGGCCGAGCTAATTTTGTACACACTATACAACATCAATTGGCTTCACTTTGTGTTTTATTTTCAAACATAGAATATGCCAATGGTCAGATATAGAATGTTCCCTGAAGAGCTCAGGGTTGATATAGTTAAGTGGCAAGGTTGTGATCTTATCAGTAGATGAGTCCATTACAATGGATTTACTGGGTGGTAACCTAGGCCCGTGGAGTGAGGCTAGAGAAGGTGGGTCCCTGGGGGTGTGGCCTTAGGGACTCCTGTGTGTCTTTGACTCCCCTTGCCTTCTGGCTCTAGCAGTTTCCAGCTTCCATGATGTGAGAGAAGAGCACATGCTCTCTTTCTCTCTACTTCCCACCGGTCCAGAAGCTGGCCTTCCATGGAGGAGGAGTTTTTGGAATGTCCAAAAAACTGAGAAGTAAACCTTCCTCCCTCTAAATTATGTAGTCAGGTCTTTTGGATTATAGCAGTAAGAATGTGGACTCGGACTACTGCTTTTGGTTTATGGGATTTAGCCATGCAAAAATAAGTAGTACCATAAAATAGGTAAAACACATACATCTTATCAGAATTAATAATAACTTATAACAGCATAAAGATGATGGCATTTTCCATAATATAGAACAGGAAAGGTATACTTATCACATTTTTTAAAGATATCATTAAAAATTTCTACCTACATTTTATTTTGACTAGCAATTTATAATCTGTAATTTAAAATTTTTGACCTTTATTTAAACACACAAACCACTGTGTTATACTCTTTTATTATTATTTTTAAGTGAATTAGAATCACTGAGGTCTCTAGTCACTTGCTGGGAGAGAAGGTGAATTCTCAGGGGAGCCTCACAGGTGGGGAGTTTATGAGTCTTGACATAAAAATCAATGATGCTGGCCTTTTTGTGACTCTAAAGAACAAGCCAGGCTGGAAGTCAGTTTGTTAGATTGATCCAAAACAAACTGCCCCTTGCATGGTTTTTGTGGAACATGATTTCCCACCATTGCTGTTATTCCTTACACAGTAAGAAAATAAAGAAAAAGAGGGGGTCACTTCTTTCTATTGCGTCTCCACCAACGGGAACGTGTCCCCTTTGACAAGGGGACTATGGAACAGTTGATTTTTTAAGCCTTATGACTTAACCCTTGGCTTCTGCCTCATCTGCTACAGTAGATCTCAATTTATGAAACAATTATGATAACAAAAATCTAGTAAGCAAATTCAATATGAGAGGACACCACAAAATACTAGAAACTACCAAAAGAAATGGCCTGTGGATCAATTAGTGGGATATTGGCAAAAACTCTATAAAGCATTTGATTGAATAAAACTATACTACCTACCCAGTAAGTAAGGCGACTGGATTTGTTGGCAGGTGTGTGTGTGTGTGTGTGTGTGTGTGTGTGTGTGTGTGTGTGCACGTGCGCGCACACGCGTGTGTGTGTAAAAACAGACTAAGAGGCGAGGAAGTTGTGGAGGTGGACTGTGTGGATGAATTAATGACCAGATTGCAAAGTTGCTATCATCTGAGCAGACAATTCTTGAATCTATATTCCTTCCTCCCTCTTTATCTGCCCCAAACATAATACTATTTCTTCCATTATCACAGTTTTTATGATAAAAAGCAATGTTTTTGCTCAGTAAAGACAGCTTATAAAATACAAAAGGCATCCAGAGAAAAACACCACCTCAAGACCTACCATCCAGAGATGAGCACTGTTTATAGAAGACATTTCCTTCCAGTCTGCATTCAGTGTGTGCATATGTATTTTCACCAAAATATTACTATGCTTACATCCACCATGAATCTCGTGTTTTACTTATATAGTACTGTGTTGTGAACAATTTTTGTTTATCAAATATTCTTAGGAGATGCATTTTATAAAGGCTACAAATTATTATGTATCATGGTATCATTAAATAGTTCTTTCCCTAAATAGTATTATAATTTTTGTCAGATTCCGTAAAGTATTTCTAAATTTTCACCATTGAAAATATAATTCTAGCCGGGCATGGTGGCGCACACTTGTAATCCCCGCGCTTGGGAGGCGGAGACAGGAGGATCGCGCAGGTTCGAAGCCAGCCGCGCGCGCTGGCTTAGGAGACCCTGTTTCTCTAAATAAAAATATAAAATAGGTCTGGGAGTGTAGCCCGGAGGTAGAAGGGCTTCCAGGAACCCCAGTACCACAAAAAAAAAGAAAATATAATTCTAAAACAAGCATCTTTAGATTATTTTTGTACACATTTCTAAGTGCTTTGCTATTTTGTTCTCTGAGAAACCTGATAACTCAGTAATATTACCGATGTTTAGCCAAACTTGCTTACCAAGCCGATGTATGAGACTCATTTATGCTTTCTCCACTGCTTCAGACTGCCTGCCTAGGTCATCTCCAACAGCATTACGTTTTGTAGTTTTAATTTGACAGGAAAATGGCAGAGTATTTTCCCACATATTTGTGTTTTATTTTTTATTATAAGGAAATACCTTCTCATTGACTTAGTAATCTTTTACATGTTCTCTTGTGTGACTCACATCTATCACTTGACTGGAACAGTTTAAGTGCTCAGTAAATGTTTTGAATAAATGAATAATAAATAAAGAGATGGCTCATGTCTTTTCTATTTTTGTAATAAAGTTGTACTGTTTTTCTTTAAACTGTAAAAGCATATTTTACAACTTCTATTAAGGAAACCTACCCTTTTATGTAAATATTATCCAACATTTGCTTTCTTTTTATTTTGTTTATGGTATTTTCTTAACTTACAGAAAGTTCAGTATTTTATATGGTCAAACATCTGCATTTCTTTTTCATTATTAACATTCAGTTATTTAATGCTTAAAAGATTTCTCTCTCCAACTCAAAATAATATCCATCCACATTTTTTTTGACTTTTGATGATTTCATATTTTATATGTCAGGAAATTTATATCTTAAGTGTTTTTCCAATGTACTTAACTATGTCAATGGCATTTATTTTATAATATATTGTTTTTGTTTTTGTTTGGTGGTACTGGGGGTGGAACCCAGGGGCTTTCTACCTCTGGGCTATACTCCCAGACCTATTTTATATTTTATTTGGAAACAGAGTCTCACTAAGTTTCTGAGAGCCTCACTAAGAAGCTGAGGCTGGCTTCAAGCCTGTGTGATCCTCCTGTCTCAGCCTCCCAAGCATGGGGATTACAAGTGTGCGCCACCACGTCCGGCTTTTATTTTATAATATATTGTTCACTCAAAGTTTTTAAAATTCTCTTCACTACTATTTACAAAATTTATATAAGGGCCAATATCTGCTCTATTTATATAGTTGCACTAATCCTTCCTCCCCTTCCCTCTCCCCCTTCTCCTCCTCTTATTCTTATTCTTATTATTAATCTTTGTAGTGCTGGGAATTAAAGCCAGGGGCATTCTTCCTCTGAGCTATACCCCCAACCCTATTTTATTTTATTTTTTTGGAAACAGAGTCTCTCTAAGTTGCTTACAGCCTCACTGAGTTGCTGAGGTTGGCTTCAAATCTGTGATCCTCCTATCTCAGCATCCCAAGTACTAGGTTTATAAGTATATGCTATCATGCCTGGCATACAACACCACTTAAAATTATAACATTATATTAATCTTAAACTGAACAGCCACAGTTTTTCCAAAGTTTCCTGGTTATATTAATCTATTCATTGTTCTAGATATTTCTGGAATTGTTGAATACAGTACATATACAGACAATATATGCACATAAAATTACATTTATATAAATGTGTTTTATAAATATTTAATTTGTTTAAAATTTACTAAAATAATATTAAAATTATATTTTAAATATATTTTGTGAGCCTGGCATGGTAGTACACTCTGTAATCCCAGTACTTGGGAGGCTGAGACAGGATAATCACAGATTGACAGCCAGCCTTAGCTACTTAGTGAGACCTCACAACTTAGTGAGACTCTGTTTCAAAAATAAATAGAAGTGGGGATGTAGCTCAGAGGTATAATGTCCTCCCTAGTACCACACATACACTCTACACACACACTTTACACACACATTTTATTGTCAAGCAATATTCCTGAGTATACTGTGGTATGGTACTAACTAATATAGGAGGCAGGTGTCTTCTGTCCAGATTCTAAGTTACTTAGAGACATTTTTAAGGTTATATTTCTATTTATTTTCTCACTTTATTATTTTTAGTTAAAGTTGACATAGAGGATTAAAATAGTTAATAATATTGATAGAGTTTAAAAAAATACAAGTTATATAAAAACAGCTACTTTTTATTATTTAAGAGTACACTAAACTAATTGCATTTCTGCCATAAGTCTGTTTTTGTATGTATATTCAACTTGTACATTAACTTGTGAAAAGCTGAGGTAATGTAAAATTTCCATCTATCCAAATGATATACCCCAATCTTTTCTGTCTCTTAGTGAACTTTATTTTTCTTCAGAGAGTTTCCACGGATTTCTTTATGAAGTTATCCCTAAGTACTTTATACATAATATTTTCTTTCCTTTATATTTTATAGCTTGATTTCACTAATTTAGGTGACATCTATTGATATCTATTATATTAACCTTGCCACATTATGTAACTTAAAAATTCTAATAAATTTCAGTTGAGTCCTGCAGATTTTCAGTTTGATGGCTAGGCATCTGCAATGTTATACAGTATCTGGGCACCTTTACCCACCCTCCAGCATGGCTCTCAATCTCCTCACCACCTGCTGCTCTCGCTATTATGAAAGGCCTCCTGCGCGGAGTCAGTGTGACCCATGGGATCTGACAGGGGTGACAGTGCATGTCCTCTCAGGCTGAGTCACACATGCAATGTGGCTTCGCCATGGTCTCCTGGCTTCACACTTGGGGAAGGCGGCTGGCAGGCTGTGAAGACACAGACACAGTCCTGTGCGGAGCTCCAGGGTGCTGGCTCATGATAGGCTCTCTGCTCTTCCCCTCCACGCACAGCCACATCGCGAGCCACTTTGTATGCGCATTTTCCTGCCTCAGTTATGTGTTCAGAGGGGCGCAGCCCTCGCTGACATCTGACTTCCAACCTAAGCCCAAACCCTCCAGCCAAGCTGCTCCTGGATTCCTGGTCCGCAGAAACTATGAGAGATTATTAATGACTGTTGCTTGAGGGCACTGAACTTGGGGGCTAATTTATTGTAGGGCAGTAAATAATTAGAGAGTTGAAAAGAATGTGCGTGAGAAAATGGCCAACCATTATTGCGTGCTTACTCTGTTGTAGTGACAGTGATAAGTATTTTAAGTCTTTTCTACACATTTCACATGCTGCTCTAACAGCCCGAATCTAGGCATTCTCCTTGCAAAGACGAAGGCACTGAGGCTGAGAGTGTTAGAGAAAGATTTCTCAACCTTGTCTTAATAGGTTGAGCAGCCAGCTCCTTGTTTTGCATTGTAGGCGCCTGGCTTCTACACACCAGACTGTAGTAGCAGCCCCAATGCTGAAAACCAGAAAATGTTCACAGTTATTGCCAGTTATCTTCTAGGGGGCAATCATTTCCCCACACCCAGCTGAGAACTACCTTTTTTCCCCCTTGGCTACATAAGACAGGCTAGGTTTGACAATAGTTAAAAAGCTACTGTCTCCATTTTCTAATTGCTGGTTACTTCTTAAACTCTGGCGGCCTCATCAGTGGGCCTGGCCCCATCTGTTTGTGTATTTCCTGGAGCTCTCCAGGTTTCTTCTCTCAACTCCTTCACTCTTACATTGAAAATGTTTTCCTTACCCATATTTGTTTCAGGATTGAATTTCATGTTTGTCTTTCTAGCACCCTCTTAGTAGACTGTTTTGTCATGATAAGGAAGTCCCACAGGAAAGTATCAGCGGGTGGCCAGGTCTTATTAAAAAAAAAAAAGAATGCGTCCGGGAAGATGGCAACCTAGAAAAGCAGGGCTTAAGAGCCCCGCTAACAACAAATCTCCATTACCACAAAATCAGCGCCTTTCAAAGCCAGAAAACAACATCACCAGAGAAACAAAAAAAATCACCAGGCTCCAGAGAGAAAGCGGACTGAGAACAGAGCCACAGAGGAGATCCTCACGCCCGAGGACGCGGCTTCACGCCCGAGGACGCGGCAGTAGCGCCATACTGCCGGCGGCACCAGCGAATTCACGGGACGGCCACAGCAAGCCGAGGGGAGCCGCTGCGGAACAGCCAGGCGGGATTTCTCGGCGCAGAGGGCATCTAAAGCTCCCAGTGGCTGAGCTCAGCACACGCTGCAGGGATTCAGAGTGGAAATCAAAACCAAGAAAAAAACGCCAGCCCCATAGCCGAGGGCGTAGCAGCAGCGCCATATTGCAACCAGCGGCAGCAGCACCGAATTCACCGAATTCAGTACAGCTACATCTGCGTACTCAAGAACAGTGAGTCAAATTGCGGGCCACAGAGGAGAAATCCCAGTACTGTACTCACTGGGACTTGACCCAGTGGGAGAGGGGCGATGGCAGTGATATCACACCATAGGAGAACGTGCAACCTGGCACCCCCCCCAGTCTAAAGCAGCCTCTATCGACTCTCTGGGTCGGAGACTCTGTGCTACAACCCAGTAAAGGAGTAGTGGGGTCTGAGATACTACTGACTCGAGATCCAGAGCACCTTAAGTGAAGTCATAGTG
Source organism: Muscardinus avellanarius (assembly GCF_963383645.1). Lineage (NCBI taxonomy): Eukaryota > Metazoa > Chordata > Mammalia > Rodentia > Gliridae > Muscardinus > Muscardinus avellanarius. The sequence goes on along the minus strand of NC_137795.1, from coordinate 27,099,384 downwards.
AGCCAAGGGAAGAACCCAGAGAAGGCACAAACTTCCAAAATCATGGGAAAGAGGAATAATACTGGAGCAATGAATGCTCACAACCCCACAACATCAGAACCCGATAAAACAGAAAATCAGAGATTTCTAGAAGATCAAATCAGGAAAATAACTGTAGAAATAATAGAGGTGCTTCGAAAAGAACTCAGAGAGAGCCAAAAAGAGATAAAGGATGCAATTAATGAAGTAAAGGCCTCAATTCAAAGCACAAACAACCGATTAGAACACATGGAGAACAGAATCTCGCTCTTAGAAGATGATCATTCCAAAAATGAACGCATAGTTTCTAATCTAGAAAAAAATATCCGACAGCAGGAATCTGATATTGAAGAAATATGGGCCCATTTTAAGAGAGCTAATCTAAGAATAATTGGAATAGAGGAGGGAAAAGAAAGTGAAACCAAAGGGATCAACAATCTCTTCAAGGAAGTAATAGCAGAAAATTTTCCAGACATAGAGCAAGAGGTCGATACGCAGGTCCAGGAAACGTATAGAACTCCCTTTAGACAGGATCGGAGAAGAGGATCCCCACGCCACATAATTGTCAAAATGACCAATGTGGAAGCCAAGCAGAGAATCTTAAAGGCAACAAAAGCAAAGGGCCAAGTGACATTCAGAGGCAAACCAATTAGAATCACTCCAGACTTCCCAAACCAAGTCATGAGAGCCAGAAGGGCTTGGAGTAACATATTCCCAATTTTGAAAGAAAACAACTTCCAGCCAAAAATTTCCTACCCAGCAAAACTTTCTATCAAATTAGATGGAGAAATAAGAAGCTTCCATGACAAACAGAAACTGAAGGAATTTATGTCTTCAAAACCAGCGCTAGAGAAAATACTCAAAGAGATTAACTACAAAGAAGAAATAGGTAACACACATCAGAACTAGAGAAACAGGACTTTCCATCCAACAGACAACTAAGATTGGTTATCTGTGGAGATTCATTATTTATGTTAGTCTTTTACCTATCTCAGAAGGGTATTGTTTGCCTTTATTGTTGTTAATTTTTAGGATTTCTAGTTGGAATATTAATATACCTTCAGATATAGCATTTGGAAATATTTTATCCCATTCTATTAGTAACTGTTAACTCTGTTTACATTGTCTTTGGATATACAATATGTTTTTTATTTTTTAGGGAGTTTGTATACTCTTCTGTTGCCTCTGCCATTGAAATCATAACCAAGAAATCACTGCCAATTTCAATGTTGTGAGGTTTTATGACCCAGATTTTCTCCTAAAAGTTTATAGTCTTAAGATTTATATTTAGGTCTTTTATCTATTTTGAGTTAATACTTGTATATGGGATTAGGTAAGGGTCCAATTTTATTCTTTTCCATGTAATTATTATTTTTCAACAATATTTAGTTAAAAGATTATTATTCCCACCACCAAATGTTCGTGGAAACCTTGTCAAAAATAACTTGACAATATAGGGAAGAATTTAGCTCTAGGCTTTTATTTAACTCCAATGGTTTATATATCTGCCTTTAGAATAGTACTACACTGTTTCAATTATTGTAGCTTTATATGGTTTGAAATCAGAAAATATATATCTTCTAGCTTTGTTCTTTTTCAAGATCATTGTGGGTACCTAGAGTCCATATTTCATATTAGGATAGATTTTTTTTCTGAAAAATAAATATATAAATATATGATAGTTTCACCTAAAAAATAGAAAAAATAGATTCTCTGGTAAGAAAGAAAGCAAAAAGAAATATTGAAATGTTATCTTTAAATCATCAAAAGCTTGGTATCAGACAAATGAAACTGTTATGTGAGATTATCATTTTTAATTTTTGATAAATTGCTATAATACTAGATGTCAACCACTAAGCCAAGCATGGGAGGGAGGGATAGGGAGAGAATGGGGTGGGGATTGGGTGGGGGCTGACTGGGCAATGTGTGCATGTATGTCTACAAAAGTATGTATCCCACTATGATGTATGAATACAGTGCACCAATTAAAAATTAAAAAAAAAAGACATCTATGCTGAGACCTTCATGAGCTTATCAGGTGAAATGTGTGTGAGGGAAAGGGACCAGGGTTAGTAGAAAGAGTGGCTGATAAAGGGAATATTCAAAATTTCTATGGCCAATAGAAGCAGTGTACCTTCAGCCCTACTGCGTTCAGTATAATTAAAATGGGGAATGTTTCTGGCATTAAGTAGAAGCCCAAAAGGTAGAGTAATAGAAGATTCAAAATATATTCAAAGGTGAGACGTCAGAGTTTTATTAAAGACAGTATTTCAATAGTGAGGGAGAAAATGAATTAAGGATGGTGCCCTGAGTTCTGCTGTGAGCAAGTATGTGGTCAGTAGTACTACTTATCTTTTAAAATGAGCAGCATAGGAAGGGCCAGGTTTTCAGGGGAAGATAATATGTTTTGAGTCTCAAGTGCCTGTAGGGTATCAAGTGGAATGGCGTAGTGACAGAAACGGGGCTCGGACTCAGAAGCCCCACTTGAGAAGCAGATTTGGGCCAGACAATGCCTTGTTGTGGGCACAGCCCTATGTATGATAGGATGTGAAGAAGCAGAGCTGGCCTTTACCCACAAGATGCCAGGAGCAGCCTCCCAATTGTGACAACCAACGTGTTTCCAGACACTGTTAAATGTCTCTTAGGGGCCAAAGTGATTTTCTTTTTGAAGACCACTGAGTCGTTAACCACTGGGCTAAAGATTTCATGACAAAGCAGCAGATTTTGATGAATACCTTGGTGGTCTGGCTCTAAATTACAGCTCTTCATCACTGAGCTCTGAGAACAAGAGTCCCTTTGTCACACACTGTCACAACACATTATGTGTTCTCCTTCTAGAATTTGTCTCCATTAATTATATAACCAATTCTGTTTACCCTGTAGAAATTAAACTCCCTGAGGCAGAATGCTTAGCAGGGTGTCTTACATATCGGAGAGACTCAATATTATTTTCTCAAAAAAAGGAATGAATTATAGATTATTGATTTTAACTTACTAGCAATTTTTTTTAAATTTTAGCACTTGTATTTAGGAAAGATGTCAGTTTCTAGTTTCCTTATTTGTAATGTTCTTGTAGATTTGGACACTCTGCTTATGAGGCCTTCAGAAAACAAAGTGATAAATTCTATTTTTAATCATCTCTGAAAACTGCCATGTGAATTTTATATTGTGATTAGAAAATATATTGTAAATAATTTATCCTTTTTGGAATTTAATGAGGTAATCCTCATGGAATAATAGTATATTGCTACTTGGTAAATATGTGCAATGATGACAAAATCTATTTCATGGAAAAATAGTATGATCTTTAATGTATACATTATTTTTATGTAATATTATTTTTCTCTTCTTTAAATGTCAAACAATGGGTTAAAATTCTGTCCATGTCTGGCCATTTCTTGCAGTTTTTGTTTTACCTATTTCAATTCTACATTACTAGGCGTATAGAGATACACAGTTTTTGTCATCATGGATTATGATTTCATCAATATCAAAGTATGATCTCTGCCCTGTTAAACACTATTTTACACCAAAAATTGCTTGATTTGATAGTAAGCTGACATATATCTTATTTTATTGCTTAGCTTTTACATTAAGCTCTTTGATCTTAATTATTTCTTTTTGTATGCATTTCTTTTTTTTTTTTTTTTGGTGGTACTGGGGTTCCTGGAAGCCCTTCTACTTCCAGGCTACACTCCCAGACCTATTTTTTACTTTTTATATTTGGAAACAGGGTCTCTTAAGCCAGCGCGGCTGGCTTCGAACCTGTGCGATCCTCCTGTCTCCGGGGATTACAAGCGTGTGCCACCACACCCAGCAGTATGTATTTCTTTTAGTAGAATATAGATTAGTTTTGTAGTTTGATCTGGTTTGAGCATTTTCTTGTTTTCAGGAGATATTTATTTATATTTATTTTTAGAGGAGATGTGTGATATATAACACACACACACACACACACACACACACACACACACACACACACTTAGTTTTTGTTTCCAGTTCTTGGAACAGATCTCCTAAAACTTGGAAATTTTTGGTTGAGAAGAATGTCTTTTATAATTCATAAGTAGCCCCTTTCATGGTAACTGAATTTATGCTATTGATCTGACTCTTGGTGAGTTCCCAGATAGCTTCAGGATGGGAACTGGTCACCACTTCAACCAACCATGGGATTGCAGGGTTGCTCTTTCAGCCTACCTTTTGGCCCTGGCTAATGAGAGAAGGATGATCAAGCCAATCAACAATGATGGATGTTTTAATCAATAATACCTATGTAATCATCCCTACAGGATAAAAAACAACAATTAAATAGCAGGGTCCATAGGAGCTGGTGAATACATCCTGAAGCCAGGAGGGTGGCACACCTCAAATCTATGTTAAAGCTACTAAGATTTGGGGGTTGCTAGTTACCAGGATATAACTTAGTACATCTTGACAGTTTTCTTTCATTGTTCTCTCAGTTTCTTGATGATATGAACAATATGCTTTTGATTCCATACACTTAATGTTTTATGGTAAATCACAAGAGGAAGGTAACACATTTAACATATCAAGTCATTTAAACGAATTATTTTCATATACTATGGAAGGAAAAGCAGACTGTAAATACATTCATTTCTTGAACTGTAGTAATTACTTCTTACAGAAGATAGGTGTTCTACTTAAAAATCAAGCATAAACAAAATTTGAAATTTTTCAATAAAGAAAATATAGTATGCAAATACACAATGAAATAATATTCAGCATTAAAGATGAAGGAAATTCTATCACTTGTGAAAACTTTGATAAATTAGATTACATTATGCCAAGTGAAATAAGCCAGACACACAAAAAAACAGATTTTGCAAGATCTCACCTATATGTGGCATGTAAAAACTAGAAATCATAGAAATAGAACAGTCACCAACAGAGGCTGGGGAAGAGGAAGGAGAGGAAATTATTGGTCAAAGGGTACAAAGCTACAGTTAGACCTAAGGAATAAGTTTAGACCTCTATTGCACAGCATGATGACTATGGTTAGTAATAATGTATTGTGTATCTACTGGAAGAGTAGAGTTTAAATGTCTTACCAAAAAAAAAATTATGTGAAGCGAGGAAATATATTCATTAGCTTGACTTAATTATTCTACAATGTAAACATATATTAAAACAATACATTTTTATCCCATAAAATATATAATAGTCATTTGTCAATTAAAAATTTTAAGAGATTTATGCATTTTATCATTATTTTGTGATTTTTGAATGGTAAATAATGAAAATTAAAAAGCAATAGAGAAATATAAGCTTAAATTAAAAAATAATAACGCTAGAAAGAACAAAACAAATTCTTGGATATCTTTTCTTCCTTTCTTTGGCCCTTCTTCTCTCCCTCTCCTTTATTCCTTCTCTGTTTTTTTCTCTCTCTTTATGGTTTCATTACTATGAATAGAACTCAGAGTATTTTAGCCATCAGATAGTGCTGTGGTTTGAATATAGAAAACTTCACCCCACATTTTCATGCTAATGGTGGTGATTCAGATCAGACAGGAAGAGTTCTGACGTGGCACACTTGCTGGGTCTTGACCTGTGAAGCCCTCTGCCATGTTGTGGTGCAGCAAAAAGGTAGTCACCAGCTGCCAGTGCCATGCTCTTGAACTTCTCAGGCTCCTGTGAGCTAAACACACTTCTATTCCTTATAACATACCCTGTCTCTTATACTCAGTTACAGTAGCAGAAAGTGAACTAAGGCAGATGATTTTCTCTGTAGTACTTTGCCTGAAAAGCATTCTCATAATTTTCTATAAAATTTTGTGTTTACTAGTAAACTTATGAAAATCTTCACCTATATATCTATAGGATAAAGTCCTCTTTGAACTTTCTTAGGTGTTCCAATTAAATGAATGTTTCCTCCTTGAGAAAAATAATAACTGGTTTTTTCCCTCTTTAGAAGATAGATGAGGTTCAATTAGATTCCTCTCTCTCTCTCTCTCTCTCTCTCTCTCTCTCTCTCTCTCTCTCTCTCTCTCTCTCTCTCTCTCTGTGTGTGTGTTACTAGGGATCCAACCCAGGGGCATTCAACTTCCTAGTTATACCCTTAGCCCTTTTTAAAGTTTTTGAAACAGATGAGGATTCAATTAGATTTCTCTCTCTCTCTCTCTCTCTCTCTCTCTCTCTCTCTCTCTCTCTCTCTCTCTCTCTCTCTCTTACTAGGGATCCAACCCAGGGGCATTCAACTTCCTAGTTATACCCTTAGCCCTTTTTAAAGTTTTTGAAACAGAGGCTCCCCAGGTTGCTGAGAGTCTCACTACATTGCTAAGGCTGTCTTTGAATCTATGATCATCCTGTTTCAGCTTCCCAAGTGCTGGGATTACAGGTATGTGCCACTATACCCGGTCACTATTTTCTTTTTGTTGCAGAGGAAGTAATATCAGGAAATGTAAATGAGAAAAAAAAATTCAAAATCCTACCAGCTTCACAGCCATTCTTGTTTTGGTAGAAGGAAGTATCACATACAAACACGTAATCTACTCTTTCAACAAACGCCATGTAACTGTTCACAAACAGTGCAGGCCACTCCTCTCTACTCAGGCCAAACCACAAATGTGTTATGTAAGGCGTATGAGTCTGTGGATGTGATTGCATGCTGGGAACTGGGGAATGGGAAGGTGATCTATAGGTAAGCTGAAATTGCAGGTAGGGTAGAGCTTCGGATGGTCACAAGAGGGCAGCAAACCATTTGGGAAAGGCAAATGGAAGAGAATAAATCTGATGATAAAAAGACATTCAAGGAATGCTCCTTGAGTAAAAGGTTCTTCCTCATCTAACGACCATGTTGGGATGCTTTGCAAAGCACAGAAATGGAAGTACTCTAGAAATGAGGCTCATAGGTACGTATGTAATGTTTGAATGTATGTATGTATGTATGTATGTATGTATACATGTATATGTATGTATATATGAGTTTTGGTGCTGGGGATTGAACCCAGGGGCATTCTCTAGCCCTAATTTATTTTTTATTTTGAAACAGGGTCTCACTAAGTTGTGGAGGACCTCATTAAGTTGCTGAGGCTGACTTTGAACTTGGGACCCTCCTGTCTTAGATTTAGTACTTAGTACTTAGATTCCCAAGTACTGGGATTATAGGCACTTGCCACCATGCCTGGCAGGCTTTATTTTTTTAAGGAAAAAAGACAATTTAATCTACATCCAGACTTAATTTTTTTCTATGCCAAGAACTTAAATGTCCCTAGCCCTAAATTATGTTATTTCTAGGTCTCTATAGCCACTTGAATATCTCAGTCTCTATAACTCATTTTTATAATATTTCTTAGTACATAACTTAGTGTAGTGGCCAAGAGCTTGTTCCCTATAGCCAGACTATCCTACCTCAACATTTAATAATTATAACTTACTTTAAAATTTCCTCTGTAAAATTGGCATGAAAATATCAGCATCTTACTTTTGTGAAAAAAAGTTTGTAAATTTTTTTGGAATAGTGTTTGACGCATAATAAATATAATGTAAATGCTTGTTAAATGAAAATAAATATTTGTTGTTCCATTTATGAGTTTCCTTCAACAGTAAATGGCACCTTCACCCACCCAGCTAGATGAAAACTGCAAGTCATCCTTTATACTTCTGTCTTCTTCATATTTTATATGCAATTGATAATTAAGTCTCCTATCACTTTTATCCATTAGATCAATACTAGATTTTTCCATCTTCATCAGTCCCAATTTAGTCCAAGTCACCTTCATTGCTCACCTGAATTCCACCTATAGCCTTTTATACTCTTTTAAGTTACTCTGATATCTTTCTATTTCATCCAATATTGTAAGTTTTCAAAATACAAATCGGTTTAAATGATTTCTTGTACTAAAACTCTTTAAAACCTTACTTTTTTTTTTAGAATAAAACTAAAACTACATGTTGTATTCTATAATGGACAGTCTGGCTCGATCATTTTCTCAACCTCTGTGTTCCAGTTACCTTGGAGACTTTCAAAATTTTCATTATGACTTGTTTTCTCTTGCCATAGGAGCTTTGCACATACTTAGCACATCTTCCCTTCTCTATATTTACTTAACATCTAACTCTTCAGATCTTAGCTCAACTGGTACACAGAAGCTTTTCTTGACCCATGCTGCCTATACTCACTGTTATCTGTCCTCAGAGCATGGTATATTTGTTCTCCATAGAAACTTTCTCAATAAAAGATATCTTTTCATTGCTTTTTAGCTTTCATTGTTCTGATAAGAAGTCAGCCACTCTTTGGTCATTCCCTCCGACCCCCATATGTGATATGCCCTTTTTTTCTTCCCCTGTGACTGCTTTTATGATTTTTTATCTTTAGTTTTCAGACGTTTAATTAAATAGGCACTTTTCTACATTGTTGGCAGGATTGCAAACTAGTCCAGCTACTATGGAGATCAGTGTGGAGAGTTCTTAGAAAATTGGGAATGGATCTACCACATGATTCGTCCATACCACTACTGGGTATCTTTCCAAAGCAATTGAAACCAGAGAACTACAATAATATATGCATACCCATGTTCATAGCAGCAAATTCACAATAGCCAAACCATGGAATCAACCTAGGTGTCCATCAACAGATGAACAAATTACAAAATTATGGAAAGTACGCAGAATGAAATTCTACCCAGCAATAAAGAAAAGTAAAATTACACCATTTGCAAGAAAATGGAAGGACCCAGGGGGAACATTATGTTAAGTGAGATTAGCCAATCACAAACAGTGAAGGGTCATATGTTTTCTTTAATATGTGAAGGATAAGAAGTAATTGAGATAGAAGAGAGACTCCAGATGATAAGGAGAAACCTCTAGAGAGTCAGGAAGGAGATATAAGGGTAGGGGTGGAGGAAGACCTAAGTCTTCATTAGGTTCAATAATAGAAATATTACCATAGACTATGTATTTCATGTGAATAAATACCAATGTCATTCTGGGTATTCCGTATTGGGAGGGAGAGAAATATGGAGGGGGCACCAAGAGCGTGTGCATGTATGTCATTGTCAACATGATTTACATTATGATGTGAGATTATGATGCACCAATAAAATCACACAAAAATGTTTGTCTGTAATATGGCTAGGTAGGCTTCTATTTGTACTTCTACTACTTGGAGTTCACTGAGATTTGTAGATTGATATTTTCCAATCATATCTGAAAAATCATTCACTCTTTATTCAAATACATTTTCTAGCCCATTCTTTTTGTCATTTTGGGATCTACAACTCCTTTATATTTTAGACCATTTGAATGTTACTGATTTTCAATATACTGCTTTTCAATATTTTTCCATTCGTGCTTTAGTTTGAACAATTTGTATTAACTGATTTTCAAGTTTATTGCTTTTTTTTTCTCAGTTTCTACTCTACTATTAACTCATCCAGTTCATTATTTTACATCCTTTATATTTTTACACTAGAATTTCCATTTAGTTCCTTTTATGGTCTCAATTTCTCTGCTGACATTGTTCATTTATCCTTCTATTCTGATCATCTGTTTCTGAACGTCTTGAACATAGTTTCAATAAGATGATTAAAGTTTTTTCTCTACTTGTTTAAATATCTGGATCATCTTTGGGTCTGCTTCTATTGATAACATTTTTGGTTTATGTATCTCTTTTTTGCTTCTGTGCATGTTTTATAATTTTAAAAACTATATTATACATTATTTATAGAATAATGAAGACTAAAGTATACTCTCATAGTGCTAACTTTTTCCTATGTCTGGGGGCTAAGAAGTAATCATATTTTACTAAGAGTTGAGATCTGAATTTTATCTCTCATTGATAGCTGTATGATTTTTTTTCATTCTAGCATTCACCCTACAAAAAACATTCTTTACCTCTAGCAATTTAACTCAATAATTCTGATACATAAAACTGTATCTATTTTTGCTAATCACTTAATGCCAAGACCAACTATCTGAATATAGAAAGCTTAACAATGAATTTGCCATTTTCAATTTTACTTTACTCCTATTAAATCAAGTGAAATATTTCTAGCTTTACTGAGCCAATACATCAAAAAGAACCTGGATCTTTCATCATTCTCTAAATACCCATTCAACTATAATAGCATAGTCCAGTTTTGACATATTGCTCAACAACATCTACCTGTAAATGCCACCTACAACTAACACCATAATTTGGTATCTTTGTAGTCCCTAATTTTATTATTTGCAGAGGTAATGAGATTTGGAACTAAACTAACCTGAGTTTAAATTTTAGCTCCTCTAATTTTTATGTGCAATCCTGGCATTTAGGTTTTTGTTTTGTTATCTATAAAACAAAAAAGAAAGCCGGGCGTGGTGGTGCACGCTTGTAATCCCCATGCTTGGGAGGCTGAGACAGGAGGATCGCATGGGTTCGAAGCCAGCCTCAGCTACTTAGTGAGGCTTTTAGCAACTTAGTGAGACTCTGTTTCTAAATAAAATATAAAAAAAGGTCTGGGAGTATAGCCCGGAGATAGAAAGCCTCTGGGTTCCACCCTCAGTACCACCAAAAACAAAACAAAACAAACAAAACAACCCCCAAAAAGATAGTATTTACTTTATAATATTGCGAGAGTTAGCCAACATTTAATAATTAATAAGCACTTAATGACAAAGTGCTATGTGCCAGGAACGTGATAAGTGCTTCACCCACGCTATTCCATTTTATTCGCAAAATATTCTTTTACAGTCAGTACTACTGACACTATTATTATTACTTATATTTACATATGAATTAATGTAAGCTTAGAGAGGTAAAGTAACTTGCCTCAGGTCATATAAGCCACCAATGGTAAAATATAAACCTAAACAACATAAAGTGAGAGCTTACAGTCTTTATCCACTGTGCTAAAATTCTTGGTACATACTGACCTTCATCTCAGTGCTTTTACTACTAATAATATTTTTACAACTAATAATGCAAATAAAATCAATCCCTATCAAGTCTGCTTGTTGTAGATGACTGTGCTCCACCTCTTCTCTACTATAGATTTGCCCCACTAGAGTTAGAATATGACCTGAACACACACCCCATGCTATGGATCTTAACCTGCCTTTCTGGTTACCATCCTTCTTACCTTCAGGGTGAATCCAGCTCTACTGGCTACTAGGAGGGCTAACTATGGACATTAAATCTACTGTCGAGTAATTCCCAGAATATACTCAAGAAATCATGAGCTGGTAGATGATAGGTAAAGAAAATTGTTATATAAATGGTGTTTCTATATCTCCCTCTTGCCACATACTAAACACTCAAAGGGGTCCTTCGGGGGTGGGGGAAGATCAGATTTGTTTAACCTAGAATCAGCCTCTCAAACTGATTAGACCACAAACTCTTTTGAGCAAAATTCTGTATCTCAACTTGGAATATGAACACTTAGACTTCATTTGTCTGGACCTCTGTGCCTTATTCCTGTGGATGGTCAAACACCCTTAGTACAGTGATCATTAAGCCTCAAAGAATTAATGAATGGTGAATATAATGAGTGGATGTCTACTAAGAATAATTATAACATTATTTGTTAACTTCAGAATAAGAAGAGAGCAGGCATTCTTTTTGTTTCCTGATTTTCATATCAATTAATCTAAATGGTTAGATCTCAGATTAAAATTATGCCTTAATTGGCATAGATGGAATCAAATAAATAATTCTCAATACATTATATATATATATATATATTTTTTTTTTCTTTTTTTCATTTGTTGGTGGGGATGGGGTTGGGAAAGGGAAGCCAGTAAGTAGCAGAGGACGGAATAAAAGAGAAATTTCTGTTCTAGAAAATGTTGCTTTTAGTGCAGCAGCTTTTACTTAACTGATCACTCCCTTGGTATGCACCAGGCTAATGTCTTACTTATTAATTATGCTAGCATTTAACCATTATATTATTAATCAGGAGAAATTACTTTGGCACTTATCTTTTATTCTATTATATTTTTATGTGGCTCGAATTGTAATTCTTCTCTTTCATAATGCTCAGTATGACTTCTTATGCCAAATGTAGCTTTGTGACTCACACACTGACATGTGTGTTTCTGTGTGTGTGTGTGTGTGTGTGTGTGTGTGTGTGTGTGTGTGTGTGTGTGTTACCAGGGATGGAACTCAGGGACACTCTATCTCTGAGCTACACATCCAGCCCTTTTTATGTTTGCTTTTGAAGAAGTGTCTTGCTAGGTTTCCAACAGTCTTGCTGAGGCTGTCCTTGAAAATGCAATCTTCCTGCCTCTGCTTCCCAAGTACTGGGATTACAGATGTGAACTAGTACACCCAGTTTCACATATTGCCTTATGACGTTTAATTTTTTTTGATACTCTGATAAATCAAATAGCAATCTTTGAAGACATTCAAAATATTTAGGAGGACTAACTATGGACCTAAAGTGTGCTACAATTCAAAGAGCAATTGGCCATAGAAAAGAGCCAAAATTTACCTATCTAATTGTAAGAGATAGTGTGCAAGATAATGAGCAGGACACTTTAAAGATTAAAAAGACAGTTTTAGAAATGACAAACATTACTTTGTTTAATCTTCTATGGTCTATATATTAAATAATAAGATCAGATCTTCTTGGAAGCAGATAATATCACTTTTTATAATAAGGAAAATAAATCATTCCTTCTTTTTTTGTGGTACTGGGGTTCCTGGAAAAACTTCTACCTCTGGGCTACACTCCCAGACCTATTTTTAATATTTTATTTGGAGACAGGGTTTCTTAAGCTTTGAAGCTGCACGATCCTCCTGTCTCTGCCTCCCAAGCGCGGGGATTACAAGCATGCACCACCACATAACTTATATTTCTATTTCCAACTTAAGAATACCTTCCTCAGGGACAGATCAGCCATACTGGCTATAATATAAGTGGCTGTTTCCCTTCACTAGACTGAAAGCCTGAATAGTCAGGGCTGGCTTAGCTCATCAAGTCACCCCCTGCACTAAGCACAATGACTGTCTCAGAAGAGCCACCCCTCAGACTCCTTATGAGTGAATAATATGTACCAAGTAACACATATTTGTTGAGTAAATCTTGTTTTACTCAGTGGTGACTAAATTTATTAAAATAAGATAGTGTAGCACCTGAACACAGAGCTCCATTCCTCAATTATTTTTATTTCAAATTATTTTGCTTGGAAGTAGGATTCCAGATAGTACAAATGATTTAATTCTTTGGCACATGTTTTGAGCTTTTTTATTTTATTTTATTTTATTTTCGGGTCTGGGGATGGAACCCAGGGGCATTTGACCTCCGAGCTACACTCCCAGCCCTATTTTTTTTTTTTCTTTTATTTTGAAACCGGGTCTCACTGAGTTGCAAAGACCTCACTAAGTAGCTGAGGAGATCTGGGAACCGTGATCCTCCCGTTTTAGCCTCCGGAATGCTGGGGTTACAAGCGTGCGCCACCACGCCCGGCTTGTTTTGAGCTTTTATATGCCTTCATTCTCAAGTAATACAGAGTTGGGGTTCTAGTTTCTAACTTATTACATTTATTGACTGGGATATTGTGTTTTCCAAACTTGTAGTTTTTCATAGTTAAATGAAATAAAGAAATGGGAAGTGAATTACCAGAGAGAGCATAGAAGAGGGCATTGAACAGCCTCCTGAGGAATGACAAGGTGATCTTTTGTCAACAGTGGGAAACATGAAAGAGAAGAACAAACCAAGGTAGCCATCACCGGAGATGGTAAAAAGAAGCCTTTTTTCCAGTGACACCAAAAGGTCTCAGAGATAGCAGTGATCCTGGGGAGACAACCTGAGACAGGTAACAAACAGTTACTGCAGATTATGTGGCTTTTAAAAAAAGGAGAGAGTGGCCATGTCTCTGGGGACCAGTACTGGGACTGAAAAGAGGGAGACAGCAATCGGCTGAGGGAAGGTGAGATTTCAGCTGGGGTGGAGCAGAGATGGAATTCTTGGCTCCTCACTCTAACATGTATCGTTTTCCAGGGTACCTCTTTGCTGAGGAAAAATAATGGTGGGGAGGTGAGGAGTATTTTGTTGAGGTTCCTGTGAGTACAGCATCAATAGATTGTATATTGATTTCATGTTTGGTATGAATACTTTCTAGTACATTCGGTTAAGCCCCTGTCATTACCTTCCAGTAATAGTGCTATTATGTTGGGCATTTCCAGAAGGGCTAGGGAAGTGGAAACTTGCCACCTGGCAATATTCCATAAAACTAATGACCTGAGGGAATTCATGAAAAATTGCAGATACAAGTGCTAAACACAGGGATAGTAGACCATGTCATATTTTACTCTTTATAACAATTACCTAAATTATGTTATTTTGTCCTGAAGCAGGACAAAATAATTTATTAATTTATTCTTATTAATTCTTATTATTATTCATTAATGTATTCTCAGTGGTCACTGATGCTCCATTGTAAAGGGATCCTCTGTGTTTGGTCTCCTTACATTTGAAAACACTTGGAGATAAGACTAAATTTGAGCTAGACTCAAAAAACAAAGTCGCTTCCCAGGGCACCATAAATCTAATTTGGGAAGATTCGATAGCTGTCAATCAAGGAGATTTGCCAAGAAAATTCCTCTTAATATGAGCTTTTAGCAGGAACAGTAGCAGAGTCTAAAGATCTGAACAATAAATTCAGGTTATTCAGTGGAAAACTTTAACCAAGTTCCTCACATCTCAAAATCTGTTTGTCAATTATAAAATAAAGTTCATTGGTGGCTCTGCACACTTCTCAAGATTGGAAGGAATGCCAAAAGAGGTGACATACATTACAATGATTGGAAAACTTAAAACACTGAATAAATATGAGAATTATTTACAAAGGGTGGAGCAATGCCTGGTACATGGCTACCAGCAACCATAATAAAGTAATCTGATGTGTTCTGACAATCTATGTGTGTGGGCTTCTCAACTGACTCATATATAAAGAAAAGCTCATATAGGAAAGAAAAAGGGAGTTTATATTTGAGATTATTCAGTTGGTGGTAAATATAGCCTTTAGCATCATCCTTGTCATCATCATCAACATCATCATCATCGTCATCATCATCATCATTGCTGACATCATCACCATCATCATCATCACCATCACCATCACCACCACCATCATCATCATCATCATCACCACCACCATCATCATCACCACCACCACCACCACCACCATCACCACCACCACCACCATCATCATCATCATCATCACCACCACCATCACCACCACCACCACCACCACCACCATCATCATCATCACCACCATCATCACCATCACCACCACCATCATCATCATCATCATCATCACCACCACCATCACCACCACCACCACCACCACCACCATCACCACCATCATCATCACCATCATCATCATCACCACCACCACCACCATCATCACCACCACCATCATCACCATCATCATCATCATCACCACCATCATCATCATCACCATCATCATCATCACCACCACCACCACCATCATCATCATCATTACTATGTTTGAGCAATATCCGGTGTGCATCAGGATCTTTTCTTCATGCTCTCATTTAATTTAAAACCTCAAGAGGCTGCTCTGTTACCATCCTCATTCAAGAAAAGGGAAACAGAGCTCAATGGAGTTGCCAATGAGTTCCAAACTCTGCTGCACTTCAAAATAACCCGATTTTCTTAAAAAATGCAGGTGTGTTGGCCTCACTAGAAAGTTACTGAACCAGGGTCTTTATGGATAAATCCAATAGGCTAAAAGTTGATTTTAAAGCTCTACCAATGATATTTTTGGGCAGGTAGGATTGTGAATGACTGGGCTAAGTGGCTAAGTAACTTCCCTGAGGTCACACAGCTAGAAGCAAAGTTGGCTGTTGGAATTCTGTGCCAGTTTTATTTATTTATTTTTGTATTGGGAATTGAACTCATGCACATTCTATCTCCAAGCTATATTCCCATCTTTTTTTACTTAAATTTTTTTGGCAGGGTGGTACTAGGGATTGAACCTAAAGGCAATCGACCTTTGAGCTACACCCCCAGCCTGATTTTATTTCTTATTTGGAAACAGGGTCTCTCTAGGTTGATCAGAGTCTCATTACTTGCTGAGGCTGCCCTCAAACCTGTGATCCTCCTGTCTCAACCTCCCAAGTACTGGGATTACAGGTATGTGCTACCATGCCCAGCTACTTCTAAATTTTGAAACAGCATTTGATAAGTTGCTGAGGCTGACTTCAAACCTGGATCCTCCTGTCTCAGCCTTCAAAGTACTGGCACTGCAGGCATGAGCCACTATGCCTGGCTCTGTGCTAGCTCTTACCGACTCTCCTGTCTTGTCTGACTAGTGATTCAGCAGTCTATTTAATTTAATGACAACTATCTTTTATTGATTTTAATTGGTCTTTCCACATTCTATACTAACTACACTGTGAGATTACATTTTCTCTAGTGACCATTTGGGTTTTATATTGAATGATTGCTTCGAGAATATTTTATACTCTGGCAAACTCCTAATGGCATGGAAGCATTTACCTAGAGTTGAAGAGTCTAACTACTAAAGATTAAGATTACAAAATGAGTCAGTAAGTGTCTAACTGTAGAACTTGTAGCCAGTAATCAGAAAACACTCACAAGTTGGTGAGGAAAGTTTTCCACTAGAGGCTGTAAGATCTGTGCAAGGGGGAGAGGCCCAGGGCAGTCTTGAAAGCCTGTGCCAGATGGGGCAGTGGTATAAGCCAGTGCTTTTACAACTTAAATGGCCACATGAATTTAGAATGTAGATGCTAATTTATCATTTTTTGAGTGGGGTGGAGAGTCTACATTTCCAAGCTCCCAGGTGATACTAAAGCTGCTGAATCTTGGGTGTAGGGATTACAGCCCAAGGTAGCTATGAGGAAAGAGATTCACCTTCAGAACAATAAGCACAACCCTGAGGGTGAGGGTCAGAGTGCCTCCCACTGATGAGGATTCTGATGAGGGCAAAAAGCTGTTCAGAGGTGTGCTTCTGAAATGGAGACAGACATGCAACACAGGAAAGACGCTCCACAGCAAAGAATTCATTATCTATTGTGGAGTAGGCAATGGGATCAGTTTAAGTAAGACATACACTTTAAGGAGGGCCAAGTCACATCTGGGTACTTGGAATGTTGAGATGGGAGGATCAGAGTTTTGCGGCCAGACTCAAAAAATTAGAGAGACCCTGCTTTAAAAAAAAAGTGCTGGGAGTGTAGCTCAGAGGTAGAATTTCCCTGGGTTCAAATCCCTAGTAACCTTCTCTCCACCAAAAAAAAGAAAAAACAACTATAATAATAATATACGTAAGCATGGATTAGTAAGCTTGTAAAGATACAGTTATAATAGTCCATTGGAAATATTTAGCATGTTGAGAGAATTCTAGGCCAATGTTGGTTGAAGTGGCTGAGATGGGAAGAGTACAGTGCTGGACATTGGCATTCCTGTGAGGTGAGCCAAGGGTCCCATAGAATGCGGAGCGTGGAGGATGGGGGCTAACTCAGTTGACATGGCCACTGGCAAGTGCTGTGGTCTTACTCCTACCTGTGAGGTAATAACATTTACCCCCAAAAGCCTCACAGAAATGAAGTGAACTGTAGTTGGAGCAAGAAACCATGTGCTTTGGCTAATTCCTTTTGGGGATGGCAGAGTTTGAGAAGGATTTTGTGTGTGGAATAAGAGAGAAAAGATGAAATAACCACAGAATGGGGTTAAGTTTTAATCATATCAGAGTGTAACGAGCCTATATATCCTTGAACATCTTTGTCCATTAGATCTGTGACTGTGATGAGAGAAAAGAAATTAGATTCTGTGAACCCCCAAAATTAGTCGCCTGTCCCTCTAGCTGATGAGAGAGTAAAAGGACAGGCTTCTGTTTTGACCAGATGGCTTCTGTGACTTATCTCGGGGATGTGATAATTTGGCACCTTAAAAGCTCAAAGAGAGTCAGACCTCCATGAAATAGAGACCTCCAGAAAGATAAAACAACTGAGAGAGGAAGGCAGAGGAGAAAGTGTCCACATAAAGTAAGGAAGGGAACCTACACTGGAGACGTCACTATCCTGGAAGGGGAAATGAACAATTAAAAAGATGGCATCAAAATGGGCTAAAACAAGGCACCTCTAGGTCAGTCTGGCGGTGAGCTGAGCGAGATGTGATAGCTGTGCCACGCGCCTCTATCACTCAACAGGGCCCTCCTCACACAGCTCCCACCAACTGCGGCCAAGCAAAATGTGGGCCCAGGACCACAACAACTTTTTTTTTTTTTTTGGTGGTACTGGGGTTTCTGGAAACCCTTCTACCTCCGGGCTACACTCCCAGACCTATTTTATACTTTTTTTTATATTTGAGAAACAGGGTCTCCTAACCACAACTTTTGATTTTTTTTAATATAAGAAGAGAAGAGTCTGAAGTTTATATAGATTGTCTGTTATTATTATTATTATTATTATTATTATTATTATTATCATTAACATTATCATTATTGGTACTGGGATTCCTGGAAGCCCTTCTACCTCTGGGCTACACTCCCAGACCTATTTTATATCTTTTTATTTGGAAACAGGGTCTCTTAAGCCAGCATGGCTGACTTCAAACCTGCGTGATCCTCCTGTCTCCACCTCCCAAGCTTGGGGATTACAAGCGTGTGCCACCATGCCCGGCAATTGTCTGTTTTTTTTTTAAATAATAAAATTAAAACTAAAAAACCCCACTGGAAAGTGGATAAAATAATCTCACCAGGGAGCTTGAGTTTTGCTGACCTCCAGGCCATGTTTCTATGCAAGTTAGCAAACAGCATGGGTTTTTAGAGATTGTACCCAGAGGTGGGAGTACCAGACAGAGCAGGTGAATACGGGTGGCCCCGCATTCTCTCATCCCCGTTCGTTTTTGACCTGCTTTATCTCAGCACTTCCTACTTCCTAGTGTCACATTCTACACTGATTTGTGTTTTTAATCTTCTAACTACCTCCTCACCCCCAACCAGAAGGAATCTCCATGAGAGGAGAGACCACTGTGTTCTGAGCCATGTTCCCAACACCTCGGCTGTGTCTGATATATCGTAAGCACTCAATCAATGTTTGCTGACAGAGTTATAAATGGCTAGTCTATGCCTCCATGTAAAAAACCCAAGCCAGACTGGGCTGTGCCACAGGGCCCTGATTCCAGGGTCTGTCATCTAATTTCTAGTAGTTCATGATGCTATTTCTGACCAGGATAATCTCTACTTCCAAATTCTAAGAAGAATAAATAATGCCCAATTTGTTTTTCTTTTTATTTAAAAAAATTCTGCAAGAGGAAAGGAAAAATAAAGACGCATTCATCTCTGTTATAAATTAAGCTGTGATCATGAAAATACTGACTTGTTTGAAATTGTGTAAAACAAGAACCTGCATTAAGAAAGCAGAGCTGAGCAAACAGACTCGGAGCCGTATCTGCTGACATGCTGTGCTATCCTGAGACTGCAGCAGAACACTAGCGAGGCTGCGTTCTCTAAGAATTCTGCACAGTGCAAACGGGCAGGAGAAAAAAGAAAAAAAAATGCAGTGGAACTTTTAGTTCTTGCTGAAAAAGAAAATTATGAGCTTTAAATCCAGGTCTACAAGAAGAGAGGCATCTGAGATTGCATATAGAGCTGAAACTCTCCTTTGCTTGAACAAAATCACTCACTATCCAGGACTTAAACAAAGCAAGAAAACCAGTTTGCTACACACACATGTTTTCTGCCACATGCTGCCTGAAGAAAATAGCTAGGCAATGTGAATGCCCTAGTTTAAACCAAGCCCTGAGTTCTACACAAAAGTCCTTCTCTACCTTTCTCTATTGCTACACAGAAATACATTTCCCTTCAAGAGAGAGAAAGAAAAAAAAATATATATATATATATATGTTTAAAAGACAGTTCAGGCCCTTTATAAAAGCACTTACTTTGAAAGGACAGATTATGTATCAAAACAAGAGCACCTTCTTAAAGAGCAGGTTCAGAAGTTGTTCAATGGCCGAGGCCTTGGTTTGTGCTCGCAGCTGTGGTCCTGCTGGGCATGGTTAACAGAAAGCCTGCACAGCATGGTCCTCCAGGGGTGCTGCGTCAGGATGACGCTCTGGAACAGTTACTGGGACAGGCTGTGAGCAAGTCAGCAGGACAGTTTTATTTCTGTGCTGAGACTGCTGCTTCCTGATGGGAAAATACTGGTGGCAGAGCTACCCCTAGGAATCAGGCAGCCGCAGAGGATCCCCAGGTGATCTGAGTTCTGGGGAGGCGATGAGGGGTCAGCATTAGGCAGAGGGCTAGCAGCCTCCAAAGGAGACCCACCTAGCTTACTGATTTCCTTGTGGTGGTTCTCGACCCTGCCAAGGGCATGACTAAGCTCACCCATGACAGCGCAGGGCCATGCTCTTTATCTCCCCCGAGGTCAAGGCAGTGACTGGAGCATAGCTACAGGGCAGGTCATGGTGGTCCCTAACTCAGTGAGGTGTAGAAATGAGGCTTCATGTATTCATCCATGTATAGGGACATTTATCATCAGTAGTTATTGTAGTAGTGGCATAGAATCCATGAAAACTATGGGAGGGGGAGGGAAAACAGGAGGAGGTGGCAGGGAGAAAAGCCAGCCTTTCAAATAAGGTCCTAATTCATTAAGTAGAGAAGTAGTAATGTGCTGATTTTCTGTTGGTGTCAGGATGACAAATTGTAGGATGGGACTAAGGGCTTCTGAGGAATTGGTCAATTTATGCTTGGTTAACACTATAATCCTAAAAGCAATAAAGAGATATAGTGGATGTTTAGGGAAGCCAACTGTGGGCTCTGGATGCCTAAGGATCCATACCTTTGTCTATTAAGACCTTCTAGATGGAGATTATATCTAGACTGAGGACATGGTGGGGTGATGTAGAAAACCTTGTGATTGTCTTCAGTTTGGAAGATTTAAAAAATATCAAAGTTATTCAGCCATAGATTTCCTTTATTGTGTGGTTTTGGGGTCAAAGAGAATAAGCTGATAAGAAGCATCCTAGGTCAGGAGAGGGGTCATGCAACCATGAGCTACCCTGGAGTGGACCCTGGGCCTCTACCTGAACCTCATCATCTCTGGGTGGTCTTGGATGACACAGAATCTCTCTCGGATTCACTTAGCATTCCTCCACCCACATTGCCCCTTTCTTCCATGTTCTGCTATCTAGCACATGTCCTAATATAGAAAGGAATCAAATGAGCCCTCCTTTTCTCCCTATTACTTCCGTTGCTGTCACTCCTCTCTACTTAGGCAGTGAATTCCACCAAAGGATCATATTTTGATGTTAGTTCTCTAGTTGCTTTCGCCTAATCCTGAAAAGCCAAAAGCTGATCATCTCATGTCTTTGGTGATTGTGGCAAATAAGGAGAAGGGCTGGCAAGATCCCTTTAAGGAAGGACTCATTCCCAGCTTCTAGGAAGCTCTCAGCTGACTGTAGCTCCCAATCCCTTCAGGTACACATAGTTGTCTCCGGAGGGCCACTGGGTATAGCCCTCTGCACAATCCTTCCTTCCCTCTCCCTTTCTCTTTGTCAGGCATTGTTTTTCTCTTGCCAAACCATCAGATGTTTCCTAGGGACCCAACACAGAATTGCTAGTCATTGTAATGTCTAATCCCCAATACTTTGATTTGTTTTTACAAAAAGGACTTTTGACAGGCTTTGGAAAACTCTCCTTGAACAAAACCACCCTTGTCTTTGTAGAATAACAATCTACAGTGCGAATTTATTTTTCATTCTCTTAATGACACATAGAAACTTAATGATCCCTAAGCAAAAATTTAGAATTTTTCAATTTCTAAATGCCTGGGGTCCACATGCAAAGCTATACTTTGGGGTTTGAGATGCATCTCTAGTTGAGAACCAGTGAGTGTAGCACAAGATTTTTTCTTATTTAGGCCTCTTTCAGAGACAAGCATCCATTCTGCTGAGAATCATTCTAGAAGCCATTCATTAAATGGTCAGTTGGATGATCCCTAGTTCATTTGCAGATATTTTTTATAAATTCAGCTAGTAATGTGGCATACCAGTTTCAGAGCAAAATAAATCTTTTTAGAAAATGCTAGAAGGTGTAGGAAATCTTAGGATTACATTTTCAGTTTTGAAGATTTAAGCTAAAACACAAGAATTCAGGGCCAATAGATTTTCATTATCATGTACAGTGTAGGGCAAAGAGTTAGACTTTGACCTTCCTCGAAACTAAAATTAGGGTTGCTGAATCCTGTTGGGTTTCTAGGGGGCTGTGATTATGCTCATATTTCACATATCACAAGGACCTAGTTTGGGAACATCAGTTGATATCCATATTCTGTCTCGTGTTACCTGGTGAAAGCTCATTCACATCAATGCCAAGGAAGAACATCTGACCACACTAGATCACTGAGTTAAACTGCCTGTGATGATCTATGCCCATATTTAGCTTTGCTGTTAAGTTTCAAGAATTTTATTTCAAGGCAAAGCTTATACATGAAGATGAACAAGGGCTAGGATTCTCTAGGACTAAGAAACCCTAACTGCCCTAGGAATATTGTCAGAGCAGCAAAAGAGCCTAGTGGACAGGAATCCAGCTCAAATACTTGGACTACAGTTAAATCCCTGCTCCTCACCAACTGGGAAACTTTGGAGCAGCAATTCCAGCCATGGTAGCCTAGCTCCTTCATACATAAAATGGGAATGACAACACACCTACCTCTCAGGAGAGGAGCTTTCAGGGAAAGCCTGTAGCACATACCATGATGCATAATGCCTGGAAAATGAGGACTGTGATTCTTGTAGACCAGGGCTGCCACTGCAGGGAAACCGAGACTGAAAGAAGCCGACTTGATGGCAAGTCTGAGGGGAGCTGGTAGGAAGCATTGTTCAGGGAAAACCACTCAGAAAATAAGAAACAATGGGTCCATTTTACGGACTCTGCAGCCTCCCAGAGGACCTGACTCTGAGTTAGGAGGAGAAATTGCTGCTCTTGCCCTGAGGGGCATTTCCTTGTTTCCATATTAACTTGAAAGTAGTTACCCACAGCCCATGGAGCTCTTGAATGTAAGTTGGAAGAATCATCATAGAGCATTTGTTTTCAGGTACAAATTCACTTATGAGAATGGTACGTTCACACCACACAAGAGAGACTTTACATGCAAAGAACATCATCTCAAAATGGAGCACAGCCAAATTCTGGGGGGTGGGGATGCAGGGGGCAGGAGGGGTGGGTAATGGATCTCAGATGCCTGGGTTGCACTGCAGGTAATTCTGGGCTGGGAAACCACAATGAGCTCTGTGCTGAGGCGCATTCCATTATGAGTGGAGTGGGTCTATCATGGAATGACATAGATGGTTTCTTATAATCAGAAAAGCACACTGACCTTCACACTACACAGGTGCAGCAGCATAATGACCCACCACGAGTACGCGCATCAATTCCTGGGGAAGAGTCCAACGAGGTTAACTTAGCATGTATCCCAAGCAAATAAAATCAGTGACATTACCCGCACAAGAACATTGTCCCTCCCACTCCCACCAAGATACATGGTTTGGGCAACAGGCATGTCAAAGGACAAAAAAAACAAACAACAACAAAAAAAAAACCAACTTATACTAGAATCATTCTCATTTTGATAAAGTGGATAAAATGTAGCAAGAGATAAAAAATTTAACTTAAGGAGTAAAAATCATGGGAATAAAAATGCGTTTCCCTTTTCAATAAACAAAGATTTCCTATGGGAGGCTGCAGGAGAGAAGTTCTGTTCCCACCCCAACCCCGCCTTCTGAAAAACCCACACAAAAGCATACTCAGATACTCAGATATGCTCTGCTTATAAGTCCCCCTCACCACCAAGGAAACGAATCTACACTTAAGTTGCTGAAAAGATCACTATTTCAGCACCCTCACTCATGCACACATTTCTGAAACACGAGACTCAGGAGGGAGTGCAGTCCCTTAGATGGATTATCTAGTAGACTCCCTGTCATCCCAAAGGTCAATTACTAGGTATCACTGGTAATACTATTGGGACTTTAGCAATCATGTCAAAAATTAGCATAAAGGATTTGAACAGAGAGATGACAAGCATAGGAAAATTGCTGATGGTATCTATGAGGCTCCTCTTCATCTACCATCTATGTATCATTTTGGTTCATGAGTCTTAATTCTGATGTTATAATCTCATCTTTCTCTACAGCCACGGTTGCCATGAAAGTAGTCAGTATGACCTCATTCCAGAAAAAAGCAGTACGTGATGTCAGCATTTCAACCCCCCCCCCCACCCCGTGAAACCTGAAGCTTTGCTGACAAGCGGGTTTGTGTAAGAAGCGAGTAGCAAGCTGGCATTCTAGGTGCAGATTATGTTCTCACCCTATGATCCAAGCAGACTTGAGTAGGAGAGCAAGAGGACTCAGCACCCACATAGAGATCCCTGCTCAGTGCCCCATACCACACTGGACTCTTGGTAGTGAAGGACACTGAGCAACATTCCCTCCTCAAGCCCCTTGCTCCATGTTATAAACTGGGTCTGGAATGAGCCCCCAGAGAAGATCAACATTGAAAGCACGTCCCCGGGGCAGCTAGGCTCAGAGATAGGGCGTGGTCAGAAGGGGCAGATTGCTGGGGTGTGGTCTGGAGAACTTTAGCTGTCCCAGGTCCATCCTCTCCCACTCTCTGCTTTTGGACAACATGAGTTGGGAAGTTCTCTTCTGCCACACCTTGCTGTCATGATGTCTCCTTGGAGTTGACTTACTTTGGACTGAGCCCCTGAAACCATGAGACAAAATAAACTTTTCCTTCTCTAAGTTGTTCTTGTCAGGTATTTTGGTCATGGCAATGAAAAACTAGCAATAACGCTCCATCATGGCCACTGGCTTTCTGCTTGCTTAGGCAGCCCCAGGTCTGCTCCTTGTTCAACCTCCTCTCCACTCACTTTTCCCTATTGGCTGTCCTAAGATCTTCAAATAATCACACCAGAGGCCCGTATTCCTGTGCATGGCCTTTATTAATATCCAAACACTAGCAACTCCCAAGTGTCCGTGACAGCTCAGAGTGCTCATCTGAAGCCCAAACCCAATACCCAACTGGACCACTCAGCCACTCCAAACTAACTCAGGATCTTTATTCTCACACCAGATCCTCCCCCCAAATGCCCAAACTTAGTAATAGCTCCTTCAGCCAGCCAGAATTCCCTCTCAGGAACATGGAAATCCTCCTTGACTCTTCTTGCTCCAACCAAGCATGAGTTCACCTGTGCTTACCTTTTAATCATCCTAGAACTCATCTGCTTCTCACCATGCCTGCCTCCTCTATCACGGTCCAAGCATCACTCTCCTATCCAGCTCCAATAGCCCCTGACCGGCTTCTCCATCTCCATGCTTGCCCCAGATATATTCTCTACAATGGACACAAGGCTTTAAGAAAAGGGGAAACTTGACGGTGGCGTTTCTTGCTTTAGTGGCTTCTCATTTTCTTTAGGCTGAAGTTCCAAATAGAAGCTTGAGGCTTATTTCATATAACAAGCAAATGGACCTGGTCCTGGCTCCTCCTCAGCCTCACTGCCTCCTAGTGCCTCCCTACAACCCCCATCCGTAACCTCCCACTGCGTCTTTGCTGGGAATCTTAGTGTTCAGCAGCACTGGCTTCTTCCTCCATCTGACACCAGCTTCCTTCAGCCCTCTGTCTGGCATAGTCTTCATCTTAAATATCCCCTGAACACCCTTCTCCATGACGGAGAATCTTGTAGTTACTGTGACAGTTTTTAAATTAATTCTGAATGATTGATATAACTCTTTGTTTAATGTCTGTTTTGCAAAGTTGACTCAGAATTCTCTGAGGCTAGGCTGACATCCTCAGTACTTGGCACAGAGCCAGGAACTTGGGCATGTCCACTGTGTCCATGAGAATGTAATGAACAAATGAATAGCCAGGGTTAGCTAAGTCCTCAAGAAAGGCATAGTGTAGATTTTAGCAGACTTTTATTGCACCTGTCCTAAGCCAAATGTTTATCCAAATTAATCAAACACACACACACACACACACACACACACACACACACACACACACACAGGAAAACTAAGTAGAAGGGGAAAAACATTCAAATTAGATGTTATCTATTTAGCACCTAGTACTGGGGACTCTGATTATTTGACTTTACAGATTATATATATGAATCTATATATCAATATATATATATATCAATATATATATATCTATATATATATGTCAATATATATATTGATATATATATATCGTAGTTCAGAGTGGTCGGGACATACATGCACACAGCACTTGGTGAGCTTCTCCCCAGCTCCCTTCCCACTCCTTCCCCTTCCCCACATATGACATCGAGATCTGCAATGATACTTTCACATATATCCATAATGTTAATGGAAATGTTTCCTTCATTAATTTTCAATCAGCACCAGCTTCCATAATCCAACTGGGGTTTCTCCTCTATAATCTAAAGTTCTTCCTATATCCTGACTACTTCCTAGTTTCCCACAAGTTTGCAATCCGTTCATCTGTTGATGGATACCTAGGTTGGTTCTATAATTTGGATATTGTGAGTTGTGTTGCTCTAAGCACGTATGTTATAATATTCTGCATGATATATGCATGTGTCACTATAATATTATGATTTCAATCCTATAGAAAGGTAGCCAAGAGTGATATAGCTGGGTCACATGGATGAGTTTTTGTCAGGTTACTAATTGTTTAACTTCAAAACTTGACTCTGAAAAAAAGGAATCAGAGCACATGTGGAGAAAGTGAATATGGATCAAAAAAAAAAAAAAAACCCAAAAAGGATCCAGCCCTGGATTCTTAAGTTTCAGACCACCTTACCAAGGAGAACCTGGTTGGGACCCTCTTCCATCAGGAATAGAATAGAGCCCAAAGATTTTAAAGAATTGAATGGGGACCAAGTGACATGTGAAAGCAGCACCGGAGGCTGCTTCTCCCTGCCTTCCGCCCGCCCTCGGCTTTCCAGATTCCATGGGTCTTCATTTTTGCCATGTGGGAGCCAGCCTGGTTGCAGTGAATGAGTACAAAGATTTGGAAACCACAGGAAATGAAAAGTGGTAGTATTAGGTGTCCACAAAGTCATATGTTGTACATAATCTAAAATTAGACCCTTCTTCCTTTGAAGATGGGAGTGATTTATATGCAATTCTACCCAGTTCCTTCTGCTTTAATTTTTGCTTTAATTTTTTTTAATTTTTTTTTATTGGTGTACTGTATTCATACATCATAGTAGGATACATACTTTTGTAGACATACATGCACACATCGCCCAGTCAGCCCCCACCCAATCCCCACCCCATTCTCTCCCTATCCCTCCCTCCCATGATTGGCTTAGTAGTTGACATCTAGTATTATGGCAATTTATCTAAAATTAAAAATGATAATCTCACATAACAGTTTCATTTGTCTGATACCAAGCTTTTGATGACTTAAAGATAACATTTCAATATTTCTTTTTGCTTTCTTTCTTACCAGAGAATATTTTTTTTCTATTTTTTTAGGTGAAACCATCATATATTTATATATTTATTTTTCAGAAAAAAATCTATCCTAATGTGGAATATGGACTCTAGGTATCCAAAACGATCTTGAAAAAGAACAAAGCTAGAAGATATATATTTTCTGATTTCAAACCATATAAAGCTACAATAATTGAAACAGTGTAGTACTATTCTGAAGGCAGATATATAAACCATTGGAGTTAAATAAAAGCCTAGAGCTAAATTCTTCCCTATATTGTCAAGTTATTTTTGACAAGGTTTCCACGAACATTTGGTGGTGGAAATATTAATCTTTTAACTAAATATTGTTAAAAATAATAATTACATGGAAAAGACTAAAATTGGACCCTTACGTAATCCCATATATAAATATTAACTCAAAATAGATAATAGACCTAAATATAAATCTTAAGACTATAAACTTTTAGGAGAAAATCTGGGTCATAAAACCTCACAACATTGAAATTGGCAGTGATTTCTTGGTTATGATTTCAATGGCACAGGCAACAGAGGAGTATACAAACTCCCTAAAAAATAAAAAAAAATATTGTATATCCAAAGAAAATGTAAACAGAGTTAACAGTTACTAATAGAATGGGATAAAATATTTCCAAATGCTATATCTGAAGGTATATTAATATTCCAACTAGAAATCCTAAAAATTAACAACAATAAAGGCAAACAATACCCTTTAGAGATAGGTAAAAGACTAACATAAATAATGAATCTCCACAGATAACCA
Source organism: Muscardinus avellanarius (assembly GCF_963383645.1). Lineage (NCBI taxonomy): Eukaryota > Metazoa > Chordata > Mammalia > Rodentia > Gliridae > Muscardinus > Muscardinus avellanarius. Next base: position 27,071,172 of record NC_137795.1, on the reverse strand, counting down.
ATCTTAGTTGTCTGTTGGATGGAAAATCTTGTTTCTCTAGTTCTGGTGTGTGTTACCTATTTCTTCTTTGTAGTTAATCTCTTTGAGTATTTTCTCTAGTGCTGGTTTTGAAGACATAAATTCCTTCAGTTTCTGTTTGTCATGGAAGCTTCTTATTTCTCCATCTAATTTGATAGAAAGTTTTGCTGGGTAGGAAATTTTTGGCTGGAAGTTGTTTTCTTTCAGAGTTTGGAGTATGTTACTCCAAGCCCTTCTGGCTCTCATGACTTGGTTTGGGAAGTCTGGAGTGATTCTAATTGGTTTGCCTCTGAATGTCACTTGGCCCTTTGTTTTTGTTGCCTTTAAGATTCTCTGCTTGGCTTCCACATTGGTCATTTTGACAATTATGTGGCGTGGGGATCCTCTTCTCTGATCCTGTCTAAAGGGAGTTCTATAAGTTTCCTGGACCTTTGTATCAACCTCTTGCTCTATGTTTGGAAAATTTTCTGCTATTACTTCCTTGAAGAGATTGTTGATCCCTTTGGTTTCACTTTCTTTTCCCTCCTCTATTCCAATTATTCTTAGGTTAGCTCTCTTAAAATGGGCCCATATTTCTTCAATATCAGATTCCTGCTGTTGGATATTTTTTCCTAGATTAGAAACTATGCATTCATTTTTGGAATGATCATCTTCTAAGAGCGAGATTCTGCTCTCCATGTGGTCTAATCGGTTGTTTGTGCTTTGAATTGAGGCCTTTACTTCATTAATTGCATCCTTTATCTCTTTTTGGCTCTCTCTGAGTTCTTTTCGAAGCACCTCTATTATTTCTACAGTTATTTTCCTGATTTGATCTTCTAGAAATCTCTGATTTTCAGTTTTATCGGGTTCTGATGTTGTGGGGTTGTGGGCATTGATTGCTCCGGTATTATTCCTCTTTCCCATGATTTCGGAAGTTTGTGCCTTCTCTGGGTTCTTCCCTTGGGTCACTATGACTTCACTTAAGGTGTTCTGGATCTCGAGTCAGTAGTATCTTAGACCCCACTACTCCTTTACTGGGTTGTATCACAGAGTCTCCGACCCAGAGAGTCGATAGAGGCTGCTTTAGACTGTGGGGGGTGCCAGGTTGCATGTTCTCCTATGGTGTGATATCTCTGCCACCGCCCCTCCCCCACTGGGTCAAGTCCCAGGGAGTACAGTACTGGGATTTCTCCGCTGTGGCCCGCAATTTGACTCACTGTTCTTGAGTACACAGATGTAGCTGTACTGGCCTTGCTGAATTCGGTGCTGCTGCCGCCGGTGGCAATATGGCGCCGCTGCTACGCCCTCGGCTGTGGGGCTGGCGTTTTTCTTCTTGGTTTTGATTTCCACTCTGAATCCCTGCAGCGTGTGCTGAGCTCGGCCACTGGGAACTTTATATGCTCTCTGCGCGGAGAAATCCCGCCTGGCTATTCCGCAGTGGCTCACCTCGGCTTGCTGTAGCCGTCCCGTGAATTTGCCGGTGCCGCCGGCAGTATGGCGCTGCTGCCGCGTCTGCCGCGTCCTCGGGCGTGAGGCCGGTGTATCTCCTCTGTGGCTCTGTTCTCAATCCGCTTTCTCTCTGGAGCCTGGTGATTTTTTGTTTCACTGGTGATGGTGTTTTCTGGCTATGAAAGGTGCTGATTTTGTGGTAATGGAGATTTGTTGTTAGCGGGGCTCTTAAGCCCCGCTTTTCTCGGTCGCCATCATCCCGGAAGTCCTACCCAGTTCCTTCTGGACTACGTGGCACTTCAGAAGCCGCTGCCCAGAACGGCAGGAGAGTCAGAGGCCAGTGGCCCAGCATGGCAGGGCAGCGCTGGAGGGCAGGGCGGCCTTCAAGGCTCAGGCTGGGCCTTCCCAGAGCTGCTCCTCCACAGGCCCCTGCAGCCCTGTCCCTGCCTCAGCCCTCAGCCCTCGGAGGGGCTTCCATTTTCTCAAGTGCCCTGTGACTTCACCACCCAGCAGGGCCTGTCATCCCTGTCAGTGCCTGGAAGCAGCACGGCCACCTCCTTGACCTGATGCTGAGCCACCTGGGGAGAGGCGGGGTTTTAAAAACCAAATAAACCAGGTGAGACAACACTCCTGGGCCAATCTTGATCTGCCCCGGCCCAGATGAACTATGCTTAGAAGCCAGATAACAAATAGCAGAATGTTAGCTTTCAGGAAGTGTTTCCTCCATTAATTTTACCCCCCAGTCCCCCTCTATCACTCCACTAGGGTTTCTCCTTCATTACCAAAGTCCCTCATGTATCCTGATTACTCCCTCACTTCCACAGATGAGGAGAATCATTCGCCCCTTCACTTTATCATGCACTATAATTTTTTTAACTGTTTAGCTTGCCTTCTCTTCTTTTGACTCTGCCATGTGTTAACTGGAGGAAGGGATCAAGATCATCCATGGGGGGGGGGGATACACATAAGACTAGCAACATAAAAAACACATTTTAAAAGTTTTCTGAATCATAGTAACTTCCTTTTTCAAAGATGCAAAGTCCCTGGCTCAGTGTTCATCATCTGATAAAAGTTTGCTGGTGGATGGACCAGGCAGGGACTTGGAAGACAGAATGATCTGTACATGCCTCTCACACCTGGGTAATTCCAAATGCACCACACCAGACTCCGCTGGAAGGACAAACTAAGCTCAGTTGCATGCATTTTGAAAGGGATTTAAAAATTTTATTCTTTTTAAAGATGAGAAAATTACATTTGCTAAATTTAATAAAAGTATCGTTGCACTTGGGTGGCTGGGTCAGGAGGATTACAGGTTTGAGGCCAGCCTCAGCAATGTAGGGAGACTCTTAGCAAGCTAGTAAGATGCTGTTTCAAAACAAAAAGTACAAAAAGGCTGGAGGGGAAGTTCACAGGTAAAATGGCCCTGGGTTTAATCCTCAGTATCATAAATAAACAAGAAAACATAAAAATAAGAACTATTTTGTTGTGAGGTCCTGAGAACTCTTTACCCTTTGCATGCTGTTCTAGTAGGCCTTCTGTCATTTATTGGTATTAGGACAGTGTTCATCAGCTCAACGCCAGTATGGGTAGCTACTGAGAAAATAAAACTCTGGCTTCCTGTGGGAAGTCCTGTTTTCAACTTTGTGATGGGGAATCCATCAGTAGTCCGTGGGGTATGCAGTTGTGTTTTGTCCCAATAGATTTTATTTCATTCCTTTATCTTGATCCCATTTAAATTTTCAGAGATGAAAAGTTGACTATCACATAGCATTATACTATTGTTGTCATTGAACTCATTTTATATAGGAGGTCTCTTCATAATTCAATATGTAATAGCATCCTTTTGTGTGGATAATGACTTACAATACCTCCCAGATTCTTAGGCCCCCTCATCCTTGTAGATCAACTTGTTTAAATAAAATGAAAAAAAATGACTTTGACAAACAGGCCAAGCTTTCCTTGAGAAGTATAGTCTTAGCAGCATAACCAGTGGCTAGCCCATTTATTTATTTATTTGTTTATATGTAGATATTTATTCATAGTACAGGGGTATTCTATTCTGAGATACACCTTCCAGTCCTATTTTTTTATTTTGAAACAGGGTCTCATTAAGTTGCCGAGGCCGGCCATGAACCTGCGATCCTCCTGTCTCAGCCATGCCTAGCTTCCTTTTAAAAAATATTTATTTTACTAATATATTTTAATTTGCATTTATTCATCTATTTTTCTGGTTCTCCAGCATTTCTATGACTAAACAATGATACACAAAGGGGAAAATAAAAGTGGCTTCACTCAAAACTTCCAAGTTCCCCAAACTTCCCACGTGATATTTTCTTCCTAGTTTGATGGACCTATCCTGACAGAGAAATACTGGTTCCCAGATGACCAGTTTGCGTCTCGAGGGACAGTTCCAGCTCCATGACCAGGCAGTATAACTGTCAGCACCTGTGAGAGCAGCCTCCTCCTCCCCAGCACCTTTCTTTTCTCACACTTCAACTCTGAGCAGCAGAGGGACAAAGAGGAGCAAGACGGAGCCTGCGTGATGAGAGCTTGGCTCTCATCCTGGGGCCAGTGACAATGAGCTTGGCCCTCCTTGCTGCCCCATCCCTCCTAAGGTCGTGATTTAATGCCACTCAGCCCAGAGCGGTTTGCTTTTTTTCTCTAACCTTTATGTTCCATCCAGAGTACATCTGCGACGGGGAAGCACTCATAATAGAACTCCATACTTGAATAACTCCACAACAACGCTGTCTTCTACGAATAATAGCTGATCCCAGGGTGTTTTCATTAAAAACAGATTTCTGTGACAGACTATCAAAACATTTTCCTTGTACAATAAGCAATATAATGAGGCAGAATTATGCAAAACATATGGGTTTAACTGTGCCCTCAACAACTAAGGGCTTGCTTCTGCTGGTTTCAGTATCTCATTTAACATTTCCATCATGGGTATGATAGCAAATTGGTTCTATGCAGGGATCTTTTAAGTGCCAAATGCCAATAAATAAATAAAAAACCAGTGAACCACATTTCTACCTCTCCCTCCAAACTGTCATCAGTTACCTTTAAGGATGAAGTTTGCGTATAGTCTTAGGGAGCTTGAGAGGTATTATCCAGTAAGGCAGGTTCAGAGCCATCCAGCATTTATTGACAATCTCCTACCTGTCTGGCTTCACTTAGGCACTGGGAATATAGTGGTAAAACTAATCGCTAACATCTATGTCATTCCCGTGTGCTGGGCACTATTCCAAGCACTTTATATACACTAACCCATTTAATTCTCACAACAATCCTGAAAGGTAGTTGCTATTTCTGGCTGCATCTTACAGACAGAGAAGCATTTTACAGATAGTGTGAAAGCAGTAAATAAATGTTTTCTGAAATTACCATGGGCTGGGCCAAAGGATGCCTTTCTTATTTTGCATTTTTTAAAGAATCACAGCCCCATTCCCTTCTCCTATCTTCCAGAATCTCTTTACTGACTTCATATTCTTTCCCTGGTATTATTCTTAAACATGTTTCCAGGTCTGAGGTTCAGGCAGGAAGTCCGTGTCCCACCTCCGTGCCCTCTGGGGCAGCCCCTTCACCCACAGCCACTCCTCTGAGTCAGGGAGGGTTCTGATGAGTACACCCCAGGTAAGGAGCCTAGGGGGTGGGCCCACCTCTTCCTGCAGGGTCCCAGGGGCAGAGCTCCAGACTGCCTTGCTCGGGGCTCTGCCAATTCCAGGTGAGGATCCTCCACCTTGGCCCTGGCCAGCTCAAAGCTTCTCTATATAGGTGTGTTGTGCCCAGGCCTCAAAGGACTACAGGTATCCTGGTTTAAAATAGATTGATGTAATGATTTTCAGCTTTATGATGGTATATAAGTAATAAGTACTCAGTAGAAAACATTTTAAAATTGGTTCTCACCTAATTGGGTCAAAAAGATAAGGTGGAGGAGGCCTGTACAGAGGCCCAGAAAGCAATGAGGTGTGATCTAATTTGTTTTAAGAGCCTCTCGTGGAGGGAGCTTTTCATTCCTTCATACATTCAACAGATGTTTATTGAAAGACAACCGCATGGCAGGGCTGCCCATGAGGCGACATGTCAGTGCACAGCAACACCTGCCAGCCCGGGCAGTGGAGCTCAGATTTGAGAGAAAACAGCACGAAAAACACAATCAATAGTATGCACACGTCAGAGAGTGGGGACAAAAATAGCAATGATATATTAAAATGTGGGTAGGAGATGGATTTTTCCTTGGGTTTCCAGGAGAAGCATCAAAGATAAGGAGACTTTGAATAAGTGACTGTAGGTGTGCATGCATGTCCAAGGAAAGCATTCTGGGAGCAGGATGAACAAATGCAAACAGTTTGAGATGGGGAGCAATGAACTCTGCGACGCAGCAACGTGGCCAGAGTGAAGAGAACGGTGGTATCAACATTAGGAAGCCACATTGGAGCTGAAATGAAGGCCAGATCACAGTAGGCTTCTAGTTCACTGCAAGGACTCTAGAGTCTGCGTGGCGGGAGGTGGAAAGCTCCCGGGGGGAGCTCTGAGCAGGCCAGTGTCAGGATCTGGCTGCACTGAAAGGCTGGAGCCAGGCTGCTGGTTAAGAAGGGAAGGCGAGGGAGGGAGCTGGGAGACCTTGCAAGAATCCAGACAGACAGGAAGATGGTGTGAATAGTGGGAGGGAGAGTTTTGCCAGCAATGTAGACAGAAGAGAGGCGTCACTGGCAGAGCTGTGTTGCACGTGATTTGTAAAGCTGCTGGCTAACATTTGCTTGTTTACTGATCCTTTATATTCATGCAGCTCTTGCAGGCTGAGAAGGGATGTTTGCTTTCCTTAACTGCACATCTGACTACCTGCTTACTTACGGGTGATATGAAGCAGCTTACTTTTTTCTCTATGCCAGAATTATGATGTTTCTACCTCTCTCTGAATCTACTTTTTCTCTATAGTGAGAATCACAGCTTCTGCTATGCCCATTGTATTTCTATACCCATTTCCAGCTGTCTTGCATTTTGGGGAATTGAAAAGCTCCAGTGAAAACAGGAAGAGAAGAGCAAACCGAGGCTCCGAGGCTGCTTGAGGACCTGGAGCTATCAAGCAAAGGTGAGGCATGCCAATGGGCAGGTCACAGAAAACCACCTCTGGAGCCAGCTAGACCAATTCCTATTCATAGGCTCCAGAAGAGTATCACTTGTCGTCATGTTGCAAGTTTCCATAAAATTATTTTCATGGAAGTTGTTTCCTGGGCAGGGAAAAGAATCCAGGAAGATCTATCACAACTAATTAGTCAACCTTGTAACTTTACCATCACCATCTTTTTAAGTGACATATTTTTCACTGGATAATATTTTAAGAGTCTACAGATACATGATGTCTACACAAGTTTTTTACCCCATTATGATGTATAAATACAGTGCACCAATAAAAAATTTTTAAAAAATAGGAGTTTGGCCGGGCGTGGTGGCGCACGCTTGTAATCCCCGTTCTTGGGAGGCAGAAACAAGAGGATCGCGCAGGTTCGAAGCCAGCTGCGCGGGCTGGCTTAGGAGATCCTGTTTCCAAATAAAAAAAATGTAAACATAGGTCTGGGAGTGTAGCCCAGAGGTAGAAGGGCTTCCAGTAACCCTAGTACCACCAAAAAAAAAAAATAGAAATTTGTTTTTAAATACATAATCCATTAAAGGCATTAAAATCCACAGGCAAACACTATGTGGGACTATATATGTGGGACTGTGTGTGGTCAGCTCTCATCTTAAATTTTCACAATAGTGTCCAAAGTCCTGAGGATTAAATGAATTATGTAACTCAACAGTAAAGTAGTGAGGTCTTATGAAGCAAGAAAAGTTATAACACCCAAGTTGTGGTTTACTTAATAATTCTATTGTTTCCACATGGGAGGTATAAGAAGACATAGTCCAGAACACAAGAATAGAGGTTCTGGAAAATAATGTTAACTAGCTTGTGGGAGGGCAAGAAATGCTACATTTGTGATCTAGCCTCAGTATATCAGCAAAGGAGAATGCAAACCTTCTAAGAACTATAGGCCAAGGGGTACTCTTTCCACAGTTTGGAAAATGTGCGTCTCTAAAACCACACAATAATCAGATTTTTTAAAAGCAAATGATGCTTTTATATAAATACAAATATTCCACATTTAAATCTACCATTCTATATAAGTACTATGAACCAATAAAAATAAATTTTTAGCCAGGTATGGTGGTACATACCTATAATCCCAGTAGAGGCTAAGACAGAAGAATTGCAGGTCCAGCTTCATCAATTTAGCGAGGCCCTCAGCAACTTAGCAAGACCTTGTTTCAAAATAAAAAATAAAATGATATAGGATTCGGGGTGATATAGGATCCCTGGGTTCAATAGCTAGTGCCAGAAATAAATAACCAAGTAACTAAACAAATAATTTTTTAGCCAGGCATGATGGCGAATGCTGCAATCCCAGTGCTTGGGAAGCTGAGACAAAAGAATAGGAGGTTTGAGGCCAGTTAGTGAATTTATTTAAAAAATAAATTTAAAAAAATGAAATAGGGCCGGAGTATAGCACAGCAATAGAACACCCTTGGGTTTAATCTCTAGTAGCATAAAATGGAAAAATAAATAAATAATTTTGAAAGCACAAGTGTCAACAAGCACCGATCATGAATATTTTATGTGTCTAGGGATTCCTGAGCAAAGGCACCTTGCTTAAAACACGATTGATGTCTGTCTTGGAGACAGAGACTTTTGGGAGAATATAAAGTCTTATCTACTTTGGAGATGGCTGTCTGTCTAGAGTTTTTTGTCTCCTCTCCCCAGAGAGGATTATTTTGCATCCCAGAGGGGAGGTGGGCCAGATGTGCTAGAAGCTCCTTTGTGAGCTCCGAGCATCATAATTTCAGGGTTTCTCTGCTGTGGCACAAACCACAGGGAACATCTGGCTCTCATCAGTACACCCCATGGGGAGCTGGGCATGAGGAAATGATGATAAGATTGTTACAGTAATTAAACTGTTCTCTGATCCGCAAACCTCATGTGTTCTCTTGGAACAAATAAATAAAAGTAGATGTGAAATCTTAATAAAAGGCGAGTTGGCTGCTATGGGAATACCTTCCACTACAGTAGAGTGCATTGTGATGCCCCATCCAGCATGCCATTCTGGCCACACATTCCTGCCCATTGCCATGGACTTGCTCCTGTTGCCTGCGGGAAGGGCATACTCCCACTTCCTGGGCTTTGCACCTGCCCATGTAATATGTAATATGCTTTGGTCAACTACATGTGATGTCTACTTCTGAGCAAGAGGTTTACAGAGTTTTGATCACCCCTCTTGCTCCAATCTCCTTTACCATAAGAATAGCATGTCTTCGTCCTGGACTGGACTGTGTCTCTAGACTACAGTGCATCAAGAGACACGTGTGTGCCACATCTGAGGCCAACTCGTGAAGTGCAAGAGCGCTGCAGCGTGCCCTCAGCCCAACTGCAGTGTGAATGAGAAATAGGCCTTCGTTGCGGAGGCCACTGAGAGTGTGTTGATGGTTGATGTTTATTTCATAGCAAAACCACCAGGTCAAACAAATACAACTATGAATCATGCCTCCATTTCCATCCTCTTCTGAATTAAGCCCCACTCCTCAAGACAAGGTTATATCCTGATTATTTTATGTAAAGCTGCATGGATATTTCCCACTTACTTTGAGGAGGCCTCATATTTCATGAGTCAGGGGGAGATTTTGACATAGAAATAGACTTGTAAGGCAGCACTCAGACTACTTCCCTGTCCCATTCAAACTGCCCCCATTAGCCACGTCCCCTTCTTTTTCTTTTTGTATTCTCTGGTCTCTTTTTTTCCCTAAAATCCTCAGCTCTTTCTTTATGAGCAGTTTTCTACTGTCAACTCTCAAATGAATTCTCCGCAGAAATTGTCAAGAACTTCATGCTGTGGCTGCGGGGCTATGTTGTTGGCAAGAACTCACCACTAAATTTCTATTTCTTCATTAAATTTTTACCGGAAATCATAGAAACTGGGGAATGTAAGTCTGCCAGAATTTAAGGACAACATCTCTTCTGTGAATCCACTATTTTGGGCCCTTTTCAATCTTGTTAGCTGACAAACAATTAAGGCACTAATGCAAGCAGGGTCTTGGAGTTTAACAGACTTAGCTGGGGCTCCTGGAGGCGTTTACATAACAGGATAACAGATGTTTCGTGTCACGGCATCTCAGAAGGGAACAGGAGGCAGACCTGCCCAGAGAGGTTAGCATCCTGTCCCTTCCACTGATTATTATGACGAAACAAAACCAGAAGAATGTTAGAGATGCTCATGTTAAGTCAGAGAGCCTACAGGATCTCAAACGTACAGACTTAATGAAATAGGTCACCACTTCACTTTATCTAACTAGAATCCAATAGTTTGAGAGACTGTAGGGCAGGACAACATGATTTTAATGGTGGCACATTGAGCCAAGTGAGATAACGCTCTAGTGCAGATCAATCCAGTGAATCCCTGTCATGTGCAAGGACCACGGGGGAGCTTCTAGACTTAAACATACTCAGAATGAAAGGAGTTACACTTAAAAGGATATGATGGAAGAGACAGATGAGTCCCAGTTGTGTAATAGGTAGAACAGTGCAGGGGAGTAGAGAAACCTGAGTTCAAGTCCCATTTTTCCATTTTCTGCCTCTGGGATTTAAAGCAAGTTATTTAACCTCTCCAAATGCTACTTTAAATGAAGATTATAATTGCATTACTCCATAGTGCTTTCAACAGATTCAGGTGGGAGAATGTATGGAAAGGTTGTAGGAACAGCATCAAACACATGGTGTCCATTGACTATAGGACAGAAAGTGTCAAAAAAGAAAAGTGAAGGTCAGGGGGTGAGGGACTAACGATGCACCACACCTAGTGGAAACCAGCTGGGCTCTTAATTTTTTTTTTTGCAGTACTGGGGATGGAACCCAGGGGCATTCTATCTCTGAGAGACATCCTCATCCCTTTTTATTATTTTTATTTTTGAAACAGGGTCTCATTGAGTTGCAAAGGGCACACTAAATAGCTGAGGCCGTCTGTGAACCTGCGATCCTCTGGTCTCAGCCTCCCGAATGCTGGGATTATAAGCATGCACCACCACATCCGGCTTCTGCTTCAATTTTTTACAAAAATATTTGGATCCTTTTAGATTTACAGAACAGTTAAAGAATACTCTGACAAACTCCCTAATACATATTCTACAAATGTGAATATTTTGCTTTGTTTTTCTTTGTCTCTTTCTTTGTGAGATAGATATAATTTTTACATTTATGCACTTTGTATAAACATATGTGTATGTAATTTTTCCTGAACTATTGAAAAATAATCTGTATGCGGAATGCCCTTTTATTCCTAAATATTTTAGTGTGTATTTCCCCCCAAACAGTAATTTCTCTTACACGGTGCAGTACAATGATAAATATTGGGAAATTAAAATTGACACAGCACCATGATTTAATACACAAATCTTACTCAGATTTTGCTAATCTTCTTAATTATAACCTTTATGACAAAGGAAAACCCAAGATTAAAGATACAAAAACCATTCAGTTTTGTGGCCTCTGTATTTCATGACACTAAAAGTACAGGTAGCACAGGTGTTGTGGTTTGGATTTTGCCCCTAAACCTCGTGTTGTCAGTGCAGCCAGGCTCAGGGGCAGGGAGTGGCTGGAGAAGTGGGTCACTGGGGGCGTGGCCTTGGGGACTGTATGGTCGCTGTATCTCCTCTCTGGTTCTCTCTACTTGTCACCACCACAAGCTGAGGGTGTGGCTTCTCTTTCTCTGCCATGCTTAAAGCCCTGCTGCTGAGCCATTCCTGCTGCAAGCTAGCTTATCATGGACATCCTCTGGAATCATGAGCCCTAAAGTAAGCTTTCGTGCTCTAAGTTGTGCTTGTAAGGTATTTTGGTAACAGCAATGACAAAGCTAAAACAATAGGCCAGTCAGCTCGTACAATGTTCCCCACTTTTTGTCTGTCTGATGTTTCCTGGTGATCAGACTCAAATTAATTGTATTGGTTAGAAAAGCATGGAGGTTGTGCTGGGTTCTCAGTGCCCTTTATTAGGAGGTACCTGCTGTTCCTGATGATGCTAATTTTGAGTTTTGAGTTAAGGTGGATCTGCCACATTTCTCCACTGTAGTTACTTACTATTTTGTCTTTTGAATTAGTAAGTATGTACTTTGAGATTATGTAGAAATACTTTGGGATTACATGCATACATTATTATTTGTTGAACTTTCACCCACTTTCTATAGCATACACTGTGTGTGTGTGTGTGTGTGTGTGTGTGTGTGTGTGTGTGTGTGTGTTTTACTGGGGATTGTACCCAGGAGCATTCTACTCAAAGGTATACTTGCAACCTTTTTTATATTTATTTTGAAACAAGATCTCACTAAGTTACTGAGAGTCTGCCTAAATTGCTGAGGCTGGTCTTAAACCTTAGATCCTTCTGTCTTAGCCTCCCAAGTACTGGGATTACAGGTATGTGCCATCACATCTGGCTCCATTAACTAATTTTTTCTGAAGGAGCTCTTATTTTAATGGTCTTAGCCTCCTTCTTTTCACAGAAGTTTTAAATTATACATTTTAAAGAATATTTTACCTGGTAATGAATTTAATATTGAGATTCATCAATATTAATATTTTGTAAATCATTTTCTAAAGAGTGAGCTCCTACTTGTTATCAGCTGGCTGCAAAGACTTCAATGTAAAGATAATGGAGGACAGCCAACATTGGAAACACATGGTATTTACCAGAAATTGAATAAAAATAGAAAATTTTTGACTTTTAGTTTCATTAGCCATTTTACATCTGGTTTCAACACAGTATTGACAATTCTTTCCATTTTTATAATTATAGAAGTAGCTAATTCTTACTGTGGTAAACCTGAAAGCTATACAAATCAGAAAAACAGAGGAAAAAGGACACCCAAAATCCAGAATCCACTACTGTTAATCAATTTGGTAGATTTCTTATAGTCATTCTTTTTCTTTTCTTGTGTCTTATTGTACATACAACATTGCATTCCAATTTTAAATAAAATATAAGCATTTACAATGTTGAGGATTAAGTATTTTCAATATTAAAGATTTTTCTGTAAGCCTATCTTAATGGGTGTCCTTTATTTTGGACATTTGAGATTGTTTATATTTCTGTTATTTAATAATGATGGGGCTAAAATCTGAATATAAAATACTTTCTGAATTTTGATTTATTTCTACAGGAAATATTATGGCCTGGTTGAATGTGGCTGAGTGAAATGCTATGGCTACATGTTGCCAAGTGGCCTCGCCAATTTATACCCAGTGGACAATTTGTGCAAATGTTCTTCTCACCCACACTCAATGGCACTGTTTCTATAGTCCTTATATCTCTTGAGTCTACATTTCCAACCTTCTCTTGGCCATTTGCACTGTCCTTTGGTGAACTATCTGACCATATTCTCTCAGGCTTACCTACTCAAGTTTGGTATTCAGTTTTTACTTAAGTAAATATATGAGCTCTGTGCACTCTAAAATACCAAGATACTAAGATTTTGCTTAACATACTTGTTTCAATGTGTTGTTTGCCTTTTAATTTTGTATATTTGGCTGTTAATGGAAGAGTCCAAATTTTACACAGCCAAAAGTCTTTGGGATTCCATCTAACACTTTACCTTTAGAAAGCCCTACTCCTTCTCCTCACTCATATGGAGATAAATAGCATTTCTCTATCCATCTACATCTAGTGTGGTTTAGCACTCATTTGAATTTGAGGAATTTTAGTGACTTTGAACCACATTTCTTTTTTACTGATATCTGCTAAACCTTTATCATGCCTTTTTTTTGGGGAGGGGAGTACTGGGGCAGAACCCTAGGGACATGGGGTTTCATATTTTTGATACCATTTCTGATGTAAAATTGGCTGTCTTATAAATATCTGGCTGTGCCTCACTTCTTTTTACTTATTCTTTTTTACCTTGAAACAGGGTCTCACTAAGTTTCTGAGGCTGGCCTTAAACTTTCAATCCTCCCATCTCAGCCTCTCAAGTACTGAGATTATTTACAGGTGTGCACCACCATACCAGCTTATATAAATTTTTTTTAGTGTGCTAGAGTGGACTCTTAGTTATATAATTTCATTTATCTATTTATTTTTCTGGATTCAAGACCACATTTCTTTCATTATAGTTGCTATAAAATATGGTAGAATCAAGCCAGGTATCATGATGTATGCCTATAGGAAGAAGGATTAACTGGTGCCCAGGAGATCCAGGCTAGCCTGGGCAACATAGTAAGAACCCATTAAAAAAAAAAAAAGTAGTGTTAATCTTATCTTACTTAATTCTTTTGATCTCTCAAAATGTACCTCTTCTGGATTAAACAATAGTTTTATTTACAATTGAACTCTTTATAAGGTATTTATAAGACAGCCAATTTTACATCAGAAATGGTATAAAAATATGAATTACAACACAGACAACAAAATGAAGTAGGCTTAAAACAAAGATGAAGTGGACAAACAATTTTTCTTTTTAATTTATTAACTCTAGCTTAAACTTTGTTAAAGAAAGAAACAAAATTATGTTTTAAGAGAGTTGCAGGGTCTTCAGTTAAAGACTGAATTTCATAGTGTTATATCTCATGCAGGGAAAAATAAGACTGATCCCCCACCCCCCCACACACACATTCTAACACACTGTAGTTTCACTCTTGGAATTTTACTCTAACCTCCTCAATGAACCTCAACATATCCAAATCAAAGGAGAATGATCTAGAAGAGAGAAAAATAAAATAAGAGGTCCTCAGGGTAAGGGAGAACCAAGAAAACAGAATCCACATGAGTCTGGCCAGACAGCACCTCATGGATTCCTCTCTGTCTAGCAAAAGTTCAGTATCTGAGGAGTTCCCTGTGTAGGGCAGAATTATAAAGGTTATATTTATTAACCCATACCCCAAATTCGGAATCTGACAAATGTTGAAATCAAGAATAAACTGAGAGGGTTCAAGGAACAAAGTAAAGAGACACTGATTGGGGGGTATTTATTCCTCTTTGGGGCACATTATAAAGGAACATAACATAGGTCAGAGTAGAAACACTAAACAGCTTGCCACAAAAATATAATGGAGAAAGAAAGCTGGCCAGTTTTTCTAGAAATCTTCTTTTCCTTAAGATGTGAATGAGAACCCCTAGTAGAATAAGTCCTATTTCTCTCTACATCCTTGCTGCAATGAAGTTTACAGCAGGTTCCCTTATATAAGCAGATGGAGTTACAAATGAAAACCCATACACACACACACACACACACACACACACACACACACACACACACACACCAAGAAATAAGAGCAGCAAGATCATTCAAGAATACTACATGTGTTGCTGGAATCATTCCTTTCAAAGTCAAACCCAGGGAGCACAGATCAACATCTCACCAAAAGCTTTAGCAGAGGCTCCTGAGGAACTTTTCTTCTCTTCCCACAATGGTATCCCATTCTCCTCATGCTTCCCTGATGGGCGGCCACATACCCTATATACCTTGGCTTCTCCTCTAAAAGTGCTAATCAACTGGGACATTCTTTAATAATATTTTAAAATAATTTTATTAATGTCAACTACTAAAAACTTTATTGGAAAAATGAGGCTGCTTCATTCATAACATTAGAAACTTTATATGAATCAACACAGAGCAAAACAATCTTATAATTTTCAATTATCATGAAAGAATATGGAAGCCAGCCGTGGTGGTGCACACTTGTAATTCCAGCATTTGGGAGGCTGAGACTGGAGGAATGTGGTTCGCGGACAGCCTTAGCTACTTAGTGAGGCCCTCTGTAACTTAGTGAGACCCTGTTTTTATGTTTGTTTGTTTGTTTTTGGTGGTACTGGGGTTCCTGAAAACCCTTCTACCTCCGGTTACACTCCCAGACCTATTTTTATATTTTTAATTTGGAAACAGGGTCTCTTAAGCTAGTGAGGCTGGCTTTGAACCAGCACAATCCTCCTGTCTCCACCTCCCAAGTGCCGGGATTACAAGCGTGCACCACCATGCCCAGCGAGATCCTGTTTTGAAATAAAGAATAGGAGGAGGGAGGGGAAGATGGTGACCGAGTAAAGCAGCTTTTATGAGTATGGCTGACACTCAATCTCCATAGCATCAAAAATAACGCCTTACAGAATCAGAAAATACTACCAATAGAAAAATAAAATCTATAAATAAAAGAGACAGAAAAAAATAAGACTAGAACAACTAGAGAAGCAGAAAAGAAACTGTGCCAACACTATCTTGCCTCATAGAACCAGACTCCATGGAGGAAAAGCAAAGGAGCTGAAGCGACCAATTGCAGTCTAGTCAAATGTAATTCAGCAGTTCTTTCAGTGCAAAGACAAGCTAAAATTTTCAGCAGCCAAGCTCATCACAATCTCCAGGGATTCAGAGTGGAGCTCAAAACCAGAGGGAGATACACCAGCCTTATGGCTGAGGGAGTGGCAGTGACACCATATTGCCATCAGCAGCAGTGAGTTCTCCATGCCCATGAAAGCTCCAGCAAAAGCTCCAGCCCAGCACCACTACAATCGTAAGTGAGATTGCAGTTGCTACAGGAGAAATCCTAGTGTTGCACCCTCAGGAACTCAACCAGCTTAGATAAACTCTCTGGGTCTGAGATCTAGAGGTTCAATGCAGTACAGGAGTAGGGCTGGCAGAAATTACTACACCCTAGTTGCAGTTCCCTGAAGGAAAGCCCACAGCCAGCGCCTTCAGAGTCTGACACAGCTGCAACAAACTCCCTGTGTCTGAGACTTTGCGATACAATGGTGGTGGAGATTACCACACCCCCCACAGATTCAGAGCACAAAAAGTGAAGTCGTGGTGAACTGGAGAAGAACCCAGAGAAGGTGGGAGTGGTTTCTGCTGTTGATCATATCAGAATCTCAGATAGACTCAGGTTCAGATCAGTGGAAAGTGTGGGGGGAATCTTACACTTAAACCTAAACCCAATGAGTAGGATTGCCGAGAACACCACAGACATCCCAGTTGTGGGGAATAGGAAGAAGTCAGACTATCCCAGCCATAGCTGTGTAGAGCTGAGACTCTTACATTGAGTTTGATCTCAGAGGCATACACTACCAGTAGAGGTAGTGAGAGACCTAGACTCCAAATCTGTAGAAAGTGTGGAGGGTGACCTTCATTCAATATCAAATCCAACCCCATTGATAATGACCATCTGCATAGACTGAGAAGACTCAGAGAACCAAACTCACAGAGGGAAAGGTACCTGTAGCAATCGGTATCTACACAGAAAGAGACTGCTGAATTTATTCGTAGAGTTGCATCAATTCATTGTGGGGATTGTTTGGGTTTTTTCGTTCGTGTGTGTGTGTGTGTGTGTGTGTGTGTGTGTGTGTGTGTACCTGATTGCCTTTTTTTTTTGGAGGAGGGTTGTGGGGTTTTTGTTTTGTTTTTATGATTTTTTGCTTTGTTTGTTTTGTTGTTTTTTTAACCCTCATACCAAATCCTCCCCCAAGCTTCTTCCCTTGTACAAATCTACTCTCTCCTCTCTATTCTTCTATCTTTCTCTTCTTTTTATCGCTCCTAGTTCTGTATTGAATCCAACTCATATCACTATACCAGAAACTATAAATTGTTTACTAGAATTCTACTACATTGTTCCTATCTCTAATCTCTAGTGTATACTATCTTAACAAACTCATATACTCATACTATTCGACTTTATCTGAAACCTTACCCTATTCTTCCATTTACTCCTTCACTTCCCTCCTTATTCAACCTTCACTGTAGAACACAACTTGCCCTTGAATATACAAGCTGACACCTAGAGACTGAAAAAAATCTACCAAAAGCAACAGGTACAAACTTCTAAAATCATGGGAAAGAGGAACAACAACAGAGCAATGAGCTCTCACAATCCCATAATAACAGAATTTGATAGCACAGAAATGCAGAGATTTCCAGATCAAATCAGGAATGTAACTGTAGAAATAATTCAGGATTTTAGAAAAGAATTTAGAGAGAGTCCAAAAGAAATAAAGGATACAATCGTTGAAGTAAAGGCATCAATTCAAACTATAAACAATTGATTAGACCACATGGAGAATAGAATCTCACTCCTAGAAAATGATCACTCCAAAAATGAATGCATAGTTTATAACATAGAAAATTCATTTCTTCAACAGGAATTGGACATTGAAGAAATATGGGCCTATCTTAAGAGAGCTAACCTAAGAATTATTGGCATAGAGGAGGGAAAAGAAGGTGAAACCAAAGGGATCAACAATCTCTTCAAAGAAGTAATAGCAGAAAATTTTCCAAACATAGAGCAAGAGGTCAATACACAGGTACAGAAAACTTATAGAACTCCCTTTAGACAAGATCCGAGAAAAGGTTCCCCATGTCACATAATAGTCAAAATGACCAATGTAGAAACTAAGGAGAAAATCTTAAAGGCAACAAAAACAAAAGGCCAAGTGACATTCAGAGGCAAATCACTTAGAATCACTCCAGACTTCCCAAACCAAGTCATGAAGTCAGAAAGGCATGGAGTGACACATTCCAAACTCTGAAAGAAAACAACTTCCAGCCAAAAATTTCCTACCCAGGAAAACTATCTTTCAAATTAGATGGGGAAATAAGAAACTTCCATGACAAACAGAAACTGAAGAAATTTATGTCTTCAAAACCGTGCTAGAGAAAATACTCAAAGAGATTAATTACAAGGAAGAAAGAGGTAATACACGCCAGAACCAGAGAAACAAGAACTTCCATTCAGCAGACAACTAAGCAAAAAATAACAAACAGTATCCCAAACAGAAATAAAACCTTAACATGTTAGGAATTAAAAATTATCTCTCAATAATCACACTGAATGTAAATGGCCTCAACTCCCCAATAAAAAAACATAAATTGGCAAAATGGATTAAAAAACAGATACTATCTATCTGCTATTTGTTTGGAAGAAACACACCTTACAAGTAAAGATAGAAACAATCTTAAGATAAAGGGCTGCAGCAAGGTAATCCATGCCAATGGAACTTGAAGGAAAGCAGGAGTAGCAACTATGATATCAGACAAGTTAGACTTCAAACCCAAGCTTATTAGAACAGACAAAGAATGTCATTTTTTACTGGTAAAAGGAACAATTCAACAAGAGGAAATAACAATAATCAAGATTTATTCCCCAAACATAGGTGCACCTACTTTCATAAAACAAACTCTCTGTGACATCAAACCACACATAAATCCCAATACAGTAATACTGGGAGACTTCAACACCCCTCTCACACCATTAGACCAATCTTCTAGACAAAAGGTCAGTAAAGATGTCTCAGAACTAAAGAACACCATTAATCAAATGGACCTGTTGGACACATATAGAATATTTCACCCAACTAGAGCAGAGTTTACATTTCTCTTAGCTGCTCACAGAACCTTCTCCAAAATAGATCACATCCTGGGCCACAAAGTGAGCACTAGCAAATTCAAAAAATGTGACATACTTTCCTGTGTCCTTTCATACCATAATGGAATGAAGTTAGAAATCAATTATAAAAAGACCCAAAGAAACCACATGAACATGTGGAGGTTGAACACCACACTTCTGTATGAAGAATGGGTCATAGAAGATGTAACAGGTGAAATCAAGAAACTTCTAGAAATAAACAAAAATAAAGATACAACATATCAAAACCTCTGGAACACTTTGAAGGCAGTATTAAGAGGAAAATTTATACCATTGAGTGCTCACATAAGAAAAACAGAAAATCATCAAATAACCTAATGATACACTTCAAAGCCCTTGAAAAACAGGAACAATCTAACCCCAAAGACAGTAGAAGACAAGGAATTATTAAAATCAGAGCAGAAATTAATGGAGTAGGGAATAAAAAAAACAATACAGAAAATCAATAAAACCAAAAGCTGGTTTCTCAAAAAAATTAACAAGATAGACAGCTGGGCATGGTGGTGTATGCTTGTAATCCCCATGCTTGGGAGGCAGAGACAGGAGGATCGTGCAGGTTTAAAACCAGCCATGCTGGCTTAAGAGACGCTGTTTCCAAATAAAAAAGTATAAAATAGGTCTGGGAGGGTAGCCTGGAGGTAGAAGGACTTCCAGAAGCCCAAGTACCACCAAAAAGAAAAAAAAAAAAAAAAAGATAGACAAACCATTAGCCAACCTAACTAAAAAAATGAGAATCAACCCAAATTATGAAGATAAGAGATGAAAAAGAAGTTATTACTACTGACAGTGTAGATATCCAAAGGATTATCAGAAACTACTTTGAAAAACTATACTCCAACAAAATGGAAAATCTGGAGGAAATTGACAACTTTCTAGATAAATACAACCTTCCTAAACTGAGTCAAGAAGATATAGAACACTTAAACCAACCAATAACAATCAAAGAGACTGAAACAGCAATAAAGAGCTTACCATCAAAGAAAAGCCCAGGACCAGATGATTTCCCAAGTGAATTCTATAAAACCATTATAGACGAGCTAATACCAATACTCCTCAATCTATTTTGTGAAATTGAAAAAAAACAGAACTCTCCCAAATACATTCTATGAAGCCAACATCATATTAATACTTAAACCAAATAAAGACAGTTCAAGGAAGAAAAACTACAGGCCTACATCTTTGATGAATTTGGATGCAAAACTGCTAAACAAAATACTAGCAACACACATTCAAAAGCACATAAAGAAAATCATACATCATGACCAGGTAGGGTTCATCCCAGGGATGCAAGGCTTGTGAAACATACAAAATCATTCCATGTAATTCATCTTATAAACAGAACCAAAGACAAAAATCACATGATCATTTCAATAGATGGTGAAAAAGCATTTGATAAAATCCAACATCCATTTCTGATAAAAGCACTGTAGAGAATTGGAATAGAAGGAACATATCTAACATCATAAAGGCAAACTACAAAAAGCCCAATGCCAACATCATATTAACTGGGGAAAAACTTCAAGAATTCCCCCTAAAAACAGGAACAAGACAAAGATGTCCATTATCACCACTTTTCTTCAATATAGTACTTGAGACTCTAGCCAGAGCAATAAGGCAAGAAAATGAAATCAGATTACAAATAGGGAAAGAAGAACTCAAAATTTCACTATTTGCAGATGACATGATACTATATTTAGAAAACCCAACAAACTCAACCAAAAGGCTTATAAAACTGATCAACATATTCAGCAAATTATCTGGATACAAAATCAATCTTAAAAAAATCAGAAGCTTTTCTGTACACCAACCATAAATCCACTGAAATAGAAATTCAGAAAACACTTCCACTCAGGATCACCCACAAAAAAAATAAAATATTTAGGAATAAACTTAACCAAGGAGGTAAAAGATCTCTACAAAAAAAATATAAAACACTGAAAAAAGAAATCGAAGAAGATCTTAGAAGATGAAAAGATCTACCATGTTCATGGATTGGCAGAATAAATATCATTAAAATGGCCATCCTTCCAAAAGTGATCTACAGATTCAATGCAATGCCCATTAAACTACCAAGATCATTCCTCACAGACATAGAAAAATCAGTCCTTAAATTTATTTGGAATAACAAAAAGGCCAGAATAGCAAAGTAGTTCTCAGCAACAAAAACCATACAGGAGGAATCATAATACCTGACTTTATACTACAAAGCCATTGTAATAAAAACAGCATGGTACGGGCACAAAAACAGATACATAGACGAGTGGAGCAGAATAGAAGACCCAGAAACAACGCCACACACTTTCAGCCAATTGATTTTTGACAAAAGGGCCAAACACATACACTGGAAAAAAGATAGCTGTTCAACAAATGGTGTTGGTAAAACTGGTTAACCATATGCAGAAAATTGGAAATTAATCCAACTTTCTCACCCTGCACAAGAGTCAATTCAAAATGGATCAAAGACTTGAACATTAGACCAGAAATCTTGAGGCTCCTTGAAGAGGGCATAGGTCTAACACTGCAACACAAAGGCACAGAAAAAAACTTTCTCAACAAGACCCCAAAGGCACAACAAACTAAAAGGCGAATCAATACATGGGATTGCATGAAACTGAAGAGCTTCTGTTCAGCAAAGGAAACTATCAAGAACCTCATTTGAGAGCCAACAGAATGGGGGAAGATTTTTGCCACTTACACCTCTGATAGAGGACTAATATCTAGAATACACAGAAAACTCAAGAAACTCAACACTAAAATACAAATCATCCAATCAAAAAAAATGGGAAAGTGAACTAAATAGACACTTCATGAAAGAATAAATTCAAATGGACAATAAATCCATGAAAAAATGCTCAACATCATTGGCCATCAGAGAGTTGCAAATCAAAACTACCTGAGATTTCACCTAGTTCCAACTAGAATGGCAATCATTTAAAACACAAACAACAACAAATGCTGGCAAGGGTGCATAAAAGTGGGAACTCTAACACATTGTTGGCGCGATTGCAAATTAGTGCAGCGACTTTGGAAAACAGTATGGAGAATCCTCAGAGGAATGGGAACAAATCTACCATTCGATCCAGCAATACCACTTCTGGGTATCTACCCAAAAGAAAGGAAACCAAACTACCAAACTAATTCATGTGTATCTATGTTCATAGCTGCACAATTCAGCATAGCCAAACTATGGAAGCAGCCAAGATGTCCATCAACATATGATTAGATTACAAAACTGTGGGATATGTATTTTACTCAGCCATAAAAAAATACAAATGTGGTATTTACGGGGAAATAGATGGATCTTGAGGACATTATGCTAAGTGAGATTAGTCAGTTGCAAAAAGTAAGGAATCGGATGCTTTCCCTAATATGTGAAAGTTAGGGAACTCCAGGTGAAAAAAATCTTATAGAGGAGCAAATAAGGCAACCTAACTATGGGGAAAGGAGGGGGAGAAAAGGAAACTCTTTAAAGCGCATGATGTACTTATTCATATCAAAGTCAACCACTAAACCAAGCATGGAAGGGAAGGATTGGTGATGGAGGACATGGAAGAAACCTGAGGAACGAAAGGTTCCGAAAGAGTTAAGGCAGTTTGGCGAAAGGTCAAGCTTTCCGAGACTCTGGGTGACTTCTGGTCTTTCCAGAATTTCTCACCCCCAACCCCACCAGTGAGAGCGGGAACTGGCTGTAATCATGCTCTTAATAATCTTTAACCAGGCCCCTTTGTTTCTTCTTGTTTTTTAATTTTCCCTCCATGATTGTATTCTGCAAGCATATGACATATGTTCTACATCAATCATTCTGCATTGTGTTTGAGATTGTACTTTGATGTTTTTCTTTCTGTTGAAGTTGTGGTTTTGGTGCAGGGGAAAAAGTATAAAAACTTAGTTCTAGAGAATAAAGTTGTCAGTGGTCCAAGAGACTACTGTCCATGTCTTCATTTCAGGTCTCTCCCTCCCAAGTCCCGGGGAGGAATCCCGACACGTGGCGCCCGCAATCAGAGACTTGAAGGAGCCCCCAAAGAGAAGAGGGAGGAGGCCGCTGCAGAAAGAGGTAAGCAGCTATGGGAAATCAAGTAAGTAAGAATCCTTTTACAAAATTAGTACATTATCTTTTAAAGCAATATAAGATAAAGATATCACAAGAAGAGTTGCAAAATTGTTATGCTCTAGCCGCAGAATATAATCCTTGGCTTCCTGATGAAGGAACTTTAGATGAAGAAATATGGGACAGAGTTTGAAAAAAAATATTATGACAGCCTATTGGCAAGGGGAGAAAATCCTCCCTCAGTGGTGGGTCACTTAGTCTTTAATTAAAATGATCATTCAACCAATTGACAGCAAGGCTTTTAGATTTAGAAAGTAAAACCAAAAAAATCATCCCAGGTATATAAATTGTCAGAAAGATTTAGTACATGTAAAACAAAACAAAACAAAACAGAAGAAAATAATGTTTGCCTCAAAAAGCCCAGGTAAAGAAGTGGGAGTGAGCGCCCTGGTACCAGCACTCACTACCCCTTTGGCCCCTGTGGCAAAAATTATATATCCTTTAGAACACAGGATGGATCCAGTTCTGCCCACACCTATGCTTTTACTATCCTGTGTATTTAGCTTTTACCTTCCCTGTTACTTTTAATGCTGGTTCATTGCAACAACTGATTGGAGAGGGCTTAAATCTGACTATATATATATATATATATATATATATATATATATATATATATATAATCTTCTTTTTAAAAAGCATGCATGCTATATGGGCTTGTTTCTAATTTATTATATTAAATTCTTGCACTCTTGGGCTGAGAACTGAATCCCTTATGATTTCTATACAGTAACAAAAATGATCTTTACCAAACAACAATATTTACTATGACAAACGTGGCTTAGTGAAAAGGCAAAACAAATTACATAATCAAACAGTTCAAAAAAATTAACCCAGTTGTAATACAATTCCTTCGTCGGGAAACTACAGGATTCTATTTTTAAAAAAAAAACTATAAAAAATGCAAAATTGGAAAAAATGCTGATCAAGCAACTAGCTTTTGATAATGCTAATAAAGACTGTCGGGCCACTATCCGGCCCATTAGAGAGGTCGGGACTGTTTTAGAGTATACGAAGACATGTCAAAATATAGGAACAGTGAAACATAAGGCACCAATAGCGGCAATTGAAACTAAGAGAATACAGGATATAGATAAGCGAAAGTGTTTTAATTGTGAAAGACCCGGACATATA
Source organism: Muscardinus avellanarius (assembly GCF_963383645.1). Classification (NCBI taxonomy): domain Eukaryota; kingdom Metazoa; phylum Chordata; class Mammalia; order Rodentia; family Gliridae; genus Muscardinus; species Muscardinus avellanarius. Next base: position 27,047,015 of record NC_137795.1, on the reverse strand, counting down.
AAGAAAGAATGTAGAATCCCCTTACAAACAAATAACAATAGACAAAGGGGGGAGAAATCAACACTTCCCGGATATGTCCTAGATGCAAGAAGGGGAGACATTGGAAAAGTAAATGTAAATCTAAATTTTATAAGGATGGAAATGAGTTACAAAAAAATCAGGAAAACTAATAAGGGGGTGTTCTCTCAGCCCCAAACAAAATGAGGGACAATTTTCTGAACAAAAACTCAAAAAATTAAAAGGACTTTTGGAAAATATGACAATTAAGGACAAGACCATTCCTATAACTTTACAAAATGTAATGACTCTTGCTACAGTCACTCAAGGAAGTGCTGCTATGTATTTACCAGCCCCTCATTCTCAACGACTGTTGGTTGTTAGTAATCCTCATAAAATAGATTTTGAATATGTGGGCCCTATTCCAAAAAATACTGTGGGATTACTTCTTGGTCTCAGTGATAATATTTTGAAGGACCTTCTGGTACATACTGATGTAATTAATAAGAATTATACGGGGGTAATTTCCATCTTGATCCATGTCTCCGATAATGTGGAGATAAGGAAAGGAGAATATCTTGCTCAATTGTTAATCCTTCCCTATTTTAAGTGTAACACTAAAAATAAGGAACAGACGAGAAAGTAAAAAAATATTGATATCATAGGGTTAACTGCTTTTTTACAAAAAAATAATAAACCTATTCTTACTATTATTATTAAGGGGCAGCCTTTCACAGGCATGCTAAATACTGGAGCAGACATATCTATTATAAAAACAGTTGAATGGCCAAAAGGATGGCCTAAACAAAAACCCCCTACTACTTTAGTAGGTTTGGGAGTACAAGATATTGTATATCAAAATAAAGAAATTTTATCTATTGAGACTGCTGACGGAACTAACATTTTGCTCCAGCCTTGTATTGTGGATTTAAATTCAAACAATGCCTCCTTATGACTATTTAGGTTATGTGGTGCAAAAACAAACAGTAAAACCCAAAGTTGCCCGCAGAAACAATCCGGCCAATTGTACTTTAAATAATATGCAAAAACTGTTAGGAGACATTAATTGGGTTCGACCCACTCTTGGAATTCCAAATTATGCCTTACAACATCTTTTTGCCACCTTAGAAGGGGATCCTTCCTTAAATAGTCCACGGGTGCTTACTGCCCAGGCAAAACAAGAGCTAAAATTGATAGAACAAAGAATTTCCGAGGCATTTGTTAAATGATATCAACCTGGCAAAAAAATAGGATTATTAATCATGAAAACTCCTAATACACCTACGGGAATTGTAGTCCAAGAAGACAAACCATTAGAATGGATGTATACCCACCATAAGAGGTCAAAAACAATCACCCCTTATATTGAACATGTGTCTACGTTAATTGTTTTAGGTAGAAAAAGGATTATTTCTCTTTCTAAATATGATGCTAAATTTATTACTGTGCCGTTTAACAAAGAAACCTTTCATAACCTTCTTAATCTTTATACTTCATTACAAATTGCTTTGGCTGATTTTGTTGGTGATATTACTTTCATTATCCTCAAGGAAAGTTACGGAATTTCCTCACTAGATGTGATTGGGTTATTAATTCTGTTGTTGTCTCACAACCCATTTCTAAAGTTCCCACTTATTATATCAATGCTACTAAACAACATAAGGCTACCATTTATGGTCCTAATTTAAAATTATAACTCCCAACCCCTTATCAATCTACACAAAAAATGAATTGTTTGCTCTGATTGCATTGTTAGAAAGATGTTCTTGTGCTTTAAATGTGGTATCTGATTCAGCTTATGTAGTTAATTTATTTCCTGGTATTAAAACCGCATATATCCCTGATGGCCCTGCACCTATTATGCAACTTTTTCTCAGGCTTCAATGTTTAATCAGACGCCGATCTGAGCCTTTTTATGTTACCCATATTAGATCACACTCCAATCTCCCTGGCCCGTTAACACAAGAAAATGCTGGTGCTGATGCCCTTTTGACAGCAGTTTTTTCCTCACCTCAGGAGAAACATACGTTTTTTCATTCAAATGCCAACAGGTTACATGTAACATATAAAATTCCTTTTTCTCAAGCAAAACAAATTACATGAAATTGCCCTATATGCCGACCTTTTCATTTAACTGAACAACCTACAGATGTTAACCCTAGGGGCCTAAAACCTAATGATCTCTGACAGATAAACTTTACTCATATTTCTTTACCTCTTTATTCCTTAGCCTTGATAATTATAGATACTTATTCTTCTTTTATATGAGCAATACCTACTAAAAGTAAAACTTCCAAGACAACAAGACTAACATTAATAAACACTTTTGCGGTTATGGGAGTGCCTCTACAAATAAAAACAGAGAATGGACCTGCTTTTACCTCTAAAGCATTTAAACAGTTTCTTACTAAATGGAATATTTCCCATGTTCCTGGCGTCCCCTACAACCCCCAAGGTCAAGCCTTGGTTGAATGTGCTAATGCTACTATTAAGCTTCTTCTTTCTAAACAAAAGAGGGGGAGTATGGACCCCAGAGAAGTTTTATATACAACTCTTTATACTTTAAACTATTTAAATTTAAAAATTCTTCTGATATTACCAGAGCAGAGAAGCATTTCCGTACAAAGAAGCAGCCATTATTACATCAGGCAATTTGGGTTAAGGACCATAATTAATAAATGGAAGCCAGGAAAATTATATTTCCTAGGCAGAGGTTATGCTCTTGTCTCCACAGAAAATGGTGAGCAATTCTGGATCCCCGAATAAAAACTCCGGTGGAGAAAAAAAAAAAAAACTTATGGTTCCAGCTTCACCAGATGCAGATATTGGAAAAGAAACCCTACCTGACATGGGTACAAATAAAGAATCTGAGTAAGAAGGCAAAGACTATAGTTAAAGAAGCTGGAGGATGGGTGACACCAGACAAGATGTTTTTTTAGCAATAATTGCCCTATTGTCCTGTGCTTCAGGGGTGAGTGATGACAACTACACATATTGGACTTAAAGCTTGTTGACTGGACAGATAATGCACCACTAGTGCTCACCAGCCATTCAGGAATAATGCCACCCCTTGGCCCTGGAAGAAAATGCCACTAAGCCATCCAGATGAAGAAGAATAATTGATAAACTTCACATTGGGATATGAGACTTTACCCATTTGTTTTGGGGGAATTGACCTATGTCTTCCAATATTTCCCCAATGGTGGGGATACAATGTTAACAATGGGACTGGATTACACCTTAAATTTTTGCTGCTTTTTCTTTTTACTTAATGCTACTGATTTGATGGCTCCTCATCATATGAGTAATTACATCACTACTTTCTTAGCCCCCTTAGATTTGCCATGTAAAACAGTTTCTTAAAAAAATTAATTAAAATTATGCTCTGTTATATTAAAATACATGTAAAGCAAAATTGGCCCAGATTGCTACTCATAAAAATTTCACTTTTGTAAACTGGGGGCCATACGGGTATTTTACTGATTGTGATGAAGAGCATAATGATAATGTTTATTATAATAAGAATACTGTATACTAAAATATTACTAAATCTAAATATCACAATAATGTTTCTTTCTGACAACAAACTAAAGTAAATCAGCAGTTGTTAAACAAGGTGAATGAGTTTGGAGAAGCTCTACAATGAATAGGGAATCAATTAGTAGAGACACAGTCGATTATCCTTGAGATGTCATTGAAACATTAATCAGTTTTGTGTCACTAATCTAGAATACAAGCATACAAAATATAAATGGGACTCTATTCGTCAACATTTAGCCAGTATCTCTAGTAACAGCTCTTTGGATATTGATGCCTTAAAAAGAAAAATTAAGGAGACATTTGCTCATACACTTTCCTCTGAATATGATGATAAATTTTTTAATGCTTTGGACAATATTATAAATAATAATCCTTTGTCAAACTTAATAAAAAACACCAGCTGGAATATTGCAATTGTTGCTTATAGGATTATGTTTCATACTTATAATTTTAGGATTCAGATGGGTCTGGAGAGCCTTATCTGAATCATAGGCCTCTAACCTTGCTCTCACTGCAGCTGCCGTTCAACTTAATAAAAAGGGGGGAAATGATGGAGGACATGAAAGAAACCTGAGGAACGAAAGGTTCCAAAAGAGTTAAGGCAGTTTGGCGAAAGGTCAAGCTTTCCGAGACTCTGGGTGACTTCTGGTCTTTCCGGAATTTCTCACCCCCAACTCCACCAGTGAGAGCGGGAACTGGCTGTAATCATGCTCTTAATAATCTTTAACCAGGCCTCTTTGTTTCTTCTTGTTTTTTAATTTTCCCTCCATGATTGTATTCTGCAAGCATATGACGTATGTTCTACATCAATCATTCTGCATTGTGTTTGAGATTGTACTTTGATGTTTTTCTTTCTGTTGAAGTTGTGGTTTTGGTGCAGGGGAAAAACTATAAAAACTTAGTTCTAGAGAATAAAGTTGTCAGTGGTCCAAGAGACTACTGTCCATGTCTTCATTTCAGGTCTCTCCCTCCCAAGTCCTGGGGAGGAATCCCCACAATGGGGAGGGAGTGATTTGGAGACTGGGTGGGTGCTGGCTGGGTGATGTGTGCATTTATGTCTACACAAGTTTTTACCCCATTATGATGTATAAATACAATGCACTAATAAAAAACATATAAAAATAAAGTAAAATAAAGAATAAAATAAAGGACAGGGAGTATAGCTCAGAGGTCAAATGCCCCTGGGTTCCATCCCCAGAGCTGCAAATAAATAAATAAATAAATAAATAAATATGGAAAAGAATATGGGATGTTTTATGTTTCTTAGTAAACTTTCAAAGTTGTATTTACTTATTTTCCACATTCAATAATTAAAATGTGAATATTTTATATTTTGTTACCATTGTGAATTGGATATTTTCTAAGTGACTAATTTTATAGTTGAGTATGGTCTTTGTAAATGACCTTATTAATTCAAATAACTACCCATTTTACTTATATTTCACAGGTGTACAATATCTTTAATGATAATGACCATTTGCTCTCAACTTTGAAGTAGCTATCCCCGTTGCTTTTGCTTTACATAGTATTTCATTAGCTAGAGCTTCAAGATTAGTGTTAAATAACCATTAAAAGAGTAGTCAATTTTATATTACTTCTGACAATGTCAGGGGTGTAGTTAACATGAACCAGGACACTGACTATTAAATAATGAAATAGTTAATAGTGAACACTTAATAGTAAAATAAGCATTTATTTCTATGTTATATGATCTAGATGAATATATTTTTTAATAATTTATTTTGCTAAAATGAATGACAGCCATAGTCATTGAATATAAAATATGATGGGTAGCTTTTATGACATTGTACTAGCCCTGAAAATGTGAATTATGGAAATAAAAATCAAGAATGTACAACTTTCCATTTAAACCCAATGTTATTTAAATTCACATAACACATGTGATTATTATGTAGTTTTTAAAATAAAGCATGATATTTAGTAGCACTTTGACTTGTGATATAGGCACCTAAAATTAATTTAATAACTATATTACTACATGTAGCTCTAGTTTTCTGATTTATTCACTATAATATTTCAGTGATGTATATTGTAGACTTGATTTATTTATTCTCCTTACAGATGAGCATGTGGGTTGGTTTTAATTTTTTCTTTTGCTATTATAAGCTCTGTTACTTCCTTACCTAGAGCCCAGTATGCACATGTGTGAGCAGTTCTGGGGGAATGCACAGGCGTGGTCATTGGTGTCTTAAGCCACCTCATCCTTCACTTGCCAGATGGGGCCATGATGCTTATCAAGGGAAGGGAGCCGGGTACTTCCCAACCATAGTGCAGTTCTCATGTGTCTACATTTCAGCCTCTTCTTGTGCTGTACTGTTAGCCTTTGTTTTTAACTTAAGGTGTATGAATGAATATAACTGTGGGCTTAATGTATATTTCCCTTATTACTAGTGCTTATGATTTCTCTCCCCAGTTATGGATCCAAGTATCAAAAGTAAGCTAGTCACTGTTGATGGTTCTGCGAGTCCCGCAGTCCTCCTCAGCCTACTGCCTGGCGTTGGACAAATCTCCTCCGTGCCAGCGGCTGGCCTTGGTCCTCCACCATCCTCTCCTACACTTTTCTTAAAGTTTAATCAGTCTAATAATGCTATTTCTTTGCTTGAAGTACTTAATGGTCCCCCACTGCCAACAGGAGAAAACCCAAAATTGCCAGCACAGCAAAGTCACCCTCTACAGGCCAAAAGATGACTATGAAGTTGGTGCAAACCCAGGTGGCTGGTGTCACAACTCACTATAGTGAGTCTTCCTCTGTTTCCTGAGCTGCACTGCCCTGGAGTGCTAGCCCAGTGGATTGAGACTGAGTTGACTTCCAACCTCCAAATAATCCTTCTGTATATACCTCCTCACCTGGCTGGGTTCTTGCTCTAAACTAACAAATCTCCTGAAGCATGAGACTGTCTTCTCCCCTGTCTTTGCTCATCTGGTATCATCCATAAAGAAGATGGCTTGAATAGCCCACCAACAAAGTGTTCTTGGGTATAAACGCTGCTGAAGGCGAGGCTTGCCATGGCCCAGGCACTGCGATTTGTGCTGTGGCTTCAGGCACACTGCAGCTAGGTTTATCCTTGAAGCCTCATCGTATGCTAGTCCAGCTTCTTTCTTTTCCCAAGACAGTTGCCAAGTTCCAAATGCTTCTAGGATAAAGCTATGCATTCAAAGTGTGACATCCTGAATTCACTTTCAGATCCATGAGATAGCTGGTCCTCTTGTTTGGATTATGTCATTTGCAGGAAAATTAATGGAACTAAAGAACACTATGCTAAGTGAGACAGCCAGTCTGAGAAAGTCAAGGTCATGTGTTTTCTCTCAACTGTGGAAGCTAGAAAGAAAATGAGAAACAAAAAGGACATTAGGTAAGTGGGGAGCCCGTGGAATAGAGGAGGGGATTTGGGGGAGGGAGGTGGGGAGGAGGAAAAAGAGAACTGATGGAGAAAACAACTCAAATAATGCTATGTGCATACATGAAGGTGTCACTACCAAGCTCACTAACGTGTAGAGGGAGGGAGAGAGGAGCAGATGGGATCTGGGGGACATACCACGTGCAGTGCGCATGTAGGTTTGTATCACTTGGAGCCTCTCCATGTTGTATACTTACAGTGCATCAAGAAGGGAATTTTAAAAAGCACCCTGAATTTGAAGAGATGAAGCTTAGCAGGATTATTTCAAGGTTACGGTGATGGTGCTGGAGAGAGAAGAGCTGGGGCCTCCTGACTCCTCTGACTGTTCTACAGAGCAAGTTGCTGCTCAGGCACAAAACTTCAACTTGTGATCTAAATATACCTATGTTGAATGGTCCAACTTTGTGATATTGATCTTTTAAGTTAAAAATATAAGACAAACTATCAGTTTTCACCCACAAAATTCCATTTTGAAGGCTTCCAAATCCTTTTTTGGCACAGACTTCATGAGGCCATTTGTATAGATCTCCACCAAAGGAGAATAAGGAAGCCTTTCTACTCTGCCCCATCCCCTCCTGTCCACCATACAGGTCTCACTGCCTGTCTTCCAAGCTCAGATTGCCTTTTCTGGAGAATTCTTCGCTCTCTAGTCCCAGAAGGAGCAGGTGCTAATGGCTATGTTTGTACTAGATGACACCACTCTTAGGCCAAAACTGACCACTGAGACAACATAGCACACAAATTGAGCCACTTAATTCGCTGGTGACTCAAAAATTCATTTTTTGATGATTCTAAAGCATATGTGTGGAGGGTGTTGGATCTATTCCATCACTCAAATCTCAGGCCAAAGGCCATGTAAGGACATAGGAAAACAATGCAAAATAATCCAAAAAGGCAAGAGAGAAGTCTATGCCCATGTAATTTTGCAAGTGAAGCTGTCTATTGTTTAACTTTAAAGCACCATTTTTCCCCTCAATTTCTCCCACTTTTGTAGAATTTTAAATTTGCTTGACTCAGGAGTGGTGCCATTTACCTCTGTAACAGTACTTAGGAAGCTGAGAAATGAGGGTTTCAGGTTCAAGGCCAGCCTGAGAAATTTAGTGAGGCCCTCCAGAGCTACTTAGTGATATCCTGTTTCAAAATAAAAAAATAAAAATGGCAGGCATCGTGGCGCACACTTGTAATCCCAGCATTCGGGAGACTGAGACTGGAGGATCATGGTTCGTGGACAGCCTCAGCTACTTAGTGAGAACCTCTGCAACTCAGTGAGACCCAGTTTCAAAATAAAGAATAAAAAATAGGGTAGGGGCTCTAGCTCGAGGTTGAATGCCTCTGGGTTGCAACCCCAGACCTGCAAATAAATAAATAAATAAATAAATAAACAAACAAACAAACAAATAAATAAAATAGGGCTAGGAGTGTAGCTCAGAGGTACAATGCCCTGGGTTCGGTCCCTAGTACCACACATACACACAAAATCAGCTCAGGTTGGTTTGTCTTTCTTACAACCAGTAATTCTGAAAGGAAAAAGGACATACTTTTCTTTCTAGGATACACCAATTCATCTCTTCAAATGGAAAGAGGCTGCAGTATATCTCATTAATTTCATGTAGACATCTAACTATCATCCAACATTTACCCTATTTAATAGAACTCATGCATTTTAAGTAGGGAGGAAACATGTTTCTTATTTCTTATCTGCACTCCCAGGGAAAGGTTTCACTAGCTGAAGACAAAAGGATATTTTTCATAGCTAGCTGAGACTCAATTATAGTTTATTTAGTAGGTTCAGGATCAGAATTCAGATATAAAATGTCTATGAAATGAAACAAAATATGAAGAGATGAGAAAGGTGAGTCTCTAAAATTTTTCTAGCATATTTTAATGTCTCTATTAAATAAAGGGCCAATTTAATAGTGTAACTGGTACTAAGCTGCTGTCATTAAAACGTTGGTCTAAGGGTAGGATACAAATGGGAGTGGGGGATCAGAGAAGGAGCTATTAAAATGGTGTCACAAGGACTCTGCTAGGGCTTGGATCCTGAGTGTGCCGGAGGTCCATGTCTTAAAGACTTGGTACCCAGCTTGGCGATTCTGGGAGGTGATAGAAGCTTTAAGAGGTGGGACCTGGTGGGGGTCTCTAGGTCACTGGCAGTGTGCCCTCAGGGGGCCTGGGAGCCGGATCTCTTCCTCTTTCTCTTTTTCACTTCCCAGCCATGAGGCGAGTGCTTCGCTGTGCACTCCTCATACAGCACCACCACAAGCCCAAAGCAATGGGGTCAGTCAATCATGGACTGAAGCCTCTACAACCATGAGCCAAATCAACTTTGTCCTTTATGAGTAGCTTATTTTATGTCTTTGATATGGTGATAGAAAGATGACTAAAACAGGCTTGAATCTACTTAGCACCAAAGACTGAGTCATCGAGTCCTTGAGGTCTAGCCAGAGTGCGTTAAGATTGCCCTGTGTCTAGCACCTGCTACAGGCAAGCAGGGAATAAGCGGGTATTTTGAAAGAGACCTTTGCCTGGGGGTTAGCACATCTTCTGGAGAGCATATTGGGCAATATATTCAGCTTTTATGGTCTAGGAAACATGGAAACACCCAACAGTGCTGGTTATTAAGGTGGATGGACTGCCTACATAGTAGGGACCTGTAAGGCCTGAAAGTCTGATTTATTTCACTGGACTCAGCTTTTGCCTTATAAAACAAAAAAAACTATAAAATGACCGTCAGACTTATATGACTTCTTATTCTGTCTTCTTCCTGGCTCAGAGGACCAGCATCTTTGTCCATAAAGAAACTAGACACCATTTGTCATGAGTTGTATATAGAATGTTCCCTGAAGAGCTCATATATTAATGTTTATAGTTGATATAATTAAGTCACAAGGGTTGTAATCTCATCAGTGTATAAATCCACTGTACTAGATTTACTAGGTGGTAACCTAAGCAGGTGAGGTATGGCTGGAGGAGGTGGGGGCCTGGTGGAATGGCCTTAGGGACTGTGCATGTGTCCTTGAACCCACTTCACTAGCACTCTCTTGCATCCAGCATCTGTGATGTGAGAACACAGCCCTTTCTCTCTCCTTTCCTTTGCCTCCCATCACCATGCCCTGAGCTCCACTGATGTTACCCATGGTGACATGAACTGAACCCCTCATAGCTCCAGAACCGTGAGCAAATAAATTTTCCTACCTCTAAGTTGTGTATAGCCAGTTTTGTTTTCCAGAGAAGTGATAATCTTTTCTGAAACAACATCTGTCCTTTGAAAAAATTACAGTAGTCTTGTCTGTTCCATTCCTCTGCCTTAGTCTCCAAACACTATATTTACATGTCCTTGGAGAGAGAGAGCAACGACCAGAAAAAAGCTGTCAGTGGAAGTGTAGATGTGGCAAGGGATGTTGACATAACTCTTTCAGCATTTGACAAGTCAAATTGATAAAAGATAATGTATACAGAGAATTTGAATAAAACAAAGTCAGTTTAGTAGAAGCTTCTCAATATCTTTTTTAATCATGAAATAAGCTTCATTTTCTAATATGTATGAACCATTTACAAAAATTTATTATATGAGGACCACAAAAATGGAATTTCAGCAGTTTTGATTTGCATTTCCTTAATTGCTAGGGCATTTTACATTTTTATAGATTTGTTGGCCATTTGTACTTCTTTTGAAGAATGTCTATTAAGTTCAATTGTCCATGTATTAATTAGGCTTTTGGGTGTTAAGGTTTTTGAATTCTTTGTATATTCCTTTGTATATTTGTAATATCCTCTTACAGAGGATATTAGTCCTCTGTAAGAAGAGTGTATAGCTATGCTTTTTTCCCATTCTGTAGGCTCACTTTTCATGCTCTTGATTATTGCCTTTGCTGTGCAGAAGCTTTTTAATTTGATGTCATTACATTTATTGATTCATGGCTTTATTTCCTGCCTTTATGGGTCTTCTTAAGGAAATCTCTGCCTGTGCAGAGGATTGGTCCTATGTTTTCATCTAGTAATTACAAAGTTTCTGGTCTAATTTCTTGGTCTTTGATCCACTTTGAGTTGACTTTTGTGCAGGGCAAGAGATAGAAGTCTAGTTAAATTCTTCTATATATGGTTATTCAGTTTTCACAGCACCATTTTTTTGTTTAAACATGGAAGTGCCTTTGTATGAATTGATAAATAGCACAACTCTGAGCCTCTCTCCTGGGAACCGCAACACTCCCTAGACAGAGTAACTAAGGAGGGTGGGACTACTCTTTAGGATTACTTAAGCACAACAAGATCTCTCCAGAAGTCCCAAAGGCAGTGTCCAATCTGACTGGCTAGTGCCCAAACAGTTAGTGGTGATTAAATATTCATAGCCTAACTGCTTTCATTTTTAAATAGGAAACATAAATAAACTCATAATTGAATCTTTATATTTCTTCTTTTTTTCTTTTTCTTTTTTTTTTTGTTGGTACTGGGGTTCCTGGAAGCCCTTCTATCTCCGGGCTACACTCCCAGACCTATTTTATACTTTTTATTTTTGGAAACAGGGTCTCTTAAGCCAGCACGACTGGCTTTGAACCAGCGCGATCCTCCTGCCTCCACCTCCCAAGCGCTGGGATTACAAGCGTGCGCTACCACGCCCGGTGAATCTTTATATTTCTTAAAATTAAGAAAATAGCAGTAGGCAAACTAAAGAGAGCAGTGAGACTTGAACAAATATCCCAAATATGCAGATGACCTTGCACCTAACTCTCCTGGTCCCATCCTCATTGTTCTGCTCTGGTTCCCAGAGACAGACATGTTGAGCACTGATGGTCTCCCATTCCCTATCAAAAGGTGGGTTCAGCCAATAGTGAGCGCAATGGCATGTGGAGGGAAGGAGAAGAGGGGTGAGAATACTTCCCCACTGCCTGCCTGGGCTGTGAGCTCGCCTTCTCCATGCGGCTCTGGGCCTCACTGCTCCTGTGCCAGGTCAGCTCCCCAGCCAACTGGCTGTTGTGTGGTCTCCCACACACTGCCCAAACGTTTGTAAACAGTACCTCTATTAAACTTTCCTCAAATTGCCCACCTTGAGCTCAAGGACACACCAGCAAGAATCACCACCACCACATCCAAATAATAAAGAAGAAACCAAAGTGGGGGGATATAACTAAAATTAAGCAGTCATTTTTTTGACAAGATACAAACACACATATGAAATTGTAGTTTTTCATATATATTATTCAGAAAAAAGTTTTAAATATACTTAAATGTATTTTTCCTGAATAGCTCTTTATGATACTTATTACCCCAGTGCTTTAAAGGACCTTCTTTCATTCTTTAAAAGCTATTTGCCCCATCAATGGTAGTTATAATCTCCATTTTACTTTCTTTATTCCACGTTTACCATACATGTATAAAAATAATATATTTAAGCTGGGCGTGGTGGCACACGCTTGTAATCCCCGCACTTGGGAGGCTGAGACAGGAGGATCACACAGGTTCGAAGCCAGCCTCAGCTACTTAGTGAGGCTCTCAGCAACTTAGTGAGACCCTGTTTCCAAAAATAGGTCTGGGAGTATAGCCCGGAGGTAGAAAGCCTCTGGGTTCCACCCCCAGAACCACACACACAAAAAAAATAATATATTTAAGAAACTAATAACTAAGCCGGGCGTGGTGGCGCACACTTGTAATCCCCACGCTTGGGAGGCAGAGACAGGAGGATCGTGCAGATTCGAAGCCAGCTGCCCTGGCTTAAGAGACCCTGTTTTCAAATAAAAAAGTATAAAATAGGTCTGGGAGTGTAGCCTGGAGGTAGAAGGGTTTCCAGGAACCCCAGTACCACCAACCCCCCTAATAACTAGAAAAATTATAAATGCATATATGAAAGCTAGAAAAACTACAGAAATACATATTTGTGTGCATATTATGTATATATACACATACACACACAAAATTAGAAAAGAAAAGCAAGTAACTAACAGTAGTAATATAAAAGACAATTGTGAAAACCACTAGTAGAGAAAACAGCTTCTGAGGAATTAAAAAAAAAAGCCATTCAAGCTGCGTGTGGTGGCGCATGCTTGTAATCCCAGCATTTGATCATAGCATTTGGGAGGCTGAGAGAGAAGGATCGCAGTTCGCAGACAGCCTCAGCTACTTAGTGAGGCCCTTTGCAACTTGGTGAGACCCTGTTTCAAATTAAAGAATAAAAACTAGGGCTGGTGTGAGCTGGGAGTTAGAATGCCCCTGGGTTCCACTCCCAGTACCATAGAAAGAAGGAAAGAAAGAAAGAAAGAAAGAAAGAAAGAAAGAAAGAAAGAAAGAAAGAAGAAAGAAAGAAAGCCATCCAGAGGTGTAATATAATAAATTCCAAAATCCTGCTGAAATGCTTACTTTTCTAAAAAGAGATATACTGATTTGATGTTCACAACATACAAATATTTTACACATTGCATTTTTCTAAATGCACTCATATTCCTTTCCCAACTCCCTGACATAATTTCATTTTGATGGTATACATATTTTGATACTACCTGCTTATTAATTATATCATACTTTCTTATGACAAAACCATGTCTATAGATTCAAATTTAACTTTAAAAATTGTTAAATTCCAGATAGGGTAGTAAATTAACATTTTTATTAAATTCTTATCAGTAGTATGCAGTTAATTAAAACAGAATAAATAAAAATGTTATTTGCAATAAATTCCACTTGTAATGAGAGCATTTTTAATGATTTACAAGTCAACAATTCAATTAATTAAACCCTGTTCAGTTCTTTTGAATTACCTCTTATTTCTATAAAAGCATCAGAAAACATCTGTGTACACCAAGCAGGAGTGACTGACTTTCTGGGAAGCATACAGAAGAGGTTTACCAAGTTCATCATACCTGCTGCTCTTTTATTGAGGGGCACATTGATAAAGAAATGGAAAGGTAGAAAAACTGACATGTTACTACCTTCATTTACTTTTATCCATACAATATTTGACAAACATATTTTATATTAGTTCATGCTCTCTCTATATATATTGTCAAAATTGTGAAATACACACAATGGAATTCTACTCAGCTATAAAGAAAAACAAAATCATGTCCTTTGCAAGAAGATTAACATTATGTTAAGTGAGATCAACCAAGCACAGAAAGAGAAGGGACATATGTTTTCTCTAATACGTCAAAGAAAGAGAAGGGACATATGTTTTCTCTAATACGTCAAAATTAGGGAGTATTGGGGATACCAGAGGGACTGTAGATAATGGAGGGAAAACCTCAGCAAAGCTAGAATGGAAGGGTAGGAGAGGAAGAAGGCTGAGGTTGATTGATGGAGGAGCTACATTCGAATATGTGTAAAAGTATGAATGTTGCATGGTCAACCTGAGAATCATTTTTGTGCAGGGGGAAGGGGAAGTGAGGAAGGGAAGAGGGCACCAAGCACGGTCTGAATGTATACCATTTTCAATATGATCTACATAAAAATAACAAAAATTAAAAAACAAAATCATGAAACTAGAGATATAATCATCCTTTTTATGGAAAGTATGAACCATGCAACATAAATGGCAGAGCCATTTTACCAAACTAATTAGCCAAATCAGATATTTTTTGTTAGAAAAAAGTCTGACCTCAGATCTAATATCTAAATAAATGTGTCAATGCACATTTCAAAGAATATTATGAATGTGACTAGAAATAAATTAAAAGATGCAATTTGTAATTTAAATTGCTAAACATATTTCAATGAGATTGAAATGAAGATCTAATATATTTATCAATTTAAAGTAAGTTTTAGCCAGGCGTGGTGGCCCACGCTTGTAATCCCCACATTTGGGAGGCTGAGGCAGGAGGGTCGCACAGGTTCGAAGCCAGCCTCAGCTACTTAGTGAGGCTCTCAGCAACTGAGTGAGACCCTGTTTCCAAATAAAGTATAAAACAGGTCTGGGAGTATAGCCTGGAGGTAGAAAGCTCCTGGGTTCCACCCCTAGAACCACACAAAAAAAGTAAGTTTTATAAACAAGGTAATAAATCAGTCTTATTAGTTAAGCTTGTATAGTATAACTTGCTGCTAAAATTACCAGTTACTTAAGGAAATCAGGGCATGGCAATAGCTTTGCTATTCCTTCTGTAATGGTATGCATATGATTTGGCTTTCTGGGAAAATTAAATGAGTCCTGTACATAAACCATAAATAACCTCAATAATTCTAATAGACATTTATTAGAATTTTTAATAGATTTTAAAAAGTGAGAATACCATATTGCTCAAAATAATCAATCTGGAAGGTATCACATAATTTTGTTCTGTATTGATAGCAGGAAGAAAATAGTAAATGTTTTATAGGAAAACAAATGTCAATAAAAGAAAGAGCTTATGACATGATTTGATAAATTAGGTTTTGACTACCTTACCAACACATTCCTAATCTAAGAGAAATTGGGTAAAATTTTATTAATGCAATTTGTCAAATAGCCTTAAAATGCTGATAATTCTGGGAAATATGATTGTGTTTATAATCATCAGTAGCAGGGAGTCTATATGGCTTTGTCTCTTGGAAAGGGCTGTTCTTTCAGCCAACGACACGTCCAAGGGCAAGCACTGTGGACAGGTGTAAAGAAAAAGCTGCTTACTTTTGAATAAGGAAGAGGGTTTCCAATAATCAGTATTTCTTTCCCATGCTCTTTTTGCTTTGCTGTCCAGTAAGTCTCCCTTAAACACTCCTTTCATAGCAGGCAGAGACTGGAATAAGCTTATTAAGATGAAGCCTGTCATTACTCCACAGAATTCAGATCACAAACACGAAGGGCAAAGCAGCCTCTTCCCAGCACCACATGACTTCATCTTAAAAGAATCATGGAAGACAAGAACAGAGGGAAGTTCCAAGGGTTTGTGATATCTTGATTTATTATTTAAGAAAAGCTTGTCTCTTTCTTGGATACACTTGAAGTACTGCACCCTGTGGGTAATGTACAGAGTCAAATTTGAGGGAGGAGAGGGAAATACTTGCTTTTGTGAAAAGTTATTATGAACACAGGTTTATTCTAGTAGTCCAATTTTAGAAAAGACTAGGTAGAAGTTGAGGGTTGGAGAACAGAATTACATCAAATATCCATGCTCGTGTTGCCCTAGAAAGCTTTTTCTTCCAGGGACAATTACCCTTCCCTGCACCGTGCTAGTGGAAGGGACACTGTCCCGTTAGAGTATGAGTTCTCTGAGGACAGAGTAATCTATTTTAACTAGTCCTATATCCCAAGCATCTGCCATGGTGCCTGGCACTGAACAATCACAGACAACCAGTATGCCCACTCAGTCACAGAAGGAAAAGGTGGCATTTCAGGTGAAAAGACGGGAACTGCCTAAGTAAGCCAAGAGCAGTTTTAGTCATGTAAAATTGTAAAGACTGTAATTTTTATTCTGATTTTTAGTCTGTCTGTCTCTTTCTCTCTCTCACTTTCCACTTAACCCTTTTGGAGTTTTCCATTGTCCTCCCAGAGCATGCTCAGCCTCTGTCTCCTGGAAGACCTGACTCCCCTTCTATACCATGCTAGCAGAGCCACCCCAGGGGCTCATTCTCTGAAAGCTGTCCTATTTTCCCCCATCACAACCCATTTTTTCAATACCAATTTCTGCAAGTTCTTTTTGAGCAGTGACAACAGTCACATCAGCTTCTATGAAAATCCAGTGAGTTAAAGAACTCACTGACTACAAAGGTCTCCTGATCCAGGCATTGTGATGAGCTGCAGGGATGCTTTGGGTGGGTACCCCCACACAGGCCCCACAGATGGCAGACTCCAAGAAGACCATGAGGCTGCCAGTCCTATAAACTGAAACTGTTGACTTCAAATCTCTTACAACAATGTCCACCCTTTTGGAGCAGAAACCAAAGTTTATAGACTTGGTCTTGTTCCTTAAATTTCTCCCTTTGGCATAGCCAATACATCACCTTAAACAGAGACATTGTGGGACTGTGTATGTCAGATAACCTCGTGTCAGAACACCATTGCTGGGCCTTCTCCATGACTCCATTCTATTAATTATCCCTTCACTGTTCTGAAACTCCCAACCTTTTATTTTATTTCACATTCTTCCTATCACCACTCAAATACATTCACTCCTCTCCCACTTCCTTTTTATCCAACCTATTTATCTTCTCCCCTTCTCGGCAGACTGTGGAAAGACACTTATATTCCTGGCTTTCCTCCTCTACATTGCCCTCAAATCTTATTCAGTTGTATCCTGGCAATGAAGACACCCATCAACCCCAGTATTTTTCCCACAGAGGGATAAAATATGGAGAAAGAGGAGGCTCCTTCTTGCTAATTCCAATCTGTTATAGGAGAGAGAGAGAGAGAGAGAGAGAGAGAGAGAGAGAGAGAGAGAGAGGAAATTCCTCAACAATATTACAGTGTCCACAGAAAAGACAGGTGCCTGAGAAAGAAAAAATCCATCAGCTTGAAAAAGAAAGGATAAACTGCTCCTGAAGCGAAGCAATGCTTCCTGAATCAGGAGAGTGTCGCAGGCTCCAGGCTCAGAGTGAGAACCCCCGCCTGGAGGAGTCATCTGCTCGGACCAGCATCAGGGAGAAGGAGGCATGGGTCTTCAGAGCCAACTCGAGGCCTCCCAGCACGATGGCCCCATGGGCAAGATGAGTAGGCAGGCCCAGGTCATTTGATATCACTGTTATGAGGGTTTCATAAAACACCCTGTGACCTCCTGTGACCAGGAGGATGAGCACATAAAGAGCCTGTTATCTCTCATTCCCAACTCTGATGTAAATACAGAGAAATGCAAAATAAGAAATAGTATGTTATGGACATAATCAAGCTCAATACTCAAAGTGGTGCCAGAAATGAAGAAAAACTAAAAGCTGGAGGAATTTGGATAAAGTTAAGCCATAGGTTGGTCAGGCATTTCAGAGCTGGACATGGCCTTATCTCTGGGTGTGTGGCTTTTGATATTCTTTTTTGTTGTTGTTTGGGTTTTTTTTTTTTTTTTTTTGGTGGTACTGGGGTTTCTGGAAGAACTTCTACCTCCGGGCTACACTCCCAGACCTATTTTACATTTTTATTTGGAAACAGGGTCTATTAAGCCAGCGCGTCTGGCTTTGAACCTGTGTGATACTCCTGTCTCCGCCTCAAGCGCGGGGATTACAAGCATGCGCCACCACGCCTGGCGGCTTTTGATATTCTTTTTTTTATGTTGTAAATGTTTATATTTCTCTCAACACAACATTGTATGGTATATTACTAGTTTTAATATGTATCCATAGGATTAATACTCATATGGAGTACAGTGGAAAAGTGCAGAACTAAAGAAATAAATGTCTATCTGAAAACAAAAGCACACATTTCTTAGGATTTAAAAATATTGCACATAATAAGGTTGCACAGAAATTACTGGCTGGTGTTACAAACAGGATGAGGTATTAGTCAATCTCTAGATAAAGACAAGTGCTAAGAGGAGGAACTACACACACACACACACACACACACACACACACACACACACCACATAAATTTATATTAAGATCTAGAGTGCCAACAACTAAGAAATGTGGAAAGATGTGTAAGTGGCTAGGCTTTCAACCCTACATCATCAGCCAGGGACTAAATACATAACAATCTCTTGGCAATATTTCATGTTTTTCAACTTTTCTTCAGTTTAACTAAGAGCAGTAAAATCATTTCTTTTACGCCAATTCTACATCAGAAAGGTATATTTCTGTGATAAATTATCAAACCATCCCTTTCTAAAGCTTTTGTTGGCAATCAACCAAGATACTGCTCCTCCTTGCTGCATGACTCAATTACACACTTTATATACATTTAGCAACTCAAGTCACAAATACCAGAGCATGCAATGTTAAATTAGTAAAGATTTCACTGCAAAAATCATTCAAGTTCACATGACTCCAACCTCGTGTTATCTGTTGGAAGCTAGAAGACTTTAAATGCTGACTTGTTAATTTAGTGGAAAAGAGACAATGCAGCTGGGCACCGATGGCCCTCCCAGCCCTTGGGAGGCTGAGATAGGAGGATTGCGGTTTGCAGACAGCCTCAGCTACTTAGTGAGGCCTTGTTTCAAAATAAAGAATAAAAAATAGGCCGGGGCTGTAGCTCGGAGATAGGATGTTCCTGGGTTCCATCCCCAGTATCACAAAAAAAAAAGAAAAGAAAAGAAAAGAAAAGAAAAAAGAAGAAAGAAAAGAAGAAAAGAGACCATGCTGTCCACCATCTCAGGGAACAGTGGTTCCTATGAGGTCATGAGTGTCAAGAACGGTCTGAGAGAAATGTGACCCTGATCCTAACTACCAAAGAAATACAGACAGAGTTCATAGTACAAGAGAGAACAAAGTATATATATATATATATATATATATATATATATATATATATATATATACACACACACACACACATACACACACACACACACACAGCCAAAAATGACATAAAATATACCCTGAACTAGTGAATCCCATGACACTCAGAAGAGATAAAAGTGAACTACCCCTTTGAAATACTATGATGGTCCAGACCATGGCACTTTCAGTAAGGAAAAGCCATGAGATAATCCACAGGTAAGAGGATGGGAGGCCAAACTCCAATAACTAAAAGTAATAAAGCTATCTGGGAGAGCATTTAAAATAAGAATGTCACCTTAAAGTGTTGAAAGAAACAAAAAGAGAAATGGGAATCATAAAACAAAAACATGACCCTGTGGAAAAGTATAAGCTGACTTGCAAATAAAGCAAAGAAATTCTATACATGAAATATCTGTGCCACTGAAATAGAGAAATCAATGGATAGACCGAAAGAGCAGATTTCAGAGAATTAGTCCATTGGAAGAGAGAGAGAACAGTCCTTAGTGTAGCTCTCAAAGGTGAAGATCTGAAAGACATGGCAGCTTGATTAACATGAAAGAAGCATGAAAAGTAGGAGAAGGAGAATGAAAAGAAGGAAGAAAAATAAAGAAGTTGTTTCCAGATGTGAAGAACAATAAATTCCTAAACTGAAGGCAGTGCAACAAATCCCAACTAGAATAAATTAAATGAATCTACACATAAATACAGCCCAGTGAATCCACAGAACACAAAAAGACAACTACTTAAATATTACCAAAAGAAAAAGAAAGATTATTTAGAAAGGCATAACAAGGAGACAATAGTGCATTTTTACAGAGCAGCACAGCACTTCAGAAGACAATGTAATAACATAGTCAAAGTGCCAAGGGAAAATACCACAGCTAACCTAGAATTATGTGTTTAGCAAGTGTATAATTTAAGAGTAAGGGTTAATTTGGATATAACAAAGACTGAGAGATTTCTCACTTTACATGCCTTAAAGATTATTCCAGCACAAAGGATAGTGAATAGAGAAATGAACTGGACTTAAGAAGCCATATGAAGGCAAAGAAACTGGCCAATATTTTATTCACTTAAATACGAACTGATTAAAAATAATGATAAATTACCAGACTTGAAAGTTTATAAAAAGGAGAAGCAAAATGGCCCCAAGTTGGGGAAGGAGGCTGGGCATTGCAAGGCCCTTGTATTGCTAGAGAAACAATACAAAGATTAATGAGCTTCAGTGTTTCTGGGTTTGTAAAGTTAACTGTGCCTTTTAACATTTTAAGTTACCCACCATAAGAACTGAAATAGAACACATTAAGTCCAAGCCAGTAAAGGGCTAAGGGGATGGGGAGAAAGCTATAAAGAATATGTGGCTATTTAAAGACTAGCAGAAAGGATGGGGGAGACCCTACATAAGCATGGTGGGCCTTTTTTTTTTTTTCCTGCTAACACTCCTTTCTACACCCTACTTTTCTCTCCTCTCCACCTAACCCCTTAATTGATGGAAGTGTCAGTGCCTCCTGGAAGATTTCCTTGACTCATGCCGACTGGCTATCTGCTCTCAGAGATCCCTTTTAGTAACCACCAGGAGCCTTAAAAAGCCTCCTTGTGAGTCCTCATGGCATCATGCAAGAAGAATCCGATTATTTGTTTCCTGAGTTCTTTAATTTGTTCTCTTGTTCTGAAGGTTAGCTTTTCCTTCCCTGAGCTGCTACTAAAGGAAACAATGGCTGGAAGGAGCCACACTCCTGGGTTCCAGGTAATGTTCTCTTGCAGAGGTTTTATTCTCTAGTGAAAAGATGGGGCAGAAGAAGTGAGGGCATGCTGGATGGAAAGAGTCAGCAAAGACCTCCTCCCTGGAGGACCAGAGGATGGGTGTGAGGAAACTGAGTCTGAGTTGTAAGCAGTGTATAGACCCCTATATCCAACACTATCTGCAAGCAATCCAACAAACCTGGGCATTTATAATCCCCACCACCACAAAATAAGAGCAAGGTTTATTTTTTTATACCTTGGGCAAATATAGGACAGAAGGACTTTGCCCAATGGCCAAGATGGAATTAAGGATAACCAAATGAAAATTGTTCTATCGGTTGAAGCGGCTGTGGTCACAGGACCACTGCATGTCGCCATGCCAGTTCTGCACTGCACACTCAAGGGTAGTCATTCGCAGGGACAATGAAGTAAGTGGTACACATAGATTTTGCAGTATACAACCTATACAGCGTTCCAGGCACTGACATGATGAGCCTGGTTTTAATTATCTAAATCCTAAAAAATGACTCTTCATGACCAAGCTCTAGTCAAACTCCTCTGAGCCCTTTTCTCCATTAAGCCTCCACCTTGGTCTAGATGAACTGCTCCAACTTTCAGTATAGCAGGGACTTACTGGCTACTTTTGCTAAAAGCACTGACTCTTCACTTGGGCCTGCAGTTGTCCAATGGGTAACTTAAAACAGGATAGAGCTTGGCCTCTCTTCTATCTACCCCCTCTATTACCTTAAACCTTCAGTCTAATTCCTTCTCAACTCTGCCTATAGGCATGCTAATCCTTTGAGATGTTTTCTTCTGTGAATCTACCTCCTTCATGGCTGAAGATACCAAAGTAAGAGTAGCTAAGGTCTTTGAAGATTTTTAGGGACATCGTAATTGACAAATTGTCAACTGCCAATAGGAATTTCAGATTCCCCATAGTGCAGCCCGGAGTGGCACAAAGATTATCTACTTTGTAGCTATGCAAACCCTTGCTGTTGTTCCTCTTTTTTTTTTTTAATAAAAAACCTCAATGTTCTCATCAACCTCTTCAAAGAACTTACGACACTGGATCTTTTGCTGTTCTCAGCACAGCCACACTGATTAAAGCTACTTTACTGCCTTCACGACTGCTCATCCCTTCAACTAGCATTGGGGACGGGAGGCCAAACCTAGTGCATCAGGACCCAGAGTCAGGGCCGTTGTCCTGAAACTCCAGTAACATCAGCATTAATGATTTAGACTACCTCCGATACTAAAAGACTTGACCAAGTTCTGTATGTACATATGTTCCTATGAATTTGAATCTCACTATGAAGTATAAATACATGCACCAATAAAAATATATTAGTAAAATAAAATAAAAGACTTGAACAAACACCATCCCAGTTTCTGTCCACTTGAGGCTGTGTTCCTAGGATGCAGATTCGAGTCTGATCCCTTAAAATTCAAGGCCGCCAAAAGAACGTATTGTTTG
The DNA here is from genome assembly GCF_963383645.1 of Muscardinus avellanarius. NCBI lineage: Eukaryota > Metazoa > Chordata > Mammalia > Rodentia > Gliridae > Muscardinus > Muscardinus avellanarius. The sequence goes on along the minus strand of NC_137795.1, from coordinate 27,024,521 downwards.
TTCCAGCCAATACTGATGATAAGCCCTAGAGTTGTGAAAAGAACATTTATCTTAGGAAACTTGCAATTATAAATACCTTCCCTGCCATGTTGAGGCATAAATCTTCTACTACCCAGAAATGTCCCCTGAGGACCTGGGGGCCACCTCTTTGAAATGCAAACATCCAGGGAGATAGCTCTCTTCTCTTATCTCCAGGTTTCTGTCCAAGGGTTAAAACCTAATATAGTGGGAACTTTTCTTCACACTGTAAAACTATGTCCAGTCCTAGAGATACAGAGAAATTTTTTTCCCTCCTCCAGATAAGTGCCAACAAACAAGCCAGATTTCAAATGGCTTAATCAGATAAACTAAACCTCTTTTTGCACACACAGCAGTGTTCAGGGGCCTCCCATCTTGTTTCAGAGGAATTGAGCTTGGGTAACACCGAGATATCTTTTCTACTATAGTAGTATAAAATAGAATCTGTCTTACTGGAATTAACTAGTGTCCAGTTTTGTTTTTCTTTGTCAGTCTTCAATTGGGCCAAAAGTTCCATGAAGGCATGGTCATGTATAATTGGCCACCATCAGATCAAAGTTGCTCAGTAAATATTTATATAATGAATAAATGAGTATTTTTATTTGATTTGCACTCAAATAATGAGTTATTTCCTTTAATTGTCATTTTGCAAGACATACAGTTCTGGACAAAGCAATCCATAAAGAAAATGAGTTGGAGTTTCTTTAACAAACTCTATTGTCAGTTTAAAAATGGAGCAAAGCTGAGCATGGTGGCACATACTTGCAATCCCAGTACTTGGAAGGTTGAGACAGGAGGATCTCAGGTTCAAGGGAAGTCTCAGCAATTTGGTGAGACCCTGTTAAGAAATAAAAAATAAAGAGGGCTAGGAGTTCTTCTGTATTGTTGAGTATAATTCCTTTGTGTATATATTCCATAATTTTGTAATCCATTCATCTGTTGGGTCTATGATTTGGCTACTGTGAGTTGTGCTACTTTAGACATGGATATGCAGGGAAACAAATGAACTTGGGGAACATTATGATAAGTGAGATGAACCAGTCACAGAGAGTGAAAGGTCATATGTTTTCTCTCTCATGTGGAAGCTAGAAAGTAACTGGGACACAAAAGGGACTTTAGATAATGGGGGAGACGTCACAGTGGATGGATGGAGCCGCGGTGGTGGTGGTGGGGGGAATTAATAAAGGAAATACTTCCATTGGCGTTGTGTACATGTGTGAAATTATCAGTGCCAATCTCAGTATCATACATGGGGAAGGGGAGGGAACGAGGGGAGCCAGAGGAAAATTCATCAAGTACCTGTGTGCATGTATGTCTGTATCACTCTGAATTTCATTATAATGTGAGACTACAATGCAACAATAAAAGTATAATAAGAAAATGGGCAGGGGGATCTGGGAGTATATCTCAGAGGTAGAATGCCCCCAGGTTCAATCCCTAGTACAAAAAAAAATAATTACTGCCACAAATTTTTTGTTTGTTTTTTTCAACAAACTACTCTAGCCAGGCAAAATAATTTTCAGTCCCAAGTGTCCTGAGATTCCTCATGATAAGAATGAATTTATACAATGATAGAGCAATAAAAACAGCTACTTTTCCACCTACTTTTGGAGAAAGCAAAAATATTTCTTTATTTTGGTGTGGGGGTAAAAAATTCCTGAGCATTATCTGCCAAGAACTACTGGAATTATTCATACCCAGAGCTAAATAGCCACGATAAGCATTTTTATTAAGCAAAATTCATTTGTTATTTCAACTTCAGAATAAATATTTTGGGTAACACATGGAGAACTCATTTATAATTCAGTTTGTGCTTTTTTAGCAATATACATCTAAACATAACAAATAAAAGATATTGTATAACAGCCAATATTGTTAAGCACATATACCTTAACAAATTAAGAGTATAGCTGCAAAATATTTTTTTTTTGTGGTACTGGGGATGGAACCCTTCTCAGGCTACACTCCCAGACCTATTTTATATTTTATTTGGAGACAGGATCTCTGAAGCCAGCGAGGCAGGCTTTGAACCTGCGCGATCCTCCTGTCTCTGCCTCCCAACCACGGGGATTACAAGCGTGTGCCACCACGCCCGGCCAAAAAATTTTGACATTAAAATACAGCAATACTTGGGCTCATAGAGGAAAAGACAACATGTTATGTTATTGATTACCACATACAACAATTCCCTGGAAAAGCAATATGATTTTATTTTTACAAGAAACAAAAATGTTTATATCTTTTCTCAGTAATCTCCCTCTGGAATTTATCCTTAAGAAATAAAATGAAAGAGAAAAAGAAATAATGTTTCGGGTATTCACTGCCATGTTATTTGAAATATGACACAAAAAAGGAAACAAGAGAGGATCATCTCAATAATGGAACATCAACTAATTGGAACATAAACCATCATAATTATTATGAAGACAATGTAGCAAAATAAAAAGAACTGAAGTATGATAAATATAAAAAGTAAGGAGAAACATTTTTCTCAATACTATGACTGTCTTGTGATAATTATGTGTGCGCATGTGTTAACTAGTTAAGTAGGGGTGAGGCTAAGAGTCCTCAGGTGATGGAGAACCCTTCTCATAAATTGCTTCTTTCATGGGCAAATGTAGCTTTCTAAAAGGAGCCAGGGGTAACTGGCCTAAGAGCCTTTCCAACTTTGGAGCAAGCAAAGAACATTGAGCTGGTAATTTTTGCTTAGGCACCAATGAGAAAGAGTGTAGATGCATAAACTGTGGCTCAAAATAATAATAGAGGGCTCCACAGCTCACTCATATTCTCTCTCTCTCCCTCTCTCTCTCTCTCTCTCTCTCTTTTTCTCTCTCTTTCTCATACACACACACACACACACACACACACACACACACACACACACACCACACACACCTCTCTATCTCTATATCTCTATCTCTCTTTTGGGAACATATCCCTCCCTTCTAACATGGCCAACTCACCTAAAATTGTTCACTTAGTTTGCTAAGTAAATCTTTTATGCTTATCCTATCCACGGCTCTCAAGCGAAATCTTTCTTTGGGGAAGAAAATGAACTGAGGGAACTACCACTTGGTAACATATGGGCCTGGAAAAATATGGAAAAGAAAAAATATTTATCCTGTTAAGTCTACAATTATTGTTATCAAAAGCATTTTAAATGTCTCCCAAACCCAAGATACGCACACACAATTTTTTAGATGAGTATAAGATGTAAAGATGTTGACCAGAACCTGCTGGAGTAGTTTGCATAGTACAGGCTCCAGAACCAGACTCAACTTCCAGCTCTACCACCTCTGTCCAGTTACTCTATCTCCCTGAGCCTGGGTGTCCCCATCTGTAAAATGGGGTTCTTGACAGTACGTACTTGTATTTCATGGATTAACAAAAGACTAAATGAGTAAGAACTTAACCCAGCAACTCTAGCAACGGGAATAGCTCAATATTGGCTAAGTATTGTTTATAGTATTATCAAATAAACTCTTTAAACTGAGGGCTTCTTGTCACAAATTTATCTGAAGCTCCCACAAATAGGATGAACCTTAATCCTACCCCAAGGTCATAAATTACACTCACTTCACATGCACAGTAATTTGGTTAGTCTTTTAAATATATTTGGACATTTAGGTGTTTCTTTTTCTTTTTTTGTTTTATATTAAAATTTTAGTGAAATCTTCATGCATATATATATATATATATATATATATTTTTTTTTTTTCATTTAGTAGTAAGAATTCAACCTAGATTCTTCTTTCCTCATGAGGTTATTCCCTGGACATGAATCTTCACAGACAAAATTTCTAAGATTCTCTTGCCCAGGGTCTAGGAGAATTGCTAAATTTCTTTGGTGACTTTGTACCAGACAAAGACTTGGAAAATGTGACTGCAAAGAAAATGGTAGTCTTAGCTAATGGCATGCCTTGGTTACATATGTACTATGGGAAATATAAAGACAAATTAGTGCTCTTTTATTACTATTTCTTTTAAAATAATTGTCATAAGAACAGTATAGGGTGTGTGTGTGTGTGTGTGTGTGTGTGTGTGTGTGTGTGTGTTACTGGGGATGGAACCCTAGGGAATTCTACCTCTGAGCTACATCCCCAGCCCCATTTTATATTCTTTATTTTGAAACAGGTTTTCATTAAATTGCAGAGGGCCTTACTAAGTTGCTGAGGTTGTCCGCAAACCATGATCCTCCTTTCTCAGACTTCAAAGTACTAGGATTAGAGCATGCACCACCACACCTGGCTGAACATTATAGGTTTACAACAGAAAGTCCCCTGGCATCACAGAGAGTGTGGATTCTCTGCTCAGCTTCCACGTGTCAGTCCTCTTGGTGTTTACACAATACACTTTGCCATGGACACTCAGAGCTTCTTCGCTATATGCCCTGTCTTTGTGGGTCCCAGGACTTCACCCTTTACCTCTAGTACAAAGACAAAGAGATCTGCATTTCTAGCTTTCAACACTCCTGCCACGGAGCCCTGTGATTGGGACTGTCCCTCCCATTTGGACTGTCCTCAGACCATCCCCAGCCAACAGGAGAGACTCGGTCAGACCAGGCAAGGGAGCTTTTAGTGAAAGAGACCAGTGTGTGGCAGAAGTCACAGTGTATAAAAGGCCAGTGTGTGATGAAGTAAGGCTGGTACTTTCTACCCATAGTCATCCACCTGGACGTGCACACATCTTTCCTTTCATGGCTGCTCTCCTAAGCTTCAAAAGACATTCCAATGGCATGCCATTGACAGATCTCTTCCCCACCATGACTCCTATCTTGACCCTGGATATGAAAACATCTGGGAGACAAAGGAAAGGCTAATGTGATCATGTCCTTTGCAAAGCTTCCTCCTGCCATGATGTTTTGGAAGGTTTTCTGCTTTCTGTTTTTAAAATTGTTTTTTATTAAGAATAAAGTATGGAAACAGCCAGAGATTAGCATTTCAGCCCATGTTGCTACGGCGATAAGCCCTGCTATTGAATAGGGAGACAGAACTGGTAATCATTTTATAAATCCTTGTCTCTTCCATTTTCCAACTGATGCCCAATAATGTGTAGGTTCTGAAGATGTCATCAGATAAGAAACAAGCCAAAGTTTTATGTCGTATCTATGTAATTATCTTAAAAGGAGGGTTCAAAGGTGAGATGGCCATCTCAGCAACACGCATTAACATACACAATTTGAATCTAAAACACAGAAAGATAAGATTTTCTGTTGGAGAGTAAATTTGACTTGGCTGATTGGCTTGCCAAATTTGGTTAAAATTGGCCATTCTGCAAACTGAGTGACATAAATGAGTGAAAATTCGCAACTCAAGTTTCGTTTCGTTTTGTGGTTCTAGGAAATCAAACCCAGGGATATTCTATCTTCAAGCTCTATTTTATTTTTTACTTGGAAACAGGGTCTTGGTAAATTGCTGACAGACTCAACAAGTTGCTAAGGCTGGCCTCCAACCTGCAATCCTCCTGTCACAGGCTCCCAAGCACTGGAATTATAGGCGTGTACACCAGGCCCAGTTATAGCTCAAGTCTTTGACAAAAACATTTAACAATGTTTCAGTTTTTACCTTTTCTAATTATATTGACTGAGTAGCTGAAGGTGCCTTTAATAAAAAAGAAACCTATTGTCACTTGGAGAACCCATTTTTGGTAGACATTCCTGAAACTCAGGAAATAAATTAATCTAATTTGGTCCAGTCACATCCTTTCTGAAAATCAGGTGGTTTCTGATACTTAAAAAATAAATGAAAGGAGAACCAATACAATTGTAAGATAATAGAATCTAAAAATATTTTTGTTTGGTGATTTTTGGGCATGATTTCTAAATAGAGTTAAAAAAAAATTGACATTAAGTGATTTATTTCATTCTCATCTACTTATTCACAGGTCATTACTGTAAACAGGCCAACCAAGTATAAACAGAGTTGAAGCTAAATTGTTATTTCAAATTATACTAAAGATCTGTAGTAATAAAATCATACTATAAATTATACTACAGAGCTATAGTAATAAAAACAGCAAGGTATTGGCATAAAAAGGACACTTAGACCAATGGAAAAGAATAGAAGATGCAGAAACAAATTTACACACTTATAGTCAGTTGATTTTTGACAAAGGTGTGAAAAACATATGATGGAGAAAAAAAAAACAGCCTTTTCAACAAATAATGTTAAGAAAACTGGTTAAACATTTGTAGAAAAATGGAATTAAACCCTAAGCTCTCACCCTGTACAATAGTCAACTCAAAATAAATCAAAGATCTAGATGTGATGGTGCATGCCTATAATCCCAGCACTTGGGAGACTGGGACAGGAGGACCACCGGTTCAAGGACAGCAATGTGGTGAGACCCTCAATAACCCAGTGAAGCCCTGTTTCAACACAAAAAATAAATAGGGCGGGGTGTATAGCTCAGGAGTAGAATCCCCCTGGGTTCAATCCCCAGTATTCCCCCCAAAAAGAGATAGAGCAAATACCTGGATTTTTTTTTTTAATATGGTACTGGGAATTAAACCCAGGGACCATTCTACCTCTGAGCTACACCCTCATCCCTTTTATATTTTTTATTTTTTTGAAAGAGATCTCATTAAGTTGCAGAAGTTCTCACTAAGTAGCTGGCACCACTACTCCCAGCTTAAAGACCTGGAAATTAGACCAAAGACTTGGAAATTATTAGAGTAGGGCATAGGATCAATGCTCCAACAGAAAGGGTCTGGTAGAAACTTCCTCAAAAAGACCCCCAAAGCTCAGGAAATTAAAATGAAAATTAATAAATGACATGGCATTAAGTTTAAAAGTTTCTGTACAGCAAAAGAAATCATCAAGAGTCTAAAGATAGAGTGTATAGAATAGGAGAAGATCTTGGTCAGCTTATCCTCTGATAGAAGACTAATATCGAAAATGCACAATGAACTTGGAAATCTTAACACTAGTTGGGCACAGTGGTACAAGCCTGCAATCCCAGGTTTATGGCCAGCCTCAGCAACCTCATAAGGCCCTGCACAACTTATTGAGACCACCCCATTTAAAATGAAAAATAAAAAAATAGGGCTGGAGGTATAGCTCAGAGGTAGAGTGCCGTGGGGTTCAATCGCTAGTAACACACACACACACACACACACACACACACACACACACACACACATCTTAACACATCTTAACACACACAAACACAATAAAAATGGGCAATTGAACAAGACACTTCACAAAAGAAGAAATACAAATGGCCAATAAATATATGAAAAATGTTTAACATCATTAGCAATCAGGGATTGATGATTAAATAAAAAATAAATGCTGGAGAAGACATGGGAAAATGAACTCTTATATACTGTTGGTGGGATTGCAAATTAGTACAACTGCTATGGAAATAAGTGTGGAGGTTCCTCAGCAGACTAGGAATGGTGCCGCCATATGAACTAGCCTCGCCGCTCTTGGGTATCTTTCCAAAGGCGTTTAAATCGGAATATTATAGTTACATATCCATATTCATGTTTTTAGCAGCACAATTCATAATAGCCAAATTATGAAACCAGCTTAGGTGTCTGTCAAAAGGTGAATGGATTATGGAATTATGGGATATGCACAAAATGGAATCCTATCAGCTATAAAGAACAAAATTATGTCATTTGCAGGAAAAAGATGGAACTGGGGAATATTATGCAAAGTAAGATTAGCCAGTCATAGAAAAGTGAAGGGTCATGTTTTCCTTCATGTGTGGAAGCTAGGGAGAAATTGGGGTGTGAGAGGGACTCTAGCTAAAGGAAGAGAAATCCCAATGGAGCAAGGGAGCTCCAGGTCTAGAGGACTGGGGTAGAGACTTGATGAAGCAAACACTTCAATTGACATTCTGTTCATAAATGAAATATCACACACGGGAGGGGAGGAGTGAGGTGGGAGCCTGAGGGAAGTTTACCAAGTGCTATATGCATGTATGTCCCTATCACTCAGAACTCCATTATAATGTGTGATTACAGAGTGCACCAACAAAAGTATACTTTAAAAAATTGTCATTGTTACTTGTAGCAGTAAAGTAAAAAGAAAATCAAACATGTATTTATAGATTGATGCTGAAAACTGTATCAGTCAACCAGTAAGTCATCCAGGTGTACAGGAGCACTGGAGAGATAAAAGCCCCTTCCTATCCAGTAAGTATATTTTTCCTGATAAGAATTTATGGCATATTTATGTTGTGATCAATTGTGTACTAATTGGAATTATAACAATGTATCAATCTAGATATTTCCAACAGAGAGGAAAAACTATGTTAGAGAACTTAAAAGGTCTAATTTTTACTTATGTACATTTTTTTTTTTTTGGTGGTACTGGGGTTCCTGGAAGCTCTTCTCCCTCCGGGCTACACTTCCAGACCTATTTTATATTTTTGAAACAGGGTCTCTTATGCCAGCGCGGCTGGCTTCGAACCTGTGCAATCCTCCTGTCTCCGCCTCCCAAGCGCGGGGATTATAAGCATGCGCCACCATGCTCAGCACTTACGTACATTTTTTTGTGGTACTTGGGGTGGAACCCAGGGGCTTTTTTACCTCTGGGCTATACTCCCAGACTTTTTTTTTATACTTTATTTGGAAACAGGGTCTCACTAAGTTGCTGAGAGCCTTACTCAGTAGCTGAGGCTGGCTTTGAACCTGTGTGATCCTCTTGTCTCAGCCTCCCAAGTGCTGGGATTACAAGTGTGTGCCCCCATGCCTGGCTTACTTATGTACATATTTTTGTTGCAGAAAAACATGACATAGTGATCAATAAGAATTCCTATCATAAAATATATTAGGATAAAGTTCAGTGGGACCAGTGAAATGAAAATATGAGTTCCAGAGGAATAAAATATTACAAATTTATTTGTCAAAGAAAAACTTCCCATGTGTTTTAGAAACCAATAATGATGACTATCAAAGTCTGTAATGTTTAGTTGCATTAGGTATCTATTTTTGAACAAGGATTTACTGTAAATGTCAATACTTTAGTCAGTAAGAATAATATATATTACAACTGTTTAAATATATGAAGGAAATTTTTGGGGGTGGTACTGAGGTTCCTGGAAACCCTTCTACCTCCGGGCTACACTCCCAAACACCTATTTTTTATATTTTTATTGGGAAACAGGGTCTCTTAAGCCAGCAAGGCTGGCTTTGAACCTGCGCAATCCTCCTGTTTCCATCTCCCAAGTGCAGGGATTACAAACCCAGCCTTATGAAAGAAAATTGTAATGTTAACTTTAAAAGTGAAAAATTATTTTGAAATTTAAAAAACTATTTAGGGGACTTTTGTGAAAATCTGGAGACCACTGTTGTAGAGAATCCTGGAGAGATGCAGTGAGGTCTGAGGACACTGGCCAGCCTGAGGGTGAGAGGAAGCCAGCAGGGATCCCAGGTCCTGGCAGAGCCTCAGGAGCCTGGGAACTCAGGTGCCAGGTGCTGCTCCCTGAGGAGAGCAGCTCATCTGCCTGGAGAAGAGAGTGGAGAGCAGAGATTTGAAATGAACTTCTAGAGAATTCTGAGTATTAAGGTGAAATGTTAGGTGTTGTGTAGGGATTATGAATCCATTTGAGGCTTTGGAGCAGGGAAGGAAAATCATTTAGCAGTATTGCACAAAGTCTCAAGGGAGATGATACCCAGTTTGCTCCTAAAGACAAGAATGCTAGTTAAGATGAGTCCCACTTTATCTATTCTCAGGGAGAATAAAATAGCTGTCAGCCAAAAAGATCTCAGAAGGAGCCTCCACACACGTGCATGTGTTGAGGGTCAGTATTGCCTAGGAGCAGAACCAGGAAAGACGTGGGTTGTCATTGATCAGAATGAACTGGTCAGTTACTGCTGAGCGATAGCCCAAGGGCTCAGGGCAGCTTCAGGGCACCTGACCCCGTGCCGCATTTAGAACCCCACACCTGAGCTCAGCGTGGTAGCTCAGACCTGTAATCCTATACTGGGGAGGTTAAAACAGCAGGGTCTCAGGTTTGTGGTTAGCCTTAGCAACTTAGAAAGACTGTGTGTGTGTGTGTGTGTGTGTGTGTGTGTGTGTGTGTGTGTGTGTCTGTGTGTGTGTGCATGCGTGTGTGTATGTATGTATATATTCTAATATATATATATATATATATATATATATATATATATATATATATATTAGAATAAACAGGCTGGGGTTTTGCTCAGGGGTAGAAGCCCTCTGGGTTCAACTCCCAGTATCTCTGCTGTCACCATCTTGAAACCCTTACTAACCTTTGCACAAGACATTGTTAGGGAAGAAAATCAAAGTGGAACATCATTGGTTTGGGCACTCAAGTCAGAAGGAGTCAGAAGGGCTTGTGAAGCCAGGTCTCAGGCTGGCCCATGGCTGAACTTCTGAACCAAACTGGCATTTGTGCAATGAAGTTCACTAGACTCTGTAACAGTCTGTGAAACCATCCCCTTGCTTCCCGAGACTATGCTCAGTCCCTTTCTTACCATGGCGACCTTCCTTGAACAATTCTTGACAAAGGATATAACTAACAGCTCAGTTTAAGGTAGAACAACTACCACCATATTCCAAAACCGCAGAGGCCATTTCCAAGGCTGGTTGAATTCTGTATCTGCCCGACCGCAATCTCAAGCAAGCCCCCAGTGAATATAGCACTTCTTTGCTCTCTTCTACCTTGATTTTTATCTTGATCAAGACATTCTCTCACATTTTCCTTTTGCCCTGGGCCTCACAAATCATGCAGCTAGGCCTGGAAAGGGTTTCCTAGGGTGAGAGCATCCTTGCCTGTCCTTCCTGATTCAGCTGCACCGAAGTACCCCGTGTCCTCACCCCATCACCTCCCAGTGGCCACTAGGTCCTGTTGATTACTGTCTCACAACGTCACATCTGTTTCTATCCATGAGGCAGCTCTTTATGTAGATGTAGCAGCTCAGAACAAGGAGAAATTGCTCAGGGATGGGGAGCTGGAAAAGGCTGTGTAGCAGGGACAGCAACTGCTCTGTTGAGACTCTTCCTGACCTCTAGGCAGGGCCGTGGCTCTGAGCTGTGGTGGGGGATTGTGAACACTGGGGGTGACCACTGGCCTAGGAGATGGCACTGCCTTGTAGGGGGCTCCAGCTGCCTCTCCACAGACTGCCTGCCAGGAGGGGAAACAGTGCCTTCCTCTAACTTGCATGAAGCCATGATGTGGGAATCCTGGAGGGGCTGTTTCCGCTGCCTTCCATAAGTAATCGTTATCTTCCACAGGAAGACTAAGCCCTCGCTCAGAAATAAGTTATTATTATTTTTTGATCTTCCTTTCACTGTTTTCCTGATTTTCTTGATTGTACATAGAATATCTTTCCCAAAAGTTCTCCTTTTGATTAAATCACCATGGAGTATCCTGCTCTGGGAGCAGGAATGGGGTGTTTGTGGCTCCAAGTAAAAGACTATTCCCTTTTATTTAAAATTCAAGTTTATGAACTTAGCAGGGATGAGTTTGAGAGCTATGACTGTTTTCTGAGTAGCTCACTTCCACAAGCAGTGCTTTTACACAGTGGACACACACAGTATCACTCACTGCATATACTTAAAAAACCTACTCAAGTGGAGGGAAAAAATAAAACTCTTTAAAATGCAGTTTAATTTTCCCACTCTCTAATGTACATTAATGTAAATTATTATTTATTGTTTTTATGTGAGTTTTTAGACCACTATATATTTAAATAAAATAAATAACAGTACACCATCTAATTCCAAAATTACGTATGAATTCAAAATGATGACTGTGCTGTCATAACAAAGGAAGTGTGTACTGTGAAAGAAAGCATGAGAACCACATTCCTAGGGCTTCTCACCCAGCCTGGCCCACCTCCCACTCAGAGAGTGCGCTGACCCCAGACCCCTGAGGGCCACCCCTTGCTCTCTCTTCTGTGAGGGCATGAACTCGATGAGGCAGGGGCTTCTTACACTCACAATGGCCTTCCCAGAGCCAGAACTCTATCCTCCTCCTTCTCCTCCTCCTCCGACTACCCATTGGTGACATCCATTATGTTCCCCTCTGGCTCCACATGTATTTTACCCAGGAAGTGCAATTAGAAAGCATGGAAGTTTAGCAGCTAACTGGCCATCGACAGCTATGGGCTAGTCCTGTGGTTGTAGACAGAACAAAGGCCTGTCAGCAGCCGCAGGTGTCTTCTGTCTGTGGGTCCCCTTGCTCAACTCTGGGATTTTAATGACATCATCACTGAGGAATGTTGCTACATGAGAGAGATAAGACACATGAAGTGTACTAACCCAGGAGTCAGGTAGCGTGGGCCTTCCTCCTGCTTATACTATATGATTAACATAAGTGTTGATCGTAGCCATTTTTTTTTTTTTTTTGGTGCTGGGGATGGAACTCAGGGGCATACTTCCTCTGAGCTATTCCCCCAACCCTATTTTTTTTTGGTGGTACTGGGGTTACTGGAAGCCCTTCTACCTCTGGGCTACACTCCCAGACCTATTCTTCAAACCTAAGCGATCCTCCTGTCTCCACCTCCCAAGCACGGGGATTATAAAGATCTTAGCTATTTTTATTATTTGTGTTTTAAATTGATTTGATAAATGGTGTTATGGTTTAGATTGTGAATGTTCCCCTAAAGCCCTATAGGCTTGGCCACTCACCTGTGGTGCTGTTGGGAGGTGGTAGACAGTTAATAGGCGAAGCCTAATGGGAGGAAGTTAGATCACTAGGGGCATGCCCTTGGAGGGGATATTTGGATCCCAGAACCTTTCTCACTTTTTGTTTCCTGGCCACTATTAGGTGAGCATCTTTGTCCCACCATGCATTTCTCGCCATGGGGCCATAGACTGAAACCTTTGAAACCATAAGCCAAAATTGATATTTTCTTCTTAGAAGTTGATTTTCTCAGGTATTTTGTCATAGCAATAGAAAGTTGACTAACCCAGTGGGATTCAAGCATCTTAATTTGGTCTATGAGCCTTTCCATTTTGTGGTTTCTAAGTCAGCTTCCTTAGTAGGTACTTGCCCCAAGATTCTTCCCTATACAATATTTGGAAAAGGAAATATTCTTGTCTTTCTCAGATTGGCATCTACAAAAGGCTGGAGTGTGTGTGTGTGTGTGTGTGTGTGTGTGTGTGTGTGTGTGTGTTGCTGGGAATCAAATTCAGGGCCTTGCACATGCTAGGCAAGCACTCTACCACGGAACTAACACTCCAGAAGGCAACCACTGTACCACTGAATTAACACCCCTTTACCAGATAGATAATACCAATTGATATCAATTGATAGCAAGTGACCTATTAGCAATCAGAATCCAAGACTAGGCCTAAACCAAAAAGAAATAAATATTTTGTGCAGAGTAATCATTTATAAACTTAGACAACTTGAATATGGTGAGAGAGAAATTTGAATTTGGAATATAGAGGGTAGAACATTCTGGCAAGAGGGCTTATCTACAGATGAATTTGTTGGTAAAGCTAAAGAGTGCCCCACTTGAAATGGCTGCAGGAGGGGTCATTTCTCAATTTATCTTGTAGCAGTAAGTACTCTGGTCCTTGGACAGGATCTAGAAAGACAAGAACTGAAATAATTCAGTTCTGATAGGTGGATATTTTAGAAGAAAACATTCTGGGTTCATAACTTCCCAATATCAATGCATTTCTTTGTCATTAATCTTTTCAAAATTTCTGAAGCTTGTCAGGGTTTAGTACAAAAAAGAAATACATGATCCCCTCCTTTCCCACTGTGACTATAAAATAAATATTTTTGAATATCAGCATTGAAGAGCATTTATTTGCTTTTAATCTGCTCAGTGAGTCTTCCTCTCTACCCAGATCAACTCTGTTGAATCTCTGTCACAGTTAACATAACCTTCCCCATGTTAGAAAACAAAGCAGTATATAGAAATTCTGAAGGTTCAAAATATGCTATAGGTCTGCTTGGAATTTCATGTGAAAGGTACTCCTAAAGTCAGGCAGTGAGTTGGCCCCGATTGAGATTTTGTGCTTGATTATGTTTATAGCTTGGTTAATAGTCAAGAGTCCTATCGCCATCACCAATTCCATTGGAGATGGTGCATTTATAATATGGTAGAAGCCCTTTTCTCCAATACAATTGATCACTAAATGACAAAAGTTCTAAAGCAGGGAATCCCTCAAAGAAATTAAATGCCTAACACTTTCACTTCCAAATATTTATTTTTCATAACAAAGGAACAGTTTGTTCTTCAAAATCATTTTTTTTTTCATTTTGCTGAGTGATGTTTACATTGTTTGAGTAAGAGGAACCAGCTCTTAAATGCAACATCTGTGATATATTAAGTCTAGTTTCTAAAGCACAATGAAGGGCTCTTTGAGAACTTAAAGCATTAACAAAGCAATCTTCAGCAATATCTTTTCAGATTTTAATGATTTTCCAAGAGGCTTTTCTAACTCTCACATTATGGTGTTTACATAATCTATGGGCCAGGAGCTTCCCCACTGCCTGGGAGCTAACCGCAGGATCCAGGCCCCACCCAGACCCACTGAATCAGAAAATGCCTTTAACAAGATTTCCAGGTGGTTTGTGTGCGCATTAAAATATGAGTGGCACTGATCTGATTCAGTTCCTATTTCAGTAGTAATTTTTAAAGAGGATCCCTGCTTTCTTTCTGCCTTATGCTTTATAGTATTATGCATAATTTAACTAAGTTATATAATTACAAAAGTATAACTGGAACAAACAAACTGGGCAAAATGCACAACTGCCACTTTAAGTATTCAACTCAGCTTGTGAAAAGGGAAGCAAAGGAGCAAAGCATTAGCTGGAGAGTAGGATGTAACTGGAGGATGACACAGGACAGGCTGTTCACTCTATGGCCATCACTCAGACGTCTTCCCGAGGGATGACACTGCAGGGGAGAGTCTGACAACAGCACTGAGCTATCAGCTCAATGTCTCCAGTTCTTCCCGTCTGTTCACTTGCAGGATTGCCCTATTAGGCCTACATGTGGCCTAGAGCATGTGTTAGTCAGATTTCTGTTACTATAGAAAAACACCTGGGATAATAAACTTTAAAAGAGGAAAGGTTTGTTTGGGCTCACAGTTTTGTTGCCTGTGGTGAGGCAGTACACATGATGGGCATGTGTGTCAGAGAAAGCTGCTCACCTCAGGCTAGTCAGGAATGAAAGAGAGAGGAGAAGAGACCAGCATCCCCCATCCCCCTCAAGGCTGTGACCTAAGGCCTCCCACTAAGTTCCACGTCTTGAAGTTTCCACCACCTCCCAATAGCACCAGGCTGAGGACCATGCCTTTTGGGTTTCCAGATCCAAAGTAGAGTAGGGCAGGAGGCTCAGCTGGCCAGTGAGCTGTGAGCAGGGCTAACATGTATCCATTTTTAGCCACATCATTTAATTTTTAATTGTGAGACTCTTCCCTTTGTTCTAAACACCAGTGACATCAGTGGTGGAAGCTATTCATCCAGCAAGGAAGCAACTCTGAGATTTTTTTTTTTTTTTGTGTGTGTGTGTGTGTGTGGTACTGGGGTTCCTGGAAGCACTTCTACCTCCGGGCTACATTCCCAGACCTATTTTATATTTTTGAAACAGGGTCTCTTACGCCAGCGCGGCTGGCTTCGAACCTGTGTGATCCTCCTGTCTCCGCCTCCCAAGCGCGAGGATTACAAGTGTGCTCCACCATGCCGGGCTATCAGCTCTGAGATTTTAAGCCCCTGATATTCTGGGACTGATTGAAGCAGAATGTAATCCCTACTGACTAAGACAGCAGTATTACTTTGAGTATATAGTTGAATGAAATTTGGTCACATTACAAAATTTACATAATAAAGGGTATGAAATGTGGCAAACAATAAATCTTCAGTGATTCAAATCAGTATTATACAAGGGGATAATCATTATTGGCTTATAAATGTTTAATCTGTAGCTGTTCATGACTAAATAGGGTAAAATTTGGTGGAGATGGAAATACTGGAAGGTTATGAAGAACCTGAGACTAGAATATAACTTTCCTTCAAAATCTCCAGTCTCAACGTGCATCAGAGAAGATCATGAGTTGGTCTATGTGATTTGGAAATAAGTTTTCATTGACCAGTAGTATTGGATAGGTACCTGCAACTTGGTATGCATGAGACTAAAGAATT
This sequence comes from Muscardinus avellanarius, assembly GCF_963383645.1. Classification (NCBI taxonomy): domain Eukaryota; kingdom Metazoa; phylum Chordata; class Mammalia; order Rodentia; family Gliridae; genus Muscardinus; species Muscardinus avellanarius. The sequence continues at coordinate 27,008,417 of NC_137795.1, read as the reverse complement.
TGATGAGCCAAGAAAGCCAGCGCCTCTGGAAAGATATCTCAGCTCTAGAACTGTATCCTGCTGTGTCCACAGAGCATTCCTCACTTATTCTACCCCAAGTTTAGCTGATCAGTATTTGTTATATTCGTGCCAGGTTAGGCTTTCCCCCAAGGTATGTAAAGTGCTATAAAGGGCAGTGGATAGGATCATTTTGAGTTCACAGGCAGGATAGACAGTTATGACGTGCCTGTTTGCAAATATATGTTTGCACATGTGGCCAAATTCTGTCTGAGCCTTGTTGTAGCACGCTGTGCAGTTGTGATGGAGGAGAGATATAGCTGCTATCTACCTCAAGATGTTAGAGGTGACCAACAATTATTGAAAGAGCCTGAAAATTTTCCAAAAAAATATATTTGTTCAGATTTGGTGAAAAGGAAAGCATTAAAGCATTAGAAATAAATTCCATTAGTTATTATCCTAGTTAAAGTAAAAAAGAAATTTATAATGCAAACAAAAATCCAATGTTCAATAGTACAGAATAAAATGTGTGAGGGGCAGTTCTGACTATTCTCTCTGTCAGGGATGTCCCTTTCACCTAGAATTGAAGCTTTCCTTTTTCTTTTGTATTTCTGAATAAAAATTGCTTGTGAAACTAAAATAAAATGTTTGAGAAAAACAGTGATTTAAGACCATTAGAAGCAGAAGTCATGCAGTGGTTCAAAATAAACCCATACATTCTTGGACAAGACTTTCCAAATGTGGACCCTAATGTGCCCACTTGCGTGGATTAGACACTGAGTGATGAGGACGATCAAATTGACAAGGCGCAACTTTGCAGACCACGTCTTCAGAGGTCCCGTGGCCTCCTGTGTGCTCTCCGTGGGACCGTGTGCTCAGCCTCAGGAGAATCTGCCGTATGGGAGGACATCACACAGCCAAGGTCTGAGCATCAAGGCCCACAGTCCCGTGATCAGCCCTCTCGGAGGCATCAGGACCAGCTGAGCCTTCAGACACGGCCTTCTTGGCTGACATCCTGGCTGCAAGCTCATGAGAGACTGAGTCAGAGCTTTCCAGCAAAGCTACTCTTAGACACCTGTACCTGGGAAACTGTGTGCCAAAATCAGTATTTGTTACCTTAAGCTACTAAGTTTTATGTATCTGGAAAGCAGAAGTAAATAATAAACATGCACTCATAGAGCTACTTTTATAATTAAACAGAAAAATTGTTATAGTTTAGATCTGGAATGTTTCCCCAAAACCCAGGTGATTGGTTCCCAGACTGTGGAGCTGTTAAAAAGTGGTAAAACCTTTACATGGCAGGGCCTAGTACGCAACTTTACATCACTGGGGTGTGCCCTTGAGGGGATTATGTGACACAGTCTTTTTCTGTCTTCTCTTCCTTGCTCCACCACACACTCCTCGCCAGGATGTGCTGCCTTAGCAGTGGGCAAAGACAACAGGGCCAAGTGCCCATGGACTGAAACCTCTGAAACTATGCTAAATATAATTTCCTCCTAAGTTGATTATTTCAGGTATTTGTCCTAGTAATGAAAAGCTTACTGACATATAGATCTTATGTGCAGGCTAGGAAGGAGTCAGAGAAGGTAATGTTCTAAAGAGCCTTCCCAATCAGGTGTGAGTTGATCTCAAAGCATGAAAACCCCAAATAAGCTCTCTGAGAATTACTATACTCTTTGTCTTTGAGCAAGTAATTCCTGGGGACCATCCTTACTCAAGACCTACCAAGTAGAGCAGGCCCTTCCCTGCTGCAAACACAGCTAGGAACTCTTCAGCAGACTATGTAGGCCATATCCCCTCTCAACTTATTGAAATCGGCGTCTATGGGCTGTGAGAGCAGACTGATAAGCTCTCAGGAATTTTACAGGCTAGTTGTTAAATAAACACATTAAATCATTATCAAAATTATATAAACAAGGTTAAATTGCAGTTAAAAGACAATAAATTCTCAAGACATATAACATCCTAATTATTTTGCAACATTATGTAATCACCTGTGCATTTATTTGGGTTATCCATACATATTATCCATATACATTGAATCTATATGACAGAAATACTACTATTAAGTATAGAAAAAAAAAGCCAAAATACTTTCTCCTTCTTTCACCCAGCAATCAGCACAGAATTCTTCTATAACTCCTCGTCCCCACAATATGCGGTGATTCTCTCTATGAAGCCATCCCCAGTGGATTCTCCAGTGGATCATTATTCCCCTGATTCAATTAAGTTTTGACTCTACCCAAAGATAGTATTGAAGGGACAGTTTCCCAAGACTGTTTCCACTTCAGATACCAGTCAAAAGTTGTCACCTATACTTTTTCACAACACCATCTTCAGGTTCAATTAATTTGCTAAGGCAGATCACAGAACTTAGGGAAACATGATTTTTCATTTAGTATAAGGATATTACGAAGGATAAAGATGGACAGATAGATGAAACAGATGCACAGGGCAAGGTATGTGGGCAAGAGCACTAAGCTTCCATGCCCCATTTAGGAGCATCACCTTCATGTGCTCCATATCTGGAAGCTCCCTCCACACACGTCCTCTTGGGTTTTATGGGAGCTCTCTAAATAGGCACAATTGAGTACAACATTGGCAACTTAGCCTTCAGCTCCTCCCCTTCTCAGAGGCTGAGGGTAGAGTGGGAGTCCTTTAAAATTCTTTTGGGTCACCAAACCCCATTCTGAAATTATCTAGGGGTCCCCACACCCCTAATATAGCTCATTAATAATGTAGCTCATTAGCATACAAAAGAGCCTCATCACTCTCGAGATTCTAGGGCTTTTAGAAGCCTGTGATGGTTTGGATGTGGAATGGCCCCCAGAGAAGCTCAGGTGTTGGCAATGTAGCAAGGCTTGAGGAGATGGATCACTGGGGGCATGGTCTTGAGGAATATATCTGTCCCTGGTTGCTTCCTGTCGTTCTCTCTGCTTCTGGCCTCCATGAGTTGAACCGCTTTTTCCCATCATGCCCTATTGCCACGAGATTTCTGCCTTAGAGCCAGCCAGTCATGGACTGAACCGCTAAATCATGAGCCAAATAAATCTTTCCTCCTCTAAGTTGTTCTTGTCAGATATTTTGTTCACAGCAACAATAAAACTGACTAATATACTATTTCAGGAAACCCAGAAAGAAATCAATTATTTATTTCACAATATGGTCAGCTACTCCATATTTAGGGGTACCACACTGGTAGCTTAAAATCAGTTAAGGCAAGAGTACTTACATTATGGAAACTGATAAAGGCCACAGGTGGGGTCTTTATTTTATAGAAAATGTTGGCAACATAGATTAACTGTGTTATGTTCATACTTGTTGTATTTTGAATAGCACAAAATGTTGAGGAAGTATTTTCCAGCATTCCAAAATTTTGTCCAGTTCAGCAAAATAATTGTTCACATCACAGAAGAATGAGTAAAGCTCTAATGTATATTTTTATCTTTTGTCTTACTGGTTAAGAGAAATGAAAGCATCCAGGTGTGGTGGCGCACGCTTGTAATCCTGGTACTTGGGAGGCTGAGACAGGAGGATCACAGCTTCATGGCCAGCCTCAGCTACTTAGTGAGACCCTGTTTCAAAATAAGGAATAATAAATAGGGCTGGGGGTGTAGCTCAGAGATAGAATGCCCCTGGGTTTAATTCCCGGTAACACACACACACACACACACACACACACACACACACACACACAAAATGATAATTGAAAGCATTAAACAACATTCAATTTGGATTATACTCAGTTGTGACCATAGTTTGACTAAGGAAAAATCAGGGTAAACATTTTATGAAAATCAATTGACTTTATCAAACTCACAATAAGGGAGATTAAATATTTTGTTATGATTTTTAAAATCTATGTAACACATCTTTTATAGCAATAATTTTAAAAGTAAGTGTGTGTCTCCCTCATTTTTCAAAAATGGCCATGTTTTAAGTAATTACCAGCATACCAATGATACTCAGGCTTAATACAGTAGGTACATTAATCCTCTTAATAAAGAACCAGCATTGTGTATGACTGGGAGGGACAGAGATGTTTGAGGCATCTTTACTTGACAGCAGGAGCAGGAACATTCAAATAAGGCAGGGGAAGCAGGAGTCTATTCTTCAGCCTGGCTCTACCTATCAGATCAGCAGAGAAGCTAGAAGAGCTATTTGCACAGAGGAAAGGTTAGGGGTTGATGTCAATGTAATCTTAATTGTAACCTAAGTGAGGGCAAGCACAAATGGCAGGTGAGCACCTACACAAAGTTCCATAATTTATGCCTCTTTGTTCTCACTTACCTTTACAAGGCACCTAGCTTAGGAGACATTCAATAAGTATTAGGTGAAGCCTATATTAAAAAAAAAAAACACACAGCCTCACATGATAGCTGTATACGACCAACATGGATTTTTATCCGTGCACTGCTGGAGTGCCTTTGGAGGGCATGTAGGCCAGTGGAGTCTTCATCAGTTCTTACTTAAATCCCTATAGCTTAAGTTGCAGTTAAGCCATTGAAAATACACAAAAATATAATCAAGGTAAATGAGCCTACGTCCATCTGAATACTGAGAATCTGTGTATAGCCTCTGATCATTGTAGGAGTGAGAATTAGAGGACTCCTGCACCAGGATGTCCCAGGAACTACTGAGTGGTGGAAGTAACCCTGAGCAAGCATCTGGGCTCAACAGTCACCCAGCCTGTACTATGCACTGATGATGTGCCCAACTTTCATCCTGTTAGGCACTGCAAAGAGCACCTTGCATAAAAGTTAATGCTAGCTCCACACCTTTGGATGGCAGGTTCAGAAAAACTTGTCAGTGTAGCTAGGAGATTCATTGGAGGCCCTCTGGAAAGGGTCAGATCTCAAGTTGCTGGAGAGCCTTCTGCAGACAAAGGTAAAAGTGTCCAATTAACATTTCTGGCCAAAGTGAACCTCTGCCCATATTACCTATGAAAAATACTGTGCTAATTAATGTGCCTTTCAGGGTTGACTTACATGGTGAGAAATAAAACTGTTATGTTTTGGATAATGAACTCTCTTGGTTAGGTTCTTGTACACGCTCCCAAGGTTTGGGCTTCTGACTGGGAGAATGTGATGCTATCTCACTTCTTGTAGGAAGTCCTAGTCTACTCTACAGTGTATACAGACAATATGCAATACCAATATGTAAAAATACTCTTCTTTGCATTCATTTGTTCTTAAATATGGTAATATAATTTCCGCATTCAGATATACTTGATCTCTCAGCAAAAAATTACAACATATATAAAAAATTCGCTAAATAATTGCTGGTCCTTTTAATGGGCGAACATAACCACAGTAGGGACTTAGATACCAATAAAATCTAAAGTCTATTCAATTTTAATATCACACTTATCTCCTAAACACAGGAATTTCTATTGAAGCATGGCATGTCTCAAGCAAAGGCTGGTGTTATTACCATACTTGCAGGTTTCGGACTGGGGTGAGAGCATTCTATCACTCTATTCATGGCTCTCAGTGAGGTAGGCTTCTGCTTCAGCTTTGATGCTGCCCAATAATATAGCTCCGTCCTAGCTGGGGCCTTTGGTTGCAGCTGTCAGCCACTCTCCTGCATCCTAGGATGGATTTTTCCACTTATAATTTCCTGTGGAAAGCAAGGGTCTTTCTTTGAGTGTCAACAACTTTAATGATTTCTCACTGCAGGGAAAGAGGGGACAAATTATTCTGGAGAAATAGTTTGTATTTTTCTTGGTGATACTTGTGAACGGCTTGGTATTTCTAAGATGGTTGATATTCTCTGAGGCTCTTTGCTCTAGACAACATTGTTTTCAGGGTTTTGTAATTTTGAATCAGGTTATCATCCTCCATAGAAAGATATTTTTAGGAAGAGCTCTGAAAATGTTACTTTTTCAGTTGAACTTCCCATGTCACCAAGCTACCCCTGATTTAATGAATAAACCATGAAAGGACTTGTTAACACTTGGAACTCAGAATGGGCCGGGGGATGGGAACACCCAGCCTGGGGGTCCAAAGCATACTTTCCCCTTGGCTGTACACCTCTGCCTGTGGCATCTTTGTCATATTGTTTTACCTCTTATTTAGTCTCTGTTTTCTCTCCCTTTAAAGTGGGATGTGAGAGTCCAAGTTGAAGGGCTAGTATAAAAACTAAATGAGGGGTTCTTTGAAACTAAGTGAGACCCTGTTTCCAAATAAAAAGAAGAAAAATAGGGCTGGAGGTATAGTTCAGAGGTAGAATGCTCCTGGGTTCCATCCTCAGTACCAAAAAAACCCCACAAAATTAAATGAGACAGAATTTCACACAGTGACAGGTGCATAATAAACACAGATGAACTCAATAAACATAAGCTGTCATATAGAGCTGTGTGAGGCCAATCATTTGATACTTCCTCCCATATTCAATAGCGCCTTGTTTAAGCCAGTACATTCCTGAGCAACTTGGAAGGCATTTTAGAGTAAACTCCTCTCTGTTGTGAACAGCATTAAAACCAAGTTCCAGTTGAGCACTTTCTCTGTGCAAGAAAGCTGTGACTGCACCATGGGGATAATCAGACAAGAACCCTACTCATGGGAGCAGAGGGAAAAAAATGGGTGACTAAAAGATTTGCAAAAAAAAAAAAAAAAGAGAGCAGTTAAGTACCAAGAAAAGATAAGAATAAAGTGTCAACAGTACTCAGAAGGGGAAGAGCATACCTTCTGCAGGGGCGTAGAGGAGAACTGAGAAATCTGCAGAGAGGGATAGATTTGGACCTTGTCGAGAAGAGGGTATGGCTGAGAGGAATGGTGGCTGCCGACATCTGTGAGCTCTTCTCTGTGTGCCAGACACTGTGCTCAGCTCCACATTCACGTTGACTCGTTTAATTTTCACAAAACTTCTCTGAAGTGAGTGCTATTAGTCTTATGTTATCAAGGATGAAATTAAGGTTCAGAGTGATTTGGTCACTTATCTAGAGACACAGCAGACAAGTGGCAGACTCAGGGCTGGAGCTCAGGTTTGTCTGAATTTTCAGCCTTTTTTTTTAAACTACTCAGCCAGGTGGAAGATGGAGTAGGAGGAAGATGACCATAAGGAAAATGTTAAAAAACTTGGTGAAAGACCAATCTAGTCAAGACTGCTCCTGGTATCAGGCTAAGACCCCAAGGTTTTGGTCATTGAGAAATGAAGAGCACATGAAATTTTTGAATGAAAAGTGACATTATCATCATAATGGTATAACAGTAGAATAACTGTGGGAGCCCCCACCACAGATGGGTTGGAAAGGAGAGCCCTGGTCTTGCTCCTCCAAAGTTCTCCCAACCATTATGCCTCTCCAGTTGCCATTTCTTTCAGAAGCTAAGCCACAGTCCCAGAGTGTGAAAGAACATTATTAATTCACTCAAAGTTCAAAACTTCTGTTTTCTAGAGTAATATTTGCAAATATTTTTGACCATCATGGAAGAAAAAAATTCATATGTGAGTCACAAAACACCTACCATTTTGGGAAATTTCTAATCCACAAACCCTTGAGAAGTGGTTCTTGAACTTTAATGTACATAGAAGAATAGCCAGAGAGTTTGTTAGAGTCTAAATTGTCAAACACCAGCCTCCAAATGGTAACTCAGGAGATTAAGAGATGAGACCCAAGAGTCTGCATGTGAACAGGCACTGCCTAATGTCTCTAATGCAAGTGGTCTCAAGACAAACATCTAGAAACCTCTGTTCTAGGGCATGACAGGTGCATACTTTAATCAACGGAGGACTGCTTTATGGCCCCTCAGTATAGTCCCATTGTGTAATGCTTTTGCTTGTAGCCTATCTCTTTCTGATTTTTGAAAAAAATATTGCATGCCAAAAGGAGACAGTGGAGACCTCTTTTACAGTCCACTCACAAAGATTCTGTACACAATAATGGACTCCAGAATTTAATCCAGGGGCTTAAAAGATCCATCATCATTTATCAATATCATACTTGCCACTCTTTTTCTGAAAATGTCATCTACTTCATCAGATAATCTATTTTTCTTCTTACAAGTAGTACTTGCAAAATCGGTAAACATTATACTGAGAAAATACCATGTGGCTCACTGAGAAGAATTATCTAAAGAGGTTATTTAAATGTGAGCAGGCCATTAGCCACTGTGAAGATTAAGACGAAGTGTGTTTCGGTGGGCAAGGGAAAGATAAATCCATAGGATAATAAGATATTGGAAAGGCATTAGAACTAAGAGAGTGTTTAAGGTGTGACTAGGAGAAGGAAAAAATGTTGAGAATATCAAAATGCAGCACTGACCTAAGGGAGTGTTTGTAAGAAGGAGTGTTTGTAAGAAGTCCAAGGTTACCTTAAGGCCTCCATGACTTCCTACTACACAAAGGCTTCATGCTCTTTCCAAAACATTTCATTTTGGGTCATAGACAAAGTCTGGCAAAGATTACACTTGCTCTGCTTGCCTTCAAATCAATTGCATTTTTGGCCATTTATCTGTGGTGTTTACAAAGGATCTTTTATTTGAAAACTCACAACATGCCGAATGAAGGGAATGTATTGACTTCCTACTTGAGTAAGAATCTACCAGCATTCATGTTCCTAAAACTCAGTTTTCTTTTATCCAAAAGATAGCCAGGCATGATGGTGCACACTTGTAACCCCAGTACTTGGGAGGCTGATTTGGGAGGAGCATGGGTTCAAAACTCAGCAACGTAGAGAGATCCTGTTTCAAAAAAATAAAATAAAATACATATGAGGGTGTAGCCCAGAGGTAGAGGGCTCCTGGATTCCATCCTCAGAACTACAAAAATAAAAAATAAATTTCAATAGATGATATTTATTTAAAAATAATGGCAATGTTCTCAATAAAATTCTTGAAGTTTTCTGTATATTTAAATTTTTTCATGAGAATCAATTGAGATGTTGGCCAAAGAATACCCAATGTCACTGTGAGGGATAAGTTCAGTTGATCTACTGTACAATCTGGTGAATATAGTTAATAATGATGTATTGAGCGCTTGAAAATTGCTAACAGAGTAGATCTTAAAAGTTCTCATGGCAAGAAAATGATAAATTTGTGAGGAAATGTACATGTTAATTATCTCATGTTAGCCATTCCACAATGCAAACATATATACATACATACATACATACATACATACATACATACATACATAAAAAGTCATGTTGTATACCAACAAGAAGGAGAAGAAGGAGAAGAGGAAGAAGAGGAAGGAGAAGAAGAAGAAGAAGAAGAAGAAGAAGAAGAAGAGATGATGATGATGATGATGATGATGATGATGATGATGATGATGATGGACCAGCCAAGATATCCATCAATAGATGAACAGATTACAAAACTATGGGATATGTACAAAATGGAATTTTACTCAGCCATAAAGAAAATTACAATTACATCATTTACAGGGAAATGGATGGAACTGGAGAATATTATGCTAAGTAAGATCAGCCAGTCTCAGAAAGTTAGAGGTCCTGTGTTTTCTCTTATATCGAAGAAGCTTGAAAGAAAATGGAAAACAACAGGGACTTCAGATGAATGAAGAAAGAGACTAGTTAGAGTAGTGGAAGGGAATTCAGAAGTGAGAAGATGAAAAATGAGGCTTGAGGAAGGGAACAGTTCAAATAATGCTATGTCCATACATGGAGGTATCATCACCAATCTCACTAATTTGTATGGGGAAGGAAGTGTGGGGATGGGATGGGACACAAAGGTAAATGCGTGAAGTGATGTGTGATGTGTGCTTGTGCATTTGTACCACTTTGAATATAACCATGATGTATAATTACAATGTACCAATAAAAATATAAAAGTAAATAAAAAATCTCATCAAAGAGAGAAAAATTTCAAATAAAATATTGGAAAAATGATATCAGGAAGCCAGGGGGAATAGTATTGAAAGACACATAGGTTCTTTTAACTGTTCTAAGTCTTAAGTGGAAGACAGGTTTGTTTTGGTTATTTATTTATTTATTTATTTAGTGCTGGGAGTAAACCCAGAGCCTTGTGCATGCAAAGCATATGTTCTACCACTGAACTACACCCCCAGTCCAATGTTTGTTTTATTAGTGTGCTTTATTACTTACCTATACCTCTAACATCTATTCTTTTTAATTGCATATTATATAATAAAATTTTCCAATAGAACAAAAATGAGATTTTCACAAGGTAATTAAGTATATTCTATTTGAGTTGAGGGGATGGCAAAATGTCAACTATTTGAAATCATTTTTCTTTGCTCATTATCCATAGACAGCAAAGGAAAAAATGTGATAATGTTCTCCAATGTACTAATGAAATAAAACCTTTGTGCATATTGCAAAAAGAAATAAAATTCCTTAGAAGGAGTCTTGTTTTTGTGAGTGGATAGTCTTTCATGAGTGAATAAAGAACTATCTTTTAAGATGGAAAGTGAAGTGAGTCGTGACCTGGGGAAGGTGTGACATGATGGCAGGAGCTGTGTTCCTCTGAGCACATCCTAGTTCCTGAGAAGCAAGGACATTGGTCCAAGCCTGGGCTAGAGAATTATTTCTTTGTCCTGGTTGATGCTGGGAGAAGTCCCAGGAAGAGAAAAGGAATTAGGGCCATTTCTGAGTCACATCATTAGGGAGCAGAATAAAGACACAGATTTGGGTCAAGTACTAGAATAGTTGCAGTGGCTAAGAAACAACATTTGGAGAGTTGGCTGGGGAAAAGAGACTCAGAGACCTATTATTCATGACCCAGGTAACCCAGGCTGATCCAAGTTCAACCTCCATCATAAGAGATCTTCCATGGATCCTTGTGGCAAGAGGCATTCTTTAGAAACTGGGGTTTTTGTTAGGCAACAGGGGACTTACTCCTACCTTATGTAGTAGAAGCTTTATGACATCTTCTCAAACACCACCTACCAGGATTCATTTAAAGTAACAGGTGGTTCTGGGCTTAGTTCTGTACACCTGTAAGCCCAGTACTTAGGAAGCTGAGGCAGAAGGATTGCAGGTTCAAGGCCAACATCAGCAACTTAGTGTTTGGTGGAGGGATAGCTTGGAGGTAGAACACCCAGTACAAACAAACAAACAAACAAACAAACAAACAAACAAACACCAATAGTGATTGTACCGAGTTTTTAGTTCACATCGATAATTTTCCTAACAGATGGACATCCACTGGAGAAAATATGCTCACTGAATGCCCAGGGAGAAACAACATCCCAGGGCCTTACAAGTACTAGGCATGCAGTCTACGACTGAGCTACATGCTTATCCCCCAAATGACCCATTTTGAAACCTTCTACTTGACTGGTTCTAAGTTTCTTTCAAGAAAATGCACAGAAAAATATTTCTTCCCTTTTGTGGTATGCAAAGTAGCCCATTTAATTTCCTCTGCTTCCCTTTCAGTCTTTCCCTCATGCAGGGATAAGAGGAGATTGTATTTCTGTAATCCTAGAACCTCAGGCTTCTTCTGCGTGCCCACTCCATCCACCACCCGGAGCCAGTCTCAAGATTTCCTGTCTCTCCACTAGACAAGGTCCTCCTCTCAGTGTCTCACTTGCTACGGATCAGGGCTGTTCCCAGGTTGCCCTGGTGTGACTGGAATGTCCTCGTGGTGGTCACTTACATCTAGAAGTTGGGGTTTACTGTCTTTGTTTATTTATCCCCAGATTGCTTTTACTAAATTTTACACAGAACCAGAGAGAATATATAAAGTATTGTGAGAGTGGATGTCTGAACTCTCAGGCTTCTGCAAGTGCAGCAGGAAACATTGCTTTGGAGAGACCAGGCCTGCGGGCCCTGTCCATGGTGCTAAACACAAGCCAAGGACTTGATAAAGGCAAACTCAATAATGTTCGTACCCTTCTAGCTGCTCATTTGCTTATCCTGAGTTGAAAGCATTCCCTTTCCAACACATAGGAGCCTCTTTATCTTGTGTCCAAGGTTTGCTCATAAAGCTATTCAGAAACTGGGCGTGGTGGCACACGCTTGTAATCCCAGCATTGGGGAGGCTGAAACTGCATGATCGCAGTTCGCGGACAGCCTTAACTACTTAGTGAGGCTCTTTGCAACTCAGTGAGACCCTGTTTCAAAATAAAGAATAAAAAATAGGGCTAGGAGTGTAACTCAGAGGTAGAATGCCCCTGGGTTCCTTTCCCACTACTCCAATAAACAAACAAACAAACAAACAAATCTATTCAGAAAATAAGAGTATTTCTCAACATCAGGTATTCCTGTGTGCTTCTCATAATTAGGACGGACTTCTAATTGTTGCATTTTTCCCTATAGGGATCTGTGCCAATTAAGAAGATTCTCAGTTCTGGGGAAGAGAGAGAGTGCAGACGAGCTGAGCCCTAATTGTCTCATGTCTCTTTTGATTGTTTATTTTCCTCAAACTTAAAGCACATTTATAAAGGTGACATTAACCTTAAGTAACATGTTACATTTGAATGCACATAGTAATGTTAAGTGCAATTTTATCCTGTCGGTACGTGTGGATCTGTATGTTAGGTGTACAAACTCAGGCATATATGAAAGAATTTCTGAGAAAAAATTTGGAGGTCTCTACAGCCCATTGGTGGAAATACTGAGTTACATAGTAGTTTTTATTTTTTTTACTTATAATGGATATAAATAGCACTCAGCAACTGTGAAAATCTTGCCTCCACTTGAAGATTCAACCTATCAGAACCTAAAGCTCAAATCCTAAGGTAACATTAATCTCAAAAGCTGTCAGATGAAACATGTCCAAAGCATTTTAGTTTTCTTATCTGCAAGTGCCATCATACTGAAGAAAATTTTTAGCAATGCAGTCCAAATCAGGAAGAAGGGATAAGAATGTCCAACCCTTTGAGGTACTATACTTGAAAAATATTAAATACTTTCAAGCCTGACAGTTTTGTCATTCACAAATAATTCTTCAAAACTCAGTCTTGCAGATCTTTCTAGAAAATTAGATAAAACCCTCTCTTTTTTTCTTTCATTTTACCCCACACAACTGTTATAGCCCATTGTATTTGAGCTATTATTATGCTGTTATTATTTTGTATTGTATTTGTTATTATTTTGTATTGTATTTGAGCTATTATTATGCTGTTATTATTTTGTTACCCAGTTTATACATGTTAGGTATAAACTCTACTGCTGAGTTATACCCCAACCCCCACTGAATTACTTTTATGAAGCTCTTCCCACTTAGATTGCCCACACAATGCTCATAAAGGTCCTAGTATGCAGCCTGGGAAGCACACAGTATGCTTACTGTGTGATGCCTATGCTTTAAAATGTTTATGCAAACTTTAAGTAAGACTGAACAATTTATTTCTTTAGAAATATCAGACTAATGGGATAGAAAATACAACTCTGAAAGAAATAGGATTTTATAAAATCAACACATCAGAACTTAAACATCTAAGTGTGTCTGTGTTTGACTAGTGACTCTGAGCAGCTCAGCATTTAGAGGGATGACATTTCCCACCACTCAGGATAGTTTTGGGGACTGCTCCCTGGTTGTACAGTTGCAATCTTCATTTCATACAAGAAAGTCAAACACTTTATTTTTATGAACTCTCGCTTATTTTTATTTGCTTTTATTTTAAAGTTAAAACCAAGAAAAGAAATTAGATACAAAACACCAGTTGTGCTTATACACCCCTCAACAGTGTGCTTGCATTGACCTTTTGTCAGAAGCTGAATAATGTACTACCGATATCACTAAAATGTATGGGGAGCGGGTGGGATGTGGAGGCACCAAGTGATATCACTTTGAACGTCACTATGATGTGTAATCATAATGCCCTAATAAAAGTATAAAAACGCGACCCAACCCCAGGGCATCACCTTCTCTAAGTTCAAGAGCACCGGTCTCACTGCTGTTTCCCCAGTGCCTAGCTTTTTGCACCTCTTTCTTTACCACCCTGTGTACAAAATGACATCAGTGGCCAGGCACAGGGACACACACCTGTAATCCCAGTACTTGGGAGGCTGAGACATGAGGATCACAGGTTTGAGGCCAGTCTTGGCAACTCAGTGAGACTCTGTTTCAAAATAAGAAATAAAACAGAACTGGGGGTCTAGCTCAGAGGCTAGCTCCCTGGGTTCAATCCTCAGTGCCAAATGGGAAAAGGAAAAAAAAAAAAGATGCCCTCACCACACTGTGCTGCTCCCTCTGTCCCCAAATACAGCTGAGCAGTCTGCCTGATTTCCTGCCTGATTGCTCTTTCCCCACAGTCGAGTGGTCAGCTGGGCCACTTGCACCCCTCGCTGGCGGCTGGCACCCACTTACCAGGTCCTTCCTAAGGACCTCTCGCTGCTCCTCATCCTCCAGGTCTGGATGACCCATGACTTCAACTTCCTTTTTGGACAGACTATGTACATTTCTTAACTCTTCCTAACTCCACTGACAAGGCCCTTAATTTTTGTTATTTCTTTTTTAAATTTTTTTTTAGTCTTTTAAAAAATTTTTTTATTGGTGCATTGTATTTATATATCATAATGGGGTAAAAAAAAAACTTGTGTAGACATAAATGCACACATTACCCAGCCAGCCCCCATCAAGTCCCCACCCCACTCCCTCCCCAGCCCTCCCTCCCATGCTTGGCTTAGTGGTGACTACAATGATATGAATAAGTACATCCTGTGCTTTAAAGAGTTTCCTGCCCCCATCCCCCCAGTTAGGTTGCCTTATTTGCTCCTCTATAGGATCTCCTTTTTAACCTGGAATTCTGATTGACACCTAGTAATTGCACATATTCATGGGGCACCATGTGGTCTTTTGATACATGTACACATTATGTTTTGGTGCTTTATTGCACAGCAGGGCGACTAAGAATGACCATAGATATTGAACATTTTTTAAAAGCTAGAAAAGAGGATTTTAATTTCTCTCACCACAAAGGAAGGATGAGTGTTTGACAATGTCCTTTAAAATGCAGCCCTATATACCTAGTACTTGCCAGGCACTCTGACGGCCACTGTGTGCATCTCCATGCAGGGACCACTCACAGTATGTAGCTGTATGCTTATCACTGATTTTTGGCTTAGACTAGTTTGTGTGGGTTCATGTTACAAACAAGAATCCTTAAATTTACATGACCGGAAGCCAAGCCTGTCCACTGGAGTGGCTGCCTGGTAGTTCTGATGATAAAGACAGTGGTCAGCAGACAAAACAGCC
The DNA here is from genome assembly GCF_963383645.1 of Muscardinus avellanarius. Taxonomy (NCBI): domain Eukaryota; kingdom Metazoa; phylum Chordata; class Mammalia; order Rodentia; family Gliridae; genus Muscardinus; species Muscardinus avellanarius. Next base: position 26,993,298 of record NC_137795.1, on the reverse strand, counting down.
ACCTCTTCTCTCCACTCCCATTGGCTCCAGGATACCCTCTGCAGTCCACATGCAGTCTCATCAGGCAGGGAGTTGTCCCGAGGTGGGGCGGGGAGCAGGCAGCACAGTGAGGATGGTAAGGGAGCAGGTAAGATACAAAGATAAGAAAGCAATGAAATATGACCTGGTCAAGGAATGCAGAGCAGTGGTCACTTTAGACAACAGCAACTCACCAGCACGCATGAATTAAGCCCATCATTTTTCCCTCATTGAAGAGGAGCTGGCTGAGTTGGAATGCTCAAGTTCTTTTTCTGGTCTTCCTAGACCAGCCGTTTTTGATGGAGTAGAGGGTGTGTCTCCATGAGAATCTGGCAATGTCTGGAGACATTTCTGGTTGTTACAACGAGGGGGTGGAGAGCATCCAGTGGGTTGAAGCCAGGGGTGCAGGGCAGCCTACAGGGTAGCCCCCTCTCAAAGTACCCCACTTCCAGTAACGGCGCTGCCCCTGAGAAACACTGTGCTAGGCTTCATATTTTACCTCCAAACTGGTATTTTCTTTCATTCCAGACCTCACCTCACTAATCATCAAATTGTAGTGGAAAGGTGAGAGAATTATTAACGGAAGTCTTCTCTCAGCTATGAGAGTAACATCACTCCTTGTAATTACCCAGAAATGTACAGTGCGGGGAGCATATGGTTTCTTTCTTTATTAATGTTAGAGACAAATAACATTAGTTCTCAAACAAGTAATGCATGAGCACATTCTCCCTGTAAAACGATTTATACACCACAGATAAAAGTAAAGTCCTTCTAGCAACTGCCCTCCCAGCTCTCAAAGTAATAGTTTAGTTTGTCAGTTTGGCATGTATTTTCTGTAGTACACAAAGACAAATTCTCTGTCCTCCCAAAACAATTTATTTGATGAATCTTGTGAGAGTAGACTCAGAACTTGTTGCTTTAACTTGCATACTACTAATTACAAGTGAATTCGAGTATCATTTTATATATTGATTGGCTATTTCTTCTGTCAGTTGCCTGTTCGCTACTTTTGCTTATCTGTATCAGTATGCAGATGTGTCTCTTATCCCTATTCATCAGTACATAAATACTTTGACGACTGCTTGCAAAAGCCTTGCAAGTAATTGCTCTTAGTTTTCCCCCCTCATGTATATTTTATTTATTTGTTGCTCTTTCCTACAGAAGCTTTAAATACTGATGAAGTAAATTTTGTCATGTGCTTCCCTTAAACGTGTCACTTTTCTTGTTTAGCTAAGTATTCCCAACCAGTTTCTACGGCTCCTCTCGACTGTAATGCCCATTCTCTCAGAACAGAAGCCTCCTGCTATTCCAACCACTCCAACAATGCAAGGGGTTTGGGAGAGAAGGGCCAAGATGCAGGTCCTCCACATCCAGCCACCCCTCAGACGTCTGTGCCCAGAGCCCCATACTCACTGAGTGCCCCCATTGAAAGCTGCTCCCTTGAGGGGTCATCAGAAGTCACCTTTGCCTCCCCCCTACCCCATGCCCACACTTGTCCTCAAGTCCTCTCCATACCACCTTCTAATGGTTGCCACTTCTCTCTTCCTTCTCACGGGACTGTCACCCCTGGCTTCCCACGGCCCACATTTTCCTCTCAGATACATAGCTGCCTCTTGACATACCACCCTGCCTCAGTTTCCCTTCTCTTCAATGCTACACAAGGACCCTCAAGAGAACCTGCTTTGGATTATTTTACTCTCCAATTCTTAGAGTCTGACTGTTATTTCCATTGGATAAAGATCAACTTCTTAGCACAACAGAAAAAGTCCTGATGGCTTTGCTTCTGCCCAAGCTCATCTCCAGCTACCTGCCTCCTCTCCAGTCATGCTGAGTCACACTCAGGGCTCCACGGAGACCCAACTGTCTCTACCAGGAACGTTCCCCTGGCCAACCCTTCACATGAAGCACAGGCCTCACATCCAGGGAGCTGACCTTCTCTGACCCCCATGCCCACCCCTGGCCCCAGCCAGAGCTAAGTGGATCCCTGTGTGCCCACCTCTACCCCTGGACACAATGCACCATGGAAGAGCCATGTGCCTCCTGCTCTGTCTCTCATACAGCCTGGACACCGATGTTGTCATTCCTTTATTCAGTGAACGCTCAGGAGCATGGTCTTTGTGCAACGCAAGGCGCAAGATTTTGTTGGCATCATGCAAAAGTGAAACAGGCCCAGACCTTCTTCTCAAGACATGTGTGCAAGCCCATATATATATATATATATATATATATATATATATAAACTAGTTAGAAACTGACAGAGGCCAAAAAAGAAATGCTAACCACATGCTATGGGAGTTCAAAGGGAGAAAGAGTGATTCCATGATAAGGTAGGGATAGGGCACATGATGAGTCAGTGTTTAGAAAGGCTGGCATTGGAGTATGATTGTCTGGCTTAAGTCCTGGCTCCAATATTTATTTACTAGCAAGTCAGCCGAACTCGCTAAGCCTCACCTCTTCCATTTAAAAATAGTACTCATGTTCCTAATTGAGATGACAGTCTATTATTTGCAGCTTGTTTAAGAATAAATGATAGGTTAATGAATAAGGAAAATGTGGTATATCCACATGATGAAATACTAATTTAGCAATTAAAAAGTAGGAAATCTTTCATTTGTAGCCACATGGAGGAACCTTGAGAGTAGGATATAGTGACATAAGCTGGGTAGAGAAAGGCACACATCACTTGATTTCACTCATATGTGCCATCTAAAGAAGCGATCTCATGGGAGTGGAGTATAGAAGAGTGGTTTCCAGAGGCTGAGATGGATGGGGTGAGGGGATGGGAGATGATGGTCAATGAGTACAAAGTTACAGTGAAGAGAAATAAGTTCTGGTTTTCTATCGCACAGTATGGTGACTGTTTTTAACAACAGAGTATTGAGTATTTCCAAATAGCCAGGAGAGAGAACTTTAAATAGTCTCATCACAAAGAAATGATAAATATAGGAGGTGATCATACCTTGATTTGATTATGACACAATGTATACATACTCAAAACATACATATTTATGTCTCCTCTAAAATATGTATAATTATTATGTGTGGATTAAAAACAAAATACATTTTTAAAATAAAGAAAACATTTTCATAAGCAAAACAGTTCGTCTTCACAGCACCCTTGTTGGCTATTACATCAGAGAGGGTAGCATTTGAATTTAGACTTCAATGATAGAAAAGTCTTACATATGCAAAACACAAATTTTATGAAGGTTAGGGCTTTACTCCACAATCTCTTATCCTTCACATTGCCCTTTCCTCCCTCATTCTCCCTAAATACACATTTCCTGAAGTCTGCCCCTGCCCCCCAGGCTCCATCACTCATCCCCTCTCCTTCTAGACATCACGCTCTAAATCTCTTTCAGTTTCTTCCTGCCTACAGTGGGTTCAATAGTATACCCCCAAATTCATATCCACTCAGAGCCTCAGAAAGTATTATTTGGAAATAGGGCCTTTGTAGATGCTGATTAATTATCTCAAGATAAAATCATCCCATATTTAGGGTGAGCTTCCTGCCCAATAATTGGTATTTCTATAAAGGAGGAGAAGACACAAAGATGCACGAAAGGAAGGCCGTGTGAAGGCAGAGGCAGAAAGTGGAATTCTGTTGCACAAACCAGAAAACATCAATGGAGAACCACCGGGACCTGGGAGAAGATAAGGAAGGTGTCTCCCCTGGAGCTGCAGTGGGAGCATGGCTCACGGCTTCCTATGAGACTCCTGGACTCTAGAACTGTGTGAGAATGAATTTCTATTGTTTTAAGTGACTAAGTATGTGGTGATTTGTCACAGCAGCCAGGGAAACAAATCCACCAGCCCACCAGAAAGTAAATCACACAGGATCTTTCCCAACACCCTGCTCCAATTATGCTTCTTACCTGCCTAGCATCCTTCAGTGGCCTCATGGCCTCTGGAATGAAGGGCAAACCCCTGGTTCTTGGCTCACAGGCACCCAGGTGCTCTCCAGGAACACCTGCCCTCATTCCAGGAAAGTCTGAGCTGCCTTTCCTAGTCCCTCCCCCAGGCCTGTTTTGGGAACTCCTACCCATCTTTAAGATCACTAGTTCAAATGAACCCTTTCCATCAAATGAACAAAACAACTGCAGCACTCTTTTACCTTAACTTATTTTTTTTTTTTTTTTGGTACTGGGGATTGAACTCAGGGGCATTCTACCTTTGAGCCTCAGCCCCAGCCCTATTTTATTTTTTATGTTGAAACAGAATCTTGCTAGGTTGTTAAGACTGATCTCACACCTGAGCCTCTCCTATGTCTTAGTCTTCCAAGCACTGGGATTACAGATGTGCACCACTATGCTGGCTCTTATTACCTTTTCATGGGCAAAGATTGTTATCGGCCTTTCAGGCAAAAAATTATCTCTAATAATCTATAAAACACAATCTGAAGTATAATATAGACTGTGTCATGTGAAATAGATTTTGTTGGTAAAAGGATGTGCATGTCTGTTATGTATTAATATAAAGAATAACCTGAGGCTGGGTATTCTATTAAAAAGAGGTTTATTTAGCTCTCAGTTCTGGAGATTGAAAGGTATGGTTGCCTGCATTGGGCTGGCTCTGGTGACAACCTTGTTATGGATACAGAGAGTCAGAGAGAGAGAGAAACTCCAAGGCGCCAATTTTGTTCTTTTATAACCCTCAAATGAGAATTATTCAGGGTCTCAATGGAACTACCTTAATCTCCCAAGGCTGATGCTCCATGTGATCTGACCACCTTGTGCTAAGCTCAATTTTAGAGGTTCTACCACCTCCTGGGTCACTACCCTGGAGGTGACTCAGCTTTCCACATGTGAACCTTTGGAGGACATACACATTGTATCCAAACCATACCAGGAAGCTTTGTTTTTTAACATGACTAACCTCTGTCTTTAAAATATATATATATATATCAATAGTAATAGAGTTGGTTCAAGAGTTAGTCTTTCTCACTCAACTCCATCCTGAGGTTGGGCTACTACTTCTTGTAGATATTAGATAGTATTATATCCTGTGCATGCCTCTAGTTTACCATTCACCTTATTAAAATCATCTAACTCTTTGTCAAACTCCTTCATTAGACTCTAAGGGTTTTGCTCATGTCCTATTTATTCTTGTGACCCAGCTACACTAAATGGCTTGAATCTTGTAGATGTTCATGAACATTGGTTGAACAATTGAATAACTGAAAGAATGAATAAATGAATGAGAAAGGGATTAGAATGAAAGCTCCTTTTTTTTTTTTTTTGCAGTACTGGGAATGGAACCCAGAGGGCATTCTACCTCCGAGCTACACCCCCCATCTCTTTTATTTATTTATTTATTTATTTATTTATTTATTTATTTATTTATTTGTGGGTCTGGGCATAGAATCCAGGGGCATTCAACCTCTAAAGGTACAACCCCTGCCCTATTTTTTATTCTTTATTTTGAAACAGGGTCTCACTGAGTTGCAAAGGGCCTCACTAAGTAGCTGAGGCTCTCCGTGAACATGGATCCTCCTGTCTTAGCCTCCTGAATGCTGGGATTACAAGTGTGCACCACCACACCCAGCAAAAGCTCCCTTTTAAATTTGTGTTGGGACCCAGAGACTCAGCACATACAAATGGCTCATAGTATAGTTTCGTATCTCCGGCTTGATTGACATGAAAAAAAAAAAGTAATTTCTGCTGAAGAATAGCCTCTTAACTTTTTGTGCCTGAATATAAAACTTCTAACCAGTTTTCATAACAGTTGGCATGATTGATTGGTCAGAAAACTATTACCAACAATATTACACAATGAGAGTGGGTTTATAATGTCTGCCTATGGATCAGAATCTTCAAGAAAAAAAAGGAAAAACTCCATATAAGATAACTGTGTCCTTTTCAAATTCATATGCAAGAGCAAAGATAAAAACACTTCAATGTTCTCAAAGTAATCTAGACTTCACATAATAAATATCTTGAAGCTTTATAGATAATGTGCTGACTTGCTATTAATAGCATATTAGAACATACTTTAGTCACATATACAATATAGTCCCCAAAGCTGATTATTATTGTTATCTCCTAATTTTATATCTTTATGTATATATTAACATAATTCATAAACAGTAGACTAAAATTAGAAACTTTAGCTGGGCGTGGTGGTGCATGCTTGTAATCCCCACGCTTTGGAGGCAGAGACAGGAGGATCACGCTGGTTCGGAGCTGGCCTCGCTGGCTTAAGAGACCCTGTTTCCAAATAAAAAAAACATATAAAATAGGTCTGGGATTGTAGCCCGGAGGTAGAAGGGCTTCCAGGAACCCCAGTACCACACACACAAAAAAGAAACTTTATGCAGGTGGCTACCAATATATTTTGGAAATTTACAACTGTAGACATACAAGTATTTGAAAACATAAGAAAAAGAAATTTACATGTACAATAAATATCACAAATATATTATGAATGCCTCACTGAAATAGATGCCAGTGAAAATTAAGATTTCACTTAAGATTAAAATTGTTATTTTCAGCACTTAGGGCTTGAGAAGCCCTTACCACTGAACTGACCTCAAGCCAGAGTCATTCCTAGCATTTCTCCATTAGTGCAAAGGTTCTGGAGGAGTGATCAGTTGCAAATAAAGACAAGGGTGTATGCCCTGATGCGGAGGAACAGACTTCTACTGCCTTTAACCCCAGCGCTTCACTTTTAAGACACTCCCTGACAGATGAGCTCGTGTTGAAAGGACCTGCTGAGTGCAGGACAAACACTCTGAGTCAAGCTCCATGCTCGGTTTTCCCTTTCTAACTCTGGAAGAAAGAGCTTGCGCTCAAGCCCAGCACAGCTCAGCCCTGACAGTGCACCTGCCATGTGCTGAAGGCTGCATGGCTTCAGGTAAGAGAAGGAGGCATCAGGGCCACCCCTGTGGGCTGACCCCTGGGAGCCTGGGCACAGAGTGCAGGCATGACCACTCCACTTGCAGCCTCAGCCCAAAGGACATCCCACGTCCACTTGATTTCCAGATGCCTCCTGATCGTCCCCGGGAGTCTCCACTGGCACCTTCAGCTCATTTATACAAAACAGAAACATGCATTTTGAGAGGCACTTCAATGTTTTATTTGTTATGCACTTGTTATTAGCTGGTTTAATTTTTAAAGTAATTAAGATATAAATAAATCATGAAAATAAACAGTAAATGATGAATAGCAATGGCCAGTGCCTTCTTCCTCTTCCCTTTCCAGCACCTCCCTGTCTCCCAGGTAAGATGCTGCAGCCAATGGACTTGCTGCTTTCCCTTCCTCACTCTCCTACCTGCTCCTCAGTCTTTGTTCCAGTCCCTCATTTATTATTATTTTTTCCTTTCACCACCTTCCCTTGAGCCTAGGCCTCCACTCACTCTTTCCTGCCTTCACTACCTCTTTTTATGTAATCCCTGCCACCTAGGGTCTTCTTATCTCTTCTGGTCACAAAAATGGCCTCTACCCACACTTCCACACAGTTGTGTTCAATTGTTTATTCCACCTACCACATTCTCAATTCTCTTTTGTCCAAACCTCATCCCCAAATCCAATTAAGATTTTAGCATGCTCTATTTCTTAAGGGTTAGACCCAAGATGCAAGGGTTCCACGTGGCAGCATATAGCAGGAAGGGAGCACCTGGATAAACTTAGTAAGAATCAAAACAGAAGCCACTTGGGACTCAGCTGACCAGCACTGCGACAACTGTTTCCCGGGGCCATCACTGGGCACCAATCCTGGGTTCTGGCGGGTGGAAACATGGCCAAGAGCCTGTGGAATAGTTGCCAAGTAACCAGGTGCCCGTCCTCTAAGGAATGGCCTGGATCTTCAAATGGAAGGCCAGGGAACCTGGCCATGGCGGGTTGAAGACTGTAGTCAAGAAGCAGAGCCGGACTCCACTCTCGGTGTCTCATAGGACCTCCCTCCAGACAGCTCACACACCTGATCTCTCAATGTGTGTGTGTGTGTGTGTGTGTGTGTATCACGTGTGTACATGTGCACATGTGTGTGTGTGCATGTGCATACATATGCATGTGTGTGTTAATCAACCACTGTCAGGTCTCTTTCCCATATATACTTAACAATGTTGAAATTATATTAAAAAATGAAATATATTTGCTATCCCCAAAACAGTGATAAATCAGATGAAGTCTACATTCTTCCAATAGCTCAGTAGTGGAAGAAAATTGTTCTTGGAAACCTTATCTTTCTTTTCTTTTCTTTTCTTTTCTTTTCTTTTCTTTTCTTTTCTTTTCTTTTCTTTTGCTCTTTTGTCCTATGTGATTCTGACCAACTCTCCTGCCTGTTTCTGCTAATGAGATTAACAGTAATAGTTACCAGTACAGGCTTTGGAGTAAACAGCTAGTGACTCTTCCGCTCTAGGAAACTAATAAAAAAACAACTTTTTAAAATATATTTTGTATCCCAGTACTTGCCTGAGACAGAAGACTTACAGGTTTGAGGCCAGCCTCAGCAGCTTAGCAAGACCTTTAACAACCTAGCAAGACTCTTTTTCAAAACAAAACAAAAGAAAATATTAAAAATGGTGTGGAGTATAGCTCAGATAGAATGCCCCTGGGGTGGATCCCCAGTAGCCTTCTATCCAAATATTTTTCATTTCTTTTTAAATTTATTACAAAGAAAAATGGAAGAAATAAAAACAGTCAAGAGTGACTAGATACGTAGTTCAGCAAGTGTATTGGTGGGTAAAGCTTGATTTTCACTGAAGTGGACATCCAGTTGTTTATTGTGGTTTGATCATGTGAGGTCACTTTTTTCTTCTATTAATTATGAGAAAAAGGATATCATGAAGCAAATGATGGGTGCTGCCATTACACTTGCACATTCAATAAAGACAAATGGGTGGTGAAAGGAGCAGACAAAGAGGACTGGGGCTTCCCAAGGATCTAACAGGAAATGGTTCACATTGCACCCAGGAACACAATGCATACAGAGTACCTACAACAAACATACTTTGTACAGAGGTGAATAAAGAGAATTGATGCAGGGAGAAAAATGAAAAGAAAAATTTTAAATGTAAGCTTGATTAGCCAGGAATAGTGGAATGGCTGAATCTTAGTAACACAGAGATCTTAGAAGTCATTTTTTTGGTTTTTCTCTTTTTTCCCCCCTCCAAGATAATAGAAGCAGTAATTAATCTACACAGCATCCATTGGCAGTTAATATCAGCTTGAGTTTGAACAGTGCCAGGAATGGGAAGCTGACTACCTCACCAGCCCACATTACTGAAAGCTTTGTTTGAAAAATGTTTCTTAAAGCAAATGAGAACATATGTCCTTGTATCAGACAACCACTGGTGCTGGTTCTGATTTAAGAACTATGCAAAATTCTTTCATTAGTTCATCTCATAGATACTGAGTAAGTCTGTGCTAGGAGCCTAGCATGGTAATAAACATGGGGCCTGGAAACTCAGGAGCAATCAGGACCAGGCACAGTCTGGAAGCTGAGGCAGGTGAGTGGTCACACAGGTTACACCTGGATAGAGAGGAGAGGGAGCCCACCTGGAGGAGTGGAGGACTGGGGATCACTGTGTGGAGGATGTAAACCACTAGCTGAGTCCTGAAAGTGAGCGCTCATTCTGATTAAGGGTGCGCATGTGCCTCGTGTGTGTGTGTGTGTGTGTGTGTGTGTGTGTGTGTGTGTGTGTGTAGGATGTGGGCACTTCTAGCAGAGAGGGAGTCCAGATTTCATGCAACTAGTCAAATATCTTTGAGCCCACTTAAAATGTGTCCGAGTCTGTTATAATTTCTAAGTATACAGAGAGAAGGAAATAAAATATCTAAGGCTCATACAGTTTCCATTCTGGTGGGAAATACAGAAAATAAATAAAAGAAGTCATAGATGATATGGCCAATAAATAAAACCAATGAGGAAAATAAAGCCACCCCCAGGGTTGCTGGGCCTCACCTGGCTAGATCCTAATTTGCAAATTGCTCTTCTTGTTCTCAAGCCAGGTCTGAAATATGACTGGTAAGATACCATTAAAAAGAATAGTGGCAAAAATAATTATGCCAATAGTGTTAAAAAATCCAAACTAATCTCAAAACAACAACAAAAACCCAAGAAGATGTCATAGAAATCAATGGGCAACTTCAAAAGAAGGCCCTTTTTAACAGGTGACACAAATGAGTCCAAATTCTTGTCATCCTTCATTCCCAGAATTCTTTGTTATGCTATAGCCCGAGGTCTGGCAAGAGATGAGGTCTCTGCTCCCGGCCCTCAGCTTCCAAAGGTCCCAAGGTGTCCTGCAGCCTGGGCCACCAACAGAGCCCAGAGAACACACACTCCTGGCCACAGCCCCTCAAAAAACCTAACAATGTAGAAGGAGAAATAAACTATAGAAATGAGGACAGAAATTATACAAATTGAATAAGGGAAGTAGGCTGAATCATGTAAAACAGGTGAGCTCGGTGGTACGAAGGACTGAATCATGAGGCAAATGGTTGAAGCTCTAACACTTATGGAAAAAAAGGAGAAAGGAGAGAGAGCTTGTCCTTGAGGTAGAAACTGGCACAATTTTACTGGGTTTTCTGGAGAAACTAGACAAAATAACATTTTATGTGGAAGTAGTGATTATAATTGCCAAAAAAGATGTAATTAAAGGATTTTAAGTAGTTAGTCAGGTGTGGTGGTGCATGCCTTTTTTTTTTTTTTTTTTTTTTGGTGGTACTGGGGTTCCTGGAAGCCCTTCTGTGAGCTACACTCCCAGACCTATTTTTCATTTTTTCATATTTTTATTTGGAAACAGGGTCTCTTAAGCCAGAGCGGCTGGCTTCGAACCTGTACGATCCTCCTGTCTCTGCCTCCCAAGTGTGGGGATTACAAGTGTGCCACCACACCCAGCTAGTGCATGCTTTTAATCTCAGTACTTGGGAAGGTAAAATAGGAGGATTGCAGATTTGAGGTCAGCCCCAGAAATTTAGCAAGACCTTCAGCAACTTAGACCTTGTTTCAAAAAAAAAAAAAAAAGGTTTGGAGTGTAGCTCAGAGGTAGAACACCCCTGAGATCAATCCCTTGTACCAAAAATATATATGCACACCCACGTGTGTGTGTGTGTGTGTGTGTGTGTGAGAGAGAGAGAGAGAGAGAGAGAGAGAGAGAGAGAGAGAGAGAGAGAGAGAGAGATATTCTGGGTGTTGATAGATCTATGGAAAAACAAAATTTCCCAAAACAAGCCCTGACCCACTTAAAACTTTGTGACTTAATAGGAGTGACATTTTCCAGCTGGGCATGGTGGCAGAGCACGCTTGTAATCTCAGCATTTGGGAGGCGGAGACTGGAGGATCATGGTTCTCAGACAGTCTCGGTTATTTAGTGAGGCCCTTTGCAACTCAGCCAGGCCCTGTTTCAAAATAATAAAAAAATATGGCTGGGGATGTAGCTTGGGGGTAGCATGCCTTTCTATCCTTAGTACTGCAAAAATAAATAAATAAATAAAGGTGGCATTTTCGAAGCAATGGAGAGTTGATGAATTACTCGCTTAGTGGTTCTGGAACATGTGCGGAAGGAAAAAAAAATACTATAGGTGTCCTTAGTAACTGAGGAGGGATTGATTCCAGGACTCCCATGGATACCATAGTCCTCAGATGTTCAAATTCCTTATATAAAAAGGCATGGTATTTGTATGTAATGTATGCACATCCCTCCATAGACTTTAAATAATCTCTAGATAACTTATGATATATAATATGATGTAAATGCTATATAAATGATATTGTTTAGAGAATAATGACAAGAAAAGAAATTCTGTACATGTTCAGTACAGAAGCAATTTTTTTCTGAATATTCCATCCATGGTTGGTCAAATCAATGGGTGTGAAAACATGAGTATACAGGACCAACTATGTCCCTATATTACCAAAATAAAGTCTAAACATTGAAATGTAAAAAGAAACCCATGAAAATATTAGTAGAAAATCCAGTGGAATGGTTACATCATGATAGGAGTGAAGAAAGCTTTGTTTTTTTCCTAATTATAAAATGAAAACTTAACATTCTAAAGTGAAGAATTAAGAATGGTGATAATAGAATGAGAAAAATTTTGTATGAAAAATAATAATACACAAAATCCAAAACAAACAACAAATTGTAGGAAAGTATTAGTACATATATTAAAGGTAAAAATTGATGTTCTTTGCAAATAAAGGGTCTCAAATTTTATTTTATTTTATTTTATTTTTTTTTGGTGGTACTGGGGTTCTGGAAGCCCTTCTACCTCCGGGCTACACTCCCAGACCTATTTTATATTTTTGAAACAGGGTCTCTTACGCCAGCGCGGCTGGCTTCGAACCTGCGCGATCCTCCTGTCTCCGCCTCCCAAGCGCGGGGATTACAAGCGTGCGCCACCACGCCCGGCAGGGTCTCAAATTTTAAAGCAAAGGACAAGTAGACCCACAGATAAATGCTCAAGATCATGAAGAGGCCACCAGGAAATCAGTAAATGCAGAAGGATATAAGTGTATGCAAAACAGTTTAATTGCACTAGCTGCCAAAATAATTCAAAGAAGACAATAGTTTGATTTAGTTATTTAATTGGCAAGATTTAATAAATGATAAAATTCTATACTAATTTGCAAAAATATTGTATGTGTGAGTAGAATTATAAATTCACATAAACTTTCTGATGGGCAATTTGGCAAAAAAGATATAAAAACCTTAAAGATTTGCATATTCAAGTTCTACTTTTAGGAATTTTTTTAAAAGGAAACGAACATGTCTGTATGTAAAGATTTAGCTAAAAGCATAAAAATATCAGAGTTATTTGTATAAGGGAGAAATGGTTGGTTACATAAACTGTTGGATTCAGGCAGTAGAACAAATGCTTGGTGCAATGGTTCTCAAAATCTGGTGCCTATAACAGCAGCTCCAGCACCATCTGGGAACTTGCTAAAAAATGCAAATTCTCTGGCCCTTCCCAGACCTACTGAATCAAAAACTCTGCAGGGCGATGCCCAGAATCTGTGTTTCACCAAGCCTTCCAGGTGACCGAGATGTTCCCTAGTCTGAGAGCCTCTCCATTAGGGTATGAATGAGGGTTCCAGTGTAACAGGGGCCTGCTTCTGACCCTGGCAGCTAACAGATGGCCTGTTTCAAAGCTGACATTTTCCTCCTTTGTCCTCCCCCTTTCCTTCCCCTCCTGTTAACAAATAACATGTTCTTATCCATTTACTGATGGAAGGGGACCTGGCGCCTATGGATCTACATAAGAACTGGCTCAAGGAAGACTGAAACATGAATTGTTTTTCTTCTAATAAAAACAGCAGCATGACTCTTGCCTGTGGAATCAACTCAAGGATAACTTGGAAGTGAATTGCCTCCCTTCTGGTAAGACACCAGCATGACACTAAGGTGCTAAATCTTAAAAGGGACCCAATTTCTTTATTCAGGGAGAATCCAAGGCTTGTTCCTGAATGCTTAAGTTCACTGGTTTCTCCAATTTGCTAGAAAACCAATACATTTATTTTTTCTTCCTCCCAAAGGCTTGTTCCAATTATTTGATTTGGCAAGTTGGGACAGGTACAGGGATTCAGTAACACCAGGAGTAACTAGATGGGACACTCAAATTGGTTAGATTGAAGAATTTTTTAATTGTTTATGAATGATAACCACTTATATATTGGTCAGTATTTGCTTTTTCACCTTACTAAATTTTTGGAAGCAATGTGTCTACAGGAAGAAAAATTGTAATGAATAATAATTAGTACTGTTTAGTACATGCTTTTATTTTTAGCATGCAACATTTTATTGACTTTTGAGATTACCCAGTTTCCATCCACCAACTTCTAGATGGCTAACCAATATTTTATACACATACACACGCTCTATAAGGGATTCTTGGCTCACACAGAGGACTCGTTCATAACATTTAGGATCCATTTCAAGTCTGCAGAACTTTGATCCTGTGCTGAAGATATAGTCCCTGCTTTTATTGCTTAAGAAATCAGTGAGTAAATAATTGTTCATTTTTTTCCATATCTTCAGCACAGTACATGCTTTTTGAGTGCTGATACATATAAAACACTGTGCACAAGTGCTTCCTCAGCTCAGTGTTCACAAGAAACAGCATAACAATCTTATTCTTCTACTAAATAGGTAAAAAAATTAAAACCAATATATATGAAGGTACTAGCCTGCACTTCTGTTCTCAACAGTGGAAAACAAGGGTGCAGATCAGAACTGTCCGAGGCCAAAATCTGTGCTCTGAATTCCTGTGGATGCGAGGGAGTATGGCCTGAAAAGAACATGTCAGTTCTGCACTTGTAAAACTAAACCCTGGGAGAACTTAACTCACTACATAATTTTACATGGCAATTTAGTACCCTAAAAATAGAGCGATGGATTTCATATTAGTATCTTAATGTCACACTCAAAATTATTATTTTAACAGTCTACTTAGGGAAAATTTAACATAGCAAATATAAAAATATTTTACTTCTGTCTTAATTTTTTCAGTGTTAATAAAAGCTATTGGGGAGAATTTATTTCCAACTATGGAATATACAGAGTTTACTAAAAATTTTTAATACATTTTAAAAGCCATAGTACCTGAAACAATACGTTCCACAACTTTTAGCCTATCCTATAATTTGTTTAATTAATTATACTTTCAGTCTGAGTAAAACTTTCCTATTGAATGAAAATTGACATTGAAATAAAAATCCCTATTTTATTAGGGGTGTGTGTGTGTGTGTGTGTGTGTGTGTGTGTGTGTATGTGTGTGTGTGTGTGTGTGTGTAGTATTGACTGGAGATTGACCCCAGGGGCATTCTACCTCTGAGCTACATCCCCAGCTATTTTTATTTTAAGTAGAATCTTACTGAACACTGGCTTTGAACCAGCAATTCTTCTGTCTCAGCCTTCCAAGTACTGGGATTACAGGCATGGGCCACTGTGCCTAGCTCATATTTTATTAGGATAAGTTTCCACTATTTCTGGCACAATGCCCAGATTTGTAGACAAATGTGTATTAGTAAGGATAAGCTAAATTGTACTGTGGTAACAAATAATCCCTCATATCTCATTGGGTTAATTCAATAAAAATTTCTTTTCTCAATCATAATGCATATCTAATCTGAGTTGGTTGGTAAAGGCTGCTTGTAGGGAACAGAGGTTGATGAAACATCAGTTTGTTGTCATGTGTTGCCTGATAACTCTGGTTATCACACTAACCACACCTCATCTTCCCTGGCCACCACGGGTCATATGACACCTAATTTCAAGGTTGCCATGTGCTCGGAAGGTCAAGAGCCAGAACTATTTGGTGACAGCAGTAAGTACAGCCACTAGACCTCTAAGAAATCATCGTGAGGGTGTTAATTAGCACTTATTAGTAATTAGTTGTTAGTGGTACCCTCTAGGTCAATATATATATATATATATATATATATATATATATATATATATATATTTTTTTTTTTTTTTTTTTTTTTTTTGGTGGTACTGGGGTTCCTGGAAGCCCTTCTACCTCCGGGCTACACTCCCAGACCTATGTTTATATTTTTATTTGGAAACAGGGTCTCCTAAGCCAGTGCGCGCGGCTGGCTTCAAACCCGCGCGATCCTCCTGTCTCTGCCTCCCAAGTGCAGGGATTACAAGCGTGAGCCACCACGCCCGGCTGTCAATTTATATTTTTGAGAACAACTCAAATATATGAAAGAGATAGCTTTACATGTTTTTTCAGGTTATAAATATGTCCCTGCTAAAATATCTATTAACTTGAGCCAGGCATGGTGGTGCACGCCTGTAATCCCCGTGCTTGGGAGGCTGAGACAGGAGAATCGCACAGGTTCAAAGACACCCTCAGCAACTTAGTGAGACCCTGTTTCTAAATAAAATATAAAAATAGATCTGGGAGTATAGCCTGGAGTTAGAAAGCCCCTGGGTACCACCAAATATATATATATGTATATGTATATATGTATATGTATATGTATATGTATATATGTATATGTATATGTATATGTGTATATATATTTACTTTATTTCATTATACTTGGAAAAATTCATATTGATTGATTTTTATTCATAAGTTTTATCTTTCCATAGGTATTAAGAGAAGAGAAAAGATTGTTGGTTAATTATGACCAAAAAGAAAACAAAGAGAAAGAAAGATGGCTGAAGGTCTGCCCATGGGTCACTCGATTCAGTGAACATTCACTGAGGACCTGCTCTGTGCCAAACTTCAGAGAGGCCCTGGGAGTCTGAAGGCAGCTAAGAGGAAATAGGTATCAAAATGTTAGAGTTGGAAAGAATATATTTTTGTTATTTAGTAATCTTTTGTATATTTAATTTTTTATTTCATGTTTCTTGTGTTAATTTCTGTTATTTTTGTTGGTACTGGAGGTTGAACCCAGAGGAACTCTACCTCTAAACTACACCCCCAGCTCTATTTTATTTTTCATTCTGAAACAGGGGCATGCTAAGTTGTTGAGGGTTTCATTAAGTTGCTAAGGCTGGCTTTGAACCTGCAATCCTCCTCTCTCAGCCTCCCAAGTACTGGGATTATAGGCCAGCACCACCATGCGAAGATTTTTGTGTTAATTTTAGGAAAACTATTTTTTAAAAGGTTTTTCCTGCTGGGCCTGGTGCGCACACCTGGGACAGGAGGATTGCAGTCTCAAGGCCAACCTCAGCAACAAAGTGAGGCCCTTAGCAACTGAGCAAGACCCTCTTTCAAAATAAAACAAGCTGGGGTTGTAGCTCAACAGTAGAATGCCCCTGGGTTCAATCCCCAGTACTGGGTGCGTGCGTGCACGTGCACGCGCACACACACATACAGAGCATTTCCAATGATTTATCATTTTTATCCAGAGATTGGATTGGTACAATTTATTTTCCTCAATTAAATGTTCTTAAGTACTTAACTGCAGTGGCTAATTTTCTTCCTGCATGGCTGTCACCAGATTCATTCTGGATTTATTGTTTTAAACACTTCAACAAGAAAGAAACAAGTGAAATGTAGTTTGTTGCCAGTTCAAGTGGCTTCATCCATGAATAAAAGACCTTTCTGATCATATGTCTTTGTGTTCATGCATAAATCCACTGACTGCGACCCCTGTGAGACTGCTACGCACGGGAGGTTGGCAGGGTTGAGTGCGGCAAGCCAGTGGGCCCAAGGGCTTCCACCGTGCTGATTTATCATGTCTCATGATAAATGCCGGCCAGATTGTATTACCCTGAAGATAATATAATTATTATGGAGAGAAAGATGACAATTCAATATTCACTGAATATAGAAACATATACTTGAAAACCTATCAAGTACTATCTGTAAAATGAATCTTCACATGTTTACTATACAAAGCAATTGAACAATATGTATTTTAATTCTTTTGCTGAAGCAAAATGCAAACCTCTATAAACACTAAATTGACATTTTATTTAATAAAGTCAAATTTCTTAAAATGCTCACTAATTTCTCTTTTCATATTATATTCAAAGAAAGACTTTGAAGAGTTCTAACCTTATTTTGTCCCTGAAGTCTTTTCCCTCCTACTTCCTGTTGCCATGGATTCCAGCCCTTTTGGTATATTCTGTTTATTGTTTACTTAAAATAATTTCATTTCCCGGAAGACCATTGAAATGTTATTTTTTTTTTCTGTTCCAGGGCTGGAAGCCAGAGGCATTCTACCTTTGAGCTATACCCCCACCTCCTTTAAAAAAATTTGTTTTGAAGCAGGGTCTCACTAGGTTGCCGAGAGTCTCACTGAGGCTGGCCTTGAACCTGCCACCCTGCTGTCTCAATCTCCCCAGTACTGGGATTACAGGTGTGTAACTGTAAAAGTTAACGCATGGCCAAAAGTTAACTTTGATAGAGGTATATTGCTTCTTTTTTTTTTAATTTTATTTTATTGGTGCACTGTATTCATACATCATAGTGGGATACAAACTTTTGTAGACATACATGCACACATCGCCCAGTCAGCCCCCACCCGATCCCTACCCCATTCTCTCCCCATCCCTCCCTCCCATGCTTGGCTTAGTGGTTGACATCTAGTATTATAGCAATTTATCCAAAATTAACAATGATAATCTCACATAACAGTTTCATTTGTCTGATACCAAGCTTTTGATGATTTAAAGATAACATTTCAATATTTCTTTTTGCTTTCTTTCTTACCTGAGCATATTTTTTTCTGTTTTTTTTAGGTGAAACTATCATATATTTATATATTTATTTTTCAGAAAAAAAATCTATCCTAATATGGAATATGAATTCTAGATACCCAAAACGATCTTGAAAAAGAACAAAGCTAGCAGATATATATTTTCTGATTTCAAACCATATAAAGCTACAATAATTGAAACAGTGTAGTACTGTTCTAAAGGCAGATATATAGACCATTGGAGTTAAATACAAGCCTAGAGCTACATTTACATTTATTCATGATGTCATAATTCCTAATAACTTTATATATATTTTTTCATTTGGTAGAGCAAAATCATAAGGTTTGTTATTTTTGAAGGTTGTGCTTCAAGTAAACCAGCCATCCAGGATGTGTTTTTCAAGAGGTGCATGAATTTACTATATGGTTTAAAAGCATAAGGGAGCCTAAGTCCTGAGATTCATGTCCTCATGTTTCCATTTATACTTGTATAGAAGGTCCTGCCAAATACAATTCAGGACTGGGGAGAAGCAACAAATAAATTTAGCAGGGTCAATAATTTTCTAGTTGTGAGGTTAAAAAAATCTTATTCATACACAGATTCTACTCGACTTACAATGGGGTTATGTGTTGATACGTTTATTATAACTTAAAAACGTTACAAGTAAAACTTCACTGGTTTGGAGAAGTGTCCTCCAAAGGGCCTATGTGTTAAAGACTTGACTTGGCCCCCACCTGTGGTACTGCTAGAAGGTGGTGGAAGCTTCAAGAAGTGGGTCCTAGTGGGAGAGAGTTAGGCCATTGGAGCACACCCTTGAAGGGGATTTGGGACACTGGTGTTTTCTCTCTCTCTCTCTCTCTCTCTCTCTCTCTCTCTCTCTCTCTCTCTCTCTCTCTCTCTCTCTTCTGGTGGCCATGAGGTGAACCTCCACTACAATGAATTCCCACATTCCCACTGTGATGTGTCGTATTCTCACAGGCCCCAAATCAACAGGCAATTATAGCCTTCAATACTATGAAGCAAAGTAAACATTTTGTTTTTTAAGTTTATTATCTCAGACATTTTATTATAGTAATAGAAAGTTGACTAGCACATGCACTAAACATTATAGCTTAGCCTATAATACAGACTGAGAACACATATATTAGCCTATAGTTGTACAAAATCATCTAATGAAAAGTCTATTTTATAATAAAATCTTGAATGACTTGTGTCATTTATTGTCTGCCCTACTAAAAGTAAAAAACAAGGCCGGGTGTGGTGGTGCACGCTTGTAATCCCCACGCTTGGGAGGCTGAGACAGGAGGATCGCACAGATTTGAAGCCAGCCTCAGGTACTTAATGAGGCTCTCAGCAATTTAGTGGGACCCTGTTTCCAAACAAAAGTATAAAATAGGTCTGGGACTATAGTCCAGAGGTAGAAAAGCCCCTGGGTTCCACCCCTAGTACCACACACACAAAAAAAAAAAGGTAAAAAACAGACTGGTTGTATGGGAATGCTTCTGTACCATCATAAAATGAAAAATTTTAAGTTGAACCATGGAAAGTCTGGGACTCTTTCTTCCTATAAAATGTTATATAATTTTTATAAGAAAAAAACATAACCTCTAACATTTTCACAGAACATTATTCTTGTTTTTCTAGGTAGGAATCAGTACTCACAAAAATGCATCTTAGAACCTACTCATTACAGAGCTTTAAAAGTACAGAGAGTCCTCCAACAGGACACTGTGAGCTGGCCTCTGATTGAACCTGAATGAAAATACCACAGCACAGCTTAAACAGTCCTGCTTCCTGCCCTGCTATATTGGATTTTCTTGAGAGTTTCTCTAAAATGCTGGGAGTGAGAATTCTGCTTCTAGTGCACATAATGTATCCTGGTGCACACTAGTCACCTCCTCAAACAAACACTCCAAAGATGGGCAGATTTTGCTGAAAATGTAGTGTGTGTGTGTGTGTGTGTGTGTGTGTGTGTGTGTGTGTGTGTGTTTCTGCACTGGGGATGAAACCCAGGGGCATTCTACATCTGAGCTAAACCAACCCCTGCAGCCCTATTTTTTATTCTTTATTTTGAAACAGGGTCTCACTGAGTTGCAAAGGGCCTAAGTAGCTGAGGCTGTCCAAGAACGGCGATCCTCCTGTCTTAGCCTCCCAAGAGCTGGGTTACAAGCGTGCGTCACCATGCCCAGCATCTGTTTTTGATAGAGTAGGCAAACAAGTAAATGAGTGAATGAATGAAATTGATATTTTGGTATTTAGTTAAAAAATACAAATGAAAGCTTTTATATCAAACTTTTGCCCAAAAAACAGGAGGCACTTATTTCTTGAAAATAAAACATGCTCCAATATATCAGTGTATTTGGTCAGCCACATTACCAGATCACAGTGCAAAAATATCAAAAATTATCAGTACAATTTTAGATACATGCATAAACACACAGCTGCATGAAAAGGTTTTTTAAATATTTTTAATATTTTGATACAGAGTATATCAAAACTGTATTTATAGACCCTTAAGAAAATAGTCATTTATTACTTGAAAATATAAGAATTGACTTAAGCATACTGTTATTAAGCACGAACTCCCTGTCTTACATTCATAGAAACCAATACCATGGCACTAGGATTTTGTAAAAAGAAAAAGCTTTCTTGCATGGCTGACCTGCAAGCATGTCAGGAGCTAAAAGCTCAAATTGGCTTTTCCAATCAGTTAGTACTGGAAGAATTTATAGGAAGGGAGAGAGAAAAAACTGCCCATTGGCTGGATGATAAGAAGGGTGCATATTTGGGGAGAAGGAGTTACATTCTGTGCAGAGGATATCACTGAGGCTGGCTTCTTCTGCTCACATCTTTTTGAAAAGCCAATTCCAAATCATAATAATCATTAATGAAAGGCCAAAAGGCTTTTCCTGGAAGATAACTCAAGATAAGTTATTTATATCCAGGTGTGTCCAGGACTGAGCCAATTTCATTATTAGTTTTGACATAGAACGTAGCAGAATTAAAGATATATCTCCAAAGGAAAACTGATTTTCTTAAAACTATAAAAAATAAGACACTGCAAATAAACATGTTATTTACCAAAAAAACAACCCATAAGATATATAGAAATTTCTGTGGTTTGAATACTCTATTCAAAATTCATGTTGAGCCGGGCGTGGTGGCACACGCTTGTAGTCTCCCCACTTGGGAGGCGTAGACAGGAGGATAACGCAGGTTCGAAGCCAGCCGCTCTGGCTTAAGAGACCCTGTTTCCAAATAAAAATATAAAAAATAGGTCTGGGAGTGTAGCCCGGAGGTAGAAGGGCTTCCAGGAACCCCAGTACCACCAAAAGAAAAATCATGTTGAAATTTAATTGCCACCAATAAATATAAGAATAAAATATAAATATTTAAATATAAATAAAAGTAAATATAAAATTGGAGGCGTGGCCTGTTTTAGCATTCTCACTACTATAATATAAAGAACTGATCATACAATTTAGAGAAAGAAATATTTATTGCTCACATTTTTCTTTGGAGATTTTGGGGTTCAGTCCATGTGAGGCCAGGGACCATAGTAGCTCTCAGGACTTGGTGGCAGTAAGTGGAGAGAGTCCACACAAGACTTTGCTCCTCACAACATGGAGGCCAGAAGCAGAGAGAGGGAGGGAGGAGAAAGCACATACTGTCCCTAAGGCTGCAGCCCCAGGAACTCACCTTCTCCAGGCACACTCTACCAGCCCAAACCACCACCCAGCTCGGGGGCTGGTGTCCTCAGTTCTCCAGCCTGTAGATCCATTGTGGGACTATTTAGCCTCCTACTGTATAATCCAATCTAATAAATACCTTCTTATAATTATATATAGATTCTGTTGTTTCTATTACTCTAGGGAACCCTAAATAAAACAAGGGATCTACAAAATAGAGCAATAAAGAATAAAATTTTCAGAAATTAAACATTTTATTCCATCCACCAAACAATTTTTATAACCGATTAGAACTTTAGTTTCAGATTGTCGGTATGATGTTGTTAATTTACATCTCTTATTTTAGGATATTTTTGTTCAAAATTCCCAAACAAACATGTAATTCTCAGATTTATTTTAGGTTATGTATGAGATTAATGGTTTCAGTTCTTATAAATGTCCATGTAAGTATTATCTTTCTTTTTTGTTGGTTCTAAATTCTGATGGGCTTGAATGAGTAGTATACTTGGATATACGATAGCAGAAACAATGCACTAGTAGAACATTTCCTGAGAATATATCCTGGCATGTCAAAGTATATTTCTTCTGTGGCTGTACAAATACTAGTTTGTCTACATAGAGTAATCCAGGTTTATGATCCTGGTGAATCTTCCTCCATTATCATCAGACAGTTAAGTAAAAAGTGAACTATTTGATAACACTTTTGGTTTGTGTATTTTTATTTAGAGACATATAGAATTTTTCTCTTAACCCATAAAATTAAAACATATTATTAGGTATGCATATCTGTGTGTCTCTATATCGTATAAGGCTTGGGAATATCTTTTCAACAGAAGCTTTAAAGCTTTCTTTAGCTCAAGCAAATTTTCTTTTACACAGCTTTAAATATGATCCCTTCTCCATCTGCTCCAATGAGGCGATCAGACATATGTTGGACACACTAAATCAGCCTTTAAGTCACTTATCTTTTATAATTCTTATTAATTTGTATTTTCGTTCTAGGTTCTGTGAAAATACTTCAGGTTACTCTCTAAATCCCTCATCCCATGTGTGGCAGTGCTTAATTGGTATTTGCTGTCTATATTGAAGAAGATCATTTAGCAATCAAATTTTTACTTTTTCTTTTTTGTAGCAGCCTTCTTTTTATCCCTCAACTCTCCTTGAGATTGCTAATCAGGGTGTATTTCAGTGTTTCTGCTAGTTTTAAAATTAATGTTATTTTGTGTATCTTTCCAACACTCAAGACTACCCCTATCATTTTATCTTATATTTCTCTTCAAATGTCTTTAATTAAGATTCTTTATTTTTGGTCTACATTTTAAAAATAAATGTGTACATTAATAATTTGTACAAAAACAAATTTTACTAAGCATTTTCTGTTCCAGGAACAGCAATATATGATAATATATAATATTATTATAATGATATAATGTTATAATAATATAACATATATGTAATATATAAACATTAAGCCATGTAAGCTCACATTAATCCTATGAGATAAATTGTACTGTACTTCCTGGGTGTCACCTGGAAGTGAAAAGATGTAGCTATCTGCCTAGGGATTCTGTCCAAATGACATATCTTTCAGCTTCTTGACTCTACTTGCTCCTTCAGCCTGGCTTGGGCCTATAGGCCCATTGCTACATGGTCAGTGCTGTAGGTGCCAACAGAAGTCAGAAAAAGGCATATGAACCAATTTTTCTTCCTCCCTCCCTTCCCTGTATTTGTTGGATGAGCAAGGAGTTAACTGGAGGCATGTCTAGGTAGGAAACAACCATGGCCCTCCATCCACCTTACCTAGCAAGCCAACCATGTCCACTGAAGCCTGGGGGCTTGAATGTCATTGCTGGTCTGCATGGCAGGCATTGGGACAGATGCTGGAGTCCTTCATCACCCTTGGCCTCTCCTGGCCCCATCCTTCCCCATTCCCAGGTGCTTCGAGCAGGAAATTTGGCAGGGGCAGTCAGGGACTTCCATCTTCTCTTGTGTTGGGTTGAAAGTCATAAAGCACTGACCAGTTTCTTTGTCATTATAATCTTATCTTTAAAACGCTGGTTTGGTTATTAAATCCCTCCATTTAAAAAAGATAAGAAAAAGAAAAAGATCAGTCTGAGATCACTCTGAAATCAGTCTGCAATGGTATGAGTAGTGTTGAGTGTTGGGAAGATAAACAAAATAAAATTAATTTTAAAGCTAGCAGAAACAATGAAATATACCCTAATTAGCAATCTCAAGGAGAGTTGAAGGATAATAAGCAGGCTGTTAATATTACTAAGCTACAGTACAGATAGTAAAACTAAAATCTTAGTCAAGAAGTAATGTAACTTTGGTTCAAATCTAGGATTCACAAAGTACTATATGAATTTGAGCAAGCTATTTTACTTCTCTCAAAATTTATTTTTTATAAGTAGCAATAATAATATGTTATTGGGGAAATAATGATGCAAGTCATTCAAAATATTCAACAAAGTTCTCGATTTTCAGTAAATATAATAAATATTGGTTATCATCATTATTTTTAACCATAAAACCTCTAGACTCAGAAACACTAAAAGGATATGTAAGATCACTACAATGATTCAGAATTTTCTGAGTTTTAGATTTTTGCTGAGGAATTATAAATAGTAAAAAAAAAATGGTAAAATTACCATTATTTGCAAATCAGATGCTATACAAAGTCTAAACTCCATTGCGTGAGCACATTTATATTTAAAAATGTATCTGAAAAAAATCTTTGAAGAACACATTGATACACTGATAGATTTTTTTTTCAGTACTGGGGATGGAGCCCAGGGGCATTCTACCTCTGAGCTACACCCCCAGGCCTATTTTTTATTCTTAATTTTGAAACAGGGTCTCACTGAGTTGCAGAGGGCCTCACTAAATAGCTGAGGCTGGCCACAAACCTGTAATTCTTCTGTCTCAGCCTCTCAAATGTTGAAATTACAACTGTGCGCCACCATGCCCAGCCCAATAGATCCTTTTACTTTTAATTTTTAAATAATCTTTACACTGACAGAAAAGTTGCAAAGCTGAATAGGGCTGCCATTCTTCCCTCCTACTCTATTGCACTGGGGATGGAAGCCAGGGGCATTCTACCTCTGGGCTACATCTCTGCCTTTTTTAGTTGTAGTTTTGTTTTTTGTTTTGTTTTGTTTTTGAAACAGGGTCTTGCTACGTTTCTGAGAGTCATGCTAAGTTGTTCAGACTGGCCTCAAACCTGTGACCCACGTGTATTAACCTCCCATATAGCGGGGTTATTGGTTTGTGCCACTGCACCTGGCTACGGATTTATCTTCATCCAAGTGTCCCTTCTTGTTAACACCTGATCTTTCATCACTATGATACATTTGTTAAAACTACATACTGGTACAATACAATAACTTATATAGACTTTATTTGTGCATTTTACTAATATCTTTGTTCTGTTCTAGCATACAGTCCAGGATCCTCTATTGTATTTGTTATGACTTCTTGGTTTTCTTCCATCTGTGATCATTCCTAAGCTTTTTTTTTTTTTTAAACTTCCATCACTTTTATATACTTTCAAAGAATTATGGGCAGTTAAGGTGACATTTGTTCCAAACTTCTTATTTTTCTTTTTTGTAATCAAATATTTGAAGGGGAAATACTTTGATAATATGCAAATACGTGAAAATACTATGTTTTTCCTCAAACTTCTACCTTTTAACAAGTGAGATCAGGGTGTTTTTATGATGATTTGCTATTTTGTTAGTATTATAAAAATACATATACATCTAGGTGCACAGACACATATGTGTGTGTACCTATATGTATATTTAGGGGATATGTATGTGTGTGTGTATATATATATATATATATATATATATATATATATATATATGTAGGTGTGTGTACAAAATATATGTGTATAAAATAAGTAAAAATACATACATACACATATACATATATACATACAAAATCAAGGAAATATATATATATATACATATACATATGTATACACACATACACACATATATATATATGTTTGTATTCTTCTGTAAAGAAAAGTCTTCATTTTTTTTTTTTTTTTGCGGGTTTGGAGATGGAACCCAGGGGCATTTGACCTCTGAGCTACAGCCCCTGCCCTATTTTTTTATTCTTTATTTTGAAACAGGGTCTCACTAAGTTGCGGAGGGCCTCACTAAGTAACTGAGGCTGTCCGCGAACTGCGATCCTCCGGTCTCAGCCTCCCTAATGCTGGGATTACAAGTGTGCGCCACCACGCCCAGCTGACTGTCTCCACATTTTTAAGACCACTGACTCTCAGAGATCGAGTCTTCATAGACTTCAGATGCCAGAAGTATAGACACCACCTGAAAGCCAGGCCTTCCAGTTCAGGGTCTGTATGTCTTAACAAGATCCCTAAAGGACTTGTGTGCATCAGAAGTCATTATTATTAAGGGACCTGAGGAATGAAAGTCACACTTGAAATTAGCAGCAGGGCCAGAGGATGCCTCAGTCTCCCAACTCCCAATTCGTTCTCTTCTTTTTGCTTGATTGATCCACTTCCCCCCAAAAAACCAAAGAAGGTATGCTTTGGATTCAGACTGAATTGAAACAGTTAACACTACCTGAAAAACGACTTAACCTTTCTGCAACCTCAGTTTCCGCATATGTAAATGGTAGAAGTGCTAACTAACTTTAACAAACACAGTGGAGACAACCTGGTGGGACAAGTTACCTGCAAGAATACTGACATGCAGGCTGGTCCCCCTCCCAGAGACACTGGCCGGGCTTCTGGGAGAGCTGTGAGTACAAGGCTTTAGCTGTCAGCCTCTGCAGGGTCATCTTGGTGACAGAGAGCTGCCTTGCCCATGGTTATGTTCTTCCAAAGGTGGCCCATCCAAAGATAGAGATGTGGGAGCCCTCTATTTGGGCACAACTAGGAACAACACTGAGGTCTCTCTCAACTCCTGAATCCTGTGAGTTCTCTTGACCACCTCTTGGTCAGGTCTGTGTAGCAGCTCCCCATCTCCATTCCATTTCTGCCCCCTGTCTTCACAGGTGTTGAATTCAAGCATATCCCGTAGACCTAATCCATCTCGGAGTTCATCCAGAACTTCAAATTGAGTTGGGAACAATTGTTATGAATATAAAAGTTATGCTTTGGGGAAATAATATTTGCATATTACCAACTATCGCTGTATACAAATCAACCTAAATATGTATTAAGTACCTGTTATGCACCTGGCACATCCTCAACTTAGGGATGTAGAGTTTACCAAAACAATGCTTGCTACCTAACAGGAGAAGAGTGAAAATAAACAAGATTATACATGTAACTAAAACACTATTTCAGCAAGACTTCCTTGGTCAGCAGTTGGCCCTTCTCAACCCAAACTCTCATGATATATGTATCGTGACACAGTTCTATCAAGAACCATCTCTGAAGAACTTTTCTTTGGGTATGGATTACCATTCATTTTTTTTAACAATGACTAAAAACAAACAGACACATGATTTCAAATTAAGAAAATCATTGTTTTCTTAAAATGTTTTTTTTTCTTACTCTTGATAGAAAATTCCAGAGACAGGCATAAGCAAGTTCTGGATATCTAAGCCATCAAGCTGGATGAGTTTTATAACTCTGCTTTGAAAATTACTTCCTGTATGTTTCTCTATGTTTGCCTTCATTTTGGCTGTTCTGCAATAACAAAAGAAAAACTGCCTTGTGCTTCTATTGCAAAGGAATGTGCCCTGAAAGCCGAATGAAATCATGTTTCTTCAAGGCAAGGGCAAATGCATTCTATGTCACTCTTTCAAAAGGTTGAAAATAGTATAAAACTCAATGTTCAATTATTTACTCTGATGAAAGATCTCTTAGCCTGGAGTGTTGTTAAAAAATAATTCTTGCATGATTAAATCTGTATTACCATTAAAAAATCAGAACAGGCACATTAAAATGTTTGTCAGAGCACTACCTATTATTCTGTAGCTCTGGCTTTGAAAGCCTAGTAGAGGTTTCCTTGGATGATAGACAACTTTAATGGTCTTTCACACACAAAAAAATTTTTAGTACAAAATTTCCATTACCTACCACTGGCAAGTTCCTCAAGGGACACACAATTGCACTAACACATAATGCAGCCTTAAAATAGTCTTTAGAAGCAATATGTGTCCCTCCCCAAAGTGCCAAGTAACTTAGTTCTTGTGTCAGTTAGAAGATCTTCACAACCTATTCCTGTTCTCCACCTTCATTTTCACATTACACCTGTTATGGATTAGGTACCGTACACTAGTGAGTGGCAGAAACCACTGACCATGAGCTTCCTGAGTCCACACACAGGGCTTGACCAATGCCCAGCTACAAGGTGCTACTGATGTGCCCAGCTCATCCTTCTCAGTTGATCAAATATGTGTGCCTGCTTCCCTCCTAACTCATTATATATCTTCTCTTTTCCACCTAATAGCCAAATTCGATTGGTCTTGCTTTCTCACACTGTTTTTGTTCTGTTGTGTTTAGCTATTTTTTCTTTCTCTTTCCTTCTTCTTTATGGTCTACACTTACTATCTCATCAGCTTTCTCTCTTTTCTCCCCTTTAATATTATATCCTGTTGCTTACCTTCCATATTTTTTCTAATGAACCATACAGTAACCATCTGTAATAGTTTGGATTTAATCCATGTGGATTGGGGATTATATATGGTCCCTCCTCCCTTGCTCCCTCTCTTGCTTCTGGCCTCCTTGATCTGAGAGCATAGCCCTTTCTCTCTCCCTCTCACTGCTTCTCACCACCATGCCCTTAGCTACACAGGCCCAGCCTGACATGGACGTAACCTTTGACATTTCCAAAACTGTGAGCAAATAAATCTTCCTTCCTCTAAATTCTGTGATCAGGTGTTTTGGATCACAGCAGTGAGAGTGTTGTCCAGAATACAAAATTCTATCAGAGGAGTCAGGTCACTGCTATATCTAAGCCTGACCATATAGACTGTGAGTTTTTGGAACTGGTAGTAAGAGGAAGTTGGGAGGGTCATCATGCTGATAGAGAGGCAGATTATAGAGACCATGCTCAGGAGGGTTTATAGGGCAAAGAGGACTCCATGAGAAAATGGATTAGGGACCACATATTTTACATTCTGGCAAAGAACTTATTGGTATTTTGCCCATGCCCTGTAACATTGTATGAAGACAAATTTAAAGATGATAAATTGATTAAGCTGGAGGAAGAAATCTCAAAACAGCAAAGTATTCAGACTGCATTATAAATGTTAGAGTCTGCACACAGTGAGTTGTACATCAGACACCAGAAGCAGAAAGCAAAGCGGAGACACTTCAGATTTGCAGTTTGATCAGAAAGGCATGTGTAAAATTGGGCCCAGAGAAATGATGTTATAAAAGAAAGTAAGGTGGCTGAAGGGAGGTTGAATGCTTTGCTTAGAAACAAACAAATGCAGTTTAAGATTTGCATAAAACTACCACCACCACCACCACCACCACCACCAACAACAACAACAACAACAACAGAATACAGTCAGGACAGTTGGCAACCATGGAAACGAGGGCCCAGTGGTGACCAGGATGGATTTAGATCCAATGGTGGTCTTGATAGAGGCAGGCCCAGTGGTGGTCATAATGAAAGCAGGTCCAGCAACTGAGATGATGGAGAAGGGCTCAGTGGCAGGGACTGAAGAGGGCATGACTATGTTTCTTGATGGTGATTAATTTTAGTTCTCATATAATGTTGGGCTTACCGGAAAAAGGGGATCAGTGAGTCTTTCCATCAGATTTTTTAAAGCAATGAAGTACCCAGACTGCATTATGGATATTAATGTCTGTGTCTAGCAAGTTGTATAGCAAACATCAGAAGCAGAAAGCAAAGGAGGGAGAGTTTATAATTTGCAGTTTGGCCAGAAAGGCATGTGCAAATCTTGGTCCTGAAGACAAGGTGCTTTGAAAGAAAGTAAAATGGCCAAAGGGAGGTCTAATGTTTTGCATAGAAACATTGAAAAGAATATTGTTTGGGCAGTTCAAACCCAAGTGTAGAATCATGGAAACAAGAACCCAGTGGTGGTGGGTGCTTGAAAAGCGCCTGGAAGCAGCCAGGATTAAAACAGACCCAGCAGCAGCCAGAATTGAGACAAACTCAGAGGCAGCCATGACTCAGGCAGGCTCAGTGGCAGATGTGATTGAAAGGGGCCCAGCTGCAGTGAATGAAAAGGGTGTGACTATCTTTCCTGCTGGCAGTCAATATTGGCACTCACATAATTCTGGCTTTCATAGAAAAAAAGGGGTCATGGAGTCTTCCCTTTGTCCTCTCACACACAAATTTCAAAGAAAGGCCCAGGAATCCAGGTAACGTGTGGCAGGTTCAGAATCCCTGCAAGTAGGCCCAAATGGGTCGATTTGTGAAGTTATGAGTGTGAAGCCAAGGTTGTAAGAAAAACTCCTGAGATTTAAAAATGCCAGAAACATGGAGCAACCACGAGGAAAGGCTACAAACTGTGATCCATGAACCAAGCTGGAAGAGAGAGTATGCTACCAACTGTAAACTAGGCTGCAGTGGGGGGAGGGGTACGAAGGCCCTTTGGATATTACATCTCACCACCATGTGCCCCAGATGCCAGAAATGGAGTTGCAGGATCAAATGCTTGCCCTGATGGATTTCAATTCTATTTTGGTCTCATTCCTTCTTTCTATGGCCCTGTTCTTCTCTTTTGTAATGCATATATTTACTCTGTACCATTGTACATTGGATGCATGTAACTTGATTTTTAGTTTGCTTTTTGTTATATTGTTTTACAGGGGCTCACAGCCAAGAGTTCACCTTGATTCTCAGAGGAGACTTTGGGCTTTGAGACTTTTGAGCAATTCTGTAACTATTGCGATTATGAGTAGTCTGGGAGACAGACTAAATGCATTTTTGCATTTTGAAATGGGCATGAGCTCTTCAGGAGCAAAGGGCAGAATGTTATGGGTGGATACAGAATACTCCCTGAAGAGCTCGTATGTTGATATTCAGGGTTGATTCCATTTAAATCATGGGGGCTGGAATCTCATCAGTGTGTGAGTCCACGGTGCTGGGTTTACTGGTTGGTAACCTAGGCTAGTTGGGTTTGGCTGGAGAAGGGGGCTCGTGGGGGTGTGGCCTTGGGGACCGTGCTTTTATCTTTGAATCCCCTTGCATGCTTGCTCTCTCTGCTTCAGGCCTTCATGTGCGAGAGCAGAACCCTTCCTCTCTCCCTCTCTCTGCTTCCTTCCACCATACCCTGAGCTCTGCAGAACCAGGTCTCACATGGACTGAACCCCCAAATCTCCAAAAAACCGTGAACAAATAAATCTTCCTTCCTCTAGATTGTGTGGTCAATTGTTTGGGATTATGGCAATGAGAATGTTGACTGGGAGACAATGTCTTATCCACCTCAAAGTAGCAATCAAATAAAGCAAATGTCTTGGTGAGTATACCTATAATGGCCATGTGCTTTTTGCAGATTAAATAAGTAACTGATAGGATGGTTTTCACAATGTTTGCCAAGCAGTAGAAGCAACAGCTGTATAAGGGTGCTGAGGTCAGCCTCCAGTAACATCAACAGCTTCAAGATGGGGAGTGAGAGCCAGCATCTAACTACATCCCTTCTCTCCAGTGGGAAGTGTCAAATTGTGAGACATAGCCTCTGTGAATTTCACCACTTGAGTGTGCCATAATCCTCAGGACCTGGTACATCTTAGATACTGAGCTCCATCCTGTTCACACCCTGAGATAAGCCAGGAGCCCTCATTTCTGAGCATGTGACATAAGAAACTGATGAATGAAATCTGAAATTTGACTCCTAAAAGAACCAAGGAGCTGAGCATGGTGGTACATGCCTATCTTGGCACTTGGGAGGCTGAGACAGAAGGATTGCAGGTTCTAAGCCAACCTCAGCAACTTAGAAAGACCCCATTTTAAAATATAAAATAAAATATGGCTGGGATGTAGCTTGGAGGTAGAATACCGGGGGTTAAATTTCTTGTTCCACAAAAATAAATAAATAAATAAATTAAATAAATAAATAAGTAAGTAAATAAATAAATAAAAGAACCAAAGTTTAAGCATGGTACATCACCCAAAAATTGTTTCGTCAAATTCTAGGGGTAACACAAAAACTTAGAAGTGTATAGTTTGCTCAGAGAGGTCAGTATGAAAAGGGGTGTAATAGAATGGGGATCCAGCCTGGTGACGCTCTGTGCTGACACCACCAGGCTGTGCTGACACCACCAGGAGATGCTTTGTCTTTGTAGAGGAATGAGCGAACCAGAGTGAGGCAGGATGTGCTTATGGGAACAGTGGCTGACCATTGAGCGCAGGGAGGAGCTGAGTCCACTGGGTTAGTTTCTGGAGCTACCACTGAGTGTGTTACATTCTGTGTATGAATATACTTCAAAGAATTCTCTATTTAAATGACAAAGCTGCCCTAGAAGAATGCTGGAGTATGCATAAGAATTACCTCTAGAATTTATTTTAAACATGCTAATTTTAGGCAGTGTTGTCCAAGTACCAGGAATAGAATCCAGGGCCTCATTCTGGGAGCTTTGGAGTCTGGGTATTTAATTAGTATTCCTCAAATGATTTGGATGCAGGGTATACAGGCCAGATGTAGAAAAAAAGCAGTCATCCCATTCTTCAATCAGACCAATACTGGTTGATCCTAATTTTTAGGTCCTCAGAGAATTTCTTCCATCTTTCAAAATGTGGGGTAAATGAAAATCAATAAAATAAACTCCAGTCAAGCATATCATGTTCAGGTTTTCGGGAAGAATAACACATCGAGGTCAACTTCATCTAAGTTGTCAGAGGCTAAGCTAGGAGCTGATAAAAGAATTCTGTGGTATAATTTAAAGAACCTAGATATAGTCCTGCTGGGGCTGCTATAATCCAAATGGTCAGTACACTACTACTGTTGTCATTTTTATTTCTTCAGTTCCTTTCAAACTGAGAAATTAGTTTTCAAAATCAGAATCTCTCACTAAATATGGTACTGAACCGGAAGAGAAATGTCAACGCTCTTGGATACATTCCCATAATGGCACACTCTGCGGAAAGCAATGGCTCCGAGGGCAAGCTGAGCCCTGAGTACAACTCTGATGGAGATCAAGCAGCTGGGCTCATCAGTGAGCCAAGGAGCCATGCTGGGCAACTCCTGGTCAGCAGTTTTTGTGAGATCCCAGTACCATGAGGCTGGGCCTTCCTGGTAAGTCAGATGAATAAAGAGTTTTCAAATGATCCCATTCAGTGGTTTTAGGTAAAGAATGGTACAGTCAGAGGGTGTAAGCTTTCAATCAGGGGTGGATAGTGAAAAATCATCTCCCAGTGCCCGCAGATCATGTGATCGGTTAGCTTTGTTCATACCAAAGAGAGTACTATGGACTGAATGTTTGTAATGTTTAAGTCTCTTTAAAATTCATAGGTTGAAACTTATATTAGGACACAGGGCTTCCAAGGAAGTAATTAAGGGCAAATGAAGTCATAATGTTAGGTAGTTCCCAGAAATGAGCAAGGGATGACGACAAGGATCACGCCACTGTAAATGGCAAAAGTGACTCCACCTCAGATGGCGGAGAGCCTTGCCTCCTTCATGGCCAAATACTACTCCCTTAAATCTAAAAGGAGCCAGGTGTGACCAGGCGAAGGGGCTTCCCAATGCTGGAGCATAAGCTCAGCACTAGGTCTATGGGCTTCTCTTAGGTATGGATGGGAAATTTTCTCGAACTGTAGAAGCAGCACAGACACACTAGGCTGTGGTATGGGAGAGCAGGAACCACTATCAAATACAGAATACCTGAGGGGAAGGTTTGCAGACCAACCGTAGATGCTACTACCATTTCTACTCTTGAAACAGACCACTCCAGTACCTCTGGAACATTTTCTATCCCTTCTAGCATGTTCCCCTTTCTTAAAAATGTACACTTACTTGCTATGTAAACCCTTTATGTTTATCCTATTCATGTCCCTCATCTGAAATCTTTTTCTTGGGGAAGGTAAGAACTGAGGAAACCGCCTCCTGCTAACAATAAAGGCGAGTCTCAGATCTCTTATGATTTCTTCAAATGCCATATTTACATTATAAATAACCTTTATTAGACATCTCTAATATATATTTTCTTACTTAGGACTCAGAGCAACTTATCACTAACTCCATTTTGCAGGATTAAAAAAACTTAGGCTTAGAGAGAAGTTAAATGACCTGCCTAAGAGTCCCAAAAGGGAAGTGATGGGAAGGGCGGCCCCAAACACAGGATCTGGCCCCAAAACCTGTGCTTGCATTATACTCATTCCAAAGATGAAGGTCTCAGAATTAATAATGAAATAAAGCAATTAAGAAAAATTACGACCAAATTTGAGTTAAGAAAATAAAAGATGAGAAAGCTAGCAAGAGCCACATAAAACTGTTAAAATTTCAAATAGAGGAAAAATAGAGGGAAGTAAATGAGAAAAACTACTGGCAAAAAAGACATTATAATAAAATAAAGGAGACAAAAAGAAAGCCAATTAAAATGGCATGATGTCAAAATGACTTATTAAAACAATACTGAGCCGAGCTGAGCACAGTGGAGCCTGCCTATTCTCAGAACTTGGAGGCTGATATAGGAGGTTTGGAAGTTTGAGGCCAACCCCAGAAAATTAGTGAAATCTTGTTTCAAAACAAAAAAAAAAAAAAAATAAGGTTGGGGTAGAGCTTAGAGGTAGGACACCTCTGGGTTCACTTTCCATTACAAAAAAGCCCCCAAACAATGCTGAAATATAAGGAATGCCATAAAAGAGAAAATGTGCCAGTAATAAAATAGGAAAGCAGGAGTCTCTAAGCTGGAAATAGACTCCACAGCACTATCTCCCAGGAACACAAAGGACACACATCTGAAAGGGTCTTTTGAACTCCTCTGAGCCAGTGAGATAGCATTTTAGTGGCCAAACTCTGTGGCAAATTCTAATTTTATCCTACTGACAGGATTTGCAACAGCTCAGATGAAAGTTGGATGTGAAGTTTCCCATAAAACACCATTCTTGAAAGATATATTCTTTGAGTAAAAAAATAGCTTCATACTAAATGCTTCTGGGAAGCTGTGGTGGCGCAGAGGGGACACATCCCTGCGCCTGTCCTGGAGGCATCATTCCCAGCGGAGCCGCTTCCTGGGGCCTGAGCAGCATCTGCACGCCGCCAGTGGCAACACTGCCCCTCTGGAACTTTCTACAATGCACAGCAGCACAGCAAAGACTCTGGGAAGCAAGAAACCCGTTGTTCCACTTTGTTCAAGCCACTTATCTGACACTGGAAGGCTCTCCCTTCCCTCGCTCTCATTTTTTTCCATAAATGTGCTCTGTTTTCATCCTAATGCAGTTTTATGGTAAGTGCTTTGGAAAATTCTGTCCTGAAATTGTTGCTTGAGGTTTCAAGTCGAGAGAGAGAGAGAAAGAGAGAGAGAGAGAGAGAGAGAGAGAGAGAGAGAGAGAGAGAGAGAGAGAGAAGAGGAGAGGAGAGGAGAGGAGAGGAGAGGAGAGGAGAGGAGAGGAGAGGAGAGGAGAGGAGAGGAGAGGAGAGGAGAGGAGAGAGGAGAGGAGTTTCAGTTTTACTAAGTAAGGCACAGATAACCCTCCTCATTGTTCAGTTTGTTTAAAAGCAATGTTGCAAATACAGACGCACAAGATCAGGGTGATAAATATACTGTGCAGGCAAACACATATCCAGATGGAGAACTTAGGCCTTGTAGGACTGCACCACAGGACCAAGAAATGTAGAAGAAACAACATGATAAATGATCTCCAAAGAGACCTCAACTGCTGCCTCCCAGAAAGAAACCACCTGGTGCTACATGATTAATTTCCTAGGGATGTGAGAGCGATCTGGTTTAGAAACCAAGTGAGAAGAAAAAAAAAAAAACTAAAACAGAAAGCAAAAACAGACCCCCAAACACATGTTTTTCAATAAACAATATTGAATGACTGGAACGAATTAAACCATTGACCACCTATGTCAAGTAAGTATGGAGCATGAAATGATAGCTTCACCCAACTATCCAACAGTCCTCACACAACTGGGTTACACTCACTTGGACAGCAGCAATTTCAACTGCAAAGAGGAACAACATATCCTTACATCACTTCTCAACGCTGGAGGGTTGTTATTCTGACTTTCATAGTTATCAGAAAATCAGATCTATTTATGGCACATTCTTTAGAAGATTAACACAAGTAAGGTACTTAAAGGAGAGTGATATTAAAAAAGTTACAAAAAATCCATTGAAATAATTTCCAAATGTGTATGGATGTTATTCCGTTTAAAATGGGGGGAGCCTTATAAACAGTGTCAGTCAGAGCAAAATGCAACTGGATTTGAGTTGGCTCTTTGGGAGAGGGTAAGATGTAAATTGGAGTAAAGAATGCAAAAAGTATTTCAGGCAGAAAAATATATATATTATACATAGAATCCAAGTACTGCAGATATATGAATGGAATGTGAGAACCAGAGAGCTGTGGGAGCAGTTCTGGATGGGTGAGTGTGGACACACCAATAGAAGGCTTGGCAGGACCCATCACAGGTCATAGGACGGACACTGGTGCTCTTAGCTAAGTGCAACAGGGCTGAGGTTCTGCTTAAGAAAGAAAAATGGGCGAGGCATGGTGGTACACGCCTGTAATCCCAGTACTTGTGAGGCTGAGACAGGAGTATCGCAGGTTGGAAGCCAGCCTCAGCAACTTAGTGACTCTGTCAGCAACTTAGTGAGACCCTGTTTCCAAATAAAAATAAAATCAGGCTGGTGTGTAACTCAAAGGTAGAATAAGCCTCAGTTTAATCCCTAGCAACACACACACACACACACACACACACACACACACACACACACACAATTAATATAAATACCACATGCCTGCTGAGAGGGAAGAGGAGAAGGGGGTGGAGGAGGAAGATGAGGAGGAGGAGGAGGAGGAGGAGAAGGAATATCACTTTGGTGATTCAGACCTGCAGTTATTAAATCCTGCACACAGTGGCAACAAAGAAAATGGAAAGGACAAAAAGTAGAATTTTGGGGCAACCTCCAAGGTATTTAGGTGATATATCTTTTATCTGGTTGCTTAACTCCATGTTGACCTGGACATGGGACTACTACAAGTCTTCAGGAGTAGGAGAACTAAATATCACTGCCAGGAGAAGTCATAAATCTGGCTTTGAATATATCATACCTGAGGTGATAAAAATTTCTCGGATGAAATGACTTGAAATGTCAGTGAGGTCAGATTTAGGTTGTAGAAATCCTGGGCCAGTGATAGCCATGGATTGTAATGCTCCCAGAAGGATAACTCTGGGATCGGTAATGCTCAGCAGCATTTGGCGGACCCCTGGAAGAAATTTAGCTTCAGTGAGGATGGATTGGATTACAAAACTGCGATGTGTTGAAGAGGAGATTTTGAAGAATACAAGAATAGAGGCTTCCACTTGTGGTATGCACACAGCCCACCAGAAAGCTGGCTGGTATTCCAGTGAAGGAGAACCTCTCTCCTCCGGTGGCCTGTTCTCAGTTCTCCTTCCTGTGTGGCCTCTTTCTACATCTACTGGGAGGGGAGAGGGCACTCCCCTATAATTTCAGTTCAGCTGAGATAGGAGTACTAGTCAGGATGCTCTGTGTCCTGAACTAGAACTTGTCTCTCTTAGAAATTAAAAGCTAAAGAGGCCTGAAGCTACATCTTCTAGTATTACTGATAGCCAGGAACAAACTTCTGTTCCAGTGACCAGATAACCGCAGAGAAAAACCTTGTGAAGATTGTGAAGACACCTGTTTAAGTCTTAGTAGACTGGTCATGGTGGCACACAAATAATCCCAGTATTTGGGAGGCTGAGACAGAAGGATTGCAGGTTCAAGGCCAGACTCAACAGTTTGTTTATTTATTTTTTTATTTATTTATTATTTATTTATTTATTTATTTTGCGGTACTGGGGGTGGAACCCAGGGGCATTCTACCTCCAAGCTACACCCCCAGCCCTATTTCTTTTTAGACAGGGTCTCACTGAATTGCAAAGAGTCTCACTAAGTAGCTGAGGCTGTCCGCGAACCACGATCCTCCCGTCTCCATCTCCCAAATGCTGGGATTACAAGCGTGAGCCACCATGCCCGGCATCAACAATTTAGCAAGGCTCTCAGCAACTTAGCAAGACCTTGTTTCAAAATAAATAAAATAAAAAAAAAATAAAATAAGGCTGGGGGTGTAACTCAGTGGTACAATGCCTTTGGGTTCAATCCCCAGAGCCATATAAAATAAATAAATACACAAATAAAATAAGCCTTAGTAATCTTCAGTAGATAAATGCCAAAGAAGCTCTAAGATTTCGGCTAGATTTAGACACCTTATCTTGTCTTCTAGTTCATTTTAGGACCCCTCTGATTCTGGTAGAACACACATAGAATGTAGGAATATAATAAGAATATGTGTCTCTAGTCATCTAGTAAACATTAGCATGTGTGGTTTTACTGTTCAAAAGTAAAAAATGAAAAAAATGTGAATGAGAGTCAAATAAGGAGAATGCAACTCTAAGAATTCAAGGATAAGCAGAGTATGAAAAGGAATTACTAGAAAATAGTAAAAAAGTATAAACTGAGAAAATCCTTGCCTGTGGCTATATATTAGTCCCTAAAGCTCAGGAAATAAAGTCAATAATAAATGGGATGGTATAAAATTCAAAAGCTTCTGCACAGCAAAAGAAAGAATTAAGAGTATGAAAAGAGAGCCTATAGAATGGGAGAGAAATCTTCACCAGCCACTCCTCTGACACGGGGTTGATGTCTCAAATATATAAGGAACTCAAAAAACTTAAAACCCAAAACCAAAACAAAACAATACACAAGAAATAAACAATTGAACTAAATAAATATTTCTCAAAAGAAAAAAATACAAATGGCCAATAAGGTTTAACATTCTTAGCCATCAAGAAAATGCTAACCAAATTACACTTAGATTTCATCTTACTTTGGTTAGAATGACAATCATCTAATACAAATAATTATTAGTGTTGGTGAAGATGTGGGGGAAAAAGACATACCGTCTTTGTGGGACCGTAAATCAGTACAGTCACTATGAGATCAGCATGGAGGTTTGTCAGAAGACGAGGAATGCGACCCGCATGTGACCAGCTATGCTCTCCCTTGCATCTCAAAGAGAGTTAAAGTGAGAATACCACAGTGATGCTTTATACCTGCACAGTTTACAATGGCTGAGTTACAGAACCATCCTAGGTGTCCATCCACAGATGAATGGATAAACAAAACGTGGTATGTGCACACAATGGAGTTTTATTCAGCAGAAAGAAGAACAAAATCAGCCAGGTGTGCTTGCACACACCTACAATCCCAGTAGACAGGGGAGAGCAGATTGGAGGGTATCCTTAGCAACCTAGACCCTTAGTAACTCAGCGAGACTCTCTCTCAAAATAAAAAATAAAAAGGGGCTGGGGGTGTAGCTTGGAGATAGAAGGCTCCTGGGTTCAATTCCCAGTGCCACTAAACAAATCAACAAAGAAAAACAAAATTATGCCCTTTATAGGAAAATCAATAGAACCAGAGAACATAATGCTAAATGGGATAAACACGACTCAGAGAAATCAAGGCTTGCATATCTTCTCTCAGTTTTGAAAGCTAGAGAGAAAAAAGAAAGAAAGAAAAGGGGAGTCACAAAAATGAGAAGAGAGAAGAGAGACTGGTAGAGTAAGGGAAGTGGATCCAGGAGCAAGCAGGGGTGGAGAGGGGAAGTATAGAGACAGACAGGCTGAACACTGCAATGAGCATGTGCGAACACATCGCTACGACTCTCATGGCCGTGTAGACTTGCAATGCACCAAGAAAGCTTTAAGCATAAATGTTATACTTTTCATCCTCAATATGATGTCATAAATGTACAAAAGGGCTTGTGAAGCCAGATGAGAAATGGGGAGGAAAAGAACTTAGAATTAGTAAATTTGATTACAGAGAAACTTAAATTCTTAAATCAAATGAAACTTTGACAGCAAGTTAAAATGAACAAAGATGTGGCTTTAATAGGAGAGAGCAACAAAAATTAAAAGGCAATAGCAGTGAAATTTCAAAATAGAAATGTGAAAAGGAAATAAAAAGCTCTCTAAGAATGCAAATGAGATGGTCAGAGGAAAAAGCAGCACATGAAAAGGTGACCGTTGTGGGCAGATGATTTGCCTTTATTTATTTACCCCTGAAGAGATTTTGTTTAAAGATGGGAACCAAACGAGTCACTTTTACTTAGACGTAGAGGTACTTATTTTACTCTAGTGAGAAGTCTGGGCCGGTAGGGCAGCTGCTTGATGCCCAAGGAGCCAGACCTTGTTTCAGCTCTTGCTCCATCCTCTTTGGGGGTTGGCTCTCTTTCCCAGCTGATGAGATGGCTGCTAGCACTCCAGCCACCGCGATCACATTCCAGATCTAATAGTGAGGAAGAAAGAGAGGAAAATGCGGCATGCCCGATGAGTCAGCTCCCTGTAAAGAGCTTTCCCAGAAGCCCCAGCCAGTGACTTCCAAAAATACCTCATTGGATTCAATTATGCTGTATGACTATACCCTTCCTTAAAGAAGACTGGGAAATAGGGCTTTCAAGCTGAAACTTTTCCCAAATTAAGTCAGATCCTGTTAGAAAGGAAAAAGAGAGAAGAGATATTGGTAGATAAATAATAGCCAATAACAAAATTCTTGAGATAAATACAATAAAAGTTGTGAATCGATACACAGAGTACATTAGGTAATGATTTTCCTGTGCTGAGTATGCAGATCGGAAGAGTTACTTATGTTTCCAGCCAAGTGAACAACAGCAAAAGCCTAGGTACCTAGCTATCTTAGCAATGTGCACTAAATCTATTTTTACAAGATCATAAATGTATCCAAGTAAGAAAAATTCCATAGGTCCCCAGCAAAGAATTCAAATCTAGGCTGTTCACAGACTTCCCCACAATTACTAAAGGTAAGAAAATAATCTCAAGAGTCTGAGGAGAGGTTACAACCCTAACATGATGGTCACAACCAAAATATTATGAAAGAGAAAAGTATCCCCCATATGTTGAATGATGTATAAAGTGCGCCACTTAAAAATTGCCAACACGGCTTTTCCCCAAAGACTGCAGATGTTTCAAGAGAAGCTCATTCCATTCAAATTTAAGAATAAGTTTATTCTTAAAATTTAAGAATGGGAAAATTAAGCTCTAAAAATTATAAATAAGGTAAATTTGAATGAGTTAGAAAGACTTTGTGACCAACTGCATTTTCTAAAAATGGGCACAAAAATATCTTCAATCCTACATTTAACATTTTAAAAGCTTTGTCCTAAGGTGAATTCTTAGGGCCGATATAGTACCAGCAAGAATGAAAATTATTAGCATGACAAGATTGGCCAAACACGAGAAGGAGGAAGAGGGAGGGAATGGGGCAGGAACTGGGTAAGGGCTAATTGTGTACATGTACGTCTCCACTATCTTGTACCTCGCTAAGATGTATGACTACAATGCACCAATAAAAATTAAAAAATGGACAAACTTTTAATCCAAGGCAGCATAAAAATAAGAGTAAAAGAACAAAGTGTGGTGGTGCATGCCTGCAATCCCAGTACTTGGGACAGAAGGATTGCAGGTTTGGCGATTTAGGAGGTCCTCAGCAACTTGAGACTCTATTTCAAAATCAAATAGGGCTGGAGGTTCAGCTCAGAGGTAGAACACCTTTGGGATCAATCCCTAAAACCACAGGGAGAAGGCAAAAAATACTCATGAACACTCATGAAGAATGTGTTACTAAAACTATGCATATATTTGAAAGGTCAAACAGATGGAAATGCCAAATAAAATAAATGAATATATAAACACTAGTTCTTGGGTCAAAAACAGATACATTTGTAAGCATTTTTTATTATTATTATTATTATTATTATTATTATTATTATTATTATTAATTATTACTATACCCAGGGACATTCTACCTCCAAGCTACACCACCCCAGCCCTTTTTCCTTCTTCTTCTTCTTCTTTTTTTTTTTTTTTTTTTGTGGCACTGGATTGAACTCGGGGCAATTTAGCTCTGAGCTACATCCCCAGCCCTATTATTTATTCTTTATTTTTGAAACAGGGTCTCACTAAGTTGCAGGGAGCCTCACTAAGTAGCTGAGGTTGGCAGCAAACCTGCAATCCTTCTATCTTGGCCTCCCAAGGACTGGGATTACAAGTGTGCACCACCATGCTTGGCTCCCAGCCCCTTTTTAAATTTTGTTTTGTTTTGAAACAAGACCTCACTAGATTACTGAGACTTACCATGAACCTGTGATCTTTGCATCTGAGCTTTCCAAGTACTGGTATTATAGACATGCACCACCACACCCTGCTAAACAATATTATTTCTAAAAGAGAGAGAAAGAATAAGGGGAGGAGAGAGAAGGAAAGGAAGAGGGAAGAGGAGAAACATAGAAAAAAAAATTTAAAGGAAACTAAAACTATAGATTGAGGCAACTCCATGGTAGTGCATGCCTGTATTCTCAGTATGAGGGAGGCTTGGAGGATCGCAGGTTCAAGGCCAGCCTTAGCAACTTAGTGGTGAGCTCTTGTTTTAGAATAAAAGTTGAAAAGGGCTGAGAATGTAGCTCAAAGACAGAACACCCCTAGGTATAATCCCCAGTGCTGAAGAAAAAAAAAAAAAAGAGCAAATTCAAAATTTGCAAAACAATAATGGCCAAATATTTGAACTTAGAAAAATAGATTTCTAGAAAAAGGTAATTTGTCTCAAGTAGAAGTAGAAACTCTAGAGCAAAAACCATGATATCAATGAGACGATCAGATGGACCCTGAGAAAGGTATAAGGCACCACGAGGCCAGCGTATAGAGAAAGCATTTGTAAGCTCAAGGGAATAATAACCATGACCTCACATTCAGTTTGGGGAGAATTGGAAAATAGTTTCCAAGCTTATTTTACAAATTTCAAATATGTAATATGAAAATGCAGGCTAATTCACTTAGTCATATTCTACATAAAACTGAAAATATTGAATCAACAGAATTCAGAAAATAAACTATGTTCAGGTTGGATACATTTGATGCCTTTCAGGATAGGTTAATACTAGCGAATCTATTAGTAAAATTGATCATTTCATTAAGCGAAAGGAGAAAATACACTAGTTAACTTGAGTAAATCCCCCAAATTCAATGTTCATAGATACAGTGTTTACAAATATTCACATTTAAACTGACTAAACTAGAAAATACAACAATACGTCCTTATCTAAAATATTGAAATAAACATTAGCCTATATTATTTAATAGTGAAAAACTAAATCCAGTTTAGTTAAAAGAAGATAGAAGACTTCTCTTCACCCTATTTAGTGTTGTTCAGGTTTTAGCAAATATTATAAGCACCTCTTGCCTCAAACTCCCCCATCCCCTCCAAAAATA
Source organism: Muscardinus avellanarius (assembly GCF_963383645.1). Taxonomy (NCBI): domain Eukaryota; kingdom Metazoa; phylum Chordata; class Mammalia; order Rodentia; family Gliridae; genus Muscardinus; species Muscardinus avellanarius. The sequence goes on along the minus strand of NC_137795.1, from coordinate 26,950,068 downwards.
AAAAATAAAAAATAAAGGAAAGGAGAGAGAGAGGGGGGCGGAGGAGAGAAGGAAGCTGAGCAGAAAGAAATAAGGTAGAAAGTTCAAAAGAACTATACCATTCAATTTCCTGTGTTAGGGATAAAATATAAGGCTCCTATGGGCCTAAACTGGGTTAATTTGAGTATCATAAAAAGTAATGAAGTCAGGTACAATGATGCAGACCTATAATCCCAGCACTTGAAAGGCTGAAACAAGAGGATAACAGGTTTAAGAATAGCCTCAGCAACTTAGTGAGTTATACTGTTTCAAGATAAAAAAAATAAAACAGGGCTGGGGCTGTAACTCAGAGGTGAAGTACCTCTAGGTTCAACCTCTGGTACCAAAAAGGAAAAAAAAAAAGTAATGACTGTAATTGATTTATCACACTGAGTAAATAAAAATCTATAAGAGCACAGTGATTCCTTTCTTTGCCAAAGAAAATAGAGGAAAATTGTTTTACACAGGATAACAGCTAATAAACAAGGAAGGAATTATATAATTGGAAAATCATCATTTGGCAACTCCCAGTGTAATAACAGATTCAAGGAAAGATCCATTGTATGATAAAACAATTAAGTAAAAGGCTGTTAGGGAAGAGGAATTTGTTTGCATTACTAAGTGTGAAAACAAGTTGTACTAGCCAGGTGTAGTGGCGCATGTTTGTAATCCCCGCGCTTGGGAAGCTGAGACAGGAGGATCGCACAGATTTGAAGCCAGCCTCAGCTACTTAGTGAGGCTCTCAGCAACTTGGTAAGACCCTGTTTCCAAACAAAATATATAATAGGTCTGGGAGTATAGCCCGGAGGTAGAAAGCCTCTGGGTTCTACCCCCAGTACCACCAAAAAAATAAAAAATAAAAAATGCACGTTATGTTCATTTAGCAGTTTATCAGATACATTTTCTTCTCATACAATTTTTATGCTGTATATATATATCCATTATTTTAACTGGATATACAATAATTTACATAATACCTCATGTATATGTATGAATATATGATGCATCAATAATTTATTGTGGCACTTTGCTATATATTTAATATATAAAATATAATTCTTCTAAATTCATGTGGGAAGTATTAACAACTCCATTTAACAGATGGGAACACTGAGGCCTGAAATGTGTCTGCGGCTTGAATAGATCCCACAGCTAGACTCTGACAAACAGCCCTGCATTTTCAGCCATTTGCTTCTTAGTGGGAACCAAAGTTAAATTAACCTTTTTTTGGGGAGGTGATGGTATATTTTGAAAATATTGAATTAATGTCCCTAATGTATACAAATCCTTGACTACATTTCTTATTTCCGAAGAATCATTCTTAGAAGTAGAACTGACAACTCAAAAGGTACATAGAAGTTTCCTCAAATACCCTGAAGAGTCGATTTTCAGAAAACTTCTAGCAACAAGTCTTAAATTCTGACCATCTCTGAGGGTGCCAGACTCTACCTGTCATTCTATCTGTCCCAGACCTAGCTTATATTTTATTTGGAAACAGGGTCTCACCAAGTTGCTGAGAGCCTCACTAAGTAGCTGAGGCCAACTTTGAACCTGTGCGATCCTCCTGTCTCAACCTCCCAAGCGCGGGGATTACAAACCTGCGCCACGACGCCCGGCTATAACTTGCATTTATGTGATTTCAATGTTATATGCATCTTCATCTGGTCATTTTGTACGAAAGGTTTTTTTTTTTTTATCCTTTACTCACTTATATAAATACAAAATTTAAAAATTATGTAACTAAATATATAAATACATAAAATTTTAAATTACACATTTATATATTTGTTTTCATATAAATCAGGGATTAGTCAACTTTTTCTTAAAGGGCCAGCTGATGGACATTCCTGGTGTCACAGGTCTACAGTTTCAATCTTTATCACTCATCTCGGACACAGAAATTTGAAGCTGCAGTGGCAGATGCTATGGAGATTACTGGCATGACTATGTTCTAGTAAAATCTTGACAGAAAAGACCAGTAATCTATAGTGTGCTGACCCTTGCCCTAGGTAAAGGTATGTTATTTTTTTAATAAATATTTTAGAGACGGGCATGGTGGCACACACTTGTAATCCTAGCATTTGGGAGGCTGAGATGGGAGGATTATGATTCGTGGATAGCCTCAGCTACTTAGTGAGGCCCTCTGCAATTCAGTGAGACCCTGCTTCAAAATAAATAATAAAAACTAGGGCTGGGGATGTAGCTCGGAGGTAGAATGCCCCTGGGTTCCATCCCCAATACCACAAAAATAAATAAATAAATAAATAAATAAATAAATAAATAAATAAATATTTTAAGTGGTATAGCAAAAATAAAGAAGAGTAATTTTCCTAGTGATGGGGCAGAAATACCAAGGGTGAAGAAGACTTGTGCCAAGCTTTATGGAAAAAGGAACAAATACTGAGGAAGACCAGGGCCAAGACCTCAGTGTGTGAGAAAGAGCTGCCACCTGGTGGGGTTTTATTCACAAAAAAAGGGTGAAAACCTAAGTGTACCTTTTATGTATATGATTTTGTCCCCAAAGCTTTTAGACTATTTCCCGTGGGCTGCTGAGACAATTTGAGGCTCTCCAGAGGACTGCAGAGTCAGTTAGAAAGAGGGTCTCCTGGCGTGTAGACTAAGCAGGTGCAGGTTCACCTCTCCGGGCTGGGAGAGGACCGACGTGCCACACCTTCCTCCAGCAGAGACCTACCCAACGTCCCTGACAAAAAGCCAGCATCTTCTGCAGTGTGGTACACCGGCAGGTCAGCTCATCTTCTTGAATACATCCTTGTGACAGGAAGTTGTTTCTATTATTGAGTCAAAAATCTTCCTTCTACGCACTGTTTTTTGGTCTAGACTCACAACAAATTCATGAGTCTTCTCTGCTACATTTCAGATTTTAGTTATTTAAAGCCACAATCATGGTCCTTTGTTTCTATCCATAGACACTCATTGTCCTGAACTGAATGTTTGTGCTTCCACAAATCCATATGTGGGAATCCCAACCCCAGTGTGATGATATTGGGAGGTGAGTCTTGCGAGGTCATTAGGTCATTAGGATGTAGCCCTCGTGAACGGCAGTGGTGCCCTCTTAAAAGAGACCCTGGCAAGCTCTCTGTAGCTCTCCCCATGTGAGGAATGAAAGAAAAGTTGTGGAGTCTGCAAGCTGGAGGGGCCCTCGGCAGAAACTAACCAGGCCAGCCTCCTGATCCTGGACTTCAGCATCCAGAAGTGTGAGAAACAAATTTCTGTTGCATATAAGCCACCCAGTCTACGGTTCTTTACTATAGCACCTTGAACTAACTAGGCCATCCTGAAAGCACAGGCTTTCTGGAGCAGAAGCCACAAATTGGAGGCTTCCAGTTATGCCCAACTTGGTCTACCGAGTGTTGTAAAATCAATTAATTGAATGAGAAAATTTTTAAATCATAAAATTTTTCTTAAAATTTCAGCCTGTTGGTTTTCTTTAAAAGAAGAAAAAGGAGGAGGAGGAGGAGGAGGAGGAGGAGGAAAGAGGAGGAGGAGGAGGAGGAGGAGGAGGAGGAGGAGGAGGAGGAGGAGGAGGAAGAGGAGGAGGAGAAGATCTGAAGAACTAGCAACACGGAGTCACATTCCCAAGTGCCAACAATCAGCTTGACACTGAGCAGCAGAGCGTGGGCTCCGGGCTCACCAGCCTCACCCAGCACCGACGCCTTGCTCACAGATGCCCATCTGCCTGCACCCTGAGGACATCCACGTTTCCTGCCATACCCTAAACCGAGCCAGCAAAGGCTGCTCCAGAACATTCCCCCACAATCTAGAGACAGGCTCCGGTACCAGGTTTAACAAATGCAAGTTCTGTGACCCAGAAGACACACGCTTCATCATTTGGAAAATGAGGGGCCTAAATGGAACCTGGCTTAGGTTTCTTATCTAGCCAGCAGTCTACGAATCTATAAATGGCCTAGCTAATATTCAAATCTCACTGAGCTCATTGCCTGAAAAATGCCCAGAGTCATGAGTTCCACGCACTAATAGCACTTTGAAAAAAAAATAGATTTGAAAATAAAATATCAGGATCCCTCAAAAGCCATTTGCAAATTCATATCGGGATGTGCTAAATGAAAAAACAAAGCCATTCACTCTTTTGCCTCTAAAATGAGATTTCAAGCCAAGAGTTTTAATAATTAGGAGAAAATTCCCACCACAGAGTTTAATGTTCCTATGAAAACAGTGCAGCAATTATGAGGTTTAGTAGAAACAAATGAACACTTGAGAAAGAGAGGGGCCAGGACCACAGAGTAGCACCGCTTGCCTTAAAGCCCCGTCTCCTCTCCCCCTTCCTCCCCACCAACATCCCTCCCACACCTGCAGATACAAATTGGGATTTAATTTATTTTGTTTCTCTTGCCAGAATCCCTTGCATTTTCTATAAAGCAGGAATGGTTCACTCAATGTTTTCTCCAATGAACTGCAAATATCCTAGGTTAGGGAGGTGCGTGATACTTTACCCGAGCGGGACACAGAGCTCCAAAGAGGAGGTCCTGGCCTTCTTCTTTCTCTCTCACTTAAAGCTGGCCTCATTTGAAGGGCAGCCATACCTCTGGGCCGCAACATCAGGCAAGCAAGCAGGCTGGGCTTAATGTTCTTGGCTTCTGAAATGTCCAGAAGCTTCCGCCAGCCCTGACCTCACCCACTCATGGACCCACTCAGTTCCTTCACTTTGCCTCTCAGTCCTGAGCAGGCGGAAGCCACAGACATGTGCATTTCAGGCAGTGTGAACTGCAGAATGTCCTTGGCCACCGCTGTTTTAAGTCCCTAGGGAACATGGAGATTTAAAAGTGCTTCCTGTGTAATCCCAGTACTTGGGAGGCCGAGACAGGAGGATCGAAGGTTTGAAGTCAGACTCAGCAACTTAGACACTCAGCAGCGTAGATCCTGTTTTAAACTACAAAATAAAATAGGGCCGAGGGGATGGCTCGGAGGTAGAATGGCTCTGGGTTCAATCCCCAGTACTCAAAAAAGTGCTTTCTGCTCCAGAAGAATATCTGGATCACTGGGAAAAAAGGAAATTTGTGGTAGAGTTGCCAGTCATAAAAGAGTATGCTCCTACCTCAGGTGGCTCTTAGGGGACGGACCCATTGCCTTGGCTCAAAGTGCCCACGGTCAGTACCAGGAACACTCCGTCTTGGTAGAATTAAGTTTTGTCAGAGAATATCACAATGATTTCTAAGCCCCCGACAAGGACAACATTCTGTTTAAAGACCATGATGTGAATAGCTCCTTGTGAAGCAATATTGTAAATCTGAGGATATGCCTCATAATAACAGTTCCCAGTCCGTAATAGGTGTTCCATAACTAGTGTGGAAAATAAGATGATCACCCTTTTTTATTTGCTTTCTCAAATGAGGAGTTTCTCTATTTCTGAGATTTAATTCTGCTTTGTCTTTGGACATTTTTGCCTTAAACTATAAGTAGGTTTTTGTCTAGGTAGAAGAAATCCCCCCCATAAAACACAAATGCTTATAACATAATAGATGCTCAAGGAATGGTTTCAGTGACTAAGTAATATGAAATTTCTTCAAAATAATTAACCATAATTAAATATATATGCATGTATCTCTCTCTCTCTCTCTCTCTCTCTCTCTCTCTCTCTCTCTCTCTCTCTCTCTCTCGTGGGAATTGAATCCAGGGGAATTTACCTCTGAGTTACACCCTCAGCCCTTTTAATTTTTATTTAAAAACAGGATCTCTCGCGAAGTTGTTGAGGTTCTCACTAAATTGTGGAAGCTGGCCTTGAACCCGCAATTCTCCTGTCTCAGCCTCTCGAGTACCAGGGTTACAGGCATGCTCAAGCCTGTATGGCCCCAGATTCTGTACTTGTGGATCCCACCTCTTCTGACTTTCTACTTAACATGATGGTATGCATTTTGTAGACGCCTATACTATAGATGCTGCTCTAGAAATAACAAAATACAAACCTTCTCAATTCTCGGGTATTTCCCTGGGTTACTTATTAGTTTAATACTCAGAGAAGGACCTGCTGTGGCAGATGCTGGGGCAAGTATCAGAAATACTAAGATACGAACAACGCAGTCTTTAACCTTGAGGTGCTTAGCATTCAGTGGGGAGACTGCAAGACAGGGGAGTGAATAGAGAGCATATAATGATACCTGCCACTGGGAAACTCAGGGCAGGGGAAAGAGATCATGTTTGATAGCAAATCTGAGTGATGGTTTCTGCTAGGTGATGAGATTCAAGACATTTTTAAAACATGGTTAAATTTACAAAAGGATGGGGCGTCTAAGAGTAGGAAATAGCATACGGGAAGCATATATAATTATAAAAAATGCACAGAGTGTGTTCAGAGAAATGGGGGGAATGCACATGGCTGCAGCAGGGAATGAAAAGGGTGAGCAGGGCATGGACTGGCCACGCCCTGCAGGCCTACGGGTCAGGCCGGGGACTTGGTTCTTATTGTGCAGACAGGCAGCCTCCAGTGTGACAAGATGAAAAACTCATGGTGGTCCAGAAGAGATAGAAACTGGAGGGCAAGGAGCGGTTTTTATCAGGTCCTAGCAATAAGATAACAGTAAGTGATTCAATTCAATACTTGAGTGACTACTACTTTCTGGGTGCTGAAAAGGAGGCAAAGCAAGCTGAAGCCAGCCCCCCTCTCTGTTTTTGGAAGGGCAGGGGTATTGGAGATGGAACCCAGGGTGCTCTAGTCCCTTTTACTTTGAAACAGATCTCACTAAGTTGCTGAGGGTCTTGTTAAGTAGCTGAGGCTGTCGAGAACCTGTAATCCTCCTGTTTCAGCCTCCTAAATACTGGGATTGTAAATGTGCTCTACTATGCCTGGCTTTACTAGTATTTTATTCAGTATAAAGTGGACATGGGAAAAATTGGGGGGTTGAATTTTGGACAAAGAGAACACTATTGCATAAATCAGTAAGAGACTAGCTAGTGAGACACCTGCCATGTTCCTGGCATGGAGTAAATCAAGAGGTTCCTCCTCTAATTGATTTTATAGGTTAGAAAGAGAGGCAGGCAATAAGCACATAAGAAAAAAAAACACACTAAACCATGTGGTGCAAAGTGGTGTGAAGGAGAAGAAAGAAGGTAGATAGATGACAACCCTCTAAAAATGTGTGGTCAGAACATTAACAGGTGTAAAACTTGGGGGTTATATTTTGCACCTGTTAATTTTAAGATTAGGTGGTATTCAAGGGGAGATGCTTGGTGGTTGCCCATGAAAGTTTAGAGCTCTGGGAATGAGTCAGGGCTGAGGAAGAAAACTCGGATCATCGGTATGAATGCCACGTTGAGACCAAGGGAGGGAATACAAGGAAGAGCAGAAAAAAATCTGAGAGGCAGCCCCTGAAGGATCCCACTAGTTAGAGGCAGACATTTGGAGAGGTAAGTGGGGGTGGAAATTGAGGTGCTAACCAAAGAGCCTGAGAAAGAGGAGACGGAGATGGAAGGAAAACCAGAAGAATCTATGTCCCAGAAGAAGCAAGGGGCAAGAGGGAAGGGGGTGGGGGAGGATGTGCCTGGAGTGAAATGCTGCTGACATCAGCAAAGGAGAGATAGAGGATTGGCCTTTGTAGGCCACAGGTAGACATCCTGGTGACCACAATGAGGTGGGGGGGGGAGCGGTGATGGGGATGAGTGCCTGATCTGGTGCTCTCAACAAAGGCAGAAGGAGCAGAGACGCAGGAATGGGAAGGTAGCTTTCAATGAACTGGTGATGTTCTGGCTTCAGGCTATAGGGTAGGTATTTGTTTTTATTTCACTTTATGTTTTACATATATGTTAAATGCAAGGTTTGTATAAACCAAACATTATATAATAAAAGGTGTCTTTAGCTGGGCATGGTGGTGTAGACGTGTAATCCTAGTACTTGGTAGGCTGAGACAGAAGGATTTCAGGTTTAAGGCCAGCCTCAGCAACTTAGTGAGACCCTTTCCAACTTAGTGGACCCTGTTTAAAAAAAAAAAAAAAAGGATTGTGGATGTAGCTCAGAGGTAGAATGTCTGTGGGTTCAATCCCTAGTAATATAAACACACACACACAAACACACACACACACACACACACACACACACACGCATGCACATGCCTTTAGAGGCTGAGATGGTGAGAGCAAAGAACAATAGTGAGTCAACTCTGTTGAGGTATATTCTAGAAAAAGGAACAAAAATTGATTGTGGGGGGATGTGGAGGCAGGGGAGGGAGTTCCCATAAACACATCCGCTGTGCTCTTCCTGGCCCCATGCCAATGACTCCCTTTCCATCATTCCTTTTACATGCAGGCCCCGTGCCTCACTGACAGGCACAGAGAGGACACTACAGACAGTGCGGGGGAGGGGGAAATGCTGCAGGTGAAACACTTATAACCTTTCTTCACAATTTCAAAAAGCTCATTCCTACATGAACAACTTGCGATCAAAAGAAATAAAATAAATTTAACTAAGTAGTTTAAATGGAAAAGCGGGATATAAATAATGGTAAATATAAAAGGAAGTTCTTTTAAGGATGAAAAAAACAATCTGGTGATTGCACCCTGTAGTCCTGTAGCCTTTCCAGTTGGTCTGTGTGTTACGGGAAGGAAGACGAGTTGCTGAGGAGTTCTACCAGTTCACCACCAACAGCAGCAAAGCAAGGTCTTCTGTGTTTTATTCTAGCTTCTCCATCTTTTTTTTCTCTCCCTTAACATGAATCTTTGACTCATAATAATATGTAAGAATGATATTTCTGTTTCTCAAACTGTTCTGACTTAAACCCCTAAAGAGGAAGCAGGGAACATTTCTTGCAAGTCAAATAGGTGTCAATTTAAGGACAAAGTGATTGAATTACAATCCCTGGCCATGGATGTGGAATTTGGTCTTTTTTTTTTTTTTTTACACACATGATATTTCCCTGACATCTGTGCAATACAAATATATCTAGAAAGTGTGAAGTGAAAAAATCTGCTCCACTAAATATATAAAAGGGACTCCGAATGAAGCATCCATGATAGCATTCGTCATCATGGGCACAGATGGCGTCCTTCTCCAGCTCCCCCGCCCCCCAGTAACAGCTTAAGTTTCATCCACTGAATTCTCCCCAAAATATCACATGCAATAGATGCCTGATCACACCAGAAGACTGTCTGCACTCATCCTTGTTTTTTCAGTCCTCCATGTACCTCAAGCTCCAGGCCAATAAATCAGAAAAAGTATGGTACAAATGATGTAAATCGTGCACATCACATATGGTGCTGGAAATCCAGACGATCTGGAAGCCCAGTGGCCTTTGTGATATCTGGCCAATAAGTAGTAGCATTATTGTCAACCCACACCAACTGCTTATCATTTTTCCTACTGTGCTCATGTCACAAAACATAACAGCCACTGCCCAATGCCTCCATCCACAGTTACACACGATGACAAGGAATATATAAATTTACCAACAAGCTATTTTGTTCCCTAAAGTACTTAAAGAGGCTTTAAAACACAAATGCATGGCATTTTGGTTCCAAATGATGGTCAGAAAGTCCATAAGAAATACAAATATACTACAAAGTCATCAAAAGTCTCAATCTATCTATCTTAAACTATCTTAATTTGGAAAAGCAATGCCAATGAATCAGAAAGTAGAAATGGTTGGGACAACTAGGAGGTCTGTGAGGCTCTGACTCCTGCCTGGTGCGGGCAGGGTGGGTGGGTGCAGTAGAAACATGGGGTATGTGGGGTGGATGTGGGAGATGTAGCAGGAGGCTGGGCAGAGCTAAAGAAGTGAGGGGCGAGAAAACCAAGAGAGACTGAAAAGGGAAATTACTGAATGAATCCTACGAAACACTTTTGACTGAAAGAGAATTTAGCTGGGAAACATATTCCATGGTGAGAATAGAAATGGTTTAGTACCAAGCATGGTGTCCCATGCCTGTTATCTCAGTACTTAGGAGGCTAAAACAAGAAGATCACACGTTCAAGGCCGGCATCAGCAACTTAGTGAGACTCTGTTTCCAAAATATATGTGGGTATGGGGGTGTAGCTCAGTGATAGAGTCCCATGGGTTCAACATTAGTACCACCAAAATAAATAAATAAATAAATAAATAAATAAATAAATACATACATAAATGCATAAAGTGGTTTACTACAGGCCTTTGAAATCTGATCACCAACCCAGAAATTCTAAATATTTTGTGTGTTTTTGGAACTACACTTTTCACCACTATCCATTTCACTGGTGACAAGGAGTGTCAACTCTTTTCTTTAATAAGTAAATTCAATTTTACAAATAAGAAACATTTACTATAGATATCTATAGAACACAGTGTTAATAGACAGCCCAAAGTGGTTATTAGATAGCCCACAGATGGACATACGTGACTTTAGGTATTTATCTTTAAATATTACATAATACATATATTGCAAAGCTAAGTTATCACTAATATTTTTCATCCTCCAATTGGCTTAATGGAATGAATAAAAACAATTACCTAATCATGGTGTTAGAAGTGACCTTTGTGATGGTCTGGTTCAACTTCCTACTTTTCAAGAAGAAACTAAACCTCAGAGGGGGGAAATGACTTGAAAAAAAATCACATAGAACAGTTCACACTGCTTTTTCTGAAAGTCCACAAATATCAAATATGTCCTGGGCTACATTACAGAAATAGGTGGGCACTGAACTTCCAGGTAATCTGTCCTATTTTGTTTTTGTTTTTGTGGTACTGGGGATTGAACCCAGGAGTATTCTACCTCTGAGCTCTACCCTCAGCCCTGTTTTATTTATTTCTTTTTGAAAGAGGGTCTCCCTAAATTGCAGGGGGGCCTCACAAAATTGCTAAGGCTGGCTGTGAACCTGTGATCCTCCTGTCAGCCTCTTAAGTACTGGGCATACAGGCATGAGCCAGGATGCTTGGCTCTGTCCTGTTTTTAACAGTGAGAAGAAAGCAGATGAATGAGAGAGAAGCAGAGGTCTTAGTGTCTGTAAGTCACACCTGTTAGCCTAAGAATCTGACTCTCTGGAGACTCAGGCAAGGCTGGCTGACTCAGCTAGCCTGGCAGGCCCAGGCATGATGGTCGTCTCTGGTAACTGCTGGGTCATTTTAGAAGCACAATGCATGGTGGTTAAATGTGATTTGAATACATATGGGCCCCCCAGTGGCATTCCGTAGACATGTCCATCATCTTAGCCAGCTCTGGGTGGTAGACTGAAGTCTGAGGGAGCACTGGGCACAGAGGTGCTCAACACTTTTGTTTCAGTGCAGGTTTGAGGAGAAAGTGCTTAGTCCAAATGAGTTTTCTTTAAATGCAAGATACAATAAAGCAGTGATGAGATAAATCTTGCCAAAATGGACAGTCTAAATCAGTCCCATAAAACTAAATAACCCAAACCTACAGCACTTGAACTTATACTCTACATGGCTTTATTTTCATCACTGAGGGGTGGAGGTGGAGCCTCTCATAGAGCCTGGTGGGAGAATTGAAACTGAGTCCTGCCTCACTCTTTCCCTTAGGTATCTTACATAACCTCTCTGGTTCCCCCAGCTGACTCACGAAGCAAAGGATTCCCACCTACCTACTGCCTAGACAACCAGAGGGCACTTTTATGACCCGAAATCCAAGCAATAAACATTCCTGAGAATATACAAGTGCTAGGGGCTGGAGAGGAGAGATGACTCTAACAGCATCCTCATCCTGCAGAGGCTCAGGCCATGTTTAAGCCAGAAGGCTGGGGCATATTTTCAACTCCAGCAACTGCAGTGGGAACAGAGCTACCTTAGCCGCACGAATGAAAAGGCTATGGGAAAAACTGAAATGAAAGGGGTTAATTGTGCCTGGCGGGGACTGTTATTCCAGGATGTTATTTTGATTGTAACTTTTTAAAAAGCTAGTGCACAACTGTGGAAAATGGTGTGGCTAAGCACAAAGCAGTGACCAACCACCTCAGTCATGCCCAAATTGTAATGATCACTGTGAGCACATGAAAACGCTTTGTTTGCCTGTGTGGAATAGTCATTGCCTCACTCATTTTTATGACAGAAAACTGCCAGCCAGTTCTATGAGCAATACTAAATTACATCAGGGAAAGTAAATCTGATGCTGTTGCTAATTACTGCATAGGATGAAACAACCATCTAGGGTCTTTCATTAGAAACAGACACAAAAATCAATCATTGAAAATAAGCTAATTCTCAATTATCCAAGTCAAGATTGGGATAAATAACTAAATCCACAAATGAGAAAACCTTCTACCCAATTAATTCAGTCTTTGCTCCCCAGCCCCCTACCAAGTCTATGTCAATAGTAGACCAAAAAAAACAAACAAATAAATAAAATAAATGACCTGTTTGAGTTGTTGGCTAACTTCATTTATAGGGAAAAATGTGAAGGCTGGGCTTAAAAAATATCTGAGTTGTAAAAATGAAGACCAAATTCTACAGTAAATCTTTGGTTTGGTGTTATTGTTTGAGCTATGATTATTTGCCTTTCTTATACTGGGTAACTTTTCTTACCTCTCTATCAGTTATCACAGAATGCTAAGAAACCATGGAATCAACCAGTCCAACTTTAGAAATAAGGAATCAGAAGGTGGTTTGCCTTTTCATGATCACAACTGATCTGTTAGTATTTGCTTTATTAATAGTCCTATCTGATACACAGACGGTCAAGCTTAACCTTTTAATTTACCTATCTTTAAAAGCCAGAAATGTAAATAGAATCAAGTCCAGAGATACTGTGCCCACAGACCATCATAGCTGCAGTGCCTGTGGCTGGGGACAGATGCAGGATGGGCTGTCCCGGCTCAGGTTGCGGCCTCCTTACCAAGGCAACAATGTCACGATCTGAACAAACTTGGGCAATTTGCCTAGCTGAGAAACCACCCCAGACAAAAAGAGAACCGTCATCCTGCGAAGCAGCCAACTGCATGAGTCTGGGATTCTTGTGTAGATTTAGTTAGAACATGGCTTATTAAATAAAATACTCTGAAGCCCAATTTGCTCCTAAGTCTACGAATTAAAACCGTGCTTCATTTTTTCCAGTGGAATGCTGTGATTCCAGAGGAAGGAGCAAACAGAGGGATCAGGCAACAAGGAATTCTGCCACCATCCCTTTCTCTACCAAACAGGCACACACACACATTCATTCTGGGGTAGGCATGTGGACTCTAATCCCTTCTTAGTGGAAAACACACATTTTCAAAATGAATCCCCAATCTAGAATGAATTACCGTAATAGCCACAGCGGGAGGAGTCCGCGGAGGAGGCATGCAGAGCTGGACACCTGCTTTGAGATGCCTTGGACCACAACGCTGCCGGAGGCTTTGGAGGCTGGCCTTTTAGGTAGGGTATCTACCCTTCTAAACTGCGTGCAAATCCCAGGGAAACAGAGAAGATGCCTCCCTTACTTTGTACTATGCTGCTCTTCCTGTATCCATTTCTGCTGAACACAGCACTGTTATCTTTTCAAAGAAGAAAAACAAGGGGAGAATTGCGCCACTGCAGATCCCAAGAGAAGTAAGCACAAAACTACAGCAACGTCAAATAAGATCTCAGGCAACTAGGAAAATCCCCACATGCTCTCTGATGTCAACCCGATGCAGACTGGGGCGCGCTGTGCGGGAGCCACAGGAAGCCAGGCGTCTCTGCAGCCAGCGTCCCTGCCAGCTCCCCCCACGCGCTGAAATCGGCAGGAAAGAAGTTATGTTGTCCAGCCTCTGTGCACGACGGACAGACCATGCATCTACACTCCCGACAATCGGCCAAGTGGCCGGGACTTGAAAGCAGCTGAGCAATCAGAGCGCGGGATGGAGGGGCACTTTGTTTGAGCCCTCGGATTTTGCTGCATCGTCACGGCCGGCCCGGGAATGTATGGGTAGAAGGAAGCGCACCTCCGGCCAAAAAAATGGACCAGACGCAGTTTTCCCAGCGCCTCCCTCTCGACTCGGGTGCAGGTTGCAATACGGTAGGCGACCCGACTGGCTGCGCCCGCTCAAACTCAGGTGGCAGGCCCAGCTGAGAGCCACAGCCGGCCAGGGACAGAGGCGCCGGAGGAGCCCCCGCCCCGAGCATCCTCCCCGCCCGCCGCCACCCGGCAAAGCCAGGGCCGGACCTGGACACGGGCCCCCTGAGCCCGGACTGGCGAGCTCATTCGGAGGCTGGGCGCTCGCTGGCCTAGAATCGGCATTGCGTGGGACAATTGTCCGAAAGCCAGCCGGAGGCAAAGCGCAAATCCAGAGCTTTGGTTCACAAGGGGTGGTGTGGGCCGGGAAGGGGGATTACGTAGGTCTCTCCGCCCCCTCCCCTGACACCTCCTCGCCGCTGGGAGGGCGCCGAGGGGCGGGGGAGGCGCTGCGAACCTGCTTGGGGGCTTCTTTGTTTCTCTCGGTGCCCCTCAGGAGGGCCCCGGTGTCCCCAAACCGGGTCGCCACCGGGGATCCCCGGCGGGCCCAGCCCGCGGTGCGCCCAGGCTGACAATTGAACCTCGCGGGAGAAGCGAGCGGATGGGAAGGAGGGTGGATCCCGCCCTGGGGAGGGAGGGCGCTGTGGGGGCCTCGCGAGGCGAGGAAGCCGCCCGGGAAGGGCGGGGAAGGGGCCGGCGAGTCCCCGCTGGGCGCCCGCTTACCTGGGCAGTGCCGGGCTGGGCGCAGACCATGCTCCCGTCGGGGCGCAGGTTACAGCTGGGGGCGCAGGAGCCCCGCAGAGGCGCCGGGCGCCGGGAGCGGCTCTGGGGGACCCCGCGGCCGCCCGCTGTCGCCGCGCTGGGCTGCCAGGTGCCGGGGCGAGCGAGCGGCTGCGGGTCACCGCCGGGCGGGGCGGGGGGCGGCGGGTGGGCGAGCGCGGCGCGGCGCGGAGGGGGCTCGGTGGGTCAGGGGCGCCCGGCGCCCGGGCTCAGACATCCGCGCCTGGTGCGCGGCAACGCAGCACACTCCATCGCTTTATCCTCCCGCCCGCATCCGCTCCCTCCCTGCCTGCTCCTCTGTGGGTACCAGACTCCCGAACCAACCACAAGCCGGGCTCGTGCTCATGAGCGCTGCCCCGCCCCGCAGCCTCCGCGCACCCCTCCCCGCCCCCGCCATAAATATATATTGATTCTGTTACCGCCAGCCCCATCCTTCCTACACGCAGCGAGCGTACTGGGCATATCCAACACCAACCGCGGCTCATCAGCCCTTTTGTGTGTGTGCGGTGTGTTCTGAGAGGATGCACCCTGCACAGACACCCTGAGCAAGTCCCCTGTGACAGGTGTTCTCCGCCTCGATTTTACACACGTTCCTTGCCCACCTCATGCACAGTTATGAACATTCATAAACACATTTCAGGACACCCTCCTGTATTTGCCCAGCAAGCACACAAAACAAACATTGTTATTACAAATGCAAAGGCTGAAAATTACCCCAGAACATGCATTGTTGGCAAATCTCGCTTCCAAAACAGGTTTTATATTAAACTACACAGTGCGGAATACTAGAACTGGAAGAAAACAAAATCTAAATCCCTCCACGCACAGCCAACTGGGATCTCAAGAGAAATGAGATTCTGGTCACTGCAGGTTGCCAGGTACACCATGTAGGTAAACCTGCGTGCGTTTGGTTGGTATTTATTTGGCTTGCATGTGTTTACATAAGAGGCAAAGGTTTGGAGCATGTATGCTTCACAGTCTGTGATTCTAACTGCATTCTTCACGCTTTTTATTTCTTCCCATTCCCCAGTACAGTATCCCCCTATTTAAGCTGCTTTTCTCATCCTGAGGAGTTCTCTTCTTTCCCATACTTCAACCCCAGACTTCCTCTAGAATAAACAAAGGGTCCAGCCTGACTCTAGCTAGATTCCTTACTGAAGACCTGAGCACAGACCTTTCCACACCACATCTCCTTCCTGTTCCCCCTATGATGGGGCTGGCTGCTCAGCCACGGACCCACCTCTTGGCACTGATTTCAGTCCCACAAGGGCAACTTTCCAGAAGTGGAAACCTTGGTCTCGAAGGCGGCCTCACTAGCTGTGCCCCTTCTGCAGTGAGCAAGTCCCTTCCCTTTCCTTATTCCACTTGGGATGCTCTACCCTTTCTCAGCAGACACTTCCCTTTGATAGCAGTCCAGTCTTCCAGTCAGATGAGCTCAAAACTGACCACTCTTCAAACCTCAGGCAAGGATCCACACAGAATAACAGGCACTCATTTCTCCAGGAGATTTTACACTTGATTAAGCATCATCTCCCATGTGAAGAAGCCCCTCTGAGAATAGACTTGGTCAGGCTGCAGCAGTAAACACTAGCATCAACCAACTGTGTAATATTTCCAACCAAAAAACTGACAGGAAGAAAGAAAAAGCTTCTTGCATAAACCAGGATCCATAGTTTCAAATTAGCACAATATCACCAAACAACAATAAAGAAAAAATTCTTTACTTCAATTAATTGCGCCAGGAAGTTCACTGAATTATTTTCAGCGATGCAGCATCAATTTGGCTCAGATAAATTATTTTCTCTGTTCTTTCTATCATGGAGATGACTTGACAAGTCAACATCTCTCATAAAAGTTATTGGTGTAACAATCCTGATCCTGATAAATGCCATATTTTTCACTGGGGAGATTTTTTTCCTACTGAAGATAAAACATATTAAAGTAGAAGTGTACAAAGTTTCACATTTTAAGGTGTTGAATAGATAAAGAAACTCCTTGTAACAGCACTTTCTACATGCCAGGCACTTTGGCAGTATATAGATTCATGGGAATTATCTTTTTATTCTTAATGGTCCCAATGTATTCTGGG
The DNA here is from genome assembly GCF_963383645.1 of Muscardinus avellanarius. Classification (NCBI taxonomy): domain Eukaryota; kingdom Metazoa; phylum Chordata; class Mammalia; order Rodentia; family Gliridae; genus Muscardinus; species Muscardinus avellanarius. Next base: position 26,933,324 of record NC_137795.1, on the reverse strand, counting down.
TATCATTATCCTATTTCACAGAGAAAAATTACAAGTCTACATGGGCTTTGTAATTTCCTTAAGGTCTCATTTGTGAGAAGATCTCAGATCTAGATGTAACTGATGTCAGCCACTCTAATCTTAAAGAGAAAAATATTTGATGGAGAAAGGTAAAGACTTGGCATGAATTTAAAGCCACTCAATTAGTAGTCATTTTCATAAGCCTTGCAATATACTCAAAACACTATTATGAATACGATAATAACAAGTCACAGTTTCAATGCCCCCAATAATTCTAATCTCAAATAATGCCATGGGTGGTAAAAGGCATTTTGAGAATTATTTAGAAACACCTGTATTATCATGGTGCTGATGTAGCCTGCATCTAGCCTTTGTAACTCAGAGTCCAGCAGAACCAAGGGAGGACATGGCATGCCTGCTTCTCCTAGGCCACCTGAAGACACAGGTGAGCAAAGACAGCCTCCATTTGCAAGTCAATGCTGAGAAAGCTATGACTTGATCAAAGGCTCCATCCTCAGGGACAGACCTTCACCATAAGGACAGAAGTTCCTGCCTCACTACATGTAATGCTGGACATTGTCTTTCTCCACAGGGCAAATTATAGCAGGTCATACAAGCTTGTCCAGGTGGACCTCTTAGGCTCTGAGGCTTAGAATAATAGCCTGGAGGCCAGGGTGTCCAATTTTGATCAGTTGACCAAGTAACATAAAGAAAGCAGTTCTTCTTGTAACAACAGAATGTTTTTTTTTTTTAAATTTTGAAGGTGAATAAACCTGCACATGGATACTGAGAGGCAGTGGCACTGTTGGTAGCTCTGAAACCCTCAGGTAGTTTTTGATAAGTGGTCAAGCAGAGGCTGAAATTATCATAAGATTTTCTTGCGTGGATTTATTCATTGCTTCAACAATTTTTAAAAATGTGTTAATATAAACTTGAACAAACAAGAGTCTCTGACTTCATGTTGATTGGAGTTGATGGTATTTAAGCCTCTTATTAAATAAAGAAGCCAATACATTTGATAGAGGCAGTAGTAAGTAAAATGGAGAGCCTGGCCTCTCACAGCACAAGGCTATAAGCCAGACCCCAGTTAGGGGAGGGAAAGTGGGTGTCAGATAGTAGACCTGGTGCCTGAATTGAGACTCCAAGGTCACTAGGAATCGGCAGGTGAGGGAGCTGAGTAAGAATATCCAGATGTGGACAGGTGGAGAATCCATAGTGTATTCAAGAAGATTTCAGTCCCATTAAACTGTAGAAAGCTGCTTAGGAAGTTAGTGGGATATCACTGTGGTTTGTTTACCCACTTTCCTAATGACTAATGATGAGCATCTACTTTTGTGCCTCTTTTCCATCTGTGTATTATTTTTAATGAGGTAACTGTTCAAAACCATTTAAATTGTTTGTTTGTGGTCTATATTATTCATTTGGGGAGTTCGTGTATGTTCCATATGGATTCTTTGTCAGACCTGTGATTTCTGAATATTTCTTCCCAGTTTGTGGCTTGTCTCCAAGGTCACAAAGAGTTTTGCTTGTTTTAAAATTTGTATAGTTGTATGTATGAAGCACAATATTTGTTTAAATGGCTTCACTAACACCAAGAAAAGACTTAATTCCCAAATCATATCTGGGTGTAATGGGACACACCCAAGCATAACAAGCAACTGCGCAGGCGTTATGTGCAAGGCACAGGTATAATCTGCATATGCCTTGACAGCTAAAGTTACTACCTAACAACGTAAGGACTCTACTTATTGGTGCCTGAAGACTGGCCACCGCAGCTTCATCCCCGAGGAACCTCGCCATTCCCAACCACTGATACCAACATTGAAAGCTGACTCAGCCAGACTCAGACCTAAGTGTGGCGATTCCTCACTTTGGGCTCTGGTCCACCATCTACTGAATCTGTTGGTGTGATAAACTCTCCCTGGTGAAGGTGATAAGCTTTCATGGGTTAAAGCAATAATTTGATTCCTCTGATGCCAAATGCCCAGACTGGAAGCACAACCTCGATCCTCCCTGTGAGAAATGGACTGTGTGACCCACCTCTCAGGATGCACTAACCTCAGCTTCTCAATCCCATCTTGTCCCTTTCCCCTCTTTCAACCATAGCAATTAGTCCTAGCAGTTATTCCCTAGCAATTATGCTTGTGAAATATATTGATGAATAAAGAACTGGTCTTAGTCATAAATGCAGTAAACATTTGTAAAATGACTGAGACTATGTTTTGGTTGTTTGTATTATCTGAGTCTGCTCAGAACATTATAGTTTATAGTTAACATTTTACACTTGGGTCTTTGGTCCATTTTCAATTATTGCTGATTTTTAGGAGTGAGGTATGGATTCTTTGTGTAGATTTTTTGGAGTTTTCAATGTAAACAATTGTCTGTGAAGAGAGAGACCATTACTTTTTAACTTTTCAATTTAGTTTTCAGTTTACTTCTTACTTTATAATTTTTTTCTTTTTTTACTTTATTACACAATTTCTTCTTGCATATATTTTTATTTCTTAATTAAGTAATTTGTTATTGAGTTTTTAATTCATGATAGGCAGTATAAATATGATTAATACTCTTTTTTGGTGTGTGTGTGTGTGTGTGTGTGTGTGTGTGTGTGTGTGTGTCTAGTACTGGGAATTAAGCCTGGGTTGTACTACTTACAAGATCGACTCCCTGCCCTTTTTATTTTTTGTTTTGAAACAAGGTCTCAGTAGTATGCTGAGAGTCTCACTAAATTGCTGAGGCTGTTCTTGAACCTGCGGTTCTCCTGTCTCAGTCTTCCAAATCCAGGGATTACAGACATGCACCACCACACCTGGCTGATTAATACTTATTTTTAAAGAGCATATAAACTTGTGATAAAGATAAATGTAATTACAATGTGACATAGGTGTTAACAGTTAGAGGTTGTGTTTTCCTTGTGCCAGAACAACTACCCTGACTGAAGGGAGGTTAAAGAGTTCGTCACTAATGGGACTTACAATAAGATTAGCAAACCGCTGAATGACCAAAAGACACCCAAAGAGGAAAGACATGAAATGTCAAAAGATTGAATGAATAGAATTTACCTGGGAAATAGTGACGAGATCAATGTCAATGAATCAAGGAAAGAGTGAGGTCAGAAATGAGACTGGGAAGAAAGGTTTGAGACACACTGAACGAGTCCACTATGCTCAGCACTAGCTTCTTGAATCAATTCTTGAAGTTTGGCTGAACCGTAAAGAGTTTTAAAGACAATAAGTAAAACAACATGATTTGCTATTTAAATATACAGCAAAACAAAATGTATAGTGTTACTTTAAGTTTGTAATAAATTTCTGTTGTACCTTAACAACCGAAGAGTCAGATCAGGACGGCAGCTGCCTAGTTTCCCTCACTCACCCTCCCATCAAAATGCTCACCATAGAATTTATAGGACAAATAAAAATTTGAACTGTGTTTATCAACAACTTATCACATGCCAGAATAATTCTTTTCCTTTTTGGGGGTTATTTATTTATTTATTTATTTTGCGGGTCTGGGAATGGAACCCAGGGGCATTCAACCTCCGAGCCACACCCCCTGCCCTATTTTTTATTCTTTATTTTGAAACAGGGTCTCACTGAGTTGCGGAGGGCCTCACTAAGTAGCTGAGGCTGTCCACGAACAGTGAACCTCCAGTCTCGGCCTCCCAAATGCTGGGATTCCAAGCGTATGCCACCATGCCCGGCTCCAGAATAATTCTTCACAAATCTAATAAATGCATAATTTAGTCATTGAAACACAGCCAAACAAAATTTAGAAGTGTTCTGAGAAGTTAGATATGGAAAATACATAAAGAGGTTTTACCAAGAAATGTTTATAAGGCAGTGTGCACCAAAGTGGTAGAGAACACTAAAAATCTTCGATGAATATTTTATCTTATTTTATTTTGTGGTACTTGGGATGGAACCCAGGGGCATTCTACTTCTGAGCTATACTTCCAGCCTTATTTTTTATTCTTTATTTTGAAACAGGGTCTTAATGAGTTTTGGAGGGCCTCACTAAGTAGCTGAGGCTGTCCACAAACTGCGATCCTTCTGTCTCAGCCTCCCGAATGCTGGGATTACAAGCGTGTGCCACCACGCCTGGCTGATGAATATTTAAAAATTGACACCAAATCCTTGAAAAACTTGTAAATAGTCCAAGTGCAAATTAAGCTGAGAGACCATTTTCACCACATTAGTTGCCCTCTGCTCTGGTTCGAATATGGTCTGTCTGTGCTCATGGGATGGAAGCCTGGTCCCAAATGTGGCAGTGCTGAGAAGTGCTGGAGACTTTAAGATATGGGGCCTAGTGGTTGGTGGTTATTGGAGGTGCTGTACTTGAAAGGGATTAATGTGGTTCTCATTAGACCCTGGTGAGTTTGCAGGAGAATAGTCTCTTACAGAAAGAGTTGCCCTGGCCCCTAGATACCTCTGGCTTTCTGTCTTGCCATGCTACCTAATGTTCTCACACAAGTTCCTTCCAGGATGCCATTTCCCATGTTATTACATAGCCAAGGGAATACTCACCAGAGGCTGAACCCATGGTGCAACACAATCTTAGATATTCAGCCTCTACAACTTCAAGAAAAACTATTTTTTTTACAAAATACTCCAGTTCATGTATTTTGTTATAGCAAAAGAAAATGGACTCATAATCCCTCAAAAATACACATTAAAAATACTAGTTAGGACACAGTGAGATTTAACTTTGCATTTCTGATGGTAGGTGAGTAAAACATTCCAACTTAAGTGCAATTCGTCACATATTTTAAGGGTCTTTTAGCAGTTCCTGGGATTAAATATAATGTATTAGTCTATTATTGCTGCATAACAAACCACCCCAAAACTTTGTTAACAAAATACCAACCCTGTATTATTTCTCATGAGTCTATAAATTGGCTATGAATTGTCTATCGATAGCCCACTGATCTATAAGCCAGACTCTGGGGCTTACTGGTGTGGATGGTTGGCAGGTTTCCTGGGAGCTGGCTGATCTGGACAATTCATCACAGACATCAGGGCTCTGTTCCCTGTGGTCACTCATCCTCTAGAGGCTGGTCCCAACTTGTTTTCATGACAGTGACTTGGGCAGCAGAGAACAGACAAGCAGAAACATGCGAGGCTTCTGAGGTCTGGTCTCATAACGGGCACATTGTCCCTTCCACACTATTGACCAAAGCCCATCAGGAACCAGCCCCAAGTCACGGGACACAGAAAGAAACCCTACCTCTTTGTGGGAAGAACTGCAAGTTTACAATGTTAAGGGCATGAGTACAAAGGGTGAACTGGACCTAAAAATGGACAGTATTATCTCAAGCAAAAAGAGCCAAGAAGACCACATTGGCCAATAGCTACAAAACAATTATATCTTTGATATGAAGGATTGAGAAGTACACTCTTGGATAGTAGATCACGAGCTCCAACATCTAGAACCTTAATCATAGGACCTCAAATAAAATAATAAAATAGGATAAAAATTTGAACCCTCCCTTCATCCCACTTTTTATGACTAACTCTTGAGACATTAAACCTAAATATGGCAGAGTTCATCTTGCTATTTTTAATATTTATCTTCTGAGCTAGCTGAAGAAACTCTTGTGACTTCCCCTGTCCTCTCTCTCTCTTCCCTCCCTCCCTTCCTTCCTTCCTTCCTTCCATCCTTCCTTCCTTCCTTCCCTGCATCCACTCAGATCTACATCTTAGAAAACAGATAAGACATAGAACAGAAGGGCCGGCAGTGCTCGCTGCTCTCTGCAGTGCTTCGTCATCCATTCTGAAAGCTTTATGAACTACAGTGGGGCCAGAATGAGCAGCAGATATTGCAGTAGGAGTGCAGACTGAAATGATGTATGCTTTTAAAAAAACCCAAACTGCAAACTAAGGTAAATAACCTAAACTGTCAAAAGATGTATGTACCCAACTCTAATCTTTTTTGTTATTTTTGAGTACTGGGGATTGAACCCAGGCATATCCTACCTCTGACCTACACTCCCAGAGAGGCTCATTAAGTTGCTGAGGCTGCCCTTGAACCTGGAATCCTCCTGTCTCAGCCTCCCAAGTACTGTGGTTATAGGCATGCACCACCACGCCCAGCTTCAGCCATAATCTTGAAACTCATGTTGGGTGCAAGGCACTGTAAAGGAGCTTGTGCACCTGCCTGAGGGTCATGTCTGTACTGGAGAGTGGGATGCCACTCAAGTCCTCAGTGAAGAGGCTAATAGCGTTCCACTCACCTGTGCCCCAAGAACCTAGATGACTCTCAGATCACTTGAGGATTTATAAAACAAACAATCCCAAAGTGACAATGGTAGGTCTGGAAATATACTTTAATGAAAGAAAAACTATTGTTCTGAGAAATTAAAGAAAATATTTTATCTATGAAATTACTTTCTACTAGAAGATATTTTTTAAATGTAGGAGGCATTTTCTAGGAAAGTTTATGGAGTTGACAAAGGAAAGATAAAGGAAAAAATTAGAAAGATAAAGATGCAAAAAGGCGAGTAAAACAACAAAAATGCAAGAAAATGCTGAATGCAAATACAAATTGAAAATAAAACTAGAGACAGAAGGGGAAAGAAATATAGAGAAAATAAGTGATTGAATGCCAGGGTCCAGCCCTAGCAAGAGTCGAGGTTCGTGTGTTGGTGAGAGAGAGCCGAGGTCGATGAGAGAACTGTCACACGAGCTCAGGTTCAAACGTCTCCATTTTATTCAGGATTTGTTATAATTTTTATATTTTCTTTTTGGCAGAAAAGCAAGGGCGTAGCCATGCAAGCAGGATCTCCAAGGACAGGAAAAGTTATTATTTACATACTTCGGGGCGGGGTGTCAGACATTTAAATGATCATAGTATGCTTTGTCTCACTTCACAAGGCTGACTCAAACTTAATCTTACACATTGGCCCAAACTAAGGTCAGTTTGAACTTAATGTTTGGCCCAATAACTTTATCCTTGGGAAAAAAATCTTTGTTGTCTGAGTCTCTTATAAGCTGTTGCCCATCAGTTTTAGTTATAATGTTTATACATAAAATTTTAATTATACATATTGATTTAAATAATCTTAAAATAACTTTTTGAAGAAAGGAATGCTAGACATACTTCATGGGGGATCTACGCCGTTGTGGATCCCCTGATGGAGCTTTCTCAAGATCTCAAGATGGGGTGCTGTAGCAATTGACTTAAAGGACAACCCCAAAAGAAACGACCGAACTCTAAAAAAAAAAATGCTGATGAGATGTATAAGACAGTAAATGCAAAATAATGCAGATAAAGATCCTCAGACATAAAACTCTGTTTTCTTTGGGAGAAGGGTGGTAGTAGTAGAGGGCTGGGAGGGGGACTTGGACCAAAAAGAGAACAAAATAAAAACAAAAACACTTGATAGAAGAAAAGTTACCTGAGCTAATATAGTCCTTAAGTACATAAAAATGAAGAAATATGGAACTAAAACTGAGCATTCAAACCAATTGAATATGTAAAGTTCATTGTGAGTTTGCTAAATAGTTATGGTTTGGATCTTAACTGCCCCCCAAAGAAAAGACTTATGGGTGAAAGCCTTTGTCCTGAGCCTGTGGTGGCTGGGATGTGGTGGAAACTTTATGCAGTGGGACCTAATAGAGGAAAGTTAGGTCACTGCAGTGTCCCCTGACAGGGCATATTGGACCCCAGACTTTTCATAGTATCTTTGCTCCTTGCCATGATGTATTCCCTCACCACAGGCCTAAAGACAACAGGGCCAAGTGACTATGAACTGAACTCTGAAACCATGAGCCAAAATAAACCTTTCCTCATTATAAGTTTCTCAGTTATTTTGTCACAATGACAGAAAAAATGATTGACATAATTAAATGCAAAAACATTTATTGATATAAAAATAAATGCAAAAATAATGGTAAAGCAATATATTGTGTATTAAAAACTTGGGCTAATAAGGACAAGAAAATGTATGGTCAGAATGGTAAATAATGATATTTAATATTTCCTGTTAGATTTTGGACTATAGTAATATAAAATGATTAAAAAGGAAAGCCATAATACGTAAGCAAATACATTAAAATAGTATTTACAACTTTATTTTCAGAATTCAAACCTTAAATGTACCAACAAAGTACATAATGAATAATTTTATATTGATAATAATGATTTGTAAAGAAGTTTTAAAAGTCAAAATGGCTGGGCGTGGTAGGTAGCTCATGCTTGTAATCCCAGTACTTTGGAGGCTGAGATAAGAGGATTACAGGTTCACAGACAGCCTCAGTAACTTAGTGAAGCCCTCTGCAATTTAATGAGACTCTGTTTCAAAATAAAAAATAAAATATGGCTGGAGGTTGAGCTCAGAGGTAGAATTCTTCTGGGTTCAATCTCCAGTACCACCAAAAAAAAGTGTCAAAATGTGTAGAATATCCTCATAACAGTATGTTAGATACAGAATTTTTCTAATATCTTCTTATGAGTTGATTTAAGTATATCCCAACCAGTCAGCATCAAATTGCACAGAAAAATTTAAAATACATAGTTAGAATAATATTGAAGAACTCAATTAGTAAGCTTATATCACATTTTAAAAATAAAGCAGATGTTTTTTATTGAATCATCCATAAACTATTATAAAATGGACTATATACACAATTACATGGTCAACCTCCAGAACACTAAAGCATATGTAAACTTTCTTAATAGAGCAAAGCATCTTTGCATTCTCTCACATTTTCATTAGAATAAATATTATTCAGTTCTTTCTTCCTAGTTCTTAAAAGCAAAACGTCAGATCTTACTGGTTTACATTAACCAGATCCTACAGTTCTACAGTATGGCATGTCTTTCCTCCATTCTAGAAGATTCACAGTAACCGCCAGTCCCATTCCTAAACTTAACCCAGATTCATCAGGGTAGAGATGATAACAGGAGCTGGGGCACATTTTACAGAAGAGAGGCTGCATATTATAAGACTTTTGCATCAGTTGAGCCTCTGCAAGGCCTCCGAGCAAGAAAAACTATTTCAGCAAGGGATAGAAAGAACTATTTCTGCTGGCCACGGCTTTCAGGAGAATCAACCAAATGTCTTTCCTATTCATTAACAGGGTACAATTTATTTCCTAGCAGGTACCTAAATTTGACATTAGTGGCCCTTCAAGGCTGGGCACTCAATTGCTTTTACAGCTTTGTCACTCTGTTACAATACAGATCCTGGGCCTGATTTTCAACAGTGTCCGTCCTGCAGCTAAAAGATGCTGTCATAGAGAACTTCTGGTTTTCATAGCATGTTATAAGCACATAGTTAGCTGATCAAAACCTGCCATTTGCTTTGTTAAAAGATTCCAAAGCAAGGATGTCAGTCTTGTGCATCTATAAAGATAATAGGGCTATAAATTTATTTTGCTATGTTGCCAATGACATACTTTTATTTTTTTTAAAAGCACCCTTTTCCGATGACCAGATCTCTACTCAACGTTCATTGCTTTTTCAACCCAGATGTCAGCTGGGTATTTCCGCACTGGGGTTCTTGACAGTTTCACAATTGTCTCAGACTCTTGAATTCCAGTCTGCCTGAGAATTCTTCAAACTCTGGGCGTGGTCATATTCTCACAGTCATTTCTGCCTGTGGACGACTTTTGCATATTTTCATATTGCAGTGCGTTGACTCAGATGTGATGCTGTAGAGCCTCCCAGTTACCCCAGCTTTATTTCTTTGTCCTGACTGAGGAACACAGAGTACCTTGACTGCTCTGTCACCATGCCAGTTGCAGGTTTCCTCAGCAGGCTTCAACCCAAACTAGGCCAGGAACATTCTCAGCCAATGACTGATCACCCAGGGGCACTGCTTTTGGGATAGGCAGATGCTATCCTTCACATATCCTTTTTCTTTTGTAGAAAAGAAAAAGAAGAGTTGGGCGTGGTGGTGCACACTTGTAATCCCAGCATTTGGGAGGCTGAAATGGGAAGATCCGGGTTCACAGCCAGCCTCAGCTCTGTGTGTGTGTGTGTGTGTGTGTGTGTGTGTGTGTGTGTGTGTGTGTGTGACAGAGACAGAGAGAAAGAGAAAGAGAAAGAGCACATTCTCTTTCCCTGGAGTATTGGGAACAGGTACTACCAATGTCCTGGCAGAGTCTGACTGGGGAGATCTTATCTTTTTTTGCTCCCAGAAGTGAGTTACAGGCGCCAGGTGTGGTGGCGCACGCTTGTATTCTCTGTGCTTGGGAGGCTGAGACAGGAGGATTGCACGGGTTCGAAGCCAGCCTCAGCTACTTAGTGAGGCTCTCAGCAACTTAGTGAGACCCTGCTTCCAAATAAAATATAAAAAAAAGTCTGGGAGCATAGCCCAGAGGTAGAAAGCCTCTGGGTTCTACCCAGAGTACCCCCCCACACACACAAAAAAGAAGTGAGTTACACTCAGTATTTGCTGTAGTCAAAACATACATTGTGTTTTAAATAGCACCAATCATTACCAATATGTATGTAAAGATTAATTTTTGAATGCACGCTCTTTTCCTCTGAAAAGTATAATTTTCCAAACTGGGGGGAAAAGGTTTATATTCTAACCACCTTTGTGTGTGTGTGTGTGTGTGTGTGTGTGTGTGTGTGTGTGTTGTACTGGAGATGGAACCCAGGGGCATTCTACCTCTGAGCTCCTACCTTCATTCTACTCCCAGCCCTGTTTTTTATTCTTTATTTTGAAACAGTGTCTCACTCTCACTGAGTTGCAAAGGGCCTCACCAAGTAGCTGAGGCCATCCTTGAACCATGATCTTCCTGTCTCAGCCTCCCAAATATTTAGATTACAAGCATGTAGCACCATGCCCGGCTTCTAACCACCTTTTTGAAAAAGAAAGTTTCCACAAGTCCCAGCTTACAAATGTCATTTTAAAACTGAATTCTATAAGCTGAGTATAAATATAAAATATAAATGGTAATAAAAATCAGGCAATTTTTATAAAAATTAGGCAATTTTTATTACCCATATTAAAGGGAAATCAATAATATTTAAAGATCATTTATAAGTTTCTGAGAAAAAGTAGCAATTCACTATAAAAAGAGACAAAATTAAAAACTTAGTTATGACCAAAAAACAATAAAAAAGGAATCTACATAGCACATGCCTATGATTCTAGTATTTGGGAAGCTGAGACAGGAGGATCATTCTCTGCCAGCCTCAGCAACTTGGTGAGACCCTACTTCAAAAAATAAAAGAATATAATAAAATAGGGCTGGGTGTAGCTTGGAGGTAGAATGCCTCTGGGTTCAATTTTTAGTATTGCAAAAAGTAAAAAGAGTCTACATCTCTAGTAATCTTTGATAAGTACTTTTTTTTGCGGTACTATGGTTTGAACCCAGGGACATTCTACCTCTGAGCTATACTCTCAGCCCTATTTTTTATACTGAAACACAAAGAATTGTCTCAGTAAGTTGCAGAGGGCCTCACTAGGTAACTGAGGCTGGTAAAAAAACCTGTGATCTTCCTGTGTCACCTTCCCAAGTACTGAGATTGCAAGCATGTACCTCCATACCCAGGTGATAAGCACATTTTAAAAACATAATAATCAATTTTTGCCTAATAAATTCATAGATATTAATGATCTAGGAAAAAGAAAAGTACCTAATTTTGTTGATGGTGCTTATAAATTAACACTCTCTTTCAGAAGAACAGGAAGATGAATTGGTTTAAAATTGTAGAAAGCAAATTGATAATCCTTTTGAAAACTCATCCTATGACTTAAAAATGGCTTTCATAGAAATTCATTCCAGAAAGGTATCTAAGATATGTTCAGATATTTATCTCTGGTGGTGATATTGGAATTATTTTATAATTGAAAAAACTTTAAACAACCTCTAAATCATAAATTGTGGATTTGTGAAACATAATATGCTATACACATCAATGAACTATAATGTAAACATGGGAAATGAAAACAGAGAAAGATTATATATTATGTAGAAAAATGTTCATAGCACTTTAGGAGACAAATAGAGGTTAGATAACTATCTGCCTGGGTATGCTTTCTACCTTCCTTAACATAATTCAAACATTCATCACTCTTCAAATTTCTCAACTAACACCATTTCTTCATTTCTTCTTAACGAACACATTTCTTCAGATAAAATTCTCCACTCAGAGATGGGCTATCTTCCAGCTCCCATCAGGGTACCTACTTGTTTTCTGACTCACACTCATGGCTGCTTCATTCATTCTGTGGCAATGTTGGAGACTCCCTTTCTTCCAGCCCAAGTTCACCTTGTCACCTGGGCTTTCAGTAGCAATTGTCGCCATGCAATACATGAAGAGCAAGGCAGAGTTCAAAGGGAGACCCACAAACTATGTGAATAGACACATGAAAGTTACAACTGAGAGCCAGGCATAATGGCGCACACTTGCAATCCTAGTACTTGGGAGGCTGAGACAGGAGGATTACGGGTTCGTGGCCAGCCTCGGCTATTTAGTGAGGCTCTCTGGAACCTAGTGGGACCCTGTCTCAAAATAAAGGATAATATAGGGCTGGGAATGTGGCTTGGAGGTAGAATGTCCCTGGGTTCCATCCCTGGTGTTACCAGAAGAGAGAGAGAGAGAGAGAGAGAGAGAGAGAGAGAGAGAGAGAGAGAGTTAGTTCTAACTGAAGTTAACTCTCACGTGACATGTGGTTCATTCTTCCGCTGAGCAAATTCACATCCCTAACCACTTGGAAAGCTATGTTGGAATCTTTGGGATGTCTTGGGCCAGGGTAGTATGGGGGCCAGGAGGGCAGACCTGCACCTTAAGCCTGTTTTTCATACCAACTCAGCTCCATCCTACAAGGAAGTGGTCTCACATGCAGCCCCAGTCAGTACCCAGGGCCTCCCTTCCTGCTGAGGGCTGACTCACTTCACCCCTGCTGTGTGCCCACCCCCAGGAGGACAGGCTTCAGGAGGATGTCACTGGGCCCCACAGGAAGACCTCTGAAGGGTCTTAGAAGTGGGGTGTGGCCTTCCAATGGGCACCAGGTTGGCACTAGGGGACATCTCCTTGGCCCACAGACTTGTCCACACCTTCATGGAGGGGCATCTGCAGAAGAGGTCCAGAGAGCCTGGGACCTGGTTTGTCTGTTGAAAAAAGATCTGCTTTCCATGGTAAAGGAAAAGTTAACTCTTAGGTGTGTGTGTGTGTGTGGTGGGGGGGATATGAGGGTTAAACCCAGGGGTGTTCTGCCTCTGAGATATACCTCAGCCCTATTGTATTTTTATTTGAAAGAGGGTCTCACTGAGTTTTGGAGGGCTTTGCTAGGTTGCTGAGGCTGGCCACGAACCTGCAATCCTCTTGTCTCAGCCTCCCAAGTGCCGAGATTACAAGCATGCACTACCACTATTCTAGTTACTTTTAGTTTTGAATAAGATTTGATTATAATTTTTGACAATGTTGGAGAACAAATAAAAATGTAATGACTTTGCAACTTAATATGTCTCATTTCATATGTTTGAACAGCTTGATAATAAAGGCCATCAGCAGCCTTAGAAAATTTAATGTATATAAAATTTCCCTCCCAGTGGAATTTTTGAATTGTCCTTTATCATTTGCCTACATAAGTCTAAGTCCATTCCATTAAAAATAAATGCTTCTTCAAACCTATCATTGCTCTTGAAAATATTCTATTAGCACATTAATTCTTGTGTGTGTGTTAGAACACTCAGAGGCATTCTACCTCTGAGCTACATCTCCAGTCCAATTTTATTTTTTATCTCAAAGCAAGGTCTCGCTAAGTTGCTGGAGCTGGCCTTGAACCTGTGATCCTTCTGTCTCAGACTCCCAGGTACAAGTGTGTACCGCCATGCCCTGCATCATATTAGTTCTGTCTTAAGTATTTTAATATTATATATTTACTTAAGCTTATTTCTACTTTACTGTTTACATTTGGTATTTTATATGTAGTTATTAAAATTCTTTTGTATACATGTCGAGAAGTCTTTTTGTTTGTTAGTGTTGTGCAGTAAGGATCATTTGTCAAGTCACCTTCATTTCTTGCCCTCTTCTTACCAAGGCTATGCATTCTCCTGTATTCTTTCATAGACTCTCACTAGTGCCATTTTTCCACTTAATTATTTATTTAAATTTATTTTACTATATATTATGAAAACTTATCTAACCTTTTCTTCTAAAACTTAACTAGATTTTATAAATTAATCTGTTGGACCAATCACTTTTATATCTTTCCTTCCTTCTCCTTCTCCCTTTATATCTCCCACCCCCCTCCTCATCCTTCTCCTCCTCCTCCTCCTCGTCCGTCCTTCTCTTTCTTTTTTGATATGGGATCTCCCTATGTTCCCAGATGAGCCCAAAACTCCTGGACTCAAGAGCTCTTCCTGCCTCAGATTCCCAAGTAGTAGTTGAAACAAGCATGAGCCACAAAGCCAGCACTTTCGTGTGTGTGTGTGTGTGTGTGTGTGTGTGTGTGTGTGTGTGTGTTTTGCCGGGACTGAACACAGGGATTCAACCTCCAAGCTACACCTCACCCTTTTGTATTCTTTATTTTGAAACAGGGTCTTGCTAAGTTGTCAAAGGACTCACTAAATTGCTGAGGCTGCTCTCGAACCAGTGATCCTCTTACACCACCACACCCAGCTTCCTAATCTTTTAGTATTTTTATTTTTATTTTTTATTTTTTTAGTACTGAGGGTTGAACCCAGGGGCTTTTCTACTTCCGGGCTATACTCTCAGACCTATTTTATATTTTATTTGGAAACAGGGTCTCACTAAGTTGCTGAGAGCCTCACTCAGTAGCTGAGGCTGGCTTTGAACCTGTGCGATCCTCCTGTCTCAGCCTCCGAAGCGCTGGGATTACAAGTATGTGCCATCACATCCAGCTTCCTACTCTTTTAAATTAACAATTTCTATTAAGATATGACATACAGCAAGACTGTGCACACACAGTAAAGACGCAGGTCAATGAATTATCACCAAGTGGACATATTGGTAAGAGTATCATCCAGCTCAAGGGGGAAGCCACACCCGAGGGCCCTGCGCCAGGCATTTACCCAGTCAGTCCACTTATGCCTTCCCCAAGGTCACTGTAAATTGACCCTCACAGTATGCATTCTTCTGTGGTTTTTCTTCTTACCTAAAATTATATTTGTGAGATTAATTTACATTGTTGTGTCAACATTTCGTTATACAACATTCTGTTTTATAAATAGTCCACAATTTATTTGTTCATTGTCCTATTGGTGGCTACTTGTTTTTTTCCAACTTTAGGTCAAATTGCTATAGTAAAGATTTTTAGATGTATTTTTAATGCATATGCACAAATCCCTGTTCAAAATGTGTGTGAGTGTGTGTTTGAAAGGATTTGCTGAAGCATTCAGTAGATACTGAGGGACAGTTTTCAAGTGTTTGGACCAATTTTTATTTCCACAAGCTTGAGAATTCCAGGTATCCAACATCCTCATCAGTATCAGGTACTGCCAATGTTTTTAATCTTAGCTCTTCAAATTCCTAATTACCATAGGTTTGTAACTGTATTAAATATAGTTAAATATAGTTTTTAATTTCACTTCTCTGATGCTTAATAAGCTAGGGGCATTTTCAAAGGTGTATTGTCCATTGGATATCACTGCTCTGAAGAGTCTTCAGTTCTTTTGGCCATTATCCTCTTGAGTTTGTGTCCCGTTCATATTTATATACATACATGTTACACATATCTTAGTGTAGTCAGCAACAGCTTTTCCAACTTTATTTGGCGGCTTTCTTTATTTTTTTCTCTTTCCTTTTCTTTATTTTTTTTCTCTTTCTATTGGTGGTACTAGGGATTGAATCCAGGGGCATTCTACCCTGGTTTACATCTCCAGCCCTTTCTTTTATTTTATTTCTGAAACGGGTCTAAGTTGCTGAGCTGCAGACCTCCTATTTTATTTACCCAAGAACTGGGATTACAGGTATGTGCCACCAGGCCTGGCCATTTAACTTCTTAAGGGTGCTATAACAAATGTACACAAACTTGCTGGCTTAAAATAACAAAGATTTATTTCAAAAACAAGGTGTCAGCAAAGTGAGTTTGTTTGGAGGTTCTAATGTCCATTTCTTGTCCCCTACCTAGTTGCTGGTAGCTGTAGATGTTCTTTGGCCTGTAGACACATCACTCCAACATCTGACTCCATCTCCACATAGCCAGGGTCACTGTGTTGAAGCCTTTCCATGGTGATCTCCTTTATGACTTGGTGTCTTTCTTTTCTTTCTTACATGTGAACTCTCTATCATTGGACCTGCAACCAATCACCAGGATTCCACCCAAAGAACTCAATTTAATCACAGATTTTAAGTGGCATGAATTTGGAGAAATACCATTTAATACACTACCCCTTTATGCTGTTGTTATTTTTTCTCATGATTGGTTTTTTCTGCATTAAACAATATTCTATTCTCAAAAATGAAGATTTTTTTCCTATGTTGTTATCTTCTATAGAAGCTGCATATTTAGATATATTATCTATCAAAAATTGATAGCTGCTGGGCACATGCTTGTAATCCCAGCATTCGGGAGGCTGAGACAGGAGGATCGTGGTTCGCGGACAACCTCAGCTACTTAGTGTGGCCCTTTGCAACTCAGTGAGACCCTGTTTCAAAATAAAGAATAAAAAAAAAAAATAGGCCTGAGGGTGTATCTCGGAGGTAGAATGCCCCTGGGTTCCATCCCAGTATTTCAAAAGAAGAAAAAATTTGATAGCTGTGCATGAAACAAGGGTTAAATTTTACTTCTTTCTAGATGAAATGTCTACCTGACCAAAGAGCATTTATTAAACCCATATCATTTTTGCATTTCTCTGCAGTGTCACAGATATAATAAATTGGGTGCCCATAAATATATAGATCTTTTTCTGAACTCTATATTCTTTAATATTGGTCTGTTGGTTAGTCCTATACTATCTTAATTACTATATATTTTTTGTGGTACTGGGGATTGAAGCCAGAGGCATTATATCTCTGAGCTACACACCCTAGTTCTATTTTGTTTTTATTTTGAAACAGGGTCTCTCTAAGTTGCTAAGGGCCTCACAAAGTTGCAGAGGCTGGCCTCCAATCCATTATCCTGTTTTAGCCTCTCAGATACTGGGGTTACAGGCACGCACCACCACATCCGACTAATTACTGTAAGTTATTAAGTCTTCATATGTGCAAATATAGGTCTACACTACTGATAGGGCTCTTTCTTCTTTTTCAAGATTGTCATGGCTACTCACAGTTCTTTCAATTTTCATGTAAATTACGAAACTAATTTATGGAATAATGCTTTCCCTAAAACACTTGAATTCTGGATGAGATTGCATTAAGTCATACATTAATTTGAAGGTACTTCTTGAGCTCATTCACTAGTAGAAGCTTTAAAATAGCTTTAATAGGTCCTCCTAAAAATTTTCACTCTAATTGTGTTCTGATAAGAATTTAAAATATAGATTCGTTTAGAAAGAAATTGTATGTTTACATATTGTTTTATACCCCTGAAAATGATATATCTTTATTTGTTCAATAATCTCTCAATAATAAGTAAATACCTGTAATGATGTGTTACTTCTCTTTGTTTTTATTCTTATACATTTATAGATTTTAATATAAGTCTTATTATTTTATTAACATCATTTTTAGAAATTATTTTCTAGAAATTGTGTCTAAGTACTATCTTTCCACTATAAAATTAGCTAGTTACTGCTGATATGTAAAATTTCTGACTTTTAATTGTTTTCTTTTAATGAGCTAACATATTTCGTGTCTATTTGATCATTTTTAGTTAATTATATTGTTTTTTCTAGATAAAATTATGTCACAGGCAAATACTAAATTTCTTCCCCCTTACACTATTTCCACAATTCCCTTTAAATTTTTTTAATGCATGTGCCCTCTCAAACACATTGAGAACTGCAGAAACAGCAGGCATGGTTTGTCCAGATTTTAATTAAAGTATCTTTAGTATTTCACTATTAGTAGATAATTTGCATTAAATCAAGACACATTTTGGTTCTCTTTTTGTAGTAGGGATTAAACCCAGAGGTATTCTTCCTCTGAGCTATATCCCCAGCCCTTTCTATTTTTTATTTTGAAACAAGGTCTCACTAAGTTGCTAAGGCTGGTCTTGAACCTGGGATCATCCTTTCTCAACTTCCCAAGTGCTGGATTTATAGGTGTGTCACTACACTCAGCTTATTTTTTTGTTTTCTAAAAGTTTAATTTCATATGTTTATTCTTAAAATCAGGAATGGATATTTAATTTTATCAGATATTATTACAGCTTCTATAAGTAAAAGAGCAAATAAAAGAACTGGCTGAGTCATCAGAAAGTAATCATTCCCAGAGAAGATGGAGAACCAGACTTCAGAAAGGTGAGACATCAGCTTAGATGTCGGCCAAATCATTCCATGGAACCTGTGCGGTGAGCTTGCTTCTGCATGCCAAATGACCCTGGATTCTTCCCTGGACATAGCTGGTCTGCAGCCCCAGAGCTGGGACATGAATACAGACACTTTCCCCTCTTTCTATTTCACATCCATACTTCTTTGCTCACCTATTTAATTTTGACTCAATTTTGGTTTTAATGTGATGGACCAGTCCTAAGACTGCTCATGCTCTCAATGAAAAAGAAACTAGAAAAACAGGTGCTTTCTACTTTGTTGTCTGTCTCACCCTGATACTGAAAAGAAGATGCAGAATTTTTAGACTTAAGAGTGTGTGTGTGTGTGTGTGTGTGTGTGTGTGTGTGTGTGTGTTAGTGGGGATTGAACCCAGGGGCATTCTACCTCTAAGCTACAGACAGCTCCAACCCTTTTTTTTAAAAAACAGTCTCACTAAGTTGCAGAGGGCCTCACTAAGTTGCTGAGGCTGGCCACAAACCTGTGATACTCCTACCACAACCTCCCAAGTACTGGAATTACAGACCTATGCCACCATTCGAAGCTAAGAAGAAGGTTCTATTACTGCAAAATCACCCACACATACTCAAAAAAGATGGCTTTTCCACTTTAATTGAAATTATTGAATGGGTTGCACCCTTTAATCTGTTAATGTGAAACAAATATACCGTTGGATAGTTAGACAGAAATGAGCAGGTCAGGGTGAGATTGGCCTGGTCCTGATGGGCAGTTAAGTGGGCCCTTGTGAATGAATATGTGACTCCCTTCCTTGCCAAGACTAACCACAGTTGGAGAATCATAGGGATATCGGGAGGCCGAACTTTCTCATGTATGACCCCCTCTCCTGGGGTATCACTCAGGCACCAGTGGGAAGTTTTCCCAACATGGCGCAAATAGCACCAACACACTAAACTGTGGCACAAAAAGAGATAGTGAATGCCCCAAATCCATATCCATGAAGAGAAAATGTTTTCAGACTGAATAAATCTCTCCACATGGAAAACATCAGCCATTTTTCAACTCCAAAAAGTAACTAATTCCAGACTCTTTCTCTGGAACATTTGTCCATTTTTACTTTGGAAAGTGACCTTTTCTGGACTCTTTCTCTAAAATATAACCTCAGCTGGGCATGGTGGCACACACATGTAATCCCAGCATTAGGGAGGCTGAGACAGGAGGATTGTGGTTCGTGGACAGCCTCAGATACTTAGTGAGGCCCTTCATAACTTAGTGAGACCCTGTTTCAAAATAAAAAATAAAAAATATTTTTTGTGACTGACTAATCTCACTTAGCATAATGTCCTCCAGTTCCATCCATTTCTCAATTACATCTGAAAATGATGTAATTGAGTTTTTTTTAAAGGCTGAGTAAAATTCCATTATGTACATATCCCACAGTTTTGTAATCCATTCATCTGTTGATGGACATCTTGGCTGGTTCCATAGTTTGGCTATGGTGAATTGTGCAGCTATGAACATAGATACACATGCACTAGTTTGGTAGTTTGGTTTCCTTTCTTTTGGGTAGATACCCAGAAGTGGTATTGCTGGATCGAATGGTAGATTTGTTCCCATTCTTCTGAGGATTCTCCATACTGTTTTCCAAAGTGGTTGCACTAATTTGCAGTCCCACCAACAATGTCTTAGAGTTCCCACTTCTTCAGATCCTCGCCAGCATCTGTTGTTGTTTGTGTTTTGAATGATTGCCATTCTAGTTGGAGTTAGGTGAAATCTCAGGGTAGTTTTGATTTGCATCTCTCTGATTGTCAATGATGTTGAGCATTTTTTCATGCATTTATTGGCCATTTGAATTTCTTCTTTCATGAAGTGTCTATTTAGTTCATTTGCCCATTTTGTTATTGGATGCTTTGTTTTCTTAGTGTTGAGTTTCTTGAGTTCTCTGTATATTCTAGATATTAGTCCTCTATCTGAGGCATAGGTGGCAAAAATCTTCTCCCATTCTGTTGGCTCTTGGTTGAGGTTCTTGACAGTTTCCTTTGCTGAACAGAAGCTCTTCAGTTTCATGCAATCCCACAAGTTTTTTACCCCAATATGATGTATGAATATAATGCACCAATAAAATATTTTTAAAAATAAATAAAAATAAAAATATTGTATAAAAATAATAAAAATAAAAAATAAAAAATAGGAAAGGAGGTGTAGCTCGGAGGTCAAATGCCCCTGGGTTCCAACCCCAGACTCGCAAAAAAAAAAAAAAGTTACCCCTATACCATGGCCTTCTCTCTTAAACTATACCTCTATCTTCTTAAATAAACCTCTTACTCTTATATTTGTGCTTTTTATTTGGAATCTTTCTCTCAGAAAAAGCAAGAATTGAAGGAAAGATCACACCCTATAACAATTTATTTCTAGGAGAGATTATCACCCTGTAACACTATTAGAGTTCTTAATGCTGCAGAGCTGGCAGTACAGTTCCACTTGGCCACGGTACAATAATCTTTTAGTAGAATCCTGATTTTAATTTGTTCATACTTATCCACATGTATAGCCAGGAATGGCCAGTGGTTTTCTTTTCTATGTTAACTGTTGTCAGTGACCCTGTTAGGGGCCAACTGGGGTTGCAGTGGAAGTTTTGGCAGTGAGATCCTCAGAGAACAAAACACAGAAAGTCACCATCAGGAGGAGAACAACAGCAGCTTTATTTTAGAGACCTGTTTGTTATATAAGGCTCTGGGCAAAATGGCTCACATCCACACCAGTGTAACATGAGCATATGTGTTGTGTATTACCTAGTCATGCTTACTAAACTATATAAACATCTGAGGATGCACTATAAACACATCTGAGCCTGCACAGGATGAGGAGGGTCATCTGTGACTGAACAAGATGTGTGCACATCTGCCGCTGTGTGGGGTTCATGTCCTCACCACCAACCTATGCTTCCTCTGGGCCCCACAACTGTGTAAAGGTTTTCAGAGCTATCCAATATGTAGTGGAAAGATTTCCAATTTTTATCTAAGCCCTTGAGCAAGTCATGTAAACCGAAGCATCAGCTGTTCCCAAAGGGATGCTTCCAAATGACCAATGAAGCATCCTGGTCCAGTATGTTTTGAGGCAGTAATTCTTTGACAGTATTCCCATTCCCCCCGCAACTTATTGATATGTTCAGATTTATATATCCCCTGAAGAGTTAGAAAATGTCAAAGACTGAAAGTAAGTATGTTAAAGTCCATGGATGCCAGCAAGGACTGGTCTCTGGGCCATGAACATGAGTGGTAGGGATGGCAAATGGGTTAGATGGGTTAGTTGTAGAGATGTATAAAGGAAGTCCTTTTATCTCAGTATGGTTGTTATATAATAAGTATTTTGTGAGAAGTATATTAAGAAAGCATCTGTCCAGAGACTGAAAACTGGAGGCATTTGGTTTGACATATATAGTAGATTTTTTTAACCTGATATATTTGTTTATTCTTAAAATCAGGAATGAACATTTAATTTTATCAAATTACATTTATAGCTTCTATGTCACAAGTAAAAGACCAAACAAAAACACTGTCGCTGGCCTATTCTTTTTTGCTACAGTGCCCCAGATTCCTGGACCTGGTATTGTTTCTTGAATATAGAATGTCCCCTGGTAAAGCTCATGTCTTGGGAATACAGGGTCTAATCTCAATCGTAGGCAAATCCATTGATGAATTAATAATGTGAATGGATTATTGGATGGTAATTTAAGCAGATAGGATTCAGCTGGAGGAGGTAGGTCACTGGGGTGTGACCTTGGGGATGATATTTGTACCTCATCCCTTCCCCTTGCTGTCTCTGTTTCTGCCCTCCGTAATGTGAGAGTAGCATCTCTCTATGCGCCTGTCCAATGCTATTTATGCTTTGAAACTAGCCCTATGGACTGAAACCTTTGAAACCATGAGCCCAAATAAATTTTTCTTGTTCTAAGTTGTGGTGGTCTGGTATCTTGGATTATAGCAGTGAGAATTTTGACTGAAATACCTAGAAACACATCTAAATCATCTCCCTGATAGCCATTCTTGAATATGCTATTTTAGAGCATCATTTAAAAATTATTTTATGCTTTTGAAATTATAAAAATAATACATGCATATTAGAGTAAGTCAAACACTTCTTAAAATTTTTTATTGGTGTATTGTAGTCATTCATCTTAATGGAGTACAAGATAGAGGCATACATGCAAACATCACTCAAACACTTTTTTTGTATTAGGAATTTAACCCAGAGGCATTCTACCTTCTAGCTACACACCCAGCCAACCCTATTTCTTATTTGAATAAAAGGTCTCATTAAGTTGCTAAGAGCCTTGCCAAGATGCTTAGGCTGGCCTAGAACATGTTATCCTCCTCATTCAGCCTCTCAAGTACTGGGATTATGGCGTGAGCCACTACACCCAGGTAAAATAGTTTTTATAAATAAGTATAATGCCAATGTTAATATTTTTCCTACCTCTTCAAAAATTCCCTTTAGATAACCACTGTTAACAGCATGATGTGTTCAGACCCTCCTGGCCCTTATTCACATATTAAGTCTACACTACATATAGTGTAGACTTAAGCAGATGTGCTTTCTTTGTATCTTTGTTTTTATTGAAATAGAATTATTTTTTGTCTGCAATAGTTTTTCCTTTAAAGTTTTATTGTGTACTCTTTCTAAGATATACAAAATAGAGAAGAAAAGAATGAGCCCCTCCATGTTCACCACAGAACTTCAACAATTATAGAGTCAAGGTAAATTTTATTTCAACTCAACCCTTACCTATTCACTACTACCATATATTAGATCAATATTATATTATCAATATGCAGTATTCCTCCCCTCAACAGTTTAGCCTAAAATTTCAAACCTATAAAAATGTTTGAAGAATAATAAAATTTATCTACCCATTTAACAGTTGATTTTTCATTATTGAGAATAATTTACAGCCTTCCCTATCCTTACAGCGGGAGTTGGCTGAGATGCTTAAAGCAAGGTGGCTATGGCCACATTCACCTGAACATAAGATTTGAGAAAAAAAATCATGCAGAAAGAAAAAATAACCAGAAAAGGCAACTCATATTTAATAGTGGTTGATGCAGGTTAATGCATCCTTAGCTGAAGGAACTCCAAAAACCTTTTGCCAAAGTATTTGTTGACTCTTAGCTCTGTGTTTGTAGACACTTGTGTGAAGCTGCCTCATTCCTCAGAGAAGAGAAGCCTTTGGGAGCCCTGGGTCCTGATCTTGGACTTGGCAGAACTCTCCAATGGCCAATCCTATAGGCAATGTTTCCTTTAATAAACAGTGAGTAATTCCAAGTTCAAATATTTTTAGATCATTTAATTTGTCCTTTGAGTTGGGCAAGGCTTTCATTAATATTGTATTTTTTCCATTTCTCCTTGGATTTATAACAGTTTGTGCTATGTATACTTTTTCAAAGTATCATTTGGTACAACAAAGTTCATGATAGTGAAAGTTCATTTTGTATTTCAGTGTTCATAAAAGAAAAATGATTGTATCTGACCTTGACTAATAATAAGTACACACTGGCCTGGTGTACTCCATGCACATGTCTCTTCTTACCTTGTAAGCAAGTCTTCTAGGTCTGAGAAAACGTGAGTAACAGCCTTTTCTAGTGCAGATGATGACGAATTAGATCATGGATCCAGCATCCATCCTTTTAGTGATGGCTAAGTACTTCCAGATTCAGATGCAAAGAAAGTTTGGTTATGCACAGATTTGATGTCTACATCCACTAATGTAAGCATCATGATTCTAACAATATTTTGTTTGCATCTCTGGTAATGATGTCAACCAGTCTAATAGGTTTAACATGTTATTTTGTTTGAGATTTTTGACTCTTTATTACCTATTGCCACATAACAAATTACTAAAAAAAACGTAATGGCTCAAAAATTTATTATTTGACAGTTTTGGTGTATCAGAAATTTAAGAGTGGCTTAGTTGAATGGTCCTGGCTCAATGTCTTCCATGAGGTTACAGCTCTAAAAGGGACTTTAGATAATGGAGAAGAAACCTCTGTGGAGCCATGGAGGGAGTGTGTGCAGGGAGAATTAATGAAAGAAACATTTCCATTGACATTATGTACATGTGTGAAATTATCAGTGCCAATCTTGATATCATGTATGGGGGAAGGGAGGGAATGGAGAGGGAGCTGAGGGGAAGCTCACAAGTGCTGTGTGTACGTCCCTATCACTCTGAACCACATTACAATGTGTGACTACAATGTACCAGTAAAAGTATATTAAAGTAGAATAATGAGCTGGGCATGGTTGTGCACACTTGTAAGCTCTATACTTAGGAGGCTGAGACAGGAGGATCACAGGTTTGTGGCCAGCCTTAGCAACTTAGTGAGGCCCTCTGCAACTTAGTGAGATCCAGTTTCAAAAATAGATGTACCTCAGAAGTAAAATGGCCCTGGATTCAACCTCCAGCATCACACACACACACACACACACACACACACACACACACACACACAGAATAATGAAGTGAACAAAGAAAAATAAACCATCTCTAGATTTTATATCTAGTATAACATAAATTATGTACAAATTATTGTTATACTGTATTGTTTAGGAACTAATGACAAAAAATATAGTTTGTATATGTTTAGTTAAAAAAACTCCTCCCAGGACTTCAATCCTCTGAAGGCTGGAGGGGCCAGGATAACACCTTCACATGCATTCCCGGGCAGATGCTTCTGTTCCTGTGTTACCCTCACAACAGGGAAACTGGAGTTAGTGATACAAGAGAGAGAGCGAGGAGGAAGCCACAGTGCCACTTCTGAGTTTGTTTCAGGTATTATATATAATTATTTCTGCCAGATTCTGTTCCTTAGAAGCAAGTCATTATGTATTCAATTAAAGGAGAGGAATTATGCTCTATTTTTTGGAGCATAAATTTTTGCTCTTTTTTTAAAAAATGATAATGAACCCTCATAAACAACAATAGTTGGGACTTGGGGATACAACCCAAAGCTTTCTGTCATCTAATTATAGAATTTAAATCATCTCTATGAATTATTAACTCTTGATCTCTTTGTTCTTCCATCTCCTGTTCTGTTTCTTCTGATTTTATGTACTCTAGCTATTTTGTTATGGTATTGGCCTGCCAGTAATGAGTTCTTTCTGATTTTGTATGTCTTAAAAACTATTTCACATTTATTTTTAAAGAATTTTTTTGTTTTAGGTGGCGAGGTATAAAATTATGGGTTGCTAGTTTTTTTCTTTTCTGCATTTTAAATATATTGTTTCATTATCTTATGGCTTATATGGTGTGCATTAT
Source organism: Muscardinus avellanarius (assembly GCF_963383645.1). Classification (NCBI taxonomy): domain Eukaryota; kingdom Metazoa; phylum Chordata; class Mammalia; order Rodentia; family Gliridae; genus Muscardinus; species Muscardinus avellanarius. The sequence goes on along the minus strand of NC_137795.1, from coordinate 26,907,698 downwards.
TTCCAGTAAGAAGTCTGCTTCATTCTTAATGTTTTTTATCTATTCATAGCGTGTCTTTTTTCCCCCCAAGCTGCTTTCAAGATTTCCTCTTTATCCCTGGTTTTGGGCAATTTGATTACATGCTGCTCCTTGGTAAAGTTTTCTTCACGTTTCTCGCAGATGCTTTTTGCATCTGTGGGTTTACAGTCTCATCAAATTTGGAAAAATTAAAGTCATTGTTTCTTTAAATACGTCTTCACTCCTCTGTGGAACTTTAATTATGCATTTATCAGGCAGCTTGAAGTTGTAGCATAGGTCACTGATACTTAATTTTTAAAATCTCTTTTCTTCTTTATATAATATCTAATTCTATGTTTAAAATTCAATCATTTTTTCTTCACAATGTCCAATTTTCTGTTAATACTGTCATGTGTATTTCTCAATTTGGACAAAGATTTTTCATCTTCAGAAGCTTAATTTGTAAATACCTCGCACATCTCTCCTTAACATGATCGTCTCTCCTCTGCCTACTTGAACATATGAAACACTTGACAAGAATGCCAGAATTCACTCTGGTTGGCAAGAATGCTAACTATTCTTGGCCCTGTGTCAATTCTCAGAATTGTTCCTTCTAGTATGCCTGGTAGCTCTCCCACCTGCAGTAGGGAGTTTGTTCATCCAGTCCTCTGAAGATTGGACGGGAACCTGCTGCAGGTGTCAAGAGTGCTCACTGAGCCACTTTCTCCCCTCTTGACAATTCTCTTCTCTATATGCTGTGAATTCTATCTTCTGTGACCTACCACATTCCTGGCCTCTCTGCTCAATTCAGAGAGACGTCTGTACTGGGTTTTCTTTGCTGAACTGCAGGCTAGAAACTATAGTAATAAGTTGAGACATTCATTCGGTTAATCTTACTTTATTTCTCTCAAGGATCACTGTCCTGTGCTGACTGTTGTCCACCACTTGAAAATCTCTGTTTCATATTTGTCAGGCTTGTATGTAGGTAAGGCAAAAGAGTAAATATGATCTTTGTTATTCCTCTGTGCTTGAAAACAGAGGACTCCTTAAAAATTGGCTTTGAACCTAATATTTTATATAACTACTTGAATTAATTACCTATTGCTATGCAATACAACTCCCCCAAACTGTAGTTTAGTAGTATAAACATTCACTGTTCACAATTCTGTATTGGGAATCTGAATTGGGTGCAGATGATTGATTCTCCAGCTCTTGGTGATGTCAGTTGTGCTAACTCACCCATCACAAGTCAGCTGACTGTGTGGAGAGCCCACTCATCCCTGAGGCTATTGGCACTGCCTTCTGCAAGGATGATCCTTTTTCATAGCATACCGCCCTTCACTAGAATCTTCTTCATGCACATTCTCTCTTCCTCTATGTGGCTGGAACTGAAAGTCTTCACAGTGGTGGAAAGATTTTTTGGAAAGAGCCTGAACTCCTTAGGACAATCAGTAGATCTTCATTTCTCTTAACCTTTGCTATACTAAACCATTGTGATTTGACTATTGCAATCCATTGCTTACTTGTACTGATAAAATTCTCTTTCAAAAATGTTTTGTAATCAAAGTTTCTCTAATGTCATAGTGAGGAGGAAAACTGTATTATTTTATCCATCCTATTTAAGATGAAAACTTTATTTTTTTTTATTAATTTATTTTTTATTGGTGCAATGTATTCATACATCATAGTGGTATAAAGAAAATACTTTTGTGGACATACATGCACATCTCGCCCAGTTAGCCCCTACCCGATCCCCACCCCATTCCCTCCCCATCCCTCCTTCCCACGCTTGGCTTACTGGTTGACATCTAGTATTATAGCAATTTATACAATATTAACATTGATAATCTCACATAACAGTTTCATTTGTCTGGTACCAAACTTTTGATGACTTAAAGATAACATTTCAATATTTCTTTTTGCTTTCTTTCTTACCAGAGAATATTTTTTCTTTTTTTTTTTTTTAGGTGAAACTATCATACATTTATTTATTTATTTTTCAGAAAAAAATCTATCCTGATATGGAATATGGACTCTAGATACCCAAAACAGTCTCAAAGAAGAACAAAGCTAGAAGATGTATATTTTCTGATTTCAAACCATATAAAGCTACAATAATTGAAACAGTGTAGTACTGTTATAAAGGCAGATATATAAACCATTGGAGCTAATTAAAAGCCTAGAGATAAATTCTTCCATACATTGTCAAGTTATTTTTGACAAGGTTTCCATGAACTTTTGGTGGAGGAAATACTAGTCTTTTAACTAAATATTGTTGAAAAATAATAATAAATGAAAAAGAATAAAATTGGACCCTTACCTAACACATATACAAATATTAACTCAAAATAGATAAAAGACCTAAATATAAATCTTAATACTATAAGCTTTTAGAAGAAAATCTGGGTCATAAAACCTCACAACATTGAAATTGGAAGTGATTTCTTGGATATGATTTAAATGGCACAGGCAACAAAAGAGTAAATAAACTCCCTAAAAAATAAAAAAATATTGTATATCCAAAGACAATGTAAACAGAGTTAAAAGTTACTGATCCTCTTCCAAGAGTTCCTCCTATGACCCATTTCTCCCTAACTCTCACATATTAGGGAAAGCATCTGATTTCTTATTTTTTGTGCCTGACTGATCTCACTTAGCATAATGTCCTCCAGTTCCATCCATTTCCCTGAAAATGGTGTAATTGAGTTTTTTTTGATGGCTGAATAAAATTCCATTGTGTACATATCCCACAGTTTTGTAATCCATTCATCTGTTGATGGACATCTTGGCTGCTTCCATAGTTTGGCTATGGTGAATTGTGCAGCTATGAACATAGATACACATGCATTAGTTTGGTAGTTTGGTTTCTTTTCTTTTGGGTAGATACCCAACAGTGGTATTGCTGGATCAAATGGAAGATTTGTTCCCATTCTTCTGAGGATTCTCCATACTGTTTTCCAAAGTGGTTGCACTAATTTGCAATCCCACCAACAATGTCTTAGAGTTCCCACTTCTTCAGATCCTCGCCAGCATCTGTTGTTGTTTGTGTTTTGAATGATGGCCATTCTAGTTGGAGTTAGGTGAAATCTCAGGGTAGTTTTGATTTGCATCTCTCTGATTGCCAGTGATGTTGAGCATTTTTTCATGCATTTATTGGCCATTTGAATTTCTTCTTTTGTGAAGTGTCTATTTAGTTCATTTGCCCATTTTGTTATTGGATGCTTTGTTTTCTTAGTGTTGAGTTTCTTGAGTTCTCTGTATATTCTAGATATTAGTCCTCTATCGGTGGTGTAGGTGGAAAAAATCTTCTCCCATTCTGTTGGCTCTCGATTGAGATTCTTGATAGTTTCCTTTGCTGAACAGAAGCTCTTCAGTTTCATGCAATCCCATGTATTGATTCTCCTTTTAATTTGTTGTGCCTTTGGGGTCTTGTTGAGGAAATGTTTGTCTGTACCTATGTGTTGTAGTGTTGGACCTATGCCCTCTTCAAGGAGCTTCAAGGTCTCTGGTTTAATTTCCAAGTCTTTGATCCATCGTGAGTTGACTTTTGTACAGGGTGAAAAAGTGGGATTAACATCCAATTTTCTGCATATGGTTAACCAATTTTGCCAACACCATTTGTTGAAGAGGCTATCTTTTTTCCAGTGTATGTTTTTGGCCCCTTTGTCAAAAATCAATTGGCTGAAAGTGTGTGGACTTGTTTCTGGGTCTTCTATTCTGCTCCATTGGTCTATATATCTGTTCTTTTGCCAGTACCATGCTGTTTTTATTACAATGGCTTTGTAGTATAGTTTAAAGTCAGGTATTGTGATTCCTCCTGCGTGGTTTTTGTTGCTGAGAACTACCTTGGCTATTCTGGGCTTTTTGTTATTCCAGATAAATTTAAGGACTGATTTTTCTATGTCTGTGAGGAATGATCTTGGTAGTTTAATGGGCATTGCATTAAATCTGTAGATCACTTTTGGGAGGATGGCCATTTTAATGATATTAATTCTGCCAATCCATGAACATGGAAGGTCTTTCCATCTTCTAAGATCTTCTTCGATTTCTTTTTTCAGTGTTTTATAATTTTCTTTGTAGAGATCTTTTACTTCCTTGGACAAGTTTATTCCTAGGTATTTTATTTTTTTGTGGGAGATCCTGAGTGGAAGTGTTTTCTGAATTTCTTTTTCAGTGGATTTATGGTTGTTGTACAGGAAAGCTTCTGATTTTTTAAGATTGATTTTGTATCCAGATACCTTGCTGAATTTGTTGATCAGTTCTATAAGCCTTTTGGTTGAGTTTGTTGGGTTTTCTAAGTATAGTATCATGTCATCTGCAAATAGTGAAAGCTTAAGTTCTTCTTTTCCTATTTGTACTCCTTTGATTTCCTTTTCTTGCCTTATTGCTCTGGCTAGAGTCTCTAGTACTATATTGAAGAGAAGTGGTGATAGTGGACATCCTTGTCTCGTTCCAGTTTTTAGGGGAAATTCTTGAAGTTTTTCCCCATTTAATATGATGTTGGCAGTGGGCTTATTGTAGATTGCCTTAATAATGTTGAGATATGTTCCTTCTATTCCAATTCTCTGCAGTGTTTTTATCATAAATGGATGTTGAATTTTATCAAATGCTTTTTCAGCATCTATTGAGATGATCATGTGGTTTTTGTCTTTGATTCTGTTTATATGATGAATTACATGGATTGTTTTTCGTATATTGAACCAGCCTTGCATCCCTGGGATGAACCCTACCTGGTCATGGTGAATGATTTTCTTGATGTGGTTTTGAATGCGTGTTGCTAGTATTTTGTTTAATAGTTTTGCATCCAAGTTCATCAGAGATATAGGCCTGTAGTTTTCCTTCCTTGAACTGTCTTTATTCGGTTTGGGTATTAGTGTGATGTTGGCTTCATAGAATGTATTTGGGAGAGTCCCGGTTTTTTCTATTTCCCGAAATAGTTTGAGTAGTATTGGGATTAGTTCTCCTATAAAGGTTTTATAGAATTCACTTGGGAAACCATCTGGTCCTGGGCTTTTCTTTGATGGTAAGCTCTTTATTGCTATTTCAATCTCTTTGATTGTTATTGGTTGGTTTAAGTGTTCTGTATCTTCTTGACTCAGTTTAGGAAGGTTGTATTTATCTAGGAAGTTGTCGATTTCCTCTAGATTTTCCATTTTGTTGGAGTATAGTTTTTCAAAGTAGTTTCTGATAATCCTCTGGATTTCTACGCTGTCAGTAGTAATGTCTCCTTTTTCATCCCTTATCTTCATAATTTGGGTTGATTCTCTCTTTTTTTTAGTTAGGTTGGCTAGTGGTTTATCAATCTTGTTAATTTTTTCAAGAAACCAGCTTTTGGTTTTGTTGATTTTCTGTATTGTTTTTTTATTCTCTATTTTGTTAATTTCTGCTCTAATTTTAATAATTTCCCGTCTTCTGCTGGCTTTGGGGTCCAATTGTTCCTGCTTTTCAAGGGCTTTGAGGTGTGTCATAAGGCTATTTATTTGAAGATTTTCTGTTTTTCTTATGTGAGCACTCAGTGCTATAAATTTTCCTCTTAATACTGCCTTCAAAGTGTCCCAGAGGTTTTGATATGTTGTTTCTTTATTTTCATTTGTTTCTAGAAATTTCTTGATTTCACCTCTTACATCTTCTATGACCCATTCTTCATTCAGAAGTGTGGTGTTCAGTCTCCACATGTTTATGTTGTTTCTCTGGGTCTTCTTATAGTTGATTTCTAGTTTCATTCCATTATGGTCTGAAATGACACAGGGAAGTATGTAACATTTTTTAAATTTGCTAGTGCTCATTTTGTGTCCCAGGATGTGATCTATTTTGGAGAAGGTTCCATGAGCAGCTGAGAAAAATGTAAACTCTGCTGTAGTTGGGTGAAATATTCTATATGTGTCCAAAAGGTCCATTTGGTTAATGGTGTTCTTTAGTTCTGAGACATCTTTACTGACCCTTTGTCTGGAAGATCGGTCTAGTATTGTGAGAGGTATGTTGAAGTCTCCCAGTATTATTGTGTTGGGATTTATGTGTGGCTTCATGTCACAAAGAGTTTGATTTATGAAAGTAGCTGCCCCTATGTTTGGGGCATAGATGTTGATTATTGTTATTTCCTCTTGCTGGACTATTCCTTTTACCAGTAAAATGTGACCTTCTTTGTCTCTTCTAATAAGTTTGGGTTTGAAGTCTAACTTGTCTGATATCATAGTTGCTACTCCTGCTTGTCTTCGAGTACCATTAGCATGGATTACCTTGCTCCAGCCCTTTACCTTGAGTTTGTTCCTATCTTTACTTGTGAGGTGTGTTTCTTGTAAGCAGCAGATGGATGGATTCTGGCTTTTAATCCATTTTGCCACTTTATGTCTTTTTATTGGGGAGTTGAGGCCGTTTACATTTAGTGTGATTATAGAGAGATAATTTTTAATTCCCAACATGTTAAGATCTTATTTCTGTTTGAGATACTGTTTATTCTTCTTTGCTTAGTTGTCCGCTGGATGGGAATTCTTGTTTCTTTGGTTCTGGCGTGAATTACCCATTTCCTCTTTGCAGTTAATCTCCTTGAGTATTTTCTCTAGCGCTGGTTTTGAAGACATAAATTCCTTCAGTTGCTGTTTGTCATGGAAGCTTCTTATTTCCCCATCTAATTTGATGGATAGTTTTGCTGGGTAGTAAATTTTTGGCTGGAAGTTGTTTTCTTTCAGAGTTTGGAATATGTTACTCCAAGCCCTTCTGGCTTTCATAACTTGGTTTGGGAAGTCTGGAGTGATTCTAATTGGTTTGCCTCTGTATGTCACATGGCCTTTTGTTTTTGTTGCCTTTAAGATTCTCTCCTTGGCTTCCACATTAGTCATTTTGACAATTATGTGGCGTGGGGATCCTCTTCTCTGATCCTGTCTAAAGGGAGTTCTATAAGTTTCCTGGACCTGTGTATCGACCTCTTGCTCTATGTTTGGAAAATTTTCTGCTATTACTTCCTTGAAGAGATTGTTGATCCCTTTGGTTTCACCTTCTTTTCCCTCCTCTATTCCAATTATTCTTAGGTTAGCTCTCTTGAAATGGGCCCATATTTCTTCAATGTCAGATTCCTGCTGTCGGGTTTTTTTTTCTAAATTAGAAACTATGCGTTCATTTTTAGCATGATCATCTTCAAGAAGCGAGATTCTATTCTCCATGTGGTCTAATCTGTTGTTTATACTTTGAATTGAGGCCTTTACTTCATTAATTGCATCCTTTATCTCTTTTTGACTCTCTCTAAATTCTTTTCGAAAGTCCTCTATTATTTCTAAAGTTATTTTCCTAATTTGATCTTCTAGAGATCTTTGGGTTTCTGTGTTATCAGATTCTGATGTTGTGGTGTTGTTGGCATTCACTGCTCCATTGTTATTTCTCTTTCCCATGATTTTGAAAGTTTGTGCCTTCTCTGGGTTCTTCCCTGAGTCACTACGAGTTCACTTAAGATGCTCTGGATCTCTAGTCTATGGTATCTCAGTCACCACTACTCCTTTACTGTGTTGTATCACAAAGTCTCAGACCCAGGGAGTCAATCAAGGCTGCTTAGACCGTGGGGGGTGCCAAGTTGGGCGTTCTCCAGTGGGGAGTTGTGACTATGGTATGATATCTCTGCCACTGCCACTCCCCCACTAGGCTGCACTGCTAAAATCTCCGACCCAGGGAGACTATCTGCGCAAGTCCCTGGGAGTGCAGTACTGGGATTTCTCCCCTAGGGGCCGCAATTTGACTCACGGTTGTTGAGTGCGCTGATGGAGCTGTAGTGAACTCGGTGGATTCGCTGCTGCCGCCACTGGCAATATGGCACCACTGCCACGCCTTCGGCCGTGATGCGGCGTATTTCTTCTCTGGTTTTGAACTCTGTTCTGAGTCCTTGCCAGTTGTGCTGCGCCCAGCCCTTGGGAGCTTTAGATGTTCCCTGCACCAACAAAACTGCTGACTGCCGCCCAGCTGTTCAGCACCTGCTCACCTCGGCTCGCTGTCCACCCCTCCTCTCAGGCGCCTGGTGGCTGGTTGAGTGGGTTGGTCTAGGGCCGTCCGGTGAACTCGCCGCTGCCGCCAGCAGTAAGACGCTGCTTCTGCATCCTAGGCCGCGAGGCCAGAGTACCTCCTCTCTGGATTTGAGCTCTGTTTTGAGTCTCCCTCCTCTCTGGAGCCTGGTGTTGCTAGGGGAGATGTAGGCCGCGCCGCTCCGGCCGCTCTGCGCCGCGGCTCTGGCTGCTCCGCACCACGGTTCTGGCCGCTCCGGCTGCTCCGGCCGCTCTGCACCGCGGCTCTGGCTGCTCTGCACCGTGGGTCTGGCCACTCCGGCCGCTCCGGCTGTTCCGCGACGTGGCTCTGGCTGCTCCGGCTGTTCTGGCCGCTCCGCTCCGGCTGCTCTGGCCGCTCCGCTCAGCTGTTCTGGCCACTCTGCTCCAGCTGCTCCGGCCGCTCCACTCCGCGGCTCCGGCCACTCCGCGCCGCCGCTCCAGCCAATCCGCGCTGCAGCTCTGACTGCTCCGGCTGTTCTGGCCGCTCCGCTCGGCTGCTCTGGCCGCTCTGCTCAGCTGCTCGGAACCGCGACTCCAGCTGCTCTGTACCGCGGGTCTGGCCACTCTGGCCGCTCCGGCCGTTCCGCGCCGCGGCTCTGGCTGCTCCAGCTGCTCAGGCCACTCCGCTCCGCGGCTCCCCCCAATCTGCGCTGCGGCTCTGGCCGCTCCGGCTGCTCAGGCCCAAGATGAAAACTTTATAAGCTTTCAAATTTCCTTTACTCTCCTTCCATATATTTCTTGTTATATTATGTTATATTATGATTTTCTAATATGTTATACTAATATGTCATATTATGATTTAGTAATCTAATTAAATAATATAATTTATTAAAGACATGACATTATAAATAATATGTAGGCTTAGATTTAGTTCTAAGTTTTGCCAATATGCCAATATTTATGCCATAGGCATTCTTTTTAAAGAAAAACTTTTGATCTGAGTATTCAGTTTGAATTTAGCATGGACACAGTTATACAGGACTATCTTGGCATTTACCTACTACTGTTTATCTTTAGGCTTTTTATAACACAACTTTCTCCTTATGAGTTCTTAGTTGTGCTTCTTTTTTTCAGTTACCTATAACATATCTATCTTAACATAAAATTTCGAAATTTGAACATTTGGTCTTCTGTTGCCTATAAGTTTTTTTTTCTCTTCTTTCTGTTAAGATGGATCTAATACTATATTCTATCTGTTGACTTCTTTGTTGGAATGCCATAAAGCTTTTTAATCTGTATAGCCTGATGTTTTGTCAGCCAAGGAAAGTTTTCTTAAATGATGTGTCATTTGTCTTGCTGCCTGTTTGAGAGAATCTGTAATTCCTTGGTTGAATCTCTCTTCCCTGCATAGCATTACAGACTCTGCAGTCTATTGGGACATGTATATTTTTGCCCTTTTGTCCTGGGACACTTTTGTACTTTGCTCACATTTTGTTCTTCATCGTCTGTCACTATTTGTACTTTATTTCTTCTGTGGTATTTTGGGTTCCCTTGTATGACTTTCCTAAGTTAGCTCATCCTATCTCTCTAAAATTTTCTCAGACAATTCTCTCCTTACAGATTTGTTCTAGAAGTCATGTCTTCAATTTGGGGATATAGCTTAACAACAAAAAAAAAAAAGTGTCCTGGTCTCAGTAAGTAAAAGTCTAATTACATGTTCTTCTTCTGAGGCTTTCTGCTCTTACTCTCCTCAACACCCTGTTTCCCACCTTTGATGGCTGTAATTCATCCTTGAGTAGAGGCTGTTTCAGACCTGGTGTTTGTTACCTTGTTTTCAGATACTTTTCACTGTCCAGAGGTTTTACCACCAGATTTTTAAAAATTTTTTTTATTGGTGCATTATATTCACAAATTATATTGGGGTAAAAAACCTTGTGTGTACATACATGTACACATCCCCAATTTAACCCCCACCCAATTCCCACCCCATTCCCTCCCCATCCCTCCTTCCCTTGCTTGGCTTAGTGGTTGACTTCGATATGTTTAAGTACATTGTGTTTTATAGAGTCACAAAAAATAAGAAATAAGATGCTTTCTTGCCGGGCGTGGTGGCGCGCGCTTGTAATCCCTGCGCTTGGGAGGCTGAGACAGGAGGACCGCACGGGTTCGAAGCCAGCCTCAGCTGCTTAGTGAGGCTCTCAATAACTTAGTGAGACTCTGTTTCCAAATAAAATATAAAAAAGGTCTGGGAGTATAGCCCGGAGATAGAAAACCTCTGGGATCCACCCCCAGTACCACCAAAAAAAAAAAAAAATGCTTTCTCTAATATGTGAAAGCTAAGGAGAAATGGGTCATAGGAGGAACTCTAGAAGAAAAAGGAAATCCTATAGAGGAGCAAACCACCAGATATTTAAACAAAAAATATTCATTTAATAATACAGTCATTCTTGTGATTCACAAGATGAGAGAGAGAGAGAGAGAGAGAGAGAGAGAGACAGACAGACAGACAGACAGAGTGTGTTTTACTGGGGATTGAACGTGGGGGCATTCTACCTCTGAGATACATCCATCCCCAGCCCTTTTTTAAATTTTTTGTTTTGATACAAAGTCTTACTAAGCTGTTGAGAGTGTTGCTACTTTGTGGAGGCTGACCCTGAACCTGAGATGCTGGTATTTCAAACTCCCAAGTACTGGAATTACAGGCTCTGGCCACCACAATCTGCTTTTTAGTTTCATAATTTTTAAAGTCACCATGAAGAATGTATTAGTAAATACTTCCTATGGTTTGGATCCTGAATGTCCCCAAAGGCCTTGTTCCCCAACCATGGTACCACTGGGAGATGGTGAAAATTTTAAGTGACAGGGCCTAGAGGAAGGAAGTTAGATCATTGGGTATATGTCCTGGGAGGGCTAGTGGGAATCTGCCCCTTCTGGTCTGTTGCTTTGCTTTCCAGCTGCTGTGAGGTGAAAACCCTTCTCCACTCCGCGTACCTACCATGATGTCCCGCCTTGCTGCAGTTCCAAAAGCAATGGAGCCAAGAACCATGGACTGATACCTCTGAAACAATGAGCCAAGATAGCCCTTTTGTTATGCCACATTGATTACATCAGGTATTTCATTACAGCTCCAGAACCCCGACTAACACAATACTAAATCATTGCTTCTAGGAGCTATATAGGATTAGATTCCTGTGAAACTCTGATCACAACAATTTTGCCATCTGCTCAATACATAGTATTGTTTATGTTTATTTTTGCTTAAAGACACATTATTTAATATATTTTGCTGATTCTTTGCCATTGAACTCACAGCTAACAGCACTGTAACTGATGCCTGAGTTAAGCTCATATATACACATAATTTCTCCCAACCTTCTTGGTTTAGAAATACCAGACAGTACATCAGGACTACCCTTGGGGTCCACTCCAAACAAAGAAATCACCAAGAAAATGCATAAACACATGGAAAATGTGGCACTAAATAGAATGTGAAAAGTACACTTAAGAGAATTGAAACAAGAAGGTAGAATATTGCTTTGTTTGACCTCAATGGGAAATGGGCATTGGTGACTCAAATTTTCATTATTCTACACATGTCCACAAATGACCTAGGAAAAGGAAGCAAGTACTGATTTGAGGGTTACAAATATTAGAGAGCAATCACATTCATAAATTCAAAATCTTCAAATAATGAGAATTGACTATAAATGTTAGGAGATATTGTAGTCATTCTGTTTTCATTATCTACCACATCAAGCCTGCTCACCCAATGAGTAATTCTAACAAGGAATATATATGAAGATATATATCTTTATTTTCCTATATATCCACCACCTATTTAACTCAGTTTCTTTATAGAATGTTTCCAGCAAATATTTATTCAGTGCAGATCAAGTATCAAACATGATGTCACACAGTGGGGTAATGCCAGATATCTAAAATGTGCTTTTTGGACATACTGATATACACTGATGTATACTGACACCACCCCCTCCTTGCCAATTGTACATCCTGAGCTTGGGTGATGGGCAGCTGTGAGGGTGGAATTGAGGTGTAATATCCCACCAATTCTCTTGCTCTTAAGCTTTAAGTTCACGGGCAAGAATCTGATTAAATGACTTTTTATATAAAACTGTGATAAATCCAGCATGCACTACTACCAAGGCACATTTTAAATTTCCACCTGATAAAATCTGCCACTCCCATGGTACTCTGTTTCCTGCACTGTGCTTTGCTGGTGGTTGTGATTTCTGAATGCTAATAGTTTGAGGAGGAGTATTTAGGTTGAAGGGGCAAACATTTGGAAGAGCCTCTGTGAGGAGAAGAAAGGCAATGGATGTGAGCTCCTTCTCTTGCAGTACCTGGTGCTGGTGAGGGGAGGGCTGCGCAGGCCTCAGAAGTGACTGGCATGTGGGGCCCTGAAGAGATCAGTCAACAGACGTCCAGGTGCCAGGCTCTGGAAGGAGCTTTCAGTGCCATCACAAAGCTCTGAGTATCTCATCTCTGGTTACTGGTGCGAATAAAAACCCATAAGAACTATTTTGGAACTATATGGGATGACATTATGCTCTTGGGACTTTTGTATGAACCTAGGCCAGTCAGGGAGCCCAAGTAATATCTGAATCTGAATCTTCTGCCAACACTGCAATTACATTTGGTTTGGAAAGTGAGAAGAGATCGTATTTCTTGTATCCTGTATGATGGTGTAGAATTTGTAAAGTTTAACTCAGAATGGAATTTTAGGCAGATTACTTTGCCTTTTTAATTCTCCTATGTAATCCTTATGTGTAGAATTGTTTGGGTTATTAGTGACTGTGGGTGTAATGTACTTAGGGGGTAACTGATAGGTCCCAGCACATGATGCTCTTGCGATAGGGCAGGTTCTCTTCCAGCTGCTCCTGAGTTCTCTGTTATTTCTAGGTCGTCACTTTCTATTAAGTATTTTGTTCTCTGTTCTTATAGGCGATGGTCAGTCAGGTGCAGCCATAAGAGGGGACATAGGAGAAGCGCAAGTAAACAAAGCTTCTCAAACTGGAGGTCCTAGATGGGGGGTCACAAAGACCACACATGGTTATAGGGAAAACGGCAGGTTTTGGCCAAGTGGCAGGAATAGGAGAAAGAAGAAATCTGAGTCCAGAAATCTTATTTTGGTTCCACAAGAAAGGCAAGGTAAGGCAGGGTCAATGGTGTAGACGTGGCTACTTTGAATATTTGGGTAAGAGTGGCACCTGGTTGCCTCGCACCTGCCCCTGGAATGATTGAAGAAGATAATACTGCCTCTGGCAAATATGAGCCTGGGGTGCCAGAGGGGGGATAGCTCTTATAATGGCTTGGCTCTGGAATGTCCCCAGAAGGCCCGGGTGCTAAAGGCTTGGTTCCCAATGCAGCAATATCCAGAGGTGAGGCTATCGGGAGTGACAGGGCTGTGAGGGCTCTGACCTTATCAGTGGATTAATCTATTGATAGATTCATAGCTAAATGGACTATTGGGAGGTGGTGACTTGTAGAAGACAAGGCCTAGTCAGCGGAAGCAGGTCATCACTGTGGGAGTGCCCTGGAAGGGTTCCTGTGCTCCTAGTCCCGCCTAGGGACTAGCTAGCAGCATTCTTCCTCTGTGCCCCTCTTCCATGGGGCCCTGTCTCACCTTAGGAGCCAGCCAACCATGGACTGAACCTCTGAAACCATGAACCAAATAAATCTTTCTACCTTCAAGTTAGTCTGAGATGCAAAGCTGACTGACAGCTCTGGACTGATTAGTCTGCATATTCAATGTGTATAGGAGATAACATTTTCTCTCTGTCCTCTAAAGTCTCCATAATTGAGTCTACAAGTAAAGCAGACAATGAACAGATTAACAGAAGAAAAACCATTTCCGTCACATATGTACACGTAGGAGTCCCACGGAAGGTCCAAGTGATAAAAGCTTTTAAAACATCCTGAGCTACAGTAAGGGAAGGGGCTTGTGGCCACCAAGGGAGGGCAAAGGAGGGAAATACCCCGCAAATAAAGGCTTGCTTGTTATGCAGATAAAAATTCTCTCAGGAAAGAGAAGTTGTCTCACCTCAGAGCAGCCCTCAGGAATGAGCGGTAGCCTGTGCCAAGGTCTGTTGAGTGTGATGTCCTCTTCAAGCCTCTTCTCTGAGTATATCTTCTCTGGTTGAGAAGCCCAAAGAGGGGTGGCATAACAATTAAGTTCCTTTTTGGAGTATCCATCTTCAGGCAGATAAGGGGACTTCCAGGAAAGCCCCTGCTTTCTTCCAGGAAAGAGGACTGAGAGAGCTCGGTTCCTCTTTAGTTCAGAGCAGGCAGCCTGCCCAAGAGCAGCACGCTTGGGAGTTGTTTTCTAAGACCCAACAAAAGCACGCTTTTGGCTGATACCTTTGTTACCTCTAGGTGTTAGCCCTGGGAGAAGCAGTCTCTTTCCAGTTAGAAATAGCTTTTAAAATATCGAATCATAATACACAGAACATTTAAATATACAATGTACATTTATAGTCACAATGATTTTTGTAGATGTTTGCCTTGCACAACAGTACTTTGATGGGCTGCTTCTTCATCGCCTGCTCCCGTCGGCTTTGGGCCCCACAGTAGCCTCTCTGTCTCACTGCTTTCTTCAGCCCCGCCTGGAATCCTCTCTCCATCTGCCGCATGGTGAGCAGGTCTCCCCTCTCCTCAGGTAAAATGACTTTACCCACTTCAATTACTTTTAGATTCTGATTTTAAAACTATGTATTGATAAAGATATGATGTATATTATCAGTCATTTTATTCATTTGTACCTGAAGTCTCTTTACAAGGGTGAGAGTTAAGAATACTTACAAATATCAATAAACATGGTAAAAATTACATTAAAAATAAGGGAATATGGGGAAAAGGGAACCAAGGCAGAGAACTGGGATGTCAGATAAACTCAGTAAGTACACTAAGCGTACTAGAGAAAATGTGCCAAATATATATGAAATACATTAATATATATGAAATACATTAATAATAATCTTAATTGTAGTCTACATTCTATTGTCTATTAATTTGCAGTGCTATTCTTTCTTTTGCCACCCATCAAGTCAAAGTATGTTTGTTAAGACTCCACAAAGATAATAGAGTTTTTGCTTTCATACTTAATCTATTCTACTCATTGATCCATAGAGTAATCATGACACTAAAATGAATGTGTATGCTGGCATTTATCACAGAAGCTTAAAAGAAATATTAAGCTAGTTTTTGACAGATTTGGGCCAACAGGTAAATCTTGATTGAAAAAAATCTTATTTTAAGAAATCGGAAGTCAAGGGAAAATGGTAATTATGCCCTCAAAGCATCAATATTTTCAAAAAGAAAAGGTAGAAAAAGATTGTTTTCATAGTTTTAACACAGAAAATTTAATGCTCTAATGAAAAGAAGGTGCTTCCTCCCTGTAGTTCTCTGAAGGTCTCAGAGCACATTGTAATACAATTCAAGAAGAACCAGTTCTACCGATTCTTAGCCACTTGGGTGTACACTGACAGCTTCATAGATAACATTGTTGACTATTTAAAAAAGAAAATTTCTGCAATGCAAATTTAAATTTCCAAGTGTTTCGCTTTTTTTCTAAATGTTTTGTTGTTCCAACTGCTTTTGAGCCTCTAAAAAAAGCTACAGTACTTAATGTTGTTCTCTATGACGATTTTTATACTTGTATCAGTGTATTACAGTTTCACATCATAATGCAGTTGGTAGTGATGGTGACACTGAACATAGCACTTGGTGGGCTTTTCCCCGGCTCAGCCCCCTCCTCATTCTCCCTTCCCTGTAGAATTTGACATTGATATTCTCACATATGTACATATTGTCTATGGAAGGGTTTCCTTTATTGATTCTCCCCCTCACCTTCTATTACAATTTTTATTTACTGTTTTAAGATGAATAATTATTTCTAAGATTCATCCATCTTGTTTCATTTATATTAAAAATACTCATGTTCACCACTGTATACATATTTCATGTGAATATTCTATAATAAATTTACTCATGATCTTGTTAATAAATACCTGAATTTTTCCAATGTTTCAAAATATCAAATAACGCTGCTGTGAACATTTGTGTATGTGACATCTAGAACACATATTCATAGAAATATACCTGAGAGTGGAATTGCTTGTTTAAGGAAAATGCAAGTGTTTAAGTTTTTAAAGTAATTTTAAATTGACATTAAAATCCACAACATGTATTTCCATTCTTTTACATTTAACACTTGGTATTGTTAGAGGTTTGTTTGTTTGCTTGTTTGAATGCAGGAGTATTCTACCTTCAAGTTATACCTCCAGATCTTTTTATAAAATGTTTTATTTTGAAACAAGTTCTAGATAAATTGCTAAGGGTCTCACTAAACTGCTGAGACTGGCCTGAAACCTGAGATCCTCCTGTCTCAGCCTCCCAAGTACTAGGATTAATTGTTAGAGATCTTATATATTTAATTTAACAAAATGTGTTCTTGATTTGTGTTTCCCTGACTACCAAGAATTTTCTTCTCACATCATGGAGGCTGGAAGGAGAGAGCAAGGGGCGGAGGGACTTATATATAGTCCCCAGGGCCACACTCCCAGCATGAGGTCCAGGCGACATTCTAAACACAGACCCATAACAGGATGTAATAGAAGTGGTGCCTTCCAACATGCACTACTTTGGAGGGCAAAGTGGAATGCAAATAAAAAGCACACAGATAAAAAATAGTTTTATTTTCTTTTCCCTCCCTCCTTTGCTTCTTTCCTTTCTCTTTCTGTCATGGGAGAAGAGATATTTCAAGAAAGGAGAGAGAAAGAAGGAGAGGGAGAAAGAGAGAGGAAGATGGGAGAGGGAGAGGGAAAGAGAGGGAGAGAGAGGGAAAGAGAGAGAGGGAAAGAGAGAGAGAGAGAGAGAGAGAGAGAGAAGAAGAAGAAGAAGAAGAAGGAGGAGGAGGAGGAGGAGGAGGAGGAGGAGGAGGAGGAGGAGGAGGAGGAGGAGGAGGAACTCAGGACTGGAAGAATCCTTGGCTTATGTGATGGCAAAGAATCTCAGCCCGGAGGCATGGGCAGAGATTTATTCAGAAAAATAAGGAGTGCACATTCAAGGTAGAATGTCGGCCATCTTCAGAGTAAGAGACATGTTTAGGGCTTCACAGATCTTCTTTTAAAGGCAACTTGGTGAAGGGTGGGATGGGAAGGTATATGAGGGCAACATCCTTCCGGTGACCATAGATGATTTTTGATGATTTGGTCACCTTCTGGATCCTTGATGTGGTCTCCACTGTCTGATCAGTAGATTTCTTTCATGCTTAAACTATTCCTTGGTAGGATAATTAACCATGCTCAAGTTAATTATAAGTGAGTGAGCAGCTGGGTGCAGTGGCACATGTCTGTAATCCCAGTACTTGGGAGACTGAGACAAAAGGATTTCAGGTTTGAGGCCAGCCTCACCAACTTAGTGAGACCTTGTATTAAAATAAGAAATAAAACAGTAGCTCAGAGGTAGAATGCCCTGGGGGTTCAAGCTTCAGTATAAACAAATAAATGTTTTTTAAAAAGTGAGTGACTTCACAAAAGAAGAGATACAAAGGGCTAATAGATACATGAAAAGATGTTCTTCATCACTGGCCATCAGGGAGATGCAAATCAAAACTACACTGAGATTCCATCTAACCCCAGTGAGAGTAGCAAGCATAAAGAAATCAAACAACAACAAATGCTGGCGAGGATGTGGGGAAAGAGGAACTCTTTTACACTGTTGGTGGGAGTGCAAACTAGTTCAGCCACTATGGAGATCTGTGTGGAGATTCCTAAGAAAGGTGGGAATAGATCCACCATATGATCCAGCTATACCACTCCTGGGTATCTTTCCAAAAGGGTTGAATTCAGAGAAATACAGCAACATATGCATACCTATGTTCATAGCAGCACAATTTGTAATAGCCAAAATATGGATCCAACCCAGATCACCATCAACAGATGAATGGATAGCAAAACTGTGGGAAATACACACAATGGAATTCTATTCAGCCATAAAGAAGAACAAAATTTTATCATTTGCAAGAAGATGGAAAGCCCTGGAAAGCATCATGTTAAGTGAGATCAGCCAAGCACAGAAGGAGAAGATACACATGTTTCCTCTAATATGCCCAAACTAGAAAACACAAAGGATACCAGTAGGACCCCAGATATTAGAGGGGAAATACTAACTAAGTTTTAATGGAAAGATAGGAGAGGAGAAAGGCCGATCTTGATTAAGGAGCATCTTCACCTGAACATGTGTAAAATTATGAATAAGACATGGTTAACCTGGCCAACCATTGGTGGGGGGGGGGGAGAAAATGGGGGCGGGGGGAGAGGGCACCAAATATAGTGTAAATGTATACTATTTATGTTCAATAAAAAATTGTTAAAAAAAAAAAAAAAAAAAATAAAAAAAAAATAAAAATAAGCACAGAAATTATTAACATTTGATAAATTTTAGACAGGATATATTATGATGGTTTGAAATAATAAATTTCTTTTAGAAAATTCACAAGAATCAGAAAATCCTGATTGTGAAATAGAAATTAAAAAGTAAAATCTTTGTAAATAAAAAAAAAAAAAAAAAAAAAAAAAAAAAAAAAAAAAAAAAAAAAAAAATAAAAAGTGAGTGAGCAATGATTTGTAAATTTTCCCCAAATTTGGAAGTGACTCCTGACTTAGAGAATGAAGTATAAGAAACTTTAGCACAAAGCTTTCATATCAAAGTTATATATTTTCTTATCCTTCTGTAATGGTTTGGATTTATAATGTTCCTGAAACCTCATAGAGAATAGGCAGCCATGATGGAGATGGAGGCTTGGTTGAAGAGGGTCCCTGGGAGTGTAGCTTTGGGGATTATATATGGTTCCTCCTTTTCCCTCCTCTCTCTCTCTCTCTCTCTCTCTCTCTCTCTCTCTCTCTCTCTCCCTCTCTTTCCCTCTCTCTCCCTCTCTCACTTCCAGCCTCCTTGATATGACAGCAGATCCTTGCTCTCTCCCCCTTTCTGCTTCCTGCCATCCTACCCTAACTTCCGCTGACCTGGCTAACATGGATTGAACCCTGAAATTTCCAAAACTGTCAGAAAATAGGCCTTCCTTCCTCTAAGCTGTTGGGTCAGTTGTTCTAGATTACAGCAGTGAGAATGTTGGCCAAGATACCTTCCTTTATGTCTGCTTTCTGCCTATTTCTTTTATTTTTCTATCTGACCTAACTTTATTTTATCCATTTTCTGTCATCCATCTGTCTTTATATGCACGTTTTTCTTTTTCTGCAGAGTGACTTTTTGTGCTTTATCCATTTCTTAGTGCATTGTTTAACCTTTCATAATCCAATCATGAATATTTTTATATTTGGATTTTCATGTTTTGTCAGTAATATGTATTGTATCTTCTCTCAGACTGGTTTATCATTTCATTATTTTATTTTTTAGTATCTCACTTTTTTATTGGTGCATTGTAGTCATACATCATAGGCATACATAGAAATAAACCCACTTTCTCACCCTTCACAAGAGTCAATTCAAAATGGATCAGAAATGTGAAAATCATACCAGAGATCTTGCAGCTCCTTGAAGAGGGTATATATAAGTCTAACACTTCAACACACAGCACAGTTATAAACTTTCTCAACAAGATCCCAAAGGCACAAGAAACTAAAAGGCAGATCAATACATGGGATTGTGTTAAACTGAAGAGCTTCTGTATAGCAAAGGAAACAAACTATCAAGAACCTCAACAGAAAGCTGACAGAATGGGGAAAAAAAATTGCCACATACTGCTTCCAAAAGAGGACTAATATCTAGAATATACAGTGAACTCATTTTATTTTCTTGATGATTTTTTTTTTTTTTTTTTGGTGTTACTGGGGGTGGAATCCAGAGGCTTTCTACCTCCGGGATATACTCCCAGACCTATTTTATTTCCTATTTGGAAACAGGGTTGCACTAAGGTGCTGAGAGCCTCACTAAGTAGTTGAGGCTGGCTTCGAACCTGTGTGTTATCCTCCTGTCTCAGCCTCCCAAGCTTGGGGATTACAAGCGTGCGCCACCATGCCCAGCTTCTTGATGATGTTTTTAAAGAACAATAAACCTTGCCAGGCATGGTGGCTCATGCTTGTAATCCCTGAGCTTGGGAGACGGAGGATCACGCAGGTTCGAAGCCAGCGGTGCTGGCTTAAGAGACCTTGTTTCAAAATAAAAAAGTATAAAAATAGGTCTGAGAGTGTAACCTGGAGGTAAAAGGGTTTCCAGGAACCCCAGTACCACGAAAAAAAAAATAGTAAACCTTAAATCTAACTTCTTTAATTTTATTAATCATTTATATTCATATGTTTTAGGTCTTGTTTAAGAAATATTTTCCTATCTTAAAATTAAATAATGTCCTATATTTTCTTCTGAAAGTTTTTAAAATGTGTCTTTTTGGTATCTTTTATATTTGTCACATTGTCCATTAAATTTTATGTATGGTATGAGAAAGAAGTCCAATTGTATTTTTTCCATGTGGATAAGTCTCAATGGGCAATTCCATCTCTGTCATATATCACAGTTTGTTACATGCACTGGCCTATTTATAGGATCTTTATTTTGTTACTTTTGTCAGTATGTTTAATTTTGCTTCCCAAACTTGTTATTAAATGTACCACTTTGGAAAAGTGAAAACTATAGAGACAGTCATATCAGAAATTGCAGTGGGTAGGAGTGGGGAAGGTATTGCAAAAAGATATGGAATGGGGGGGCAATAAAGATGTGTGTGTGTGTGTGTGTGTGTGTGTGTGTGTGTGTGTGTGTGTGTGTGTGTATTTAACTCAGGGGCATTCTCCTCTCGAGGTATATCCTCCAGCTTCAAAAAAAAATTTTTTTTTTTTTGAAACAGGGTCTCACTAAGTTCCTAAGGCTGGCCTTGAACCTGCAACCCTCCTGTCTCAGTTTCCCAAGTACTTGGATTTCAGGCATGCACCACCATGCCCAGCTAAAATATTCTATATCTTAACTGTGGTGAAAATTACCTGCCTATATGTTTGTCAAAACTCAGATCTGAACAACTAAATAGACTGAATTATACCTCAACAACTTAGGAACATTTCCAAAGCAATACTTTGGTATATTGTTATTTTTCTTCATGAATGACTTCAACTCTTCTTGGGGTTTTGCTGCTTTATATAAATTTCAGAATCTTGTTTTGACAAAACTTAACCTATTGGGGTTCTGATTGGAATTCTGTCAAATGTATAGGTAAATTTCTGGAATGTTACAACCTAGCCATGAATACAGGGCATTTCTCCATTTGGTTAAGTCTTTTTGAGGCCAATCTAAATACTCTGTGCACATATGGTTAGACTGTTAAGATACTGAGCCTCATTTGGAACTCGCCCTTCTGTGCTCTGCTATGTGGTACTGGGCTAAGTCTCTGTAAGCTTATGTCTCCTTAACCCGATGGCCCCTTCTAGCTTCTGAAATACCTAACACCGAAGAATGGGAGACAGGAGGGAGCAGAGTGTCCAGCTTAGCTCCTACATTCTTGTCAATATCAGTCTATCCATGGATCTTTACCATGGTAATAGCATCTGGTCCAGTTTCAAGCTTGTTTTTACACTCCAAGACCAACCTAATTATATGCCTTTAGATTTCCCATCATCACCTGAGAAGTCCCCCTTTCTCGGACTCTTAAGTGTTATTCCATGGGCCCCCTCTTCAAAGCTTCCGAGTCACCAGTACCAGCCTTGCAAATCATGCTCCCTCCGGCTGGAGTACAGAAATGTAATAGATTTAGGTCTTTAGTTTTACATCTGGTTACCTTGCCGTACAGTTGGCCTCTGTATCCATTGGTTCCATATCCATGGATTCAACCAAGTAAGAATTGAGGAGGTAAAGGAAATGATCACATCTGGATTGAACATGTATAAAATCTTTTTTCTTAAAATTAGTCCCTTAACAATGTAGTATAACTATTTTCATAGCATTTAGATTATATTAGGAGTTTTCAGTAGAGATGATTTAAAGAATTTTAGAGAATGAATGTAGGTTATATGCAAATGCTCTGCTGTTTTGTAGAAGGTACTTACAAAGTGTCATATTTGAGTTTTGGGAGTCCTAGAACCAATACCCTGCAGATACTGAGAGATGACTATATTCTCATTTTTTTTGTGGGGGGTGGGGGTGGTGGCACTGGGGATTGAACCCAGGGGCATTCTACCTCCAAACTATACCCCCAGCCCTTTTTATTTTTTGAACAGGGTTTTGCTACATTGCTAAAGCTGTCCTTGAACCTGCTATCCTTGTGTCTCAGCCTCCCAAGTACTAGAGTTAGAGATGATGCCTCACTTATAATCCCACATCTCTTACAATTTGTATGTAGATTATCTTGGTTTTTTATGTAAATGACCACATCATATGCAGAAAATGGCAGTTTTGTTTCTTCTCTTCTCTTCTCTTCTCTTCTCTTCTCTTCTCTTCTCTCTCTCTCTCTCTCTCTCTCTCTCTCTCTCTCTCTCTCTCTCTCTCTCTCTCTCTCTCTCTCCTTGTCTCTCTCTCTCTCTCTTTGGCTAGCAACCTGGGAATAAAACTTAGGGATGGAACCCAGAGCTTTGTAAATGCTAAGCAAAGACTTTACCATAAGCTACACCCCCCAGCCCTCTCTGTTAGATAATATTTTCAAGCTAATAAGGAATAGAGGTGGCTGTAGTAGGGTGGTTTGTTTTATACTTGGTTTTTTAAAAAAGACTTCTAAGCTGGGTGTGGTGGCACATGCTTGTAATCCCTGTGCTTGGGAAGCTGAGTCAGGAGGATCACACAGGTTCAAAGCCAGCCTCAGCTACTTAGTGAGACCGTTTCCAAATAAAATATAAAATAGGTCTGGGAGTATAGCTTGGAGGTAGAAAGCCCCTGAGTTCCACCCCCAGTACACCAAAATAATAATAATAATAATAATAATAATAATAATAATAATAATAACAAATAGTTAAAGTTTTAAAATACTTCTACTCTTTCACCATTAATAATGATATTTTCTGAAATATTTTTGTAAGCATCATTTGTCATGTCATGATGTCAAAGGAGTACACATATTTATAATTTGATAATAATTTTTATTATGAACAAGTTCTAGATTTATCAAAAACTTTAAAAAGATTAGTGAGATAAGCCAGGCATGGTAGTTCATGCCTATAATCCCAGTATTTGGGAGGCTGTGACAGAAGGATCACAGGTTCAAGGACAGCCTCAGAAACTTACTTAGTGAGACTATGAATAAAAATAAAAGAGCTTGGAGGTAGAACTTGAACCTTTGGAAATACATATAACTAAGTACTTATTTCAATATTATTTGTATACTTCTGATGTGCAAACTATCAATGAGATTGGGAAAATTACTTTAAGAGTAGTGATAGTAATATGGCAAACATTTATATAAATTTTATTCTTTTTGTAACTTTTAAAAGATGAACATAATGAGCTAGGTGTGGTAGTGCACACCTGTAATCCCAGCCCTCAGGAGGCTGAGACCAGGGCATTACAGGTATGAGGCCAGCCTCAGCAACTCCCTGAGATGCTCAGCAACTTAGCAATACTGTTTCAAAATAAAAAAGAAAACTATGACTGGCAGTATAGCTTGGACATAGAATGCTATACTGTCATTTGGGTTTGATCTTCAGAATTGTCCCCCTCTTCCAAAAAAGAAAACAATGAGCCTAGATCACCTTAAGTCAGTAGAAGCCCAAAATATACAAATTCCCAAGAAACAAACTATTTAACATTATCATATTAGTATTGTATTATCTATATGCTGAGACTTGAGAACTTTTTAAAAAATGAAATTTAAGGAAAATCCCTAGACCTCAATCTTAATTAGAAGGCAAATTTGACTTTCTAAAACCTTTTTGCTTCTGCTTCCCTGATAGGGGTTTTGTTTGTTTGGGGTTAGGGTTTGTTATTGGACATGTTAGCCAGACTTTTCCTTGCCCTCACCAGCATGTTGGATGATTATTTTCAGAAGCCTCTATCTTTGTAACAACAACCACAACAGTAGTAGTAGTAGTAGTAGTAGTAGTAGTAGTAGTAGTAGTAGTAGTAGTAATTGTTAGGTAGCTAGACAGAGTAAGGGGGAGAAGGATTAGGGATTGTTCCACTGGGAATGACAAACAGTCACTCCAACTCAGGTCACTGGAGAACCCCACCCTATATAAGCTGCCTTCTTTATGGCTAGATACTACTTTCTTGGATCTAAAATGAGTTATGTTGTGCATATATGAGAAGGAATTTTCCAGATTGAATAAGATTTGCTAAATGGAAGATACTGTGCCAGTTATCCACTCCTAGAGACAGAACGCTGCAGATTCCCTCTGGAGCGTGACCAACCCCCTCCCAAATCCCCCTCCCGACACAGTCTCTGCTGTCAGAACTCTTCCCACATAAATTTTTCATGTGTCTTCTCTCTGTGTCTCTTGAATGAAATCTTTTGGGAAGAAAAAGAAAAGAGGCTAGATCATCATCCACTGATAATAATGATAATACATGGTTAACCCTCATATGGCCCTTATGCCAAAGGTACTGTTCTGAGCACTTTAGGTCTATTAAATCATTTAATTTTGACAAAATACAGGAAGTAGATATCATTAATTTCTTTGTGGTACTGGGTATGGAACCCAGGGACATTCTAATTCTGAGCTGTACCCCCAGCCCTGTTTTTTATTCTTTATTTTGAAACAGGGTCTCACTGAGTTGCAAAGGGCCTCACTAGGTAGCTGAGGGTGGCCATGAACCATGATCCTCCTGTCTCAGCTTCTGGAATGCTGGGATTACAAGCATGTGCCACCATGCCTGGCAAGATATCATTATATCTATTTTTCAGGTGAGTACACCATGGTACAGAAAGATAACATATTCCCAGACCTCCCAGTGAAGAAGTGGCAGAGTCAGTATCTGGAGAGACAGCCTTCAACTGGAGCTCCTTCCTTGACAGCAACTGCCGGCTACCTCAGGCTCAGGAACCTCTGGTACCAGGGCTGATCTGGTTAAGGAGGGCTAAGAATTTCTTGCAGTGATTACATGTTCATAAGCCATATTTTTTGGCAAACATGAGTATACTTTCCATCAGAAATGGATTTTCATTCTTTCTGAGAGTCTGTATTGGAAAAAGAGATGGTGATTGGGATGACTTGAATATACGCTAAGGCTGTCTGCAGTAAGCTCAAGGTGAAGGAAGTTTCAGAGGACCCAAGTGCATCCAAGAATGGAGAGAGAAGGGGGACTTTGCTTCGGGCTCTACTCCTGAATGCTCTCTGCAGAACTGGCCACATAACAGTAACAAGGGCTATATTCAGAGTCCCAGAGACCACATGTGACAGTGAAGTGCTGGCTATTCTAACAGAGTCCATGACTCTTTGGGGGTATATACAGGGTGCATGGGGAGCCCAAAAGTCAACAAAACCTATAAAATAGTCAAGTTAACTGTCAGACAAGGCCTATGACTTAACAAGGTGCTAGAAGTGCACTTTACTGGATGGACTAAATGCTCTGAATTTTTTTTAATGCCTTAAGAGGGGCAGTGGGAGGAGGATGAGTGTTGGGAGTTATAATGACAATACCCAAATATTAAGGTTCTAGTTTATAGGAATTATGGAATCATTAGTCTATGGACCTTCCTTTTTTGCAGTACCAGGGATGGAACTCAGGGATATTCTACCTCTGAGTGACACTCCCACTCCTATTTTTTTATTCTTTATTTTGAAACAGGGTCTTACTAAGTTGTAAAGGGCCTCACTAAGTAGCTGAGGCTGTCACAAACTGCAATCGTCCTATCTCAGCCTCCCAAATGCTGGGATTACATGCATGAGCCTCCATGCCCGGCTTCTATGGACCTTCTTAAGAGATAACTTTTTTCTAGCCCCACAGATTCCCTTGTTTAGAAGTGGACAAAAATAGGCTGGGCGTGGTGGCACATGCTTATAATCCCCATGCTTGGGAGGCTGAGACAGGAGGATTTCACTGGTTCAAAGCCAGCCTCAGCTACTTAGTGAGGCTCTCAGCAATTTAGTGAGACCCTGTTTCCAAATAAAATATAAAATAGGGGTAGGGAAGGAAGCTGGCAGCAGCCGCGGTCGCAGTGACGATCTTGGCCACTGAACAGGACAAGCATTTCTCAGGGAAGCCCTGGACACCAGATTTTGGTTTAATATCGGATTGGGGTGACTTCCAGCCGCGACTTCCAATCTAGAATACAGAAGAGAGAGTGGATAATGGCGGAATTAGAAGCAAGATGACAAGGAGGCTCATGCCACGCAAGAAAAGCAATTTGTGGAAGAACATCCCAGAAGGGATTAGAGAAAAGACCACTTTAGCCGCGCATGCTGGGGACTCTTAACAACACACCTTGTAAGAAAAATGACCCGG
Source organism: Muscardinus avellanarius (assembly GCF_963383645.1). NCBI lineage: Eukaryota > Metazoa > Chordata > Mammalia > Rodentia > Gliridae > Muscardinus > Muscardinus avellanarius. The sequence continues at coordinate 26,881,350 of NC_137795.1, read as the reverse complement.
TCGTGGTGGAGGGAGCCGTGCAGTGCCAGCGGGAGCCGAGCCGCACATCCCAGGACCTTAGCATACCCAGCCATCGCGGTCCGCCATGCTGCACAGGGTCCACAGTGCACAGGGGTCACAGTGCACCCGGAACAGCAGACCCTGCTCTACACAGTTAGGTCGTGGGCCTCCGCTCTTGGAAGGGGTAATAAAATTCATTGCTGCTTAGTGCTCGATCTCACAACCTCTTCAAAACACACATACCGTCTTCTCTTATTATTAAAAAAAATATATTGGAAAGGGGCCAAGATGGCAGCGGCTGCAGCCGGGACTCAGGAGAAGCAGACAAACTCTATCTAATTCACTTGGAACTTTTGGGAAAAAAAAAAAAAAAAAAAAAAAACATGAAGGGGGACTGCCCCTGCCACACATGCTTAAGAACTATGGACATCATATCATGTAAGGAAGGAGCTCAGCAGAGAACCAGGAGGAAGGTGATGTTGGCTGAGTCGCAGGTGGTGCCAGTGGAGGGTGGCAGGGCAGAGCAGAGGCATGGGCGCTAGTGCTGGGGGCAAAGGTGGAGGCTATTATTTTGGAGAGGCAGAGATCTGATCCAACCCACCTTGATCTTCTGAAGAAATTACCCCAAAGATAGAAATTGGAGGGGCAGACAGATCCAGTCCAGTCCACCTTGAGCTTTTGAGGAACTCTCCCCAAAAGTAGACTGAGTGTACCTGCCGCACATGTTCGAGAAGTCTGGACAATATGCTAAGTGGAAAAAGGGTTTGGGGGGAATCAGAGGGAGCCCCACATAGCCGGGATGGGCCTACACATTGAGTGCTCTGGGAGTCATCAGCCCTCATGGCCACCGCGCTCCTCTGTGCAGAGTGGGAGGCCAGGGTACACGTGGAACAGCAGAGCCTGCTTTCCGAAATAAAACTGTGGACCTCTGTCTTTGGAGGGAAGAAATAATTTATTGCCACTAGGTATTTGGGGTCCCAGCTTTTGCAAAAGACATGTACTGCTTTCTCATATTAAAAGGGGAAAAAAATAAAGGATGAATGCCAGGCATGGTAGCACACACTTGTAATCCCCGTGCTTGGGAAGCGGAAACAGGAGGATAGCACTGGTTCGAGGCCAGCCTCGCTGGCTTAAGAGACCCTGCTTCCAAATAAATAAATAAATAAATAAATAAATAAATAAATAAATAAATAAATATACATACATATATAAAGAGACAGGTCTCCGGGAGTGTAGCCCGGAGATAGAGGGGTTTCCAGGAACCTCAGTATCACCAAAAATAAATAAATAAATAATAGAAAGAAAAAAGGGAACATCTGTAGATGACCTGCTCATAGTGACAGAGACCAGAGCCAGATGCACAGCAAGGCTGATGCTGGGGACTCTTAGGCCAGAATAGAAGCCTGCAGGGCAACTAGGCTGGCCCCGGGGCCAGGGAGACTAATTGGATGATGTGTGCTTGTATATCCTCACAAATCTTGTATTCCATTGTGATGTTTGACTACAATGCACCAATAAAAATATATTTAAAATATATAAAATAGGTCTGGGGGTTAGCCGTATAGCCCGGAGGTTTGTCCCTAGGTTCTACCCCCAGTACTACAAAAAAAATAAAACCAGAAGTGAACAGAAATAATTTGGATAGCTAGTCTGACATTAATAGACCTCCACCCACATGAATGCACATATACATAGCCATTGTGCACGTGTGTGTGTGTGTGTGTGTGTGTGTGTGTGTGTGTTGTGTTTTGCTAGGGATTGAATGAACCCAGAGGCATTCTATCTCTGAGATACACCCCAGTCCTATTTTATTTTTTATTTTTGAAACAGAGCCTCACTAAGTTGCTGAGTGTCTATTCTGCTGAGGCTGGGCTGAAATCCGTGATCCTCCTGTCTCAGCCTCCCAAGTGCTGGGATTACAGGCATGTACCACCATGCCCAGTTAGATTTCGGATTCTTATATAAACATAATATCACAAAGATAGTAGAAGAAGCAGGGAAGTTTATAGGGTCATTTATAAGAAGCTGTCCAAACCCCCAGTGCAGCTTAGTTCCCACTGGCTGCAACCTGAACACAGGGCTCGGAGTTTGGTGTTGAGCAGGCTGGTAACCTGACCCAGGTGATCTGGAGGAACACTAAGGGCACAGCCAGATGGTGATGAATTGAAGAGCAAAACAAATGGATTTACGTAGTGCAGACTATTTAGTCCAAAATGTAGAGTAAGATTGTAGTGGAAAGGCATCAAGAAGGAAGGGGATCTCAACACCAGGACAAAGCAGGAGCCATAAGAGGGGCTTTTTCATCTTTTTGTTTTTTAAAGAAGAAATTTTAGCTAGGTATGGTGGCACACACTCTAATCCCAGCATTCCAGAGGCTGAGAAAGGAGGATTGCCATTCATGGACAGCCTCAGCTACTACTGAGTGAGGCCCTTCACAACTCAGTGAGACCCTGTTTCAAAAAATAAAGAATAGCCAGGCGTGGTGGAGCACGCTTGTAATCCCCGCGCTTGGGAGGTGGAGACAGGAGGATCGCCCAGGTTCGAAGTCAGCCGCGCTGGCTTAAGAGACACTGTTTCCAAATAAAAAGATATAAAATAGGTCTGGGAGTGTAGCCCGGAGGTAGAAGGGCTTCCAGGAACCCCAGTACCACCAAAAAATAAAAAAGAATAAAAAAGAATAAAATATAGGGCTGGGGGGCATAGCTCAGAGGTAGAATGCTCCTGGGTTCCATCCCCAGTACTGCAAATAATAATAATAATAATAATAATAATAATAATAATAATAATAATAAAGTGTTATGCCTTTTACTTAAATGTATGAAATATTCTTCCTCTCCTAAGAACAATTACTTTTTAAACCTTGTCGTTAACTGTAGAATAAAAGATAATGGGACAGAAAAAAATTCTAGAGCTCCTGAAATTATCCTGTGTTGCTGGCCTCTTATTTGGCTAATCTTGACCTCAAGGACATTGTTTCCAATTACTGTAGCATGGCACAGAGAAAAAATATTTTCAATAGAGGAATGCTTGGGTCATTAGAATTTAATGTAAATAAATGCATATTTTTTGTAGTCCCTTTTCCTTCAAGGGTGCTGGGGTCAGACTTTACTTGTGATCTACAGTCTAGCTTTACCCAAATAGCAATTCAAAGGGTAGAGAAGAAAAATGGGGTGAATTGTTAACTCCCTCCTGGCTACCTGCTCCAAACCTTCCAGAGGCAGCAAAGGATGGGAGGAGCTACTAAAGAAGCAGGCTCCCTAACTGCTGGAAAGATGCCCCTGGCCCTGGCCAGGAGAGGAGCTCAGCCCCTGCCCCTGCCCCTGCCCCTGGCCAGGAGAGGAGCTCAGCACATTCCCATCCTTGAGAGCCCACGGGAAGCATGGGAACATGGATGCTCAGCAGGATGCTCTACCACTCAAGCCTCCTCATTGCATTATTTATATTTAAAACTCTGAGACCTCAAACCCTCCCCGATTCTGCCCCCACGCTGTTTCATTTATGATTGGCTTTCTAAGGAGGCCAGAGTGTTTAACAAAGAAGATTGTGAGGGAAACCAGCAAACCTTCACTATTGTGGAGACCTGCTACAGTTAGGTGCATCCCAGCCATTTCCTTAATTACTTGTAATTAATTATCATTGAGATTGTTTTTTTCTCTCAGTCACCATAAAGTTTTTCTCTTGGTCTTGCTGACAAAGACGCTTACAGCCCTAAGTAGGCATAGGTGAGACTTTCCTGTTACTAAAGCTTCTCGTTAAATACAAGTGTAGCTTTTATGAGGATGCATTGTACAATGTTAGTATTAAAATGTTAATGTTAGGAATAATAAACACAATATTAGTATTGTTTTTATTCTAGTACAATAGATTTCCTCTTAAAAGATGCCTACCTCTTCATTTTCCTAAAATATTTTCTCATTTTTCAGATCCTGCAACTCCTCAAGATGCCTTATTTTAATACTTTTGTGGGGAAATAGTCATGTTTAAGCTATATGAAACACCTCTGGGTTTAATTTTAGTCCCCGTGATACCAGAGAGAGGGAGCCAAGGTGCTTAGACAATTGAGTGATGTAATTCCCTAGAGACCACAGGTTTCCTTTGTCTCGGGGCTCGGCAACCTAATTAACATGCTGAAAACACCTTCTTACCTCACACTGGGTTCCAGACACCAGTAGGAGCTGCCTTTCTGCTGCCTGGCCAGGGGCAAGGAGCTTGGGCCTGGTTTTCTGCAAATCTCGCCTCACTTCTCAGTTTCCAGACCAGCATTCTGTTGTATTACAGTCTTTGGCATCCAAGAGTTTCACTTCAACAACAACAACAACAACAACAAAAAAAAAAAAAACAAGGAAAAAGTGCTGCTCTCTTTTTATCTTCTTAGCGTTCTGAAGGGTTAGGATAAAAGGCTGAAGGCTTTGTATGTGAAAGAGTTAAAATAATTTACATGGTAGAATCTCAAATCTCACTGCTTCACTCTGCCAAATAGGAAAAAGGAGGAGGAAGAGCAAGAGGAGGAGGGGCTGGGGTGGGGGAGGAGCTGACGAGGGGGAGAGAGGAGGTGAAGGGGAGGAGGAAAACTAGTGACAGTGAAGGGAAAAGGGACTGTGAACACATCCCTGCGAACCCCTCAGTTACTGGACCATCATCCTCTTCAGGGTTTTCAGCGAAATCTATAGTATGGTTGGTTGGCAGTTCACATTTAGTCCTGTTTAGCTAGATTTCAGGATCATGCTATGGAAACGATCCACTAGTACAATTATTGGAGTACTTGGTAATTTTATCCCTTCACTCATTAATATTAATTAGTGCTTGGAGAGGAAAGGGGACAGGGAACAGCTTCTCATATCCCAGCTAATTAACTTTGTCTGGCTTGTAGGGGAGTGAGGAAAAGCACTTTATTAAAAACCATAAGGTAAGCGCTCAAGGGACTTTTATTTTTGCTTAGGCTAAACGACAGCAACATTTGGCTCTTGGTGAGCGTTCTAGAATTGCCAGAAAGGAAGGTAAAGGCCGCACTATTATTTCTAAGGCCCGCTGGATTGGTGGCAACATAAATTTGGCACTTTAATGCTATTCTGGATAGTGAAAGATTTGTTGCAAGCTACATATTTAGGAAATAGCACTACGGGTGACAGGGAGAAGTGGGACAACAGAACTACTTGCTGCCTGTTGTCTTGTAATATTTGTTACAGCAACTCTACATGCTGAAATGACGAGCAGTGTTTTAACCCAATGCCTAAAATGATTTGGCTTCCAGTTAGTGTTAGGAATATATAAATCTTTTTGCCAAAGATTCCATTAGACATATTGTTTATCCTCTATGAATAAAACACTATAAGGAGATCAAAAGTATGTAAGATTTAGTAGCAGTTAGAAGCTACGTATCCTAAGTATTTTTATTATAATATTCATTGACTCATTTGTTCTTTTGATAAATTTAGTTACGTAGATACTGTGTAAAAGGAACTGCCTTGAGCTCTAAAACTTCAAAAATAAATACAAAATTAAAAAGTAAATAATCAGAGATTTCCTTCATGTTTTTATGCTATATTAGTTGATGCCTTTTGAGAGGCAGAAACCGAGACATGACTAAACATGTAAAAATGTTATTGGAAGAAAATGGAGAGGGAGTTGGGAAGAGCTGGGAGAGCTGTCAGACTACACTGAAAGTCTGGCAGGATGGAGGGTAGGAGGAAGGAAGACTAGATGAGGAAAGTCCCAGACTCACATTTTGCAGAAGACTCAGAGGGAGACATCAGGGGTCTCTTTTCTTGAGGCCCTTTGCTGTCAGAGGAGTCCCACATCTCACTAAAGTGGGTCCACCCTCCTATCCCTGATGCACTCAGTTACTGGCTGAGAACAGCCATGGAAGCATTGCTTCAGCTCAAACGTGGTGGTGGATTTCAGAATTTACCAAATACTGGACCAAATGGTAAGTTTGTTCCCACTGTTCTGAGGATCCTCCATACAGTTTTCCAAAGTGGTTGCACTAATTTGCAGTCTGTGAGATGCATTTTCATGGCCACCTACTGTTTTGTTCACTAATTTATTGAAATATTACCTACTTTAATTCTGTCTTCCTGAGAGTAAAAATAAAATCTTATTTATGTCCAAACCATAAAACCATAAATATGATCTCCATTTTGTTTTATAGAATTAGATTTTAGAAACCTATGAAATCCTTGAAATATCTAATTCTTCCATCTAAAATCTAAACATATTTGTAGCTTGTTTATTTGGTGCTTGGTCCAAACCTAAAGGCAATAAACTGTGTTTGAAAAAAAAACAAGTTAGGGCCGGGTGTGGTGGCCAATGCTTGTAATCCCAGCATTTGGGAGGAGGAGACCGGAGGATTGCGGTTCGTGGACAGCTTCAAATACTTAGAGAGGCCCTTTGCAACTCAGTGAGACTCTGTTTCAAAGAAAAGAAAAACTAAAAAGAAAGAAAAAATTAAAGATAGGGCAAGGCGTGGTGGCATACGCTACAATTCCAGCATTCGGGAGGCAGAGACCAGATGATCACGGTTTGCCAACAGTCTCAGCTACTTGTGAGGCCCTTCGCAACTCAGTGAGACCCTGTTTCAAAAACTAAAGAATAAAAAATAGGGCTAGGAATGTAGCTCACAGGTAAAATGCTCCTGGGATTCATCGCCAGTACTTCAAAACAAAACAAACAAACAGACAAAAAATTAAAGGCTTAAAAATCTTTCACATCTGCCAGTCAGCATTTGGAAGGCTGAGACCAGAAGATTGCAGTTCCCGGACAGCCTTAGCTACTTAGTGAGGCTCTTTGCAACTCAGTGAGACCCTGTTTCAAAATAAAGAATAAAAATTAGTGCTGGGGGTATAGGTAGGAGGTAGAATGTCCCTGGGTTCCAGTCCCAGTTAAAAATAAAAACAAAACAAAACAAAACAAAAAAACCCCAAAACAACAAAACAAAAAAAAACGTTTACAACAAAATAGCAAAATAGCATGTAAAATGCAGACTGCAGAGGAAAGTTCCAGTGGACATCTAGATATTATTTTTTCTTCTAAGTATATCAGGCAGGTATCTTTTAACTTTTTTTTATTGGTGCATTGTAGTCATACATGATAATGGGGTACAAGATGGTAGAGGCATACATGCACACATCACCCAATTAGCCCTTACTCAGTTCCCACTCTATTTCCTCCCTCTTCCTCCTTCCCATGGTTGGCTTAGTGATTGAAATTGATATGTTTGTTAAAGAACATCATAGCATTAGAAAATTTCCCTCTTTCACCCTCCCATTTCCTCAGCTATGTTGCCTTATTTGCTCATCTATACTATCTCCTTCTTCGTCTAGAGTTTCTCCTATGACCCATTTTCTCCCTAGCTTCAGCATATTAGGGAGAGCATCTGATTTCTTATTTTTTGTGACTGACTAATCTCACTTAACATAATGTCCTCCAGTTCCATCCATTTCCCTGCATATTAAGTCATTGTATTTTTATTTATGGCAGAGTAAAATTCCATTGTGTACATATCCCACAGTTTTGTAATCCATTCATCTGTTGATGGATATCTTGGTTGGTTCCATAGTTTGGTAATGGTGTAGCCATGAACATAGATATGCACACATTAGTTTGGTACTTTGTGTACCAGTATTGGGAATGGCCTAGGAAGATTTGAGAAAGCTCTGATTATTATATTTCAAAAACTGGTGAAAGGACTTGGTTTCTGCCACAAAAACAAAGCAGGCAACTATTCCAGTGTAAACTAACCTAGCTAAAGGTAATTAGCAAGTCTATAGGAGAGGGGAACTACGACTTCCTCATCCTCATTCTAAAGACAGGTTTACATAATAATTGAATAATCTAGCTAGGATGGGAGGAGGGGGTCGACCTTCGACCATGACCTTTGTGAAAAGAGACACCTAGGTGGGAAAGTACACCTTAGCAGGAAAGTAAGGGGAGGTACCTTACAGGGTTTTTACTACTTCAGAATTATTTGAACAAGATGGAGGGTGTCTTGTATAAAAAGTCTGTTCCATGTTTTGTATCTCGGTGAATTCATTCGAACCACCCCCTCATGTTACCCTTGGGTACATGAGGCTGTAACTCTCTTCTGTATTTCTATCTTTTTAAAAAACTTCTTTAAATCTTTAGCAAGAGTTGGGCTACTGCATATTTATCCTTAGCTCAGGATAAGAACCCGCACCTTTTTATCGTTTTTCTGTTTTTTTGGTGTTTTTTGGAAAATTATTCCCAGGGGTCTGACAAAGATCCCTGGGGACAGTTTCTAAAACCATAACATCTTCTCAAACCATAACATAATTGGTGCCCAGAGTTTTGGTGCAACGTGGGGGCACGTGGCTCAGTAATTTTCACAGGACTTTTTGGCTAGTGGGTTGGTGGGCAGCAGCAGCTTTAGCTCCAGCTGTAGAGCTGTTGAGCTTTAAAACAACTATAAAGCAGCCTTTGCAGCACTGCATCTCTGAAAGTGAATTCCAGGGCATCTTGCTGGTGGTCCTGGTACCACTGCATGCCAAAGGTATGTACCTTCCTGGAGCAATAAGGAGTTCCCCCAGAATGACTATTGATCTTCCAGCATCTGGGAGGCAATTCTGGTTGGTGGGGACCCCCCCCCCCAGCCAATGAACTAGCCAGCGATCGAATCCTCTCCAGGAAATTAACCCTTTAGGATGGGATACTCTTTTAAAAGCCCTAGACAAAGTTAAATCTAAAAAGAAAGGCCCATGACCCACCTTCAGAAAGCTCCCCAAACAGGAGACGCCAGCCAGCACCCATTTCTAAAATGGTAGTGAGCTTTTTTTTGGTAGTTGGAAACAGGTTCTAGGGAGATAAGCTCGCTCGCTTTCAGCAGCAGCGTCCAGGAAGCTTTGCCATTAGAAACCACAGCCACATGCACTCTGTTGGTCTGTGAACTATGGCAGTTCACAGTCCCCAGCAGCCCCAACTCCCAGCATCTATTGGAAGCCAGAATGGGTAAGCTTCTCCAAGAGCTCAAGTAAAAGTCAATAGTTTCAACCAGATAACAGGCAGGCCTGCTCAGTGAACTGCCGCACCCAGGAGGCATTGTCTGGCATTCAACAGACAGATACAACCCATTTGCATAAGAAGGCCCTCAGGGAAGTAAGCTCAGGAGGCAGCCAAGCCTGACCACGTGGCAGCTCAGGATTCTTAGGCCCATTGAAATTAGAGTATATTTTTAGTAAAGCAAATTAATAAGATCTTTTTGAAAACAGCAATATTTTCAGCTAAAAAAACTCATTGACAGAAAGAAGGAACAGGAGAAGGGTCAGATGCAGGGCAGAAGGGAGTTTGGCTAAAACTTCAAGCCTGCACTACCCTTTTGGTGGACTGTGAAGCCAATCTCACTGCTCCATGCACACAGGCATCCCAACTGGATGCCCCCGGCTGGGCCACTAGCTTTAGGGGATGCAGGGAACCTCATTCAGACAGAGAAGGGCCATGTAGCTCAATCGGACAGGGGAATATGGAGCAAGGGGAAAAGGTGGCAAAGCCCCTTCCCATTTAATACCCTCCCAGTGGGCAGCAACTGGTGGGAAATGAGGCCACTCTCAAGGCACACACACACACACACACACACACACACACACACACACACACAGGGTGCAGGGACAGGAGGATGACCTTCTGAGCCCAAAATACCACTCTCTGTCTTAGATGGGATTCCAGCAATATCCTGAATGCTAGGGTAATTGGTTTTAGATTGGAAAGCTCTGGGAAGAAGGACAACCTTGCCCAGACAGGCCACTACAACCCCACCCTTTCTCTCTCAGATGGGATCCCATCAATCCAAAGTGGAAGCTGGATCTACACTAGCATGGGCCCTCCAAAATTGGGGAAAAATTGACACAAAAATGCTAAGGAAAAAAGAGCTCATATTTCTCTGCACCCAAGTATGGCCCCAGTATGTGCTGGGGGATGGAGAAATCTGGTCCCTTCAGGGAAGTTTAAATTATAACACTATTCGGCAACTAGATCTATTTTGTAAAAAAGGAGGAAAGATGAATAGAAGTAGCTTATCTTCAGCTGTTCTTTAATCTCTGAGACCACCCAGATTAGCCTCCAATGGGGAGAAGAGAGTTTAAAGTTGGATCTATCCATAAGCAGCTTTTACGGGCTGAGTTTAAAGCTACATCACCAATTCAAACAACAGGTGCGGGCAGTCTTAGTCAATTTTTTTACCCAGTAGAAGGGGAGGCCATCCTCAAGACAAATCCTACTACTGCAGACTGCCGATTCAGTTTAATAGGGTCTTGAAAAGGGAAAGACAGATGGGCAAAAACCATGAAAAGAATTCTGGCGGAGCACAGAAGCCTAGGCTCAAGTCTATTTTAGGGGTGGAGAGCAAGGCCATCTCTGGCATAAATGCCCTCAACCATGAGGCCAAAAAGGGCCTTCCGAGGCCCGGCTCACAGGGCAAGGGGGACCATTTAAATGACTGAGCTCCCCCAGTTCCGGAACTGGGGTCCGCAGACTAGGTTCCCAGTGATTCCTCCCAACTCCCACCACCTAAGTTAAGACTAAAGAGCCTTAGGTGATCACAGTGAAATTTCAGACAGGCCAGATGTAAGGCATTATCCTCCTTTCTCAGCCCAAGGTCCAAAAGCTTAGCTAGGGTGAGAGGCAAATCAGGCCAGCCCCCAAACTATTTTTTACCCAATACTCAGTCTGCAGCCTGCGGCTTCCAGGATGACCTCCAATTCTCCCATTCTCAGTTAAACTAGAGATTTCAGCTCCTTTCAGGAAACCAACATTTTTTCTTTTTCCTGGCTGCACTAAAGTTACTGCTCAAAGTCTTATTTTCAACCAGTCTTAGCTAAAACAGTAACTTCAGAAAAGCTGTCCAATTAAATCCTTGTGAGATGTGATTAAATAAAGTTATTTTCTTCTTTGACAAAATTAATGTTTTAAGACACATGTGATGCTTATATGATGTCGTGGATTTCTGTGTAATCTAACAACATTAAGGCTTTAAGGTGCTAGTGATATTTACCTAATGTCTTATAATTCAATCGTTAAATTGGGGAAATGCAAAATGCAATGCCTTAGAATGTTAACTTCATAAGATTTAAAGTGACACTTAAGTCTTTTAAATGGGTTTTTAAATTGCTGGTATCTAAACAACACTATAAAATAGTTTTTTTTGTTTGTTTGTTTGCTTGTATGTAACAACAAAAGACAGATGCAGAAAGTCTATAGATGTATTGCTTTATATTTTGGCAAATACAGAGAAAGGAAATCTTGTGAGACTAAGAAAGCATATTGTAAGGTTTATCCTAAGATTGTCCCAAATGGGGCAAAAAGGACCAGGATAAAAAAAAATCAAAGGGTTAAAGTAAGTTGTAAAGCATTGGTGGAATGTTTGTTTGTTTGTAAGTTTTATCCTAAGATTGTCCCAAGTGGGAAAGAAAGGACCAGGATAGAAAAATCAGAGGGTTAAAGCAAGTTGCAGAGTGTTTGTGGTATGTTTGTTTGCATATGTGGTGAAGATGGATTATTAAAAGGCTATAAGTTTCTAATAAGCCTACCGCTTGTATATTCCCAAGAGAAAAGTGCTAGAGTTCAGCAGCAGGGGTGTACTATGGATAGGAGAGGCTAAAGGATTACTTCTGGCAATAAAATCTAGAGACCCCAAAGTCTATAATATTTCTGTAAAACTGTCTTCAAGGTTGTTTACCAAAGAAAAGTTATAGGAAACTGAATCATATCATACAGGGATTTAAAATTTGCCTTAGAAATTAATTCCAAAAATAGCTTGTTAAGTCCACCAGGCAAGCAATGTAGAGGCACATGTGAAGGTGAAGATTGGCAGCTTGGTTTCACTTATATGCCAGGGGAAACTTTTAGGTCTTTTCTGACTGGTATATAGTCCTAGATAACAATGTTACCCTATTGTCAGCATCCCAGCAAGTTAAGTAAACTCCAAACAGTGCCAGAGGAAAAGGGCAAATTTTGTTTTGTCCAGGTGATCTGGTACTCATCAAATAATCTAAATCTTTATTCCAAAGCCTATTTCAGGTCTCCACAGCACTAATTTCTGGATTCACATGGTGCAAAATAAACTGAATCCATCCCACTTCTGTGTGTTTCAACCTAATTCAGCAAAACAGATTTTTACTTCTCATTTAAGTGCTATTTTTAGGTTTTCATGGTTAACCTATATTGTGGGTGTTGTCTCATAGGCTTGAAGCTTTCAGACGTCAGATGGTGGTATGAGCACACCCAAGAGGTCATACCTATGGTCATAGAGGCACAAGGCATGGACCCATATGACACCCTCACCACCACCCTGCATGAATGTTACCCTAAAGCTGGGGCCCCCAGGGGTCTAACAAAGATCCCTGGGGACGGTTCCCCTAGATGGTAACTCTCTCCCCTCAAACTGTAACACTTTGGTTTTTATATTTTGGGGTAGATACCCAGAAGTGGTATTGCTAGATCATACAGTAAGTTCTTTTCCATTCTTCTGAGGATCCTCCATACAGTTTTCCAAAGTGGAAAATTGCACTAATTTGCAGTCCTATCAACAATATTTTAGAGTTTCCACTTCTCCACATCCTTGCAAACATTTGTTGTTGTTTGTGTTTTGAATGGTTGTCATTCTAGTTGGAGTTAGGTGAAATCTCAGGGTAGTTTTGATTTGCATCTGTCTGATTGCTAATGATGTTGAACATTTTTTCATGAATGTATTGGCCAACTGAATTTTTTCTTTCATAAAGTGTCTATTTAGTTCACTTGACAGGCAGGTAGGTATCTTTGAATTAATACCAGAGTTATGTCTTTTTACTGTTGAGATCAGACTCATGTGAATTCAAAGATTTTTTAAGCTTCCTTGGTATCTTTTAATTCGTGGTATCAGTCTAACTTGAGACCGTTGGGTTTTATTGACCTTTTGCTAGTTTGATGTTGTTTTATTGTTTTTGTTGCTCTTTATTTTCAAGAGTTCTCTATTCCTAAACTGTCCTATCAGTTTTAACTATCTGTGTATGTTCTAAGCACTTTTGAAATGGAAGGTTTCAAGGTGATGTCATGGGGTGGGGGGAAAGGTAATGAGTTTTGACATTAGACTATATTGTAGTCCCACCTCTGCCACAAATTATTACATGATATGGTACCCAGACTGCCAAACCTTCCTGGACTTGCCTTGTAATTTAGAGGTAACAATTTCTGCCTTGTAAGTTGACCCTGAGGCTCCCCATCCTGACTGTTGAGTCACCTCCTATTTTTACCTTCCTGTCACTCAAGATCATAGGGGAGAGGTGGATCCCAGGCTTGGCCAAGAGAACTGCACCCTGGCTCTGGCTCTCAGAGGTTGTTGAGAACCAGGATACAAAACTTCTAAATAATATTTAATGCAATATTTTAGAAAACTCAAAATGAATATAAAAATCCATGATTAACAAGGTATTACTATTTTAAATAAGGAGAAAATTAATGAATGGTGCTGTATTGAGCTGTGGTCAGGCCTATGAAAAAAGGAAAAAATTCAGGCCTATAGCAAAAGGAAAAAATCAATAGTACTGAACTTGCCTTCATTTTTTGTTTGATTCATTATGGGATTTTTACATTCATTTGATATTTCTAAAGATTGCATTAAAATATTATTTTTTACCAGTACTGGGCCTTTTAGCACCTCCTTAAAGTTTTACCCAAGGCAAGTGTCTCAACTCACTTTTTGTTGATTCGACCCTGCTGGAAGATACTGGATTTGAAGAACATTCATTTTTCTTCTTTTAATCTTTTATTTTGCTTACTTTAATCTTATGCCTAGGGAGAAGGTGGTTATGGCCCAAGGGCCACAAAACTGTGATCTATCAGAAACTTTACTGGTAGTATTTAATATTAATATTCATGTGTTTTACTTTTGGCTTTGTAAATCAATCTTTTTCTCTACCAGAAATTCTTCAGAGGAAAATCAGATAATACTTCAGTAAATTAATAATTAAAAAAAGAATGATTTTTAAAATAGAATTTCAAGTATTATAAACCTTCAGGGTATTTCTTTAAAATGGCCTTGTTTTTCATTCCAGCATATTTCCAGAGTAGAATGTGTCATCTTTGTTATAAGATTATTTCAAGAAGGTATATCTGAAGGTATATTTTAAACTTTCACCATCAGGAGCTATTAGGTTTGTGTGAATATAACAAAATACTTGATATAATCAACTAAGTAAGTGCAAATGTTTATTTTGGTTCATGGGTCTGGAGGTTTTAGCCCATGGTTGCTTGGCCCTATTGCCCTGGCCCTGTAATGGCAACACGTGGTAGAAGAGGCCTGCTCACTTCATGGTATCTGAGAACAAAGAGAAAGAGAACAGGATGGAGATTCCAATGTCCCCTTTCAGGGCACACACCCAATGGCCCAGCTTTCTTCCACAAAACCTACCAACAGTGCCACAGGCTCATGACCACACCTTTAACACATTGGCTTTTGGGTTCTAGACTTCAACAAGAGCTGTCATCAGCCTGTGGCTGTGAGTGTGGAGGACATGTTAGGAAGCAGGGCTTCACCGTCCACCTCACTCCAGGATCAGAAGGTAGCACAGCAGGCTAGGAAGTACACAGGAAGCATGATCAGAAGACTCTGACTCCTCCTTGCTTGTAACTTATTACCTGGGCAAGCTTCAACTTCTTTGCTGTTCTTTAACCACTTCCTTTCAATAGAAAGAACAATAATTTCTTCCCAGGGTTGCTGGAAGGAAAAAAAATCACAAATTGCTAGGGTCAATGCTTCATAAACTTCCAAAGAACTCTTTGAATTAAGCAAGTTCTATCCTTGACCCACACGCACACTCGCAGGGCTGGTGTGGGGCTGCTCGAAGCTGAGAGAGCAAACACCAGCTAGGTTGCACTGTCAGCCACAGTACATTCTACTACACCACACTCATGTGAAGGGACAGTGAAAACAAATCCTTAGAGATCTTCATGAAGAAGTCCTTGCTTATAAAGTACAAAGTCATCAGAAAGAGTAGCCTCCAACAGAACTTCTGAGAAAGGTGCGTTGACTCCAAATGAGAAATAATGAGAAAAGAGGAATATGCCCCTTAAAGAAGATAATTGTTTCTTCAGAAAATGAAATAGTTGTTGGGCGTGGTGGTGCAGGCTTGTAATTCCAGCATTTGGGGGGCTGAGACAGGAGGATCGTGGTTTGCGGGCAGCCTCAGATACTCCTTAGTGAGGCCCTTTAAAACTCAGTGAGACCCTGTTTCAAAATAAAGATTAAAAAATAGTGCTGGGGTGTAGCTCAGAGGTAGAATGCCTCTGGGTTTCATCCCCAGTACTGCAAAAAAAAAAAAAAATGAAATAGTAACCCCAATTCTTGGGGACACAGGAGCTGATACATTCTTCAACTAATGTGACTTGTGAATGTTTGCCTCAACTTTAAAATTACCTTGCTATTGGGGACCAGAATAGTCCCATAACTTGTCTAACTGGAAAACCATATCAATAAAGTTATTCTTTAAGATTTTCATTTGAAACATATATAGACACAGTTGTTAAGAGTAGTTCAAGGCCAGCCTCAGCAACTTAGCAATGCCCTCAGCAACTTAGTGAGACTCTATTTCAAAATAAAAAGTAACATAGGACTGGGGGTAGAGTTCAGAGGTAGAATGCCCCTGGGTTCTATCCCCTACATCACAACAAACAAAACAGTAAGTCTGATTTTTAAGTTAAACTTATCTTAATGTCTTTTGACAAGGGTAAAAATACTTGTTGCTACTGACTGCATGATAGGGTGTCTTATGGTTGAGTTTGAAGCAGGAGGTGGATCAACTCCTATCTGACAAGGTCCTGGCTTGGTATTTGTTTGATCTTCAGAAAGTCAGAGAAGAACTCCCCCCAAATATGTATATCCCACCTGCTCACTGATCAGATAAGGACTGTGAAATCGTGTGTGTGTGTGTGTGTGTGTGTGTGTGTGTGTGTGTGTGTGGCCTTGAGGAAGAATGTATTTAGGGTCTGACTTCTATTCCACTATCCCTAAAATGCACTTTCCTATAGTAAAGGATTTACTTGGTATTACAGAGTGGTCATGTCTCATAAAATATTTGCAAATAGTATACTAAGATAACTTCCTAGGATATAGCTATTTTAGATGCCATTTCTTATCAGACAGCCTTTATATAACCTGAATATTTATAGAACCCATTAAAAGAAGGTAAGAGACATCCATTATCGGATGTATAGATACCCATTTAAAAAAAGTAACAGACAACCATTGTTGATATAAATGACTTTCATTATAATGTTACTTAAAATATGACAGACATGATGCATGGTCCCTGGTGTCTTCTGGGTGGCCTGGGTGACAAGCAAGCAGGGACCAGGGATTCTCCTTCCCCTGAGAGCAGAGTCTAGGCTGCCTGCTCTTTCTCTCTTCTCTCCTCTCTCCTCTCTCCTCTCCCCTCTCCCCTCTCCCCTCTCCCCTCTCCCCTCTCCCCTTTCTCTTCTCTTCTCTTCTCTTCTCTTCTCTTCTCTTCTCTCTCTCTCCCTCTCTCTCTCTCCCTCCCTCCCTCCCTCCCTCCCTCTCTCTCTCCTCAATAACTATACTCATACATCTAAATGGGGTACAAGATAGTAGAGGCATACATGCACACATCACTCAATTAGCCTTTATGCCAATTCCCGCCCTTCCCCTCCCCTCTCTCCTCCTCATGTTTGGCTTAGTGATGGACTTTGATATGTTTTGGAATGTACATCTTGTACATTATGGAATTTCCCTCTTCCCCTCTCCCATCTGCCTCAGTTAGGTCACCTTATTTGCTCATCTATGGTTTCTCCTTCTTTGTCTAGAGTTCCTCCTATGACCCCATTCCTCCTTAGCTTCTGTATAATAGGAAGAGCATCTGAGTTTTGCTTTTTGTGACTGACTAATTGCACTTAGAATAATGTTCTCCAGTTCTATCCATTTCTCTGCAAATGAAGTAATTTAGTTCTTTATGGCTGAGTAAAATTCCATTGTATACATATCCCATAGTTTTATAATCCATTGATGGACATCTTGGCTGGTTCTATAGTTTGGCAATGGTGAATTGTGTGGCTATTAACACAGATACACATGTATTAGTTTGGTATTTTGGTTTCCATTCTTTTGGGTAGATACCCAAGAGCGGCATTGCTGGATCATATGGTAAGTTCGTTCTCATTCTTCTGAGTATCCTCCATTCTGTTTTCCAAAGTGGTTGCACGAATTTTCAATCCTACCAGCAATGTATTAAAGTTCCCACTTATCCATATCTCACCAGCATTTGTTGTTGTGTTTTTAATGATTGCCATTCTAATTGGAATTAGGTGAAATCTCAGGGTAGTTTTGATTCATCTCTCTCTGGTTGCTAATGATGTTGAACAATTTTTCATACATTTATTGGCCATTTAATTTCTTATTTTGTGAAGTATCTATTAATTCACCTGACCATTTTTTGAGTGGGCTATTTGTTTTCTTAGTAGTGAGTTTTTGAGTTCTGTATATTCTAGATATTAATACTCTATCAGAGAGTTAGTTGGCAAAACATTTCTTCCATTCTGTCAGCTTTTTATTGGGGTTCTTGATAGTTTCCTTTGCTGCACAGAAACTTTTTGGTTTAATGCAATTCCACGTATTGATCCTCTTTTTAATTTCTTGTGCCTTTGCATCTTGTTGAGAAAGTTTTTACCTGTGCCTACATGTTAAAGTGTTGGACCTATGCCCTCTTCAAGTAGCTGCAAGGTCTCTGGTCTAATTTCCAAGTGTTTGATACATCTTGAATTGACTCCTGTGCAGGGTGAAAAAGTGGGGTTTATTTCCATTTTTCTGCATATGGTTAACCAGTTTTGCCAACACCATTTGTCGAAGAGGCTATTTTTTTCCAGTGTATGTTTTTGACCCCTTTGTCAAAAATCAATTGGCCGAAAGTGTGCAGATTTGTTTCTGAGTCTTCTATTCTGCTCCATTGGTCTGTCTGTTTTTGTGCCAATACTATGCCATCTCTTTTTAAAAACTATGCCTTTGTAGTACAGTTTGAAGTCAGGTATTATGATACCTCTTGCATGGTTCTTGTTGCTGAGAATTACTTTGACTATTCTGGTTTTTTTTGGTCTTCCAAATGAATTTAAGGACTGATTTTTCTATGTCTTTGAGGAATGACCTTAGTAATTTAATGGGCATTGCATTGAATCTTGGATCACTTTTGGAAGAATTACCATTTTGATGATATTTTTCTGCCTATCCCAAAATATGGAAGATCTTAAGGTCTTCCTTCATCTCCTAAGGTATTCTTTGATTTGTTTTTTCAATGTTTTATTATTTTTTTGTATAGGTCTTTTACCTCCTTGGCTAGGTTTATTCCTAAGTATTTTATTTTTGTGTGTGTGCTATCCTGACTAGAAGTGTTTACTGGATATCTTTTTCAGTGGACTTTTGGTTGGCATACAGAAAAGCTTCTGCCTTTTAAGACTGATTTTGTATTCAGACAGTTTGCTGAATTTGTTGATCAGTTCTATAAGCTTCTTGGTGGAGTTTGGCTTTGAGGCCAATGTAGGAGGCGCTGATCAGCTCCACCTCCTTCTGGAAAGCCTCCTGCATGCCTAGGGTAAACATGGAGTTAAAGTAGTCAC
Source organism: Muscardinus avellanarius (assembly GCF_963383645.1). Classification (NCBI taxonomy): domain Eukaryota; kingdom Metazoa; phylum Chordata; class Mammalia; order Rodentia; family Gliridae; genus Muscardinus; species Muscardinus avellanarius. Next base: position 26,862,750 of record NC_137795.1, on the reverse strand, counting down.
TGCACATGGCCAACAGGTTGCAGTGGGTGGGGATAGGCCGCTTGTCATCCACCAGGACCATGTTACAGAAGAGGCCCTGGAGGCACTGCTTGTTCAGTCTCTGCAGCACCATGGTTGAGTGGTTGGCCCAGCCCTACAACTTTGACAACTCACTAAACTTGTATGGTTGAGCTTCCCTTTCTAGACCATTCTTGCAAACACCTGGCATCTACATCCTGGCTGCTGCTGCACCTTGCCTTGGGATAGTTGGCCCTTAACAAGACTGCACTCACATACTTGCCCTTTAAAGAGGAAGACCCACCTGGGGAAGCTCACAGGCCCCACCTGTGTTCATCAAATTACCCTGGCCTGCCTTTTGTCTCCCTAAGGTGATGGGAACATGAGGGATACCATGCCTGCTTATATTAACCCAACCCTGGTGTTTTTTTCTTTGCTCAGTAGAGCTTATTCTTATTCTTGTGTTTCTCCTTGTGGAACTTGTTTCAAACTCTGGTAGATGACAGGTGGAGGCCTTATTAAAACTCAGGGCTTGTTTGTTGTGGTACTAGGGGTGGAACCCAGGGCCTTGTGCATGCTAGGCAAGCACCGTACCATTGAACTACATCCCCAGCTCAAAACTCAATTTTAGCGACAAACATGAAACTTAGTATAAACGCTTTATGAATTTGACTCTAAACTAAGATAAATTTTTAAATTAAATGCAAATATTAAAGCATATTAATGACACCAGTATAACATAATAGTTGAATTTGTTTTAGTAAAACTATATGATCTAAGTTGAACTTAATAGAAGAAAGGAGCACCCTTTCTTACTGTTCTATATTCAATATATCCCTATAACTTAATTTGAATGAAATTCATTTTAAAAATGCCGGTTTGGATAAGTTTGATGTGCAAAGTAATATTAATAACTTCAAGACTTCTTCAGTTCAGGATTACATAACCAAAATTATATGAACAAGCAATCCTCAAAGGTATATATAATATGTGTATGTGGTACTGGGGATTGAACCCAGAGGTGCTCTACCACTGGGCTAAACCCTCAACCCTTTTATTTTTTAAATTGTGAGACAGGGTCTAGCTTAGTTGCTGAGGTTTTCATCAAAGTGCTGAACCTGACTTTAAATCTGTGATCCTCCTGTCTCAGCCTCTCAAGTACTGGGATTATAGATAGGTATCACAGCACCTGGCTTCAAAGGCCTGTTTTTAAGAAATATCACAAAATGACTTGTAAAACTGAACAGTTCATCTGAAAATAACATCAGCATTGTGATGTTATTGAATCTACAAGTGGCTATATAATCCAATTACATCTGAAAACAAAAACTCTTCATTGTAATTCTGTTAGTTGCTGCTAATGAATTGTTGCGAGCTAGTTCAGTGCAAGAGGGACCGCACATTCTGCTGCCAGCCTTCCTGGGAGGCAGGCTGAGAGCTGACTGGAGTGAGCCTTTGGAGTGTTACCAGCCACTTCTCCCACGCACTGTGTGACGATGCACAGCTCCCAGCTCTGCCCTCTATTTAAAGCGCAGTGACATTTTCATTAAACAGTGAGCTCTTTGTGATTTTGCCACATTCACTAACTCAGTCATCAAATACTTAGTAAGCACATAACATGTGCCAGGCCTTGTTCAGGCAATCACACACAGCTGGGTGTGGTGGCCTTACCCACAATCCTAGTGTTGGGGAGGCTGAGACAAGAGAAGTGCAGTTTCCAGGCCAGTGTCAGCAACTTAGTGAGGCCCTGTTTAAAAGAAAAAAAGGCTGGGGCTAGAGCTCAGAGGTAGAATGTCCCCAAGTTCAACCCTCAGTACTCCTTCCCACATGTGGCATACCTCTATGAACAAAACAGGATCCACGTCTTCATGATGCTCGTGTTCTAGCAGGAGGAGACATAAAGCAAGAGCTATATTCTCCAGTAAAATTTATAATATGTTGAAAAATTCTCCATTAAAATTTATAATATGCTTAAAAAAGAAAAGGTAGAAGAGTGTTTAGGGAGTGCCGGAGCTGAGTGAGGTGGGAAGGTTGCAATGTCGAAAGCGGGTCAGAATTGGTTTTATTGAAAATATAAGAAGAGGGGAACATTTGGGAGAAGTGAGGATGTGAGCCAAGTGGCTGCCAAGAGGAAAGCAGTCCAGGCCGAGCTAGCTAGTTCCGCCTTTGAGGTGGGAATGCCCCTGGAATGTTCAAAATATAGCTGGGAGGTTAGTGTGGCTGTGCATGAGTGGACCTGGGGGAGAGTATAAAAGAAGGACTGGAAGGTTTCTACCATCACCGGTTCTCTTTGCAGAGGCCTATGTGTGGGGAGATCGCAGGTTATTGATGAAGGAGACAAACAGAGGTGACGTAGTAGAAGAAGCTTGGCCAGACTGAAGCCAAAACATAGAATGCAGCTTCCCAGGGTATCGTCCCTCCTCAGAGCTACCCAAGACCCATCAGTTGTAATCTCTTCCTGCTCTTCTTTTTTGTTTTATATTGTGGCAAAATATGCATAATAAAATGTACCATTTTTAACCACTTTAAAGTGCTTAGTTCTAGTGGCATTAATTACATTCACATGGTTATACAGCCATTACCTTCATCTGTTTTCTAGGATATTTTTTTTATCAGCTGAAACTGAAACTCTGTACCCATTAAACAACACTCTTCTTTACCTATCTCATCCCAGATCTTAGCAACAAACATTCTTTGTTTCTATAAATTTGACAACTGTAGGTACTTATATAAATAAAATCATATAGTATTAGATCTTTTATGACTGGCTTATTTCACTTAATATAATGTCTAAGATTCATGCATTTTGTAGCATAGGTCAGACTCGCCTTGCTTTTTAAGATTGAGTAATATTTCACAACATGTATATGCCACAATTTGTTTATTCTGTTTCTCCCTGGATGGACCTACCAGTTGCTTCTATCATTTTACTGTTGTGAATATGCTACTGTTAATAATCCTATCTTCCAAAAATTTTTTTTTGTATGTGTTTATACCCAAAAGTAGCATTACTGGATCACACAGTATTTTTTTTTTTTTTTAGAAACTACCATATTGTTTTGCACAAAAGCTACACCATTTTACATCATGCACAGAATTTCGGCAATGCACAAAATTCCAAATTCTCCATATGCTAATTCTTGTTATTTCTTTCTTAATATACGATAGTCATTCTAATGGCTGGGAAATGATATCTAATTGCAGTTTTAATTGCATTTCTTCAATGACACATGATGGTAAACATCTTTGTCATGGTTTGGACTTAGGACGTTTCCCAGACCTCATGTGGTTGACAAGGCAGCCATGTTTGAGGCGGCCTTCGGTTGCTGGGGAAGGCTTCCTGGGGGAATGGCCAGGGCAGTGTTTCCTGGGCTGGCAGCTGGAGCTTCCAGCTCTTCTCTCACCTCTGCTGCAGAGCAACAATCTCTCTTTTTTCTATTTCCCACCATCCTGTCCTAAGCTCTATAGATATGACCCAGCCTACCTCGGAACTGGAAGCCTCCAAATAAATCTTTCTTCCTCAAAGTTGTGTTTCCAGGTATTTGGTCATTGCAATGAGCATGTGGATAAGAAACAATCTTTTCATGTACTTTTTGGGCATTTATGTGTTTTCTTTGGAGAAATGCCTACTCAAGTCATTTGTCCATTTTATATATGGTTGTTGATTTTTTTTGCCAAGTTTATGCCAATTAATTGTTATATATTTTTCTCTTAATGAAGATAGTACTTCTCATTTTTGAAAATTAAGAACTTTGAAATAAATAAGAATGGCACATATTATAAGTAAAGATTTTTTCCATTTATATTAAACTTTTATAAAACTTATTTCAATAAGTCACAAACTTTGGTTATGAAGAAATTAGGATTGATTTTAAAAGTCAAATTACTGGAGAATTAAAGTAAATATTTCTAAATGTCTTGAGTAAAAGGGAAAATTAAAAGCAAATCACATTATTAGATAAAAACACTACCCCCCAAACTAGTGGGATATGGTCAAAGTCATACTCAAAATAAAATAGAAAATAGCTGACATATATTATTACTAAACAAGAAAGAATATTTGATTAGGCATTACATAAAATAATCTAGAAAACAAGTGAATCAAAGTAGCTATGAAGAAAAAATAGATTTAAACATTGTGATGTTTAATTTTATGTGTCAACTTGACCGAGACCAAGTATCCCCAGCTAGCTGGTAAAACATCCTTTCCTGGGTTTGCCTGTTCCCAAAAGAAAATAGCATTTGTGTCAGTATATGGAGTAGAAAAGATTTCCCTCACCACCAGCCAATCTACTGAGGGCCGAATAGACCGAAAGGGCAAAGGAAGAGTGAATTCCTTCTTTCTGATTGAGCTGGTACATTTGTCTTCTCCTGACCCCTGGCTTTGCGGCTCCTGGTTCTCAGGCCCTTGGACTTACTGAATGACACCGCAGTTCTCCTAGTTCTCCAGCTGTGGACAGCAGGTGGTGGGACCTGTCAGCCTCCACGATCACAGGAGCCAATTTCTATAATACACCAATCTCTCCTTCTCTGCTCATATACATACATGCATACCAACTTACATATTAGTACACAGAATAAATATATTTGGTTTCTATGGAGAACCCTAATACAAACACTGAAGAAATTTAAACCCCAAATAATAAATAATAAAATTGTCCCATCTAAGAACAGGTAATCCTCCACTGTGTTTTCAGTCTTGCTCATTCTAGGAGTTTTGCTTAAAGAATTGATTTCATGTCTTTTGATGGTTTCTTTTTTATTGTTTGGTTTCTTCATTGTTTCTATCATATGTTTGTTTTGGATTCTGTGAATTATTTACAAAATTATCTACACCGTTCAAGTGATTTTTCGTTTATTATGGTTAATCCAGTGCTAATATGTTCTGCTTTCTATTGACACTTGTCAGGTGTTTTTTCCCATATCTTTAAAATATTTTTGTTTGATTTGTTTTACATTTAAAAAAAAAAAAAACTACATTAGATTTTGCTTTTTTGACCCAGTTGAAAAACTATCATCTTTCAAAGAATTTGACCAGTGTGCATTTATCTTAGTTGATACAAGCATGTTTCATGATTTTGCGTTATTTTGTTCTTTCCATTTTCTGGCTTTATTTATTTGTTTATTTTGGTATATTGCATTTTATATTTCCACTGTGTTGGAACGTGTGCATTGTACTCATAATCTATCAAAGAGCATCTTTTAATAAAAAAGCACACTTTTATATACCCGTCAATATAACAACAAATCCTCACTGCCTTAAATAACATGAGGCATTCAGCTTACCTCAGTTTTTCTTTTCTTCTTTCTACCTCCTCGATCTTGTTAGCCTTATCTAAGATCCCAAAACCAGGGTGTTACAAGTAAGTTTTCCACTGTAATCTCCCTTCAAAACCATTTTGACATTTTAATTATGTGTTGTAACCATATAAACAGTAATTATTTGCTGGGAGACTTTATTTTATTTCATTGGCATTACCACTATTTACCTCTTTTACCTTCTTCCTGGATATTTTTAATGTGACTGTGTGAATACCTACATGTCTCAGAATGTTTCTCCTTTCCATTGCCATGATGATAAATATTGTCTTGGTCTAGATTCTAAGGCACATTCTTTTACCTCAAAACTCTGTGGATTTTGTTCTATTGCCTTTTGCTGTGGTTGCACTGTTGAAAAAACTGGAGACAAATCCTAGAGTTGAAATGGTTTTACTGTCTGTGTCCTTTGGAATTTTTTTTTCCTTTATCTTTGAAACTCTGAAATTTCATTAGGATAAATCTATGCGTGAATCTCTTTACATTTTCCAATTGCAAGGAAACAAAACATTTGATACACTGAGAGCCTCTTCAATCTGGAGTTTCGATAATTTATTCTTTTATTTCTTTAATTGTTTGTTCCTTGGTTTGCTGTCTCTTCATTCTTAATTTTTCTTTTTCTATAACCTCAGCCACATTGTCTTCTTATTTGATACTCTAGTTCTATGTAAATGTATTTTTCCAGCACATTAAAAAATGTAGACAGGTTGTGAAGGAAGCCGAAAAAAGGGTGTGTGACTTCAGCTGCCTTGAAAATTAGCATCACCCCAGTGCTGTCTGGAGAGGCAGCAGCTCCCCGCCCAAGCTAACCGGGTGCTCAAAGGCTCCCCAGCACCCACATCACTGCCACTCTTGAGCTATTTATGGACTTCCAGATCCATTTCTCTGTGGTACCTGAACCTCTGTCTCATGAATAAAATCTCTTTGGAATTGAGATTATACTGCCTGAAGTCTGGCCTGTCTACAGACCCTTTAGTCATCATCTTGGCTGATGCCTTTTTCTTTTTTCCCAGAACTTCACCCCATAAAGGAGCCAAGTCCCATCTTCTTTCCAGGGTTCTGACCTTCTGGGTTTTCATTTGCATGTTACTTCTCTGGGTGTATTTTCTCCCAATCTGGCTTTTATTTTCTCCTAGAGGGCTCAGGCCAGAACATTCTCACTTGGAAGCTTTTGTTAGGGGGCATTCCCTTCCCCTCTCACCAAACCTAACTGTAAAATATTTTTAGTTTTTTGACCGGCAACTCCTACTGTAGGTGACCTAAAAAGTCACCTGGTCATTAGTTGATTTTAGCTTTTTTGCTTGTTTTAAACTTTTATCTAGAAAATCTATAAATGACTTTTTATTTGACCTCCAAAATACTGCAAAAAGCTTTAAGAAGCATGAGTATTACCCCCTATTCATAGTATTTCCTGCCCTGAATAATACTAGCTACAAAGAAAATATATTACAGAATTGAGTTCCCATTTTCTATAACTGGAAATTATAGCACTGTCCCTGAGCTTATTCATGAAGCAAGAACCTTTCCAGGATCCAGAAATCTTGATTTGTATGCATTCTGCTTTTTTAGACATCTCTAAGGTCACGTTATAAACAGCAAAATGCTAAAGATCATTGCATATTCATTAATTCACATAGGGATGAAAGGGCTGGCTCCAAGCATCCTCTTTGAAATTTGCTTTTCATTCCTCTCCCTTACTATCTACTTTGGCCACTCTCTTTTATGAGGGATTTGACACAATTGGTCCCCAATTTACTTGGAAACATACTTTTCTTCTGCCTGGCAACTGAGCTTTTTTGTATTTGCAGATTATTTCTCTGGGACATCTTAATTGCATTCCATCTCCTTTGCCTGTGTTTTATCCCTGGAGTCTCCAACCACTCTACCAAGAGACTGGAGACTCAACCTGGCAAGCCAAATTCTATGACAAAGTCTAGAGACCACCTCACAGCCCCCAGCCTTTCAGCAATGTTACCTTTTACAGCAATGTCCTACCTCTCAAGCTTGCAAAACTGATATCTGATTTGTATTCGCACAAGGACTTGCTGCAATAACAGATGTAGGAACAGGAGGCTTGATGAGCCAGCCACCAGGCTCTTTGCTCCACTGACCTCCAATTATTGAAGAGGACTGGGACTCTCTTTTCCCGTCTGTCCTCAAAATATTCCTTTGCTTTCCTCTCCCTCCCAGGGACCCAGTTTGGAACTGAAATTATGAAGTCAAATAATTAAGGAGCTTTTGCAATAATGGAATAATTTTTTGCCAATTTTCTGAGTGACTCGGTAATTCCCATTTCTTATGCTGATGGTACACAATGCTAAATTTTAAATCAGCAGTTGTTCATTGAAAGTGTTTCTAAAAAAAACTAGGTATCAACAAATGAAATGAAATGAGACCAATGCGACAGTCAGTTGCCATGGAGTACTCCTCGTTCCTCAACTCTAAAAGCTGAATGCTCTTGGGAAAAGAAAATGATAGTAAAAATTTATTTTCCCCAGAGATTTCACTTATCTGCCTTTTTCCTATTTTCTTCCTAGATTTCCCACTAACAGGCATAGTATTTTTTCCTCTTGCCACTGAGTAGCCAAAGGTAGTCTAATTAAAGCAATGGATCATTCACGCTGCTTTTCAGAAATCCTTCAGTGACTTAATGAATAGGGTGCGGCGATTTCAAAATGGGTTCTTGTGCATTGCATCCTAATTGTATGCGAGTACTGCACAATTATACTGAGCCGCTCATCGAAGTTCCTTTCTTTTCCTCTTCAAAGAAAAAGCAAACATTAATTGAACCATAGCATAATTTGGGAGGTAAACATTTCATGCAAATTGGAAACAAATTTCCTAGTTGTAACATGCATGATTCTTATCTGAATTTTCTTCAATGACCATGTACTAGTTTTAAAAGAAAAAAAGGAGAAAAATTAATTGACATAAAAATCCTTGCAGCCAGCTTGAAGTCGAGTCTGTCTGCTGAAAGCAGCATTGTAGTTCTTTACTTATTGATAGAAAAGGTTAGAAGTCTTCCAATGAAAGCAATAGTACATTATAATTTAGAACGTCAAAGTGTGAAGACAACCTAGAGTGCTAAAGAAAAAAATCTAAATTCTGAGATGCATATTACAAAGACAGAGAGTCCAAGTCTTAGAAGAGGATTCCAATTGTGTGATTAGTTATTAATATCAGAAATGCTTTTAGGTAGGCTATTTTTGAATTCATTTTTTAATGAGATATTTTTTAAGGAGTTTCTTTTTACTATAAATCATTACACATGTGTGATACAGTAATTCAAATGGCAAAACGAATGATGTATAATGGGAAAGATTAAAAGAAATCTCCTGAAACACATTCCCAACCATCTCCAGAGGTAATTATGGTTTCTTATTCCCTTTTGAAAAATGCAAAGGATACATACGGCCTCTGTGTCTCCATAGTTCTCTGCCATTATTTCCATACCTCTATGCACGTATTCATGTAGCTTTATATGTATATTGAGAACAAAGCCACTGATCCTAATGACAGAACTCCAGTGATAGACGTGCCGAGCCACATTCATGATCTGTGAATGAGGCCAGAGACAAGGCAGCCTGGACAGGCCCCTCCCAGCAAGGCGTTATGTGGCTGGACATCTTGGGAAATCTGCCCCTGCAAGCCCACTGACTCGCGGTAGGATGAGGGAGCTGGGGCACTAAGATCTGCTCTGATGCTTTTATGTTTCGAGTCAGTGATTCCACAACTGCTACACTCAGGGGCACTTCCAAATGGCCAGTGTTCCACGCAACCCAAGGTGCTCTTTTCTAGGCCAGGCTCTGCCAGAGCTCCAGCCTTGGGCCAGTGCCCTGCAGACTTGCCTCTTCTCTTGCTGTGGTGTCAACCATGCTCACTGGGTGGCTTAAGCTCCCTGCATGTGTTGAACTAGCAAGGCTTGAGAGAGAGAGAAACAGAAGAATGGGGAGAGAGTTCCAAGAGTGGATGAGAGCTCGGACTGATTCTTCATTTTCTTCTTCACCTCTTCCCTACGTGTCCCCCCCCCCAGGGCCTAGCAGTCTCCCTCCAGGGCACTGACATCACCACAGACTACGGCATCTCTTGATTTTTCCTCGTAAGAATCAAATGAGTTTAATCAGTACCGTCTATGCGCCCACATTCTGCCAGACAGACACAGGCAAAAATCTGAAGATACCAAGATGATTCCTTAGACTGTGTGCTGAGAGATTTAAATTCAGGTGGTGAAAGACAATGTACTCAGATAAACTGGAACACAATAGGGACGATGCTAAGACTAAGATGCGGTAGCTCTGCAGAGAAGCAGCCTTTAGCTGAGAAGCGAAGGCCCTGTGGGTCTGCCAGGCTAACGTGGTAAGCAGGGCACTCACTCCAGGCAGCCAGGGTGGGTGCGGGGCCGGAGACCTCCACGAGTTAGTTTGAAACCATTGCTGTGTTCAGAGAAAACCCACAACAGATTCTGTCAATTGTATCTTACATTGTTGGAATCAGCCAAATCCCAGCTCTCTTGATCCCTCTCACCTCTGGCTCCAATTCTGGAGGAGTGAGCCGGCCACAACCCAGTGAGTGAAGAAAGAGATAAAGGAATTCTGGTTGAAGTGTTGGAAAGATTTACTGTTCACATGGGAAAGGGGGAACTAAGGTGTTAGACCTCACACCATATTATAAAATTTTCTCCAGGAGGTTTTAAAATTTCTAATCTGGGGGAGGCACCAAGAACACGTGCATATATGTCATTGTCAACATGACTTATGTTGTGATGTAAGACTATAATGTACCAATATAAGCACAAAAAAGAAAAGAATTGAGTTTAAAAACTAAAATTGTAAAAAAAAAAACCATTGGAAGCATTATTAAATATTTTTAGACTCACAGGTTAGATAAGAACTTAGAAAAAGGAAAGCAATTCCTTAGAAAAAATCTAAAAGATAGACAATTTCCCAAAGAAATATTAATACTCTAAAATCATTAGAAGATGGTTGCATTTACCAGTAATTGGAGCAACATAAACAATATGAAGTGTCTATCACCAGAGTGGCAACATTCAAAGTTGATAACATTCAGTGTAGTCAAGGTATAGGGTAGTATCTACCAGTATTGATATATTTATATGTTCTGTGAATCTGCAATTCCACTTAGAGATCTCATCCCTTGAGAATAAGTGTACAGAGAGCAAGTGCAAAGGTTTTCACTGCAGCATGGGTTGGTGACTGTGAAAACAGAAAACTTTATATATGTTTGTCAATAAAAAGTGTTTGAGTGAATTATGGTCACTCCATACAGCAGGACAATCTGCACAAGTTGAAGAAAAATGGGAATTCTTACACATTGACATGGGATAAAAAACAACTCCATGATACGTTCCTAAGTATAAAAGTAAATTTTATAGCAATATGAATTATTTACATAATTATTTACATAAATTATTCTATTTATGTAAAGGGCAAAAATGCACACCCATGCATAGACACACACACACACACACACACACACACACGTATAATTGAAGTTTACTAAACTATATATACTATGAACAGTTAATAAAGAGTACCTCTATGCTAGAGAATAAGATTGAGGCATATTGAAGACTTTGCTATTTTCTCTATATGTAATTTTAAATATTATATACAAAGGTATTGATGTATTTCATGTGCACATTTTTAACAAGCATTTAAAAATTGGCACTCATATATTTTTTTTAATGTGCAAGTTATACTGGCTTCAGGGATATCAGGTTCTCGGTTTTCCTCTGTCCTCATTGACTGCTCTTTCTCTAGGTTTTAGAAGCTTGCCTTGCTGACTTCTAAATGTTGGCGTGTCCCCGGGCTCAGTTATCATTCTATTCTTTCTCAGCCAATAATGATTTCAGACTTAGTCACAATCAATTCCGTGTCTTCATTGACAGGTCTCATCCTCTAGCTCCAACCTCCAACTTTGTCCTGATGTTTTGAGTTTTGTAAATGATTGAGTACTCAGTACCTCCAATGGGATATCTGTGATTGATACCTTAACTTGTCAAAAACAAAACTATTTGTTAATCTGCCTTCAAGCCTGCTTCTCTCGTGATCTTCTTCATATCAGAAAATGGCACCTACATTCATCAAATTGAAACCTAAGTAGAACTGCTATTCACCCCTTCGGGCACCTAACTCTAATCCAAGCACGTCATCTCTCATCTGGTGTTTTAGTCCAATTTTTCTGACTAAAATACCTGGCAAGCACCACTTAGAGGAAGAAAGGTTTATTTTAGGATGGTCAATTGCAGGGGTCAATCTGTGATCAGCAGCAGGGGCAGGAACAGCTTGCAGGCAGGGTTATCAGGCATGACAGGAGGAAAAGCCACCCTCAGCTCATGGTGGCTGGGAAGCAGATGGAGGGGGGCTCAGGGACAGAAACTGCCACCATTGACCCACCTTCCTCCCCAGCCATGAACTTGGTTACACCTCTCAACCTGACTGCGTTGCCAACACATGATTTTGGAACATTTTAAATCCAAACCGTAACGCTTGGGCTATCACAGCACTTTTAGAAAATGATCATTATGCCGCACTCCTGTCTGGTTTGTATTCTGTTTTTCATTCAGCAGCCAAAGGATCCTTCTAAAATCTGAATCAAGTCATTTATCATGTTCCTTTCCAACTCAAATGACTTCTTCACATTACACTAAAAATTTTAAGTCCTTTATCCCAGCTGATCAAACTTACATATAACCAGCCCCAGGTTAACCTCAGCCCCCGTCACCATCCTCCCATTTACTACCTGTGACTCCTATGACACTGGCAAGCTAGTGATTCCTTGTGAACAAGTCTTCTCTCTTAGAAGATCTGTTCTACCTTTAGTCTGAAGCTTTTCCAAAAAGTTTGTGTGCATCCTTGTCTCACTATATTCAAGAGTTTGCTCTAAAATGACCTCAGATAGTGCTTTTTTATACCACCCTCACTAAGAAACTCTCTTGCCTCCCTTTGTTGCTCTGTCCCCTGTCAGGACGTCCCTTGTGTGTGGCATTCTTGGTGGTCATGGCAAGACTGACAGTGGCAGAAAAGCCAAGCCCAGTGGAGCGCTAGGCTTGTGCTCCTGTGATGATGTCTGTGGCTTTGAGCTTCACTTCAAGGGATTTTTGGTGAACTCTTGGCCAAGAGACTCTCAGATCTCTTCTTTTGATCCTGAGCACATTCCCCAGAGAGGTAACTTGCCTGGAATGTAAAGATCTGGCCACCAATAAATCGAGAGTGGATAAAAGTCATGAGGCTGGGAAGAGGAGGTATCTCTGGAGTCAGCATTCTGTCATTTAATTTTCCTGGGCTTGGTATTGTCCAAGACTCCCAATTGAACTCCAGAGAACCTATTGTATAGATTCCCAGGGAAAAACTTCCAGACCTCTGGAGAGAGGTGAAGGGGCAGCAAGGGACAGCAGCTCCGTGAGTGGGGAAGGAGATTTAGAGGTGTTGCAGCTTCCCCAACAGCCCTGGGACTCTCCTTAATTTAGCACCCTCCTTTTCCCTAAGAGCCAGAAAGTTAGTGCTGGTAGTTCCCAGGTCTTTTGGATGTAAATTAGGTCTCAGGCAACTGCAGGTAAACTGTAAGCATATACAGAAGAGAGTGCCCTTCTAGACGATGCTGTTGCCAAGCACGTGGTGGCTTTGCATGAGTGGCAAGGCGCCCCTTATCACTATGCTTGGGCATATTGCTTGGCTGGAGGAATGTGGCCAGGCTTTCACCGCCAACTCAACCCAGCGCCCAGGTCGGCCTGACTGTGAACCAGTTTCCACCAGCTGCCCTGCGTCTTGGCTTCTTCCCTGGCCGTCTTGCTTCATTCAGCCTTGTGTGGTTCTTTGTATCCACTTTCCAGAAACGTTTTATGTTGTTTTCTTTTACATTCTTTTCAAATATCCTTTTTATGTAATTTCAGAAGGATTTGGGGGAAAAAAACCAAAAAGAAATGGATGTATCCAACCAGTTACTTATTACTCCTCCCTTTCTTTGAAGAACAGTATTTCTCCATGTCGTTAACACTCTGTTCTCATTATGTAGAAGATGCTTGTGTTTGTTTCTCCTGGGAACTGATATGGGCTCTATCAGGAAACAGCCTCAAAAATTCTTGAACATTTATGTCAGACCAAAAGACAGAAAGAAGGTAGAAATTTAGCTTCTTACTATTAAAATAAATGCTCTGATGATCGTCTTTGACACTATTTTATCTTTGACACTATTTTCCTTAAACTTAGCTTTCACCTTATCTTTTATTAAAAGCATTCAATACTTTTGGTGTATAAATTGCATGCACAACTTAATGTTGTTACCTTAGTTTTGTCTTCTTTTTGATTACTCCTCATTTATTTGTTTTTCATATTCTCTCCACTCATTTTCTCTAGAGCTGTTTTACTTTTTGTTTGTTTTTATTTTATTTTTTAAATTATTATTATTATTATTATTATTATTATTATTATTATTATTTGGTGGTACTGGGGTTCCTGGAATCCCTTCTACCTCTGGGCTACACTCCCAGACCTATTTTATGTTTTTATTTGGAAACAGGGTCTCTTAAGCCAGTGAGGCTGGCTCCAAACCAGCACGATCCTCCTGTCTCTGCCTCCCAAGCGTGGGGATTACAAGTGTGCACCACCACGCCTGGCTTGTTTGTTTTTAAATACTTTTACTGGTGCATTGAACTCTCACATCATAATGTAGTTCAAATGACAGGGACGTACATGTACATGGTGTTTGGTGAGCTTCCTCCAGGCCCCCTCTGCGCCCCCTCCCCTTCCCCATACATCATATCGAGATTGGCATTAGTAACTTCACATACATAAATAACTTGAGTGGCAGTGTTTCACTCGTTGATTCACCCTCCCCTCCAACACCACCCTCCCCTAGACCCCCTCCATCGCTCCACTGGGGTTTCTCCTCCAAAGTCCCTCTTGTATCCTGATTACTCCCTAGTTTCCATCTATAACAGAAAACATATGACCCTTCACTTTTTGTGACTGGTGAATCTCACTTAGCATAATGTTCTCCAGGCCCATCCATTTCCCTGAAAATGACATAATTTTGTTCTTTATTGCTGAGTAGAATTCCATTGTGTGGCTATCCTATAGTTTTGTAATCCATTCATCTATTGATGCACACCTAGGTTGGTTTCATGATTTGGTTATTATAAATTGTGCTTCTATAAACATGGATATGTATGTATTGCTATATTCTGATTTCATTCCTTTTGGACAGATACCCAGGAGTGGCATAGCTGGATCCTAGGAGGGGCCCATTCTCAGTTTTCTGAGGAATTCCCTCACTGATCTCCATGGTGGCTGCACTAATTTGTAATCCTACCAACAATGTATAAGAGCTCCTGTTTCCCCATATCCTCTCTAGCATTTATTATTTGTATTCTTGATGATTGTCATTCTAATTGGGGTTAGATGCAATCTCAGTGAACTATTTTACCTTTAACAATGATTTTTTGGTACATTCACTAGTTTAAAAGTGATTTCAGTGATAATGTAAACCTGAAATTTATTTTCTTATACTTTTATTACTTTCTCAATTAACTAGAAATGCATTTGATAAATTTTATTGAAAGATGACATTTGAGGCTTACCTCAGAGTCATTTCATATGTGACAATTTCTACTGTTATATATCATCTGGTATTGTGAAAGTTAAATCTGAATTCTGATTTATTTCCTTTGTATTAGAATAATTTTTTCTATGTAAAATTTGTTTTCTTTTTATATGTGGCATGTGTGTGTGTGTGTGTGTGCTTTTCTACCTTTTTTCTTTTGCTTTTAAAAGCTAAATTGCACTATGATAGATTGGAGTCTCAAAATCAATACAGAGAATGGAAATATAACTAACCAATAAAATAAAAAAGATGTTCAGTGTTTTAGTTAGCTTTCTGTTACTGTGACAAATGAGATAATTGGCATAGAAAGGAGAAAGATATTCAGGCTCGTTTCAGAGCTTTCAGTCCACGGTTTCTGGCCTCATTGCCTTTGAGTCTGTGACAGGACAGAACAGTAGGGCAGAGAGGACGTGATGGAGCATGCTGCTCGTGGTGGTGAGGAAGCAGAGTGAGGAAGAGAAGTGGCCATGGCTCCAACGTCCCCTGCAAGAGCACATCTCCAATGACTCAATTTCCTCTTTCTAGACCTCACTTCTAATGGTTGCACCACCTTCCGATAGTTCCATGGACTGGAGACTAAGCCATCACCATGTGGGATATTGGGAGACATTTATGATTCAAACAATAGCACTTAGTCTCAGAAACAATTAGGGGAACTCAACTTAAAACTGCAACAAGATTATTTAGATTTCTGGAGGTGGTAAAACTTTTTGATTGAAATGTAACACATACCAGAGAAATGCATGCATAGTAATTGTACAACATGATCAATTTCCACAAAACTGAGCACACACATGTAACCACCAGTCAGATCAGGAACAGAATTTTGCCAACTCCCTGGCAACCCCCCCCCCCCAATCCTCACCCCTGGGCTTTTGTCCAGCCATTTTCCACCTTAAGGCAACCACTTCCCTGACTTATAGACTCCTAGACTAATTCTGAGTTTTGCAAACAATGTTTAGTTTAATGATATGCTAGCATTGTCAAGATTTGGGGAGGTTACTCCCCTTTAAAACTGTGGTGGGGGCAGTGGGCAAATATAGGTAGACACAGGAAACCAGCTGTCCATGCCCGTATTCCTAATTTCTCAGTCTTCCTTTTACATCATTCATTTTATTCTTTCCTTGTCCTTTTTAATACAGATTTAGTTGTGTTTGCTCTTAATTATTATTCAGCTAACCAACATTTGCTATTGTATTTCCTTATAAAACAGGCTTACTCTTAGAGATGACTTTAATGTTTTGACCTATGGTGCCCCTCGAACTCATCAGTTCTATACTGCCTGCCAAATGCACCTTGGCTCAAAATTCTCTTTCAATGCCACCCTGTCCTTCCGGTTATCCAAGTTCCTTTTATTATTTTTTTTTATGAGAATTGAAATGTCTGCCAACTGCCAATATAATTAAAGCTTCCCCAAAATGAAATAAAATGGAAGCTATATCCATGAAACATCTACTACAACATTTAGCACACAGTGTGTAATTTAAAATGTTAATTTTTTTCTTTTCCTTTGCAATGATTTGAATACATGTCCTCCCTCCCAAGGTCTACATGTTGAAGGTTCTGTTGCTATCTTGTGGCACTATTGGGAGCTGATGTAGGCCTTAAGAGGTAGGATCTACTGAAAGAATTTAAGTCATTGGGGCTGTGCCTTTGAAGGGTATGTTGGGACCCCAGTGTCTTCCTGTCTCTTTCTTTGCTTCCTGGCCACCATGAGGTCAGCATCTTCCCCCACCACCTTCTCCCACCATGATGTACTGGTGTATATGTCACAGACCCAAAAGCAACAGGCCAAATGACCATGATCCAAATTAATCTTTTCATCTCTTTATGTTGACTACCTTAGGTATTTTATTATAATTCCAGAAAGCTAACACATCCTTTTAATTGAATAAGATTTATTACTGTTAAAACAGTGGTATATATCACAAAAAATTATTGTAGAGCACTTGCGTCAATGTATAATCATTTTATTTTTCAGAGAAATGTTTATTGGTGAGCCACATTTCTTAAAATAGTGGTTTTCTTGTTCATTCTTTTTGACAGTGATAAATATTACTGTGGGCTTATAGTTTACTACCGACTATATTATGGGGTTTTACAATTAGTAAATTCTTCGTGGTATTTTATCCTCTGAAACAAGAAAAATAGAATAAATTTGTGAGAACTCATAGCAAGTCACGTGAAGCATCAAAGGTGGAGCTCAGACCAATATACAATACAGTCAGAACAGTGCAGGGCTTGCCAGGCTATACCCACTACTTAAGCATAGAGTCTTTTAGACTCATTCTTCTCAATTCCTTAATCCTCTGGTAGAGCTTCCTATCGATAGTTGTGACCTAATTTTTCTCACTTAACCAAAATTTTGCCACAGTGCCTCAGAAAATATTTCTTCTGATACTGATCCAGTTTTCTTGAATCTAGAGAAGTCGACAAAAAGACTAAAAAAAATGACATATCCCTTCAAAATTGAGCTGTGAAGGGATCTTAAAAAATAGTGACAGATTCCATGAAGATTATTAGTAGTTTATAGACACCAGAATAAAATGTCCTACACTCAAAAGAAAGCTCTTTTCTTTCTATAGTTTAAACAAGTATGTTAGATATTCATTCAAAGATAGATAAATTGAAGTATCTTTTTTGTTGTTTTTGGTACTGGGGTTCCTGGAAACCCACGCTCTCCCGCTCCCTGCTTCCCGCTGCCCTAGCTGAGCCCGTGCTCTGCACCCAGGCCTCACATGGACCAAACTCCAAGATCCCCAAAGAGACTGTGAGCAAGAGCATCTTCCTTCCTCTAAGGTGTATGGTCAGTTCTGTGGATTACATAATGAGAGTACTGATGAAGACATTTCCTATTTTCTTTCTAGCTTCCACATAGGAGAAAAACCATACTACCCTTGCCTTTCTGAGACTGGCTGATTTCATTTAGCATTATGTTCTCTAATTACATCCATTTTCCTGCAAATGACATAATTTTATTTCTCCTTATGGCTGAGAAAAACTCCATTATGTGCATATGCCATATTTTCTTTCTCCATTTGTCTGTTGATGGACATCTAGATTGGTCCTATAATTGGGCTAGTGTGACCTGTGTTGCTCTAAACCTGAATATGCATGTATCACTATAGTATTCCAATTTTAATTCCTTCCAAAAGATACTGAGGCGTGGTCTAGGTATACAGTGGTTCCATTTCTAGTCTTTGAGGAGACTTCATACTGATACCCACAGTGGTTGTGCTAATCTACAATCCTACCAACAGTTTCTAAGGGCGTTCCTTTCCCCCTGCATCCTTGCCAGTTGTATTTTTTATGACTGCCATGCTAACTAGGGTTAGGTGGAATTTCACAGTTTGGGTTTGAGTTTCTCTGGCTGTATGACACTGAACATTTTTTTTTTATGTTTCTTGGCCATTTTTTTGAGAAGTTTCTATTCTGTTCAGTTGCCAATTTTTTTATTAGGTTGCTTTTTTGAGGGGTGTTGAGATTTTTTTTAGTTCTATATATATATTCTAGATATTAGTCCTCTATCAGAGGAGTAGCAAGCAAAGATTTTCTCCCATTCTGTAGGCTATTTACACTCTTGATGGTTTTTCTTTTGCTGTGCAAAAACTTTACAATTTGATGCCATCTCATTTATTGATTCTTGGTTTTTTTCCTGAGATTTGAGGGTCTTTTTAAAGAAGTCTCTGCCTGTGCTGTATGTTGGAGAATTAATCCTATGGCTTCTTCTAATATTTGCAAGATTTCTCGTATAATTTCTAGATCTTTGAACCATTTTGAGTTGACTTTTGTGCAGGATGAGAGGTAAGGTCTAATTTCATTCTTCTACATATAGATAAACTTTGGAGAAATTATTTCTCTCTTAATTACATTGTGATCAGATATTATCCATAAGATAATATTTGACTTTAATCTTTTATAATCTAGAGACTTTTATGACTCCATATATGATCAATATTTATAAGTGCTTCATTTACTTTTGAAAATAATGCTTATTCTGCAATTGTTAAATGTAGTATTCTATATATGCCCTTTAAATTTAATTTACTGATTATGTTATTCAAAGATAAATATTTACTGACATTTTGCCTGTTTGTTTTGTCCTTCACTACTAATAAAATCTATTTATCTGTATATTTATTCATTTTTCTTTTATATGAGGCCATGTTTTGGGATGTGTACATGTTTATAATTGTTATATCTTCTGAGAGAATCAAATATCTTATCATTCTGTTTTGCCTCATACTTACATATTTGAATATAAATTTATGACTTGGCCACTTAAGTTCTACTTTACTTATTGTATATCATCTTGTTTCTCTTTAACTTTTTTAATTGAGAAATTATTTCTTCTATTGGCAATTTGGAAGATATGCACTTTTCTATTTTTCAGGCCCTGAGATATGCATACATCCTGACACATCGGAGTTTAACATTATTGTGAATTTCTACCTTCTTCCTAGGCAGTGCAAAGATGTTACAGCACTTAACTCTCTTATTATGCTATTTTAATTCTATCTATAATATAAACTTCATGAAAATAATATGCAGTCGATATTCATTTTACTAATACACATTTTTATCATTTTCATGTTTTCAGCCTCTCAAATACCCCATTTGGCTTTATTTATTTATTTATTTATTTATTTATTTATTTATGGTGGTACTGGGGTTCCTGGAAACCCCTCTACCTCCGGGTTACACTCCCAGACCTATTTTATACTTTTTTATTTGGAAACAGGGTCTCTTACGCCAGCAAAGCTGGCTTCGAACCCTGCGCGATCCTCCTGTCTCCGCCTCCCAAGCGCGGGGATTACAAGCGTGCGCCACCACGCCCAGCAGCTTTATTTTATTTTGAAAGTGATCTTTCTGTCCCCTTTATGATTTTGGTTTTTCTCATTTCTTTATTTTCCCTCATGGATAACCACCCCTTGTTTTACTGTAATGTGTTTATTAGGTGTGGATTTCATTTAATTTTCTGTCTTGGGTTTTCTTTAAAATTCTTGGATCTATAAATTATATTTTAATTAGTTTTGGAAGATTCAAATCCATTGAAAACTTGGATCCAGGTGGAATTTACTGACTCCTATATACGTTAATATTTTTCACTTTATACCCTATTTTTCTGTCTTATACATTGTCTATCATTTTATCTTATGCTTTTTAAAAATGTTTACCTGACTTTTCATCTGATTCAATAGTTTTTTCTTTAACTTTGTCAAATCAGCCCATCCTAATTATTGAGATATTAATTTTATTTATGATATTTTTGTTTCTGTTATTTATATTTTGTTCTTTTCTAACACATATTATATTTTATGTTTCCTAGTTCTAGTCAGAAATATGCAATCCCATGTTTCAACTCCTTGGCCATAATAAGAAGTTACTTTAAAGTCTATGCTAGCTGGGTATAGTGGTGTATGCTTGGAATCCCAGTACTTGGGAGGCTGAGATGGAATCGCAGGTTCAAGACCAGCCTCAGGAATTTAGTGAGGCCCTCTGCAACTTAGTGAGATCCTGTTTCCAAATAAAAAATAAAATAAGGCTTGGAGTGTAGCTCAGAGGTAAAATGCCACTGGGTTAAATCCCTACTACTACTAAAAAGAAAAACAACAAAAATAGTATGTCAAATAATTCCAACTATGTGGCCATGCAAACCTGTTTCTACTTTCTATTGTTTCTGTTGATTCTCCTTCATGTAGCGTCAGTTCCAATTCTGACTGCTTTCCTTTTTATTGCATTCTCGGAATTAAAATTTAAAACTACATAAAAGTAACTTGAGGTCTGGAATTGTGCTGTTTTTCAATAAATATAAGTCTCACTTCCTCATGCTACATGTGGGACACACTCGTATGCTCTTGACATCCTTCTTTCTTTTCCCAACTCCACAAGCTGTGGAAAATGCAGGAGCCTTTAGGCTGCCTCTTCTGGATTGGGAATTGACCTTGGGCAAAAAGAGTCCTGAATGCCTGCCTTCTTTATTTGTTTTCCTCCTTCTCTAAGATTAGTTAATAATCTTCACCTCCTGGTCAACTCTAATAACTTCAGCTGATTTATTTTCAGAGACAAAGAGATTTATTTAGGAAAATAGTAAGTACACATTCAATGAGAAATGCAGGCCCCTAAATGAGAGAAAACCAACAGGTTTATTTTATTTTGGTAAAACACACACACACACACACACACACACACACACACACACATACACACACACACACACACACTTCTATCTATATATCTATATATCTATCCATGTGTTTGTGTAATTTACTTTTACACATATATTAAATTCACATATATATAATTTCTTTTTATATGTATATAAAATGTCTTTCTTTTTTTTGCTATTAGGGATTGAACCAAGGAGTCTTCTACCTCTGAACTGACCTACACCCTCCAAGTCATATTTTATTTAATTTATTTATTTATTTATTTATTTATTTATTTATTTATTTATTTTGGTGGTACTGGGGTTCCTGGAAGCCCTTCTACCTCTGGGCTACACTCTCAGACCTATTTTATTTTTGGAAACAGGTTCTCTTAAGCCAGCGCGGCTGGCTTCGAACCTACGCGATCCTCCTGTCTCCACCTCCCAAGCATGGGGATTACAAGCGTGCGCCACCATGCCCGGCTTATTTTTATATTTTTAAACAGGGTCTCACTAGGTTGTTGAGTCTGACCTCTAACCTGTATTCTCTTCTCTCATCCTCTCAAATACTGGGAATACAGGCAGGCACCACCAATCTTGGCTAAAATTTACTATTTTAACTATTTTTAACCATACAGTTCACTGGCATTAAGTAATTCACATTGTTATACAACACCTCTACCATACATTTCCATAGCACTTTCTTTCATCAGTGAAACACTGTGCCTATTTAACTTCCCACCCCTGTCTCTGCCACCCTTCTCTCCTCCAGTTTCTGGTAACAACTTTCTGTCTCTATGCACTTGACTACTTTAGGTTCTTCATAGGAGAGGACTCATACAATATTTGTCCTTTGTGTCTGCTTCATTTCACTTAGCATAATGTCTCCAAGGTTCATTGATTATTCAGAAATTTAATCATTTTAAAACCTAAATAATATTCCATTACCACATTTTTTAATCCATTTTTTTTCCTGGATGGATGGATGGATGTATGGATAGATGGACGGGTGTATTCCACCTTTGGCTGTTGTAAATAATGCTGCTATGAACATGACTGTACAAATAATACATCAAATACCTCTTTTTTATTTTGGAAATATACCCAGATGTGTAATTGCAAGATTATATGAAATTTTTATGTTAAGTTTTTAAAGAATCCCATACATGTCCGTTGACAATGGGTTTGACTTTCTCTTGCCAACACCAGCTATTTTTCTAAAAACTCTCTCTCCACTCTCGTGAGTGTGGAGTGGTATCTTTTTGTGGTTTTTATTTGCATTTCTCTAATAGTTAATGATGTTGAACATCATTAACATCTTTTCATATGTTTACTGTGCATTTATGCATATTTGGGAAAATATTTATTCAAGTCTTTTTCTCATGTTCCAACAGGTTTTTGTTTTTGTTGTTGAATTTCAAAAGTTTTTATATGTTGCAGATATTAATTTTCTACTAGATACATAACTTTCAAGTAACTTTCAAGTAATTGGCGGTAGCAGCAGCGGGAAAACTTCCACCCCGTCTTCCGGCTTTGATGTGTGATCTCACACTTGCCATCTGCCCACCGTTGTTTCTGAGCTCTGTGCTATCTGTGCACATTTTCCTTCTCATGCTGGGATAGGAGAGGGGCAGTCACCTGGCTGTGTGGAGTGGAAGGTGATGTGTGGATCTAGGAGGTTCTTTTAAAAGCTCTCAAGAGATCTTTCTTTCTTTCTTTCTTTCTTTCTTTCTTTCTTTCTTTCTTTTTCTCTCTTTCTTCCTTTCTTTCTTCCTTTCTTCTTTTTTGTGCTACTGGGGATGGAACCCAGGAGCATTCTACCTCTGAGCTACATTCCCAGTCCTATTTTTTTATTCTTTATTTTGAAACAGGATCTCATGTAAAGGGCCTCACTGAGTAGCTGAGGTTGTCAGCAATCTGTGATCCTCTGGTCTCAGCCTCCCAAATGCTGGGATTACAAGTGTGCACCACCACACACAGCTTCAAGAGATCTTCTGTAGTTAGCGTGTGCCCACCTCTGCCTCCCGAACCAGTGCCTTTCTGCTGCTTGGCGACACGGTCAGCTTGCTGATTGCTTATTGCCCCATTTTTAAACACAGAGTTTTACTTTCTTTGTTGGGTCCGTTACCATTTTCCTTCCACTTTTCGTCTTCTAAAATGTGTTATATCTGTCATTTGCTGTCTCCTTTTTGTGTGTGTGGTACTGGGGTTGGAACCCAGGCCAATCTTCCTCTGAGCTACACCCCCAGCCCTATTTTTTTATTCTTTATTTTGAAACAAAGTCTCACTAAGTTGCAAAGGACCTCACTAAGTAGCTGAGGTTGCCTGCAAGCTGTGATCCTCCTGTCTCAGCCTCCAAAATGCTGGGATTACAAACGTGGGCCAACATGCCCAGATCTGTCTGTTTTTTTTTTTTTTAATCTTATTTTCCCTTAAGTGTATGTATGCTTTTATTCTGATGCTGCCACTTTGATGGGGTATCAGGAGAGAGAGATGGTAATGTTATGTGTTTACACCCTAAGGTTGAAGCTAAAACCCGTTTAGTTCTATCAATAACACTCTGAATAAATGCATTAACTTTTTTATGTGATTTCATGATTATTCAGGTAGATGGTGGAGAGACTGGGTTTGGAACTAAGGTGTGTGTACTGCAGAAGCACATACTATCATGGAAGAAAACAATATACATACTCTATGTTATAGCTCTTCTAATTAAATAAAAGCTACCCTTAAAGGAAATCCATTAGCTAGGTTTGGTGGTACATACCTGTAATTTCAGTACTTGGGAAGCTGAGACAGGAGGATCACAGGTTTGAGGCCAGCCTCAGTAACTCCACATCTAATGAGACTGCGTGCGTGTGTGTGTGTGTGTGTGTGTGTGTGTGTGTTAATGGGGGTAGAACCCAGGGGCATTCTATTTCCAGGCTATACTCCAAAACCTATTTTATACTTTATTTGGAAACAGTGTCTTTCTAAGTTGCTGAGAGCCTCACTAAGTAGCTGAGGCTGGCTTCCAACCTGTGCAATCCTCCTGTCTCAGCCTCCCAAGCATGGGAATTTCAAGGATGTGCCACCACGCCCAGCTCAATGAGACCCAGTTTTTTGTTTTTGGGGTTTTTTTTGGTGGTACTGGGGTTCCTGGAAGCCCTTCTACCTCTGGGCTACACTCCCAAACCTATTTTATATTTTTTTATTTGAAAACCGGGTCTCTTAAGCCAGTGCGGCTGGCTTTGAACCTGTGCCACCGGCAATGAAACCCTATTTTAAAATAAAAAATAGGCTGGGCGTGATGGTTCACACTTGTAATCCCCGCGCTTGGGAGGCGGAGACAGGAGGATCGCGTAGGGTTCGAAGCCAGCCACGCTGGCGTAAGAGACCCTGTTTCAAAAATATAAAATAGGTCTGGGAGTGTAGCCCGGAGGTAGAAGGGCTTCCAGGAACCCCAGTACAACCAAAAAAAAAAAAAAAAGAAATTAAAATAAAAAATAAAAATGAGACTAGGAAGCTGGGCATGGTGGTGCACACTTGTAATCCCAGCATTCAGGAGGCAGAGACTGGAGGATCATGGTTCATGGACAGCCTCAGCTACTTAGCAAGGCACTTTGCCACTGAGTGAGACCCTATTTCAAAATAAAACTAAAAAAAACCTAAAAAAAATAGAGTTGGGGGGGTAGCTGGAAGGTACAACGCCCCTGGGTTCCATATCTGGTACTACAAAATAAATGAGGCTAGGAGTATGGTTTAGAGGTAGAGTTCCCCTGGGTCCAATCTCCAGTATCACAAAAAAAGAAGAAAGAAAAGGAAAATTCATAAATGTAAAGAAGTCTTGGAAAAAATTAAAGTGTTTGAATTTTTTTTTTTGGTGCATTGTAATCATATATCACATTGGAATATAAGACTTGAGAGGATATACAAGCACACATTATCCAATTATCCCTCATCCAGCCCCCATTCCATTCCCTCCCCCTCCCTGGATCCCATGCTTGTTTGGTGATTAACTTTGATACATTTGTTTATGTACCTCTTGTGTTTTAAATAGGCTCCATCCTCCCCTATTCCATACCCTCTGATTGGTCACCTTAGTTGCTTCACTATAGGGCCCTTTCTATAGCTTGACCTCTTCCTGTTGCCCCTTTCCTCCTAGTTTTTGCTGATTAGGGGAAGCATCTGATTTTTATTTTCTGCGATATTTCTCTGTGCATGCCACATTGCAAGTACCGATCCCACTCTTGATGGCCCCAGTAGTGGCCTGGCTAGCCGGTGGACTGATCCAGACCTCGCTGGCTCAAGCAGCGGCCTTGCCTCATGGGAGGCCCCAATTCTGGTCTCACTGGCCCCGATGCTGGCCTAACCCCTCAGCTGGCTCCGATCCCAGCCTCGCTGGCCCCAGCAATGGCCTAACCTCAAGGCAGGCTCCAATACTGGCCTCGGCGGTCTCAGTAGCGGCCTTGCCTCACGGAAGGCTCCAATGCCGGCCGCTGTCCCTGGCACCAGCCTAACCCCTTGGCAGGCTCTCATCCTGGTTCGGAGGCCCCAGCTCCAGCCTTGCCTCATGGCAGACTCCCATCCCGGCCTCGCTGGCCCCGGCACCAGCCTTAACCCTCAGCAGGCTCCGATTCCGGCCTTGGAGGCTTCAGTAGCGGCCTTGCCTCACGGTGAGCTCCGATGCCGGCCTTGCTGGCCCTGGCACCGGCCTAACTCCTCGGCAGGCTCTGATCCCGGCCTTGGAGGCCTGAGTAGCGGCCTTGCCTCACGGAAGGCTCTGATCCTGTCCACTGGCCCCGGCACTGGTCTAACCCCTCAGCAGGCTCCGATCCCGGCCTCGGAGGCCCCACCACCGGCCTTGCCTCACGGCAGGCTCCGATGCCGGCCTTGCTGGCCCCGGCACCAGCCTAACCCCTCGGCAGGCTCCGATCCCGGCCTTGGAGGCCTCAGTAGCGGCCTTGCCTCACGGAAGGCTCCTATGCCAGCTGCTGGCCCCAGCACCAGCCTAACCACTCAGCTGGCTCCGATCTCGGCCTCGGAGGCCCCAGCACCAGCCTTGCCTCACAGCATGCTCCGATCCAGGCGTCACTAGCCCCAGCATTGGCCTAACCTCTCAGCAGGCTCCGATCTCGGCCTCGGAGGCCCCAGTAGTGGCCTTGCCTCACAGCAGGCTCCGATGTCAGTCATTGGCCCTGGCACCGGCCTAACCCCTCGGCAGGCTCCGGCCCCTGTCTTGAAGGCCCCAGTAGTGGCCTTGCCTCATGGCAGGCTCCGATCGCAGCCTTGCTGGCCCCAGCACCAGCCTAACCCCCCCGGCAGGCTCCGATCCCTGCCTCGGAGGCTCCAGCACCAGCCTTGCCTCATGGCAGGCTCCAAACCCAGCTTTGCTGTGTCTTTTGCCGGCCTCACCCCTCAGCCAGCTCAATCCGAGCACCCTCTTCACCCAACCAATTGTCCCACGTTCTTGAGGGTGTGTAGTGGTAGCATTCTGCCTCTGGGGTTATTATTTCAAAGGTTCCAGGTGTAATGCATCAGATCTCTGCCTCCCTGAGTACTGGCCACTGCCATTGCCACTGCCTCCACCATTTCAAATCTTTCCAAAGCTCTTTTTCCACTCTGAATGTTGTCCAGTGTTCCTAAGCATGTTTGACGGTAGCATTCGACATTTGGTGTAATTTCTCCAAAAAAAATAAAGTTGGTAGGATCCGATTCCTGCTTCTCCTGAATACAAGTGTCCCCCGCCATTGCGAAGACCACTTTCAACACCGCCTTTCTCCTTGGTCTCTGCTAAACTCTCTCCTTACAGGTGATGTCCACGATTCTAAACAATATAGAGAAACAGCAGTCCTCCTTCACGGGGAATTTTTCCATAAGTTCCAGTGCATTTGGATAAGTTTTGTCTGCATCTCCAGTGTCCTGGCATCCATCACGGCCTTCTTAACCACTCTCCAATATTTTTCTTTTTTCTTTTTCTTTTCCTTTTTTTAAATAAGAGAAGACAGTATGTGTGGTTTGAGGAGGTAGTGGGATCAGGCACTCAGTAGCACTGTGACCCGGCCCAGTTTCCCCATGGGTCCAACGTGCTCCACACTACTCCACCTGGGGCCCAGAGTCCTGCGACCCGGGCCCCAGCTGTTCCGGGGTCCGGCGTGCCCCACCGGACCCTTGCCCGGGATCCAGGGTCTTACTGGGCCCGGTTTCTCTAGGGGTCTGGCATGCTATCATGTTTGAACTTTTTGATAAGTTGGGTCCTGCACTTGTGTGACTTTGTGTCACATGACCTCTGCACGGGTGGTGGGGGGGCCAAAACCCCAGCTAGAATTGGGCGTTGCTGTGAGTAAAACCCCCATCTCACGAGATGCATACCTTGAAAAGGAGAACCCATGTCCTCTAGCTTCGGACAGGCGCGCGGGCCCCACGGTGCCTCACCTGATCCCCGGGAGAGCCGTGCCATTAAAACTTTACATGCTACGTGTACCGGATTTCTCTTGTGTTTTTCACACTCTGCCATACTCACATATTTTTTTTATTTTACTTCACATTTTTTATTTTACTTAACACTTTTATGATAAAGAAGGAAACTTACCTGAAAGTCCTCACATAATAATCTATGACTCAGAAAGTAACCTTCATCTCATTCATTGCACATCTTCATTGTAGCATGTAAGGATTTAATGCTCAGAATAATATCAATAATGGAAAGCACATATTTCTTACTAAACTCAATATGTATCCAATTTTCAGAAAGACTATATCTTGCATAATAACTTTATTGCTAATTCTTTCTGCCCCTCTCTTTTTAATGTACATTTCTTTTAGTAGATGGATATCACAAGGAAAATAATGAAAAGAAGTCCTTGGAGTGCATGTACTTTGACAGCAGCCTTTGAAAATATTTCCTAAAAGTCAAGAACCAAAGGATAATCTGGAGATTTGTCATCCATGAAAATTCATTGTCAAAACTCTACCTTCTTGGGCTACCTGGGCTAGCCCTATAGTTGATTACATATTCATTTTTCTTTTTTATGATAGAAAAATAATATAATAACTTCTTATTCTATGCCTTTCAAGAAAGAAAAGAAATTATAGAGTGGCTGTTTACATGCACTTTAGCACTTAAATAAATTTTGCTCAAATCCAGTGGCTACTAGTTGTATGATCTTGGAGAATTACATATCTCATGCATATGAGTTTCTTCTTTAGAAAATGAGGGCAATAAAGACAGTGTCTACTTCATGATGCTTTTGTAAAGATTAGAAGAGGAGATGCAGGTAAAGAATTTGGCATGATGCCAGGCACACAATCAGAGTGTAATAATGGCAAGGGCTATTACCACACAATTGCTCGATACTTTTACTGGAAAAATCTATTAGCAAGGCTAATGAAATGGAAATAAGCAGAGAGAACTGAGGGAGGTTAGGGGAGAAACAAAGATATTTATTGAGGGCTTACTGAGAGTATCAAGCATAACCCTGGTTACATGGGGAATCATTGTCACCCTGCAACATCTTTTAGAACTGTGCAGAGTCCCCTAGTACCCAAGCAAGGAGAAAAGTATGTGGGCGTCATGTGGGGATGAAACTGAAATTTTGATTCCTGTTTGCTGGACTCCAAAGTCGATTTTCACCCTTTGCTGCATGCACATTGCCAAAGCTGGATGCTAAGCTGACTGGAAGTCAGGCCATATGTGGATTCATATTCTGCTTCTGGTTATTTCATTAATGTTATGTTATTATGCATAAAGCAAAAAATTAATTCCTCCTCATTTTTTAACCATCTTCAAGAAGGTTAGCAATAATAATTGTTCTTCATTTCTCATGAGGTATTAAAAATAATAATTTCATGAGTTATTTCAGAAGACAACAAATCCCTAGATGAAAGGAACAATCTAATTATAGAACTGGAAGGGCCTTTAGACATCCTCTTAGAGGATCCACTCATTGGATAGAGGACAGACTTAAGGAAGAAAGACTTGCCATGTTCTAATGATGAGTTACTTGGAGGTTGCAAGGGGGGCTTGAGTTAAAGCAGAGGTGTGTCCTCCCCTTGGAAGGCAGAAGCAGCAATTGAAAACAGTGGGCCAACCTTTCTTGTGACTTTTTTACACAATCAACTTTTATGTATCTTTTTCTCTTTGCTTGAAGTGGGAGAAGAGAGGCAGCGTGGGCCCTTCTAGAGTTGCAAATATCTCTTCAACAAGAAGATCTTCCCATCATCCTTGCAAACCTTTCTCTCATCCCACCTAAAGCTAAACAAAATAGTTTCTAGTAACAATAATAAGTGGACCTACTATGAGTATTCATAGTGTATAAAATTTGCCTGTTACATTGCACTTTTATTATTTTAATTGATTTCCCCTCTTTAATATTTCCTTTGTCCAGCAGAACCTAGGAAATTGGGGCTCTATGCGCCTTTGAGATTACAGAAGGAACATGTGTGCAATCAGAAGTTTGAATATGCAGTAGGTATCTGTTGAGAGGGATGAGACAAAAATTCTACCCTCATGACACTCCACACCAAATAAGTGTGTGGCTTTCCAATATGAATGCCTCTACTTTTAGCTGAAAAATAAAGTCAGGAATCTAGCTAATTCTTTCAAAAGAGTCTATTTGGTTTATAGATTTGAAAACCAGTCTTATGACCACAGTGGAAAGGGAATTTGATTTCTTTGGTCAGTTGTCCATGCAGAAGAGAATCGTGGTCCCCAACTCTGCCTCTCCAAGGAGTATATGCTGTGTACAGTGCATGAAAGAAGCGGGGGCAGGATTAAGCTTCTCACTGTGCCCACATTAGAGAGTGAACAGCTGCCAGACTGTGCGTACATTAGAAAATGACAAATGCAAGTTGCTAGTTCAGTCTTTTGTACTGACCACAACAAAGTGAGAACAGGATAAATGGTCCACATACCCAAAGGATGAGAACTATGAAGCTGTATTTTCTACACTTTTTTTTTTAACTTTTGCCAATTTGAACTTAACTTCCTCAAATATACATAGCCCCATCATTAAACACCAGAAAAAACTCCTTTAAAAAATTCATCTCACTTTAGAAGAATGTTTTCAATCCAACTGGCCTTTCTGGTGGAAGTCACTAAATCACCATCAACAGTCAAGACATGTGATTGCCCCACACAGGGATCTCTTTCAGAGAGATGCTGGGAAAATGAAGAAAAGAGTTTTGTTCTTCTGCTATTGACCCCTTAATTTGATTATGTTGATAAAAGCATAGAAAAGAAACATTTAAGAAACAAAGTGTTTGGAAGTGAAGTCCAAGACCCTCACAGACAAGAAAAGACACCTTTTAGAGACTGCTCTCAACTTGATGGTGGCAAGATTGAATCTTTTCTACCTCCTGCGGGTGACCTAAGTCCAATTTCTTTTCCTTGTTGTTAAGATTCTCCTCTAAAGCACACAATGTACTTAAACATATCGAAGTCAATCACTAAGCCAAGCAAGGAAGGGAGGGACGGGGAGGGAATGGGGTGGTTTTTGGGTAGGGGTTAAATCAGCGATGAGTACATGTTTATACACACAAGTTTTTTACCCCAATATAAGTTGTATGAATATAATGCACCAATAAAAAAAATTTAAAAAAAGATTCTCCAGCATTTACAGAAGAAAGAAAAACAATGCTTTTTCATCAGGCAAAAATTATTAGGGGATGCAATGCTGAACACTGAGTTCAAGAATTTTTATGAGCGTACGATAATTGATGGGAATTTTTCAGGTTTCCCAAAATGCATTTATGAGTCTGCACAAAGGAAAAGAGTCACTAACATGAGGGGAAAAGGAAGAAACTATTAGTTGATACTGTTGAGAGCAACTGGATATGTTGTTTCCTTATTTTATCACTCAAATATGTCAACTCTTGGCCTCTTTAATGTAGTGACTACTCAAGTCATTTTAAAAAGGTTTGACTCCTTTCTTAACCACCTTCTCTTCCCTTTTCTGCCTCCCACCTTCTCCTCTCTGTCTTGTTCTCTAATATTTTAAGCTTTTCCCTTGGCCCACATGAAAGGCAATTCTGTCTGTAATTTTCAGAAACAAAAGAGAACTTGTGAGGAGATTCCAGTGACCACGGAACAATTCTGAGAAGCAGTTTGCTCAGTTGCTTCCTCTCCACTCCTCCAGTGATACAGCTTTAAAAACTTGGTGCTTACCTAGGTCTTGCATTAACACCATCCTCAGGCAGGAGGGATATAAGGGGCCTTGGATTAGTCAAACAAGTGACTTGACACTCAGTCTGATGTCTGGTAATCGGTTGGCACTGAGACCCAGTATAATGGATATCTGTCAATGATTTTATCAGCTAGGCATCTATATCCACTAAGAAATAAGGAATTACCAAGACTAAAATCTGGACCAAATAAGGACCTATCTACCAGTTACAACTCTGTGAGAATCATTCTCAGAGGAAGACAAAGATGCTCCATTAAGCATTTTCCCACATCATGTCTTCTCCTATGGGAAGCACCTTCCACTTACCCTGTTCATTCCCCACTTCCAATCTTCACTCAACCACACCTCAGTTCCACCTGACCTCCTTAGCCCTAGTTCTATCAAAATCCGGCCATAAATTTCCTTGTTGAGACTTTGTGCTTTCCTTGCCTAGCAAGAATAAATTAACTTAACCAACAATTCTAGGAAAACTATAGGATCCATGGCAGTCTCATCTGATAAAATCACCTCAAATTCACTTGGAGGAATTCCTTCAGATTCTTATCCCTAGTGCTTTCATGTACTACTCTGTTTCCATTTCTAGGGGTGAACACATGGCCTGTTCCTAGATAACTATTGCGTTCCTCTTGACACGTGAATTAGTTTTGGATGTGTTACTCATGGCAGATGTTCATAACCAATGAGCATCAATCTCAGAATTTTTACTCCAGAGCTATTTTTCTTTCCTTTGGGGTTGCTAAGTCTTTATTTTGAAACTTATAAAAGAAAGTTTCTGAATGAAAGAGAGCATAGATTGAGCACTCCTAAACTCTATCTGGATTTTTAGTTTTATGAATCTATTAATTCTTTTATTCATTGAAGCTAACTTGAGAGCAGTATTTATTGTTTGTTAAAATTATATAGCCCAAATCAGTCATTGAGTTAATCCACATTCTGTGTAAACAAAAACCTGCCTAGGACCCCACTCTAATAGTTGGGTCTCTTTCCCCCTTCTCTCCTGTCTTAACCCATGTGCCCAATAATATTGTTTCTAAACACTTGCTGTTTCTCTACAATAGGATCATATATCCCACCTGCGTTGTTATGGGCCCACGTCCTAGGTGTGGGGCCCAGAGGAAGTACAGGCCAGTGGTAAGCACATGACCCCACTAATTTGTGCAAATGCAGGTGTGTAATTATTTATATAAGCACAACTTGGCAAAACACAACACATTATTTTGTGCAAAACCCTTTATAAGGAACACGTCTGTAGAGCAGAGCTTCTGATTGTTCTACTCCTGATGGAAACTCTGTGTTCTTTCTTTTCTCTGGGGATCTCACTGCCTAAACCTCCCCTGCACCCCCAGCTGGCTCATGACAGGGCCCCTAAAACTGGCATAATCGGCAGGATTGAGTGCCTCCAGTATCTCTCTGGAGGAGCAGCCCTGGGAGGAACAACCCAGGGTGAAGGAGGTGTGTTCCCTGCCTCCCTGTGGTTCCTGGTAACAGCCTATCTGACAGTGTGAACCCTGCCAAAAGACTGGGATGATGTATGTCCCTAGCTGGAAGAAATTTGATAGGTTTTAGAAGTGTAGAACCTCTAGCCGAGCGTGATGGCACATGCTTATAATCCCAGTACCTGGGAGGCTGAGACAGGAGGATCTCAGGTTTGCGGCCAACCTCAGCAACTTAGTGAGGCCCTCTGCAACTTAGTGAGACCCTGTTTCCATATAAAGAATAAAAAAAAAATAGGCTGGGAGTGTAGCTCGGAGGTAGAATGTCCCTGGGCTTAATCCTCAGTACTACTCACCTTCCAGTGTGCATTAGTGCCTCCCAAAAATGCAACTTCTCATGGATGCTGAGGATGCAGAGGTCCAGCACCACCCTGTAAAGGCAAAGGGGCCATAAATCCCAAGAGGATTAAAGGAGACCAGGAGGCTACTGGCATGGGAAAAGGGGGGACTAAGGCTCAGGGGGAGGTTGCCCTTGCCTCTGCCCTGGGATGAGGGCACCCAGCAACAGCTGGACTTGGTGGAGCAGCAGCAGTGACAACTCCTAGACACCATCACTCCCTATGAGGAAAAAATATGTCATCCAAACTAAGTTCTTTTGACACTCTGGGGGCAGCTTTACCCAAACTAAAGCTAAATATATTTTGGGGGTAGATATGCTTTAATAATTGATTGTACAGACAACTGTTAGAGAATTTCAGTTACGGGTGCATGTGGTAAAGACCATCACAAGAGGAAATTCCCGTCATGCTCCTTGACAACTCCCCAAGCTGTGAGGATTGTGAATAAATGCAGGATGAATTATCAGGATGGGCATGAGCAAGCTGGACAAACGATACTAAAACTAGAACAAGTGCAATCTGCCTGACTCATAGCCCACTCAACTCTCTGTGTGGTCACTGTAAAAACCTGATGGTTCCTGGTGCACAACAGTAGAATATTGGGAGTTAAATAAAGTGACGGTGCCCTTGCATGCAGTGGTATTCAACATCTCAGAGTTGATGGATTGTCTGCCACATGAACTGCGACAATTTTATTATGTTGTAGACTTTGCAAATGCCTTTTACTCCATTGACATCACTCCAGAAAGCAAAGAACAATTTGCTTTTACCTGGGAAGGGTGCCAATGGACCTTTTGGTAGTGCCCCAGGAATATTTGCATAGTCCCACCTTGTGTCACACTCTGGTAGCATAGGATTTGGCCTTCTGGCAAAAGTCTGCGGCTGTACTGTTGAACCATTAT
This sequence comes from Muscardinus avellanarius, assembly GCF_963383645.1. Taxonomy (NCBI): domain Eukaryota; kingdom Metazoa; phylum Chordata; class Mammalia; order Rodentia; family Gliridae; genus Muscardinus; species Muscardinus avellanarius. The sequence continues at coordinate 26,828,772 of NC_137795.1, read as the reverse complement.
ATTGATAATGTTATACTAACCTCTGATTCTCTTGCAGAATTAGAAGCAGCTGCATGCACTGTCCTAGCCACTCTCCAGGAATGGGGGTGGGCTCTCAGTGAAGACAAGGTCCAGGAACCTGGGTATTCTGCCAAACTCTCTAGAATTGTCTGGTCGGGTAAGACAAATGAGTTACTTAAGCGGTGATAGATAAGATACAAGTGTATCCTTGGCTCAAAATGGTCAATTATAGACATATCTGGGTTTTAGGGAGCAGCATGGGATCACACATCTGAGATGGAAACTGCTTTTACAGCCACCAAGAGGACAGTGGCTCAGGAACAAACTCTTCAGGTATTAGATCCTACGCTTTTTTTCTTGTCAACAGTCCAAGTGGATGATGCAGGTTTGGGATGGGGGTTATGGCAGAAACAAGGTACTAGGATTTTTGATGCATTGGATTTTGGTCACAGATATGGAAAGAAGCAGAGGCACACTAGTCTTTCATTGAAAAACAGTTAGTGGCTGTATATGCTGCCCTCTTTGCTAGTGAGCCCATGATAGGTACTGGGTCAGTGATGGTCAGACTACCTATCCTCCTGAAGGCTGGCTGAGGTCCTCAACTCAGGCCTCCGCACATGGATAGCCCAAACACTCACTCTGAAGAACTGGGGCACATACATAGAGAAACTAGCACAGTTTTACAGTAGCCCCTTTTCTGAACAGTTACATACTCTTTTGAGGCCAGCATATTTTTGAGCAACAGCTCTCTTGGAACCAACAGAAGTGGGAGATGCCACAAATCCTGTGAGGAAGGGAACCCATGGGAGTGGAAGACACTTCAAGTTTCTACAAGGAAGGAAAAATCTCTATACCTGTGAAAGCATGGCTCCTGTCATGAGCAGCTGCCCACATGGGTGGCTGGGGCCTTATATCCTGCCACAGAGCTACAGAAGTGTTTTGCTGTAGACCAGTGTCAGGAGCTCCAGTCAATGGGCCAAACTCCAGGAGGTCTAGTTAGTTCTCATGAAGGAGACTGGGCCGTTGCATGTCTTTATAAACAGCTGGGAAGTCTACAGAGAGATAACGTTATGACTGTCCCACTGGGCAGCACAAGACTGGTTGATTGGTCACTGTCCATTGTGGGGCAAAGATGTATGAGAGGGCCTGCTGAAATGGGGCCTCTAAGAAGGAACTACTATACATCATGTTCCAGGGGCTAGGCTTTTACAGGTCCTAATAATAATGCTGCCAATACTTTAGTGCATGTTTGGGCTCTCCAACTATCACTGGAACCCTTGTCAGTTGCATTGTGGTTACATAAAAAGCTAGGACATGTAGACACCCACACCATGGGGCGGGATAGCCCGTGGTGAGAATTGCCTCTCACCTATGCTCAAGCACAAGAGTCTATACAGCAGTATCCGGATATGTAAAATATCACCCATATGTGAAAGGTGGTTTTGCAAAGTAAATTGGTATTAGATATGTTCACTCCTACCCAGGGTGGAATGTGTCCTCTTCTCTAAATAAAATGCTGTGTATACATTCCAGACCACCAGCAGCAAGTACAGTAAACCTTAGTGGACATGGATACGAAGGTACAGACTTTTCAGGCCTTACAGAAGGACACATTTACAGCCTGGTGTAATTCATTGGGATCCTCCTCCAAGTACTGACTATACTCGCCTGTGTGGCTGAAGGACTAATAGTTACCTGTTACACCCTCTATTGTTGTGGCCTTTGGGCCCAATTAAATGCTCTCTGTCATGCACTGTCACTCTATCAGGGATGGAGTGTTAGGCCCAGAGGAAGTGCAGACCAGTGATAAGGCATGACTCCACTAAACTGTGCAGCTCCAGATGTACACTTCATTATACAAGTGTGACTGGGCAAAGCACAGCACGCCATTTTGTGCAGAACCCAATGTAGACAAAAAGTCTATAGAATAAAGCAATTGTTTATTCTCCAAATGGCAACCCTGTGTTCTTTCTTTTATCTGGAGATCTCAGGGCCTAAACCTCTCCTGCACCTCCAACTGGCCTTTGACCAGGCCCCTGAAAATAGGGAACGAAAACATATAATCACCTCATTGATCTGGACCTGGCTCAGCTGTGCTTTGGTCAAAGGATTATATATGTCCATGACATCAGTTTTATTTAACCAGAAGCTTTACATCACCAATGGTATTGGCCTGTATTCTCTTGAATTCTTGTCCTCTTCCATGAGAAAAACAGGTCTTATATAGAATCTTCTCCTCCATCCTGGTGCCACACAGACCTTCACCTCTCATGTAACTTAAGCAAAAAATACTGTTATTGTCACTTGCTCAAACTTCTTGGCGTTGTCTGTCACAGTTGTAAAAACTAAAACTCCTTGGTTCCTCTTGACCCAGTATTGCCTTGATTCAACAATTCTATTCTTAAACTTTCTAGTGGCATGTTCCTTGCTGCCAGTTGCCTGCCTGAATCCCCTATCCCCAGGAGAACAAGCAAAAGAAGTTTCTCGGAAGCAGAAACCAATCCTGGGAATCCCTCCCTGAGCAAGCATTGGTTCAAAGAGTCTAGTACTGGAAACCAAGAACCAGTATAAAAGATGATCACAAAAGCTGGAGGTGATGCAGGAAAAATAACAACAACAAAAACCTGCAAACATCCAGATCATACATGAAACAAGAAGCCAAGAGCTCATAATCAAAGAGTTGAAACTACTCATGGCAGGATAACTAAACTTGTCAGATCTGGGGAGACTGTGGTGTGGAGAAAGTGAGTCCTGAATAATTGCTTAATCCACAACAGAGGTTCTTGATGGAACACCACCTCTAGCCTGGTCTCTTCAAGTGCTGGGCTGAACTGACACATTTTAGGCCATTCTTGAGGTGCAGGACAATTCATAAGTTTTCCAGCCTATATCCTTTAAATCATCACTGGAAATAGAACTGGATATGATTCTTTTCTGCCTACTGAATCATTTCTCCCTTTTGTTTTGTCAGTGTGAGATGTTGGGTAGGGTGTTGGGGTTCTATTCTAGGCATTTGTATATGGGGAACCTAGAGGAAGCTGTGGAAAAGAGAATGGAATCTCACTTCCTAATTTCAGAAAAAGCAGGCTGAACATAACTGTCAAGAGAAAAATTGGCCAGGTTTCAATTCAGTTTTTTTTTTCTGAATCTTTTGCTTGTTTTTGTTTGCCATTGTGTGTTGTTATGTCAGAGGGTGTCATGGTGGTGAACAGAGATGCTGAATGCAGTGGGAGAGGCCAGATTGCTATGGAATGGAATTTTCTAGGTAGGCTGCAGTGAGTTGTTTCACTCCTTTCTGCAATGGAAGGGTAGGTGAATCCATTATTGAACCTGGCAGATGTGAACAATCTTTATTCTTCTTCAAAATGACCTACTTCTAAGATTCACCTATGGGTGCAAAGCCTAAAAACAAAAGAATGAGGGCATGTGCTTGTGGAGACAGACTTTAAACAGTGTTCTTCAGGACTGGGAGGGAGGTGGAGATTTAGGTGCCAAGAAGTCCAGGGAAGTGGAAAACGTCATCATGTGCAAAGAGGCTGAGGCTAGAACGGATGGAGTCCAGTGCTGTCCAGTAGGTGGGCAGGAGGGTGACATTGCTAATACTCTGCTTTTACTTTGGCTGTTTACTTGCAGGTTTTATTCTGCTATTATTCTAAGCTCCATGCACACTTTCCTGTTCATTTCTTCAGCTCCTTAGCACCAGCATTGTGGTTCTTGCTCTCTGCGTGCTCAATAATAATTGCTGAAAAAGAAAAGCAATAGCAGCCACAAATGGATTTGCTCTACAGATCTACAGAGATGAACTGTCAGGCTGACAACAGCCTTAGGATCATGCCATTTTCATAAAGTAGAATTACCAACAGAGTTTTTGTTACTAAGATGGAACTTACTGTCATTAAAAATATTAGATGATAGTCAGTAGAGCACAATTATTTGTTTATTCCAGGTTTAAAGAAGCAAAATGTAATAAGTAGGAAGACATTAAATATGGAATATAGCGCATGAGTTTTACAACAGTCTCTTGAAAAGGGAGTCATTTTCCAAAACAGTTCACTTTTTATCACTTCCATTAAGGAAGCTATGGCATCTTTCTAACAAACACATTGGAGGTATTGAAGCCATTGTCGTCTGATAACAGAGCCCTTAATCCTGCTGGCCTACCTTCTAATCTTATATGGCAATATAGTTAGCTTATAAAACTGAAAAAAACCCTGTATAGTTGACTAATTATATGGGACTCCAGGGTAATTCTTAAAGAAGAGGGTGTTAACTTCCATACACTCCTCAATAAGCCTCTGCTGATGTTTTTTTCTTGCATCAAAGTAAAGAGTTCCTGTATCACTATGGGATAGAATCTCTGAAGACTTATTCTCAGAAAAAATGCCTTTGAAGAATTTAGGCTATACACAGTCCCATTAATGGTGTATTGCACAAAGTAATTATGCACATAGAATCATTAAGTTTATAAGGAAGTTTGAATGTTTCTGGAATGAGGATGGTAGGTTTTTGTTTTGCTCTATTTTTGTTTTATTTTTAGTTGTTTCAGGTACTATTACAATTGTGCCAGGGTTGAAGATAATCTTTGGATTAATTTATTATTTTTCATTCTCCAAGAACAAGTTAAGATTATATTAGCAAAGGATGATTTGTTTACATCTCTGTCCAATGCAGAAGTTTGATTAAAATAAAACCAAAACTAAGAGTTGAAAGTCAGAAATTCTGCTACTCGCTCACCATCAGCAGCCAGGTGTTTGGAATTGTTTTGTAGAACTTGAAATTGATATGCCCTGATATGTTTACATTATCTTAAAATTTTTTAGCTAATGGATGATGTATTTGGAAAGCATAAATATTTTTGCCTCATTTAACCCAGAATTTCAATCACATTCAACAGATATTTGTTGAAATTCTTTATAAAACACTGTAGGAAATCTAAATCATAAAAATTATTACCTTCAGAAACTCATAACCTCCCTGTTTTAACCAATAAAAAATAAATAAATACCTAGTCCTTTCTAATTCCAGACTAGGTCACTGGTCATTTGAAAATTTAGCCAGAATAATGCTGGAAATGAGAAAGAGAAGATATTAGGAGACAGAATGAGATGAACAGTTCAGTTCTTGATGTGCTTATTTTGAAATGAGAGAGTGGGGAACATTTCAATGACTATATGGCAGAAGTGGATGAGGATAGAGATTGGACACCACAGGCATATATGCACTTGTCAGGATAAAGTGACCATGGAAACAAGCAAGTGAACAAAGTCCCTGAATAGCTAGGTCTAGTGAGAGACAGAGAGATGCCCTAGAATAAGGCAGCAGGGCAGAGATCTGGGGAGGAGATAAAAAAAAGTATGGAAGCCACTTGAGAGGAGTTACACAAAGAATAGCTGTTTTCAAGTTAGGCTCCCTATTTCCCTTGAATTGTAAATAGTCACAGAGTCCTACCTGTGTCTCTAAAGTTACACAAACTGTATTTGAGAGGTTCAGAAGATCAAGCACCAGTAAGCTATCCATTAGTGATCATGGTGGAACAAATAAAGGGTCACGAAACTGAAAGACCCAGGGCTCGTCAGTTACTAAATATGTCTATTATGAAAAGCTTTGCATTCCTTCCATGGCAATAGTTGTCTCTGTGGAGGACAGACTTTAATGAGACCATTGTTGAAGATTCCATCTTCAAAAGGGATATTTATTTACAGATTATTCTCCAATTTTTTGACAAAAAATAAATGATTAAATAAATTAAAATCCCTATATCACCCTTCATGTGGGATACTGTGGGGCAAAGCAGAGGGAGTTTGGTACCAATCCATTCCAAATGAAAGGTAAAAGATACTTCAATGTAGCCGGGCTCTGTCCTCACATCACAGAGGCAGGAAGCGGAGAGCACAGCAGGAGAGGGGACCACATACAACCCCAAGGCCATGCCTGGGACACCCACACCCTACCAGGTAAATCTATTAATACAGGTTTATGTGCTGATGAGATTATAACCCTCATGCCCCACGTTTTAAAGATTGTTAGTGATACCTTTCTATATGAAAATAAGCCCCAAACCAAATTCAGTGCAATATAAACATGATAATATATCAAGACAGTTTGCTGGGCATGGGGCACACATCTATACTCCCAATACTTGGGAAGCTGAGACAAGAGGATCATAGCCCGTGGGAGTGTAGCCCAGAGGTAGAAGGGCTTCCAGGAACCCCAGTACCACCAAAAAAAAAAAAAAAAGAGAGAGAAAGAGAAAGAAAGAAAGAAAGAAAGAAAGAAAGAAAGAAAGAAAGAAAGAAAGAAAGAAGGTGAACATTCATGTAAATAACACCTAGATCAAGGTTTATCAAATTTTTTAAAAGTACAAAAAGAATCTGTATCAAGAATAAAAAAGGCAACATCACTGTGTATCTTATAAAAAAGATAATGAAATATTATTAAAATCTTAAAGGCAATGGTAAATTATTTTAAAATGTTGCATTTTAAAATTGGACATAAGAAGAAGTAGAAATCTGTAATTTTATAACTATTAATGAAAATGAATATTACATTAAAACTTTTCATAACAAATAAAAAAATGTCTTCCAGGGGAATTCTATCAAGCATTTCTGAATGGGATAATTCCAATCTTACATCTACTCTTTCAGGGTATAGGAAAATAGGAAAGGATATATAGTTTATTCTTAGAAAGTCAACATATCATTGTTACCAAAACTTGACAAGGATATTATGAGAAATGGAAAGTATAAGTTAACATCATTTATATTCATCAATTCAGAAATTCTAAACACAAATTAGCAAACCAAATTCAGTGCAATATAAAAATGATAATATATCAAGACTGTTAGCTGGGCATGGGGCACACATCTATACTCCCAGTACTTGGGAAGCTGAGACACTAGGATCATAGGTTCAAGGCTGGCCTCAACAATTTAGCAAGACTCTCAGCAACTTACCTTAGCAAGACCCTGTTTCAAAATAAATAAAAAGGGCTGGGAATGCAGCTTGGAAATAGACTTCCTCTGGATTAAATCCCCATCCTCCCCCACAAAAAATAAAAGCCAACTGTTTTTTTTCCCTCTCCATGAATAAAAGTTGAGCCAGGCATTGTGGTGCACACCTACAATCCTAATTCTTGGGAGGCTGAGACAGGAGGATCGAAGGTTTAAGACCAGCATCATCAACTTAGCAGGATTCTCAGCAGCCTAATGAGACCCTGTTTTAATAATAATAATAATAATAAATAATAATAATAATAAACAACTGGGTGTGGAGAACAGAAGTAGAATATTCCAGGTTCAATTCACACACATACAAAAAAGTTGAACACTGAACATGAATAAAGGTACTTAACAGAGAACAATATGTAATCATCAGTAAGTGAATGAGCAGATTGATCTCAATTCTTCACTCACCAATAAAAATTGTTACACATCTGTGTTCTTGTTATTGCCACATGTGAACTTGGCCTTGTGGCCTACTTTGACTAATATGGTATTAGTAGGTGTGACGTAAGGGTACGCTTGAATGGTTATTTTGACCTCTTACACTTAAGACATTATCCTGCTGTCCCCAGAAGAATGAGAAAAGCAAGGAGCAGCTTGAACCCAACCCTTGGCCTACTGCTACACTAGCTAAACTCAGCATAGCCCAGAGCAGATGAGCCTTTCAGTTGTTTTATGATATCAGCTGTTATGGTGGTTTGTCAAATAGCACTTTTATGACAATGGCTAACTTATACAACATGAGAAAAGGATTCAGTACAATTCAAGGTGGCTAACAAAAATATATGAAAAATATCAGCATAGGTTAAAGTCAAAGTTAATCTAGGCCAGGTGTGGTGGCCCACACCGGCAATCTTGGTACTTGGGAGGCCGAGACAGGAAGGACCACTGGTTTGAGGCCAGCTTCAGAAATTTATAGACTGTGAGAGACCTAGAGAGATTGTTTCAAAACGAAAAAATAAAAATGGCTGGGAGTGTAACTGGAGGTAGAATGTCCTTGAGTTCAGTCCCCAACATCTCCCTTCCCCGAAAATCCATATTTTCTTTTCTCTCTTATGTCTATTTGTCAGTAACATTACATTTCTGGTTAGATACATGAACATATGAGGAAATAAACCCAAGAAAAAGAAATGTAAGAGCAATGCCCACGGGTGGCCTGATGGAGAAACAGAGCAAGTGAGCAGGAGCACAGTGTGCACGGGGCACCTCGGCAAGGAGGTGCACGCCTGTAATTCCAGCACTCAGGAGGCTGAGGCAGGAGATCACAGGTTCAAAACCAGCCTCAGCAACTTAGTGAGACTCTTAGCAACCTCGTAAGACCCTGTTCTAAAACAAAAAGTACAAGGGGCTGGTGGTGAAGCTCAGAGGTAGATGCTCCTGGGTTCAGTTCCCAGTACCACCATCCCCCCTCCACACACACAGTGCACTGGGGTAGTGAGAGGGGAGAGAAGAGAGTGCCCTGTGGACTCATTTCATGAACAGCTTGAAAGCTACTGATGATTCATTCTAGGGTAATAGGGAGAAAGTGGAGATTGCATTATTCAAGTGATGCTTCAAAAGATTACCCTGGCTTTGGTCCTTATTAATTTCCTAAGCAGGTGTTTAAGAGTACTCATAGCAAGATCTAAGAAATCAGTTTAGTATAGGGAACAAAATAAATAAAATAAAATGAAGGTAAGAAAATAGTTTTCTCAGTAGGATTGACTGTTCATAGAAGACTATCTTTTATTTTTGGAAATGCAAGTCTAAATAAAACATATCCTTTGGGTAACTTATGCTGAGAATCAAAGAGAAATATTTTAGGGCCCCAGAGCTCCAGACTTTCTTTAGTTTTTCAAGTAATTTCCCAAGGTAAAAGTAAATTTAATAAAAATATAGAGAGCTGGTGTTCCTGAAGAATTACTTTTTTTCTATCTTTCTTTGCAATCAAGGTTGAAATAACCCTGGTACAGCCGGGCGTGGAGGCGCATGCTTGTAATCCCCGCACTTGGGAGGCTGAGACAGGAGGATCATGCAGGTTTGAAGCCAGCCTCAGCTGACTTAAGAGATCCTGTTTCCAAATAAAATATAAAATAGGTCTGGGAGTGTAGCCCGGAGGTAGAAGGCCCCTGGGTTCCATCCCCGGTACCACCAAAAAAAAAAAAAGAAAGAAAGAAAAAAAGAAAGAAGGAAGGAAAGAAAGAAAGAAAGAAAGAAAGAAAGAAAGAAAGAAAAAGAAATAACCCTGGTACACATTTAACCTGCAGGTTCAGTTGGCCAGATTCTCTCACTAGCCCACATATTCTTAGGCATCTAGTTTTGTTCAGGACTTTGCCTTAACATTGCACCCTGTACTGGCGCAGAAAACCCCAAGAGACAGTAATACCCTGAGGAATGACCCACACCCTCTCTAGTTATATAGGGTAAACAAGGAGATGATGGTTTCACCCTCAGCCTGGAGCCCAATACAATCCCCTAGCTGGGTGCTGGAACCCCTGAGAGGTGAAGGGGTGCTGATGCCCCAGCTGCATTCAAGCCTCCGAATCAGAATCTCTGGGGCAGAGTGGGAGCATCTGCGAGCTTCCACCCCACACCCGGCTCTCAAGAGCAGCCACCCCTAGTAAGCATTAGCATCCAGTGGCCTGGCACTGAAGAAGACCCTCGGGGTGGCGTGTACAGTCTGCCCTCCCGGTGCAGCAGGCAAGCAGGTGACCAAAATGTTGCTGGGTGGTGGGCCTTCTTCTCTCGGTCCTAGAGTGTAGAGACAAAATTGCTTTGCCTTAAGAAACTCTTTTTTGTAGCCGGTCCCAGAGACAGATGAAAACCACCTAAGAACCACATTCAATTGATTTTCAAGCCCTAAAAGCCTGCTTTGTTTTGTGCCAATTACCCCCCTCCCCCCAAATTATAAAAGGAATCATTTTTTTCTTTCGAATTTCATCTGAATTTTTTTTCCCTCTCTCTCAAAAGCAAACTCTGAGATACCAGAGGAGACTGGACATGAAAACATCCAGGGGATCTGTTCCACAAGCTTGGTTAATGTCAAAGCGGATTCGGAGCCATATGTGGGGGGAGCACAGAAACGCTTCCAGTTTTGCTACAGGGCTGCAAGTAGAAGTTTCATCCCACATCATTATCAATTCATGCTGCCTCTTTGGGTTATATATTTTTTTCAATCAAGCAATAAAGAAATAAAGGGGAAGTCATGTCAGTCATATTCTGGACTCAGTCTGCTGCACTAAAAAGGTTGGCACCGAGGGAAAGAAGCTCCAGTGGCAAATGCGCTGAGGTTGGAGTCCTATTACTAATTCAGGAGCAAGTGCATTAGGAGCCCTCAGAGCAGCACACCCGTCAGATACAGTTCAAGAGCTGGACACGGAGGCAGCCTCTTCATAATTCATGGGACAATTTCACTTTCTTTTTGGGGAGAAGGTTTCTTGTCGATAGAAGTTTGTCCCTGTGAGGGGATAGTTAAGAATACCAATAAAATAATGCTTAACTAATTTTACAATCTCTCTCCTTTCTCTCTTTTTCTTTTCTTTTCTTTTCTTTTTTTTCTTTTTTCTTTCTTTTTTTTTTTTTTTTTTGGTACTGGGGATCAAACCATCCAGAGGCATTCTACCTCTCAGCTACACCCCCAGACCATTTTATATTTTGAGATTTTGTTTTTTGACAGGGTGATGCTAGATTGTTGACAGTCTCATTTAATTGCTGAGGCTGGTCTCAAACCTGCGATCCTCCTATCTCAGCTTCCCAAGTGTTGGGATTACGGGAATATAATTACAGGCATATGCCACCATGCCCAGCTAGTTTTCCAGACATTCTTGGTTAAATTGTAAAAATATGTAGCTGGTCAAAATCCGATTTCACCATCTTTTTACAGTGTTGTTTTTCTGTAGTTTAAGTTTTGTGAAGTGCGGGTTGGTAAAAAGCAAAGTTCATTAGGAATTTCTTCTTTCATATTGGAAACAGCTCTAAGACTAATCCCTCTCCAAACAAACTTCTAATTTTGATGCAAGAAAAGAAACATTTATTTTTTTATTCAGTGTTTAATGTTCTATTAATTTACAATAAAGACAAAATTTCCAGTTAACACTATGGATAGAAAACAAATGGCTTCATGTAAATCAGCTTCCATGTATTTAAAGATGTCAAACAGGAGAAGGAGTCGAGGTTCAGACTGGGGTGTCTTGTCCACAGTATATCTTCATGACTATTAACAACAACAATATTGTGTCCCACTTACTACTAAAAGGTACTGATTTTTAAGTGTGTGTTGGCTGGAATCCAGCCCCAAACTTGTAGCACCTAAGAATATACTCTCATATAATATTATTTCAGTTCACAGCTAGATAGGCCCCCAAAATTAAAAATTTAAATGGAAAACAATAAAAAGTATACTTAATCTTTGAGATGAGAAAAACATTAAGTATTTGTTCTGGTTCTGATAACCAATTATCTCCTGAGGGGATAAATTATTTCTCTCAGTGTAGGAGTAATTCTAGGGGGAAAAAAGTACCCCAAAAGAAGATACTTAGGCAAAAGTACTTGCTGTTCCAAATATTTGTATTTGGCAATAATCTCACTGAAAAATACTCAGATACACTTACCTTTTGTATCCAAGGACATATCTTCTGGAATAATGCTTTTGAAACAGATGAGAAGTCTTTGCAAAGTTGGGATTTCCAAGGCGTATATACACTTTGCGAAGTGAAAATCAGACATGAAATTGTTGGGGGGCCCATGGCCTTGCCTTTGGGGTTACTGGAAGTGTAATCTGGATATAGCAACAGAAGAATCTGTGTTTATGAGCGAATATTTTAGGTGGATTAAAACTAGCTCTCCTTACCAAAAATGTTAAAGGAGTGAAGAATCCAGCAAAGAAAAAAATTGAAAGCAGGAACAAACAGAATGGTTTTAACAAGAGAGTCCCAGTATTGACTTTGGTATATCATCTGAGTCCAAAAAGCAATTTAAAAAGTTGACCTGCAGTTCAGGAGAGTGATCTGAATATGGGAATCTGCAAAATTTGATGGCTGAAATTACAAGAGTAGATCACATGGCTCGGTTGGGATGCTGTGGTGATAGGACTGGAGGTTCAAGAATGGATTTGGGGCGTATTTTAGGGTTAAGTAGGGGAGAAAGAAACTGACATCAGAGACAGACCTTCCCATGGCTCTTAATTCAAAACACATCTTGTGCTCGCTTCGGCAGCACATATACTAAAATTGAAACAATACAGAGAAGATAGCATGGCCCCTGCGCAAGGATGACACGCAAAACACATTTGATGTGTGTGTGTGTGTGTGTGTGTGTGTGTGTGTGTGTGTATAGTATAGAGATATTGACAGAGTTGATTGTTTTTATATATTGGATGAAGAGACTCCCATCCATCCTTCGGTTAATCACTGTTTTTTTCTGTTGTTGTTGTTGTTGTTGTTGTTGTTGTTGTTGTTTTAACAACAGTTCACACATATTCCTGCTCTAAGTTACAGTATAATAAATAAACTATTGGATCATCCAGGCAGTTATTTTTCTCCCTTTATTACATTAAATGTTGAGCCATAATTACTTAATTAGGAAAGGTTACTCTCTATTACTCTCTTTTGAAAAGATCTTGAGAATAGAATCTTCTTTTTTCAAAACCTAAATAGTTGAAAGGTTGTTGTCCTGATATTTTTTGCCAGTTTAAGTTACACTACTGCTTCCTCCAAAAGATATTTTCTGCATCTGATTAAAGATGAACTCATTACCTCAGTGAATATTACCAGATTCTAATTAGAATGACGTTTTAAAACCTAAAGCACATCTAATGATGTGCATTTCAAATCATATCTTCAAGTCTTAGTTATAGAAATGTAAATGATTCAGATCTCTTATGTGATGATTACATTTTAGTTCTTATTCCCATACCCACCATAGCAACCCATACAGAGACAAATCATGATTTGGAGACTGAGGATTAGCATTGCTCTGTTATACCTAATATTTCTCATCTTCTGTACCTAACTACCTAAATAGATTGCTCTCGCTAAAGGGAGTATAGTCACTGGGCCAAGTGGCTAAGGTGAGGGTGGCTCTCTCAGGTTGGGGCTTGGAGCAGAAAACTGCTACCTGAAACAAAAGGGAAATAACAGAATGGAGTGGTGGATAATCTATAATCCATTAAGGAAATCTGAGATCAAATGTTTGGAGGAGTAAAGATAAAATGAGATCAAAGATGGAAACTGAAGTTCAAGTTTAGGTTTGAGTTTGGGTAGCAAGGAAATGAAAATGGAAAGACCATGAGCTGCTTTCTGGAAACTTGCTGTGTTTGAAGTTTACTTCATGGTTACAAAGATGTATGTTACCTGGTTTAATCTACCAAGTTTAAAGGAGTAGAAGTGGAAGGGCTGGATAATCAGGTTTAATGAGAAATGAGAGACTTGAAAGTCCAAGGGAAGGTGCCAATTGAAGCCTTCATTAGCTGGCCAGAGGCAGAGCCCTATGTCTAGAAATCTGACTGGAGGGACACACCGAGGCCAAGCAACAGTAACCATTTATAATAACAAAGGGCCAACCAGATTAATCCAATCACCATGCAAGCTATTGTAAATAACCCAAATACAGAAGCCAATAAGCCATTAGAAGGGGGCGAGGGCAGGAACACACAGCTGCGAGTCATGTATGGTGATTACTGAGGCCAATCAGGATGTTGCGGTTAGCTAGATCCTGTTTAACAAGAACCACATGTTTTAAACCTTGCGCGATCAACTCTATAGTTACAAAATGGCGGAGAAAACAAAATGAAGTTACTTTGGTTTCACACAGGCAGAAAAGTCCCCCAATAAGACAATTTGGCATTTGCTCTAAGCCTCATCTTGGCTGTTTTTCAAGCAGGTGGTAAGAAATGGAGACAGAAATCCTATGCTTTCTTATGCTTCCTTACTCCTTATCGAAACTGATGAAGACATCTTCAAGTGGCCTGTCTTCAGCATAGAGTACTGAAACATGGAGTGGAGTCAGTCTTGTTGGCTGTGAACCAGAGTGATTCCTGTTTGTAGATTTCTCTCTGCGTTTGTTCTCTAAACAAAAGGGAGAACGGTGAGCCCTCAGTGGAACCTGATTACTCAGAGTGGGCAATTTGGCTTGTGAATCACTCAGACTCTGCTTTCTCTCTTGGCCTGCTTCTGAAGTTGGGAATCAACCTATTTGCTCTTTAGTATGACATTTACAGAGAGAATCAGGGAGAACTTTGATGTAGATTTTACTTTTCATTAAAAGCTCTGGAGAACTGTTATAGGTAGAGATTATTTGCTTAATCTGCCTTTATAGAGTAACTTTCTGACTTCATAGACATTTAAAATTTACTACTTTGAAGATATCTGAGATACTATTTACCTCTTGATTCTTGTTAGAGATGAAAGTACTAAGAGATATGCTCTGGTGGTTTCTGGGGGTAAGATGTATTGTTATATATTGTAGAGAATGTCTTGTGATATTTTTTAAGAAAGCGCCTACATTATTTTAATAAAAGAGAAAAAGAACAAGTATCTACAACATCTTTCCTTTTGGCAGTAGAACCTGAGGCAGTAGAACCTTCAATTTTGATTAATTTTTTGCTACTTTATCAAAACTCCTAAATGCAAAGTCATTATCAATGTTCATATATCCCTGAGAGCCAGGAGTATGCCCCAGATGGCTGTGCTGTGAGCCCAGAGTCCATGGCCAAGATTCATAAGATGGCCTTTCCAAATGCTCCACTCTGAAAGGTTCTCCTCATGGCCTCTGCTAGGATTCCACGGTTATCATCTGACCTCAGGCTGCAGCTTCCTTTGCAACCCTCAGACAAGTCACAGCTACACAGAAGTCTTTGGATACTAGAAAGTAAAATGAAAAGTAGTAAATTCCAGCTAGAGATATTTTCTTTTGAGGCTAGATTAAGGCACAATCACCTTTTACTATCTTGATTTATAACCTAAAGTCACAATTAGAAGGTAAAATACAATGGCATAAGTTTAAATGGCACCAAAGTTGTGCCTTTCCATTTTATTTCTTCTCACTTTACACACACAAACTTTTGATTCCTTTTCCTCATAAGGCATTCCTGGCTTGACACCCTTGTTGTTATTAGTAGAACATTTTCTGTACTAACTACAATACACAAACTGTACAAAATAGTTCACTGTTACCCATATTTTTACATTTTGTGATTTCAGTTACCCATGGTCAACTGCAGTCTGAAAATATAAAATTAAAAATTTCAGAAATAAGCAATAGGCAAGATTATATATATATATATATATATATATACACATATATATATGCATTGTAGTCATACATCACAATGGAATACAAGACTTGTGAGAATATACAGGCATACATCATCCAATTAGCCTTTATCCAATCCCCATCCCAATTTCCTCCCCCTCCCTCGATCCCATGCTTGATTTGGTGATTAACTTTGATATATTTGTTTACATACATCATGATTTTTAAAGAGATTCTATCCTCCCCATCCCATCCTCTCTGATTGGTCACCTTAATTGCACCTCTATAGGGCCCTTTCTTCAACTAGATCTCCTCCTATTACCTGTTTCTTCCTAGTTTTTGCATATTAGGGAAAGCATCTCATTTTTTATTTTCTGTGATCTTTCTCTGTGTATACCGCATTTCAAGTTCCGATCCCACTCTTGAAGGCCCCGGCACTGGCCTGGCCACCCAGCAGATTCTGATCCCAGCCTCACTGGCTCCAGCACCAACCTTGCCTCATGGCAGGCTCCAATCCTGGCCTAGGAGGCCCCAGAAACAGCCTTGCCTCATGGTAGGCTCTGATCCCAGCCTCGCTGGCCCCAGCACCAGCCTAACCCTTTGGCAGGCTCTGATCCTGGCCTCGGAGGCCCCAGCACCAGCCTTGCCTCACGGCAGACTCCAATCCAAGCCTTGGTGTCTCTGGCACTGGCCTAACCCCTTGGCAGGCTCTGGTCTTGGCCTTAGAGGCCCAAGCACTAGCCTTTCCTCAAAGTAGGCTCCAATTCCAGCCTCACTGGCCCTGGCATTGTCCTCACTGCTTGGTGGGCTCTGAGCCTGGTCTCGGACAGAGGCCCCAGCACCGGCCTTGCCTCCCAGCAGGCTCCTATCCTGGCCTCAAAGTTCCCGGCACCAGCCTTGCTGTGCATCAGGCTCTGGTCTCTATAACTATGAGAAGGTCATCTACAGATGTTCCTTTCTCTCTCCTCTCTCTCTCTCTCTCTCTCTCTCTCTCTCTCTCTCTCTCTCTCTCTCCTTTCTCTCTTCTTTCTTTCTTTCTTTCTTTCTTTCTTTCTTTCTTTCTTTCTTTCTTTCTTTCTTTCTTGGTGGTACTAGAGTTCCTGGAAACCCCTCTACCTCCGGGCTACACTCCCGGAGACCTGACTCTTTTTTTTTTTAATCTATTTTTATTTGGAAACAGGGTCTCTTAAGCCAGTGAGTCTGGCCTCAAACAACTGTGATCCTCCTGTCTCCGCCTCCCAAGTGCTGGGATTACAAGCGTGTACCACCATGCACCCCCTCCCCTGGCGTTCTTCCTTTTGTTTTTTTTTTTTAATATGAGAAAGCAGTACATGTCTTTTGCAAAAGCTGGGACCCCAAATACCTAGTGGCAATAAATTTTTTGTCTTCCCTCCAAAGGCAGAGGTCCACAGCTTCACTTCGGAAAGCAGGCTCTGCTCTTCCACATGCACCCTGGCCTCTCACTCTGCACCGAAGAGCATGGTGGCCATGAGGGCTGATGACTCACAGAACACACAGCATGTAGGCCCATCGCAGCTATGCAGGGCTCCTTCTAATACCCCCCCAAACCCTTTTGCCACTTATCATGTTGTCTAGTCTTCTCGAGCATGTGTGGCAGAAGCAGCCAGTCTACTTTTGGGGAGATTTCCACGAAAGCCCAAGGTGGACTGGGCTGGATCTGTCTGCTCCTCCAAATTCTACCTTTCAGGAAAATTCTTCAGATCAAGTTGGGTTGAATCAGGTGTATGCCTCTCTAAAATAATAGCCTCCACCTCTGCCACTGGCACCAGCACCAGTGCTGCCGCTCCTCCACTCCACTGACGCCGCCACCTTCCGCCTGGTTCTCTGCTTAGCTCCTTACATGATATGATGTCCAGAATTCTTAAGCCTGTGCAGCAGGGGCAGTCCCCCTTCACGGGGATTTTTTTTCCCAAAAGTTCCAAGTGAATTGGATAGAGTTTGTCTGCATCTCCTGACGCTGCCGCCATCTTGGCCCCTCTCCAATATTCTTTTTTTTTGAAGAGCTTGTGAGATCAAGCACTCAGCAGCAATGAATTTTATCTCCCTTCTTGGAAACAGGGTCTCTTAAGCCTGTTTCCACAGCTTTACCTCGTAGAGCAGAATCTGCTGTTCCAGGCGCACTGAGGTCCCTGGTGCAACATAGGAGCGCGGTGGCTGGGCGCACTGAGTTGTTTGCCGCTGGGCTTCCCGTCCGGTGCTGTTCAGCACCCTCCACCATGCCCAGGTCATTTTTCTTACAAGGTATGATGTTAAGAGTCCTCAGCATGTGTAGCTGAAGTGGCCTTTTCTCTAATCCCTTCTGGGATGATTTTCCAAAAATCACTTTTTCTTGTGTGGCTGGTGCCTCGTTGTCATCTTGCTTCTAATTCCGCTATTATCCACTCTCTCTCCTGTATTCTAGATAGGAAGTCGCAACTGGAAGTGTCTCTGTAAGTTGTCCCAATCTGATATTAAATCAAAATCTGGCGTCCTTTTTGGTGGCCACGATCGCCAGTGCGACCGTGGCCACCGCCATATTAACCATCCCCTCAATAGGCAAATTTTAAATGCACATTACCCTGAGTGGCACAGTGACATCTCATGGCACTCTACTTTGTCCTGGGCAAACTGTCCATTTGTGCAGTATATCCACACCGTATACACTATTTGCCATTAGCCTCAGGTTTACTGTTGCCATATTGCAGTGACTGTGTTCAAAAAATCTTTATTTTACTTAATAATGGCCTAAAGGACAAGAGTAGAAATGCTTGCAATTTAAATATGCCAAAGAGAAGCCATAAAGTACTTTCTTTAAAAGATAAAAGTTCTAGATTTAATAAGGAAAGAAAAAAATCTGTGTTGAAGTCATTAGTATCTATGGTAAGTTATTGTCATTAATCTCTTACTGTGTCTAATTTATAAATTAATATTTATATTTAATATATATGTATAGGAAAAACCCTTGTGTGTATAGAATTAAGTACTAGTTTTGGCTTCAGGCATCCACTGAGGATCTTGGAACATATCTCTCAGGACTGCTATACATTTGTGTCATTACATGCCTAGTTTACACACATTAAATTAGATGTACAATGTACATCTTGTATTGGGTTGATTATAACAAAATTGTGATGAATGGTCTTTGGTAACTTTAATTTATCATCCAGAAAGTTCCATTTTCCAACATCAGTCAGGCGATTAGAAGAATAAAGCTGACCTATTATGTAACGTCCTTCTCTTGCTTCATTTCAGTTTCATTATGGTTCATAGTACTGAATGATGGTGGCCTTCATTCATCCTGTAAGCCATTCAGTCATTCAAACAAGCTCCTCTGAGCGCTTTCTGTACGCTATACACCACTCAAGGCACAGAGAACTGCAAGGAGCAGACAAAGTCCTTTCTAACAAAGGCTAACAAAGGTGGGAAGGATAGCACACTAATAAGCTGTCTGTTGCAGTGTGCAGGGCAATGGGTAAGAGGCTGGGAAAGGGCCAATGATCACAGGAAAGATTATAATCATTAGGAAGCCTAGAAAGGTGAGGTAAAGCAGAAACCAGAATGAAACGGAGGAGAAAGACGAGGGAAAAACACGTGTCAGAGTCAGCATACTTAAGGAGCAAAAACTGCATAAAATCTGAACACAAGGAGCAGCAGGGAAAGTAACTGGAGAGTAAGTAGCAGTTGGGTTGGTGTTTGTAAGGCCTGTGTGCCATAAATAAATAAATAAATAAATAAATAAATGCTTAACTTTCATTCTGAGAATGTTGATATGCCATTGGAGGATTTGAGAAGAGAGAACCTAACCTGACATTTGTTTTTAAAAACTCACTCTGGCTGCAATAAGGACAATGGACAATTGAGGTACCAGTGGGATCCAGGAAACCAGTCATGAGTTATTACAATAATCTGGGGAAAGATCATGGTGGCTTGGACCACTATGACAGTAGAGGAGAGAAAGACAAGGTTAGGTTTGTGCTGTTCTCTAAAGGAAAAATAATAGGTTTTGGTGACAGGTTAGATGTGCAGTAGGAGAAAGAAGAATTAAGAACACATTGCTGTTTGAATGAAGTTGGTACACATTGAGAGAGAGAGGCAGGAAGAAGACAAAAGTTCTCTTTGGGGCACATTGAATTAATATGGAATTTCTATCTCCCAGTAATCTCATAAGTTAGTCTTGGAGGCAATGTACAGCTGTGATTGAGTATGATCTCTAGGCTTGGAATGTATCAGTATCAGCTATGTGACATAGAAAAATTATTTAATTTAATTCCCATCCTTGTAAAACCTATTTCATAGGTTTATAATAAGATTAAATTATTTTGTAATTTGTTAAAAACACATTTATAAAATGCAATTTCCACATCATCCAGGCTATGTGTAAGGCATCCATAACTTTTGGAAGGGACCACTGAATAATTTGTACATGTTTCATGATGTGTGTTTAGGATTTCCTTTTAAAAGACCAAAAAAAAAAAAATGCAAAAAAAAAATAGGGACAAAATTTTAATAATTGTGAAACTGATTGAAGACCATAT
The DNA here is from genome assembly GCF_963383645.1 of Muscardinus avellanarius. Classification (NCBI taxonomy): domain Eukaryota; kingdom Metazoa; phylum Chordata; class Mammalia; order Rodentia; family Gliridae; genus Muscardinus; species Muscardinus avellanarius. The sequence continues at coordinate 26,809,007 of NC_137795.1, read as the reverse complement.
GGGGACTTCTGATATTTTCCCTCTACCTTTGAGAAATTTTAGATTACAAAGAAATAATGCAATAGTATTTTTTATTTATTTTTGTGTTATTGGGGGTGAAAACCAAGGCTTTTCTACTTCCAGGCTACACCCCCAGACCTATTTTATACTTTATTTGGAAACAGAGTCTCACAAGTGGCTGAGAGCCTCACTAAGTAGCTGAGGCTGACTTTGAACCTGTGCAATCCTCCAGTCTCAGCCTTCCAAGTGCTGGGACATAGTATTTATTTTATATCAGCGAGTTAATATATGTGATATATTGCTTAGAAAAATTGCTGCACATGAGGCAAGGCCGGTGCTGGGGCCTTCAAGGCCGGAATCGGAGCCTGCCGAGGGGTTAGGTTGGTGCCGGGGCCAGCAAGGCCAGGATCGGAGCTCACCATGAGGCAAGGCCACTACTGAAGCCTCCGAGGCCAGGATTAGAGCCTGCCGAGGGATTAGACTGGTGCTGGGGCCAACAAGGCTGGCATCAGAGCCTGCTGTGAGGCAAGGCGGGTGCTGGGGCCTCCGAGGCCGGGATCAGAGCCTGCCGAGGGGTTAGGCCGGTGCCAGAGCCAGCGGCCAGCATCGGAGCCTTCCGTGAGGCAAGGCCACTACTGAGGCCTCCGAGGCCAGGATCGGAGCCTGCCGAGGGGTTAGGCTGGTGCCCGGGCCAGCGGCCGGTATCGGAGCCTTCTGTGAGGCAAGGCTGCTACTGAGGCCTCCAAGGCTGGATCAGAGCCTGCAGAGGGGTTAGACCGGTGCTGGGGCCAGCGAGGCCAGCATCGGAGCCTGCCATGAGGCAAGGCCGGTGCTGGTGCCTCCGAGGCCAGGATCGGAGCCTGCCGAGGGGTTAGGTTGGTGCCGGGGCCAGCGGCCGGCATCGGAGCCTTCTGTGAGGCAAGGCCGCTACTGAGGCCTCCGAGGCCGGGATTGGAGCCTCCCGAGGGGTTAGACCAGTGCTGGGGCCAGCGAGGCTGGCATCGGACCTGCCGTGAGGCAAGACCTGTGCTGGGGCCTCCAAGGCTGGGATCGGAGCCTGCCGAGGGGTTAGGCCGGTGCCGGGGCCAGCATGGCTGGAATTGGAGCTCGCCGTGAGGCAAGGCCGGTGCTGGGGCTTCCGAGGCCGGGATCAGAGCCAGCTGAGGGGTTAGGCTGGTGTTGGGGCCAGCGAGACCAGAATCGGGGCCTCCCATGAGGCAAGGCCGCTGCTTGAGCCAGTGAGGTCTGGATCAGTCCAACGGGTAGCCAGGCCACTACTGGGGCCGTCAAGAGTGGGATGGGTACTTGCAATGTGGCATGCACAGAGAAATATCGCAGAAAATAAAAATCAGATGCTTCCCCTAATCAGCAAAAACTAGGAGGAAAGGGGCAACAGGAAGAGGTCGAGCTATAGAAAGGGCCCTATAGTGAAGCAACTAAGGTGACCAATCAGAGGGTATGGAATAGGGGAGGATGGAGCCTCTTTAAAACGCAGGAGGTACATAAAAAATGTATCAAAGTTAATCACCAAACAGGCATGGGATCAAGGGAGGGGAAGGGAATGGATGGGGGCTGGATGAGGGCTAATTGGATGATGTGTGCTTGTATATCCTCTCAAGTCTTGTATTCCAATGTGATATATGATTGCAATGCACCAATAAAAAAATTAAATTTAAAAAAAAGAAAAATTGCTGCAATGTCCTTCCAATAAGAAATATACAAATAGCATCAGTGTTTTCATATGAAGATCAATTACTCAGTAAGAAAAGGAGGAACTACTGATATGCTCAATAATATGGACGTCTCTTAAACACATACTGTTGAATGAAAAAAAAAGCTAGACTGTAAAGGCTACATACTTCATGGTTTCATTTATATGGCACTCTGGAAAAAGCAAAACTAAGAATAGGGAGAGGTCCTGGTTTTCAGGGGCTATTATTGAGGGCAATGTTTACTACAAAAAGAGGTAATTTTGAGGAGATAGGGGCTTTTCAGTTTCTTGACTATGGAGATGCATAATTTTACACTTATTCCTAGATGGTTTTAGCAATTATTAGCTCATTCCCTGTGGTCTGAGTAGTTCTGCATTAGAAAGATGTCCCATTTCAGAGAGGTTAACACTGTAGCCCCCACGTTGTAATGAAGTGCTGCCCTTAGAAAGTTTCTAGACCCTCACTATGCTCCGTTTGGTATGAACTCCCATGCCACAAAAACTGTCTGGACAAGATGCCTATTTTCCCTTGTATTAGCCTAATTCATTTTTAGCATCAAAGACTTTCCCAAGATAACTCAAAAGATGGAGTAACCGGATGTCAAACTCATGTATGGGAGTCATAATTGGGAATGTAGCTCAGTAATAGAGCACTTGCCTGCCATGCACAAAGCTTTAGGTTCGACCCGTAGAACCACAGAAAATACAAAATAAAAATAAAATAATGAAATAAATAATAGAGCCGTTGCTTTTTCCCAGCCATAATTAGCAGATCACACCATGAGGTGTAAAATAAAAAGTGATGGTTGCTTGCAATAAAATACTCACACTCTGGCCTTCCTGCTTCTGGCTCTGCTGTAGATACGAGGGGACCATTTGCAGAGGTCATAAGGCATTCTATATTTGCTAACAGGAATGATTCACTTTGCCCTCTAAAAGCAGTAGCTGAACTTGTGTTCCTGTAAGAGATTTGACCTTGAGGAGCCTGTGAATAAGCACAGCAGGAAGCCTGGCTGGTGAGAAACGACTAGGGGCTTGGAGGCCTTCCAAAGCCAGAGAAAGTTGCAGGGTTAAAGGAAAACAATCCTCTCTCATCCTAAAGGAGAGAGTAATAGGGCTCAGTCATTTCGAAAGCCTTGTTGTAGTAGCATTCCTCAAGATTTTCTACAAATTGTTGTGCTGTAAGACATTCATCAGAGATAATGCTCTATGTTGACCTACACTTTTCTTTTTGCTTCTGATACATAAAACCCACATTTCCCAGGCTCCTCCCTTCTTAGTGGGTCATGCAACTCATTCTCACCAATAGAATGAAGGTAGGAGCAAGAGAGTACCTTCCAGGCCCCTTGAGCCTCCTATGAGATATTCCAATGCTGCTCTCTCTCCTCCATGCTGGATGTGAATATGCTCATTTCTGGAACCACATAGTAGAAGAATCAAAACACTCCTAGTAGTCAATCTGTAGAGCCCATTGACCAGGCTCATTGACCTGTGATGTGTGTGAGAATAAACCTTTCTTTGTGAGCCTTCATAGGCACAGTGTGGATTGTATAACAGTGACTAGTGTTAATTATTCTGATCTGTATAAACCATTACCAAGATTCTTCATTGCTTAAGAAAAACAAAGTGGCTTATACCATCTAACCTAAAACTTGCATTAGTATAATTAGGTTTTAAAGTATGTAAGTATTTATGCTCCAAGCTCCTTATTACTTTGGGAAGCCCCTACCTGCCCGTGCCTGACATTTTCTTTTCTAGTTTATGGGCCACCTAACTGTCACTCATCCTTCGAGTCTCAGTTTAACCCATGTCTTTGAAGAAGCTTTTTTCAAAATTAGGTTCTCTAATATTTTCTTCTATCACACCCAATTCATTTTCTTTCATGGTACTAATAAGGATCTCTAATCATACATATTTCTATGTGTATATTTTAAATTCTCCAGCAGGTAATAAGCTCTATAAAACCAAACACTATGTGTGTCTTGTTCTTTATTGTAGAGCCCACACTCATCATAGTACATGACTCATAGTGAGAGAGTTTAGTTTTATAAGTGAAAGAATGAATCAATGAATGCAAAGTTTTATAATTAGCATTGTAGAACAAGATGAATACAACGAATTAATGACTAATAGTGATGCTTAGTCAAACATACTGAAAAAGACAATATAAAAATGCAACATAGTATTTTTTAAGAGTAATAGAATGAGAAGCCAATCTAAACCAGCTTCCACTGGCCAAATATGAAAAATTTTGAGAACTAAGTAGGCAATATTCTATTGGATTATAATCCAAAATGTACAAAGCCGAATGTGGTGGCATAATCTGTAATCCCAGTACTTGGCAGGCTGAGACAGAATTATTGCAGGTTTGAAGTCAGCCTCAGCAATTTAGTGAGGCTGTCAACAACTTAGTGAGATTCTGTTTCCAAATAAAAAAATAAAATAAAAGCGCTGAGGGTATAGCTCAGAGATAGAATGCCCCTGGATTCAATCCCCAGAATCACAAGAAAAGAAAATCCCAAATAAAACACAAATATTTAAGGGTCAATTACCATATAAATAAACATTGAAATAAATAAATGAAATGAGATACAAATTTTTACATGTAAAAGAATTCCAGATAACGTCCATAGGTATTCACCTTCAAAAAATTGGAGTCAAACTTCCCACTCTTTGAGTGTGTGTACTTAATTACTTGTTTTCAGAGTAGAGTATGGAGAGAAGAGGAAGAAAAGTAAGTTTACAGGGAAAAGGCTGGTAAAAATTACCTTGGTGAAATGACAGGGGTTAATGCTAACAATGATAACTCATCAAAAACATGTGCCCTCAATGTGATTGTGAGAGGCACAAAGACACAAAACCCCTGTCAAATCGTGACACACCCAGACTGAGGGGCCTCAGAGTTCATCAGCAACGAGGAGTGCGGGAGATGGTCGCAGCCAGGAGGAGCCTGCATTAGCCTTCTTCAGAGAAACAGAATGCCTGTGGCTGTGTCGTGTGTGTGGTGTATGTGCGGGTATGTGTGTGGGGGTGTGTGTGGGGGTGTGTGTGGGTATGTGTAGGGGTGTGTGTAGGGGGTGTATATATAGAAGTTGTTCTATGTGCTGGCATGTCTGCCAGCATGTCTGAATTTATGTCTGAAAGTTGGCATGTCTGAAATCAATCTGTAAAGTCAATGTTCCCATTTGATAGCCACTGGGAAGAAGAAATTATCTCTTTCTCAGGGAAGGGTCAGCCTTTTGGTCTAATCAGGCCTTCAACTTATTGGATAAGGCCCACCCATATTAGGGCAAACAGTCTGTAGTTTCCCATTTAAATATTAATCTCACCCCAAAACAATCTCATAGAAACAACCAGAATAATGTTTGTATCTGTGCACTGCAGAACCCAGTTAAGTTGTCACGTAAAATTACTATCACAGAACCTAAGGAGGCATAGTGACTAAATGCAATGCAGATTCCAAATATGATCCTGGCACAGAAAAATAGCACTTGGTAAAACTACAGAAATCCATATAAAGTATGAACTTTAATAATATATCAATACTGGTTTAATTAAAACAAATGCACTGAATTAATGCAAGTGGTTAAGAGTAAAGGAGACTGGGTGAGGGGTACATGGAAATTCTCTGTTTTGTCTTTTTAAATTTTATGAAAATAAAATTATTTAAAATAAGAAGTGTGTGTGTGTGTGTGTGTGTGTGTGTGTGTGTGTGTGTGTGATGTACTGGGAATGGGGAATGGAACCCCAGGGCATTCTACCTCCGAGCTACACTCCCAGCCCCAGCCCTATTTTTTAGTCTTTTATTTTTTGAAACAGGGTCTCACTGAGTTGCAAAGGGCCTCGCTAAGTTCCTGAGGCTATTCGTGAACCACGAGCCTCAGGTCTCAGCCTCCTGAATGCTGGGATTACTAACATGCGCCACCACACCTGGCAAAAGTAAGACATGTATTTCTAAAAAGCAATAGTTTGGCCAGGTTTGGTGGTGCACACTTGTAACCCCAGGACTTGAGAGAGTGAGACAGAAGGATTGTAGGCTTAAAGCCAGCTTCAGCAACTTAGTAAGGCTCTTAGCAACTTAGCAAGCATCTGTTTCCAAATAAAAAATAAAATAAGTCTGGGGAGTTGTATCCCAGAGGCAGAAGGCCTCTTTTTTTCCATCCACAGTACCACACACATGCACAAAAAGAAAAGCAGTGATTTGTATATAGTAAATACCACATCTGTTGAGTGGTATTATGATGAAGGTGGCCTTTTAAATGCAGGCTGGCACCAGGTTTTGGCCCCCAAACAATAGTTTGGAAAGTATTCTGGTTAAGAATGTATTAATCAGAACTGAAAATGTTAAACATTACATAAGACAAAGAGTGGGGGTAAGGGAGCCCAAACTTACAGGTAAAGAGAAATCCAATGTGGAGCCAATGGTGAAAAAGGGAAAAGAAGTACTTACCTTGGACACCACTGTGACTTGACAGGAACTAGGAACTTCTGACCAGATACATGAAGAAAGATTCAGATATTAAAGCTTTTAAGGGATTTTAGCTTGTGTGACCTAAAGGATGGGTGTGATCTAAAGGAAGGCAGAGCAAGAGCAGATTTAGGAAGAATGAAATGGTAGATGTGCATTATTCTCAATCTCCTGGACAGGACAGAGGGCAAGCTTGGCAAACAAAAGAAGGTACTCAAGAGGGAGTGTCTGTTCAGGGACACAGGTACTGGATCTGCTTTAGAGGGGAGCTGTAGCTGAAGTCCTTGGTGTAGAAAATATTGTTAAAAAATGAAGAAAAAAGAGGGCTAGTGACAGAGCACTTGAGGGCACCAACATTCAAGAGGTTGAAGAAGAACCAGAAAACTGTGCAACCGTAACTCAAGCTGTCCCTCCTTCATGTAGAAATAAATCAAAAAGAAAAGAAATATGACAACCCTTCAAAATGTACTCTAGATAGATAAAACTAAACAAGAATCAGAGAGAAAATTTAGCCTACTGGAAGTCCTTTAATGTTACATAAAAATGACCATAGTAGGTATGATTTTAAAAATTAAATGCAAAAATGATTTGGGATTAATTGTTTATATAAAGAAGAGAATTGTTTCGGTCAGTATTCTCACTAATATAATCCAAGACAACTGACTACACAACATAGAGAAAGGAAGAGATGTTGGGTTCAGTCCATGTGAAGATGGGGACTGTGGAGCTCAAGGCATGGCAGCAGGAAGCAGAGGGAGGGAGAGGGCAAGGCTCTACTCTCACGTCATGGAGGCTGGAAGCAAAAGAGAGAAAAATAAACAGGAAGAGGATTTAAAGGCAAAAGCACAGTCCCTAAGGCCACACCTCAGGGACCCAACTTCTTCAGCCACACCTCACCTGCCTAGGTCACCACCCAGTAAACCCATCAGAATGGATTTACAAGCTGATGAGATTGCAATCCACATGGCTTAATTATATAAACCCTGAAATTAATACATGAGCTCTTAAAGGTACAATCTATACCTAATCATAACAAGAATATTATAATAATAACAATAATCTAGACCTATAAATTACAAGTAAAATGAATGAATATTGAATCATAGGATTAAAAGTACATTTATATTTAATATAATTTAAGGAATGAGCAAAAGTTATGGTTATGCTCTAACATATAAGTTTATTATTTACTGAATACCCTTAAAAGCAGTTAGCTTTAAAATATAGGTATAAGGCATGGTTTATAACATTTACATTGCTTCAGAAGAGAACATAAATTATTCATAGCCTATCTAAGCTAGATAGCAAATTGTACAGCAAAAAAAAAAACAATAAAAATCAAGAAGCATTAAAGGTACAGAAGGAAATCAAAATGTATCAATTTGACTGTAAGTTGGAGTCAGTCAAATCCATTAACATGCAAATAAATATGTTAGACTAAAAATATTAGTTCAAAGAAACCAAAAATATTTATAGAAAAGTTAAAAATCGACAAAGATACATAACAAAAAAAATCAAAATGATTTATACAGCGTTATTCACTGCAATACTATTAATACCACTTGAAGAATGCAAATAGCCAACGTCTATCATGAGGACCCTGGTTGGATGAACTGTAGCACATCTATGTTACGGAGCACTGCCCGCTATTTAGACCTTTAGCCAGAATGAGGGTGAGCTCTCTGCCCTGAGTGGAGATGCTTACAGAGCACATCACTGTAGTAGTCACTTGGGTTATTCTTTATCTCCAAACAATGGCAGGAGTGCACTTTGCTGCTATAGTGATAGGAAAAACCTTAAGTGTTTTTCCTACTCTCTACCCTCAGTCACTCAACACACTTTTGACACTATATTTGGGAAATGAAGAGTTTCTTCCAAAACAATTCACCAGCTGGGTATACTCATTCAATTAAATTCTGACACTATCTACCTGAAGAGAGTGGCTGATCCCACAGGTTGAGGGCTCACAAGTTCCACAAGTCTACCCCTGACTTAGACACCAGTCAAAAGTTGTAATTGCCACCTATACTTCTGACAACTTCTAAGTTGAGGTTTTCATGTTTTCCTCTTCAGAATCAATTTGATGAGTGGTTTAGAAAAATACTTTTTTACATGATAGGCTTATTATAAAGTAGATTACAAAGGATGTAGGTAAAGAGCGGGATGGAAGGAATGTAGGTCCTCTCTGGGCACACCACCTCCCAGGGACCTCCATGTCTTCAACTCTCTGGAAACCTGCCCCCATTCCTGTCATTTCAGGTTTATATGGGGGCTTCATTACATAGGCATGGTTGATTACATCACTGGCCACTGGTGTAAACTTAATCTTCAGCCCTTTACCCTCCCTGGAAGTTAAGAGGCAGGATTCAAAATCTTTTGGAGACTGACCCCCACCCTGAAACTACCTAGGGAACCTTAGCTTCCTGCCATATAATGGACATACAGAAGATACTTTTCACTCTGAAGAGTCCGAGGGTTTTAGGAGCTGTATGCCAGAAAACTTGGCAAGAAATAATATATATCACAGTATCACATCTGTGAATACCTTACTCCATCTCTTCATTGCATATTGGGAGGAATGTGTGTTGAGAGGCAAATATCTTGTCTCTTGCTTCATAAGTCTGTGGATCAGTGAAAACTTATCAAATGTGAATAGATACAACCACTTTATAAAACTGTTCAGCAGTTAAATATGAATATATTTAAAGCAAAATATATGCCTACCCTATAACCAACCCAGCAATTTTACTCCTAGTTATAAACCCAAGAGAAATGAGTACATATAGTCATCAAAAGACATGATCAAAGCCAGGTGGTACACACCTTAATAACCGCACTTGGGAGCCTGAGACATGAGGATCACAGGTTCTAGGCCAACCTCAGCAACTTAGCAAGACCCTGTTTCAAAATAAAAATCAAATATGGCTGGAGGAGGAAGTATAGCTCAGAGTTAGGATGCTCCTGAGTTCAGTCTTCAGTAACACACACACACACACACACACACACACACACACACACACACACACAAAGATCTGAACAAAAGTGTTCACAGAGCCTTACCCAAAATAATCTAAAAGAAGCCAGGCACAGTGGTGCACACCTGAAAATTCAGTCACTTGGGAGACTGAGGCAGAAAGATCACAAGTTGAAGGCCAGCTCAGGCAACATGGCAAAACCCTCTCAAAATAAAAATAGTAAAATAAAAAGGGCTGGAAATGTAGCACAATAGTAGAGTGCCCCTAGGTTCAATCTCTAGTATGCAAAAGCAAAGCAAAACCATAAAATGAGAAATAACCCAAAAGTCCGCCAATAGGAGAATGCATAAAAATAATGGTGTGTATTCAAAAGAATAATACTCAGCTACACAAAAAATAAAATTACTATGAATAACAGTATGAATCTCAGACATTATGTTGAGAGAAAAGAGCCACACACAAAATAGCACATACTATCTATTTATATCATATGTAAGGATAGGTAATCTAATACAGTGATAGGAATCAAAATAGTAGCTATTTCTGTGGTGGAGTGTTAGCTGGGAAGGAGCACCACTGCACCTGGCTTTGTTCATGTCTTTTGGTGACTATGTATACTCATTTCTTTTTGGGGGTGTGTGTGTGTCTGTGTGTGTGTTCTGGGGATTGAACCCAGATACATTTTATCTCTGAGCTACACCTCCATCCCTATTTTATGTTTTAGTTGGGAGCAGGGTCTTGCTGAGTTGCTGTGAGGCTGGCTTCAAAACTGTGATCTTTCTGTCTCAGCCTCCCAAGTCTTAAGATGACAGGCATGTGCCACCACACCCAGCTGAGTACTAAAATATTTTAGGGTGCTAGAAATGTCCTATTTTACATCTACAAAATCATTTAAAATAAATAAAATAAGAAAAGCCACATCTGGATCCAATATAGAGACATACACTTGCTACAGAAGCTCCTAATGCCACAAATGGATTTAGCATCGCTAAAAGGAGATGAATGTATTTTGTATGAAGGAAAGAATTTGAACCAAATATCTAGTGCCAAGAAAACTATCTATGATTAGCATGGATACTCAAAAATATCCTGGTTCTCCCCCTTCTCTAGCACATGAAATTAAAATAAAATCACCTTCACTGCCCACCTGAAGTTAGCCGTGGTCATATTTACACCAGACAGTGCAATGTTAGCAGAATGTGCTGAGTCTCTTCGAGAGCTATTGTGGGCTCTGACACTGTGGTCTGCATAAGGTATAGCTACTCGGATAGCCTCACACTACAGGAAAACCAACAGCGGCACAGCAGAGACCCCACAGCCCCAGAGTGACACAGATGGTGTGGTGAGATGTGAGCTCATTTCATTTCAAACCAATGAGATTATGATGTTGTTTCAATATTAGGCAGATTCTTTTTATTGTGTGTGTATGGGAGGAAGAAAGTTTTAATTCAATCTTCCCCATTCAAATTTTACATTTCTTTTTTTCTTTATTTTTATTGGAACATTGTTGTTATACATCTTAATGAAGTACAAGATGGTAGAGGCATACATATATACATCACTCATTTAGCCCTTCCCCAATGCCCACCCCACACCCCCTCCTTTCTTTTCATGTTTGGTTTAGTGACTGACTTTGATATGTTTATGCATGTACATCATGCACATTAGGGAATCTTCCTCCTCCATCCCCCTCAGTTAGGTTGCCTTATTTGCTCATCTGTGGTTTCTCTTTCTTTGTCTACAGTTCCTCCTATGGCCATTTTTCTCTCTATCTTCCGCATGTTTTACCTTTTGTGACTGACTAATCTCACTTAGCATAGTGTCCTCTAGTTCCATACATTTACCCAAAAACGACATAATTTTGTTCTTCTTTATGGCTGAGTAAAATTTCATTGCGTACCTATACCATAGTTTTGTAACCCTATCATCTATTGATAGACATCTTGTTTGGTTCCATAGTTTGGTAATTGTGAATTGTGTGACCATGAACATAGATAACACATGCATTAATTTAGTAATTTGATTTCCATTCCTTTGGGAAGATACCCAGAAGTGGTATTGCTGGATCATATGGTAGGTTCATTCCCATTTTTCTGAGGAAATTTCATACTGTTTTCAAAAGTGATTACACCAATTTTCAATCCCATCAACAATGTATTATACTTCCCACTTCTCCACACCCTTGCCAGCATTTATTTATTTGTTTGTATTTTTAATGATTTCCATTCTAATTGGGGTTAGGTAAACCCAGAGTAGTTTTGATTTGTATCTCTCTGTTAATGATGTTGAACATTTTTTCATACATTTGTTGTTCATTTAATTTCTTCTTCTGTGAAGTGTCTATTTAGTTCACTTGCTCATTTTTTGAGTGGCATTTTTACCCATTTATTTTCTTAGCAGTGAGTTTCTTCAGTTCTCTGTATATTCTAGATATTAGTCCTCTATTGGAGATGTAGTTGGCAAAAATTTTCTCCCATTCTGTCTGCTCTCTGTTGAGGTTCTTGATAGTTTCCTTTGCAGTACAGAAGCTCTTCAGTTTAATAAAATTCATGTATTGATCTTCTTTTTATTTTCTTATGCTTTTGGGGTCTAGTTGAGAGAGTTTTTACCTGTGCCTGTGTATTGAAGTGTTAGACCTATGCCCTCTTCTAGGAGCTACAAGGTCTCTTGTCTGAGTTACAAGTCTTTGATCCATATTTAACTGACTCTTGTAGAGGGTGATAAAGTGGAGTTTATTTTAATTTTTCTGCCTATTATTAACCAGTTTTGCAAACACCATTTATTAAAGAGTCTCTCTTGTTTTCAGTGTATTTTTTGGCCCCTATGTCAAAACTCAGTTGACTGTAGGTGCAGATTTGTTTCTGAGTCTTCTACTCTATTAGTCTATGTGTCTGTTTTTATTAGTATGGCTTTGTAGTATAGTTTGAAGTCAGGTTTTGTGATGCCTCCTGCATAATTCTTGTTGCTGAGAACTACTTTGGGTATTCTGGGGGTTTTTTTTTGTTGTTGTTGTTGTTCCAAATAAATTTAAGGACTGATTTTTTAATGTCTGTGAGAAATGACCTTGGTAATTTAATGGGTATTGCATTGAATTTATAGATCACTTTTGGACAAATGGCTATTTTGATGATATTTATTTTTCCTATCCAAGAACATAGAAGATCTTTCCAAATTGTCTTCTATGATTTTTTTTCGGTGTTTTATAATTTTCTTTGTTGTAGTCTTTTACCTCCTTTGTTAGGTTTATTCCGAAGTATTTGATTTTTTTGTGGGATATCCTTAGTAGAACTGTTTTCTAGATTTCTTTTTCAGTGGATTTATGGTTAACATACAGGAAAGCTTCTGATTTTTTTAAGATTGATTTTGTATCCAAACACATTGCTAAATTTGTTGATCAGTTCTATAAGCTTTGGGGGGGAATTTGTTGGATCTTCTAAGTATAGTATTATGTCATCTTCAAATAGGAATAGTTTTAGTTCTTCTTTTTCTATTTATACTCCTTGGATTTTCTTCTCTTGCCTTATTACTCTGGCTAGAGTATCAAAAATTATACTGAAAAGAAATGAGAATAATGGACATCTCTGTCTTGCTTCTGTTTTTAGAGGAAAGTCTCATAGTTTTCCCCATGTAATATGATGCTGGGTGTGGACCTATTGTATATTGCCTTTATGATGCTGAGATATGTTCCTTCTATTCTGATTCTCTGCTGTGCTTTTAGTGTAAATGACTGTTGGATTTTGTCACATGCTTTTTCAGTGTCTATTGAAATGATTGTGTGATTTTTGTCTTTGGTTTTGTTTATGTGATGAATTACATAACCTGTTTTTTGTATGTTGAACCAGACTTGCATCCCTGGGATAAACCCTACTTAGTCATAATGTATGATTTTCTTGATGTGGTTTTAAATGCCTGTTGCTAGTATTTTGTTTAGCAGTTTTGCAACTAAGTTCATCATGGATATAGACCTGTAGTTTTCTTTTCTTGATCTTTCTTCATTTGGTTTTGGTATCAATGCAATGTTGGCATCTTAGTGTGTATTCAGGAGAGTCTCATTTTATTCTATTTTACAAAATAAATTGAGGAGTATTAGGTTTAGCTCTTGTATAAAGTTTTTATAAAAATTTACTTGGGAAACCATCTGGCCCTGGGGTTTTGTTTGATGGTAGGTTGTTTATTGCTAATTCAATCTCTTCAAATGCTATTGGTTAGTTTAAATTTTCTATATCTTCTCAACTCAATTTAGGAAGGTTTTATTTATCTAGAAACTTGACGATTTTTTCAGATTTTCCATTTTGTTGGAGTATAATTTTTCAAAGTAGTTTCTGATAATCTTCTGGATTTCCACACTGTCAGTGGTAATATCTTCTTTTTCATCTCTTATTTTTGTAATTTGGATTGATTCTTTCTTTTGGTTAGGTTGGCTAGTGGTTTATCTTGTGTATTTTTTTCAAGAAACCAGCTTTTGGTTTTGTTGATTTTTTGTATTGTTCTTTTATTCTCTACTTCATTGATTTCTACTCTGATTTTAATGATTTAATGATTTTATACTGGCTTTGGATTTAGACTGTTCCTGTTTTTCAAGAGGTTTGAGGTGTGTCAAATTTGGTGATTTTCTATTTTTATGTGGGCACTTATTACTATGAATTTTCCTCTAAATACTTTAAGGTGTCCCAAAGGTTTTGGTATGTTATATCTCTATTTTTGTTTGTTTCTAAGAATTTCTTAATTTCACCCCTTACTTCTTCTATGACCCATTTTTCATTCAGCAGTATGGTATTCAGTCTCCACATGTTTATGTGATTTCTGTGGGTCTTCTTATAGCTGAATTCTAGAGTAATTCCATTGTGGTCTGAAAAGACACAGAAGAGTATGTCACATTTTTTGAATTTGCTAATGTCTCCTTTGTGGCCCAAGATGTGATCTATTTTGGAGAAGGTTATGAGTAGCTGAGAAAAATGTAAACTCTGCTCTATTTTGGTGAAATATTCTGTAGGTGTCTAATCCATTTGGTTTATGGTGCTCTTTAGGCCTGAGGCATATTTACTGCCCTTTTTTCTAGAAGATTGTTCTAGCAGTGTGAGAGGAGCAGTGAAATCTCTCAGTATTATTGCATTGAGATCGATGTGTGACTTAATGTCACAAAGAGTTTGTTTTATAAAAGTGGCTGCACCTATGTTTGGGTCATAAATGTTAACTATCATCATTTCCTCTTGCTGGATTGTTCCTTTTACCAGTAAAAAATATGACCTGCTTTGTCTCTTCTAACAAGCTTGGGCTTGAGGTCTAATTTGTCTGATATCATAATTGCTACTCCTGCTTGTCTTTGAGTTCTGTTGACATGGATTACCTTGCTCCAGATCTTTGCCTTTAATTTGTTACTATGTTTACATGTAAGGTATGTTTCTTGCAGGCAGAATATGGATCAAATTTGGGTTTTAATTCATGTTCCCATTTTATATCTTTTTATTGGGGAGTTTAGGCCATTTATATTCAGCGAGCTTACTGAGAGATTATTTTTAATTCTTAACATTTTGAGTTTTAACTTCTGTTTGATGTAATGTTTGTTTTTCTTTGCTTAGTTGTTTTTATGGAAATTACTGTTTCTCTTGTCCTGGAATTTATTTTTTATTTCTTCTTTGCAGTTAATCTTTTGAATATTTTCTCTAGTGCTGGTTTGGAAGACATAAATTCTTTCAGCTTCTGTTTGTCATAAAAGAATTTTACTTCCCCATTGAATCTGAGAGATAATTTGGTAGGTAGAAAACTTGGGGCTGCAAGTTGTTTTCGTTAAGAGTTTGGAATATGTTGCTCCAGGCCCTCCTGTCTTTCATAACTTGGTTTGGGAAGTCTGGAGTCATTTGAATTGGTTTGCCTCTAAATGTCACTTTGACTTTTGCTTTTTTGCCTCTCCTTGGTATCTATGTTAGTCAGTTTGAATATTAATGTAGTGTGGCGAATGTTTTCTATGATCTTATCTAAAGTGGATTCTATAAGTTTTCTGTTTCCATGTATTGACCTCTTGTTCTATGTTTGGAAAATTTTCTGATATTACTTCTTTAAAAAGATTGTCAATCTTTTTAGTTTCACCTTCTATTTTCTTTTCTATGCCTATTATTATTATTAAGTTAGCTCTTTTAAGATGGACCCATATCTCTTCAAAAAGGGCCTGTCTTGCTGGGTGTGGTGGCGCACGCTTGTAATCCCAGTGCTTGGGAGAAAGAGACAGGAGGATTGCGCAGGTTCAAAGCCAGCAGTGCGCGCTGGCTTAGGAGATCTTTTCCAAATAAAAATGTAAAAATAGGTCTGGGAGTGTAGCCCGGAGGTAGAAGGGCTTCCAGGAACCCCAGTACCACCACCAAAAAAAAAAAAAATGGCCTGTCTTAATCTACACAGGCAGCTGGTGTCACTGGGGCCAGATCCATTGTAATGGTGGGTTTCCATGCTTTCCACAAACCCCGAGCCTTCATCTCTTCCTGCCTACACCCGTGGTGGATGCTGCTGGGACCAGGCCCAGTGTATATGTAGGAGTCTGTGTTTTCCACGTCTAGGGCTGGGTTGGTTTAACATCTCCCCAGACACTGTAATTAGGTGGTCTGTGGCAATCTCCAGAGGCCCTACTAGGGCACTGTACCCTGTGGACTGTGGGCCTCTTTGCTCGATTGGACTTGGGGCTGTCTGCTAATCTATGCCTCTGCTGTGTCTGACAGCAGACTCTACCCCCACCTTCAGCAGCACAAACCACAAAGTCTCAGACCCTGTGAGTCTATCGAGTCTGTCACTTTCTCTGCAAGTCCTTGAAGCCATACCAGGTGATCTCCAGTTGAGGTCAGATGGTTTACTTATGGTGTTGTTGAACACCACTCTAGATCTCCAGAGGACATGCTGAGTTCAGCTGCCACTGCCACAGGTCTAGCTGGGATGCAGGCAGTAGTGTCTCTATAGAGCATGAGGCAAGGAACTGACCACTTAAAATTTCGTTGATCTGCAGCCACTTATTTTGCTTCAAGGTGCTGGCTTTGTTGCTGAGGGGTCTCTGGCAGTCCTGGTGTGTTGAGGTAAGATGGCACTGCCTTGGTTCCCTGGGCAAGGCACTTTTCTGCCCTCTGTTCTGCCTTCTAGCTTTGTTTCTACCACCTTTCAAGTCTTGATGCTCTTTTCAGTTTTATGCTGTTTTTTTTTTTTAAATCTCTTGAAAAGATGCCGATTTCATGGCAATAGAGATCAAGTCTCAGCAGGGCTGAGTTGTGCTGCTTCTTTCAGTCACCATCTTCCTGGAAGTCCCTAATATAGGCAGACTCTTTCCTGTCCTGAAAGAAACCATTGTTCATTAAAAAAAAGGCAAGCAGTAGGAAAACTTGTGCTTCTTTATGTGAAAGGAGAGTAATATAAATAGATATCTACTTGTTTGTGTTTTCGAAAAGAAACAGTGGGAGATTAAAGCAAAAAACAAATTTTAAAAGATTATCAGTAAAGAAATGGAAGAAATTGAGTTAAAGGGACACTGATGGAAACCAGACTATTCTGACTATATCTTAATATGGAGTTCTGACATTTCAAACATGCAATTATTTTTTATATTCAAAAATAAAAGCAAATCAAGAGGAAGGTCCTTGTGGTGGGACTGTTTAGTATCTTGATGTGTTAGTGGCACACATTATAAGATTGTTTAGAGCTAAACACACACACACGAGTACAAGTAAAATGAGGAATCTGAATAAGATCTGTGGATTGTGAGGTGTTGATATTATGGTTAGGATATTATAGTATAGTTTTACAAGCACTGCATTGGTGTAACTGAGTAGGTGTATAGAGCATTTCCTGTACTCTCTTTTTTATAACTGGATGCAAATCTATAATTTTTCACTCAAATTTCAATTATATCAAAGTAAATCAAGAAGAATGAAAAGACATTCTCTATAGATTGAAAACAAATGAAACCAAATGATAAAACTGTATTTTAAGTTAGTGATGTAATCATATGAAGAACACAATTATTTCAAGTTACTCTGAAACCCAGTATTCTGATGGAACATCACTACTGAAATATAAAGGAAAACAGAGCTGTGAAGGAATCCGAACTTTATTCAGTAATCTTACTGTCATTAGTAAAATTAGCATTCTTTATGGAGCCCAGGGGCCTTCTACCTCTGGGCTACACTCCCAGACCTATTTTATATTTTTTATTTGGAAACGGTCTCTTAAGCCAGCAGAGGCTGGCTTTGAACCTGCATGATCCTCCTGTCTCTGCCTCCCAAGTGTAGAGATTACAAGCATGTACCACCATGCCCAGCAAATCAGTATTCTTTTTAAATACATTTTTCTAAATGGTAAGATCAAATAAATAAGTAATTATGTTAATATTGAGATTTTCAGCATATAACAAAACCACAAGTACAGAATCAGAGAAGTAAACACCTTGTAACATTGCATTTAAAGTGAAAATAACAGCACGAACACATTATTATCTTTATTGAAAAAATCTGCTCATTTCTTAGTTGTACCCACTAAAAAGGCTTGGAGACAATGATGGCTTGAACACAGTGAATACCCTGAGATAGGACATTAGATCTTTCTTCTTTCTTTCTTTCTTCTTTCTTTCTTTCTTTCTTTCTTTCTTTCTTTCTTTCTTTCTTTCTTTCTTTCTTTCTTTCTTTCTTTCATTTGATCCTGTATCTCCAAACATTTCATTTGGGGGGATACATTATAATCATACACTATAATGGGACTCAATGTGATTGAACATATATGCACACAGCATTTGTTGTGTCTTTCCCTTCAGGTCCCATTTCACTTTCTCCTCCTCTCCACATACACAACATCAAAATTAGTGTTAATAACTTCTTATATAAACATAGGATTATTTACACTGTTCACTTCATCATATCTCCCCTTTCACTTCCCACTTCTTTTTTCCCAAATCTTCTTCCAGTATTCTTCTAGTCTCTCCCCTTATATATTTGAAGTCCTTTTTGTCTTCCAAATTCTCTCTAGCATCCTCATATGACTGAAAATATATGGACCTTCACTTTCTGAGACTGACTAATCTTATTCAGCATAGTATTTTCTAGTTCCATCTATTTTTCTGCAAACAACATAATTCTGTTTTATAGCTGATTAAATTTCCATTATGTTGTATATACCTTAATTTTATAATCCATTCATCTGTTGATGGATACCTAGCCTAGTTATATAGTTTGGCTACTGTTAATTGATTTGCTACAAACATGGAAGAACATGTATCCCTATAATATTCTGATTTCAATTCCTTTGGGAAAATCTTAAGAATAGTATATCTGGATTGTATTGTTTCCATTGCTTGTCTTTTAAGGAACCTCCACACTGATCCCATCAACAATGTAAAAGGGTGCCTGTGTTCACATATCCTTGCCAGAATTTATTTTATTTTTTGTGATTGCCATTCTAACTGGAACCTCAGTGTTGTTTTTATTTTCATTTCCCTGACTGCTAATGATGTTGAAGATTTTTTTTATATATTTACTGGCCATTTGTATTTCTTTTTTTGAGAAGTATCAATTCAGATTCATTGCCCATTTTTTTATTTTATGTGTGTGTGTGTGCATGTGTGTGTTGAGTTCTTAAAATTCTTTGTATATTCTAGATACTAATTCTTATCAGATGAGTAGCTGTAAAGATTTTCTCCTATTATTTAAGCTTTCCCTTTAGACTCTTGATGGTTTCCTTTGCTGCATAGAAGCTTTTTGATTTTTGCCCTCCCAATTATTGATTTTTGTTTGTTTCCTGAGCTTTAGGGTCTTACTGAAGAAGTTTCTGCCAGTGCCTATTTTAGACATTTCTATGCTCTCTTCTAGTGATTTCAAAATCTTTGTCCAATTTCCAGGTCTTTCATCCATCTTGAGTTGACTCTTGTGCAGGGGGAAATGTTAGGGTCTATTTCCATTCTTCTACAAATGGATAACCAGTTTCCCCAGCATCATTTGTTGTTTGGGACATATTTGTCAAAGATCAACGAGGTATACATGTGAAAATTGTTTTTAAATCTTGCATTCCATTTATCTATGTATTCTTTTTGTGCTAATATCATGCTGTTTTTTTTTTATTATTATAGCTCTATACCATAATTTGAAGTCGGGAATTGTGATTCCTCCAGCATGATTCTTATGGTTAAGAATTGCTTTGGATATTCTGGGCCTTTTGTTCTTCTAAATAAATTTTAGGACTTCTTTTTTCTAACTCTATGAATAATGAAATTGGTGTTTTAATAGGGATTGCACTGGATATGTATATCACTTTTGGTAAGATGGTCATTTTTATAATATTTATTCCACCTCTCCAAGAACATGCAAGGTCTTTCCATCTTCTAGGGTCTTCTTTAATTTCTTTCTTCAGTGTTCTGTAGTTTTTATTTTAAAGATCTTTTGCTTTTTTGGCTAGATTTATACCTATGTATTTTATTCTTTTTGAAAATATTGTGAATGGAATTTTATTCCCCATATTTCCTTTTTCATGGATTGATAATTGGTATATACCAAAGAAAATTGTTTTGTGTAAGTTGTTTATGTATCTAGCTGCTTTGCTGAATTTGTTTATCAGCTCTAAAAGACATCTAGTTGACTTTATTGTGTCCTTTAAGTATAGAATCACATCATTAGCAAATAGAGATAATCTCATTTTTTCTTTCCCTACTCATATCCTTTTAATTTTCTTTTCTTGCCTTATTCCTCTAGTTAGAACTTTGAGTACTATACTGAATAGGAGTGGTAATAGTAGGTATTTTTGTCTTATTGCTGAATTTAAAAGAAATTCTTTCAGTTTTTCTCTTTTTAGTATGATGCTAGCTTTGGGTTCATCATTGTATTTCTAATTTCTTCAGTGTTTTTAGTACAATGGGTGTTGAATTTTGTCAAATGCTCTTTCTGTGTCTCTTGAGAGTATCATGTGACTTTTATAATTGATTTGGTTATGTGGTGAATTACACTTATTGACTTGCATATGTTGAACCAAATTACATCCCTGTAATTAAACCTACTTGGTCAGAGTGGACAATCTTCTTGATGTGTTTTGAATATAAATTGCTAGTATTTTATTAAGAATTTTTGTATCTGTGATCATCATGAATTAGTCTGTAATTTTTTTCTTTGAGAGATTTTTATTTGGTTTGGGTATCAAAGTGATGCTAACTTTAGAGAAATAAATTTGGAAGTAGTCCATTCCTTTTTATTTCATGAAGTCCTTGGTCTGGACTCTCTGGCCCTTGAACTTTTGTACAACAACCTGGAGGGGTCAGCCTTTGCTCCTGTCTGCATGACCCTGTCAGAGCTCAGTAGTCTGTTGGTCTTCCTCTCTGAGGTACTGCAAAAGGGCCCTCTTGCCTTGAAAGACCACACCAGCACTTCTTTCTAGGAATCTTTCTCACTCATAGGGCCTCCACTGGAAAAGCTTGACACTCTCCTTCTCCAGAGGCTGAGTGTGGCTGGGAACTGGTGAAGTGGGCAGGGCAGGAAGCTTCCTCAGATGCTCTCATCCTCTAACAAAGTTACTGCAGCCAGGTTCAGAAATGGAGAATGGCTGGAGGACATGGGTCACTGGGGGTGTGGCTCTGGGGACTGTATCACCCCCAGCCCTTCTCTTCCCTTCCCTTTCCTTCTCTCCCTCCTCCTCCTCCTCCTCCTCCTCCTCCTCCTCCTCCTCCTCCTCCTTCTTCTTCTTCTTCTTCTTCTTCTTCTTCTTTCTCTCTCTCTCTCTCTCTCTCTCTCTCTCTCTCTCTCTCTCTCTCTCTCTCCTCTCTTTTCTTCCTGGCCTCCATAAGATAAGAATAGTTTTTCCTCCTCCACCATGCCCCAGAGCTCTGCCATAGAACAGTTTCATCTTTGGAGCCATCAGACCATGGACTAAAACCCTTAAAACCTCAAAAACCATGAGCTAAATGAGGCCTTCAGAAACTGAGCAAGACATTATTTTAGAATAAAAATAAAAAACATTTGGGGGTATATGTCAGATATAGAACACTCCTGGATATTCTAAAAAACCAAACAAATAAGAAAAACCACAACAATAACAGTTTAGCCAATAAATATTTCCCTCTGAGTTGTGCTTACCAAGTATTTTGGTCACCAGTACAAAAAACTAACTGGAACAAATACCTTCTCTCATACCATTCACTCTCCTCTCCTCTGGCCCAGGACATTTTTACCTATTTAATCCTCATACAAGGAAGCCTAGCTACTTAACTAAACCTGTGTTTATGCCAAGCAGTTTTCAAAATTTTAGTTCTTTGTTTTCTCCCCTGAAGGCTAGGATTTTTAAGTGTTTATCCTCCCCATCAATTTCCTCTCTTTCTGCTTTTTCTTCTTTGAGAAAATGAATAAAATGCTTAGACTCTCTAAATCAGACAAAGGCCAAAATATACAAGGAACACTACAGGAAAAAATAATACCAGGTAAAATATTATAACAATACTAGTCATACTAAAATGTAATCAGTAATCTATCTAATACTCTTAGCAGCATACCTAGTGTGTTGTAAACAGTGGCCATAATTATTACTTTCTGCCCTACAGTGTTATATTACTTATGTATTTACATATGTAAAATGCCTGACATAAAAGAGGTATTTGAGAAATGTCACTCATCCCATTGATAAAAGTATTATTTTGAGCCCCATGTAAAAAGTATTGGTAAATATCTTAGTTTTAGAATAAGGGTGTTCACTGGGAATACTATTTTTTTTTTTTTGTACTGGGGATGGAACCCAGGGGAATTCTACCTCTGAGCTATACCCCTAGCCCTATTTTTTATTCTTTATTTTGAAATAGGGTCTCACTGAGCTGCAAAGGACCTTACTAAGTATCTAAGGCTGTTCGTGAACCATAATCCTCCGGTCTCAGCCTCCCAAATGCTGGAATTACTAATTTATTTTTAATATTTTGAGAGCTGGGCGTGGTGGCACATGCTTATAATCCCAACATTCAGGAGGCTGAGACCGGAGGATCACGGTTCACAGACAGCCTCAGCTACTTAGCGAGGCCCTTCACAACTCAGTGAGACCCTGTTTCAAAAATAAAAAGACTAAAAAAATAGGGCTAGGGGTGAAGCTCGGAGGTAGAATGCCCTTTAGTTCCATCCCCAGTACTGCAAAAAAAATTATTATTATTATTATTTTTTTGGTGGTACTGGGGTTCCTGGAAGCCCTTCTACCTCCGGGCTACACTCCCAGACCTATTTTTACATTTTCATTTTGGAAACAGGGTCTCCTAAGCCAGCGCACGCGGCTGGCTCCCAACCTGCGCGATCCTCCTGTCTCCGCCTCCCAAGCGCGGGGATTACAAGCGTGTGCCACCACGCCCGGCTAAAAAGTTTTTAAAAAATTAAAAAATGCTTTGGGAAGCCAGATGTGATGGCATACATCATTAATTCCAGGACATGGGAGACTGAGACAGAAGGTTCATGGGAGACTGAGACAGAAGGTTCACAGGTTTAAGGCCAGTGTGCCTCAAACTTAGCAAGACTCTGTTTCAAAATAAAAAGTAAAAAGGGCTGGGGTGTAGCTTAGAGGTAGAATGCCCTTGGGTTCAACCCCTAGAACCACACACAAATACACACATGCAACACACACACACACACACACACACACACACTGCTTTGCACATTATATTATCCACTGCTAAATTTTAGTGTCTATAAAACACATCCTATGCTAACTCAGTATACATTTTGATGTTCCTAGCCTTCATATTCTGAAAGATAGTATCAGCAAAAATAGCCATTAAGCCTTTGGAACAACGTATGACACTGGCCATTAAGTCATCACTATATTGGACTGAATGGAATTACTTACTTCATCCAAATCTAATGTCAGGAAGAAGGAAAAGCAAAATTATAGGTGGGGCTGTGGTGAGAGCAGACTCAGAGACTCAGGTTTCTAGGCATGTTCCAGGAAAGGATGAAATGAATCAAGCTTCTCAGATTTCTTCTGGCTTCTAATGTATTGTCCCAGGCCTTCCTGGTGGATTAACCTTCAGATGTTACTATAGAGGATCCGTTGCCCTAAAAGCAAGCGTTGGGCCCCTCCTCTCACTGCATTAAAGAGGGCTGTCTCTGCCTCTTTCTCACTTTCTCTGTATCACTGTATCAGTGGTCTTCACACACACACACACACACACACACACACACACACACACACACACACCTTACTCTCCTGTTGGCCTCTATCTTTTGCCTCATTTCTCTATCCCTGGCAGAGGAAACCTTCTGGGAAAAAAATTTTTTCTAGGAATGTGCCTCCACCAACTCAAAGAAGAAAAAAAAAAACACATCTATTTTGCAGCCCACTCCAATCTGGCTTCTGCCACCAATGCTGAAATGGAATTGCGTTTGTCATGTCACAAATGAATTCCATTTGCCACAATCATCAGGCACTTTTCTCTCCTCATGTTACTTCACTTCCAGAAGCATTTGACGGGATGGGTGATTCCCTCCTAAAGCGCGCTCCTCCCAAAGTCTGTGGCACCGTCTGATGTCCTCTGCCACCGGCTCTCCCTCTTCAGGGATCCACACAGTGTTCTTATCTCTCTCTTGAGTACTTGCCCTGGATAATCTCTCACTCATATCTATGGCTTTAAATACACTCCATCTGCTGACTGGTTCCAAATTCACACACTCATCTATCCATTAGCCTCCTTACCATTTCCGTTTGGATAGCCAATAAGAATTTCAAACACATCTTGTTGAAAATGAAAATGAATCTTGTTTTTTCCCCAATAACCTGCCCTCCCTCCTCTCATACTAGTTTTTTTTTTTTTTTTTTTTTTTTTGTTTGTTTGGTTTTGGTGGTACTGGGGTTCCTGGAAACCCTTCTTCCTCTGGGCTACACTCCCAGACCTATTTTATATTTTTTTAATTTGGAAACAGGGGCTGGCTTCGAACCTGTGTGATCCTCCTGTCTCTGCCTCCCAAGCGCGGGGATTACAAGCGTGCGCCACCACGCCCGGCGTTCACACTGGTTTTTTAATCACATCTACTTTATTGCTCAAGCTCAAAACTGGGAACTATCCACTGCCGGGCGTGGTGGTGCAGGCTTGTAATCACCGCGCTTGGGAGGCGGAGACAGGAGGATCGCGCAGGTTCAAAGCCAGCGGCGCTGGCTTAAGAGACCCTGTTTCCAAATAAAAAACATAAAATAGGTCTGGGAGCATAGCCCAGAGGTAGAAAGGGTCTCATCCTCAGTACCACCACCAACAAACAAATAAACAAAACAAAACAAAAACAAAAACTGAGAACTATCCATGCTTTTGCCCTTTGCATCAACACAACCAAGTAATCACTACTTCCTTACCTGCTTTACTTCTGAAATACCTCAATTTCCTCTAGTTCTATTTGTATCCTTGTTCTGTGCTACATCATCTCTGGCCTAGAAAACTGGCAGACAACTGATTCTTTCTCCCTAGATCCATTTTTGCCTCTCCCCAGTACATTCTCCCTGCAGCACCCCTTTTTATCACTTCAAATTAAAGTTTTTTGGGATTCAGGGTATGTTATGGGATAGTAAAAATGAGTTGCTCATGAATTACATGTGGCATGAGAAGGAAAAGAAGAAATCAAGAATGACTAGGGTTTTGCTGGAGCAACTTTCCATCAAGGTAGGAGGTGGGAAAGTTTATGTCAAGTAATCTTTTCGCTGTTGGGGGTAAAGAAAGGGATAAAGGATGATCAACAGTTATTTTTTTGATGTGTTAACTCTTAAGTGCTAGTTAGTTAAGCTGTGTGTTAAGTGGTGTGCTATAGTTGAATCAAAATATTAGAGATACCTGTCTAATAAATAAGTGAACCAAGCTGGGCTACCTGCAAAGCAAATTTATGGTAAAAGGTTTGGAAGTTATTAAGGCTATAATGTGTTAAAGATTTATGTGATATTCTAATGGAAATCTTGTATTACTTGGATATATGGGTCTGGAGATCCATAGGAAATTAGACCTGGAGGCATAGACATGAGAGTTATCACTGACAGTTTAATACACCAGACAAGATGGCACTGTGATACTTTCATAAAATTAAAATAATTTCATTTCACATTTTTTATTTTAAAAAGAACTTGTTCTGTTGTGTCTGATATGGGAAAATGTTGAATATCACCCATAGCTTCCTACTGGAATCTAGCACCATTTGACCTCTCCTCAAGTTACAACAACCAAAAATGTCTGTAGACGTTTCTGCATCTGTCTGCTCCGAGTGGGAATCATCTCTGGTTTAAAATAACTGGATTACAATAATGTCCAGGAAAAAAAATCAGCATTTTTTTAAGCCACTGAAATGTTAACATTAGGGAATAATGGAGAAACAGCTACATACCTGTAGTATTCTAAGCTGTGGGGCTGGGGGGTGCTCTTAGGAAGGATTTTATAATTTAGTTGGCTCTATTTACCCAAGAGTGTAAGAGTGTAAGGTAGGAAAAGAGAGGATCATGGAGAGCACCCTGAAGGAAGAAACACTGACTCCCCTTCCAACACTCGTACACACACACACACACACACACACACACACACGCATGCATGCACACACACATATGCGCCCCCCCAAGCATGGTGTTGGTCGAGGCTCAATTTGTCCACAGCCAGTGGCCTTCATACGGTATTACATACAGACTTTTCTCTCCCCTGTTGTACTCCTATCTGCCACCCACAAGCTGATGGCTTTGGTAGAAGCTGATAATGTCGCCTGTGTTGTTAGACCCAAGTTTATGATTTCATTTGAGAAGACTCTCAGTGAAATTCATCTGCTGCCCCCTAGTGAGGTTTTGCAGAGATGCTTGGATGAATGTGGCAGTTCCTGATGTTGGTTGGTCTCAAAGCTCAAATTGTCAGGCTTACTCTGAGCTTTAATACCCGGGAGACCTGGTCATATTGGCCCTCTAACTTACCCACTGACCTTGCTCTAAATTGCATCCCAGTCCTCACTAGCAGCTTCACAAATGTGGGGAAGGAGGATGTACAAGTTGATGGGCCAGCAGAGGAACATGGGCAGGTGACATGAAGGCATGAGATTGCAAAGAGTATTCTCAGTAAGGAACAAAGTAGCCTGCAGGAAGTGAGTCAGGGTACCCATGGAGTACCAGGGAGCATGCCTTCCATTGGCCTTAAGTGATGCAGACCTTGATGCCCTTTAAAAAACAGACAGTGAAGGACAGCAGTTGGAAGAGACATCATTATCACAGAGGCACACATGATAATGTTATTCACCAACACAGACCCTGGAGTGGCACTGATTCTTAAGAACTGCAGTTGAAGACAGAGCATCTATTTTTGTGTATATGCCAAAAATGCTAATCATAAACAGGAGTTCCTTGGCGTTGATTTAAATAATGAAGGGCAAATTCTGCTCCTGAAACATAACAGTTGTATATGGAAAGGTGGGGCAAGGATAGAAAATAGTTCTCTTAGGAGAAGGGGAAAGCAATTCCATACTCTCCACATCTTAATGGCCCCTACTCTTTGTACTTCCTCAAACCGCTTGATTCTGCAGAGTTTAACCTGAGATAACTAGTCAATTACAGTCCTAACCTTACCCTCAAAGTTTGCCATAAAATATCTTGCTTTTATTATTATTGTCACATTCTTCAGTATATCAATAGTCTTAGAAATAAATAAGATCATTGCTTATTACATTTTGTATTTAGTAATATTTCTGTTTATAAAATATAGGAATTCATAATTGCTGAAGATGTCAAATCTTAGAAAACATAGCATTCCTAATGTGTGATGTTAACATTTTTGAACATTAAAGATTCATTTAATGAGCCTGATTTTTCAAAAATAGGCTATTCTAATGATTTTTCAGATAGTGCTTTGGAAGACAATACAGGCAGGCCATCGACTGATGAAAGTAGCCCTGCATCAGCTGACTTGGGTGATGCTCTGAAATGCTCAACTCGCGCTACGACTCCATGCCAAAGACATGACAGTCCTGACAGACTTAATGGGAAAGTTGATGTCAGCGACATCACTGACCCACTGCATCGTTTCCAACTGTTCTTGACTGAGAATTGGTTTCAAAAATTACTATCAAAATGAATGCCCAAGCTGCCTTGTCAGCTACAAAGCCATCTGGTCTTAAAGGATTTCTGACCATGGATGAATAGAAAGAAACTGACAGTGATGGATGAACTGTAATAATGTTACTGGGAAGAGTTGTGAAGACACCTGAGGCAGAGGTGTTTTGGTCAACTAGTCTTTTTGAATACACCTTATCTCAGGCAAATTGTGACTGGTGAAAGAGCTCTACTTTTGCCCTAGTGCCTGCATTTGGTCTTCTGTATCTGCTGGTCAACCAAGGCTCAGAATTCATTGCAGAAGATCAAACCCATGCTCGACTGTCTTAATAAGTTTATTAACTGTATACGTCCCAAACAGAAAACACTGCAGTCGAGGAATCACTGATGCTTTTCAGAGGCAGTTAGCTGTGAAGCAGTACACTTTATGTAATGAACACAACTTGGGATCAAGCTATCTGTGCTTTCTGAAAGTCAAGCTGGTCATATGCGGAGTATGCTTGTTCATAAGGGGCCCAGGAGGAATTTGAAAGATTCAGCTGATGGTGTGAAATCATTGCTCATTATTCTTACCTTCATCAATGGCCTTCTTGGCCAGAGATACTGTGACTTCCTCAATTACTTAAACATCTCCCATGACTTTCAGAGAATTACATCAAAACAGGATTGATGCAGTTGGGACAGCTCATTTTAACAGAAAGCAGATGCCAAATAATCTGATAAAGGATTGCAAAGGGGACAACCTTAGCTAGATTCTGTAGTGAAATTTTGGCACTGAAATGGTGTGACAAGAAGAAGATGTCGTTGTTGTATGTATTCCACAATGGCACTGTGATTGACAAGGATGACAGAAATGGGAAGAAAACTAAGAAGCCCTGTGTCATTGTGAATTATAATAAGGATGTGGGAACAGAGGGTGGGGCAGACCAGATACTCACTTATTAGCAAAAAGCCACAAAACCTGGTATGAGAAATTGTTTTGCCACCTTCTAAATATTTCAGTTCTGAATGCCTATATCTTATTCAAGAAGGACAGTCCTGAGCACAGGATCAGCTACATAAAGTTCAAACTGATGCTGACTGAAGGATTCTGGGAAAACATCACAAGCCAGGTCAGCAACCTCCTGAAGGATATCACCTCTTCACGGGTCAGGGTGTTTTCCCAAGAGCATGCCACCAGCATCAGAGACACAGAAGCCAACTGGTCAATGCAAAGTTTGTTGTTCACACAAGGACCAGGATGGCAACAATATCCAAGGAGAAGCTGGGCATGGTGGCATATGCCTGTAATCCCAGCCCTTAGGAGGCTGAGATAGGAGAATCAAAGTTTTGAGGCCAGCCTCAGAAACTTACCCAAATTCTCAGCAACCTCATAAGATCTTTAAAAAAAAAAAGAATTTCCCCAAGTTCAATCCCCAGCACCACAAAACAAAACAAACAACAAATAAAAAAACCAAGTAGAAACAGTAGTTTTGCACAGAACATGACAATCTACTGTGTTGTTTAGTGCTTTACAATTTAACACATTAAAAAATATCCTGCTGGGCATGGTGGTACATGCTTGTAATTCCAATACTTGGGAGGCTGAGACAGGAGGATCATGCAGGTTCAAAGCCAGCATCAGCTACTTAGTGAGGCTCTCAGAAACTTAGTGAGGGACTTCCGGGAAGATGGCGACAGAGAAAAGCTGGGCTTACGAGCCCCGCTAACAACCAATCTCTATTACCACAAAATCAGCACCTTTCATAGCCAGAAAACACCATCAGCAGAGAAACAAAAAATGTAAATACAATGGACAGAGAAAAAGAGGGCTGGAAAAACGAGACACCAGAAAGAAACCAGACCGCAGTGCTGTGGCCGGAGCCACGGCGCGGAGTGGTGCGGACGCCATCTTCCCTTGCAGCACCAGGCCCGAGGAGGGCGGCAGCAGCGCCATACTGTGGGCAGCAACAGCGAGCTCACTGGACGGCACCAGACCAACGCACTCAACAGTCCACCAGGCTCCAGAGAGGAGTGGTGGACAGCAAGCCAAGGTGAGCAGCTGTGGATCAGCTGGGGGGCATTTGGCAGATTTTTCGGTGCAGGAGCGTCTAAAGCTCCCAGGGGGGCCGGGCTCAGCACACCCTGCAGGGACTCAGAGTGGAGCTCAAAAACAGAGAAGAAATATGCCAGCCTCACGGGTGAGGGTATGGCAGTGGTGTCATATTGCCACTGGCGGCAGCAGCAACAAATTCACCGAGTCCACCACAGTTCCATCAGCGCACTCAACAACAGTGAGTCAAATTGCCTCCCCTAGAGGAGAAATCCCAGTACTGCACTCCCAGGGACTTGACCCAGTGGGGGACTGGCGGTGGCAGAGATATCACACCATAGTCACAACTCCCAGCAGGAGAACGCCCAACCTGGCACCCCCCATGGTCTAAAGTAGCCTCGATTGACTCCCTGGATCTGAGACTTTGTGATACAACCCAGTAAAGGAGAAGTGGTGACTGAGATACCACAGACTCGAGATCCAGAGCACCTTAAGTGAAGTCGTAGTGACCCAGGGAAGAACCCAGAGAAGGCACAAACTTCCGAAATCATGGGAAAAAGGAATAACAATGGAGCAATAAATGCCCACAAACCCACAACATCAGAACCTGATAAAACAGAAATTCAGAGATTTCTAGAAGATCAAATCAGGAAAATAACTGTAGAAATAATAGAGGTGTTTCGAAAAGAATTCAGATAGAGCCAAAAAGAGATGAAGGATGCAATTAATGAAGTAAAGGCCTCAATTCAAAGTACAAACAACCGATTAGACCACATGGAGAATAGAATCTCACTCCTAGAAGATGATCACTCCAAAAATGAACGCATAGCTTCTAATTTAGAAAAAAAAAAAATCCGACAGCAGAAATCTGACATTGAAGAAATATGGGACCATTTTAAGAGAGCTAACCTAAGAATAATTGGAATAGAGGAGGGAATAGAAGGTGAAACAAAAGGGATCAACAATCTCTTCAAGGAAGTAATAGCAGAAAATTTTCCAAATATAGAGCAAGAGGTTGATACACAGATCCAGGAAACTTATAGAACTCCCTTTAGACAGGATCGGAGAAGAGGATCCCCACACCACATAATTGTCAAAATGACCAATGTGGAAGCCAAGCAGAGAATCTTAAAGGCAACAAAAACAAAGGGCCAAGTGACATTCAGAGGCAAACCAATTAGAATCACTGCAGACTTCCCAAACCAAGTCATGAGAGCCAGAAGGGCTTGGAGTAACATATTCCAAACTCTGAAAGAAAACAACTTCCAGCCAAAAATTTCCTACCCAGCAAAACTTTCTATCAAATTAGATGGAGAAATAAGAAGCTTCCATGACAAACAGAAACTGAAGGAATTTATGTCTTCAAAACCAGCGCTAGAGAAAATACTCAAAAAGATTAACTACAAAGAAGAAATAGGTAACACACACCAGAACCAGAGAAATGAGATTTTTCCATCCAACAGACAACTAAGATTGATTATCTTTGGAGATTCATTATTTATGGTAGTCTTTTACCTATTTCTAAATTGTATTGTTTGCTTTTATTGTTGCTAATTTTTAGGATTTCTGTTTGGAATATTAATATACCTTCAGATATAGCATTTGGAAATATTTTATCCCATTCTATCAGTAACTTTTAACTCTGTTTACATTGTCTTTGGATATACAATATTTTTTTATTTTTTAGAGTTTGTTTACCCTTTTGTTGCCTGTGCCATTGAAATCATATCCAAGAAATCACTGCCAACTTCAATGTTGTGAGGTTTTATGACCCAGTTTTTCTTCTAAAAGTTTATAGTATTAAGATTTATATTTAGGTCTTTTATCTATTTTGAGTTAATATTTGTATATGGTGTTAGGTAAGGGTCCAATTTTATTCTTTTTCATGTAATTATTATTTTTCAACAATATTTAGTTAAAAGATTAGTATTTCCTCCACCAAATATTCGTGGAAACCTTGTAAAAAACAAACTGACAATATATGAAAGAATTTATCTCTAGGCTTTTATTTAACTCCAATGGTTTATATATCTGCCTTTATAACAGTACAATTATTGTAGCTTTATAACAGTTTCAATTATTGTAGCTTTATAAGGTTTGAAATCAGAAAATATACATCTTCTAGCTTTGTTCTTTTTTGAGATCGTTTTGGGTATCTAGAGTCCATATTCTATATTAGGATAGATTTTTTTTCTGAAAAATAAATAAATGTATGATAGTTTCACCTAAAAAAAAGAAAAAAATATTCTCTGGTAAGAAAGAAAGTAAAAAGAAATATTGAAATGTTATCTTTAAGTCATCAAAAGCTTGGTATCAGACAAATGAAACTGTTATGTGAGATTATCATTGTTAATTTTGGATAAATTGCTATAATACTAGATGTCAACCACTAAGCCAAGCATGGGAAGGAGGGATGGGGAGGGAATGGGGTGGGGATTGGGTAGGGGCTAACTGAGCAATGTGTGTATGTATGTCTACAAAAGATTTTTTTATCCCATTATGATATATGAATACAGTGCACCAATAAAAAATTTTTTTTAAAAGAAACTTAGTGAGACCCTGGTTCCAAATAAAATATAAAATATAAAATAGGTCTGGGAATATAGCCCAGAGGTAGAAAGCTGCTGGGTTCCATCCCCAATACCACACACACACACACACACACACACACACACACACAAAATCACTACATACTTATAATCATATACATTTATGTTCCATTAAGACTAATGACAGGTTGTTTAGAAATAACCTGAAGAATAGTTTTTATACTTCCCTTTCACATTAAAAACAAGTCAAATTTACTTTAGCCTCAAAGAGTGTGTTTACATAAAATTCAATGAACAAGATGCCTTGAGGGGATCCCAGGGATTCACAAGACCCCATCCATCATAGGCTCAAAGATGTAACCCTAGAAATTTGTGTAAAAGGTGTGACTTTGAGAAGAGGCATTTTGGTGTTCTGCTTGTGCTGGGGTGCTAGGAAGTCATTTCTCCGGGATTCATTTTACCATGCTCAGCCTCCCAGACACTCAGATTACTCAGCTTGCAGCCATGATCTAAGGGGGCCTGGCTCTTGCTTGAGCTGGAGGCAGACCTTGGCATCCTCCACGTGATGCTGGTTTTGTGGGAATGCACAATGTTGAAGTTAAAGGGTTGTAGGGCTTCCACTGGGATTTCAAAGGAAGGCCTGGCATATGACCCTGCCCTATGCTTTTATTAGGCCCACCTGTGTATAGAGTCGTCTGTCATAGCTAGCTTAAGTGGCTTAAACAAGAAACTGGCTGGGAAGTCCAAGAACAAGGTACCAGTAAATTTAGTTCTGATGAGGTCTGGTTTCTTTTAGCTATCTCCTTATATCCTCATGTGGTAGAAAGCAGAGAGGGAAAGCTCTTGTGTGTCTTCTTGTTTGTATCTCGATTGGCATCCCTGCAGGCAGACCCTGAGGAAGCAATTTGTGAAGCAGAGTGAGGCCACTGGGGATGCCGGGAATTAAGAGATGCCAGGCATGTGGAACATCTGTCAAGAAAAGCTACAGGCAACAAGCAGACACGTCAACCCAAGAGAGCAGCCCTGTGGGCTGCCACTAGCAAGGACAGAGGGACAAGGCTGCTGGCCCTTTGGAGATCACGCCCCACCACTGCTCTGGATGTCAGATGTGCACCCACAGGATTTCATGTCTTCCCTGGCGGTTTCAATCTTGCTTTGGTCCCATCTTTCTATGCCCTATTCCTCCATTTCGAAATGGGAATACTTATCATTGTATACTGAAAGCAACTTGCTTCTTTATTTTTATGGGGGCTAACAGCTAAAAATTTGCTTTGGTCTCAGAGAAAACTTTGGACTTTTGAGCAAATAAGGAACTATTTAGAGGTCTCTTTGAGATAAGCTGAATGCATTTTGCATTGTGAGATGGGCATGAACTTTTAGGGGTCAGGGGTATGGTGCTATGGTTTGAGTGTAGAATGTACCCTCTCTCCCAAGAACAATGTACCAATAAATTTAGTTCTGATGAGGACTGGCTTCTTAGGTTACAGATGGGTCTCCTTATATCCTTATGTGGTAGAAAGCAGAGGAAAGCTCTTGTGTCTTCTAACAATCCCATTTGTGAGGGCTCCACCCTTATTACCTTCCAAAGGTCCCATTTCCTGATACCATCACATTGGGTATTAACTGTGGCATTGTAGTGTATTTGGTCCACATCAAAGGACCTAAAGGCATATTTTGTAATCAACTGGCAACACTGATTAAGCAGGGGAGCATTTTTAGGTCATCATGAACCAATGATTCTATCTGAACTATATCTACCTTATGTATATGTCAAAGAAATACCTACAGAAGATTGCATTAATAATATGCAAAAAACCAATTTCCCTACACTTTTCTCCATCCTTGGATTGAGCCATGCCTGTTCAGAAAACTTTAATGTGGCCAGCTATGGTGGCCCACGCTTGTAATCCCTGTGCTTGGGAGGCGGAGACAGGAGGATCACGCAGGTTCGAAGCCAGCCTCACTGGCTTTAAGAGATCCTGTTTTTCCAAATAAAAATATAAAATAGGTCTAGGTCTGGGAGTGTAGCCCAGAGGTAGAAGGGGTCCATCCCCAGTACTACCAAAAAAAAAAAAAAAAAAAAAAAAAAAAACCACACACACACACACACAAAGCAAACTTTAATGGGATTCCAACGCCTTGGAAAAAATTTTAAGATTTCCTTTTACTGAATTGCACTTAAATCTAGTGTCCCATGAAACTGACCAGTCTACCTGTAGAAATGTCAACATGAATCACACTATTACATAATCTTCATTTTGAAGCTCAAGTGTTCCTCAGGCCAAGTGGTCCTTGCACCAAGACAGGGATGCACATTCTAGACTGATCTATGTAAGTGAATGCTCCTTCTTTCCAAAGAAAATAAATTCAGAGTCGAACTTACTACCTAATTTCAGCAAGCGTTCAAGTTATTGTGGCATGCATTTTGTTTTAAATACACTCCTGAGCTTTGTTTGCTGATTTTTTTCCTTTTAATTCCCTTATGTGTTTCAAAGAGCTGTCTTGCTTTTATTTTGAAAGAAGCAGGGTCCAAAATAGCAAATCTTGGGCACAAGGTGGACACAAACTGGGAAGAAAACAAAAAAATAAATTTCAGGCTGGGTACAGTGAACACTTATAATACCAGTACTTGGGAAGCTGAGACAAAAGGATCACAGGTTTGTGGCTTGCCTTAATAATTTAGTGAGATCCTGTTTCAAAATTAGATGGTTGGGTTGTAACTCAGGAAGAATGTCCCTGTGTTCAATCCCCAGTAGAAAAATAAAATTTTTTTTCAGGAAGATAGAGAAGCTATTGGTATAAACAGACAGAAATAATAAAATGCTAAATAAATTAGAAGTAAAACCCAGATGCCAGGCATGGTGACTCACACTTGTAATACCAGGCTTGGGAGGCTGAGGCAGGACTGCACCTCAGAGGCAAAACACCCCTGGGTTCAATTCTTAGTACCACTAAAATGCAGAGTCAACACCTTTTCCATACTTTCTGTGCATCTGGATCATAATCTCTTGAAGAATCTCTCTCCCAAAACTATAGAATATAAATCTCTCAAGCCATCTACAAATTTTGAATGAGATTGTTTACTTAATGTAAAATATAAGTAATTATTTCTACCACTTAAGTTCCAATGTTCCATACCAAGTGAATTTGTCCAAAGGCAATTTTAATTTGATAAAGTAAACCAAAAAAAAAAAAAAAAAACCCGTCTCTTACTGACACAACTATATCTTAAAAATAATATGAGAATTCAAGTGATAACTTATTTGTTCGGGTTACTTAAATGAATGTATTTGTGTTTTCTTGTCTAAGAAAAAACACTAGCAAACATGATTTTCATTCTGGAAAGTTTATGCTTACTTAAAACCCAATAGGGTAATAGAAACAGGCATTATTAATCCATTCAGCCATTGCATAAATATTTTCAGTTTGCACATGATATATTTTTAAATTCTCTCTTATACAGCCAACTTCTTATAAAGTACATTTTAAACTATACCAATGATTTTAAAAAGAAGGACAACATAAAAACCAACTCTTCCTCCAAAGAGAAATGTTTTACTGTGAAATTATCTTTAATATGTTTGGAGTCAATTCTGGGTAAACCAGGATGGCCGCTTCCTGTCTCGTTCAATAATCCTCTTTCCCTGATCCTGTTCAGATGGCGTCTCTCCTGTATACAGCACTGTGGTCTCCACTGTGGGGGCCTTAAAAGGACCACCTTCTTGTTTCCACATCTGCCGTCTGATTTCTGCAGTCTCCTTCCGTACTTTCTCATAGCAGTAGCCACATAGGACGTGTTTCTGCTTCAGGTGACCGCATTCAGGGCAAGTTACTATGTTGTTCTTTAAAACAACAAACAAAAAACATACATTAACAAGAGGCAATATAAAGTACAAATAATCACCAACAGCCATTTTAGCTTTTTTAAAATGTTTGTGCTACATAAAGTCATAGCATCTAGTTCAATCTTCAATAGGGAAACTGAAAACAAGCAACTCTGAGTTTGAGTCAGTAGAAAATTTGGGACGAGAACTCCGGTTTACCAACTGAATATCCAGTACATTTTTAATTAACCACAACAATCATCTTTATGTAAATAGGTACTCTATTACTGCAGTTCAAATACTAAATCTCTAATGAGAACTCCATCAACACAATGTAAATTCACTTTCAATCTACCTGTGGCAAACAAAATAACATAACAAGCTAGCTTCCTCTGCTTAATTACTACATGATTCAAACTCTTGTACAGAATCCATAATTTTGGTAGATAGTACCATTTTTCTTTATATGTGAGCACTGATAATTCCTTCATATAAAACTCATGTTACAATTTGAAGGCACGTGTGTTGTGTATGTGTTAATGGAGACTGAACCCAGGGACATTCTACCTCCAAGACTCACCCCAGCCCTATTTTCCTTTTGAAACAGGGTCTCCCTAGGTTGATGAGTCTCACTACTTGCTGAGACTGTCTTCAAACCTGCGACCCTCCTGTCTCAGCCTTACAAATACTGAGGTTACTATAAAATATAACTTCTAAAATACTTCTCAACATATTCTGGGACTTGAAAAAGAAAAAAAAAATAGGAGCATTAAAGAAGCTTTAAATACTTTCTAAGATTAATAACATCCGTGAGGGAGATAGCAAAATAATCTCTCGTGAAAGGAACAAAGAACCTTGAAATTCCTGACTTTTCCATGTTCTTATTTTACTCTATCCTAAAAATTGAATTGTATGTCTAAAGGAGATACAAAAAGATAACCAGACAATCAGTCTTCTTTTTGTCATCAAAATATCCAAACAATATACTGTATGTAGCAGGAAATAATTCAGAGAAAATAAATGCACAGACTAATAGTCCAGGAAATTATGTAAAAGAAGACCTCATTCCTAAAATTTTAAATCCCTCAAAAGCAAATTCTAAGAAGTCTTAAATCAGTGTTTTCTAAGTTCCAGATAAAGTTCAGCCCCAACTATTTCTCAGTAATACTTTTTGGCTTACGTTCTATGGGCATAATTTTAAATGTAGACTCGGTTCTTGAGTCTTATCTATACAATGCTGCTACTGTGCATGCTACAAAGTAAACAGTGATTAAAATAATTGTTAATAAGCATGATATATATACTTTTTTTAAAAAACTAGATCAATGAAGAGAATTAGTCCATATTGTGGAGCAGGAAAATCTGAAACTGTTTGAGGTAAGAGTACAGAAGGAGCTGGGCGTGATGGCGCACGCTTGTAATCCCCGTGCTTGGGAGGCTGAGGTTGAAGGATCGCACAGGTTCGAAGCCAGCCTCAGCTACTCAGTGAGGCTCTCAGCAACTTAGTGAGACCTTGTTTCCAAATAAAATATAAAATAGGTCTGGGAGTGTACCCCGGAGGTAGGAAGCCTCTGGGTTCCACCCCCAGGACCACACACACACACACACACACACACACACACACACAGTATAGAAGGAGCGGTCTGAAAAGAACGTGGGCTCAAAAATCAGACTGCCTGAGCTCAAATCCTGGCCTATCACTAACAGCTGCGCAAACCACAGAAAATTCTTTTTGTTTCTTTATCCTAAAAATGAAGAAAATGATTATTTGCTTTAGAGGATTATTGTAAGAATGTACTGGAATAATATACATGAAACACAGAGGTATATCATACGTCCTTAATAGATGTTAGCATTTACTTATCTCAAGATTTTCTTTCACAGTATTTTATTGAACATGGTAAAGAGTTAAATATGTAAATAGTAAAACCCAACACCAAATATGTCTACTCCTTTTTTTTTCCTTTTTTTTCTTGTACTAGGGATTAAACCCAGAGGTATTCTAACTTCAAGCTATATCCCCAGCCCAATTTTATTTATTTGGAAACAGGGTCTTGCTAGGTTGGAAACAGTAGCCTCACTACTTGCTGAGGCTGTCCTCAAACCTATGATCCTCCTGTCTCAGCCTCCCAAGTACTGGGATTACAGGTATATGTCATCATGCCCAGCTCTGCCTACTTCTGACTGATCACTTTAGGTCTGCTCATATTTAATATGTTTACTCATTTTTAGTTCAAATAGCTTAGCTATTAATATATTAATAGTAGTTCACCTAGCTTAAGATTTATGCAGCTTAAGTCAAAGTCATGTGGGCTCTAGCCCTCTAACCAATCCTCAAACATTTTTCTTCTATTTTTAATATGCCGGCTAGAGGACACTAGATACACAATGAGGTTGTTTTATTTTACTCAGGCCAGAGGGTAGGCATAGAAGATCTGAGTATAATTTATCCAAAAGCTACACAAAAATATCATGAGACTATTCAATGGAAGACTAAGAAAAGCACAGCCACAATAATTAAGACATTACCTTAACTTTAATAAGTTTCCGTGGGTCTCTTCTCCTGCATCGGTTAACTTCAATGGTGCGTCTGTTTTTGGGAGCTGCCATCCAAAAGATACTATCCAAAAGGCTGGAATTCTCCTTACTTCCACTGATATCATTTGCTGGCTCTGGAAATATGGCTGGACCTTGGACTGCTAATGCTGGTCCTATAAAATACAGACATGGAGGTACAACTTTGATTGCTAGCTCCTAAATGACCATTCAGATATCATTCTCCTTATAATCAACTATGATAGGTCAAAAAATATACATATACACAAACACCCAATAGTTTAGAACATTAAATTTAATAGATACTGGACAGTAAATCTTACCTATTAAAATATACAGTATCAAAGCTAATACAAAAGGAATTATCATATAACAAAATATATTTTTAATGGAACCTGAAGTGAGATCAGTGGAATTTTATCAAGAGCTTCTTACTTCATGCAATACAGGAGTGAAGGGTTTAGTAGAAATGATAAGTAAAAGAATGACAGGGGATTAACTTAAAAAACCAAATAAGTCAGGCATGGTGGCACATGCTTGTAAACACAGCATTTGGGAGGCTGAGACAAGAGGATGGAGGTTCCAGGACAGCCTCAGCTACTTAGTGAGGTCCTTTGCAACTCAGTGAGACCCTGTTTCAAAATAAGGAATAAAAATATAGGGCTGGTGGTATAGCTAGGAGGTAGAATGCCCAGGGTTCAATCCCCAGTACAGGGGGGGAAAAAAAAATCATTCAATCGTCCATATTCTATTTGGTGGAGAACAGGACCTTATTAATGTATATGTAACTTTAAGATTAAGATTCCTTAACTGTGCACTTCTGACCTGCACTGGGATAACTAAGTAATATTAAAAATTATATTCAATCTAGTTAGCTCCTTTATCATATAACCTAGTAGGTTCCTTAAGTCACTAAGTTCCTCCTTAATCTTTGTTTTTTTTTTCTCTAAGAAAAAGAGCTAGCTCACCATTTCTTTGGATATTATTATTTATGTGACTATCACTGCCTCATTTTTGGTTTACTCAATTGCTTATAAAGTCATAGAGATTGCTTTACTCTCCACTCTTTCTTTGCTAAGCACAGCCCAGTGGTTAATAACACAATCTCTGGACTGTATATATAACCTGGAGACTTTCTAAGTCTACTTCAGTTGAAAAGTAGAGATACCTAGTGGGATTGTTGTTAATATTATCCAAAGAAGAATATGGAGAAAACTTACATCAGTGTTTGTTATATATCTGTACATATTTTATGTTCAGACTGCCTTAGCTACTGTCACTTCTGGGATACTTTGTAAATGTTAAAGCAATGGAAGCTTTAATGTCCAAAATACTTGTAATTAAAATTATATCCTGCTGGATATAAGCATGGTGCACTGTAATCCCAGCGCTTGGGAAGCTGAGACAGGAGGATCCTACAGTTTTGAAGCCACCCTCTGCTACTCAGTGAGGCTCTTAGCAACTTAGTGAGACCAATTCCAAGTAAAGTATGGAATAGGTCTGGGAGTAGAAAAAGCCCCTGGGTTCTAACCCCAGTAACACACACACACACACACACACACACACACACACACACACACATATCCTGAAGGAGACAAGTGTATAAGAGTTCATCTGCATAGAGTTCATGTTAACAAACTGCACTCCGCATGCATCGGAGAGGAAGACTAAAAAGGAAAGAGGACAGGGACCCAGAGTAGCAGAACTGTACAAACATGACAACTGTCTACACTTCTGCACTAGCAAACTTGATCAACTCCAACACGTCCCCAGGATGATTTCAGCTCCCCTTAGAGATTAAGCCTAACAGAGCTCCATGCTGCCAGAAAATACTTTTTGTTCAGTCAACACATACCTGATGATAGGCACCTGAACTCCCTTTCTTACAGCATTTTCTACAATGAGCTTAAAACTGTAAAGACATCACTTTCAAATAAAAAACGTCTCTCTCACGGGACCCGGAGCCAGTTTTACACAGCCATTCATCAGAAAGAACAGGACCTCTCTCCCAGCTCCTGCGGGTGAATAGAATTCTAACTTCGATAACTGCGCGCCAGAAGACACATCTGGACTAATCACCTTTACACTGACCAACCCTTTTCTGCTTTTCACTTCTCTGACTCCGAGGGGCCCTACACTCCCCGTAACCCCCTAAGAGGTCTAAATCACCTCTGCACAAATCAGAATGGAATGGAGCTCGGCTGTCCTCGATCGGTAGTTACTGAATAGGATCTATTTTCTGCTTTTTAACTAAAGCCTGGCAGTGCTTATCTTTGACACAAGGTCATGAGCTTGGTAACACTCTGTGCAAGGATGTGTAAACACAGCACTGTTTTGTTTTGGTCGTGGGCGCAAAAGTTGCCGTGTGCGGCGGCTAAGCGGAAAGTCCCCAACTCTGTTCCTTTACGCGCAGACGCGGATGACAAGATCCGCCGAGGTCCAAAGGCATGGGCAGTGTCTACGGGCAGCACCGGTGGCCTCATCCAGTCTCCACGGAGCCTTTCTTTACCTACCCCATGGAGGACTTGGAAGGTCTGACCAGCTCTGCTGAAGTTTCCGCTGCAATGCCTCCCAACAGTTTCGGAGCAGTCCCCGTGCTCCGGGACACCGAGGAAGAACCAGCAACCACACGGCCGGCGCCATCTTCCTCGCCGGAAGACAGAACCCACTGAGCTAAGGTCCCGGGCCTACAGCGAGCATGCGCTCAGCCCCAGCGTCAAGCAAATCCGGTTTCCAGAACTACAACTTCCAGCATGCCTATGGGTCGGCTCTGCCTCTAGCCCAATCAGAGAGTGAGAGGGAAGGAGGGGGCGGGGAAATGAGACGTCGGCAGCTGTGCGCATGTGTGCTGGCGTGCTTTGGCTCTCCGGGTAAAGATGGCGGAACGCGGGTATAGCTTTTCGTTGACTACATTCAGGTAAGAAAGGGACCCCCGAGGGCCACCGCGGAGTGACGGTTGCAGGACTTTTCAACCCCGTTTTGGTTGTCCTGGCCTGTAGTTTAGTATTTCCGGAAGGTCCAGTAGGGAATGGAGTTGGGAATGCAGCTTGCAAAGTCATTGGCCGGGCCAGAGGCCGGGGCGGCGGCGTTGGGGGCCTGGGGCAGTGCGGGCCTGGCGGACCCGGGACGGGCGTGGGCAGCGGCCCCCGGAGGCCCCCGGTCGGAAACTAACTTTTGTTAGAAAATGAGGCGTTATCTCCAGGTGGCTCGTTTTAGAACTCGGGGTTTCATTCTGACCCACGTAGGCCAGATGCAGGAGCTTTAAAGCTCGAAATCGATCAAATTATGTGGGGTCGCTTTTTGAGGGGCAAGAAGGGAAACCTAAAGTTTACAGTTAGGTCGTAGGCTTGTTCTCCGTTTAATTGTAGTGTCTTGACACTGAGTGCTTTCGGTTTCTTTCTTGCCCCTGTTAGAAGCCTATGGACCGAAAAAATAAAAACGCTGACTTTTTTTTTTTTTTTTAGCTTAGGTTTCAGTGCGCCCCAAAGTAGTTAGGCTATGTTTTGGCCTGCCTTTTCTCCTTCCCTTCTCTTCATGTCTTTCTCCTTCTCTTTCCTACTTCCCGATTTTAAATAGATGTTAGATTTTTCTTTTTTTGCGGTACTGGGAATAAAACCCAGGGGCACTCTACCTCCGAGATAACCCCCCTAGCCCTATTTTTTATTCCTTATTTTTGAGACAGGGTCTCACTGAGTTGCAAAGGGCCTCACTAAGTAGTTTGAGGCTGGTCACAAACCTGCAATCCTCTTGTCTCAGCCTCCCAAATGCTGAGATTAGAAGCGTGCCCCACCACGCCCGGCTAGATTTTTCTAATACAGAATTGGTAGTTAAATAGTAAGTATATTTCCCAAAATACAGTTGAGGTGAACCATCTTATCCAATGTCCAGTGTAAGAAAACCATCACGGGAGAATTTTAAAAATCGACCAGGCAAGAATTCTTGTTTGACAGTTTTCTTATGGATCAATAATGCTTCATTTAGTTGTCCTATCTGACACTAAGGTCAGGCAGGTTCTAACTTGTTGAATACTTTGTGTGTAGGTGTCACTGACGTTACTCTATCACTTTCCACTGCCATTCAGGAAGAATGTTATCTGGACATTTTACTAATGAGCTAATCACAGCTTGGACAAATTAACCTAAGTTCATCCTTGAATAGACATTCAAACTAAATTATTTCTGGTGACAAAAATTAATACACTCTTTATTACATTTTGTTGTCATTCTCTTGGTAGGTCCCCCCCTACCCACCCAGTACTGGGCATTGAACCCAGGTGCATTCTTCCTCTGAGCTTCAACCCCAGCCCAATTTTTAAATTTTTATTTTGAAACCGGGTCTCACCAAGTTGAGGGCCTAAGTAGGTGAGGCTAGCCAAAAACTTTCCATCCTCCTGTCTCAGCCTCCCAAGTACTGGGATTACAAGAGTGTGCAACCATGCCTATCTCTTGGTAGCTTTTAATAAGTGAGGGTATGCAATAGTTTATTGATAACCTTTGAGTGAAATTCATTTAATTCTGTACTAAAAGGTTCCATTATATGTATTGAAAGAAAGTGTGTGAGGTAGTCTTTGTGAACACAGAAAATGTTGTCCTTTATCTCTAAGAAAGTGTAATTCTAGTGGAGCTGAAACATAAAACAGTCATACATCATCAGGGACTGAATCTTTTTATGACTAACTTCTTTACTAAAACAAACTTGTTTTTTTTAACTGATACAATTAATAGTTTTAGCCAGAAAGAAATGTTATTTTATACTGGTGTAGTCAAAATTAAACTGTTTATATGAAAATGACTAGAGTTTATAGGTTGAAGAAGGTATTTTATGACTTGTATTTGGCTGAAGATATTGATAACACGTGAGCAAACTTACACCTACTAATGAATTCTAAAAAATGTTTTTCTGTTACCCAGGAATTTTACTTTTAAGGGTGGAAGAATGAACATGACTTTGGATTGGATAATCAGAAAAGGGCCATGCTTCAGTGTGATTTTGATAGTGGAAGATGAAAAGGAACCAGCTCTTTGGAAACTTAAGAATAAAGAGAGTGAGTGTAGTGAGCAGAGAGTTAATGGAGATGAAGTAAGGGCCACTCATGCAGGGCTTGTAGACCAGGCTCAGTCCAGAGTAGTAGTTTTTGTTTTAAGTGAACCAAACAG
This sequence comes from Muscardinus avellanarius, assembly GCF_963383645.1. Taxonomy (NCBI): domain Eukaryota; kingdom Metazoa; phylum Chordata; class Mammalia; order Rodentia; family Gliridae; genus Muscardinus; species Muscardinus avellanarius. The sequence continues at coordinate 26,765,715 of NC_137795.1, read as the reverse complement.
TTATTACAGGGTTTAATTGTGAGTGAAATGTGGAAGCAAAGTGAGAGAGAAACTAGTTAGAAGGTTATTTCAGTTTGCTAAGTAAAGATGATGGTGCTTTAGACTGAGGTAGTGGCATTACAGACTAACAAGACTGTTCAGCAAGCTTACGGGTTAATGAGCAATCATAGAAAGATGCCATGACAGGGTATGTACAGATGGTCCTGGGAACAGAGAAGAAGTAATGAAGTTTTCACAAGTCTTTAAATGTTCCCTTGAGGTGTGAACTAGGTATTGAGCAATACCTGAAAGCTAGATGGATCCTAAAGCCCATGATTATTGAAATAATGACAATTAAAGGGGGGGGGGCAGGAGTGGTGGTGTATACTTGTAATCCCAGTACTTGGGAGCCTATGACAGGTATATTCAAGGCCAGCTTCAGCAACTTAGCAAGACTCTTAGCAATTTAGCTAGACCCTGTTTCAAAATAAAAACTAAAATAGGGCTAGAAGTGTAGCTCAGAGAATGAATGTCCCTGGGTTTAATCCCTAGTACCAAAAAAGAAAAATACTGAAGGAAATAAAGTTCAGCAATTTTATTTACTCTAAATGCTTATTGTTGTTTTTCTTTTAAGTCAACTAATTTGTTGAGTCTGAAACATACCCAGAACTTACACTTTGTTGAGGAAGAAACATTATAAAAATAATTCACACATTTTGAATTTTAGGCAAAAAGGAAGTATAGAGTAGGAATTCAATGGAATCTAAAAGTAGGTGGCATCCCTGGGGACATGGCATATCTACTGAGGACTGCAGGACAGCCAGGAAGGTGCTCACCAGTCAGTAGGGAAATGCGTTTTGGACAGAATTAACTTCTTGGGGCTTTTGAAATTTAAAAGTACTATATATCTTGAGCAAGGTGGGGTGGTACTAGGTGAGACTTGAATGACAAATGAAATATCTGTAACTAGATGAAGTTAAGCAGATGCCCCCCCTGGAACTTAAGATTGCCTTTTCAAGAGAATATAGGAGATTTGACTTAACTGTATAACTTTGAATGGATTACTTTCCTTTAGAGATTTTTTTTTCCCCCTCTATCAATAAGAAGGTTGGTTTGTGACAGTGATTCTAATTCAACAACTAGTTCAAAATAGTGTGACCTAAAAAGGCCGGTTTGGGACTAGCATTTGGCAATCAAACTTAAAGAGCTGGATCTGCTATGTATACCCATTTAGTGGTTCTTAGAATTATTTTTATATTGTATGGGAAATAGCTTTTTGTGAATGATGTCTAGGTCTAACATGTCAGTCCCTGTTATTAAAAGCACCCACATGAAATATATGTTGTTCAGTTCTTAGACACATACATTATCTTGATAATGTTACTATTCAGTATTATGCCAGAAATTTTTATAGGCAGCATTTCTTTTAATCATTGTAGCAGCTCTTCAGATAACTGGTACTATTGTCTCCATCTTACAGATGAGGGGAAAAAAACTCAGAAAGCTTATGTAACTCACCTAAAGTCATAAGGGGGTAACAGTAAAAAGAGGTAGTGATAATTAATAATGCTCTAACTGGCAGACAAATGAAAAAAACGAAGGGAAAGAATTTGTGTGTCACTATGAGTGTGTTCATCTTATACCAAGTTTATGATGGATTTCAAAGGCTGCCTGTTGCTTAGGGTCTGATTAATGGGATTTGATGTATATAAATGCTCTTTCTCAGAAATGTTACTGCAATAAATATTTTAAAATATTTGAACATACTGTTTCTTTTTAAGCCCATCTGGTAAACTCGTCCAGATTGAATATGCTTTGGCTGCTGTAGCTGGAGGAGCCCCTTCAGTGGGAATTAAAGGTAATTAAATGCTTTGTTCAGTTCACATGCTTGTTAATAGTTACTTGTAAAATTTTTTTTTTTTTTTTTGGTTGTATTGGGGTTGGAACCCAGGGACATTCTACCTTTGAGCTATGCCCTGGCCCTATTTTTTATTCTTTATTTTTTATTTTTGGTGGTACTGGGGGTGGAACCCAGGGGCTTTTCTACCTCTAAGCTATATTCCCAGGCGTATTTTAGATTTTTTTTGGAAACAGGGTCTCACTAAGTAGCTGAGGCTGGCTTCAAACCTGTGTGATCCTCCTGTCTCAGCCTCCCAAGCACTGGGGTTACAAGTGTGTGCCACCACACCCGGCTAGAAATCTAATTATTTTAAGACATGTAAACTCTTTGGTATCCTAGAGTACTTTTAAGAGAGATCTTATAATACTGTTAGATGTAGGGATTTTTTAAGTGCACTAAGTGATCAGTGAAGGAACAGTAGACTTACTGTTTCTTAGGTAATTTTAATACAAGAATCCAAAAGAAAAGGTTTAATAAATTAGAAAATAACAACGGAGTTGGGTTTTAATATGTATATAATTAGAAAGCTATTGAAACAGAATCTTTATTTGATAAATATTTATGTTCTTTTTTTAAAAGCTGCAAATGGTGTGGTATTAGCAACTGAGAAGAAACAGAAATCCATTCTGTATGATGAGCGAAGTGTACACAAAGTGGAACCAATTACCAAACATATAGGTTTGGTGTACAGTGGCATGGGTCCAGATTACAGGTACATCTTGCTTTTGACAGTTTTTCTTTGTGCCATCTCATGAATTGATTCATAATCTATCTTTTTGAGGAGAAAAGTCAAGTGATGTTCCTTTAATCTTTTTTTTTTAACAACAGCAGCCTCACCCATGCCAGGGTTATTTTGCCTGTACAGGTTACTATAAGGAGGTTTAATTCAGTGTCAATCAGTTGTCAAGAGCAGATAGATTTAGTACTCACTACTTTTATCTCTGTATAATGGACTTTTCTTTCTGATCACTATCCCTCTCTGATTATCCAAGGAATGGGAGTAAAGGGCTTCAGTGTTCCCTAAGGCACTTTTTAGTTCGCTTATTTTTAGTCATAAAGCAGACAGAAGCTACCTTTCAAGCACTTTCATGGGAAAGGCAATACGCTACTTTGTAGCTGATTTTGTTTTCTCAGCTCTACCTAGATTCTACCATTGAGTTATACCTCAAGCCCTTTCCCTAATGCACTTTTAAAATTACTGAAGCAATATATGCTACTGTAAACTATTTTTTATAGTAAGAGGCAACAAAAGAAAGCATAAGCATCCAGAGTTAATTTCATTATCTTTATTTTTATTGTTAGAGAGACAAAATTCTGTAAGGCCACTGAAAGTTGGTTATTATGGCAGCCATCCAGGATCCAGAAGCACATAGATTCTTTCACAGGAAAAGAGATGATAGTCCCATTATATTAGGGAGCCAGCAAGTAGAAGAGAGCAACACCTCTCTATGTTTATCATTGAACAAACAAGGAAAGAGATAATACTTTATTACTCATGATTTTTGTGAAGCAAAACAGAACCAAAATTTTATTTTAATGAAACAGAAAAACCAGCAAGTTTACTAAAATGTGATCAGCCTTCACTACAGCAGAACTTTGTTGCCACTGGGAGACCGCAGTATGCCACTACTGATAAATAAACTTAGTGACTAAACATGAGTATCCTATAGGGGGATAGTATGTATATTTCAGATCAGTAGTATATGAGCAGATAAAGATAAGTGCTATCTCTCTTGCTAAAATTTTTATTTGATGCATAGTACATTGACAGTTGATAGGTTTTAAGTTAAAAGTAGTTTCTTGTTTCTTAATCTCTTAAGGGTAATCTAAAGTATAGGTAGAGAGGTTTAGGCAGTCTGCGGAAAAGGTTAAGGCACGGTTAGAAAAAGATGCCCACAATGGTGTATGTGTATTTGTGTGCATATGTGTGTGTGTTGGTTGGGGTGAACTCTAAAAGGGTGGCTACTTTAAAATAAGTGGGACAGTGGCCAGGAAGCCACAGAGGAAGCTAAACTTCTCATTTGTGCATCCAACCTGTTGCTTTTAAGCTGACTGGGACTCTGGTCCCTACTTCCTTTTTGCCTTCTTGTGTATCTCCTATTGTTTGGTTTCCCTGCAACGATCTGATATTTTCTTCTTTTAAGTTTGCTGGAGTCAGATGCAATAGTAAGACTGGCTCTGAGCCAATAGTTGTTACTAAAAAAAATACATGTTCAACTTGTGCTGTAGAAGGAGAATGAGTCTTTTTAAGTAGTAGAGCATTTTAATTTAATTAAATCTTGTTTCTTCCTTGTTTGTTAGAGTGCTTGTACACCGAGCTCGAAAACTTGCTCAGCAATATTATCTTGTTTACCAAGAGCCCATTCCCACAGCTCAGCTTGTGCAGAGAGTAGCTTCTGTGATGCAAGAATATACCCAGTCAGGGTAAGTTGCTTTTATTACTTGAAATGTGTCATGAATTAGAAGAGGAAAAAAAATCATTTCAAAAGAGTAGATATAGGAGACTTACTATTGCTATTTTTGCATAAAAATGGAGGAAAAATGACAAATATTCTTAGGTTTGGGTGTATATGAGATAATATAAAGGTAGTTTTATATAAACTCAGTGGACAAGCTGTGAGTCGTCATGGTTGGGATACCATATGTTACTTCACACTTAAGTAGTACCCCCCATTGTCTTTAGGTTTGTCATAATCCACTTTGTCACTCTTAACAAAATAGCTGAGGAGGAACACCTTATAAGGAAAACAGGTTTGTTTAGTTCACAGTTCTGGAGGTCCAAGAGTATGATGCTAGCATAGCTTCTGATGAGGGCCTTCTGGCACATGGCATTGTGTGGTTGGGCCCCTTGCCAGAGCGGTCATATAGTGAGAGAAGAGGCAAGAGAGTGGGAAGGGGCCAAGCTTGCTTCTTTGTAATAATCTGTTGTTGTGAGAACTAATCTACAAGATGTAGTCCACTCTGAGAAACCAGCATTTATCTTTTCTGAGGATGGCCCCATGACCTAGTCTCCTCCCACTAGGTCCCACCTCTTAAAGGTCTACTACCTCTCAATCTTATTACATTGGGATCGAACTTCCATACATGAACCTTGGGGAGCAAACCATAGCTGTCACTCCATTTAATTAAAAAATATTTAACTATTTTTTCTCATTAGCAGAAAGAGAACTTATTTTGAATTGATTCATTTTGAAAGAAGTTAAATAGAGAACTTTAAAGTTTTAATTTAGTTTATTTGGTAATTTACTTGAGATACCTACTGATAAATTCTTGAGAGTGATTTTAATACCATGAATATATCATGTAATTTTCATTTTCTTTTCTGCAGTGGCGTTCGCCCATTTGGAGTTTCTTTACTCATTTGTGGTTGGAATGAAGGACGACCATATTTATTTCAGTCAGATCCATCTGTAAGTACCTTTAAATATATTTGAGGGATTTGTTAAGGTTGCTTATTAAGTGTCTAATAAAAGTAGAAGCCATAAAGATTTTAAAATTTATCAGTATTTTTTCTTTTTATTTGGGCTTTAGAAAATATAAAGTAGTGTACATTTATGTATACCTTCACATTTTTGGTAATTCAGTCTTCTAAGGAAGCCTAAGGAAGCTATAAGCTACATTAGTTTTGCCTTCTTGTGTTCCTTAACATCACATACTGAATGAGTTGTTGAAATAGTTAACATGTCTTCGATCTGCAGAAGTCTGTGACTGTGGGAAATGCTGTAATTAAAGATGTGAATCTGGTGAACACTGTTTTAATCTTTCCCACTAGTTTAAACTGGGAACTGACTAGAGTCTGACTGTTCCAGCAAAAACATTGCTTTAGCTATATTGACTTCAGAGTTTTGCAAAATGAATGTGTAATGAATGTCCTGGGTGAGTCGTCTGCTTTGAAAGAGAAGATTGGTGTCTAAGTTAGAAGATGTTTTTAGAACTCCACTCCATGTCATTCCATTTGCTTTGAGAGCCTTAAGAAATTATTCAAGATAAGGAACTGATCTTTGTTTATGGATTATTAGATAATTTCAAGTTCACTCAGTACAGACCTTATGCCTTAATAACCTTTACAGACTTAAAAGGCAAAAGAAAAACATTTTGGTGATTGATTATTTTATTTATTTTTTTGTGGTGGTACTGGAGATGGAACCCTTCTCTGGGACACACTCCCAGACCTATTTTATATATTTTTTATTTGGAAACAGGGTCTTTTAAGCCAGCGCGGCTGGCTTCGAACCTGCACGATCCTCCTGTCTCCGCCTCCCAAGTGCAGGGATTACAAGCGTGTGCCACCATGCCCAGCTGGTGATTGGTTATTTAAATTCGAAAAGTAGGCCAGGCATGGTGGTGCAACACTTGTAATCCTGATATTTGGGAAACTGAGACAGGAGTATTGCAGGTTTGCAGCCAGCCTCAGCTACTTAGGCCCTCTGCAACTTAGTGAGACTTTGTTTCAAAATAAAGAATAAAAACTAGGGCTAGGAATATAGTTTGGAGGTAGAATGTCCCTGGGTTTCATCTCTGGTAACACACACACACACACACACACACACACACATCAGAAAGGTGAGTATTTGGGAACTTTGACAGTGTTTTTTATCATCTCAGAACTTCTGAAGCTAAATGACAAGTCCTTTTACTTTTCTTTCCAGTGAGTAGTAGCAGCCATCCTCTCTGGAATAATCTGTTTTCACCTTTTACCCTATTTTTCATTATTTTATCTAAAAGGCAATTGTTAGCCAGGTATAGTTGCACTCACTTGTGATCCCAGTACTTGGGAGGCTGATTGGAAGGAGGATTGCAGGCTCACAGCCAGCCTCATACACTTAGGCCCTCTACAACTTAGTGAGACTCTATTTCAAAATAAAGAATAAAAATTAGGGATAGGGATTGTATCTTGGAGGTAGAATGTCTCTGGGTTTAATTTTCAGTACTGTAAAAATAAAGGGAATTGCTTCATTTGATATGTCTTTTGGCATTTTTTTCAATGTGTGTGTATATATATATATGTTTTTCAACAAGTGATACATTGCTACTGCTTTCATTTTTCCTCAGATTATAGAGTGTGTGTGTGTGTGTGTGTGTGTGTGTGTGTGTGTGTGTGTGTGTGTTGCTAGGGATTGAACCAAGGGCTTTGCCCATGCTAGGCAAGCACTGTACTACTCATTTTCTGTATTGAGACAGGGTCTTGCTAAGTTTCTACTCTGGCTTTGAACTTGTAACCTTCCTGCCTCAGCCTCCTAAGTTGCTGAGAGTGTAGGTGTGCACCACTGCACCCAGTTGTCTCTTTTTAATGTATTTACTAATTAAAATGACTTAATTACCAATTTTTAGATATATAGAACAGGTTTTTAAGTCTCTTCAATCCATTTAAGCTGAACTATTGATTCTATTGATTATTCACTTTACATTAACATTGGTTTCCTTTAATTAGCTTTTTTGCAAAATGTACAATAAATTGTATCATGAACAACTTGTCAGTTTGATGAATTTTAGTATATGGAAATATTGAAGAAAACTATCACCACAATCAAGATACCAAATTCCTCTTTAATATCCAAGTTTTTACGCCAGGCATGGTGGTGCACGCTTGTAATCCCAGCATTCAGGAGGCTGAGACCGGAGGATCGTGGTTTGCGGACAGCCTCAGCTACTTAATGAGGCCCTCTGCAACTCAGTGAGACTCAGTTTCAAAATAAGGAATAAAAAATAGGGCAGGGACTGTAGCTCGGAGTTCCAATGCCCCTGAGATCCATTCCCAGGCCCGCAAAAAAAAAAAAAAAAAAGTCCAAGTTTCTTCATGCCTTTCTATCATCCATCCCTTTAATTTTTTTAAAAAATAACCTTTCCTGTGGCATTTCCATTCCAATTCAGTAAAATTTCTATTACCTTAGAAATTAGACCAATTATAGAGTTAAGCAAATAGCAGAATAATTGTATTAATGTTTTAAAATGCAGCTCTTTTCCCTTCATGATTAGGGAGCATACTTTGCTTGGAAGGCCACAGCCATGGGAAAGAACTATGTAAATGGGAAAACCTTCCTTGAGAAAAGGTAGGCACACTGTGACTGCATTCATCAGCAAGCTGACCTTATGGTTTTTAGCACTCTTTAAATGATTAATTTCATGGATCTAAACAAATTTCTTCTATACTCTGTATTTGAATCTAAAGGAACAAAAATAAAACTTCTCAATGTCTTGGCTTCGAGCCTTTGGAATATTAAGTGGTAATATTATTTGTTAAGAGCATTTCTTTCTACATTCTTCTTGGTTATTTCCTAAATGACAATGTTTTTTACTTAATTTTTCCAACCATTTAAAAAAATTGTGTGTAGAGGAGGAAAATGTTTAAATGATTTAATGATAGTTAGTATAATAATTATGAAACCAAGAAATTGTGAAATCAAATACCTGTGTAAAGGTCTGCTGTCATTGTAGAGCACAACGGCTCATTCTTACTCCTAGGTGTACTCCAGACTCAGCATTATTATAATCATCTAAAATATTCAGCTGTTTGAACAGAAAAATTTTGTAATCAGCTTTAACAGAAGACCTCTATCAGTATATTTCTCATATGATATTCATGTTCAGACTACTCTTAGATACTTTATTAAATGTAAATTTAATCTTGGGATCATAAAGCAGTTTCCCTTAACTTTTACTTATTAGTCTTCCAGACATTTTACAAAATTTTGGCAAAGGTCTGATTTTTATCCCCTATGTTTTTAATATTGCTATGATATCCTAATTAAAATATTTATACCTAGGTTTTGTGAAGTACACTCATTTTGAGGTTATACTCTTGTGATGTTGGGAATTGAATATCAAATAATTGTCAATATCTTAGTTGGTGATAGGTTCTCATTGAGGTAACTACAAGAATTAATGTATAATTTTGTATTTTTAAGAGTTCAATTTTTAAAAAATATGCTGCTATTATATTTAAATAAGTATAAAGAATGTATACAGTGCCATAAAGTCATTGTTATTTTAAAAATTTCTTTAGATATAATGAAGATTTGGAACTTGAAGATGCCATTCATACAGCCATCTTAACACTAAAGGTTAGTCCAGTATCTGCCAAGTGGGTTTATGATGGTTTTGTAATTAACTGCTCAGAAAAATCAACCTTTTTTTCCTGTCTCAATAGGAAAGCTTTGAAGGGCAAATGACAGAAGATAACATAGAAGTTGGGATCTGCAATGAAGCTGGGTTTAGGAGGCTTACGCCAACTGAAGTGAAGGATTACTTGGCTGCCATAGCATAATAATGAAATGATGAAACAGTCTGGAGTTTCAGATAATTTATCTACTTAAACATGTTTAAAGTATGTTTTGTTTTGCAGACTTTTTGCATACTTATTTCTACATGGTTTAATGGACTGATGTTTTTAAAATAACACTTATAAATCATAATAAACTGTTAAATCCAACTTCTAGGTTTTTAGGTGTTAGTAAAATTTTAACATAGTTATTCCTGTTTTTTTTTTTTTTTCTTATCACAGTTGACTTAAAGAAACTACATTGCAAAGCAGAATAATGAACTCACTCTAGTTTTGATGCACTTTTGGTTAAGTCAGTTTTTGTTGCTCCCTATACTACTAGATATTGCTTATGTTGCCATAAAGTAAAATGCTGATTTTGGTGAACACTGCTTTTAAAGCTGGGAAAACAAACTTTCATGGGTTCATGAGGCAAGATAAGAAGCATAAGGTATTAGGAACCATTTGGTGTGAGTCAGATCCTAGAGTGCTTTGAATATTGGAGCCATGATAGGTCCCCTTTTGGAGCCATATTACATAAATAAACCATAGTTTGTTGATTCCCTGCTGGCTGCTCCATCACAAGTAGGTAAACATTTAAAAGGAACCCCTAGTTTGTGCTAGGCCTTTTTAATTCAAGGATGAGTATGAGTGCTGGAAATAAAATACTAAGTATCAAAACTGGTTTAAAGCTCTGCCTTATTAATGTGATCTCACTGTAATCAGAACCTTCACTGTAAGTAAGGTTCTTATATGAAAGTATAGTGCTTAGTTTGGGTTCTTTGGTTTGTTTTTAGTCTTAGGATAAAGAAATTATGTCATTTGTGTGGTTCACAGTACAGAGAGTTTGAGTCTCATATTCATACCAGCATGAAGAAGAGTAGTAGTCATTTCCAAGATGTAATTGTAGTACAAAAGATTTGATTAAGTTTAGGGAAAGCCAGCCATTGTGCTGTACTCCTGTAATCCTAGCACTAGAGAGGCTGAGACAGGAGGACTGCAGGTTCAAGGCCAGCCTCAGTAATTTAGTGGAGATTGTGTTTCAAAATAAAAATAAGGGCTAAGGATATAGCTCAGAGGTAGAATGCCTCTGGGTTCATTCTCCACTACCCCATCAAAAAAAATAAAAAATAAAAAAATTAGCTAGTTTTAAGGGAAAAGAGCCTTATCTTAGAGCATTTTTGACAGGATGTACAGTTCTGCCTACCATCACTGTAACGCCCAGCTCTTGCTGTGGATATTAGGAACGCTTTAGGAGATAGTACTATGGTCTCCAGTTTTAGGCCTCATCTGATGATCTCTTAGGGGCTCTTTGTTGTGACTCCAGCACACTAGAAAATGAGCATATGGTAAAAAGAAATGGTCTTTGAAGTCAGGTCTCAACTTTCCCATGTACTGGCTGAGTGACTGCAGGGTGATTATGTTAGAGGTCTTAAAGGACTAAATTTGATAATGCATGAGACAGACCTGGCATGGTTAATGGTAAAGTACTACATGTTAGCTGCTCTTGAACTTGCTAAAGAACCCTCTAATATCCAGTACTAAAAACAGGAGGAATACCAAAACCAATACAAAAGAAAGAGTGAAGATGTATAAATTTAAGACAAAAGCATGTGGGTTCTTACTGTGTGCTAACAATTCTTGCTGCAGAATAAAGGAAGGAAACATTAGCTAAAGAACCCACATGCTTTTCTTCTTTATTATTATTGTGCTAAGGATCAGACAGGGTTTCATGCATGCTAAGCCAGCGCTCTGCACCGAGCCACTCTCTTGGTCCATTAACCTCACCTCTGTGTCAGCTGTCTGCTTGCCGTGGGCAAGGGCTCTGAGCCCAGCACCGTAGGAGGAGCAAGCTGGTGTTCGGTGAATTGCCCACTAACATGGAAGAGTTGGTAGCTCCTTTGGATCGTTATCCTAATTTCCTGAAAACCAGTCCAGTGGTCCTGTATTGATGTCATACCCCCGCAGGGTTCTTTCAACTTGGAGCTCCTCCTTTCATCTCTCTTGCCTATGGAACAAACAATACCTGGCTGGTGAGTAAGGTGATAACTTCAGAGCCTCAGTTTACTTGTTAAAAAGTTAGATACCTGGCACTTTGTCAAAGGCCATAAACCTAAGTTCTATTTCCTGAAAGACACCACTGCCAACCTTTTTAGTAGGCACTTGCCTCCATATTTTAAAACAGTAGGACGATTTATCCCTTTCTGGATTTCTGAAGTTGGCCACTGCCTCAACCACAGATGAGAATGCAGAGCTCTTGTGTCACCCTCATTCCCCTCTCCCTGCCTCACTTTAATTTAAAAGATGTTTTTCTTATGACTGTGAGTTAACTGATTGTTTCTTCTTAAATTACTTACTGGAGGTGATACTGCATCACTTCTCTGTTCACCTTGATTCCGTGTAGGCGTCTAATTCTTGACAGATTTTCCCAACAGGACTAAAAACACTGCATACAGTTTCTTCCTGGAAGAGGTCAGATAATCTGTTATGTATGTCTCCCTCACACTTCACAACAGCTCCTTTCTTGGAAACATTTGTCTTCCATACCAAGGCAAGCGAGTTGCTTGTTTGAATTCTCTTTATTCTTCTCTCACTTGGCTAGGTTAAAAAATTCTAGGTTAGAAGTAAATCTTCTCCACATTTTGAAGCGTTACTCCCTTCTAAATTCCAGTGTTGCTGATGGAAGCCAAATGCTCTTGTGTGTGTGATGCCAAGTGCTTTGTTTGTGACTTTATCTCTCTGCAGCTCTTTTCTTTTATCTGCAGTGTTCCAGAATTTCACAATGATTCGCCTTTTTGTGAGTTTCTTAACCTTGTGCTGGGCTCTCAGTAGACCCTTTCAATGTAAAAATTGACATCCTCCCACAATGAGAGGTAACACCATTAAAAACCTTAAAAACTTTTTTTCTAAAACTTAATTGGATACTGGAATTATTTTTGCTTTACTTTTACTTCTCTTTTTGTACTGTCTAGTAGATTTTTCCAATTCTATTGATGATTTAAACATTTAGGACATTAGTTTTACTTTATGTGTGTATGTTACTGGGCATTGAACTCAGTGGTGCCTTACCACTGAGCACCCCTACCCCCAGCTTTTTAAAATTTTTATTTTGAAACAGGTTCTCACTAAATTTCTGAGGCTGGCCTTGAACTTGCAATCCTCCAACCTTAGCCTCCCCAATCACTGGGATTTTAGGCATGCATCACCGTGACTAGCTTCATTTTTACTTTAAAAGCAAAAGAAATTACCATTTTCATATTTTCTGTGCTTTTCAATATTTCCTTAAAAATGATATCCTTACTTCAGAGCCAAAATATCTGTTGAGAGTGTTAGTTATGGAAACTGGTGTGTGTGTGTGTGTGTGTGTGTGTGTGTGTGTGTGTGTGTGTGTGTGTGTTGAGCCCAGGAACACTCTACCTCTGATACATATCCCAGTCCTCACTTCATGGCCAAAATATTATTTGAAAGAGTTTGTTATATAATACGTGTGGTGGGTGTGTGTGTGTGTGTGTGTGTGTGTGTGTGTGTGTGTGTGTGTGTGTGTGTGAGAGAGAGAGAGACACACACACAGGCACTCTACCTCCAACCTATATCCCAGTCCTATATTATTTTTTACTTTGAACAGGGTCTAAGTTGCTGAGGCCAGCTGAGAACCTGCAATCCTCTTGTCTCAGCCTTCCAGGTATAGGTATTGAAATACTTTTTTACACTCTATTTTGTTAGGCTTTCTCTTTCCTTCAAATTCCAAACAAAATGTTTTGAGAGGCCCACACATGCTGAATGTCAGATTTCCCCAGGGTCTTTCATTGGCTTAATTTCTCCAGAGAAGCCGGGTTTTGAGTAAAAGGTGGAGAGGGCAGTAGGAGAGGGTGCCATCATTCCTAAGGGAAAAAGTCAGTGGCACCATGCAGTGAGAAACCTGTCTTTGTTCATAATGGCACCTCTTCCTGTCTTTGGTTGAGCCTAGAACCCCTGATCCCTGTCTTTAGCATCATATATTCCAGTCTTGTGCCTGGGGAAGGAAGAGAAGTGGCCCAGTGGCACAGGAAGAGAGGACTCTCTATACAGACTTGAGCACTCTCCTTTTGCAGCCCTGCCTCCCTCCTTGACACCTGAAGTTCCAAAGCCCTCTGAGTCAGTTACCATTTTATTGGCTTTGCTGACTTCTAACTGCAGAGAGGCTGCCTGGGTTAGAAATAAATTATCTCCACATTTTGGAGTAACCTCTCTGTGGCTCAATTATCTAAAATCCTTTAACCTTTTAGTTTTAAGAGAACTTAATGTATAAAACTTGTTTAGAAAACTGCCATACGGTAAACGAATTAAGTTGTTGCTCCTGTCGTCTAGAAATGTGTTGGTGGTGTGTCCTGTCTGCAGTCATTCCCTCTTGTTCTTTTTCTCTCTGCATTTATTCCCTTCATTTCCTGTATTATGTAAGTAGGGCTTGGAAAAAGAGCAGGGTATAAGGGATTCGTTTTAGTGGATTGTCTTCAATATTTCACATTAGTCTTATCAATTCTTTTGGGGGAGGCTTTGGACATTGCGTGGCTAAGTATTCCGAGCCCTCAGAAGCACCCAGTCATTTGCCCTCCAATGCATCCATAATAGCATTTCTGCGGAGAGCCCAGGAGAGTGCACTGGGACTGGATGTAGCTCAGTGGTTTAGAGCTTGCCTAGCACACTACAAAGGTCACGGGTTCTATCCCCAGCAAAAAAAAAAAAAAGTTTACTGCTGAGCTATTGCGACCTTTAATACGCTTGTCCAGTGTATTCCTTCTGTTCAAATGAGCTACAAAACAAAAACACCTGGGACTCCAGCGAGAACGCACCCAAAGGGAAAGAGATCCCAGCCCCTGGAGCTCGCCCGGCGGCTTTCTTGGCCTAGCCGCGCGCATCCCGGGGGACTCCGCTTCCCAAACCCCTGGCCGCGGCGGGGGGTGCCCTCAACAAACATGGCGGCCGCGCCGGCGTCAGCCCCGCTCCGGAGGCCGCGCTGCCGCCTGGGAATCGCGGCTTCGGCGTCACCCGGCCCGGAACCACGTGACGCGGGAGGCGCCCGAGGCGGCGGGCTGGCGCGGCGGAGCGGCCTCGGCGCTCGCGAGGTGGCGGCCGCCGGTGAGCTCTGCTGCGGGGCCGGCGCGCCCCGCCGCTCGCGTCGCGGTCCCGGCGCCGCGGTGAGGAGCGGAGGGCGCGGGGCGGGCGGCCGAGGCCGGGCCGGGGGCGGGCCGCGCCGGCGCCGCGAGGCCGGGAGGACCTGCCGGCCGGCCGCCGAGTGTGCGGCTTCGTCGGCGCCCCCTGCCCAGAGGGGAGCGGCGGGAGGCGAGTTAGCGGCCCTCGGTCTTTAAATATTCTGGATTGACGTCAAATATAGACGTGAGGCAGTCTTTATACCTTGACGTAAGTACCTATGTCCGCCGGGAAGCCAGACCAGTTCCTGAAGGAGGAAAAGGCGAGGGAGGCCAAGCGGCCAATTAGAAGAGGGACACTTGGTTTGGACAATTTGTTAATCATCTAGCCATCGAGCACATTTTTATTTCGAGCATTTTATCTTGACGTTCTTAATCTTTTATTAGAATTTTTCTACAACCAAACATAAGTCTGCTGATAAGAGAAAGGGGAATTCCTTGCAAAGCAGGTTGCCCAACTCTTTAATTTAATCCTGCCGTAGGGCATGCTGTGGAGTCTGAGGCCTTCTGAAGAAATGAAAGTCTAAAGTGTATCAGAACCCAACATACCTAAGGTATCGTTTTAAAATATAGCTTTCCTTAGCTCAAAGGAGGGACTCACTCCCAAATCTGGCATACGGAAGCCCAGGTTCAGAAACTCAGCCTCCTTAAGCTTTCTTGCTCTATTGAAGCTTTTAATCCTGAGTGTTGGAGGACTGTTCAAATTTACCTTGTTGTCTCTTCATAGGAAAGGAATAATGCTGTCAGCATGTCTGCACACTCCATGCTCTGTGAACGAATCACCATAGCCAAGGAACTGATCAAGAGAGCAGAATCACTTTCTAGGTCAAGAAAAGGTGGCATAGAAGGTGGTGCAAAGCTGTGCAGCAAACTGAAGGCAGAATTGAAATTCTTACAGAAAGTAGAAGCTGGAAAAGTAGCGATTAAAGAATCCCACTTGCAAAGCACAAATCTAACACATCTGAGAGCCATCGTGGAATCAGCAGAAAACCTAGAAGAAGTTGTTAGTGTTCTCCATGTCTTTGGTTACACAGATACCTTGGGAGAAAAGCAGACCCTTGTGGTGGATGTAGTTGCAAATGGTGGTCATACTTGGGTGAAAGCCATTGGCCGAAAGGCTGAAGCACTGCATAACATCTGGCTGGGCAGGGGCCAGTATGGGGACAAAAGCATCATTGAGCAGGCTGAAGACTTTCTACAAGCCAGTCACCAGCAGCCAGTGCAGTACAGCAACCCTCATATCATCTTTGCATTTTACAACAGTGTCTCAAGCCCCATGGCAGAGAAGCTGAAAGAAATGGGCATATCTGTGCGAGGAGACATAGTGGCAGTCAATTCTCTGTTAGATCACCCAGAAGAGCTCCAGCTCAGCGAGAGTGAGTCGGATGATGAGGACCCAGAACTTTTGCAAGTGACCAGGGTAGACAGAGAAAATATACTGGCAAGTGTTGCATTTCCAACAGAGATTAAGGTCGATGTGTGTAAAAGAGTAAATCTGGACATTACTACTTTAATCACATATGTGTCTGCTCTTAGCTATGGAGGCTGCCACTTTATCTTCAAAGAAAAAGTGCTCACAGAACAAGCAGAGCAAGAAAGAAAAGAGCAGGTTCTACCTCAGCTTGAGGCCTTTATGAAGGACAAGGAGTTGTTTGCTTGTGAATCTGCTGTGAAGGATTTTCAGTCTATTCTAGACACCTTAGGAGGACCGGGGGAGAGAGAGCGGGCCACTGTGCTGATTAAGCGAATTACTGTAGTGCCAGACCAGCCTTCTGAGCGTGCCTTGAAGCTAGTGGCCAGTTCAAAAATTAATAGCCGTTCGCTAACAATTTTTGGAACAGGAGACACCCTAAAAGCCATCACGATGACTGCCAATAGTGGTTTCGTCCGAGCTGCAAACAACCAGGGTGTTAAATTTAGTGTGTTTATCCATCAACCCAGAGCACTTACTGAGAGTAAAGAGGCTGTAGCTACCCCCTTACCAAAAGACTTTACAAATGACAGTGAACACTAGTGCTGTCCTTTAAATATTGTCATGGAAATAAGTTATTTATACCAAAGGCTGGGTCCTCCCATCTAAATTGGGAGGAGAGAAGGTATATAGTAAAAGTAGAACTCTTAAGCCAGTAGAATTTTTTTGTGTTTCATCTATATTCAAAGTATATAATCTAAAGTAGAAAAAGCACAAGAGATCTTATTTATCAAACTGTCTAGAGCAATTAAGAACAGAAATACACCTGTGTAGGGCTTTTAGCTGTCTTGTAATACTTTGGTTTTATTTAGTAGGGTTGCAGCCTCCCTACTTGTGATCACATTTCATGGAAATATGGCTACACTGCGTCTTGCATTCATTAAATATGTACAGAAAACTCAGAAACCTGGTTTTCATTGTATTGATGTAAATGATGATGTAGATTGAGGCTGGGAGGTAATTTGTCATTTTAGATTCTAAAGTTAAAGAAACTTGATTGTTATATTTCAGGCACAGTCTGGGAGTATGTTTACAAAGAGTCCAGAATACAGTGAAAAATAAAGTGAATTCTGATCATGCAAGTGCCATGGATTTATTGATAAACCTTTGTGAGGAGAAAGCCAACAGTCTTACTATGACCAAACTAAATCTAGAACACTTAAAGTATTAGTTTGAATAAATTGAAAAAATTACAAAAAGTAATTTTTAAAATTGAGACTTAACACAGTCCCATATTGTGAGTACTCAGATTATGAATACTACTTTTCCTATGGTAAGTGACATCTGCATTAACTCACAAAATAGTGACAGAAGAGTCCATGCTAGTTTTACAACACAAGTTGTAATTTAAAATTATATGGCCACATTGTACTCAGTGATTCATCATTTTGTACTCTGATTCATTTTGCAATAAAGGAAAACAAACCAGCAAAGTAGATACGTATTTAGAAATTTTAAAAATTGGGAATATGATACTTGAAGTATTAACTTGCACTAAATGCAAGTATTGGAAGAACATGGTTTTGTGTAGCCACAGACTGATCTCTACTGCTCTTAAGTTTTCTTTGCTAGAAGAGAAACTCAATTTCCAGCAAATGTGTGGAGGCGTTGGGATTTGGTTATGAGGTCCAGGAACACTGATCTAAATGTAAAATTAGGTGTATGGGGTGGTTCACTGGGGAGAGATTCTTTCTAAGTCAATACTTCTAGGGGAAAGACAAACTGGGCTTTTAATTTGATGTAGAGAGGTATGTTTGTGTTAAAAATTGAATTTAGGCACTATGAGCACCATTCCTAAAGTACGTGGTGCAATTAAGTACCAAGCATCATGATAGTTGGGTATGAAAAGATGAATACTGCTCTCCTGTAAGGAATTCTTTGAATGGAAGGAAACAATTGAAGTGTGATTAATATACTAGATTATATAAATTATGCTTCAAATACTATAAATATGAAGTAAGGGAGTAATGCTTGCTGTGGGATCAGGAAGTGAAAGAGGAAATGATATTTGAGGGTTTCAGGTGTGAGATTTTACAAGGCATATTAGCAAGAAAGGGTGCTCAGAAGTACACGGAGCAAAAGTGGAAAAATATGAAAGTGAATGTGAGGGCCTGTTCAGGGTGTCAGACTTTACTGCAGTTTATATAAAACTCTTAAGAGAAGAAGCTGGAAAATTAGTCGAAGTTCTTGAAAGTATTTGGCTTTAGAGAGTCATTACAAAGAAAAATGTCCAAAAATATTGTGAAGAGGGAAGATAAATTAAAAATACTAATACTGGGAGTTGGAAGTGACAGGGAAAAGTAAAAAAAACATGTCAGAGATACCACAGAAGAGAGTCAACAGTAATTTTTAAAAATATTGTCCTTGAAAAAATAGAGCAATCTAATTTTGGATATTAAAATATAATAGATAATATAAATTAAACTAAGTTGAGTAAATTCCAAATGAAGGGTTAGGGACGGAAAATAAATGCAGTCCATATAGGACAAGATAAGTCAAAAATTCTCAGAAAGATGCAGTGACACTGCCAGTAATCTCAGTACTTGGGAAGCTGAGACGGGAGGATTTCAGGTTTAAGGCCAGTATGCAATAACTTAGCAAGACTCTGTTTCTAAGTTTTAAAAGGGCTGAGAGTGTAGCTCAGAGGTAGAATGCTCTTGTGTTTAATCTCCAGTGCCACACATGCGCACAAGAATTTTCAAGGAAACAAAATTCAGAAAGATCAAACAGAGTTGGGATTGGGTGAGGTGGCACACAGTTGTAATTCTTGTACGTGGGAGGCTGAGACAGGAGAATCACAGGTCCAAGACCAGCCTCAGCACCCTTTTTCAAAACAAAATTAAAAGACTGTGGGTATAGGTTGGAGATACAATCCCCATTACAAAACAGCAACAACAACAACAGAACACATTTGGAGAGTATAGAGAAATTAGAACTGGAAAACCTAATAAGTAATAATTTAAAAATGTTTAAGTACTCATTTTCTTCCAAAATATGTCTTGGTCTAGCTAGCTTTGTTAGATAATTTTTTCTTACTTTTAAATATCAAGTAACCCCAATGCTCTAAAGTGTAATTCAGAACATTATACAGCACCATCAGTGGAGCTGGAACATTAAGCATGCTAAGGTGTGATGGTCTGTGTAGGTTTACTCTGCCTCCCTTACTCCAGGATCAGGGCTTTGGCCTGCTTGTGAGGACTGGAGTCTGCGGGATGTCCTTTAACTCCAGTGAACATCTGGCTGGTTATCTCAGGGGCATCACTGAATCAGGAATGTTTTCAAACTTAGTTTACAGAATATAAACAAAATTCTCATATCAAAATTGACAGATAAAATGTCAGTGTATGAATATATATACACCAACATCCTAGGTAGTGGTATTGCAGATCAAATTAATTTAAGGCAGAGAACACCTTGCCCTGCGGGGGTCTTGTTCCCAGAAGGAAAAAGGTAGAGATGAGTCCCCAATCTTAACAATAGGCCAACCCTACTGGTTAGGGGCTAGCCTTCGTGGTGGGCTAGAATCAGGCATAAGGCCTGCTTGAGGTAGGGTGGTAACCCCCAGAGCCCACAGGAAGCCAGAACCTTGGAAAGGTAGCAGCTCCATGACAGAGGATCTTGTAAACTACCCAGTGACAGCAAGGAAGCTTGACTCTGGTGATTCAGAGTTAAAAGTCTAAGAGGAAGTCAAATCCTCCCTGTACTATGCACAGAGTCCTAATCTATTAATAGCATCATGGAGGAGATCTACAGAGATAAAATTTGCACAAAGATTGGCCCCAGGCAAATACTATCTCTCAGATGCCAGACAGAAACAGACACAGCATTATTTTGTACCTGGAGACACCAGTTTTCCAAACCTCACAGATTCTGGTAGAAAAAGTAAGCTTTGATTGGATGAGCTTTAGAGTGAGAAATGACAGAAACATAGGAGGAAGCCTGAGTCAGAAATGTAGAAAGAGAAGCATTAGCTGGGTGGTGGTGCACACCTGTAATCCCAGCCTTGGCAGGCTGAGACAGTAGGATTGCAGGTTCGAGGCTAGCCTCAGCAATTTAGTGAGACACTGTTTCAGGATCAAAAGGGCTGGGGGTGTTCCTCAGAGGTGAAATGCTCCTGGATTCCATTCTTAGAAGAAAAAAAGGATTATTTCTTCAGAAAGATAATAGCAATTATAGAGAATATATAACATTATAGACTATATAACTATGTAAAATAGCAAAATATAAAGTGAAGTTAGAGTCTTTGAAGGATTCCCCATATACATTCTGGAAAACAAGAAGTATTCAAAGTGGTAGATGGGGGCTAAAATACCACTTGCCACAAGGAATTGCATGCAGTTGAAGGATGTGGTTAATATCTGTAGCTAGTGTATTTCCTAACACCAAACTCCAGAATTAGGCAGATGTTACTCAGGTGCAGAGAGTACTGGGGCAGGTGATGGAGAGAGTTTGTCCCAAAAGAGCTGCAGAGAATGCCTTATTTTGTGGACAGCTTGCTCCAAAAGGGAAGAGGGCAGGGATGAGCCAAACATCCTGAGCAGGAGCCGAGCGTATGGTGCACACTTGTAATCCCAGCATTCGGGAGGCTGAGACTGGAGGATCAGTTCCGGGGCAGCTTCAGTTACTTAGTGAGGCCCTCTGCAACTCAGTGAGACCCAGTTTCAAAAAAAAAAAAAAAAAAAAAAAAGAATTAAAAAAATGGGTCTGGGGGTGTAGCTGGGAGGTAGAATGCCCCTGGGTTCTATCTCTATTACCACCCCCCCAAAAAAAAAATTCCTGGTGGGCATTTCTTTCAAATTTGCAATCAAATAAATTTCTCCTGTATTCTGGAAGGAGAGAAGGGCCTGGAGTGTATTGGGGAAAGAATTCCCCATCCTCCTACCTTCATGGAAATCAGAATGGAAAAAAGGAGTTTTCCTTTGCACAAAAAATGATTCAAAGTGATAAATGCATAGAAACAAGAAGGAGAAAAAACACCATCAAGCCGGGCGTGGTGGCACACACTTGTAATTCCCACGCTTGGGAGGCGGAGACAGGATATTGCGCAGGTTCGAAGCCAGTCTTGCTGGCTTAAGAGACCCTGTGTCCAAATGAAAATATAAAAATAGGTCTGGGAGTGTAGGGTTTCCAAGAACCCCAGTAGCACAAAAAAAAAAAACCCCAAAAACAAACAAACAAACAAACAAACAAAACCCCAGCAAATAGGTGTTCTGGAAACAGAAAAATGCTAGCTCAAATGAAAGAAATAAAAATTCAAAAAGTAAATTAGTTGAAACTAAAGGAAAATTTGACATGAAATACAGATCTCAGTAAATTTCCTAGAATCCAGTAAGTAAGTAAGTAAAATGATGAAAAATATAAGAGAAAGGTAGACGGACAGATGGAGTTAAAATGAGAAGGCCCTACCAAATTTCTAGCACACAGTGAACACTGACAGCCCAAGCTTCTATTCACAGTGCTCCTTGCTCTGCCTGCGGGTACCACAGAACCTGGAGACAACCCCGACAGCTTTGCTTCCCCAGTCCCGCACGATGCCAGGGGTGGCCAGACTCCCTGCCACAGACACAAGAGGAAGGCTGGCCATTGGTGTTGCAGCCTCTGTCCATCGCAGGCCTGATCTGACTGTGGCCAGCGGCTGTGTGCATTAGGGCGGCAGTGACCAAAGCAAGGCCAAGCACATCTTTGCCACCGGACACAAAACTCCCTCAACACTGCTTGCCTAGTGAAAAACAAAACCAAACCCTTATATATTTAAACTGTGCTTGCCTTATTTTTTTCTTGGTTGCATGTAGTTGAAAACATTTCTAACAAATATCCAGGTGTATTTCTTCCAAAATCAAAGACTAAGCAGAAGGGAAGAGACAATAAATGTTTTCAAATATACAGAAAATAATGAGGACAGAATATGAACACGATGTACCCATCACCTAGGTTAAAAACTTTTTTGGTCTAATTTGGTTTATCTAGGCTTTTCTTTTGCTAAAATTATTATTATTATTATTATTATTATTATTATTATTGTTGTTGTTGTTGTTGTTGTTGTTTTCTTTTGCTAAAATTGTCATTGTTATTATAATTATTGTTATTATTATTACTATTATTTGGTACTTGAAGTTGAACTCAGGAATTCTACCTCTGAGCTACACCCCCAGGTCTTCCTTTTTATTTTTTATTTTGAAATAGGATCTTGCTAAATTACTGTATGTTGGTGTCTTGCTGAAATTATTTCAAAATAGGCCACCGACATCATGTCCTTTGAAACATACATCCCTAGTACTCAACTATAAAGACTTTTTTTTTTTTTTTCAGTACTGGGGATGGAACCCAGGGGCTACACCCCCGGCCCTGTTACTTTATTTTTTATTTTGAAACAGGTTCTCACTAAGTTGTGGAGGGCCTAAATAGCTGAGGCTGGCTGTGAACCTGCTATCCTCCTGTCTCAGCTTCCCAAGTACTGGGATTACAAGTGTGCACCACCATGCCGCCAGCCTGGCTTTTTAAAAAATTATTTATGTATTTATGTATTTATTTATTGTGGTACTGGGGTTCCTGGAAACCCTTCTACCTGCAGGCTACACTCCCAGACTTGGAAACAGGGTCTCTTAAGCCAGCATGGCTGGCTTCAAACCTACGCAATCCTCCTGTCTCTGCCTCCCAAGCGCGGAGATTACAGGCGTACGCCACCACGCCTGGCACCAGCCTGGCTTTAAAGAGAACATTTTTGAAGCCGGGCATGGTGGCGTGCCGCTTGTAATCCCAGCATTTGGGAGGCTGAGACCACAGGATCCCGGTTTGTATACAGCCTCAGCTACTTAGTGAGTCCCTAAGCAACTTAGTGAGACACTTTCAAAATAAAGAATTAAAAAATAGGGCAGGAGGTGTAGTTCGGAGGTCAAATGCCCCTGAGTACCATTCCCAGACACTCAAAAACAAAAACAAAAAAATTTTTGTATACAATTATGATTCCATGAGCATGTCTAACAAAATTAGCCATAAATCTGTATGTGCTCTGAGGTCAGTCTATATTCAGATGTCAGGGTGTTAGGTAGATTAGAGAACAGCAGTGCAGGGGAAGGAATGGGACAGAGGATCCGGCCGGTCCTCAGGAGAAGAGATGAGATTCACTGGCCAGCCACCATTGCTGGCTTTTTAACTCGCCCGTCCAGTCCAGGGTGTCACTTAGGTGCCTGGGGGAGTTTCCAACAAAGCAGAAACAGGGTGGGCGGGCGCACTAAACTGTGGCGCCTGAAGAGAACATTTCCAACCCCCAAATGGATATTAAAAAAATAAAAAATAAAAAGGAAGACCTGGGGGTGTAGCTCAGAGGTAGAATTCCTGAGTTCAACTTCAAGTACCAAATAATAGTAATAATAATAACAATAATTATAATAATATAAGTTTTCCACTTCCGGAAACGGATCTCTCCGGATCCTTTCTTGGAATTTACCATTTTATCTAATTCCTTCCTTAAACTACCCCTACTTTTCTAAATGAACCTCTTATATTCTCCAATTCATGCCTTTCCATTTGAAATCTGTCACTTGGTAAGCAAGGATGGAAGATGAGGGATCTCTTCTAGGAGAGATCACCCTTTAACAAGGGATCTGCCTAACCAGGGAGCAATCAAGCACCAGGCATTGCAGCTCAGTTTCATATCCCTTAATTCTACTTAAGTCTTAATCATTACCCAACCTTTTCTTCATGGCTTCTTGAAAACATCAGAACAGTTGTATTATAAGATGTTCAATATTCTTGATTCGTCTGGTTTTGTGTAATCAATGGCATTCCCTACAAGCAGAAAATGACATTTAAAGACTGGATTGAATTCCAGTTTGAGGGTAAGAATACTTAAAAGATGATGCTGTGTTCCTCATTCTCATTACACCAGGGGACTCATAACCTCTGCTTTCTCCACTGTGAGTATGGTTAACAACTGTTAACTAAGGTGGTAATAGCCAGAGCTCTCCATTATAAAGTTTATGTTTTCCCACTGTGTCTACCAAGATTGCTATGAAAAAATACCTTGGCACCAATGTGAATCATTAGGTACATGATTCTTTTACCTAATAATTTCAGCTTCCATTAGTGCTTATAACCCCAATCAATTATTCCACACAAATGACAAAATTATCTATCATTTCCTTTACACTTAGTAGTTGTCACTCTTCCATAAGGAAGAGCTTTCCTTGATGAACTGGAATTTTGGTTTCCATTCTGTAATGAATATATATATATATATATATATATATATGATAAAATCGATTTTTATCTAACATTAAATTTAAACTGTTTCTTGCACTACAATTTTTTTTATAATTACTTGCTTTCCACTATGGTATATGTGAAAAGTTTCAAAATATGATTATTATGGCTTACAATAAGGTGACAAAATTAATGTGGATATTTCTATTTAGTTCTTTTTGTCCTTATAGCCCATCAAGAATATATAATTAAGTCAGGCATGGTATTACACACCTGTAATCCTAGCTACTTGGGAGGCTGAGGCAGGAGGATCACAAACTAAAGGCCAGCTTGGGCAATTTAACAAGACCTGGTCTAAAAATAAAAATAAAAAAGGTTGGATACGAGCCAGGTGTGGTGGCTCACACTTGTAATCCCAGAATTTGGGAGGCTGAGTCAGGAGAATTGCGGTTCGCGGACAACCTCGGCTACTTAGTGAGGCCCTCTGCAACTCAGTGAGACCCTGTTTCAAAATAAAGAATAAAAAATTGGGCAGGGGGTGCAGCTTGGAGGTCAAATGCCTCTGGGTTCCATCCCCAGACCTGTAAAAAAAAAAAAGGTGGGGGCTGGATACTTAGCTCAGTGGTAGAGCACAACTGTGTTCAATTACCAGTGTTGCTAAATACATAAATAAATAATGATATATGGTTCAAGCACTGCTTTAAAGTCATATCAATAGGTTTTGGTTTCTTTTGTGTGAGGGAGGTGAGACTGTGACTAATTTCATATGTACTTATGTTTACTTGTTTCACTCAGTTTTAGAGTTTACTATTTTGACTTTTTATTTTACTTATCTATTTATTTTTGTTACAATACATTTGTGTGGCTGGAGTGAAAGATGGGAGAGGATGTTGGAAGAAGAGTCAAGGCCAGACTGGAAAGGACTTATCTGTACCCGAAGTTGGGGCTTTCTCCTGCTGACAGTCAGCAGAGGCCTTTTGGCACAGCGGAGAATCTTAAGGTTGCTCTTTTAGGAAGCAGACTCAGTAGGCAATGTGGAGGATGCTCTGGAGGGAGGAGAAACTGGAGGCAGTGACCAGGGTTAGGAGACAGCTGCAGTAGTCCTCGGTAAGAGTGTCAGCTTGATCCTTGGGGTTTTATAAACTGCCATGTTGCTAGGTTGAGAAGGTTCCAGGAAGCAATTTTACCTCACAGAAAATGTACAGGTTTTATAGCCCTACCTTAGCGGCTGTGGGGCCTAGAGCAAGTATCTGAACCTCTCCAAGGCTCAGCTTCCTCCTCTGAGAAAGGTCCATTTTCCCACCTTTTCCGCACCCATCAGCAGCTTTCCTTTCATATACTTATTAATTGATTGGTTGATTGATTGCAGTACTCAGTACTGCCACTGAGCTATGTCCCCAGTTTGATCTTTTCTCTTTCTCCCCCTCCCTTCCTTTCTTTTTCTCTCTTGCATTTCAGGATTGAGCTCAGGGGCATTCTACCTCCAAACTACACCCCCAGTCTTTTTGTTTGTTTGTTTGTTTTAAAACAGTCTTACTAAGTTGCTGAGAGTCTCACTAAATTGCTGAGGCCAGTCCTGAACCTGTGAACTTCCTGTCTTCGACTTCCTAAGTACTGGAATTAGAGATGTGCGCCACTTTCCTGGCTTGCCCGTTCTCTCTTCCTTTCTTTATCTATTCCTTCCTTCCTTCCTTCCTTCCTTCCTTCCTTCCTTCCTTCCTTCCTTCCTTCCTCTTTCTTTCTTTCTTTCTTTCTTTCTTTCTTTCTTTCTTCCTTTCCTTTCCTTTCTTTCTGTACTGGGGATGGAAGCCAGGAACATTCTACTTTCGAGCTACACCCCAGTCCAATTTTTTATTCTTTATTTTGAAACAGGGTCTCACTGCGTTGCAAAGGGTCTTGCTACGTAGCTGAGGGTGTCTGTGAACCCAGATCCTCCTATCTTAGCCTCCCAAATGCTGGGATGACAAGTGTGTGCCACCATGCACGGCTCCATGTAATCTTTTTTTGACACAAACATTTAAAAATTTACAGTCATGACATTTTTCACAGTGTTATTTTATTATCATTTAAATACCTCTGAGCTCTGTGTAATTTCTCCTTTTTTATGCCTTATACAGATAATTTTTTTCTTCTTCCTTTCCCAATTCCCCTACCAGTCCAGATAGGGATTTACTAAATTTTTTACTTTTTTCCTAAGAAGTAGCTTTGACTTTATTATATTTCATTCATTTCTACTATATTATTTTTTCTTCTTTTATCTTTAGGTTCAATTTGCTGTTCTTTTTCTAGTTCCTTGATTTGGAGGATCCGTGGTCTTTTTCTTTTCTTCCATACATATTTAAAGCTATTGATAGTCTTCAAAACCCTCTGGTGCATCTCACAAGTTTGGCTTATTGCGTTTTCTTCATTTTTCACCTCAAATTATTTTGTGATTTTCATTGGGATTTCTTCTTTAACTCATAGATAATATAAAACATGTTGCTTTTCTATTTATTTTTTGTTACTGAGTACTCATTTACTTCTGTATGATGAAAGAAAATATGATGTATCTTCTAAATCATTTTTAAATTTATTGAGACTTGTTTATGAGCCTAGGATGTGTTAAATGTCCTGTATGCAATTTAGATACATATACAGAGATATATGTTGAAATTTTCTATATTTCCATCTGTGATGATTACTTTTATGCGTTCACATGATTGGGCATCTAGATAGTTATTTCTGGGTATGTCTGGCAATATTAACATTTGAAAGGATAGACCAAATAAAGCAGATTGCTCTCCCTAAAGGGGGTGTACCTCATGAGTAGAATTTGTGCCCACATAAAAATAGCAAAGAGACTATTGCAGAAGGTGAAGGAAGGAGCAGGGGCGGGGGAGGGGAGGCCACGGGAGGGAAGGGAGGAAATGGATAGGACCAAGGTGTAATGCTCACGCGTATGAATATGTCACAATTAAACACTTTTTTTCTGTGTAATTAAAATATACTTTATAAAAAAGAAACTCCAGGGGAAAAGAAGGAGACAGTTATTATCCTCTTCTGTTGTGTGAGGACACAGTAAGGAGGTGGATCCGTGAAGCAGGATGGATGCCCACACCAGAAAATGAATGTGCTGGCACTTTGATCTTGGACTTCACAGGCTCAGAACTGTGACAATAAATTTCTGTTGTGTCTAGGCGTCAGCTACTCAGTTTAAGTTATTTCGCTATAGTGGCTTGAACAAACTAAGACAATTGCCTATTGTTATTTTCACTCTTTTTTTTTTATTTCTGAAACAGGACTCCACTAAGTTGTGGAGGGCCTCACTAAGTAGCTAAGGCTGTTCTCGAACTTAAAGTCCTCCTTTTTCAGCCTCCCAAGTTTGTTTATTTTTGTTTGTTTTATTTTGAAACAGAGTCTCATTAGGTTGGCGAAAGTCTTAATACTTGTTGAGGATGTGCTTGAATCTGTGATCCTCCTGTCCCAGCCTCCTGAGTACTGGGATTACAGGCACCTACCACCATGCCTGGCTTTACTTCTAGTTTTTATTTTCTTTTTCCCAAAGAGAGATGTGTAAATGTTTCTTAATCATTTTATTTTTTCAAAGTGTACTTTTTATTATCATAAAGGATGAACCAGAGTGGGGAAAATACATGGCAAAGCTTTTACTTTTAAATGGTTGTAAGTACACCAAATAACAATATGTAACAAGTTCTTGAGTCCTATCATCTAGCATTTTTGATTAGGATAAACTAACAGCAGCCCAAACAAGTCTGTTAGTATTCACTGTTCTAATTCCCAGCCAGAGTAGACTCCTTTAAGGCTGGCTGCTGCTTGGTACAAGTTATGCAGAGCTATTTACTACTTTTTCATAGATAAAGCCCCTGACCTTCAAGAAAGTATAAAGGAAAAAAATTACTTAACCCCTTTCTTTCTTTAAAGAATGATGTTTTTTCCTACTAAATCCAAGAAAGAAAAGTCAACACTGACACATATGTAGCTTGAGCTAAAAGGCACAGGAAAACAACCAACGTATACTCAGTTAAATTCCTAAGAAAGAGGAGGTAAAAGGATGAAAGCCCTGGATAAGGACTGAGTCAGCTTGGCTTGCTGGCACAAGCTTATAATCCCAGCAGTCGGGAGGATCACGGTTTGTGGACAGCCTCAGCTACTTAGCGAGGCCCTTCACAACTCAGTGAGATTCTGTTTTGAAGGGGAAAAAAAGACTAAAAAATAGGGCTGGGTGTGTAGTACTGAGGTACGATGCCCTTGGGTTCCATCCTCAATACCGCAAAAATAAAAAAGAAAGAGACTAAGTATGAAAAAGAAGCTAGATTTGCTATTCTCCAAAAAGTGAAGGAACCTATGATAGAACGCACAGAAATAACTTAATCCTTTTCATGAGAACAGACCTCAAGCTAAATACTAAAGCTTCATATTAATTGAGGATGCGCCTGCCCACGGAACAAGTGTGCTTTCTTCTATCCATTTATGAGGTCATTTTCTGGATTTCTGGCCAGATGTCGCAGACAGAGGCTAAGAGGTTATCCAAGACTTCATCCCTGCTCTGCCGGAAGAGGGTCTGGGGGGTGGCCATCTTCTCCTGGGTCTCCTCCTCCACTTCAGATCTGCAACTGCCTTGGGACCCCAGGGGCACAGCTTCCTTGTGTATTGAGAGGGCGAGCCCACTCCCCTTATAAAATTACAATATTAGGATATAGAAGTAAGTTAAAGTGTCTGGAACTTGTTTGAAACTTTTTTTTTTTTCTGTTAAGAATGTTTCCAAAGTGTCTGGAACTTCTGTTTCTAAAGTGTCTGGAACTTGTTTGAAACCTGTTAAGAATGTTTCCAAAGTGCTATGAAGATGATTGGCTGCACTTGTTTACTTTGTAAACCTATTGGCTGTATCCCAGTGTGAACGCCCCTTCTGGGGCTATAAATGTAAGGTCTGTTTTGGGCTCGGGGTCGAGCTCCGACCACTTGCCTGCTGTCTAAGAGGCTGAGCATTAGCCTGGCCAGAAGGAAGCATTCCTCTGGTAGCTGCTGGACAATTCCTCTGAATGACAGTTCGGCTTGTGAAGGAGACTTGACCCTGGCTTGCCAGTAAGAGCTGCAGCACAACAAACCCTGCTTGTGATTTACATCCTTGGTGTGTTCTTCGTTATTTGGGGAAGGGGCGACTCTCGGACCCTAACACTTGGCCTCGAACCCTTTCTCCCTTTGCAGGTGGTACTGTTCAATTTCAGCCGGAGCTTCTTTGACTGCTTGAGCCTCCGGTTCCTTCCTTTGTGGCCTTGGACACCTTCTCAGCAGCCTGGTCTCTGCAAGCAGCCCTGAGGAGCCGCAGCAGCGCCAGGAGCCCGGCCATCCCCTACGTCAGCAGCAAGATCAGCCTCACCTCCAAGGCAGAGACACTGTGAGGGCATCCTCTACACCACTGACATGAGAACTCCACCGTCGACCTCGCCAAAGTTCAAACCTTTGGTACAGAAGACAGACCAACAGATTGTCTAGTACCACCTCGAGATGAGTACATTATAATCCATGGCAATGATGACCTCACTGTCTGTGAGCCACCAAAACCACAATGTTCTTTGCCTCAGGACCCAGCTATTCAGTCTTCCCTAGGCTCTTCTACTGCTTCATTCCAGTCCTGGGTGCTGATGGGCCTTTTGGCAAGACGCGAACATAACACTCAGTTCAGTCCAAGTTCATTATTTGGGCAGCAGTTTGGTGCTGTTGTTGTTGCTGGAAGCTCCTTGACATCCTTTGGAACAGAAACATCAAACAGTATCTCTTTATCCCAAATTGTGCAGTTGGTTCTGCCTTTACACAGGATACAAGATCTATAAAAACACGGTTATCTCAGGGTCCTTCAAACCCTCAGTTAGATCTTTGAGAAAAAGTCCAGCCATGGAACAATCAGTACAGACTGCCTCGGCCCACTTACCACCTCCAGCACCTGCTGAGAGAAGGAGCGCTCTGTCAATCAGGCCTTTGTCATCTACCAGCCCCAAAGCAATAGAGGATCAAAAGCTCAAGCGAGCTGAAGTACACAAAGTTCCAAGACCAGATAATGAGCAACTCAGAAATGATAGCAAGAGACAAGTAGTTCCATGTGCTTCTTCTGCTCCAAGGAGAGAGCGCAGGTGGCAGGGGAAGATTTGACGAGATGGTCCTATGGAATTTGAGAAAGACTTTGACTTTGGAAGTGCAATGCACAATTTAACAAGAAGGAGATTGACAGAGTTTCATAATAAACTTAAAAGAAGATAAACTTGAGAAACCAGAAAAGCCTGTAAATGGTGAAGATAAGGGAGACTCAGGAGTTCATACCCAAAACAGTGAAGGAAATGCTGATGAGGAAGATCCACTCGGACCTAAATGCTATTATGACAAGATGAAATCCTTTGATCATATTTCTTGTGATGATAATAGGGAACAGAGGCCAACCTGGGCTGAAGAAAGAAGATTAAACGCTTAGATATTTGGAATCTCACTTCGCCCAAACTGTGGCCATGGAGGGTACCGAAGCAGAGGAGGTCTTGGTTTCCGTGGTGACAGAGGGCGTGGCGGTGGTGGAGATGATGCCTTTACCACTACTGAGGATTTTGTGGTGGATTCAGAGGATTCAGAGGAGGCCGTGGGGGCAGGGGAGTTTTTAGATTTGGGATATAGGAAAGACAACAAAGTTGCTGCATAGTTGACAAACCAGTCTTTGAAAATAGGTAAATTTCTAGCTGTTCATGGTCTTTGTAAAGAATGAAGAAGCAGCCGGGCAGCGCGTGGGAGGCTGAGACAGGAGGATCGCGCAGGTTCGAAGCCAGCCTCAGCTACTTAGCGAGGCTCTCAGCAACTTAGTGAGACCCTGTTTCCAAATAAAGTATAAAAAATAGGTCTGGGAGTATAGCCTGGAGGTAGAAAGCCTCTGGGTTCCACCCCAGTACCACCAAAAAGAAAAAAAAAAAAAAAAAGAAGTGTGTGTGTGTGTGTGTGTGTATTTCTCTTTTTTTCTTTCTGGAAATCCTATAATTTGAGATAGCTTATTTCTTTAATTAATCAGGGTGCTGGATGGTAGAGAATTTTGTCAGTCAACTATGTACACATAGTAAGTACTGTTTCTTAGGAAAAGATAACTTTTTTATAGTTGTAAAATTCCATTGCCAAAGAAACATGAAGAACCTTCTATAGCTGTATAAAAAGCAAGTGAGTTTTTAAAGAATAAACATTTTAAAGTAAAAAACATTAAAAAAATCTATCATCGTCTATCCAATCTGTGATACTAGAGGTTGAACCCAGAAACATTCTAGCATTGAGCTACACTGCCAGCCTTTTTCAATTTCAGTGTTCATGGTAACTGTTTTTGGAATGGCTTGTGTGTTTATTTTATGTTGTATGGTACATGTCACACACACTTGCACATAGATGTGCATACACTCACTTCTCCCTTGATCCACTACAATTTTGTATCTCAACTACTTTAATTTGCGAATTCTATTCTTTCTTGTATTATTTTGTGTGTGTGTGTGTGTGTGTGTGTGTGTGTGTGTGTGTGTGTTACTGGGGATGGAACCCAGGGGCATTCTACCTCCAATCTACATGCCTAGCCTTATTTTTTATTCGTTATTTTGAAACAGGGTCTCACTGAGTTGTAAAGGGCCTCACTAAATAGCTGAGGCTGGCCATGAACCGTGATCCTCCTGTTTCAGCCTCCCGAATGCTGGGATTGCAAGCGTGCGCCACCTCACCCGCCTTTTGTATTTTTTCTTTTAAACACTTACTCCTTTTCCCTAACTCCTGGTGATAATTCTGGCAATAATTCAGATGTAGCAAGTAGAGAACCTTGTGAGGCTTTAGGATGGCCCTTTAGCACCCAACACCTTCCAGAGCAGGGGTCCTCGCAGTTTGTAATGAAGGCTTTTAGCTTCCATGACGTGTGTTTGATCTGGGGTACCTTTCTTGTATCTGTATTGGGAAGAGGGGGAGGAAGTACAGAGTGGAGGAAAGATGGGACTTTTATGGGCTGGAGATTATATGTGGGAAGTTTCAGTGTGGATGATAAATAATTCAAGGACTGTTTAGATGTGAAAATAAATCTTTACCCCCGGATTCAAGACTGCTCATCAGTACATATACTGTCGCTCTCAACGACATATGAACCTTAGAGACAGCCAGTGGTGATAAATGTGACATGATTTCTTCTGGCCCATGAATAGGAACCTCATCCAGAGGAAGCATGGGGACCACATGGTGTCTCCTTCCCTCCCTTTCCTCCTTCCCTTTGTGTGAGATACTGGTGATCGAACCCAGGGGCATTCTACCTCTGAGCTACACCTCCGGCCCTTTTTATTTTTTTGAAACGAGGTCTCACTAAGTTGTTGAGGCTGGCCTCAAACCTGTGATCCTCCTGTCTCAGCCTCCTAAGTATTGGGATTGCAGGCATGCAATATGGTGCCTGGCAGGTGTTTATTCTTAAAAATCAACTTCCAGTTCTTTTTCTAGTTAAAGTTCTTGCCATCATTTATCCTGTTTCTTTCTGTCCTTATTTGCCATCTTAAAATCCTTTTTTGGATCAATTTTGTATATAAGTAAAATAAGGTCCCATTAAATGTTCTCTAAATTTAGTATCCACCCATTTATTATTTGAAGACATGTATGACAAAAACGTGAATCATACAGTGTCACCAGCAGAGCATTTTGACTGTGATTCCCGAATCTTTTCCATATTTTACCATGAATGATGAGGGGGAAATGGAAATATTTGGCAAGAAGGCAGAATTTAGAGGGAGGAGGAGCCATCTCACAATATTTATATTCTCTCTGTCATTTTCAGATTTGATGTCTTTGTCATCGGCTCTAGTTTGCTCCATTATTAATACCACCATCTGTAAGACTCTAGCCCTGTTGCCATTGCTTGTATTGAAGATGTCTGTGATATTAGTCTATAAAAGAAAAGAAAAGTGAATGTTTGTGAGTTGGGACCAGAAAGTAAATTTAATTTTGTTTGAAAAGAAAATGCTTCGGGCATTCTTTTCTGTGTTCCTTTTTAGTTTGTACAATGCATATCAAACCGAGGGAACATATAATATTCTTCCTACTTGATTTTTAGAATACATTGGTCCAAAGGAAAATATGTAACAGTGGGACAAAGTTTCAACCTTAAAGAAAATCCTGCAGGAAGAAAATCAAATGGGAAATGCTAATAGAGCCTGACCATCTCCGAGAACTGAATTAGGCTATGGTTTACCTCCCGAGAGGGCTTCCCACATATCTCAGGCTGTTCTCACCTCTTTCTGAACCTAAGTCCTTCTGCCTACATCCAGTTCATGATGGTTTCTCCCACCTCAGCACTGTCCCTGATGTCACCTGAGGGTCTTGGCCTTTCCCAGGGATTCTAAGGATTCCCATTTGCAACAATTCAGCCACCCTCCCCAGCACACTGTGTTCACCCCTGCAATCCCAGCTCTCAGATGAGCCCGCAGCCCCTCCTGGCCCCTTGTTAGATCCTGAAGCACCTGTAACCCAGTGGCCCAAAGGAACAAGGCATGCTGCATCTAAAAGGCACAGGCAAACAGGTGAAAACCATGAGAGAGGACCTTAGGAACATTTAGTTCATCAGCCCAGGCAACATTTTGAACATCTCCTCACTACCTTTCCTGATTTTGTTCCTTTCCTCCCCCTTCTTCTCCTCCTTCTCCTTCTCTCTCTTTTCCCAAGTCCCATC
This sequence comes from Muscardinus avellanarius, assembly GCF_963383645.1. Classification (NCBI taxonomy): domain Eukaryota; kingdom Metazoa; phylum Chordata; class Mammalia; order Rodentia; family Gliridae; genus Muscardinus; species Muscardinus avellanarius. Next base: position 26,732,016 of record NC_137795.1, on the reverse strand, counting down.
CATGCCCTCCTCTTTTCTGCTGTTCCCACAGTTTCTCCTTTCTCACTACCTGTATTCCACCCTTTTCTCTAAGGGCCTTCCCTCCTCTTCCTGCTGATCTCCAGGAGCTGGCCTTCTGGGGGACGAGGGCATGGGAGGGGAGCAGAGGCTGATTCTCTTAGGCAAGTCGGGTTGTCTGCAAAGGTTCCCAGGATGCTGAGCTTCTTTAACAAGTCCCTTCTGTAGCTCAGCTTCCTCCACTCCCCCACCCCCACTGCTGTCTTCCTGGCAGGTGGAGGTTTGGGCAAGGCAAGGCCAGAGTAGAGGATCCCAGCCTCACCCAGCCTCACCTGCACCTGCAACTAGGGTGGGCCTTTCCTGGCATCCATGGTAACTGAATCTACCAGTTTCTGTATTGAAATGTGATTATAAACTCAGCCTATTTTCAATATCAGAATATAGGTACCACAGAGTCATAGCCCAGCAAATAACTTGATCCTTTTTTTTCTGATTTCAAAAGCTAAAAAATGAAAGCTTCTTGGGAATATATGAAATAGGATCATAAATCTTCCTCTTAGTCTCATTCTCAAAAGTTGTTCCTTGTCAACCATTTGGTTATATATTCTTCCAAGTATTTTTAGTATATGTTGTACATTTTCTTTATATAAGGGGGAAATGATATTGATATTGCTTAGAAATTTGTTTTTTCCCCCTCTAGTTGAAATACTAATATCCTGGGCATTAATCATATCACTTCCAAGTTGAATGCAGTGGTACATGCCTGTAATCCACTTAGGAGGCTAAGACAGGAGGATTGCAGTTTTGAGGCCAACACACAGTTACTAACTTAGTGAGACCCTGTTTCAAAATAAAAAAAAATAAAAAGCCGGGTGTGGTGGCTCACACTTGTAATCCCAGCATTTTGGAGGCTGAGACAGGAGGATTGCAGTTTGAGGACAGCCTCAGCTACTTAGTGAGGTCCTTTGCAACTCAGTGAGACCCTGTTTCCAAATAAAGAATAAAAAATAGAGCTGAGGGTGTAGCTCAGAGGTAGAATGCCCCTGGGTTCCACTCCCAGTACTAATAAATAAATAAATAAATAAATAAATAAATAAATAAATAAATAAATATAAAATAAACAGACCTGGTGGTATAGCTCAGAGGTAGAATACCCCTGGGTTCAATTCCAAGTTAGGCCTTCCCAATCATGTCAGTTCCAAAACTCTCTCCTTAGGTACTGCAGGGCAATTTTCTCATATGAAAAAAAATGTTGAGATTTTTCTGTAGAAATCGTTTTTAAAGCTTTTTTTTTTTTTTTTTTTGTGGGTCTGGGGATGGAACCCAGAGGCATTTGACCTCCGAGCTACACCCCTTCCCTGTTTTTTATTCTTTATTTCGAAACAGGGTCTCACTAAGTTGCGAAGGGCCTGACTAAGTAGCTGAGGCTGTTTGGAACCGTGCTCCTCTGGTCTCAGTCTCCCGAATATGGGATTACAAGCGTGCGCCACCACGCCCGGCTTAGAGCATATTTTTATGGTATGTAAACAGAACAGTCTTTGAAGGAATTGACTATTATTTGGTACTGAACTAAAGGCAGAAACTGCATAAAAATAAAGTAATATTTTTTTCCTAAAAATAAATCCCCACTATTGTAAGGTCCAAAGAAGAGCCAAGCCAAAGTTATTTAATGCTCTTCCAGAGTTTTTCAGGGAGTTGAAGTAACGTCCTGCCTACCCTATGGTGAATGTAGCAGGCCTAGACCAACATCCTGCTTACTCTATAGTCAACATCCTGGACACCAAGTCCCCTCCAGACAAAGCTGCACTCTTGTCAGACAACAACAGTGGGCCTCCCCTACCCTCAGCCACCTATGCATGGCTTTTGCCTTTAAAAACCCCTTGTAAATTCAGCTCTGGGTCATAGTTCTGGACTGAGTGCCGGACTGTGTTGCTAGGTTAGCCTGGCTAGGCTGTTGTCCCTAGCCTGGCTAGTCTGTTTTATTCCACGGTTAAATAAACTAATCTTCCAAGTTCTGTTGGTGCTCTCTTTCTCTATTCCTGGGACATTGGGCTGGACACAACACCATCACCCTGAGAGCCACTGGACTCACATTTTTTTAAAAATGTTTTATTAGGTTTTTTTTTTTGCCTTGAAAATTTTATACCACTAAGGGTTTACAAATATTGTGGTACACTCATAAAGTAGCAATAAATTTTACATAAACTATGTAATATTAGTAAATGGATGTTTGCGTGATCCTTAAGTATCCTTCACTTAGAAAGGATGCTAACATTCCAAAGTTCTTTGTCAATACATGAAAAGAAATCCATAAGAGTTATACATTGAAACATGGGTCATTTAATTATTTTTTCTTTTCTTCCTTGTTTTTGGATGTGCCTGTGTTTTCTTTTCGGTTCAGTCTTTCTGTCTAAGTGACTAAGTGTTGTTAGGGTCCGAGAGTCGCCCCTTCCCCAAATAACGAAGAACACACCAAGGATGTAAATCACAAGCAGGGTTTGTTGTGCTGCAGCTCTTACTGGCAAGCCAGGGTCAAGTCTCCTTCACAAGCCTAAGTGTCATTCAGAGGAATTGTCCAGCAGCTACCAGAGGAATGCTTCCTTCTGGCCGGGCTAATGCTCAGCCTCTTAGACAGCAGGCAAGTGGTCGGAGCTCGACCCCGAGCCCAAAACAGACCTTACATTTATAGCCCCAGAAGGGGCGTTCACACTGGGATACAGCCAATAGGTTTACAAAGTAAACAAGTGCAGCCAATCATCTTCATAGCACTTTGGAAACATTCTTAACAGGTTTCAGACAAGTTCCAGACACTTTGGGAACAGAAGTTCCAGACACTTTGGAAACATTCTTAACAGAAAAACAAGTTTCAAACAAGTTCCAGACACTTTAACTTACTTCTATATCCTAATATTTTAATTTTATAAGGGGAGTGGGATGGCCCTCTCAATACTCTTACAGTGTGTATAAGATTGTTCCTGACCTTGCTGATTCTATCAGAGAAACACCCCCTCCTATGGAGATTATTCAAGCAATCTATAAATAAACAAAAGGAAAGTCAAAAAGGCAGGAGGACGGGCAGAGTGGGATGGCTCACCCATCAGCCATGTGGTTTATTTATTTTTTATTTTTTTGGTGGTACTGGGGTTCCTGGAAGCCCTTCTACCTTCGGGCTACACTCCCAGACCTATTTTTACATTTTTATTCGGAAACGGGGTCTCCTAAGCCAGCGCACGCGGCTGGCTTCGAACCTGCGCGAGCCTCCTGTCTCTGCCTCCCAAGTGTGGGGATTACAAGTGTGCGCCAACACGCCCCACTAGCCATGTGGTTTAAATATTCAGGAAATAATTGTGGTACTGGGAATTGAACCCAGGAGCATTCTACCTCCTAGCACCATCCCCAGCTTTATTTTATTTTTTAATTTTGAAACCGGGCCCCACTAGGTTGCTGAGGCGGCTCTCCAACCTGTGATCCTCCTGTCTCAGCCTCCCAAGCACTGGGATTTCAGGCATGTGCCACCACACGGGGCTGTATATTCCCTTTGCATTCATCAACTGTCTCATAGCAGCCGGCATTGTTACTTTCTGCGGTTGTTCCTGATTGTGTGCTTTGGGATGTCTTCCTAAAGCTCTATGAGGGTCCCAGGCTGCTGTTTGGGGCTGTGCGTGCCTCTATAGAAGCGGTTCATTTCTCAGTAAGAGGGTAGAGAAGCCCTCGGGCACAGCAGGGCCGACCCACCCAAAAGGTGCCTTTAGCAGGCACTTCTCTTCTCCCAGCTCCACAAGGGGTCCCTGTGGTCCTGTGCAGTATTTGGTGAGGGCACCCTGGTCTGCATGGGGAAATGACAACCAACCCCAAGGTGGCGCACAGGGCTGGAGAGCAGCCCTTCCTGCTTTCCGCTCGCTCACTGCGGCCTTGTGTCTGCTCCAGTACGACTTGGACAGAGTTCCCAGCTGCACACACTGCAGAGCTGTGCGTGTGTCTTTACCTCAGGAACCCCAGACAACGACTTCCTGAGGTAACACTTGCCATTCCTTGAGGTTCCTGTCCAGACAAGGGCCTGTTTTTCTGAGAAGTGTCTAGGTTCTTTTTCCTACCACAGATAACCCCTGGAAAGCTATCTTTTCTTTAGGTTCTAATTACAGGTTTCTGCTACTCTAATAATTTACAAATTCCTATCATACTTAAAAATACTGTATGCCAGGCAAGGTGGCACACACTGGTAATCCCAGCAGTTGGGAGGCTGAGACAAGAGGATCGCGACTCACTGACAGCCTCAGCTACTTAGTGAGGCCCTTTGCAACTCAGCGAGTCTCTGTTTAAAATAAAGAATAAAAAATAGGGCTGGGGGTGCGGCTCAGAAGTAGAATGGCCCTGGGTTCATCCCCAGTACCTCCCCCATCCACACACACACCAGGGCTGGGGGTGTCACTCAGAGGTAGAATGCCCCTGGATTCCATCCCCACTACTTAAAATACTGTAAAAGGTTCTTTGTTCTTGAAAAGCCAAATTTGGAACATATGTTCTAAAAGTGCCATTTTTAAATTGTTTAAGCCAACAAGCACTAGTTTAGTGAACAGACATTAATATATTAAAGTATATGATATATGATTTTGTTTATTTTTTCAATTTTAAAAGTCATATATAACAAGAAATATGGAAAACATAGAAAAGTAGAAAGAACTTTAAAGTACCCAATGATTCAATTCTCATTGATAATGTTTTAGTGCTTTGTTCTGTGGAGTAAGCATGCATGTGCGTGCATGTGCACACACACACACACACACACACACACACACACACACATTGCCTAGACAAGAATACTTTCCCCTATGTTCTCTTCTGTTAGTTTTATGATTTCATGTATTACTTACATTTAAGTCTTTAATCCATTTTGAGTTGTTGACTTCTATACTGTGAGAGACAAGGGTCTAATTTCATTTTTCTGCATGTGGTTACTTAGTTTTCCTTTTCCTATTACTGAAGAGACTGTTTTCATTGTGTGTTTTTCACACCCATGTAAAGTATCTGGTTGCCTTTTGCATGTGGGTTTATTTTTCGACACTCCATTCTGTCCCACGGTCTTTTTTTTATGCCGATACTGTACTCTTTCAATGACTGTAGCTTTTTAATGTAGTTTGAAATAAAAGAATGTGGTAATTCCAGCTTTGTTTTTCTTTCTCAAAACTGCTTTGGCTTTGGGGTCTTTGTGGTTCTGTGTGAATTTTATAATATTTTGTATAAAAATTACATTAGAATTTTTTTGTGTGGTTTTGCAGTACTAGGACTTGAACTCAGAGCATTTAGGTTTTAATTTTTGTCTGTTTTTTGTTTTGTTTTGTGTTACTGGGGATTGAAACCAGGGGCATTCTACTTCTGAGAGACATCCTCCCCCCTCAGCCCCAGTTTATTTTTAAAATTTGAAACGGGTCTGACTAAGTTGCTGAGAGCCTCACTATGTTGCTGAGACTGGTCTCAAACTTGTGATCCTCCTATTTCAGCCTCCCAAATGCTGGTTTTACAGCCATGTGCAACCATGCCCTGTTAGTGTGGACATTTTAACAATAAGAAATTTTCTCCCTCAATTTCTCTCATCAGTAGACAGTATACAGATATTTCATCTCCTTTATTAAATTTATTTCTATTTATTTCTAATACTATTGTAATAGGTCATTTTCTTAATTTCTCTTTTCTTTTCTTTTCTTTTCTTTTCTTTTCTTTTCTTTTCTTTTTGCGGCACTGGGGTGGGAACCCAGGGGCATTTTGTACCTCCCAGCTACCCCCAGCCCTATTTTTTAGTCTCTTTGTTTTTGAAATAGGGTCTCACTGAGTAGTGGAGGGCCTCACTAAGTAGCTGAGGCTGTCTGTGAACAGCGATCCTCTGGTCTCAGCCTCCCGAATGCTGAGATTATAAGCGTGAGCCACCATGCCCGGCTTTTAGTCTCTTTTTGAATAGTTGGTTATTAGTGTATAAAAACACAACTGATCTTTATTTGTTAATTTGTGTCTTACAACTTTACTGAATTTTTTGTTAGTTCTAACAGGTTTGTGTCTGTCTGCTTGTCTGTTTTTGGTACTAAGGATAAAACCCAGGGGCACTTCATCACTGAAATATATCCAAGCCCTTTTCATTTTTTAATCTTTATTTTTTAAAACAGAGTCTCACTGAGTAGCTGAGGCTGTCCTCAAACCATGATCCTCCTGTCTCAGCTTCCCAAATGCTGGAATTACAAGCGTGCGCCACCACGCCCAGCTTAGGTTTTATTTTATATAAGATTATTGTATCTACAAATAGACAAATTAGCCTCTTCCTTTCCAATTTGAATGCTATTTACTTATTTATCTTTCTTGCCAAATTGCTCTGGCCAGGACTTCTCATACTATGCTGAATAGTTGTGGCACGACTGAGTGCCATCTTGTTTCTGATCTTAGAGGAAAAGGTTTCAGTTTTTCACTACTGACTATGATGTTAACTGTGGACTTAACCATATGTGGCCTTTATTGTGTTGAAATACATTCCTTATACCTAATCTAGTGAGAGTTTATATTACTATTATTATTATTATTATTAGTGTTATTGGGAATTGAACTCAGGGACAGTCTACCTCTGAACTACATCCCCATTCCCGTTTTATTTTTTATTTAGAAACAGGGTCTCATGAAGTTGCTGAGGCTGGCCTTAAACCCACGATCTTCCATTCTTAACCTCCCAACTACTGCGGTTACAGGCATGTGCTAATATGCTCAGGTAGGTGAGAGGTGTTATTCTGAATGAATGTTGAATTTTGTCAATTGCTGTTCCCATGTAAATCGAGATGATCACATGATTTTTATCCTTTATTCTGTTAACGTGGTCCATTATATTTATTGGATTACATATGTTGAATGATCTTTATATTCTAGGCATAAATTCCTCCTGGTCACACTACATGATATCTCTGATGTGCTGCTGAATTCACTTTACTGAAGAGTTCTGCATCTATGTTTATCAGAGATATTGGCCTATAGTTTTCTTTCAAGCAGTACGCTTATCTGGTTTTGTTATGATCACATGTGATGCTGGCTTATAAAGTGAGTTTACACGTGGAGCCTAGTAGAAGGCGACCAGGATTGGAAGGGATTAAACTCATCCTCACAGGCTGCACTAGCTTTCATGAGAGTGGGTTGCTATAAAGGGAGGGCATCCCATGAGCCTGACACTTACTACAAGCATCTGTCCCTTTTCCCCTCCCTGTTGTCACACAGCTAGAGGGCCTCACAAGCAGCAGATGCTGTTTGCATTTTCTAGTCACCAGAATCACAAGACCTCTTCTCCTTCCTTCCTTCCTCCCTCCCTCCCTTTCTTTCTTTCTATCTTTCTTTCTTTTCTGGTACTGAGGATGAAACCCAGGGACATTCTACCTCCAAGTGACACACCCAGCCCATTTTTTATTCTTTATTTTCTTGAAACAGGGTCTCACTGAGTTGCAAAGGGCCTCACTAAGTAACCGAGGTTGCCTGTGAGCCCGATCCTTCTGTCTCAGCCTCCCAAATGCTGGGATTCCAAGTGTGCGCCACCTCTCTTTTCTTTATACTATATGACATCCTTATTTTATTGCAGCCACACAAAATGGACTAAAACATATGCTCAGCTGATGAGAACATTATGGTCAGCTTAGTAGTAGAAGTCTTTGATAAATAGTTCATTGATTTCTCGTGAATGTTGTTTACAGTGCGTGGGCCCAATGTGCCGACCATGATGTGGATGAGACTGAACCTACAGCTGTACAGAGGGGAGGGCTATAGCAGCTGCCTCCTTGGGCCGTATCAAGAGCAACCACACCATGAACAGCCCGTATTTGTGCAGTCCCAAGGGCTTTCTCAAGAGCGTAGTGTTTTGAATTTTCAGCCAAGAACAAAATCTACTTGCCTCAGAATTGAGACTCCATAAAGATGCCAGAGCATTTTTCTTTCGAATCCAAGTAATAAATCATTTAGAAAGATTTACTTGAGGGCAATTTATTAATTTTTATATCATGTATAATGTTTGTATAGCACTACAATACATATTAGGCACTTAATAATAATGATTGGCTGATAAACACCTATGTGAAACGAAAAGAAAGATCTCAAGTAAACAAACTAATTTCACTCGGAAAAGAACAAACTAGGACCAAAGTCAGCAAAAGGAAGGAGATAATACAGATTGTGGGAGATAAATGAAAAAGGTACTAGAAAGACCAAAAAATAAATAAATAAAGGAAATCAAAAGTCGGTTTTTTGAACTGAGTGTGATGGTGCACACCTGTAATCCCAGTACCCGGGAGAACGAGACAGGAAGCTCGAGGCAAGCTTCAGCAACTTAGCGAGACCCTGCTTCAAAATAAAAATAGAAGGGGTGGGAGTATAGTTTGGAGGTAGGCTATCCCCAACCTCCAGTACCCAAAACAAGACAAAAGAACAAAAAAAGAAAACCCAGAGTGGCTGATAGTCAGCAAGGGCCATCATAATGTGCTCCATTCTTCTCCCCAAACAGGTTCTTTTGCAGATATACTTTTAATTTCAGAATATTTGGATTTTCTTTTTTCTTTTAGGAAAAGACATAGCATGCATTATATACCTTTAGTAGTGTCTGGGGCAATACTCTCTAAAAACAACCACATTAATATTTTAGTAGTTAAATCTGTACAAATACATTAGGTAGAAATGTAAAGAGCTTTTTCTCTCATTTGTCTAGTTCAGGTTTTGTATGCTTATGAGTTTATTTTCATGAGGCTTTAAGGGCTTTGTGGCTCTCAGAATTTCTTAGAAAGGACTGTAGGCCAGTGTATTTTTTAAGTGATATTTTAATCTGGACATACGATCATATATTAGCTGTAAAATTAGCATTTTCAAACACTGTATAAAAAATACAAATGCTCTGTAATTCTTTTTGTCTGTTTCTTTCAGTCCCACGATTTTACACTGTTTTTTTTTTTTTTTTTTGGTGGTACTGGGGTTCCTGGAAGCCCTTCTATATCCGGGCTACACTCCCAGACCTGTTCTTATACTTTTTAAAATTTGGAAACAGGGTCTCTGAAGCCAGCACACGTGGCTGGCTTTGAACCTGCGCGATCCTCCTGTCTCAGCCTCTCAAGCACGGGGATTACAAGTGTGTGCCACCAGCCCGGCTCTACACTGGTTTCAAATTACATTGTGAGCCGGGCGTGTTGGCGCACACTTGTAATCCCCGCGCTTGGGAGCTGGAGACAGGAGGATTGCGCAGATTTGAAGCCAGCACGCCTGGTTTAAGAGACACCGTTTCCAAATAAAAAATGTAAAATAGGTCTGGGAGTGTAGCCTGGAGGTAGAAGGGCTTCCAGGAACCCCAGTACCACCAAAACAACAACAACAACAACAACAACAACAACAACAGCAAAAAACAAACAAAAAAACCAAATTACATTGTGCATCAAAATCATAAGGAGATGCGTCTATGCATGTTTATTCTTGGGCTCCACAGGCAGCCCGGGCTTTGGAAGAGCCCCTCAGAGCCTTCCCATGCCGGCTGGGTTGGTGCCCTGGGAGGCCCTGCTGGCCTGTGCCCCTCCGCTCCCATCTGGAGGCCTTGGGGCGAGGAGCATCTTACCAGCTCACCCATCTCAGTGGTGGAGCTGCCACCTGTGCACACTGAATCCTTGCCTCAGACCATGCCCGCGGAGATCGTCCTGGGCCAGGCTCCGGAGGCCCCAGAGGGACCCAGGAGCCAGGAGAGTAAGGTGGTAGCCCCATGACAGGAAGAAAAATGGAAAGTGACATTAGGACCCTACTGTGTAATGAGGCTTGGCAGAGGGTGAGCCATTGAATGATCTCAAAGGCTATACACGTAGGCGGGCGAAATGAATCCATATTTGATGAAGAAACAAGATCAGTGAGGTTGAACCCCACTGCATAGAGGTCAGATTCCAGGAGTTTGGGCTGAGTGTCCACTCCCCCTTACTTTCTTCTCTTCCTTCTAAACTCAAACACAGAGTTTCTAGTTAATGGTAGTCCTCTGTTCATTTGATCTACTGGTCTATGCCAGGCCCGCCCCTTCCTTCCTTTCTTCCTTCCTCTCCTTTTTTCTTCCTTCCTTCCTCTACTTTTTCTTTCCTTCCTTCTGTCCTTCCTTCCTTCTTTCCTTCCTTCCTCCCTTCCTTCCTTCCTTCTCCCCTTCCTTCCTCTCCTTCCTTCATTCCTTCCTTCCTTTCTCTTTTTTTTTTTGAATGTTGAAGATTAAAGCCAGGTCCTCACACATACTTGGCAAGTGCTCTACCACTGAGCTACATTCTTAGCCCCCCTTTCTTGTTTTTTCTTGCTTTATTTTAAGTAGTTAATCTCACCTGCGCTCCCATCCCTTCCACATCACCTGCTCCTACTGGGTTTGCTGTATGTTATGGGGTCGGTGAGCTCTGCTATGTTGCTTGCAATACCTGACACAGAAGACCATAAACATGTAGAAAATGTCTAATCATTTTATTTTTTATTTTTTGCGGGTCTGGGGATGGAACCCAGGGACATTTTACCTCCGAGCTACAATCTCTGCCCTATTTTTTATTCTTTATTTTGAAACAAGGTCTCACTAAGTTACGGAGGACCTCACTAAGTAGCTGAGGCTGTCCGTGAACCAAGATCCTCCTGTCTCAACCTCCCCAATGCTGGAAGTGCAAGTGTGCGCCACCACGCCCGGCTATCTAATCATTTTAGAAAAACTGTTATTGAAGATTTTTTTGATTGTTGGTTCTCTTTCATAGAGAAATAATTTCTTAGAAAATTTATTTATTTTTACTATAAAGATAGGAGGTTGGGATTAACATTAAAAAAGTCAGATCTGATATTTCATCTGGCAAAATGAATGCTCTTAAAAAAAATCTTTGACATTAGCTGCCGTATGGACTGAAGGGATATGGAAGCATGCAGCAGCTTTTACATATGAAATAGACACAACTTGTTTTAACTTATACTGACCACACGAGGGTGCTTTAAGCCTTTTCTGTATAGTCAAGCTTCTAATATTTAGTAAAGTACCAATGCAGGACCAGAATATGTTTTGGTCAAATGGGTAAGGGCGAATTGGGTGATGTGTGCATGTATGTCTCCACCATCTGTACCCCATTAAGATGTATGACTACAATGCACCAATAAAAAGTTTTAAAAAGTGGTATTGTGAGTGCAACTAGTATACTGACCTCCTACAACTGCAGAATGCCTGTGTATCTACTGACCTCTCGGGGTTCATAGAAAATGAACTTTGCTTTCCCTTCCCTTCCCTTTCCTCCCTTCCCCTTCCTTCCCTTTTTCTTTCCTTTCCCTTTTTTCATTTATTTCCCTCCTTATCCTCCTCCCTTCCCTCCCTCCCTCCCTCTCTTCCTTCCTTCCATCCATCCATGGGGAATGAACTCAGGGGTAGTTCCTCTGATCTCGACCTCAGCCTTTTTTAAAAATTTAAAACAAAGTCTTACCAAGTTGCTGAGAGTCTCACTAAGTTGCTGAGGTTGGCCTCAAACTTATGATGCTTCTGTCTCAATCCCTCAGGTTGTGGGATTGCAGGTATATATCACATACATGGCTGGACAGCCCCCTTTTCAGGCAGTACCTACAAACGTATTCATCCAAGGTGGCCTTTGTGAGTAGAAAACAGTATCGCTTTAAAATAAAATAGGATAGTGCAAGATTCCCTTGTGGGAATGGCTGGTGTCTAACAGTCCTTATTTGCAGCTAAAGAAAGGATTCAATTCACAAATAATCCTTAGACTGCATGCTTCATTTTACAGTATTAGCAAATAGAATTTATCCTCAGGTTTTGAAGGAAAAAAGATGCTATTTTATAAGGGTCTTTGAACTCTTTAAAACATTTTTTATTATTGAAATTATCAAATGTATGTAGTATACATTATAATTATACTAAACCACATTATACTATAATACAAAGGTATAGTGAACCTGATACACCACTACTTATTCATCCATGCAATATACAGTTATAACTATCAATCCCTGGCCAATCTTGTTTATTTAATTATACTGTCTTCAGTGTTGTTTTTAACCAAATCCCAGACAACCGAGCTGAATACAGTCATTTCTTGGTGCCCGTGGAGATTGGTTCCAAGTCTGTGGATGCCCAAGTGTCTTATATGAATGGCAGAGTGTTTGCACTTAGCCTATGCAGTCCCCTTGTAGTATATTTTAAATCATCTCTTGATTACTTATGATACCTAGTGTAGTGTAGATGCAATACAAATAATTGCTCTGCTATACTATTTAGGAAACAGTGATTTGAAAAAAATCTACGTGTTTAGTACAGGCAGAGTATTTTTCCAAATATCTTTGATCCACAGTTGGTTGAACTCACGAATGCAGAACCCATGGGCTGACTCGACTTCACTATGCACCGCTGAAAAATAAGATAATCACAATACCGTCACACTAGAGGCGAGAGTCCCTGACTATATAGAAAAGGATTAAGGTTCCCTCCCCAGTGTGGTTAGGACGGGTCCAGCTGGGTCTTTTTATTCAGCAGCAAAAGTGGCTGGGTGCCTCCTTATCCCTTCAGTCCAAATGGCAAGTGTAGGTTGAAATTCTTTTAACCAACCTTTGCCAAGCCTGATACTCTCTTAAATGTTAATCAAAAATTCAGTTAATGTGCACAGCTTTCTGTCTCATAAAGTTTTTAATAATAACTTGTTTTAATCACAATTTAAATACACTCTATTCATTGCTACAAACTGACATCTCTCTTATATCTCTGATGACTCATGTTCTTTTTGTTGCTGTTACAGAAATTGGGTCTTCTCTCCTGAGGATTTCCCACAGTTTTATTTTGCTTTTGAATTTCAGTGGTATTGGTTCAAGTTTTCCTATCCCCTGTAGTTCCTGTAGATTGGAAATTTAGAAGTAGAAGTTTGGCTACATATAGTCTTCCTTTCTGCCTATCTCTGTATCTTCATCTATAGATCATTTATAATATTGTGTCTCTAGCCCATCCTTGTTTATTTCTATCATGTTTTTAGCCTTTTTGATTACTCATACTGAGGAACTACAGTGTGAAAATACGCTAATTCATCTTACGAGCTGAAATACTTCTAAAAAGACAGCTCTTCTCATTAACTACTTGACTCTCTTCAGTTTACATCATCTAAGAAAGACGAGTGTTGAAGGCTTTCTGTTTACTTATTGGACTTCTCAACAATGTGCAGATTACCTAGAATTCACCAAAGGAGACCAATAAGGTTTTGGTTGTTGTAACATCATGAATCTAAACATATCTGATGCGTTGCAACCCTCTGCAGTTACTGTGCCCAATGGAGGCTTATCGGTCGACTTCTGTGTCCTGCTCTGGTCCCATTCGTCACTAAGAGCTTTGTTGCAGATTGGTATGGCAACGTGTTCTAGGCTCATCTTGAGTATTTCCTCATCCAGCCCTGGAATCAGCCATTCCATCTGGTTTCATCTGACATCTAAAGACCCCAGACATTGTGTGAAGAGAAGCTGTTTTTTTCACTTGTCAGAGTGAGCAGAAAGAGACCAGGGTGTCATCAGCCAGCTTGGAGATGTGCTGGAGATCAAGCAGCATTTTGCTTGTGCATTGAAACTGTCCTTCTGCCTCCGTGGTGCCAACCGGCCAGTGCTGCGCAGACAGTAGAGCAGGCCAGCTCTGTCCCGGACACCGACACTCGGAGTCCAGCAGGACTGTGGTTGGCTGCTCAGCATGTGGAAAGAGTACGAGCACTATGATCACCAACACCTATTCCCTGTTCGTGGCTGGCCACTTTCTAGCTGTGTGCCATGGCCAAGTGTTTTATACTTTTTGAGCCTCAGTCTTCTAATTTGTAAAATGCAATTACTAATATAGGCCCCACACATTTTTTATGGGGACTGTTACAGATGATCTTTTCCAGCTTAATGAATTCAACCTGTAAAGAGCCCAGCACAATACCTGATACACAATAAATATGTAAAGAGTTAATACAGATTTTTGGGGGGTGGGAAAACAGAGAATCTAACCCAGAGGCACTCTACTACTAAAATACATCCCCAGAATTTTTTCTTTTCTTTTTTTTTTTTTTTTTTTTTTTTTTTACGGTACTGGGAATTGAACCCAGGGCCATTCTACCTCCAAGCTACACCCCCAGCCCCCTCCCTTTTTTTTGCGGTACTGGGGATGAAACCCAGGGGCATTCTACCTCTGAGCTACACCCCCAGCCCTATTTTTTTATTCTTTATTTGGAAACAGGGTCTCACTGAATTGCAAAGGGCCTCACTAAGTAGTAGCTGAGTCTGTCCTCAAACTGAAATCCTCCTGTCTCTACCTTCCAAATGCTGGGATTACAAGTGTGTTCTACCATGCCTGGCCTATTTTTTTTAAACAAGGTCCTACAAATTTGCAGAGAGCCTCACAAGTTGCGGAGGCTGACCACGAACCTGCAATCCTCCTATCTCAGCCTCCCAAGTACTGGGATTACAAGCATATGCCACCATGTCTGGCTTTTTTTTTTTCTTCTTAAGATTTTATTAGTATTCAAGACTGAGAAGATATAGAGGTTGAAGGAATAGAGGCCTTGGAAGAAGGTGGGTAGCATCATCTCAGAAAACACAGGTCCTTATATGGCTTCAAGGTGGAGGAACTGGGGGGAGAAAAGAAAGATCTCTTCCCTGCTGACAACTGGCAACTTAGGATGGGAGTTGGCCTGGTGCCAGCTGGGGACAGGGTGGCACTGTTCCCACCTATGAGGCTGTGGCCCCAGGCAGAGGATCTGCTTGGGGACTGAGCTAGGGTAGGTTCCAGCCTTCAACAGGAGACATGGCTGGGCAGGGACTGCAGACTCTGCATGGCCTGCTAGCTACTATTTTTATTTTAAGACGGAATCTCACTAAGTTGGCAGGGCTGGCCTCAAACTTGTGCTCCTTCTGCCTCAGCCTCCTGAGTAGTGTGTGCCATGGATGGCTAGATTATTACCTGATAGTTCAATCCTAGTTAAAGATTAGCTAATATACTCATAGTGGGATCAAGTATCATGCCAGTGTAAAACAAACAGATAAGAAGTCGGGAGAAGGAAGCGGGTGAGCTATTTAACACCAGCTGGTCTGGTGTTAACTCTGGGATTAAGGCTGGACATTTTTCAGTCTGAATTTGTTAAGGTAAGTACCTTCCCACTTCTTGTCTTTCAGTTAGTTAGTGACAGACATGATAATCCTCTGGCTTATAAATTGAGGCCAAGAGTACACTTTAAAAGCATTACGCTAAAAAAGGCCATGTCCAAACCCGGTGTATTGGTAGACACCTGTAATCCCAGTACTTGGGAGATTGAGACAGAAGGATTGAAGGTTCAAAGTCGGCTAGAGCAATTTAATGAGGCTCTCAGCAACCTAGTGAGACCCTGTTTTCAAATAAGAAAACGAAATAAAACCTGTCTGGGGCTTTAGCTAGAGGTAGAATGCCTCTGGGTTCAATCCTCAGTACCCCCCACCAAAATACAAAAGGCACGTCCAGATCTCCTTGATTCACTGACACAATTTCATCTTTGATTCTGCTGAAACCAAGCCCTTGTTCCACTGGCCACAACCCTCTAAGCATCTACCAAAATGGCTCATAACTGTAAGTGTACATCTCTTGCAGTTCAGAAGCATCTCTCAAGAACCTGACAGCCATTCCCAAGAATATAATTATCAAAATAAGCCAGTACCAAAAAACCAAACAACAACAACAAAAAGAATGAGCTGTGTGTGGTGGCACAGGTTCGAGGCCTGCCTCGGTAATTTAGAAAGACTCTGTTTCAAAATAAGAAAATAAAATAGGCCTCGGGGTATAGCTCAGAGGTATAGTACCCTTGAGTTCAACCCCTGTACCAAGAAAAGAAAAAGAAAAAGAAATAAATGAGACCATAGTCTCCTAATTTTATAGAAAAAATTCTAACTTTGGTAATCACTTGTCAACAAACACAAGTGGCCTAATCTCATTTACACTAAATAACCCTTTTGTACTTTTTACTTCTCTGACTCTACTGAGCCCCTGAACTTTCCATTCCTTTAAAATACCCAAGTCATAATAGAGTTAAACTCTTTCCCCTACTGCTAGGTATTGTTGAAATAACTTTCTCATTTCTAACTGCAGTGTAAGGAGTTTTACAGAACAAGTCTTGGGAGACACCTTAAAATCTGAACTAAAGATGCCTCTGATTTGTCTGGATGGAATACAAAGTCTCAGACCAATAGAACCTTAGATTCAGTACTATGAGCTGCATGGATTGCATTCAAAAAGGAGAGGTGCTCACCATGAAATTACAACATAGAACTACAGTAGTTAAAGCCTTGAGAAATACAACTGTGTCCTAGCAAGACCCAAGGCATTATTATTATTTATTTTATTTATTTTTTTTTTTTACGGTACTGGGGATTGAACCTAGGGTCATTCTCCTCTGAACTACATCCCCAGCCCTATTTTTTATTCTGTATTTTGAAACAGGTCTCACTGAGTTGCAGAGGGCCTCATTAAGTGGCTGTGGCTGACCATGAACCTGTGCCCCTCCTGTCTCATCCTTCCAAGTACTGGGATTTCAAGAGTGCACCGTCCAAGCCATTCATCAGTTTCCACAAGATCTTCAAAATCCTCTAATTTATTGGCTTATTGTGGAGACAAATTTGAGTGTACCTTCTGTCTCTGTCAATAAAACTCTTTTCTTTTCTTTCTTTCTTTTTTTTTTTTTTTTTTTTTTTTGATGGTACTGGGGATGGAACCCTTCTACCTCCGGGCTATACTCCCAGACCTATTTTATGTTTTTTTATTTGGAAACAGGGTCTCTTCAGCCAGTGAGGCTGGCTTTGAACCTGCGCAGTCCTCCTGTCTCTGCCTCCCAAGCGTGGGGATTACAAGCGTGCACCACCACGCCCAGCTAATAAAGCTTTTTTCTGAGCTGGGTGTGGTGGCACATGCTGTAATCCCAGCATTTGGGAGGCTGAGACTGGAGGATCCCAGTTTGTGGATAACCTCATCTACTTAGTGAGGCCCTTTGTAACTCAGTTAGACCCTGTTTCAAATTAAGAAATAAAATATATGGCTTGGTGTGTAGCTTGGAGGTAATATGCCCCTGGGTTCCATCCCCTGTACCTTAAAATAAATAAATAAATAAATAAATAAATAAATAAATAAATAAATAAATAAATAAATAAATAAAGCTGTTTTCTGTTTTGCAAAAATGAGTGCCATATTACTGGTTTCTAAGCAGGTCAGGCAGTGGGCTCTTGACCAGTGTCAGTGTTAGTTGTCTGGGAAGGCACCTTCTGCAACTCCTGACTCTACCTCTCTAGAATGACCTGGTAACAATGACTCCTCATTTACCAAAGTCCTGTAAGACTGGGACCATTGCCTGTGTAGGTATCTCTACATCGAGTCACGCCTTGCTACAGAATGCCTTTTTGGGGAGTCGTAAGGGATAGGGGTGCCAAATGTTACAAAGAAGAAGTTAATCCAGGTAAAACATTCTTGTGTGCTGTAATATTAATATGCAGATGATATATTCCAAGGCTCACTATAGAAGTGAGACTTAGTTCCTTTAACTGATGATTCCCACATATTTACACATATTTCTGCATACATACTCAGCTTACCACATTGTATTCGTTGTTTAGCTGACCTAGGGTAAAGGTTACTGTTTTCTTTTTCTTTTTTTCTTTCCTTTCTTCTCTTTATTAATGTTAAGTGCCTAGGTGGTATTCTTATATAAGAGCTTACAAACAGTGTGTGTGTGTGTGTGTGTGTGTGTGTGTGTGTGTGTGTGTGTGTGTGGTGGCAGGGTATTAGAGATGGAACCCACAGACATTTTACCTTTGAGCTATACCCCCTGGACCTATTTTATATTTTTATTTTGAATCAGGGTCTTGTTGAGTTGCTAAGACTAGCCTTCAACATGTAAGCCTCCTGTCTGAGCCTCCCAAGTACAGGGATTATAGACTGTGCCACCTCATCTAGTTTTAAAAACATCTTTAAAGGTGGCCCTTAGAGTTTTTTAAGATTCCTTCAAAAATATATTTTTTATTACAAAAGCAACATAATTCAAATTGTATAAAACTTAATTACAAGAAAAAGAGAGGATCAATAACCATACAAATACTTTGAGCATTTTTCTCTTTTTAATGTGTAATAAAATTTTAGAAAGTAATCCAGGTGTGGTGGTCCATGCCTACCATTCCAGTACTTGTGAGACTGAGACAGGATTCCAAGTTTGAAGCTAGCCTCAGCAACTTAGAGAGAATCTGTTTCAAAAAATAAATAAATAAAAGAGCCAGGTGTGGTGGTGCATCTTGCAATCCCAGTACTTAGAAGGCTGACACAGGATTGCAGGTTTGAAGCCAGCCTCAGAAATTCAGCAAAATTTTCAGTAACCTAGCAACTCTTTTAAAAGTTAAAAAATAAAACAGTGTGGCTCTAGGGTACAATGCCTGTGGGTTCAATCTTCAGTAGCACAAACATAAAATAAATAAATAAATAAATAAATAAATAAATAAATAAGGCTGGGAGTGTAGCTCAAAGGTAGAATGCTTTTGAGTTCAAGTCCCAGTAAAAACAAACAAATAAACACAATTTTAGAAAGGATAGCTTGCACTCTTGTTAAGCTGCAATTTTCTTAGCTCAATATGATGTCATGTTAATTTATTTTGTTGCTCCTTTGTAATTATAATATTTAAATAATTAAACTTTTTAGACATTTAAATTGTTTCTCATTTTTCTAATTTTGTAAATAGCAATGTAATAAATAACAATGTAATAAATGTTAGTACATGTGATTTTAAAATCAATTTTGAATTATTTTCTCATGTAAAATGTGAGATATCTTAATTATAGGATCTTATATGGATTTTGATACATTGTCCAATTGCTCAAAAAATTCTCATCATCTTATAACCCCATCATATATGTGTGAATGTCTTTTATTACACTCTGGTATGTTGTGTGTACTTTAAAAATGTTTTTATAATATCATAATGGAAAAATATAATCATGTTTGGTTACTTTTGAGGGTAAGAATTATTCATATTTTTGGCTACTAGCCATTCACATGTTTTATTTATTGTTTCATGTTTGGTTATTTTAGATTAGTGAATGATGAGGGGTCTTGCTTAGATCAAGTGCTTATTAGATCTTAGCACTCTTCTGATCCAGTGTCCTTCAGGTTTTCTTCTAATAGTAATATGCATTTTTCAATTGAAATTTTCCACAACTCAGATCTCTAAAACAGACACAAATACAAGTGCTTTGGTTGGAGTGGTCATGGAGATTCCCATAAGCCCTTCTACTTAACTTTCCCTCAACCCATGAGACTGCTTTATGAGTCAAGGACTCTGGAGCAGGGTCTGCAAACAGCCCAGTTGCTTCAAGTATGGTCTTATTCTCCCTTGGTAGGTATCTACTTATTTATTTATTTATTTATTTATTTATTTATTGCGGTACTGGGGTTGGAACCCAAGGGCATTGTACCTCTGAGCTACACCCCCAGCCCTATTTTTTATTCTTTATTTTGAAACAGGGTCTCACTGAGTTGCAAAGGGCCTCACTAAGTAGCTGAGGCTGTCTGCTAATGGCAATCCTCCGGTCTCTGCTCCCAGATGCTGGCATTACAAGTGTGCGCCATCACGCCTGGCTGTAGGTATCTTTACTGAATCCTGCAGAAGTAATTTAGTGATTAGGAGCTATACTCTTCATGTGTTTTGGGAAGAAACAGAGTACAGGCAGCAAAGTGCCACCCACAGAATCACTTTGGATAGGTAGGCAAGGGCAGCGGTGTGTATGTGTGCATTGGTGTGTGTACGTGTGTACTGGTGGTGTGCTGAGAATCTCTCTGCAGAGATGTAACCTCTGACAGAACAGCCTTTTACATTATTATTATTACACCTGAGTTTGGCATTTAAGCCTCTTTCTTACAAAATGAAACAAAAAGGGGTGAAATGACGCACATTACAAAAGGACCACAGGTCTTTTTAAGTGGTATCTTCTCAGGGCCTTCTTTGCAGGTCATTAAATATTTAATAGAGGGAGAAAGAAAGAATTGACTTGTTCCAGGCTACTGGCACTTAAATGGCAACCAGATAGAAAAACAAAGCAGATCTGAAGTTGTACTGATATGTGTCTGATTTTGAAATTTTACATTCAAATAACCAGGGAGCTAAATAAAATGAAACCAGGCAATTCAGTAATAGATAATTGCTAATTAAAACTTGTCTCGGCCAGCTGTGGTGGTGCACGCTTGTAATCCCTGCATTTGGCACCGGTTCAAGGCCAGCCTCAGCTACTTAGGCTCTCAGCAACTTAGTGAGACCCTGTTTCCAAATAAAATATAAAATAGGTCTGGTAGTATAGCCTGGAGGTAGAAAAGCTTCTGGGTTCCATCCCCAGTACCACCAAAAAAAAAAAAAATAGGTTTTAGGGTGTAGCTCAGAGATAGAATGCCTGTGGATTCCATCCCCAGTTACCCCCCACCCCCCACCCCACACAAAATTAATTACAAAAAGTTGTCTCTTTGACTCATACACACCTTCTGGTGCTGCCATGAAATGCATCTTCAATGTGCATACTACTATTTTCCTGGTACATTAGTCTTTTTAACAATGTATATTCTGATTAAAAGCTGTGAGCTAGGACTGGTGTGTCTTCATTTCTAACACAGTCTCAGGTGGTGCCAATGGTGCTTCCTTCCTTCCTTCCCTCCCCCCCTTCTCCTTCCTTCTTCTTCTTCTTCTTCTTCTTCTTCTTCTTCTTCTTCTTCTTCTTCTTCTTCTTCTTCTCTCTCTCTCTCTCTCTCTCTCTCTCTCTCTCTCTCTCTCTCTCTCTCCTCTCCCTCTCCTCTCTCCTCTCTCCCTCTCCCTCTCCCTCTCCCTCTCCCTCTCCCTCTCCTCTCTCCTCTCTCCCTCTCCCTCTCCCTCTCCCTCTCTCTGGAACCCACGATGCTCTACCACTGAGCTCCATCTTAACCCTTTTCATTTTTTAGTGTCACTCAGTTGCTCACTACAGCCACAATCCTGCCTCAGCCTCCCGAGTCACTGGGATTATAGGCCACTGCTCACAGCCCAGTGTGGTGCTGGTTTCTGAATCACATTTGAGAAGTGTGAGTGTAGGGAATCTTTCAACAGATTCATAAGAAGACAAAATTTCCTCCATCTTCTTTTAGGACAAATTGGGACTACTTTTCCTGTGCAGAGAACAGTATTCCAAAATTAGAATCGCTCACATTAAACAGACACAATTGACCTACTAAGTCATCAATGAACTAACCAAGCGCATGCGTCCCAGGAAGTGTTTCGTTCCTTATCACATTCGTCCACTCTCCTCCAAGTCACACTTTCATACTTGTTATTTTGTCACCTCTCAGGGTTAAATACAGGTGCACTCAGAGGAGCCAGCTGCCTGCTGAGCAGACAGTGAGCCTACTGTGTGGTTCAGGGTTTCTCAACCTTGGTGCTACGTACATTTGGGGCTGGGGAATTCTTCGCTGTGGAGGCTGTCCTGTGCACCTTAGGATGATTAGCTGCATCCCAGGATCTCAGCAAATTCCAGTAGCTTTGGCCCCCACCCTCATCCTGCCTGATGCTCGTTTGTGACAATCAATCCAGATATTGCCAGATGTTCCCTGTGGGGATGGGGAATCACCCATGCTTAAGACCCACTTCTCTGGACTGTGCCTGGCTAGGAACAAGGCACTGTTTTATGGCTTGGGTATGCAATGTTTTCTTAAAAAAGGTCATGTATTGGCAATACGAAAATGTTCAGAGGTGAAATAATTGAACCATGAGGGTTCTGATCTCATTAGTGGATAAGTCCATTGGTGGATCAATCATTTGAATGGATTTGTTGGGTGGTCATGTAGGCCAGCAGGTAGTAATGCGGCTGGCGGTGGGGCTGGGGGTGTGGTCTTGGGGACTCTCTGGGTCCCTCTTCCCTCCCGTTGCTCTCTCTCTGCTTCAGGCCTTGTTTGGCGCTGGCCCTATGGACTGAAACCTCTGAAACCCTGAGCCCCAATAAACCTTTCTTCCTCCAAGTTGTTTTTATTGAGTATTTTGGTCACAGTGACAAGAAAGCTGGCTAGAACATACTGGCATCTGCTTCCCTCGCTGCAGAAATGCTGTTGTTTCTGCATGTGGGATTATCATGAGACACAGGAAAAGCATCCCGAGGGCCCCTGAACTTCCCGACGTTCAGCGCCACCTTCCAAAGCATGTGCAGGTGCCCGCCGCATGGGATCCAGTCACTTGCCAAACCCCAGTCACTCTGGGGTTCAGGAATATATCAGCTTTTCACCTCTGCAATGAGGGAGGCCCCAAAGAGGGGTCTGGAAAGGACATTAAGTGAGCGAGTCCACAGGTCCTTCCCCTTCCAAGCGTCACACTTGCCGGTGGCAACGAAGCCTGAAGAAATTGCCTTTGGCTAAGCAAACAGGCCCAGTAAGGCTGTTTATAAATAATGAGCAGTTCTGAAAAGCCTTAAGTCAATTATATTTTTCTTCTCTACAGAAATAACTATAGTAAGAGTAGGCTGAGATTACAATTCATGGAAATCTGATTACAAAGTCTGTTTTTCATAACTGTGCTATAACTAGTATTCAATCAGACATCATCTTATTATCTATAAAGGAGATGTGGTCCCAGGAGACAGGAGGGTAGTGAAAAAAAGTATCTGTCGAGTTCAAATGAAAAGCTTGTGAAAGGTATTTAAATATTAGATGAAGGAAAGAAAAGGCAAGATCCAGTTAAGTGATACAATAGCTGAATAGAGGTAGCTGATTTTCATTAAGAAAGCAGCTGGATGTAACTCGATTTTAAAGAACATATGATCTATGTGATACAGCTCCTAGAAGTCCCTGTTGTGATCTGTACATGTGGTGAAGGTGGCCCATTGTTGACACTGACTAGATTTCAATTAGAGTCCTGCCTGATAATTCTAGCTGTTGAGAAAGTATTTCCTAAATATTGGAGAATAGTGTAATTGTATTTTAGATGGTCAGCATCTTTTAAGCCCCAAAGATTTAGATTAAGACTAAAAATTGTAATGTCATATGTTAATATTTTTGTAATAAGACATCTGAAATATGTTCATTAGATTTGGTCTATTTTTTTTTTTTTTTTGCAGTACTGAGGATGGAACCCAGGGGCATTCTACCTCCTACCTACACCCCCAACCCTATTTATTTTATTCTTTATTTTGAAACAGGGTCTCACTGAGTTGCAAAGGTCCTCACTAAGTAGTAGCTGAGGCTGTCCTCGAACCGCGATCCTCCTGTCTCAGCCTCCCAAATGCTGAGATTACAAGCATGTGCTACCATGCCAGGCAAGATTTGGTCTACTAGAGGAATAGTAAGACCTGTCTCAAATGCATGAAGGAGTCATTGATTAAAATTCACCATTTCTAATTTGAAGTTGTTTCAAGGTTGTAAATGATATTAGACCATGTAAGAAAACTTAAACTTTTAATTTATAAGTTTAATTCATTAAATACATAACAAACTATTTTTATATTCTGAAAAAGATTGCTTGTTTCAATCAAATAATTGCATTATTTTAAAGGAAGCCAATTATCTAAAATTTATTAGTTCCATTTTACCTATTTGAAGTTTTAAAATTAAGCTTATAAATAGAACCAAACATAAACCAAAAGTTTCTTCAAAGAATGATTGTTACAACTTTTCAGACTTACTTATTAGGGTGAAATGTACAGATTAAATGTAAAAGCTTAAGGGAAAACTATTTTGAACTTGCAACTTTTACAAATAGAATAGGGATTTTAAAATATCAAAATAAACTTCCGGGTTATCTTTTCTTCTTGAAGACATTAGAAACAAAAGCCCCTCCCCCACTTGCACCTGCAAATTCTTAAATACAAGATCATTAACAAAATAACCTAGGCATGGTGGTGCATGCTTGTGATTCTAGTACCTGGGAGGATGAGACAGAAACATTTTATGTTCAGCGCCAGCCTCAGCAACTTAGTGAGGCCCTCAGCAACTTGATGAGATCTTATTTTCACATTGAAAATTAAAAAAATAAAATAGTGTTGTGAGTGCAGCTCTGAAGTTGAGAGCCTCTAGGTTCCATCCCCAGTAAACACACACACACACACACACACACACACACACACACATGTGCGCACACAATCTCAAAAGACTTCTCAGGATAACCACAGGGAAACTTATGAATTTAGGAAGGGATAGAGACTTCTCACACCCTTTCTTTAAGGAGCCCAAATTTTCAATAAGAAGGAAAAACAGGGCTGGGTGTGGTGGTGCACGCTTGTCATCCCAGCATTTGGGAGGTTAGACCAGAGGATCATGGTTTGCAGACATCCAGAGCTACTTAGTGAGGCTCTTTGCAACTCAGTGAGACCCTGTTTCAAAAAATAAAAATATTAAAAAATAGGACTGGGGATGTAGCTCGGAGGTAGAATGCCCTTGGGTTCCATCCCCAGTACTGCAAAAAAAAAAAAAAAAAAAAAAAACACCAAAAAACAAAAAAAACAAAAAAAAAACCCACAAAAAAACGAAAAACAAAAAAAGAAGGAAAAACAGTGAAATTGAATATTTTTATCAATAATGATTTCAACACTTTTGCACTTTATTCTCTGCCCCTTTCTTCTGAAGCATTTGGATGGGTTTACCACTCAAAGATGAAAGCAATGAAGCAGCCGTTAATAACGATTATGAAGTTAGAGTATTCCACAACAGACTCTAGTGCTTGTCTTAAACGCTTTTCAGCACATTTCTTAATGACTTAGGCAAAGAAGGCCTTCTGCTTAGAAAACTTCAATCTTGAAGACAGGACCAAATCAGTAGAGCTCTATAAAAGATTCAGAACAAGACTTTATTCATTTGAGTTAGGATGTAATTGCTATCTTATTATAATTGATTCTTATCTATTTTTTTAATTTTGGAAACTTCTAACTGTAAGATTGTTTCTTTTAAAAAAAACTAGCAATATAAACAAATATATTCAATGAAAGAGCTATCCTGTATAATTAAAATATTGATATATGAGTAATTTTATATTATAAACCTTAATGTGATTATAGAAATGCATATGCAAAACACCTATCTATTCTCTCATTGAAATTGAAAATTCATGTCTTAATCGCATGTGCACCTTGGTTGCTTTTCGAGACTTAGGGCTGGTTGGGTCTTACCCTTACTAAGGGTGGGGCAGGTGGCACACATCGGGTGGGGGCTGCTCCTTCGCTCCTTCTATCTATCTATCACTGGCCCCTCTTGACTTTCAGAATCTGCATCTCTAAGGGAAGGGATTAAAGATGCCACTGGAAAGAATGCCCAGCCTGCTCAGGGCAGCACTCACGGGGCGCTGTTCCGGGGTTTATTATTCAGAGTTAGCCCCTGTTTGGCATCAAGGCAGTGGGAAATTATAACAACTCTACTTAATGGCTGTTTGGGCAACTCCTAGTAGGGCAGTTAAAGGTGGCCTTGACTGCAAAGCAAAGCTCCTTAACCCTGGCTAAGATACCAAACTTTAGTTTTCTCTCTATAAGATGAGGGCTTGGTATCTTCTTCATAGGATTATGAGGGGATTTGGTGATGGGGGACTCATGGCACACTGCCCAGTACTGGACAGTAATGAAGAGCCACACCAATTGTTAAAGATAAACTCTGGGTCCTTGCTCAGCAAGACCACAAGGTGGGCCAAGGCTCTTGTTAGCACTTTCAAGACTTCTTTCTAGAAATCATCTTTTATTTGGTGCTGCCTCCACCCTCCAACCTCTCTTTAGAGCAGATGCCCAGTATCTTTAGGGTCACCCTCCTTCCAGGAAAACCTGTTCTCAGGAGAGATTCATGTAGCCTCTTGGTTGACATCATCGTTTCTTTTTATTTTATGTTTTCAAGTTTATTGAGATATAGTTGGCAAATACAAATGTATATATTTAAGATGTACAATTTAATGTCTCACTATACATATATGGTATGGAATGTTCACTAAAATCAATTTATTGATCCACCCATCACCTCACTATTACTTTTTTAGTTTTTTTATGGTGCTGGGAATTGATATCAGGGGGCATTCTACCACTGAGCTATACCCAGATTGATTTTTATTCTTTATTTTGAAACAGGATCTCACTAGGTTGTGGGGAGCCTCACTAAGTAGCTGAGGCTGGCCGTGAACCCAGATCCTCCTGTCTCAGCCTCCCAAGTACTGGGATTATAAGTGTGTGCGCCACGCCTGGCTCAACTTTTTTCATTTTTTGTGGTGAGAGCACTTAATATCCACTCTGAGCACATTTCAAATATCACATACAGTATTTCTAACTCTAGTCTTCATGATGTACTTAGATCTCTAGAATTGATGAACCTTGCGCGTCCTGTCCTACCCCTTGACTAACGTCTCCTTCTGCCCCTCAGCCCCTGGCGGTCACTATTCTATTCTCTGCCTCTGTAGGTTCGATTATCTTGGATTCCACCTCAAAGCAGAGCCAGGCAGTCTTTGTTCCCTGAACTAGGTCACCTGTAACCAAATCCCCAGGGTGCTCAAAATTTTTAGATTCTTCAGCCTCAGCTAAGACTTGGCAGTGGAAGCATGCGTTTGTTTTTATTATTTCTTTACTCATTTGTTTATTTATTTATTTTGAAGTACTGGTAATGAAGCCCAGGGATGTTCTATCACTGAGCTACATCTCCAGTTCTCTTTTATTTTTTTATTTTGAGACAGGATCTCACTAAACTGAGGCTGGCTTCCAAGTTGTAATCATCTGGCCTCAGCTGCCTGGGTCAGTGGAACGTCAGGCACGTGCCACTGTACCAGGCTTAGGCACCTGTTTTTAACAAATCCTTCAGATGGTTCTTAGTACTCCAGGCCTTGTGATTTGAATGTCTCTATAATTTTAAATGCACATAAAATACTTAAAAGGGATACATGGCTTTAGGTCAAAAAATAGAACTTAAACTCTGTATGTAAGGCATTAGCAAGAAAGTTGGAAAGATATCTCAAGGTTAGATATTTGTGCAAACTCTGAAAATTATAACCAAATCATTATTCACCTTCCCCACCTACTTACAAAACTGGCCTCACTAGCCAAATAATTTCTGGCACTGTCCCCCTGCATAAGCTGTTTCAGAGGTTGGAGTGACCGCTCAAGAAATGAGTTACTTAGGAATGTCAAAGCTGTCAGAAGGCATATTTCAAAAGCCTTTGGGCATGGGTGGGATGCAATTATTAAACAAAATCCTATTTTTTTTCTTGGAGTGCTGCGATTGAACACAGGGCCTGGTACATGTTGAGCAAGAGCCTATCACTGAGCTGTATCCCAGCCCCTGAAACTCTAACTTTTAATTTGAGCATGCTAACTTTGCAAGTTTTGGAAAATAAAAGAGAAATAAAAGAGTGCTTGATTTGTGTGTGTGTGTGTATGTGTGTGTGTGTGTTGTGTTCATGTTCATACAAATGTGTGTGTACATGGTAAGCATGAGTACTAATGTGTGGGTGGGATATGTGATGTGTGACTACACGTGTGTGGATGTGTGGGAGTGGTATATGTGTGTGCATGTGTGGTGGTGTATGTATGGGGCTGTATATGTGTGACATGCATGTGGTATGTGTGTGATATGCATGTATACAATGTGAATGTGTCTGTAGTATATGTGTGCCACTGTGAGGTTTGTATATAACTTTATGTGCATATATATGGTGTGTATGTGGTGAGTAGTTTACGTGTGCATATGTGTGTTGTATAGCTATATTTGTATGACTGTGTGTGTGACCATATATGTATGTGACTATGTGTATGGTGTATGTATTGGCGTGTATGACACTGTATGTGGTGTGCTTTGACCCCTGCCTGGGCAACCATTTGGGTGATGGAAGCCTCCTGCTTAGCCACAAAACAGATCGTTTTCCTCCAAATCGCTCGGATGTTGCTGGAGTTCTGAGCCAGGATCATTATCTCCACCATGGAGAGGGAGTTCATTCCAAATATACTTTGTCTGTGAGGCTGACAGATTCCTGAATTGAGCTCCAGTTTGGAGTTCTATTTACTACAAGCTCCTAAGAGAACTATTGGAGAGCATTATATGCTCTTGAAATGCCTGCGTGAGAGAAGGTTAAAGGATGAAGAGATAATTTGAGTGTTAACTGCGCACACGCTGTGTCGTATCTTTCTCTAGTGATGCCAGTAGCATTTCTTTCTCTGGTCCAAGGCCGCTGGCTCCTTAGTCCTTTGGGTTGTTTTTTTTTAACAATCACCCATCATCCCAGATATTGCTAATCCGGCACATGCATGTATCCATGACCCATGCTTTTAGCCTGGGCCTGCAGACTGGAATGGAGTGTACCTAGTTGATGCCAAGACAAGGGTGTGCTGGAGCCAGCAGAGGGAGCCTTCTGTCCAAGTTGGAACTGCCTTTAAATTTGCAGCATAGATTTATAGCCTCTCTTCTTTTAAGACTTCAGAAGTTTTCAGGCGACCAGTCTGCATCAGATGGCGTAGGTAATCTGAGGCAGGCCTGTGCCATCTCCTGAGAGACCTGCGTGCCTTGGCATGACACAGGAGAGAGCTCACACCTTCCCTACACAGGGGACTTTCTGAGGTTAACTTTCAGGTTAGCTTTCTAAGCTTGTTTTTCTGCCCTTGCCATAAAAATAGGAGTGAAACTAGACTCTCAATGAACTTTCCTAGTCTTTGTTTCTTTATCTATGGAATGAGGCTGCTACAACCATGTGGTAAACAATTACCTCAGTGATACAGTAGGACTCAGTGCTGCAGCCAACCCTGGTCAGAAGATAACAGCATCCCGAAGCTAGAAAGAAAGAGACCCAGGCTGGGAGCTCTGACCTGGCCCTGTCTGAGGAGGCAGAAAAGCGTCCAAGATGGGAGAGTGGTTTTTATGGCAGGAGTCCCAGGACTTAGGATCTCAACCATTGTTATTTAATATATTGGGTTTCTGCAGCTTTGTTTATGTGACTCCGAGAAGCCACATTTTTAAAAAACTCAATATAAACAAAACATGAGCTTTTTTGTGGCTCATGCATGAATCTTCATTCCATGAAGCAACACTATGTCAGAGAGAAGCAGTAATAGCCAACCTATTCTGCTTCTATTCCATCTGGAGAGTTCAGTTTATGTGATCCTTCATTCAGCAAATGCCTTCTGAGTTCTTGTGTGTCAGTTACTGTGCTACATGGTGCGGCTGTAGCCACAAGACAAATATTGTCTTTGCACAGCTTACAAAGAATGCTGGCTGAATGCAGCTAGTTTGACTGCTAGTGTGACCTTAGGTATTCCCCTCCTTGCATTTCAATGGGGTTAGTGTTCTGCATTTTCACTTTACTTTGGTACAAAGAGTTACTATTTACTTTATTTTATTATTTTATTTTATAGTACTGAGGATTATATCCAGGGGTCCTCTACCTCTGAGCTACATCCTCAGCTCTTTCTATTTTGAAATATGATCTTGCTAAGTTACCTACCATGTGTTGACCTCGAACTTGCAATTTTTCTGTCTTAGCCTCCAAAGCACTGGAATTACAGGTGTGCACCTCTGTACTCTGCCCATTCTATTTACTTTCAGTGGTATACCATACATGTCACTCACCCCAGTGTTTTGCCTTGCAGGCTTGTGGGAGGTTGGTACTTCCTGGCCCTTTGAGGCCCAGTAGTACCATGTGATTAGTTCTGCTCAGTGATCTGTGAGTGTGATGTGCTTCATTTCTAAGTCAGTGCTATATCTCAGACCAGTTCCTGAGAGAGATGGAGGTTTTTCCGCAGCCTGGATCTCTAAGTGACTATAATGAGCAGATCCTCCTGCAGATTTAAAACTATCACATACCATGAATGAAAAATAAATTACAAAAGTTTCTTCTTCCTTTCCTTTTTTCCTTTCTCTCTCTTCTTTCTTTTCTTTCTTTCTCTTTTCCTTCCTTCCTTTCTTCCCTTCCTCCTTTCTTTTTTATTTTCTTTCTTTTTGTACTGAAGTTTGAACTCAGAACCATTATATTTTTAAGCTACACCCTCTATTTTATTTTATTTATTTTATTTGTTTTTGCTGTACTGGGTATAGAACCCAGAGGCATTCTATCTCTAAGTTACACTTCTAGCCATATTTTTTATTCTGTATTTTGAAGCAGGGTCTCACTGAGTTGCCAAGGGCCTCACTACGTAGCTGGCTGTCCATGAACCGCAATATTCCTATCTCAGCCTCCCAAACGCTGGGATTACAACCAGGCGCCACCACACCCAGCTCCTATTTTATTTTTATTTGGAACAACGTCTCTCTAAGTTACTGAAGCTGTCCTTGAACCTGTGACCCTCCTGTTTTAGCCTCCTAAGCACTAGGACTACCATGCATGTACTACCATGCCTGGCTCACTGGAGTTTCCTACATAAAGCCTATCCCAACTGACTTCCTCAGGTAGAGCATGACAGTTGGCTTTCTATTTTATTTGGGCTAGTCACCAACCTATATTAATTTATCTAGTCACGAATTCAGCAAATAGGTAGTGTGTGCCTCCTGCATGTCAGACACAGTTCTTGGGTGCCTCTGTGTGCCCAGGCACAGCAATATGTTCCCTCACTGAGCTTATTACCTGTCAGCGGAAAGAGGTATGATCACACTCAGTGGGGAAGACAAACGAGGAAATGTAAACAAGGACTGGAAACCCAATGGGCTTTTCCACTGATGGGGGTACTCCTGACGAGTCCTGATATTTCAGAACACTGTAAGGAGGCTTGCAGATGACAACAGCAGAAAGCCCAAACACAGCCATCTGAAAAATTTGGAAGAAAACATTAAAGAAGGTTAGGGTGTGTGAGTCTCTAAGGGACCTCTGAAGATGCTTCAAGACTGCTTGTCAGATGGAGAAATCCCTGGCACCCAAGTCGGCCACACAGGGTCCCAAGACAGGAAATTCTCTGCATTCACCCACTTCCCCCAGCTCTTGCTCTCACTCACTTCAATCTATAATTTATTCTTTTCTCCTCCTCCTCCTCTTCTTCACTAAGGATTGAACTTAGGGATGTTTTACCTAGAAACTCTACTCCCAGCCCCCACCCCCCTTTTTTTGGTGGGGAAATCCTTCTATCTCTGGGTTACACTCCCAGATCTTTTTTTATATTTTTATTTGGAAACAGGGTCTCTTAAGCCAGCGAGGCTGGCTTCGAACCTGCGTGATCCTCCTGTCTCCGCCTCCCAAGTGCGGGAATTACAAGCTTGTGTCACCACGCCCGGCTCCCAGCCCTTTTTTAACTTTGAAGAAGGCTCTCACTAAGTTACTGAAGGTCTTTCTCACAGGTGGAACGGTCCCCTTCCCCTTTCTCCAAGGCACAAAGGGGAGAATCAGATTCAGAGATGGAAATAACAATTTAGTGTCATCTTCAAGCAGAACCCTCTGGCCCGGGACAAGACACTTGCCCTGAGAGTCAGTGCATTTTTCTAAGATGGGAATAGCTGTACTAGAGTGTCAGTGAAGGCACGAGGTACTGTGATTACACGCAGAGTGCTGGCCGGCAGCATCTGCGAGGTCGAATGCTCCTCTCCGTGTGTGGTAAAATCTGTTGTCTCCTTTCTTACTCAGGCACTCTGCAGAGGCTGCGTGGGGAGGATGCACACTGGCTTCTAAAATATGATCTCTTTGTTGCTAGGTAATTTTAGTCATTTCTCGAAGTACCTGCTTCCTATTGAACTTTTTTAATTTATTTTTTTGTTTTTTATTTTGGTGGTACTGGGGATGGAACCCTTCTACCTCTGGGCTAGAATCCTTCTACCTCCGGGCTATACTCCCAGGCCTATTTTTACATTTTTTTAAAAAAATTTAGAAACAGGGTCTCTTAAGCCAGCGAGGCTGGCTTCGAACCTGTGCGATCCTCCCGGTCTTCCTATTGAACTTTGACATTTGTATTTCAAATAGAGAAACATCTGTAAGGATAGGTGTCCAATTGAGTATAGATATGGTGAGTCTATAAATAGCTGGATCACAAGGGGTCTAAATGCTAAATTCTGGGGTGTATTTGAAATTCATGAATTTAGAAATACTCCTAATGGTGTATATTAGTTGGCATTTTAGGTAACTAACCATCAGTACTAGTATTTAGATCTATTTTAAGTGTAATTGTGAACTCCTAAGGTCTAACTTTACCCTGGAAGTCATGAACTTGTGAATATTTATCTGTGACTAATACTACTTGATATTTGGAATGGCTTTTTTATTAAGAACTCAGATTGTTTAAGCTTATTCTCTTTGGGAGATATCCTAGAATTCAAGTCCCTAAGTACAATTCATGGTAGTTTTATGCATGGAAACATCCCTGATCATTTGCTTCTTTTTTTTGTGTGTGGGGGGGTTGGTAAAGGAATGATGGCACCTTGAGTACATTATACAACAGAAGACCTATTGCTCTCAGAAGATGGCTTCTTGTCTTGTGTGTGCCATGAGATCACCTGTAGGTTTTGGAATTTGGTAAAAAGATTTTTTTTTTTTTTTTTTTTTTGCATTGGAGATTGAACACAGGTCCATTTCAACTCTGAGCTAATTTGAAACAGGATCTCATTAAGTTACTATACACTAACCTCAAATCTGTTATCCTCCTGTCTCGGCCTCCCAAGTACTGAGATTATGGGCATGTGCCATCACCTCCAGCTGGCATTTGGTACTTTAGACAGTGAATAATAAAAAGCCCTAGATCAAGTCAGCGCTTGTGATCGTCCCAACGGAGTCTTGAACATGACTGTGATAATGCCCTTAAAATAACTGAGTAAAAAATGAAAAACCCTCCAATCACAGCCAGTTAACTTCCTTTATAAAAATGTAGAGGCTTTTTATTTTATTAGGCTATAAAACTATTTCAAGCAAATAAAAACCAAATGTGTACCAAAAAAAGGCTATGTGTATTTTCAGACTGTAATGCCTCAGTGGTCCACGCCTCTTGGTCTAGTGCAGAGAACAGCCAAATGTCCCTCATTTCTTTGTGCCTTTGAGCACAAAGGGAATAAAATACTTTCCTGTTAAGAACATGTTTGGGTCACCGTATTAAACAAATGATATGTTAAATAGCTCTACATGACATAAGTGATTTAATAAATAAGTTATTTAATAAATTTAATAAAGAAACTATTTAATATGTTAAAGTAGCCCTATATATTTTGAACAAAACTATTTCAATAGTAGGCTAGAAGTTGCCCAAATGGGGTATTCTTGATTATTGAGTTTTAAATATCATGGAAGAGAACACTTCTTTATCAATAGAGATTTGTCTTATTTTCAGTCATTCCCTAATTTGGATATCGCTGATCTTTTAAAGTTGGAAGAGCAAGAACCTGTGAATGAATATCTTAATTATCACTGTTAATTTAATTTACTGCTCTAAGATTTCTCCTTTAAATTAACTGGAATTCCTCTTATATTAAGATCTGTAGGGTAAGAAATGAATACAAAGAAGTTCAGAAAAGAAGATGATCAAGAAAAATAATTAGATTTTATAAATGCATACATAGATCAAAGCTCACCCTCACATGAACATTTGCAAACACAGAAATTTAACTCGCAAGGCTAAGTTCACATCAGATAGTTTAAAATATTTATTTCTAAGACTGAGAAAAGTGATATTTGATGGAAAATTTTTGAAGAAAGTCTCTTTAATTCCCCTGTGTATTACTCCTCACATTCTTCTTCTGTTTTACAAGACTAGAATCATATAATATCTTCTTGGCAAGTTAGGCTGCTGTGGCAAACAGTATAATCAATAAAGGAGCAATTAAATGGCCCATGATGGGCAAAGCAGGCCTGGCCTTCACCCAACAGAGCCTTCCCTGTCCTCGTATTTATGAGACTTCCCATCGCCCTTCCTCGCATCAGTCTTAATGAAAGCTAAAAAGGGTGCCAAATAATAGATTTGTTGACTATTTGATGCCTGTTTTCTCATCAAGGCATCAGCTCTGATTAGGAGGAGCACTATAGCCAGCAGGAAGCAGAGCCTATGGTGGTATTTGGTGGGGATTTCAAATGCACAGCTGTGATCTTTGAATGAGGGAAAAATCAAATGAGCTGAAGTTGGACCAAACCAGATGTAGAGCCTCCAAGCTCAACCAAATGAATTGTCAGAGGCGGTTGTCCTATGGATCCAAAAGCTGTACATTTGGTGGTGAATTAAACCGTTCTAACCCAGCCCACGCAGTGCATCATCTTGAGATTAATGTCTCTGTCTCAGCGCAAGTGTTTTAATGGTGTGTGATGGGCATGATGGCCTTAGGGGCGCAGTACCTGGGTGGGTGCAGGTTTGGAGGTCCTCATGCTCCAGATCCATATGCTCACCATTTTGCCCACACCAACCTCCAGTTTTTAAAAACAGAATAGCAATGTTTCCCAGTGGAGTCCATACTCACTTCTTGTATGAATGAATCCAAGGGACCATGCTTATTTCCAGGGGATTGCTTATTAAGCTTTGGACTGGGGGAAAAAAAAAGAACTTTGAGGACTCCATCATACAGAGCCTTGAGAATTACTCTCTGCTTTATGAGAGAGTATAGTTTTCTAGAGAAAAACTCCAAGGCTTCAGTGTGAATCCTGTCTCACCTGAACTGTAAAATCTTTGGCAAACTTTACCTGTTCTATAATAATGCTCTCTCTGCATTTGCAGTTATGTTTCAGTTCAGTTTTCTTTTTTGATATGTTAAAAATCTCATTGACAGTGAAGTATGGATCCTGGATGGCTGCCACATGCGTGGCTGTTTCCCAGTTTCAGAACAACGGTGTCCTGAGCTCTGGCATCTCACCAAGGGTCTGAAAATCTGCCTTGCTTTGGCTTTGCATCCCAATGGAAGTGAATAAAATGTTTTAGTGAAAAGAAGGGCTATTGCCAATAATCCCAGGACTTGGGAGACTGAGAAAGGAGGACCACAGGCTCAAGGCTAGCCCCAGCAACTTATCAAGACCCTCAGAAACTTTGTGAGACCCTGTTTCAAAATAAATAATAAAATAGGGCTGGTGGTATAGCTCAGAAGTAGAATGCCCCTAGTTTCAATCCCCAGTACCACAAGACAATCCATCCATCAATCAATCAATCAACTAATCAACCAACCAAATAGGAGGGTTATCATGGGAATGACATAGTAAACTTTATTTTGAAACTGTGTTGATTTTAAGTTGTGTTCTAAGATGAGATCTTTTAGACTTTTTATGATGAAATCTCTACTGGGAAAGAATGAAGAGATTAAAGCTTGAGAAATTGACAGTGAAGCTGGAATTTAATTCCTATTCATTGGAAAGAGAAAGAGAAAGGCTAGGAATGGGGGGTGGGTGTTCCTGTGAACACCCAGGGGAATGAAAACCTCAAGTAGCTGGACAAAATGAGTAGAATGTCCTGAAGTGAGTCTGCTGAGCTTTCCCTTTTGTTCCTATTTCTGATCTGGCAAAGGAGCTGGCCCATAATAAACAGTGCTTTATGACCCTTCAGCCATTTGTTGATAAAGATGAGTGGTAGCTGGGCGAGGTGGCGTACACTTGTAATCTCAGGAGTGTGACAGGAGGATCACAGGTTTGCAGCCAGTCTCAGCACCTTAGTGAGACCCTGTTTCAAAATAAAGCATAAACACACACACACACACACACACACACACACACACACACACACACACAGATGAGTTACATATAAGGGCATTGACATGCATAAAAACTGTATGCTTGAGAGAAATCCCAGAACTAACTTAATTTTTGAAATTAATTAAGGTTATACACAAAAAATGCTAAGCTTGGTGGTACATACCTCTAAATCCAGTTCTTAAGGAGGATCGCAGGTTGGAGGTCAGCCTCAGATATTTAGTCAGGCCCTCTACAACTTAGTGAAATCTGTTTCAAAATAAAGTAAGGCTGAAGGTGTAGTTCAGTGTTAAAATGCCCCTGGCTTTAATCTCCAATAACACAAACACACCACACACTCTTGTAGGGAGGGGCTTACCATAGAAGTACCTGCTTTCTTTCCCTACCTTTCTCCCTCCCATGGCTGGTCCTTCAGAGACAAATACTTTAAAAAATTGTTTTATTCTATTTTTTTTTTTTTGTACTGGGGATTGAACCCAGGGACATTCTCACTTCAAGTTACACCCATAGCCTATTTTATTTTTATTTTGAAACAGGGTCTCAATAAGTTGCTAAGGCTAGCCTTGAATCTGCAAATCTCCTATCTCAGCCTTCCAAGCACTGGAATTATAAGTGCTAGCCACCACACCCTGCTAACATCTTAAATATTGCATCCCACTCTACTTGTGTGTGTATTGTTTTTGAGAAATTGAATAACTCTTATATTTGCTCTTTTGTTCAAAATCATCCCCTTCCCCTCTTCTTTCAGGATTTTTTGTCTTATATTTTCTGTAGTTTGGTGTTTGACATTAATTTTGGAGAAATTCTCAGCCATTGTCTCAAATATTTCTTCTGTCCCTTTTCCCTTCTCTTTTTCTGGTATTCCCATTATGTATATATTGCGCCTTTTCTTGTTTTTGTGTTTTCTAATGCTTTTTCTTTTTGATTTTCAGTTCTGGAGGTTTCTATTGGTATATCTATCCTCAAGCTTAAAATTTCTTTCCTTGGATGCTTTCAGTGAACTAATAAACCTACAGAATGCAATCCTTGTTTATGTCAGTGTTTTTGGTCTCCAGCGCTGCCCTTTGGTTCTTTGTGAGGATCTCCTTTCCTCTGTTTACGTTGCCCATCTGTTGTTGCACGCAGTCTGCTTTAACCAGTAGCCCTCTGCACACTGAGAGCCCTGACATGATAGTTTTCAGGTTCCCGATCTGATCACTTCAACATTTCCCCCATATCCGATTCTGGTGCGCTCACTGTCAATTCAAACTGTGTCTGCTTGCCTTCATGGTGCTGTGTAATGTTCTCTGGATAGCTGGGGCTGATGTCCACCTGAAGGAACAAAATGAACTGCTGTAAATAAGGCTTTAAATAATGCCTGCTAAGGTATAGAGACAGGGAAGCATTCTACATTTCTGACTAGGTCTCTGTCTTTTAGAAACCTGTGCCTCCAGACTGTGAGCTTCACAAGTGCTTCGTATCCACCTTTCCATCTTTGGTTGAGACAGGATGGCTGGAGGAAACTGGAGTTGGGTATTTCTTTTTCTCTACGTTGAAGGCCAGAGCCAGATGGTCAGTCAGCTGAGCTCTGACAAAAACCCAGCAATGTAGATTTTCACTAAATAGTTTCTTCTAGGGGCAGATGGAGAATGAGCTGAAATATTTCAAAATGGTTCCTTTCCCTTTCCCTTATGAAAACACAAGAAATTTTTACTCTAACTTTGGAGTGTATCAGAGCTCTAGCAAGTAAAGTTCACAAATGTTTGGGGATCTCTCGATGACTGAGCACCCCTAAAGTTTTAACGTTTAGGGTTGTCTCTGCTGAGCCTCCAGAAATTCGTCCATTGTAATTCACGTTTTCCTACCCTGGCTCTGGTTCCTGTAGAGGTTTCTGCTTGTGGATTTCTACTCCAGTAATTGACAGTTCTCTGTATTTGCCTGTCGGTCTCTCTCATGCGGGAGGTAGTTGTTTGCCCTGTGATATCACTTCTCTAGGGGTCTAAGAAGAATTGTTGATTTTTCAGTTAGCTCAGCTTTTTGTTTGTTATGATGAAGTGGTGACTCCTGTGACCCTCACATGCTGGACTAGAAGTCCCAGTGTCATTTCACTGAGGTTAAAAACACATTCTGCATTATTTCAGTCTTTTAATATGGCCTCTTTGGGTGTATGTTTCTTGGGCACTTGAAAATAACATGTATTCTGCTGTTTGGGGATACAATGTTCTCTCTGTCAGATGGTGCAATAAAGTTACTTTGTATTCTTATTTATTTTCCCCCAATTATCCTATCAGTTTTTGGTAGAAGGCACTGAAACTTACATTAATATTGCAGATATATCTATTTCTTCTTTAAGTACTGTTAGTTATTGCTTCCCATATTTTGTTGTTCTGCTGTTTGGTGCATATACATTTAGAATTACTCTAATATACATAGAATTGCTATGTGTTTGGTGTATTGACTCTTGTATCATTGTATAATATACCTCTCTTTCTGGTAATTTTCTTTGCTGTGAGGTCTACTTTATCTTGCTTTCTTTTGATTAGTATCAAAATGATTTTTTAAAAAAAATTTAAACCAGCCAAAGTGGTTATATTTGAATTTCTTGTAGACAATATAGAGGGAAATTATGTCTGTTAGTCCACTCTGGCAATATTTGTTTTTAATCAGTGTCTTTAGCTTATTTATAATTAGTGTAATTACTAATATATTAGATTTTAACCTTATCACTTTATTTTTATTGTCTTTTTTTTGTTTTTTCTCCTTTTGTTTTCTTTTTCTTAGCTTCCTGTAGGTTAATTTTTAGCTTCCATTTGGATTTATCTTTTGCGAATACATTTTCTGTATGTCATTTTTAGTGCTCTAAATATTACATTATACAATTTATTTTGTGCTACAGGTATTACATAACCAATCACAATGTACTTGTACCATCAATTTCCAGTTTAACTGGAATCTTTCCTTTTACATCCTTTTATCCTTCTTGCTTATAACTGTCTTAACCACATCAGATAGTTTTATACTAATATTACTGCTTTCAGAAACAAATTAGAAAACTCAAGAAGAGAAGGAAATTATATAGTATTTCCCTGTATTTTTCCTCTTCTAGATCTTCCAAGGCTCATTTGTCCCAGAAAAGTCTAGTTTCGGTGTATGAGAACTTGCTGCAAGGTGCTATGAGACAAAAGAAAGATTCAGACAGATTCAGAATCGCAGAGAATAACTCATCGGGGAACCGATGCGCAGACGCACGGCGAAGGGAGCAGCAAGGCCAGTGGATCCCGGCAATTTGGATCAGAGGAAGGAGGTTAATACAGTGGTTAGGAAAAGGTGACTTAGGCCAAGCCGGAATGTTCTTAGTTTATCTCAAAGATTTCTGGAATATCCCCAGCACTGCTGACACCAGGTTCCAGCTGTAAAGCTTCAAATACCAAATAACTTTCTGGACAAAGAATTTCCGACCAGGACCGCGCAGGGCCAATCCTGAGGGGTGTAACTTAGAATCACTTTGCTAAGGTCAAGCGGAATCCCTTCATCCTTCTTTAATCATCTCATTTCCATTAATTCAGGGTAGAGCTGCTGGCAATAAATCCACTTGGTTTCCTTTCACCTGATTATGTTTTGATCCCCTATATTTCTAAAGAGTATTTTTGATAAATTACATGATTTTAGGTTGATAACAGCTTTTTTCAGCAAGGGAAAAATATTGTACCACTTTCTTGTGACATGCAGGGTATGTGATATAAAATTTGGTATCACTGCACTGTTATTTTTCCTACAGGTAAGGTGCTATTTTTTTCTTTTCTGACTTATTTCAAGATTTTTTTCTTTGCCTGTAGTTTTTAGAAGTTTAATTATTGTATGTCTTGGTGCTTTTTTTTTTTTAAAGTATGTCCTAGTTTTATTTCTTTCAACTTTAAAGAAAGGTTTTTATACTTTCATTGGTGCATTGCAATAATACATCATAGAGAAATTCAAGGTGATACACACACACACACACACACACACACACACACACACACACACACGGCTTGGTGTATTACCCCTGCATGCTACCCCTTCTCCTCCTCTATCCTGTAAATGTTAGCGAGGTTGGTAACGATACCCTTATATATGAACATAACATCATTTGTACTGTCCCCTTCCTCTATTCTTTTCCTCCTCCCTACCTTCCTCTGCAAATCCCCTTCTACTGGTCTCTCTCTTCACTTATCTGAAGTCCTTTTTGTGTTCTATTGTTTCCTCCAGTTTTCATATATGACCCTTAACTTTCTGAGGCTGGCTGATCTCACTTAGCATAATATTCTCGTTTCATCCATTTTTCTGCAATTCCATAATTTTGTTCTTTAGAGCTGAGTAAAATTTCATTGTGTGTATATATCACTTTTTCTTCTTGGAATTTTTCCAAAGGGATTCTTTCAACTGTTATGGGTTTCTATGCCTTGCCTAATTTTGAAGGGTTTCCATATTATTTTTATTAATACTTTACCAGTTCCACCTGTTTTCTCCTCTCCCTTTCAGCCTTAATGACACAAATATTAGAACTTTCATGGTCTCACAAGTCCCGGAGACTTTTTTTCCCCACTCTATTTTTCTTTCTTTCTTTCTTTCTTTCTTTCTTTCTTTCTTTCTTTCTTTCTTTCTTTTCCTCCCTCCCTCCCTCTCTTTCTTTCTTTCTTTCTTTCGTTCTTTCTTTCGTTCTTTCTTTGGTACTGGGAATGGAACCCAGGGGCTTTCTACCTCTGGGCTACACTCCCAGACCTATTTTATATTTTATTTGGAACACAAGTCCCGGAGACTTTTTTTTGCACTCTATTTTCTTTCTTTCTTTCTTTCTTTCTTTCTTTCTTTCTTTCTTTCTTCCTTCCTTCCTTTCTTTCTTTCTTTCTTTCTT
The DNA here is from genome assembly GCF_963383645.1 of Muscardinus avellanarius. Taxonomy (NCBI): domain Eukaryota; kingdom Metazoa; phylum Chordata; class Mammalia; order Rodentia; family Gliridae; genus Muscardinus; species Muscardinus avellanarius. The sequence continues at coordinate 26,691,593 of NC_137795.1, read as the reverse complement.
TCTTATTTTCCTCCCTCTCTTTCTTTCTTTCTTTCTTTCTTTCTTTCTTTCTTTCTTTCTTTCCTTCTTTCTTTCTTCCTTCTGTGGTACTGGGGATGGAACCCAAGGGGCCTACACTCCCAGTCCTATTTTATATTTTATTTGGAAACAGGATCTCTTAAACCAGCTGAGGCTGGCTTCGAACCTACACGATCCTCCTGTCTCAGCCTCCCAAGTGGGGATTACAAACATGCACCACCACCCAGCTTCTTTTCTTTCCTTTCCTTTCCTTTTCTTTTTTTCAGTACTGGGGATGGAACCCAGAGACATTCTACCTCTGAGCTACATCCTAGCCCTAATTTTTATTTTTAAACAGGGTCTCACTGAGTTGCAAAGGACCTCACTAAGTAGGTGAGGCTGTCCCCAAACCCTGATCTTCCTGTAGCAGCCTCCCGAATGCTGGGATTACAAGCATGCGCCACCACACCCGGCTTTTAAGGTCTATTTTCTATAAATCAGTTTAGATCATTTTATTGCTCTGTATTCCAGTTAATAGATTCCTTCTTTGGTTCCCTCCATTCTATTATGAAGTCTATTCAGAGATATTTATTTCAGGTATCATATTTTTACATGTAACATTTTCATTTGATTTTTATTCTATGTTTTTGCTGATACTTGATATTGATTTGTTGAAGCTTTATATATATTTTTTTCATTCGCTTCAGGAGTATTTCAAATAGAGCATAGAATCACTTTTATCATGGCTACCTAAAACATTTATTACATAATTCTAACAGTTATATAACATTCGTGTTGGTGTCTATTGACTGTCTTTTGTCATTTCTTTTGTGACATTCTTAGTTTTTAGTTTAAAAGTGGTTTTCAATTGAAATTTGGGGGTTTTTATAATGTATTATAAGACTCTGGATCCTAATTAAACATTCTGTCATAGAGCTGGAGGTGCTGGATTGAATAGTGTTCTCCCATAGTTCATGACCACCTAGAACCTTAGAAAGTGATCTTACTTAGAAATAGGGTCATTACAGATATAATCAAGTCAAAATGAGGTCACAAAGTCAGATCTATGCAGTGCTTATTTTCTCTGTATGAAGAGGGAAATTTGGACACACACAGAGGGAAGTCAATGTGAAGTCACATACAAAGAATACAGCAGGTCAGTGAGGAGAGCCTGGGGTCCTGCCAGTGATTGCCAGCATCCACCAGAAGCAGAGAAGAGGCAAGGAAGGATATTTTCTTCAAGACTTTGAGGAAATGTGGGGCTTCATGACATCTTGGTTTTGAAGAAGTAGCCTCCAAACTATAAAAGAATTAACTTTTGTTATTTTAAGGTACCCAGTAAGTGATAACTAATTATGGCTACAGTTGCCTTAGAAAACTGATACATTAGCTGGACATGGTGGCACATGCTCCTGATCCCAGAATTTGGGAGGCTGAGACAGGAGGATCATGGTTCGAGGCCAGACTCAGCTACTTAGTGAAGCCCTTTGCAACTCAGTGAGACTCTGTTTAAAAATAAATAATAAAATATAGGGTATCTAGGGCTGGGGGTGTAGAGCTCAGAGGTAGAGTGCCCCTGGGTTCCATCCCCAGTACCGCAAAAAAAAAAAAAAAAAAAAAAAAAAAAGCGAAGGAGTTAGGAGAGATAAGATTGGCTATTTCTTAAGATTGGGATACTTTATATGGAAGCATTAATGTGCTCCTCTCGTAAAATAAGGATTTAAAAGTTACTGTCTCTTACGTATTAAAAGTAACCGCTGCCTGGCATGGTGTCGCACGCTTGTAATCCCAGCATTTGGGAAGCTGAGACCTGAGGATCACGGTTCGCGGTCTGCCTCAGCTACTTAGTGAGGCCCTCCGCAACTCAGTGAGACCCTGTTTCAAAATAAAATAAAATAAAATAGGGCAGGAGGTGTAGCTTGGAGGTCAAATGCCCCTGGGTTCCATTCCCAGACCCACAAAAAAAAAAAAGAAAAAAGTAACTGTTATCCCAACTTTATAGTCATCATTTAATTTTTCTTTACGGTTGTATTATTCTTATGTGCAGTCCTAGAAACTACCACAGAGCCTTGTCATTAAGAAAGGGTAATTTGAGCCGAGCATGATGGTTCATGCCTATAATCCTAGTATTTGGGAGGCTGGGACAGAAGGGTCACAGGTTCATGGCCAGCCTCAGCAACCTCATGAACCCTCCATGACTTAGTAAGAACCTGTTTCAAAATAATAAAATAGAGCTGAGGGTGTAGCTCAACTCAGTGGTAAAATGTCTCTGGGTTCAGTCCCCAGTAAAACACACACACACACACACACACACACACATACACACACACACACACACACACACATGCACGCACACACACATACACACACATATACACACGCGCGCACACACACGCGCACACATATACACACATGCACACACACATATACACACGTGCGCGCAATTTGAATGTGTCTTTTGATCTCTAAGTCCCTCTTTTATTCTTTTATTTTCCTCATAATTTAACTGTGGAACAACCTGGTGCATTTGATGGAAAGGTTTATTATAGTCTATATTTTCTGATTGCATCTTTTGGTACAGAGTAAAAGGCACCTCTATTCTCTGTATTTTATATATGGGTAGTTGGATTTAGAGGTCTCATCATGTTTATCTTAGATCCTGTTGACAACACCATGGGTGGTGGTGTGTTTTTTTTATTAAAAGGCACACAATAAGTACTTGTCTTTGTTTTTGTGATGCTCATAACTTTTGATGGTCAATGTCTAAATCTATTAATTTATTAAATATTAAAATTAGTGATAGTCTAATTATATGACTAATTATTTAAAGTATTAGAATACTTTTATAAAGAGATGTGTGCCTCTTTAGTCTGATATAATTTTTATAGGGAAAGAAAGACAGATGCTTGATATTTCCCCCCTTTATTTACTAGTTTTCAAAATGATGACTTTATTATCTATCATTGTCTAAGGACATCAATTAGACCATTTCAACATTATTATAAACCCGTGGATTCAAACCCAATCTGTGAGTTTCAGGTACTTGCAATTGTTATCAGTTTCGACGCTCACATTGTTCACTGTGCTGTCTAGGGGAGGCTCTTAATGCCAGCTTCTGAGTCTTCCCCATACCACCTAGAAGACAACAACAGCGCCCGCACTGTCTGGTATTAGACATCTCAGGTTCATCTTGCACATTTTCTACCCCAAACTGGAATCAGCTAAGGAGTACTGATTTATTTTAGTGGAAACATTTTAAGACAAAATCTGATCACTAAGGTGAATAACTGATCCTTTGCTGATTATTTTATTTACTTCTCTTTAATGGACAGAGCTAGAAATAGTTTTCCGTGTGAATGCATATTAAAATTAAGTTTAGAATTTGCTTGATAAATAACTATGTACTTCATGTTCACCATCAATCTTTGTGTCAATATCTCTATAGTCATTTGGTTTTTCTAGAACTTATACTCAGCTGAGCATGGTGGTGCACGCTTGTAATCCTGGCATTTGGGAGGTTGAGACCCAATCACGGTTCACAGACAGGCACAGCTACTACTTAGTGAGGCCCTTTGCAACTCAGTGAGACCCTGTTTCAAAAATAAAGAATAAAAAGCAGGGCTAGGAGTGTAGCTTGGAGGTAGAATGCCCCTGGATTTCATCCCCAGTACTGCAAAAAATAAAAACAAAAACAAACATACTCAACAGAGTTCTCACAGGGAAAGTTAAGGACAATTTCCTTAATTTACACTTTTTATCATTCGCTCTTTCCTCTTTATTTGTTTTTCTTCCTCAGAGACTCATTATCGATATGTTAAATCTTCTTTGCCTGCCTACATATTTGTTATTTAAGAAACCTCTTATTCTCTTTTTATGTTTATTTTAGATTTTTTCTTTTTTCTACCTTTTACTTTTTGTAAGGAACAATCTGTATGTTTGCTTGTTCTTGAGTTTTCTACTTTTCATTTCTGATATTTTTTACTTTTTTGAGTCCTGCCTCAATTTTTAAGTACTTTTAATTCTGATTTATGCTGCTTTTTATATCTAGAACCTCAGGGTACAAATATGAATAAGAGAGAGTTTTTGTCTTTGATGAACTATAGACTGGTACTTGAGGTAATTGCAATAGATTATGATAATGCATTACAAAAGCAAAGCATATAAATAGCACAAAAGAAAAAAGAATGAGTAATTCAAAGAAATTTAAGTTTTTGAGTTTTAAGTCACCAAAATATGGTGTTTAACTTTTCATATAAATTATACCAAGATTAGAGTATTTTTCTTGTGTCTACACATATTTCTTTTCAGTATGAAGTCATTAAATAAAGTCTGTACTTGTTCTTTTCTGCTTTAAATGTTTTTTTAAGTATAAATGTAGAAGTTTTGGTGGGGCATTAAGATTCAATAAGTGCTGTCTTGCTCACCGATATGTGGCTCTAGTGAACAGTTTTTATTTTCCAGGAAATGGACTCCGATATGCTTAAGATGTTTACTAAATAGTGCTATTGGCTTCGAGCCTGTGTTAAGTAGCGGGATGGAGCAGGATTGGGTGGAGAAGTAAATTGAGATATAGTATAGACCCAACAGACTGAGCCAACTCCACAGGGAACCTGGATCTAAGGCAATCTGTCAAGGTTGTTCCATGTTGCACCAGGACAGCTGGTCCTTGGTACTCTGACCTCATGAGTCATTGGGTATTGCCTGTCACTAGAAGGGTGTGCCCTCGGGTGAGGCAGCTTTCTGTGGCTGAATTAATTCCAGAGGGACCGTTAGCCTAAGGCTGTCCACTGAAAGCACTCCCAACAATTGGGGTCACAGGTGCTTTTCTGGTGGGGATAAAAGTGCCACATCTCCATGTCTCCCACCTGTCACAATGAGGGAATTACTAGGGAAGCAATTGCAATTTGTTTTTGTGTCTCTTATATCTGTCACCCACATCAATGGCATCACACAGAAATGAGTGATTGTGGTTGTAATTTGTCAAGGAAACATCAGTCTTGTGATTATTCCTTCTTCTCAAATCAAGGTAGTGAGGCTGCAACAGAACCAGGTTCCGAGCAGCGTGTGTCTACTGCAGTTGAAGGGCTAAGTGGATTGTTGCTCAAACTGCCAAAAGTCAGTTTAATGAAAGAGTGAAAAGACAGTGGCTTCTTAGGTCAACTGACAAAGCATCTGAAGGGGCTCAGACTGAGCAAATATTGCCCAGTGCTGGCATACTTGCAATAGAATCCGTGTGGGGGTTTCTTGTTGTTTTCAGGAGGAACAACTAGAGAGAAGTCTTAACATGAAGAAATTTGCCTTTGAGCTAGGTGCCTAAGGGCTAAAGAAGAAGATAAGTGTGTCTCCTTAGGGTGAAGGCACTACATACACTATGGTAATAGAAGATTAAAGATTTCCGGAGACAAAGGAGATGGAATCCACCAAACTATGCAAAGACCCAGGTGAGACTCTGATTTAGACACCTGAAAAGATCAGTTAGCATGAAATGAATTCATGACTGTAAAAACTTTGTCACACCCTTCAAAGCTGGAGGTTCATAAATTTATTTTGGAGGAGGGACATAAAAATGCACACCAAGTCTTAACTCAGATTGAAAGTAAAACAACGCCAGACCAGAAAATTCCTTAGTATGACAGAAATATAACAGTACAGTGGAGAAGGACAACTGTTAGTCTGAGGATTGCCCGAGCTATCGGACTGAAAGTGGCACTAAGGATTCAAGTCTGTTGTGTGTACAATATCTCTCTTCCCTAGAAAACACTTGCAACCCCTAATACCGTATTACTGCTATCTTCTCTCACTTGCTCCTATATTTTAGGGTTCAAACTAAGTTATGTCTCTGACATGAAGTCAGTGCCTATCAAGCACCCACTGTTCTTCCAGGAATATTTTCTGGGTGTGGTATTTATATGACCTTTGACACAAAACGATTCATACTTTGAGCTACATTTAAATTACATTTAAGTAAAATTTGTTTTAAAAATTATTTTGATGGTGCATTATAATCATATGCCATACTGAGATTCAAAGTGATATATTCGTATTTGGGCACATCACTTGGCGGGTTTCCCGCAGCATTTCATCTCAACACTCCTCTCCTCTCTCCCCATACATGGGAGGGAGGCTGGTAGTGATAACTCAATGTATGAACCTAACCTTATTTGGTCTGCTTCCTTCCTCAAGCCTCCTTTGCCCCCTGTCCTCCCTTCTTCCCCTACTGATCTTCCTCCTCATTTTTATAAAGTCTCTCTTTTTTCTATTTTCTCTCTAGTTTTCACAGAGGAGAGAAAACATCTGACCTTGGCTTTGTAAGACTGAGTGATCTCACTTAGCACAACGTTCTCTAGTTCCATCCATTTTCTGCAGATTCCATTGTGTATATATACCGCATTTTGTTTATATAGTCATCTATTGACAGGCATCTAGGTTGGTTTGATAATTTGATTATTGTGAATTGTGCTTCTGTAAACGTGGGTATGAAAGTATCACCCGAGTATTCTAACTTTAATTCTTTTGGAAAGATACTGATCTCCATAGTGGTTGTAATGACTTGCAACCCCACTGACAGTGTGTAAGAGTTTCTATTTCCCACAACCTTGCCAGCATCTATTATTGTTTATATTCTTGATGATTGCCAATATAACTAGAGTTAGATGAAGTCTTAGTATAGTTTTGATTTGAATTTCCCTGATAGCAAGTGATGTTGAATTAAAAAAAAATGTTGGCCATTTGTATATTGGGAAGTATCTATTCATTACAATAGTCCCCTTTTAATTTTGGCTCAGGTGTAATTTTTTTTGGTGCTAAGTTTGAGTTCTTTATAAATTCTAGATATTAGTCTTTTATCAGAGGAATAGCTGGCAAACTTTTCCTCCCATCTATAGTCTCTCCATTCAGACTCTTGATTATTTTGTATTACTATTATTGATAGATTATATTACTATATAATCTAATTATATAGTATAATTTGATTGTTTCCTAGTTTTATAATTTGATGCCATTCCATTTGTAATTTTGGGTTTTATTTCCTGAATTTTAGGTCTTATGAGAAAGCCCCTATAGTGCCTATATGATTAACAGTTGGTCTTATGCATTCTTCTAGTAATTGCAATGTTTCTGCTCTACTTTCTAGATATTTGATCCATCTTGAACTGACTTTTGTGTAGGGTGAATGTTACAGTTAGATATAAAATGCCCCCTACAGAGCTCATTTATTAATATTTGGAGATGATGTAATTGAGTCGTGAGGGTTGTAATCCCAGCAGTAGATAAATCCTCTTTAATGAATTTATCTGGGTGGTGACTCAGGTCAGTATGGTGTGGCTGGAGGTTGGTCCCTAGGTGTGGCCCTGGGAATTATAGAAATGGTTCCTTCTCCCCTGCTTGCTTCCAGCCTCCATGATGTGAACACAGTACCTGTGCTCCCTCTCTCTCTCTCTCTCTCTCTCTCTCTCTCTCTCTCTCCCTCTCTCTCTCTCTCCTTCCTGCCTCCATCATGTGAGCATAGCCCCTGTGCTCTCTCTTTCTCTCTCTCTCTCTCTGCTTCCTGCCACCATGTCCTTAGTCCTTAGTCTCCAGCCTCACATGGACTGAACTTGAAATTGTAAGAAAATAAATCTTCTTTCCTCTAAGTTGCATGGTCAGTCTTTTAGATTATAGCTGTAAGAATTCTGATTGGAACAGTGAGAGATAGGGCCTAATTTCATTCCTTTATATATGGATATCTAGTTTTCTCAACACCATTTGTTGAAAAGTCTTTTTTTCCTCCAATGTATATTTTTGGCACCTTTGTAAAAAACTAACTGGCTATAATTATAAAGATTTGTCTCTATATCTTCTATTCCATTGATCTATGTGTCTATTTTTGTTATTATAGTCCCATAGTATAATTTGAAGTCGGGTATTGTATTGCCTCCTCCATTATTTTTTCTTGGTGGTACTGGGGTTCCTGGAAGCCCTTCTACCTCCAGGCTACACTCCCAGACCTAGTGTATACTTTTTATTTGGAAACAGGGTCTCTTATGCCAGCAAGGCTGGCTTCGAACCAGTGCGATCCTCCTGTCTCCGCCTCCCAAGCGCGGGGATTACAAGCATGTGCCACCACACCCGGCTCCTCCATGGTTTTTATTTCAGAATTGCTTTGGCTATTCTGGGTATTTTGTTCTTCCATGTGAATTTTAGGATATTTTGTTGCTAGTTCTCTGAGAAATGACACTGGTATTTGATAGGGATTGCACTGAATCTGTAGGTTGCTTTTGCCAGTACAACAATATTTATTCTGCCTATTCAAGAATATGTTTTCATGTTATTTTTATCTTCTAAGGTCTCTTTAATTTCTTTCTTCAGTGTTTTATTATTTTCATTATAAAGGTATTTTACTTAATTGGTTAGATTTATTTCTAAGCATGTTATCATTTATTTTTTAAGGCTACTGTGAATGCAATTATTTTCTGGATTTCTTTTTCAGTGGATTCATTGCTGATGTATCAAAAACTATAGATTTTTGTAAGTTGATTTTGTATCTGGATTCTTTGTTGAATTTGTTTATCAGCCCTAGAAGTCTTCTGATTGAGTTTTTGTTTTTTAAATAAAGGATTATGTCATCTTCAAGCAGAGACAATTTCACTTCTTTCTTTATTCATATCTCTTTAATATTCTTCTCTTGCCTAATTTCTCTGGCTAAAATTTAAGTAGTGCATTGAATAGGAGTGATGATAGTAGGCATCCTTGTCTTGTTCCTGATTTTAGAGAAAATGCATCCAGTTTTCCCCGGTTCAGCATGATTTTTGCCCTTGTATTTGTTATATATTGCTTCTATGATGTAGATTCCTCTTAACTCTATTATTTTGAGTGTTTTCAATGCAAATTAGTGTTGGATTTTGTCAAATGCTTTTTTCTACATTGATTGAGATGATCATGTAATTTTAGTCTTTGTTTTATTTGTGAACTGGGCTTTGGATTCTGGGGAAGTCTACCACTGAGCTACACCCAGACCTTTTTTATTTTTTTTATGTTAGTAGATTATCTTACTAAGTTACTGCAAGCTAGCTGCAAACAAGAGACCTTCCTTTCTCAGCCTTCAAAATGCTGAAACTACAAACATAAGCCACCATGCCTGGCTCCAAAAGATAAAAAAGTTGAAGACTGTTCTATCTGATTGCAATACCTACTATGAAGCTTTAGTAATTAGGATATATTGGCATGGTTTAAAGGTAGTCATAAATGATCTTTGTAACAGAATACAGAGTTAAGAAGTAGATTCATACTTTTTATGTTTAATTGATTTTCCACAACATCAGAAGGGTTGGAAGAGAAGAGAGTGGAAAGTGCTGAGTGCAACTAAATGTTATAATTGTAAAACTGGAATGAGTTGATGTATTTGTTATATTATCATCTATGATTTTCTGTATGACATAAAACATTTCATGATTAAAATATAGTAAAACATTACAATGAAAAATAGTAATGAAGTATTAACAACAATGAAGATGATACACAAAATAATACTGTTTCATAGTTAAATTACAGATATAGTTGGTTATGAAAACTCAAAAATTTATGCATAGGAAAACTACTATATGAGATTAAAGATGGTGGAATAGTTGAAGGCACATGTTTCAGTTGCTCGGAGACTCAGAACTCAAGTAGGGGAAAGACTACTTGGCAAGAGAAGAATAGCAATCAGAACTCAATAGAAGAAAGAAGGTCAAAATGTGGTGAATTGAATGCAGCACAGAGAGCAGAGGACTAAAAGGAGCTCTGCACATCTCATCTAACCAACCTAATCTACTTAGCCAGTAACAGAAAGTGAAGTCATATGTTTTCTCTTATATGCAGAAGCTAGGGAGTAATCAGGATATAAGAGGAGCTTTACATAATGGAGGAGAAAACCCAGTGAAGTAAAGGAGGTGGTCTGTGGGAAGGCGGGGGAGAGAAAGAATTAATGAAGGAAACTCTTCCATGGACATTATGTACATATGTGAGAATATGAATGCCAACTCAATATCATGTATGACAAAGGGAGGAGTGGGGAAGGAGCCAGGGAAGAACTCACCAACTACCATGTACCTGTATGTCACTATAACTGTGAACTACATTAGAATGTGAGACTGGAAGACTATAATGTGCACCAATAAAAGTATAAAACTACTACAAATATAATTAAAAGACAAAATTATATAATGATTTACAACACATATAAGAGTCAAAATCCTTAGTAAACTTAAAAAATACAGTTGTACTACATTCATTGTAAAAGGTAGAGGCCAGTAGAAAAAAATGAACAAACATGAAAAATAAATTTGCAAAAGTATTAGTAAAATATAGAAAAAATATGATTTCATTAGCAGTTGAGTTCTTAGAATTAGGGACCACTTTTTGTACATTTGGTTAGTGTCAAACCAATAGTAGTCATGGTTGGCAAGGATATGAGGCAATGCCCAGTATAACACAGCTTCTAGAAGATAAGCTGTTCTCAAGCAATGAAGTCACATGGCCAAAGACCATTAGAAGTATGACGTTTCCCAGTGCTTGGGAGGCTGAGAAGAAGGATTGCAGGTTTGAGGCCAGCCTGGGCAATTTAACAGTATCCTATTTTAAAATAAAAAAAAGTAAGGAGCACGCTGGACCCCCTGAGAAACTGGGGCTGGATCACAGGACCCTGGGCCCCCGGAGGGATCACACGGGGCACGCCAGACCCCTGGAGTAACCGCAGCCCGGTCACAAGGCCCTGGGCGCTGGGCAGGGGTCAGGCGGGGCATGCTGGACCCCCAGAAGAGCCGGGGCCCGGGTTGCAGGATTCTGGGCCCCGGGCAGGATTGTGCGGAGCACGCCAGACCCCTGGAGAAATCGGGGCTGGTTGCAAGGCCCTGGGCCCTGGGTGGGGGTCAGGCAGGGCACGCCGGACCCCTGGAAAAGCCAGGGCCAGGGTCACAGGACTCTGAGCCCCGGGCAGAGTTGTGTGGAGCACGCTGGACCCCCAGAGAAACCAGGCCCAGGTTGCAGTGCTACTGAGTGCCTGATCCCACAACCTCCTCAAATCACACATACTGTCTTCTCTCTTTTTTTTTTTTTTAATTTTATTGGTGCACTGTATTCATACATCATAGTGGGATACAAACTTTTGTAGACATACATGCACACATCGCCCAGTCAGCCCCCACCCGATCCCCACCCCATTCTCTCCCCATCCCTCCTTCCCATGCTTGGCTTAGTGGTTGACATCTAGTATTATAGCAATTTATCCAAAATTAAAAATGATAATCTCACATAACAGTTTCATTTGTCTGATACCAAGCGTTTGATGATTTAAAGATAGCATTTCAATATTTCTTTTTGCTTTCTTTCTTACTAGAGCATATTTTTTTCTGTTTTTTTAGGTGAAACTATCATATATTTATACATTTATTTTTCAGAAAAAAATCTATCCTAATATGGAATATGAATTCTAGATACCCAAAACGATCTTGAAAAAGAACAAAGCTAGCAGATATATATTTTCTGATTTCAAACCATATAAAGCTACAATAATTGAAACAGTGTAGTACTGTTCTAAAGGCAGATATATAGACCATTGGAGTTAAATACAAGCCTAGAGCTAAATTCTTCCCTATATTGTCAAGTTATTTTTGACAAGGTTTCCACGAACATTTGGTGGTGGAAATAATAATCTTTACTGGGTTGTATCACAGAGTCTCCGACCCAGGGAGTCGATAGAGGCTGCTTTAAACTATGGGGGGTGCCAGGTTGCACGTTCTCCTATGGTGTGATATCTCTGCCACCACCACTCCCTCACTGGGTCAAGTCCCAGGAGGCCCAATACTGCGATTTCTCCTCTGTGGCCCGCAATTTGACTCACTGTTCTTGAGTACGCAGATGTAGCTGTACTGGACTCGGTGAATTCACTGCTGCTGCCGCCGCCGGTGGCAATATGGCGCCTCTGCCACGCCCTCGGCCATGAGGCTGGCGTATTTTTTCTTCTCTGGTTTTGATTTCCACTCTGAATCCCTGCAGCGTGTGCTGAGCTCAGCCACTGGGAGCTTTAAATGCTCTCTGCGCCGAAAGATCCCGCCTGGCTGTTCCGCAGCGGCTCACCTGGCTTGCTTTAGCCGTCCGTTGAGTTCGCCGCTGCCGCCGGCAGTATGGCGCTGCTGCCGCCGGCAGTATGGCGCTGCTGCCGCCGGCAGTATGGCGCTGCTGCCGCCGGCAGTATGGCGCTGCTGCCGCGTCCTCGGGCTCGTGTGTCTCCTCTGTGGCCCTGAGCTCTGTTCTCAGTCTGCTTTCTCTCTGGAGCCTGGTGGTTTTTTTTGTTTTTCTGGTGATGGTGTTTTCTGGCTATGAAAGGCGCTCTTTTTGTGGTAATGGAGATTGGTTGTTAGCGGGACTCTTAAGCCCCGCTTTTCTCGGTCGCCATCTTCCCGGAAGTCTACTGTCTTCTCTTATTAAAAAAAAAAAAGGGAAAAGAAAAAGAAAAATGAAAAATATCGGAGAGGGGTCAAGAAGGCCATGGCAAATGTCAGGATACTGGAGATGCAGACAAAACTTATCCAAATGAACTGGAACTTTTGGAAAAATTCCCTGTGAAGGACGACTGCTTCTTCTCTACATTCTTAAGAATCCTGGACTTCACCTGTAAGGAGAGAGTCTAGCGGAGACCTAGGAGGAAGGCGGTGTTGGAAGTGGTCTCCGTGATGGCAGTGGAGGCTTGTATCCAGGAGAGGCAGAAATTGGATCCTACCAACCTTATTTTTTGGAGAAATTACACCAAACGTTGAATGCTACTGTCGCACATGCTTAGGAACACTGGACAACATTCTGTGTGGAAAAAGAGCTTGGGAAAGATTTTAAAAGGTGGAGGCAGTGGAATGGCAGTGGCCAGTACTCAGGGGAGACAGAGATCTGATGCATTACACCTGGAAGTTTTGAAGTAATAACTCCAGAGGCAGAATGCTACCACCATGCACCCTCGGGAACGTGGGAGAACCTGCTGGATGAAGTGGGTGCTCGGATTGGAGCCTGCCGAGGGGTGAGGCTGGCGACGGAGACAGCAAAGCTGGGATTGGAGCTTGCCATGAGGCAAGGCTGGTGCTGGGGCCTCCGAGGCCGGGATCAGAGCATGGCAAGGGGTTAGGCTGGTGCTGGGGCCAGCGGCCAGCACCAGAGCCTGCTGTGAAGCAAGGCCACTACTGAGGCCTCCAAGGCCGGGATTGGAGCCTGCCATGAGGCAAGGCTGGTGCTGGGGCCTCCGAGGCCAGGATCGAAGCCTGGCGAGGGGTTAGGCCGGTGCCAGGGTCAGCGAGGCTAGGAAGGAGCCTGCCATGAGGCAAGGCAGGTGCTGGGGTCACCGAGGCCGGGAATGGAGCCAGCCAAGGGGTTGGGCTGGTGTAGGGGCCAGCAAGGCCAGAATCAGGGCCTCCCATGAGGCAAGGCTGCTGCCTGAGCCAGCGAGGTCTGGATCAGTCCACCAGGTAGCCAGGCCACTACTGGGGCCGTCAAGCATGGGATCAGTACTTGCAACACAGCATGCACAGAGAAATATTGCAGAAAATAAAAACCAGATGCTTCCCCTAATCAGCAATAACTAGGAGGAAAGGGGTAAAAGGAAGAGGTCGAGGTATAGAAACGGCCCTATAGCAAAGCAATTAAGGTGACCAATCAGGGGGTATGGGATAGGGGAGGATGGAGCCTCTCTAAAACTCAGGAGGTATGTAAACAAATGTATCAAAGTTAATCACCAAACAAGCATGGGATCTAGAGAGGGGATGGGAATGGGATGGGGAGTGGATGAGGGCTAATTGGATGATGTGTGCTTGTATATCCTCTCAAGTCTTATATTCCAATGTGATGTATGATTACAATGCACCAATAAAAAAACAAACAAAAAAATAAAATAAATTTCAAAAAGTAAAATGAGGTTGTGGGTGTAGCTCAGAAGTAGAATGCCCCTGGGTTTAATTTTCAAACACACACACACACACACACACACACACACACACACACACACACACGGAGAGAGAGAGAACATGACTCAATTTAACCTCCAAAATTTATTTCTATTATGTAGCATAGCACTGGGAGTCTACTCTTTTAGTTAAAGTTTCTGCTCCACAGCTTATCAACTATATCACTTTGAAAGAATACTGTGCCTCATCATATATCAGTTTCCCTAATCTGTATACTTTGGTAAAATACCCATTAGGGATGTTGTGATAGTTATCGGTATAAATGCATACAAAGGACTTAGAATAGTATATGTGAGGGATATATACATATTTCCTCCTTCTCCTTCTCCTGTTTGTAATCATTTTATTAGAATAAAATATTTCTGTCAATATTTGCCTGACCTCTAACTTTGATTTTGAAGGACAGTTGCTATCACAGGGTAGCCTCAGCAATATTTTCTTGGACCTTTACCTGGGCCTTCAGCAGAATTCTTTGATTCTGTTTCTGAGTCACTATGTGTACCCTGTGTGAATCTTCATCGTTCCTCCCTTTAGTGCATTTAATTACCTGGAGTGGTTCTAACTCACACTTATTTCTATGTGCTAGCCATTAACCTTGTCTGGTGACTTCTTTTCATGCCTGGGCTCCTCACCATCACATGTTTCCAACTTAGAAGTATTACAGGAGACATCTGTTGTCTGCAGTTGGTTTGTTCTTTGTGTACACAAACTGAAATATGGGCAGAAGGAAAAATGCTGAAAAGATTTGGTGAAAGATCTTCTCCTTCCCATGTATGTGAGTGAGACATTCCCTTAGGGAAGACTTAGAAGCACTAATTCCAAATGTAAAATGTATTTCATTTCTTGTTTTACTTAAATGGTGACTCATTTAACTTTTCATCACTCATCAGCACATATTTATGAAGCACATTGTATGTCAGGCACTGGGCCAGGCACAGAGGATGCAAGTTTGAATAAGACATGAGCTTGGCCTAAAGCAACCACACAGTAGACCATCATGTAAGCAAAAAAATACTATGCAGTGCAATAAGACAAGCATAGAGCTGTGTGCATTTTTTTCATGGTGTCACAGAGATGGCAGGTCTGAATTGAGCAGTGAGTTTACAAAAGACTTGATTTTAAACAGTGTCAAGTAGTCTGGGTAAAATGGACTGGCATGTAAATGAACATAGAAATGTGCCAGAAACTTGGTTAGCTCTATAACTAACACCTGGCTTGGCTAGTCCAGGAAGTATAGGTGGAAGCTGCCATGATATGAAACCAGAGCATCAACAAGAGACCACATTGTAGAAGGCATTGTTTTTCAAAGATGGAATATAATTTTCAAGATGATGATGAGGGTTTTAAAGCAAGGAAGTAATAATATCAAGTTTTATTATGAATCTCTGAAGTCTGATGTGGAAGGTGAATTAAAGATGGAAAGTTGAAATTGGAACCTTCTGCATTAGCTTCCATATGAGGAAGAGGGCTTATCTGGAAGAGTGGAAATAGAAAAGAAGTGGAGATACAGTCCTTTGGAAGGACATGTTGATAAATCTGATTTTATGAATGAGAGAGAGAACATTAAAAAAAGAATGACTCTTGGATTTATGGCTTGGATCATCATGTAGGTAACAAACCCATTAGCCAAGAAGGGCATATATAGGAGAACACTAAATGAGTTAGATAATAAAGATACTGAACTAAGTTTTGGAAGTGTAGAATTTGAGATATCTGTGGAATCTCCACAAAGGAATATTCAGATTATATCCAGAATGCCAATAAAATACAAATCTGTTTCCTAAGAACAGAACCATGAACTGAAGATTTTCATTTGAGAGTTACCAGATACGTAGTATTTAAAATTATTGTTTCAGATGAATTTTCTCAGTATGCATGTAAAGAGTACATAGAAAAAGAATGGAATTATAGGGAATATTAAGAAAATAGAGTGTATGCAGAGCTGCCCTGTACCTGTTGTACACATTTCCAGGCACTGGTCATATCACAGTCTCTGTGAAGGATGACCATTGAAGTTGTATAATGCATAATATGTGTGGCTATATGTTGTAGTTTTGTTTTAGAATGTCTCCCTAGACCTCACAGAAACAAGGTATCTATGTAATAAGCAGGCTTTATTGCTAAAGAGGGACTCCTGGAGGTGTAGCTTTGGCAATTATATAATCCCTCTGTCCTTTATGCTCTCTGTCTCTGTCTCTCTGCTTTCTTCTGCCGTTACCTGAGCTTCACTCATATAACCTGTTCTCATGTGGACTGAACCCCTGAAATCTCCAGAACTGTGAGCAGATACATTTTTCTTCCTCTAAGTTGTGTGGTCAGATGTTATGGATTACAATACTGAAAATGCTGAGACAGAATTTGGTATCAGATGTGTGGGGTCACTGTTGTATCTAGGTAAGACCATGTGTTTTGTGAATATTTGGAATTGGTGTGTGAGAGGAAGTTGGATGAACCAAAAAAAAAAAAAAAAAAAAAAGCTAATATTAATATGAAGGCCCGTGGCAAAGGTTGTGCTCAGGAGATTTCAGAGTGCAAAAGTGATCCCATAGCCTAATAGAGGCCACACATATTATATTAAACAAAGAACTCTCTGAGATTTTGCTCATGTCCTAAAATATTTGAGTCTGAATTTAAAAATGATGGATTGATTAAGCTGGTGGAAAAAATCTCAAAACAGAAAAGTATCCAGAATGCATTAAGGGTACTGATGGATAATGATGTCTGCATATAGCCAATTTTGGGAGCAAAAAGCAAAGCAGAGAGACTTTATGGATTTGAAGTTGGGTCAGGAAGCTGTATGTAAAATTGGAGACCATAGAGGTGATATTCTGGAAAGTAAAATGACTGAAAGAAAACCAAGGAATGTTTACATAGGAACAAAGAAAAGAATGTGGTCAGGGTAGTTCAAAACCATGGAAACAAGGCCCCTGAACCAACCATGATAGAAAAGGGCCCAGTGGTGGCTATGACTGAGGGAGGCCCCGTGGCTGTTATTAAAGAGGGCATGACTGTCTTTCCTGCTGATAATTGATTTGGGTACTCATGTAACACTGGCTTTGCTGAAAAAAAAAGGGTCAAAGTTTTCCCCTTTTATTTATTTATTTATTTTTCACTCTAGAGAAAGAATATTTATTTAATTTTTATTGCGGGTCTGGGGATGGAACCCAGGGACATTCAACCTCTGAGCTACATCCCCTGCTCTATTTTTTTTTCCTTTAAAATTTTTTTATTGGTGCATTATAATCAAACATCATATTGGGGTAAAAAACTTGTGTGTACAAACATATACACATTGCTGATTTAACCCCTACCCAATTCCCACCCCATTCCCTCCCCGTCCCTCCTTCCCTTGCTTGGCTTTGTGATTGACTTCGATATGTTTAAGTACATTGTGTGTTTTAGAGATTTTCCTTTTCCCCCTCCTTTCTCCTCCTTTAAGTTGTCTTGTTTGCTCCTCTATAGAATTTCCTTTTACAAGAGTTCCTCCTATGTCCCATTTCTCCTTAACTCTCACATATTAGGGAAAGCATCTGATTTCTTATTTTTTGTGACTGACTAATCTCACTTAGAATAATATCCTCCAGTTCCATCCATTTCCCTGAAAATGATTTGAGTTTTTTTTTTTTGATGGCTGAGTAAAATTCCATTGTGTACATATCCCAAAGTTTTGTAATCCATTCATCTGTTGATGGACATCTTGGCTGGTTCCATAGTTTGGCTATGGTGAATTGTGCAGCTATGAACATAGATACACATGCATTAGTTTGGTAGTTTGACTTCCTATCTTTTGGGTAGATAACCAGAAGTGGTATTGCTGGATCAAATGGTAGATTTGTTCCCATTCTTCTGAGGATTCTCCATACTGTTTTCCAAAGTGGTTGCACTAATTTGCAATCCCACCAACAATGTCTTAGAGTTCCCACTTCTCCACATCCTCACCAGGATCTGTTGTTTGTGTTTTGAATGATTGCCATTCTAGTTGGAGTTAGGTGAAATCTCAGGGTAGTTTTGACTTGCATCTCTCTGATTTCCAGTGATGTTGAGCATTTTTTCATGCATTTATTGGCCATTTGAAATTCTTCTTTTGTGAAGTGTCCATTTAGTTCATTTGCCCATTTTGTTATTGGATGCTTTGTTTTCTTAGTGTTGAGTTTCTTGAGTTCTCTGTATATTCTAGATATTAGTCCTCTATCAGTGGTGTAGGTGGCAAAAATCTTCTCCCATTCTGTTGGCTCTTGATTGAGGTTCTTGATAGTTTCCTTTGCTGAACAGAAGCTCTTCAGTTTCATGCAATCCCATGTACTGATTCTCCTTTTAATTTGTTGTGCATTTGGGGCCTTGTTGAGGAAATGTTTATCTGTGCCTATGCCCTCTTCAAGGAGCTTCAAGGTCTCTGGTTTAATTTCCAAGTCTTTGAACCATCATGAGTTGACTTTTGTACAGGGTGAAAAACTGGGATTAATTTCCAGTTTTTTGCATATGGTTAACCAGTTTTGCCAACACCATTTGTTGAAGAGGCTATCTTTTTTCCAGTGTATGTTTTTGGCCCCTTTGTCAAAAATCAATTGGCTGAAAGTGTGTGGACTTGTTTCTGGGTCTTCTATTCTGCTCCATTGGTCTATATATCTTTTCTTTTGCCAGTACCATGCTGTTTTTATTACAATGGCTTTGTAGTATAGTTTAAAGTCAGGTATTGTAATTCCTCCTGCGTGGTTTTTGTTGCTGAGAACTACCTTGGCTATTCTTGGCTTTTTGTTATTCAAGATAAATTTAAGGACTGATTTTTCTATGTCTGTGAGGAATGATCTTGGTAGTTTAATGGGCATTGCATTAAATCTGTAAATCACTTTTGGGAGGATGGCCATTTTAATGATATTTATTCTGCCAATCCATGATCATGGAAGGTCTTTCCATCTTCTAAGATCTTCTACGATTTCTTTTTACAGTGTTTTATAATTTTCTTTGTAGAGATCTTTTACCTCCTTGGTCAAATTTATTCCTAGATATTTTATTTTTTTGTGGGAGATCCTGAGTGGAAGTGTTTTCTGAATTTCTTTTTCAGTGGATTTATGGTTGGTGTACAGGAAAGCTTCTGATTTTTAAGATTGATTGTGTATCCAGATACTTTGCTGAATTTGTTGATCAGTTCTATAAGCCTTTTGGTTGAACTTGTTGTGTTTTCTAAATATAGTATCATGTCATCTGCAAATAGTGAAAGCTTGAGTTCTTCTTTTCCTATTTGTACTCCTTTGATTTCCTTTTCTTGCCTTATTGCTCTGGCTAGAGTCTCTAGTACTATATTGAAGAGAAGTGGTGATAATGGACATCCTTGTCTCATTCCTGTTTTTAAGGGGAATTCTTGAAGTTTTTCTCCATTTAATTTGATGTTGGTAGTGGGCTTATTGTAGATTGACTTAATAATGTTGAGATATGTTCCTTCTATTCCAATTCTCTGCAGTGTTTTTTTTATCATAAATGGATGTTGAATTTTATCAAATGCTTTTTTAGCGTCTATTGAGATGATCATGTGATTTTTGTCTTTGATTCTGTTTATATGATGAATTGCATGGATTGATTTTCATATACTGAACCAGCCTTGCATTCCTGGGATGAGCCCTACCTGGTCATAATGTATGGTTTTCTTTATGTGTTTTTGAATGTGTGTTGCTATTATTTTGTCAGTTTTGCATCCAAGTTCATCAGAGATATAGGCCTGTAGTTTTCCTTCCTTGAACTGTCTTTATTCGGTTTGGGTATTAGTGTGATGTTGGCTTCACAGAATGTATTTGGGAAAGTCCCAGTTTTTTCTATTTCTTGAAATAGTTAAGGTAGTATTGGGGTTAGCTCTTCTATAAAGGTTTTATAGAATTCACTTGGGAAACCATCTGGTCCTGGGATTTATTTGATGGTAAGCTCTTTATTGATGTTTCAATCTCTTTGATTGTTATTGGTTGGTTTAAGTATTCTATATCTTCTTGACTCAGTTTAGGAAGGTTGTATTTATCTAGGAAGTTGTCGATTTCCTTCAGATTTTCCATTTTGTTGGAGTATAGTTTTTCAAAGTAGTTTCTGTTAATCCTCTGGATTTCTACACTGTCAGTAGTAATGTCTCCTTTTTCATCTCTTAACTTCATAATTTGGGTTGATTCTCTCTTTGTTTTTAGTTAGGTTGGCTAGTGGTTTATCAATCTTGTTAATTTTTTCAAGAAACCAGCTTTTGGTTTTGTTGATTTTCTGTATTGTTTTTCTATTCTCTGTTTCGTTAATTTCTGCTCTAATTTTAATAATTTCCCATCTTCTGCTGGATTTGGGGTTCAATTCTTCCTGCTTTTCAAGGGCTTTGAGGTGTGTTGTTAGGTTTTTTATTTGAAGATTTTCTGTTTTTTCTTATGTGAGCACTCAGTGCTATAAATTTTCCTCTTAATACTGCCTTCAAAGTGTCCCAGAGGTTTTGATATGTTGTATCTTTATTTTCATTTGTTTCTAGAAATTTCTTGATTTCACATCTTACATCCTCTATGACCCATTCTTCATTAGAAATGTGGTGTTCAGTCTCTATATGTTTATGTTGTTTCTCTGGGTCTTCTTATAGTTGATTTCTAGTTTCATTCCATTATGGTCTGAAATGACACAGGGAATTATGTAACATTTTTTAAATTTCTTAGTACTCATTTTGTGTCCCAGGATGTAACTTATTTTGAAGAAGGTTCCGTGAGCAGCTGAGAAAAATGTAAACTCCTCTGTAGTTGGGTGGAATATTCTATATGTGTCCAACAGGTCTATTTGGTTAATGGTGTTCTTTAGTTCTGAGGCATCTTTACTGACCCTTTGCCTGGAAGATTGGTCTAGTATTGTGAGAGGTGTGTTGAAGTCTCCCAGTATTATTGTGTTGGGATTTATGTGTGACTTCATGTCACAAAGAGTTTGATTTATGAAAGTAGCTGCCTCTATGTTTGGGGCATAGATGTTGAGTATTGTTATTTCCTTTTGCTGGATTATTCCTTTTACCAGTAAAATGTGACCTTCTTTGTCTCTTCTAATAAGTTTGGGTTTGAAGTCTAACTTGTCTGATATCATAGTTGCTACTCCTGCTTGTCTTCAGGTACCATTAGCATGGATTACCTTGATCCAGCCCTTTACCTTGAGTTTGTTCCTATCTTTACTTGTAAAGTGTGTTTCTTGTAAGCAGCAGATGGATGGATTCTGGCTTTTAATCCATTTCGCCACTTTATGCCTTTTTATTGGGGAGTTGAGGCCGTTTATATTCAGTGTGATTATAGAGAGATAATTTTTAAATCCCAACATCTTAAGATCTTATTTCTGTTTGAGATACTGTTTATTCTTCTTTGCTTAGTTGTCTGCTGAATGGGAATTCTTTTTCTTTGGTTCTGGCATGTATTACCCATTTTCTTTTTGCAGTTAATCTCCTTGAGTATTTTCTCTAGCGCTGGTTTTGAAGACAAATTCCTTCAGTTGCTGTTTGTCATGGAAGCTTCTTATTTCCCCATCTAATTTGATAGATAGTTTTGCTGGGTAGGAAATTTTTGACTGGAAGTTGTTTTCTTTCAGAGTTTGGAATATATTACTCCATGCCCTTCTGGCTTTCATGACTTGGTTTGGGAAATCTGGAGTGATTCTAATTGGTTTGCCACTGAATGGCATGTGGCCTTTTGTCTTTGTTGCCTTTAAGATTCTCTCCTTGGCTTCCACATTAGTCATTTTGACAATTATGTGTTGTGGGGATCCTCTTCTCTGATCCTGTCGAAAGGGAGTTCTATAAGTTTCCTGGAGCTGTGTATTGACCTCTTGCTCTATGTTTGGAAAATTTTCTGCTACTACTTCCTTGAAGAGATTATTGATCCCTTTGGTTTTACCTTCTTTTCCCTCCTCTATTCCAATTATTCTTAGGTTAGCTCTCTTAAAATGGGTCTATATTTCTTCAATGCCAGATTCCCGCTGTCGGATTTTTTTTTCTAAATTAGAAACTATGTATTCATTTTTGGAGTGATCATCTTCAAAAAGCGAGATTCTATTCTCCATCTGGTCTAATCTGTTGTTAATACTTTGAATTGAGGCCTTTATTTCAATGATTGCATATTTTATCTCTTTTTGACTCTCTCTAAATTCTTTTGGAAAGTCCTCTATTATTTCTAAAGTTATTTTTCTGATTTGATCTTCTAGAGATCTCTGGATTTCGGTGTTATCAGGTTCTGATTTTGTGGGGTTTTGGGCATTCACTGATCCATTGTTATTTTTATTTCCCATGATTTTGGAAGTTTGTGCCTTCTCTGGGTTCTTCCCTGGGTCACTACGAGTTCACTTAAGGTGCTCTGGATCTCGAGTCTGTGGTATCTCAGTTACCACTACTTCTTTACTGGGTTGTATCCCAAAGTCTCAGACCCAGGGACTCAATCGAGGCTGCTTAGACTGTTGGGGGTGCCATGTTGGGCGTTCTCCATTGGGGAGTTGTGATTATGGTGTGATATCTCTGCCACCGCCACTCCCCCACTGGGTTGGACTGCTAAAATCTCCGATCCAGGGAGACTGTATGCGCAAGTCCCTGGGAGTTCAGAACTGGGATTTCTCCCCTAGGGGCTGCAATTTGACTCATGGTTTTTGAGTGTGCTGATGGAGCTGTAGTGGACTCAATGAATTCGCAGCTGCCGCCGCTGGCAATATGGCACCACTGCCATGCCCTCGGCCATGAGTCTGGCATATTTCTTCTCTGGTTTTGAGCTCTGCTCTGAGTCCCTGCCAGGTGTGCTAAGCCCAGCCCTTGGGAGCTTTTGATGTTCCCTGCACTGAAAAAACTGCTGACTGCCACCCGGCTGTTCAGCAACTGCTCACCTCGGCTCGCTGTCCACCACTCCTCTCTGGAGCCTGGTGGCTGGTTGAGTGCGTTGGTCTTGAGCCATCTGGTGAACTTGCCACTGCTGCTGGCAGCAAGGCACTGCTTCCGCGTCCTCGGCTGTGAGGTTGGCGTAGTTCTTCTCTGGTTTTGACCTCCACTGAGTCCCTGCGGGGTTTGCTGAACCTGGCCCTTGGGAACTTTAGACGCTCGTCACGCCGAAAAAACTGCTGACTGCTGCCTGGCTGTTCAGCAGCTGCTCACCTCAGCTCACTGTCCACCCCTTCTCTCTGGCACCTGGTGGCTGGTTGGGTGTGTTGGGCTTGAGCCGTCCGGTGAACTCACCGCTGCTGCTGGCAGTAAGGCACTGCTGCTGCATCCTAGGCCGTGAGGCCGGCATATCTCCTCTCTGGATTTGAGCTCTGTTCTGAGTCTCCCTCCTCTCTGGAGTCTGGTGCTGCGAGGGAAGATGTAGCCCACGCCGCTCCGCACCGCGGCTCCGGCCGCTCCGCGCCACGGCAGTGGCCACGGCAGCGGCCACGGCACTGCGGGCTGGTTTCTTTCTGGTGTCTCGTTTTTCCAGCCCTCTTTTTCTCTGTCCCTTTTATTTACAGTTTTTATTTCTTTGCTGATGGTGTTTTCTGGCTCTGAAAGGCACTGGCTTTGTGGTAATAGAGATAGATTGTTAGCAGGACTCGTAAGTGCCGCTTTTCTCTGTCGCCATCTTCCCGGAAGTCTCCCCCACCCCCCCTTTTTTTTAAATGAAGGCTTGGGAAGCCAGACAACATACAGCAGGATTAGAACTATTGTAAGCAAACCTAAGAAGGCAATTTGTAAAGCTGTGAGGGTGAAACACAGGTTAAAAGAAAAAACTCCCCAAATTTAAGATGTATAATAACCACCAGGAAGATTGCAAGCAGTAATCAATGAAACCAAGCTAGACATCAAGCACACTACCAGTTGCAATCAGGTCATAGAGGTGGGGCTACCTAGGCCCCTTAGAGATCACATCTCATCACCATGTGCCCTGGATACCAGAAATGGAGCTACAGAATTAAATGCTTGCCCTCCTGGATTTCAATCCCGTTTTTATCCCATTCCTTCTTTCTTTGACTCTATTCCTCCCTTTTGGAAGGCAAATATTTACTCTGTGCTATTGTTCATTAGATGCATGTAAGTTTTTTTTAATTTTATCGGGGCTCATAGCCAAGAGTTTACCATGAATCAGAGTCTTTGGGACTTTTGAGGTATGCTGTGACTGTGAACATTATAAAACTCTTAGAGATAGACTACATTTTTCCCCTATGAGATGGCCATGACATCTTGGGGGCCATAAACAGAGTGTTGTGGTATTTATTTATTTATTTATACTGGGGTTTCAACTAAGGGCCATTCTACCTATACACCAAAACCCATTTAAAAATATATATTTTTGTTTTGAGACAGTGTTTTCATGTTGCTGAGGTTCTTGCTACATTGCTATGGTGGTCCTCTAACCTGCAACACTCCTGTCTCAGCCTCCCAAGTACTGGGATTATAGGCATGGGCCACTTCACCTGACTGTGGTTTTGCTTTAGAATGTTCCTCTAAACCTTATGGGAACAAAACAGTCATGTTAGAGATGGGGTTTCTGAGGAAGGGTCCCTGGGAATGTGGGCTTGGAAATTATATATGAACGCTTCTTCCCTTGTTCTCTTTCTTGCTTCCAGCCTCCATGATGTGAAAGTAGAGGACTCTCTTTCTTCATCTCTCTGCTTCTGACATCCATGCCCTGAGCTCTACAGATGTAACCAGCCTAAATGGACTGAACCTCTGAAATTTCCAAAAGTGAGAGCAAATAAATCTTCCTTCCTCTAAATTGTGGTGGTCAGGTACTTTGGATTACAGCAGTGCGAATGCTGACTGAAATACTGTATATGGTAACCTGATAGGGAAAAATTCAGTTGTATAAGGCAGAGAACTAATAGTACTACAGAGAGAAGCAGTAGAAAAGACTGTGACACAGAAACTATAGGAGCAGAGAATTTCTCTGCGAGAAAGCAATAAACCATGCCTTCATGCTCAGCTCCTAAAGGTCTGCTTGACAGGAACTCTGGTGTACCTGGGGAGATTTCTAAACCCAGGGAGGCATGAAGTCCTCACTGAGTGAGTGAAGCGCGGTTGGGCGTGAGGCTGTGGATATAGCAAGAGCCATTCTTAGCAGAATCTGGAAGAGGGGACAGGGGTGAGGGAACAGAGTATGATAGGGGTGGGAGTTCTCTGTGTGTGGTTACCTTCAGTGCACATCAAAGAGAAGAGTGAAAGTCAGAGGACTGGTTGTAAGATAGAAAGGAGGTGGTACCAAGGAACTTTGTCAGGAAAAGTGTGAAAGGAGGGGGATTAAGGTGAAATAAACAGGAATCAAACTCTAGTCAACACCAGCACCCAAATGAAGTTCTATTTCTGCGTCCAGGAGGTTGTAAAATACACTTTTGTTAATTTCTTGTGAAGCCTGAGGATTGAGGGTGGAGCCAGTCACGGTCTGGGTGCAGAGGGCAGGAGTGAAGATGACCTCACGGGGTGGTCTTCAAGAATATTGATCCAATCAGGACACTGTCACCCTTGATGGAGCTGACATGGGTCAACAGCCCCACCACACACTCCTTGCCTGTGTGCACATTTCTCACGGGGACTCATGACTTCACCAAGAATTTATAGAATTCTTGCCAAGTGCCAGGCTTTACTCTAGGCATTGGGTATACAGTTAGAAATAATTGGATGGTGTTCCTTCTCACTGCAGCAGTTGGTGATAAGGTCAATGAGCAAAATATAATAAACAGATGTGGAAGGATACAACAACATGACAACAGCAGGAAGAAGGCTCCAATTATTGACATTTGAGCATGTGGATCTGTGGTAGTGAGAGAGGGAGTCCAGGAAAAGCTGAGCCTGTGAAGGAAGTGGGAAGTCCAAAGGCCCTGGGGTTGGTGCCTGCCTGGGCCTGTAGGGAGCTGCCAGTGAGAGGCTGGGGCAGGGGCCAATCATATACCATGGTAGAGAGTTTCATTTTTACTGAGATGACTCAATCCTGTTAGAGAATGTTTTCTTAAAGGACCTGGGAGAAAAGTCTTTGTTGAATGAAAGCTCTGAGAGCTGTTTGGAGGCTCCATCAATAGCAATGAAAAGATGCCTTTTTAAGTTAAGTTTCACTTTGGTTCTCTTGCTTGACTTTTCCCATGCAGAACTTTGTTAATGTGCAGTTTTTAATTTATTTATTTTTTTAAGTTTTTACTGCATATGGATTTTCCCAGTTAAGAAGTACTTGAAGGTTGTTTGACACAGTATCCAAAAATGCTTCCTGGGAAGACTGGGACCCAACACTCTGCTCAAAGAGACTCTAATAGGAGATAGAGGAGCAAACTGCAACACAGAGGGTACAAATCTTGCCTCTAAATGAGGCAATGAAGCTAAAGACAAAAAACGATTTAAATGCTACCCAAATTTAATATCCATGAGAGACTACTCAGCTGGAATTCAGTGTCTAGAGAACATTACCAGATTGTGCATACAAAAGTGTAGAATTTCAAATATTCACTGTGGATCTTAAATTTAAATATAGGACTGAGTGTCCTATATTTAATCTGACAACCTTATCTATAAAAGAGGTAATGCATGGGATAATGATCTATTGAGATTATTTTTTCTATTTCTATTTTTAATTTTTCATTTGTATTATTTTTTTTTTGCAGGTCTGGGGATCGTACCCAGGGGCATTTGACCTTTAAGCTACCTACATCCCTAGCCCTATATTTTTATTCTTTATTTTGAAACAGGGTCTCACTAAGTAGCTGAGGCTGTCTGTGAACCTCAGTCCTCTGGACTCAGCCTCCCAAATGCTGGGATTACAAATGTGCGCCACCACGCCCAGCTTCTATTTTTATTTTTAGACAAAGCATTTCTCTACATTGGAGATTAACATACTGTTTTCTGAGGTAAGAACAGTTCCCTTTTGGTAAACGTCCTTAGACCTGAAGACATATTTGTTATTTCTAGAGCTTTGTATTTCTGATCAAATGTGGCCAGCCCTGTCCTTCTTCCATACTAGCAGGGTGTCCTTGGACAGGTCACTTACCTTCTGGGTCTCAGTTTTCCCAGCTCTGACTGCTTTGAGGACTGCATTGTGACTTATAGAAAAATGCTTTGTGAAATTATAAAGTGTTATCTAGATAAAGTGATTATTTCTTCACTATTTTTATCTTCCTTTCTGCAATAACTGTAAAGCATGCATTGATGTATTTTAAATTTGCCATAACCAGAACAGTTTTGTTTCTCTCACAGGGAGAGCTGCCTCACTGGGCCCCACTTATGCTGCATTCCACATCTCTTCCCTCAGGAAGTCCTACCCTCGGCCCCTCGGGAAATCCCTGACCTTTGTGCTTCAGATAAACATAGAAAATGCTTCAAAATAATTTCTTGCTTCTTTGACCCTGGTGATGAACTTTCCAAATCCCACTATTTCCTGTTGACCTTACAACCTGGGAGTTCATGTGGATACTGGTGATTTCACATGACTTCACTGATACTCTGCATCTGAGCAGTCTGTGGATTTATGGATTTCCTTAAGATCCCCTCTTGAAAAGTTGGGGCTGGTGGACTGTAGGCAATTTTTATTTCTCCCATCTCTCCGTGCATTTTTATCACTCTTTAAAATCAGAAATGAAAAACATTGAAGTTAATTGTAGAAAATGCTCAAATTACACAAAAGTATGATGAAAGAATTAAAGGTAATCAGCAATCTCACTACTCAAAGGAAACCACTACAGGCTTACTGATATATATGTTTGTAAAAAAAAAATTTAGAGTTGAGATCATATATCATACACTGAAATAACATTGAGAGCTATAGTTTTGACATAGTACCATGATTATTTTTAGACCACTCTATAACTTGTAATATAATTTAAAAATTT
Organism: Muscardinus avellanarius; assembly: GCF_963383645.1. Classification (NCBI taxonomy): domain Eukaryota; kingdom Metazoa; phylum Chordata; class Mammalia; order Rodentia; family Gliridae; genus Muscardinus; species Muscardinus avellanarius. The sequence continues at coordinate 26,663,838 of NC_137795.1, read as the reverse complement.
TACTTAATTTCCTACATATAGCCCATCATATGGGCTACCATAATGTATTCAAGCATTTTTCTGTATTCAAAAGCATTTTTAGGCATAGCAGTTTTACTGAGCAAGTATTATTCTGAAGTTATAATCAAAATGCATAACAATTTTTATATTCTAAGATTTATCTTTATCCTGTGTCAGGATCCATGACTTCTCTGTCATAACTTTGGTAATAGAAGGTTCTTGGGCTTTCCATATGATAATTAGAAGCTCATATTTGTGTATATTCCAAAACCTTTCGATTTCAAGTTAAATATTTTTTTCTTTCAGCCAGTTGTAGGCAAGAAGTTTCCATCTACAAAGTGAAGGTAGGCTGCTTCCTTCTCATCCTCTTCCTCCCCCCTCCTTTTTCAGTACCTAGGGAAATTGTCTCTCTGATCTATATTACTGGGCATTTTTACTTTTTATTTTGAAACAGGGTCTCATTTAGTGAATGAGGAACTTGCTAAGTTGCTGAGGCTGGCCTTGAACCTGAGATCCTCCTGTCTCAGCTTCCCAAGTACTGGGGTTACAGACATACACCATTACGCCCAGCTGTGAGCTCTCTTTTTCATGCATCTGTGGTCTGGTTGCTGTTGAAAACATGATTTTGTTGGGGGGAGCATTTCCCTGCTTCTTCAGGAGGTATCCAGCTGGGACCTCTGACTACAGTCCTATGATCTTCCACCTGGACTCATTTTTGTCATCTTGTCTTGTGACAGGATTCCCCTTAGAAAGATCCCATTCTCAATGAGCCAGGTCCATTTTCCTTCTCAGGATGCTGTGTCTGATCTTTGGGCCTCAGGCAGTTTTGAGAGGACAAGACTTTCTGTCCAGTTCTTTGTTTAGATACAGGCTTTCATTTCTCTTCTGCAAATACCGAGCAGTGGAAAGGCAAAGTCATACTTGGAAGTGAGGGTTTTATGTTCTCACCAGCAGTATTAAGTGTTCCAGTTAATCTATGTACCCATCACGCTTGGTAGGGTGTCTTTTTCCTTTTAGCTATTCTAATAGATGGGACATGGCATCACACTGTGATTTTAATTTTCGTCCCTCTAATGACTAATGATGTGGCCATTTTCCTGTTATTCGCAGTCAGAATGTGGAGTGCTGCAAATGCAGAATTGTGTGTCCTGCTCAGGCAGTGAAGCACAAAGTGTGGAGAGAGCTGTGTGTGGACTAGCAGGGTCAGGATGAGGAGGTAGAGCAAGGGAACTGCAGTCCTGACGGTCATGGCAGGTGCTACAGACACCTTCAAGGTCCAGACTAAGTGGTCATCAGGTAAAGAAGGATGGTGACCTGGAGAACCAGGAATGCCTCAGCAGGCATGAGTGGACAACCAAGGCATAGCCCAAAGACACCACACCCCTGCTGTTGAGGGCACGTGGAAAAAGAATCAAGTGAGCCCTCTTGGAGGAAAATCATTCTCAATATGAGTCTGAGCTTTTAATTGACTGAATATTTAATCAAAGAGATTCCCTTACAGCTTAAGGGCATATATATATATATATATATATATATATATATATATATATATATATATATATATATATATGGAGAGAGAGAGAGAGAGAGAGAGAGAGAGAGAGAGAGGATATAGAACATAAATGCATATGTTCTTACAGCTAAATGGATATATATGGAGGCTAAGAACATATATACATATGTTCTTATATGTATGTGTGTGTGTGTATATATATATATGTTTTTAGCCTTACAGCTATAGGGATATATACATATATATGGAAGACACAGAACAAGGACATGCTGGGTAAGAGTAAAGGGGTAAGGGGTAAGGACAAGTGCTTACACAGAAAGGAGCCGCTTTTGTTGGCTGGGTGCTGTGTCACTCCCAGAACATAATAGATTCATGAATGAATCACCAGGTATAAAGCCAAATAAGGGATATATTTGTTATATATTTGTTATATATCTATAACACTGTTGATCAATTAAAAGCATATATTTTAATTAATATCTATAATCTCTGTTACTAGTTTGTATTTAAGCTAATTGTCCATTCTGTACTTGAGTAGCTATATTTTTTAAATTTAAAATCAGCAATATTTTTTGTGTATTGTATATGTCTTGTTGAACTTGAATTATATTCAAGTCTGCTGACTGCCTTTAATATTTTGATTTTTTCACTGATAGGACCTGTGGAAAAGCATGTTTGGAGGAAAATAATATTTATGTTGATATTTGACCTCTTATAAATCATAAGAAGGTCACTCAAACTATATTACCCTGTTTTCTTTTCTGAAAAATGAACACATAAAATAATATATGTGAATTAAAGTACTCAGTAAATAGAGGTAGTAGTCAGTGGTGTGCGTGTGAATGGTTAACAACCGACTCTGTTAAATTTTTGTTAGTTTCTACGATGAACATACTCCCATCATGGCTGATTTCAAGCTATGTGATACCATTGGGCATGAAGTGGGGAAGAGATGTGCATAGCCCACTCTAGATTGATACTAGTTGTAGTTTGATTCTTTGAGAGTGTCATCTGTAAACATGTGAGCTTTGCTTTAATATTTTTATCCACATCAAAATAAACATTTGTAATGGAAGAGAGAAGAGACATAATTTGCTAAGAGGACTCTCTTTGGTTATTACCAGTCTGTTTCAGCCAATTTAAAGACTTTTTATATCTGTTTTTAGTTAACAAAATTGTTAAACTGAATTTGGTCTGAGAACGCCTCCATTACCTCAATCCTGACATAATGAACTGCAACCTTAACAGATAGTTAGCTGAAAGCCACAGATGGGCGCATACTTTGCAATAAATAGCTGAGTGTCAGCAATCCTAACAGTCAGGCTTCAGTCAATTTGATCAGACCTTATTCAAATGAGGCAACTGATGAGCTGTAACCAATCAAACTGCCTCGTTCCTTCTCCCATTTTCTATTCATACCTGCTGCCTGCCCACGTTGTGCAGTGGAGTCTCTGAACTTCTGGTTCAGAGGGCTACCCTCTTAGTGAGTTATTCTTTGCTCAATGAAACTCTGCTAAATTTAATTTGTCTAATGCTTTTATTTTAACAGAATTATAATGACTTATTCAACCTTTGTTTATTTTGACTATGAAGTCATCTTGAAATTTGATTTTCTTTTTTTTTCTTTTTTTTTCTTTTTTATTGGTGCAATGTATTCATACATCATAGTGGTATAAAGAAAATACTTTTGTAGACATACATGCACATCTCGCCCAGTTAGCCCCTACCCGATCCCCACCCCATTCCCTCCCCATCCCTCCTTCCCACGCTTGGCTTACTGGTTGACATCTAGTATTATAGCAATTTATACAATATTAACATTGATAATCTCACATAACAGTTTCATTTGTCTGGTACCAAACTTTTGATGACTTAAAGATAACATTTCAATATTTCTTTTTGCTTTCTTTCTTACCAGAGAATATTTTTTTCTTTTTTTTTTTTTAGGTGAAACTATCATACATTTATTTATTTATTTTTCAGAAAAAATCTATCCTGATATGGAATTACTGAATTCCACTTTTTCTACAATACTTCCTAACCTGGCAATTCTCACTAACCACCATTAAAACTGCTTGGGAAGCCTTGGAAATAATCTTAAGGCCCAGCCCAGGATTTGCTATAAAATATGTGGGAACCAGTATAAAATGAAAATGTGGGCTCCTTGTTCAAAAGTTATTGAGAATTTCAAAAAGGTAAAAGCACAATATTAAACCAACGCTCAAGTTTGGGGCCTTCTGGTCCCGGGCTCTGTGCAATGGTAGTTTGAACACCCAGAAAGCAGACCCTTTCTAGCCTCACCTACTCATTTACTAATTGGTTTAAGGTGAAATATGAGAATTTGCTGTTCATTTAAACTGTGGCATGGGTAATCAGAATTGAAAACACAGAGGTCTTTAAGCTTTTTCCAGCAGAATCACCTAGAGAGGTTAAAACAAATTGCTGAGCCCCTCCTTAGGCTTTCTGATTCATTGGTATGAAGCGGGGCACCAGTTTTGCAATGAGATTCCAGGCAAAGCTGATGCTGCTGGTCTGAGAACCACACATGGAGAACCATTGACGTAAAGGGTGAAGCTCCAAGCGCTTGCAGGGCACGCACTGTCTCTATGATCAGTCCCCTGCCTATCTCGCAATGATGGAGCCTAAAAGCAAGCCATGTTGACCTCACCTTCACTCCTCAAATTCTCTCTAGTTTTCTTCCCTACATGCAAGAACTGTGGTTCTAATATCTGCAATAAATATTCTTTTTCTCCCTTAACAATTCCCTTTGGCAGTCTCTTTCCCTCTCTCTAAAGCAGAGAACCCACTATGTTCTGCTGTATCTCAGCCCTTGGTCAGTTGAATCTCTGAGAACAAATGGCTGTGTCTTCAGCTGTGTCTTCTTGGGGCCTAAGCATACAGTTGCCATTCAATAAAGTCCTTTGAAAGAAAAAATTACTTATTCTGTGCAAATACATGATTGCTTTTCATGATTAACTATTTTCTGATTAAATTAAATAATGAATGAGGGAGTTTTTCTCTTATCCCTCCAAGATGACTTAAAATATGTGCAGAGAGCCAGGCATGGTGGCACTACCTATAATCTCAGTACTTGGGAGGCTGAAATTGGAGGGTCATAGTTTCAAGGCCAGTACTCCATAACTTAGCAATGCCCTATTTCAAAATAACTAACTAACTAACTAAATAAATAAATAAATAAATGAAACAGGGATGAAAGTGTAGCTCAAAGGTAGGATGCCATCCTCAATACCACAACACAAAAAAGACATGGAGATAGTCTAAGAGAACTGAGCTGGAGAAAGAGATCAATTATAGATCCCTTTCAGTAGGTAGAAAAAAAGTCAAATCATATCCTAACATAAATCAGAGTGTTTCTTGGTTTTTATATGAAGATAAATAGATTTTAAAGGACATTTTCAACTCTTGAACCTGTTGGCCATCATATTTTCTATGGAATGAGCAAAGTGCAGTGGTAGGTTAGGGTAAAATCCTATCAGTCCTTTTTGTTCTTCCACTTGATTGCATACAGCCAAGCATTGGTTGGATCGGGAAATTATGTGAAAGTAAAATTTTATATGTATGCTTATATCTGAAATATTAATCTGATCGGGAAATTATGTGAAAGTAAAATTTTACATGTATGCTTATATCTGAAATATTAATGAGCAAATATCCAAAGTTTTTTGGTCAGAAGTTGGTCCACTGAGCCCTGTTTTGGCATGTACATCATGTGTGTGTGTGTGTGTGTGTGTGTGTGTGTGTGTGTGTGTGTGTGTGTTTGGGGCTATGTGATTGTGTGTGTGTGTGTGTGTGTGTGTGTGTGTGTGGTGGGTTGGTGGAGATGGCAGGGAAAGGAGAGGTTTCTTGAGGTCTCTCCCTCAAGGGATCATGCACACCCACATAAAATCCAAATATAATAAATTTCGGAATGCAAGCACAGATTATCCATGTAGCTGCAGAGGTGGAAGACTGCCTTCAGACATGGAAAATGACAGATAATTATCCAGTCTTTTGACAGCATGTCTGCTACCTAATAATTCAAACTACTGGTATGAAGAAGAAAGCCAAGAATCTTGATGAAGTTGGAAAAGGAGCTTAAAATTTGCCTCCACCTCCTGCATTGGAGTCTATTCTTCTATATTTAGCTGGAGAAGAGGCAAAAGGTAGCCAAGCAGAGAGCAACTCCCAGACTTAGGAGAGCCACAGTTGTATCTTGAGTTCGTGTGTAGTGCCTTTTTCAGTAAATGTTAAGACAAAGTGCAACTCCAAAGAATAATTGAATAATAATCCCTTTCATTTTCAAATTGCTTCAGAATTTAAAAGTGTTTGCATTTATTTTATTATAACACTAACTCAATAAGGAATCCAAATGGGCATTGTTGTTCCTTTTCCTATAAGCAGGCATAGGAAGCCGTACAAAATGGTCCTTGTCATAGTCAACAGTATTCCACAACTCTAATTTTTTTGTCCACATTTTCTTTTTTTAATGTAAAATATAATGCTTCTTTTATATTCCTGGGGTTGAGTTTTTTCATAAGGAGTACTTAGAATTGCCTGGGCAATGTTATTTGGTGTAATCTGATTAGTATAAATGATTTCACAAATTCCCTTTTCACCAAAAAAGGAGTTAAGGAAAGAATTACATGGATAGTTGTCTCAAATCTTTACTTGAATTTGCTTCCATTTGCTCACACATGCGTTATTTATTACCTTGCTTTCCTACAGATGATCTGATTTAACAAACCTCGAATGACATATAAATCACTAATGTCAACATAATCAGCCCTCATTAAAAGCAGGAATCCAGCCAGGGGCCACAAATGCATTGTGACATTCCTATATCATGAGTTATCTGATTTAGGTTCCCAGAAAGAAATTCATCATTAGGTTTATGGTATACACTGTTCAATGTATTTTTTATTGTTAAATCTCTCTCTACCCTCTCTCTCTCTCTCTCTCTCTCTCTCTCTCTCTCTCTCTCTCTCTCTCTCTCTCTCTCCTGAGTTAGTAAATTAAATAAGTATGTATAACACAAGTTTTCCAGTATAGGAAAAGTCCTAAAAATATTTTCCTAGGTCTCAAATAAACTTGGATGAAGGAAGATATGTAATGAATGAAAACTCAGTGCTTTATATTTTCTCTCATAAGAAAATCAATTAATTATTTAAGAAACTAGGAGGAATATATTAAAATTCTTTTAAAAACTATTCTTATTCAAGTCTTTTTATACTAAACATAAAATTGATGTGAAGGCTTTCTTCTTTATTTTGGTCAAAATGAGTATAAATAAAAATAACAATTCCCAAATGGATCGCTCTTGCTCTTGCCGCTCTCTCATACTGGCATTGCTATCTCTGGGGTAGAAGATAGAAAGAGAAAACTTTCCTAAGTTTTCTCCACATAATTTCCTTTAGCCAGGTTTGAATTAGCTCACACTGGTGTTCTCATGCTTTGAGAGGAAGCCAAGACTCTTGGTAAAGCCATTAGGAACCTCTGCTGGGGATATAGCTGTGCCCCAGGCAGGCAGCAGGGCCTCCCTTGAATCCCTCTGGGGCCCATCGGTTTTTGGAGGTGAAACTAGCAAAGAAGGGGTCACCCTTTTATCCTCTGTTTTCTAGGACACCAAAGACACCATCAGAGACTCTGTGCATGCAGAGAGCTTGGAGGAACTTGCTTGACCCACACTAAACATCAGGGATTTAAAAGAAAAATGAGAACTTATTACATAAAGGTGAGGTATGGAAGCACCTCATACTAATAACTTAATGTTTGGTATACAGATCCAATGTCCTTGGTTCCTCGTGTTTTTATTTCTGCTGTTCATCTATCTGAAATTTTCTTCTTTTAATCCTTTCTAGAACCAGCTTGGGATGTCCTCTCTGCAAAGCCCTGGGGAACTATCATTGATTAACATCTTTATTTACTTGAACAGCTGAGACAGAATTTTCTCAGGATCTAAAAGAAGTTATTCTAAGTTTTGTATTGTAGCACATGCCTGTGATCCCAGTGCTTAAGATAGGAAGATCACAGGTTCAAGGCTAGCCTTGGCAATCTAATAAGACCTTATCTCAAAATACAAAATGAAAAGGAGTCAGATGTGGTGGCACATGCCTGTCATTCCAGTACATGGGAGGCTGAGATGGGATAATCACATATTTCAATCCAGCCTCAGCAATTTAGCAAGACCCTGTTTCAAAATAAAAAATAATAAATAAAATAAAATAATAAAATAAAATGGGGCTTGGGGGAGTATCTCAGAATGCCTCTGATTTCAATCCCTAGCAAGCACCAAAACAAAAAACAAAAACAAAAGCCCAAATAATTTATTCTAGGTGGAAACCAGCACAAAGGCCAATCTGCTATAACCATTCTTTCACAAAACAACCCAAGGACTTAAAGGCACTGACTTTCCAGAGTCTAGAGTTCTATTTGGAACTTTAACTCCAGCTAATCCTTCAGATCCCCAGTCCTGGCATCCTTGGCCCCTGCCCCAGATGCTTGAGGGTCACTGAACTGCCTTTCATGCTCCAGACTCCTTCTGCTACCTCCTTCTCTCCAAGATTTCCCTGGTGCCCTGTCACCTCTGCTCCAAGAGAAAACCAATTTCTTTGCTGAAGGATGTCTCTTCATAGATTGCAAACCCTTTTATTGGGTAGAGTCTCCAGGGACATTGCTTCCTCTGCTGGCTTTTTAAGAGGGCTCTGCCTCCCACACCTAATGTAGTGGACGGCAGGAGAGAGACGGTTTTCTAAACAGTATGCCTTACTTTCTATTCCTGTCACTTTATGACTTTTGATTCCTGTTCTTTCTTTACTAATGCATTGGTCATACACCCCAACCCCAAACCAGCCCTCAACCAGGTGGCTCTGATGGCCAGTGAATGATCGAGGCAGCAACCCAGCATTGGAATTCCTTGGCCAAGGAGGCCATATTGACCTGGGCTTTTATTTCAGGCACCCACAACCACAGCGTCATCCTGCGACTAGAGAGCACATCGATCTTTATATTAATATCCCACCTTTGGGACACAGTGTCTCATTTTGTGAACTCTCCCTACTCTTTTACTCCTACCACATCTTCTTGGTAAAAACTTCTTCAGCTGCCTGGCGTGGTGGCGCAGACTTGTAATCCCCGCGCTTGGGAGGCGGAGACAGGAGGAGGATCGCGAAGCCAGCCGCGCTGGCTTAAGAGACCCTGTCTCCAAATACAAAGTATAAAATAGGTCTGGGTGTGTAGCCTGGAGGTAGAAGGGCTTCCAGGAACCCCAGTACCACCAAAACAACAACAACAAAAAAAAACCCCAAAAACTTCATCAGCAATTTTTCATTAATCTTATGGTTTTCAAACTTTAATTAAAATAACAATCACTCTTATATCGAGCAAAAATGCAGGTTCTTAAAGCCTTTCCTTTAGATTTTATTGCCAAGGCATGTGGGCAGTACCTAGGAATCTGAATTTAATCTATGTCATGCCTGATGTGGGTGTATGTCCCACAGATACTCTTTGGGAGACTCTGCTTGAAGCCATCATTATTTTTGAGGATGTTAGGTCTATTCTTATGCATTTCACTTTAATAATCAATGTAGTCTGTTGTCTAAAATTTAAATCACTCTCCTATTACCACTGTGATGGCTAATTTTCTGTGTCAACTTGTCTAGGACATAGTATGAGATATTTGGTTAAACATCAATTGGATATTTCTGTGAAGGCATTTTTCAGATGAGATTAAAATTTAAATCAGTGGCCTGTCGTGGTGGCGCATGCTTGTAATCCCCGCGCTTGGGAGGCAGAGACAGGAGGATCGGAGGTAGAAGGGTTTCCAGAAACCCCAGTACCACCAAAAAAAATAAAATAAAATAAATCAGTGGACTTTGAGTAAAGCCAGTGGCCTCCATGATGTGGGTGGGCTTCATCTAGTCTTCTAAAGGCATTTAGAGAAAGAGATGGCAGTCCCTTGAGGGAGAAGAAATTCTTCCTTCAGAGATTGTCTTTGAATGTGTGCTGCAACATCGCCTCTTCATGGGTCTCCAGCCTGGTGGTCTGCCCTGTGGAATTTGGTGTCAGCCCCCACAGCTTCAGGAGCCAATTCTTTAACATAAATCAGGTTCTTTCTCTCTTTTTTGCCCCTTCCTTCTCCCTCTCCCTTTCTCTCTCCACGTTCTATTGGTTCTATTTCTTTGTGGAACTTTCATACAATCACATACATCTATTCCAGTTTGAATACATATAGCCTTCAGGATCCTAGCCTTCTCTGTCAGTGTTGCTGACAACACCCATAAGATGATGGTCACAGCAAAAGCACATTTTCAATTCTGTAGGCATCTCAGAGCTTTTCCATTATCTTTCTGTCCAATTATACATTGTGTAGCACCAAGCTCCCACACTGTATGTTCAAACCTATCCTCAAAACTCCCTTACTGATCGTCTCTGTTATAGACATTAACTGATGACTAGTGTCCTTTATGAAGAAAATGGAAGCCAGATTGGGAACTTTTTCTATTTCCTGCTCATCTTAAAGTTTCGTACTATGTTTATCATCTGGTCTATTTTATTTTATTTTTTTGACAAAGTAGGTGCAGGGTTGATTCCTTACTTTTGCTTTTCCTCAAGGATGCTTTTCTACTCTCTGGCCATTTTTACAGCCCTTTCCTTTGTGGCTTACTCAGCCTAGATCATCTTAAACAGCATGACTCCCCCATCATTTCTCCGTTCTTCATTATTGCCTCTTCCTTTTCATCTCAGGATCACATAACAATCTAAAATTTATTTTCTACTTTCATCATTTTACACAAAATGTTCCTGTCACCTACATTCAGAGAAATACTTTCTGTCTTTATCTGACTCACTATCTCTGCACCATTTTTAATGGTTGGTCAATCTCTCTGTGAAACTTTGTCCTTTCTCTGTTTATCCCTCTAAGGGATCAGATTCAATTGATTCCACCCTACTTAGTTTTTCTTTCTGTCTTAGCTTGTTTTTCTCCTCTAAGACCCTGAGATGGATAAGTTTGGAAGGTTGAGGGAGTAGAGAATATAAGTAATTTATTTAGAAAGTGATCCCAGGAAGCACAAGTGGGGAAATAGACAAAGGGAAATCAGGAAGGGAAGAAGATAGGGTGCGCAGATGAGGCTAGCGTATTGAGCAAAGAGGCTCATTTCCTGGGGGGTCTCTAGTGAACATGATGGGACACACCCCAGAATTAACCTGGGATGGGAAACTGGACTATTTCTCTACCTAAATTCTAATTTGTTAAGTTCTCAGTGCCTGTTGGATGCCCCGGCCCTTGCTGAGAAAGTTCCCTTGAAGCCAGAGAAAGTCCTCAGACAGCAATACAGAGAGTGGGAGGCTGTCTGCTCCTCAGGGACTCTCCCGCACAGCTGCGAATGGACTACTCAGAGTGACCTGGGCGGGGGAAGCGGGGGCGTCAACAGTCTCAGAATGCTTTTGAACTCTTTTTTTCTCTTCCTACCCCTCAGTTGTTGGTTTCTCCAGTGTTCCGTCCATTTCTGCTCCATTTCCCTTTTTCTACATTCACTTCCTAAGGGGACTTATCTACATCTAACCTTCAATTACCTTGATTCTGAAATAGACATTTTCTGCCCATATCTGCTTCTGAGTTCTAGGCAAATATATTCAATTAACCTTGGAAATCTCTTGTGACTGTCATGAGCTTCTCAACCTATGCAAAGTTCCATCATCATGTCCACAGACCATTCCTTTTTCATCCCTACTACACTCCAAAGTCACTCCTACTCCATGATTCTCTCCTGGAGAGGGGCACGACCCAGGTATGTAAGTAAGAAAACCTGGAGAGAAGCCACTGTGAGGCGACACTGTTAGCATGATAGCAGCTGCTGAACTTGCACCCAGGCTCTTTCAGTCCGACTTCTTTATTCTTTCATATGCATTACTTCAAGTACTTATTAGCAATGCTCCCCCCCCCAATCTTCTTTGTGTGATTTACCCAACCGGGTAGCAGTATGCTTAAGAGGAAAGACCTGATATTAACTGATACCTCATATACATGAAACACTCTGGAATTTAAAAATTATTTTACTGCCCTTTCACCCTTCCATGCTACTATCAATTATAGCCAGGTCCAGAGTTACTTAGCAGAGATTGTGTTAGTGAAGTTGTTGTGTCCAGAGCCCAGATCCCACTGGTATATTATAAGCCCATGGGACCTGACCCCAAACAAGGAAGAAGCACATTTACCAAATCCACTCAAATAAATTAAAAGTATGGGGCAATTCTAGTAGTACTTATGACAGCTGAAAAACAAGGATTTGATAGAAATTATGGAATTATTCCTTTTGTAGAAGAACAACAAGTAAATATTTAAAATAAATGTTAAAGGATTAAACATAGAGTCTTGTTCCTGATTCCCCAAGACTGAAATAAACTCAGAAACATTAACATTGTTGGTTATAGGAAGAGCGTGTTTCTCCCACTCCATGCATTACCAATATGTGTTTCCTATCTTAAGAGCTAGCTTAACATTTATAAAATGGAATGGAAAACAGACAAAGCCCATAAATCCAGGTGAACCAAATGAATTCCTAAAGAAAAAGCACACTCCACTTGTAAATAATTCTCATTTAAATCTTGTAATTTGGAAAGGCTGAAACCCCACAATCATTAAAATGACATTTCCTGTATTTTTATCATTTTAGTAGGAATGTCAGTAATTACCCATATTAAAGGTCTCTAGGGAAGAGGATTAAGTAGGAGGATAGGCAGATCCTAAAATATTCAGGAAGCATAAATCCAAAATGCAACTATATATCCTTGAATTTTCTATGGAGAATGCTTTTTAGAAAACTCTCGAAGTTTTGTGTTTAATTATTTTGAGAAATGTGATAAGCCTATTACATTTATTTCATAAATTATATTTATGAAACTAAACTAACATTTAAAAATACTTGAAGACTTGGTTAGAGTAGGGCATTTAACTTCTCTCTCTCTAAAGCACACTCCAAAGGTTTTTGTTGATCACCAGGCTGTTCTGCACTCAGTAAATGGAAACGCTCTTACTGCTGTCATTGTTAGGAATCTGTGCTCAATAGACATGTCCACTGAATAAATAGTTTCAATATTAAATTTTCCAAAGTACCTCTATGATTATATTGGTTTCTTGCTTTAAAATCTTCTGTGGTTCCCTATTGTCTAGCACCGTGCTGTCCAAGATGGTAGCCAAAAATCAGGAATGGCTACTGAGCCCTTGATATGTAGCATGTTTAAACTGAGCTGTGAGGTGAGTGGAAAGCATGCCTCAGATTTGACAATATAGTATAAGAAAAAAGTAAAATGTTTCATTAGCAATTGTTACTTGATTATTTATTGAAATGATGTTTTAGTTATATTAAATTGAATAAGCTATTATAACTCACTTATCCATTTATTTTTGTTACCTTTCATTTTAAATTTGGCTTCTAGATTTTTAAAAACTACTTAAGTGGTGTTCACTTCTGGTTGACAGTGTATTTCTATTAGATGGCACTGATGCAGAGACTAAAGTCCATTTTTTTCTTTCCCTATATACTTAAGTTTCTAATTTTATTTTCTGTTAGTTTTTTTTCTTTTATTGCTCTCTCCTCTTAAATTTCTCTTCCTTTTAAAAAACTACCTACCATTTAAGATCTAGCTAAAGTCCTCCCTTCTTTATCAAGACTTTCTGATTCTCTGAGCCAGAAGACCTTTTCCTTTTCTAAATTCTTAAGTACACTTATTTGTAGTTGTGAGTGGCACCAATCAATTTCTAACTGTATCATAAGTGTCTGTGCTTTTGTATTACTTTTCCACTAAGTTGTGAGTCTTTGAAGGAAAGAATACTTTTAGTTTAGTTTCAAATCCCTCAAAGTAGGAAAGATATCAAGTATATCAATTAAAAAATCATGCTAGTTATTTTAGTGGAAAATATGTAATCAGAGTGAGAGACCCAAGAATGAAAGTGGGGATACCAGGAAAGACAGCCATTGCCAGAAGCAGCTCCGTGCTTTGGGAAGGGTGGAGAAGCAGTAGAATCATCAGAGGCCAGGAGCTGCCACAAGGACCTGGTGGAGGGAGCTCAGAGGGGCCTCCTGGAGCTGAGTCCAAACCTCGTTACAGGCTGCTGCCCATGGACAGAGGCAGCGCTGATAAGCTGTGAAGAGGCTGGGTAAGGAGTGTAAAGAATAATGTGGACACTGCTTGCTCCTGGGTCTGCTGCTGCTTCCAAAATGAAAGGGCATCCCTGCAGTGACAGAAATAGAACAGAAGGCAAGATAAAGGTACACAGTCTTTATCCCTCCTCCAGCCTTCCTGTAACCTCTAGGGCTCCATATTTATGGACTTTAACAGGAGCCCACTGATAATGGAGAAGTGTGGATTCCCAGCCTGAGGTAAGAAACTGGGCGTTTATCTCAATGATCCCTGCTTCCTGGCATTCATGCCCATGTGTAATCCCCTTCCCTGACAGTGGGTTAGACCTGGAGACTTGATAAAATACAGAAAAACATTACAGCATTTAATTTCTGCATTTAGGTTATTAAAAGCAGTGACGTTCACCTGGCTGGTGTACTTTATATTGTCTTTTTGGCGCTCACACTTTGATGAAAGAAGTTGCTATGTAGAAGCCCTCTTGGCAAAGGATAGTGGTCTCCAGCCAGTGAGGACCCAGGTCTGCTATTTAGTCACCTATTAGAAATGGAAGCCTGTTAAAACGCACTGGATGAGTTTGGAAATGATTCTTCCACAGTTTGAGCTTAAGCAGAGGTCACAGACTGGTTGCAGCTATGTGAGAGAGTGCAAAACAGGGCTGCAGCTAAGTCATTCCTGGATTCCTGGCCCACAGACACTGGCAGAAAATACATGTCTGCTATATTATATTATATTATTATTATTATTATTATTATTATTAGTAGTAGTAGTAGTAGTAGTAGTAGTATAGCTGCTGCAGTATTTTTTAATTTGGGGGCATTTTGTTACACAGCAGTAACAAGTACATACCTCTAGAATCACAGAGCAAAGTATAGAAAGATAGATTTGAAAAGAAAAGATAGCTAGTAATTTGCAAAATTAGTATATGTATCTAGATATCAACATTATTAGTCATTTATTTATATCTCTTATAAATCCATAAGTCCATAAGATACAAATGCAACAACCAATAGAAAAATAGACTACATTTTGTGACCAAATATTTTACACTTGAATAAACCCTTAACAAAAGAGGTAATGCTTAACTAATAAGTATATGACATGAAACTCAACACCAATAGTATTCAGGCAATTCAAATTAACACCACAGAGAGAAGCACTATTATATGCATCCTGATTGTAACAAATTTAAAGAATCATCAGTATCAAGTGCTGATAAAGCTGGGAGATGATGGGAACTCTTAGCTATTGCAAATGAAAGTGAAAATCAGTCTAACCATTAGGAAAAGCACTTGCTCTTCACCTAGAAGAGTAGAATGGTTACACTGTGAACTACCCCACCACCATTCCACCCTGCAGTGTAAAGCCCAGGCACTCCTGAGCATGCACACCACACGAACATGGTGCATGATTTGTGTCAGCCAAAAACTGGAAATCCAAATGACTGTCAGTAGAATAATATACAACAATAAAAACAATGCAATACAATTATTTCTATGAACATAGATGGATCTTAGATACTGAGCAGAAGCAGCGAGCCACAAACTAATGAATACAGTATGATTCCTTACAAAAAATATTTGAATCAAGTAAACATAAACATTGTTTAGGGATGTTTTAATATGCAGTAAAATTATTAAATAAACCAAGGGAATGAGCTGGGTGTGGTGGTGCACACCTGTAACCCCAGCATTTGGGAGGCTGAGACAGGAGGATCGCAGCAACTTAGCAAGACCATCTGAAAATTAGTGAGTCTCTGTTTCAAAGTCAAAAAATAAAATAGGGCTGGGGGTGTAGCTCAGAAATAGATGCCCGTAGGTTTAATCTTGAGTGCCACACACACAAAAAAACAAAAACATGAAAATGATTACTGCAAAAGTAGCAAAGGTGTGGGAAACCCCACAGGGAGTTTTTGATTTCTTAACCTTTATGACATTACATGGATATCCATATAAGTACAATTCTTTTAAAGAGTTTAATTTTATGCATTTCATCTTCAAAAAGTTATCTAAAGTTCAGCAATTCTTTAGTATCATTTTAATCTCCCCTTTTTGTTAAATTGAGGAAATTAAATTTTACATACACATAAAAATAGCATCCAATATAGCCATCTATCCATTCACCCATGCAGCCTTGAGAGATATCTAGAAGGATGTTCACCAAAGTTTAACAGATTATTTCATATGACAGGAATTTGGGCAATTTGTCACTTTCCTTTAGAAGTAACGTGTATTCATTGAGATGTAGGTAAAAAGCCTGCATATATATATATATATATATATATATATATATATATATATATATTTGTGTGTGTGTGTGTGTGTGTGTGTGTGTGTGTGTGTGTGGTACTGGGGTTCCTGGAAGCCCTTCTACCTCTGGGCTACACTCCCAGACCTATTTTATATATTTTTTTTTAATTTGGAAACAGGGTCTCTTAAGCCAGCATGGCTGGCTTCGAACCTGTGCGATCCTCTTGTCTCTGCCTCCCAAGTGCGGGGATTACAAGCGTGCACCACCACGCTCGGCAAGCCTGCATAATTTTTATAAAAATAATAATGCAGAAAAAGAATACAAAGCAGAGGAACATCTTTTAAGATGTATTTTGCATTTACCAAGAGAGAAACAAAATAAAGCATCAAAATTTTATTTGAAGGTGAACAGAGTAGATTAAGTGTGAACATTAAGTTGCTCTTTTAACCTATTTTCTATACTTTTGGAAGAAAGTCACTATGTGTAGCCTACACTTAAGGGGTATGGATTTATGTTCCCCTGGTTTGAAAACAGAGTATCTTTATAAAGCATTTGGAATTGTTTTGTGAGTGAAAATACTACTACTATGACTACTACTACTACTACTACTACTATTACTACTACTACTGATAATGCAATTAGTTAAAACAAAGAAAAATAAACATGTTCTCATTGCCTCAGTGGAGACTCAGGTTAATCTCATGAAATTGGCGTTAGTTATGTTAACTTGGCAAAGGTACAGTTAGAAACTTGCAGGGTTACAAGGCAGACCTGAATTGTCTTTGACCAAATATCTGAACTGTCGTATGTACATTTTGTAGCTTGATGTCCTGTCTGCAATTTTTGCAACTGGAAAGCTCAGAGCCCTTCTACTTTAAAACATACTCAATCTAAGACAGCAGTTTGCTAATAACTTTCATAATTCTATGATTTATCTATGTGACTGCAGTCATTTACGTTGACCCTGATGTCTTCTAAGCACTCCATAAACACTGACAGCTACAGCCAACAGCCAATCACATGTGCACCGATTAGTTCACGTCTGATCACTTCTTCCATTCCATCATGCAGCGAACGTGACTCGTGAAGTCTGTACACAGCCCTCTTAATGATGTAATGGAAGCAGAACACACCAGCCTTCTCTTTTGACTCAAATAAATCCCCTTTCCCCCCATTCATTGCAGGTGTCTCAACTCATACAAGTGAAATCAGATTTTCCACGTTTAGAGCAAAGTTCTCAAATATCTTACTGGCAGGGGGTAAGGCCCTAATTAGGTCATGTGTGCCAGCTAATTAGGTAAGAAATTATTTTGCTAAGAATCTCATGTAGCCCTTAACGTAGGGTCAACGAGACTGTATTTGAGCCAGAAGCTGCATATTCACGTCCCTGCCCTATTGACAAAATGACAGGATAATTTAGTTGAGAAAAAAGAAACAAATGTAGATTATGATTTTCGTATGATTCAATCTAACCTCAGGCAAAACCATGGGGAGAGAGGCCAAGTTTGTTCTAGGTCTTTCCAGTTTATACCTCATACTCTCCCTGTGGGATTTTCTATTACCCAGGACCTTTTCTCTTGCTTTTTTTTTTTTTTTCTATAAAGATACTCTTAGAAAATGACCTTAAAAACTCATTCATTTTATGGCAAATAAATGATGATTTCTCATAATGATATCTGTATTTTAAAATAGAATAAATCCTTGAGCCAAATGGATACATTTCTAATGGCATCTCCAGATTCAAACTACACGTGTAAAATAAAATAAATTTCCAAGTAACTCTTTGTGAATTTTGCACGTTTCCATATTAGCAGTTCTCTATAAAGGACAAAAAGGACATTCTACTTACTATCTAATATACAGAAAACACTTGAAAAAATATTGCTCTAAGTGGTTCTTAGAGGAATTAACAGGGCACAGACTCCGTGAATGTTGCCTGTGTTCCTATGGCTTGTATTTAGAATAACCCCTCACCGTCTGCGGGTCACAAGGCAGCCATGTTGCAGGTGGGACTTGGCTGCTGGGGAGAGGTGCGGGGGCGTGGCCTGGGGCGTGGCCGGGGCGTGGCTGGGAAAGTGTTTCCAGGGTGGGCTGCTACAGCTTCTTGCTCCCCCCCTCTTGTTTCTTTGCTGCCATGAAGCTCTCAAACCTCTCTCTCTATGCTTCCTGCTGCCATGTCCTGAGCTCCCAAGATGCGACCCGGCCTAACATGGACTAAAACCTTCAGATCTATGAACAAAGCAAATAAACCTGCCTTGAAGTTGTGACTGTTAAATATTTGGGGTGATAGCAGTGAGAATGCTGACTGAAACATATGTCCTTAATGGTATGAACTAATCACGTACACCCCACGGTCGTTAGGTCACAATTTTGATTATTTAAGGATAGGGCCTCGGTTCCTGAGGCATTATTAATAATCATCTGGCCTCTATCCCCTTAGAGGAAGAAACATCCAGAAAGGCAAACTGTACAATGGTCGGGGCCCAGTTAATCACTAGTGATGAGGATCCAGGCTGGATATCTATCAACCAAAGTAAAAAAGTGGACCATGCCTTTCTCCTTGTTAGGGCACAGATAAGAAATCCCCATGTTTGCCTGGCCTGATGAGCTTCATTCAGAGGGGAATTTGATGATTTCAACAGTTCAAAATATCCTTGGGTCCTCTCAGAAAGCCTAACACTAAAAATGAAACGAAACATGTCTTTATTTTTTATTAAAAATTATTTTTGTGATATTGGAGTTTGAATCCAGCAACATTCTACCTCTGAGTTATACCCCCAGCCTTATTTTATTTTTTAATTTTGAAACAGGGTCTCACTAAGTTGAAGAGAACCTCCCTAAGTTGCTGAGGCTGGCCTCAAACCTGTGATCCTCCCGTTTCAGTCTCCAGAGTGCTGGGATTATAGGTATGCATCACTGTACCAGGCTCTGAAACATATATCTAAAATATTTATTTATGCTTGGTTTTAGAAAACGTTAAAAGAAGCAGCCACAGTGTTTAGTGTGAGAAAGTGAGTGATTAGAGATTGCCACAGTTTTTCCCCCTCAGGAAAATAGAAGTAAATCCTCAGAAATACAAAGTCAATGTCAAGACCTTATGACTTCACAGAAAGAATATAAAGGTTTCTAGAAAAACATAATAATTTACCTTCTCTGCAAGAAATATTTCTTGTGCTTGTTTTAAATGTTGGTGGCTACTTAAATATAGAGAAAGGGTACATGATTTTCATGCAACTTTTATTTATTTAGGTCTTTATTATTTGGAAAGTGTTTCAAATGCTATCTTATTTGGCATATGAAATAAAGACATATACCAAAGATACTGAGTTTTTATTTCAAAATGGGGTCTGCAACTGAGACATCTACTTTTTATAAGATCTACTACATGGGTAAACTTATAGTAGGTTAATATAATTCGTATTTCTCTGATCTATGGCAATGTCTTGTGTTATTTTCAATAATTCTTCCTGTAATTGCAATCTGGATATAAGTGGAGATATTTGTAAGTCTTCATTCCTTATTTTCTCGATTTCCAAGATACAAACTTTGTAAAAAACTTACTAAGCAGCCTCTATGAAAAAGCCTATTTCAAAACTCCCCCCCCAAAAAAAAAGGAAAAAATTTTCATCCATATCAAGGATTATTCTCCACTGATAATGATTTTAGGAAACATAAGCATTTTAAAGGTCGATACTCTTAGAATAGAAATTATAGGCTCTCACATTTCTGTGTCAAGCCATCAGTGTCCTGTGCATAATCGTGTTTGGGATTTAAACTCTTGGCATTAGAATGCAGTGGGAATCTTTGCCTGGTCAAAGATAATGACAGGGGGTAGGGATCCAGGGACCCTGACATTTTTTTTTTTTTTTTTTTTTGTCAGGGTGACAACCGTTATTAGAAGAAGTGATTCGCAGAAAGTTTTCTCTCCCAACTGGAAGAACAGAGAACGGATATGGGTGGGGAATGGGTCACAAAGACTGAGTTCTGGAATTTATCCCTCTTAAAAATAGATCAATTCTGTTTTCCCTAAAAACTCCCATGGGCAAGGGCCCTATCTTCTGCACTCTTTCGAATACAAATTGACCTTGACAGTGAAACAACCTCTAACTTTTGCAACTCCCTTTGGGGAAGGGCTTTAAATACAGTTCACCCTGTGAGTTCAGAAATGACTGCTGCTCTGGGAAGCTGGGGCTCAAGGTTATAACCACTCATGGGCCCTGAGGTTCAGGAATCTGGAAGTCAAAAGACCTAAGAAAGTAGGCTCATTGGCTTGTGTTTCCTTAGCCAACAGTGTTGTAAGTGTACGGTTTCCTGCTTCCTTAGAGTTTCTTCATTTTCTGGACCTAGTGTTTTACATGCTTGATGATACGTTGACAATGCTAACCTGGTAAAGAATTCCCTTTCTCTCTCTCTCTCTCTCTCTCTCTCTCTCTCTCTCTCTCTCTCTCTCTCTCTCTCTCTCTCTCCCCCCCCTCTCTCTCTCTTTCCTTTTGTTTCTTGTGGTACTAGGGATGGAACCCAGGGGCATTCTACCTCCAAGCTACACCCCCAGTCCTATTTTTTAGTCTTTTTTTTTTTTTTAAACAAGGTCTCACTGAGTTGTGAAGGGCCTCGCTAAGAAGCTTGAGGCTGTCTGTGAACCATGATCCTCCGATGATCTCTACCTCACAAATGCTGGGATTACAAGCATGCACCACCACACCTGGCTCTCTGGCGAAGCATTTTCACTAATTACACTGTCCTCAAAAGTCTAACTGTCTAGAAGATATGAATTGAATGGATCTGAATAACTGATTTTTAAAATGCCTTTTCACATCTTTTTTGTGAAATAAGCTGTTTTTATATAACTTCCCTTTATTGTTGAGAGGTTGGGGGATAGGTAAGAAAAACAAATAATTAGTACTTATGCTGATGAAGAAACATGCTAAGAATCTTGGAAAATATTGCTTAATAAAAGCAATTTTCTTATTATAACAAAACTTTCCTCATTCCATGCTTTGAAATTGTGGTTATAAGACACAATATGTTCAAATTTGATTGTTTACAGACTCAAAGGATGCATGTCAAATTCAGATTGGGCAAAGGCCCTCCTGTTTATGTTCCTAAACCAGATCAAAGGAGCTCTTTAATTTAAAACAATGACTGTAATGCTCAGCTTGTGTCCAGACACTAGCAGCCCAGACTATTTGGAAGGAAGAGAGTGATGGTCTCTGAACCCTCTAGTCTATTCCTCAGATATTTTCCCGTAAAGAGGAGGCTCATCTACTAGGGTCTGGCAGTCTATCTCGGCTGCCAGAGGGTCTCCAGGGCTCCTTCACAGGCAGTCTGTGTGAGCAGAGAATGCACATTTCCTCAGCACACCTCACTCTGGTTGGCGTGGGTCTGTGTTTGGAGAGAATCTGCAGAGATATAAAAGCCAAGAGAAATCACTGAAATATTTACTTAACAAAATATCACCAAAGTTAGTATCCAGTGGATTATATTGTCTTTTTATGTACTAATCAAGTTGAAAGCCATATCTTTAAACATCTAAATACAAAAGTCATTTCTTTTTATGTTTTATTTTTTGGTACTGGGGATTGAACCCAGGGGTATCATACCTCTGAGATATGCCCCCAGATCTATTTTATTTTAAATTTTGAAACAGGTTCTTGTTAAGTTGTTGAGAGTATTGTTAAAGTATATTCCACAGTAAATATGCTCTACTGATATCAAAAACAGAAGAAATAAAAAATAAAGCATATCAAAATCTTTAAAATGAGTAGAATAATGTAAAATATATGGGCGATGGGTGAATTTTAGTGAAAGCCATGATAAAAGCCCAGTTGACATACCTAGATTAGGAATTCTTGGGTATCAGGGAAGGAGATGTATTTACCTTCCTACATATTCTAGAGGAATAGTGAAAAGGATTGTGGGATTCATCATTGTGTTTTTTTGGGTTTCAGGATATATTCACTTATTTAATAGACAACATAATATGTGAGTGGGGTTTGGTTCTAGGAGCTTGTGAACCAAACAGACAAAATTTCTTCCTCTTTTGGAGTATATATTCTGATATGGTAGAGCAGATAAGGAAAAAATACACCAGCTATGTACTATATGGAATGGAATGGAAATAATGAAAAAAGGGGAAAAAAGGTAAATGAGAATTGCAAGTGCCAGGGCTTGGGAAGCAGGGTGTGTCAGGGTGGCCGTTGAGCAAAGACTTGAAGAAAGAAGAGAAATTAGGGAGATAGTGAGGAGAAAGGTATTTCTGGAAAAGAAACAGCCAGTGCAAAGGACCAGAGGTAGAAGAATACTGGGGTATTTGAGGAGCTGAAAGAGGAGATGAGTAGGTAATGAGGTAGGGGACCTAGTGGGGGAATAGATCATAAAGGGCTTCAGAGGTCATTATAACTTTGGCAATAAAGGACATTTAACTCTGACAAAAATGGGGAATAACATGAGTTGACCTATTTTTCACACAATTACTCTGTCCAGGTTTGAAAATAGACAAATTAGGCAAGATTAGAAGCAAAAAAAAAAAAAAAAAAAAAAAGCCTGGAAAGGAATCTCTTGTAATCATTGAGGCAAGAGAGGATGGAAGCTGATATGATGGAAGTAGTTGTGGTGGCAAGTACTTATATTCTCAACAATTTTTGAAGGAATATGTTAGCAAGATTGGACCTAGGATTTAAAGAGCTAAAAGGTTATAGAGTTTGCAGGCAAAGATGAGAAGATGCTCATTCATCTCTCTTTTCTTCTGGAGTATACAGGAAGACTTCATTCTCCAGTCTTCTTTGCGGTTGTTGGGCCATACAATTGAGTTATGGCCAATGGGAATGTGAATAGAAGTACACTATCTGCAATGTGAAGTACTTAAGATTTGGTGTGTATTTTCCAAATTCTTTTTGCCTATGCAGCTTAGAAATAAAGGACTCATGATGGAATTATAAAAGAAAGTGGACTGAGTCTTTGAATTGCCACTTGGAGGTAAGCAGGGTAGAAAGCCACCAGTCACACCAGAATTATATAATCAGGAAATAAACCTTTGCTATTAACCCCTTAAGATTTAGGGATTTACTTGTCATTGTAATGTAGAATAATCAGTAGAGCATATGGTTAGCCTTAACAACATAGTTTAAATATGAGATAGGATGCCTCAGAAAAGATAAGAACACGAGAAAATATATACGTATGAAAATAGTCATATCTCTAGTTTAGTTGTTCATGACCAACGTGGAGAAGTCACTCCAATACTAATGATCTGCACAAAAAGAGATGTTGAAGCCAAGTGTACAAAGATATTTTGTAATAACACAAGGTTATATAACTTAACAGTCCCCTAAAGAGCTTAGCTGTGTGGAGATAGAATGCTTCCTAAACGTGGAAGTTTCAGAGTATTAGTGTAGGAGTGGTACTGAGAAGGATGGCACACTGGGCTTGAACACAGACAGGCAGAGAAGGAACCATAACCTCTGACCAAGCACATCAGCTCCCCCAAGACATGGAGGTGATATATGTGATTCAGATCCACCTGTCCAAGGTAGTGGTAATGAATGAATCTTTAAGCATAACGTAAATAGTACAGCAGAAGAGCTTTGGAATCAAATTATTAGGGTACTTATCTCACTAGATCTAAAGCTAAGTCTTAGTTTCATTTTCCATAAAAGAGTACTAATATTTAGCTCATGGCCTGACACGTGGTCATTGTTATCTTCATTAGAATAGTCATATTTCACGTGCCAAAGCTGGAGGTGTTCACATGACAGATCTGCACCAAGGAGTCTTTCATGATCAGTTGCAATGATACTAGAGACTTGTACATGAGTAATGAGCAAGCTTGGAGTGGTGGTGCACGCCTGTAATTCCAGTACTTAAGAGGCTGAGACAGGAGGA
This sequence comes from Muscardinus avellanarius, assembly GCF_963383645.1. NCBI lineage: Eukaryota > Metazoa > Chordata > Mammalia > Rodentia > Gliridae > Muscardinus > Muscardinus avellanarius. The sequence goes on along the minus strand of NC_137795.1, from coordinate 26,640,056 downwards.
TCATAGTTTCAAGACAAGCCTCAGCAACTTAGCAAGATTGTCCACAATCAAGATCCTGTTTCAAAATAAAAATTTAAAAAGGGGCTGGGGATGTAACTTGTAGGATGCCCCAGAGTTGAATTTCCATTGCTCACTCCCCAAAGTGTGTGCTCATGCATACACACAGAGTACTGAGCAGTAAGTTCCTCTGCTATCCCCTGCAATGTGTGGGTAGAATGTAGTTAGATATGGAGTGTCTTTTTAGCTCTGAGCTCTGTTTCAGTCCTGCTAGGACTGAAGCTGCATCATCATGGTGAAATTCATTGAGTTCTACTTATTCCTAGCTGAGATTCCAATCTTCCTTATTTTCATATGTCACTGTAAACAGTATCCCATCCCTCTACAATTTGCTTAACCCCCAAGGAAGTTTCCCAACTGAGCAGCTCTGCCTAGGTTCTTTGGTTATGGAGAATTCTCTTTTGAGTCCTAGCATTGCTTCCTCACATATAAAATTGTGACTGGAATTCCATTAGTCTTCCTATGATCCTCAATATGACCATGGTTTAGGAATTATATCTAAAGCCTCATTCTTGGCTTGGAAAGGTAACTCAACTTGTTTTATAAGTACTAGCAAGAAGGGCAGGATTTGTCCCTAAACATGTTTGCCTATGACATGTCAAAGAGATCACATTTTTCTCCATGAGAAAAAAAATCATGCTTTTCTTGCTGATTCCTTTAAGAATACAGCAGAGTAAAATGATTACACAAATAGAATTGGAGTAACAGGAAAGAAAGGATGTTCAAGAGAGGCAAATTGGTTAAAACATTTGTATTTGTTGTTATGTGAAAAATCTCTATGCTTCATCATATTTCTGGATTGTAGTCTCCCTTCTCCCCTAAAGTCCCTCCTCTGGACCAAAGAGAGCCATGCTACTAAGCTTGCAGAAATTGCAAACTGCTGAGGTACGTAGCTGCTTAGTCTCTTCACTTTTCAGAAACTACCACTAGATTCCTGCCGGACCTAGGTTCTCTGTCCCAAATCATTTGGACTGTGCAGTTTTCTTGGCAGTTATTTGCATGATTTCCTTTTCCATCCTTCTCCAGCCCAGTCCTTTTCAGTGCACCTGGGAGATCTCTAAGTAGAGCTCCAGGAGATTTTATTGAACTTTGAAAAAATCATTCAAAGAACTCCTCTATTTTGATTTCTTTTCTGTCTCAGAGTAGGTGAGTCTCCAAATTTAGAAAAGGGTGGTCTACTTTGAGTCTGATTAGAATGAAGGTGGAGTCTGCTACATGCCAAGATGAGATTCCTGAGTCAAATCAGTTACTCTTGGGTAAAATGAATGGCAGATGATCTGCATAGTCTTAAATGGGGCTCGGTATTAGGCAGAGGAGGCATTTTTGAAAATGATAAAAATAACATAAAATAGAAATAGAAAAGTGAAAGGAGAAAAAAATCTTTTTTGTTGTGGTACTAGAGGTTAATCCCAAGAACATTCTACCTCTGAGCTACACCCCCAGCCCTATTTTATTTTTATTTTGAAATAGGGTCTCACTTAGTTGCTGAGGCTGTTCTCAAACCTGCAGTCCTTCTGTCTCAGCCTCCCACATACTGAGATTACAGGTATTTTTCTATTATTAAGCAAAATAAAACAATAAATTTTTGCACAGTAGTAATAGATATTAATTCCTTCTCTCAGATGGTCTTATCTTGGTCTGTGGAGTCATCCAGTTATTTAGAAAAGTTATTTTTAAGGTATTTGATTCCCACTTATTATTTATATCAGTCAACAAGCTTTTCTGTGTTTACTATTTCCCTACTTCTTCTAGTTTTTAGTTGAATGATTTCTACTTTGTCAAAATAGAATGTTTGCCTAAGATTCACTATTTTCCTTTCTCTTTGTTTTAGCCTCGGATATATTAAATGAATTCTGTCTTTATCATTAGAGCTCTTGCCAGCATCTCTAGTCATAGTTTGGTTGGAAAACCTCATCCTTTAGATTTATCAGGAGGGGCCTGTGAATACAGTATTCTCTGAGTTCTTGCAGGTTTAAGTGGGGTTTCTGTAACCTTGATACCTCAAGGGAAGCTTTAGTATGTTTAAGATCACTGAGTGTGTGTTTTCTCCCTTTAATTTTTTTTAATGTTGCTGCAGTGTTGTCGAGACCCTAGCTGGATTTTCTTTCATTTAAGTGGCATGGCTTTTTTTTTTTTTTACCTAAAGAGCTTTTCCTTTAAAATTTTAAAAGTTTTGCAGAAATATGCTTCATAGTTTGTAAGCATTGTAGCCATTTTCAATATGTACATTCAGATCTTTTAGTTTTAGAAATTTGTCTTGGATTTCAGTCTGTTATGGTTTGAAGTGAAGGTTCCTTTGACCTTGCTCTGGAGGTGGCATGCTTGGGCTGGGTGTCTGGGAACGTTGGGTGGCCTTGGGAATTGTATATACCCTTTGCCCCTCCCCCGGCTCTCTCTACTTCGGGTCTCCAAGATGTGAGAACAGTTCCCTCCACATATCCTGCCACACCACCGCCCTCGCCCTCGCCCTCGCCCTCGCCCTCGCCCTCGCCCTCGCCCTCGCCCTCGCCCTCGCCCTTTATGCTTCAGAGCCAGCGCTATGAACTGAAATCTCAGAGACTGTGAGCCTGATCAACCTTTCCTTCTCTAGGTTGTCCTTGCCATTTAGCAAGCTGTTAAACAAGTACTGTGGTATAGTAATGTTTATGTTGGGATTCTGTATTAAAATCTTATTCAATGATTATGTGTTTCCAGTAGGTAGGGGAAAGATGTTGAGTGGCTCACTAGATTTCTGTGATGATTAACCTTATGTGCTCACTTGATTGGACCATGGGGTGCCCAGATATCTCTCTGAACATTACTTCTGAGCAAGTATGTGAAAGGTTTTTAGAAGAGACTAGGATTTGAATTGGTGGACTGAGTAAAGCAGACAGTACTCCTCAAGGTGTGTGGGCATCATCTAATTCATGGAGGGCTTGGACAGAACAACAAAGTGGAAGAAGGGGGAATCCACCCTCTGTGTGACTCTTTGAGCTAGGACACTGATTTCGACTGGAGTTTTCACCACTGGCTCTCTGGGTCTCACCCTTTCCCCACAGTTTCACCAGCTTTCCTGGGTTCTGGTTTCCCCGCTTGCAGACAGAGATCATGGGGCTTCTCAGTCTTCATAGTATCATGACCAATACTTTTGAAAAAATGTGTGTGTGTGTGTGTGTGTGTGTGTGTGTAGTCTCTAGTTTCTTTCTTTTGAAAAGTTAATAGTATGTTTCCTTAGCTTAAAAATCTATCAATACAATAAAATTATATTTCTTTAATAGATAATGCATTTTGGGGAGGGTGAGGCTTTTTCATTTTGTTAAATGGTAAAATTAAAAAGTTTTCACTTTAATTTTTCTTTTCCAGCAATTGCTTTCTACATGTTTCTCACCCTTTGCCCCCAAGGCTCCCTTTCTTCCAGAACCTGTAATTTTCCCACACTGCTTTTGCCTATACACACTTTCAAGTTTTTGGCAGACAGGCTTTTTTTTTTTTTTTTTTCAGTACTGGGGATGGAACCCAGGGGTATTTTACCTCTGGTCTATACCCCCAGCCTTATTTTTTAGTCTTTTAATTTCTGAAACAGGGTCTCACTGAGTTGCGAAGGGCCTCCACAAACTGCAATCCTCCGGTCTTTGCCTCTCGAATGCTGGGATTACAATTGTGCGCCACCATACCTGCTGATAGGATTCTTTCTTTCTTTTTTTTTTTTTTTTTTTTTTTTACCAGTTGTTAGATCTGTTTTAGTATTGCTCCACTAAGGGTGAACTCTTTTGTGGATGATTGTGTCTATGTTCTGGCACTAACAGACTCTTACCTCAATTTCCTATTTTTCTGTAGTCAGTCTTTACATGACTCTTCAACCGCGTGGGCTTCAGAAGCTCTCTTGTGTGGCCTAGGATGTTTATTTCTCCATTTCCATTAAAGTCCAGTTCAAGGTAACCTGTGGCAGATGGGTAAGTAACTTGATTCGCTGCCTTTCTGATCTCTATAGTTTTATAGCATTGTGAGATTCAGCTTTAGGGAGCCCCTGTTATCTCAGGGGAACTTCCTAGTCCAAGGACAGTGTTCCGTCTGGAAACCTTTTTTTTAAAAAATATATGAAAGAATAGAGAAAAGTACAAGCTTTTATTTAGCACCTACTCTGCTTGTCATTTATTATCATATTCCCAAGTGTCATAAATTGCGTCTGATCCATAGTGGATGTTCATTAAATATTGACAATTCGAAATGTACTTGGAACTTCCTATGTCTGTATCTCTCTACATAATATTTTATTTCATATGGTTGACATTATTTCCAATGCTTTATAGAAGATAAATAAAGGACTGCTAACTAATTTCCTCTTGGTTACACAGCTAATAATAGCAGAGCCAGAGTTTGAGCACAGGTCACTCTGACCCCAAAATACACATTCTTTCACTCATACTAGGCTGCCTCCGAGGCCTTGGGAAAGAGATTTAGAATGAAAATTACGGGTGAGGTTTAGGAGTGTAAACCATGGAGAAAAAGGGAATGAATAAAAAGGAGCAAAAAATCTAAAGAGAGTAACAGATAAAATATACCGGGAGGTAATTGCTCTTTCTTTCATCTTAACTTGGAATTTATGCCAGAAAGGGGTCTCTGCAGAAAGAGTGGAGCTGCAGCTGAATTATTTATTGATGTGGTTATGTATTATGTCAATCCCATTTAAAGCTGTACATTCCTACATTTCTTCATCATATATGCCTTCCATGAACATATATGCCTTCCATGAACATATATGCCTTGCATATATATGCCTTGCATATCTCCTGTGAAGACTGTATCATAGGTACAGCACCAAAACGTTATTGGAAGGCATGTCTAGCTTGAAACTAGATGGAACAAGAAGTTGTAGCTACAGTGTCTTATCTCTGCCTTGGGCTTTATAGTTATCAAACATTTTCCTATAAATAAATCCTATCAACACATCTCTGAAGGAGGTGAGATTAATATTAAATTTTTTTTTGATCCTGGGGATTGAACACAGGGGCATTTTATCCTTGAGTTACACCCCAAACCCTTTATATTTTTAATTTTGAAACAGGGTCTTTCTAAGTTGCTAAGGGTATCACTAAGTTTCTGAAGCTATCCTCAAAACTGTGATCCTCCTGTGTCAGCCTCCTAAGTACTGGGGTTACAGGTGTGTATGACCTAAACCTGTTTAAGATAATTTTAATTATAGATAAGCTAAAAATTAATGACTTAGTTAAAGATCACAACATTCTGTCAAAGTTGATGCTCTAGTCCAGTTATTATCCCTCAAACAGGAATTTTTTCCCCCACTGAGATGTATATTTAAGTACAGACTGATATGATAAATGAGAGGATCTATCATAATTTTAGCAAAAATTTCTTTTTTTAAGTTGGTGGGTCTATTTGACCTCCTTTGGATGAATAATCTTCCATCTTGACTGAGAGATTTGATCTTACTTTGTACTTTGTAACATTGTCAGTTATTGAAATAAGACAAAAATACTTCCAACAAAAACAAAAATAGATTGGCTCTATTTTCAGTCTTAAAGTTGAAAATGTCAATACGATTTGTTCACTTTTGTGTGTGTAAGTATATGGCACCAGGAATTGGACAGGAGCATTCTACCTCTGAGCCCTATTTTATCTTACCTCCAGTCTTGTTTTATTTTGCAACAGGGTCTTGCTAAGTTGCCGAGGCAACTGGTTGTGGCTCAACAGTGATGAGGGTTCAAGTTAGCCATGTAACAAACAAAATAAGAAAATGAGCCACACCCATCTCCTTGCTAGGGAACAGCCTCCCTCTTACTGGGATGACGGGAGTGTCTGAGCATACCCAGCTAGATTTATTCACTTTATTATGAAAAGTGTAATTATAAGGATGATGATAAGAGCAAATCTAAACACAGAGTTCTTTGGACCCATGGTGATCTGTGTACTAGATAAATTGTTCACCTCTATATAGTGATCGGCACTTTTATAGGTTCCACCAGACTTTATAGTCAAATAGGTGGTCATAATGACAGTGCAAAGTACAGTATTGTCCATGGCTCTCACCTCCATCTGCTGTTAAAGTTGTAGGACTTCAAAATGCCCCAGTAAAACACACACACACACACACACACACACACACACACACACACTCCTTATAGTTTCAAGATGTAAGAATGTCTTTTTTTGGGTGGTGGTAGTACTAGGCATTGAACCCAGGGTCATTCCACCTCTGAGCTATACCCCAGCCATATTTTTATTCTTTTTTAGTTTTTGGAAACAGGGTCTCACTAAGTTTTGGAGGGCCTCGCTAAGCAGCTGAGGCTGGCCACAAACCTGTGATCCTCCTGTCTCAGCCTTCCAAGTATTGGGATTATAAGTATGTACTATCATGCCTGGCAGAATATAATTGATGTGTTCATAAATGAGACTTTTAACCACCACACAGAAGTCATTTCCTTCTTGCTTCTTTGTGATCTACTCTTAGGAGTCTCTGTTCCCTGTGAAGTAGCCTCTGCCCAGGAGGGGCACTAGACTTCAGATCCCAGACAAAAGTGTCCCTGCTGATGGTGATGTTTATGTATGTCTGGGTGACTGATGCTTGCTCTTGAGGGCACTGGTGTTTGTCTGTCTGGAAAGACTACCAAGAGCTCCAAAGTGCACAGACAGTCTAATGTAGCTGAGTCCAGCTCCCTGAGTTTGTGGTACAAGGCTCCAAAGCAAGGCTTCCTGAAGCCCCCAAAGTCTTCCAGAAATTTAAGTGTGACAATTATTCCTGCTCTTGCCCACAGGGCCAAGTGGCCCAGGAGTGAGAATGTGGGGACACAGTCAAAGGCCATTTTCAGGACAGATTCTCTCCACTGGTGTCTAAGTCACTTCTTCTCACTGAAAGTGAGATCTTGCTCTAACCTAAGCCCTTTTCTTTATCCGTGGTCAGTTCTTTTCTAGGAAGCTGCTCCAATCTTCATTCAGACATCTTCCTGGAAAACCCACTTCCCAAAATGTACTTTAGTTTTCTCCTCTCTGAGGGGAATCTTTTATTTGAGAATTGTCAAAGGCTAAAGTAAGTATAGATCAGTTCCATGCGGAACCTTTGACCTACAACATCTCTAAAAAGTCAAATTTATACAATTTTCCCATTCCTCTTTTTCAGTAATTTTCTCTCACCTACCATAAAGTTATTAGAGTTGTCATTATTTGTCTTTCTGAGTTATTACAAAATTAAGTTTTAACTCTCCCTGAAATGCAGGCTAGGGAGTACAGTGGTTAGCGTCTGACTACACTAGGGGAACAAAAGGAACCTTTCCAATTAAAGTTAATAGTGGGATAACTTCAGACACACAAAGGGAGAAAAAGGCACTTATGAGTCATGGTGAGTTCAAAAGGAAAGTGTTGAGGTGGAATCACAAGGCATCATGGGAAATGCTATTCAAGCTACCATGTCAAAAAGGCTGATTAACAGTAGTTCCAAGTCAGCCTGATCACCAGGGAGTCTTACTGATAAAATTATTTCCCCTCCAGAGAGAATCTCCCTGAACTGAATAAACGCTTTACTTCTGAATAGGATTCATGAAAAGACAGGGGGATGGTGGTGTCGAGAAAAAAGAGCCATATTCATTGAGTGATCTGAAATGTGTGACCTGATATTGTTTATCAACCCTCACATCTTAAATGAATAGAAATTTGTGCTTGTTTTACGAGCCAAAGTTTCAAGTAGCTCTTGATGGGTGTGTGCTTAGTAATGCCCTAACATAAGAAAAGATAATTCTAGATTATTTTAAGTATTGTGTCATTGTTTCTGTTTTGAACTTAGTTTCTTTAGTAAACTTGGTCAATCCTGCTATTAATGAAGCTTTGAACAGATTAATTTTTTGTAGTGAGCAATATTTTGAATTGCTTTTCATAAATTATTTTCTCTCTTAATATCTGCTTGTTTTAATATCTCTATATTGCCTGGTCTTTATTAATAAGCTTTCTTTCTTTCTTTTTTTCCCCTTTCCATATAAAATAAGCAAACAGTGTGCAGTACATGTAGGAAATGAGGCAAACCACAGGGGGAAGTTCAGGGGGAAGAAGAAGGGTATTTGTATGCAGCATAAGAGCACATTATTTACAAGGGTGATATGCTGTTCCTAAATACCATAAATATGTCATCACTGAAATGAAATGATAATGAAGCATTTGTGACTGCATATCTGTTACCACAGCAACCAGCCATGACATCATAAGCACAAGTGGCTGACATAATTGTAGGCGGCAGCTGCACAATGAAGGAAGAAATCTCACACATATCTAATCATTTCTGATGGCAACAGCTGAAATAACATTTACAAAATTAAGTGCAATAAAATTAGGTAGAAGAAAACATAATGATAGGGGATGGCTGTAGGTAAAGTGAAGGACCTTTTCAAGTCTCTGTCAAATATGAAATTCTTCTATAAAGAAGTGCTGTTTTACATCAACATCAATTTTTTTTTTGCCACAAAATCCAAGTCGAAGCTTGCAAATGGTCTTGTGAGACTCCTCTCTTTTACAGGTTGTCCAGGGAAAAAGCTGGAAAAAAGGGTAGGAGCTGGGAAGATTGCTGTGACTTAGAGAGGAGAAGAGATGATATGGTTCTCAGCCATCAGAGAGAACTGCATGAGTCAGGCTGTTCCCTGATGGTCAGTGTTGCCTGGTTCTGCTGAAGGCAGTAGTTCTTAGAAATAAAGTAGACTCTGGCTAAAGGTGACTATGTTTCAGTAGAGTAGCTGGAGTAGAAGATAAAGTTATAGAGCAAGTGGGCTGGGTCAGTTCTTTTTGGCATCTAAGAGCTCATTATGAGCACTGCCATTTGAATTTTCTTGATTTTCGTCCCTTATTCCAATGCAAGATAACTTGACCTCTCTTCAGAATCTTCATCAATGACTTCTCAGTTGCTCAGAAAGTGTCACCTGGACTTAAAGATAAATGTGCTCATGTTCTTCTAGAAAATGAAAAGTGTCCCAAATAGTCCAAAGTTAGGGTAGGTATAATGTCATCTTACACTATCCTTCTCTTCTCCACCTGTCTTCCTGGTGCCTATGCACACATACATCTTTCCATGTACTCTAAAAAAATAGCCATTATACATATCACCTGATGCAGAGAGGCCCAGGCCCAGGAGAATGAGTACATTGGAGTGGGGTTGGACTTGGACCCACAAACCCAACTTTTGTCTATGCATAGCTGCCCCCATGGCTGAGCCCCATGACAATTTTGGTATTTTGTACTTTATCGTCAAAGTAGTTGATTTCTTTCTAGCTCCAAATCCATATGTGAGATTTGCTGTTAGTTCTTTCTAATCCTCTCCCTAGTCTAAGTGAAAGTTACTATCATTATTCTTATGAAGCACGATATTTTCCTTTCTTGGTACTAGATTGAAGCAACCACTTAGACCACGAATTTATGCTGCCCCTTGGATGCTGCCTACATCTGTTTTGGTTAAATAGCTTTCTTCTAGTTCGGAACATAAAGCAACTCTCTTCCTACTCTGAATCGGATGCACTTAAAGATCTTTTTCATTCTATCTCTGAGCTTCTAGTTTTTCAAAGATAGCTTAACTTACCTCTTTGGTTTTTTGTTTTGTTTTGCTTTTTTGCAGTGCTGGGGATGAAACCCAGGGGCATTCTACCTCCAAGCTATACCTCCAGCTCTAGTTTTTATTCTTTGTTTTGAAACAGAGTCTCACTGAGTTGCAAAGGACTTAAGTGGCTGGGGCTGTCTGAGAACTGCTATCCTCCTGTCTCAGCCTCCCAAATGCTGGGATTACAAGCGTGTGCCACCATGCCCGGCTTTCCTTTCTCCACCTATGACTTGAGATTCTGGCTTGTTCCCAATACATTTTCCTATGATTATGATATGTCATAAAATGCTGTGGTTAAGGGGCAGACCCCATGAAGCCTGTCTATTCTATGCCATTTGGATTTTAAGCACTCAAAACATTTATCTTTGTAAAGTTAGTTGCCTCAGGTATTTTGTTGTAATAGCAAGAGCTGAATAATATAATTGGATTATCATTATGAATCTATTGTAGCAAGTAAGAGCTTATTTTGCTTGAGTAAGCCCTTTAGTAGTAATGAGTAAGGAAGAATATGGCTAAATTTTCATAGGTTAATTTAAATTTCTTTTTTTTTTTTTTTGTGGTACCGGGGTTCCTGGAAGCCCTTCTACCTCCGGGCTACATTCCCAGACCTATTTTATACTTTTTTTATTTTTTGAAAACAGGGTCTCTTAAGCCAGCGCAACTGGCTTCCAACCTGTGATCCTCCTGTCTCCGCCTCCCAAGCACAGGGATTACAAGCGTGGGCCACCATTCCCAGCTTAATTTAAATTTCAAACACATTAAATAAATGGGAGCCAAGTTCAAGCAGCATTTCATATGTTGATTACTCTAAGCAAGAGTTTAGGTTCAGTACATACATTAGGACATCTATGGAACTGTAATTTATGAATTTACTAGCTTTTAGTCCTTGTTGGGATGCTTGGGTATCTTTTTCCATTAGAGCTCTGGAGCCAACTAGTCTTTTTGCAGACACTAGTGAACAGATGTACTCAGTGAAGTCAAACCCTAGTACTGGTTGGTCTTGGTACGATGAGCCTCACTGGGCTTAGTTTGTGAATTCTGGTCCAAGGAGCAATGTGTGCTCAACTGAAGGGACTGAAGTAAAGTGCAATTGGATATTCTCTCTTTCTGACTCATTTCTGGGAATGAAGTCTAAAAATTTATTAAATGTCCATATTCCAGACAGCAATTCAAAATAAATCTATTCAGCGTAAGTAATGATGTTTATTGATTAATTTGAGAAGGATGCCTAATCTTTTTTAGGTTTAAAATGCCCTCAGAAGTGTGTATATTATTGGAAAAAATCTACTTCTCTCTCTCCTTCTCTCCCTAAACCTTAATAGATTAAAAAGTCAATGGCCCAGTGATTGAATTCATCTACCCACAGAAACCCAGCTGAGGATTGGCTTCTTGCCAAGACTTTGGGGTAGAAATTTCAGGAGTTTCTTAATGTTTTTTTCTGCTTCCTGAGTCTGAAAGACTGGATTTCATGGACTCATAGCATATTGGATGGATTCTTACAACATTGTTGTCCAACCCCTCATTTTACAGCTGAGAAAATAGAGGCTCACTGGAGCTAAATGAATGTCGAAATTTGTACAACTTACTGGTGGCTGAGTTCAGGCTCAAATTTATGTCTCTGATTACACACTCATTACTTTGTCTTGACTGAATCACATTCTCAGCTTCTTTCTTCTTCTATTGCCTTTCCCCTGATGGTGTCTATTATCTCTCCCCCTCTACTCACACAAACATGTCGGAATCTGGCTTTCCTTTTAATATATGTCTTTTTCTATTATGAATGGAGTAGTTATAAAAAAAGAATTTAGTCCCTTCCCACCCAGCAAAGATGTACTCTGATACTGAAAATAACATTTTATCTTTGGAATTTTCTCTATTTTTCTATCTGTGCAAGTGTAGAAATAAACTGAATGGAAACTTTAAGGAGCTAAATCAAGGCTATTTCAATAATAATCAAAAAACAATAAAGACCCTGCAATTTTCCAGCCTTCACAATTACTTTAAAAACATCCATAGGCAGAGTCCTGTGAATAATTATTCTCTGTCTGTGAGGTTAACTAAGTGTTAGATGACCAAAGTCACCAAAATTTGCTTTCACAGGCTGCCAAGCCCAGAAGGGCCCCAGCAGGCCTGTGTGGCTTTCTCCTCTGGAAAATATGCTTCAGCAGTGATGAAAATATCAACCACACAAACCACTTGGTTTCTAAGAGAACAAGTTTTGAGAAACCATGTTTTGGAAGAAAGCTTCCATTTTCCATTTAAAAACAAAACTTCCCAAAGAATATTTTTAAAATTATAATGAATACTGAGGATAGCTTGGGTAAAGAAGGCTTAAAATAAAGGAAGAGCAAAACCTAGTATAATCATGAAATACTTACAGAACTGATGTGGAAAGTAGTATTCTGCCCTACTTCCCTAGCTCACAACTCCTTCTTACAAAACCCCAACAGTCTGCCCAGGCTTTCCAGTTGAAAGCTCCCTGAAAAGTAGACTCCGACAGCTTAAGCTCCAGAATTCTATTAAAAGTGAAATTCTTGTAGACAAGAAAGCACTAGGCTGCATACTAACTATGGTCAATTTTAAATCCTCCTTGAACATAGGTTTTGCTAAGAAATTATCATGTGAGCTTTGGGGTACTCACAAGAGTCAAAGAGAAAAGTTTTAGAAGAGAGTTTGAGATGTGGAACTGTTTTGCCCATTTCACCATGTCAAGCAAGGGCTAGTGCTGCCAGAAAACCACAGGCTTCCCCTTGTGAGGATGAGATGGAAAAAGGGCCAGAATCGGAACTCTGAACTCTGTTTAATAACCCTGGGAAAGTGGCTTAGCTTCTCTGAGCAGCAATTCTATATATAACATGGATATACCTGTTTCTTAACTAAGAGCATCATTAGGACTCATGAAGCTCACAAAAAATAAAAGCACACTTAATAAATTATTCATTCATAAAATATTATATAAATTTCATTATTTTCAGTTTGCAGTTATAATTTAGTATTTTGAAAGGTTAAACTGAATAGAACCAACTATATGGATATATTTTATTCTAGCAATCAATCATGAATGGTCTTCCTGTTTAGCTATTCTAAGCATTTAATAATTTAAAATTATTTAAATTCATGCCCAGAAGCCGGGCATGGTGCCACACACTTATAATCCTAGCATTTGGGAGGCTGAAATCAGAGGATCGCAGTTCGTGGACAGCCTCAGCTATTACTTAGTGAGGCCCTCCACAACTCAGTGAGACCCTGTTTCAAAATAAAGAATAAAAAATTGGGCAGGAGATGTAGCTCGGAGGTCAAATGCCTCTAGGTTCCATCCCCAAACCTGCAAAATAAATAAATAAATAAATAAATAAATAAATAAATAAATAAATAAATAAAAAATAATAAAAATAAAATCCATGCCCATCCTATTTCAATACCTAAAAGCAATATAGAGGGAAAATACAAGACTCACTCAGAAATGTGAAAGTGGTACATGAAAGACAAAGTGAGTTCAAAATTATTATAAGTTGCTATTATTATTATTATTATTATTATTATTATTATTATTATTGCCAGGGGCATTCTACCTTCAAGCTATACCACAAGCCCTATTTTATTTTTATTTTGAAACAACGTCCCTCTAGGTTGAATGAGAGTCTCAACTATTTTCTGAGACTGTCCTTGAACCTGCAATCCTCCTGTCTAGCCTCCCAAATATTGGAACCACAAGTGTGTGCCACCATACACAGCTAATCACCTGTAATTATAAGTGTGTGTTTTCCATATTAATTTGATTACAATGAAATTTAAAAATAAACTACTCAGACATACATCCATTTCATATCACTTGCTCAACATTGGGCCAAAACTTTCTATAAGGATAAAAAACAGAAAAAGGCATGACCCTGAGTGCAAAACATCTCTTTAATTCTTTAGAGGACAAACACTAAGCTGTCACCTGTACAATCTGGTAAAATCCCCCAATCCTACAATATATTCTATAAACAGAATAGGGGTGATTAGCAGAGTCAAGGAGAAATCCTGTTGTGTTCTTTCTCCAGGTAAATGATCCATATAGGCAGAAGACAGTTAATAGAAAGGACCATGGAGGCTGAATGGGGAAATGCATATGAATGACAAATGGAATCTGGTTGTTTAGCAACATACACACTAAAGGCAAAGTCAGACGACTTGGCACACAGCCTTTGATTCTGCCTATGCCCAATCTTCTACAATTAACCGCACTCATGTTGTATCAAAACAGTTCTGATGCTCCAGGGGCAAACTTATGTTGAACCACAATAACTTGAAAATCCAGTGTCTGTTGGACATTTTCAAATGTTTCTCAAGGAGTCCCAGGAAACTTTGCATTGACTCATCAGTTTCCCCAAGGTCAATAACTCATCTCCAAGCATAAGAACACTTGCAGTCTGGCATTCTTGATCAATTTTCTAACTTCTGTTGGTTAAGGTCTGATTTAGTCAGTTCTTGGTTTTCTCTGGTTAGCATCCCAAGTCAATTGCAGACAGAATTCAGTATAACTTCAACCTCTCATTAAAAAAATGCTCTTTTGTTATTTTCTGCCACCTTTTGTAAGTAAGCCATGTGCTGACATTTAAAACTGAGTTTGGAGTTGAGTGTGGTGGTGCATACTTGCAATCCCAGTACTAGGGAGGCTGAGATAGGAGGATTATAGGTTCTTGGCCAGCTTTGGTTACTTAGTGATACCCTCTGCAAATTAGTGAGACCCTGTTTCAAAATAAAGAATAAAAAGTAGGGCTGTGGGTATAGCTTGGATATAATATACCCCCAAATTCAATCCCCAGTAGCACACACACACACACACACACACACACACACACACACACACACACGTGCACGCACACACACACACACACAACCAAGTTTGGCAAAAGTATGTGTTTGTATCAGCTCCCCAGTTTGGTGTGGATTTCTTCAATGAAATGCCTTTAAGTCTTATTCATCTTCAGTTGTAATTATGAAAAGCACATATTTTTGTAAATTGTGGAGCTAAGACCCTGAAACATGTTCCATCAACCCCAATAAAATGGGAAAGACTTGCCTGTCTTTTGGGAAAATTACCGTGTATTATTTATGCTATATATAAGTCTATCTTGCCATCATCAGAGTGAATGTCCTGAAAACTCATAGAAAATAGCATGTCTGAACTTGAAGGCATTTTAATCTCTTTGGTCTAGCTTCTCATTTTGGAAATGGAGGCTCAGACAAGTTTTTGATCCAATAATTCAGTGCTTTGTGGCAGATAAAGGTCATGTGCTCAGATTCTCTCATCCCATTAAGCAATTCCTAAAGAAGATAGATTATGAAGGATCCATCTATTGCTTCACATCAACCTGCAGAGCTCAACGTGTTTGTGTTTCTGTGTATAGCAGATGCCCTTGGTCCTTTGTGCACATGTCTTCATCACTCCCCGTTTCCAGGAGCTGTGCTACCAGCTTCCTCCTGGAAGCATCTCAACCCAGCATTAGGCTTTCCAGGAGATAACCTAGGAATGGCCCTCAGCCAAGGATAGACTGATACAGCTTCCCTGAGAGTGGCACAACTCTGGGTGAGTTGCACACCATCTTCTAGATGCCCGCATGGGCTTGAAGTCCCAGCTGCTAATGGCAGTGACCATCTCCTTACTCACATTCTCTGAACATCCTTTCCTTTGTTTCATGTCCATGCTTCTTGTGATAGGTAGCTGGGTGAGAGAAAGACATGTTAGCAGGAAAGGTCTAGAAATGCAATGTTGTTGGCTTTGAAGGTGGTGGAAGGGGCCATAAATAGGAGACTTCTAGAAGCTGGAGAACGAAACAATCCTTCATTTTAGCTTAGTGATATCTGTGTTGGGCTTCTGACATACAGAACTATAATATAATATAGATGTGCTATAGTTGGAATTTCCTCCAAGGTTCATATGTTGAAAATTAAACACAATGTGATGATGTTCAGAAGTGGGGCCTGTAGGAGATAATTAAATCACAAGTGGAGTCCTCATGAATGGAATCAATAACCATATATTAGGGGTGGAAGAAACGAGCTAGGCCCTCTTTTTGTCCTTCTATCCCTCTGCCATGTGAGGATGTGGGGTTTATCCCCTCTGGTTGCAACCTTCAAGGAACAATCTTGAAAGCAAATATCTGGCTATGATGACAGAACCTACAGACACTTTCATTTTAGATTTCCAGTGTTTAGAACTCTAAGACATAGATTTCTGTTCTTCATACATTACCCAGTCTCAGGTATTTTGTCATAGTACCAGGAATTAATTAGGATGAAATGTATATTGTTTTAAACCATGATGTTGTTATAATATATATATATATATATATATATATATATATATATATGTGTGTGTGTGTGTGTGTGTGTGTGTGTGTGTGTGTGTGTGTATAGTATATATAGTATATATATATATATATATATATATATATATATATATTACAACTCGTGTGTGTGTGTTTTTATGTGTGTGTGTGTTGTTTGTGATAATGTGTACTGGCAGTGCTAGAATTCTTCTACTTATTTTGGAATTATTCCCAAAGTAAGTGGAATAGTTTGTATTTAACTCTTTGTGTCAGGGTCTGTTTGGGGGGTAATCAACTTTTAAGCTACTATATACAGTCTTTCATTGCTGCCTATTTTTTATATACCTTAGTATATAAAAATTGGAAAATTGGTGTTTCTTATGTACTTCTTACTATTTACTCTAGTATCTAGAAGTAAAATGTTCAATAAATATGTGTTGATATATTTAAGAGAATAAAAACATCTACTAATTAGGTTCAAGTTCAGAAACTCTATACATAGTCATGTCATAATCATACACATAGGGTAAAGATGGATTGTTGGGACAATTCTGCCTCAGATATCCTGTCAGTGGCAACCACATTTCTGTTCTGGTCATCGTAATATTCAGTTTCTAATATGCAATTATATCTATGAAACCAAAGGGATAACTCATTCTAAATTAGAAAGCAAGGTCTATTATGACTAGCTTAAACATCTGTTCTGTACATCATATTTGAGTGAATACTTTTTCTTTGAACCATCAGCATGCAGTAATAAGAGAATGTTCTTTTAGTGAGAATGTACTAGACAGTTTTGATTTTACTTGAAATCATGCCTCCTACAAAATTGGGAAGTCATGTTTACAGAGTTATTAGTTTCTAGCTGTGCCACAGGCTCTGTGTTATATACGAACATCAGTCATCAATAATAGAATAGCTGGTTCTGCTCTCCTACTGAGCACACAGAGGACTGCATTCACAATCCCCTGTGACTGGATGGGGCTCTTCAGCTAGTTGTGCACCAACTGGACCACTGTACTACCAGTGTAACAGCCTCCCCTTAGCTTTCTTTCTCATTATAATCATGGAGGCTCTTTGTGGCAGATGTTGAAGCTCCAGGATATAGAACCATTTACAGTCTGGACCAAGTGAGGACAGTCACTCTGAAGATTAGGCTGGAGTTGCAATGGGCTTTATGTCAAAAAGAAAAACACTGAGATTTTGTGCCTGTTGATTCCTCTGCGTAACCTTGCTTGCCTCAGGTCCCCTCTAGGGTTGGTATAAATATGAGAGATGCCTGAGAGAAATATCTGGGGATGGGAGGTGGTCTCAAGGTGGTGCTCCTGCTGTTCTGTGGCCCTGAATCTAAGTGTGTAAATTGGTTAAGATTACTGATGTTGAATCACATCATGATCTGGGCAGGGGGCTGTATATGCATTTGGTGAGCTAGAACCTATTTCACAAGAACAGAAATGATGTAAGCCTAGCTAAAGGTACCAAAATCAGATTACTGGTGAGCTCATGTAAATATTTTACTAAGCTAGAGTTGGAAATTCACTATCAAGAGGCCAGGTCTTTGCATAGTGAAACCTCTGTTGACATAGTTTTCTACTTTATTATAAAATGTATATGATTCCCAAATATATAGAGATAATGAGTAATGAGTCAATGTGTATATCATCTCCCTCCTCCTCCTCCTCCTCCTCCTCCTCCTCCTCCTCCTCCTCCTCCTCCTCCTCCTCCTCCTCCTCCTTCTCCTCCTCCTCCTCCTCCTCCTCCTCCTCCTCCTCCTCCTCCTTCTCCTCCTCCTCCTCCTCCTCCTCCTCCTCCTCCTCCTCCTCCTTCTCCTCCTCCTCCTCCTCCTCCTCCTCCTCCTCCTCCTCCTCCTCCTCCTCCTCTTCTTGGTACTGGGGATTGAGCCCAGGGATCATCGACTTCAAAGATATACCCACAGCCCTTATATTTTTATTTTGAAATAGGGTCTTCCTAAGTTGCTGAGGGTCTTGCTAAGCTCTTGAGGCTGGCCTTGAACCTGAGATATCCTGTCTCAGCCTACCAAGTACTAGAATTACAGGCATGCATCACTATGCTGGTAAGTGTGTCAGTTTGAATGAAAACACTTGGTTGTGTGATACTAGGGACTGAACCCAGGGGTATTGTACCACTGAGCTACACGCACAGCTCCTTTTTTATTTTTATTTTGAAACTAAGTTATAGTGCTCTGGCTGCAAACCTGTGATCCTCCTGTCTCAGCCTCCCAAGTACTAGGATTATAGGTGCTTACCACCATGCCTGGCATGTGTATCAGTTTAAATGAGAATACTTGGTTTGCTGGAGAGTGGAAATTTTTTTTTTTTCAAGTCTGGGGATGGAACCCAGGAGCATTGGACCTCTGATCCACACACCCACCCCCCCTCCCCGCCCTATTTTTTATTCTTTATTTTGAAAGAGGATCTCACTAAGTTGTGGATGTAGCAGTATTGAGAATGGCCTAGGAAGATTTGAGAAAGCTATGATTATTAATATATTCCAAAAATGGGGTGAGGGGCAAATCTGTGAAAGAACTTGGTTTCTGCCTAGAAGCAGGCAATTATTCCAATGTAAATTAATCTAGCTAAAGGTAATTAGCAAGTCTATAGGAGAGGGGAACTAGGACTTCCTCATCCTCATTCTAAAGACAGGTTTACATAATAATTGGATAATCTAGCTAGGATGGGAGGAGGGGTCGACTACTTTCCTGAAAGGAGACACTTTGCCACACCTTGCTGGGGGAAGAAACTTACAGGGACATTTACTACATCAGAATTACGTAAACAAGATGGAGGTCATGGGTATAAAAAGTCCGGTCCACATGTTGTATCTTTGGTGGGGCATTCACTTGAAACCCCCCCCATGCCAGAATGTAATGATCTTCTGTATTTCTATCTTTTTAATAAACTTCTTTAAATCTTCGGCAAGAGTCTGGGCTACTGTGTATTTACTCTTAGCTCAGGACAAGAATCCGCGGTTTTTCTGTTTTTCTGTTTTTTGTTTCTTTGGGGAGTTTTTGGGAAATTATTCCCAGGGGTCTAACAAAGATCCCTGGGGACAGTTTCCCAAATCGTAACAGTGGAGGGGCTCACTAAGTAACTGAGGCTGTTCATGAACTGCGATTCTCCAGTCTCAGCCTCCCAAATTCTGGGATTACAAACATGTGCCACCACACCTAGCGGCTGTGGAGAGTGGAATTTTTAAAATAAGTTCACTGAAGGAAAAAAATAAAACCTGTTCTAACTATCAGTTCTGCTCATTATCAGGGTGACATTTTTCTAAGTGAACTGTAATGGGTCACTCTGATTGTAGATTAAATTGAAGACAAGTTAGTCTTTGTTTATCATTCATTTTGGGGGCCCAAATAACAAGAGTGGCCTTTGAGATAATGGGTTTGCAGTGTACCTAACTAAGCACCTACTCCAGGACTCCTCAACCTTAGCACTAGTGACATTTTGGGCCAGATAATTCCTTGCAGTAGAAGGATGGTCCAGTTCATTGCTAAAATGTTTAGCAATATCCATGGGCTCTAGCTACTGGATACTCTTAATACTCTTGGGTGTGACAGCCAAAAAGTCTCCAGACCTTGACCTGTGTCCTAAAGAGGCAAAATAACCCTTTTCAAGAATCATTAGCTCAGAGGGACAACACTGGAGGGCAAGAAATTACTTGTTCCCAGGACATGCTGTATAATTAAATATAGTCATTGAACCAAACTCAACCTTCAAATCAACATGGTGCTACTAATTTTAGCCTCTTCAATTGGCTTTATTTAGCCTAGCCATGTGCAGTAACTTTCCTCTGTGTCTTTTGTCACTTGATGGGTCACTTAGCTTTAGCACTGAATAGTATTCTCGTGTCCAGACACACAGTTTATCCATTCACCCACTGAAGGGCATCTTTGTTGCTTCCAAGTTTTAGAAGTTATGAATAATGCTACTATAAATATTTAAGTACAGTTTTGATTTACATTTCCCTAATGGTATATGACATTGAGCATCTTTCATATGCCTATTTGCATCTGTGGATGGTAATTGATAAGGTGTCTTTTAAGGTCTTTAGCCCATTTTAAAAATTTGGTTATTTATTATTTTCTTTTATGGTTAATATTTTATTTATAACTTGATTTATATGTTAACTTGTAATGCTTATCAAGTATTTTTCACCTTTAAAAGTTTTATTGGCACACTGTAATTATACATCCTAGTGAGATTCAAAGTGATACACTCACATATGCATATGTCACTTGGTCCATTTCCTTCCCGGTACCTCTTGCGGCCCCCATGTCCTACCTTCCCATGCTCGATCGTGAGAGTCATAGTAATACTTTCATATATGCACGTAGCATTATGTGGTCTGTTTCCTCCCTTGTACCTTCCCTTCCTTGCCTCTCTTTCCTTCCCTAAACCCCTTTCCCTTCTCTACTTGTTTCTCTCCTCCTCCTCATGAGGTCCTTTTTCCTTCCTATTTTCTCTCTAGCTCGTGCATGCGAGGAAGGCACGCCACTTTTGCTTCTGAGTTTTTTTTAATCTCACTTAGCATGATGCTCTCCAGTTCTGTCATTTGTGTACCAGTATTGGCAATGGCCTAGGAAGATTTGAGAAAGCTCTGATTATTAATATATTTCAAAAATAGTTGTGTCAAAATGGCAGCAGACCTGGGTAAAGAAAGGACTTGATTTCTGCCAAAAGCAGGCAGCTATTCCAATGTAAATGTACCTAGCTAAAAGTAATTAACAAGTCAATAGAGGAGAGCTAGGGCTTCCTCTTTCTAAAGACAGATCTACATGATAGTCTAGGGTGGATGGAGTAGGGGGTTGACCTTCATTCTTCCTGAAAGGAGACACCTCCCACACCTTGCTGGGGGAGGTACCTTACAGAAAATTTTTTTCTGGTACTTTGGTATGAAAGAATTTTTCATCTGTTTTATTCATTGCTTTATCCTTAGTTCTTCAAACATTTTCTGATGGATACTAAGGACTCAATAAATATTTGTTGAATATTTGTTGTTACCTTGGGAGTGCTTTCTCCCCCGCACCCCAAGGGATATATTCATTTGCTGAGTCACCCTTGAGAAGCAACCCCCATCAAAGCCCATCCATCCTACACAGAAGATCTATCATGGAGATGTAGAATGTTATCTCTACCTGCTTGAAGTGAGCAGTAGCAGTTTAGAGTGTGCATGTTATTTCAGGATGATAAGACAACAAGGTCACCTTGTTTTCTGAGCACCTTTGGTTAATGAGAGAATCTTTCTTTGTCTCTCTCTCTCTCTCTCTCTTGTTTTTTCTCTTGCTAACTTTCTTTCACTTTCTCTTTCCCAGAATAAAAAATGAAATAACAATGCTAGAAATTATGATGACATATAACAAATTAAGTACATAAAATGAAAACACAAACTAGTCTTTATGAAGGAGTTGTTATTATTAGTGAGCTAGAATGAGTATGATTTTAATTTCAGTTGAAGAAGTGTTTCTGTTAAGTTGAATTGCTAAGAAAGGTCAAGAGAAAGAATCCTATCAAGGATTGAGTCCCCATTTACTAAAAACAAGAGAACAGCTTTTCTTTCCCTCTTTATTTCTTTGCCCAGTCTCCCTTCCTCTTGAGTTCTTTCACTGGTGAAAGAGCTGTCTGGAAGTTGAAGGCCTTTCCCGCCCAATTGACTTCCTCCGCTTTCTCTACACTGGCATGCTAATAGACCCAGCTCTTACAGTGTCTTTCCTGGAAGGTCTGATTCAGTGTCTTTATTCATTTCTAAGTTTTTAAAAAAACTATACATAAAATTAAGTTAACTATAAGAAGTAGCATAAGCGTATGCAGTATGGAGGTAAATAAATGGTAGAGAGATATTTTCATTTAATAAGTAGTAAGATTATCCTCGATGATTGTCCCAGTCCTGGTCCACTCCTCATACGATCCGTAGACCTGGTGTGCATTTTTCTTCATATTTCTCTAGGCATATATCAATATATACAATTTTAATTATATAATTAACTCCATATATATGTGCATAAAGATTATTTTAATTTAGTAATGTATCTTAGCAACTTTTCCATGGCAGGACAATAAATCAGCCCCTCATCTTTTGGACTAGTACATAATATTTTATTTTGTAAAATTTCAAGCATACTTATTCTTCTTTCATTGTTTTTTTATTTTGTGATTTCTTCCTTTAACTTTTCTCTAAATAAAATAATGTAAATATAGAAAATATACACAGTAGCAAAAAGCTCCAATTATATTAAATATAAAGTAAATTTTACCTTTCTTTGACACTGTGTACAAATCTCACTCCCATAGACTACAACTTTCAACTGTTTCTGGCATTTATTATTTTGTTGGTTCCTAGTGTTATGCTTCTGTTTGTTTTTAAATTTTTACCAAAATAATAGTTACCATAGCTAAAAAATAAACAGCAATAAAGTCTTCTAATGAGCATTATTATTTTAATGGGCCCATAGGATGGATCAAAGGCTTTTATCTGTGCTTAGTATACCATCTTGTACCAAAAGTCTGATTAGATAGGATGATGTCATAGCTAATACTGCGAGCTCCACCATCTGGTTCTAATTTTGGCTCTGTCACTTCCTGCTCCGCAGTCCTGGGCCCCGTGTGCCTCATTCTCCTCAAATTTAAAGTGAAGACTGTACATAGCTTGTAGGATTTTTTTTTTTATAAATTAAATAGGATGGCCTTTACTGTACAATATGTCAGAATTTGGATTCCATTTGGGACACATACTGACCATATGTTTACAATGTCATCTTGGGCCCCTTCTTATATGTCAGTAAAAGTGAAACTGCGAAGAGCTCTCTCGCAAAGATACGTGACGATTTGCTTAATAAAGCAGGGTGCCTAAAAGTGCCTGGGATTTGGTAGGTACTCCATAAATGCAAGTTTCTCTTGACTAATTTCCCTAGACATGAGGGTCTTGAATACTTTTCTTTGATATCACCGATAGTCCATGAGTTTCTTGATTGCTTAAAGAAGGTCCATAGAGTGCTGCAATTACTGCATAAGCCTCCAAACTTTAGTCTTTGATAAAGAGAAAAATATTTCTAACAATCTTTTTTTTTTTTTTTTTTTTTTTCGGGTCTGGGGATAAAACTCAGGGGCATTCGACCTCTGAGCTACATTCCCTGCCCTATTTTTAACTCTTTATTTTGAAACAGGATCTCACTAAGTTACAGAGGGCCTCACTAAGTAGAGGAGTCTGTCTGCAAGCCGCAATCCTCTGGTCCAGCCTCCCAAATGCAGGGATTACAAGCATGTGCCAACATGCCCAGCTTGCTAACAATCTTCTATTTGAAAACAATGTCTGATTCTTCTTAATATGTCAAAATTATGATGCTTATTGACTACTTGAAAAAGAAATGTCACTTTATTTAATTTTTATTAGCATAATATTTTATTGGCCACTAGCTCTTCTAGAATTAAAATTGATTATAGTTGACTGTTTACATCTCATGTATTTATGATTTTGATTAATTTAAAGAAAGCATTCTAAAGATGAAGAAACATAAAGATTTGACCTAATGTCACTTAATTACCAATCTTTCCCACATATTCATTAGGATCAAAAATAAGCTTTAAAAATTTCCAATTATATTCATGCAGTAAAAGATATTTATTGAATTTCTAACACTTCTGATTTAGTGCAAAAAATGACACTTCAAATTTCTAGTTGATTGTCCAAAGTAAACAGGTCAGTGGATTCTGGGAGCATTGCCCATTCCGTGGAAGAATTATTGCTAAAGTGAAACACACGCAGCGATATCATAGAGTATTAACAATTTTATGTATTTAGAGAAGTAACCACAACATGAAAAAAAAGCCTTGATGGTAAAGACACAGCTGGTGTACAATGCCCTATTCAAATTATTTTCATCTTCTGTTTTTCTAGCTGGCTGGATCTGGAGGAGACTTAGCTGACCAATAATTGAGCCAACTTGAATTATAAGCTATTTTGGACCAATCAATGATTTAGGAAAGAAAACTAGAGATGCTTTTGACAATATTTATGCAATTTAAAAGTAAAATTAGGCCGGGCATGGTGGCGCACGCTTGTAATCTATGCTTGGGAGGTGGAGACAGGAGGATCATGCAGGTTCAAAGCCAGCCTCGCTGACCTAAGAGACCCTGATTCCAAATAAAATATAAAATAGGTCTGGGAGTGTAGCCTGGAGAAGGGTTCCATCCACAGTACCAGCCCCCCAAAAAAGTAAAATTAGTTTCATTCAGAAAATTTCCTCTTATTTGTATTTTTAAGCTCAGTGTCTGATAGCCTTTGAGAAGATGACAACCTACAAAATTTCATTTTGAAACAGTATTACCTGGATTTAACTCTCCCAAAATGGGTTATCACTTTGTAGTCCTGCTGTTTCCATTTGTAGAGATAGATCTTAATTAACACAATAAATACTGGAAATCGAAGTATGTGTCATGTTTTCTGCTAAGAACTCTTAAGAAATAGAAACACTATTCTAACTCAGCACTTTAACTTCTAAAATAAACCACAATGGGGAATCGAAGTCATTGTAAAATGCTCTACTGAGGACAAAGAGGGAGTAGAGAGATATTAGCAAAGAAGAATTCAGAAATCTTCCAGGTTGATGGATGCGCTGAGTTATCATTTTGAATTAAGCTGGGCATGGTGGTACACACCTACAATCCTAGCACAGGAGGCTATGGACACAAAATTTGAGCCCAACCTGGGAAACATAGTGAAACTCCTGTCTCCTAGAAAGTTATTTTAGGTTATAACTATGTAAGCTATGTGCACCTGCATTATTAATATATATGTGCAAATTTTATCAGCCTACTAGTATACACCAGCAGTCGTCTAGGTAGAGCATAACTTCTTAAACATTAGCTTGAAGAGCTGGTTGTACTTTCACTCAGGGGGTCTAGGGTAGGCTCTGAAAATTTGAATTGTTAACAAGTTTCCCAGTGTCGAAGATGCCTTTAGTCCTTAAACTGCAATTTGAGTATTGTTAATGTGGAAGTTTTTGCATAAATTCGTATACTATTGGATTTTGCCTCACTGGAAGACTTCAGTGGCACATTATAGTCATTTTTCTATAATTGATAAACTGATAGATTAACTTTGTTTTTCCTTCTTTATCCTCACATGCATTTTGATGCGGATATTTTCATAGTGTTGAGAAAAAGTGAAGGAGAGAGGGGAAATAAAGAAAATTAGAAGTACTTATTAGAGTTTAGGTTATCTAATCCACATTGCGATCCATAAACTCTAGTCCAAAAGCCTAGCAAATAAACCAATGTTATTTGAGAGTCCATTTACACTCCTCTATTAAAATCTAATGCTATCTTAACACTGGCTACAGAGTACTAGGTTTTCTATTTTACACAAACTAAATATTTGTTTATCATACTGAGAGTGAAGAAATAAAAGCAATACATCATCTTATTAACTGACCAGTAGTGATCAGCAGGGTAATGGCAGTGTAAGCCTTGCTTCTAAGGTCCCTTGGTAGTCAGCAAATTAAGTGTGCAAGTGTGCTGACATCTCTGTGATAGATGTAATGGCACAGTGAACTTACTGTCTCAACTAAAGGTTGATTTGAAAATAAATTAAGGGAACAACTCTTACAGAAAGCTTGTAGACATCTGATAATATGTCTATAGACCTCCAGAAGCCCAATTCAAAACTCATGTTCTGAGCTTGGCATGGTAGCATATGCTGGCAATCACAAAACTTGGGAGGCTGAGACAGGAGGATAGCAGGTTCAAGACCAGTCTTAGTAATTTAGCAAGACTCTCAGCAACCTAGCAAGACTGTTTCAAAAAAGAGAAAAAAGAAAGGAAGAAAGGGAAGGAGAGAAAGAGAGAAAGAGGAAGGGAGGAAGGAAGGAAGGAAGGAAGGAAGGAAGGAAGGAAGGAAGGAAGGAAGGATATAAGATGGACATGGACTAGGGTGTAGCTCAGAGGTAGAATGTTCCTTGATTTACCATTCTCTTTTTATTAAACTGTTATGAGAAGTCTGTTTTTTCTCTCTGGTAAGAGAGGTATATCTCTGCCCTGAACCTCTGTCCTCAACTTTAGAGGAACTTTGAGGGATTAGTTCAAGGGAAACAAAGCTGAAATCATAGGCCAGCTCCATTCTAAGATATAGGAAGAAATATTTTCTCTCTTTATGCCTTTTCCTGATTATGTTTGGAGGCTACAGCCAGATGACAAGGAAAAGAAGCATGCCTAGGCAGAAGCTCCAACTACTTTAGGATCAAGTAAAAGGATCTCTAAAATCTTACCCAGGATTTATGGCTGGTTGCCAAGGAAAGAAAAATAGGGATTTCAGACTAATAATCAATCTGGTATTCAAAATCAAGGTGTTTGTGTAAAAGGTAGTCTTTGGAAATCTAGGTAGTCTTTGGAGTGATGGGATGTGCCAAAGAACCCTGGTGCTATTCCTCATAGTAAGTAACACATGTGGATCTGATCATGAGCTAAGTTCCCTGCTGCAGAGGTTGTGCCAGACTCATTACCCTGCCTTATTCTCCCATCATGAAAATATTTTCCATTTCCCTATGTTTTAACACTCAAAATCTTAACATTAACTTGGTTTGCTGACAAGTCCGTGAGGTTTCCAAGTTGTTAATTTTGTATGAGCTGAACTGTTATCCAGTATGGATTGAATGAGGAGTCTGTGAATGGTTTGGGGATAAGCTGCAAGTTTTGAAAATTCGGTCAGGATTATCATTTGAGACAAGAGAGTCTTTGAGACACTGGGCATTGCTTCAACTTGAAACTACAATTATGAAAGTGTATAATTGCAAAATTATAGCATTTCAGTTCCAGACCTCAAAGAACATTCAGTGGATGTTTGGATATTTTCTACGACATCAACCCATCTTTATAACATATTGTCCAAAAATCTGAGCTTATGAAAGATTTCCTGATGTAGTTTATATATTTTTACATGATGTTTTTATCATCTGGATTATTTACAATTACTGTTGGGAGTAATGTTTTTGGGAGATTCATGGAATTCTTTTTCAACTCGAATTCTAGAGTTTAATACCATGTGGTCATGAGTTGAATATTTTCAATCCCATTTTCCTAATATTGATGATCCAATGACCTTTTCCTGGTTTTCCAAAGGTGATAAATGATAAGGTCAATATCTGTCTTCTCGTTCGTTCGTTCGTTCATTCGTTCATTCGTCTGTTCCTTCCTTCTTCCCTCCCTCCCTTCCTCCCTCCCTCCCTTCCTCCCTCCCTCCCTCCCTTCCTATTAGTTATCCTGGGAATTGAACTCAGGAGCTTTTTACCTCTGAGCTACATCCCCAGTCCTTTTTATTTTCAATTTGAAACCAGATTTCACTGAGTACTTGAGGCTGGCTTCCAACCTGTGATCCTCCTGTCTCAGTTTTCAAAGTACTGGGATTATAGGTGTGGCCCACCAAGCCCAGCTCTTTTCATCAGTGTGTGTATGTGTGCGTGTGTGTGTGTGTGCGTGTGTATGTGTGTGTGTTAAACCCAGTTACATTGTACCTCTTAGCTATACCCCCAAGCCTTACTTCTTAATTTTTTTTTTAATCTTTAAACAGGGTCTCACTAAGTTGCTGAAGCTGGCCTCAAACCTGTGATCCTCCTGTTTCAGCCTCCCAGTTACTGGGACTGGAGGTGCGTATCACCACGCCTGTCCTTATATGTTATTTTCAGAGTGCTGTCAGGACTTAGGATTTTTTTTAAATGTATTTGTTCGTTGTAACTGTGCATGATAGTGAGACTGCACAATGATACGTTCATATATGCGCATCACATTACTTGGTCTATTTCCTTCTTTCCCCATACCTCTCCTTTCCTTTCTTCTTCTTTTTCCCAGTCCCCTTTCACTACTTTCCTGGTTTCTTCTCTAATTTCTCTGAGATCCCTTTTCTTTCCTTTGTTCTTTTTAGCTTTCATCTATGAGAGAAAACATACGGCCCTTGATTTTCTGAGTCCAGCCCGTCCCACTTAGCATGTTCATCACCTTTTCTAAATGCAGATCAAATTTAGTTGTATTTTATTTGCTCTTTAAGTAATTTTCACTATCAAGAAATGGCTGATAGTTTAGTTCTTTGGTAAAACTTGTTTTTTAATTGCTATAATTTTCTTGGATTTTTTTGGTGTCATCTGAATTGAAACTCTGGAGTCATTATTTGCATATGGTAATAGAGGAATATTAATCCCATTTTAAGCTAGTCTATATCTTTCAAAGATGGGAGGAGAGTCAACAAGTTCTTAAAGGATTTTATAGAGGCAGATTTGAGGCACAGAGATAATGCTTATATCATCATCAAAATGTTTCCATATACATGCACACCATATATATGCATATATTATTATATGTATATGTATATAATACATACACATATATAATTAAAAGACATATATGTGTGTACATATATACATATACATGTATATATGTGTATATACGTATATATACATACATGTCTGTATATACACGTATATATATATATATATGTCTTTTAATTTATACAGCATTCATAGACAGTAGACTTTTATACCACCTAGATCCAGACAAAAACTGTGAATACTAATTATAACATCAGGTTTTAAAATGCATCTATGCAGAGAATTGGCTTCATAATTGATCTGCCATGACTGTTGGGAAACGGGTGAATGTTTTAAAAATGTTTATGGATGAAAATTCAGAGTGTTACTCTAAGCTTTTTCAGGAGTTGTCAATGCCATTGGATCTTTATTCACTAACCAGCTTGGGAAGAGATCTTGCCCCTTTCTTAACCCTGCCTTAAATAGGCAGAGAATATTATGTTGCCTATTTCAGAATTATGTCATGTAGTTTTATTTCAGACATGAAGTGATTTCTAAATTAGCATGCTAATTTATTTATTTTTCAGAGTTGGAGCAAAAGAAAAACATAAGATTCTGAGCAAAGTACTTCTCAGGCTTACCTGCTTTGTCTGCTTGTGGAAGATCTCGTGCAGTGGTTGGAATATCACACATCCCCCTCCATCTCAGGAGCAGTCAAGGAACAAAATCGCTGTCTGAGGAGATAAGCTTGTATCACATCCCCCAACGTTCTACTAAAAATGTGCCCTGCGTTCTTTTTGAGTAATGGAGAGAGAAATCAGGCACAGCCTCACGCACTCCTGATTTGGGTTCTAAAATGATGAAATGAATGAGGATAAAGGGGCTTCTGACACATCTCTCAGTCATGGGCACTGACCTGTCATACATCTGTCGAAGTCACACTGAAATAAACCCAGGGACTTAATATCTTTGAGGTAATAGAGAACTTCTCTTTCAGTGGGACTTAAAGAAATGAATTAAGGCTTGTCAGTGTGAGTTTTCAACAGACACAACTCCAGTTTAAACCTTCCCACTGGAAGACAGATGGATATCCAGCGTCCTAAGTTCAGAAAGAAGTATTCATTGGTTGTGAGAGCCAATGAGATAGAAAAAATGATAAAAGATCTCCAGGGGACATCAACCGATTGGCCTGCTCTTTGAAACTCTTTCCCTCTGCGTGATCCGGAGGCTCATCCAAAGCCGGGTCGCCTGGTGCCTTTCTGCCTTTTGCACCCCTCCTCTCTTGCATTGCCACAGTATTTGCCAACCATTCCAGAAAATTATCACAGATGCTGTTTTTTTAGAAATCTGTACTGACTTTTATGCCCATTTTTTATTTCCTCCCCAGTAGGTTTGCAAAGTTCTAATTCTATATAAAGCAAAGTAACAAAATGGAGCCTTTATTGGGAGGAAA
Organism: Muscardinus avellanarius; assembly: GCF_963383645.1. Taxonomy (NCBI): domain Eukaryota; kingdom Metazoa; phylum Chordata; class Mammalia; order Rodentia; family Gliridae; genus Muscardinus; species Muscardinus avellanarius. The sequence continues at coordinate 26,610,354 of NC_137795.1, read as the reverse complement.
TAACTTGTATTAGAAATACAATATGCCACATGGGATCCCTTGGAGGTGGGGGGCCTGATTATAAAATCTGGTCAGCCCAGGCAACCAAATCTTGGACCTAGTAATTGGGTAGAAGCTACTCAATTGAGAGTTGATCTGCAGCAATATCTAAGTGAATTACTTAATTTATGACTTTTTAAAAATATATAAATTAGTTAGAACACATTATGACTTTAGAAGTGCTATATGTCATAATGGATGGAGGCCTATAAATATATAATTAATCATCAAGTATGACAATCACAGATTTTCCTCATGATGAAAAATCTGATATACTTAGGAAGTCAGATAAGCTATAATTCCCTACTTCCATCCTCTTCCCCAAACAAGACAAAACAAGAAAATGTTGACTGATAAAGTCTGATCAGAGAGGCCAAAAAGGAGTTAAAAAAAAATCTTCAATTGTTTTTTTATGACCGTGCTGCTGGGGATTGAACCCAGGGTCTTTTTATCTCTATTTCCCTATACCCCATTTCTTTCTTATTTTGAAGTAGGGTCTCACTAAGTTACTGTGCACTGGTCATAAACCTTCAATCTTCCTGTCTTAGTATCTCAGGTACTGGAATTACAGGCCTGCATCACTATGCCTGATCTATAGTTAATTATTTTTTGAAGGAGGGTGTTGTTACAGAGTGGTGATTTTCCTCAGTTCTTTTTCTTCCCAAATGAGATTCCAGGTGGGTGACACAAACAGGAGAAATTTAAAAGGTTCAATTAGTGAAATGAGTGGACAGTTTTGAGAAAAGTTTGTAGTAGAAGGGAGGGATTATGTTTCAGAGAGAGAGTGTGTTGCAGAGTGGGGAACATTTTTCCAGGAGTGGAGAACAGCAATGCAATTTTCAATGTGGTAAGGTTTAAAGTTAGTCTGAAAACTTCCTCTTATGCATTATGTATTTGGGGCTGGGTCCTGCTATTTCACAGCACAGTTTAGTGCATCTGCACTGTTTCCACCATGTCAGAAACTTCCCCATTGTTACCTAAGTGAAACGTATGGGTTTAGTGCTCTGTGCATGCTCCAAGGTTGGAAATCCCTTTAGGCCAGTTATACCTGGCTCCTTTTAGAGTAAAAAAAAAAAAAAAAAAAAAAAAAAGTAGTATCTGACCATGAAGGCGGTGGTTTATGGGCAGTGTTCTCTCTCACCTGAGATGGACTGTGGCTTATCCTAAGCCCATGCTCATTTCTTCTTAACTACCTAAGAGAGTGAATACGTAGGCCTGTTGAAAAGTCATATAAAATGAACATCTAAAAGAGTCCGTTGGACTTAAAAATATCACTTAAGAGGTTCATTCCTTTTTAGGACACTTCTGAAGCATGGAGTTACTTTGGGATGGAATTTTCTTGTGGCCATTATACCAACTCTGGAGCCTTTGGTGCCTCTGCACCCCAGGAAGGTCTGTTGGCACTAGGTTGGCAGTAACTCCCTTAAAACCCAAGAAGTCACTCGGCCACTGCCACGCAAGCCTGTGTGTATAAAAGCTGAGGGCCTGTTGCTCCATGCTGACCCTGGGCTTGAGGACTCTCCTCCTTGCAGCCTGGTTTTGACCTTGCTGCCCTTTCCCTGCTGCACGACTGTCTTGGTCTGTTGACTTTTATTACTCTGCCAATTTGGAGTCAGCTGTAGCCAGAATATTTCTTATGGCTACTCTGCTGGTTATAGTCTTGTTTTAATTCCATGAGGTTTTCTTCACTTGGGAAGGAACTGGAAGCAGTCTAAGACAAAGCACGTGAGACCTACATGGACTTTTAGAGAGCTTTCATGGCCTGGAATCTTTCATACGGTGATGGGGGTATGTCCTCATGCATGCTGCCTGTGAGCGAAGAAAGAAAGCTGGGAGCTCTTGCTTATGTTGCTCATCAGTGCCAGGCTCTGATTATTCTAATTTTTGCTTATATTAGGCCTGTTGAAATGTGGGCATCTAGGAGACCCATCCAAGGAACTTCATCTCTTCATCATGATGTAGCCATCCCTTGTAGCATTGGTCAGCTACCAGCTATACCATTTCCTGAGCTAAAAGAAGCAAACCTGCATCACGTATTTTATTGTAAATAGCTTGAAATGTAACCCCAGGAAACATCGATTCTTTATCCCACTGAGAAAGCCTGGGAGCCCATGTAGATCATGTGATTTAGAATTAGCCCCTTGGTTGGGAAAGTCACACCAACTCTTCTCAGCCATTGCTAGGAAGCTGCTGGGTGAGGAAAGGTTAAACTCTGGAGCTTCCGGCCTACTTCTGGGGTGGTTGGGGACTGAGCAGAGCAGCCACAGGTAGCACTTTGGCACTGACAGGAGAGCTCGCAATGGGAGCCAGGCTGAGGTGCTCTGATGGGACGTGCACAAGAGATGTGTGGCACGATGGGTGCATGAGCTCTCCCTTTCTCCCCACCTATACCTATCATGTCGCTAGAGTCTTGTTTCAATAATTGGGCAGGACTAGACTTTCACACACAACCAGACCTACTGATATAGGAAGGTTAAACACTGAGAAGAGGCCTGCCACTGACCTACCTGCACAACCCTATGAGGGGCTGACTGTGTTAGCCAGTTTAAGAAGCCTGGTCAGCTCAATTGGTATTTTAGGCCAAGCAGCTCCTTTAACACACCACTAGGGGCACACTACTACTACTACTACTACTACTACTACTACTACTACTACTACCAAAACAATATATCTGACATACCAAAAGGACTTCTGTTCCCTTTGCATTATAGCTTCCTAGATTTTGGACCATTTTGATATTCCTGTACCTCTGAAAACAGTCCTTACTACCATGGGCCTCTGTGCTAGGCAGCACCAGGACCTATTGTTTCTTAGCCTACATGGGTTGCATGAGAGTTTGGACTTCAGCATCTTCTAGACAGAAGGAACCTACACACATCAGAAGTAGGGCAGAGAGATGAGGCTGTGCTTCCAAGAGTTTCAGAGTCTGGTGGGTGGTTTCTAACTGCCAGCTCCCAGTGCACCTCTTTTGGCAGGGTTACTGCACAAAAATGGCACTCACAGTCTTAGCATGAGGATGTGGTCTCCAGAAAGTAAGGAAACTCTTATTTTAGCCCAAGACAAAGAGTTGGTGCTGTTTATCAATCAATCAATCAAGAGTAAGAACTGTTAGACAATCCCTTTGCACAAAGTCCAGATGCTGAAGGAGATGAAGATGTACCAAAGGTTTCTTGCCTTTGGCAAGTTAACAGTCTGAAAGAAAAGAACAAATTTGTAACGTGTGACTCTAAGGTCATGGGACTGTATTTTTAGAACAAACCTGAAAGAATTTTTATGTGACTGATTCCCTTTCATTCCTCAGAACTACACACACAAAATTTAATATTTAATTAAAAATGTCGGTACTAGGGATTGAACCCAGGGGCATTCTACTTCCAAGCTACACTTCTAGCCCTTTTTATTTTTTTATTTTGAAGAAGGGTGTCACGAAGCGGTTGAGTGGCTTGATAAGTTGTTAAGGCTGGCTTTGAACTCATGATCCTCCTGTCTCAGCCTCCCAAGTACTGGGATTAAGGTATGTACCACCGTATCCAGCTGATGCAATACTTTTTATGGCATCTACACAGAGCTGGAAGTAAAAGTTAGACAAAGTGTTGATGCCCTGTAACAGAGCAAGGAAGCAAATTTGCTTTGCCGTTATGGGATAGTATAATTTGAGTGTATGTAGAATAGGATGTTTTCCTCTTCAAAAAGCTTTTTTATAATGATTCTTTCTTTACAAAGAGGGGAATTGACTTTTAGAGACATAGAGTACTAAATCAAGCTAAGTAATTTACATGCATTTTCTTTTAGCCTCATAGAATTCTATCGGGAGAATCTTATTTGCTACAGGGAACTGTGGTACGGGGAATTTAGATAAGTTGGGGAATTTAGATAAGAAGTGAAGACAGCTTTGAATGCTGGCCTGTGGGATTCTGGGGTCAGCATCATACATGCCTCCTCCTGGTGAGAAGATGTCTCAGCCCGGGATATCGTTACATGGTTGAAAACAAATTCCCAAATCCTTGTAGGGATCCTGTTCCCAGGCAAGCCAAGGTGAGGACACCTGTCAGGGGCTGAGCAGGGACCCCAGTGGGGCTGCTGTGGTGTTTGCCTCTCACTATTCAGACCCAAAGATTGAAGCAAAGTTGTCTTTGGAAACCCCAAATCTGGGCCATCAAAGTGGATTCAAAACTCTGAATCTAATTCATGGTGTGAGAGATGTAGAGGAAGGTGAGAAATGTCCCAATAAAAGAGCGAGCGCAGTATAAATTCTATTTCTCAGAAAGAATCTTAAGAAGTTCTTCCTTTTGTCTGCATCCGTCTTCACCTTCCCGCCTGCTGTGCCGCTTTCTTCCCCACTATTCCTTCCCCTCAATATGCATCTCAACTTCTTTCTCCTCTTTTGTTCAGTTTCGCAGAGAAGATCTTTGGAGCAGAAGGAATGGGCGCCTTTAGCAAGCTTAGATATCAAATACTTTTTCACCTCCCTGTAATTGAAATCACAGGATCAGGATTGTCTTGCTCTTGTTCTCCGGTGGAGTGGGGCCAGGCTGCTATTGACTTCTCCACTGCTCGTCAGTGGCCGACCGACGGACGGACGCACTGGCCAGGAAGGGATCTGACTCTTAGATGAATTCTTTTATCCTCAAAGGGGCTTCCTGCAAAGGAAACCATTAGTGTTTTGCTATTGGGTTTCTACTCCCTGTGGTGTCTAAGAAACCATTCATTTAATTTTGTGACATTTTGAGTGGATTTGGAGAGCTAAGCCCATTTGAAAAGGCCTGTTCCTGTCGAGGAGCACAGAGGGAATGCAAATAGAATCCAAATGGTCAAACCCCCAGCGGCGGATTGGGCTCGCCTGCCCTGGGGCCTTTCTGCCTCTCTCTTTAGCCTTCTAGACACATGTCACGGGTTATATTTCTAACAGTCTAGTTGGCGATGTGGTACTCAGCCTTTTTCCTCTCATGGCCAGAAATTGACCCCAGAGCATGAGAAAACTAGAAGTCAAATAACAGAGAGAGTTAAGAAATAGGTCTCTTGTTTTAAAGAGCACCACGCTATACGTCCTCCTTCCTGACCTTCTCTGGAGGACAAAGGCGAGGAGCTTGTGGATGAGCGTGAATTCCAGCCTCTGCAAACCTGTGGCTCCCTGGCAGTGCCACCGGGATGAAGTCACTGGTAATGTTATCAAGGAATGTGGGTTTTCCTGTGGTGTGGAGTTGTTCTGCAACCAGCGATGAGGTAATTTATGCAACACACTTAGCATAGCGCTGGCACATAGAATGATTGCAGAAAGGCTAGGTGCCACTAATACCGTTTCTGACATTGCTCTTACTTTTATGCTAGTCACCCACAGAGATTTTTCCCATATCCCTTCTTTCCCTAGACCAGCACTGTCCAATAAAAATATGATGCAAGCCACATGTATGATTTATTATATCTATATTAAAAAACAAGGCAAAACAGGTAAAGGAAATGATCAGCTATTAAGTGGGAGAATTGGCACCCACTGAGGCTGCTTGTGCATCCAGAGATGTGCTGCCCAGGAACATCTGCCTAACCCTGGCCGCAGGAGACATCCCTACATATACACTTGATGGCAGCCTGTACTTATCTTGGGTAGTTTTTACTTTTCTTTTTATACTGGAGATTGAATAAAGGGACATTCTATCTCCGAGCTACATCTCCAGCTCTAATTTTTAATTCTTTACTTTGAAACAGGGCTTCACTACGTTGTGGAGGGCCCCACTAAGTAGCTGAAGCTAATGGCAAACCTGTGATCCTCCTGTCTCAGCCTCCCAAGTACTGGGATTACAAGCATGTGCCACCACATTTGGCTTTGGGTAGTTTTAAAATAGTTTGAAGATATACTTCTTTTGTCTTCGTTATATTTTTTCTCTCTCTCTAAGTCCCATGAAGATATGAATTGCATCTACCTTGTTTGTCTGTAAATTTTCTTATGCCTGTCATGGTGACTAGTAGGCTCTCAGTAAATTTTTTTTTAGTGAAAAGCTGTAAAAATGTACTTCAGCTGTGATTTTGTGTTAGAAAGGAGATAATTGTAGGGTATAAAGAAATGACTAGCAGTTATAAAGGGGTAGCAGCTGAAAGAGATAGAGATGGGAAGGGAGGAAAGGGAAGGAAACTGATAAGAACAAGTCTGAGGACCTGTGATGGACCTTGGCGTGCAGCAGAAGATAGAAGGCAAGTCTCTAGCCTTGCAGCCTCCCAGTGGTAAGAGAAAGTGTGGGTCATGGAAAGATCCAGGACAAGGTATTGGCTGGCTGTGTGTAGTGGAAGGATAGGGGAGCAAATATTATGAGGAACAGGTGAAAATTTAGGGGAATAGCACTGGGGCAGTGACTGAGTAGGTAAGAATATGTGGACCAGGAGCTGCCGACTATAACAAGCGTCAAGGAGTAGGAAGATGAGGATCAGACAACTGGATTTTGGAGTTCAAATTTTCGGAGCTGATATTACTCCAGGTGCTGGCTCAGTCCCTGGAGTAGATGCTGAAGCCAGTGGACATGAGAATAAGGTGTTCAGTGGTCATCATCCTGGTCATGGACACCATTGGCATGAGTTGACAGAATGTACTGGAGAGGAAGATTAAAGTTTTAAGTCTTGATGATGGTACCAGTAGGAAAAAGGTAGATGATATTAAGTGGAAGCAAGAGGGAGTCAAACCAGAGAAGGATCAGCTTCAAAATTAGAGGGCCTCAATAAGGATGGAGAGCAAGTTCAGTGATAGGGATTTGACAGATAGGGAAGTCAGGTCCTGGTTTTGAGGCCAATGTCTGGAAGGCGATTAAGGCTCTCAATGGAGAGCTCCTGTGTCCCTTATACCCAAGCTCTCTCAGCCACTGGAAACCATCCTTCTGCCTTAACCAGAAAGGCAGCTGTATGAAGGTGGTCATCTCAGAGAGACTTTAGGTTGGATTAAGGGCTAGGAATTCTCAAAGCCCAGGGACTAAGGTGTTGAATGGAAATAAGGGGAAAAACAGAACTATCTCCTCAAAGTCCTTGCCAGCAGTCAATGTGCTAAACTCTGTAGTCAAAAAGCCCACCTCATTTCTCCATCGGAGGGATGTTTGTGTAAATACGTCACTTCCTTTAAGGTTCTCATCACAGCTTTAGGGCAGTCATCACTCACTCATCTTAAATTAACCCTTGAAATTTAGGATCATAAAATGGCCCATGCTACTTAAAAGCATCACAGGTCTACATTTCCCTTGTCCCTCATTTTTCCCAGGAAAGTCTGTGATCTGGATCTTGCCCTTTAATGCACTTGCTATCTACTTCCCACGAGTGACTCCAAGCTGGGAGCTACATGCGACTCCAGTATAAGTGCCTGGTCATGGGCATGAAGGTCTGCAGTGAAGCTGATGCCTCGCCTTCAATTGCCTGCTCACTGCTGGGGAAGTTAAAGAACTTCGCAAGCTTAGCAAACTTTCAGACTTACTTGGAGTGATAAAAATCTTCAGGATAAAACTATTTGGGATGTAGGCTAAAATATCTTCAGATTAATCAGATATTCACCAGAGGCCTGGATGGCCTGTCAGCCAGTGAGTGAGAGAAATAAAAGATCCTATAGCAACTTTAGAGAAGAGTTGAGGATCTTGATGGACACAATCTGCTCACCTTAAAAATGCTGCTTTTAGGGCTGAAAGCCCATTGTTCAGAGTGCACAGGATTCCCCTCATAGAACACAAGAGAAAGGAGCCATTGGCAGTTTTCAGGGACCTGGGACATGGTCTGGCTGCCACTACTTGACAAGTGGTTTGGTGTTCTGGCTCTTGTTTATCCATCTGAAAAGTGGAGCTGGTAGTCCAGATTGATACCCACGATCAGGGTTCCAGTTAGAAAACCTGGGAGCTGTCTAAGCACACATCTTGGATCTTATCATCACTTTGGCTTTAAGATTCTTGGTTCCATGGTCCCATCTTTGATAACTGTCTGGTGACTTGTTTGAATCTCCATTTTGGCTCTTTGGACCTTGTCTCACCACTCTGTTCTTGCTTGTGTCCATTCTCCATTCATGAGGATCCCTCCCAGCCTCCAGAAATTGGTACCCTCTTCATTTTCCAGAGAGAACTTAGGCACCCTAAATTCTCACCACCTGAAAGTCCCCGAGTCCATGGAGAGTTACCCAGCTGGGAACCACACCTCATACCTGTCATATAGGATATGTGGAAGTTGGACTCCATTGATAATTTAGAGGCACTACCTTAAATGGTCCATGGTAGACTGTGACACCATGATCCTATAACTGATACCTGAAATTCCTCTATTTCAAGGTGAGCTACTTCAAATGGTTCAATTTTGACATCATCAATCACTTGACACCCCTAAGCTGTTGACCAGAAAATTCATGACACCAATCAGAATACCAAAGAGAAACTCAAAACCTCAAGAAACCTTTTGGTTTGAAAAGCTTTAGGTCACTTCAGACTGTACAAGAGATGATAGCAATGATTTAGGGTATGCAGCAATCAAATGTTTACTCACAACAGCTTCTGGCTAAGATCTATCCAGTGGCTTTTGAGAACAGGAGGCTATTTTGCCCAGGAAGAAAAGTGTATACCCAGGACTCAGTGTATACTTCAGGAACACACATTCCAAGTTCCTTAAAATAATCCATGGAAGCCCTATAAGCCATACATCAGTAATGACACCTTCCAGTTCTTATTCCCTCACGACCCATAAAATCATAGAGATCTTCATCTGAGTGTATACTGATCTATCCCAAGGCCTGGAATACAATAGGTACTCAACAAATATCTAATGATGGCCCCTGGACAACCAAGGAATTTTTATATATCCATTTTGGGCACCTGAAAATGTCTTACCACAGAGTGCTCTTTTGAGAGCCCGACTTATCTCATTCTATCCTTCAACACTGATCATATATCCATAGCACCTTCAACTTCTCTGCTTATTACAGAGATCTGAATACACAGATAATTCAGCCTCTATTTCTACAATTCTTTTTCTGAATTTAGAAAACATTATCCAGAGGTTTTCATTTTTGAACCCACTGGTCCACTTCCTTGTGCCACATGGAATCCACCTGTAGGCTTATTAATATACTCCCAACAGAGGCATGGCTCTGAATAAGCTCTCAGCTATTGAAGACATTCTCTATCCTTGTAGTAGACTGAAGAATGGTCTTCAAAGATCTCTAGGTCCTAATCTCTGGAGCCAATGAGTGCTTCTTTAAATGGCAAAAAGAACTTTGCAGTTGTGTTTAAATTAAAGCACTTGAACTAGAGAATTCTGAATTATCTGTGTGGGGCTAATATAATCACAAGTGTCTTTGTAAGTAAGGAGGAGAGGGAAATTTGACCACAAAAAAGAAGACAATGTGAAGATGGAAGCAGAGATTGGAGATTGGAGTGATGTGGCTGCAACCAAGGCATGTCAATAGCTATCAAAAGCTCAAAGAAGCATGGAACAGATTCTCCTCTATGGCCTTCAGAAATAACCAGCCCTATCAATATCTTTATTTTAGTCTCATATGATTCATTCTGGACTTTTGGTCTCCAGAACTGTAGGAAAATGTTTGTACTCTTTTTTTTGGGGGGGGGTGGTACTGGGGTTCCTGGAAGCCCTTCTACCTCCAGGCTACACTCCCAGACCTATTTTTATTTGGAAACAGGGTCTCCTAAACCAGCACGTGTGGCTGGCTTCGAGCCTGCGCAGTCCTCCTGTCTCTGCCTCCCAAGCGTGGGGATTACAAGCGTGTGCCACCACGCCTGGCTCAATGTTTGTACTCTTCTAAGCCAATAAGTTTTTTATAATTTGTTTTGGCAGCAACAGGAAACCAATACAGTGTTTGTAAAAACAGTTTCTTTCTCAGATGATGACAGGTACAAAATAGTACTATCATTATCCATCTAGCCATCCAGTTCCTAGAACCTACAGACTGCTCAGAAGAATTATACTCTGGCACATTTAATAAGAAAACCACTCACAGAAAAGCAGGAGCTAATACGCCCACCCAGGAGCTTATTTGCGGTCAAATCCACTACTTGGGCAAACCTTTGGCACCAATCATTTTCCAACAGGAAACTGCCCACTTCAACCAGTATAGAATTTGATGACCTCCATTATAGGATACTACACACACACACACACATACACACACACACACACACACACCTGTGGCTTGAACATGAAGGACTCTGGAAATCCAGAGCTTTTAGAAGACACCTGCCTTGCCTCTATCCAGAGCCAGTCTCCCACTGTGGGAGGAACTGTGTTTTATGGCTGCTTCCTTCTCTTGTATGACTTTGAAGTTTTGCTGTTTACTAATATTTTGCATTAGTATTAAATAAATAATTTTTGCAATATTTGCAAAGAAAGAAATAAGTTTCAGTCAGTTCATTTAGATTCTCTGTTAATAAGCCTCCATGCCTTGACTTTTGGTTCAGGTTGCCTGTGTTGATGATTTTGACATTCTATGTGATTCTCACTTCTTTTTATTTTTCTTCTTTATTTGATGCATTATAAACTTACATCATATTGGGGTACAGAGTATCAGAAAATGTGTGCACACAGCTCTTGGTGCCCTCCCCACCAGGACCCTCTCCCCTCTGTCACCTGCCCCAGGCACACCTTTGAGATTGGAATTGGTTGTGTGTACACTCATGGCATCATTTCAACTATTACATCCTTTATGATCTCGTCCCTCCCTCTTCTCCCTTTTCTAACTCCCTTCAGTAACTCCTCTGGAGTCTTTGATCGTCTATCTGATGTTGCTCTTATTTCCAAGTATCTCTCTAGCTTACACAAATAAGAGAAAACATACATCTACTCATTTTTTGAGACTGGCTATACTCATTTAGTATAATATTGTAAAGTCCCATCCGTTTTCCTGCAAGTGAAATGATTTTGTCCTTCATTATGGCTGAGTCAAATTCCATTGTGTATTTATACCAAAGTTTTGTGGTTCATTCATCTTTTGACAAATACCTAGGCTGGTTCCATAATTTGGCTACTATAAATTGTACTGCTATGAACATAGATATATTCTAATATAACATTCTAATATATGAACATTATAATATTCTGATTTCATTTCCTGCCCAGGAGCTCTATTGCTGGGTCATATGGTAGTTACATTCCCAGTCTCCTGAGAAACCTCTACAATGATCTCCATAGCGACTACACTAGTTTGTAGTCCCACTTAAAATGTAATTGAGTTCCTATTTCCCGACAATATTGCCAACATTTATTATTATTTGTGGTCTTGATGATTGTCTTTCTAACTGGATTTAGAGGGAATCTCAGTGTAGTTTTAATTTTCATTTCTCTGCTCACTTTTTTTTTTTCACTTAGTAAACGTTCTCATGGACTACCAGACTATTTTGTTGTAATCAAGGGAATAGAGACAGCAAATATTTAACAGGGATAAAATGGTATTGAACTTTTTGCCCCATGCAACTAGTTGTGCCAGGCACAGTATCGGATTCTTTGAGTATTCTCAATATTCTCAACAACCCTATGAGAAACTGAGTCACTATTTTAAGATAACTGAGTCACAGGAACTTGAAGTAACTTCCCAAAGTCTGTGCTGTTAGTGAGAATTACACCCTAGAAATGGCATCTTGTTGTTTGCAAAGTCTCTGTTCATTACATAGCACTATCCACATGGCTGAGGAAATGTCCAGCTACCTATAGTCATGTGAGAGTCTCTATGCAAACCCCAGTACTCAGGCAGAACAGCCTCTGCTCTCTCAGCCATTCTAAAGTCTCTGAGATGGCAGTTTTGGCTTGGAATTTTCTAGGGATTCCTAGTAATAATTCTGATATGTTATCAAGTATTCTATTTCCTCCTCTACCAGAAGTTTAGTTGGGAGGATTTGATGGTCCCGGGAAGAATGGACATTTGTGTATATCACCGTTTTCTATCCCCAGAAAAGGTAGCTGCCACTGCACAGTACACAACTTGCCATCTTGCTTCTCTTACCCTGAACAGGTCACTTGCTCATGAAGTAATATCTTAGGAGTTCAGCTGTGAGGGTGTGAAGGAGACTATACTTTGACAATACCTGCAAGCCATTGAAGGCAGAGTGAGGGGATTGACTGAAAGGGTTTAAATGAGGAGAATGTTCTAACACTCTTTTGGGCACACGTATCGTCCTGGTCTTCTGTACTGAAATAGCTGGGATTTGAGAAGGTCTCAGACTTTCCAAATGCACCCAGTTGAGTAGAAAGGATTGCCACTTCTAATCTGGATATTTCAATGTTAAGTAAAACGCACAAGTGTTTCTTAAATATTATGCCATTCAAGCAAGCAATTTTCAAATTAAATATTTTTTATAAAATGAAAGAGTGGTTAGTTTTGTGTTACACTGGTTATGTGGCTTCTGCTCTGCAATATAAAGAACATTAATATCAAAAGTTTGAGGGTGTGGTATATTCTGTATCTTTTTAGGGATTTAACAATGAGATAGTAAGGGTCCTTATAAATTTTACAAGAAAGCAAATTGTTATGCTTTAAAGTTTTCAAACCTTTTGGCCAAGGCATCCGTTTTGTTATGCTATCTATCAATGCCAGTTAAAACCTATGTTCTCCAGCACTCTCTTTGGTAAATGAGCAACTCATAAGAGGGACCCTGAGATAAAAGCCTAGAGACCTTTCAGCCATTGCATGCTGGCTTTAGCTGGGTCCAAGGCACACAAAGAAAGCACAATTCATAATTATGCAGGTGGTTTGATCCATGAATCCTCCTGTAGCATCCTGAGTCCTTTCGGTGTGCATTACATGGTAGAACTGTCCAGATTATATTTTACCAGATGACTTCCAAATCGGTACTTCCTCTTAACTCCATAAGGCATTAATGGGAGAAGCAAAATGAGTCTTTTGATTTGGGGTGCCTAAACTTCACCATCTATAAAATGGGACCTACACTTACATTTCTCAGAGGTAGAGTGAAAATGAGGTAAAAGATGCTTGGAAGTCTCCAGACTGTAGAGCATTATCTTAGTGCTGAGTACAACTCTTAGAGGTAATAACCACTATTATTACCATGAAGAAGGGAAGCACATTTAATGTAGAGGAAAGTGATGCTATTTTGGGCAGTGTTCACACAGGTGCCTGCCGTATGAATTTATCTTGACGTTAAAGTGACAAAGATGGAAGAGCTGAAATAATTCTACCGGGGGCTGCACATCTCCACATCTGTGCTCATGTTTTATATGAAGATGCATTGATAATAAATATCTAGTTAATGAGAAATCAAAATGCTTGTACATTTTCAGTGTTCATTATACAGGAAAATATTAGCAACTTACTTTAATAATCTCCTCATCTCAACCCAAACAAACCTTTCCCTCTTTTGAGATTAAGACAGATTTAGTCTACTTCCCACAGCCTTTTAAAAAATTGATATCTATTATTGATTATTCTACTATACTATATATGAGATTGATAATCACAGATGTACAAAGATTCTGAATCTACCAAGATATCGTATTTCTAGAATACTTTGCTTACCCACAGGAAACATAGAGAAGCATTTATTTACCCATTTTGCTCAATTATACCCTGTCTAATTCCAAAGGAGTTCATGGTACTTCCTGGTGAAATGTATAATGAGAAATATTTACAACAAATTTAAATTAAGAGAAAAGAAAGTAGAAAAATTATGACCAAGCCTGAAATAGTTCGTAAAAGCAATTTCAAGCCAAGTGTGGGGCCACATTCCTGTAATACTAGTACTTAGAAGGCTGACCTAGGAAGATTACAGGCTGGAAGAGAGCCTCGGCAATCTAGCAGTATCCTGTTTCAAAACAAAACAACAACAAAAAAATAGGCCTGGTGTGGTGGCCCATGCTTGTAATCCCTGCGCTTGGGAGGCAGAGACAGGCCTGGTGTGGTGGCCCATGCTTGTAATCCCCGCGCTTGGGAGGCAGAGACAGGAGGATCGCGCAGGTTCGAAGCCAGCTGCACGCCCTGGCTTTGGAGACCCTGTTTCCAAATAAAAATGTAAAGAAGGTCTGGGAGAGTAGCCCGGAGGTAGAAGGGCTTCCAGGAACCCCAGTACCACAAAAATAAATAAATAAATAAATAAATAAAAATTAATTAATTAATTAATTAATTAATATAAAAAGTTTTGCGGGAAGTGGTGGGGCACGCTTGTAATCCCCGCGCTTGGGAGGCAGAGACAGGAGGATTGCGCAGGTTCGAAGCCAGGGGCGCTGGCTTAAGAGACCCTGTTTCCAAATAAAAAAAGATGTAAAAATGAGGCTAGGAGTGTAGCCCGGAGGTAGAAGGGCTTCCAGGAACCCCAGTAGCACCAAAATAACTAACTAACTAACTAACTAACTAACTAAATAAATAAATAAATAAATAAAGTTTACAGTATAGCTAAGAGGTAGAATTTTCCTGGGTTCAACCCTTAGTACTAAAAAATAAGTAAGTAAGTAAATAAATAAATAAGTGATTTTAATGAAATTCACTAGTTTTATTTAAAACCTAAAGACTTCATGGAAATTAACAAGCTGAATCTAAAAAGCATGTAGAACAGTAAAAGGCCACAAATGGCCAAAGAAATTTTTTGAGAAGTATCAAGAGAGAAGTTTTGGCTGTACTGTGTAGAAGGTATTAAGAACCTGAAGGATTAGACAGCATCCCACTTTATGAGCTTTTTGTTTTTTCCTCAGTTATTTATTTAATATCTGTCAACAACATGTATGTTGACAGCATTCTTGGTGTGCAGATGGTTATAAAATATGATGCATCTTTTGTATACATATGCATACACCCAGCTCTCCCTTTTAATATCATTCTTCAAACATGTGAAGTGGCAAGTACTAGGCATTTATTGTCTGGACAGTAGAGTCAGTTGATTTTATACAAAAGACTCAAGTACTCTGTGACCACATTGCACATCGCTGTCTTTGTTTAGTACAACTAGTGATTCTGATGGAAAGCTCTTTCATCCTCTTTCTGGGGATGCGGAAGGGGTCTTTATACCCTTCGGACCGTAGAGCAAGAAACTATGGATCTCTTTTTCTGTATTGTTTTTCTGACTCTATTCCATATAGCTGTGGTTGAGTTTTGTGTCCATTCAAAAATTTTGGCTGCAGGCCAGGCATGGTGGCGCACACTTGTAATCCCAGCATTCTGGAGGTAGAGACTGGAGGATCACGGTTCATGGACAGCCTCAGCTACATAGTGAGGCCCTTTGCAACTCAGTGAGATCCTGTTTCAAAAAATAAAAGACTGAAAAGTAGGGCTGGGAGTGTAGCTTGGAGGTTGAGAATGCCTCTGGGTTCCATCTCCAGTACCACACACACACACACACACACAAAAAAAAAAAGCTGTGTAGAATAGAAAGGTACTTATATACTTATGCTCCTCAAGTAATGGGATTCTGTTTAGGAATAGAGATGATACTAAGAGAGATGAAATATCAGAGGAAGGTAATCTGAGTCAGGACATGCAGAGAAAAGAGCTAGATAGTTCTTATGGAGGCTGGATGGCTTGAGGGACCAGGTTAATCCTTTCCTTTATTAGTGTTTTCTGAGGTTGTTGACACATGGACACCTTGAATCATCCATTTCATTGTTGGGAAACTCCTAAGTATTATCCTTGTACATTAGCCTGTTGCTAAAATTAAGTGAGTCAACAGATACAAATTCCTTAAACTAAAGACTCACATTTTATAAACTGTGTGTGCATAACATATAATATATATATTTGATATATATAATTGTTGTTGCTTCAAAGTTTTTGTGTGCAAACTCATGAGTTTACTCATCATAACCTTAACTTATTTAGTGTTCCCAATTGTTTTCTCTATCATTTTGCCTTCTATTAATACTAAAAATGGATGACTGGGTCTCATTTTCAGACTCCCCAAAGAGGCAATCTCACTGATGTAGTTTTTTGTTATACCATCTCACAACGTGATGGGCACCTTGGTATTGAGCAAGTAGGATGGTTGATGCAGGTAGGATGTCAGGAAAGTATGAGCATCATGGTACAGTGATGGTACTCAACTCTTTCTATAATCCAGACTGAGGCCTTGGCAGTTTCTTAGAAGGGACTGAGGTAGGCACTAACTTGTGTGGCACAAGCTTACTTTTCCTTTTACAAATCTTGTATGTCAAAAATTTGCTTATCAGAGCTTTTTTCTTGGTACTTGAGATTGAATCTGGGACATTTTATCTTTGAGCTATACCCTCAGCCCTATTTAATTTTTTTTTTTTTTTTTTTTTTGGAAACAGATTCCACTAAATTTCTGGGGGCCTGGCTAAATTGCTGAGGCTACCTTTGGACCTTCAATCTTCCTGTTTCAACCTTGCAAATATTGGGATTACAGGCCTGTGCCCCACTCTTAGCTTTACTAGAGTCTTCATAACCATCAAATAAGAAATCAGTGGTACTGATGTAGAGTCATACTATCCATGTGCCAAAGTAATTTTTTGTGCAGACAGACTCCAGACCAAAACATTCTGTCCTGAAGAAGGAATCCTAGGTTTTCCCATGAGCCGAGTGTTATTCACTGTACCAAGAGGATCTGGCTTCTCAGACATCCTGTTTTGTCCACAGAGTCTTTCTGCACAGATAGAAATCAAGCCTCAGTCATCAGAAGAATGACCAAAATAATCCATGGAAATTTTGAACTGACCAAGATTATTTTCTCATAAACATCTTAAAATGGATCTAACACTAGTTTTTCCTTATTTCCATACATTATAAATATCTTGAAAAATCAATGTATATTGGAAATTAATATGAGTTTTGGTACCAAAGAACTTGAGGTGGAATTCTGATGCTCAAGAGATGGGTGACATTTTGTAATTTGACATCTCTGAGATTAGTTACCAGAGTTTTAAAATTTTTTAATATCATTAGCACAGCCATGCTATAGAAACATAACATGTTTTTAAAGGGGGAATTTCCAAGCCAAATAAAAATGAAAATAATTACAGACTTGAAATTTCTTACTGCTTCATATCATTGATTTTTAAAAATTACTTCAGCCAGGCATGGTGGTACACACTTGTAATCCCAGCATTTGGGAGGCTGAGACAGGAGGATCGTGGTTTGCAGCCAGCCTCAGCTACTTAGAGAGACCTTTGTAACTCAGTGAGATCCTGTTTCAAAAAAAAAAAAAAAAAAAAAAAAATAGGGCTGGGAATATAGCTCAGAGATAGACTGCCCCTGGGTTTCATTCTCAGTACTGCAAAAAAAAAAAAAAAAAAAAAAAAATTACTTCAGAGAACATGATAAATTTCATGAGAATAAAACAAAACACAGAAATATGACCTAAACATGTGCTAAATGAACAAAACACAACAGAAGTTTCTGTTGCTGATTTTAAATTATTATAGGCTATATATTGTTTTCAGTTAGTTATTAACATAGCTCCATTCCTTTTATAGTTTGCTAAACAAACTGAGAATTTGCAAAAATCAAGGGCCAACAGAATTCCTTGGATGGATTGAAGTGTCTTATACACCAGAATTTTACTTGACCAAGGCTATGACTCTTTCTTAACTTTCAGATCCTTCAGTTGTGTTATTGCTTTTTTTTATTTTAAAAGTTTTTTTTTTTTTTCGGGTCTGGGGATAGAACCCAGGAGCATTGACCTCCGAGGTACACCCCCTGCCCTGTTTTTTATTTTTTTAAATAAAAGAATATTTTGAAACAGGGTCTCACTAATTTGCAGAGGGCCTCTCTAAGTAGCTGAGGCTGTCTGTGAACCGCGATCCTCCGGTCTCAGCCTCCTGAATGCTGGGATTACAAGCGTGTGCCACCACACCCAGCTAAAAGTTGTATTTTTAAATAATGGTATAATTTGGAACCTTTTTGCCTTTGGATTAGAAACATTACCTAAGAGAACTGAATTAATTTGTCAGAGGTAAGTTTAGGATAAATTTCAGCACCAATTGGCTTCCTTCGAGGCTGACACAAAGTAGGAAGGGGACGGGGAGCTGCAAACTTCCCGGCTCCCTAACTGGGCTGGTGGCTCCTTTGCTCAAGGGGGAAGAGCCCAGTGCCCACAGCAGCCATGAACACTGCCTGAAATCCAGGTAGATTCAAGGTGTTTCTGTTTACCATCAGCACATCCTCAGAACAGAAATTTAAAATAAAACTTGAACCAAGAAGTCCTTTCTAATCGAATGTTGGTAGAACTAGGTTTGATTTTTCATTGCTAAATTTATGGAAATCTCCCAGTCACCTCTCTTTATCTACCTCATCCTTAGCATTCCAAGCTTAGGCCTTTGGTAACAATCACGGTCACCTCTATACTCAACCTACTCAGGAATTATCATGGAAAAAAATGGCTATATACTGGATTGTACTGGCTGCCATTCAAAATCAAAAGGGAACGAGAAAGGGACCAGAGTTCCATAATCCTTTTGGAGTTCATGGGTCTAATGACCTGAAAACCTCTCATTAGATCTCATTCTTAAAGGCTCCATCACCTCACCATAGCATCGTTCTTAGGACCAAGCCTTTTTCTCATGTGTCTTTTGGGCAGTTACAGTCCAAACTATCACAGATTCTCTGCAGAGAGGGAAGGGGAAGAACACCGGAGTGCCTGTGAAAATGTGTGTAAGGACAGGGGAGGTCTTTAAAAGCACCCATGTTTCTAAGCACAGCACTTGCAGATGTATGTTCGTTTTTCACTCTCCCACACTATCACCATGAGTTTGTCTATAATTAGAATGTCTTTTGACTTGGTGAGTGCTGGAGGAACTTTTGACTTTATGTCTAAGGGCTAGCCTTTCTAATAACATAGATAACTACAAGAATAACTGACATGGTTTTTCATATAAATTACTTCAAGTTCTTAAAAATATCTTCTTCAACCAAAAGCTACATTGCCCAACATTGCAAATTTTGACAGTTAATCCCCAACTTGGAAACATTATCATTCAAAGCTAATTTTTCAGTTGGTTGTTTAACATTCAGAAGAAATAGTATTATAAACAGCAGTTCGGTTTCCTGGCTACCTCATAAAAACTACTTAATGTATAACATAGCTGAAATATTTTGTATTTATAACAAAATAGAATAATGCTATTGTAATACTAGAAATTAAGTACGAATGGAGGGCCAATTAACTTATTTTGTGTGGCCTACAGCTTGAGAAATACAGTATACAATGAGAGCTGAACACTCACTTTGGGGTCAGAGCATCTGGTTCAAATATTTGCTCTACGGCTTACTGGTTGTATGATGGGGGGACAAGGTATGACTCATTAAACCTTAGTTTACTCAACTATAAAATAAGGGTAGAAAATATTTCTTAGGGTTGGTAACATATAAAGCAATAGTTTTGTAGAGCTTGACACCAAAAAGTACTTTTTTATTATTATTATTATTTTTGGTGGTACTGGAGATGGAAACCAGGGGCCTCTGGGCTACACTTATAGACCTATTTTATATTTTATTTGGAAACAGGGTATCTTAAGCCAGTTAAGGCTGGCTGAACCTGCGTGATCCTCCTGTCTCAGCCTCCCAAGCGCGGGGATTATAAGCGTATGCCACCACACCCAGCCCAAAAGTACTTTTAATATGTTGTTATCATAGATATGATCTGAGGCTGCTTATTAGGAAGCCATTCCTGCTGGATAGAAACTTTGCCAAGGATGTTACCTATAATTTAAACCTCTTATCCCAGTGAGGAATTAGTCCCGATTTTACAAAGGTTGTATTCAAAGTGTATAAGATTAAGCAATTTACCCAAAGTCATATAAAAATGTATCAACTTGTCTGGGCCATAGAATACCCAGATATTTGGTTAAATATTATTCTGAGCACATCTGTGAAAGTATTTCTGAGTGAGCCTAACATTTGAACCAGCAAACTGAATAAAACAGATTTCCCTCCCCAATGAATGGGCTGTATCTAATACACAAAGGGTCTGAAATAAAACAAAAAGGCCAGAAGGAAGAATTATCTTTCTGCTTGAGCACCTTCTAGTTGAAACATGAGTCTTTTTTGCATTTAATATTAAACCATTGGCTCTCCAGGTTTTCTTCCTGCCAATGCAGATCTTGGGATTTCTCAACCTCCATAATTGCACGAGCCAATTCCTAATGATAAATTCCTTTAGTTGGGGGAGGGGGAGGGAGAAAGATCCCATTGGTTCTGTTTTTCTGATAAACACTGACTAATGAAATCACACATATGGAAGGCGGAAAGTGTGGCCCGGCAGCCAGATCTTTAGGTTTGACAGTCACGGATCCTCTCAGGTCTGGCTGTGACTTTCTTTGCATCCACAGTTGCTCTGCCCAGTCCTTATTATGTGCAGGACAGTGCTGCCCAGGACAGGGAAGGGGGCCATCAGTGTTATCTGGGCCAGAAAAAGGGAGGAGAAGTAATGGGGAAGAGCATTCCAAGATGAGCAATCATGTTAACCAAGGCAGAAATGGGTTCCCAATTCTTATCAAATATTGCTTAACTTAATTTTGGAGTACTACCAAGTTTTACTCTGGAGATTTCTTTTAACTTGCTCCAAAATGTGATGCTAGAATCCAAAAGTCCTGCTGAGTCCACATGACTTTAAGGCTAGCATCGTACTTGGTGCACAGTAGGTATACAATAAGCCCTGTTAATTCTAAATAGCACTTACATAATTTCTTCAGCTTTGTTTGTTCAATGACTTCCGCTTCCTTGAAAAGCAGAGATGGAGCATTTGTTTTCTGGAGATTCCTGACAGAGCTCCAGGCCACCTCCACCGAGCCTCAAGGTGACTCCTCATGTCTGAGTAAAGGCATGCTTTTGTTAACTATAGACGCCAAGACAGAATTTAAAGATGCAGTGTCCCACTGTGCTCTTGAACCCGGGCCTCTACGTTTTTCCTGATCAAAAGGAGCTTCCTTCCTGCTTTCCTAACGTGGCTCCCAGTTTTTCCATTTCAAAAACTGATCTTCAGCAGATGGTGTTTTGTTATCTTCAATGCAATGATTATGTTTATTCATTTAGATGTTCCTGAAGATTCAACTCATAAACTTCAGTTTTTTTATTCACCTCTCTTTTTAAGAGTAAATTCTACAGAATATTTTATTTACAATCTAAGCTTAACAGAACCTCAACACACTGAAACATGACATGGCTTAAAAAGGACAGTTTTGTAAATAACCCAACCTAAAAACTAACCATACAGAAACAATCATAGAAAATATGAAAAGCATAAAAAAAATGGAAACAGATAATGCTTTCTTAAGTAGCATTAGCCAAAGAACACAATGGCCCCTTTCCATCCTGGTTGGTCTTTTGGGGATTCATCATTTTTGTTTGGTTGGCTGCTTTTGTTTCTTTTCTTTCATTACTTTATAACACAGTAAGGAGAAGAGATTTTGTTGGTGTATTAATGTGAAACCCAGAACACAGGAGTCTGCCACTTCTTCCATTCCTTGGAGCCCCCTTGCTGCCTTTTCCCCCAGCCCTGCTGGGCGGGCTCTGCAGGTGTGGAGAACGCGCCTGGCACAGGCAGTGTGGCCTGCCACTGCCACTGCCTCTTCTCTGTCACTATCATTACTACATTTGTTTCTTACGAAAATCCCAGAAAATCCAAGGTGCTGAAAATACCCAGCAGGCCTTCTCCACTGGGATGCCCTAGTTTCATGTAATTCCTCAGGCTTCTTGACTGGTGGAGGTCAATCTTGAAAAGGTGACAGACAGCCTTATCTACTCTGAACCCAGCCGCCCTGTCCTTTCTTTCCTTCCACATCCTTTTCGCCCCCATACAGAACTTCTGACACTGAAACAGATATTTGTACATGGAAATGATACACAGAATGCGGAGAAAGACTAGAATCTCTCCTCTTATCTACTTCTATGTGGCTGCTGACAACAGAGATATATAACTCCTGGGGTATACCCAACACAGTAAGGGTTGAACATCCATATATCACCCACTACTTTCTTTCAAGAAGAGTTTCCTAATTTTTGCAATCTCTTGGCAGGTCTATATTTCACTGCTTCATCCACTTTTTCCCCCTCGCTGATTGCTGATATAAATGTGGGTAGCAAACAATCATTCCTAAGACTTTTGCCTTGGCTTTGCAGATGCTACGAACTCTTTTGCTACAAAACCACAAATAAAATGAGGCTGCACAATAAATGAAGCAAACAGAGGTCTTGTAGAACCCAATGAATTGGTGCCTAGAAATAGGTTTTTCATCTGTGTGCTGCCTCTTGGCAAAATATGTAAGTTTTCACTAACCTATATACTCAACTACTGAGTTTTACTACATTTTAAAATTATCTCATATCCGATCCATTGTTGAAGAGACATGTGGAAATTATCCATTTTTTTTTTCTTTTTGGCTTAAGTTTAACTCTTCAATGCATTAGAAAAAAATACTTAAAGTAGACTATTTCTGGGAAAATTGCACACTTTGGCATAGTTTGCCACAGGCCAACTGCAAATACAATGTTTCAGCTTTTAGCAGTTGCCTACTGAAATATTAAAAAAAATGTTTAGGATAATTCTTTACTCCCATTAATGAAGGATTCACAGGAGAAGGAAATAATGTAAAACTTAACATGTGTCAACAGTTGGTGTGAATACGAAGAGTCTTTCAGGTTTAATTAAAATCATCATATCTTATTCCATTACCCTATCATATATTTCAAGTAGAGTGATGCCTGAGGTATGACTAATACAAAATAGACTACTTTAAAATAAAACTGATCATCTAGATAAATGTGTCAGAGAAACTGACTTGAGTGGTCATACACACAACTCCAGTGAACACACAAATCCCTCCACTTCTCTGGAATTTTTCTTTGAGTCAGTTTGAGTCATGGGGGAAATTGAGCTTGCTATTGTATGACAATCAAATCTACTTTCAAAGACAAAGTTCTATTATAATTGCCTATATTCTTAAAATTGGATCTATCTAGGGATGATAAATAGGTCAGTTAAAAACAACCAACATAAGTAGTAATTGATTCCCTTGATTATTGGCCTGTAGGTGCATGGTAAGCTATACCACAGAGGGCTGTGACTAAATCCTAAATTTGAAATGAGCTAGCACCTCTGGAGGAACTATCAGGAAGACCTGTCATGGTTCTGTCTTTACTGAGACAGGCAGTGATTAAGAACATCATAAGAGTCTTAGGGAACACTACATGCCTTTATGCTGGTCCATTAAATAAACTTTAGCCTGGGTAAAAAAGAAATAACATTGGCCCTTCTAAGCACAGTCCCGTTGTTCTTTTCTTGTACCTTGTCTCCTTGTGGCTTCTCTTGGGAGCAACAACTGTGTCATGAGGCAGTATTCACTCCTATTAGACCCAATATAATCTCTAGATATATTTTAAAAATGTCTATTTCAGCCAGGCATTGTGGTGCACGCTTATACTCTCAGCATTCAGGAGGCTGAGACGGGAGGATCGTAGTTTGCGGACAGCCTCAGCTACTTAGTGAGGCCCTCCGTAACTTAGTGAGACCCTGTTTTAAAATAAAGAATAAAAACTAGGGCAGGTGGTGTAGCTCAGAGGTTGAATGCCCCTGGGTTCCATCCCCATACCCGAAAAAAAAAATTCTATTCCCTTTTTTCTTCTATAATTCCTGTAATTTTTCTCTGATTTCTTCTGTATATTCATTATTTAACATTTATCTTCCTTTTACTAATAGAGAGTTAATATCACCCACACTTTGGAAATGTTCTAAACAGATTGAAAAGGGATAGTAAACTCTTCCTTCTCTTATTATTTATTTCCCAGAAACCTCTTTTCTGAACTCTATGTCTCCAATATTATAATCCTTCAAACTAGAGTGAGAATAATTTTTCTAGGGACAAAATGACATTTCTCCTCCTTTCTCCTTGAATCATTTCCATGGTCCCACGTGTCCTTGAAGACAGTGATCAGAGTCTTATGCAAGCCTTTGTACTCTGGGCCCTGTTTCTCGATTCTTTTGCTTCCTGCACCAGAAGCTCCTGCAAGTTCTTCACCACACCACGCCTCCTCTTGCTTCAAGTCTTTACTCCTGCTTGGGTCCTGGCCTCGGGAACATGTCCCCTTCTCCCCACCATGTGATCAAGCACTACTCCTCAAGTCTTCCCTGTTTCCTATGATTCCCTGTAATCTGGTCAGGGTCCCTTGTATCTGACCCGAAGGATTTATGATGGTGGGGAAAGGAGATAGAGCGTGTGACGACACATGACACATAGGAGGCTTTTTAATAAATGTTAACTCTCTTCCAGTGAGGAAGAACTACTCTGCGCATTCTCTGTTCTTCCTGTGTTGTTCTTCAGAGTTTCTTTTAAAAAATTCCCTCTTCTAGAAACTCATGATATTCCATCCCTTGTCCAAACATGCTGAATATCTTGTCAGGTGTATGAATCACTAGCCAGTTGAAATTTATTTTCTAAAGCATTCTTATCAGTCCCTTATTCCAAGATATATGTGGCCTTATATCGTTAAGTAGATAATTTTCTAAAAAATCTTTTTTAAAGCTCTTCCAGCTATAACATTCTTTGATTGCAAGATTTATTTTAAAAAAATCTCTTAGCCCAGATGAAGTGAAATTTCTGGAACCTGATTATACAACTTAAAGCTTATCTGGGGCCTTGGTTCCCCTTCTCCTCCTATCCACTGCATGCCTCTGCCAGGTCCCTCTTACCACTCATCAAATCCTCTAGGTGGGGAGACTGTAGGAGGCCCAAGGGATGTGAACACAGCGGTGTTAGGAAGATGCATGATCTGAGAGCCTGAGACTGGTGGTTGAAAGATTACTCGGTTTGTTGAGCTCCATTTCTTTAGACTGATCAAGAAATGGGACATTCCTTCGCTTTCTCTAATTATTTTTTTTTAAATAATGAATGTCTCAAGCAAGCAATTAATTAACTTTCCACCATGACAGTTACCCCTGCGTTCAAGTCCAACCTTCAGTGTGCTCTCCTGACCGAGCTGCCTTGGGGGTTGCCTCTCTCCTCTCTCCATGCCTGTCACAGTCACATTCCTTCACTGGTGAAATATGGAAGGAAAGACACAAGGACTTGTGGGCCTGGAACATTTAGCTGTTTCAACCTGGCACCTTCTATTCCCTCAGGAAACCTGACTGAAATTGCCAGTGAACGCTATAAAGAGATCACCTAGTTGTAATGTCTGAAACTGACCTGGAGATTTTATGTAGAACTCTGCAATGTCAGCAGCTGCTTAGCTACACGTTATTCCACACACAACCCCTTTTATAGCTTTGACTTAGAGCCAACTTCTGTTTCCAGCTCCAGTGCCAAGAGCCAATCGCTGCTTTAGGTTCAAGACAGCTCATTCTGTCCCAGAACTTTCTTTGCTTTTCAGCCGAAAAAGGCAGAGTCTGGGGCCCTTAATTATCCCAAGGAATATTGTAATGTTTCTTGCAGCATTAAGAGTGGGTCCTGGTAGCAAGTCCAAATGGTGCTGATCCTGGGACTTCGCTGCCCCAGCTCAATTTGTCACAGGCGTCTTCACAACGAAGGAGCCTGCCAAGGCAAACCAGTGAGCCCAGATCTGGTTTGAGTTTAACCATTACTGACTTTTTTCTTTTTCTTATGTAGAGCCAAGAGTATTTTGGCAAAGTTTACAGGACTTGAATTGGGGGGAAAACACGTGTTTAATGTGTGATCAAGCCCCTTCTAAACCATTTAGTACCGTACGTCACTTCACAATATGGCAGCCCCCAAGAGCTGGTCTTGCTCCCAGCCTGTGGATTGTGAGAGGAGAGGTCAGGTCGACGACCCGCTGTGGGGAGGATGGGAGTGTGGCCACACTGTCAGAGCAGTGTTCAGGATGGAAGCCATGGCCCTGCCTCTGAGTGAGAGCAATGGGATTTTTTTTTAAAATTGTGTTCTCCGTGCTTGTGTGACTCACACACTCTTCACAGTGGCTCTATTTATATGCTCGTGGCCCTACCAGTTTGGTAGTAGTCCTATCCTCATCTTATAAATGAAGAAAACATGGTATAAAGAGGTGATGTGCCTTTTCTGTGGCAAGAGATATGGCTTGTGGTGGTGCATACCTGTAATTCATGCACTTGGGAGACTGAAATAGAAAGATTGCAGGTTTGAGGCTAGCCTCAGCAACTTAGTGAAACCCTATTTCAAAATAAAAAATAAAAGAGGGCTAGGGGTATAGCTGAATGCCCCTGAGTAGTTCAGTCCCTAGTAACACACACATACACACACGCACACACACACACATGTATGCACACACACACACACACACACACACACACACACACACACACACAATACACAGATGGCTGGATCTTGAACCACAACAGCAAGCTTTCAGAGCCTATGTCTGTATCAGTATTTTTGAATATATTACAACTTTCTCCATTTATTTTGTTCACTTCTCTCCATTATAGTTTTTCTATTCAAGTTTAATTCAGTGGCCATTCTTCTAATAAAGCCTGGCAGGCTGAAGCCATCTTCAACTCCAAGTAGAGTGCTTGGGCAAATTCTGTCCTTAATACAGCAGGTCTTTGCAAGTACCTTACCAAAACCTGGAGCTGAGAGGAATACTCATGCCATATACTATTATGTGAGACATCGGCTTTAAGAGAATTGTTACAAATTAGGTATGAAAAGACAAGGTATATCATCAGACATCGTAGTAGGTCAAGATGAGGCTCCTCGTCTAGAAGATCAACTGGCAAGTAGAGGAGGAAGGAAGTGGTCAGCTCTGAGACAGAGCTGATAGTTCTAAGTTGGGGAAAGTCATGTTCAGAGCCTGTGGGCCAACTAAAGACAGTCGGTCAGGATGCTGTTTCCCCAGAAATCACACCTGGGGTCGGAGGCACCCGGCCATGATTCTGAGGCTGCACTTTGAAGAGTGAGCTCAGCCTGAGATGACTGGGCTCAGCAGCATTGAGAGCCATCCTCAGCCAGCCTCCTTCCTAGTGCGTCTCTGTGGAGTGGTGAGGTTGCAGGGAGCCCACTTCTGAGTCACAGTGAAACCCAGGTAGTTGTGTGGGTGGGGAAGGAGCACACTGATCCCTGGTAGAATGGAAGTCAGGATGGAGGTCCACATAAAAATAATATAAACCCATCTAGCTTATCATTTAGAGAAAGGAGCCAAGTGACCCAGTAGACTGTGATTGTGTATTCATTTCAAATTTTTTTCCTAAGGGACTTTTATTCATTATTATTTAAAATGTGGTGGGTTGATATAGGATAGAGTAGGAAGGACTCTCTGTTAGGAATACATATCAATGTTCCTGATGCATTTTATTCCTGGGGATGTTGTGATACTGGAGTCACACGGTTCTTTCTTTTCTTTCTTTCTTTCTTTCTTTCTTTCTTTCTTTCTTTCTTTCTTTCTTTCTTTCTTTCTTTCTTTCTTTCTTTTGGTGGTACTGGGGTTCCTGGAAACCCTTCTATCTCTGGGCTATACTCCCAGACACCATTTTTTTAAATATTTTAATTTGGAAACAGGGTCTCTTAAGCCAGCGAGGCTGGATTTGAACCTGCGTGATACTCCTGTCTCTGCCTCCCAAGCTCACACACCATTCTTGGTGTCATGATTTCTTGGGTGAAGCATTACCTCTTTTAATATCTTTGA
Organism: Muscardinus avellanarius; assembly: GCF_963383645.1. NCBI lineage: Eukaryota > Metazoa > Chordata > Mammalia > Rodentia > Gliridae > Muscardinus > Muscardinus avellanarius. Next base: position 26,582,801 of record NC_137795.1, on the reverse strand, counting down.
CCTTGGTAACAGGATGGGCTGGAATTCACTGGTGAAAGTCTCTGCCAGTTTGTTTATTGGGTCCCTCTTCACTAGGGTTGAGAACTAAGCTAGATAGGCAGAGACAGTCAAACAGCTTTCTTGTGAGTCAGACAAGGAGAGAGAGAACCAACCATTCACTCCAGTATCCCTCAAATACTCAATAGCAGCAGCATCTCGGGTACAGTGCCCAGCACTTGAAAAACACTTAATTTGCTCAAGGCCATAGGGCATCTTGGTTTCTTGAGGGGAAAGCCTGGGGAAAAGAAAAGAGACTAAAAAGGGAGCCAAGAGAGGGCCAAGGACAGGGTGCACCTGCTTTCCAGGTGTGTGCAGTGAGCAAATGAGGAGAGAGCACAGTACTGAGAGAGAAGTGCTGACATAAGGCAGATAATAAATGCGCAGGGATTTCAGCACCACGGAAGAGCTCCACACATTACTGCCAGCACTTAGTTCTCCCTCTGATTCATATTTCTTCTCTGTTATAGAATCACTGGGTTCGTGAGCTTGTAGAATTACTGACTGAATCCTTTCTGGACAAATTCTTTTTAGCTACACACAGACTCTTCTCTTGTAATGAAAACCAGGTTTCCTGTCACAGTTTGCTTAGTGTTCAGGTAACGTGTTGCTGTCTGGAACGAGCAAGTGTTGGGTTTAAGTCATAGTTTCCACGCTGATGCTAAGCCCGCATGTGCTTCCTCTGTCTGGTGTTGAAGGGGAGACCAGGAAATAACAAAACTGCAACTAGGTCAGGAAATTTATTTCTCACCTGAAGGGTTAATTGGCATCTGGAGGGAGCAAAGACCTGGAGCTACTGTGACTGCTTTCTGCGTACAAGAGTGAAGTGAGGAGGCTTCAAGCCCCCATCCTCAGGGACTCAGGGGTACTCCAGTCAGTGGGGAGCAGAGCCACCTTCCATGGAGCTGTCTAATTATCTCTATTTCGGAGAACAGTGTTTTGAGCTGCCTTCAAAGATACTCACAAAAGGCCTTTGTGTCCCTGATTGAAAAGGGCAAATTGGGGACCATTTACTGGAAAGTATTTTTTTTCAAGGAGTAGGATAAGTAGGAAAAGTGTTTTGGGCAAAAGTCCAACAATCAGCCAAGTTTCATGCCAATGCAAAAATTGTGGACGTTTTTTGTGTTGTTGAAAACAGTTAATAACTGTAAAATAGTTATGAGGACTCATTTAATTAGAATTTTTTTCCTTTCTAGAGCTAGAGATTGTAGTGGTAGAGCATGTCCTTAGCATGTGTGAGGCCCTAATTTAATATATAGTACCAACTAACAGAAAAGAATTATTTTTCTTTCTCTTCAAAGTAAAAGATAAAGAATATTTGAATAGTTAAAAGATACATACACATGCACTACACACACATACAATATAGCAAATACATACATACACATGTAACACACACATATGAACATCCAACACAAATGCATTTACACTAACATTTATATACACATACATTTCTAGTTCACATATGCATACAAATACACTCATATACATGCACATACATGTGTGCACATATACATGAAAGGAAGGAGGGGGAGGGAGAATTGTAAAAGTCTGGTAGTACTTTCTTAGAAAGAAGGGAAAATTACCTGTTAGTGAGGAAAAAATCTTAAGGTGATAAAAATCATAAGACCACTGGGTATAGCTTAGATAGGAAGGAGAATAGCAGGGATTTGGCACTTGCAGTATGGAGAGGCTCTGGAAGGAGAGCCTGGGGGATGGGGAGAATGGGCCAATAAGGAGCTTCCTGTGGTTCTGAATGGCCCAGGAGTTTTCTGTACAGTAGTGCCTACAGTGAACTTCTTAGCCTTGTTTCTTCTCTGATACTGTAGTATTATCTATCTCCAAATTTTACAATCAATTCTTCTGTGTTGAACTTTGTGAGGAACAAAGGAGGAGAGGGTAAGAATGGCAGAGAGCAGGCTGTACGAGGGAGAGCTGAGGGAAGGTGCTCGGGCTAACTGTGGGGCTGTGGCAAGCCCATTGCCTTGAGGGATTTGAAAGTGACACCCAACAATGAGAGTGGGCTGGGGAGAGCCAGAGGAGACTCTGGGCTCTCTCCTGCATCCCTGAGTTGCCTCTTATTGAGTTAGAAAAATATTTCCAGTCAGCCTTCACCAGGTTTCTCTGCCTCTTCCCATATACTTCTACCTGGCCTTCTGTGAGATGGATAAAGAAGTCAGCGTCTTCTTGATCTTCCGAGATCATTCTTGGCCTGCAAAGTCTGTTTGCTTGGATGCTAAGAGGAATCTGACCCCTAGAGGGTGATCACACCCTATTGTAAAGGGAGGGTACAGGAAAGCCAAGATACAGAAACAGTTCTAAGTTCCTTGATTCCAGCTCCAGTTGGAGGGTAGAGAAACTTTAGCACCCATGTATCCACAGTAGCCTCTATCTGGTTATATTCTTCAGACTGAAAGGCAGATTCCTCTCTGGACTGGAATTTGGCACCTTCACAATGAGCCCCAGGCCTTTTTAAAAATTGGTGCATTATAGTCATACATCTTAATCAGTATCGGCTCCCCTCTCCGGACCCTTCCCTGTGTGGGAGTTTTAACCCTGCTATTCTCTTTGGTGGATCGAGTAGGAAAGGTAGGAAAAAGTTGAACTTTTATGGAAAGTTTAACTTAAGAAACGATCAAAACTGTCTTTCAGTTGGTTGCATCATTTTGCATTTGGTCTGACGATGCGTAGGGCGTCTAGTTGCTCTACATCTTCATCAACACTTGGTACTGTCAGCTTTTTGTTTGGCCATTTTTACAGTGTGGTATAATTTCTCCCTGTGACGACTGATGTTGAGCATCTCGTTTCGTGCTGAGTAGACATCTGAATATCTTTTTGTATGGTGTCTTGTAAATATTTTCCTTACTTTTAGTATGTCATTTGTCTTATTAAGTTGTTTAGAATAATTTGAAAGTATATTTTCTCTCACTTTTTTATTGTGCTAGCAGTACTTTTGAAGAGAAGTTTTTAATTTTCAAGAAGTCTAATTAATTATGAATCGCTTTGGTGGATTTGGTATTCTCAGGATGATGATTTTTTTCCCTTGTGTTTCCTCCTTATAGTTTTACATATTAGCTCTTATCTTTAGGTTTATGATCCATTTAGAATTCAATTTTGTTTATGTTGCAAAATAAGTATAGAGATTTTTAAAAATGAATATTTATTGTTGCCACATCATTTGATGAAAAAAAGCCTCCAATTTCTCCAATGAATTATCTGGGTGCCTTTGTTAAAAATCAATTGCCTATGTACATATGCATCTACTTGTGGACTCTTGATTTTGTTCCATTGATCTATACCTTAGTCTTCTTGGGCTATTATAACAAAATACCACAGACTGAGTGGCTTCCCGACAATAGAAATTTATTTTTCACAGCTCTGGAGGTTGGGAAGTCTAAGATGAAGCTGCCTGCATATTTGGTGTCTAGTAAGCCCCTGTTTCCTGATTCATAGATGTTGTCTTCTTACTGTGTCTTCATGTAGTGGGAGGGACAAAGAATCTATCTCTCTAGCCTCTCTTCTAAGGATACAAGTCTCATTCACAATAATATCAAGTTTCTTACTTGGTCCTCGTCTTACAGCACTGGAGAATTAAATCCTCAGACATTAGAGAGGTGAAAGTATAAAGTTTGTTTTAAAGGAGCAAGAAAGCAAACAAGAGGCAGCCCACCCCAGGGGCCGTGGCTGACTCTGGAGTCCAAGGGGCCTTCTGGTGCTGCCCAGCGTAGCCCAGGCCAGGCACCGGTGAATTGCACGCCACCTTTCCACACATCCACTCTGTCCACCAAAGAGAATATCAGGGTTAAAGCTCTCAGGTAGGGAAGAGTCCTGAGAGGGGAGCTGATACTGATTCTGAGCATAGGGATATATATATATATATATATATATATATATATATATATATATATATATATATTCAAAGCCACTTTTTATAGAGTTAACCAATGAAGAAAGTCTCCATTTTTCACCTCGTTTGTCTTGGCTTAGTTAATTTGTCATCTACAGCCTGTAATTCCCCAAAGTCTTGAGACAGTTTTGCATGTGTGTTCCTTCATCTATATGAGTCTAGTTTGGTACAAGTAGATCTTTGGCTCCTGACCTCTTGGCTCCACTCCTCCATATTTAATTGTTCGTGTTTAAGCCCAATGATCAACATGGAGCCATCTTCATTCTTGGGGGTAGGGGGGTCTGGATTTTGTTTTTCTTAACCCTTACCTCCTGGAAGTCCTGTTCCCTCACTGCCTACATAATACTGAACTCCTCAATGAGGGCTCTTCTTTTATGACCTAATCACCTCTCGAATGCCCTCCACTTCCAAATTTCATACCATTGTGGATTAAAACTCAACACGAATCTTTGAGGGGAAAGGAACACACACATCTAGACCACAAAAATGTAGCATTTCATAATGATTATCCTTTTACTAATTTTATATTAAGTCTCATAATCTGATACAGTAAGTCCTTCAACTAAGTGCTTATTTTTCTAAATTAGTTTTGGCTATTCTATATCCTTTGCATATGAACTTTACAAATAATTTATAAAAATAATCTGTTGTAGTTTTGGTTAGAATTATTTCTAATAAATTTGTGAAGAATTGTCATTTTGATATTGAATCTTCCAATCCATGAACACAATATGAATCTCCATCTACTTAGATCTTCTTGAATTTCTCTTCATAATCTTTTGTGGATTTCAGCATAGACATCTTGCATTTATTTTAGTAAATTTACTTTTAAATATTTCCCATTTTTTGTTGTAAATGATCATTTTTTTCTTCCAATTTCTATTTGTTCATTGCTCAGCATATAGAAATAAAATGAGCTGGAAGATGTTCCAGGTTACTTCTGGATAATGGATTTAAAGTACTAGTATTTATGTCTCTTCTTTCCCTGCCTATAAGATTCAAATAATATCTGTCTTATTTTAAAATATTGTAGATTAAATAGGACAACTCACTCTGAGAGTTACCTAATGAGATGTTTATACATAGTAGAATTATTGCTGATCTCAAAACAATCTTCTTAAAGGCAACTTAAGATAAAAAAAAAAACACAAGAGAGAGAGAAAATGCAAAAATTCTGGAACCATAACATGCACTGGAATAGCTCTCAACAGTGCTCACCTGTCTCCTCTGCTTGCAGTCCAGATGTGCCTGGCCTTGTGTTGAAACCAGTGTTAGCATAAAGATTACTCATTACATATATGAAAAAGGGAAAAGAAAATCATAATATATCCCAAAGAAAGAAAAAAATAAAGACTGCTTTATGTGATTGAAGACAGTTTTTTGTATACAAATGATTTCAGAGTAAGGACAAAAATTAGAGAAACATAACTGGAAAAGCTCATTTGTAACTTTTCCTTGGAACTCTTTGTTGCTAGATTTTTTCATCTGCTCGACTACATTGGTATTTTGTAAGCTGTACTAAAAAGCATAATAGAAGTAACAGAATATTCACAAGTTTTGTTTTGCTTTATTTTAGTGTTTCTGGGTGAGACTAGTGTTTAAACCTAACCACCTGCAAATATGCTAAATAGACAATGATACAATCATGAACAATCACATGGATGCCTATTGGTTTTTCTTGGGATACCTTTGTTCATGCCAAGAGCTGTCACTGTGTGGATGTAGATGAATTATTTTCTGAGAGTAAGTTTAGAAAAGCAAAGGACATCTCTCTCGTTTCTTTAACCTTGGGGGAACAGGATAAATCTGGTTTGGGCATCTCTCTGAGGAAAAGAATATCTTGACATGTACACAGAGCTCTTGGAGAAAGCTTAGTATCCATTGGCAAGAAAGGGCGAGATTCTGAATACATCTAAATAATCGGCCTAGCATTGAAATGCCTGCCTATGGCAGTCTGCTCACCAGGATATAAATCATGCTGCTTGCCACATGCAACACATCAGGCACAGAGTCTAAGTCCAGCTCACCTAATGAAATGGCTTTTAAGAAGTTTGCATAGATAAAATAAAGCAGCATTACTAAGAATTATGTTTATTGCCCCATTTTGAGAGCAGTGCTAAATGGCCGATGTTTCATCTATAAAAAGAGGGAAGCATTCCTTTGCCAAGGTGCACACAGGCAAGCAGTTGATCAGTGGGTTGTTGTGTGCATGAGATCCACATGCTCCTCCTGGAAGCCAGGGTGACGAGTGTGGATTTTGGCATCTATCCTAACTGTTATGCTTGTTCTCAATTTATTCTCAAACTATAAGTTACAAGATCCCCTTGGGGGCCATGACTGGAAGGACTCTGCCTACCCTGGGGAGAAGTTATGCTTTCTGAATCACTTCTTTTTCCCTGGCGTATTGTATGTTGCTAAAATATTTTTAATGTTGAGGTTAGTATTCCTTTGGAAGCTCCCTTAGACCTTTTCTTTAAATGGTTTAGGTGAAAAATAAAAGTAAAAGGCATCTTATTTTTCTCCTCCTTGTACCAGTATTTGGAATGGCGTAGGAAAATTTGAGAAAGCTCTGATTATTAATAAATATATTTCAAAATTGGGTGAGGAGCAGACATGTGGAAGGACTTGGTTTCTGCCAAGAAGCAGGCAGCTATTGTAACATAAATTAACCTACCTAAAGGTAATTAACAAGTAGAAAGAGAAGGGGAGCTAGGACTTCCTCATTCTAACGACAGGTTTACATAATAATGGATAATCTAGCTAGGATGGGAAGAGCAGATCACCTTCTGGAAAGGAGAAACCTGGGTGTCGATCACAGTTCAGCGGGAAAATCAAGGGGATGGACTTCACCTATGTCAGAGTTACGTAGAACAAGTTGGAGGGCCTTATGTCTATAAAAACTATTCCAGGTTTTGTATTTCAGTGAATTCATCCAACCCCCACCCCCCATGCCACTCCTGAATGGCATGGGGCTGTAAATGTCTTCTGTATTTCTATCTTTTTAATAAACTCCTTTAAATCTTCAGCAAGAGTTCAGGCTATCATGTATCTATCCTTAGCTCAGGACAAGAACCTGCAGTTTTTTTGAGGGGAATTGTTTCCAGGGGTCTAACAAAGGTCCCTGGGGACTGTTCCCCTAAAAGGTAACCCTCACCTCCAAACGGTAACATTCATCTTAAACCGTAACATCTTCACCATAACACTCCTCAGGTTATCTAGAGGATAGTTTCCTATGCCTCTCTCCAAGTGGTCCAGGCTTAGAATCTGAGGAAGAGGATCCTTTTTTCCTGAGAGTCTGTTGGGGCTGAGTTCATCTTGGGGAACAGGGGCAGGCATGAGGATCCCAATGGGCCACTGGGTCCCAGCTCCTGTGTCCTGTATGGTTGGTTTCAGTTCCATTCGGATCTAAAGATGTTTCTTTCTTCTTTTCCAAGGGTCAAATTCCTAGGCTTTCTGGTGTTTTAAAAAAAAGCTACAGTGTATAACTAGTCTATAACAGAAGGCATATCTTATATAGAATGTAAGAGAGGTTTCGCCTTGATGGAAAACAAAAGAGAAATGTTTATACAAAATTCTGTAGGTCTGGATACCATTAACGTTAAGCAATTAATAAAAGTGACACCGGGACACAATAAATTCTGGCTTTCAAAGAAACAATTTGACTTTATTCATTGCTTCTGCCTCACTGGTGTTTGAGATGAAAGGGACAGTAATTGAAATGAAACTCATCAGCCTTAAAGAAGGCCTCATGGCAAGAAGCTGGGGGGGCGGTAGTAAGGAGGCTATGGAATCCAGGAACACAGGCAGGAGCTCCAGGATCTGAGGGGGCAACCCTGGGGACACCAGCAGATTTATGAGCAAGACCAGGGGATGGTGGACGGGTTGTAAGTTTTAAAAAGATAAGAACATGAACAAGTGGTGGATTAAACACATTTTTGTGTCTAACCTTCCTATGCTCCAGTTCTATTATTAAAAAAGAAAAGAAAACTGAAGTTTTGACTAGAGAGATTCCTCTAACCTGACTTTAGAAGGTAATGGGAAAATACATGCAATATGCAAATAAGCATAATGAGTATGTAATCTCAATGGCTCGAGAATTTACGTCACATTTCTGGGGTTCTCCTTCTTTTGAAATCTAAAGAGTTGTGATGGGCAACGTTTTTCAGTGTTTGGTACCGGCCACGTGCTGCTGTTCCCAGTGCCTTCTGTGCCTTCTATCATTTGATCTTTTCCTGAACGTATCTAATCTTCCATATCTAATTTACCTTCTCCTCCCTACCCCCATCCATTCTCCACAGAGTACTTGAAATGATCTTTTCAAAGCAATCTAATTTTGTCATTCTCTTGTTTCCAACCCTTCAATCACACCCCATTCTCTCAGGAAAATGTGCAGACATTTTTGGTGTGTTTTTGGGCTCCGGGGTACCTGCTGGTCTCAGGGTACTTCAGAGCAGCTGTTGGAGCTGTGCGCCCCCCGTTGGGGCAGCAGAGTCCATGCCCTCTTTTTCTGTTAGCCACGTGCTCACACTGTCCCTACCCAGAGCCACTGGCCATGCCACACCCCGCCCTGGTCTGCTGTGACCCGCCCCCCCCCTCTCTCTGGGATTAGCACCTACATAGTTTTCAGAGCTTAGCTCAAATGTCCTGTCCTGGAGATCTCAGTTCAAATGCTGCATCCTCTCCTCTTCCTGGTGAGTTGAGCCCCACATCGCAAGCTCTCATTCTGCTGTACTCTCTTGTTCGCCAAAGTTTGATTCATTTTGAACCGTTTGGTTCAGGCATGTCACTTCCACTGGACTGGAAGAGCTATGGGGACAAAGGTCCCCTCTGCTTTTGTTTAACACAGTTTTCCAAGCCTCTAATATAATACTTGGCCCAGAAAATGTACTCAGAACCTATAGATTGAATGGATGGATGCTATATAAAATCAAAGACCAACCGAGATTGCCTTCACTCAGGAGTCTTGTTACCCAGGAAACTAATGTTCACGTGGGAAGAAGCCTTCTGTATGTCCAATTGACTTGCTCTTAAGGGACTACACTTTAAACCTATATTATATTATAAACCTATATTATAGGTGTCACACACCTATAATCCCAGTACGCAAGTCTTGTCCACTCCAGCATCCCTCCAGGGTTGCTCCTCTGCCTTTGCCTCCTGCCCCCCCTAGCACCCTGCCACACTGTCGGTCACTTTGTCACTGCTCACTTTTTGTATTGCTTCAGGAAATCATTTCTAGAATTTAAGCTTTAGTTCTAAGCACAGCACCCCCAAGCACTAGATTTTGCTAAAATACAGAAATCCTGGAAGCTGATCTGGCCAAGGACAGTCCCCTGAGCTCCTACTCCTAAACTGAAGAAGGAAGGACAGTGCACTTAAAAGTTGAGTCTTCTCAATTGAGACTTCTGTTTTTATTCAAACTTCCAGAAGCGAGTCTACATACATGGTCATGTACATTAGACTTCACTATTCGTGGGTTGAGCTCCTAAATGTAAATGTGATGGACAATGTGATTATTGGCAGGAATGGGAATGTGGGGAGAAACAATGATAGGAATGAAGAAAGAAGGAGAAAATTAAAAATCAGCAGCTAGACACAGAGGCATGATACGGTAACTATCATTCATTACTTTCCTTTTTCTAGATGGAGTAAAAAAAATACTGGGAAATTTCAGAACCTGAACATTTGCTTATTATTACTTGTCAAAGGCAGATGAGATAAATATGTTCTTAAGAACATGATAAACCCATGTTCTGGACAGATAGAAGCTTGGTAAATAAGAAAAGTGCTTTGCTGGAAGGAGCCCTGGAAGCAGAGTGTTCATGTGGTGAGCTGGATACTTGGGTTTATTATGTAACATTTTTTCCCCTGTGGTACTGAGGATTGAACCCAAGGACATTCAACCCCTGAGCTGGACTCCCAGACTGATTTTGTTTCTTATTTTTGAAATAGTCTCTCACTAAGTCTAGCACCACCGCACCCAGCTTCTTGAGTAACTCCTAAGCATCATAAGTGTCTTATCTGTAATGAAGCCTCCAAGCTCTCCTCAAGACTGAAAATCTATACCTCTCCATAGACACAGTAGCAAAAACTTAGAAAGCACTTACCTAACTTTTAACATTGTATGCATTTTAGATTTATATGCAGTAAAAATTTGATGTCTCTTCAAAGGTCAGATACATTTTAAGACAGGGAAAAATTTGTTAGAAAAATGACTTGTCTCAGGAGTCAATTCACTGTCTTAAATCACATCCGGGAGCCTGGCAGCAGGGTGGGCACTGTAGGACAGCTCTCTAATGTCCCCTGTGGCTGCCCTCATCCACTCTGAGAATGAACAGTCTGCAGAGATCACTCTGATTCTGCAATTAGCACAGCTATTTTTTCAAATAAATAGTTAAGACCCTCTAATTATATCACCACATCTTCTTTTCTCTATGCATCTAAAATGCCCCAAGCCAGGTGTGGTGGTGCACACTTGTAATCCCAGTACTTAGGAGGCTGAGACAGGAGGATCACAGGTTCTCAGCTAACCTTAGTGAGGTTTTCTACAACTTAGTGAGATCCTATTTCAAAATAAAGAATAAAATTAAAAAATAGGGCTGATAGTGTAGCTCCGAGGTAATATGGTCCTGGGTTCAATCCCCAATACATAAAAAAAGTCTTCTGGAACTCATTAGAGAGTTTATAAAAATTTGGAGAGTGAAGGGTTGTCAGTGTGGGGTGAAGAAGTCATGGGTGGCCACAGACCAAAGGGGATACTGATTCCAGGTCTTTGGGTGGCCCTGAGGTCTCTCTCTAGATTCTTAAGAGAGACATGTCCCATTTGTCAGCCCACCCCATACTTCTTCTGATTCCTGAATTTTGAAAGCTGTATGTGACTTTAAGTTCTAGGAGAATGACAAGTTTAGTTTTTTTCCCTTAAACTTTTAAATATGTTTCTAGAGAACTTATTTTCAGACATTTATGAACAATTATGCACTTATTCATTTCGGTATTAGGGAAAAAATTAGTCTAAATATTGATCACAAAATTATTTTCTTTTAAGTCAATTAGATAGGATTTTTAATAAATAAATATAAAGCTGATTTGCTTTGAAATTGACCCATTCTGTGTTCTGTTTCTGATTTCTAATGACAATAGGGGCATTACCATATCTACCTATGTCCCTTTTTTAATCTGATGATTCAAAAACGAATGCAGCAAACCAGAGTTGAGAGAAAAGTTTGGCGGGCAGCATGATGATTAATGGCTGTTGAATTTGGGATGGGAAACAGATCCCAAGCAAAACAGAAATAATGAGAAAAAATCAAATTGACCTGCTAGCAAAAACAAGGATAATTTAAAATTTTAAGGTAACTTCAGAGAAAAGCAGGGAGCAAAGGCGTCTGCATGAACAGGAAGCAGAGCCGGCTGCATAGGAGGGAGAGGAGGCCGGGGAGTGGCCCCGAGGCTCCAGGAATGGAGGGCTCCCGTGGCAGGTTTCAATCATGTTCTCCCTTCCTTCTGATCCTTTGGTAAATTTTGTTAAATGTTCCACACATGTGGGTGAAACCTTGAAAAAATCATGGATGAGCACCCACGTTTACACATTTGGTTTGATGCAGAAGGAGGAAGGCAATACACACAAGAGGCGAGAGCCCAAGAGAGACAATGAAGCAGAAGAAGGATGCCGGGAGAGGGAGGAACTATGAAAACAGAAAGTCCCTGAGATTCCCGAGAAACGCATGGAGTCGGCTACATGAGTGAGCGATTGGGACTAGATGTATTTTTATTTCAGCGTTAAAGACTTAAAGACAGGGTGCTTTCAGGAGACAGAAGACTTGGAAACACCCACACAGCTGACTCTTGGGTTGTACTTCTGATGCTGTACAAATGGCAGCATCCCCTGACTTGTTCCTGACAAGTTGAGCAATGTCTTCAGCTTGAGGGGGTAAACAGAAATGGGAACCTTTCATGCGACATCCGAAGTCCTCATGTCAGGGGGGAGGATCGCTGTTGAGTTATTTTAAGCACCTGGCACTTTTTTGAGGAAAATGATTATGATGGTAAGGCATCATCAAAATGACTTGGTTTTAGTGCTCAAGCCCACGAAGTCGCAGAATGTAAAATACTGCTTCCTCCAAAAATCATAGGTTTTTTTTTTTTTTTTTTTTTTTGAGAAAGCAACATCAAACAGACATTTCTGAGATCAAGAACAGGAAATGAGTGATTCAGCAGTCTGGATTTCACCCAAGGAGCTGTCTCCACAGCTGTAGAGAATAGCTGCAGAAAGTTCCAGAGCTTTCGCCTGGTATCCTTTGAAAGCAGCCAGGCTGGGAGCCACAGAGACCTCTCCGGAGTGTGATGAAGGGCAGTTGCAGAGCCAGCGTGGACTCCAAGAGAGCTAAGTCAGTGGTGCGCTGCTCGACGAGGGTGTCTCCTAACTGCCTCCGAGACCACACTTGGAGGTGTTCTAGTGTGACTGGAGAGAAAGCGAGCATATACCAGGGCAGGTGTGACAAGGCGTTTCTTCTGCTCAGAGAGGCTGGCAAGGTGACTCACTGTGAAAACTGGTGCTGCTGTGCCAATTTTCAAAATCTAATATAGCACTGATATCCAGAGAGGACTGCTTTTTGTGCAGGGCTGGGGTGGGAGCTCTGTTAGTAACAATTCATTTGTTCTCTCTTTCCCTTTCTTCCTCTCTTCCTTAAAGAGCACGTAGCGAGTCAGGTGTAGCGGCACATGCCTAAAATCCCAGTACTTGGGAGGCTGAGATAGGATTGCAGGTTGGAGGCCTTGCAGGTTTAAGGCCAGCCTGGACATTTTAGTGAGGCCCTCAGTGTCATCTCTCGTTCCAGCCTCTGTTTAATCTTTCTCAAACAGGGATTTTATCATGCTCAAAAGTCCTCAGAAGTGTGTTCATTGCCTTTGTGTTACCCAGTGAATATTTTCCAGTCTTACGTGTGTTCTGTTGTACTTTATGCACTTTTGCAGCTGTGCACACATTGGAGGGGAGCACTGGACTTGAACCCAGGGGCGTCCTACCTCTGAGTGAACCATACTCTCAGCCTTATAATTCTTATTTTGAAATAGGTTCTTTCTGAGTTGCTGAGGCTAAGCTATGAAGGCTGTCCTCGAGCCAGAAACACTTCTGTTTTGGCCTCCAAATATTGAGTTTACAAATATGTGTCCCCATGGCCAACTTCGTATAAATCTTTTTTTTTTTTTTTTGCAATACTGGGATTAAACCCAGGGGCACTCTACCTCTGAGGTACACCTCTAGCCCAATTTTTTACTTTTTATTTTGAAATAGGTTCTCACTAAATTGCAGAGGGCCTCACTAAGTTGCTGAGGCTGGTTGCAAACCTGCAATCCTCCTGTCTCAGCCTCCCAAGAACTGGAATTACAAGCATGAGTCACCATGCCTGGGTTAGTACACATTTTTTTTTTTTTTTTGGTGATACTGGGGTTCCTGGAAGCCCTTCTACCTCTGGGCTACACTCTCAGACCTATTTTATAGTTTTGAAACAGGGTCTCTTACGCCAGCGCGGCTGGCTTCGAACCTGTGCGATCCTCCTGTCTCCGCCTCCCAAGCACGGGGATTACAAGCGTGCGCCACCACGCCCGGCCACATTTTTTTAAAAATGAGTCATGGGTATACATACAAGAAGACATATGTACACTATATGTGATAAGATATAGCAGCCCAACAGAGGGAAGTTTAGTAGGAGAGTTCTGTAGATAATCCTGTGTGCTTTACAAATGTTTGTGAATTCTGGATAGTGACACTTGCTTCTGACCTGAAGAATCCTGAAGGCGGGAGGCTGGATTGAGCAGCTGCTCTTGAGGGTAAAGACAAAGGTCAGGAGTGCGGCAAGGATGCTTGAGTTTCTCAAGAATGCAAGGCAGACGCTCCTTTAAGAATAAAGGAGCCCTGTGAAGAGGGTCAGCTTGGGAGCCCACCCAGCAGCGAGAGTCAGTGTTGGGGATGGTCATCAGTTTGCATGGAGCATCCGAAGAAGCCACAGGCACCCCATGGGAAGGGTAGCCTTGGGCCAACCAATATTGGCCAAAGAACTACATCAGCAGGAGGAGTTAAGTAAAACAAGCTAACATCTTTTCTACACCATGCCAGGCCCTGAGCAGGGCCATGGAACCTGGCCAAGGTGTACAGAGGGAGGGAGGGCTGGGACGGCACGGTTAAGGCATTGGGGGACAAAATAAAATGGTTTCTTGTTTTAACTCCAAAATGTACACATGCATTTTTTGTACAACAAACCTAACGGTTTTATTTTTTTAAGTAATATAATAAGCACTTTGTAATTTATTATATCTTAGCAAGATGTATGGCACTTGTGATACAGAAAGAAACAATTAATAGTTCATTCCATAAGGAATTTATACAAGGGAGATTGTCATAAAAACATGTAACTAGAGCAGGATTTGTACTAACATTGAACAGACATTTATTGCTTACTTACTTTTTACAGGAATCTGTACTAGAGCTGATTGAGTACACCATATGGAAATTCAGAGGAAAAAGCATCTAAATGGTGCTCCTGGCTCCAATGACTTGGCCACAACTGAAGCAATCAATCCCATTTACCACAACATCTCCTTCAGAAGTCTTTGTTTTTCTGCAGAAAACCTTGTGCTTCACTCTGTCCTTGTTTTACTCCCCGATTTGTGCTGTGGTTTGAATGTTTGTGTCTTCCCCTCAAATCCATATGTCGAAGTCCTACCCTCCCCGTGATTATATGAGGAGGTGGAGCCTTTCAGAGGTGATTAGGTGATGGGATTTGTGCCCTTCATAAAATAGCCCTCTACTATGTGAGGATGTTGGGAGAAGATGACCAAAAAGCAGGTCCTCACCAGACAGATCTCCTGGAACCTTGGCTGAGACCATCCCAGCCCCAAGAACAGTGAGGAGTAAATTCCTGCTGCGGATAAGCACCTGCATCTACAATACTTTGTTTATAGCACCAGAACTGACTGATACAACTTATATCCATGGAAAATGCCACGCCTCCTATTCTGTATTTTATAAATGCTACTTATCTTTTCATTACAGCTCAAATTTTGGCACCTTCCCTAAACACGACCAACCTTCAATCTCTAAAACATTTTGTTTTCTGTTATTGCTTGAGGACTGTCATGTTGTGTCTCTTGACTGCTGTTTCCCTGTAAGCTTGCGATAAACACTGTTGATTGCCTATCAGTAGCCACTTTGCACTCCCCACCCTAAAGGCCCAGGTGTATGCTTTTCTAGTTTTCTTTTCCTTCCTTCCTTCCTTCCTTCCTTCCTTCCTTCCTTCCTTCCTTCCTTTTCTTCATTAGTCACTAGTATTTGACTCATGCCTGGCCAATGAAGCCTAAGGAATGATCTTCTTGGAAACAAGAAAAAAATGTCTTTCTACAAAAATGATTTTGTCCATAGTATTTGGCCCATGGCAGCCATCTTTCGATTATGCGCGGAGCCCCTGCCCATGGATTAAGGTGCTGAACCATCCTTTAGGGTTAGAGTCCAGCCGGGAAATAGTAACTTGACAGACAAGGTTTACTATAAAGGATTGTTAACTAAACGGGATTTACTACTAAGAGATAAATAGAACTCTAAAGAATATAAAAAGAGCTGCCAGGTGTGGTGGCTTACTCCTGTAATATTGGTTCTTGGGAGAATAAGGAGGAGGATCATAGGTTCAAGACTAGTCTTAGAAACTTAGCAAGCCTCTCAGAAACCTAGCAAGACCCCTTTAAAAAAATTAAAAGGAGTTGGGGATGTAGCTCAGAGTTAGAGTGTCCCTAGATTGAATCCCCAACATCCCCCACATTACCACCACCACCACCCACACTAAAGCATATAGACACAGAAGATTATGGAAAAGTCAGATGTCTAGAGCTAACATTGTGCCTGAGGAAGGAACAAATCTGTAAGAAAACCCAACTTCCTAAGGCTGGGACTCAAAGCTCACTGCAGAGTGTGGCTGAGGTCCTCTGGAGAGTGGAGAAGTTGGTTGAGGTGCCCCAGACAGGGCTGGCAGACGGGAAGCTGCCCATTGGGATGCTGGCAAATTTTTCTGGAAAACACCTCTGGGGGCTCCCTAAGAAAGGCAGGTTAGTCGTCACAAGGGGTAATGCTAAAACTCGCCAGGAAGCCACTGAGGTGCGAGTGGCCCTCAAGGGAGAGCTGCCTTCTGGGGTGCCTCTGAAGTACACTGGCTGTGTGTTGGCTGGAGGGCCTGCAGACTCTTCAGCAGAATACCTTGGGAATCCAGTCTTTGGAGCACAGTGAGCACCACAGGGTGTCACATTGCCTGGGGCCACCCTGTGCTGTGGGAGCAACAGGAAGAGCTCCCAGAACCTGGACCAGAAGCCCTTGCTCAGTGTCCTTGGCCTCTTTGGTGAAGAAATCTCACATTGTCCCTGCTCCAAAGGAGCGGAGGCGGAGACAGGAGGATCACGCAGGTTCAATGCCAGCCACGCTGGCTTAGGAGACCCTGTTTCCGAAAATAAAAAAAGTATAAAATAGGTCTGGGAGTGTAGCCCGGAGGTAGAGGTAGTAGGGTTTCCAGGAACCCCAGTACCACCAATAAATAAATAAATAAATAAATAAATAAATAAATAAATAAACGCTTCCTGTGAAGCAACATGCAGACAGGCAGTAGCTCACACACTTCATGTTGACCTTATCCCTTGGCTCAGTCAAGAGTCCACATCACGTGACTAATCATCTGTACCACTCAGGGATGAGGCGGCACACCAGAGCAACATGCCCCATGATGTTCGCGCACAGTGGGATGGCACAGTGGGCCTCCCAGGGCACTTCTCACATCACATCCCTGTTGTAGGGAATGCATGACTGAGCTTTACCTGAAATAAACTTAATTATTTTATGTTTATCAAACATTATATGTATGTGGCTAAGAAACCTAAATAATACAAAGAGACTTTAAACAAAATACAGCAGCTCTGAGCTCTACTTACCTCTACCAATTATTTTTTTAAATTAATTAAATAAAATATCCACAACATAAAATATATCATCTTAATAGTTTTTAAGTGTATTGTTTAGTATGGAATTAAGTTTATTCACTTTGTTGTACAATGAGTTCTATTTTATAATTTTATTCTTGGCTTCTTTCACACACCGAAGATATTTGCTTCAAAAAATACTGGCTCTCCAGCAAGGCCGGGCCCAGAGCCTGCCACGCAGCGAGGCTGGGTCTTGAGCCACCGAGGCCGGGCCTAGAGCCTGTCGCATGGCAGGGCTGGGCCTGGTGCCTGCTCCACAGCAAAGGGCCAGGGGGTTCCTGCAACCGTGTGGCCAGGAAGCACTAGAAGTTGTCGCTGCCTCACCTCATCTCTCAGCAGATTCCCAGATCCAAGTGATCACTATTAAAAAAAAAAAAATTGGTTGTGAGTGGATCATCTTGTCAAAGTTACTCACCTTCTGGCTTTCAGGATTTCAGTAAGTGGGAATAAGTGTGAAAATTAAAAGAACTTCCAAGGAAGAAACTGTAATTGATAGGATGTGGAGAAATAGAAGCACTAATACATTGTTGGTGGGATTGCAAGTTGGTGCAACTACTTTGGAAAACGGTATGGAAGATCCTCAGAAGAAGGAAAATGAACTTACCATATATTCATGAATACCACCTCTTGGTATCTACCAGAAACAATGAAAACCAAAATACCAAACTAATGCATGAGCAACCATATTCATAGCTGCACAGTTCACCATTGCCAAATTGTGGAACCAGCCTTCAACAGATGAGTGGATTTCAAAACTATGGGATGTGTACACAATGTAATTTTGCCCAGCCATAAGGGAGAACAAAATTATGGCATTTACAGTGAAATGTCACAAAAAATAAGAAATCAGATGCTTTTCTTCTTTTTTTTTTTTTGGTGGTGGTGGTACTGGGGTTCCTGGAAGCCCTTCTACCTTCGGGCTACACTCCCAAACCTATTTTTTATATTTTTGTTTTGAAACAGGGTCTCTTAAACTAGCATGGCTGGCTTTGAACCTGCGCGATCCTCCTGTTTTCGCCTCCCAAGCGAGGGGATTACAAGCGTGTGCCACCAAGCCCGGCCAGAAATCAGATGCTTTTCTTAATGTGCAAAAACTAGGGACAAATGGGTAACAGGAGGAACTCTAGATGAAGGGACCCCATAGAGGAGCAATGAAGGTGGCCTATCTGAGGGGGTTGGGGGGAGGGGGAAATTCTTTAATGCACATGATGTACTTAAACATATCAAAGTTAATCAGGAAACCAAGCATGGGAAGGAGGGAGGAGAAGGGAAGGGGTTAGGGATTGGGTAGGGGCTGATTGGGTGATGTATGCATGTATATTTCCACAATTTTTTAAATCCCATTAAGATATATGACTACAATGCTCCAATAAAAATTTATGAAAAAATAAAATAAAACAGCTCTTCAAAAAAAAAATACTGGCTCTCATTTATTGTTTGCTGGTATTATCTTTTTACTTTCTCTTATAATGCAGACTTGAAGCTCATTTACCTGATATCTCCTTCTTCTTTAATCCAAATAACAATGTAATTGTTTCAAATAAAACTTGTAGTTATATTTGGAAATTTACCAAACTACCATGTTGATGGCTGAGTAAAGTTTTGGATCCTTTTTACTAGAATCTCCAAGTGATTCAAGGTTATACAGGCAGAAGGCCAAATTTCTGTGTTTTGTTTCCCTGCTTAGCTTTCTGAAGGATTCTGAGCGATGTTGTTCCTTTTCAGGGGTGTTTCATCTGCCAAAAAAGAGGCGGGTGTTAGAAACACCACGCACCATCTCCAGCCATGCCACCCTGCACATGCCGGATCTCGGAAGCTGAACAGCATTGGACCTGGTTAGCACTAGCCTGGGAGAAATGCCCCGAGTGCTGCTGCTACAAATTATGGCTGAGTGTCCCTGCTCTATTCAGGTCATCCTTTTGGGGAATTTTGGCAGCACTGGCAACTACATTCTTGTAGCAGAGCCTGCTGTGCAGCTCCTCTCCTGAGACCTGTCTTCTGTCTTTATGGTTTCCCAGATTTTATGTTCTCCTTTTCTTGGTGGAATCCTTTGTTTCCCCAGGGCACATTTTTTAGTAGCTTCTTAAGAATGGTTGCATGAAAAGTGCATTTTCTAAATCTTTGCATAGCTGAAATTTTTGTTTTGCATGTACACTTAACAGAGAATTTGTTTTTTTGTTGTTCATGTTGAATATAATTTACATACAATAAAATTCACCCTCTTAAATTGTATTATTCAGCTCTACTCTGTTTTTATTATATTCACAAATTTGTGCAACTATCACCCCCTATCTAATTCCAGAACATTTTTATTATTAGCTAGGTTCTTAAATTTTAGGTATTTATCCATGAAATCTTCCATAAAAATTCTTGTGAGGAAGGACTACATATTACACACCTGGTTCTCACTGAGTAGGAGGAAAGGCAGAAGAAAGTCTAGAGCTGCCATCACTGGACTGATGGAGTAAGCAGCCATGCTGGGAAGGCCTGTGTAGTACTAATTTTTAGGCAGCAGTAGGAGCTGAGGGTGGCCCCCAGAGCCAGCAAGAAGCCAAGACCTTCAGTCCTCCAACTACAAGGAAATGCTTCTGCCAACAACCTGAGTGGGTTGAGAAGTAGATTCTCCCCCAGTAGAGCCTACAGATGAAAACAGAGCCCAGGAAATCCCCCGATGAGAGCCTGTGTGATCATGAGCAGACAACCCAGCTAAGCCACGTCCAGAATCCTGACCCACAGAAACTGTGAGATAATAAATTCCTGTTACTTTAAGCTGCTGAATCTGTGATGAAATGTTACACTGCAGTAAACAACTAATACATCTGGCCTCAGCATCTTCCTGTTGCTCATTTCAGGGGGAGCTCCAGCACCGAGCACCAATCTCCAATCAACATTTGTTAGCACCAAAAATGGGCCTTCCAAACTGGAGAGAAGTCACCAAGCTATCGTTATGGATTCCACTGCAACTTCAGAAGAGGTTCATTACTCCTCACATCCACTTGGGAACAAAAATACAAAGGTCCAAGAGCAAATTTGCAAGGTTACGATGTGGTGAATGTCTTCAGTAGTTTCCCATGTCACGTAGAATACAGAGTTGATCTCACCTCTGCCACTGCCAGGGCTGACCACAGGAAAGAGACAGAAGGCATCCTTTGTTGGATTGTATTTTTGTTTGATTGTTTTGATGGCAGAGGAGACTTGAAGCCCAGAGATTGGCTGGGAGACAGATTTCTGGAGTACAGGGCATCATGTCTGGAGTCAGGGAGACATGTTCACATCCTATACCTGCTATTTCCCAACCTCAGCAAAGTTGTTTCATGCCTATAATTAAGTCATTTCATCTGTAAGAAATGCAGCCAAACTCTTTTAAATTTTTATTGTGATGAGTAATTAGTGTCCTGTAAAGCACTTAGGATGAGGCAGCACTTAGTACATGCTGACCTCCCTGATACACTCCCTGTTCCCACTAGTTCATGATCGGTCACGTATTTAGTTAGTTATCCTGAGAGGTAACACTATCCAGATTCTTGTTTGTTTTTTTAACTTTTCCACCTCAATCCCTGAGTTGCTTCTCCAGGCAGAGCCTGGGCAGCTGGTTTTATCATGTTCAAAAGAAGAAAGTCGGCAGCCCACATGACTTTGGGGTAAAACCTGAACCCTGAGCTTTATAGCTAAGCAGGAAAAAAATATCCAAAGGGGCAAAGTGCTGGATTTCATTTGTCTATTGGGATTTGCCTTTCTGTATTAAGCCCTGCTGTTCTCAGCCCCACAGAAATCTCCTAGGCAACATACCATGAGACTCCACCTGCTACTCTGCTCCAATTTACAACTGGCCAAATACTCATGACTTGCTGCGGCTCTCAGACTCCTCACTGAACGGATCATGACGACTGAGCGTTAAGGGACAGTGTTTCTGCTGCCTGAATTTGACCTTGTTCTGAGGGGCCTTTTTATTACTAAGGTTTCTGGATACGAGCAATAGCAGAAAAAACACTCATTGGGAAAATAATTTGGAGCATTTAAGGGGCTAAGGGGAGGCCAGTGTGCTTGGAAAATTATATATAAATATGAAGAGTGGCAGCAAATGGGGGAAACAACAGAGTTTAGAGGAGCCGAGTGGGACAGATTCTGTGGACTGTGGTAAGCAGTTTGAAAAATCTGATTGCAATGAGATTTTTATTTTGTAACATTTTAACTAATGAAATAAACAACTAAGTTTAAACAAGAGAACAAGAGCATGTTGTGAACAGCTCCAGATGCCATTCTGTGCCTCACGGTCACTACACACCACTCAGCTGTGTCCACTTAGGAAGTTTACACGGATGAACCCCTTGCTTTTGGTATGCCAAAGATTTCCCAAAGAAAAATATTGTTCTGTGTCATAAAATTTTGACTTTTATGTAATGGAACAATTCTATTTGTCTTCTTTGGCAATGTTTTTGTTGTCCTCTCAATTTTTTCTTTTCTAGATACATTCATGTAGGTGTGTTGTAATTGTTGAATTTCACTATGACACTATTCTATGATATATCTATGTACACTTGTTTCCAGCTTTTAACAAATAATAATGCTATGAACATACTTATTTCCATGTGTCATATTGGGTATGCTTGCAAGAGTTTTCCAGAGACACAAGTAAATTGCTAATCCATGCATTTTGCATATCTTCACATGTAAAAGAAAATGCAAAATTGTTTTCCAAAATGTTTGAACCAGTTTACACTATCAACAGCAGAAAATGAATCCCTGTTTCTCCACATGTTTACCATTACAAAATGTTTTCCAAGCCGGGTGTGGTGGCGCACGCTTGTAATCCCAGCATTTGGGAGGCTGAGACAAGAGGATCACTGTTCGTGGACAGCCTCAGGTACTTAGTGAGGCCCTCCACAACTCAGTGACAACCCTGTTTCAAAATAAAGAATAAAAAATAGGGCTGGGGATGTAGCTTGGAGGTAGAATGTCCCTGGGTTCCATCCCCAGTACCACAAAAAATAAAATGTTTTCCAATTTAAAAAAAATTACCATTTGGGAGGGAGTATATAATTATCTCTCTTAATTTGAATTTTCCTTTGGCTCACTAATAACAAAGTTGACCATTGATCATTTGCTAATTTATTTTCCTGTTTCTTTTTCCACAGAATACCTAGTTGTATTTCCACCCATTTTCATATTACATTATAGATTTCTTATTGGTTTATAAGTTCTTTGTATATATTAGATAATAGCTTTTAGTTTTATGCATTGAGACCCATCCATTGACCAAGCACTACTATGTTAAACATTTCTCAACCGGTCTTCCATGCCTCTTCTGTATATAATATCTATAATTAAGCTTTCCTTTATGTTTAAACCTTTAAGACAAAAAAAAGTCCTTCTAAGAAATACTTTAGCTTTAGCTTATTTTAAGTTTGAAAACATAGCATTTAGTTATCATTCCTTTTCAGTAGTCCATACTTTATAATATGGTTTCTACTTTATTTTGTATTATTTAGAAGCATATCTTAAATTTTTATACAAATGCATGTTTTTTTCTGTTTACTTTTATTTGTAAATTAATTCCAAAGCTGTCAAAAGACATGATATGAATGATACTAAATTTATTGACATTTTAAGAGCTTACTTGTATATTTTAATAAATGCTTTAATATATATATGGATTGTACAGAAAACATATTTTTGTTAGGTACTCAGTTTTCTAACTTTTATCCCAAGCTTATAAGTTATATTGTTCAAATTTCCTACATTTTTGCCATTTGGGGGGATAGTTTGATTATCAATTATAGACATTAAGTTTTTTCCACTATGACAGTGAGTTTATTAGTTTAAATTTTACTTATAAATTTATAATATTATATTACATAATCTCCAATCATAAGACTTTTATTATTGTGTAACATTTCCTTTAATCTCCAATAAATAGTCTTATCTGAAAAATTTATTTTGTGTGAAGTTAACATTACTACATCTTGTTCTTTTTTTTAAATGTTCGTTCAGTACTTATCTTCAATTCTTTTCACTTGGTCATGTAGTCTATCATTATTTTTTTTCTGTTACTTTACAAATGTTTCTTTTTCTTGAAGTCCCAAATTATCTTTTTTCTACTTGCTTAATCTAATTTATCACTGAAATATATCCAAATTCTCTCTTATTTAACAAATCCATATAACCCTTTTAACACATTAGGTAACGCATTGTTTTCATTTTCCTGTGAGCTCTGTCCTACTCCAGAACGTACTGAGTGCTCTTTAGATCTACTACTCTTACTGGACTTTGAGAATATGTCTTCTTCATCATCTTGGAAACTTCACTTTTCCTTTTCTTGAGTTGAAAGCTGTTTTTTGGGTGCAATTTCTCTGTGGTGTTTGGTTACTTTCGTCGTGTGGGGAGTTTGGGGAGAGTGAGCTGGCCAAGTCTCCGTTCTCCCCTACGCATCTACTCTATGTACTTCTGGCCCCACTCTGTGCCCTAGACGGCTGATTTTATAAGCTGCGCCAAGCTCTTCTTCTCTGACTTCCACAGGCCTGGACAGCAGGAAGCGCTAGCAGAGGACAGAAGAAGAGAGGAGTGGGGCCAAGGCGCCTGACCACTGGCTCCCTTCTTTACCACGCTCCACTAGTCACCTATGTCTCCTCCCTGAAGTCCCCGGGGGTGCCTCGATCACTCTTACCAACGTTTAAGCTACTCCTCTCGGGTTCTTCTCCTGATCCTTTGGCCTAGAGGTGGTAACTAGTTCTCATTATTTCTAGCACAAGACTGCTTTTCCCCCTTTGCTGCACCCCCACACCTTTAAAAAGAGCGCCTCCATTAGACTTGATTTCACTCTTGATTTCATCTGTTTTCTGTGAGCAATATGATTGATATATTGAGAAAGATGTAGGAGAAATGCATATTTTACTGAAAATAAATATTTATTTTTTAAATATCTAAATAAACATTCTGGATAAAGATCTATTTTAATCAATATTTTAGATGGTGGCACTATGGCTAACATATTTTCATCTTATCCTCCTATGGTTTGAATGCATCCTCCCAATGTTTAAATGTGATAAACTTCATCCCCAAATTTAAAAGGGGCCTTTGAAAGCCCATAGACTAGATGAGGTCCTGAGAGTGTACCTCATCATTACATGAGTGGCTTATAAAAGGACAGCAGACCTGAACTAGCACTTCTACCCTGCCTTGCCGTGCGATGCTCCTGTCTCATTATAATGCAGCAAAAAAGCCTGCACCAGATGCTGGTGCCATGCTATGGGCTTCCCAGACCCCAGAACAGTGAGCCAAATAAAACTTATTCCTTATAAATTACCTGGTCTCATGTATTTTGTTATGGTAATAGAAAATGGATTAAGACATACTCTCATATAGAATCTAGTTTGATACCTATGTAATTCTAATGCAAGCAGTTTTCATTCAGAATTGTGAAGATCTTTTCCATTGTCATTTAAATTCCAACACTGTTTTTAAGAAGTGCATTTTTAGAAACACTTCTTTATCCTCAGTGTGTAGAACTTTCATGATGTAATCTGTTGCCTGTTTCATACATTTTACTGAGCACCAGATGGCAATTTTCAATTGGAAAATTACATCCTTAAATTCTGGAAATTTTAAAATTATTTCTGAAGCGTTATTTTTATCTTTGCTGTGTTTGGTGTTTTCCATGCTATCCTTTTGCTCTATGTCCTAGGAAACCTTCCTCTGCTTATCTTGTAATGGCTCTGTTAAATCTTTTCAGTTAACGTGATTTTAATTTCCAAAAGCCCTTTCCCGTTTTTTCACTATTTAAAAAAAATCCAATTCTTGTTCCATGGATGCAATATAATTTCTTATTTCTCTGAGAATAATAAGAGATTTTTAAGCACTTATTTCCCTGAATAGTCTATTTTATCCAAATTGCTTTTATTTCTCCCATTGTAAATTTTGTCATGCACAAGAACTTCTGTTGCCCACTGATGCCTGAGCAGTTCCTTGTCATGAAAGCAGAGCACTACATTCTTGATTGTGAGGTCTGATCACAGGGCACGGCATTGCTTTAAAAAAATATTGTTTCCCCACCATGTGTGGTGGCACATGCTTGTTATCCTAGCGCTTGGAAGGCTGAAACAGGAGGTTCACACAAGTTCAAAGCCAGCCTCAGCTACTTAGTGAGGCTCTCAGTAACTTAGTGAGACTCTGTTTCCAAATAAAGTATAAAAAATAGGTCTGGGAGTATAACCTGGAGGTAGAAAAGCCCCTGGGTTCCACTCTCAGTACCACCAAAAAAAAAAAAAAAATTGTTTCCCAATATCAAATAACAAAAACATTTCAGACCACAATGACACCTAAGTTAATATGAAGTTAAAGGAAAATCTAAAACAATTTTTGACTATTAATAGTGTAATATTGGAGTAACTGGCATTAATTCACATCTATTTTTGCATCATGTAGAATTATCCTATATGTTTAGTCCTAATTTGATGTGTTTTTATTGAGCAGAATAATAATACAGTCATTGCTAAAGAACTTAGGAGCTAAAAGAACACATCAATCTACATTTGTAATCTTTAGAACACTGGAGCTGCATAAAGAAAAAGCTGTCACGGAATCAAAGGTTGATTTGTATCTCTGGGTGTGGTGACGCACACTTGTAATACCCGCGCTTGGGAGGCAGAGACAGGAGGATCACGCAGGTTCGAAGCCAGCCGCGCTGACTTAAGAGACCCTGTTTCCAAAATAAAAAGTATAAAAATAGGTCTGGGAGTGTAACCCAGAGGTAGAAGGGTTTCCAGGAACCCTAGTACCACCAAAAAAGAAGAAAAAAAAAGACTGACTTGTATCAAATAAATTTCATATGAAATGACCAATATTCCCATTTTTTATAAAGCCTTTATTCTTCTAGTTTTGCTGTGCTGATTTAAAACATCAACAGGACTTTCTTTGACTAGGCCCAGGGCTCCCCCGAGGACTGGTCGGCCCACATTACTCATATCTCTTGCCTAGTGGCAGCTGCTCCTACACTATCCCATACGGGTCAGTTTCTCTTCCCCTTTCTCCTTTTGATAATTCTTTCTCTTCTCTTCCTTAGTTTTTATTCTCTACCTCCTTTTTTTCATCCTCCTTCTCTCTGCTTATAATTCAAACCAGTTATTGGCCACCAGTTGTTTGACATGGTTATTATTATTGATATTAAAATGTTTATTGAATATTTAACATGTGCTCAATAAAATAGCAGTTTCCTCTTTGTCCAGGAGTTTTACATATATCAGAGATATTAAGTATTTAATATATCCTAATGAATATTATTTTCATATATATTATTGAGTATTTAATATGTAATAAATGAAATATTTGACTTGCATTTCCCTGATTGCTAATGATCTTGAACAATTTTTCATGTATTTGTTGGCCATTTGTATTTCTTCTTTTGAGGAGTGTCTATTCAGTTCAATTGCCTATCTTTTGATTGGGTTATTAAGTTTTTTGAGTTGCCTATATGTTTTAGACATTGGTCCTCTACCTGAGGAGTAGACAGCAAAGATTTTTCTCCTGTTCCACAGGCTCTCTCTCTTTTCAGACTCTTGATGGTTTCCTTTTCTGTGCAGAAGCTTTTGAAATTTGATGCCATCCCATTTGTAGAGGTCTTATTGAGGAAGTCTTTTCCAATGCCTATTGGTTGGAGAGTTGGGTCTTGGCTCTTTTTTCCAGTAGTTGCAAATTTTCTGGTTTAATTTCTAGATCTTAGATGGTCACCCCAACTTCTTGGCTTTTCCACTCTCATCTCAATTCCTACTCTCCCTCTATATCACTCCCTACATCAAACTTCTGCACAACATTCCTCCTCCATTATATGTATGTCTCATGTCCTTTTTCTGTCTTTATATTTTCTTTCTTTTTTATTTCAGCCCCAAATCAATTTAATATGAACTCATTAATTCATGGGCATATTTTATGTGCTTCTTTCTTGTATTTATTCTTTCTTTAGTAAAACATCTCTTTTTTTGCACATTTAAAAATTGAGTCACTTGCTTTCTTATTGTTGACTTTTAAGAGATATTTATATATTTTGAATAGTTTAATGACCCTGTCTTCTATTTCTAATATCTGGTAGGTAGGGTCCCTCCCTTCCCCCAAGAAACCCTGCAGCAGGGACAGGAGACAGAACCCCAGAAGCCAGTGCAGAGATGCCAGTAGACTCCAGAAGTCACGAGACTCCATATGTTGCGAGAGGATCAGCATTCCCACACCACTAACTCCACTCCAAGATAAATACTCTCACTTCCTCTCTGCTGCGTGACTCTGCTGACCAACTCTGCTGACTGCGTGACTCTGCTGCTCAGTCATCGGTCCATTCCTCCACAGTCAGCAGACCTCACCAAAGGTGCTGGTTAATTAAAGAGGCCTTTAATAATTTGGCTGATATTTGATTCTTTTGTGGCTCCCAAGTCAATTTCATCATTACATCTGGTGCCAAAACCCTCCAAACATGAGGACTTATTTTTTATTTATTATCTATTTTCTCTCTCTCTCTCTCTCTCTCTCTCTCTTTTTTTACCCCTCCCTGAGCTCCCATGACTCCCTTGGGAGCCCTCCTCTTTACTCTCAGGAGCCTGGACTCTCTGACCATTAATTAGACCGACTGCTTTCGCTTTCAAACAGGGTAAGTTTCTTCCCTTCCTCTGGTCAGCATGTTCCAGCTTCTTGCCTCCTCTCCAGTCTTGGGTCCTCCCTTTCTGCCAATCCACTGGGATCTAAAATCCAAACACTTGGTGACCCATTGTCCTCCTGTCCACTGGGACCTCCAGTCCACTGGGACCACTTGCCTGTTAGACCCTGGTGACAACTGGGCTCTTTGCATGACCAGGTCATCCTCTGGTCTTGAGAAGAGAGTAAAGACGTCTCTCTTGTCCATGACCCCCATTTCCAAACGCTGATCAGGATAATCGAGGGCACTTGTTTCCTGTTCTTCATTCTTGCCCGCAGACCAGACATGGGAAGCCAGAATTCCAAAATAATGAGTCACAGTGGCCTAAAAATGGAACTCTGCATTTTAATACCCTGACCAGTCTCTGCAACTTGTGTTAGCAGTGTGGTAAATGGTCAGAAATTCTTTATGTACAGGCCTTCTTTTTCCTGCACTCCCATCCCTCTCCTCCATCAGCCCCCATTTCCCCATCAGTCACCATTTCGTGATGGTGCGGTCGTAACCTTGTGAAGTTACATGGTTGCCATTTTGGTCACCATCTTGTGATGTTGCAGTTGTTGTATTGTGATGAGGCACAGTCACCACCTTGTGACCGCTGTTTTCTGATTTTACCCCCTATCCCCTAAGATCTTGCCTCACTGTCCTGACAACCACCCTACCCTAGGACAGCCTCCCATTCTAACCCTTCCCTGCCCCCCCGCCATCCTACTGTGTCTTTTTGATGGGATGCGGGCTGCTTCCCTAAAGTGGTAAATTACAATAAACTCTAAAAAATTACCTAAGGTCCAGATGAAAACCCAGCTGTTTTTCTTAATTGGCTTCAGGCAGCTTTTCCCCTTTATACCTGCTCAGTTCCATCTACTAAGGCAGGATCTGTGGTGTGGGAAACCCATTTTATTGGGCAATCGGCCCCTGATATTTGAAAAATTGAGAAAGGCTGAGAATGGCCCTCAGGCCCCTAGCCAGCATTTGGTGAACATGGCATTTAAGTCTTTAATTCCCGAGAAGAACAGGCTGAAATGGAGCATATACTGTAACTTCGCCAAAAGGCAGATTTGCAAGTTTGAGCCCTGGTAGCTGCCCTGCGGCTAGCAGTGGTGGCTCAGCCCTCTGTAGTGCCACCTAGGTGTGGAGGACAGCAAAGAACTCCAGGAGCCCGCCTCAAGTGCAGCAAGGCCACACCCACCAACCAGAGCATGTCCAGTGTGCGGCCAGGAGGGACACTAGAACAGAGTCCTTGGAAAAGCACTGAGCCCTAGCTGCCTCAACACAGGGGGACCACCCTTCCACACCAGGCCCCACCTGGCCCTAATCAACCTGGCTGAAGACTGACGGCTACCGGACACCTCAACCTCGATCCCTCTTGCCAAACCCAGGGTAACTCTCAAGGTAGTGTGTAAGCTAATCTCCTTTTTGGTTGCCTACTCAGTCCTTCCATCCTTTTCAGGTCCTAGTTTTCCTTTTCCAATCTTGGTACAGGAAAGTGACAGTAAGCCCTCCTTCTCACACACTACAGGCCCTGTTTTACAAAATTTACAAAATTGCCCTGCCTGAGGCTCAGGCCAAAGAGGTCATTAACCTAATATGTAATTCCCTACATGTTGCGTCCCTCGACCAGCGATTAAGACACGACACGAAGCTCTTCTTGCAAGCCGTTTATTCAGGATACTCGTAATAACGGAATGGCGAAGATCTGCCTCGCGCAGGGCATTATAAACATTAACTCCCCCAATCACTTCTTGCCACATCTCACTCACTCACTGGCTCATGCTCGTCAGGTCACCACCACGTCATGTGTTACGCAACCCTAGCCTCCAAATATGGAGTTGCTTCCTGCACAGCCATGTGCCTAATCAAGCTCAGAGGCAGGAAGCCGGCGCCATCTTTCAATGGCGGCTCACCACAATTCCCCCTTTTTGTTTTTATAGGCAACAGGTAAGAGCAGAGGTTTGACCCCTATTAATCACTGGCACCTTTTTCTAGGGACGGGTACTTGGGTGCCTAACCCATGTGCAGTCAAGCGTACTCTTCCTGAGGACCAAACTTGTGCCCTCAGCTGCAGTGCTTTGCCTTGCAACCTGAGCCACTATGCCTTAGCTGCCGCGAGCCAGGCTTGGGGTGATTGTCCCGCCTCGATAGCCACACAGGCCTGTATAAACATGGCTGTATTATGATTAAAACTTTGGCGAAGACGAGCAATGCACCAGACACAAAACAACACAGCCACAACCAATAATCCCATCAAGGCCCCCAATCTAGCCCATTCCTTTAGATGATTTATGGCACGAGTTATCCAAGATGACAGTCCTTCAGCCAAACTGATGTCCACACGAGTCGAGTTGACGGTGACCACGGCAGTGCGTAATCTCTCTAGTTGGGTTTCAAATTCTCCCGTCCAGTTGCCTAAAAGATAAATTGACAACTCCCGAGATAGGTTAGCGGCTTTTGTAAAGTTTTCATATTGAACGCTGGTAACACAGAGACCAGGATATCTCCATTCACATCCAAGCTGAGCAAGCTGCCATAATACCTCAATTTGTTCTTGTACTAAATCAGTGCGCTGATTGACTACCATAAGGCCGCCTTTAAGTTGACTATTCAGCGTTGTTTGAGTATCTAAGGCCTGCGCCACAGTGGAGGACATATTAATTAAAGTCTCCGCTGTCTGTACTGTCTGAGTTAAGGCAATTGCAGCTGCAGTGCCCGCAGCAGCAGCGGCAGCAATCGCGGCTACAATGGCAGCTGTGATGCCAAAATCTCGTTTAGACCTAAATAAGACCATGGAATTGGGAGCATCCACTGGGACTGGAACCCAGCGAGGAATTCAAGCAATCATAGCACGAGAAAAACTTCTATTATTCCAGCACAAACTATTACAAAAGGAAAAGCTCTAACGGGAGGTAGGGTAGATTAATTTTCTTACCAGAAATGCCGATAGAATTCCCCATCTCCATTCCATCTGAACCGAGATTCCTCAGATTTCTGTTCTTTGAGTAATTCAAGGGCGGTTTGCCCTTCCTTAATAGCATCGTGATATTTTTGATCTTCTAAACAACCTCTGACCAATTTCCAAATAGGTAGAACACAGGGATTAAGGCTTTTCTGTTGCTTGGCATATTCAAGATCTCGACCAAGCTTTTCCCAACTAGGAACTGTCAGGTTATCTGAGACAGCAAACCATGGAGCGGCGCTGTCACAATCATTTAAAAATTTCTCTAAAGTAGACTCTCTAAATTCTAAACTTCTAGAATAAAGTAGCTCCTGGAGAGCCAAAAAAATTGGATGAGACTGCGAAGCCCCCATCCCAAAACTAAGCTCAAAATGAAATTCAAAAATGGTCCGCCTTGATCGCGGCTTTACCTTCGCGTTCCCGCGTCTGCTTTAACCGCAACTCCACTTTCACTTTCCCGCGTCTGCTTGACCAAGGCTCTACTTCCACTTTCCCGCGTCTGCTTTGATCGCAGCTCTACTGTCACTTTCCCGTCTGCTTTGATCGCAGCTCTACTGTCACTTTCCCGTCTGCTTTGATCGCAGCTCTACTGGATTTGCTCTCCCCTTATCCACAGGTGAGAGCGGTTACCCGCATTTTTTGCGGACCCCCCAACTTACCAGGGGACTTACCGGTGCACCTTCCCTGACGACAGCAAGTTCTGAGCTTCACGCACGGGAGCTGTTTTTTCCCCGTACGGGCCACCAGTTGTCGCGTCCCTCGACCAGCGATTAAGACACGACACGAAGC
This sequence comes from Muscardinus avellanarius, assembly GCF_963383645.1. Classification (NCBI taxonomy): domain Eukaryota; kingdom Metazoa; phylum Chordata; class Mammalia; order Rodentia; family Gliridae; genus Muscardinus; species Muscardinus avellanarius. The sequence goes on along the minus strand of NC_137795.1, from coordinate 26,551,433 downwards.
TCTTCTTGCAAGCCGTTTATTCAGGATACTCGTAATAACGGAATGGCGAAGATCTGCCTCGCGCAGGGCATTATAAACATTAACTCCCCCAATCACTTCTTGCCACATCTCACTCACTCACTGGCTCACGCTCGTCAGGTCACCACCACGTCATGTGTTACGCAACCCTAGCCTCCAAATATGGAGTTGCTTCCTGCACAGTCATGTGCCTAATCAAGCTCAGAGGCAGGAAGCCGGCGCCATCTTTCAATGGCGGCTCACCACACCTACATGTGGGGCCTATGGTGCTTAAACATTTACAAAACCCCTTGTTTTATTCTCCTCTCCTGGAACAGCTGATTAGTAAAATCAGTGCCTCCCATTCTACTTGTGCAGCTGTTTCTCCCCAAGGAGGCCTTCACCCCTCTTTTCCTACCCACCAAATGAGAGGACATTTGCCAGGACAGGACTGGCAAATTTATTTCACCCATAGGCCTTCTCACAAAAAAACTAAAATATTTTTTTACCTTGGTCAACACCCTAACAGGTTGGGTAGAGACTTTCCCCTCAAAGGACGAGACAGTCAGCTCTATACTCAGACATCACCTCTCAGTTTGGACTTCCCAATTCCTTACAGTCTGATAAAGCTTTTATTTCTGAGGTTACTCAACAGGTGGTATAAGCCCTTGGCATTTCTTGAAAGCTCTATGTCCCTTATCGACCACAGTCATCAGGAAAGGTAGAAAAAACTGAATGGGATCATTAAAAACCATCTAACAAAACTTTCCCTGGAGCTGCAGGTGTTGAGGCCTGAACTCCTACCATTGGCTCTGGCCCATGTATGACCACCCCTCAAAGCCCCACCTTCATGAGTTCCTTTGAATGCTCGTCCTTTTTTGCTTAATCATATTCTCCCTTCCAACCCCCCTACTTTGGCTTCTTGTCTCCCTTACTTGTCTTTTCTCAGGCACCTCTTTAAAAAACATGATGCCCAATATCTTCCCCAACCTGGGACTGAAGAAGCAGCTCCACAACCGGCAGCCAAGACCCTTTAGCCAGGAGACCAAATTCTCCTCAAGTTGCTTCAACCAAAACATCTCCAACCATGGTGGACTGGGCTTTTTACAATGATCCTCACCACACCGACTGCAGCTAAACTGCTAGGGGACCCCAACTGGCTGGCATCACCTTACTCAGCTAAAAAGGGCTCAATTACAACAACCTCATGACAAATTCTCCTGTACAGTGTTGGGTCCCACAAAGCTCCATTTTTCTTGGCATAATTCTCTTTAATGATTTTATTTCAGCAGGCTCACTTGTTTATCTCTGGAAATTCACCATGCAAGCCACCTATTTGCCTCCCCTTCATAGTATGTTGGACTGATCACAAGGTGGATCAGTACAGTGCTCTCCCTCTCTGGATGCCAGACAGCCATAAGTATGAAACTCTCTAAAATCTGTTGCAGATGCTCCTGACCCAATTGCATGTTTTCCATTTGACCAGACTGACCCATATTTACTCACTGCTGAAAAGGGTGGTATGTGTCTCTTTCTCAGGGAAAAATGCTATTACATTAATGAATCTGGTCTAATGGAGGAAAATGTCTAAACTCTGACCAGGTTAAACAAGAATCTAAAAATACAATATTAGACAGTCTACCTCATATCTGGAAGGGTTCCCAGGGCCAGTAGCTTCTGGGCTCCTTCCCCTCCTGGCAAGGGCCAGTAGCTGATGGGCTCCTTCCTTTCCTGGGACCCTTTCTCAGGATTTGCCTTTTCTTTTAATAGCCCCTCACCTGCTAAAGTTTATTCAAATATACATTACTGAGTTGTCCAGTGTAACCTACAATCAACTCCCACTGCAGCCATACTCCCACCTGCCCACTTCTGAAGGACCCAACTTCTCCTGGCCAAGGGGCCCTCTCCAATGCCCCCTGACAGCAGGAAGTCATTATAGACTTGGTTATCACCCAATACCACCAAAAGGACAGGATAATAGATCGGGTCCCTCCCTTCCCCCATGAAACCCCGCAGCAGGGACAGGTGGCGGAACCCCAGAAACCAGAGTTGAGATGCCGCTAGACTCTAGAGGTTGCGAGACTCTGGATGTCGCGAGAGGACTAGCATTCCCATGCTGCTAGCTTCATCCCAAGATAAATAACCTCACTTCCTTCCTCTCTGCCACGTGACTCTGCTGACCAACTCTGTTGACCATGTGATTCTGCTGCTGGGTCATTGGTCCCCTCACCCATGGTCGGCAGACCTTGCCCGAAGGTGCTGGTCAATTAAAGAGGCTTTTAATAACTTGGCTTGTGTTTGCCTCCTTTGCGACCCCCAACTCAATTTCAACATTACAATATCTGCATCAGTTGTGGTTTGGTTTCAGTTCATTGATTTGTGTTTTCATAAAGAATTGTATCTTCTGTTCTTTTTCATGTCAGATAATTCTTTAATTGAAATTCCAGTTGTGAATAGTATCTTCTTCAGTGCAGCTTAACTTTATATTCTGGCAAATATTCTTGAGTTTTTTTTTTTTCCTAGGAAACACGCTTAATCTCTTCAGTATTGTTTTTAATATTTGCAAGGTAGTCCTCATACCAGGCTATTTTTTTTTTTCTCACCAGCAAGTTCAGATCCCATAGGTACTCCATCTAATGCATCATGGTTCATGGGTTACATACTCAGCCTGGCTAGAACAGCATTGTTCCTGGCCAGGGTACTGTTCCTTCTGTTCCTTCTAGGCACCCTTTTCCCCATTCTTGTTATTTTTCTCCTATGCACAAGCTGATCAGTATTCAGCTGAACACCTGAAGTGCTTCCTTTGTGACTTTTCAGAATGCTGTGATTTTCCTTTACTCTGTTCTCTGTCCTCTATATTGTAGCTGTTTCTGACCTACAGTGTGTGGCCTGGCCCTGCCTCCACTCCTTCTCTGCAAGCTGACCTGGAATTCCCTGGAGGCCATCAGTGGGGGTGAAAGCCGAGCTCACCTCATTTGTTTCCTGAATTTCAAGAGTCACTGTTCTTCATCGCCTGATGTCAGGGGTGAAATCTGTTGTTTTGTAGTTCCTATATTTTGTCTTTTTGAAAACATTATTTCCGATGGGAAAGAAATATGGTTTCTATTACTTCATCTTGACTGGAAGCAGAAGTCATTTCTATGATTTTAACCTCTTTTTAAAAATATTTTCCATGTAATTCTCACTTCATCTTTTATTCTATATTTTTCAAATATATTTCCATTTTCCTTTATTTTTCAAGCTTATGCTCCATTTTCAAATTACTTTTTTTTTAGGCTGTGTCTAATCTATTTCATCACTTCAATTTTTTTGGGGGGGGGTACTGGGTATTAAACCCAGAGGCATTCTCCCTGCCAGCCCTTTTTATTTTTTATTTTGAAGCAAGGTCTCACTAAATTGCTGAAATTGTTTTTGAACGTGTGATCTTCATGTCTCAGCCCCCAGTTGCTGGGATTACAGGTATGTGTCATTATGCCCATTTTTTATTTTAATATTTATATACTTAAGTTTTAGAAATTTTTATAACTTATGATGGTTTCTGTTGCTTATATTATCTTCCTTGTTAATCATGTTTAGAAGACCTGCATAATTAATATCAGAAGTTTTTGTTGCTTTTAGTTTGTAGAGCATCAATTTTCCCTTTTATTGTATTTACAAAGACTTGTAATTATCTCTTCCATGTGATTTTATTCATGTTATATTCTGATTGTATTTTTGCTTATTTTGCTAAATTTTCTTTTTTAAAATTTGAAGGAATTGCAACCTATGGGCCCTGAGATAGAGATGTGGCCCTATAGAACAATTCTACTTTTTTTTTTTTTTCTGTAGAACTGCTGGGCATTTCTTGATTCTTGGGTGGGATTTTGTTTTAATGACCTGGCTCATGTTTACTTCGCAGCTGGTATAGATCTGACCCTATACCTACTATTGTCCAAACTTGTTTGGTTTCTCATGCTAGTGTTTTTCTTTCCTCTGATAATTGGTTTCTCCACTGGAGACTACATATTCTGATCTGTTCCAAATAATAAAATTTACTTGAACATTCTGTTCTTTCTTTTTATTTTATCCTTAATTTTTTAAAATTGTGGTTTAAACCCCTCCTGCTGACATTTTTCAACTATCACCACTATGGTAAAATAGGAAAATCTCAGAAAATCCCATAAAATGATCTGGTATAGTCTCCATCTTCTTTTATCTCTGTAACATTTGATGGTGTTGATCCCTTTCATTTTTCTAATGCTTTTCTCCTACTTGCTGATAACCTCTTGCACCAAAGAGAAAAGGCCATTTAAATAAAAGTTCCTTCCCAGGAGGGAGACGTATTTAATATATTTGTAACTTCTTTGATCTTATTCCCTTCAGTTACAGATGTTGGTGGGGAAAAGCAGAAAGAAAATTTCAAGCATTTAGCCAATTCTTCCATATTGCTAAAGAATAACTTAGATGACACATTGTTTAGCAGATTATATTTATGAGTCTCTATGTATGTAAATACAGACCCAAAGCCAAGAGGAAAGTGAGAAATGAAATTGTTCTAAATGATAGACTGCATTTTACAGAGAAGTAGATAGAAGGAAAACTAAAGGAACCGTGAGGCAGAGGTGATAGCAGAAACTTGAAGGAGACAGAAGGAAGGCAAGCCCAACTAATTCGTGACACTGTGGAAATAGTGGCCAGTGAGATTCTTCCTGCCTCTCCTAGCTCATCTCAAGCTCTTCTGTGGGTGTGGGGTCAGCCACAGATTTGCTCCCTGGGAGCCGCAGTGGTTCAATGTAAAGCGAGCAGTTCAGATGGAGAACATACTCAGCTGGAAATCCATCAGAAACTAGCCAGGATGCCTTTTTGCAGCACTAACATTGTCTACATCTCTTTAATCAATTTCCTTACACACAGCAACAAAAACTGCCTAAACAACGCTACCTTAACAGCAACAGAAAGTTTTTATCTAGACCGGCACAATGTAAAAACACTGTGCAGTGTTGGAAATCTCTGTATTTACATCCACCAATATGGTAGCTATTAGCCACACGAAGCTACTGATCAGTTGAAATACGGCTAATGTGACCAAGGAACTGAATTTTTAATTTTTCTTAATTTTCAATTAATTTAAATAGCGCATGTGGCTAATAGCTATGCAAACCTTTTCTGTAAGGAGTTTTGTGGATCACATATGGTTCCTGTCATGCATACTTTTTCTTTGTTTTTCACAATTTAAAAAAAATATGTTAGCTTGAAAGCTGTACAAAAACAGGCTACAGGCCAGATCTGTCAGGCCACCTTTTGCTGACCTCCCACCTAATATCTCTATGCTTTTGAAAAGAATTTAAAGCCGGGCGTGGTGGTGCATGCTTGTAATCCCAGCATTTGGGAGATTGAGACAGGAGGGCCACATTTCGCTGACAGCCTCAGCTACTTAGTGAAGTTATTTGCAACTCAGTGAGACCCTGTTTCAAAATAAAGACTAAAAAACAGGGGAGGGGTGCAGCTCAGAGGTAGAATGCCCCTGGGTTCCATCCCTAGAACTGAAAAAAGAAACGAAAAAAATTAATACTGTTAGTTTTAGATGTGTACACAATTTTTATTTTTTTCCCTCTGCTGTGATACTTTTTTTTGAAGACAGTGTTCCAAAGCATACTCAAGGCACTTGCCACAAAGAAACAGTCCTGCAGTTGGATAGGTCGGGGAACACTGCATATTAAAACCCCACTTTTATAGATTTGGGATGCTCATTAGTATAGTAAAGCCTTTCTATTGTTTGAATTTGTTTGTTTTTCTTGAGCACTATATAAATAAGTGGAATATACTACGCAAGGGAGAGAGTGTGTGTATGTGCTGTGGGTAGTGTGTATAGGTGCATGGTGTGTGTGTGTGTGTATGTGTGTGTGTGTGTATACTGTAGGCCGTGGGTATAGCCGTACAGCCTGCATGTGTGTAGATGTGTGTCTGTGTACTATATGCAGTTTTTATAGGTACATGGTGAATGTGTGTGTGTGTGTGTGTGTGTGTGTGTGTGTGTGTGTGTGTGTGAGACCCCTATTAATATTTCTCAGAATGAGTGCTCTGCAGATCCCACTCTGAGAAGTACTTGCTGAACAAGCTTGAGGATAAAAGTCTCTCTCAGGGACTCAGAGCAGAGGCACAGGTAGTAATTAAGTGCTAGTCAGAGGGAGTAGGAGGCTTGTTCCTGTGGAACTAGTACAGAAAAGCTGTCATTAAGACTTTTCAAGAAAGCTGGGGAAATCAATTCACCCTGGAATGTTCTGGAAGGAAGCCCCAGGGCCCCTCTGTCTGCCACAGTCAGCTTTGGTCCATGCCGCCCTGCAGCGCTTGGAACATGTTTGTGGAGGTGTCTCTATGGGGGCGTCAGGGACACTTGGAAGAGCAATTAAAAGTCACAGTACCCCTGTGAGGAAAGAAAAGAGAAGTTTGGGGCTTACTTTAATTGAGGAAATGAAGAACGACTGGCCCAAATTCAATGGGGGAATGAACAGCAGGTTTTGTGGATAGCACTCAGGAGCCTGAACTGTTTAATAAGGAGGGAATCCTTCCCCAAGGACAGGGAAATTGAGCTCCTCCACTGCTCTGCTGAACTCTGGAAAAGCAAGCTCAGGAACAGAATGGCTGTGCGTCCAGGGGCCTCAAGGAGCACTTTTAGCTCCTCTGATACAATAAAATCCCTAGACCCTTCTTGGATTCTATTTGCTTTTGTTTTCCAGAGTACTGGAGAGAGGAGGTGGAAGTGGAGTCAACTCCTAGAAATCAACAGGGCTCTTCTTATGACAAGGAGAGGCGAGAAGCCCTATTGGTGAAACTGCTTTCCAAATCTGCAACCTCATAGAGTTACCTCCTGTGAAAGCCATTTTCATGTCTAGTTCTTACCTACAGAGACATATTTTTGTTCTTTGCTGCAGATTTTTATATCAACATTCTCTCTCTCTTGGTCCAGTTAGGTTGCATTAATTTTTACTCTTGATTATTTTTAGTAACATTTGAGGCATATGGAGGGTGAGTGAACAGTTTTCCTTTCTTCATCAAGCACATGTGGGATATAGCAGAGGGTTGTGTTGCCTCTGCAGGATGCTTACTGGACCTGCCTGAGCTTTCCAGGCTGGCTTGTTGCTTAAATTGCTCAGTACCTGAGGAGCATGGTCCTGTGCCCTTCACCCCATGACTGATGGGATAGGGACACGGCCCATTACTAGAGAAAACCATGCAATGCCATCACTGCTTACCCTATAGAAAGCTGGTTGACCTTTTCTTGGATTTTTTTTTTTCTTGGTGCCTGAGAGTGAACCAAGAGATGTTCTACTTCTGACTGAGCTATATCCCCAGCACTATTTTATATTTTACCTGGAAACAGGGTCTCACTAAGTTGCAGAGGGCCTCACTAAGTTGCTGAGGCTGGCCACAAACCTGTGCTCCTCCTGTCTCAGCCTCTCAAGTATTGGGATTACAAACATGTGCTACCATGCCCAGCTATTCTAGGCACATTTGATCTTCATAAGTTGAATGAACCTAAAATTGTCCTAGATATCTATAGGGATAAATCTCTGGTAGTGAAATTTCATGCGTGCTTTCCTCAGACACTCATCAAAGACTCTCATCATCTTGGGACCCTGAGTTACTGACACTAAAGGTCAGAGTAGAAGTGAATACTGGGGCAGGAATGTCAAGGATAAATGGTGTTTTAAGTGAGCAGTTCTGCACATTCATGATAGCCCATGGCTAGGTAGAGTTAACCCAGCCTGAACATCAAGAGCAAAGAAAGAACACAGAATGGCCTGGTGTTGGCCACGGCAACATTCCCACTTCAACACCAGCACAATCTTCCTGCTGTTGCTGAGTTTTATGACTGTGATGTCATTGAATGCTTCCAACAACAGAGCTGTTATATCACAAATGAAAAGGTCTTAAAACTAACTGAGGGACCCCATTATGCCAAGACTGGAGTTTGTCATAAAAATCATCGGTCATTGATGTCTCTGAGCTTCTGAGTCAGGCCTCGAGGGAAAAGAACTGTGAAATTTGGGTTCAATTTAGCTGTTTTGATCTGGACTTCTTTATGAGTAGAAAGAATTAAATTGGCCATATGTGACCTTGTATTTCAAGGAAATCAAATCATTCAAACAAGATAATTTGGCCTCTTGGCCAACAATTCTTTCCTTTCTCTTCAACTCCAGGGTTATTGATTGAGGCCCTGCCTGAATACATTTTATGAGAGTTTTGAGAATTGTAATAGTTGCATTGTTTCTCTGGTTATAAACCCAAAATGCATTGCAGACTTCTCAACTGAATCGCTCCCTGCCTTTAACATAATGTGGGAATTGAAAGGCAGATTTTAGCAGTCAAATTTTACCAGAGAGAAGACAGCAGCAAGGTCAGGTCAGCTGGTGATAGGATGTGAGTCTTCCCTCCTGGACTTCATCTATGCATTTGCTCACCTGCTGAGTATTCAGTGAGCAGCAGTCACATGCCAGGCAGTTGGGGCTGGAGACACAGTGCAAACTTGGACGCCCTTCCTGCCTGCACGGGGCTTTGACTTGCTGGCAGTAAATACATTTTTGTTGTGCTACCTCTGCACTAAATCACTTCCTATCTATAATATATTGTCACTTTAAGACAGAAATGATGATCTTGTAAAATGAGGATTAAACAACAGAAGATAGATTTAAATTTTTTAAAATGCCAGGCATGGTGTTGGCTTGTAATCCCAGGATTCTGAAGGATGAGACAGAAGGATCGCGGTTCATAGACAATCTCAATTAGTTAGCAAAGCCCTTTGTAACTCATTTTGACCCTGTTTCAAAAATAATAATAAAAATAACTAAGGCCGGGCGTGGTGGTTCATGCTTGTAATCCCTGTGCTTGGGAGGCTGACACAGGAGGATCGCATAGGTTCGAAGCCAGCCTCAGCTACTTAGTGAGGCTCTCAGCAACTTAGACCCCATTTCCAAATAAAATATAAAATAGGTCTGGGAGTATAGCCCGGAGGTAGAAAGCCTCTGGGTTCCACCCCCAGTACCACCAAAATAAATAAATAAGTAAATAAATAAATAAATAATAGGGCTGGGGGTGTAGCTCAGAGGTACAATGCCTCTGGGTTCCATCCCTAGTACCAGAATAAAAAAGTACCTGTGGAAGTCTCTATAATAAATACATATGCAAACATATATAATTATACTCTCTATGTTGAGATTTATCTAAACACATAGTCAGAGTATTCTCTATGTGTGTGAGGCAGGGGGACAGTGATATCAGAGACTAAGGAGAATAGAGATTAAGAAAAAGAGAAAGACCTTAGAGAATTTTCAAATTTGTCTGTTTTAGTTGGGTGCTGGGTATGTCTATATATGGTGTTCTAAAATATATATGTTTATTTTGTATACATACATGTATATACTGTGTATTTAAAGCACATTGCGGCCATAAAGCTATGGTTGAAGAGCCATGCCACTGAAAGCCAGGTAGTCGCCCTGGGAACTGGCAGAATGTGCTTGTATTGGCTCCGCCATAGCCTCATCCCCATGCCCAAAACTCTGAAGCACACCTTCTGATTTTCTTCAACATATCAATATTTCCTATTAGTCCCTGTTCCCTTTCATTCCCAGGCCTGCATCACCATAATCTTTAGTTCAAAATCAACCTAGAAAGTAAAAAATAAAAGCTTTAGTGGACACAAAAGTGGCAGCAATGGATAAAAATCATGGCATCTTTAGTCACTTACCCAAATTTAACAAGGGGCAATGCGGGGTCTGGTTATAGCTTTAAATACCCAGTTCAGTCAGCTATTATTTATTTAATACACTTTGCATTTTGCTAAGAATAGTGTGGAAGATGGGATTCAGTAGAAAACGGATACTCCGCTATGAACTTTGCGCATCTCTTAAGGATTTTCCAACTGTATTGTCCCATGAAATGTCATGGTGGATGACTCCAAGGGAGACTGAACTTGTTTTCATTATTGCCCCCATCCTATGCTTTGTGCATTTTAATAATGTGTTAACTTTTGTTCTTTGCCCTCATTCAGTTGCCCTAAAGGTAAAATTTTGAAAATAGTTGTAAACTTTAAAATTTCTTTTAGATGTGGATTATATATTCTTCACAGTAGAAGAGATTGGACAAGGCTAGATCCTAATATTTGTTCTATATGTTTAAAAACTGTGAATTTGCAAAGTCTGAGCTATGTACCTAAATTGTTTTTGTTTGGTTTTGGTTTTGGTACCAGTGAGGATTGAATCCAGGGATATTTTACCTCTTAACTACAATCACAGCCGTTTTTTATTTGTTTGTTTGTTTTGTTTTTATTTTTATTTTTGTGGTACTGGGGTTCCTGGAAGCCCTTCTACCTCCGGGATTCACTCCCAGACCTATTTTATATTTTTGAAACAGGGTCTCTTACGCCAGTGCGGCTGGCTTCGAACCTGCGCGATCCTCCTGTCTCCGCCTACCAAGCGCGGGAATTACAAGCGTGCGCCACCACGCCCGGCCTTTTTTTTTTTTTTTAATTTTGAAACAGTTTCACCAAGTTGCAGACAGCCTCACTAAATTGCTGAGGCTGGCTTCAATCCTGCAATCCTCCTATCTCAGCCTTCCAAGTATTGGAATTACAGGTTTGTGCCACCATGCCTGGCTTCCAAATCAATATTTCAAAGATTAGTCTGAAATATGAGTCCGAGGTAAGTGACTAGAAGTATAGTTGATTGGTAAGAAATAGAGGGCAGAATATAAGAAATCAAAATGAAGAGCAAATAAGAATTCCATAAATTGATTTTACCTGAAGTGCTGGTGTTCATAGCAAAGATACGGTCACCCAAGGATAGATTGTTTTTAGAAGACTTTCAGAAGTATACATTGCCACTCACAAGCACATGCATTAGCCTTCCTGTGTTCATTGCCTGGGCAGTTTCTCAAGCCCAGGTGCTGAAACAGTGACACACAGTCAGCTCTCTGTATCTAAACATTACACATTTATGGAATAAACCAATTGTGGAGCAAAAATACTCAGAAAAATATCACATCTTTATGAAACATGTATCGACCTTTTTTCCTTTCATTCTTCTTAATGTAGTTTCTAAACAACTACTTATATAGCATTTATATTATACAAAGTATAATATGTAGTCTAGGGATGATGTGAAGTATGTGGGAGGATATGCATAGCTTATATGCAAATACTATACCATTTCATATATGGAATTTGAACAACCCCAGATTTTGGTATCTGTGGGGATCCTGGAATCACTCCCCCATGGACGGAGGAACAACTGTGCTGTTTGTGTATTTGAGGAAGTAGGAGCACATGGTCTCACATGGTTTATTTATAAAGACAGCAGGAAAGGGTATTTGAAGTTTAGATTATTCCAGCATTCTGGTCATTATACTTACACTTTGAACAGACCAGTTTTCTGAATTTGAAAAAAAAAAAACTATGGCAATAGAGAAAATTCTTTTGTATTCAGTGTTTGAAAAATCAATATAATATAGTTCACAAATGCTTGATATTTTATTTTGACAGTGAATGACATACCTGGGAAGGACCAGGGCCCCAAATTGGGGGACAAATTAGCAGATAATAAGAACAAACACTTTAATATATTGCTTACAATGTTCTGGCAATTTCTAGTGACTCTGTAAGAAAGTTACTACTATTATTTACACTTAATAGATCAAGGAAATGAAATACAGTGACTTATTCAAAGTCGCAGGTTTAGTAAGAGATAGAGTTGGTGTTTCAATCAGACAAACTGCATAGAGCGTTTTTCTTAGGATAGTTCTGTAGATTCTCTTATGTGCAGCCTTCTTTTGCTATTTCTCCTCTCCTCTAACCTTGATCTTCATTTGGTCCCTGGGCCCCTATTTCTTCCTCTTCTACTTCTACCACCTTCTTCTTTGGCGCTTGCCCTCATCTTTGCTTCTCTCCTCTGCTCTGCTTCCATCTTTCCTCCTTGTTCTTTTTGGCTTGGTCCTGGTTTCTCCTTCAGCCTCTGTTCAAGTTTCTCTTTTCCTGAATTGGCTTTGCCACTACATTTTCATGTGTGTGTGCCTTTCCTTTGTGTCTCCTATATTTTTTTTCTGTAAATAAGAAGACATGGCACACAGTTAGCAATGTTTCTTATTAATATAGCATTATATGCATATACTCTATAAGCACAAAATGCTGTACTATATGTACTTTGTCTTTTTTTTTAATGATTTAATTTCAAAAGACACTTGTCAAAAGTCTTCTACTTTTAAGCTCAGTATAGTGGCATATGCTTGTAATCCCAGTACTCGAGAGGCTAAGAAAGAAGGATCACAGGTTTAAGGACAACCTCAGCAAGTAGTGAGTTACTCTCAGAAACCTAGGAAGACCCTGTTTACAAATAAAAATAAAACAGAGCTAGGGGTGTAGTTCAGAGGTAGAATGGCCCCTTGGTTCGATCTCTAGTAACACACACACACACACACACACACACAAACACAAACACACAAATATCTTCTACTTTTAAAATTAATGCAACTGAAGGTTATGATATGATACATGATAGTTATTTTATCTGCATATATTTTCCCTTGATAAGATAAGAAAGGGAAATAAAGAATTTTCATCCATAAATTAGAATTGATTTGGAAACAGGACTATAAATTATTTTATTTGACAAAAGTGGGCTTCTCCTTGAGTGATGGTGATGGAGTTTGTGCCTTTGGGAAGAATTAAGCCATTGCTGTGCAGGAGCAGCAGCACCAGTGTAGACAGAGGATCTGTATGAGCAGATGACCTGTAAGAGCTTCTTTAAAGCTGGGGTTTTATGAATCTAGGCAAAAGCAACTTAGTGTGAGAGAATTAACTTCAGTATTAACTTCCAGTGGCATTTTAAAAATCAACAGATTCTAAATAGAGCTGCCTACCTAGGTCCTGAAAGACAGCTGGTGTTATGGTTAGACATAGAACACCCCCTTAAGAGATGAAGGTTGACACAGTTAAGTCATGAGGGTTATAATCTTGTCTGGAGATAAATGCATTGTATTGCTGTCCTATAATGGATTTAATGTAATACTATCCATTGTAATAAATTTATCTGGGTGGTGACCTAGACTAGTGAGATGTGTCTGGAGGTGAGCCTCTGGGGATGTGGTCTTAGGCATGGTGCTGTGTGTTTGACTCCCCTTGCTTGTGGCTTCTCTCTTGCTTCCAGATTCCATGATGTGAGGAGCAGAGCCTGGTTGCTCTGCCTCTCTCTGCTGTGGATTAAAGCAGTGATAACGTGGACCAAGACAACCAGAGGGACGAACCTCCTCCTCCATGGCCATGGATTCAAATTAATTCCAACAAATACTCACAAGCGCCTGCTGCAGGAAGGAAGTGGGCTGAGCTTTGTGGTTAGAAGAAACTGAGGTCAGAACGTCACCACAAAAGAGCTTGAGAGTCAGAGTGCAGACAAATCCCTGTGGTCTCCCTTTGGAACAGCAAAGCGACGTCAACTGCCGGGCTGTGCACCCAGCAATTAGAGGTGGATGAGAACGCTGCATGTTGACAACCACAAGGAAGTCATCACCATGAGTCATTTTCAAATATAGCCAACTTGATGTCACAGGTGGATTATTTATATTTTCTCTGGAAGCCATGTGCTGGTCTAAACATTGGGGCCGATTTATTTCTCTGTCACAAGGGAGAAAGTGGCTTTCCCAGCAGTAACTAGAATATGTGTGGACTTTGACTGAGGTCCAGGAACAAGGACAAGAATGAAGTGCTTTTGAAGTTCTCCCTTTCCTACTGTGTGCAAGCTTTCTGACCGGCTAAAAGCTTGCTTATCTTTTAAACATTCAAGCCATGAGAGTAAACATGAAGTTCAAGTTACAATATGGGACCCTTGTTGACTTTCTGATCTCTTGATCTTTAATTGTTGGTGGTAAAAAATCAAAAAATAGAAAAGAAAGATGGATTCACAACTGGCTTCACCTTTTCTGCATACTGTTGCTTCTAATGTTTAATTGAAAACCATTTTGACAGTTATTGAAAGCAAAGAGCAGAAACAATTGACTATTTCCATATATGTCTTAGTCTGGAAAAAGATTTTTGGAATGGCAAATCAAAGGAAATTAAAGTCTGAAAGTGTAACTCTAAGAGTGAGGAGATTTAAGGACAGGTTTACTTTATCTAGTTGAACACACTGGCATTCCCACATTACCTTGAAATGGAATTTCTTATGTCTGCATTCATTTTCCCTTAGAATTGAAGCTATATTTTTCTGGAAAGATCTATAGAAATCTAGTGTAATGAAATCATAATTAATAGTATAGTGAACTTTAGAATCATAAGTAAGGAAAAAAGAAATTTTAGTTAATTATCACAATAATTAGATTAGCAATAATACAATACTACTTTCACAGATGGCAAAATAAACATAGGAAAAAGGAAAACGAACCATATGGGCAAAGTGATCACCTACCCTCAACTTATGTTTTACTCCCAAGTTGCAATTTCAACCTTTGGCAAATTTGGGCTGTTTTCACTGAGGCCAGAGGGCAAAACAGCTGGCTGTATTCTAGTCCAAAAGAATTCTGCATTTTGGAGCAACACAAAGAACTCTTCTTATGCAAAGACAGCATAATAGTTTACATAGAAAATCCAAAGGGATCATCATCAACAACTAAAAACTAGAACAAGGTTGCAGGATACAAATTCAACACACACACACACACACACACACACACACACACACACACTCTCAATGTATTGAAGTATACAGAGATACCAATTTCTATATACTAGCAATGCTCAAATGAAAGTAATCTTTTAAAATACATTATCTATAAGTACAAAATGAAATACTTAAATCTAATAAAATATATAGAGTTTATAATCTAAAAACTTAAAAAACTCCAATGGGAGAAGTCAGGTAAGACTAAATAATTGAGAAAACACATCATCTTCATGAATTTGAAGACTCAATAGAAAAGATGTCACTTTCCTCAAAATTCATCTGTGGATGTAACATAGTAAAAAACCCAGCAAAGAGCCGGGCGTGGTGGCGCACGCTTGTAATCCCCATGCTTGGGAGGCAGAGACAGGAGGATCACGCAGGTTCAAAGCCAGCCACACGCGCTGGCTTAGGAGAGACCCTGTTTCCAAAATGTAAAAATAGGTCTGGGAGTGTATCCCGGAGGTAGAAGGGCTTCCAGGAACCCCAGTACCACAAAAAAAAAAAAAAAAAAACCAGCAAGGTATTTTTGTAAATACAGAAAAAACAGAAACTAAAATTTATCTGAAAAAGGAAAGGAGGTTGTTAAATAGCTAAAATTATTTTTGAAAAAGAAGATGAAGTTGGAATACTTTATCTGATATTCCAAGACTTAAAGATGTATTATAAAGCTTTAATAATTAAGAGAGTCTGATATTAGTGAAAAAAAATAGATCTGTAGATCAATGGAACAGAATTGAATCCAGAGACAGTTCCACACAAGTATGGCTAATTGATATTTGACAAAAGTGTAAAAGCAATTCAGTGAAAAGGTTTGGATTATATGGACATCCATATGAAAATATGAAATTAACCTAAATTTCACACCACATTTAAAAATGAACACTAAAGGAGTCATAGATAAAACTATAAAACTTTTAGAAGAAAACATAGGACAAATCTTGTAGCTTTGTGCAAAGCAAAGCATTCGTAGGAAAAACACTGCTTAGAAAAGGAGAAAATATTGACAAGCTGGATCTCATCAAGATTAAACTTTTCTGTCCTGTGAAAGATACTGTGAAATGCAATTCTGAGCAACAAGAACCACACCGGACTTAGATGATCTGAACTGTTTTCCTCATCAGATCCTCTTTCCCCCTCCCCTTATACCCTACCACCATTCTACGGTCCCTTTGTAGAAGAGTGGCAGAGAATTATCTAGGTCCCTTTTGTTTTCTATTTTCTCTCTAGGTTCCACATGAGAGACAACATGCTTGCCTTTCTGAGACTGGCTGATCTCACTTAGCACGCTATTCTCTAGTTCTATTTTCCTGAAAATAAAATAATTTTGTTTTTTATGGCTGAGTAAAATTCTATTGTGTGTATATCCACACTTTTTTTTTCCATTCATCTGTTGATGGATATCTAGGTTGGTTCCATAATTTAGCTATTGGGACGTATGCTGCTCTCAACATGGATATGCATGGATCACTATAGTGCTCTGACTTTAATTCTTCGAGTTGTATAAGTCAATCTCACTAATTAATATGCATGGAGGGGGTGGAGAGCAAGATGGCGTCTGAAGAGACACACACCCAGGTATTTGCATGTATGATTTTATCACTTTGAACATCACTGTGATGTACAATTATCTTGCAGCACTAAAAGTGTTAAAAACAAAACAAAACAAAAAACATGCTGCAGGCATTGTAATACTTGATTAGAAATTATACAACAGAGCTGTAGTAAAAAAAAATAAATAAATAAATAAAAAGCACAGCATGGTATTGGAACAAAAACTCATAGACCAATGGACCAACACATAGACCAATGGAATAAAATAAAACATACATAATCAAAGCCTCGCACTGAGAACCAATTGAATTTTGACAAAGGAATAAAAAACATTCACTGGAGAAAAGACAGATTTTTCAACAAATGTTGCTGCAAAAACTGAATATCTAAAAGTAGAGAAATGAAATTAGACTTCACTTTCTCACCCTGCACAAGAGCAACTCAAGGTGGGTCAAAGACCTAGAAATTAGACCAGTAACTGCAATTGCTAGAGAAAAAAACATAGGATCAACTCTCTGACATAAGGTACTAGTAGACCCCTCCTCAGTAAGAGCCCCAAAGTTAGGAAATAAAACTGGAATCAATCCACTGACAGAATCAAATTAGGAAGTTTCTGAACAGTAAAGAAAACAATAAAGAGAAAGAAGAAAGAGCCTAAAGAATGGGAGAAATATCTTTGCCAGCTACTCCTCTAAAAGAGGACTAATATTGAGAATATACAAGAAAACACCAAAAAGATTAAAAAAAAAACAGAGTCAAAAAATGGACAGTTGAACTGGATAGACATTACTCAGAAGAAGGAATACAAATGGCCAATAAATATATGAAAATGTTTAAGAGCATTAGTAGTCATGGAAATGCAAATGAAGAACCACACTGAGATTCTAACTCCAGTTATAATGGCAATCATCAAGAATATAATCAATAACAAGTATTAGGGAAATAGGAACTCTTATACACTGGTGGAGGGATTGTAAATTAGTACAGCCACTATGAGATCAGTATGGAGGCTTCTCAAAAGACCAGGAATGGAACCACCATGTGACCCAGAGTCCTAGAAATAAATACATATCCATGTTTATAGTGGCATAATTCACAATAGTAAAATTATAGAACCCATCTAGGTGTCTGCCAACAGATGAACAGATAAGAAAAACGTGGTATATATAGACAGTGGAGCTTTACTCGGCCATAAAGAAGAACAAAATTAGGTCATTTGCAGGAAAATGGAGAGGGCGAGCAAGGAGGCTTGATGAAGGAAACAGTCCAAATAATGACATGTCTATATGGAACAGAATCACTACCAATCTCACTAACATGCCTGGGGAGACAAGGGGAATCCAGAGGAAAATACACCAAATGTGTGTGCATGTATGTTTGTATCCCATTCAGCTGCACTATTCTGTATAATTTCAATACACCTGCACCAAGGAAAGTATATTTAAAAGTGAAATACCAGCTATAGCCTAGTATAAAAATATCTGATAAGGTATTATATGTATACAGAATACATAAAGAACTCTTCAAACTCAACAATGGGAAATCAGAAATCAGACTCCATCCTGCTCTCCACCCCTCCATGCAACAGTTAGAAAACCAGTCAGACATGAGCAGACACTCCAAAGGGAATATGGGGATGTTAACAAAACAAAACAGGAACCGCTGGGGTGTTTACCACTCAGTGGTAAAATGCAGCATGCACAATACCCCAGGTTCAATCCTTAGCACCAAACCAAAACTGATAATAATAAAAATTTAAATCCACGGAAAGATGCTTACTATCTATATGAGGGGAAGAAATTACTCCAGTCTGGTGGGCAGGAGGGTTTCTTCTAGGCCAGCTAGAGGGGCTGAAATCTCGTGGGGAAGCCTGTGCTACAGGAGATTCCAAGACCACAGGGAAGAAAGATGGCTCTCACCTCGCTCTGGGCCTCTGGGGGAAGGGAACTTTCACCTCTCCTGCAGGGCTGCAGGACCCATGTGTCAGCTCTGAGCCCTTCCTGGGCTCCTGGGCTCCTCCAAAGAGACCTGGCCAAGAGTCCTGCATCACCCACACTCTTCTTTCCCACATGGCCATCCCTGCCTGCACTCAGCTGCCTTCTTGTTGGACTTGCTGCCCCCCCCTCTTTTGAGTTTATAAATGTCTTAATTTATAACAACCAACAGCAGCTGTGATCTTGGCAATACTAAAGCACCAGGGCCCTGTGGATCCAACTGATTATTTCATCGATGATGGCAATAAAATAACTTTAGATTTAAGTAGTGAATTTCCAAAAGGCTGAAATTACTGGATATAATCAATCATTTACTCCCCCAGAACTCTGTCCTAATGGGTACAACCATACCTACCTTTCTTCCTTCCTTCCTATTTTCTTTCTTTCCTTGTTCTCCAGCTCTCTTTCCTTTAATAAATATTTCTTGATCACATACTAGATGTCAACTATCTTTTTCTATTATGATATGCTAGAAAGCATAACAATGTGAGGTATTTTCTGAAGTCACCTGCCAGCTCAGGGTATACAGTTGAAAAACTGGTGCTTCTGTTTCTGTGATACTGTACCTCTCATTAATTCAAAATTCAGATATGAGACTTATAGATCTAGTGAGATCACATGGTCCAGGTGGAGAGGCAGAGGAAGCCAGGAGCCTGCTAAGTATCTGGACCTTCTTACTGAATGACACTGAGAAACTGGTCCACCTCTGGAGGTAGATGCTGAGTGTGGCCCACTGAGTCAGGACTGATGTAGCAGTGCCTGTGTTTCAAGCTCAGTTTCAAAAATGGTAGACAGTGGGAGAGTGTGAAGTAAGGACTTTAGCGGCTGGGCAGAGAACAGGAAAAGGAACTCTTGGAATCTATTCCTTCCCCAGGGAGAAATCAGACATTACCTAGTTCTGCGGCCACTGTGTGAGGGTCCAGAGACATGGCTGTTTGGTCAAGTAAAAAACTTGGAAAGCCAAGGTAAGTTGTAAGTTTGAAGTTAATCAAAACACAGGTAGACTGTATGAAGTAACATTGGAGCTCAGGAGAACTCATTCCAGGAAAAGAAAGCAGGGCTCAAGGGAAGGGCGATCAAGATGGGAAAGAGATCCAAGTGTGGGCTATATGGAGACTGATAACCTTGAACTTCATCTATCCTCTCCGAACCTCCGCCTCTGAACCCACACCTGTTCTCCAAGACTTGATTGTGATGAGGTTCAGGACATGCTACCCCAAAATATGCCACTGTGGCACTGGAGCAAATATCAGCAGCAGGGAGATGGCTTTCCAAAGGCAGGTAAGATTATTATCAAGGCCCTCCCTGTATCCACAGATCCAATGACAGAGATGGGGAGAAGAGCCTGAAACAAGGGTCTTCCCATCGTCATACCACTTTCACTAATTGTATTTGTCCATGAGTGTTCACTCTTTATCACACACACACACACACACACACACACACACACACACACAGAGTTGACCTGTTTCTGTGGGTCTTCATAGATACATAAAATCTATACATCTATACTGAGTGAATTTGTATGTTTCTCTCTTGTTTTTTTTGTGTTTTTTTTTTTGTTTGTTTGTTTTGGTGGTAATGGGGGTGGAACCCAGAGGCTTTCTACCTCCGGGCTATATTCCCAGACCTATTTTATATTTTATTTGGAAACAGGGTCTCACTAAGTTGCTGAGAGCCTCACTAAGTAGCTGAGGCTGGCTTCGAACCCGTGCAATCCTCCTGTCTCAGCCTCCCAAGCGCGCAGGGATTACAAGCGTGCACCACCACGTCCAGTGGTTTCTCTCTTGTTTATCTGTCTTGTTATACAGTCCTCACAAATGAACTTTCTCCCACAAAATCAGTTCTTCAGTTGTCGAACGTAGTTTGTCTTTTACGGGACCTGGATCAAGTTCCCACACAGCCTGGAAATGCAGGGTAGAGAGGAATAACAGGTGGGCTGGCCTAAAACTTGGGTGTGGGGCACCCAGATCTAGGAGCTGGTGAGATGACTAAGTTCCAACAAATAGACATGTGAGCTACTTGATTTGCATCTGCAGGAGTCTAGATTTGCTTAGGACTTGGAGCAGGGCTGAGCACAGCACAGTG
Source organism: Muscardinus avellanarius (assembly GCF_963383645.1). NCBI lineage: Eukaryota > Metazoa > Chordata > Mammalia > Rodentia > Gliridae > Muscardinus > Muscardinus avellanarius. The sequence goes on along the minus strand of NC_137795.1, from coordinate 26,531,119 downwards.
GCTTACAGATGCCAGTGTGCATCTGAGTGGCCCAGAGAGCTCGTTATAACACAGATTCCTGCCCAGGACCCTCAGTTTCTGATTCATCAAGCTTGGAGTGGAGCCTTTGAACTGTATTTCTAACAAGTGTCTGAGCAATGTTGAACTACCGGAATAGGAAGTGCAGGCAGTGTGAAAATTTATTGAAGACAAAGATGAGGGAAAAGAAGCTTATTTCAGTAGAATAAAAATACCTGTGGCATCCACTTCACAGGATTATTGTAAGGCTCACACACACAGCTAATACTATACACATTGTATGTGAATTTCCAAATACCATACAATTATATTTTATTGTTACATCTAAAACCCATGGTTCTCTCAAATAGCTTCATACTTCCAGTCCTTAATTCTGAATATCGAGTATAGTTCTCTATGCAAATCACTGAGTTTCTGAAATGCCAGCGAAATGAGGAGCAATTGGCATTTAGGACTGATAAAAAGTACATTTCATGGTGGAATAGATGGAGTACTTGATCCTCTCTCAGTTTCGAGCTACATCAGTAAGTCATAAGAAACTTCTGTGACTGGCAGAAATATGAACCACCTCTTTGGGTGTCAGATTTATGACTCAGGTGTTTAGTATTGAATGCAAGGATCTTTACATTCATGCAGAATGGCCAGTGACCTGCTGCCATTCTCTTTGGAATACTTTATATTTTCAGAGTCCTACTTGGTGCATTCTTACATTGTGCTTCTGTGCTTCTCTCTGTCTCCTTTGTAATTATTTGATTATAACAGAATATTCTTTGTGAGAATACATGCTTGGACTTGGTTTCTAGTCACTGATCCTGGGCCCAGTTCTAGTTTTTTAGTATTTTATTTATTTTTAAATTTATTTTTATTTTTATTGGTGCATTATAGTCTCACATCATAATGTGGATCATGTTGACAATGGCATATATTGGTGTCCTCCCCCCACTTCTGCATTTCCCTCCCTCCCAATACCGAGTGTCCAGGTTAATAATGTTATATTTACATGTATATACATAGTCACATGAAGCTTTTCCACTGATAAGCCTCAGCCTTCTTCCTCCCTTGCCCTTCCTTCCTGGCTTTGCTGAGGTTTCCCCTCCATTACCTGGAGTCCCTCTGATATTCCTAATCGTCCCTAGTTTGGGCATATTAGAGAAAACATTTGTCCCTTCTCTTTCTGTGCCTGGCTAATCTCACTTATAATTTTTCCCAGGTCTTTCCATCTTCTTATGAATTACATGATTTTGTTCTTCTTTATTGCGGAGTAGAATTCCACTGTGGGTATTTCCCATAATTTTGTAATCCATTCATCAGTGGATGGACACCTAGGTTGGTTCCATATTTTGGCTATTGAGAGTTGTGCTGCTATAAACATGGACATGCATATGTTACTGTAGTTCTCAGATGTTAGCCCCTTTGGAAAGATACACAGTAGGGGTATAGCCAGATCGTATGGTGGATCTATTCCAGTTTTTTAAGGAATCTCCACACTGATCTCCTTAGCATCTGAACTAGTTTGCACTCCCACCAGCGGTGCAGAGGAGTTCTTATTTCCCCACATCCTCGCCAGCATTTACTGTTATTTAACTTCTTTAGGCTTGCCACTCTGATTGGAGTTAGATGGAATCTCAGTGCAGATTTGATTTGCATCTCCGTGATTGCTAATGATGTTGAGCATTTATTTATGTATCTATGGGCAATTTGTATCTCTTCTTCTGTGAGATGTCTATTCAATTCAGTTTCCCATTTCTCGATTGGGTTACTTGTTTTTACTAGTGTAGAGTCTTTTTAGCACTTTGTATATTCTAGATATTAGTCCTCTGACAGAGGGGTAGCTGGTAAATATCTTCTCCCATTCTGTGGGCTTTCTCTTTAGATTATTGATGATTTCCTTTGATGAGCAGAAACTTTTTATAATTTCCTGAGCTTTGAAGATCTTGTTGAGGAATGTATGACCTGTGCTTATATGTTGGAATATTGAACCTATTCACTCCTCTAATAGCTTCACAGTCTCTGGTCTAACTTCCAGGTCTTTGATCCATCTCAGGTTGATTCCTGTGCATGGTGAGAGGTAAGAATTTAGTACCATTTTTCTACAAGTGGATAGCTAGTTCTCCCAGTATTATTTGCTGAAAAGGCTGTCTTTTCTATAGAATATGAATTTGGCCCCTATGTCAATGATCATTTGACTATAAGTGTGTGGGTTTGTTTCTGTACTTTCTATTCTATTCTATTCTATTCTATTCTATTCTATTCTATTCTATTCTATTGGGCTATATGCCAATATCATGCTGCTTTAACTACTATTGCTCTGTAGTATAATTTGAAGTCAGAAATTGTGATGCCGCCTGCACGATTCTTATTGCTGAGAATTGCTTTGGCTATTCTGGGTCTTTTGTTTCTCCATATAAAACTTAAGACTGATTTTTCCATGAAGAATGTCGTTGGTATTTTTATAGGAATTGCATTGAATCTGTAGATCACTTTTGGCAGAATGGCCATTTTGTTGATATTTATTCTGCCTATCCATGAGAATGGAAGATCTTTCCATCTTCCAAGGTCTTCTTCAATTTCTTTCTTTAATGTTTTATCATTTTCATTGTAGAGGTCTTTACATCTGTGGTTAGGTTTATCCCTAGGTATTTTATTGGTTTTGAGGTTATAATGAATGGAATTGTTTTCTTTCTTTCTTTGTGGATTCATTGTTGGCTTATAGAAAAGCTACTGATTTCTTTTACAGGGAAATGAATGTAACTGGAAGACATTATTCTAAGTAAGACTAGTCAGTCACACACACACACAAAAGAAATCCAATGCTTTCCCTAATATGTGGAAGCTAGGGAGAAAGTGGGTCATACGAGGAACTCTAGACAAGAAGGAGATAGTATAGATGAGCAAATAAGGTGATCTAACTGAGGGGGATGGCAAGGGTGAAGAGGGAAATATCCTAATGTACATGATGTACATTAACAAACATATCAAATCAATCACTAAGCCAAACATGAGAAGGAGGGAGGGGGAGGGAATGGGGTGGGTGGGAATTGGGTAAAGGCTAACTGGGTGATATGCCTCTACCATCTTGTACTCCATTAAGATGTACAACTACACTGCACCAATAAGAATATTTTTTTTAAAGTTACTGACTTTTTTAGGTTGATTTTGTATCCTGCTACTTTGTTGAATTGGTTAATCAGTTCAAGAGTCTTTTGATTGAGTTTTTTGTGTCTTCTAAATTTAGGATCATGTTATCTGCATACAAAGGTAATTTCAATTCTTCTTTTCCTATTTGAATTCCTTTGATATTCTTCTCTTGTCTTATTACTCTGGCAAAGTCTTGAGGACTATATTGAAAAGGAATGGTGATAGTGGGCATCCTTGTCTTATTCCTGATTTTAGAGGGAATTCTTGCAGTTTTTCCCTATTCAATATGATGTTGGCTTTGTGTTTGTTGTATATTGGTTTAATGAGCGATTAATATACATTAATTGAGATACATCCTTCTATTCCAATTTTCTGTACTGTTTTTTTTTAACATGAATAGGTGTTGGATGGACTTGAGGTATAATTTGTTTAAATTAATTTGTTTCTGTCTTGTTTTAAAAACTATATAAAGTGGGGTATAATTAAATGCATCAGATTGAACTATATAAAATTGAGTTTTCTAGGTAAAAAAAGGTCAAATATTCTCTACAGTTCAACCTACCATATTCTATCAAAGATAATAAAGAGACCATATTTTGAATGGAATTAAACTTTTTACTGAATATTATAGAGCTATGTTTTAAACTGGTCATGTCAAAATCTATAATTTTATCTTTTTACTTAATGTTAAATGTTTGCCAGAGGAAAATTAATGTTTTTTCCCCAGCTTTTCTGGAAAATCAACTCCTGGATCCTCCAGTTTGAGCTGCGATGTTGTGATTCTTCTAAGCTAGGAGAGTCTCAGGACCAGGTGCAGGAGACCTGGATAACTTTTATTGTAAATGAATGCTCAATTTGTGAAAACATTAATATTTTCTTTTTTTTCTTTCCAGAAGTCATCATATTAACATAAAAGTCAGGAACTAACCGAAACCTTCGTCAACTTTGGTCTCAGCTTTCTCTCCAGCTGACGGTTAGTTTGCCCTCTTCGAGTCTCTATTAAGATGCGAGTGCTTGGATGGATGGAAGGTGTGTCCCAGGCAGCCTTCTAACCAGCCAAGTCAATGCAGCTTTGGCTCATCTGCTTGGATTCCTTTTCTTTTTGCCAGAAAAATTTGTTTTGAAGTTTTGCTATGATCTAAAAAGGAGAATAGGACATGGGTTTGCCATCTAGGGTGAATGATGATCGATGCCCAGTAGAACTAATGGTGTAATATAAGGCATCAAAATTAAATAGACATAGGGAAGGACACTCTGAATTTTTCAGGGGTTTCTGTTGGAATCATTGCTCAGCTATGGAATAGTAAGAATATTTTCTCGTGATTTATTGACACTTCAATTTTATTGACATTTTAAGAGGAACTATGTGACATCCCTTGGAATGTTTCATATAGAAATCCCAACCATTATATTTCTCAAGCCTGCTCCAAATGGTAGGAAAAGAAGGAATTAAAAACTTTATTCAATGAACATATAAAAAATTTAAAAAGTAATTCCCCTAATATTGGTTTCTATCTTATTCTTGCCAAATCTTGTGTATAATTCAGTTTCTGTATCCTTATGGAAAAGGTCAGTTTAAAGCAATGATCATTTCCTTAGATAACTAAAAAGTTACCTTGGGAAGTAAAATCTGCTGAAATTGTGTGCAACAAAATAAATGGAAAATCCACGCAGTGCTAGAGTTCACTCAGAAAGAAGCAGGCCTGAAAAGATGGGCTTTCATCTGAGAGGCAGGCGCCTAGCCCTGGGGCTTGAGCTACGTACGGCCCTAACAGATTGGCTGGCTTCACCCTTCCAACTCTCAGCCCCATGAGGCCTGCAGCTCCCTCCTCAGTAAATCTTCTCCACGCACCCATGTTCACTTGTCATTATATTGCTTAAAAAATTATGCTGGCTTCCCTTTCTAAATGGGAAAAAGTCCTTCACCTAGAAATATATACTACTGGGTATTTATCTATTTAACAGCTTGGGCTCCATCACCTGCAAGTTCATTCTAGACTTCAGATCTTGTATCCTGCTCCATGTCTTAAAGAAAATTTTTCAACTCTAAGGCCCCATCTCCAAACACCCATTTAGACTCTGTTTGTCCTACCCTTCCCTTATAATGGAGAACAAATAGTCTCCATTCTGGACTGGAATATAGACCACACTTATCAGATTTAGATTTAGATTTCTAAAATCTACTATGGCTCTTATTAATCAAGAATCTGATTTTATATATATATATATATATATATATATATATATATATATATATATTCTGTTTAGAGACTAACACCTCTCTTCTGGACACAATTTAGAACTCAGCCTCAAAGTATTCCTGCCAAAAGTGTCATGGACACTACTCTTACTTAGGAGCAGTCAGTCAAGTCTTTCACTCCCCATCCATTTTTATAGGCTCTCTACTCATCCCTAAATTAGGTTACTGAAACCAGTGCACCTGCTCAGTTCTCGCAAAGAAGGCTTCCTTAGAGAAACACTCTTCTACCCTTAGCTCCAAATGAAGACTTCTATGAGGAAGAAAATGTGAAGAATGTGCCCGTGGATCCTGCAAAAGTGTAACTGAAGAGAGAGTTCCTTGTTCCCACACCTCTGGTACATGGAAAGCATATTAGCCAACTCTCTGGCATGCACTTTTTTATTTTTTAGTATAAGAGCACTAAAGACTCCATTTTAATTTCTTCTCCTTGTCTGGATTCATATATTCACCTACACCTCACCTAACTCACCTCGCTGCATCTTAACTTTTATCATAAGACACCTAAATTATTTCTGAAGAAAGGGAGGTTGTAAGTACTGCAGACAGACCATGCACTGGCACCTCAAGAAATGGAAAAGCAAGGACCCAAGTGTCAAAAATGTTAGAGAGGACACCTCCTCTGACCACTTAATGTTCTGAGTTTTCTTTCTTAATACTCAATTGTGTGTTCCATCTTCTTTTCGTTTCTACACAATCCCTATACCCTCCAAAATTCTCTGTCTATGTTGGCTCCCACACTAATTTTATTTTGAATTGGGTGTTTTTTAGTTATCCCTCAACTTGACTTCCAAGCTTCATTCTATCTGAACCTTTTGGGAAAAATCCTTTTTGTGCAGTATTTTCAAACTCTGGTCAATTGCATATGTCTTCGACTTCCCCCATATATGTTCAATTACTTTGTTTAGTACTTTTCCTTATATTTCTTCTTTTTTTCCTACTGGACCTTGAATGCACATAAGTGAGCACATCTTTGGTTGACTTCAGGTGCAGACTCAGCATTGGCCTAGTCAAGATTTCCTTTTCCTTGTTTCATCAGTCACTTACTTTAAATATTTCTACACATATCCATAAAACTCCATGAAAAACGAAAGCCAGGACATGCACCATAACTTAAATCCAGCCATGGAGTATCCCCCTGTGACATATCTACCTGCCTACTTCTGCCTACTTCCACTTCAAAATTGCCTGGACCCTCATGTTCATCATTCTCCTGTTTCCTTTTCTATTTAGTCAGAAATACATCAACTAGAGAACAGAAATACTCTTAGAAAGCAATAAAAGCTAAAGTTTAAAAAATGTCAAATCAATAAACTCTTAGCTACAGTAAAGAAAAAGGAAGAAAACTATATATAAAATCAGAAATGAAAGTAGAGCCCGGCTTGGTGGCACATGCCTGTAATTCCAGTGCTTGGGAAGCTAAGACAGGAAGATTACAGGTTTGATGTCAGACTCAGCAACTTAGCAAGGCCCTTAGCAACTTAAAGAGACCCTGTTTAAAACTAAAAAGGGCTGAGGTGTAGCTTAATGGTAAAATGCCCCTGGGTTCAAGCTATAGAATCAAAAAAGAAAAAGAAATAATAGGATATTGGTGGATTTTTAAGAATAATTATATGCCAACAAATTTAATAACCTAAAATAAATGGATAAAAACCTAGACTAATACAACCTGTCAAGAGTAGATGAGGGGGAAAAATCTGAACAGACCAATAACAAACAAAAAGTTTGAAATAGTAATTTAAAACTCCCTACAAAGAAAATCTCACAATCAGATGGGTTTACAGTTATATTCTACTAGTTTCTTATAGAGGAATCAATGGCAATACTTCTTAAACTGTTACAAAAATGGAGCTGGAGGAAATGCCATACTTTTAACAAATCTATCATCACCTTCTTAAATACTATGGACAAAGACACTATGGAAAAATAAAACTACAGGCCAATATTTATTATTTATTTATTTATTTATTTTTAAAAAAGGAAAAGCATTTTTTTTACTACTGAAGATTATCAAAATGAGCCAGTACAATAACGTAGAAATAGTGTATCAATAGAAATACCAGGTTTAACATGCACAAAGCAAAGAAAACCAACAATGCCAGATACTGAATCTCTGTCGCACTGTCCTTTGAACGCACCAGCAGGAAGAATTGCTGAGTGCAGATACCATACGGTGCGATACAGGCCAATGTTTAATCTCTGATTCAACCTCTGATGAACATTAGTGCAAACAACCTCTATAGAATATCAGCAAATTAAATTTAACAGTGTATAAAAAATGATAAAATGGCATTTCATCCCTGGCATGCAAGGCTGGTTTCACCTAAGCAAATCAATCAGTGTAATGCATTACATAAACAGGCATAAGACAAAAGTCACATGGATGTTTCAATAAACTCACAGAAGGCATTTGGAAAAGTTTAATATCCTTTCTTGACAAACTATCAATGACTTAAGTATAGAAGGAAAGTTTCTCATCACAATAAAGGCCATTCATGAAAAATCCACAGCTAACATGACAGTCAGTGGGGAAGAAACTTAGAGCTTTTCCTCCAAGATTTTGTACAAGGTAAGAATTCCCAATCATACCACTTCTGTTCAACATAGTACTAGAAATACTATCAGGAGAGATCAGACAAGAAAAATAAATAAACGATATCCAAATCAACAAGAAAGAAGTAAAATTATGTTTGCTGGTGACACAGTTATCTATGCAGAAAACTATAAGATTCAAACAAAAAACTGTTGAAAGTAATAAATAAATTTGGTGAAATTGAAATAATTTCTTAAAAATAACATTCAACAATCAAAGAGGTGAAAGATATATAAACTAAAATTTGTACAATTCTGATGGAATAAATTGAACAGGACATGAATAAGTGGAAAGATATTTCATGCTCATGAATTAGAAGAATTGTAAAAAGGTACACAGTACCCAAAGAAACATACAGATACACCACATTCTCTACCAGTTCCCAATGGCATCCTTCACAGGGGTAGAACAAGTTAATTTTAAATTTGTATAAAAACACAGCAGACCCCAAGTAGATAAAACAATTGTGAGAAAGAAAAAGTTGGAAGCACCACATTTCTTGATTGTATTACAAAGCAACAGTGATCCAAACAATATGATACAGGCATAAAAATAGATTTACTTACCTGTGGCATAGAATAGAGAACTCTAAAATAGATAAGTAAATAAATGATGGTCAATTTTTGACAAGGGCACCAAGAAGACACAATGGAAAATTACGGCCTCTTCAATAAATAGCTCTTGAGAAACTGGGTTTTTGCATGCAAAGGAATAAAATTGGACCTTTATCTTTATATCAGGCATAAAAAATAACTCCAAATGAATAAAAGTCCTAAGATTAAGACATAAAAACCATTAAATTCCTAAGAGAAAACATAGAAGTAAAGCTACTTAATATTGACCCTGGCAATAATTTCTTGGCCATCATACCCAAAACTCAGGCTACAAAAGCAAAAATAAATAAACAGGATCAAACTAAAAAGTTTCTGCACTGCAAAAGAAGCGATCAACAAAATGAAAATTGGGAGAAAACATATTTGCCAACCATGTATCTGATGAGAGGTCAGTATCCAAGTTTATAAAGAGCTCGTTCAACTCATTCACAAAGAAACATAACATGATTTATTTTATTTTATTTTATTTTATTTTATTTTATTTTATTTTGTGGTACTGGGGTTCCTGGAAGCCCTTCTACCTCCGGGCTACACTCCCAGACCTATTTTATATTTTTTTATTTGGAAAGAGGGTCTCTTAAGCCAGCAAAGCTGGCTCTGAACCAGCGCGATCCTCCTGTCTCCGCCTCCCAAGCACGGGGATTACAAGCGTGCGCCACCATGGCCGGCACATAACATGATTTAAAAATGGGCAAGGACCGTATTACACATTTCTCTAAAGAGAAAATATAGAAACGCTATTTCTGAAAGTATAGATTGGCCCTGACATTATGAAAAAGAGTATGGTGAGTCCTAAAAAATTAACACTAGAATTACCATATGATCCAGCAATCTCTCTCATGGGTATACACTCAGAGGAAATGAAATTTTTAAAATTCAGTCTGAAAAAAGAAGAGATCTTACCATTTTCTACAGTATGGTTAGACCTACATCACATTATGCTAAGTGAAATTAACCAGACACAGAAAGAGAAATATTGGACGTTACATGATCTCACTTTTATGTGGTGTGTGTGTGTGTGTGTGTGTGTGTGTGTGTGTGTGAGAGAGAGAGAGAGAGAGAGAGAGAGAGAGAGAGAGAGACAGAGAGACAGAGAGAGAGAGAGAAAGAGAAAGAATAAAGCAGTTGTTATTGGGATCAGGTTGTGGGGAAGGAAATGGGGTGATGTAGGCCAAAAGATACAAAGTAGCAGGTATTGAGATGACAAAGTAAAAAGCTCTATGCACAACATGAAAATTATAGTTAATAATAGTGTGTTGCATTCAGAATTTCTGCTAAATGAGAAGATTATAGCTGGTCTGAGTGGTGGGAGGAAGTAACTATGTGAGTTGTGGATGGTGACATTTATTTCACTATAGTAATCATTTTGCTATATATGTATCTTATACCCTCATTTTGTATACCTTAAATACATATAATATTTAATTTTGATGGAGAGTTGGCCTCCGACGGGTTCTGGTTTGGCTGGGGAAGGTGAGGCCCTGGGTCTGGATGGTGAGCTGGTGCCTGCACAGCAGTGCAAATGTGTTCAACACCACAAAAATGTCCAAGTAAATGGGTAAAACTGGCAATTCCATGGTATCTATGTTTTACCATGATAAAACTTTAACTTCGTGCAAAAATAAATTTTGCTTTAGAAAATCATTTTTCACTGTGAACGAGAGAATGAATAAATGCATGGGGTCGTGAGGGATACAGAACACTTCATCTTATTATCAAACTGTCATGTCTCCTTGCCCTCCGGCTTCCACTAGATTGCAAGCTTTGGAAGACAAGGATGATCTTCCATTCATGTGTATGGTCCTTGGTCCTTATCCCAAGGTTGGACCAGACTGTGGCACTACGCGTGCTCTTACAAGGGAACATATTTACGAGGCAATCCCTTCTAGAGAAAGGGCAGGGGAGCTGGATGTGGCAAAAATCTCAGATGGAGTTTATCATACTTAGTTGAAAACTCAAAAGTTAAATTTACAACTTTGTATAAATTTAAGGAGACAACTGTGGAGAGGGAAGATCACACCGTGTAATTGCAAAACATGTCTATGCTACTTTGTTTTCCTGTTTTGAGTAGTTAATCTGTAAAATGGGATCCATTCATCCTTCCACACTTAAGTTTAATAAAGGAAAAGCATGGGTTATCCAGCAGGTGCTCAATTATTGCCATTCCGCTCCCTCAACTTCTCTGAAGGTTTTGTTTCCTATGTGGAATTGAATTTCACTTAGAACACTTGCGCATGCATAATAATTAGCATCAATTTTAGCTCAGCCTAGATTATATACAATGATTTGAGCAAGTGTTCACTGCCTTGATATGTGACATTAGGTGAGGAATGCCTTATGTCAGCTGTCCTTAAATGACATCGGGGGTATCTGTCATTCTCCTGAGATCATTCTTTTGAAACATAATGAGGGAATCTCTCCAAAATCATTTTAGCTTTGCTATGCAATAGACTATTATAACACCATTTTTCTTCTTGAAACTAGTCTATTGGTTCTATGAGTGATAATTCTGCATTATCTTTAAACCCTACATGTTCTTTCATCTCATACATAATCACAAAGAAAAATATTCACAGTTGTGTGGACATTTCATTTCTCCCAAAGGGTTTTATTGATCCAGAGAGTAAGAGCAGACAATGAGAGATACTTTTGCTACGGTGTGGGATAGGACCTTGCATAGTCCAACCCAGAGGAGGGGCTGGGGAATGTTATTCACAAGAGGCTCACACGAAGTTCTCGGCAAATCAATGGGGATGTTTGTAAGATATGAATCACATCCACTATTTGCCACAGTCAAGATTTTGAGCCTGTCAATGAATTGGTTAAATTGGCAAAAATGTCTGTTTTGGTCTCTGTGAACACCAGAGAACTATAAAATTGCTCTGGGTGGAAAATTCAGCTCTAGCAGAAATTACAGGTCTGCAGCCAACACCACCTAGAGAACTGAAAACAAGCCAGAATATTAAAAAAGTAATAATAATAAAGTGACCACAAACCATACAAAACATTCAGATCTGTGGTATAAAGAAAGATACTCCAAGGACTCCAAAGGCCTGATTTATTAAAGACCTGGGTTCTTGCAAATGCATAAAATTACACAATTACTCATAAAAAAAACCTGTCCTCAATGCATTTTGCACTAAGTAGAAGATATACAAAAACCCTCCATTTATATAAGGAGACTATGAGCACTATGATTTATTAGGCAATTTCCTCACGTGTGATACTGTGTGAACTGCAAGCCCAGCATGGAACCCTAGCCAGGAGAGATCAAGATGCAGCTGGAGGCCCAGAAAACATTCAGCTTAAAGGACAGGTTGTGTGCAACTTGGCAATAATGAGAACAAGCAGGGAGGTGGGACTCTTAAAGAAAGAAAGACAAACATTCCCCATGGACTCCATCAACTGAAGAGGACAGGTTTTCCCTGAGGAAAGCCTTTCAGTCCTCAGCTAACTCCGCCCACCCTACTCCCTGCCTAAGAAGGCAGAGGGGCCACCTGGTCCTCTGGGACGCAGGACTAGCCACAGTAGAAGCTGTGAACAGCTCACGGGACACCTTACTGAGTATCTCTGTGTGCCACATTCCGAGGGGCAATATGCTGATTGTCCTGAAGCACGAATTTTGCACGGAGCTGCACAGAATTATCATGCCTTGAGGATGCAAAGGCAGGGAAGAAAACAATTCTGAAGTCACATTTGTTGCTGAGAAAAAAAATAGTGTGTTATTTAGTCTAAAAATGCCTAAAATTCTCCCCTCTATGTTCCTCACCCCTACCGCTAAAACTCATTGCATGTGGGCTACTCAACATCCTTAAGGAGAATTCCCAACCGAGGGCTGGGAACTGGACTGATCTCTTCCTTTCTCCCCCATTTGCATGTCCACAAGGGGCAGCGTGCACATACAAGACACACGTTGTCCTACCATGGTAGGACGTCACCCATCCCTTGGGGGGTCTAATGGCTACTTCTATGCAGCCTATTCCCTTCTCCACGTGCTCATCAAATATTAAAACTACATGGCTAGACTTAATACTAGATTATATTAAAGAGTTTAATTAGAAAATTCAAATATGAAAATTCAAAATGATATTTGTATAAAATTTATATAGACATTTCTTGACTTATGGTGGTTCTAGATCCCAATAAACCCATTGCAAATGGAAAGTTCAGTAAGCTAAAATGCTTCTTTTCTATTTGGAGAGCCTCATTCCATGATTTCTAGGACTCTTTTTCTCCACTATTTTCCTACTCAGCTCTACTATGCGCGTATACAAAATTACCAATATCAATCTCCAAGACATGTGCAGGAAGGGGGAGGTGGGGGAGGGCCCAGTGGAGAGGGTACCAAGAGTTGTGTGCATGTACTTTCTGACTCTGTACTCCACTATGATGTAAACTGCAATGCATTAAATAATAAATAAGTAAATAAACGCAGTAGAGCACTTGCCTAGTGTGTTCAAAGCCCTGGATTCAACCCTCAGCACCAGGAACAAAACAGAGTATTTAAGGAGAAGAAACGAGCAACAATCCATCCAAGCCCCTATTTTACCTGTATTTTAAAACAACCATTTAAATTCAGATAGATACAATTTATCATCTCAGCTTCATGATGTGGTAACATTTAATTAACGTTTCTGCACCTGTTTTTCTTTCACCAAATGAGAATAGTTATCAACTCAAAATATAAATTCATAGCACAGGGTCTGATATATGCAACATGTTAAATAAAAAGAGGATAAAATCATCATAGTATTAGTGGATGCTTGATGATGAATTATTAATTAATTAAGCAGTTCCATCCAGACATTTGTTTGAAATATAAGTGTCTGTCTACATACTAGGTAAGTGACTTTGGACATTTTCAGAAATCTCTGACCTACAGATATGGAAAGTCCACAACATTTCCCTGGCTGCCTCTCAACGATTCTTTTATTAAAAATCAAATTCTTTCTTACATATGAAATTAACACATTTAAAAAAATTCTTATACTTGCTTAATGCTTGAATAGCTTCTGACTACTTTAACTGTTTGCAGCATGACTTTTAAACCTCCCACTATGAGCCATGCTCATGGTGGTGCACGCTTGTAATCCCCACGCTTGGGAGATGGAGACAGGAGGATCGCGCAGGTTCAAAGCCAGCTACGCTGGCTTAAGAGACCCTGTTTCCAAATAAAAAATATTTTAAAAAAAGGTCTGGGAGTGTAGCCCGGAGGTAGAAGAGCTTCCCGGAACCCCAGTACCACCAAAATAAATAAATAAATAAATATATAAATAAATAAATAAATAAATAAAATTTTAGAAAACTCCCACTATGAACAGACTGAAGCCATGATAACATCCTTCTGCACTGCCCAAACATGGTGGTACAGATGATGCTGATGAGCACAAGGCAGGGAGACAGGGTTTGTCACTGTGAAAGACTGCCATCTGCCATTTTTGTGGCTGTTTATGTCTTGTTCATTCAGTTAAGACTGACTCTAGTTAGCAAATCATTGACTTGGCAAACCCTTATCAAATTCTATGTCTTCAAGGGGAAACTCATAAAAGGAAAATTTAAGTTAATATTATTTATACATATTGCCTTAGTAAAGGAAAACTTTTAAGGCACCAATCTCTCTTTTTTATTCTTTAAACCAGATAAGAGCATCTGTTCTAGTGTCTGAAACATGGTTAGAATAATAATGGTAAACCGGGTGTGGTGGCGCACGCTTGTAATCCCAGCATTTGGGAGGCTGAGACAGGAGGATCATGGTTTGTGGACAGCCTCAGCTACTTAGTGAGGACCTTTGCAACTCAGTGAGACTCTGTTTCAAAATAAAAAATAAAAAATAGGGTTGGAGGTGTAGCTTGGAGGTAGAATGTCCCTGGGTTCCATCCCTAGCACTGCAAAAAAAAAAAAAATAATAATAATAATAATAATAAAAAATCCTTGACTCCTTCATTGACACAGACCACTGGAGGATAAGAGTCACTGTTTCAAGCAAGTTCTTCCAAGGAAGCCCAAGATCAGGGGATCACTACCACTCACCAGGACAGATGTCTGCTTTTACAATTGACCAAGTGATAACAAGCCATCAGTTACTGTTAGCAGATGATCACAGGACATTTTGTTCATCATCAGCCTTCATTTTCAGAGCCTTGTGTGTCTTCCTGGATAAAAATATATATTAATAATGCTCTAGGCTTAAATATTGAAAAATACACCTTAGCTTAAAAATAAAGCTGTATTTGGTTTCAAATATCATATTTTGCAAAGATAAATTGAAAATTGTATAAGGTCATTAAGAAGTTATTACATGCTTTTCTACCGTACTCGTTGAGTGACACTATCAACCACAGATGGTACTTGGCATTTATGAGGGGAGAGGAAGGGAGTGAACTTTATGTTAAAAAATTCCAGTTGGGTGTGGTGGCACACACTTGTAATCCCAGCATTTGGGAGGCTGAGACAGGAGGATCCCGGTTCGTAGCCTCAGCTACTACTTAGTGAGGCCCTTTGCAATTCAGTGAGACCCTGTTTCAAAATAAAGGATGAAAATAGGGTTGGGGGTGAAGCTTGGAGGTAGAATGTCCCTGGGTTCCATCTCCAGTAACACACACACACACACACACACACACACACACACACACACAAATTAAAAGAAAGAAAAACATTCCCAAGGAGTTCCAAGCATGGTGGTACATGCCTGTAAACTCAGTCCATGGGAGGCTGAGACAGGAAGACTACAGGTTGGAGGCTACCTTCAGACACAACTCAGCGAGAACCTGTTTTGAAATAATAGAAAATGGACTAGTGGTTTAAGAATGCCTCTGGGTTCAGTCCCAAAGAATACCCCCTAAATGATTTACATCTCATTTTATTTTTACCAATGAGTGAAAATTTCAGTAACCATTTGGTTAACTGGAGAATAGATATGAGAATATTTTCCCCAGAAAGACAAAATGATGAAAAGAAGTATAAAGTATAAGAAATTGATGAATTATGGTCTACTATGAATGGAATTATGTAAAAGTTTTCTGTAATATTTTTCATATTTGAGGCCCCATTCTGATTCACCACTCATATGTTTTTAAAAATCAAGGAGGAATTTATCCAAACCTCAGTTCATGGGAATGGAATTAATGTTGCTATAAAAACAAGAGTGGGGGCAATAAACTCTGGAACTCTGACTAACAGAAACCATTGAACTCAGCAGCCATGTGGACCTTGTGACTCATTCCGGGAAACAACTTTGCCCTGCCATTCTCAGGAGGGATGTGACCACTTCCATTGCCATCGGCCAGCTTCACAAGTGCAGCACGTTAGAGCCATCAAAGTTACCTGGGGCAAGAAGTCTATGATGCATCGTCAGTGTTTTTGAAGACAGTGACTGGGATTGTGAGAGACAAGATGCTTTGAAAAAAAAATTCTCTTTAGTATTTCTTCCAAAGTTAAAAAAAAAAAGGAGTTGGAAAAATAAAGCCTTATGGAAAATTTTCAGAGTTCTTTTCAAATGAAAACATTACGGAAATTATTTTTATTTTAACCTCAATGAGTCTTGTTTTCAATAAATATGACACATGCCATTTAAAAACTTCAAGATGGAAGAATAAAGTTCATATGCTTCCAATTAAAATAGGTTCTTCAATCTCTCAGAGAAGGATTTTAAAATGACCTGGAAGCTTGAATAATAAGTGTAGGTCCTTAATTTTTTCAGAAGGGGTTCACTGCAGTTGTGCCTTAAGCCCTGGCCTATGGTCTGGTCTTTTGCAAATGTCTCAATTTGCTTAGAAAAGGAAGGCTACTTTCTAGATGGCTAAAACAAATTCCTTTTCCACATTTTATCAGATAATGCCACAGTAATTACCCTTAAGTCTTAGTGGCTAAAACCACTGTATCTCATTACTCACTCCTGCTGCGCAACCATGCACCCATCTTGGTTACCACGGGTTCTCTGTTCATTAGCATGTGGGTGGACACCGTCTAGATTTTGCTGAGTGTTGCGTCAGGTGCAAAGACAGGTCTGGAAGGTCTTCATTATCAATTACAAGCTTAGCTCTGAATCAACCCGTGACAGATTTTGATTGGCCAGAGTGAGTCACATGATACCACCTCCCAAGCATGGGGATTAAAAGCCTGTGCCACCATGCCCGGTGCACCAGAAATTTTTTATAAACTCTATTAAATACACTTGTACACATAAGTGTACATCTCGAATTACTTAGAGGCCAAAGTAATACGACAGGGCCTGTGTTGGACAACCACCTCCCAGCAGCCTAAGAGTGTTGTGTGGTGTTGGGCTGAGGCTCTGTCAGGATCCACACCATTCACCTCGCCTCATCCCATCATCACACAGGACTGGTCGTCTCACGTCATCACAGGAAGACGGTGAGCGCACCACAGGAGGATACTGTGAGGGAGACCAAGACACCATTCACATAACTTTTATTACAGTATATTGTTATACTTGTTTATTAGTAAATAACAATTATTAGTTGTTTATTGGGTACTGTTCTTAGTTTATAAATTTAAACTATAATAGGTATGTGTATATAGGAAAAAATGTAGTATATTTAGGGTTTAGTACTGTCCAAGGTTTCAGACACCCACTGGGGGTCTTGGAATATGTGTATCCCTGGTAAGGAGAGCCACTGTGGTTATGAGTCAATTGAAAATTTGTGTTCTCTTCTTCTTTTTTTTTTGTGGTACTGGGGGTGGAACCCAGGAGCTTTCTACCTCCAGGCTACACTCCCAGACCTATTTTATATTTTTTTATTTAGAAACAGGTCTCACTAAGTTGCTGAGAGCCTCACTAAGTAGTTGAGGCTGGCTTCAAACCTGTGTGATCCTCCTGTCTCAGCCTCCCAAGTGCTGGGATTACAAGCGTGAGCCACCACGCCTGGCTTGTGTTCTCTTCTTTATTAATTATTCATTCAATTAGAACACAGTAGGGAGATTACTCACTGAAAAGTGTTTCCTCCCCCAGAAACCCACAAAATATGACTTGTCCTTCTGGTTAGGAAAAAGAGAGATGTTTTCAGAAAATAATCTTTTTTATGATGCTGGGGATTGAGCCCAGGGTGTTCTATCTCTGGGCTATACCCCACCCCCATTTTTATATTTTATTTTGAAACACGATCTCACTAAGTTAGTGCATACCGGCCTCAAACCTATAATCCTCCTGTCTGGGCCTTCCATGTACTGGGATTACAGGTGTGTGCCGCCACACTAAGTCAGAAATTAATCTCAATAGCTGTCAATTCAACAAAATATTTTGAATGTAGTTTAAAGATTTTGTAGCTGTTCTGAAAAGCATTTCAAAATATACTAATAGTAATCTAAAAATCAGGTCCAAATCTATCTTCAGGCTAAAGCCTATTACGAGAAGTTACCTGGCAAATGCTTTGAAAATGTATCATTTTGAATTACTAGTTTTAAGGATGTTAATTTTTTTTTTGAGGTGCTGAGGATGGAACCCAGGAGCATTCTCCAAGCTACACCTCCAGCCCTATTTTTTATTCTTTATTATGAAACCAGGTATTACTGAGTTGCAAAGGGCCTCATAAGTAGCTGAGTCTGTCCACAAACTGCAATCCTCCAGTCTCAGCCTCCCAAATACTGGGATTACAAGTGTGCGCCACTATGCCTGGCTAAGGATGTACATTATTAAAGGTGAGAAGCTGCTATAATGAGATACTGCCATTGCTATGAAAAATATCCTAAAAAGAGGTTAAGCCAGGTGTGGTGGTACATGCTTGTAATCCCAGCATTCGGGAAGCTGAGACTGGGAGATCGCGGTTTGCGGACAGCTTCAGCTACTTAGTGAGGCCCTCTGCAACTTTAGTGAGACCCTGTTTCAAAATAAAGAATAAAAAATAGGGCAGGGGGTGTAGCTTAGAGGTCGAATGCCCCTGGGTTCCATTCCCAGACCCACAAAAAAAAAAAAAAGAGGTTAAAGAAATTTTGAGTTTACCTTAAAATTTATCTTTAGTGTAGTGATCTTTAAACTTTGTCTTTGTCGAATAAATTTACTCAGCACTCTGTAACAGGTAAGAGTAAATGTGGGCTGTTTTTGTTGACATGGTGCTGCGGGTGGGGGAGGCCGAAGCCGTGTGGTGTGGGGCAGAGACCTTGCTACCTCACCAGGCTTATTTCTTGCCTTCCCCATGATGGCTTCTGGGATACTTTTGGAAACTTCTAGGGTTTCACAGAAAGCAGGTTGAAATTTTCTATAGCCTACAGCTACCTCTCAGAAGAAGAAATAAAAAGACCAACTAGGGGACTAAGGTGGTACAGCGAGGTGACTGAGAAACTAGGTGTCAAAAAGTAAATGAGTATTGGAAACTTTCTTTCTTTCTTTCTTTCTTCCTTTCTTTCTTTCTTTCTTTCTTTCTTTCTTTCTTTCTTTCTTTCTTTCTTTTTGCGGGTCTGGGGGTGGAACCCAGGGGCATTTGACCTTCGAGCTACACCCCCTGCCCTATTTTTTTTATTCTTTATTTTGAAACCGGGTCTCACTGAGTTGCAGAGGGCCTCACTTAGTAGCTGAGGCTATCCGCGAACCACGATCCTCCGGTCTCAGCCTCTCGAATGCTGGAATTACAAGTGTGCGCCACCATGCCTGGCTGGGAATCTTTAAATATTGTTTTGTTGACAGACTGCAACCTGCAACATATTTTGGTAATATTTTGAATATACATGCAGTACCTCAAAATGCATTTATTTATTACATTTCTGCTTATTTTCTGAGTAGGCAGATAGATCCTAGGTGTCATGGTATATAAAAATAAGTCAATTTCCCACCTCTGAGGGACTTGCTATCTAGTAAGCAAAAAAAAAAAAATTGACTTTTCTAAATTTCCTATCCATCTATCTGTGCATTCCATGGTGATATATTCAATAAAAAGTTTAAAAAACATCTTATCTATTAGGCATATTCTATTCAGTTTTCATTTTGCCTTTTTATCTCTTTTAAATTTTCTCCTGTGTTATAGCTTTTCTCTTTCTTTATTACAATCAACTAAAATATCCCTATAAACTAATTAAATGCTGGGATTTCTTTTAGTATGGAAAATAATCTTTCTCCATTAGAAGATAAAAGGATTAAAATGCAAAAGAATGATTGAAAGCAGAGGTTATACCTGTGTGAATGGATTTCAGTTAAAGTGCAATTAATCAATCCATCATCAAGGGTAAGTGACTGATAACAGAGGCTTTCCTGTTTCCATAGGTGGGGGGGGGGCAAAGGACAGCGGAGGCCTTTGGGCAGACAAAGGGGATGGGGAAGAAGTACCATCCAGAAACAGGAGGCAAGTGGCACAAAACCTTGAGAGTTTCCCTGGAATAAATGGAAGCCTTACCCTGAAGTATCTGTGCAGCACAGCTGCAAGCAAAGCCAGCACTACGTGATTTATGAAAGGGCCCACATGATTTATGAAGACTTAACAAAACATCAGCACACAGCTGACTTTTTATAAAGGAGTTTCTTTCCCCAAGGATTCCAGGGGCTTGGAATGTAATGAGGGAAACCGAATCTACAATGAGAGATGATAAGGAAATGAGAATGTTTCTCACACAGACATACCAGAATTTATGTATCCGGATACTCTGGCCTTCATTGGCCCCAGACAGACCCAGCTACTCATTCTCAAAAGACTTAACTCCACCCTTCGCCCAACACGCTCTCTAATAAAGATCACCACTGGGATTTTCTCAGAACCTTCAGGTAGCCAGAAATGACTGGCCCTACTCCGCTCCTCCTCTCCCCCATTGCTGCCACTTGAAATCCTACACAACCTTCAAGTTGGAATCCAAGTGTCACAGAGGGGCTCTCTTAACTCCAAACTTTTACAGCACTCTATTCATGTCTCAATTAGGGCATGCAACATCTTTTATTTTATGCTGACATGTTTTTCTAGGGGTATGTGCATGCAGGAGCATGTGTGTTAAAGACAAAAATGTTTTTAAAAAGTTTCAGGCCTAGGTAGAGTGTATATAGCTAGTATATGGACATGTATCTGAATGATGTGCCATATACAGATGCATATGGATAGCAGATAAAGGACTCTGCATCTTCTATTTTGCTTCCTTTGCCTCTGAGAATGGGGATTGCTTTTGTTTGTCCAGCAAGCACTGCTGTTAGCTCAGCCATTTGCCATCCATCATCAGGGAAGAGTGGTGGGAGAGGGGGAAGTGCCTGTTTGGAACCCACTAATGTACACCTGTTTCTGAGGACACTGATTACCTCAGGAGCTGGTAGGTGTGTCAGCTCCAGCCAATCAGCATTCTTGCTGCTCTAGTCTTTGATCTAAAATTGGGGAGAAGCATGTTAGGCTATGAGACTGGCCTGTACACTGGATGGCATTTGTCTACAGTAAGAAAGAACGAAGACAGATAAAGATGAAAGACAGAAAAAGACCTATTAAATCCTCATTTCAATTCCCCAAAGTTATGGTTGCTTTGGTCCTTTATTTCTGTGATATGTCCTGGTACCCTCTGTTTGTATTTGTGCTAATTTAATTTGGGTTTCTAGCATTTGAAACTAAGTATCTTTGCTAAGTAGATCCCACTTGAAGAGAATGATAATAAGACCTAAATGTGTAGAATGAATTTATTTTTCGTGGTACTGGGGTTCCTGGAAACCCTTCTACCTCCGGGCTACACTCCCAGATCCATTTTTGTACTATTTTTTAAAATTTGGAAACAGGGTCTCTTAAGCCAGCACAGCTGGCTTCGAACCTGCGCGATCCTCCTGCCTCCGCCTCCCAAGTGTGGCGATTACAACCGTGTGCCACCACGCCCGGCTAGAATGAATTTTTAAAGCAGAAATAGAATCACTTAAGTGGAGTAATTGTAGCTGGGCATTGTGTGCACCTGTTGTTGCAGCTACTCGGGAGGCTGAAGCAGGAGAATTGCTGGAGCCCAGGAGTTTAAGGCCAGCCTGGGCAACAAAGCAAAACTCCATAACAGAATAAAAGAAAAAGAACAAAAAGAAAAGATTTTGTTTCCTGAACTCAGTATAAAGCACTTTGCTTGAGAAAGAGTGATTAGAAAATCACACCTCAACTTACATTATTTGTACATATGATTATAATTTTCCAAAGGAAATAAATGGTCAGCTGCCCTCCTGTGAGTTGTGTTTCCTTCCTATCATTTCAAATCTGGCTGGGAAGTGGCTGGCATGACGTTGTCTTTTGATAGATCACAAGCTGGTTCTCACCAACAATACAGGAGTGAAAGTGACAGGAGGTCAAGGGCAGATGGAGTTTCTTTATCTCCTTTTTCTTCTCTGAAACCTTAGGGGAAGAGAGAGTCATGAATGACTAAGCCCCTAAGCCATGATGTGAAAGATAGAAGAAATATAAACTAACCTGAGAATGAAACAAACTGCTTCTGCACTAATCAAGACTGGGGAGTCTACCTATCCCAGCAGCAATCAGAACCCTACCCAAGACAGAGCATACCACCAAGTCCTGGAAAACCTCTGAGCCACGCCTTCTATGTTGTTAGAAAGGAGGACGAACATCTACGGATTTAGGCCAGGTTAATCCCAGTCTTACTTGAAACAACTCTCTGAAAAAATGACAGAAATATATTAGAATATTTGGTGTGTCTGGATGTCAAGAAAATCATCAGCACCATTTTGTTGATGTCCTTGGACACAGAACTCTTGTGAACAACCAAAGAGTTTTACTACACCATGATTAGATGATATTGCCTAGGTGATGTCTCCAGAGGTACATAAGGCTCAAAGCTCTCCTTAGCTCTGTGCTTTTAGAGATTTTATAAAAGATACAAAAGGTCATCCTCATCAGCCTGGTGCCCTTGTAGAAAAGGAATGGATCATGCCACGTTCAACAACAGCATCAAATCAAGACTTGGGTTTAGCAAACTCTCCTGTAAATAGCCACACGGCAAATAGTTTAGGCTTTATAGGCCAAGAGGTAAAGTTGAAGATATTATATAAGTACTCCCCTATCGTTCTCATCTTTCTTTTGACTTTTTCATCCATTTACAGATGTAAAAAGAATCCATAGATGGCACAAGCAATACCAAACAGGTGGAGAGCCGGATTCATCCTATAGGCTGCCAGTTGTTGACCTGGATCTAGAATGAAATGTTGGGATGACTATAAAAAGGATGGTTATTATAGAATAAAAATGAAATGCTGACATTAGGCCTAAAGAGTCAGGCTTACAAGCGTAGGAGGAGGTAGAGAAGGCTTGGGAGTAGAATGAGTTTCAGTGCCTGGATGTTCCTCCATGGACCACATCCTGAAAGGGCACCGAGGACTCGACACTGCAAGAAAGAACGGAGGACACGGGTTTGGGGCGCTGGGCGAGGTTTGACTTGGAAGAGGAATAATGCTTTGTGAGTTGCTAGGTGTTTGCTTCCTGGACTCAAGTTTTGCCAGATAAGAAGATAACCAGGAGACTAGAGCTCCAGGGTTGGCTTACCTGACCCTAATCCCTTTCCTCTTTAATCAGGCTGCTTGAAGATATAAAAGCTATTTATTTTCTGACTCTTTCGCCATAATTTTTCCCTAAGCAGTTACTTGAGTGAACTCACTAGAATTTGCAAAACATCTTGATCTATGAGACAAGAAAGAGTAAATTCTCCAAGCAGAAGGCAGTGGACTGCCCGAGTAAGGGGCTTGGTTTGAGATGCTCATGGATTACTGGCTTTGAGAAATGGACAGTGACCCTGGGGGTTTTATTCCTATCCTTGGACTGTGCTATATTAGTGTTTTTAAAAGCAAAGCAGCACAAATGTATTTCTCCGGCTTTTAGGCCAAAATAATCCCAGATGCCTCCAACACAAACCCACACATTACAGGGCAGACCTTCCCCAGGAAAGGCTGGCTTCTCCGGCTTGGCTCCTAAACAGGCAGTATACAAGACCTCGGAAACCCATTTAACAAATGTCACCCAGGACTTACAAGCTGGCTGCAAAAATAGAGAACTCAGAAAACATCCCGTGGTTTCAGAAACAGAATGCAGAGCAGGCACTGCGGATCTCTCAGCAAAAGTAATTTCCAGAGCATACTTATGGTCAGCGGCTGGAAACTTGATAAGAATTTAGGAAAGGGTCCTATTACTGCTGAGAATTACGAGGCAGCTGCCCTGGCTGGATTTTGCCCGAGGGGGAAGGGTCAGCAGAAGGTCACGGGAGTGTAGTGTGGAGGCCAGAGGCCCTGCGTGGTGCACGCCCCCTCCTGTTCTCAAAGCAGGAGCAAGCCTGTTCTCAGAACAAGTTGCATCAAGAGCCTAGCTGGTCCTGGATGCCATGGTAAGCAGGCTATTTCCAGGAGGAAAGGGATTTGGTTGCCCAGCTGCTTCCTCATGAGGCTGGGATGGGGATGTGGCAGAGAAGGGACCAAGGTGGGCAGCATTTCTATCTCCCAGGATCTCAGACAAAAGAAGAGTGGGTGGCTCAGCAGTCTTCAAAACGACACTGAACAGTGCGTTGTCTAAAGAAGTTTTCCTAGAAGACAGCCCGACCTGGTCCTAGTGCTCCCCAGGGACCTGTCGGTTTACTCAACGTTTGGCCATTTCCACTCAGTATAATGAGGAAGGCCAGGCCTCAGAGGAGCCAGCCTCTCCAGCCCAGCCTTGGACTGGGCTGAGCCTGGAGCATTGGGCAGGAGGCAGCTCTTCCTGCTCTGGGGCCGAGGATGTCTAGTGGGTGGCGCCTGAGCCCAGAGGCAAGTATTCCACAAGGACTTCTGCTTCCAGGCTCCCTGTTTCAATG
Organism: Muscardinus avellanarius; assembly: GCF_963383645.1. Classification (NCBI taxonomy): domain Eukaryota; kingdom Metazoa; phylum Chordata; class Mammalia; order Rodentia; family Gliridae; genus Muscardinus; species Muscardinus avellanarius. The sequence goes on along the minus strand of NC_137795.1, from coordinate 26,506,770 downwards.
TCAGTACCCAGGAAGACTGGAGGCAGCACTTATGTGGTTGAGGTTTGGAAACGAGGAATTAATGTGTTTCCTTTCTGATCACTCCTTGTGGTACGTTCAGTTCCTCTTGGGTACCACCAAATGTCTCCTCTCCTACCCGACTGGCTAGGAAAGGAAAGGAGCTAGATGAATCCACATTCTGTCCTACTGTAGGCTTGCAAAGAGCAAATGTGTAAAAGAATCAGATTGCCAGGCATAGTGGTGCATGCCTGTAATCCTGATACTTGGGAGGCCGAGACTGGACGATTGTAGGTTCAAGGCTAGCCTCAGCAATTTAGCAAGCCTCTCAGTAACCTAGACGAGATCCTATTTCAAAATCAAATATAAAATAGGGCTGAGGGTGTAGTTCATCTTGGAGGTAGAATGCTCCTGGGCTCAAACTCAAGTACAATGAAGACAGGGAAGAGGGAAAACAGAAGGAAGATAGATTTGGAAGGCGCAGTAGCTGCCCTCTTGTGATCCCAGTATTTTGGGAAGCCAAGATAGGAGGATCACAGTTTCAAGGCTAGCCTCAGCAACTTGGCTGAGACCCTCACTAAAATAAAAAATAAAAAGCATTGGGGTATAGCTCGGAGTGTTCTAGCCCCTAGGTTCAATTCCCAGTATCAAAAACAAATCAAAACAAAAAACAATGTGCTTTTAGAAGTCTGCTCTGTTGAATTACAGTTGGCTGGGCCTTTCTGCATAGTGCCAACAGATTCAACAAGTGAAGCTGCTTACAGGTGTAACTTGGCAACAAAATATCAAAGGACACCTCGAAATTCTAACTAGCAGCACATCCTGTGAGCATGGGCCCATGGAGCGCTGGAGCATGCGCCTGTGCTAAGGCCTGCACTTCCTGTAATACCACATCGACAGGATGAGACGGCTCACCCTGCTGTGCAAATCTACAGAGCCAAACGCAGATCCAGACGCAGTTCTGGACGTCACCCAAAGAGAAGAGTGGACAGGGTCAGTTTTGGGGAGATGTATGCTAATCAAGGAAGAATTGTGCAAGTTTGGAGATGAGGAGGAGGTAGAAAGTAGTATAAGAGTTTCTTCAGATACTAATGACTATTTGCACGGCTTATTAGGGCTTATGGGGCTATTGGTGTGCTTTGCTGGGAGAAAGCTGGCCCCTGAGCTCCATGACTTACAAGCTGGTTTCAACTGGAAGCAGGGTTTTTCGTGGAGGTAGTCATAACTTCATTTTGTTTCTGAAAGAGGTCCCCCAAATACTAAAAATCAAACTATGATTGAAATTTAAAAATATTATAAACCAATGATGTCAGCCGAGTAGAGTTGGAGACTGGTTATTGGAAGGATGAAGGAAGTAAAGGGGAGGGGGCAAAGGAGAGGACAAATTGGGAAGGTAAACCACACCGGTTACGGAGGGTTTGTAAAGAGGTCCTGGAGGTGAGGTTTCCAGCTAAGGCTCTCTCATGCACACTTTGCTGAAGTCTGACCCCTCTTACAGTATGTCCCATTGGTCTGCTTCAGCCATTCTTAAAGGTGAACTTTTATAGCATCTGATACCTTTAGTATGGTATAAACCTTCAATATTATTTTATATTTTCTTTTTTTGTGTGGGTCTGGAGATGTAACCCAGAGGCATTTGACTTCCAAGCTATACCCCCTGCCCTACTTTTTATTCTTTATTTTGAAATAGGGGCTCACTAAGTTGTGAAGGGCCTCACTAAGGTAGCTGAGGCTGTCTGCGAACCCCGATCCTCTAGTCTTGGCCTCCCAAATGCTGGGATTATAAGTGCGCACCACCACGCCTGGCTTCTTTTTTATTGCTCTTTGTCGGTGCATTATAATTGTACATCACAGTGAGATTCATAGTGATTCATTCAATATTTTCTTCTAGAATGTCTTTAACCGGAACAATTGTTGGGCAGGGTTGGAGAAAAATCAGCCTCAAAGCCAGGCCCTGATGGTCCCTAAAACAGTCTTGTTTTAACGTGCTTGCTGTGTAATCATCCAGAACCTCCCAAACATCTCCATGGACCCCAAGAAACAGCCAGCATAGGTGAGTGGTTATCCAGAATAAGTAGGAAGGACTTTGGCCTTCCCCGCAGGGATGGAGGGAGTCAGTGTAGACCAATGTGAGGGTCTTGCTCTCACTCCCCAACGCTCAAGAGTAGCCTGGCTTCCAGGAGCATGACAGAACTGAGTATTAATTACTTGCTGAATTTCATGCCGAATAAAACCACATGTGTCTTTCAGCTGTGGTTTGGAAACATTTCCACCCTGGATATTATCTGTGAAAATTGGATGGGATTACATCACCTTGCTGCTGTTCACGCATGTTCAGATTTCAAGTCAGCAGAGAAGAGAAAGCGTTTCTGTGTGTCTCCTTGGGAATCCTCCACAGAGAGGCAGGAGGCAGATGGAGATGTGGGGAGGCCTGGCCTCTGTCTGCATGGCAGAACTGCACCTGCCATCTTGGGAGCCTGGAATTGGCCCTGCAGGCAACAGGAAGCCCAGGACAGGTTTGTTTTAAAAAATGTTGAGTGAGCCGGGCGTGGTGGCGCACGCTTGTAATCCCCGCGCTTGGGAGGCTGAGACAGGAGGATTGCACAGGTTCGAAGCCAGCCTCAGTACTTAGTGAGGCTCTCAGCAACTTAGTGAGACCCTGTTTCCAAATAAAATATAAAAAGGTCTGGGAGTATAGCCCGGAGGTAGAAAGCCTCTGGGTTCCACCCCCAGTACCACCAAAAATAAAAAACAAATAATAAATAAAATAAAAATGTTGAGTGATGGGTTCATATTAGCCTGGTGGCATTCTGGTGGCAAAATGGAGTGAAGAGAGGGTCTGAAGAACAGTAAGGAGAAAAGTTAGGAAGTGCCTGAGAATTGCAGATAGAAGAGGTGGGAACTTTTTTTTTAATTGTAGGAAAAAAGTAAATAACTTTGATGATTCTTTGGACATTGGACAGTGGTGAGAGAGGAAAGAAAAGCTTAGAGGATTCCCAAGCTTCTGGTCTAAGTGAAGTGGCTGCTGCATGGTTGTTCCCTGAAAAGCTCAGGTTCTGGCAATGCAAAAATATTCAGAGGTTAAATAATTGAATATAAGGGTCTTAACCTCATCAGTAAATAAGTTCACTGATGGAGTATTAATTTGAATGGATTTATTGGGTAGCAACCTAGGCAGGTCAGGTATAGCTGGAGAGGTAGGTCCCTGGGGGTATGGCCTTGGGGGCTATATCTGGTTCGCATCCCCTCCCTGCTCTCTCTTTGCTTCCAGCCTCCAAGATGGGAGAGCAGCATCCCTCCACACACCCCGCCATCGCCACCACCATTTATGCTTTGGAACCGGCTCCATGAGCTGGAAACTCTGAAACCATGAGCCCCACTAAACCTTTTTTTTTTTTTCTAAGCTATGGAGTTACAGGAAATAAGAATTAAGGAGGAATAGATAAGGCATCTTGGGTCTCTAGGAGGCAAGTAGATATTTACATTTAATGTGCTGGTGAAACGTCAAAGTTGGGGACATTGTCTTAAGGTAATATATGAACCAAGAGTGTGGATGAGATTGCCGTGAGGCCTTAAACTAGGACCAAGAAAGCCAAGGAGAGAATTCTAGGAATTCCATGTCTATTAGTCAGCTTTCCATAGCTGTGACAGAATACTTGAAGTAATCAGCTTTTAAGAAGGAAAGGTTTATCTGGCTCCCAGTTACAAACATTTCAACTCATAGCTGTTTGACTCAGGTGCTATGTGCCTGTGACTGCACAGTAAACCATGTCAGAAGCGGAGTAGAGGAGGCGATTCACTTTATGATGGCTAGGAAACAAACTGGACAGAGCGGGGCAGGGCCCCAACACTTCCTTCAGGGGCACCTCCCCAATGACCAAACTTCCTTTCATGAGGACCCACCTTCTAAAATTCTGAAAAACCTCCCAATACTGCCACAGGTTGGGGCAGTTCGACCACTTATGGGCTGGAAAATCTAACTCGTGGCCTCCTGGCTCCTTGTGTGTTGGAAACTGGTGCTAGTCAAATGTGTCTTCCACCGTATCACTGGGGATTGAAAGGAGAGAGCTGTGTCCAGCCTCAGGTGTCCAACCAGACTCTTGTTTGTCACAGTGTTTACCTGGGAAGACTTGAGGCAAGAAGGTACATTTTTGCAGGTTGTCTATCTGCAATAAAGTGAGAGCTCTGCTTGCTGAATACCTATCTGCCCTGTGCCTAGACGAGTCCAAGGAAAATGCTAGAAGCACAAGCTCTAGGTGTATTCAACCTTTCCCGACATACTTTACTGCAACCACCACTAATCATACTTTGTGAGGAAATAAAACATCCAGGACAGATGTAAAACTGAAAGGGATTTGGGAATAGCAGGCGTGAACCAGGACTCTTTGAGGCAAATTCAAAAGTATTTATTTTGTTTTAAGATGAAAGTTTGAACACCGATCCCCAGTGAAGGAAACTGAAAACATCTTTAGGGACACAGTTTCAGATATAGCTGGGAGCCGGCCCAGGTTTGGCTTCGGCAGCCGTCCCAAGCCTATTTCCCGTTGGACCAATCAATCTCTGCCCTCAAACACAACTATAGATGCAGGCATCTCCCAGGCACTGCTTGGCCTGGCCAGAAGTGTGGGCAGCGTTTAGGCACAACAGCCTCTTTTGGGTTGACTTCTTGTTTTTTTTTTTTTTGTTGTTGTTTTTTTTTTTTTGCAGCAGCTTAGAAAGAGTTTTCTTCCATGGGGATTAGCTTTCATCTTTGCATTGTGGTTTCTGGGTGGGAGGCCACAGTTTAAGGCTGAAACCTTCTTCCTGCTGTCAGAAGTTGCCTTGCTGAGAATAGGCAAAGTCTTCTAGGGCACAGAGTCACTGCAGACAAATAAAGGCTGTGTCTACCTGATGTCATATTAGAGGGGCCAGTCAAAATCACTTCAATGTTCTACTATTACAACCCATGCTTTCTGATACCTTGGCCCTTATGATTTCCCTGGTAAAATGTAGACAGCTCCTGGACATATAAAATAGCCCCCTCCCCCATTTTATATTTCATGGTCAGTTATTTTATTAGACTTACTTTCATAAGTATTTTTAAAAAAACCTAATACATGGAGAAATCTGGATGAGCATGGTACAAGGTGGGACTTATAAATCAAAGGGGCAAAGATATGGTGAAAGGCCAAACAGGTTGTGTTATAATTTGGATTTAAAATGTTCCCCAGACTTCATGCACTGAAGGCAGCCATGTTGGAACTGTGTTGCGCATGTTCACAAGCGCATGGGTATGTGCATGCATTATGCATGCATATGTGTGTGCGTGCATACGTCTGTGTGTGTGTGTGTGTGTGTGTGTGTGTGTGTGTGTGTGTGTTCCAGCCTGGCCCAGTTGGAACATCTGGCCCTGACCCTCTCTCTCTGCCCCTTTTCCTTTCTGCTCCCTGCCATGATGCCTCAAACTCCCAGAACCATGAGAAAGTAGATCTAACTTCCTCTGAGTGGTGTGCATCAGAGTCAGGCGCCTGAGACCAGTCGCCTCTGCATCACTTGGCTAGGAGCAGACCCAACTGGGAGAACATGGCTAAGCCAGGACTTCTTTGATTTTTCTTTGAATTTCGCTCATGTAAACACTGTAAATGAAGTTATTTGACAGCGTCCATATTTGTTGTCTCTGTGAATGAGCTAAACTGGGCAGCCAAAGTAGAGAGACAGACATTAGCTGGGCATGGTAGTTGACCCCTGTAATCCCAGTTCTAAGGAGGTTGAGATAGGATTGCAAGTTCAAGGCCAGGCTCAGCAATTTAGCGAGACACTCAGCAACTTAGTGAGATCCTGTTTCAACATAAAAAATAAAGGGCTGGGGGTGTAGCTCAATGGTAGAATGCCCCTGGGTTCAATTCCTTGTACCACAAAAAGACTTTTTTTCTCAAAAAAAAGGTGTTTGAGAAATGACCTTTTTTAAAGCCTTTTGGAAATATTTGATGTATAAAATATTTTGATTGTTAGAATTTACAAATTTAATGGACATGAAAAGAGAAACAGGAACTCCTCAACTACGTGTCCTGAGTTTCCAGAATTTTCTTTTCATTCATTTTACTGTGGAACAGACTATGTACAGAAAAGTATTATATATTTAATTTAAAAATAACAAAGTGGGGAATGAAAAAACATTTTTGTATGCTGTAGCATGAGTCAATTTCCTAGACAAAATGTTGAAGAAAAGAAATACACAGACCAAAAGAGTATGTACTTTAAATTTTATTTATATAAATAAGTTAAAAAAACACCCATAAATCTCTGGTGTTAGAAGACATGACATGATTACCTGTGATGGGATTAGTTACTTGCTATTCTTTGCATATTTGTGTTTGATATCTGTTAGGGTTTGGATCTAAACTGTCCTCTGAAACCCAGGCAAAGCAGCAACATTCACAGTGAAGTTACTGAAACATGACTGCTCTAGCCTCAGTAGTAGATTAGTAATCTAATAATTGGTGGAAGATAATGATGATGGTTATTATTATTTACTGGGAATTGAACCCTGGGGCATTTTACCACCAAGCTATGTACACCCAGACCTTTTTATTTTGAAATAGGGTCCCTATAGATTGCAGAGGGCCTCACTAAGTTGCTGAGGCTGGCCTCAAACCTGAGATTCTCCTGTTTCAGTCTTCCAAGCACTGGAATTACAGGCATGCACCACCATACCTGGCTTAACAAGTTGGATGAATTTATTAGGTGGTAAGGTAGGCAGGTGATGCGTGGTGGAGGAAGTGGGTCCTGGGGGGTGTGGCCATGGGGGCTCCATTTCTGCTACTCCCTCTTTCTTTCTGCTTCCTGGCTACCGTGAGATGAGCATCTTTTCTTTTTTACATCCTACCATCATAACATCTCTGTCTAGGAGCCAGCCGATCATGAACTGAACATTTGAAACCATGGGCCCAATGAAATTTCCTCCTCTAAGTTGCTCTTGTCAGTATTTTGGTCACAGTGATGAACAGCTGACTAATAGACTGTCTTTATTTCTTCATTATGTTAGCTAAAGAATCAGAGAAATTCAGAAGTAGGGGAGTTGGGGTGCTGGCAACCTAGGAATCTTTTGCTTCATTTCTTGAGTTGTATGTTTCTGTTTGTGCATTTTTTAGTATTATGAATTTGATGAAAATAACCTGGGTTTGGTGGCATATACCTGTAATCCCAGTACTTGGGAACTGAGACAGTAATATTACACACACACACACACACACACACAAAAAAAAAATAATAATAATAATAATACAGCAAGCACCTGAGAACCCAACACCCAAGTAAAGAAATAGATTCTCTCTTAGATGACCCCATGTGCTTCACCTCTACCTGCCTGTTAAATGTAGTCACTGTTCTGATTTTTGTATTAATCACTGCTGTGATTTTCTATACAGTGTTCTGACTTTCAAATGTAGCCAAATAAATATTATAAGTGGCCCTTGTATTCATGGGTTCTGTAGCCATATATTCAATCAAATGCACATCAAAACTCTTTTTAAAATTGTGCCTGAGCTGGACATGGTGGTGCACCTTGTAATCCCAGTACTTGGGAAGCTGAAACAAGAAAATCACAGGTTCTCAGTTAGCCTCAGCAACTTAGTGAGGCCTTCCACAACTTAGTGAGACCTTGTTTCAAAATAAAGAATAAATAGTGGGGCTGGGGATGTAGGTCAGAGGTAGAATGTCTCTGGGTTCAATCCCTGTTACTGAAAAAAAAATGTGTCCGTACTGAACATGTGCAAACTTTTTTCTTGTTATCATTCCCTAAACAATACATCATGATAATTACTTATATTTCATTAGGTATTATAAGTAATCTAAAGATGACCTAAATTATACAGAAAGAGGTGCGTAGGTTATATACAAATACTACACCACTTAATATAAGGAACGTGAGTGTATGCAGATTTTGGTGTGTGTTTGGGGGTCCTGGAATCACCCCCCCTGAATACTGAGGGATGACTGTATTTAGTTTAACCTGTTTATAAAATTCATACAAGTCAAATTGAGCTGTATGTATTTTCTCTGATTTGATAATTTTGCTTGTCATTATGTCTTTGTGATTTTTCTGTGTTAATATATTAAGGTACAGTTTATTCATTTATACTACTTTAGAGTATTTTATTACACAAATATGCCTTTGTTGAATATTTGGCCTTTGTTGAAATTATTTGAGATAGCTACATATATTGTATATGTTAACAACATATGTGGTTTATATATAGTGTATTAGTTATATATTTGTGATTTATGGTAGAATAGACAGTATACTTACATTTACATCATGGTTTATATATTATATAAGTGTGTACATAAATATATATGCATGTGTGTATATGAGTCTATACACATACACACACACACTTTTTACCACATCTCTTAGAGCACATGACCAAGGATTCCCTTTTCTAGGGTAGAGCAATGGCATAGCTGTCATTTGAGTGTATCCAGGGGCCCATGTGCTGGGCTGGTCCCCAGTGTGGTGATGTGAGAGGTGGTAGGACCTTTGGAGGTGGAGACTAGTGGAGGAAATTATGTGCTGGCTCTCTTCTGGCTCTGTGATCTTTCTCTGGCACACACCGTTGCCATGATGCCATACACTATGTGATGATGTAGCCAAGGTGTCTCACCAGAGAGAGGCCTGACAGATGGTAGAGCATTTGATCTGAGACATTCAGCCTCTTCAACTGTGAGGCAAATAAACCTGCTTATAGAGCACCAAGCCAACCAGGCATAGTGGTGCACACTTGTAATCCCAGTACTTGGGAGGTGAGACAGGAGGATCGCACATTCTTGGGCAGCCCCAGCTAGTTAGTAAAGCCTTCCGCAACTTAGTGAGACCCTGTTTCAGAATAAAGAATAAAAAAGCTAGGACTGTGGGTGTAGCTCAGAGATAAAATGCCCCCAAAATATTTTTTCATCTTATTTATTTATTTTATTCTTATCAAGACAAAAATTAATTTCCGTTTATATCACTGTGAAGATACCCATATGTTTTTCTTCTTTGACATGATAATATTATGAATTATGCTTATTGATTTACCAATATTGACTCACTCCTGGAATAATCTTTATGTGATGAGAAAGATTATGTATTTAATGGGCTGTATACTCAGTATTCTACATTTTAGTTGAAATTTTGTACTTATAATATTCATAAGAGAGATTAACTTAAATTTTTTAGTGTTATATGTATGATCTTTGTCAGACACACTTCCCCCATAAAAATAATATGTGCTGGGTGAAGTGGTACATGCCTGTAATCCCAGTAATTGGATAGCTGAGCCAGGAGAATTGCAGGTCCTCAATTTTTTTTTGAGGCCAGCCTCAGCAATTTATCAAGGTCCTCAGCAAACAACGTTGTGAGACTCTTTACTTCAAAATAAAAAAATAAAAAGGGTTAGGGATGTAGCTTGGAAATAGAATGTCCCTAGATTAAGTCCTTATCCTGCAATGTAATTTTTTTAACCTATAATGTTATCTGGTCTTTATAGGTTTGGTAAGACTAAACTATCTATCTAATCCTTAACTTTTTTTTTTTTTGGTGGTAGTGGGGTTCCTGGAAACCCTTCTACCTCCAGGCTACACTCCCAGACCCATTTTATATTTTTATTTGACTTTATTAAGTCAGTGAGGCTGGCTTCAAACCTGCTCAATCCTCCTGTCTCTACCTCCCAAGCACAGGATGACAAGCGTGCGCCACCACGCCCTGGCTGTTTAGTGATTTTTAAAATGTGAGCTGATAATTTTCTCAAGTAACTTTCTTTGCCTGCAGAAATCTTGCAAGGCCTAGACAAAAACTGTTATTTATGAAAAGGATTATTACTTCTGCCAGGCATCATCCTGTCTAGGATTACTTAAATTTTACTTAAGTTTTGGGGCCATCCACGTCCTATGAAATTCAGGCAGGAAATCCACCTGCAAGCTAGATATATAATTTCTCAGGATATTCCTTCTGTTTTTACTCATTGCTCAGACTTAAAAGCAGGCAGTTTTGCTCCTGCATTTGTTCCATAGGAGGGTGGAGAGAGTTTATTTATAGTTCACACTCACACTTAAATTTAAGCTTTTAGTGTTACAATCTCCATGGGGTTATTCTACCTCTGGGCTACACACCCCCAGTTTAATTTATGTGCTTATATTTGGTGCTTTGGATTTACTGCCCTGAAAAGAACACAGTTCTGAGAAATGGGAAGACTAGGTGGTAGTCCCATTCCACATCTTAGCAAGTCCAAATATTGATGGCAACTTTAAAACAGACTAAATTTATACTCCTTAGATGAAAAAATATCTTGTTAATTTTCTTATAGGTTAAATAAGTTCATCATATCTCTATCATAGGGTTATTTGGTGGAAATAATTACATGACATAAGTCATTTTTTGAAAATTGTCATTTAAGCTGGGTGTGGTAGCACACGCTTGTAATCCCAGCATTTGGGAGGCTGAGACAGGAGGATCACGGGACAGCCTCAGCTACTTCTTAGTGAGGCCCTTTGCAACTCAGTGAAACCCTGTTTCAAAATAAAGAATTAAAAAAATAGGGCTGGGGATGTAGCTTGGAGGTAGAATGCCCCTGGGTTCCATCCTCAGTACCACACACACACACACAAAGAAAATTATCATTAAAATGTGAATGTTATTGTTTTTGAACTAGATAAATAGGCCTAAAGGTGTCATGTCTTAAAGTCACACTGATTTTGTTCAAATCAAAATGGTATCCTTTGAATGACAGGCTATGAGAAAGTCCAGTTTTTTGGGTGAGAACGACTTCACCGCCATCACAGGCTTTTAATTGCTCTAGCACTTCTCAAGACATCGCTTTTCTGAATCCACAGAACCACCACACCCATTAAATAAATCATAGGCTGCCTGTGATCCCAGTTTTTGGGAGACTGAGACAGGAGAATCGCAGGTTTGAGACTAGCCTCAGCAACTTAGCAAGGGCCTCAGCCAGAGTCTTGCTCACAAATCAACTTAACCTACTCAGGGTAGGAAGTCATTAATACAGAAATGGGAGGGAGATACGCTAGTAAAGGCAAAGAATATGCAGATCTTTACTCAGGATAGAAAGAAATTTCTAGAAATCTGGGCATCACCTCTTTTTGCCCTTTCTGTGGTTCTCTTTTGAGACAGCATCATGGCAATCGATGCTGGTGGAGCAGAGGGGTCATTCAGCATGCAGATGGCATTAAAATGAAGATTGGGGTCAATGAGATGTCACTCTAGCAGATATTTGGATCTGTTTGAGCTAATTATTTTGAAAAGAAGCTTCTAACCTCCCGTATCCTGTTCTCAAAGATAAACACAGTTGGGGTAGGGTGTGAGGCAAGCCAGTTTTTGTAGATACTATCCAATGTAACATTTCTTTTTCTTCCTTTTATAGTGCTGAAGATTGAAACTAAGAGTGCCCTATCACTGGGCTAAATCCTCAACCCTTTTTAGTTTTTTTTTTTTTTTTTTTTTTTTTTTTTTTTTTTTTTAGACAAGATCTTGCCGAATGGCTGAAGCTGTCTTAAGTGTTTGGGATCCTCTTGTTTCAGCATCCTGAGCAGCTGGGACCTCTAGGTGTACACCACTGTGTCTGGCAGGATAACCCTTCTAAGGAGTGCCAACAAGTCGCTCTGGGCCACATGAACTGATATGCACATTGTGTGCATAGCAGGAGAGTGCTATGTCTCCAGCTTCAGTGTGGTTGAACAGCAGCCACATGGGGCCAGGCAGATGCCTGCAATGTATTAGCTAATTATTTTCCATCCTATGTCCTGGGATGGATTCTAAAGAGATTTAGAATGTACCTTGTGCTTCTGGCCTATCGTTCAAGTTGCTCAAGAAATAAAATCCCTCAGATTAATGGAATTCACAATATTTCTGGGAAGAGGTATTTATTTATAAATCAAAAGCGAATTTTTCTAATAAAGGGAGGCAGCTGTTAACCATCTTGATTCATTTCAAATGTGGTTGGGTGAATTCAACAAGCTTCAAATGGGGGATCAGAGGGCAAGCCCTGTTTTCCTTAGACTCTTCAGGGTCACATTAAATCCATGTTGTGTTTTCTGAGAGATTAGAAACAGATTGCAAAGTGGACTCAACAGAGTTTGAATTGCAATTTTTCTGCCCTGAACATAAGATCTCTCGGTTTTGTCTTCATGTGTATGTTGTAGGAGTCCTCATTTATGCTAAGTAACCTTTTATTCAAAATTTCAGAGTTGCGAGAAGGCCGGCCTACCACTTTCCACTTTCCTCACTACTCACCATCGAATGCTTATGTTACCAACATGAACGAAACTCCAGGGACGTTAAGAGAAACATCCTTGATTTCTTAACAATAAAAATGTGTTTCTCAAACAGAAAAGATAGGCTGTATGGATTGGCTTCCTTGAGTCCAAGGTATGGTAAGAAGCTTGCTCTTGCCTCAAGTAAAACGAAACAAGTAAATATTAAGTCCCAATGCAGACTGACTGATTAACAAATTGCTTTAGTGCAAATGGAGAGGCTCAAATATGTTGACTTTACCATTTTTCACTGAAGGCTTTCACTAGACCTGACCACAGCTGTCCTTGAGGCCAGATGTTAGCTGTAAAATTCAGTGAATTTAATATACCATGAAACCTCCCTGCCTCTTGAGCCGGGCTGAAGCCCACAGCGTCTGTGTGTGAGACTCACATAGTTCCAGCGCTGCCTTGAGATTCTTGTTACCCTCCTGTGGTTTGGCGGCAGCTCAGATTTCCTCTAAGCTTGTGCACAATCACTTCATTTAGAAGCTATCTGCTTCTATTGAGGTGAAGGAACCTCACAAATGCACTTGATACTGGCCGTTCCTGAGAGTAATTGGATGAAGTCAGATACCTCCCCTTGTTATCACTGTTAAGCTGCCCGAGCCCAGTTAATTGTGGCCTCACCAAATGCGTTTTCCTGGAACGTTGCAGAACCGGGGCCTGGCATACCTCTGCAGGAGAGTGAGCAGCTTGTGACTGCAGAGTTGTTAGGGGCCGCTGTTCCCACCTCCTCCCGTGTATTTTCTGGCTTGTTAATTAGAGACTCAGAACTGTGCAAATGCTTGTCTGTAACTCCTCGAGGCGGACTTGCAAAGCCAGGGAGCAGTGATGCAATGGAAACAGCACAGGGCTGCAGAACTGGAAAGACCTGGGCTTAAATCAAGCAACAGCGCTGAATTCCCCGAGCGCCCGTTGAGTCCATCTAAGTCCTCCTCCTCCTGACTGAAGGCAGTCATTTTCAAGCCAAGTTCAGGATTGCTTTGGGGGTCTGTGAATGTTTGAGTGATGTTTAAAAAAACACATTTAAGACTTTTAATAAAATTATAATTAAAAATATATACACTTATGTGTTAGGCACCCATTTAAGTGTTCAAAAAGTAGCCTCATTGTTCCTATTGATGGCCCTTACAAATGTGAAATTCTAGATTAAACTTTCAATCGTAAAATCTTATTTTAATCGCAACTGTAAATTGGCATCCTGATGTTTCACATGAAGAAGAAAAAAGTCTTCACTGTTAACAACCACTTCTGGAAAACTACTACTTCTTAACAATGTGATTCTAACTTTTCCAGAATGTTCTTTCTGTTTCAGGGACTTTCAGTGTTGCCCATCAACCCACGGAGTTCTGCTGTTTTGAGGTGCTTAACTCAGATCTATCTGCCATCGCTCCTTTCAGGGTTTGCCATAAAGGAGAAGCAGGGCAGGTGTGGTGAGGCACATGATCTGTGCTGGCTAGGGGTACACTCAGCCCAGACACTAGTTCTTCCATCCAGTGGGCATTCCAGAGAGGAGTGGCGTCGTGCAGAAGATTATCGGCCTCCTGGGCGAGGTGCATGATGTCTCAGACTGGGCGAGCAATGTAGCTACGGCAGAAGACAGCAACAGGCTTGGAAATTAGAAGTTGTCAATGTGACTGGAAGGAGCCAATTCATATGAGTTGAGATAAGCAATGAGCAGATGGTGAAGGTTCTACACTCCACGCAAATTTATTTGAATTTCATCCAGGAAAAAAAAAAAAAAAAACACTGATAAGCCATTTCTACAAGAGCAAAGAGACTCTTGGAAATTTTACAATGTAGCTTCTGTATTTTCCCAATGGTAGTAGAACCCATCCCTTTTGTTTGTTGTTGTTTATTTCAACTTCTAGGATCCAGAAGGAAAATTGAGCTCTTCTTAAGGTTTTGCCACTTACTAGTGTGACTTTAGCCAAGTCCTTAAATGTTTGAATTAAACTCATATATATTGTTCCTCCAAAGCAAAATTTTAGCTCCTTGTAAGAAAGAACCCTGTTTGAGCATGCTCTTTCTTTCAAAAACACTCTCTGATGCCTCTTCACCCAGAAAGAGTTTCTTTTCTTAGCACAGATGTGCTTTCCCTGGGGACACTGTCTTTAGATACTCAAAATCGAGGCCTCATGTTGTGTCCCAGTAGTGGCCTGGATTAGTCTGCAGCGGTCATCACTCACAAAGATTCATAGCTTTTTAAAAAAATACATTTACATTGATGCTATGTATATGTACTTACATACTTTATATGTCTGTCCATTGCCTTCCTAAAATCACTAAGTTGCTAGATGTGGTGATGCATGACTGTAATCAGTACTTAGGAGGCTAAGAAAGGAGGATCACAGGTTGGTGATCAGCCTCAACCACTTAGCTAAGCCCTCTGCAACTTAGTGAGACTCTGTTTCAAAATAAAAATAGATAGATAAAAATAAGGCTGGAAGTGGAGCTCAGAGGTAGAAAGCCCCTAGGTGCAATCCTTAGTACCATAAAAAGAAAAATTACATAGTAAATAAAATAAAATACTGTGGCAATGGAGAAATCTATTAGTTTGACTTTTTCATCTTACTTTGTATTTGGTTTATATGCTGATGATTGGATAAATAGTTTTTAGAGTTTTGTAGCAGTATAATTGACATACAGCAGACTGTATTATTATAGTGTACATTTTGGTATTAATGTATTTTTCTAAAATAATCATCACCGTCAAAAAATGGACATGTCCACCACCTGCAAATGTGTCCTCTCTTATCCTGTCTCCCATTCCCTTTTCCAGGTAGCCACTGACCTGCCTTTTGTCTCTGCATCTTAGCTTTTATATTTTAGAGTTACATATAAAGCATATACACTTTCTCTTCAAGGACAGGAGCCTGGCTTCTCTCACTAAGCATAATTAGAAATGTTGCTGCATATGTGAACAGTTCAGTTATTTTTATTGCTGATTTGTAGTTTATTCTATGGTCATCTCAAAATTTGTCCATTCACCTATTGATGGTATTTGCATTATTTCTAGTTTTAAGCTATTACAAATGAAGCTGCTATGAATAGTTGTATGTTTATATATTGATAAATAAGAATTTATCAAAATAAGAACTTCTGCCCTTTGAAAGACATTGTTTAGCTGGGCGTGGTGGCGAACGCTTGTAATCCCAGCATTCAGGAGACTGAGACCGGAGGATCACGGTTCATGGACAGCCTCAGCTACTTAGTGAGGCCCTCTGCAACTTAGTGAGACCCTGTTTCAAAGTTAAAGAATAAAAAATAGGGCTGGGAGTGTAGGTTGGAGGTAGAATGCCCCTGGGTTTTAGCCCTAGTACTGTAAAGAGAGAGAGGGGGAGAGAGAGAGAGAGAGAGAGAGAGAGAGAGAGAGAGAGAGAGAGAGAGAGAGAGAGAGATTAGAAAATGAAATACAAACAACACACTGAAAAAGGTATTTGCAAATATATGTGATAAAGTTCTTATACTAAGGATATCTGAAGAACTCCTAACATTCAGTAATAGAAAAAAAAAAAAAAAACAGTTGGAAGAAGTAAAAGATTTGTTTGAACACAACCTCAGGGGGCTGGGTCTTTCTGAGCTCCATCCTAGATCAGGCAACACATCAAAGCGGCACTGGAATGCCCGTGAATTGTGAGGCTTTTCAGTCTGCTCTTGGGAATAGGAATGGTTTCTAGCTTTGTGTGAACCTCAGAAACTATTTCCTTTAAAACTTGCAACTGGCTCTCTCCCTGGCTTCAGGCAGCTTCCTCGCAGGCATGCTCAGTGACCAAAGGAACTTGTGCCCATCCTCAGAGCTGCTCCACTTTCTCCAGGACTCTGTCCTGTGCAATCTGGTCACCTGGGCCTCCCCAGACTACCATCTCCACCAGCTCAACTCCAGGAAACCGCCGAGTGCTCTCGGCCCGCCCCCTGCACTGCAGTCCGGAATCTCTCATCAGGCAGCAGAATGGGGTATTCACAGGCCTCTTGTTTCTCATTTTTTTTTTTTTTTTTTTTTAGTTTCAACAGGTGAATCCTGGATCATTGGGTAGAGTGAGTCTTGGTTACTTCTTTCACACCGTTCTCATTGTAAGGGTGCCTCATAGCTATTGAACAAGTTTATGGACAGTTGTTTAATTCTCAAGAAAACACTCTGAGATCTGTTCTATTCTGATCCCCAAGGAGGTGGCACAGATTGCCTGGAGACGTGTAATAATGAGAAGGACTGTGATCTGAACTCTGACAGTCTGAGTAGCAGCCTAACGTGCTTCAATCATATATTACACTGCTGACTTTTGAAATATAATACCCTAATCATAACCTTAATAGCATTTCTCCCATATAAAAATCTATATTTTTTTCTGGAACAGGGTATAGCTTTTTTATGTGTATTTCTTCCTTAGAGTTTTGAATTCAAAATTCAAAACTTCAAAATTCATCCTTAGAATTTTTTATCTAGGTACCTCAGTCCTTTCCTTTTGGATTATCTTTGAAACATCTAAGCATCCATGAGGGATGACATGGCACCAGGAAATGGTACTCCCAATTAGAAGATGCTATATGCTGGACACAGTGATGTACATCTGTAATCCTAGTTCTTGAGAGGCTGAGACAGGGGATTGTAGGTTCAAGGCCAGCTTCAGCAACTTAGCAAGACCCTATTTTGAAAGGAAAAGGACAAGGTGTATAGCTCAGAGACAGAATGTTCCTGGGTTTGAACCCCACCTCCCCCAAAAGAAAATAGAAAATGTTGTATTATGTTGCATTACTAAAATATTTAATTAGAAAACTGATTCAGCACGTTTGTACATAATATGAAAAACTAGAAATGTTTTAGCTATTTTATCCTGTTGTAAGTGTTCTCTCTCTCTATTATCTTTTCAATGCATATATTTCAGTATTATTGTTTTGTACTCCATTTGTGAATATGTATAATTGGGAATTGGACCCAGGGGCATTCTACTGAGCTGCATCCCCAGACCTATTTTATTTTTAATTTTGTAGCAGTTTTAAGTTACCAAGGGCTGGCCTTGAACCCGTGATCCTCCTGTCTCAGCCTCCCAAGTACTGGAATTACAAGCATTTTATTTTTAAACTCTGAAATCTCCCTTTTTTCCCTCAACTCATTAAATTGCTTGCTTTCTTCTTCTACTTCTTCTTCTTCTGTTTTTTTTTTTTTGTTGTTGTTGTTTAGTTTTGTTTTGAGCTATCTTTGAAAATTAATGTCTATTAAGTTCTATGGTGGTAGAGGAATTTCTCTCTTTTCCTAGAACTGGTTTTATGCCTCTGAAACTAATTTCCCAAAAGAACTTTCCTGGCTGGGCATGGTGGCGCATACTTGTAATCCCAGCATTCGGAAGGCAGAGACTGGAGGATTGCGATTCGCGGACAGCCTCAGCTACTTAGTGAGGCTCTTTGCAACTCAGTGAGACCCTGTTTCAAAATAAAAAGACTAAAATATAGGGCTGGGAGTGGAGCTCAGAGGTAGCATGCCTCTGGGTTCCATCCCTGGTACTGAAAAAAAAAGAACTTTCCTGTTTATTTATTCTACTTAATTCCAACCAGTCTGTCCCAATTTACCATTGCCTGCTACTACACCATGCCTTCCCCTGCCCTGCCTTCAACATCAGCTTGTCAATTTCCAATTAACCCCCCTCAATGTCTATTTCTCATAATCTTACTCAACTTGATAAGATTTTCATGATTTTATGGTATTAAGACCTTTTTCTCCTTCAATTTTCAAAAGGATGGTAAGGATAGTGCATTATTTCTTGTAAATCCTATCAGATTATTCCATAGAACTTAATTATTAATATAATTATGCAATTGTTTATCTTTATTTTCTTCCTTTTTCTCCTCTAGTTTTTTTTTTGGTGCACAACTTAGACGTTTTATTTTATTTTTTTATCTACAAGCAGCTCTTAAAAAATATGGATGCATCATGTAAACATAGTCTAGCACAGTGCACAGAACAAATGCAAATAGAAAATCTCACTGGAAGAGCTGATACAGCCCACCAGCAAGTCCCCCAGGCACAGGGACCGCAGATTCTTGAAAGGTGATGGACTTTAGGAATATTTTTTTGAAGCAGCTTCTTTCCTCTTTGTTGCTGTGTAGCCAGCCATCTTGGGTTTTAGGAAGCAGGAGATGCATGGGGAATAATGGGATGGAGGAAGATGAGCCCGGAGTCCTTTAGTTTTACTAGGGGAGTAGTTGTGTGTTTGGCATATCTTTAAACTTCCCCAGTCAGAGCAAGGTGGCTTGTGTGTAGATACTTTATAAACACTGGTGGAATTAATTAACCAGATATAGTTTAATTATATGGAAAATTTGGTATGTGAAAACTTGATTTTCTAACATAATTATAAAAAAATTGAGAAATTATTAACATATTTTTATTTATTTTTTTTATTAATTTGTTTTTTAAATTGGTGCATTGTAGTCATATATCAATCACATTGGAGTACAAGACTTGAGAGGATATACAAGCACACATCATCCAATTAGCCCTCCTCCAGCCCCCATCCCATTCCCTCCTCCTCCCTCCATCCCACACTTCTTTGGTGATTTACTTTGATACATTTGTTTATGTACCTCCTGCGTTTTAAAGAGGCTCCGTCCTCCAGCATTACATACCCTCTGATTAGTCACATTAGTTGCTTCACTATAGGGCCCTTTCTATAGCTCAACCTCTTCCTGTTGCCCTTTTCCTCCTAGTTATTGCTGATTAAGAGAAGCATCTGATTTATATTTTCTGCGATATTTCTCTGTGCATGCTGCATTGCAAGTACCGATCCCACTCTTGATGGTCCCAATAGTGGCCTGGCTACTCAGTGGACTGATCCAGACCTCGCTGGCTCAAGCAGCGGCCTTGCCTCATGGGAGGCCCCAGTTCTGGTCTCGCTGGCCCCTGAACCGGTCAAACCCCTAAGCTGGCTTTGGTCCCGGCCTTGGAGGCCGCAGGAGTGAACTTGCCTCACACCAGGCTCCGATGCTGGCCATTGGCCCCTGCACTGGCCTAACCCCTTAGCAGGATTCCAATCCCGGCCTCGGAGGCCCCAGCACCGGCCTAGCCTCACGGCAGGCTCCAATTTAACATATTTTTAGATAGTGGTATTTATAGTTAGGGCATATCAGAATCATCTGTGTAATTTTTGTTTTGTGATTGTTGTGTATAGAAGTCCTAAGTGCTAGCCAGATCTACTACAACTCTACTTGCTAGGAATGGGAGCCAGGAAATTCATCATAATAGCTCTTCATGGTTATTATTATTATTATTATTATTATTATTATTATTATTATTTGGACTGGCTATTGAACCCAGAGGCATTCTACCTTATTTTGAAATAAGATCTCACTCTGTGGCTAAGGTTGTCACTAAGTTGCTGAGGCTGGTCTCAAACCTGTGATCCTCCTGTCTCACTTTCCTAGGGACTGGCATGCACCACTTCACCTGGCTTCTTCAGGGTATTTTGGTGCTCACAAAAGGGCTAAAAATGCTGACTTTAGAAAGCCAGCGTGATGTTCTTCTGGATTTGGGCTCTCCTAATAACTGGGCGTGTGCCTTACTGACTAAGTGATGAATATGCTCAAACACTCTTTTTTTCCCAGAAAGGGAAAGTCTAGGACAAGTAAAATATGGGATTGCTATAAGCCATTTTCACAGTTACAATGTACGTTTTAATGTAAAATTAATCTGACAATATGTTCTTTCCATGAATGTAGCAAGACAAGAAAGAAATGCACATTATAATAACTTCTTGCCTCTTCAGTACTGTAGACTCCTATAAAAGGATATATGTTTTCTCAACTAGGAATAATGTTTGGGTTTTTTGGCAGCATTAGCTTATTTTTGTGTAAGTATTCTGGAAACATGCCTGTCAGAATGGCTAGCAAAGCATGCACAGACAAGTCTGTAATACCATCTTTGTACAGCACCTCAGGTACATCATTAGCCAGTCTCTATATGTACTGAGTAACCCAGTGTTAATCATCATAAAGCATTACAGTCTTTACTAAGAAATACTGCGTTTAGCTTAGTGTCTATACCAATTTCAGAGTGGCCTATAGGATCTCTGTCTTCCAGAAATTTAGAAACTAAGGTGGAAGAAAGAATGTGGCTACAACTGAATTTGTTTAAATGACAGAACTGATAGAATAATTTCTTTTCCATTCACGGTAAATAGGCATGTCTTTGTGTATCTGAGACTACTAATAAATTTACACAGCCCATGCGGAAGAAAAATTATGTATCTTCTATAAAATACAGGCTTTTGGAATGCCAGTCTTTGGAAAGATAAGATTACAACCTCCTAGTTCTAGGAAAGAGATCTTGTCTGTGCTTAAATAACTGTTATAGTCTGGATCTAGAGTGTTTCCCAAAAGCCATGTGTTAAATTAGGCACGGCCCCCTATTGACCAGCGGTGTTTAAGAGGTAGGGCCGAGTGGAAGGAAGGTAGATCATTGAGAGTGTGACCCTGAAAGGGATACTGGGGCTCTGCTCCCTGCTCTCTCTCTCTCCCTTTACTTCCTGGCTGCCACGAGGAGAACAGGCCTCCTCTACCATATGCCTCTGCCATGATTAATGTGCTGCCATAGACCCAAAGCAATGTGGCCAACTAACCATGGACTGAGCCTTCTGAAGGCATGGACCAAAGTAAGCCTTTCCTCCTTCTAAGTTGATTGCTTCAGTTATTTTGTCACAGTGACAGAAAGCTGACTAATGCAGCAAGCTTTATCTTCTGCAATGCTATCACAACAGTGATACTGAGCATTCTGACATAAATTTGTGGCTTACCTGTGAGTGGTCTACTGGTGGCCTCGTGTTCACACAGGTATCAAATTCCTCTTGAGGTAGGTGAGTCAAAATAAGAACATGGCTCATGATTCCCCACTCAGTGCAAGTTCCTTTAAGCACTTAAAGCACACCTTTATGGAAGCAGGTATGGAAGAGTCTTTTTTATGATATTTTACTAGACTGTAAAGTTCAGAGGACAAAAAAAAAATGCCCTGTTGCACCTAGAATTGTGCTGGGCAAATAACAAATGTTGAATAAATGTTTGTTGATTGAATATTACTGAATTATAAAAAAAACCCTATGTAATGTATTCATTTTAAAACAATCTTTGAGCTAAACATGCTCATCCGTACTGGTGATTCCATTACTTGGGAGGTGGAGACAGGAGGATCACAGGTTCAAAGCCAGCCTCTGCAACTAAGTATGACCCCCAACAACTTAGCAAGACCCTGTTTCAAATAAAAATAAAAAATAAAGAGTTGAATGTATAGCTAGGAGGTAGAATGCTCCTAGGTTCAATCCTCAGTGGCCCCTCAAATTTTTTGTTTTTAATAATTTCATTTCTATTTATAAAAATAAGTAGGTCAACCACAAACATTTTTGTATGTTTTTAAGTCCATTTCTGAGTGATGTTGTGTGTGCATGTGTCCATGTACAAAAAACTGAAATAATGTACATTTAGTCTTAATATATAGTATTTTCTCATATAATTAAATTCTTTAAAGCAATGATTGTTGATGGCTGTATGATTTCCAGCCATGTAGATGTGCTATAATCTGTTGGACATGTGCTCTACAAGTGGGGCCAAGGTGGTCACTCATTCATTTATTTACTTATTTATCTATTTATTTTTGGTAAAAGTAAATAATACAATTATGAATATCCTTGTTCCTTTGAAATTTAAAATCACTAGTTATTCTGTTAGGATATTTTCTGTGCAATGTTTATAGACATTTATAAATTACTTAAAAATTTTCAAGAATTTCTCTTTTATTTCATGCTCAACAGTGATCATTATTATTTTTAATCTTTTCAAACTATGTAAATATATGCCATAGTCTATGAATATGCACTTAATTTATCATTTATGTATGGCAACACATTTTTCACAAGTGAATTTTTAATAAATAAATAAATTGATTGTACATGTAATTTGTGGTTTATCATCTATTTAAAGATTTATTAAAGCACTTTATACATTACAGATTTTATAATATATATTGATGTACAGAAGATTTTTGTATATGTCACCACATTAATTTGTGGGTTTTTTGTAGCTTTTTTTTCTAAGATAATCTTTCTTAACATACATCACCTGTATTTTCTTCATTTTGGTTCTTTTATAGCTTTAGAGTTTAGGTAGGTTACCTTTTGTGTGTGTGTGGTGCTGGGAACAGAACCCAGTGCCTTGTAAATGATAGGCAAGTGCTCTATAATTGAGTTACACACTAAGTTCTCAGTAGCTTACATATTTTAATCCATCTGTAATTTATTTAAATGTGAAGTATGAGAGAAATCAAAGTTTATCTTTACCAGTTGTCTTGTTATAATTAATTCAATAATTATTTCTCTTCTTAATTATTTTGTATACAGATTTAGGGTTTTTTTTTTTTTTTTTTGGTGGTACTAGGGATGGAACCCAGGGGCCTTCTACCTCCAGGCTACACTCCCAGACCTATTTTATATATATATATATATATATATATTTTTTTTTTTTTCTTTTAATTTGGAAACAAGGTCTCTTAAGCCAGCTGAGGCTGGCTTTGAACCTGCACCATCTTCCTGTCTCAGCCTCCAAAGCCGGGGATTACAAGCATGAGCCACCACACCTGGCCCAGATTTAGTTATTTCTTAAATTATAATACTGGAATTTTTTGTTCAACTCAACTTTCTGCCTTCATATATTTGTTTGTTTAAGAATTAAAACTTAATACCTTAAATGTAGTAGAATAAATCTCTTTATTCTTATTTGTAACCCCCCAAAATTTTTGAGTAAATTTTAGAATCATATTGACAACTACAAAAAGGGGAAGAGATTAAAGTTCTACAGAAATGAAACAATTTAAATTTTAAAAATAACTTGAAATGAATTCACTCATTGATACCATCATGTTCTCCAACACATTTTATGTATGTAGAGTACAAGATTCTTACATTAATGCACATCTCTTTTTTTCAAGTCTTCTTTTATGTCCATCATAGTTTTAAGAATTTTATCACAATAAAAGAATAAGTATGTTTCATGCTGTATTTATTAATGTATACTTTAGAGTTCTTGGTATTTTTAAACAGCTGTGTAATGTTCCCATTTAAGCTTTTGGCTATGATGAATAATGCTTCTGGGAACATTTGTATACAAGCATTTATGTGCGCAAATAAATAAAAGTCCCATTTGTTGTGCCTGTGTACTAGTATACAGAGATCAGCAAGCCTATGGAAAAGTCAATGTGCAAACCCACAGTACTTTGATTCTGATATTTCTTCACTGCGTTTGCCAAAACACAAAAGTGAACTCACATTCTCCTGGCAATTAGCCTTTGTCTTCAGCACAGTCCAAACCCCAAGAACAAACCATGGCGGGAGACAATGTTCCCTTCATGTCCCAGCATCATGGTCCTAGTCCCCCAACCTCCCATGGCCTTCCAGTGCCTGAGTGGCTTCCAGGCAGCAGAGGGCTCCAACTGCCCTTTGGTCTCTCCTTAGTTCTCACTCTCATTCTCTGAATTTCGAGACCCTGGAGGGATTTTAATAGGATCTTCTCTGATAGCTTCCCAGGCAGCTGCTCCTTCTTGGGAAAGGAGTCTGAGTTACAGGACTTCCTGCTCACTATATTCCTTGACTTTTCTAGTATATGCATGGCACTCTAACACTCAAGAAAGTTTATCTCTACTTTCTATCATTTAAATAAAAATGGAAAGCTGAAGTTGACTATGTTGACTTTGCTATTTTTTTTAGAAGTCTGTCTTCAAAATACCATCATGAAGGGGAAACCTAAAATAGTCAACTCAAATTTTTAAAAATAACTTTAATTAGGAATCACTCTGAGGTAAATTTTACATGTTTCATAATTAGTTAAATGTAGTTCCATTTGCTTTCAGAAATTGGCTAATATCACTTAGCATATTATTTTTTTAATTCTATCCATTTTTCCTGCAAATGACATATTTTTGTTCTTTATTTTTATTTATTTTTTATTTTTGGTGGTACTGGGATTCCTGGAAGCCCTTCTACCTCTGGGCTACACTACCAGACACTTATTTTTTATATTTTTATTTGGAAACAGCGTCTCTTAAGCCAGCGCGGCTGGCTTCGAACCTGCGTGATCCTCCTGTCTCCGCCTGCCAAGCACGGGGATTACAAGCGTGCACCACCACGCCCGGCATTTTTGTTCTTTATATCTGAGTAAAATTTCATCTTTGGTACAGTTTTGTAACCAATTTGTATCGATCCTATCCCTAAAATTAGGTGCATTGGTACCTTATTCATACTAAAATAAATTACCAAAAACAAGTGGGTTGAAAGAACACAATGAACTATCTTACTGTTTTGGAGGTCCAAAGTACCAAATGGGTGTTATGGGGCTAAAATCAAGGGCTCCCTTCCTCCTGAAAGTAGTCGGGGTAAACCTACTTTTTGCCTTTTCCCTCTTCTTTAGACTGACTGCATCACTTGGCTTGTAGCTAGGCACTCCAACCTCTGCGCTGTCCTCACACTCTTGTGACTCTTTTGCCTCTCTCTTCCTCTTAGGAGGAAAGTTGTGATTGCATTGGGCCTGTGTGGATGTTCTAGGATAATAACCCTATCTCAAAATCCTTCGTTACGTCTGCAAGGTCTCTTTTGCCATGTAAGGTAATAATTCAACAGTTCTAAGGATACAGACATCTATCGGAGGCCCTTATTCTGCCTACTTGTGATGGATTCGCAACAGAAACTCGTACAAGCATGATGTCAAGGTATGCTGCTTAATTTATTGGGAAGTACAAATCCTATTCCTAACTATCAGAGCCAGGGGAAGCTCTCATCATTCGCTGGAGAACAGGTCATTGTCCCGAGACTGTTCACCAATTGCAGCAGCAGGATCTTATATTACCGTGGCCCAGGCTCCTGCCTCTCACCGAGGGGAGAACTCTGTCTATGAGCGTCTGACTGTCATCTTGAGGAATAGCCCAATGGCTACCCGGGAGTGACCTGGCCGAACCAGCATTCAGCCTCACATCTGGCAGAGTGGATCAGAGAGTCTCATTTAACAGCAGTTTACATACAGTTTGCCCTTGTCAATAGGAGAGCATGTCTTGCTTTCTGATATGGTGCTATCAGGCACAGATAGCCTTCTGGTGGAGTCTCCCTGGCTGAAGAAGTCATATCTATCTAAGTAGGCATCAGCCTGGACACTCACAACATGTTCGCTCAAAGGGTTTGAAAGAGAAATAAAAACATAATAATAATGCATATTATTCCTAACAATTATCACACTTGTGCCAATGCATATTGTTCCTAAAACATGATCTCTGTTGTGAAAAATTTATATTGCCATTTGTCTGTTAGCATGTATGTTTAGTTTTGCAAAGAGAGTTGCCATGAGTTAGAGACCTATGAACTTCTGCTGTGATTTTTTTATAAACATGTAGAGATTCTGTGGCAACTTTTGAATATGAAGAATTATTCATATTCTTATCACAATGTAAAAAATAACAAGAAAACCAAAGTTACCAAAAACATTGATTAAAAACAACCTGAGGCTATGTATATCAATATAGTCAAATTTTTATTTTGTGCTAATAGAAGAATTATCCTGACATTTGGTTGGTAGGAGCTTGGGAAAAATATCAAAATCTTGGAAGTAAAATGGGACATTTGTTATGTGTAGCAGAAGGGCTTCTGACATTTATGGATTAATTATTACTTCGCATAATAATTTGGAAACCTGTTGTGAATATTAATCTGAGGGAGGTTCTACTTTTCCATTTTATGGTATCAAAAGATAAATTACAAGTTGCTCTTGGTTACTCTGATTAGTCTCTACCAGTTCTTTGTAATTCAAACCATCAGTCCATTTTCTGTTGCTATAACTGAATACCACAGATTACATAATTTATGAAGAATAGATGTTTATCTAGCACTTAGTTCTGAAGGTTGGGAAATTCAAGATTAAAAAGCTCCATCTGGTGAGAACCTTCTTGTTTGGCTCTGCATAGAGCCCTATGTGACACAGGGCTTCACATGGTGAGCCAGAGCATTCTATGTCTGGTCTCTCCTCATCTAATAAAGCTATAGTTTCTTTAATTTCATTTTTGTGGTACCAGGGGTGGAAACCAGAGGCCTTTTACCTCTGGGCTATACCCCAACCCTATTATTTATTTATTTATTTATTTATTTACTTATTTATTTATTTATTTTGGTGGTACTGGGGTTCCTGGAAACCCTTCTCCCTCCAGGTTACACTCCCAGACCTATTTTATATTTTTATTTGGAAACAGGGTCTCTTAAACCAGTGAGACTGGCTTCGAACTTGCACGATCCTCCTGTCACCACCTCCCAAGCGTGAGGATTACAAGCATGCACTATCACACCCAGAAATTTTTTATTTGGAAACTGGGTCTCATGAAGTAGCTGAGATCCTCACTGAGTTGCTGAGGCTGTCCTCAAATCTGTGATTCTCCTGTCTCAGCCTTCCAAGTACTGAAATTACAGGCATGCTCAGCCATGCCTAGCTCATAATCCCTTTAGATTAGAAAACCTCTATTTCTTTAAGATCTCATTTAGTTTTAATTACCTTCCAAAGGTCCTTCCTCCAAATGCCATAGTTAGATAATGGGGTTTAAATTTGAACTTGAGTTTTGATGAAAGCATTCAGACCATAGTGCCGACCATGAGTCCCATCCTCAGAATGTGGGATCTGATACAAACCACATCTTCTCGTGGGCTTCTATGGAAAGCTAAGCCTCCTCCTCCTCCTGAGTGTACCTAATGGAAACAGCAATGCTACAGAAGTAAACTTGAGAATTTCTTTTTGGGATAGATCGCTAGCCAGACCTCAGATTGGCTACTGAAGCTACAATATATGGAACAGACATAAGAACTTCAAAATCTTAGAAAAATTAATGGAATTTGAATTATGGCTAGAAAATGGTGGAATGGAAGTTGTGGAGTGGAACTAACCAGGTAAATTTCTCAGCTAAAAAGACAGTCAAAAACTTTCTTGAGATTTAAATAAGACAGACACTCTCATGATGTAATGTTCTAAATTTGAGAGATACAATCCAAAATTGCTCAGCAAATAAAAAACTAGGTAAATTAGCTTAAATCATATTAAATGAAGATTTAGGATCAAGATTGAGGAGGACAGTATTCAGGAGAGGCAGACAGAACAATCCACCTTGAGTTTTTGAAAAAATCTCCCAGAAAGTAGACTGTTCCTGCAGCACATCCTAAGGAATTCTAGACAACATACTATGTAAGAAAAATGTTTGGGGGCACATCGAGGGGAGCCCTGCGTGGCCTGGCCAGGCTTGCCATGCCATGCATCCCAGGGGGCCTCGGCACTCATGGCTGCAGGGCTCCTCTGCCATGCTGGGGACTGTAGTGCACCTGGAGCAACAGATTCTGGACTCTGTGGTGAAGTTGTGAGCCTCCACTCTCGATGGAGAGATTAAAATCCATTGCCGCTAAAGACATGTTCTGTTTTCTTTCATTAAAAAAAAAAAAATAGGCCAGGTGTGATGGTGCACGCTTGTAATCCCTGTGCTTGGGAGGCAGAGACAGGAGTATTGCACAGGTTCGAAGCCAGCCTCTCTGGCTTAAGAGACCCTGTTTCCAAATAAAATATAAAATAGGTCTGGGAGTGTAGCCCAGAGGTAGAAGGGTTTCCAGAAACCCCAGTACCACGCACACACAAAAAAAATAGGGCCGGGCATGGTGGTGCACTCTTGTAATCCCAGCACTCAGGAGGCTGAGACGGGAGGATCACAGGTTGTAGGCCAGCCTTAACTACTTAGTGAGACCCTCCACAACTTAGTGAGATTCTGTTTAAAAATAAAGAAAAAATAGGGCTAGGTGCGTAGCTTGGAGGTAGAGTGACCCTGGGTTCCACCCCTAGTACCACCAAAAAAAAAAAAAATTTTTGAAAAAAATTGAAAAAAATTGAAGAAAAAAAATGGGAACTTCTGTAGACGTTCTGCCCACAGTGATGAGAACTGGGGCCAGCTCTACAGCAAGACCAGAACTGGAGCCAGCAAGGCCAGGCCAGCCACCATTGAGGCTGGAACCTGGGCTTGATCCACAGCACAGGGCCAGCGGGTCCTGGCAACTGTGCGGTCAAGAAGCGCTTGAAGCTGCCGCTGCTTCACTGCATCTCTCAGCAGATTCCCAGATCCAAGTGGCCTCTATTAAAAGAACATTGAAGGCAGGCGTGGTGGCGCACACTTGTAATCCCAGTATTTGGGAGGCTGAGACAGGAGGACTGAGCAGGTTTGAAACCAGCCTCAGCTACTTAGTGAGGCTCTCAGCAACTCAGTGAGACCCCGTTTCCAAATAAAATAGAAAATAGGTCAAAAGCCTCTGGGTTCCATCCCTAGCGCGCACGCGCGCGCGCACACACACACACACACACACACACACACACAATTTGGTTGTGAGTGGATCATCTCATCAAAGTTACTCACCTCTGGCTTTCAGATTTCACTAAGTGGAAATCAGTGTGGAAAGTAACATAAGGACTTCCAATGAAGAAAGAAACTGTAATTGATTGGATGTGGAGAAGTAGAAACACTAATACATTATTTGGTGGTATTGCAAATTAGTGCAAGCACTTGGGAAAACAGTATGGAAGATCCTCAAAAGAATGAAAACAAACTTAACATATAATCCAGGAATACCACTTCTGGGTATCTACTCAAAAGAGTGAAAACCAAACTACCAAACTAATGCATGAGTAACTATGTTTATAGCTGCACAATTCACCATAGCCAAATTATGGAACCAGCAAAATGTCCTTCAACAGATGAGTTTATTACAAAAATATGGGATATGTTCACAATGGAACTTTACCCACCCATAAAGGAGAGCAAAATAATGGAATTCACAGGGAAATGTCACAAAAAATAAGAAATCAGATGCTTTCCCTAACATGCAAAAGCTAGGGAGAAATGGGTAACAGAAGAAACTCTAGATGAAGAAGGAGATCCTATAGAGGAGCAAATAAGGTGACCTAACTGAGGGGATGGGAGTGGAGAAGAGGGACATTTATTAAAGCACATGATGTATTTGAACAAACATATCAAAGTCAATCACCTAACCAAGCATAGGAAGGAGGGAGTAGGAGGGAATGGGATGGAGATTAGGTAAGAACAAATTGGGAGATGTGTGCATGTATAGCTCCACAAGTTTTTTTTTTATCCCATTAAGATGTATGACAACAATACACCGATAAAAAGTTATTAAAATTATAATAAATATAAAAAATAATTTTTATTTTTATTTATTTTTAAAAATTGTTTATTGGTACATTATATTCATGCATGATATTGGGGTAAAAAACTTGTGTGGACATACATGTACACATCACCCATTTAGCCCCTACCCAATTCCTACCCCATTCGCTCCCCATCCCTCCCTCCCTTGCTTGGCTTAGTGGTTAACTTCGATATGTTTAAGTACATTGTGTATTTTAGATTTCCTTCTTCCCCCATCCCATCCCCTCATTTAGGTTGTCTTGTTTGCTCCTCTATAGGATTTCCTTTTTCATCTAGAGTTCCTCCTATGACCCATTTCTCCTTAGCTTTCACATATTAGGGAAAGCTTCTGATTTCTTATTTTTTGTGACTGACTAATCTCACTTAGCATAATGTCCTCCAGTTCCATCCATTTCCCTGAAAATGATGTAATTGAGTTTTTTTGATGGCTGAGTAAAATTCCATTTTGTACATATCCCACAGTTTTGTAATTCATTCAATTGGCTATGGTGAATTGTGCAGCTATGAACATAGATACACATGCATTACTTTGGTAGTTTGATTTCCTTTCTTTTGGGTAAATATCCAGAAGTGGTATTGCTCGATCAAGTGGTATATTTGTTCCCATTCTTCTGATGATTCTCCATACTGTTTTCCAAAGTGGTTGCACTAATTTGAAATTGCACCAACAATATTTTAGAGTTCCCACTTCTTTGCATCCTTGCCAGCATTTTTTGTTGTTTGTGTTTTGAATTATTGACATGTGAAATCTCAGGGTAGTTTTGATTTGCATCTCTCTAATTGTCAATGATGTTGAGCATTTCTTCATGCATTTATTGGCCATTTGAATTTCTTCTTTCGTGAAGTCTCTATTTAGTTTGCTTGCCCATTTTTTGATTGGATGATTTGTTTTTTAGTGTTGAGTTTCTTGAGTTCTTTGCATATTCTAGATATTAGTCCTCTATTGGAGGTGTAGGTGGCAAAATTCTTCTCCCATTCTGTTGGCTCTTGATTGAGGTTCTTGACAGTTTCCTTTGCTGAACAGAAACTCTTTAGTTTCATGCTGTTGATTCGCCTTTTAATTTGTTGTTCCTTTGGGGTCTTGTTGAGAAAGTATTTATCTGTGGCTATGTGTTGCAGAGTTGGACCTATGCCCTCTTCAAGGAGCTTCAAGGTCTCTGGTTTAATTTCCAAGTCTTTGATCCATCTTGAATTGACTCTTGTTTAGGATGAGAAAGTGGGATTAATTTCCAATTTTCTGCCTATGGTAACCAGTTTTGCCAGCACCATTTGTTAAACAGGCTATTTTTTCCCAGTGTATTTTTTTGTGTGTGGTACTGGGGATGGAACCCAGGGGCCTTGTACCTCTGGGCTACACTCCCAGACCTATTTTATATTTTATTTGGAAACAGGGTCTCTTGAACCAGCTGAGGCGGGCTTTGAACCTGCACGATCCTCCTGTCTCAGCCTCCCAAGCGCAGGGATTAAAAGTGTGCGCCACCACACCCGGCTTTTCCAGTGTATGTTTCTGAGCCCTTTGTCAAAAATAAATTGGCTAAAAGTGTGTGAACTTGTTTCTGGGACTTCTATTCTGCTCCATTGATCTATGTATCTGTTTTTGTGCCAGTACCATGCTGTTATTATTACAATGGCTTTGTAGTATAGTTTAAAGTCAGGTATTGTGATACCTCCTGCATGGTTTTTGTTGCTGAGAACTACTTTGGCTATTCTGGGCTTTTTGTTATTCTAAATAAATTTAAGGACTGACTTTTCCATGTCTGTGAGGAATGATCTTGGTAATTTAATAGGCATTGTGTTGAATCTGTGATCACTTTTGGAAGGATGGCCATTTTAATGATATTTATTCTCCCTACCCTTGAACATGGAAGATCTTTCCAACTTCAAAGATCTTCTTCAATTTCTCTTTTTAGTGTTTTACAATTTTCTTTGTAGATGTCTTTTACCTCCTTGTTAAGTATATTCCTAAGTATTTTATTTTTTTTGTGGGAGATCCTGAGTGGAAGTGTTTTTTGAATTTCTTTTTCAGTGGGTTTACGGTTAGTGTACAGAAAAGCTTCTGATTTTTTAAGATTGATTTTGTATCCAGAAACTTTGCTGAATTTGTTGATCACTTCTATAAGCCTTTTGGTTGAGTTTGTTGGGTTTTCTAAATATAGAATCATGTCATCTGCAAATAGTGAAAGTTTGAGTTCTTCTTTTTCTATTTGTACTCCTTTGATTTCCTTTTCTTGCCTTATTGCTCTGGCTAGAGTCTCTAGTACTCTATTTAAGAGAAGTGGTAATAATGGACATCCTTGTCTTATTCCAGTTTTTAGGGGGAATTCTTGAAGTTTTTCCCCATTTAATATGATGTTGGCTGTGGGCTTATTGTAGATTGCCTTTATGATGTTGAGATCTGTTCCTTTTATTCCATTTCTCTGAAGTGTTTTTATCATAAATGGATATTGTATCTTATCAAATGTTTTTTCAGCATCTATTGAAATGATCATGTGATTTTTGTCTTTGATTCTATTTATATGATGAATTACATGGATTGATTTTCATATGTTGAACCAGCCTTGCATCCCTGGGATGACCCCTACCTGGTCATGGTGAATGATTTTCTTGATGTGGTTTTGAATGTGTGTTGCTAGTATTTTGTTTAACAGTTTTGCATCCAAGTTCATCAAACATATAGACCTATAGTTTTCCTTCCTTGAACTGTCTTTATTCTGTTTGGGTATTAGTGTGATGTTGGCTTCATAGAATGTATTTGGGAGAGTCCCGTTTTTTTCTATTTCAGGAAATAGTTTGAGGAGTATTCGGGTTAGGTCTTCTATAAAGGTTTTATAGAATTCACTTGGTAAACCATCTGGTCCTGGGCTTTTCGTTGATGGTAAACTCTTTATTGCTGTTTCAATCTCTTTGATTGCTATTGGTTGTTTTAAATTTTCTATATCTTTTTTACTCAGTTTAGGAAGGTTGTATTTATCTAGAAAGTTGTCAGTTTCCTCCAGATTTTCCATTTTGTTGGAGTATAGTTTTTCAAAGTAGTTTCTGATAATCCTCTGGATTTCTATACTGCCAGTAGTAATGTTTCCTTTTTTGTCTCTTATCTTCATAATTTGGGTTGATTCTTTTTTCTAGTTAGTTGGTTAGTGATTTATCTATCTTGTTAATTTTTTCAAGAAACCAGCTTTTGGTTTTGTTGATTTTCTGTATCTTTTATTTTATCTCTACTTCATTAATTTCTGCTCTAATTTTAATAATTTCCTGTCTTCTACTGGCTTTGGGGTTCAATTGTTCTTGCTTTTCAAGGGCTTTGAGGTGTGTCATTAGGTTATTTATTTGAAGACTTTTCTATTTTTCTTATGTGAGCACTCAGTGCTATAAATTTTCCTCTTAATACTGCCTTCAAAGTGTCCTAGAGGTTTTGATATGTTGTATCTTCGTTTTTGTTTGTTTCTAGAAATGCCTTGATTTCACCTCTTACATCTTCTATTACCTATTCTTCATTCAGAAGTGTGGTGTTCAGTTTCCACATGTTTATGGTGTTTCTCTGGGTCTTCTTACTGTTTATTTCTAGTTTCATTCCATTATGGTCTGAAACTACACAGAGAAGTATGTAACATTTTTTGAATTTGCTAGTGGTCATTTTGTGTCCCAGGATGTGATCAATTTTGGAGAAAGTTCTTGAGCAGCTGATAAAAATGTGTACTCCAATATAGTTGGGTGAAATATTCTATATGTGTCCAACAGGTCCATTTGATTAATGATGTTCTTTAGTTCTAAGACATCTTTACTGACCTTTTGTCTGGAAGATTGATCTAATGTGAGAGGTGTGTTGAAGTCTCCCAGTATTATTGTGTTGGGATTTATCTGTAACTTAATGTCAAAACTAGTTTGTTTTATGAAAGTAGCTGCACCTATGTTTGGGGCATAGATGTTGATTATTTTTATATCCTCTTGCTGGATTATTCCTTTTACCAGTAAAGTATGACCTTCGTTGTCTCTTCTAATAAGTTTGGGTTTGAAGTCTAACTTGTCTGATATCATAGTTTCTACTCCTGCTTGCCTTCGAGTTCCATTAGCATGGATTACCTTGCTCCAGCTCTTTACCTTGAGTTTGTTCCTATCTTTACTTGTCAGGTGTGTTTCTTGTAAGCAACAGATGGATGGATTTTGATTTTTAATCCATTTTGCCACTTTATGTCTTTTTATTGGGGAAGTGAGGCCATTTACATTCAGTGTTATTATTGAGAGATAACTTTTAATTCCTGACATGTTAAGATTTTATTTCTGTTTGAAATACTGCTTATTCTTCTTTGCTTAGTTGTCTGCTGGATGGAAATTCTTGTTCCTCTGTTTCTGGTGTATATTACCTATTTCTTCTTTGTAGTTAATCTCTTTGAGTATTTTCTCTAGTGCTAGTTTTGAAGACATAAATTCCTTCAGTTTCTGTTTGTCATGGAAGCTTCTTATTTCCCCATCTAATTTGATAGATAGTGTTGCTGGGTAGGAAATTTTTGTCTGGAACTTGTTTACTTTCAGAATTTGAAATATGTTACTCCAAGCCCTTCTGGCTTTCATGACTTGTTTTGGGAAGTTTGGAGTGATCCTAATTGGTTTGCCTCTGAATGTCACTTGGCCTTTTGTTTTTGTTGCCTTTAAGATTCTCTGCTTGGCTTCTACATTGGTCATTTTGACAATTATGTGGCATGGGGAACCTTTTCTCTGATTCTGTCTAAAGGAAGTTCTGTAAATTTCCTGAACCTGTTTATCAACCTCTTGCTCTTTCTTTGGAAAATTTTCTGCTATTACTTTTTCAAAGAGATTATTGATCCCTTTGGTTTCACCTTCTTTTCCCTCCTCTATTCCAATTATTCTTAGGTTAGCTCTTAAAATGGGCCCATATTTCTTCAGTGTCAAATTTCTGATGTCAGAGTGTATAGTTATAAACTATGTGTTCATTTGTGGAGTGATCATCTTCTAGAAGCGAGATTCTATTCTCCATGTGGTCTAATCAATTGTTTATAGTTTGAATTGATGCCTTTACTTCAATGATTGTATTCTTTATTTCTTTTAGACTCTCTCTAAATTCTTTTTGAAGGTCCTGTATTATTTCTACAGTTATATTCTTGATTTGATCTTCTAGAGATTTCTGAATTTCTGTGTTATCAGGTTCTAATATTGTGGGGTTGTGTGCATTCATTGCTCCATTGTTTTTCCTCTTTCCTATGATTTTGGAAGTTTGTGCCTTCTCTGGGTTCTTCCCTGGGTCATGACGACTTCACTTAAGGTGTTCTGGATCTCGAGTTTGTGGTAATCTCAGCTGCCACTACTCCTTTGCTGTGCTGTATTCCAAAGTCTCAGACCCAGGGAGTTAATCAAGGCTGCGTGAGACCATGGGGGTTCCGGGCTGGGCGTTTTCCCACAGGGAGCTGCGACTAGGGTGTGGTATCTCTGCCACCAATACTCCTTCACTGGGTTGGACTGCAAACTCTCAGACCCAGGGAGATTCTCAAAGCTGCGCAAGTCCTTGGGGGTGCAGTGCTAGGATTTCTCCTTTAAGGGCTGCAATTTCACTTATGGTTGTTGTGCACGCTGATCTGGAGCAGTTGTGGGTGTGGTGAACTCGCTGCCACTGCTGGCAATAGGGCGCTGCTGCCATGCCCTCGGCAGGCATGAGGCTGGCGTATTTCTTTTCTGGTTTTGAGCTCTGTTCTGAGTCCCTGGAGGATGTGATGAGCTTGGCCACTGGGAGTTTTAGACGTTCTTTGCACTGAATGAACTGCTGAATTACACCTAAATGATCCGCATCTTCTCACTTCAGCTCATTTACCTTTCTTCTATGGAGCCTGATGCTGTGAGGCAAGATGGCGCTGGTGCAGTGTACGCTGCCGCAATGCAGGCTGGTTTCTTTTCTGGTCTCTGGTTGTTCTTCTAGTCTTTGTTTTCTCTGTCCCTTGTATTTACAGTTTTTATTTTTCTGCTGATAGTGTTTTCTGGCTATGAAAAGCACTGATTTTGTGGCAATAGGGACTGAGTATTAGCAGCACTCGTAAATGCTGCTTTTTTCAGTCACCATCTTCCTGGAAGTTTGAAAAATAATTTTTACAAACTATCTTTGCCATGCCTTAAGAAGTACTAAGAAGAACATAAATAGAAATAGAAAGAAAGAGATAGAAAAAAGAAATAGAAAAATGGAAAATCCTATCAATGGAAAGGAAAATATAAAGACAAATCAAAGGGAAATTTCAGTACTAAAATAATGACGTAAGAAATTCAGTGGATGGTATCAAAAGTAGAATGAGAAGGACAGAGAAATAGACCATAAATTTGAAGAGAAATTATATTACCCAATCTGAATAGCACAAAGGAAAAAAAGATTACAATAAGGAACATACTCAGAGACCTTTGGAAAGAGAAAAAGAGATAATGTGTTATCAGAGTCCCAAAAGAAGAGGACAAAAAGTGTGTCACAGGAAATGTGCTTGAGAAACAATGGCTAAAAATGTCCTAAATTTGGCAAAAGGCATACATTTACAGATTACAGAAGTATAGAAAGCTCCAAAAAGGATAAATTGAAAGAAACCAATACCCTAATACTTCATAATCTAATAGGTATGAATCAAATAAATAATATAAAAGCAGCCATAGAAAAAAGAATGCATTACCTACAGGGAAACAATGGTTGGAATGGTTCCTCACTGGAAACCACACATGTGAACAGGCAAAAGAACTGAAGGAAAATAACTAACAAATAAGAATGGTATCTCCAGCAAAAATATTCTTTAAGAATAAAGATAACAAGCTGGGTGGTAGAATTCGTTCAGAGGTAGAATGCCCCTGAGTTCAATCCTCAGCACCAAAATAAACAAACAAACAAACAAACAAATAAATAACAATAAATAAAACAAAACTAAGAAAGAAAAGTACCGACTTATCTCTTGTCATTAGTACCAACTAAAATAAATACTAAAGTAAGTGCTTCAGGCAGAAGAAAAATATCAGAGAAAACTTTTTAATAGTATGAAGAAAGAATGAAATTAAAAATACACAAACAAATATCATAGATTATACTTTTATGTTCTTTAAACAATTATCTGGTTGAAAGAAGATGTCATAGCATTTTCTGAAGCACTTTTAAAATATGTAAAGCTGGGCGTGGTGGCACACGCTTGTAATCCCAGCCTTTGGGAAACTGAGACTGGAGGATTGCTGTTTGTGGACAGCCTCAGCTACTTAGTGATGCCCTTTGCAACTTAGTGAAACCCTGTTTCAAAATAAAGAATAAAAAATAGGGCAGGGGGCGTAGCTCAGAGGTCAATTGCCTCTGGGTTCCATCTCCAGACCTGCAAAAAAAAATATGTAGATATGATAACTATGATACAGGATTGAAGAGAATAAGGAGACCAATATGGCAGGAATATTTCAACATTCCATGTGCAAAATGTTAATCCTAAATAGACTGAAAAGTTAAGTTTGTATATTTTAATCTTGAAAGCAAAAATAACTACCAAAGAAATATATTTTATACTAAATAGAAAAATGAAAATTAGACACTCGAAAATTCAAATAATTTAGAAGAAAGTGTAAAAGGAGAATAAAAGGAATTAAAACTAGGAAGGAAGCAAAACAAAAGGGAAGCAAACAAAATACCAAACATCAGACCTAGATCCAAATATAAAAAATAATTATATGATGCATTTTAGTGTATAACCACTTTCATGTGATGATGTGCATATGCAGAGATGTCCTTCTTAGTATCCTGCGTTTTCTCCAAGAAATGGGAGCCCTAAACCTAAACTTCACAAATTTCCCACAATTTGTGAAAATTGAGCTATAATGAATATTAGTAAATTTAACAATGTTACAAAAATAATATGAATATAAATAATCTAACCATGTCAATTAAAAGATGAGGGTTGTCATAGTGAATACAAATAGGATCTAACTACAAACTACCAACAACAAAACTATCTAAAGGGAGCCATTTTAAAAGTAAAAGTAACAGTAAGATAAAGGAAAAGGTATCCTGTACAAAGTATAATGGAAAAGGTATATAAAATATCTGATTAAGTAGACTTAGAGCAAGGAAGATACCAAATATAAAGAAAGACATTCAGAATTACAAACCCAAGAAAACAAAATGAAGGAAATGTTTATATACCTACTAACAAAGCTTCGAAACAGGAGGCGAAATATAGTTGGAGACTTTAAACTTCTTTCAATCAATAATCAGGACAAAATAGAATTCATAAGGAATAGGAACAAAATACCACCACAGCCACATGGATCCAATATTTATTTAATGTTCTACCCAGAAACAGCAGAACACATCCTCTTCAAACGTGCCTGAACATTCACCAAATGGACCAGATTTTGGTCATAAAATCAATTTAACAATTTAAAAGAAATAAAATGTTTATTATGTATGTTTCTAGCCATGATGGAATTAAACTAAAAATTAATGATAGGAAGATAATAAAATCTCCAAACTGTTGGAAATTAAACAACATAAACTTAAACATTAATAGGTCAGAGATCTAAAGGTAATTAGAAAAATGCAACAAATGCCTTCATCATCTTGTACTCTGTTGAGATGCATGACTACAATGCATCAGTAAAAAAATTTTAAAACAGAAAAATGCAGCAAAAATAAAAATGCATTAAATTTGTAGGATGCAGTAAAGCAGCATTCAGAGGCAAACTTAAACCATTCAATGACCATTCTTCAGCCAAGTCAGTTTCTGTATGAAGGATTGTTTTTCCAGATGGAGATGGGCTGGAGTGGAGACCGGGAGGAGTCCATGCTGTATGTTCAGGCTCTGTTAGGACTCAGGGAACAAGGATAAGCCACAAATGTAGGGAGCTTCATATGGTGAGTGTTCGTTGAAACGCTGAACAGGAAACACGATTCAAGGCAAGACAACAATCAAAGACCCAAATGCTGGGCTTGGGATTCAAGGAAGAAGGACAGTTTAGAGAACCTCACTTAGTATTTCCACTTAGGAGGCTGAGACAGGAGAATCAGGTTCAAGGCCAGCCTCAGCAACTTAGCAAGACCCTTAACAACTTAGCGAGACCCAGTTTCAAAATAAAACAGGGCTGGGTATGTATCTCAGAGGTAGAATGCCCCTGGGTTCAACTCCCAACATATCTCTCTCTCTCTCTCTCTCTCTCTCTCTCTCTCTCTCTCTCTCTCTCACACACACACACACACACACACACACACACACACACACACACAAATAAGAAATAAAAAAAAATAAGCAAGAAGCCCTGCCTTCTAGGGAGCTGGTCTTCTTCCACCATCATTCAAGAGGTAACAGCCCAAGGACATTGGATTTAGCATACTTAAGTTCAGATCTGCCTCTGACTAGTTAGATAAGAGGAAATGTACTGGAGCACATGGCGTAACGCAGTTCTGCAATAAATGGAAGGTAATAGGGATGAGGTTGGTGTCGATGGTAGTAAGGGTGTAGAGTGCCTTCAGAGACATAGCACCTGCCCTGGTAACCTGTGTGCTATTGACTTGATCTCTACATTTCTGCTTCTGGATTTTTCTCTCTTTTCCCATGTCTTGTCTTCCTCTCTTTAGACCTTGTTTTGCGGTTCTCCATGCACTAGGCTTCTGTCCTTCAGCAGCACTAACAGGATGGGGAGACTGTGCCCCGTGCTGAGCATTTATTGGTGCTTTCTGTTCTCACCAAGACCCCACGGGACAAGCAGTTGAATCTCAGTCTTACCAGTTATAAACAGAGGTTCAGTTGGTAGGAGTATGGAGTCTAACCAAATGGCAATCCCTATGCCATCTTTCCTAGCCCACACTGTTTCCTGAGAAGGGTACAAATAGAATAGACAGTGGTCCCCCTCTGTAGTTTAAGTTGGTTCTCATCCTCTGAGGCCACTTTCTGTAGCAGAACAGCCACTCTAGAAAAACTGATTTGCATTTTTTCCCTCCAGTTTCCATCCATCATTAGCCTTGGTGGAAGTTCTAAGAAGCCATGAAATGATTAAAGTCAGTAGAAAAGAAGCAAAATGTCACTGAAATCCACCAACTGGAACCTCCCTTATTAACCAGTCGGGAGCAGACTGATTGCCTGCTCTAATTTGGATTGTCAGAGCGTCCCCAGGGGAGTCTTCCGAGGATTATTTAAACCCAACAGGCCCTGTTTGCCTCATTCTTTCAAGTCCTCCATGCTTTGCCAATCCATGCATTTGAAGCCATTCCAAATCTGCTTCCCTGGATGGAGTTTACAGAGATAGCAGGGACCATCTCAGAGATGTGAGAAGGGCTCCCCGTGCACTGGGCACCCCTAGAAGACAGCCCCCGCCAGGAAAGCGCCTTGGGAGGCAATCATTCCAGGCTCTGCATCTCAAGACTCACTCCTGTCGGAAAGGATCTCTTTCCACTGACTTGCATTTCCCGTGCTGCCTCATAAGCCCACATCCTCTGGGAGAGTGAACACAGCCGGTCACTAGTCCCTCTGTAATTGCCCCTCTGGAAATCAAGCACACTTGCAGCTCATAGCTCTAATGCATACTGAAGTTTCCGATGCTGCCAAGATCCTTATTGAAGGTGTCTCTGCCTTCCATACTCCAAGATGAGATGGATGGGTTGCTTCCCGTGTGTGTCAGGAGCACTGGACTTGTCATCTCAGAAAGTATCTGTATGAATACTGTCTGACTTTTGAGTCTGGTGCTGCTTAAAACTCAGCCTCCCGACCT
This sequence comes from Muscardinus avellanarius, assembly GCF_963383645.1. Lineage (NCBI taxonomy): Eukaryota > Metazoa > Chordata > Mammalia > Rodentia > Gliridae > Muscardinus > Muscardinus avellanarius. The sequence goes on along the minus strand of NC_137795.1, from coordinate 26,466,521 downwards.
TGCAAGATTACCTACTGCTTTTGAGAAATGTTATGTTCTCATTCTCTGTCCCCTGCCCTCTGAATTTCTCCAGACTGCTGAGTTGCAGAGATTGCTCCCTTCCTGGGTTCCTGAACATTGCTCAGCCATGCTACATCATGTTTCAGTAGCCTGCCCGGCTTGAGTTCCTTCTGCAACAATTGCTTTCAAATCACTCGGTTTCCAGTCTGTTCCAACAAATGGGTTGTTCTTGAATTATGGTGACTGCCTGCACACTCTTTGAAGTTTAGCCACCAGCCTTACCTTAATCAGTTTACTGTTTTCAAATAACGGTCCCATACTTCAGTATGCTTTGGGATTACTTGAGGAACTCTTGTAAAATGAACAGTTCACCTGTTGAATCAAAATGATCAGAGGAAAGCACTTCTGCAGATCAGTAAGAAAAAGCTGCTACCTGAGGTTCTCAAGTGACCAGTGGTTTAAGTAGAAGTTGCTGGCAACCTTTAGCATCATGCTTTATCAATACTCAGCAGAGAGTGGTGCAGAGGGATTGAGAAAACAGTGCTGACTCCAACCTCAGAGCCTTAATTAGTAGATCTGACGTGGAGTCTAAGTTTCTGCCTTTCTGACAAGTTTTCAGCTGATATTGATGCTTCTGTTTTAGGACCATGCTTTAAGGATGACTCTTTTTGAGCACCGTTGTATTGTTCTGTTCATAAAGTTAATAATTCATATAAAAAGGAGAATGTACGTATCACAAAGATGTTTTCTTATAAATTCACCTAGTCCATCTGATAGCTAATAGGGAACCAAAGCTGATGACTGTGACATAGGATTAATAAGCAAAAAGTCTAAACAGGGAGACACCCCACTAGTCATTACGTATGCATGAAAAAACTTAGCAGACATCTGTTGATCATGGGCTTGCCTGGCATCTCATCTGTAAAAAAAATAATTCTCTTATCAAGAAGCTATTCCATGTAACTTGAATGGAAATAACTTCTCCGTTTTTCCTTCCATCTTTGAGTAGACACATGATCTAGACTTGACTTGATTTGTCATCAATCATTTTTTCCCTGTTCAAGGTGTTTGGGTTTGGGATGGACATATCACCCGGATTAGCCAGTGGGTGCTGTCTTTGGATTTTTCTGGGGTTCTCAGAAAAAAACTTCATTTTTGTCTTCTGAAATCACAGATTTTGCCATGTTCTAGAAAAGAAAAACTGGGGGAAAACAAACAAATTTCCAAACCCAAATTCAAACCAAACAAAACCAGAGAAAAGCAGAGCTGAAAGCTAAAAGAGGAGAGAAGTGCCCTGGGAACCTGAAAGAGGAATCCTCCCTCTGGCCACCTAGTCAGCCGTGCCCAATGCTGCTCTGGAGTGCTCTCCTCTCAGCTATGTGACAAGTGCACTTTATTTTTGCTTAAGTTATTTTGCATTAAATTTTTCACTACCTTCAGTCCTAAGGGTTTTGCCTAATATAGTATGTACTCTCACATTTCTACCATCCTTAGAAACTTACTGTCCCATAATAGATTTTCAAAACATGTGAAGAATGAGTGTGCTTTGTGTAATATTAGGGCACACAAAAGGGTCCCATCAGTCAAATACATTTGAATAACATTTTAAATTTCATTCTTCTCATGGAACTGTATTTTACATAGTATATTTAGCAATCTAAGAAGTTTAGAAGTATATAAACCATTTAATTTTTAACCCAGCCTTTTTCTGATATATTTGACTAGGAATACACACACACACACACACACACACACACACACACACACACACACACACGAATATATAGTAGAACTATATATACATTTATATAGTAATAGTAGACTGTATATAATATAAAAAGTATAAACAAAAATATAGAGAGAACCGGCTATCTAACATTTATAGATTTTATTTTACATCTGTGTGGATTTGAAGCCATTTTATAATGGTCTATGGATGAAGTATTACTCTTATACATAAACCATTTCTCCAGAAAATGCATTACATCTGTTACAGAATGAATACTTTATGAAATTAAAAGGAATGGAGCCCCTTTCCTGGAAGACTCTCTATAAATTGTATTACTTTTTAGTATAAAGTAGAAAAGATTAAATGACATGGTCAAAGTTAGAGGAAAAATAAATCTTTTTCTTTTTATTTTTAATTTTTACTTTGGGAAGAGGCTATATTTTCTTAGCAGGTCTCTCTTTAAAATAGCAGATATGACACTTCACCACCAAGTGTCTCTAGCAGGGTGAAGAGAGTTTTACACTGGCCCTCAGTAACCTTGCAGAGAAAAGTACAAGGTCTAGGAGGCCATCACTTTTTTAAAAATTAAATAATTTATGTGTGGATGAAGAATAAAAGAAAAAGTTAATCTCTCCTTCATATTCCTGATGGTTCAAAAACAATTCCCTGATTTCCATCTACTTTGATTCCTTTAGTTACTTTTAAGCAAATGTAAAAACGATTCTGATAAACACATTCATTTCTTCCAATCCAGTGTGGTCTTTTAGGCAACTCAGAATGTCTCCTGAGGCTTCATTGCTGAGAAGTGGTCTGTAAATACCAGCCAGCTCTTCCAGGTCCCCCAGTCTCAGGAACTATCTTGAGGTGCCCTCTGCCCTTACACTGCAGTCTTCATGAAGCTCGAAGCACTGGTGCTTCTGTTCAAACAAGTTTCATTAAATAGAAATTTTTGTCTCAACTGCTGCCTACCATCTTGGCCACCACATCAATGACACTAAGACCTCAGCAGAGTCAACACATTGCCCAAAGCACGTGATAGTTATTCATCACACAGCATCATGGAGAGAGATGCCCCTCTCTCTTTCATTTGTATGTGTTTATTTGCCTTCAAAGGGGTCTCAGAGAAGCACTGCATATGGCTGATCCCTTTGGATATGGAAAGTTCTCCAAAGGCTCAAGTACTACAGTGTTGGTCCCCAGCTGATGTTGCTATTGGAAGGTGGATGGAAACTTTTGAAAGAAGTGGGTCACTGGGGACATACCTTTGAAGGATGTATTTTTGTCCCTGGATTTTCCCCTTCTCCTTCTTTGCTTCTCAGCTACCATGAGCTAAGCAGTTTTGCTCCAACATATGTTCCCTTTAATGATGTTCTGGTTTGCCTCAGACCCACAGCAACAGAGCCCACTGACCACAGACTGAAACCTCTGAAATCAGGAGTAAAAAAAAAAATCCCCCCTATTTTAAGTTGACTTTCTTAGGTATTTTGCCATAGCAATAGCTGAGTCACATAGAGGCCTTAGTAAAACAGCTCAGAATAATTTTTTTGTCCCTGTTTTTATGAGGATGAAGAGATGAATCTTATAAAGTTGTAATTGGAAAGCAAGTTCAAATATCAGAAACTGAACTGTGTGCGGAAATGCCCCTGTGTGACAAACAACACTTTTTTAATGGGAAGCCATTGTCCTGACTTTATCTTGACCCCATGTGGAATCCTCTGAAGATGCTTCCAACTCCCCTATAAGTGGGTTTCTGTAGCTCTCACTTCTTCTACATTTTTAAGGCTTATGTTTACGCTGGAACACTCACTACAAGGACATTAAAATGAAACAGCCAAGATAGCAAAGGAAATAGAGAATCTCAGTGATATTCTACACATCTTGAGTCATAGACATAACTACACTTATCATTTACCTTCTTTTATGTCAAGGGTTGGAGAACATTTTCTGTAAAGAGTAAAAGGTAAATACTTGGGTTTTTCAGGCCATCTGGTACATGTCAGAGCTATTTGGCTCTGCGGTGGTAGCTCAAAGCCCCTATAGACAATACATACATGAATGGTCATGTCTGTGTTCCAATAAACTTTATTTAAAAAAAAAAACAGGTAGCAGGACAGATTTAGTCTTCAGGTTCTGTGTGTTCTATGTGATAGAAATATTTCAAGATTTTCCTTCTTAAAGTGTAAATGAAATGCCTGTAATTCATTTTGCTGATCTACATATTTAAGGAAAGCATTTGATTGATATTTTCTTTTGTTGTTTTTATTCTTGGTCTTCCACTTATATGTTCAATACTTTATATTTAAGAGCTGTTGAAACATGCCTTTAAAGTCTCACATTGCAATTAGCTTGGAAACTCAAGATACGAACAGTCTGGGAAATGTTTATTTAACTCAGCCATACTGCCAAAGCTAAGTAGGTGTTTCTCAACCTTCTCCCAAATACAGAAGTTAAACACAGCCTCTATGTTATGTGCACATGAAAAGATAGCAGAGGTACCTGATCCCCCCAGTGCTTTTTAAATGCATATCAGCTCCTTCACCCCAACTCATTCTTGAGCAGAGTTTTAAGGCCAAGTGGATTTCTCTTCTGCTTTCCATGGCTGAGCCAAGACTACACTTCAAATACTTCTGACTTTGCCTTCTATTCCATTTTATTTTCATTTTCATTCCTAGTTTTACCCTTTTGTAATTATCCTTGGAGTGTCTAAAATGTCATGCATATGCAAAACTAACTTAAAGTAAGTAAATACCACACAAAATAATTTCATAGAAAAAGGTCTCAAGGTTAGAAAAAAACATTTGCTTTCTATTTGAAAAGCAAGTTAGAGCAGGGCATGGTGGCGCACGCTTGTAATCCCAGCATTCGGAAGGCTGAGACCTGGAGGACTGCGGTTCGTGGACAGCCTCAACTCCTTAGTGAGGCCCTCTGCAACCCAATGAGACCCAGTTTTGGGGAGATAGAAAGGAAGTAGGCAGTTAGGCAAAAGGCCTTGGTAGAAAAAAGTTAATTTCCTGAGTTTCCTGAGGGGCGACAAATACCTGAAACTCCAAAGGCTCAGAGATAAGAAGGCCAGAGCTTCACAAAGCCATCTGTTTATTAATCAGCAAACCCACCAAGCAAGTCTGGCATTCCTGAAAGGAGACCCTTCAAAGGACTTGCAAATACCCTATGCAAATTCTCCTTGGAATCCCAAAAGTCACCCTAACCAAAAGAGGACTTGCGAGCGATCAGGCAAGGCCTGACCAGACGACAAATGGGGGACTTTCCCTCTCGGGACCCCCTCCCCTTTTGGGGAGCTGTTCTCTCTCTCGCAGGTCGTGTTGGCCCTGAGAGAAGGCAGAGTGCATCTGAGGGCACGTGGCTCGGGCGACTCTCGAGTAGTGACCTGAAGGCCTCTGCTGGACATCATGGCTGGCCAGGCCCCTAGGGGTGACCTGTACCTCTTTTCTGGCAGATCGCGTGGACTCTGGGAGAAAGTAGTTTGCAACTGACGGCACTTGGCTCGGGCCACACTCGGGTAGTGACCCTGAAGGCAGCTACTGGACCCTGGAGTTCCAACCGCCCCTATGGGGTGTTTGGCCACTTTCTCTATTCCCTTCTGGCAGATCACGTGGATGCTGGACGAAAGCAGCCTGCACCTGAAGGCAATTCGGCTTGGGCTACTCTCAAGTATTGTCCTGAAGGCAGCTGCTGGGCCCAGAGTTCCAGCCCCTTTGGGGGTGTTCAGCCACTCTCCCCCCATTCCCTGCTGCTTCCAATAAACCTTTTACTCCCCTTCCTGAGGTCTGCGGGTGTCATTCTTCACTCAACGTAGACAAGAACTCACTGGGGTTCCTCTCAAGAAACCCGTTTCATTTTTAAAATAAAGAATACAAAATAGGGCAGGGGGTGTAGCTCAGAGGTCAAATGCTTCTGGGTTCCATCCCCAGACCCGCAAAAAAAAAAAAAGCAAGTTAGACATCCATGTTATCATTAAACTAACAAGAGTAGACTATCCGTGTGCATTTGACAGTTTTTTTTTTAAATTTATGTGTGTTATCTCACTTAGATGTTATTGGATTGTGCCACCTAGAAGTCCACTCTAAAGCTACTCAATTATGACAACAACCATTTTTATGACACCAGTATTGCAAGACCAAGATGAATATGCAAACACTTTCTTACAGTTACTCTGCTAGTGAAACCACAAGACGTGTGGTTTAAAAATAAACCCTTTCTGCAAGAAATAAAAAATGTAACTTCATAAATTATACCAAACAGTACTTTTAAAGTTTTTTTTTTAATCTTTTCCCAAATATCCACCTAAAGGAGAGTTTTCTGAGTGATGCATGGAAGCATCACTCAGAGCTCACATCACAATTCTTCAGTGTCTTCTTCCCTGGGGCCTCAGCTAAGACAGCTGGTCTGCTCTCTCCACAAGGCCCTCGCCCTACAAGCCCAGCAGCCTGGGCTGGCTCATCTGGTAGCAGAAGGTTCCTAACAGCAAGAGAACAGGCCCTGAGGTGCAAACACATTCAAATCTGTTTGCATTACTTTTCCAAGGAGTAGAGAAATAGACTATTCTTTGTGAAAGAAGCAGCAAAATCACAATGCAAAGTGGCTTGCATACAATGGAACAGAAACACACCAGGGATGGGGATGGAAGCAATCAACCCCAGCCAGCTCAATCTACAGCTGCATACATTCATTCTCTAAGGAAACATGCAAACTATCCCATGAAACACAAAGGGAGGGCTCAAGAAAATCATCGCCCTCTCCTTCAGTATGAGCCACCTTTATGAGGCCAGAGAAATGCAGAAGGAAGAGAAAAGTGGAGCAGAGTTCAGAACTAACTGTGGAGACAAACTAAGAGACCATCAAATCAGAGGAAGGGAAAAAATCCTATAGAGAGTTCCTGGAAGAAGAAAGTCTCATTAAAGCAAGACTGGCTCCTAAGAGTGATGTTCATTTTTCAACCTTGGAATAGAAAAAGCGCAAAGACACAAGAGACTGAAGCCAAAAGGAAGAGAAAACAACCAAATCATTGGCAAGATGGCAATGGGCGAAGGGAGATACGGAGAATGGAGGGGGAGAGTTAGGAGGCAAAAAACCGCGAGGAAGAGCTATAGGGAGAGAGAACCTCGCTCCAGGTCAGACACCCTAGAGAGAGTTTATAAACATCACTCTGACTGGTGGCGATGAGGGGGACGGCTTTGATTCTGAAACTTCTTTTCCTTCATTAGTATATCTTAGTTGAAATCAAATCCCAGAAGCAAATTCCCTCTAGGCCACAGAATAATAAATAGGTCTTTGAGGTCTTTTCTGCAGGCTGTTGAATAAGTATCCTCCCATCCTTTTTTTTTTTTTTTTAACTTCCTTCTAAAACAGAATTAGAAAAAGATGCTGCCAGTTCATAAGCCCACAGTGTAATCGATGGTGGCCCATGAGAAGGCCACTGCTGCCTTGCTAGCTGGTGTGAGGAGAGCCGGAGCCTACAGAAGGGCTCTGCAAACTGCACCAGGGAGGAACGTGGCTTCCTACTTCCTATAGCTGTTCCGCTGACAACACAAAACAAAAGAAAGTGACAGGAAGAACATCCCCTTCCTTGCTCTGAACCCATTAGCTAGAGAATGTCTTTTTCTCCTTCTACCTACTGATTGTAATAGGAGAAAAAGTTACCTTTCTCCCATGCCTTCGTGAAATTGACACGCCACATCGCCAGAAACCCTTGGAAGGGATGTTCCACTGCACAAAGTTGGGAAGAGAAGGTAGTGAACACAAAGTCACAATTCCTCCGTGTGCTTTTCCCAGGCCTGCGGAGTCCCACAGAACTGAAAAGCTGAGAAGGACTGATCCCTGATAGAAGAGTGAGTAGAGTATATCCTGGGCCTCGAGCGAGCAATGTGGGCAGGAAACTTTGAACTCCCAAGGGCCAAAATGTAGTAGTTCTTTTCATCGCAGTAACTTTGGGGCCTCTTCCTAAACCCTGGATTTTAGCTTTTTGGTGGAGCTAAAGCTGCCAGTGAATTTCCTAGCTGAGACCACAAAACAAAACAAACTAAATCACTAAGATTTGGAGGAAAGGAGAGAGTGTGAAAGGTGCTGTGAATATGGGTCTCTTATCAGTCTGCTCCATCCAGAAACCATAAATTGTTTTCCATCTTTTGTACTCATCGTTCGTACTCCGTTATGCAAGGGGCTGGACAGAAGAAGAACTGAAGCAAAGATTCACAGCGACCAGAAGCTGCGCACACCCGTGGCTGGAGAGACCAGGCGAGGAGACGATGGCAACAGAGGCCTGCAGCCAAGGGCTTGCCTCAGAACTCCCACACCTTGGGCCAGGTGGGGCCTGCACAGAGCTGGCGCCACACGTGTTGTTAGGGTTACTGCAGGAGGCCTTGGCGTGGCTGGGTCCTCTTTCTTCTCTGCCAGCACCTCTTTCATTTGAGGGCACATTTTTCTTTAGTTCACTCACTCGTCTTTCTTAGAGTCTTTAGATGATTCTTTGTTCTTTGATCATCGACCATTCCCTGGGCTCCTGATTATATCACCTTTTATACTCTTTTTCAGAAATGGGCCTTTGATTCCTACTTAAAAGTTGATGATTCAAAAATCTATCTCTACCTCAAAACAACTCTCTCCTGAAATATATGTGTATTTACACACATATACTTTTTAATTCAGATTTTCCACACAGTACATCAATCTTAACTACAACCCAAACAACTTTCTCTTCTTTCAGACTGCCACCACTTCTCCTCTGTGTCCTCCCTCAGCAGGGAGCACCTTTGTAACTTTGGTTGCTGAAGCAGAAAGCCGACTGTCAGCACTGTCACTCTTTTCCCTCCCATTACCTGGATTCTTCTTCACAGTACATTTTTTATATTCCCACATCGCTCCATCTCATAGCTGTGGCCCACCTCAGCCCAGGCCACACCACCATTTCCTGCCTAGATTTTCCCACAGCTTCCCGACTAATGTTCTTGCTTTCAGTCAGGACCTTTGGCCTCTCTCCACCCGACAGGTGGACCAATGTGATCTGATATAACATGCAAATCCTTTTAGGAACTTCAGTGCTCCATGGGTCCCCTTAAAACAAATCAAAGTCCTTAACATGTCACAAGAATTGGCATACTATGGCCTTACTTAGTGCATCCCTGCGGTCTCCAACTTATTTTCCTTTGCCATCCCTAACTTCCTCTTTTCTTCTGCATTTTCTCCTTCTTTTTCTCCTCACTTCTCCTCCCCATTTTAGGTCTGGTGTAAATAACTGCAATTTTCTAAACATACCACTTCTCCAATTTACAAATCTTTATCCTAATAACCTGTCTTGAAAGATCTCTGCACTCTGCCAAATGCCACCATGCCTGTCTCACCAAGCCAAATCCTCCTCACCCCCCACACCTGTCCCCCTTGCTTCCACAATTTGTATAGATGACTGTCCTGTTTCCTGAAGGACCACCCTTCTCTTGGTGTAGCTGTTAGTGCACTTTCTCTAATATTTTCCTTTCCCCATGAATAGATCCTCAAGGTGTAGCTACGTGTTCTTCCCATGAGGCCCCCAAGACAACACATGGCTAACAGCACATGGCAGAATAAATATCTATTTATTGAATGAATAAATATTTTTCTTTAAAACTACTAAATTTTGTTCTAAAACTATCAATGTTATTTTGCTCAGGATATTCTGCTCTTGAAGATAATTATTGATCATTTAAAATGAATAAACTTAAAAATCTTTTTGTAGTTGAAATTCTGAATACTAAGTTTTAGGCTTGTTGAAAAAACTGTACCTATTATATTCAATAAATGAAATGTAGAGTTTCTCAGGAAGAAAATTGGGTGGATGAAAAAAATGGCTCAAATCTCTATTATTGTCTTCTCATTCAAGGAACTATTCAAAGAATATTAACATTTGGCCTGTTTCAGTTTCAGAGAATCTGTTAACTGATTTTATTTTAAAGAAGGAAGTGGAATTGTCTTCATGCACCTAAAACATATGCCTAGACTAATGGACAGAAAATATAAACAAGTCATACATTTTTAAGAAAGAAACTTGATCCCAGGAGGCATGGGATGAAGTGAGTTCCTCTTTTCTGCAGTTATCTAAGTGTAAATTAGATTAACACAACAGGAGGAATTGTCAGATGATATTTCAGGTTCTTTCTAGCCCTAAAGATCTGATTCTGATCTTTAGGATATATTTAGGTGTCATAGACATACAATTGTTTTTGCATGTGTGGTACTAAGGATTAAACCAAGGGTCATTCTACCCCTGAGCTATGCCCCCAGCCCCCCCACTTTTTTTAAACAGGCTTTCATTAAGTTTCTCAGGGCCTCACTAAGTTACTGAGGCTTACCTTAAACCTACAATCCTCCTGTCTCAGCCTTCCAAGTACTAGGATTACAGGCATGCATCACCATACCTACCTTTATAAACGTATGATTTTAAACCTTAAAAAGCTTTTAGATGTTAACTCATAATCTCAAGGTAGAAATCTTGAAGAGAGTTATCCATAAGACTTTAAGCATGTTTGGTTGATTAGCTAGAATTTTCATAGAAAATTATACCCCAGAGGTGTGGTCACCAGCTTGTGGTGCTATTGGGAGGCAGTGGAAGGAAGTTAGGTCATGGGGGTGTGCCCTTGGGAAGGATACCGAGATCCTGGCCCCTCACTCTCCTTTTTCTTCCTGGACACCCTGAGGTGAGCAGCTTTGCTCTACCGTGCCTCTGTGACATTCTGCCTCGCACAGGCCCAAATCAATGGAGTCAAGCAATGATAGCTTGAAATTTCTAAAACTATGATCTCAAATAATACTTTTCTCTTAAATTTTAAATGGATTTTTCTCAGATATTTTGCCACAGCAACAGAAAGCTGACTAAAACATCATGGTATGCTAGAAAATGGCCTTTCCCTTGACTTCTAAAGGTAGATAAAAGTACATACATAGGAATAGGCAGAAAAGATGATTGGAACAATTTACCAAAGATTCAGCAGTAAATAAATTATATATGCAACAATAGTAGTAGTAGTAGTATCAGTAATATTATTATTAATATTTCATACAAAGGATTGAAGCCAGGAGCATTCTACTTCAGAGCTACACCCCAGCCCTGTTTTATTTTTTAATTTTTATTTTGAAACAGGTTCTTGCTAAGTTGTCAAGGTTCTCACTAAATTGCTGAGGCTGATTTTAAACCTGAGATCCTCTTTTCTTATCTTTCCAAATAATAGAATTATAGAAATTTATACCATCTCCAACTCAGCAAAATTAATTTTTGATGACATTAGTCCTTGAGATCTTGTTCAATCAGTTGTTTGTTACATAAACTACCTGTTTTACTTCCATTTTCTCAGGTCCCTACTATTATATATATATATATATAATATATAATATATAATATATATAAGTATATATAATTATATATATATATATATATATACTTTTCTCAGGAAATATTTGCATTTTGAGAGGTATCATCTTTAATCAGAATACAAAGCAATGTGTTAATCTTAGGCATCATATCACATCTTTAGGAGATACTAAGTCTTAGAGAAAACCACCCATGCTGAGTGCTATTTTAATTTATAATTCCAGTCATTAAGAAGATTTTTAATCTATGCTGGGGGAAAGCTTTCAAAATATCCAATTCTAGATACAGTGATGGAGAACTGTAGTGAGGGATTCACCTCAGAGCCAGTGTCCACAATGTACTTTCAGACATTACAGTCTGCGGCTTTGTAAACTTGTACGTAACACTGGCCCTCTTGTTGCATTTGTTTCTTTCTCTGAAAGGGTTCTTGCCACAAGAAACACCATTAGAATTTCCCATAAATTATTCATTACGGATCGGAAATGCCTCACTGAGAAACACTATAAATCTGAAATATTTATTTACGAAGAAATGCCTGCATTCTTTAATTACTCATAACAATGGGATGAGAAAAGTTGTTCTTTTCCTGATGACAGGAGCCGTGGCATGAAGAATGGCTGAGGACGCACCGGGGAGGCTGAATTACAAGAGCTGCTCTGGCCTCTGGCATTGTTATTTGGCGGGCTCTCCTTCTCTTCTAACTGGTTGATTCATCTTTTGTTTATGGAATTTTGAGCCTCTGTTTATACTTTAAGGGCAACAGAATTTTACTTAGTTGATTTTTTTAGCGTAGAGGAAGATTAAAGAAGATATCCTGAATGCAGCATTCAGCCTTTAAAGGATGAACATGCTATTTGACCTCAGACATCAAACCCCACAGTATGTTATTTTAAGGAGGGTAGGTAGCATAGTCTACTTCACCACAATCTAGAAAATAGCAAGTTATTTACTCTCCAGGGGTGACCATTTTTTCCTAAACAAATGGAGATAATTACCTATTTAATTTACAACTTGGAGTAAGTCACGTATTGCATGAAAATATTTTTGGAAAACCCTGGCATTTTTAGATTAAAATACACTAGAATTTTGGCTACAATTGTGCATTTCTCTTAATCTAATCATCTTCTTTCATTTTTGTACCAGCAATATTGATTGATAATATATATTTTAAAACAAGATATTCTTTCCCAACTTCCTACTAAATTACCTGTAAAAGATCCAGAAAAACATAAATACTCACAAAGACCGAGAAAACTATAGCTAACAGACAGTACATTTCTAGAACCTAGGGAAATTTTTCTAATTACAAGGTAAGATAGCTAGTTTGAAGTAAGGGGAACCTGAGTAGGCCACCTCCAAGTGCTGAGTATTAAAGACTGGGTTCCATGATTCTCTAAGTATGAAGAGGAAAAGGTCCTCCTATAAGTAACACAGAATATCAAGAATGGAGAAACACAGAACTTGGGCAGCTGAGACAGGAAAGTAACAGGTTCAAAGCCAACCTCAGAAACTTGGTAGACCTCTCAGCAACTTAGCAAGACCTTGGTTCAAAATACAAAGTAAAATAAAATTGGAAGCATGGCTCAGAGGTAAAATGTATCTGTACCAATCTCCAGTACCACAATCAAAAAATAAAAATTGGAGAAACATCTCAAGATGTTTAAGGAAAAATAAAGTAGCAACAACAAGTTTTAAATAATAGCAACATTCACCAGATTCTTGGTAAGCTATTTAACATATTATTCATTTGTTACTAAAAACAAGAATGCAAGCAAAGGTTTGCTTTTGTTCTACTTTGTTTGAAGAAGTTCAATGAAACGGATCTGAAATATTAAGAGGTGTGTACTCTACCCACCCTGCCAACAGCAGTACTATTGCAGTGCAAAAATACAAAAAGCATGACTTAAAACAGAAATAAATATATTCCTTAGATGAAAAACTTGGTAGGAAGAACCCAGTAGCATGTTACTGATATATATAACAGTTCCATATATTACACTATACACAAAAACTAATGGAAAATATGATAAAGAACCAAGCATAAATCTTCTAGTAAAAAACATAAGAGAATATATCCATGGCCTTTTAGTTAACAAATATTTCTATGACACAAAATACAAACTGTATTAATGATAAGAGAAAGGATCAATTGGACTTCATGAAAATGAAAAGTGATGGTCATCAAAAGATACCACTAGCCGGGCGTGGTGGCGCACGCTTGTAATCCCCGCGCTTGGGAGGCAGAGACAGGAGGATCTCACAGGTTCGAAGCCAGCCACGCGCGCTGGCTTAGGAGACCCTGTTTCCAAATAAAAATATAAAAATAGGTCTGGGAGTGTAGCCCAGAGGTAGAAGGGCTTCCAGGAACCCCAGTACCAAAAAAAAAAAAAAGATACCACTAAATATACAAAAAGGAGCCAGGTGTGGTGGCACATGCTTGTAATCCCACTACTTGGGAGGCTGAGACAGGAGGATCACAGGTTCAAAGTCAGCCTCAGCAGATTAGTGAGACCCTGTTTCTAAATAAAATTAAAAAAATAGGTATGGGGGTGTATCCTGGAGGTAGAGGCCCCTGGGTTACAACCTCAGTACTAAAAAAAAAAAAAAAAAAAAAAAAAAAAATTACAGAAGGAGACTTCTGAGAAGATGGTGACCAAGGGAAGCAGCACATATAAGTCCTGCTAACACTCCATCTCTATCACTGTGAAAACAGTGTCTTGACAAGAGAAAGAAAACAACATAAATTTGAATAGAGCACCGAGAATTGAAAGGTGGCAGAAACAAAGCTAGAAAGGCAGAAGAGAGAGCAAAAAGGTACACTGCCCACTTCCAACAGCTGTGGCCACAGGGCTGTGGTGGTGCCATCCTGCTTCCTCAAGCCAGTACTGCTGGCATTGTGGCCTTTAGAGACCTCAGCAAAATAAAACAACACACAAACACAAACAAAAACAAAAACAAAAAGAACCAGTGCCCTGAAGCAAAGTAAGCAGCTGCAGCTCAGTGGAATTTTAAGAGGTCTGCTCCTCCTGTACCTGCAGGGCCTCACTCAGAAAGTAATACACTCTCAGGGTGTGACACTTTGTGGTTCACCCTGGTGAAGCTGAGAGTGGAGTCTGCTGTTGGATACAGCAAAGGTGCAGATTAGCAGACAGTCTCCAGGGCTAATCAAGCAAAAAGGCCTATAGTCCCCAGGGATCAGAGCCTTAGTAGGGCCTCCAAAGATCCCCACAGACCACCCTCTCACCTGAGGAAAAGTCAGACCAACCCAGCCCTATCTGTGGAGACTCCTATGTATACACTGGGTCTGGTTCGAGCAGCACTTGCTGCCTACCCAGTGCTGGAGCCTGCCGGCAAAAGTATGGGTTCTGAAGAGAGGAGTGAGGATGAAAAGAATTTTATTCAATGAATTTTATTCATAGAATACTTCATTCTCTCATGGAAGGATCGGCAGTACACTCCCGGGTCGATATCTCTACTGACCGATCCCGGTTTTATCGCTCTCGTCCTATTTATACCGCTCCCGGTCAACCAACCCTCGTGACGTCACCACCTACGCGCGCAACGGTCAAACCAATCAAGCCTGTGCCGTCAGCACCTGTGCGCTTAACGGTCAAACCAATCAATTCCACCCGAGCTTCTCTCAGACCTTGAACTTTCCATGACCCCAAACCTTATTGGCTCTGGGCAAAGGACAGTCAGAAGTGTTCTTAAAGGGGAAAGCCTTAATGGCTCCCCACAACCCAGCCTGGAAGAGACACTGGCTCAGCATTGGTGGAAAGCATGGAAACCTGAGATTAACACTGGATCCAGCCCCAGTGATACTGGCTGCCTGTATAAACCAAGAAAGTCTCAGAGACAGGTCCTTATTGAGAACTTAGAAACCCAGGGTTGCAGTGGAAAGCTGCCATGGTACTCAGTACCTGCAGAGAAAGAAACACTGGGCCGGGGTCCCAATCATTGAAGGAGACCAAAAAGCGGGGCTATAAACTGACATTATTACTATAGGTTACAGAGCAATATGAGTACTTGGAATATGCTCCAGAACCTATTATAGAATGTGAGCCGTAAACAGCTGAAAAAATTCATGCAGTCACAGGAGGACTATAGAGGCCACATCTGCTCAGTATTCATGTATTTGTAGGGTTGCATTATTTTGTTTTTTTTTTATTACTGTGTGTATGTGTGTGCTTATTTGCTCTCTTCCTCATCTCTTTTACAAGCTTCTCGCTTCATTCATCTTTCCTCTCTGACCCTTTTTTTCTCATTTTTCTTTATCTTGTATTAAATCCACCTTATAACACTATACTAAATACTCTATATTGGTTACTAGAATCCTACTACATATTCACTATCTCTAATTTCTACTACATTCTATCTGCTACTTTACCTTATTCTTGCATTTACCTCTTCATCACCTTCCTCCTCACTCAACCTTTATCATTGAATACATCACAACTTGCCCTTGTACATACCAGCTGACACATACAGAGTGAGAGAAAGCTATCAAAAGCAACAAAAATGCAAACTTAAGAAACCTGAAATCATGAGAAGAAGAAAGAGCAAGGAAGCAGTGAGCTCCTGCCACTCCACAATAACAAAACCTAGCGACACAGAATTGCAGAGATCACCAGGAAAAATCAGAAATTTGACAGTAGAAATGATACAGAATTACCATTACCAAAAAGAATTTAGAGAGAGCCTGAAAGAAATAAAGGAACAAATAAACAAAAAATCTAACACCCTGAACAGGAATCAGAAAAAAACCTAAAGCATTAAGGAAGCAAAGGATACAATTGTTGAAGTGAAGGCACCAATAGAAACGATAAACAATAAATTAGACCACTTGGAAAATAGAATGTCATGTCACTCTTAGAAGATGATCACTCCAAAAAATGAACTTTTAGTATATAATTTAGAAAAAATGATTTGACAGGATCAAAGAGCTTAAAAGAGCTAACCTAAGAATAATAGGCATAGAAGAGGGAATAGAAGATGAAACCAAAGGGATTAACACTCTTTTCAAAGAAGTAATATCAGAAAAATTTTCAAATATAAAAAAGAGGTCAATAAAAAGGTACAGAAAACGTATAGAACCTTCTTTAGATAATATCAGAGAAAAGGTTCACTATACCACATAATAGGCAAACTGAACAATGTAGAAGCCAAGGAGAGAATCTTAAAGGCAACAAAAACAAATGACCAAGTGAAATTCAGAGGCAAACCAATGAGAATCACTCCAGACTTCTCAAACCAAGTTCTGAAAGCCAGGAGGGCCTGGAACAACATATTCCAAACTCTGAAAGGAAACAAATTGCCACCAAAAATTTCCTACCTATCAATACTATCTCTCAAATTTAATAGGGACATAAAACTCTTCCATGACAAACAGAAGCTGTAAGAATTTAAATCTTCCAAACTAACATTAGAGAAAATACTCAAAGAAATTAAATGCAAAGATATAAGTAATAACTGCCAGAATCAGAAACACAATTACTTCTATTAAACAAACAACTAAGGAAAGAAGAATAAATACTACCTCAAACAGAAGTTAAAACTCAAAATTTACCAAACTACCAAACTAATGCATGCGTACCTATGTTCATAGCTGCACAATTCATCATTGCCAAACTATGGAATGAGCTAAGATGTCCATCAACAGATGAGTGGATTACAAAATTGTGGGATATGTACACAATGGAATTTTACTCAGCCATAAAGAAAAAATACAATTATATAATTTACAGGGAAATAGATGAAACTGAAGGACATTAAACTAAGTGAGATTAGCCAGTCACAAAAAATAAGAATTTAAATGCTTTCCCTAATATGCAAAAGCTAGGGAGAAATGGGTAACAGGAGGAACTCTAGATGAAGGAGATTCTATAGATGAGCAAATAAGGTGACCTGAGGGGATGGGAGAGGGGAAGAGGGAAACTCTCTAAAGCACATGATATATTTAAACAAACATAGCAAAGTCAATCACTAAGCCAAGCATGAGAAGGAGAGGAGGAGAGAGTGGGGCAGGAATTGGGTAAGGGCTAATTGGGTGATATGTGCATGTATGTCTCCACCATAATGCATACCATTAAGATATATGACTACAATGCACCAATAATTTTTTTTTTGGTGGAACTGGGGGTGGAACCCAGAGGCTTTCTACCTGTGGGCTATACTCCCAGACCCATTTTATATTTTATTTGGAAACAGGGTCTCACTAATTTGCTGAGAGCCTAAGTAGCTGAGACTGGCTTCAAACCTGCGTGATCCTCCTGTCTCAGCCTCCCAAGCGTGGGGATTACAAGCATGTGCCACCATGCCCAGCTCAATAAAAAATTTTTAATAAATAAAATAAAACTCAAAAAAAGTTTTTTGGGTGGTACTGGAGTTCCTGGAAGCCCTTCTACCTTCGGGCTCACTCCCAGACCTATTTTATACTTTTTTGTTTAGAAACAGGGTCTCTTAAGCCAGCATGGCTTAAGAGACTGCTCTGGCTTTGAACCTGCACAATCCTCCTGTCTTCGCCTCCCAAGCGTGGGGATTACAAGTATGCGCCACCATGCCTGGTGTAAAACTCAAAATTTTAGAAATTAAAAATCATCTCTCAGCTGGACCCCGGAAGAGCCGGGGCCTGGGTCGCAGGACTCTGGGCCCCGGGCCAGACCATGCGGAGCACACCAGACCCCTGGAGAAACCTGGGCTGGGTCACAAGACCCTGGGTCCCAGGCGGGGGTCAGGCAGGGCACACCAGACCCCAGAAGAGCTGGGACCCGGGTGGCAGCACCCTTGGCCCCGGGCCGGACCATGCAGAGCACACCAGACCCCTGGAGAAACCGGGGCCCGGTCATAAGACCCTGGGTCCTGGGCAGAGGTCAGGCAGGGCACGCTGGACCTCAGAAGAGCCAGGGCCCGGGTCACAGGACTCTGGGTCCTGGGCTGGACTACGTGGAGCACGCCAGACCCCTGGAGAAACCAGGCCTGGTCGTAAGACCCTGGGTCCCGGGCGGGGGTCAGGTGGGGCACTCAAGACCCCTGGAAGAGCCGGGCCCAGGTCGCAGGACTCTGGGCCCCAGGCGGAGTCGTGTGGAGCACGCTGGATCCCTGGGGAAACCGGGCCCGGGTCACAGTGCTACTGAATGACTGATCCAACAACCTCTTCAAACCGCAATACTGTCTTCTCTTATTTAAAAAAAAAAAAAAAAAAAGGAAAAGAAAAAGAAAAAAGAAAAATATCTGAGAGGGGTCAAGAAGGCCGTGGTGGATGCCAGGATACTGGATATGCAGACAAAACTTATCCAAATGAACTGGAACTTTTGGAAAAATTCCACGAAGGACTCCTTCTCTACATTGTTAAGAATCTTGAACATCACCTGTAAGGAGAGAGTTTAGCGGAGACCTAGGAGAAAGGCGGTGTTGAAAGCGGTCTCTGTGATGGCAGTGGAGACTTATATTCAGGAGAAGCAGAAATCGGATCCTACCAACCTTATTTTTTTGGAGAAATTACACCAAATGTCAAATGCTACCGTCGTGCATGCTTAGGGACACTGGACAACATTCAGAGTGGAAAAAGAGCTTGGGAAAGATTTGAAATGGTGGAGGCAGTGGCAATGACAGTGGCCAGTACCCAGGGGAGGCAGAGATCTGATGCATTACACCTGGAACCTTTGAAGTAATAAACCCAGAGGAAGAATGCTACCACTATGCACCCTCGAGAACGTGGAACAAATGGCTGAGTGAAGAGGGTGCTTGAATTAGAGCCTGCCGAGGGGTGAGGCCAGCGACGGAAACAGCAAAGCTGGGATTGGAGCCTGCCGTGAGGCAAGGCCGGTGCTGGAGCCTCCAAGGCCGGGATCGGAGCCTGCCGAGGGGTTAGGATGGTGCTGGGGCCAGTGAGGCCAGGATCGGAGCCTGCCAAGGGGTTAGGCCGGTGCCGGGGCCAGTGAGGCCAGGATCTGAGCCTGCTGTGAGGCAATGCCGGTGCTGGGGCCTCCGAGGCTGGGATTGGAGCCTGCCGAGGGGGGTTAGGCTGGTGCCGAGGCCAGCGAGGCCAAGATTGGAGCCTGCCGTGAGGCAAGGCAGGTGCTGGGGCCTCCAAGGCCAGGATCGGAGCCTGCTGAGGGGTTAGGCTGGTGCCGGGGCCAACGGCTTGCATCGGAGCCTGCCATGAGGCAAGGCCGCTACTGGGGTCTCTGAAGCTAGGATCAGAGCCTGCCAAGGGGTTAGGCCGGTACCGGGGCCAACGGCTGGCATCGGAGCCTGCCATGAGGCAAAGCCACTACTGGGGCCTTTGAGGCCAGGATTGGAGCCTGCCGAGGGGTTAGGCCAGTGCCGGGGCCAGTGAGGCCAGAATCGGGGCCTCCCGTGAGGCAGGGCCGCTGCTTGAGCCAGCGGGGTCTGGATCAGTCCACCGGGTAGCCAGGCCACTACTGGGGCTGTCAAGAATGGGATTGGTACTTGCAACGTGGCATGCACAGAGAAATATTGATTCTATCTTTCTTTTGGTGAGATTGGCTAGTGGTTCATCTATCTTGTTTAGTTTGTTGAGAAACCAGCTTTTGGTTTTGTTGATTTTCTGTATTGTGCTTTTATTCTCTACTTTATTGATTTTACTTTGATTTTAATAATTTCTTGTCTTTTACCAGCTTTGGGGTGGTACTGTTCTTCAAGGTCTTTGAGGTATATAATTAGGTTATTTATTTGATGATTTTATGTTCTCACTGCTATAAATTTTTCTTTTAATACTATCTTCAAGGTGTTCCAGAGGTTTTGATATGTTGTGTCTCTATTTTCATTTGTTTCTAGAAATTTCTTAATTTCAATTTTACTTCTTCTATGGCCCATTCCTTGTTCAGCAGTGTGGTATTCAGTCTCCACAGGTTTATGTGGTTACTGTGGGTCTTCTTGTAGTTGATTTATAGTTTCATTCCACTGTGGTCTGAAAAGACACAGGGGAATATACCACAATTTTTGATTTTGCTAGTACTCATTTTGTGGCCCAGGATATAATCTGTTTTGGAGAAGGTTCCATGAGCAGCTGAGAGAAGTGTGAACTCTGCTGTAGTTGGGTGGAATAATCTGTAAATGTCTAATAGGTCCATTTTGTTTATGGTGTTATTTAGGTCTGAAGCATCTTTACTGACATTTTGTCTAGAATATCAGTCTAGCAATGTGAGAAGAGTGTTGAAGTCTCTCAGTGATATTGTATTGGGATCTGTGTGGAACTTAATGTTAAAAAGAGCTTGTTTTATGAAAGTGGCTGCACCTATGTTTGGGGCATAAATGTTGACTATCTTTATTTTTTCTTGTTGGATTATTCCTTTTACCAGTAAAAAAACAGCCTGCTTTGTCCCTTCTGATAAACTTGTGCTTGAAGTTTAATTTGTCTGATATTATAGTTGCTATTCTTGCTTGTCTTCACATTACATTCACATGGATTACCTTGCTCTAGCTCGTCACTCTTTTAGGCAGCATATATATGGGTTCTAGATTTTAATCTATTTTTGCCATCTTATGTCTTTATATTGGGGAGTTGAGGTCATTTATATTCAGCATGATTATTGAGAGATAATTTTTTTTTGTACTGGAGATTAAACTCAAGGGCATTTTATCTCTGATCTGCATTCCCAGCCATATTTAATCAAAGGAGTACAAATAGGAAAAGAAAAACTAAAACTATCCCTATTTGCAGATGACATGATACTATATTAGAAGACCCAACAAACTCAACCAAAAGGCTTATAGAAATTGATCAAAAATTCAGCAAAGTGTCTAGACATGAAACCTTCCTGTCTGCCAACCATAAATCCACTAAAAATGATATCCAGAAAACACTCCTACAAAAAAATAAAATACTTACAGCCAGGCGTGGTAGTACACACTTGTAATCTTAGCATTTAGGAGGCTGAGATGTGGGGATACTGGTTTGTGGACAGTCTCAGCTACTTAGTGAGGCTCTTTGCAACTCAGTGAAACTTTTTCAAAATAAAATAATAAAAAATAGGGCTGAGAGTATAGCTTGGAGGTAGAATGCCCCTGAGTTAAAGCCCCAGTACTGCAAGTATGAATAAATAAATAAATAAATAAATTAATTAATTAAATATTTAGGAATAAACCTAACCAAAAAGGTAAAATATCTCTACAAATAAAATATAAAACACTGAAAAAAGAAATAGAAGAAGACCTCAGGAGATGGAGAGATCTTCTATATTTTTGGACAGGCAGAATAAATATCATCAAGATGGCCATTCTTCCAAAAGTGATCTATAGATTCAATGCAATATCCATTAAGTTACCAAGATCATTCCTCACAGACATAAAAAATCAGTCCTTAAATTCATATGGAACAACAACCAAAAAAAAAAAAAAAAAACCAGAATAGCCAAAGTACTTCTCAGCAACAAGAACCATTCAGGAAGCATCACAATACCACTTCAAACTATACTAAAAAGCCATACTAATAAAAACAGCATAATATTAGTAAAAAAAAAAAAAAAAACAGACACATAGACCAATGGAACAGAATAGAAGACTCAAAAACAAATTCTTACACTTATAGCCAATTGAGTTTTTACAAAGAAGCCAGAAACAAACTGAAAAAAAGATATTCCCTTAAATAAATACTGTTGGCAAAACTGGTTATATGCAGAAAAATGGAAATAAACCTCACTTTCTCATCCTGCACATGATTCAATTCAGCATGGAGCAAAGACTTGAAAATCAGACCAGAGACCTTGCAAGTCCTTAAACTGGGCATTGGTCCAACACTTCAACACATAAGCAAAGGTAAAAACTTTCTCAACAAGATCTCAAAGGTACAAGAAATTAAAAGGAGGATCAACTGAAGAGCATCTTGAGAGCAAAGGAAACTCTCAAGAACCTCAACAGAAAGCTGACAGAATGCAAAAACATTTTTGCCAATTATTCTTTCAATAGAGGACTAATATCTAGACTATATGGAGAACTCAAAAAAACTAAGCACTAAGAAAACTAACCCAAATAAAAAAATGGGCAAGTGGACTAAATAGACACTTAACAAAATAAGAAATTCAAAAGGCCAATAAGTGTATGAAAAAATGTTCAGCATCATTAGCAATCAGAGAGATGGTAATCAAACCTACCCTGAGATTTCACATAACTAGAATGGCAATCATTCAAAACATAAACAACAACAATGCTAGGGAGGATGTAGAGAAATGGGAATTCTAATACATTGTTGGTGGGATTGCAAAGTAGTGCAACCACTTTGGAAAACTGTATGAAGGATCCTCAGAAGAGTGGGAACAAACTTACCATATGATCCAGCAATACCACTTCTGAGTATCTACCCAAAAGAATGGAAACCAAATTACCAAACTAATGCATGTGTATCTATGTTCATAGCTGCACAATTCACCATAGCCAAACTATGGAACCAGCCAAGATGCCCATCAAAAGATGAAGGAGGGAGTGGGGAGGGAATGGAATAAGAATTGGAGAATGGCTAAATAAGTGATGAGTGCATGTATGCCTCTACCATCATGTACTCCATTAAGATGAATGATTAAATGCACCAAAAAAGCTAAAAAATACAAAAAGGCAAACTAAAGTTTTAATAAAATATTCACACCACACACACACACACACACACACACACACACACACACACACACTTAAGTGTATGTATATGATAGAGCAAATGATTTCTACCCAGAATACAAAAATAACCAAAGAACATACAACTCTATAATTAAAACACAAGCAAACTAATTAATAAATGCTCAAAAACTGGAATAGACATTTTGTAAGATAAGATATGCAAATTGCCACTGCTATACATGAAAAAATGCTCATTAGTCATTGGGAAAATGCAAATTAAAACCACAGTGGAATACAACTCCAAATCATCTGAAATGGCAAATATTAAAAAGAATGACAACAGTGGGCATGGTGGCTCACGTTTGTAATCCCAGTACTTGGGAGGCTGAGAAAGGAGGATCACAGATTTGCAGCCAGCCTCACCTACTTAGCGAGGTCCTCTGAAACTTAGTGAGACTCTTTCAAAATAAAAGAATAAAAACTTGGGCCTGGGGTGTAGCTGTAGCTCAGAGGTAGAGCTGGATTTCATCCATAGTACCTCAAAAAAAAAAAAAGATGACAACACCAATTATTTATGAAAATGTAAAATAACTGGAAACTTCACATATTACTTTGGAAAACAAAAAAGGTTTCTTTAAAAAAAATTAATCATGTATCCACTTGACACTCTGGCAATTTTACTTTTAGGCATTTATCCAAAAGAATGAGAGCATACATTTCAAAAAGACACATATAGTGTATAACCGAAGTGTGGTATATTCACTCATACAGTGGAACACTACATACCAAGGATACCATTACTTTTATACACAGAAGCCTAGCTAAATCTCATATGAGCGATGTGAAGAGAAATGAGCTAGTCAAAGGATGTAGATTGCGTGGAGTATAAACTATCCAAATTTCTATTCACCTAATTGAGTTTTGGAAAGGGCCAAAGGAAACTTTTGGCATGATGGTATGGATTACTCAAATGTATACATTTGCCAAAAATCTTCAGACTGTATATTTGAGCTATCTGTGCTACATGTATGTAAATTAACCTTGGTTTTAAATAATTAAATCATTAATTCAAAGGAATAAAAAGATGGTGTTATTTTTTAAAGAATACTTCCCACTGATTTTAATTTGTTTTCTTGAAAAGCACATTTTGAGACAATGATTCAATTATATGCAGTTTATGTGGTACACTTGGAAGACATCAGAAAGGGGTGGGAAGCAAGGGCAGAAAAAGAAGGCCAGCCTTCTTGTGTATGGTTTAAGAGATCCCATATTGGACAACTAAATATTAATTTTCTGGGGAAACCTTGGAATTAGTAGAATACATAGACTTCAGCGTCATTCTTCTGTGTGGAGAGGAAACTTGAGCGCTTATGAACCTAACTCCCATTCCTCTTTGGTTGAGGCTCTTGGCACAGGACTTTACTCCAGCCTGCTGTGTGAGTAAGAAGAGAAATCTCCTGTGGTTCAATAGAAGTCTGCAGGCATAGACATTCAAATACCAGCAGTTAGAAGTAATTTGTACCATACTAAATAATGTACAAGTGTATGTGGGGACATTGATAACATCTACTTAAAAACATTTTAAATAATCAAACAGAAAAATTTGACTTCTGCTGTGACATATAGGTGATATTAGGTTTCCTTATTACATAGAAAAACTGAAAAAGATGAACAAAACAAAAGAAAAAAATAGGAAGGAAGGAAGGAAGGAAGGAAGGAAGGGAGGGAGGGAGGAAGGGAGGGAGGAAGTGAGGGAGGAAGTGAGAGAGGAAGGAAGAAGTTTAATGACATTGGAGAACAGCCAGGGTAACCGAAAATTGAACTGAAGGACTAAGATTCTTTTTAAATTTTTTGTATATATGTTTGCACTATTTTTATACTTCCACTGGTGCATTATAGTCTCACATGCGTACAGCACTTGGTAAAGAACTAAGATTCTTGAGAAATTGGAATGTGTGGAAGCACACTGACATACACCCTACATCTGAAGTCACTATCCCTGTGGAACAATTTCCTATCATAATATGGGATACAGAAGCCAAAGAGAAAATAATAGTTTAGAGCAGTGCTGTCCAATAGAAATATATGTGCCACATAATTATAAATGGTCTTGTAACACTAAAATGGCTAAAAAGATAAAAAGTAATTTTTATAACGCATCTTGTTTCATCTAATAGGTTAGAACATCATTTTATTGGATATAGAATATAAAATGTCTTACTAAAACCTGGTGTGGTGGTACACGCTTGTAATCCCAGCATTCGGGAGACCAGAGGACTGCGGTTTGTGGACAGCCTCAGCTACTTAGTGAGGCCCTCTGCAACTCAGTGAGACCCGGTTTCAAAATAAAGAATAAGAAAAATAGGGCAGGGGATGTAGCTCAGAGGTCGAATGCCCCTGGGTTCCATCCCCAGACCCACAAAAAATAAAATAAAATAAAAAAGTCTTACTGAGGTATTTTCAATTTCTTGCACTACAAATTCAAAATCTGGTGTACATTATACACTTAAATCACGTGCCAATGCTGATTGTGTATCTTTGAAGTCCTCAACAGCCACATATGACTGATAACTACCACTTTGGATGCAGAGTGCTAGAGTTTGCAGTAGTCTCATTGATGCCAATCAGGGCATCTGGGACTTGAGGTGTCAGGGTCCTCAAGGAAAAAGAACTATTATAGACAAGATTTTTGTTTGTTTGTTTGTTTGTTTTCAGTACTGGGGACAGAACCCAGGGGCATTCTACCTCTGAGCAACATCCTTAGCCCAATTTTTTACTCTTTATTTTTGAAATAGGGTCTCATTGAGTTGCAGAGGGCCTCACTAATTAGCTGAGGCTGTCTGCGAACCGTGATCCTCTGGTCTCAGCCTCCTGAATGCTGGGATTACAAGTGTATGCCACTATGCCTGGCTTGTAGACAAGTATTTTATGTGCAACTTTTTTTTAGATATTTGTCTAACGCTAACATATGAAAGTTGAGACAGAGAGGCACAGGGGTATGAGGGTGAAGGCAAGGGAAAGAGAGAGAGAGAATAGAGAGAACATAAATTTAAATTTCAGTGCTTTCAAGGGGCAGAGAAACCCAGTTTTTGAGTTAAGAGTCTCTCTGGTTGGAGGATCCTCAGTTAACAAGATAAGGTATAATTGAAGCCAGTTAAATAGTTAATGACAAAAAGTAAGAAGTAGCAAACAAAAAGCAAAATAAATTAGATTTAGTTGAGATCCTCATACTGTATTCCTGACAATAAAATTTACTTTCTTTAGAAGATAATATATCTATAATATTTTATTAGAAATATTTTACATTTAACCAAAAGTTACTAGACTTTTCAGTAAATACAACCAAGTGGCCAAATTAAGGGAAAAATCAAATAATAAAATATACTCATGTCCTTCAGACAGAGTTACCAGATCTAAACTTGGAAGTAAATGAATATAAATATTAAAAAAGAGATAAAACGTGAATAATTTTGCCAGAAAATTAAAATCAGTAAAAGGTATGTAATCTAAATCTCATAGTTGAATAAGTACAATAACTCAAATCAAGAATTGAACAAGTGTGTTTAATAACTAAGTGCAAAAGAGAGGGGTTTAGTAAATTGGATGGTAAGTAGAGAATATCCAAATTGAGACACCCAGAGAAAAAGATAGAAAATAAATTAAGAATAGGAGAGGCAAATTGTAGTTTAGCGAAGAGGTCTAACATGTTTAACTGAGGAAAAAAAAATATATATATATATACACACACACACACACACATTAAGCTGCCAAAAGAAAATTGTAAGGAAGGCATCATAAAAGTATTGTCAGAGTGGGGAAAATGACATTTGACCTTGAGAGTAAAAGTGATAAAGCTATTGGGTGAATTTTCAACAGAAACAAAAGAATAAAATAGAACAATGCCAATCTTTTGGAAGTCATTAGGTTGAATTGAGCAGCCTCTCCCCCTCCCTCTCCAGATTCATATGCTGAAGTCCTAATTCCCAGTTGCAGTATCTCTTAATGTGACCTTATATATGGATATGTGATCTTTCCAGAAGTAATCAAGTTAAAACAAGGTTATTTAGATGGCCCACAATCCCGTATGACTGGTGTCCTTAAAAGCAGGGAAATTTGGGACTAGACACAGGCACAGGGAGGATGCTATATAAAGATCAAGATCAGTATACCAAAGATTTCCAGAAAACCACCAGAAGTTAAGCAAAGAGAATGGAACAGATTCTCTCTCATCATCTTGAGAAGGAACTACCTTGCCAACTCCTTTTTCTCCAGAACTGTGAGATAATAAATCTCTATTGTTTTAGCCACTCAGTTTGTGATACTTTGTTATGCTGCCCTAACAAATTAATACCAAAGTGGTGAAGGAAAATACTGCCTTTCTTTATTTGTAAGCCTAGCAAAGTATCGTCTAAAAGAAAATATAACATAAGAAGTTATAGCAACTATCCAAACTTATAAAGATGTACCAACAGTATGCCTGCATAGAAGAAGACGAGTAGGAAGGGGAGGGCAGGAGGAAACACAAGAGCACGTCAAACAAAAGGGTAATGATATGAAAGCCCAATAGTGCAAGAAGGAATGGAAATCACAGAGAAAGGGATATAAGTGGATAAATCTAAATCAATGCTGACTACTAATAACAATAATAATGTCCAATAAAAATTTAAATCTACATAATATTAAAATGTCTCACAACATTTTAAAACGCTAGGGAAGGTGAGCAGGGAATGACAAAGTTACAGGACCCTTGTTTTGATGGAAAAGAAGGCATATTTCAACATATTATCGAGCAAATTACTAAAAACAAATCAGATGAAAGAAATGAAACACCAACAAACTCTGGATGGTTACAAAATAAAGGTGAAAAAGAAGCAAGAAAAAATAACAAATAAAATGGATGAAACAAATAAAAAATAAATAGTAAGATTCAAAGTTCAGTTCTAACATATTAGTAATTACGCTACATGTAACTAGACTATGGTAATCCTATTTAAAAGAAATATTTCAAACAGGATAGAAAGAAATCAAGAGTATGTAATATTCCTAATTCCTACTTCCCATCCCTGGTCTCACTGTCTTCACACATCCACTTGTCACACGAATGATGTGAACACCGAATACATTATTACTGCTACAGCTTTAAGCAGATCTTAAAGAAACGAAAAATAAGAGAAAAATATTATGTTTATTTTCTATCTTTTCATTTATAATTGTCCTCATTTCTTTGTATAGATCTAAGTTTTTTACATTAATCCTATTTCTTATGCCTGAAGAACCTCCATTATTATATATTGTAGGCAGGTCTGCTGCCCATGAATTTCCTGGCTTTTGTTTGTTTATCTAAGAAATGCTTTTGTTTCTCTTGTGATATTAAAACTATTTGCATTAGATATGCAATTCAGAGTTAACAGATTTTATCTTTTCTTTCAATACTTTAAAACTGTTACTTGTTTGCTGGGTGTGGTGGTGCACCCTTGTGAGCTAACCTCAGCAAATTAGCGAAGCTCCTCACAGTTTAGTGAGACCCTGTTTGAAAATTAAAAATAAAACGGGGCTGGAGGTGTATCTCAGAGCTGGACTGCTTCTGAGTTGAGTCCCCAGTATCATAAAATCCAACCAACCAAACAAACAAACCCTATTACTCCATTGTTTCTTGGCTGCCATGGTTCCTGGTAAGAAGTCTGCCATAATTCAAATTCTTGTTCTTTTCCCTTTTGCTTGTCTTTGTTTTTGCAGTTTGAATGTGATATGACTGTGTTTTTGTTGCTTTGACATTACAACTTGACACTTGACATTAATTTTGAAAGAATTCCAACTATTATCTCTCTAAATATTTCTTCTCACCATTTATTTATTTTTCTTCTGAGATTCCAAATAAACATTTACTATATTTCTTAATATTTTCCCATAGTTTTCTGATGCTGTGTTCTGATGCTGTGTTCTGTGTGGGTTATTTATTCTTTTTCTTTTTGCATTCCAGTTTAGACCATTTTTATTGTCCTATCTTCAAGTTCACTTTTACTTCCCTGCTTTGTTAAGTGTATGTTGACATTATCAAAAGCATTGTTCATTTGTTATGGTAGGTTATTCTAGCTAGTATTGTCATTTTATTTTATTTTTATAATTCCCATTTTTCTGCTGAAATTACTTATCTGATCTTACATGTAATCTACCTTTGCTAATATAACCTTTAACATGTTAATCATAGTTACTTTAAATTTCCCATCTAATAATTCTAGTATATTTGTCATATCTGAGCCTGGTTTTAATGACTAATTTGTGGTTTTGATATTTCATCTACCTTTTGACACATCTTTTAATTTTTTTATTGAAAGACAAATCTGTTGTACAGGGAAGTATTTGCTAAGGTAAGTAGGTTTTTAGTGTGGAGATTTATGAACCTGGCCAGGATTTGGGCTGTGTTCCATAATTATTGTTGCAATGTTTACAAGTGGCTTTAAAATGCCACCAGGGCTTTGTTTTATCTCCATTCTTGGCTGTGGGCATATGTTTGTTATGTTGCTTTTCTGAGAGTCTTTTTCTTAAGCACTTTCTACTATAATCCACTGTTACTATTACTAGAAGCTTATTGGTGTAGTAGAGCTTGAGAGTTGGGGTTTCTCACCTTGTGATGAAGTCTGGCTCTTTGGAGGGCTGCTGTGTCTCTGGAGTGTTCTCTTCACAAGTGTTCTGTTCTTCTTCTGAGGATAACACCCCTTATTATTCTCTTCCTGGCTATACTTACCCACAAGTAATCTCACTTAATTTTCTTGGACCTCACACTCCTGAAAATTATGAATTATTTTTCCTTAGTTTAGAAAGAGGTTTGGGGCGAAGCTGAACTCACCTTGGTTTGGGATGGACCTTCACTATGCCCTCTCCCTGCAGCCTTGCCCTATGGATTAAGTCTTCTACACAGAGTGGAGAAGACTTACTTCCATCAGCCAGCATCACAGAGGGAGTATCTCTGGCTTCTCCTTCTTCCTTCCTATGACAGCCTGGTAGAAAAGCCTGGAAAGGGGTGAGAGTGCTTCATTATCTTAGCCCTCAACAACTTCTAACACTGATGCTAGCCAACTTTTAGCATTTAGTGATTCATTAAATTTTTTCATTGAATATTTCTATCTGGTGTCTAGTAGATTTGGCCCTGGATAAGCAGATGATCAAGGTCTATGTCTTCCAAGCTATAGGAGGCCACACTATGTCACCCAAATAGGACTCTTTTGCTTAAGGATTATTTTGAAAAACAGCAGACATAGGAGAAGCTCTGCAAAGAGTATACATTTCCCTTTTGACAGGAGTAACATTTGTAAAAAACAATTCCACTCTCTCTCCCTTTAACAGGACAAGAAGAGTGCCTCTCCCCCACAAGAGAGCCTTACCCTAAAGAGGGCACTTTCCTCGCTTGGCATAGCATACCTTTCCCTTGCTCTTCCCACCTTTCCTGGTGGCCTTCCCACAGCTTGCTTTGGCCACGCCTGCTTCCTTAGTTTGGGCTGCAGCTGGCTTTGGCCTCATGTTTTAGCCAACTCTGTGGGTATCTCTTCGCTGAGTGCCTCTTGGGTATGGACGAGCAGTTCACCATAACAAACTTGCATTTTCTCTCTTGTTAATCTGACTCCAGAGTAGGAGTTAGGGCTAAGGGTTTGTATTCTCTACCACAAGTGAGGCACCTTCTGTGTACTATGATCATTTGTTCTGTGACTGCACTTTTCTAAAGACTCACAAAATGTTGTAATTTACTATATTTACATTTTTTTCCTGTGGCCACGGATAGAAACTCCTATTTATTCAGCTTTTAACATTTTCAAGCTAAATCTGGAAGTTCCAAGAGATAGACTTTAAGCAAATGAGGTTGAAAATAAAAGGGTAGAAAAATATATGTCATAAAAATACTAGCCATAGAGAACTGCTGTAAGCTGTTCTAATATTATATGGCATAGAATTTAAGGGAACAAATCATTTCAGAATTATTTGATTGAATGGCCAATTTAAGATGAAATCATTTTCAATCCTAAATTTGTATGCCTTTAATAACATAGACTTGCCAAAAGACAAAATTGCAACAATTTAGTTAAAAGAAGCAGGCAATACATTATTGCATAAAATAGAATAAGTGTCTGATAATCTGAACAGAGAGGAGGCTAGTTTACAAAGGCTGAAAGAAGCGCAAACAGAGAATAAAAGTCTGACCAGTTGCTTCAAAGTTATTTTTTGTTGTAAGGCTTGAATAGGGAAACTGAACAACAGAACTGATTGGTTAGCATCAGTTTACTTCAGGTTATTTTTTTAAATAAGGATTAAAGTAGAGAAAACTGTATCATTATTATCATGCCAACTGAAATTGGCCTCTGAGAAATTTGACCTCTCTCTTCCTCCCCCCTCTCTTTCTCTCTAACAGGTCAGACAATAAGTTTTTTTTTTTTTTGGTTTTAGTCTGAGTGACCACATTTTGGTTATTTATTCTGGTCTACTGGGACCTGGTATAAAAGTTAAGACTAAAATAATGATAACCCATAATTTTTATTTAATAAACTCAAAACATGAAGCAAAAACTGAGATGACTAAAAAAAGAAATATACAGCCCCACGGGTGGAGATTTTAGTATATCTCTATCTTTAATTTTTTAATTATTTAATTTTTTAAATATTAGTAAGGATAAAGAAAGCTCCAACAACCCAAATAACAGACACAACCTAATTTATATAGAACATTATACACAATATATTCAGAATATTTATTCTGCTTACAAGGGACTCTGTCAATATAGACCATCTGCTGGTATGTGAAGCAACTCTAGATAAATTTCAAATGAATGATAATTTGTTCTGGCAGCCCAAGAAAACACATACAATAATGTTGGGGATTGGGTGAAACAGTACTGGAAAAGAAATATCTGCAAGGCACTTACAGCATCTATTTTATTCTATTTTCTGTTGCTATAAGATAATGCATGATATTGAGTGACTTATAAGGAAAAAGGTGTTATTTAAGGCCATGACTTTGGGAACTAGAAAGTCCAAGAGCATGGCTCTGGATTTAGGCTGGTATCTAGTGAGGGTCTCATGATGTTTCAACCAACTGTAGAAACCAGAATGACAAGTGAGCAGCTGAAGCAGGCAAAACACAAGGGCCAACCTCACTTCTTATAACCTACCCTCGTGGTAGCTATTCCAGTCTCGTGAAGGTAAGAACTCACTCATTTCTTTAAAAATTATTCCTCTTACAACCTAATGGCTCCACAACTTCTCAACATATTGAGACACCATCTCTTAACACATTACATTCGGAATCAAATATCAACATGAGTTTCAGAGGGAAAAAGTCATATTCAAACCATAACAGCATCCATTAGCAACATCACTTATCTTCAAGTTATTCTGTAAGTTCAATGCAAGAGTTTTGTTTTTTATAGGAAGAAATCCAGACAGTGTGTCCACCCGATGCAGAAGGACTAGATGTGGAGCCACAGAAAAACCCACCTGATCTGTAACCTGTTGAGTTACAGAGCTTGTCAGATCTCTTCAAACATGAGGGTCAGAACATGGAATAAGAATAATAATAGGACTCATGAACTAATACTGTGGGACCATAGAAGAAAATATTATTCTGAGAATTCAGAAACACTAACTTCTAAAATTCGCTTATTAATGAAACCAGGGGAGAATTTTAGAAACTATTTCACTTAAGCTCCATTGAACAGGAGTCTAAAAACATGATGATATCGTTGAGATACAAAGAAAGGATAGAAAATATATATGAGACAAGAACAATTTGTTGAACAATTAAAGCTAAAATCACACAAATATGATTTTTGTTGTAATTAGTGAAAAACAAAACTGATACTTTATTTTTTGCGTGTGTGGTTGGTACTAGGGATGGAACTGAGGGGCATTCTACCTTCCAGCCCTATTTTTTATTCTTTATTTTGAAGCAGGATCTCACTGAGTTGCAAAGGACCTCACTAATTATTTTAAGCCGGTTAGAGTAATATTTCTCTAGAATGTTAGCTGCAGATTGCAACAAAATAGAGAAAACTAAAGGGAACACAAATGATGCTTGCAGTATTTCTATTAAAATTTTCATCTTTGCCGGGCGTGGTGGCGCACGCTTGTAATCCCCGCGCTTGGGAGGCGGAGACAGGAGGATCGCGCAGGTTCGAAGCCAGCCGTGCGCTCTGGTTTAGAAGACCCTGTTTCCAAATAAAAATATAAAAATAGGTCTGGGAGTGTAGCCCAGAGGTAGAAGGGCTTCCAGGAACCCCAGGACCACCAAAAAAAAATTTTTTTTTCATCTTTGAGACATGCATAGTAGCGCAAGCCTGTAATCCCAGTACTTGGAAGGGTGAGACAGGAAGATCTCAGGTTCAAGGATAGCCTCTGCAACTGAGACTCTCAGCAACCCAGCAAGACCCTGTTTCAAAACAAAAAGTAAAATGGTCTGGGGATGTAGATGGGTATAGAATGCCCCTGGATTCAATCTCTAATGCCACAAATTTCACAAATATGTATATATGTATGCATGTATATAGTTGTGTGTGTATATATATATATACATATACATATACATATACATATCTTTATGTTTGTTTTCAGTTTGCTAGCTTATTTCATGCATTTGTAAAAATTTTGCCGTTCAATGATTCAAATGAAATAAAAGAGATTGACTACATGTCTCCACTGGACTTTTCTAAATTACAGTTTTACTTTTTATTTTTTTTGGTGGTACTGTAGTTCCTGGAAGCCCTTCTACCTCCGGGCTACACACATATATATATATATATTTTTTTTTTTAATTTAAACAATTTTTTATTGAACGTAAATAGTATACATTTACACTATATTTGATGCCCTCCCCCCCCTGCCCCCGTTTTCCTTTCCCCCCTCCCACCAATGGCTGTCCAGGTTAACCATGACTTATTCATAATTTTACACATGTTCAGGTGTAGACCCTCGTTAATCAAGACCGACCATCCTCCTCTCCTATCTTACCATCCAAACTTAGCTAGTATTTCCCCTTCAATAACTGGAGTCCCACTGGTATTCTTTGTGTTTCCTAGTTTGGGCATATTAGAGGAAACATATGTATCTTCTTCTTTTGTGCTTGGCTGATCTCACTTAACATAATGTTCTCCAGGGTTTTCCATTTCCTTGCAAATGACATAATTTTGTTCTTCTTTATGGCTGAATAGAATTCCATTGTGTGTATTTCCCACAGTTTTGCTATCCATTCATCTGTTGATGGTGATCTGGGTTGGTTCCATATTTTGGCTATTACATATTGTGCTGCTATGAACATAGGTATGCATATGTTGCTGTATTTCTCTGACTTCAACCCCTTTGGAAAGATACCCAGGAGTGGTAGAGCTGGATCATATGGTGGATCTATTCCCACCTTTCTTAGGAATCTCCACACAGATCTCCATAGTGGTTGAACTAGTTTGCATTCCCACCAACAGTGTAAAAGAGTTCCTCTTTCCCCACATCCTCGCCAGCATTTGTTGTTGTTTGATTTCTTTATGCTTGCTACTCTGACTGGGGTTAGATGGAATCTCAGTGTAGTTTTGATTTGCATTTCCCTGATGGCCAGTGATGAAGAACATCTTTTCATGTATCTATTAGCCCTTTGTATCTCTTCTTTTGTGAAGTGTCTATTTAGTTCATTTGTCCATTTCTTGATTGGGTTGTTTGTTTTGCCAGTGTAGAGTCTTTTGAGCTCTTTGTATACTCTGGATATTATCCCCCTATCAGAATGGTGGCTGGTAAAGATCCTTTCCCATTCTGTGGGCTTCCTCTTAAGGTTATTGATAGTTTCCTTTGATGAGAAGAAACTTTTTAGTTTGATGTTATCCCACTTGTTTATTCTTGCTTTAATTTCCTGAGCTTTGGGGGTTTTGTTGAGAAAGTTACTGCCTGTGCCAATATGTTGTAGTGTTGAACCTATGCTCTCCTCTATTAACTTCACAGTCTCAGGTCTAATTTCTAAGTCTTTGATCCATCTTGAGTTGATTCCTGTGTTAGGTGAGATATAGGGGTTTAGATTCATCTTTTTACAAATGGTTAGCCAGTTCTCCCAGCACCACTTGTTGAAAAGGCTGTTTGTTCTCCAGCGTATGTGTTTGGCCCCTTTGTCAAAGATTAATTGACTAAAGATGTGTGGGTTTGTTTCTGTATCTTCTATTCTAATCCACTGGTCAGTATATCTGTTTTTGTGCCAGTACCATGCTGTTTTTTACTACTATTGCTCTATAGTATAGTTTGAAGTCTGGGATTGTAATGCCTCCTGCGTGTTTCTTGTTATTGAGAATTGCTTTGGCTATTCTAGGTCTTTTCTTTCTCCATATGAAGTTCATGATTGATTTTTCTAGGTCTTTGAAGAATGTCACTGGTATTTTAATGGGAATTGCATTGAACCTATAGATCAGTTTTGGCAGAATGGCCATTTTGATGATATTTATTCTGCCTATCCATGAGCACGGGAGATCTTTCCATCTTCCAAGGTCTTCCTCAATTTCTTTCTTTAATGTTTTATAGTTTTTGTTGTAGAGGTCTTTTACATCTTTGGTTAGGTTTATTCCTAGGTATTTTATTGGTTTTGAGGTTATAGTGAATGGAATTGCTGTTTTTATTTCTTTCATTGTGGATTCGTTGTTGGCATAAAGAAAAGCCACTGATTTCTTTAGGTTGATTTTGTAAACTGCGACTTTGCTGAATTTGTCAATCAGGTCCAGAAGTCTTTTGGTTGAGTTCTTTGGGTCTTCCAGATAAAGGATCATTTCATCTGCGAATAAGGATAATTTTAATTCCTCTCTTCCTATGTGAATTCCTTTGATTTCCTTCTCTTGTCTGATTGCTGCAGCAAGAGTCTCAAGGACTATATTGAAAAGGAGTGGTGATAGTGGGCATCCTTGTCTTGTTCCTGACTGAAGCGGAAATTCTTGCAGTTTTTCCCCATTCAATATAATGTTGGCTTTGGGTTTGCAGTATATTGCCTTGATAATGTTGAGGTACTTTCCTTCTATCTCAATTTTTTGCAGTGTTTTTAACATAAATGGGTGTTGGATTTTGTCAAATGCTTTTTCAGCATCTATTGCTATGATGATGTGGTTTTTGTTCTTGGTTCTATTTATGTGGTGAATAACATGTATTGATTTGCGTATGTTGAACCAGCCTTGTTTTTCTGGGATGAAACCGACTTGGTCATGATGTATTATTCTCTTGATATAGTTTTGAATGCGTATAGCTAGTATTTTGTTTAAAATTTTTGCATCTATGTTCATTAAGGATATTGGTCTGTAGTTTTCCTTTCTTGAGGTATCTTTATTTGGTTTGGGGATTAATGTGATACTGGCCTCATAGAAGGAATTTGGAAGAGTTCCATCTCTTTCAATTTCCTGGAACATGTTATGCAGTATTGGTATTAGTTGTTCACTGAAGGTTTTGTAGAATTCAGCTGGGAACCCATCTGGGCCTGGGCTTTTCTTTGGTGGAAGAATTTTTATTGCCATTTCTATTTCTTTGGTTGTTATTGGTTGGTTTAGGCTTGCTATGTCCTCTTGGTTGAGTGTAGGAAGGTTAACTGTGCTTAGAAATCTATCAATTTCTTCCAGATTTTCAAGTCTATTGGAGTATAAATTTTTAAAGTAGTTTCTGATAATATTTTGAATTTCTTCTCTATCTGTGGTGATATCTCCTTTTTCATTTCTAATTTTGATAATTTGAGTTGATTCTCTTTTTCTTTTGGTTAGGTTGGCCAGGGGTTTATCAATTCTATTAATCTTTTCAAAGAACCAACTTTTTGTTTTATTGATTCTTTGAATTGTTTTTTTGTTCTCTATTTCGTTTATTTCTGCTCTAATTTTGATGATTTCTTGCCTTCTGCTGGCTTTGGGAATAGACTGTTGCAGAATTTCTAGATCCTTGAGTTGTGTCATTAGGTTCTTTACTAGGTGGTTCTCCGTCCTTTTTATGTGGGCACTCAATGCAATAAACTTTCCTCTTAGAACTGCCTTCATGGTGTCCCATAGGTTTTGGTAGGTTGTGTCTCTGTTTTCGTTTGTTTCCATAAATTTCTTTATTTCTTCCCTAATTTCTGCTCTTACCCATTTGTCGTTCAATAGTGTATCATTCATTCTCCATGAATTTGAATACTTTCTTTCGAGTTTCCTTTTGTTGATTTCTACTTTTATTCCGTTGTGGTCTGAAAAGATGCAAGGAATTTTATTACATTTTTTGAATTTGCTGGTATTTTCTTTGTGTCCCAGGATGTGATCAATTTTGGAGAAGGTTCCATGAGCTGCTGAGAAGAAAGTGTATTCTGTAGTTCCTGGTTGAAATACTCTGAAAATGTCTATTAGGTCCATTTGGCTTATGGTTTCCTTTAGTTCTAGAGCGTCTTTACTCATCTTTTGCCTTGAAGATTGATCCAGTGGTGTGAGAAGCGTATGTTGGATATTAGGATTGCTACCCCTGCTCTTTTTTGGTCACTGGTGGCATGGTATATCTTTTTCCATCCTTTCACCTTCAGCCTGTGAGTGTCTTTGGCTGTGAGGTGAGTTTCTTGCAGACAGCATATATTTGGATTATGTTTCCTAATCCACATTGCCAGTCTATGTCTTTTGATTGGTGAGTTAAGTCCTTTGACATTAAGAGATGAGTTAAGTCCTTTGACATTAAGAGATTTTTTTTATTTAAACAATTTTTTATTAAACATAAATAGTATACATTTACACTATATTTGATGCCCTCCCCCCCGCCCCCGTTTTCCTTTCCCCCCTCCCACCAATGGCTGTCCAGGTTAACCATGACAAAATTATGTCATTTGCAAGGACATTAAGAGATTTTTTAAACAGGGTCTCTTACGCCAGCACAGCTGGCTTCAAACCTGTGTGATCCTCCTGTCTCCACCTCCCAAGTGCGGGGATTACAAGCGTGCACCACCACACCCAGCTAAATTATAGTTTTAAACAGGACAATGAGAAAGGGTTTCATTCATAAGGTGATGTTTGAGCAAAGACATGAAATGATGGCATAAGTCACACAGACAGCTAGTGAAGGTACTACAGGAAGGAGAAAGGTCGAGTGCAAAGTTCCTGACATAGAAGCAGAAGATGCTCCCAACAGATCTTTTTTGAGGACAACAGAGAGATGAATATGGCTAGAATCGTGTAAGGAGAGGTAAGATGAGTTAAAGGAGACAAGGATGTACAGTTCATGTTGAGCCTTATTGCAAGGATTTGGCCTTGATGCTGAGTGAACTGGGGAGGTGCTGCAAGGCTTTTAGGGGCCAGGGAGGATTTTCTTTAATTTTTTTCTGAACATTGTATAAATAATAACCTCAAGGTGGGATGCAGGCAGGACAAGAGTGGATGTAGGGAGTTCAGTTATGAAACTACTGAAATAAGGCGAGAGAGGATAATGACTTGGACCAGGGTGATGGTCTATAGAATGGTGAGTAATGCTCAGATTCTGTACATATTTGGAAGGCATAGTAAACTGAATTTGCTGATGGAGTGGATATGGAAAATTAAAGGAAGGGGAGTAATAGTCATTACAGTTACACAATGATTCTTCAACCCACAAAGATCAACACTAGTGAGCTGTGCTAGTCAGTTCTTCATGGCTGTGATAAATACCTGGGAAAAACAACTTGAAAAAGGAAATATTTATTTAGGGCCACAGTTTCAGGGGTTTTGGTCCATGGTTGATCATTTCTATTGCTCTGGACCTGAGGCAATACAGACTATCATGGCAGAAGAGCTTAATGAAAGAAAGCTGTTCACCTTGTTGTATCCAAAAACCAGAGAGAAATGTGGGATCAGGGATCAGAAAGCTCATTTCAGAGTGACCTACTATCAGCCTCACCTCCTGCAGTGCCCACCACCTCCTAGTACTGCCATGTACCTATGAATCCCTCAATGGGCTAATCTATTGATGAGGTCAGAGCTCTCATGGCCCAATCATGCCCCCAAAGCCCCACCTCTGGATATTACTGCACTGGGGACCAATCCTGCAGCACACGAGCATTTGGGGAACATTCTAGATCCAAATTATAACATAATCTCACTACCTTTTAAAACATTCATCTTCCTTATACCCACAGTTTTCTTTGAATAGCAAGGATTTTATCTTTATTTTTTATTTTTTTATTTTTTTCTCTTCCATTTAATGCAGTCCCATGTCTTGACCCACCTTTTCATTTCTTGTGCCTTTAGGGTCTTGTTGAGAATGTTTTTACCTGTGCCTGTGTGTTGCAGAATTGCACCTATGCCCTATTCAAGGAGCAACAAAGTCTCTGGTCTGATTTTCAAGTCTTTGATCCATCTTGAATTGGCTCTTGTGCAAGATTTTTTGACCATTATTATAAATTCTCTATGGAAATGTGTCATCTCCCTTATTTCACTCCCTTTTCATTATACTCACCTTGTTAGAATGAACAATTATGCACTTTCCTTGTTAGAATTAAAAATAATTAGCAAGAATGAACTCTGCCAAATGCACACTCACATATAGAGTCAAACAAAGCTAGAGAACAAAACATGGCAGTGGTTACTGATCTCACTTTAAATTTATTACTGACAACCACTAGCTACATAGCAGAGTTTCCAGTTATCTTAAAATTTCCTATTCAAGTCACTTTTCTATTTGCTGTATTTTCTAGATTTCACAATTTCTGTCTTCAAAATTCCATCAACCATTCTCCTACCGTCTCTCTGTTTATGACCTTGCTTTTTATATTTCTGAAAAAATAGAAGTGACCCAAAGAGAATTTCCAGAAATTGCAACTGACAAAGCTACTTATCAGTGTCCATAATTGTTTCCTCATTTTTTTACTGAGATACATAAACATCTGATTTGATATC
The DNA here is from genome assembly GCF_963383645.1 of Muscardinus avellanarius. Lineage (NCBI taxonomy): Eukaryota > Metazoa > Chordata > Mammalia > Rodentia > Gliridae > Muscardinus > Muscardinus avellanarius. Next base: position 26,427,005 of record NC_137795.1, on the reverse strand, counting down.
CAAAATCAACCCTTCCCCTGTGCACTGACTCACTCCCATCTCCCCTTGTATGTGCAGAGACATCTCTCATATTTCTTTCTGTGTCCTTATGTTTCCTTCTCTATCATATCCTTCTCATCAGCAGGAAAACAGATAATGTGTAATATTTCCTTTCCCACTACAATGGTTTGGATTTGAAATGTCCTGCTAGTCCTCATGGAAACAAGGTAGTACTGCTGGAATCAGGGCCTGGCTGCCAAGAAAGGGTCCTTGGAGCTGTGCTCCTGGGAATTATATAAGGACCTTTCTTCCTCCTGCTCTGTCGCTTGCTTCTGGCCTCCACGATATAAGAACAGAGGTTTGTGCTCCCCTCTCAACTTCCCACCATCATGCCTTGATCTCTGCAGACCTGGCCTTACCTGGGCTGAGTCCTGAAATCTCCAAAAACTGTGAGCACACAAATCTTCCTTCCTCTAAATTGTATTATCAGTTGCTTGGGATTATGGCAGTGATAATGTAGACCGAGACACCTACTGACATTTCATTTCTTTAACACTTTATTGAAAACATCTTCAAAACATTTCTATTGGTTCTATTTCTTCTTTTTCCATTTCTTTCAAACTGAATCCAACCAAACTGACACACACATAACTCTGCCATAACAGATTTTCTCAAGATCCTCCTTCATCCTTACTTTGTCAAATCCAATGGTTAGATGCCAGTCCAAATCCAAATCCCACTTGAACCATCAGTGGGAATTGAGAGCATGAAACTGTTTTCTTCTTGAAATAGTTTCCTACAAACCTATAGGCACTTTGCTCCCTTTTGGGTATCCTCTCATTCCACTGAGAGCAGATTCTTTATCTTCTTAGTTGCTTCCTCATCTCTCAGTTGAATGCCCAGAACTCAATCCTGGGTCTTCTTATCCATCTATATTCACTTCCTTGCTGGTCTCATACAATTTCATGGCAATAAATTCCACCTTCGTGTGTGTGTGTGTGTGTGTGTGTGTGTGTGTATGTGTGTGTGTATGTGTGCATATGTATGTGTATGTGTATATTATATGTGCATATAATATATATGGTCTCTCCCCAGAACTGCATAATTGTATATTCTACTATATAACTGTATACATCTATTTGGTTTGGATATCTACCTGAATTCTCAAATTTCACATGGCCCACTCAAATTGTTCATATGCTCTGTACCACCAAGCCTGCTCTTCTCACATTCCTTTCCCCCTCAGTTAATGAAAATACCATTTTCCAGTTTTGTTTATAAAAAATTTGGAGTCTTAATTTTTATGTTTCCCATCCCATATGAGAAAATCCTAACAGATAATTTTACAAAAAATATTAAAAATTTGTTAAATGTTCACCACCTTTTCAGCCAACATCATTTTTGTACTCAAATAATTCTTGAAATAGCCTAGGAAATGGTTTTCTCCATTTTGTCCATGGCCCTCTACAAACTCTTCTTCATTTAGAAACTAGAATAAGCCTCTAAAATTTAATATAAATTTTTTCCAGTTCATAACTTTCTAAAATCATGTTCTTGTAATAAATGTTTTTGCCCTTACTATGGCTTGAAAATTTCTACATGTTCTGGCCCTTCTCTGATTTCCTTTCCTCCATTCTTTTTCTGAAAGAGCCAAGCATCTAGTTGCTTCCCAGTCAGGGTTCTCCAGAGAAACAGAATAGACTAGATGATGATAGATAAATATATACAGACATACACACATACATACATTTTGGCTACAATAGTGGAGGCTTAAAAGTTCAAATTTGCTGGGCATAGTGGCACACACTTGTAATCCCAGCATTTGGGAGGCTGAGACAGGAGCATCGTGGTTCATGGGCAGCCTCAGTTATTTAGTGAGGCCCTTTGCAACTCAGTGAAATGCTGTTTCAAAATAAAGAATAAAAAATAAGGCTGGGGGTATAGCTTGGAGGTAGAATGCCCCTGGTTCCCATCCCCAGTATCACACACACACAAAATCAAATTCTTCAGAGTCAGTGACTCAATTCAAGTCTTAAGGCCACAAAGATGACATAGAACCAAGAAGAGTCTATGTTCCAGTTCAAAGGCTGTCTGTCTGAAGAATTTTATCTTATTCTGGGTGGAGTCAGCCTTTTGTTCCATCAAGTCTTTAGCTGAAGTCCATGGAGGGCAGTTTGTTTACTTAGTCTACCATTTGAATGTTAGTATGCTCCAAAAAACTAAGAAAATTGCAAAAAGTAAATTTTGTCCAAATATCTGGACACCTTATTGCTCAATTCGAGACATAAAATTGTCAAGCATTTTGGCATTTGCTGATCTTTCTCAGGTCATTTTTTTCCTAGTCATCCATATAACTCCCTTCCTTCCTTTAGGTCACTTCTTAATGATTATACTATCAGAGAGGTTACCATGACCCCTCTATATTACATTTAATATGCTTTCACCCCCTTCCCCATTGCAATTGTTTTTCCACATAGTGTGCGTCCCAATCTTGCAGTATGTATTGACTTACTGAACATCTTCCTCTCCTCATTCCCCACTTGCATAGGAACTACACAAAGGCAGGGATTTCTATTTTGTTCACTGCTGAATCTCAAAGCCTGGCCTTCAGGAGTCCCTCAATGAATGTATGTTGGATAAACTCATATTTGACTACAATCATGAGTATAACCTCAACAATACTGAGCAAAGGGGAAAATGAATGAAATGTACACATGCCAAAATGATAATGTGATATTCCCTTGAGTTTTCCCTTCCTTTTCTTAAAATCTGGTACCTTTAAAAACTGACAAGCTATTATAGGGAAAAGCTATAAAACTATCTACTTATAGTGTTTATAATAAAAACACTTTGTTAAAAGTCCTCCTATTTACACACTATTTTATTGATTATACTGGCATCTGAAATAGCTTATGGGGCACATTAGCATCATTAATCCTAGTTGATATAGTTACATAGCTGGTAAATGCATAGCAGATTCAACAAATATTTGTTGAACTTCTCTATATGCCAGGCACCATGTGAAGAATGTCTGTATATATTTTCAGGTGTGTTTCTCGTTGTCAGAATTTCCTAGCTCAGGGATTACTATATGGTATGTATTCAGTAAGTACTTGATGAAATAAAAGTCAACTTTTTTCAGAGTTGGAAATAGAGAGAAAGAAAATAAGACCATAGTGATATTTTACCATGATCTTTTTTAAAATTTTATTATACTGATCAAAAGTAGAATGGTTGGTAACCATATGAATTAAGTGATTGTGTTTCAAAACCTCAGAGTTCTACTAGGTAGCACAATACATCTCAAAAATATCTGTTCACTGTTGTAGTTCATGGACTATCAGGTAGCACCATAGCCTAAGACTCACTGATGACATCAGAGGAACTCAGGATGTGAAACTGGCTCAAATACTTTAGAGATACTGATCACTGTTGCAAAACGTGAGTGTAAAACTCTAGGAGTTTCTCTGCCTATATAATTAGCTTAAAATTATTCAGATTTTTAAAAATCAAGAGAATTCTGAATCAAGAGAATTCAATTATATATCATGACTCCTTTGGTTTAAGATGGGTAAGGTCATGAATATTCCTTCATATAGTAGTGTGAAACTGTGTTGCTTCCATTAAACATCTCATCTGAGATAAAAATGATAAGGTTGGTATGTTTTCTTACATATCTTGAAACATTTTAGCCAGGCATAGTAGAACACACTTGTAATCCCAGTACTTGGGAGGATGGGACAGGAGGAGTTCAGGTTCAAATTCAGCCTAAGCAACTTAATGAGGCTCTCATCAATTTAGTGAGACCCTGTTTCCAAATTAAAAAATAAAAATTATATATATATATATATATATATATATATATATATATATATATGGAGGCCTGGGGGTAGCTTGGAAATAGAAGGCCCCCAGGTTTCATCTTTAGTACCACAAAAAATATTTTAACAAATGTTTATTGAATGATTGTGTACCAGACACTCTAAAAGAAAGTTGTCACTATAAGTCAAGGGTTAACCAACAATGGCCTACAGCCAAAATCTGGCCCACTGCCCACTTTCTTTCTCTCTCTCCCTTTCTCCTTCCCTGTCTATCATATCTATCTATCTATCTATCTATCTATCTATCATCTATCTGCATATATTAGAGCCCAGCCACACTCATTCATTCTCACATTGTCTATATCTGTCAGAGATGAGTCACTGTAACAGAGACCACATCATCCACAAACAATATATTTTCTATCTTATTCATGGCAAAAGGCACTTTCCTGACCCCTGTTCTAAGGAATATGCTAGGATATAAGGCATTACCTGTAGGTCAGATACATTACTGGAACTAGGAAGTGTGAGAGGAGAATGGCCTGGGGAGGCTAGAAAGCAGATGGGGTTGGAGGAGGTAAGACCATGATGGTGGCAAAGAAGGTCAGATGTGAGGGAAAGAGAAATACTGACAATACAGGGCCCACCTTGAGGGGAAACGGATGCTGAAGAGCACCACTGCAATGTTGCAAATAAGCTGTGCTTGTTGGAGTCAGTTGAAACAGTCTCCTTACAAATCATGTGGAAATCTGTGACAGAAAGAGACCTGCAAAGGAACAAGAATAATATTGTAGCTGGAGAAGAATGTTCAGCAGAAGAAAAAAACAGAAATGCCTCATTTTTCTTACGCTTGAGAAGAAAAGCAGGTTGTTGGCGGCACAGTGATCAGAAGACAGACCCACTAATAACCACAGCCTCTTGCTTCTCTGCAGAACTGGCTGCTGCTCACTCCCTCCTCATCTCAAGCAAATCTCCAGCCCATCGTGGTCTTCAGTGGAGCCTCTTTTGTAGATTGTCTACTGGGGAAACGCTTTTGTTTGAGCAAAGGGAGGTTTCAGAAGGGACATCTCAGTTACACATGTGCAGGTTTTGATGTGAGAAGGAATGCATCTTACTTAAATGCCATCTCTACAGGGATGGGATAGGACGTAGGGAGGGAGCCACAGATGCAGCAGGTACCCAGCTATATATCCTTAGGCTATATGCACAACTGCCCACCTTCCAATCCCTGCTCTCTGCTCAGTCTAAGGACAGGAAGAGCTGAAAGTTCCAGAAAATACATCATTACTGCCACCTTCCCCACCCCAACAGCTCTCAAAAAATGTCTAATCTGAGTATATCATGGTCTAGTCAAGTTGACTAATAAAATTAATGCTCACAAAACCTAAGTTATCACAAATTTTTTCAAGAAACCTTGTGATTTACTAATATAGGCTGCCAGCACTAGGAAATTAGCTTATGAATCTCCAGACTAAAATAAAATCTGAAATTTCTTTTAGAAAATTTAAGGTGAAGGAAAGAGCCTTCCTGGAGAGTGGTGGGCAGTGTCAATTGTATTTTATAAGTATCCTGAGTTTTGCATTTATTGTTCCCTTGAATTTTAAGGTCAAATATATTGAGGTATAATTTATATCCAATAAAACTCACCCGTTTTAAGTGTATGATCTGATACACTTTGAAGAATGGATAGTGTCATGACACCATCACCAAAATCACTGCAGAAAGGTCCCTCATGAGTCATGACCCCTTGTGGACATTCCTGCTCTCTAGTCCTAGCCCCTGGAAACCACTGGCTTACTTTCTGTCCCTGTAATTTTACACTTTGTAGAATGTCATTTACTGGAATCATATACAGTATAGACATTTGCATCTGGGCTCTTTCTTTCAGCATATTTAAGCTGCATTTGTGTTTTCCCTTTTAATTGGCTCATTCCTCTATTTTACTAAAATCTATTCCATGTTGTGAATGGACAGCAACTTGCATGCCCATTCACCTGTTAATAAATGCTTGGGTCTTTCCACGTTTGAGGTTATAACTGAAAAGCAGTTGTAAATATTCACATAAGGTTTTTGTGTGAACACGTGTCTTTATTTTTGGGGGTAAATGCCGAAGGGTTAAATGTCTATAATATGGTAAGTGCAAATTTAATCTTATGAGAAAATGACAAGTTATTTTGCTAAGTACTTGTCGCATTTTGCATCCCCACTACCCATCGATAGTTTTCAGTTGCTCTGTATTCACACAAATCAGTAACACTAGCTACGTTAATTTTATGCATTCCCATGGGTGAATAGTGCAATATCACCGAGGTTTTATTGAACATTCTTCTAATATTTTACAATATTGAACATCACCACATGTACCTATTTACCACCAACTTATGCAAAGCAGTCTGCTAAATTTTTCGCTGGGATTATCTTGAATTTTAGATTATGAAGAGAGAGAAGTGATGTCAAAGTCATAGGGAAGGTATTAATTTATGAATATATTATATTACTTCAGTTATTTGCATCTAAGATTTTCTCAACAATTATATTGCTTTAAGTTATAAACACATCACATATTTTCATTAAACTTACCTTTAAGTATTTCATAGTTTGGGCATTATTTTAAATGAAATTATTTAAAATTTTTTCAATTTTTCACTGCTTTTACTGAGACATAATAAGCAATTAAACTGAGTATTAAATTATAATTATTTTTGCTTTTTACTGCTTCTACTGAGAAATAATAAACAATTAAACTGAGTATTAATAAACAGACTCTTCTAAGCTTACTTACAAGCATATGATGCTTTTTGTAAATTTCTTAGGGTTTTATATGTGCAAAACAAGTCATTTGCAAACAAAAACAGTTTAACTTCTTTTCAAAAATGTGTGCCATTTTTTCTTGCCTTTTTTTTTTTTTTTTTTTTTTTTTTGGTGGCACTGGGGTTCCTGGAAGCCCTTTTACCTCCGGGCTACACTCCCAGACCTATTTTTATATTTTTTATTTGGAAACAGGGTCTCCTAAGCCAGCGTGCAAGGCTGGCTTTGAACCTGCGAGATCCTCCTGTCTCTGCCTCCCAAGCGCAGGGATTACAAGCGTGCGCCACCACGCCCGGCTTTTCTTGCCTTTTTGAAAGGGCAGAGCCTCAAGCAAAATGTTACATAGAAGTGATGAGAGCAGGCACTTTTGTCTTGTTACATATCTTAGAAAAAAAAGCATATATCCTTTCTTCAAGCAACACATAGTTAGAAATAAATATTCTGTAGATATTCGTTATCAGGTTGAATAAGTTTCTTTCTAATTCTAGTTAATATCTTTAGTTTTCATATGGATTTTAAATTATTTTGTGCCTACTCACAGATTTTAGATAGATCAAGAGATTATATATGAACTACAGTGATTTTATTTTTGAATGTTGAAACAAATGTGTATTCCTTGACTAAACTCCAATTGATGACTTATCTTTTCTATACAATTTGCTAAAATCCAGCTAAAAATTTTTGCATCTATGTTCATGAGAGATGCTGTAGTTTTCTTTCTTGTAATGTTTTTATCTTTTTTTCATATGAGTGTGATGCTCGCTTCATAAAGTAATGTGGGAAGAGTTCACTTTTTTCTGTTATCTAAAAAAATTGTGTTGAATTGATGTTATTTCTTCAAAAGTGTTATTTAGAAAGCAACTATATACTTCCCTCAGCCTGAGGTTTATTTGATCTATTTGTTTATCATCTATCTATCTAATTTGTTGAAAAATATTAAGTTACACATTCAATTTCTTCAATAGAGGGTCATTCCAGTTATTTATTTCTTCTTGAATAGGCTTTGGTATTGTGTGTCGCTTAAGAAACTTATATTTCAATTAAGTTATACTTATTGGCAAAACACTTCATAATATCCTCATATTCCACCAATATTCTTTTGTTGCAGTAGTAATACCGCCTCTTTCATTTCAAATATTTATAGTTTGTGTCCTCTTTCTTGATCAGTTTGTCTAGAAAGCTAGTAGCAATTTTCTTCATATTTTAAAAAAGTTAACTTTTGCTTTTGTTTTTTTTAATTGTATTTCAGATTTTGATGTTATTCTTAAACCATATTTCTTTTTAGAATATTTTCTTATTTCTCTTTTGATTTTTTGGAGGGGCAGTAGATTATTATGGTAATCAGACCTGTAATGAAATTATTGAAACCTGCCAATATCTGACCCCACATTATCATGGAATATTTGCAGATATGATTGATCTCAGTATCTTAAGATAGGAAGATTACTCTGTATTATCAGCATGTACCCAATATAGCCACTAGGATGCTTCAGAGGAAACAAGATGGACAGGAATTCAAGCATGAGATGAGACACAGGAAGGAGAGGTTGGAGAGTGCAGCCATCAGCCTGGAAATGAAGCTTCCACTCAGAGATGAAAGGCCAAGCCATGGGCTTTCTCTGGGGCCTCCAGAAAAAAATGCAGCTTTGCTGGCACCCTGATTTAACCCAGTGAAACCCACTTTGGACTTCTGACTTTCAGAATTGTAAGATAAAGAATTTGTGTTGTTTCAAGTCACTAGCTGTCACTTGTTATAGTAGCAATAGAAAACCAATTTGCTTATACAGAATTATTTTAGAATAAGTATGTAAACTAGCAGGGTGGTTATTTTCAAAGGTCTCTCATGCACACACATACACACATATATCATGGATTTTCATTATATCCATGTAAGCTCCACCATGGAATATATCCTTTTAAACATCAAGGCAAGTGTATAAAACCTACCTTATAATACCATTACTATAAACATATATTTAAATATGTGCATGCATAAAACATATTTATTTAGATAAAAATATTTAGGCCAATGATCACTAAATTGTTAGTAGGATTCATCTCTATGGGGTTTCACAGTCATCTTTTCACTTTCATATATTGTGTGAAAAATTCCAAAGAGTCTGAATATGGTATCTAAATATTTAACACACTGTACACTAAATATTGAGTCATTTACTATAGGATGTAAAATAGTACTAATCCACTATGTATTTTATTCAGCCTAAAAAGTTATCTTTATCCAGGGGCTTAAGAAGAGGAAGGAAGGAATGAATCGGTGGAGCACAAGGGTTTTTATGGCAGTAAAACTTTTCTGAATAATATAATGGGAGAGACATGTCAGTAATACAATGGTAGGAACAGGTAAAGCAAAGCTTAACCTTTGATAAACTCATAGAATACAAAAATCAAGGATGGAATCCCAAAGATTGGGCTTCAGTAAATAACAATTGTCAAAATTGATTAATTGAGTATAATAAATGTGCAATACTAAGCAAATATTAATTATAGGAGAAACTAAAAAAGGGTGGTGAGAGAATGTATAACTCTGCTCTCCATTCACACTTTACAGAAACCTAAAACTTTTCAAAAATAGTTTACTAATTTAAAAAATTCTTTTAGCTAATTTGTATAAAGTACCTTTAAAGTTGAAAAAATGGTTGGGTGTGGTGGTGCACGCTTGTAATCCCAGCACTTGGGAGGCTGAGACAGGAAGATCTCACAGGTTCAAAGCCAGCCTCAGCTACTTAGTGAGGCTCTCAGCAACTTAGTGAGACCCTGTTTCCAAATAAAATATAAAACAGGTCTGAAAGTATAGCCCGGAGGTAGAAAAGCCCCTGGGTTCCACCCCCAGTACCACAAAAAAAGTTGAAAAAATGTTCTACCGATATGTGTTATATTATTATCAGAATTATTTGTTGGTAAGGAGACATTTAAAATTGAGAGACTTCTGGGCAGTCACATTTAGTATAAAAGAGCAGGATTTGGGCACTCTTCTCATCTTAACTCACTTTTAGTTAGTGGTTTTCCACTAACTAAAAAACAAAAAAAAGTAGGAGATGCTCAAAAGGAAGAGATGAAGAAATCATTTTAAGCACAGAAGAACAGGACCACAGGATTTTAGAAAGGTCAAAATTTAATTATTGATTAATTTATTCAAGACAAAACTAAGAAAAGTATATAATAAATTGAAATAAAATAGAGAATTAGAATAATAAAAATAAAATTTACTTTTGAAGTGACTGAGAAGCTTGGTTTGGGTGAAAAATGGGCTTTGATTTCAACAAAGTTACTGTAATTCTTAGTTTCACATGGGTCTGGATAACTTAAGTTTAATAACCTTGTGTGTTCCTGATTCTAAAATATCTTTGTCTCCGCAGAAACCCACACTGAGGCTCAGGACCCCAACACTGCAGGGTTGAGAGGTGCAGCCTAGTAGAAGGTGCCTGGATCACAAGGGCAGAGACCACTCGGGAATGATGATAATGTCACAAGAGCAACTTCCTGTTCTCAAGGGACTGGGCTAGGGGCCTGGAGGATGGGTCGTTCTGATTGCATCACCCCTCGGGGATTGCCTTTTTCATAGTCCTCTCCTTGCCCTTCAGCCTTCTGTCATGAGTCCTCAGCAGATGCCAAGTGCATGACGGTGCTATGTTCCTGAACTTTAGAACTATGGACCAAAATAAAGCCCTTTCATTTATAAATTAGCCAGTCTCAGGTGTTATGTTATCCCAAGAGAACACAGGCTAAGACACTGCGTTTTGATTGTTTGCTTGTTTGTTTGTTTGGTGGTACTGGATGGAACCCAGGGGTCTTCTACCTCTGGGCTATACTCCCAGACCTAATTTATATTTATTTGGAAATAGGGTCTCTTAAGCCAGCTGAGGCTGGCGTCAAACCTGCGTGATCCTCCTGTCTCAGCCTCCCAAGGGTGGGGATTACAAGGCATGTGCCACCATTCCTGGCTTGACACTGAATTTTAAATACAGAACTAGTATTCACTAAGATTCTGAGGCTTGCCTCAAACCTGCGATCCTCTTGTCTCCGTCTCCCAAGTATTGGGATTACAAGCGTGCACCACCACACCCAGCTAAGATAGGAATTACTTGGTAATCTACCATTTGAAGTGGCTAACTCTATGCTCAGTCTGTTTACCTTGGGCTTCAATATTCTGAGTCCTCCCTGAGTGTAGCTGTTGGCTTCTGACCAGGAAGCCCCTTCTCTCTTAGGTCCTCAAAACAGGGGCATCCCCAAACCTCCAGACTCCTCTGCAGATTCAAGTACACTGGGGCTTCATTTCTTTTAAACATGCTGACAGACCTATAAAAGATTTGTTAGCACTATTTCTGGAGGCTAAGGGTTATTTTTTTCTTAGATAAGAGGTCAACAAACAAAGTAGAACATATTTGTTCCTCTTGAAACTAAGGACAAAACGGTCAGAGAAAGTGCCCGCGCAGCTCCATTTAGCCATTCTATTCTGTTATAAGAATGTTGCTTTAAGCCTGCCTCTGCTCTATCCAAATCCCTGTTTAGATATCAGAGTCATATCTCCTGATCCAGCTACTCCCAGCCTGTATTAGCCTCACCCTCCACGAGTGTCTTGTGTTTGGGAAATGAATCTCTCGAATTGTGCCATCTTGACAGAGAGCTTAAGGGCAGCTCAGCGGGCCAGCTATGGAGGTGTGCAAGGGCACCCCGGGCGCCACGTTACACTCGGGCCTGTGCAGCTGAGCCGCCTAATTGGGTTCTTGCTCTTCATGAGCCTCCCAGTAGCTGTTCCCAGAGTTGGTGGTGGATTTTTTTTTTTTTTCAATCTGGCTAATAAGATTTTCCAAGTCACCAAAGCCAGAGGGGTCTGGGAAAGAAAGCCTTCTTTGTTAAACAAAACAAGTTCTATGGAACTTTCTGCCTTTTAATTTAGGGAAAGCAACCCAATTCCATTGTGAAATCATCACTCCTCAGGGATTTGGTGGAAAGGGTCCCCGATGAGCGTGGACTGGGGATATTGGTTTTAGTGCAAATCCCTTCTTCGAAAGACCCAGAGGCTGAGACTTTGTTCCCAAAAATTCAGAGAAATATACTGGCATCAAGGGCAGCAATACACTCTCTGAAGAGTTTACGAATTTTAAATGTGTTTGTCTTTACAGCCACTGCACCTCAGATTCATTTTTTTTAATACAATCTCAGGAAGTAGCCAGCACTGGCAGATGAGTAGAATTCAGTAGAATTTCCTTCAAAGACCAAGTGGAGTATTCCAACAATGATTAGTTACCCTTCTAAGTCAAGGTGGAGGTCTTGAGGTGTTGTTTTTATCTAGAGTATTATATTTCACATACATTTATAGTAATTCTAATGCCTACAAATTTGTTCATATTGAGCATTATAGTATACACTATTGGGTATGTAATAAAAATAATAGGGAATTATTTTTCATTCCGTGTGTTATAGCAAAGGCCTTTCATACCATCACGGCACAGAAGGAATAATCCAAAATGATTATTGGCGTAACAGCAGAAATATTTTCAGTAGGCTTTGAGACTAGAATGTGAGTGTGAGTGACTTCTGAGCACAGAGGAGCCTGAGCCAGGCACAGAAGGGAGAATGTGCCTGTGTGCGGAGGTGCAGCAGCCTCATAGCCTGCAGAAGACTGCCAGAGAGCAGGGAAGCAGAGTGCATTTTCCTGCTGTTTTGTGATTTTTCAAATTAGAAATCCAGATTTATATGTTAAATCTCCTACTATAAGAATATCTCATTTTAAAAATGTAAATGTCTTGTGTTTAGCAAATGAGTTTCTGACACCTGGTTTCGGGGAATGAGAAGAAAGTCACACAAATTTATAGCAAATCTATACATATAAAGATTTCAGATAGTGCTAAAGAACATCTCTTATTGAAACAACAGGAACGACCACAAGATGAATAAAGTTCATAGACGCATATTTCTAGGGCAATGGCTCATAAGGTGAAGTCACAGAACAGCAGCGTCAAAACATGGAAACGAGCTCAAATGCAAATCAGTGGGGTACCAATCATCCCTTAAAAAGGATAAAACTGTCATGATCCAGAGAACATATGCTAAGAAAACAAGCCAGTTACAGGTCAAACACTACATGATTTCACTGGCACATGAAACCTAAAAAGCTTGACCTCATAGAGAGTAGAATAATGTCCTTGACCTCATAGGGAGTAGAATAATGTTCACTGGAGGATAGGAAGACAAAGAGTAGGGAGGAATGGGGAGAGCTTGGTCAATGAGCACTCAATTACAGATTGATAGAAATAAATTTTTTTGCACAGTAGAGTAAATATAGTTATAATAATATATATTTTAATTAGCTAGAAAATAGAATTTTGAATGTTCTCACCACAAATAATGTTTGATAATTGATTAATTAGATCATTAGGTGATAGATATGCTGATTACCAGAATTTAAACATCATATAATATCTACATTATCAAAACATCACACCATCCCTATAAATATGTACAAATATTATGTGTCAACTAAAAACAAAATATTTTTATGGTACTGAGTATTGAACCCAGAGATATTCTGCCACTAAAATATATTTGCAGCCCTTTTAAAATTCTTTTTGAAACAAGACCTTGCTAAGTTACTATGCACCTACACTCCTGCAATCCTCCTGTCTCAGCCTCTCAAGTTCTTGGATTATAGGCATGTTCCACTGTGCCTGGAAAAATAAATATTTTTTAATATAAATCATTAGATCTGACCCCAGGACAATGGGATCAGAAAATCTAGCAATGAAGTCCAGGTACCTGTGTTAATTTAAACAAGCCCTTCAGTGATTAACCTTTGTCTTAGGATATTTTATGTCTCACTTCAGACTTCAGTGGGTTTGTTCAAGTGTTTCCAGAAGAGCAAGCATTTGTCCTCATTTCATTAGAAATGTTAGTGGATGGATGCCAGCTGGTTTCCAGGGTGGACTGGGAACTCCAGGCCCAGCTCATTCAGCTGCTTCCTGTCTCCTCCCCTCTGAACCAAGGCTGCCCGGATTCAAGTAGCTTGGTAGAGTAGTTGGCCGACCATTTGTCATTTTAGCTTCATTTTTCCTTTTCAAGAGAGCTAAACACTAAAACTTGAAACACTAAAACTGAAGAAAAAAAATCTTATCTCAGAGGAGATATTTCCTGAAAATACGATTTTATGATTTGTCCTTTTAGCAAAGTTACTCAAAGATTTAGAATAGAGTACAAAAGAAGGCCCAAGTATAACTTAAAAATCATCGAAAAATGAACACCGGCCTCTCTTCTCAGCAAAGCACTGGAAAATATGAATGCCCCAAATAAAAATATGCCATGCCAGGGAGGTGCCCTGCAGAGCCAGCAGACTTCAGGGCATCCTGATTTCCCCTAGGGCCTCTCTGTTAGAGCCACGGGCATGGCCTCACTGGAAAAGTCTTCTTGGAATGCAGCCCAGGATGAGCTGACTTTCCCAGACTTCCTGTTGACCTTCCGATGTCTCTCATTTAGAGAACCCTGATTATTGGTGTTTTGAGGTTAAGTGTTGTTGGGACCTAGGCTTGTGGGGAAGTGCATGTCAGCAAGAGCCAATGACTTGCTTCCAGTCCTGGTGTCACCAGCTCTTCTGTTCAACCTGTCAGAGTGCCCTCTCTTGAGTATGCCAGCCCCTCACAAGTCTTTTTGGAATAAATGAATCAGTGGTTGGCTTTCCATAGAATTATTCTCCCAGAAGCTAGTTGGTGTTGTTATCTTTAAGGATAATGACTCTAGTCTTGGTCCAGCTTCTTTATCAATTGTCTTGTTCTAATTTAGAATTGGTAATTTTTTTTTATGAGAAATGCATCTCTGCTTTAGAAAGTGGAAACACAGGGAGGGAGGAGGGTGAGAGCCAGCAGCTATTCTCCAGCTGAGATTGTATCTTTCATCTCAGGTGAAAGATACATCAATCCCTCTCATCAATTCCTCTGCCTGAAGCCATGAAAAGAAAACCAGTCCTAGGTAGAGCTCATCAGAATCACCAGAGATGCTGAATGAGCCAACAGAAGATAAAGTCTGAGAAAGTTGATTTTTCTTTCATCTCAAGTGATTCCAGTGCCTAGCCAGAGCTAAATTCAGGGATGGAAGCACAGTCCAGATTCTGGAGGAAGGGAGAGGTGTAAGTGCCCCATATTTTCAGACTCTGCTTTATAGTTTCCTCATTTTCCTCTAAGACACTTTCAGATAAGCCTTCTGATTGCTAATCTATTAGAAAAAATTTAAAGAGAGAAAGGAAAACCAATAGGAAAGAAAGGGCTATAGAAGCCAAGGTCCCAATCTTTGTATTTCTTTAGAAAACATGCTTTTCTACAAAATAAAGCAACTGACCCACCAAAGTTTGTTTTATATATTTAAGTTTCTTCATTCTAATATAAAGAACTAATCAAATTTGTTAGACCTAATTATTGAGAATAACATGCCCTAACGTCAACTTATAGTGTCAAAATAGGATGAGCAAAAATCAAAGAAAAGCCTGCCAAAGAAGAATTTGGTATTAATAAGCATTCATGAACATAAACTCATATAGTCTCCTGGAATTGAGAGTAATACCTCTACCACATATAGTTCAGAAAAATGTTATTATCACTTGTAGCCTAAAACAATCACATCTGAGAAATATGGACAGCAGCTAGGTTAACCCGTTGAATTACAAAAGAAAAGAAAAGAGGAGAGAAAAAAGAAATCGAGACCCAATTTGAATGGATGAATGTTCTGATGTACTTCCAGGTGTTATCACCGTCTTTTTAACCCATGCCTCTGCTCTACATGTCCTATCAGCTCCTTCACTAGGGGGTTACAGTCCACGTCCCTCGCTTCGCTGGCTCTTCTGCCTTCACCGTAGCTTTCATTGGCCTCCAGATTGTCTCCTGAACTCTCCCTAAAACCTCAGCCCTAGCAGGGTTGTCACATCTGGCCAGATAACACCATATAACAGTGCAGTGCAGATGCATTCCCTCCTCACCTCGCTGCCCTCCCGCTCCCACCCTGCTACACCACCAAAAGGCTTTTCATTCCTGTCTTCCAGGTTTCTTGCTGTGAACCAGAGGCTCTTATGTAGATTTCATTTTAATTATTTTTAGCTACATTTCCCCTTCATGATCACATCTCTGTTACTGAAACATTTTCCCTCTGTGTTTTTTCCCCAATTTATCTGATCATTCCTTTTCAGATTGTTTTAGTTTTGTTTTGCTTTTTCTATTTTTGGTCCTAAATGGTGTGTTCCCTTAGTCTTCCCTTCCTCTCACTACTTTTTTATACTAGAGATTGAACCTAGGGGCTTCTACCTCTGAGCTCCAAGCCCCAGTCCTCCTTCACTTTTTTATTTGGAAGCACGTCTTGCTAAGTTGCTGAAGCTAGTCTCCAGCCTGCGATCCTCCTGCCTCAGCCTCCCAAGGACTAGGACGACATGAGTGTACCACCACGCAGGAACCTCTCACTTTTTTTCATTCTTCCACACCTGGGGTCAGGCACCATCTGTATCGATTTCTCACTTGGGGAGACTTTGTCCTCTGGGGATGTTTGCCACTGCCTGGAGACATGGTTCATTGTGATGACTTGAGGACTCACCAGTGGTCAGTAACCGGAGTTGCTGCTGCACATCCCAGTCAGTAACCGGAGTTGCTGCTGCACATCCCACTGTGCATACAACAGTGCCCACAACACAGTGTTATCTTGTTTTCTCGCCCAAGAAGTCAACGCTGCCAAGCTGAGAAACTCCAGCTCCATGATGATGAACCCCAAGTCTGTTTCTCCAGTGGGGCTTCTGAGTCCAAGCCCCATTTCTAACTGTCATTCCACCTTTCCACTGGAAACCCTACAGGCACTGAGACTCAAAACATGTCCTCCCCTGAGAACCCAGTCCCTCCTGTGCTCCTTTAAAAAATAAATAGCATCACACCCACCCACTTGTTCATGTCAGAACTCAGAGAACCATCCCCAATACATCTTCCCCTTACCATTGAAATACTACATTTAACAAAACCTGACAATTTATCTCTTAAATATCTCTTGACTCCAGCTACCGCTCTCCTTTGTGGGTTTGTGGGCTTCTGCACAATACTTCTCAAGTCCCTGGGCCACTCATACCCCTCCTGTCTCCGCAGCAAATATGCCAGAAATATTCCACATTTAGCTGCACTGAACATGGTATGGCTGGAGCAGACCTGCTTCTCTTGGCCACAGGATTTTTGAATACACTGCAGTTTTCGTCTGCAGCTGTTTGAACTTGCCGCGATTGCTTTCCTACCCAGACACATCCCCTAAGAGCTCATGCATATTTCAGTGGGGATGTCACCTCCTCAAGGAACCTCTTTTTTTTTTCCAGTACTGGGGATGGAACCCAGGGGCATTCTACCTCGGAGTACACCCCAGCCCCATTTGTTATTCTTTATTTTGAAACAGAGTCTCACTGAGTCGCAAAGGGACTCACTAAGTAGCCGAGGCTGTCCGCAAACCCAGATCTTCCTGTCTCAGCCTCCCGAAGGCTGAAATTACAAGCGTGTGCCACCACACCCAGCTCTCAAAGAACGTTTTTGTAAGACCTAGAGCCTGGCACCTCTCTATTCCTCTCCTACGAAACCCCATCCTTCCACAATGGCATTGTACAGCAGTGATTAGTTAAGTTGTCCACTAGATGAGAATGTCTGTGTTAACTTTGTGTTCCTGATGCCGACACATTCCCTGTGCACTATGGGTGCTTGATAAAATCTGGTAGATAAATGAGTGATCCATTGTTCATCTAGTTAGTAACTAACTTTGGTCTTCATGAATGTTCTTTCTTAAATTTTAATAAAAACTTTAAAAATTTTTACATTACTTATTTTAAAAGGTTTTTAGTTAAAAGAAATTTAAGAATAGGGAATTAGAGATTTTATCACAGTTTGCATATTTGGTGATTCATAAACATATAATATGCTAAAAGTTTTGTGGAGAACTGAGTTCTTACATGAAATTGGGTAAATACAGTTAATGCTTACTTTCAAACTTTTGTTACAATTTCTTCCAAAACTGGTGTAGAGCATATGCATGCTATTTAACTTATAAGAGTCGGATAATAAAATAGAAATTTAACAATACACTTTTACCTGATCTTATAGCTCAAGAAAGGCACACAAAACTGTTACCAGCCCCTAAATTTGATCCCCATTTCTTAAATGTTCAACATTGCTTGCACTTAGCTTTCGAAATAGGATCATGCTAAAGCCACCCCAGTGAGCTTTCTTTGCAACTGTGCTTAAGGGTGATATTTGCACACAAGTGCTAAGTCTAAGTAGCTTCTACAGATGAAAAATAAAATCCAAAGAAAGATAAAAATGAAGAGTTGATGTGAATCCCCAACACTGCAACCATATTCTTTGAATCTCCACTATCGCAACATCTTTACCACATAAAAGTAGAGATTACTGATGAGCTTCGGCTTCCTCTTGTACTGAGGGATGCTGTGTAAAACAAATCGTTCGCCAGGCTCTGAGCAGAAGAAATGCAGGGAATTATATCTCACAAGGCTTGGGTATTTCTATCAATTCGAGCTTAGTTTTCTCATCTTGGAGACATTTGAACTTAGACCTTTGTCATTATTTGAATTTTGAGGAATGAAAATCTTTTCACGATGGTGTAAGCTCCAGGTGAAATAGACTTTTTTCTGGAACATTAAAATGAAGTAAAACATATTTTTGCTAATGTCCTTTCATAATCTTTTCACAGAAACTCTGTAGAAAATTTAATGGCTTGCTCTCCTAGGCTTAATGCATTCCCAAATCCCTAGACCATTAGAAAAAATTAATAAAATGGAAGCCATAGAATCCAGCTTCTTGGCAAATATCATCATGACCTTTCCTTCCTTGGAAGATGGCTCAAAATGTTATCTCTGCATAGCAAGGAAAAAAATATGAAGTCTTCATTAATGAATCCTTTACCCAGCACTTCTCAAGGTCCTCTGTGAGCCATTTCACAATGAAAAGTTATTCATTCAAGGAATTTAATTCATACTGGAGGTGTCCCTACATACTTGAATAAATTAACTTACCATGGGAACACAGATATGTGAACATAACTATTACATAATATGGAAAACATCATGCTGAGAGTGAATATTTATTGAGGCTTCACTTAACAAACCGTAGTTTAAATGCATGAGAGGAAGAAGTTCATTAATCTCTGTAATGGCTTTCTGATGTATGTTCTATGATCGCCCCTCCCCCATAATAAGTATGATGGACTTTGAGTATGTCAGATTTAGGCTACAGCCTCTAGTTATCCAATCAAATATGAATCCGGTTGTTGCTATGGTGGTATTTTTAGAAGTGAATAAAGTTCATAATTAGTAAAAAAGATTATCCTACCAAATCTAAGAGGGCCTGGTTTAATCAGTTGAAAAAAAAATCTTCAAAGCAGAGCTAAGTTTTCCCTGAAAAAGAAGAAATCCTAACATTGACAACAGCTTTTGACCATTTCCCCAGAGTTCATCCCTTCCTGACATTTTGCCTTGAAGATTCAGACTTGTGTAGCCTGCTTCCGTGCTGACTCGTCAGACCCTGACAATCTCTAAGGGGGTGGGATGGGTAGAGGATGCTTTAGGAGCTTCCTATGCTTCCACAGTGAAGAGTGGCAGCAGTGTTTTGGACCTGCTGTCAGGTCCAGTCCTCACGTACACTCTTTTTCCCAACAGAACACTGGTCACTTAGCTGACGCCTACTCATTTTCAGTTTCCACTTGAAACGCCTCTTCTTCCAGGAAGCCTTCTCTGACAATCTCTGTCAGGGTTAGGGACCCTTCCTGTTAGCTTTATAAAGCCTATGTATTTTCAGCTTTACATTGTTATTACAACCATCTTAAAATTATACTATGCAGACCAGAGTGCAAGCAATTTGAAATTAGAGATTGTACCTGTTCTCTTCATTGTCATGTCTCCTACACTGTTATGGCTTACATAAGGAATATCTCCCAGAAAAGCTCAAGTATTGGTAATACAACAATGTATAGAGGTAAAATAATTGGATCATGGGGTTCTAACATCTCAATGGATTCATAATTGATGTATTAATAGTTGAATGAACTCAGTGGGTGGTAACTGTGGACATGGCTGAAGAAGGCAGATCACTGGGGACATAGCCCTGGGGCTACATCTACATTTGGCCCTAGTTACTTTCCCTCTTCTCTTCTCTTCTCTTCTCTTCTCTTCTTCTCCCCTTCCCTTCCCTTCCCCCTCCCCTCCCTCCCTCCTTTCCCCACCCCCCCACCCCACCCCATCCCCCGTCTCTGCAGTTGTGAGTTGAGCAGCTTTCTCCACTGGGCACCTCCATGACGTTTCTGCCACGGAGCCTGCAGGTCACAGACTCTGACCATGAGCCAAACAAAGCATTCCTCCTCTAAATTGTTTTGCCAGGCATTTTGTTCACACACAAAGCTGACTAGTGCACATACCCAGACCAGTTCTTAGCACATGGTGCATATATTCTGTTTAATTACACAAACAAAAGAGTTAAATATAGTGAAATGTAAAGTTAATTTATTATCAGAATCAGAGCACGGAACCTTTGGCAGGAACTCTAGAGGAGGGAAAGAAGTTGGTGGAGAAGGAAAACAACTTTTACAGAATCTATCTGTGCCAGGGAGCTTATAAGATTCCTTCTTCATGTTCTGTATTTATTTACAGCAATCTTTAGAGATCATCTAATCCAACTTTTTATGCATGAGAGACAAGAGAAATTCCAGGCAGTGATTTGAAATACCCTATTCATGCACGTGTGTATATTTTCATGCCCTGTTGAATCACATCTAGAGTTTCTGTAGCTTTCTTGTCTGGTATGTACCTCACAGTGTTCAAAACCCAGTCCAAGCACTTGCTCTACCTTGAATCTTCCCGGAAGAGGCTTTCTGATGCCATCACCAGTCCTTTCAATCAGAATTAGGACTCGCTTCCTCTGGACTTCTTTTGATCCATTATTTCTAGCAGACACATGGACCTAGTTATTCCACACAGGAGCTTTGCACTCAGATGCACTGAGTTCGACTGCCTTCCATCACCTCTGAGCCCTGTCACCTTGGGCGAGGACTTAACATCCTTGGCCTTGTTCACTCTCCAATTGTCTTTACCAGGGTTCACCCAGAGGAGCAGAGCCGGACCAAGATGTTTATCAAGAGACTTGTTGAAAGGAATTGGTTTATGCGAGTGCCTGCTCTGCCTTTTGGCTGGCTGTGCTCAGACAGCGAGAAGAACCCATATATGGAATCTCCCTCCACCCTGCGAAAATAAACATGCCTGAACTCCAGTGCACTCCACCGCATGTTCGCCTCCGCTGCTCCTGCAGTCGGAGCGTGAACTCACTCGGCCTTGCAGCCAGACTCCTGCTTCTATGAAGCTGGCTGGCTTCCAGTGATAATTTGATGTCCTGTGGTGTGACAACAATCATTTAGCTTCTGTAGAAAAGTGGAAGGTAATAATTAGAGTGGGAGGAAAAAGTGCAGTGATTTTCCTGTTGCGATACAGAAACGTTTTCTAGCCCACCACATTTGATCAATTTCAATCTTGATTTTTTAATGAGTTTTCTATTTTATTATTGTTATACAAAAAACATTTTATAAGGGAACTCACATGATTTATATGTTCTGTGAACAAGAGTTGTACTAGGGATTTATGTGAAATCCATCTTGGTGTAGAATCTTAGGACAAGATCATGAATAAACAATCCTGATGGGATTAAATATACCAGCTGTTCAAAGTAAAGGGCAGGTAAAGGTTAGAATCAGATACCTGAGGTTTCTTTAAAGGTGGATCAGTGGCCTCTGGAAGGAGGATAACAAATGTTTTAGAAAAAGGATACCAAGGAGTACAGTTACTTGTGGAACTTACCTGAAGAGGTAGGCTTGTCCCCTGTCCATGCACACATAGCCATGACTCTTCCCAGAGGTGCTGCCAAGGGGACCTGCACCCAGCTCTTACCTAGAAAGCTGAAAGTCAATATAGGTGGACACTCCTGGCAGGCTTCAGTGCCATGGAAGATGGCACTGGTTCAGCAGGTACCAGCAACTATGTTATCTGTGTGCAGGAATCATTACTACCCAGTGAAGACCAGTCTCTACAGGCCCCGGACAATGAAGGACTCATCAGAACTGAAGCAGTCAAGTCCACAAAATGTCCCAGGACATCGGTGGGGCCAGACAGAAGCAGCAGGGCCTGAGCGGAGCTATGCAGAATGCAACAGCTTCAGAAGACCCAACAGCAAGGACCTAGGAGGACAGTGGAGCCAAGGAGAAGGGGGGCGACAATGTCATTTGCCTCACAAAGAGCCGCAGAGCCTGCACGCCCACGTGCGAGTGTGCATTGTGTGTTGGGGTTGGGACAGAAGAAGGAACGTCCACCTTCCCATTGTCTCAACAGGGAAGGCAAGGCCCCCTCCTAAGCAGAAGCAAGAGGTTTGCATCAGGGCTCTGAGAATGGCACCAAAGGAAGAGATGATGCTGGCTTCCTGACCTCCTATTCTGGAATAAAGTCCCCAGCAAACTATGGAAGAGATCCTCCCCTTCCCAGGGTTAAGCAGTTAAGCCTGTCTGATCATATCTACCACAAAGGAAATCCCTAAGAAACTAAGGGAAAAGAGCCTGTCATAAGAGGACGAGAGAGAGAGAGAGAGAGAGAGAGAGAGAGAGAGAGAGAGAGAGAGAGAGAGAGAGAGAGAGAGAGAGAGAAGGGAGGAAATGAGGAGGAGAAGGAGGGAGGGGAGACAGGGGAGACAGAGACCTTCACGTGGATAAACCACAACCACCAGAACAGACTTCTCTGAATTTCTAAGTCTCGGCAGCTCTTCTATTCTTTCTCTGATCAGGTCTTTTCTTGTTGCAAAGAACAAAGGCCGACTCTTATAATGCTCTATTTGGAAGAAGGTAGGATAATTAAGTTAGAAAACGAACACAGTCGTAATCCCTTGTTACCTGTGGTTTCACTTTCTATGATTTTAGTTACCTGAAGTCAACTGCAGTCTGAAAATATAATTGTCCTATTTTATTGGTAGTTATTATTATTTAGCTTTACATTTTACATAGTTATTATTGCTTACCTTTTAATTTTTATCCTAGGGTTGTATGCACAGGCAGACCATAGTGTGTGTGGGGTGTATTATCTGCAGTTTCGTCAGGTACTTGGGGTCTTGGAACATCTCCTCGCTCAGTGGGGCAATGCTGTCAGTGCAGAGGACATGCACCCAAGTCTGGCAGAGAAATAGATGTACCTGCATTTAAAAATCAGGCCTTCTGAAGAAATAAAACATCAGTAAGGATTGGCACTGGCCTGGCAGCCTGGCCCTCTGGTTACCTGTTTATTAGCTATTTGCCAACTCTTGCTCCTCTATGCCCCTCCATTTCAGCACTCAGATGTCTGCTGGTGAGCACGTATGAACCGATGGCTTCCCACCATAGGCTTCTGCCTCTGTGGCTCCACTTGGTCCCTTCTCTGTTTATAACATGCTCTTCCCTCACCGCCTGCAGGTCTGCTGCTCAACTCCCTGAAGTGCGGCTCTAAGCCTTGGTGGGAAAGGTCCGTGCCATTGGCAACCAACACCACCTCTGCAGCTGTGCCAGCCAGGGCAGTGGCACCCACCCCGTGAGTGTCGAACTATCTGCAAGAGCTGGCCCAGTCAGAGGGAACTGTGGCCTGTCAGGCCTTCAGAATGACATGGCCTCTGCGGCAGAAAGACAGCCTGGTATACGGGAATACAGATATTGTAGAAAATAAGTTGGTAGGAGCTCATGCTCAGAGAATATTAAATTAAGAAATGTCATCATAGGACCACTCAGTGGCCAGGTGCAGAAGCAAAGGCCCAAGGGAACTAACTACTGGCCTGGGGTTTTTCTAAGACCCCCTGCTTCCCTGAAGGCAGCCCAACTTCCTGCTGTCATGGAAAGGGGAGACCAGGAGCTGGGGGTCTACGTGCAGGGCTGAGGAGCAGGGGTTCAGCACTGACCCTGACATGGGGCAGTACCACCCCAGCACCTAGGGTGCTCCCTCCTGCAGGGCTGGGCCATCCTGCCTCTGATGGCCCACATCCCTGCCTCTCAGGCACAGCTCAAATGTCAGCCCCCTGGTAGACAGGCAGCCTCTGTGAACCCCAGGGCACTCAGTTCTCTCAGAGCACTTTTCCTCCACACTCCCAGATGGAAGGTCCCAGAAGCCCCAAGGCCTTTGCTTTTTCATGGGACTCCTAGGAAGGAAATGTCCTACACTGGAGTTACCACAGCAAGGGGCCCAGGCTGCAGGGACAGGGATGAGAGGGGGAATCCCACACCCCTACACCCCAGCCCCATGAGTCTCCACTGGGGCCTCAATTCAGAGTGCATGATGTCATCTTTCAATGATAATGTGAGGGGAGACTGGTCCAGATCTGGGGTTCCCAGGCTAAGGCCTGTGGACCCCTTGATACATTAAAAATAGTGATGGGGAATTGAGGGGAAAAAAAAGAAATGCCATCATATTCTTCTAAAAAAGAAAAAACTCTACTTTCTCTAAAACACACACATGATGATACGAGGTTATATTCCAAGGATTCTGATGTGTGCATCACAGAGTAAAGGAGTTTTCTTGTCCTTCCAAAGAGCAATGAGGGGAAAAAAGAGAGAGAATGAGCAGAAGAGGAGAGTAACAGGACCAAACCCACAGAGCTGGAGTGAGAGAACTTGAGGAGGGCGGAGGAGGGCGGGGTAGGGCAGGGGAGGGCTTGCCCCACCTGGACTGACAGGGAGGCAGTTCATGCAGGTGCAGAAGGCAAGGGCCAAGAGAATATATTTTGAGAAACAACATTATTTTTTTTAACAATTTGAGGGTAAAGGCCTTTATAAGACAGAATCTTTTATTTACCAATACCAGACATTTATCTGTGTTCAATCCTCTGAGATGTACTTAATATCTTTTGTCATAGGTAATTCTTTGAGTTCCACAAGATATATGTTGTAGATTTACCAAAGAACCTGAGGCTCAGAGGGGCATGTAGTTTGTATGAGGCCACACAAGCTATTGAAGTGTTCTTGTGCCTTTAGTTGAGGCATTAAAATTCTTAAGCATATAGATTCAACTGGCACCATTTTTTTACTTTTAATTTTTAAACAACATAAAATTTACATTGATTGGATTATATGAGTAGCAAATGAACAATTCACTTGTTTTTTTTAAATCAATGTATACACGTTTATACCCACAGCCTGAAGCAAGATATAGGATATTCCCATCACCTTAGAAAATTGTGTCATGCCTTTCCCAGGCATTCTGCACATCCCACAGGCTACTGGAGTTCTGAACATCCATAATATAGCACATTTGCCTATGCTTAATATTAACATGAATGGAATTCTACACCATATCTCTTATGTGTCTGGCTTATTCCAGTCAGGAGTATGTAAAATTTAGGGCATGTATGTGTGACATGTATCGGTAGTTTATTCTTTATTGTTTAATAGTACTCTATTCTGAGAAAGTACCACCAATCGTTTTTCTGTTGGGAAACATTTAGGTTGTTTCCAATTAGGGGCCATATGATAAAATCTTAGGTATATATTCATGTAAATGTCTACTGTGGACATGTGTTCTCATTTATCTTGGGTAAATATAGGAATGAAATTGCTGTTTCTTAATACAAGAGTATGTTTAACTTTATAAGAATAGCTAGACAATTTCTCAAAACAATTGTGTCATATTACACTCCCAACAATAATATATGAAACTGCCAATTGTTGCATACTCTCAACACATTTTGTGTTGTCAGTATTTTTAATTCTGGCCACCATAGTGGATGTAAATTAGTATTTTATTCTGGTTTTAATTTGAATTTCTGATAACTAATGTTACTGAGAATTTTCATGTGTTTATTTACTACTTTCATATTTTCATCTGCAAAGCATCTAATTCTTTTGTTTGCTTTATTATTGAGGTGTTTGTCTTGTTATTAATTTCTAAAAGTTCTTTATGTATTCTGAGTTTTAGACTGCTGCCAGATAAACATGTTGTACATATTTCTCTCAGCATGTGACTTGCCTTTTCTTCCTTTCCTCTGTGGGGTGTGTGTGGGGGGGGGGAGAGAAAGAGAGAGAGAGAGAGAGAGAGAGAGAGAGAGAGAGAGAGAGAGAGAGAGAGAGAGAGAGAGGAGAAATAGAGGCACGCTGGGATTGAACTCAGGGGCATTCTTCCTCTGAGCTCTGCTCCAGCCCTTTTTATTTTTTATTTTTTAAAGCAGAGCCTCACTAAATTGTTGAGGCTGGCCTTGAATCTGAAATCATTCTATCTCATGCTCCAAATTACTGGATTACAGTTGAGTACCACCGTGCCCAATTTCTATTCATTTTCTTAATCTTGAATTCTGTTGGGAAGAAATTTTTATTTTTCATCAAGTCCAATTTATCAAATTTTAAAGTGCTTAGTATATTTTATATCCTCTTGAAGATAATTTTGCTTTTCTGATGTCACTGGCTTACTTTCCTGTTTCCTCTCAGAAGTTTTATAACTTTCTTATATATAGGTTTATGATCCCTCTTGGGTGAATTTTTAGGTGGGCTATGTTTCAAGGCTCATTTTCTCCCTACATTTATCCAACTATTTCAATGCTTCTTCTTACAAAGATATTCCTTACCACTTAAAATACCTTAGTACTTTGTCAAAAATCATTGGAAGTATTTGTGTGGTTTTGTTTCTGAATTTGCTTTTCTGTGCCATTGAACTATTTTTAGGTAATTAACATACTTTTGAAATAAAAAATCAGGTAGAATAAATCCTTCAACTTTCTTAGTATTTTTCAAGCTTGATTCAGGTATTCTAGATCCTTTGTATTTTGAACTTTTTAAGTAACTCCATGCAATGTCCCATTATAGCCTTCTCTGAACAGCAAGGGCAGTCCAGAGAAAAATAGTGCGCAAGAAATAAAGGGGGATAGTGGAAAGTTCAGCGCTGACATAAAATCACTAACAGAAGAGAAAGTGCACCCAACATGTGTTAAGATTGAAAAGGATTCTTGCTGGATGAGCACAGGCTACGAGAAAAGAGGC
Organism: Muscardinus avellanarius; assembly: GCF_963383645.1. Taxonomy (NCBI): domain Eukaryota; kingdom Metazoa; phylum Chordata; class Mammalia; order Rodentia; family Gliridae; genus Muscardinus; species Muscardinus avellanarius. Next base: position 26,400,357 of record NC_137795.1, on the reverse strand, counting down.
TTAAAAGACCCAAGGAAGAGACATTCCAAGGCGGCTCTTCAGAAGAAAAAGAGTAAAATGGAAGCAACGGCCGCCTCCCAAACTTATGCAGGAAAGACATATAAAGATACACAAAACAGTCATATCAAATACCCAAGGACACAGAACCAGTCCCCTCCTCCTCTGCCTAAACCACTAGGTAAGCCAACTGTGTGTGTATTGCTTTTCTGACAAAGGGTGTGATCATGACTTAGCACTTGCTTTTTGGGATAGGGGTACTGGGTATTAAACCCACGGGCATTCTACCTCTGAGGTACATCCCAGGCCCTATTATATTTTTTAGTTTGAAACTGGGTCTCACTAAGTTATTGAGGCTGGCTGCAAACCTGCAACCTTCCTGTCTCAACCTCCCAAATACTGAGATTATATGTGTGTGCCACCACACCCGGCTGAGCTTGCACTCTTAATGAACCTTCCCATATCAACAGAACTTAACTCAAAATGTAGTTATAAGCCATAGGTATTAATTCATATGCAATGTAAAAAGAAACTAGAAAAGTAGAATCAGAATAAAGTCAAATATAATACAAATAAAGACTTTTCAGCTGGTTACTTCCTTCTTCCCACCTCTGCAACAAACAAATAAGCACAAGAAAGTTAAGACATAATACTTCAAACTGAGTGAACAAAGCACTCTCCCACAGGCATTTGGGAATACAAAAAATAAATCTCACCTTGAATTAGAAAGATGGACACAAAGTAGTAAAAAAAAGGGGGGGGGGATAAAATTTTATTAAGCTACAAAAAGTACAGAAAAAATAAAAACAATCACATAATAATAAGTATCAAATATTTGCATAAAATAATAAAGAGGAAATTAAAAGGTACTCAAGAAATAATGTGTTTCAATGAAAATTTAACCAAGAACATGGCAACACAATGGAAATGTAACTAAGAGAAAAATATAAATAGAGATAGAAATAAAAAGGTTCATAAAGGAAGCATCTGAAGTAGAAGACAGGATTCAATTTTTTATATAATTTGAGTCCCTAAAGAGAATAGGCCAAAACAATGCAAAGTTAATAATATTTAAAACTATAATCCAAATAAATATTATAAAAATAAAAAATGTCAATGTACTGAAAGGACCTACCATGTAGCTCACAAATAGCAATCCTACCAAAGAATCCTACTAAAACCATTAGATATTAAATAAAATCAATCCTCAAAGCCTTCTTTAAAAATAATATAAGCAAGACAAGAGTGAAGATGCACACACCGCACACAAGAAGCAGGAGGAGGAAGAGGGTGAAGGAGAGGGGTGGGTGGGGAGGGGGAGGAGGAAAGAAAACTCAAAATAAAGTCTGAAGTCAAAAGTTTATATTTAGTCAAGGTACTAAGATAAACAGTTTTAAATATGCAAGAAATTTGGGGAATTTAGTGACAATGAGCCCTTCATGAACAAACTACCTGTAACCAAGAATCATGGAATAATTTAGCAAAAAGATCAATGGTGAACATTTAATCTAAAATAAAAATGAGATTAAAGTGAAAATATAATGTTCTATATTTCATATTATGTGTTACATGCTATAACTGTGTTGTATCAACATAAGGGAATGACTTTCAGCCAATTAAAAGCAAAAGATTTACAATATGAATTAGAGAGCCTGGCACCTCTCTTTAAGGTATTCATATTGTTCATTTAAACAGTCATTCAAAAAAGCTGGACATAAAGGGTGAGCTCCCTTATGTCCAGGAGCTGGCACAGCAACACACGTGGGGGTGAGGCAGCTGCTACCCAAGAACTGCTGGTTGGCTACCTTGCCAGAGTCTGGAGGGAGAAAAAGAGGATAACACAAGAGAGGCCTGGTGTTCCCAGGGGTAAGGTGGGGTGAGTGCACTGCGCCCCGCCTCCCTGTGGGTGCAACCTGGAGGAGCAGTGGTTTAACTGGTATTGTTCATCCAGTGTGCCAGGACCTGATCTCAACACAACCAAAACTTGGACATGGAAACTAGTGCCCAACAGAGCCTTTTTATTCTGCTTTGGAGAGTGGGAAGGGAAATTCATGAGTATGAAGAGTGTGTGTGTGTGTGTGTGTGTGTGTGTGTGTGTGCGTGCGCGCGCGTGCGCGCACATGCACATGCAGGGAGGCAGGGGGAGTCTCTTATGTTTTCTTTTGTGGCAATAGTGATAGAAGTAGAAGTAGTAATAGAGGCCCAGAGACCCTACATCTTTGAGGAAGGAGCCTCTTTCTGTGATCAGAGAAGTTGTGGTTTGTGTTAGCTTACTACTGCTGTGATAAGACACCTGAGAAAATCAACTTAAACAAGATATGGACCATTTTTCAGAAATTTCTGCCCACAACCATCTGCCTCTGTTGCATGGGGCATTTAGTGAGGCAGTATATCGTGGCAGTAGGGTGAGGTGGAGTAGAACTGCTCACTTCATGGTAGCTAGGAAGCAGAGAGAGAGAGAGACAGAGACAGAAACAGAGACAGAGAGAGACAGAGACACTAGCAACGTATACCTGTCAAAGTAATACGTCCCCACGACTCTCTTCCTCCAACTAGGCCACACATCCTATTGTTTCCATCACCTCCCAACAGCACCATCAGCTGAGGACAAGCGTTTAGAAATCACCATTGGGAGGGATTTTAGATCCAAGTCATAATATTGCCTAGGAGGGGCAGTCCTCCTGCTTGGCTCTGGACATGAGTGTAGTCAGAGGAAGTGCATATCAAGGTGGTGAAACTAAAATCCCTTAGTGTTGGCTGGAAGTCCACAAGAGGCAGCCCCAGGGGAGCAGAGAGTACCAGGGAGATAATTAAGAGAGAAGGCTTAAGGAGCATAACCCCATAAAGTTGCTAATGAACTTCTGGGTTCATCCCAGAATTGTATTTGTGTGGATCTGATCTTACATAGTACAGCAAGTGCTTTGAGAACTGCACTAGGAATAGACCAGCACACAGGCTCCAGACAAGCTGATATATGGTACAAATGGGACAGATTTAAATTCAAGGCCTTAAAAACAGAGCAGTCACTAAAACCACAATCCACTGAAGGCTGGTAATAACTTGCAGCATAAACCAAATAAAACTGATTGCCTGTAAAAACAAAAAATAGCATTCTCCATAGGATTTAAATAAAGCCCAGGATATTACAATGTAATATTCAAAATGGGCAGGCCACAATTCAAAATGGCTTATTATAAAATAATCAGAAAAATATCATTCATATGATAAAGGAAAATCAAAGACACCAATACTGAGAGAATGCAGATGTTAGTGTTATCTGAAAAACTCCTAGCAGCTATTATAAAAATGTTTGAATAAGTAATAAAATGAAGAGAAAGATAAAAAGTCTATACAAAGAAATAGAAGATATATTTTTAAAGGAAATAGTAATGAAAATTGAATAATTAAAATTTAAAGCTCAGTTAGTGGGATCAATACAAGCATGGAGATGAAAAAAGAAAGAATTGTTGAGCTTTAAGATAGGTCAGTAGAAATCATTCAATCTGAAGAAAACAGTTGGGGGAAAAAGATAAATAGAGTCCTAGAAAGCTAAGAAAAAATGCTCAGAGGTTTACTATTGTGTTATTGAGATTCAAAAGGATAGAATGCAGTACAATGCAGAAAAATATTTTTAAAAATAATGACTTAAAGCTTTCCAAACTTGTCAAAATGCATACAAAAATTCAAAGATTTAGAAACCTAAATAAACTCCAAACAGAATAACAACCACCTTCCACAAAACATACAAATCATGCTAAAATATATTATAATCAAGTCAATGAAAACTAAATATCTTGAAAATGGTCTAAGACAAATGGTGCATTATTTATAGGAGAACAAAATTTGAAAAAAAATATTTCTCATAGAAAACAATTTATTCCAGAAGAAACTGAAATAACATTTTTAAAGTGTGTAAAGAACAAAACTATTGGGCAAGAATTTTATAACCAGAAAAAATATTCTTTCAGAATTAAGAGAAAATAAAGGCATTCTCATATAAGAAAAACTATGAGAAATTATTGCCAGCAAATTTGTTCTAAAAGAGTTACTAACAGAACTTCTTTAAATAGTAGAGAAATTATACCAGAACATCAGTAATGAGTGGAAGAGAATAAAAGTAATAAATATCTAGGTAAATATTTTTCTTTTAGTGCACTTTATCAAATATATTTGAATTATGACATCTGATAAAGTTCCCAATGTGTGCATATGTAAAATATAGGACAAGTAAAACAGAAAATGGGGAGGATACAGGGATTTACATAATTGTCAAATTTTCTAAATACAATAAAGGTGGTTATAAGTGATTCTAGTAGACTCTGAAAGGCACCTGTGTATATTCAATTTTTATAAAACTACATAAGAAAGTATACAAATAAATCAAATAAAATATAAATTTTAAAATGAAGTACAAAAAGTGTTAAAAGAATTCAAAGAAGGCAGGCAAAAGAAACAAAGTAACACAAAAGAGAGGGAACAAACGGAAAACAAGTATTAAAACCACAGATATAAACCCAAACATAACTGCATTAAATGTAAATGATCAAAATATATTATTTAAAAACCAGAGAATATAAGAATGCACTCTATAAGATACTCAAACAGAGTCATATATGTAGGTTTACATTAGAGAATAGATATAATATGCAAACACCAACCAAAAGAAAACTGGTGTGGTTATATTAACATCAGAAAATTAAACCTCAGAGCAAAGAAAATTCCAAGAATATTTATAATATGGTCGGTCGACCAAGATCTCATCAAAATCCTAAATGTGTATGTACTTAACAGGAGAACTTTTTAAAAAACAAAACAAAATGATAGAGAAGTAGAAGAGCCTACAATTATTGGTAGGGACTTCAATATTACTCTCCTTAGTCACCAGTAGAACCAGAAGGCAGAAGATCAGCAAGGATATGAAGAAAAAGACCAACAATGACCATCTAAATTTAATTGATATTTGTCAAAACTTCACCCAACAATAGCTAATGTTTCTAACATATTAGAAATAAAATATATTAAATATATATATATATATATATATATATATATTCAAATATATAGAAATATACAGAAATAAAATAATACTTCTAAATATATAGAGAAATAAAATAATACTTCTAAATAACTGGTGGGTCAAAGAGAAGTTCTCAAGGAAAATTTTAAAATATTTTGAAGATAATAAAAATAAAAATATGTCAACATTTAAAGGATACAGTTAACTAATACTAAAAAGAAATCTTATTAAATGACTATATTAGAAAACTTAAATAGCAAGTGTGGAGCACTATCTGAAGGGCTTCTTAAAGCATTATAGTTTTGTTTGTTTGTTTGATACTGGAGATTGAACCCAGGGGCAAGCTAACTTTCAGCTACACCTTAGCCCCTTTAATATTTTTTATTCATTTTTAAACAGAGTCTTGCTAAATTGTAGAGGTTGACCTCAAACCTGCAACCCACCTATCTCAGTCTCCTAACTATGGGGATTACAGGAGTACACCACCATGCCCAGATAAGCATTATGATTTTAATGAAAGAAGTGATGTGAATTAACATTTGCTGAATCCTTATGTTCATTCCAATACTATGTTAAACATTTATTCATGTTTTCTTACCTCAGCACCATAAGGAAACTGAAAGCTATTTTGTAAAGGAGAAAACTGAGGCTCAAAGAGGTTAACTTTCTCCAAATCACATAAACCCATTGTCAAGGTGATTTAGCTGCTCAGTAAAATAACAAGTAAAGAATTAAAATAAATTCTAAATAAATTTTATATGAATGGAGAAATGGATGAATGGATATACTGTCAGATGAAGGGACACAAAGAAAGATGGTAAGTAGAGAAACATTTTTTAAAAAGTGGTGGAGCCATGATTCCAAACCAATGTATATAAAACAATAGAAAAAATGCAGAAAACAATGTGGAAAAAAATCACAGTTCTTTTACTACCCGGGTATGCCCAACACTTAGCTCAGCATTTAAATTATCTAGCATTCTTTTAAGTGCCACCAATGCCCAGCACCCCAGCTATGTGGGTCTATTGAGGAAAGAAGGAATCTGTGTTTTTATGAAGGTTACCAGTTCACCCCCAATCACTGAACCCTCTCCCACTCACATGTGCTACTCTTATATTCATCATATTAAAAAATCTCACTCTATGGGTTTGGTGTATATTTCTGTGCTGTGGTTTGAAATAATTCCTCAGAAAAAAACCACATCAAACCCATACAGTGGTGGATGTGCCGCACGGAGATATAATGAGCTACTGAAGTATGCTCTTCAGGGTCTGCCTGACACTGGAGTGGGTCTTCTCACACATGTGTTAATAGTGCAATTCCTACCACACAGCATATCTTGAGATATTTATATGCTTTCATATACTGAAAGGAGGAAATAATACATTCTATCATAGCTTCTTGAAATTTGAAGGTGGCATTATTTAAATTCAGCATGATAAATATCTTGTTTGTATTCAGAGTTTGCCTTTTGAGCTAATGGTAAACATCATTAGTCAATTATATCTCTTTTTCCAATGCTCATTCCAAGAAGCCACGACTAATCCATGAAAAAGAATTCTATTTTCTAAACCTGCTAACTTTGGAAAAACCTAAGTGGGAGGAGGAGGAGGAGGAGGAGGAGGAGGAGGAGGAGGAGGAGGAGGAGGAGGAGGAGGAGGAGGAGGAGAAGGATTTGGTTGCTAGGGAGGGTTTCTGAGAGCAGGCCCAGGACAGTGTTTCCAGGGCAGGATGTTGCAGCTTCTGGTTCGTCTCTCTCTAACCTGCTGCAGGGAGCTGATTTTAATAATAATAATATATAAATAAACTTTCCTTCTCTCTGCTTCTCACCTTCATGTCCTAAGTACCTGTAGCCCCAGCTTGGCCGCTGGCATAAATTAACCATATATATGGACTGAAATCTCCAGGGATGTGAATACATAAGCCTTCTTTCCTCTAAGTTGTGGTTCTCCTGTGTTTGGGATTACAGTGATGACAATACTGGCTAAAACACCCTTAAGAGTAGAATTATTAAGATATGAGGTAGCCGGGCATGGTAGCGCACGCTTGTAATCCCCGCACTTGGGAGGCAGAGATAGGAGGATCCTGCAGGTTCAAAGCCAGTCTCTCTGGCTTAAGAGACCCTGTTTCCAAATAAAAATATAGAAATGGAGTGTAGCCCAGAGGTAGAAGGGTTTCCAGGAACCCCAGTACCACCAAAAAAAAAAAAAAAAAAGATATGAGGTAATGAATGTTTATCTTACTGCCAGTTTACCAACTTTTCTCTCTAGCTCCTAAATAGATATGTATTAAAGAACTGGGACTCTTTTTAAAAAAAAAAAATAAGATCTGTCATTACAAGTTTCAACAGCATAAATTTAGGACAGGAGGAATGAAGTCTAAAACTGGTATATGATTCAGCTTCTTGAAGTACTAAAGTAGCCCAACCTAAGTAAAGAAGGAAGAATACACAGAAAAAAATATAGCAAGTCATATGTTTTTATCACTTTGAGTCTCACTAAAATGTATAATTATAATACACCAGTAAAAGTATAAAACGAAAGGGAAGAATGCCACCTAGACATTCAAAGCCAATATTTTGATGTTTCCCTATTTTTCTTATTTTGAGAGAGGGTCTCCATGATTGCCAGCTGGCCTTGAGCTCACGATCCTCCTGCCTCAGCCTCCTGTGATACACACCGTGTATTATAGGTGTGCACGACCATGTCCGGCCAGTGCTTTGCTTTTTATTGAGTGCCCCAGGAATTTCTGGATGAATCTGTTCAGATTGTTTCGGGGATTTGGTGGGGAAGATATAACTACAAGCAGCAGCTGGTAAGGATTTAAGGATTTGAGCTTCCAGGAATCTATTTTTTAATTAAAAAAAAACACAACCTCTCATAGTTTTGTTTGTTTCTTGCGGGTTTTTCTTCCCAAGGAAAAGAAGTATACACAAGATAACTAAGTAAGAAGAAAGATCATTAAATGAGTGAAAAGGAATCTCATACAATTCAAACAGAAAGCATCTCATGACACCATAAAGCATGAAGTAGAAATTGGGAAGTTAAGAACCAAGCAGAGATGCCATCTTAACTCCTTTCTGTCCCTGTCTTGTTTCTCTGACATGTCTGCTATTCTCTTGCTACAGAGCTGCCCTGTCTACACTCAGATCTGTTGCTCAACAGCACCATGCTGGAGTGGGTGGCAACATGGCAACTCCAACCCCTGTCTGTGGCTCTGTGTATATAAGTAGTTTACTTTCTGTCACTACAGGTCTAACTAGCCTTGGACCATGAAACTATTTTAAGCTTTCAAGATCTGAATGTTGGGCTAATTTCGAGGGGCTTCTGAATCAAAGTGCTAGACTGAACACAAGACAAAATTTCATACTCGTATATAGAAGCTATCAGATCAAATAATATCTATAAACATTTCTTTTTTTTCCTTTTAAATTTTTTATTGGTGCATTATATTTATACAACATATTGGGGTAAAAACTTGTGTGTACAAAAATATACACATCGCTGATTTAACCCGTACCCAATTCCCACCCCATTCCCTCCCCGTCCCTCCTTCCCTTGCTTGGCTTAGTGATTGACTTGATATGTTTAAGTACATTGTGTATTTTAAAGATTTTTCCTCTTTCCCCCCTCCTTTTTCCTCCTTTAGATTGTCTTGTTTGCTCCTCTATAGGATTTCCTCTTTCATGAATTCTTCCTATGACCCATTTCTCCCTAACTCTCACATATTAGGGAAAGCATCTGATTTCTTACTTTTTGTGACTGACTAATCTCACTTAGCATACTGTCCTCCAGTTCTATCCATTTCCCTGAAAATGATGTAATTGAGTTTTTTTTTTTTTGATGGCTGAGTAAAATTCCATTGTGTACATATCCCACAGTTTTGTAATCCATTCGTCTGTTGATGGACATCTTGGCTGGTTCCATAGTTTGGCTATGGTGAATTGTGCAGCTATGAACATAGATACACATGCATTACTTGGTAGTTTGGTTTCTTTTCTTTTGGGTAGATACCCAACAGTGGTATTGCTGGATCAAATGGTAGATTTGTTCTCATTCTTCTGAGGATTCTCCATACTGTTTTCCAAAGTGGTTGCACTAATTTGCAATCCCACCAACAATGTCTTAGAGTTCTCACTTCTCCACATCCTCACCAGCATCTGCTGTTGTTTGTGTTTTGAATGACTGCCGGTCTAGTTGGAGTTAGGTGGAATCTCAGGGTAGTTTTGATGTGCATGTCTCTGATTGCCAGTAATGTTGAGCATTTTTTCATGTATTTATTGGCCATTTGAAATTCTTCTTTTGTGAAGTGTCCATTTAGTTCATTTGCCCATTTTGTTATTGGATGCTTTGTTTTCTTAGTGTTGAGTTTCTTGAGTTTTCTGTATGTTCTAGATATTAGTCCTCTATCAGTGGTGTAGGTGGCAAAAATCTTCTCCCATTCTGTTGGCTCTCGATTGAGGTTCTTGATAGTTTCCTTTGCTGAACAGAAGCTCTTCAGTTTCATGCAATCCCATGTACTGATTCTCCTTTTAATTTGTTGTGCCTTTGGGGTCTTGTTGAGGAAATGTTTGTCTGTGCCTATGTGTTGCAGAAGTCTATAAACATTTCAAAAGCATACATATACACAAAACCCTGCACACAAATAATTATGGCACACTTATTCATAATGGTCATAAACCAAAAGGAACCAGGATACCTTTCTGTAGGTGAGTGAAAAACAAACTGTAGTTCATCTTACAGTAATATATGACTCAGCAATAAGAAGGCATTTGTTATCAAATCACACAAAAACATGGATAAATTTCATATGCATATCACTAACAGAAACACGCCAGTTTGAGAAGGCTTCATATTGTATATTTTCTTTCTTTCTTTCTTTCTTTTTTGGTGGTACTGGGGATGGAACCCAGAGGCTTTCTACCTCTGGGCTATACTCCCAGACCCATTTTATATTTTACTTGGAAATAAGGTCTCACTAAGTTGCTGAGAGCCTCACTAAGTAGCTGAGGCTGGCTTCAAACCTGCACGATCCTCCTGTCTCAGCCTCCCAAGCGTGGGGATTACAAGTGTATGCCACCACGCCCAGCTGTATATTTTATTTTAAATGGCATCCTATTGAGTAACAGAGACTGTAGTTGTATAGTTTGGAAGAGGATTGAATAGAAAAAGAACAGAGGAATTTTTAACATGGTAAAACTATCCTGCACCATATGATAATAGTGGATCGCTGCCTATATGAATTTGTTAAAATCAATAGAACTTTATATCTCAAAGAATAAAACTCAAAATTGCTAAGAAAGTGGATTTTATATAGTCTCACTACAAAAAAATAGGCATGTGAATTAATGCAGATGTGAATTAGCTTAGTTTAGCCATCCCACATATTAACATATATCAAAACACCATACTGCATGTCATAAATATATTTAATTTTGTCTATTCAAATTTTTAAAATAAAAAGTTAACCTTAATGTAATGTGCAATTTTATTTATTTATTTATTTATTTATTTTTTTGCAGGTCTGGGGATGGAACCCAGGGGCATTCAAACTCTGAGCTAAACCCCCTGCCCTATTTTTTATTTTTTATTTTGAAACAGGGTCTCACTAAGTTGCAGAGGGCCTCACTAAGTAGTTGAGGCTGTCTGCAAACTGCTATCCTCTGGTCTCAGCCTCCTGAATACTGGGATTACAAGCATGTGCCACCACGCCCGGCTAATGTGCAAATTTTTAAAAAAAATCATTCATATGAGTTTAGATCCCAGGATGGGATGTCAAATGTGATGATATTAGGTCTACATATATGAAACATCTTTCTGCAAGGGGATGGAGAGAAAATGTGCTGATCTAAGTCACTTTGGAAATTGGTAGAGACTTTAAAACTAATAGCAAATGAATTTTACATATGCATTATAGTTTAAGTAAGTTAAGTAGACACAGTTAGGTAGATGGATAGTGGATGGTAGGAGCCAGGTAGAGGGCACATATCTATAAGAGGATGATAAAACATCCATATGGCAATAGACTAGACTTGCAGGCATGCAATATGAATTCATGTTTAACTTTATATAGTTGGAGATGGATATATAGAAATATTTATAGATATGTGTATATGTTATATATACATATATAGATGTAAGTGTTGGGGTGTGTGCATACAGCGCCTAAAGATATGCACCCTCCCTCTGCCTGAGCGGCCTGCAGGCTAAGGCAAAGCTTTAGGTAAAGTTTAAGAACTTCCGCAGTAAAATGATTCAGCAGAAAAAGGGCTAAGATGGAAAAAAAAAAAAAGGGCTGGAGGAAGCTAGGAAGGTGTGTTTTCCCCATTCGTTAAGGGTGGGGAGACTGAGCAGTTTTTCCATTTTTACCTTTAAAAGAGCTTCCGCACACATGAATGGCTCATGTACTAGCCTGGGATTGGCTGTGAGCTACATGCTGGGTCCTTGAAGAGGTGACCTTTATCCCGATAGGCTAGCTATTTCCTCATTGGAAATTCCCCTTGTGGTTTTGTGCTATATATATGTTGCTTGAAGAAGAATAAATGTGATCCTGCTTGACATGTCTCCTGGCTCGTGTGGTTCTGTTCGGGCCATCAGCACCCACCTTCCCTCTCAGCCCCACCGCTGACGGGCTGGACCCGTCATGTTAGTACATACACAGATATTTTCCAGAAGCTGAGATGGCTTAGAAGCAACAAACTCCAGCAGGAACATGTGCATCTAACCCAGTGAGACCCTGTTTCAAAAGCTAAAAAGAGCCGGGCGTGGTGGCCCATGCTTGTAATCCCAGTGCTTGGGAGGTGAGACAGGAGAATAGTGCAGGTTCGAAGCCAGCCTCACTGGCTTAAGAGACCCTGTTTCCAAATAAAAATATAAAATAGGTCTGGGAGTGTAGCCCAGAGGTAGAAGGGTTTCCAGGAACCCCAATACCACCAAAAAAAAAAAAGCTAAAAAGACTTAAAAAAAATAAAGTGAGGGGTGTAGCTAGGAGGTAGAATGCCCCTGGGTTTCATTCCCAGTACCGCAAAATAAATAAATAAATAAATAAATAAATAAATAAATAAATAAATAAATAGAAACAGCACAGTAAAAAGTGTTATATAAAAATTGCCTTCAAGGCATGTTTATAAGGAGTATATGAAACACAAATGATATCATATTTCAACTTTTGTTCTATCCCAAAGCTATCCCATATATCTCTGCAGATATTTTAAAATTCAAACAACAATCATATATCCAAAATACTTCTAGTCCCAAGCATCTCAACCTGTACAGAATGAATGTGAAACATGCCATTTACTTGAGCTCAGAGCACTACACATGTATGTGACCACACACAACCTTGATTCTGAGCTGTGGATGCAGGGAAAACCCCAAGAACCAGCACTTACATGAAAAGAAGATGACTCAAAGCTGGTGAAATGCACAGGACCAGGCACAGACAGTCTAGCAGGGGGGGGGGGGGGGTTATAACCTAAGGCCCAAGATGCAAAATGAAATTACAGTAAAGAAAAAAAATCACAAAGTTTGTGAAGGTATTTAATACCACAATAGTGTACAAAATCAGCCAATAAGGGAATTTATATTTTTGGAATTAAAGATAATAAAACTGTTAAATGAGATTCAAATTATGTTTAAAATCTTTTAAAGAAATAACATTCGTTAGCCAAGTAGGGTGATACATGCCTATAATCCCAGTACTTGGGAGGCTGGGACAGGAGGATTGGTGGTTCAAGACTAGCTTCAGTAATTTAGAAAGACCCTGTATTAAAAGATAAAATAAAAAGGGCCAGGAATAAGCTCCAAGGTAGAATGTTCTTGGGGTTAAACTGGAAGGAAAGAAGGAAGGAAGGGAAGAAAGAAGGAGTTGTTAAATAAAATCAAGGCTTATGAAGTAAAAATTCTGGATGTGAAAAATATAATCACAAAATGTTTTAATCAATGATTCTTAGCTCTAGTTACACATAACAATTAATTCAAATTTTAAAACAGCTATGTCCATGCCTTTACCCAAAACCAATTAAATCAGCAACTCTGGGGTGGGACCATGTATTGGTGTTTTTAATCTGCCAGATGATTTTAAAATGCATACTCTACTGTAAAGTACTTTATTAAATAACATACTAACATAGCTGCAGGGAGGAATAACCATTTTATAAAGCAAGCAAACAAAAAAACTAGATGAAGTATGAGCCAGAAAAGAGGGGGGAGGGGAAATGACAAGATGAAAAATATTTGTATTAGTCAGCATTTTCACAATTAAATCCAAAGACCTGACCATGTAAAAAAGAAATATTTGTTCACAATTTTTCTTAAAGATATTGAGGTTCCGTCCATGTGGGGCCAGGGCATGGAGGGCACAGATCACAGATCTCAGGGCATGGAGGGCGAGAAAGAGAGAAGAAAGAAAGAAAGAAAGAAAGAAAGAAAGAAAGAAAGAAAGAAAGAAAGAAAGAAAGAAAGAAAGAAGTTAAGTTGGGTCCTGCACTCATGTGACTTTGTGTCACATGACCTCTGCAGGGCAAGGGAGGGGCGAGAATTGGGCGTTCCCGCCAGTAAACCCTCATCTCGCAAGATGCATACCTTGAAAAGGAGAGCCCGCGTCCTTAAGCTTCGGACAGGCGCGCGGGCCCCACGGTGCCTCGCCCTGATCCCCGGGAGAGCCGTGCCATTAAAACTTTACATGCCACGTGTACCAGACCTCTCTCGTGTTTTTCACACTCCGCCGTACGCACATTATTTTTATTTTACTCGCATTAATTTTTTATTTTACTTATCAGGAAGAAAGAAAGAAAGAAAGAAAGAAAGAAAGAAAGAAAGAAGGAAAGAGAAAAGAAGGAAAGAGGCTTTTCCCTCACATCATTGAGGCCATATGCAAACAAGAGAGAGAGAGAGAGAGAGAGAGAGAGAGAGAGAGAGAGAGAGAGAGAGAGAGCAAGGAAAGGAGGAACCATAGATAATTCCCAAGGCCACAGCCCCAGGGACCCACCTTCCCCAGCTAAGCCTTACCAGCCCAGGCCACTACCCAGATCAGATAAATCCATTACAGTAGATGTACTGCTGAGATTAGAACCCTTATGACTTAACTATATCAATCCTGAATATTAATCAAGGAGCTCTTTGGGGGCATTCTATATCTCTAACAATATCCCAAAAGAATTAAGAACTATGAAATATATAATGAGGGAAGACCAACAGACACATAATAAGCATTGCAGAAGGAGAGAATGGTAGAGAAGAAATAGCCAAAGAGAAAATTGTTAACTAATTTTTTCCAGATATGAGGAAATATATAACAAATCTTCCCGGATGCTGAGTACATAAATAAGAATCTGGGCCTAGAGACATGATAAGAGAATGTAAAGAGAAAATTCAGAAAGTAGGTATGTATAGAGGGTGCAGAGGCATCTCTAACACTGATGTGTTTATTACAAAAACACATTTGAAGTGCCCTTGTGGTGTCAGAGCCTAGTCTGTGCACAATCATGCTCAAAACAGTGCAAGGTTGCTTAGTGAATACTGACTACCTGCCAAGTGCTGTCCTAGGAACCGGCAGACAGAAGATAAATAAGATGCAATGAAAGAACTCTGAGAGAGAGGAGACAGGCATTTATACAACTGTAGAGGGTTGCATTAATGGCACCAATACTTCAACCTTCCCTGTGTCCAGTCATTTTGCCTGGTGACTTTACAATTCCCCAGAGTTTATTCCCTGATGCCTTCAAAATGGTCTGACCTTGAAACTTTCTTTGTCCTATAGAATCCTTCAGAATTGGCATTGTGACAGACCATGAATGTTTCTACCATACTTCTACCTTTACAGTGATAACATGCCCAGGCTAGCCTGCTGGAAGATGAAAGCCCTGGGGATCAGGGATACATCACCCCGGCCGATGACCTCAGCCAAGGTCAGCAGAAAGGACCACCCCGGATGATAAGTACCGCCCCAGATGAGTATCACCGGGGTCATTCAGACACTTCTGATACACCAACTTCCACCATCCAGCATGACAGGGGCACTGGCAGTCGGCAGCCGAGAACTCCAAATTTTCGTTTTTATTTTCTGTGCCCCACTGAACTTGATTTTTTTCTTTTACTTTCGCAAAGTTACTGCTTGTTCTGTCTGGCAAATGTGTTGGTGGCAAAAGCTGTGCAAGTTGGTGGCAGCTGAAGTCTCTTGCCCTTAAATAGCTGTCAGTTTAAAACTATAAACAGTAAATACTGCGAAGCCTGTCTTAAACCGCAGCCCGAGGGAGCGGCAGAAATTGGACGCCTCATAGAAATGATCTTTAAGTAAAGGTTGAGTACAATAGCCCTGGGGATACGGTGGCTCAGACACTTGTCTGATGGGAAGTGCTACTGGTCCGGCTTCCCGGAGTTTGCCTGCTGGAGACACATAATGAAAGGGAGAGCCTGGGAGTTCACCTCCCAAGCATTTGAAAATGTCCAGGTGAATCCTCCAGTTGTGGATGCATTAATCAGCCTTAGGCCAAGCAAAATGCTAAACTTTTGCCCCAAAGCTTGCCTTCCTCTCATTCAGCAGCACACAAGATGCCCCTTGCAGTAAATCTTGTTCCCTTTCCAGGGAGAGCCAGGCTGAGTGTGTGTGTGTGTGTGTGTGTGTGTGTGTGTGTGTGTGTGTGTGAGAGAGAGAGAGAGAGAGAGAGAGAGAGAGAGAGAGAGAGAGAGATATTGATTAAGTTGGGTGAAGAGGGCAGCTAGCAGCTCTGCGCGACAGGGAAGATGACTCTGCAGAGCAGATCCAGGACCCTGATGCTAGCCTGGAGTCTGGGGCAGGCTGGATGGAGCCTCACAGCCCTGCTAGGAATGGCCGGCAGCTAGCTTCCCGGCTGCCTGGGATGGGGTAGCCTGGCATGGAGAACCTTCACAATGGCTGTGGTCGGAACCAGAATGGAGAAGGTAGACAGTGAGACTGAGGTTTCTGTAAACCTGGCTCATCCTCGAGCTGCTTGGGGCGGACATCCCTAGAAGTGGTGCAGGCGCACAGGTCCTCCTTCCAGGATGCCCGCCCAGCGCCCCGCAGAGCCACCGCAGACAGTCTTTTTCCTCTTCTGAAAAATCCAGCGCTGGGTGGAAGCTGAGCAGAGCTGCATGGGCGGCGGGAGTGTGCGCCTCACCTGCCAGTCTCCTGCCCGGCAGTGGACGCAGCCCCGCCAACCTGTATGGCCCTGCGCTTCCTCCTGCTCCAAGAACACACCGCTGGTGCAGTGAGGCACCCGCATCCCAGCACCTGCCAAGGAGCTGGCCTCATCCTGCAAAACAGTGCCAAGTGGTCCAGCAGACTTCTAAAATTGTCCCTAGTCCCCACCTCCAAAGGAACACTTAAAGGCTCAAGTTTTTTTTTTTTTTTTAATTCAAAAGGTGTTAGAGTCACATGGTCTAGGCTAACAGTTCCTAAAGTGAAATTTGTCCATTTGTCATTAAAATGCCCAAGATTTCGCATGAAACATTCCATCGTGTTAGTCACTGATAATCTGTAAACCTCGCTGCGCTGTGTTTAGCATCATCCTTAGCAACGGCCCTTAGCAACGGCCCTGCAAACTGAACTTCTTGCTGTGGAATGGAAAGGGAGCATCCGTTTAAGGGGACAGATGTGAGTCTGACTTCACACTCGTAGCTGGGTAATACTTCACACCTCAGTTTTCTCATCTATGAAATGTGACTCTTAAGCAGGGCGTGGTGGCGCACGCTTGTAATCCCAGCATTCAGGAGGCTGAGACCTGGAGGATCGTGGTTCGCAGACATCCTCAGCTATCTAGTGAGGCCATCTCCAACTCAGTGAGACTCGGTTTCAAAATAAAGAATAAAAATAGGGAAGGGGGTGTAGCTCGGAAGTAGAATGCCCCTGGGTTCCATCCCCAGACACGCAAAAAAAAAAAAAAAAAAAAAAAAAAAAGAAATGTGACTCTTAATAGTACCATATTTTTAGTTGTTTTGTCTTAACAAAACTCACATAAAGTGCTGAATTCAATGCTTGCCACACAGTAAGTACTCAAGTTCAATTTTCTATTATAATTATTGTTTTCATAAATACTATTGCTACCCTTAGACTTTTTTTTATGAGTCAACTTTAAATTGGTGGGCAACAGAAAACCTTTTAAGAAGGAAAGTATGTTATTACAAGGCCTCTCAGTTTCATACTTTCCTGATAAATACTTAACAAGAAAAATGATTAAGACAAAATGACAAATTTAAGCAAAAATGTTCAGTTAAAAAAAAAAACAGAGGCAAGGAGTTCAATTTAATATCAAGTCAAGCAGACATTGAGAAGAAGGCCATTTGTGTGTTCAATAAAGACAACAGCTACATGAAAGATAAATAATAGAAAACAACAAAGGTACTATATTATATTCATAATTTGTATATTTTTTCATAAAACCGTCTCCCCAAGTTACATAAAATATAGACCCCATGAACTTGATTATATCCCTGAAAAGAAGTAAAACAATTGTTAGAAGTGTAAGGAAGTTAACAGCCTCCATTTTTATTAGAAAACAGTTGTAGAAGAGCCCGGCATGATAGCTCATGCTTGTAATCCCAGCATTCTGGAGGTGAGACCGGAGGATGACAGTTCACAGACAGCCTCATCTGTTGAGCGAGGCCCTTTACAACTCAGTGAAACCCTATATCAAAATACAAAAAAGACAAAAAACTAGGTCTGGGGGTGTAGTTCAGAGGTAGAATGCCCCTGGATTCCATCCTCAGTGCAGCAAAAAAATAGAAAAAAAGAAAACAGTTGTAGAAGAATATTTATCAACCAATGCAGGAAGATGGTCATGATGTATTACATCAAAAAATAATTAACAGTTTTAAATGCATATATTGTGAGATAATAGTCAAGTTTGTAAGGCAAATTTGCAAGACACGTTCCCCTGGGAGATTTGACTTTAACATATTAATTAGCATAGTAAAAAGTGAGACACCCACATCTGTAATCCCAGTACACTTAGAAGCCAAGACAAGAGAATCACAGAATCTTAGTGAGACCCTGTTTCAAAATAAGAAAATAAAAAGATCTGGGCATGTAGCTGGAAAGTAGAATGCCCTGGGTTCAATTCCTAGGACGGAAAAAGAAAGTGAAAAATCCAAAGACCAAGTTCAATTCTTTTTAAAAATCTGTGTGTTTTCTCTTTGGAGGTGCTAAAGGGGTCAAGCCTGGAGCCCCACACATGCCAACTCTTTTAAATTTACTGTTTGGAAGTATTCCTATTAAAATTAAGTAAACAAAAGGAAGGCTGAATCTGTCAGCTATGTGTGAGTGTAAATTAAGAACTACGTAAGCATTATTACTGAAAAGAATGCCCTCAAAGGCCTATATGTTAGTGATTGGTCCTCAGCATGGATGGTGCTACTGGGTGGTGATGGAAGCTTTAGGAGGTGGGGCCTCATGGAAGGCAGTTAGATCATTGGGTGGGTGCCCTTGAAGGCAATATTGGGACCCTGGCCTCTTTCTCTTCCTAGGTTCCTCTACCACACGTTCCATTGTGACAGGCTATCCCGACCCAGGCCCAAAGCAGCAGGGCCAAGAACCATGGACTGAAACTTCTGAAACTGTGAGCGAAGATAAACCTCTTTCTTATAAGTGATTTATCTCAAGTTATAACAATGGAAAACTCCAATTACAACATACTTTTTACAAAGGGCAGTTTTCTCCTTAGACTATTTGAGAAAATCAACTGAAAAAAGTTAAAGCTATGGTAATACTTGAGCACATGTGAAAATATGTATGATTTAAATATATCAGCTGGGCATGGTGGCACACACTTGTAATCCCCGTGCTTGGGAGGCAGAGACAGGAGGATTGCGCAGGTTCAAAGCCAGCCATGCGCGCTGGCTTAGGAGACCCTGTTTCCAAATTAAAATACAAAAAATAGGTCTGGGAGTATAGCCCAGAGGTAGAAGGGCTTCCAGGAACCCCAGTACCACCAATAAATAAATAAATTAATTAAAACCAATACTTCCTATATGGTGTCTATAACATCTTGAAAAATACCATTAAAGAAAGTTACTTTTATTCACAGTAAGAAAAGCATTAACTACCTGGACATCCCCATTAGTCCTTAGTCTGGGCCAACACTACCGTCTCTGCTGTACCTCTTTCTGTCCTGCACTTGCCTTCCTTCCTGGGTTCCCATCATAAGCTCCTCTTGGAGCCACCGTTGCCCATTTATTTGTTACTTTAGTCCACTGCACACATTTATTTGTTACTTTAGTCCCTCTTGAGCAGGGAGTATGCTGTATTCACCTTAGCACCACCAGTATGAGTATTCAGCATGTATTTATCTATTTAGTTGATCAACTATTGAAGCATTACAAGAACATAAAAATCCATCTTTTAAGTCAATTCCTTTGATTTATTCTGTTTACTATATATCTACACTGTCTGAATTTTTACTTTTTCATAATGTAATATCTTTACAATCTAAAAGGTCTCTTCCTTCAAGCTCAGGAAGAGTTGGACTATTGGATAGAATGCAAAGTACTGCCTTATTTCTTGGGAATTAGAAACTTTAAAAATCATTTGAAGCCAGGCAGGGCACACACTTGTAATACCAGTACTTGGGAGGCTGAGACAGGAGAATCACAGGTTCACAGCTAGCCTCAGCTACTTAGTGAGGCCCTCTGCAACTTAATGAGACCCTGTTTCAAAATAAAGAATAAAAAAGTAGGGCTGGGGTATAGCTCAGAGATAAAATGCCCCTAGGTTCAGTCCCCAGTACCTTAAAAAAATTAGTTGAGGGATTGGCAGCATCAGTGTCTTATAAGACAAAAATATCTCCAGGTTGATATGTTATCAGGGGGCTGGGCTCACTCTAAACACTGAAAAATGGCCTGGTGTCCAGGTTATTTTCCCCAGGTCTCCCAGGAGGAGGACATCCCCAACCTGTTTCCCTCAGGACCTGGATCCCCATGTCTCCAGGCATGGGTTTACTGGCATTTCTTAGCATGCCTTTAAACACACTGAGCCCGCTGATGCCCAAGCCACAATTGTCAGTCTCCTGCCCACCAAGACACTTGCACCTGTCATTCCATCTAAAGAGAAGGCAGCAAGGGCAACAGAATCCCTCTGTAAGGCAAAGCTGTGGGCACCCAGGCCCAGAAACTCATGGCAGCACCTGTGTGCCTACTGGTCTCTTGCCCACATTCGCAGCCTGCCTCAGTGATCCTGCCCAGTGTCTGCCCCATCATTTGATTTAACAGGTACACATGGATGGTTTTTCAGTTACTTTATGGTTGTACAAATAAGTTAGTTTCGTACACAGAAATGACATCATCACCTCAGAATTTAAACTTTAGGAATTAATGTGTGGCTCAGCAGCAAAGCACTTGCTTAACATGTTTAGGGCCCTAAGTTCAGTTCAACATTGCATTAAAAAAAAATAATTAAACTTTGCATTTGTTTTGAGTATCCTCGATTCAAGAAATTTGTTAGGATAGGGATTTTATACTTACAAAGTGCTTCTCAACTGATAATTTAAAAAGGATTTAACAAATAATGGGAATCTGATTGCCCTCATTTTATAGGATGGGAAATAGATTTGCTACAGAACCCTGATTTTAGTCAGTTTGACTCTTAGTTACTGAGCTAAATGCCTCCATTGTGCATTCTATATTTTCTCTTGTTATTATTTCATACATAAACAAGAAAGAGTGTATCAGGGTAGACTCTTCTTTGACAAATCAGTGAGGGTAAAATGCTAATACATTTTCTGAGTCTTACATTCTTATCAAAGGTATTATCATGTAATAAATATTAAATTTTAAAACTTCAAGGTGGATAATTCACTCATTGGCAACCATTTATTATGTTGAATAGACTGACATCTATTTTGACTACAAATAGTTTGAAACAAATCTACTTACTTGGATAAAATCAGAGATGTCCTGTGAACCTTCAGAATATATATATATGTGAATTTATTTCCTTTTGTGAATATATGGTTGTTGTAGATTTACTGGGGATTTTGAACCCAGGGCTTAGCAAACGCTGGGCAAACACTCTTACCACTGAGCTACATTCCCAGCCCTGCAGAGAGTCAAATATTGAGCAAATCACTGCAAATAAGATCTGCAAATATATCCCACCTGTCTGTTTAACTCAGATTATGTTCCAAAATTCCTTTAGAGAATAGTGAATGGGCCTGATCATTAGGCCCTTGTTAGGTGAATGCATAAGATATTGAAAGAAAGTTCAGTGAGATAAAAGTATACAGGCCAAATCTTACAACAGGAGCAGCCTAAAACACATGACTGAAAAGAAAACCAGAGACAGAACCAGATACCCGCACCCTGAAGATCCAGCCCATGTGTTCACATGAGAACCAAGTGGAGCTTGGCAGGGCAGTATCCAGGGCTGTGGGGCATGGCCTTTGTGGTCTCTGGAAGGTGAGTTTGCCACCTTTTCACTTCATGCACTTGAGGACAGCATAATTGGCCTTGTGGCTACTAGAAAAAAATCTCAGAGGACAGCTATAATTCGAAAAAAAATCCTATTTGAAGGAAACCTCTATGGACTTTTCTTGTATGTTGCCTTGTGATATCGTAGAAAGAAGAAATGATATCATGATGTCACTTCTCAAGAGCCAGAACTGAGCTAGTTTTATTAGTAGTAGTATTAGTATTGTTGTTATTAATTGTTATTATCCAGGCAAGTGATTATTGAGAGAACATAGCCTTTCTCTTGTTCTAAATCCAGTGAAGCAGATGCCCCTGACATGACCCCTGCTGGCTGCACCAGCCGAGACTTGGTGTGGCGAGTCCCATGAATCCTCCCATTGTCACAGCCTCTGCCTGTCACTCATTCTTGCTCCTCGGCCCTGCGCCCTCCTGCACACACACACACACACACACACACACACACACACACACACACTCTGAAACAGTGTCTTCACACAGCTCCCACCACTGAGCAGGAAGCTTGTCCATACTAAGAAACCAAGATCTCATTTTGCATTCCTTCCTAGCACAAAAGTTCCAAACCTTTTTTAGGAAAGCAGAACTGGTCTCACATCCAGAGCTGCATAGGAGTCGAGATAGATGGATACCAGGCACTTGCTACCCCGTCCCTTGCCAGAACTTTCAGGTGTCTTTCCTTTTTATATTTTTTTCCATTTGAATCTGTGTTGGATTAACATGTTTGCATAACCTTTTAACACTGCTGACAGATAAGTGTATGAGAAACAATTAAGGACTGCTGAAATTATCTACTGCATATATAAAGCATGTGCGTTATATAAACTTATATCTGTATGCATATTACAATAGTACAAGAAGGAGGCTCAGCTTTATTCAACTTTTGTTTCACAATCCTATGCTATCCTCAAGATGGGAGCATTTCAGTTCTCCCAGCTCACAAGTACCATTTCTTCAAAAAAGAGTTTCCTCAAGGAGCAAAGTTTCTGTCATTGAAGCAGAGGTGGGATCGGTGTTACCGTTTGGATCTGGAATGTCCCTCAAAAGACACGTGTGTTGAAGACGATGCAGCAAGGTGCAGAGGCTCTTGGGAGGTCACTGGATCAGGAGGGCTCTGAGGCCGCAGTGAGTCAGCCCATCGAGGGAGGTGGAACCCAGCTGGGGGAAGCAGGACACTGGAGAATGCTCTCTACCTCTCCAACCCCTTCCCTTTCTCTCTCCTCAACGCCACGAGCGGAACAATTTCCCTTCCATGCCCTTTCACCATCATATTTGTGCCTTCGAGCCAGCTGGCCATAGACTGTGTCCTCGGAAACCAGGACCCCAGATAAACCTTTCCTCCTCCAAGTTGTTCTCGTAAGGTGTTTGGGTCACGGAGATGGAAAGTGATTAAAACTGTTGGTAGTAAAGAGCATTTGCTTCTCAATCCTAGCTCAGCTTCCATTTCCTATCAAATAAGTATTCTCAAACACACACACACAAACACACACACACTTTTAATACATTTTTTACTTTTTAAAATTTAATTTTTGATTAACATGCATTAATTACTTATATTAATGGGGCATAGTGTTTCTCCCTTCTCCATTTTCTTACTCCCGTTTTCCAGCCTCTAGTAATCACTATTCTACTTTCAGGCTGACTTGTCTTAACTTTCACATTTGAGAGAACATGCCGTACGTGTCTATGTATGTCCAGCTTATTTCATTTAACACAATGTTTTCTAGTTTCACCCATTTTGCTTCAAGTGACAAGTTTCCATTTTTCTTTATGACTGAACAGTAATTTGTGTGTGTGTATATATACCACCATATCCATTCATCTCTTGATGCGCATGTAGGCTGATTCCATGTCTTAGCTACTGTGAATAGTGCTACAATAAACATGAGTGCGCAGATATCTCTTGACATGTTGATTTTATTTCTTTTAGATATATACTCAGGTTGTGTAGGACCCAACACAACAATCTAATCTACCAAACTCTTACTTGAGTGAGACAAGACAACTCATCAAGTCAAACTTTCTAAATAGAAAATCTGTTTATTAGACATCCCTCAAACACAAAATTGAGTAGAAGTACAAGCATGTTAGGTCATTAGAGGATCTGATAACTAGGTTTCATGATATCCATACAGTCATTGACTTTTCATATTAGTTAATTAGACGCCATAGAGGACAAATTGTTTAATCTCAAATGTCTCTAAATTTGAAAAAGCCTTTAAATGGCCTTATAAATGCTAAGCTAATGTTCCCAGTGGCTGCACATTCAGAAAACCATCTGAAAGCCATCACCCAAAACATGGGCTAAATATCCATTGCATAATTATTTATATTAGCTAATATTGTAAACAAATGTGAAAAACTGTAAAAGCATTAGGTATACTTCAAGTGATGAAATCCTACTTGATAAACTATCACACTGCTATTAAAACTTATGTTTACAAAGAATTTTTAAACTTGGAGGAATGTTTACATTATCATGTTAAGTGAATTACTAGACTTGAACAATGTCTGTGCTTTACAAATACAAAGATTTTTTAGTACGTTCAACAAAATTAAGGTAAAACATCTACATTTTCTCTTTCTTTTTCTTTTGCAGTACTGGGGATGGAACTCACAGGTATTCTACCTCCAAGCTACACCCCCCCAGCACTATTTTTTATTCTGTATTTTGAAACAGTCTCACTGAGTTGCAAAGGGCCTCACTAAGTAGCTAAGGCTGTCTGCGAACCCAGATCCTCTTGTCTCAGCCTCCCAAGTACTGAAATTAAAAGTGTGCACCATATCCAGCTTAGTTTTTATTTTGAAAAAATGTTGATGAATTTAGCATCTCACTAAATTTTAGAGGGGCTTGCTAAATTGTTGAGGCTGTTCTCAAACCTGCAATCCTCTTGTCTCAGCCCCCCAAATACTGGGATTCTAGGCTTGTACCATGACACCCAGCAGCTCATATAAGTCTTAGAATACGAAAAATATAATACATTTGATTTAAAGGTGACAGAAAGGCAATACCTGACTTCACTGTGGCCCTTTCACACATGAGTCAGCAAGACATTAAGATCTTAGGAACAGTGTTGCATGCCCATAATCCTAGTATTTGAGAGGCTGAAAAAGAAGGACCACAGGTTCAAAGCTATCCTCAGCAACTTTTCCAAATTAAAAAAAAAAAAAAAAAATAGGACTGGGATGTAGCTTGGAAGTAAAAAAAAAAAAAATCCCTGGTTCCATCCCAGGTACCAAAAAACAAAACAAACAAACAAACAAACAAAAAAAAAACCACGTAAAACTGAGGGGCAGCTGGGCATAGTGGGCCACCATACATGTAACTCAAATACTTGGGAAACCAAAACAAGAGAATTTCAGGTTCAAAGCCAGTAAACTGTAACTTAGTGAGACCCTGTATTAAAATGAAAATAACAGCTGAGAATGTCACTCAGAGGTAGAACATCCCTGGGTTCAATCCCCAGTAAGACACACACACACACACACAGCCCTGAGAAAATTGAACAAGCTCACTGAGAAACTCGGAACCATAAGGCCAAATTTGTAGAAGAATGACAAAACTATGATTAATGTTTATAAAAAGTAAAAAAAAAAAACTTTTAATTTCTAATTACTACTTTGTTTTTCTACTTTCTACAAGCCAGAGAAGTGTTGTCTTAACAAAAGGAGTGAAGGAGAGTTCACAGGCTATTTTATCTGTGAGCAAATTCAATATTTAAATGTGGCAGAACACACACCTATGAAGTAAAAGATAGTTATCGTTTTTGGTTGTGAATTTCAGAGACTCATTCAAGTTATGTTCAAAAGAGTACTTATTAAGGACACACATGGAAAGATAATGGAAATAACATACCATGGGGGGTGAGTAGGGAGGAATGGGCACATCCAAGATCTATACTTGGAACAGGTTTTGTAGACATGAGACTACAGTGCTGCCCTGAGTCTAAGGATGCTCTGAAGGCCCAGTGGAAAAAGTCCACCCCTTTGTTTTTATCACTCTTGGATAAATACGACTCACTCTATGCATCTTCTCCTTTCCCAGTTCTGGTACCAACTGGTTTTGACATCTTCTAATCAATGTTTTTGCTGTGCTTCCTGTCTTTTGTTTCTGTTTCTGGCCAGAGCTGTTTGCATATAACTCATCATGATCATCCTAAGTTCCCTCCACTAAATGAAGCTTCAATCTTCATTGCCAACTGCCTCGTTATCTTTGTCTTCCTAGTTCAAGAAAGTTGAACTAGTATTGAAGTACTTCCCCTCTTCCCTTAGAGTAAACGACTTTGAAGTTGAAGCCTGTGGAATGGCTGGTTTGGGTTCACATGCTCTACTCTCTTCATGAAACGTAACTTTGACCTCTGGCTGCTCATTAGAAAGGCTTCTTGGGCTAGGTAGTTTCACTTAAAAGAGAAGGGAGGCTGGGCGTGGTGGTGCAGGCTTGTAATCCTCCCCCACCCCCCGCTTTGGAGGCTGACACAAGAGGATCGCACAGGTTTGCAGCCAGCCTCAGCTGGCTTAAGAGACCTTGTTTCCAAATAAAATATAAAAAGATAGGTCTGGGAGTATAGTCCAGAGGTAGAAGGCCCCTGGGTTCCATCCACAGTACCACCAAAAGAATAATAATAATACAAATTTTAAAAAAGAGAAGGGAGAAAAAAGCTTATGGTACCTGGTGCTTTCATTAAAATCCTGTGAGCAACTACTGATTGAGAAATAGTTTCACTTGTCTGATGAACATTTAAGGTGAAGAGTCTTGGTTCTGGAATACTGACACATCTATCACATGATGGTACCACATCGATAGCATTAAGCTCATGGAACAAAGTGGCTATATAAATTAATCTGTGCTTAATTTCTAACACATGTTTAATATATATATTTAGGTATAAAACAAAAAGTCATAGAATTAGCAAACTTATCCTGAGAACCAGGTCGCATCCCTGATGTTATTATGCTTCACATAGACATATGATTTCCTATTGTTATGCTTTGAAAGTAAAATGTCCCCCACACCTCATGCTCTGCTGGCAGGGAGGTGTCCCTGATAGTCTGGCCTTGGGGACTATATATGTCCCCCACTCTCTCCCCTTGTCAACTCTTCTTCCCACCTTCTGGACCTTCCCAGATCTGTAATAAATAAGACCCTTTCCCTGTAAGTGTTGCATGTCAGGTGTTTAGATCCCAGAAGTGAACATGCTGACTGAGCTACCCACGTGGACTGTGTTAACAAGAGGCCACTGATATCTAGACTGCTATATAATTTTAAGCACAATTTTGCGTAAATGCAAGTTAGTTACTCAGGTCATTCAACACTGCCCCCTCCTATAAAATGAGAATATTTTCTCTACCATTTAGAGGTTTTTCAGCAAAACTATAAGCAGAGAGAGAGAGAGAGAGGGAGAGAGAGAGAGAGAGAGAGAGAGAGAGAGAGAGAGAGAGAGAGAGAGAGAGAGAGAGAGTTGAAATCTTGATTTTGGCATGTAGATGTGTTTGTTGAACTAAGAATCTGAGATGAAAATAATTAAAAAGGAGATGACCTGAATGGTAGGGCAATGCTAATTTGGCAAAAGGAATGTGCCCTAATAGCTCTTGCCTGAGATTGGCAGTCCTCAGTAAATCTTGGCAACTTTGATTTTATTATTTTCATAATGAGGTAAGGAAATACTCATATTGTAGTTTGATGTTATACAATGGGCACAATATTATCTCAATTTTTTTTATGCGGTACTGGAGATTGTGACTTTTCTTACTTAGGCCTCACAACAAGGTTGAATTTTAAGTACGATGTTTGCCCTGTCACAAAAAAAACAGAGAACTAGAGGGTTAATCTTTAAAATGTCTAACTGGATGAGCTGTGATTGCTTTTCTTCACATTCAATTTGTAGATTAATATTAGGTATTATAACTCTCATGTCTTCACAATAGATTTGACATCAAGCTGTTCAGAACACGAAGTCCTGTAGATCCTGTGCTAGAGAGACTAAACCTACATGGTGACAACGGAGAAGACAGGAACCCAAGAAGAAGCTGAGAGCAGAGCCTTCAACCCACAGGTGATAAGCTGGTGACACACTGAAACGGCAGCAGGCCCTTGTCCACTGCCTTTACCTAAAAGTGCTCAATCTATTTCTGTCTTTCTTGCCAGAGATCCAAATTAAGCAATGACTATCCTAAGATACTCAAGAAATAAATGAACAATGGGGAACAGTTTTCTTCCCTTGTGGTTGCTCTCTGCCACAGATCTGCTTAGAAAAATAAAATCTCCTTTTCACTTATGTGGTAGGAAAAGTCTCTTAAGTATCCTTGATTTTAGGCAGGAAAGAGCTAACTTCAAGTTTGAGAGGAAGTTGACTTGCCTCCATTTTTCAAAAATCTTCGCCTCAATAATTGCTTCCAATAACTATAGCAAATGCCCTGTGCCAGAAGACAAGGTTACCGTTTTACTTTCTGCCTTGTTGGAATCTTGTTTTTCACTGTGTCACAGCCACTTACATGCAAATTTCCCGCATCGACACACCCACACACACTTCCATGAATCTCTTCCAGAAGTTGAATTGGTGGTTGCATAGTGCTGACTGTCCTTTTACTTAGATGTCTTGCATCAGAAGTTAACTTGTTCATATTTTTCTCAACATTCAAAACAACAGGAACTTCGAGTGACAATAGTATGAATCAGCAGGGCCACTGGGGAATGAATTATTGAGGAGTATATACATAGAAATGAAGAATCCCACTGACATCTTAATAACATCTAAGTTTAGGGAAATGGTCAAATATCTGGGTCCACCAAGACACTTTAGGTCAGTGTCTACAAGTGGAAAGACAGAGAAAAGACCTCTAAGTGAATAAGAGTAAGCTAATGAGACACACTGGAAAAGAAACTGCAGAGACCTATAAGGCCAATGTTACTGCTTCATCTCAAGCAACCATATTGGTCCATCTAGTGAAAGCTACATTCTAAACATGCTGGAACAGTATGGTAGAAAAGATAAAGACCTGTGATGACTGGAATTTCACCTCCATCTCCACTCTCTGCCTATAGTTTTTTCAGTGACATTAGAAATATGGATGAATAGAAGTTACCTGGCTTCTTTATCCTTTACAGAAACCCAATTAATAAGAGAGAAATAAAGGGGGAGAAGAGATCTACTTTTAAACAAATGGTGCTGGAAAAATCGGATATTCATATGTAAAAGAATAAAAGTGGTTTCTCTATCTCTCAACCCACACAAAAATAAATCCCAAATGTATCATAAATGTAGAAACTAGACCAGAGAACTGCAACTTCTAGAAGCAAACAGGGAAAAACTCCAATATAGGTACAGCCAATGACTTCTCAAAAGGACTTCAAAAAAATCAAGAAATAATATAAGAAAATAAAATAAAAATTAGTAAATGGGATGGCATCAAATTTAAGGCTCTTTACAGAGAAGGAAACAATAAATAGCACTGAGAGCCTACAAAATGGGAGAAAACATTTGCTAGCTCCAACAGAGGATTAATATCCAGAACACATAAAGAACTTAAAAAACAACACACACACACACACACACACACACACACACACACACACACTCAATAAGTGGACAAGTGAACTAAAAAGAAACTTCTCAAAAGAAAATATACAAATGCAAAAATATATAAAAATATGTCCAACATCTTTTCAATAAGAGAAATGTAAATTGAAACTATACTGAGATTTCATCTAGCTTCAGTTAGAAATGGTAATCATCAGTACAAATAACAATAAATGCTGATGGGAACAAAGGAAAAAGGAATTCTTATATGCTATTAGTGGTATTGTAAATTAGTATAGCTACTATGGAAATCAGCATGGCATTTCCACAAAAGAATAGAAATGGAACCACCATATCACCCATCTATACCACTCCTCAGTATTTATCCAAAGAACTGATGTCAGCATACTACAGTGGTGTATACTCCTGCTTACAGCAACATAGTCCACAAATTCCAAGATTATCAACAGATGAATGGATAAAGAAATTATGATACATATACAGAAAAGCACTTTTTCACCCCGAAAGAAAACTATTATTTCTAGGGAAATGGATGGAACTGGAAAACATCATGTTAAGCAAAAAGGCCAGCCTCAGAAAGTCAGTTGTATGCTTTTTCTTTTTATGAGGAGGCTTGAGAGAAAAAAGGGGAAAATGGATTTCATAACAATAGAAGGATAACCACAGACATAGAAAAAGGGGATCAATAAGAAGGGGCAGGGAGGGCAGCTAGAGGTAACGGGAATGAAATTATATTACATCCAATGTAAACATGTCACACTGAATACAACTATTAGGTATATTAATTATTACCAACAAATTTTAATTACCTTAAAGATAAATTAATTGCTTCAATTAAAACACATAGAGTGGCTAAATGGATAGACAGGACCCAACTATATGCTGGCTACAGGAATTCACACTACTTCTAAACACACACATAGGCTGAAAGTAAAGGAGTGAAATAAATATATTTCACACAAAGAGAAACTCCAAAATTAGGAGTATCTATACTTAGCTAGAATAGATTTCAAGTCAGAAATTGTTAAAAAAAAAAAACAAAAAGACACAAAAAAGGTCACTGTATAATGATAAATAGGTAAATTCAGCATGAGGATATATCAGTTATAACTATATATGCTCCCAATATCAGAGCATCTAAACATACAAAGCAAGTATATTAGGTATAAAGGGCAAGATAGACTGAAATACAATAACAGAAGATTTCAATGTCCTACTTTCAGCAACAGACAGATCATCCAAGCAGAAAATCAATAGAGAAATATCAGATTTAAACTGTAAACTGCACTCAGGACAAAAATGGATCTAGCAGACATTTGTAAGACATTCTAGCCAGTAGCTAAAGAATATGCATTCCTTTTAGTTGCACACAGAACCTTCTCCAGAATAGACTAATGTTAGGCCACAAAACAGACCAACAATATTAAAAAGATTAAAATCATATCAAGTATTTTTTCTGACCACAGTGATATAAAACTGAAATCAGTTATAGAAGGAAATTTGGAAGCTTTACAAATAAATAAAAATTAAATTAAACAAGCCAGACACAGTCGCACATACTTGTAATCCCATTGAGAGGCTGAGTCAGGAGGACCAGAGGTTCAAAGCCAGTTTCAGCAACTTCAAGAAGCTCTCAGAAATTTAATAAGACTCTCTTTGCAAATAAAAAAATAAAATTGGGCTGGGGACAAAATAGCTTGGAGGCATAATGTCTCTGGGTTCGATCCCCGTAAAAAAACTTAATTAATTAATTAATTAGGTAACTAATTAATTAAACAACATACCCATGAATAACCATTGAGTCAGTAAGTTAAAAGGGGAATTAAATTTTTTGAGACAAAAAAAATGGAAATAAAATATCTAAAACCTATAGGATATAACAAAAACAATTCTAAGATGAAAGTTTATAAGAATGAAAACCTACATCAAAAAAGAATGATCTCAAATAAACAATCCATCACTAGACTTCAAGAAACCAGAAAAACAAGAAAAAACTCAACCCAAAATTGGGAGAAAGAAAGAAAAAATAAAAACAGACTAGGCAAACAATTTCAAAAGATGAAGAAAGCAAAGAGCTGCTTTATTGAAATGATAAACAAAAATCAACAAAATTTGGCAAGATTTCTTCAACAAATTACTGGAAATCTCAGCCAGAGCAAAAGAAATAAGATACCCAAGTTGTAAAGATATTAAGTTAAATTATTTCTGTTTGCAGACAACATGATCCTATATGCAGAAAATCCTATATATTCCACCCAAAAACCATTAGATTTAAAAATTAACTTAGAAAAATTGCAGAAATTGAAGGACTTTTCAAATTAATTTTGCAGGATTCATTGCAAAATTAATATACAAAATCAGTATCAATCCTGCACACTCATAGTATATAAAAAAGACAACAATTTCATTTACAATTCTGACAAAAATAAAATACCTAGGAATAAATTTCACCAGAGTTGAAAGATCCCCACAATGAAAACTACAAAAGAATAAAAGAAACTGAAAAATATATAAATAAATAAATACTATACCACATTTATTGTTTCAGTAAATAAATATGGTTAAAATATCTATATTTGACATGAAAATCTATACATTCAAAGCAATTTCTATCAAAATACCAGTGATTCTTTACAGAAATTAGAAAGGCAATTCTAAAATTTATATGGAATTACCAAAGACCCAAAATAGCCAAAGCAGTTTTGAATAAAGTAAACAAAGTTGAAAGCATTGCACTACCTAATAGCAAAATATACCACAAAGCAATAGTAACCAAAACAGCATAGCCTGGCACACACACACACACACACACACACACACACACACACACACACAAAGACTCAGACCTATGGAACAGAATAGAGAACCCAGAAATACATCCATACATTTGCAGCCAATTGATTTTCAGCAATAGTTTCAAGAATATACAATGAAGAAAGAACAATATCTTAAAAAATCATGTTGGTAAAGTTGGATATTTATATACACAAGAATTAAATTATACCATTATATCTCACCATATACAAAAGCTACTCATACAATTTAAGTAAAATGTATTAATCCAGGTGGCACATGCCTGAAATCTCAGTCCTTGGGAGGTTGAGACTGGAAGATTGCAGGTTCGAGGCCAGCATCAGCAACTTAAGTAAAGCCTGTTTCAAAAAAAAAAAAAATGTTTTAAGGGGTTGGAGTGTGGATCAGAGGTAGAATGCCTCTGAGTTTAATCCCAAGTAAAAAAAAAAATTAAAGAGCTAAATATAAAACCCAAATTATGTACTAGATGAAATCATAGGGGGATCTCCATGAGACTGGTCTGGGCAATTAATTTTTTATATGACTTTAAAAGCACAGGAAACAAAAGAAAAATAGAAAAATGGATCATATCAATCTATGTATATTCTTCACAGAGAAAGAAACAATGAGGAGACAATCTAGAAATTGAGAGAAAATATTTGCACCTCCTACATCTGAGAAAAAAATGTTTAAGGAACTCAAATAAGATGTAGCAAGAAAACAACTCAATTAAGAAATGGGGTAAAACCCCAAATATATATTTCTCAAGAGAAGATGTGCAAGGCGTTCAAGACATAAAAGACGTTCAAGAGAAGTCAACACAGCCGGGCATGGTGGTGCACACTTGTAATCCCAACATTTGGGAGGCAGAAACTGAAGGATCGCAGTTCGTGGACAGCCTCAGCTACTTAGTGAGGTACTTTACAACTCAGTGACATCCTGTTTCAAAAATTAAAAAACTAGTAGACTTCTGGGAAGATGCCGACTGAGAAAAGCAGTGTTTATGAGTCCTGCTAACACTCGATCTCTATTGCCACAAAATCAGCACTTTTCATAGCCAGAAAATACAATCAGCAGAGAAAAAATGTAAACACAAGGGACAGAGAAAAAGAAGACTAGAAGAACAACCAGAGACCAGAAAAGAAACCAGCCCATGTTGCGGAGCCGCACCGGCGCCATCATACCTCACAGCACCAGGCTCCAGAGAGGAAAGGTAAACAAGGAGCTGAAGTGAGAAGCTGCAGATCATTCAGGTGTAATTCAGCAGTTCTTTCAGCACAAAGAACATCTAAAATTCCCAGTGCCCAAGCTCATCACGCCTTTCAGGAACTCAGAACAGAGCTCAAAACAAGAAAAGAAATATGCCAGCCTCACAGTTGAGTGCGTGGCAGCAGAGCCATATTGCCAGCAGAGGCGGTGAGTTCACCATGCCCACAACAGCTCCAGATCAGTACACACAATAATTGTAAGTGAAATTGTGGCGTGGCCCCTACTGGAGAAATCCCAGCACTACACCACCAGGGACTTGCGCAGCTTTGATAATCTCCCTGGGTCTGAGATTTTGTACTCCAACCCAGTGAAGGAGTAATGGTGGCAAAGATACCACACCCTAGTCACAGCTGCCCATGGGAAAACACCCAGCTCAGCACCTCCACAGTCTCACGCAGCCTTGATTAGCTCCCTGGGTCTGAGACTTTACGATACAACCCAGTAAAGGAGCAGTGGCAGCTGAGATTACCACAAACTCGAGATCTAGAGCACTCTAAGTGAAGTCATGGTGACCCAGGGAAGAACTCAGAGAAGGCACAAACTTCTGAAATCATGGGAAAAAGGAACAACAATAGAGCGATGAACGCCCACAACCCCAAAACATCAGAACCTGATAACAGAAATTCAGAGATCTCCAGAAGATCAAATCAGGAATATAACTGTAGAAATAATACAAGATGCCAGGTGTGGTACCACACACTTTTAACCCCCATGCTTGGGAGGCGGAGACAGGAGGATCACGCAGGTTTGAAGCCAGACTTACTGACTTAAGAGACACTGTTTCCAAATTAAAAAAAAAAAAAAGTATAAAGTAGGTCTGGGAGTTTAGCCCGGGGGTATAAGGGTTTCCAGGAACCCCAGTATGACAAAAAAAAAAAAAAAGAAGAAAGAAAGAAAGAAAGAAAGAAAGAAAGAAAGAAAGAAAGAAAGAAAGAATACAGGACTTTCTAAAAGAATTTAGAGAGAGTCTAAAAGAAATAAAGGATGGAATCATTGAAGTAATGCATCAATTCAAACTATAAACAACTGATTAGGCCACATGGAGAATAGAATCTCTCTCCTAGAAGATGATCACTTCAAAAACCCGAATACATAATTTATATATATAACTTAGAAAAAAAATCAAACAACAGGAATCTGACATTGAAGAAATATGGGCTCATTTTAAGAGCTAACCTAAGAATAATCGGAATAGAGGAGGTAAAAGAAAGTGAAACCAAAGGGATCAATAATCTCTTCAATGAAATGATAGCAGAAAATTTTCCAAACATAGAGCAAGATGTTGATACACAGGTTCAGGAAACTTATAGAACTCCCTTTAGACAGGATCAGAGAAGAGGTGCCCCATGCCACATAATTGTCAAAATGACCAATGTGGAAGCCAAGCAGAGAATTTTAAAGGCAACAAAAACAAAGGGCCAAGTGACATTCAGAGGCAAACCAATTAGGGTCACTCCAGACTTCCCAAACCAAGTCATGAGAGCCAGAAGGGCTTGGAGTAACATATTCCAAACTCTGAAAGAAAACAACTTCCAGACAAAAATTTCCTACCCAGCAAAACTATCTATCAAATTCGATGGGGAAATAAGAAGCTTTTGTGACAAACAGAAACAGAAGGAATGTATGTCTTCAAAACTAGCGCTAGAGAAAATACTCAAAGAGATTAACTACAAAGAAGAAATTGGTAATACACAACAGAAACAGAGGAACAAGAATTTCCATCCAGCAGACAACTAAGCAAAGAAGAATAAGCAGTATTTCAAACAGAAATAAAATCTTAACATGTCAGGAATTAAAAGTTATCTCTCAATAATAACACTGAATGTAAATGGCCTCAATTCCCCAATAAGAAGACATAAAGTGGCTAAATGGATTAAAAACCAGAATCCATCCATCTGTTGCTTATAAGAAAGCCACTTTACAAGTAAAGATAGTAACAAACTCAAGGTAAAGGGCTGTAGCAAGGTAATTCATGTTAAGTAGCCATCCTAACAAATGTGAAGTAGTATTTCACTTTAGTTTTTATTTGTATTTCCTTAATGATTAGTTATATTATGATAATGATGAGTGATATTCATGTGTTTATTGGTCATATAAAAATCTTTGGAGATACATTATCTATTTTAGTCTTTTACCTATTTCTAAATTGTATTGTTTGCTTTTATTGTTGCTATTTTTTAGGATTTCTACTTGGAATATTAATATACCTTCAGATATAGTATTTGGATATATTTTATCCCATTCTATCAGTAACTTTTAATTCTGTTTACATTGTCTTTGGATGTACAATATTTTTCTATTTTTTATGAAGTTTGTTTGCTTATTCTTTTGTTGCCTGTGCCTTTGGAATCATATCCAAGAAATCACCACCAATTTCAATGTTGTGAACTTTTATGACCTAGGTTTTCTTCTAAAAGTTTATAGTCTTAAGATTTACATTTAGGTCTTTTATCTACTTTGAGTTAATATTTGTGTATGACATTAGGTAAGGGCCCAATTTTTTTCTTTTTCATGTAGTTATTATTTTTCAAGAACATTTAGTGAAAAGATTATTATTTCCTTCACCAGATGTTCTTGGAAACCTTGTCAAAAATAACTTGACCATATATGGAAGAAAAAAAATATATCAAAGTTAATCAGGAAACCAAGCATGGGAAGGAGGGAGGGGGAGAAAAGGGTTAGGGATTGGGTAGGGGCTGATTGGGTGATGTGTGCGTATATATCTCCACAAGTTTTTTATCCCATTAAGATGTATGACTACAATGCACCAATAAAAATTTAACAAATAAAACCCAAATATTAAAATACTAAAAATAATTGGGCTAAGAGTATAGTTTGGAGATAGAATACCTCTGGGTTACATCCCCAGTACCACACACACACAAAAGAAATGGGGTAAAAACCCAAATATATTTTTTTCAAGAGAAGATGTACAAGTAGTCAACACATACATTTAAAAAATTCTAAATATCACTAATTGTCAGAGCAACATAAATCAAAATCACAATGAGATACCAACTCACTCTCATTAGAATATCTACTTTCAAAACACTCTCATTAGAATATCTACTCTCATTAGAATATCTACTTTCAAAACAACAACAAACAATTACAAGTACAGTATGGAGGTTCCACAAATTATTAAAAACAGATATAAATGTTGATTCAGAAATCCCATTACCAGATTTACATCCAAAGTAAATGAAATCAGTAAGTTGAGAGACATCTCCACTCTCCTATTTGTTGCAACACTATTCACAATATCCAAGATATGGAATCAGCCCATTCATCAATGGATAAAGAAAATGTAGTATGCTATACACTTGATACTATGCAGCCATGAAGAAGAAGAAAATTTTGTCATTTGTAAATTGAAGAAGTTTTTGTCATTTGTAGCAATGTTGACGAACCTGGAGGACATTATGTTAACTGAAATAAGCCAGGCACAGAAAGACAAAAACTGCTTGATATCATGCAGATGATATGTAGAATCTAAAAGCATTATCCTGCTAGAAATAGAGTGGAATGTGGTTAACAGAAGTTTGGATGATTGGAGGGAGGTGTTGGTCAAAGGATTTGTAATTACAATTAGATGGGAGGGATAGGGTCAAGAGATTTATTGTACAGCATGGTGATTATAATTAATGACAATATACCATAGCCTTATAAAATGTGAAGACGGGAATGTGAAGACGGGAGTTTTCACAACAAAAATGATAGATGTAAAGAAGCGAGGGAGGGAGGTTGGAACGTTCACTTTTTATATTCACTGTTGGGTATGTTAAGTTTTAAACTGGGCATAAAAATCTGAAAAGAATTTTCTCTAATGACCTCCACTGACATATAAAATATGAGTTAATATGTGGAGAAAGGGTCAAAATCAAATCTGAGCATCCATCACAACTACTTGGATGGCTCAGTAAAGCACAGATTGTGCTGGACCCCTCTCCAGAGATTTTAATCCAGTAACTCTGAGGTATGACCTGGGAATTTGGATTTTAACAGCTTCTCAGATGGTGTTAATGCTGCTGGTCTGGAGAGCACATCTTGAGAACCATGGAACTGGCAAATGCAGTCAAAAGCAGGGTGAAGGTTGCCTGTTGTCATTGGGCAATAGCCATATGTCTTCTTGCTGAAACCCTCCCCTTGCTTTAGGTAAACATGCCAGTGGGGGGTGGCATGGTACCCATAGCAAGATATCATGCCTATTTCTCATTTAGTACAGCTAGTTTTTCTAGACTGACCTGAGAAAAGTAAATTTTTTTTTTTTTTTTTTGGTGGTGGTACTGGGGTTCCTGGAAGCCCTTCTACCTCCGGGCTACACTCCCAGACATATTTTTACATTTTTATTTGGAAACAGGGTCTCCTAAGCCAGCGCGCGCAGCTGGCCTCGAACCTACACGATCCTCCTGTCTCTGCCTCCCAAGCGCGGGGATTACAAGTGTGCGCCACCACGCCCGGCTAACAGTAAATAATTTTATGTAATTATGTTTGCTTTATTTTCTGCCGCCAATGAAAGCAACGTAACTAAGCTTATAATAAATGATGAGTATATTGAAGACTTAAAACAGAATAGGAGAAAGAACACAGAAAAAAAGGAAATATCTACACAAAAAAATCAATAGGGAGAAGAATTTCTTAAGCAACCAATGTTAGAATGGGGGGAAATGGGAGTTATGTAACAACATATGAGATGTGTAACACTGTGCTTCAGGAGAGACCTATATAAGTGGGATTTTAAATAAGGAGGAAAGTAAGGGCCCTTTAGGAAGGTGCTACTGCATGAACCGTTATTCAGAGATTATAAGTGAAGGCCAGGGGGCTGGTAAAAAGGCTGATGGAGGATGTAACAATGTGAGATGGAGCGGAAGGTTCTTGTTCTTAGCTACTTTTAGAAAAGAATAGCCAGAACCATGCTGCAAGCTTAAGCAATCTTTATTATTACAAAAATAGAGAGAAGGGACAGAAAAGCACTACGTTGAGGAATGTAGTGGAGTGACTTGAAAAATAAGACCTGAAGTTTTTGGATACAGAACAGTTTTTTATTTTATTTATTTATTTTATTATTTATTTATTTTTTTGGTGGTATTGGGGTTCCTGGAAGCCCCTTCTACCTCTGGGCTACACTCCCAGACCTATTTTATACTTTTTATTTGGAAACAGGGTCTCTTAAGCCAGCGTGGTTGGCTTTGAAGCTGCGTGATCCTCCTGTCTCCACCTCCCAAGTGCGGGGATTACAAGCGTGCACCACCAAGCCCGGTCAGAACAGTTTTTATAAAAATTTAGTATCTTCTGGCCGAGCGTGGTGGCGCACGCTTGTAATCCCCGCGCTTGGGAGGCAGAGACAGGAGGATCGCGCAGGTTCGAAGCCAGCCGCGCGAGCTGGCTTAGGAGACCCTGTTTCCAAATAAAAATGTAAAAATAGGTCTGGGAGTGTAGCCCAGAGGTAGAAGGGCTTCCAGGAACCCCAGTACCACCAAAAAAAAAAAAAAAAAAAAAAAAAAAAAAAATTTAGTATCTTCTATCTTGCCTAACCAATAGTCTTCCTAACCCTACTAGTTGTGTGGGCCCACTCATTAACTCCAGGGCAAGCCTTTCGATAGGATTATGAGGATTCACTTATCTTACATCCTATTAGTTCTTCCACATTTGCTCCTGACCTGATGCAGATGTAGGCCCTTCCCTGTTTCCTCTGCAAGCCCAAGTCTTTGTTAAGACCCAAAATGTGTTACTTGAATAACAAAGTCAGGGGTCACATGGTATCTGCCTTCTTTGAGGAAGACCTGTACCATCCTTCCACATCCTTGGGGAATTTTAGCCGGTCTGCTAGAAGCTATTTATTATGTAAACTTGTCATTATAATATGAAGGCCCTGAGCTACAATTCTTTCGTGTTCTTGCTAATCACTTTTGGTGCCCAGAACTCTGCAGG
Organism: Muscardinus avellanarius; assembly: GCF_963383645.1. NCBI lineage: Eukaryota > Metazoa > Chordata > Mammalia > Rodentia > Gliridae > Muscardinus > Muscardinus avellanarius. The sequence continues at coordinate 26,361,379 of NC_137795.1, read as the reverse complement.
GTAACAGCTGCCTCCTCCTACCTGCGGAAATGTCTGCAATGCACCCAAGTTCTGACTACTTTTTACATTTGAGATTAATCACCAAAGCAATTTTCCAATACATTTTGAAATTAGTGCCAAAGCCATTACCCAATACCAGCACATTCCCTGTCAGAGTATACAGAGAGCTCATCTTAGGGATGAGTAAGCAAGTCTCAACACCCAACAGGCGGATGCTGGCTGGTGGAAGGTTAGCAGCAGAAGACCTCAGGCCTTCATGCTGATCACAGATCCTGAGCTAAGCAGAAACAAAGACTTGAATTGTTGCCAGCTCACTAGGAAAAATCAGACCAACCTTCCTGAGCCCTGGCACTGGTCAGTTGATAGTACAACGGGAGAGCCACCCTAGGCCTGCAGAAAGGCAAGAGGGGATTCTCTGGACACTTACACAAGGTTATCTGCCAGAAAACAGTACCAAAGCACCTGGGAAATACCTAAGAAACACACTCAATACAAAGCAAACTCAACTCCCTTTGTCAGCCCACAGGTCTTTGCAGAAGTCTCCTGGCTACAGTTCAAACTCCTGTCATGTGGTCAGACTTTGCAGACTACTTGGACATTTGACTCAGCCCAGGGTTACATCTTCCACCGAGGGACCCTCTCCTGCCAGGATGGGTGGAGGCAGAAAAGGAGTCCAATCACGTCTGTTCCCTTCCCACTCGAGATCTCCTTGTCTCTCTCATCACATCTTCAGCTGCATCAAAACAATCTCGACACACATGGTTATCCTAATGTCCCAACATCCTTCATGTCCCTAGTGGCATCTTTCTCAGAAAAACAAAGTCCTCTAGATAAACACCATTTGCTTTGGAATCTTGGGGAAGAAGAGGCAGCTGAGCCGCGACTGCTCTTCTCTGCAGGGTCTTGTGGTCTTTGTTTAGAGCTCGACTATTTGAGTAAGCATCTAAAGTAAAGATATGTGATCTAACTTTTGCTGCCTGGACTTACTGATTACTTTTTATTGCTGTCAAATTCATGTGAACCTCTCTCATTATCTCTCCCATAAGCGCACCAGCCTGTGTGGAAAGGAGGACATTCCTTTAGGCTGCTTAACAAGCAAATTATTTTCCGAGTGCTCCCTCCCCTTTCTCCCCACCCTCTGTGGATAAACATTTGGGAGCTGCGCTCCTGTGGCCTGGCAATTTGCAAAGATTCTCTTTGTCTTCACAAAGGCAAAACAAGACGGACGAGGTTAATGGAGGATATGAGTTATCTTGGATAATCAGTTGAAATATCCACATCTCTAATTCAAGGCTTCCTTTGATTTATCAATGTCATATTTCACATTAAGGCCCCCAACGTCCATTTTCTTCATTTCCTTTCTAATTATTGCTTCCCAACTCAATAATTTGCTGTTATATAGTTTCTGAAGTCTTGCATCTAGTTTGTTCGGCATCTTGGAATGTGGTGAGAAAAATGGACTCTCTGTTAGAAAAACCATATGGACTTTTTATTCTTTTCATTTACTCTTCTTATCCTCTCCCACTTGTCAGTAATTATGTCCAGGCTAGTGGCTAATGACGCCGGAGACAAAGGGTAAATAGCCTTTCTGAGGCCCCTGGGGGAAGGGCTATAGAGGCAGAGGCTCAGGAATCGGAAGCCTGGACTAAAACCGGTTTTACCACTCAAGGGTGCAGAAATTTGTGCAAGTTCCTTAAGATTCTGTAAGATTCACTGTTCCCTTATCTGTAAATTATGATCAATTTTAAAGTCTCAGGAGGTTAAGCAACAGCAACCACAACAATCTCCCTTGCTGAGTTGTTGAAAGGATCCGAACAAATGTGTATTCCTTCTTGACTGTCCACTGTGTCTTTCCTGGTACAAGCCGTTTGCGTCTCCCGCCTGGACTGAGACAGCCTGCAGAAGAGTCTTCCCTGTCTTCCCCACCCCTAATCTGAATCCATTCTTAGCACAGAAGCCAATGAGTCTTTAAGATCATAAATCAGACCATGCTATACTCTGTCAACTCTACAAAGGCTCTCTGTCTCTCAGAGTCAAGGCTAGAGTCCTCCCCATAGTCTAATTAGGTCCCATAGGACAGCCCCTCATTCCTCTTGATCAAAACTCCCACTCTTGTCTCCTTTGCATATTACATTCAGGCCCATTGGCCTTCCTGTATTCCTTGACTGCCTCAGGACCTTTGCACTGGCCATTTGCTCTGCCTAGAATGCTCTGTGTCATGCCCCTTGCCTGTAATTTATCTGATTTTAAAACAGGTCCAATGGGCTTTTACATAAACATTTCAAGCTCCAACATCATGGCACTGTATGACCCTGCTTGGCTGCTTCTGGAATGTCTAGAAGGCCAGAAAAAAGCAGAGAGGCTGATAGGTAGGTATAGCCTGGACCAGCAGAGAAAATAAATACCACTGATGTCCCTAACCAGTGAAGGATGGAATTCGATGAATAAACAGCCAATGTCTGATCCTTTGGTAAAACAATCTTGAGACAGGACCCTTAGCAGGTGGCCAAGGAAGAGACCTCCTGGGTCCAGCAGAGAGCTTCTCAGAGACCCAACCTCTGGTGCATTTTCTCTCTCCCAGCTCACTCTTTTCCACTTCTTAATTTCTACATTCTGGGATCACCTTTCCATCCCCAAATCTCAAAACTGCATTTCTTCCTGGCAATCCAAAAGAAAATTCAAAAGAAAACATACTAGCCAGGCGTGGTGGCGCACGCTTGTAATCCCCGCGCTTGGGAGGCAGAGACAGGAGGATCGCGCATGTTCGAAGCCAGCCGCGCGCGCTGGCTTAGGAGACCCTGTTTCCAAATATAAAAATGTAAAAATAGGTCTGGGAGTGTAGCCCGGAGGTAGAAGGGCTTCCAGGAACCCCAGTACCACCAAAAAAAAAAAAGAAAGAAAAAAAGAAAACATACTGTGTCCCTTTTCCATTTGATTGCAGTGGGAGCTAGAAATGGGTGCTTCTGGATTCTCCAAGTCAGACATAAAAGGTACAGTTCTCCCTTTTGCAAAGATAGCTAATTCTGAGAATAGACAAGCAGGGCTAACGCCAACAGCAAATGTAGACATGAAACTTAAGGCATGTGTCCTATGGGGCAAGAGATATTTCTTTCTTGAAATACGTATGAAACTCCCTCCTGCTTTTGTTAATTTCAGAACTAGGCAAGAGTGTCTCTAAGCCAGAAGGTGCTGTCATCACCGCTGCCCACCTCCTGCCTGACACTCAGAGTTTTGCATTCACACTATAGAGTGCTATGAGAGACTGGCAGTTCCCCTGGCTTGTCCGACACTCCGTGGAAGGAGAAGGGAGAGTTTGGTCTGTTGTTTAGATTATTTCTTGGAGGAAAAAAATCTCCTTTAAGCTTCACAGAGAATAAGAAGATGAAGAAGATAAAGAAGAAGATGAAGTGGTGTGTTAGATTCATGTGGCCCATAACAAGGTGTCAGTGCTTACACTGCTGATTTTTACCTTCTCAAGTTCTGGAGGCTGTAAGTCTAAGAACAAGGCACCTGCAGGTTTGGTTCTCTGTGGTCTCTCTCCTGGGCTTACAGATGGCACCTTCTCGAGTGTCCCCACCTAATGCGTCCTCTTTGTGCACTGTGTATGGTGGCTCTCCATGTGACTAAATCTCGTATAAAGACACCAGTCAGATGGGAATAGGGACTATACATTTTATCTCTATCACCTCTTTAAAAGTCCTATCTTTAAATCAGTTGTATCTGACGTCCTGGGATCCAGACTACAGCATATCTATTTTTGGGGAAGCAGTTCAGCCCATAACAAGCAGACGGAGAGGGAATTGTTGCCCTAGACAGGCATTGTCGGTCTCTCTCACTCACTCCCCCCCCTTTACACTGAGCCCCAGATCCGAACCTTTTCTGGTACAGGCATCTCAGAACCATGCGTGTCCCTGGACAAGCCTTCTGGGCAGGGTGGTGTTGGCTACTCCCTTTGTCTTCTGTTCTCATCTGGAGCCCTTTGCCTCACTGAGAACTCATGGCTGGCACGTAGGCATGTCACCATTGCCCCAGCTCTGCTTCCTGCGGGCCGCCTACAAAACAGCTCCGCGCCACAACAAATCGTGCCAAAGGTGCTGTGCTTAAGCAGGCAGAGCCCTCGGGCTGCTTCTAGTGTCCACAGCCCTCAGTAAGCTCAGCTCCAACCCCAGCTGGCTTCAAACCCCTCCTCATAGGGGCCTAGGGACTCACCAAAAAATCACTCTTCTCCCTCCTTCCTCTCACTCACAACACCCCCGTGGCTTGCAATTGGCCATGCTAACTCTTCTCCTCACGTGAAAGGTCCATGAATTGCAGGTACTATTTCAAGAGTGACTCCTTCAGTAAGTCTTCATACGTACTGTCATTGAAAACTGAAAATAATGACAATAGCAGTTTCACAATAATCTCTTACACAGCATTTTAGAACCTGTTGAGCTGTTTCCTATATTCATTACATCATGTGGTCCTCTAATAGCTTTGTAACAAGGGCAGATATTTCCCTGTCACAGCTAGCACATGGAAGAACTAAGACCAGAGCTTGGGTCAACTCTTGTTTATTTCAGTGTTTCTTTCAAAACAACTGTCATTCTCCCTAAGACAACCTTAGGATATTTTATAAAATCCCTGCTATTGTTTGGGTATGTCCACTGCAATTCATGTGTTAGAAACTTAACCCCCAAAGTCATATGTTAATGGACTTTGGAGGTGAGACCTTTGGAAAGTGACTAGAGTTAGGTGAGGTCATGAGGGTGGGCCTCATGATGACACTGGTGGGTCTATTAGAAGAGGAAGGGAGATAGCCCTAGCATACTGTCTCTGTCTCACCATGTTATGACACAATAAGAAGGTTCTCACCAGATGTTCAGCATCTGTCAGTACCGTGCCGTTGGACTTCCCAGACTTGGGAATCCTGAGCCAAATAAAATTCTATTTTTTCTTTATTGTTTGGAGTTCTGGGGATTGAACTCCGGGGAGTTCTACCACTGAATTACACTCTCAGCCCTATTTTATTTTATCTTTTATTTTGAAACAGGGTCTTGCTAAGTTATCACACACTAGTCTCAAACCTGCGATCTCCTATCTCAGCTTTCAAAGTACTGGGAAAGTGCACCACCATGCCTATAAATTTCCATTCTTTAAAATTGTCCTAGTCTCAGGTATTTTGTTATAGAAACAGAAAATAGATTAAATAAACCCTAAAGTTAATGTTTATCTAAGATGCATGTAAAAGTGCATCTTTAACTCATGTAAAAGTGAACACCAAATGAAAAGTTGGCAAATGCTTTGTGCCTTCTTTCTTTAAAATATTTACCAGCTTAGATGGGAAGTGGAAATATATAAATGAAGATATCCCTACCAATCTCACTAATACATATGTGGAGGGAGGAGGGTGGAATGGGGTGGAATACAGAGGGAAATCCACCAAGTGATATGTGTATGTATGTTTATATCCCTTCGAATCTCACTATGATGTATAATTTCAGAGTACCAATAAAAGTATAAGTATAAATGAATAAATTTAAAAACATATGAACCAATTTACCATCATAACAATTCAGGTGATTTTTTAAACAACCCCCTAAGTATTATATTCCTTTCCTAGGGCTGCCATAACAAAGTACCGCACAGTAGGTGGCTTACTACATCAATCAATGTTCACAGATGTGGGGGATCCAGTCTGAAGCCAAGGTGACAGCAGGGCCGTGCTCTCTCTACGGGCTCCAGTGGAGAACGTTTTCTTGCCTCTTTTCTTTGAAGACACCTTAGTGACAATGCTTGGCTTGTAGACACATCCCTCCAAATCTCTGCTCTCATTTGCACATGGCTGCCTTCCAATCACTGGATCAGGGCCCACCTGAATCCAGTATGACTTCATCTTAACCTTTTATTTTACAACTGAAACAATCGTGTTTTCAAATAAGTTACATTAACAGGGGTTAGTACTTGAATGTATCCTTTCAGGGGACACAATTGAACCCACACAGGTATAGCTCACCATCATATGGCATAGCTGAGGGCCTTGTGGGGCTCAGACAGGTCAAGCAGTGTTTCTCTAAGGTGATCCTGATTCTGCAGGATCACCTGGGGTTAGTTACGTGTAAACTCTTGGCCTCACCTCAGGGCTGTGGAATCTGAATCCAGAATCCGTGTGCTGAAGGAGGGCCAAAAGAGGTTCCTAGGCACACTTGATTCTGGGGAAACTCTGATTAGAGTATCCACCAGAGATTTACTGAATAAGTTGTAGAAACTAGTACAGCTCCAAGCATTCAGGCCCCAGAACTTGATTTCCTTAGTGGACCAAAAAGTCTTTTATTTTCTAATGCAAAAATCTGCTTCACCATCTGCCCCATATCTAGGTACATGTCAGTCCTCCTTGCTTTGTGTCTTCATCTGTTTTACATTGCCATAACAGAATACTATAACTGGAAAATTTATAAAGAAATGTATCTATCTCTCAAAATCCCAGAGGCTGAAAAGCCCAATATCGAAGTACCAACATCTTTCAAGGACCTTCTAGCTGCATCACCCATGGTGGAAGATAAAGGAAGAAGGGCAAGAGAAGGCCAAGCTTGCTTTTAAAATCTCTTCCAGGAACAATCCCACTCCCTTGATAACTAATGCAGTCCCACGATAATGACATTGATTCATTCATAAAGCCCGAGCCTGGACTGGGCGTGGTGGCGCACGCTTGTAATCCCCATGCTTGGGAGGCGGAGACAGGAGGATCTTACAGGTTTGAAGCCAGCCTCGCTGGCTTAAGAGACCCTGTTTCCAAATAAAAATAGGTCTGGGAGTGTAGCCCGGAGGTAGAAGGGTTTCCAGGAACCCCAGTACCACAAAAAAAAAAAAAAAAAATGCTGGAGCCTTCCTGACCTGATCACCTCTTGAAGATTCCACCTTGCCAGGTGTGGTGATGCACACTTGTAATCCCAGTACTTGGGAGGCTAAGACAGGAAGATTGAAGGTTCGCAGCTAGCCTCAGCAACTTAGTGAGACCCTGTTTCAGAAATTTAAAAAAGTTAAAATAAAAACAGGGCTGGGTGTAGTTCAGATGTAGACTGCCCCTGGGTTCAATGCCCAGTACTTAAAACAAAACAAAACAAAAACAAAAACAATAAAACAGCCTCACCTCTCAACACTGTTGCCTTAGACTTGCGTTCCTAGTACAGAACTTGGAGAGACATGTTCAACCCACAGCATAGGGCATGCATGTCCTTTCCAGGCCCCCGTGAGGTTGTGCAGGTTGGCACTGCCAGCCACATGTGGTGGTCCCAGCCTTTTGGGAACCCCTGGCTGCATCTGCCCCAATTTCGTGTCATTCTCCCCCATCACTAACACTCCTTGCTGTCTCATTCATGTGAGGGGAGCTTGTCCCCGCTTAGGGTTGCAGTGTCTTCAGATTCCTGTGTTTTATATTATTTCTTTGTAAAGATTACAATTATACCAACTTCCTCTTTTTTTGGGGGGGGGGTGTCTGGGAATGGAACCCAGAGGCATTTGACCTCCAAGCTACACCCCCTGCCCAATTTTTTATTTTTTATTTTGAAACAGAGTCTCACTGAGTTGCAGAGGGCCTCACTAAATAGCCGAGGCTGGCTGCGAATCATTATCCTCTGGTCTCAGCCTCCAAAATGCTGGGATTACAAGTGTGCGCCACCATGCCTGGGTCCATCTTCCTCTTTTAAAAAAGTTTTTCTTTCAAATAGTTGAGCAGTTTTACTTTAGGCATATTCTTCTAAAATATGGTGTTGTTTTTGCCATGTTCCTCCTTGCTTCAAGAAAAAAAGTGTACTACTAAAAGTCTTCTTTGGGTAATACTATTGTACCCATTTCAAGGATGAGCAGACTTAGGTATTAAAACCCATTTCAAGGATGAGCAGACTTAGGTATTAAAACCAAGGTCAGAACCAAGATTTGAGCCAAGATCATTTGACTCCATATTTTATTAATCGGCTTCCTTAACCTCGCTTGGGAACCCTCCGTTCCATCTGACAACATCTGCAACTACTTTCCACTCTTCTCTGTTCAGCCCGCACCCCTACATCCTTCCACTCTCAAGCACTGCTCATCCCTACTTTCTAATCCTCCACATACACCCCATCTTGTCCCTCAACAAGTTGTCTTATTTATGAGTGAAGACAAGACTGTGTTCCCATCACTCATCCTGCTGAGAAGGCAATGGGTGCAAGTCACTATATCCTGATGAATGAAGGCACAGCCCGGGAGCGACACCTCTGCACACAGTGGAAGCGCTGCACGGAGCCAGGAGCCGGGCCTTCCATCCTTGGCTCTGTTCTGCCTAAGAATTATGCCCGGGCATGCCAATTCATCTCCCTGGCCTGAACGAAGAAGAGTCGAGCTACATGATTTCTGAAGTTTTGTCCAGGTCTAACACTCTAAATCTAAGTCCAACCTCTTCCGTGAAGACACTTCTACAACTTCAGCCAATACTCGTCGCTTCTATTCTTAATCAACTCCATATTTCAGTACTAAAAATCGGGACCCAATTTGACAGAAATATTTTGTACTACTTCTGGATTTGGGAAGCAATGAAATCGTAGCTTGAGTGCCAAAAATGATGCTATGCCTGGGATATGCTGGTGGAAAGGAAGGGGCAGAGGATTTGACAACAAGAAATAGAAAATGTGTGTTCAGTCTTCATAAAATGTACCTTTTTTTGTATATTTCTCTACATTCTGTATTAGCAATGTGTATAAATCTTAGCTCCTTCGCCAGATAATTTCCCTGAATCAAGAAACTGTCTAGTATTCATTTTCCTTTTCCTGCAGCTCTTGGCCCAATGCAGCCTCATAGCGGAAACCCAATAATATCTATAAGACAAGAAATCTAGGAATATAATGTAAATACTTTATATGAATTAAGCCTGAAATACTGAATACAGTTATCTAGAACTCAAGAAAGGTCATCTTATTCTGGCAGAATTTGGAAAGAACTCAACAAAAAGGTAAAAAAAGAAACTTATCCTTGGTTTTTCATATTCCTTCATCCATATCCACTGAAATCCTCTTTTGCCTTCTAATGGATAATCAGATTTAAACCAAAATTTTACAATTTATTTTTTTCTTTCTTGATGGTCCCAATAGACTTGAATCCAAACCCAAAGGAATTTGGGGTATAAGAAAATTGCCTATTTATTCACATAGATTCACAGTAATAGAAGGCTCCTGTGTTAAGGGACAGTAAGGACTAGCTCACTCTGGAATTTGAGAATCAAAAGAAAATATGAAATTTACCTATCTTCTGTGTCTTGCTGATGAGGAGAGTGAGGGCCAGGATGTTAAATCAAATTGCCTAAGGTCCCAAATTGTTGTAAGTCCAGGTAGAGATGAAAATAAGCCCCTCAACTTTTAGGCTCGTGTCTTTCACTAAACACTGAGATTTCTTCCTTCTTTCTTTTCTTCCTTCATTTTTTCCTTCCAGATTTTTTTTTTTTTTGTATTGTGAATTGAACCCAGGGGCATTCTAGCTCCAAGTTGAACCCACAGCTCTATTTTATTTTGAAACAGTCTTCTCACTAAGTGGCTGAGGGTGTTGCTGTGTTGCTGAGGCTGGCCTTGAACCTGTGGTCTTCCTGTCTTAGCCTCCCAAATCGTGGGATTACAGGTGTATACTACCATGCCAGTTAGAGATTTCTTTCTTTCTTTCTTTCTTTCTTTCTTTCTTTCTTTCTTTTTTTTTTTTTTTGTGGTACTCTGGTTCCTGGAAACCCTTCTGCCTCTGGGCTACAGTCCCAGACCTATTTTTATATTTTTATTTGGAATCAGGGTCTTTTAAGCCAGGCTGGCTTTGAACCTGCGCGATCTTCCTGTTTCAGCCTCCCAAGCAAGGGGATTACAAGCGTGTGCCACCACACCTCTAAAAGAAATTAGATATTTCTTTTTAAATAGTACAAAACATACTTATTTAGCTGAAGTAATTTCTTGCCTCACCTTAATTTTCCATTTATGGTTTAGGACCAAGGTAGAGTTTTGTTATTCAACAGGTAAGGCTTCTATGTGCAGTAGGATAGCCCAGGACAGTGCAGGTTTAACACTGAAATCCTCACAGCCCCCTCACAGCCGAGGGGCTTCCTCAGTGACGGACAAATCAAAATATCGTTCGCCCTAATCCAAGAAAGCCTGTGTTCCAAATCATGCAAGAGCCCCGTGCTGTAACTGCAAAGAGAAGCTGCTGGCCCTTGGCGGCTGCGGGCAGGCTCCGTGGCCCACGCCCCCTGTGCTGCTTGGCGCTACAGTTGTCACCTGGACACCAGTTCTATATGAGGAATCTTAGGTTCTGGTTCTATCACACAGAGGTAGAGAACCCCAATCCTGGTGTTTAATCTATGCCTCAGTTTACCCTTATGTAAAGGTGAGGATAATAACAGTACCTAACCTTTCGAGGTAGTTGTAATGATCTAGAAAGCATTTCCGTGACCTGCCTTTAGGTGTCATTTGATGATCTACACAGTACTCAGAATCATGACTGCTGAATGGTACATACTCAGTAAATGTTAGCACCTGTTATGAAATCCCTGCTTCCTTCTGCCTCTAGACTCAGTGTATCCCCTCTGGAAGACCCTTTTGGTTACTTGCCCAGTGTGTATTCTCATAATATTCATTTTTATTCAGGTTCTCCATGAGACATTTTTTAAATATTCACCTCCTAGATGCCCCTGCAGCTGTCAGGCCCAATAGTGTGTGAACTGAAGCTTGGCGAAGGGCTGGACTCAGCTCTGCGTCTCCTCAGGTCTTTGCCTTCTCTTTTGCTAAAGGTTGCCAAGTACAGGAATGATGCTAGAACATTCTTCATTGTTTATCTGAAATTCAAATTAGTGAGGAGTCATACATTTCTGTTTGCAAATCTGGCCACCCTTTCATTCCTTTCTTTTTCCTTCCTTCCTTCCTTCCTTCTTTCCTTCCTTCCTTCCTTCCTTCCTTCCTTCCTTCCTTCCTTCCTCCCTCCCTCCCTCCCTCCCTTCCTTCCTTTCTTCCTTTCTTTTTATCTTTCTTTCTTCTTGCCTGGTATGTGGTCACCATGCCTGGAGATGCAGGCACTACTGTGAGACCAGTAGCCACAGTGGTGGAGAAAGACTGAGGGAACAGGCTCTGGAAGTCAGCATGGGGTCTCTGTACGAACCTGGACAGATGAAGACACTGCTTCTATTATATGTAGCTAAACGCAGGCCCCATGGACACACTTACAGGGCCGCAGGCCTTTTCTCCTTGTTAACGTCCACATATCCTTCTCCTCTGGAAATTCTCAACTCATGGCTCCAATGGTCACTTCCAGGCTAATGTCCCACAGAATCTGTATTTTTATATGTTCCTAGCTTCCTTCTCTTTTTCTGCAACATGAGTATGCCACTGCCCTCCAGGACCTCATGAAGAATCAAAAGGGGAAAGTTTCAGCATGTTTCACATTCAACTTTAGTAAATGAAAATCCACAACCAGTGATAATCCTTATCCTAAACTTATGATAATTTACAATAAGTTCACTTTGTATTTGGTGCAGTCCAATTAATAGGTTCCTTATTTTGAACTTAAAACGTTATGGTTTTTATAGAAAATATATTTATCCTTGTCCTGCTTCCATAAAGTGTTAAACAAAAAATATAAAGACTATTGAGCCAAGTGTGGTGGCACACACCTGTAATCTTAGTAATTGGGAGGCTCAGACAGGAGGATCACAGGTTCAAGGACAGCCTCTGCAAGAAATGGGACTCTCAGCCAGCGTGGTAGCGCACTTTTGTAATCCCAGCATTTAGGAGGCTGAGACAGGAAGATCATGGTTCGATGACAGCCTCAGCTACTTAGTGAGGCCCTTTGAAACTCAGTGAGCCCTTGTTTTAAAATAAAAATAAAAATAGGTCTGGGGGTTTTGCTGAGAGGCAGAATGCCCCTGTCTTCCAACCCCAGTACCACAAAAAAAAAGAAAGAAAAAAGAAAAAAAATAAGACTCTCATCAGTCTAGCAAGACTCTGTTTCAAAATAAAAATAAAAATAGGGCTGGAGGTATGTCTTGGAAGTAGAATGCCATAGGTTCAATCCCCAGTACCACATACACACACACACACACACACACACACACACACACACTTGATGTGAAAAACTGTCAATGTATTAACTCACCCAGGGATCTCTCTAACCCCAGCTGACTGCCACCCCAGAGTCTGATCATTGCATTAAATTTCCAGCTTTCTCACTCATATGTGTCCTACTTTGTGAACCAAGAAATAATGCACGAAGACTCATCTCCTAAGATTGCTGCCTCTCTCTCTGAATCCTCTCAGGTTCTCCAGTGTCTCTGTTCTCTGCCTCCCAGACTCAGAAGCAGCAGCTCCACGGTTTTGCCACAGCCAACAAGGACAGAGTCCAGAGACTCTGCTGCGGCCACACACGGGCCTGGTCAGCCAGCCCCACAGCACGCCTCAGATGTCTCCCCTTGCCTCTGCCGTCCGTGCCTCAGGAATCCGTCTCCCTCTCTGTCGCCTTGCATGCCGTCTTCCATTCCAGGATCTGGCTTGCTGAACTGTTCTGGCTATAACGGCCCCTCCCTGCAGTTCAGTTGCATCCAGCCCTGTCTTAACTTGCATCCCTGCTCTTAGTCTTCACTCTGTTTCCAACAAGGTAGAGAGGAGTCTGCTCCTAGCACAGTGTGACACACAGATGATCTGCTTATGCCAGGATTACACACTCTGTATGCCTTAGATGCCGTAGACATAGGCAGAGAGAAGAGAGTAACTGTGAGCAGTCGTGCTTTTATTGGAAAAAGTTCTTATTCTTGTTTTTTTGGGGAAAAAATCCCCATTGGTTTGCCTCCCAAAAGTTTCTATTCCCTTGTGCTGCTGACCTGATGCTGCTGAGACACCAGGCATCCTCTGGCCCCAGCAGTTCACAGTAACACATGGCACCCCCGGCTCTGCTCTGACAACTCTTCACAGCCACTGCCTCAGCGATAGCTGCACAGACTAACTTGCCTTCTCAGCCAAAGTCTTTTCACAGTCACGAGGCACTCAGAGTACTCCTCGGCACCTTGCTTTGGGATCATTCCTTTAGATAAGGGCTGTGTTCCAGTTTGGGTTTGGACTGTCCCTTCCAAAGCTCGTGTGTTAAAAGCATGGTCCCCAGAGCAGGAAGGTTCAGGGCTGGGTGTGGCTAAAGGAGGGAGGTCCCTGGGAGCATGGCCTGGGGAACTATATATGTCCCTGGTCCCCTCCTCTCTCTTTCTCTGCTTCTGACTTCTGTGAGTGAGTGGAAGGGCTTGCCTGCCACACCATGCTACCACCATAATGTCTCTGCTTAGACCTGGCTGATTATGAATGGAACCTCTGATAGAAACAAATAGAAACCTCTCATAGAAAGCAGATAGAAATCTCTGATAGAAACACTGACTAAAGCAGATTGGCATAGTATCTGTATACCAAATCCAATGCTATCACCTGTTAGTAAATAAAGTTTTATTGGAACACAAACTCGTGTGTTTATATATTATGTATGACTTCTATTGTGCTACAATGGCAAAATCCAGTAAATGTGACTGAAACTACATAGTCTATGAAGCCTAAAATATCCATTATATGGCTGTTTACAGAAGAAATTTGCTGACCCATGAGCAAATCATTAAGGTCATAAACAAAATATTCATTACTAGTGAAATTTTCTATCATTATTGTCAAGTATTATTGATGTGAATTTTAAATTTATAATTGTCATTTTATTTATTGTTCTTTCCAACAATATTGAGATGCATGCATGATACAGGATGCCTACTATGAACAAGTATAGAAATGAAGTCAGGGATCTAATAGAAAATGAGAGGCACAAGGAGAGCTGATGTTCCTGATTAGCACTTTTGTAAGAAACTCTCCTGGTCAAGACTGGATCAAGTAGTGACACCGGTGAGGAATCACAGTGAGGAATGGCCACCAGGTTTTTTTTTCCAGCTTATCTAAAACTAGAAAAGTAGTCATTGCCTACAAAATAGCACTGCCAACTCCCCTAGACAAAGTCAAATTGGTAGACTGGCTGTCATCAAATGGACTCAATGTCCCAACAGATTACTAATTAATCACTCACAGGCAACAAGGTCTTTTAAAAGCGTAATTGGTATATGGAATAGAAAACAATGCATTTTTTAAATCCATAAATTAAACAAGACACATTTATATAGTTCACTTTTATTCAAAAATCCAAAGGAAGAACTGGTTTGGCGATCTTCAGGGTACCGGACTCCTGCGTTCTGCTTTGTTAACCTAGTATATGGCTTCTAGCTTGAACATCACCTCATGGCCCAAGACAAATGCTGTATCTACAGCCATTACTATCCACTTGTAGATTAAAGGAAGGAAGAAAACTGAAGTGGTGGGAAGAGTGTTTTTCCTGCATGTACAGAGGAGTCATGCTTTTAAAGAAGCCTTCTAGTTAATACCACCAAACACCTTTGCTTTCTATTGGTTAGAGTTCGGCAGAAAAACAGAATACATCAATAAGTAGATGATGGCTGGATGGCTGGCTGGCTGAATGGATGGATTCACAGATAGATATAAATGAGAGATAAATAGATGTAGATGAAAGATAGAGATGAGTGTTTCAGTCAGCATTCTCATTCCTGTAATGATGAAAATACTTGATGACCTTAACTTAGAACACAGAAGATTTATTCACTCACAGTTCTGGAGATTTCAGAGGTTTAAGTCTGCCTTAGGCTAGGAAAAGTCTGCAGTGCTCTGGACATGGTAGCAAGAAGCAGAGAGAGAAGAGTGTAAGGGCTTTGCTCTCACATTATACAGTCAAGAAGGAGAGAGACAGAAAGAAGAGGATCCAGGGACATATATAGTCCCCAGAACCACACCCCATTGCACCACCTCCTCTAGTCTGCCTAGGTTACCAACCAATAAATCCACTACCATGCAATAAATAATCCACTAACTTAAAATGGACTTATCCACTGATGAGATTGGACCCTCATGATTCAATTATATCACCTCTGAACACTGATACATGAGCTCTTCAGATAACATCCTATATCCAAACCACCACAGAGATAGATCTATAAAGAGATAGATGCAGATAAAGGGAGACCTACTGTGGGAATTGGCTCCCATTAAAATATGGGGTTTGAGAAGTTCCATGATATACCAACTGCAGGTTGGAGAGCTGGGGAAATCAGGAGTGTGGCTCAGTCTGTGTCCAAAGACCTCAGAACCAGGGGAGCTGATGGTGTAACTCTTAATTTGAGGCTGTATATCTGGTAAAATGGAGGCTGTTAGTACATGCCTCAGAGTCCAAAGGCCAAAAAGTCTGGTATTCTGTCACCCAAGGGCTGGAGTAGCCAGGAGTCTTAGCTTCAGGAGACAGAGACTAAATTCACCTTTTTTTCTGCCTTTTTGTTCTCTCTCCAAGTTCTTAGCCAAGCTCCACACTGGGGTGAGAATGGATCTTCCCTAATCAGTCCACTAATTCAAATCCCAACCTCTTCCAAAACCTAGAAATAATGTCTTATCAACTATCTGGGGATCTCTTAATATAATCAAGTTGACACTTGAAATTAACCAACATAACTTCCATCTCATTAGCCAGGTCACGTGGCTGCACCTACTTTCAAGAGGAATTGGAAGCAGTAGTTATTTAGCTGATAGGGGGAGGTATAGGATAAATCTAGAAATATGTCATAAAGGACAAGAGGGAGGGTGATTAGCAGTCTATGCCTCTTATTGGCACAGGAAAACTCTGAGGAGGTGCGACCCTAGATGTGCTTTTAGAATTCACTCTGACTTTTACACTTTCTCAACTGAGAATGGAAGAGTTAAAAATCGTAGTGTTTAGATAGTAAGCCCATCGTTTCACCACACATTTTTTCCAGAGAGGGCTACCGCTGAGGGAATCTGATGGATGCTAGTGTCGATGGCTGAGAGAGGGAATTGTTCCCTGCCTTGTTTTCATTCTCCAGAGAAAGGAACGTCCTGAAAAGCCAGAAGGACAAACATGTTGTGGGTTTGGACTCTTCCCATCCATCATACTTTCAGTCTCATTTGAACTCATTTCTCTCAAGGGAGAGGAGAAAGAGTCCCTTGTCAGTACCTTGGCTGTGGAGCTCTGCCTATGATGGCGGCCGCACGCACTGAGGAGCAGCACAGTCTTCAGCTCCTCCAAAGCGCCAATCGATGGCATAGCCGGGGAATGTGGTCGCAGCTGCTGCCGAGTTACACTTGCTGTGTAAATAAGGAGCTAAAATAGATCCCGCGGCCAGGACGAGGGGTGTTATGAGGTGAGGAGTCTTGAGAGGGAGGCTGTTTGTGAAGAGAGGGAAAGCCCAGCACTTCCCTAATGTCTGAGTGTTATTCTGATGGCTTTTTTTTATACTTTTGAATACCCCTCTGCAGAAAAAGAGAGAGAGAGAGAGAGAGAGAGAGAGAGAGAGAGAGAGAGAGAGAAAGGAAGAAGAAGAAGGAGAAGGAGAAGGAGAAGGAGAAGGAGAAGGAGAAGGAGAAGGAGAAGAGAAGGAGAAGAAGGAAGGAAGGAGCAATAAGATGCCCAGGGAAGATGGGAAGCTGGAGAGGACAGAAAGCAGGAGGAGGTGGCTCAGGCAAGCCCTGACTGCCCAGGAAGCTGCCACCTCCGCAGAGAGTGCAAGGCAGGCTGGTGGTGTGGCCAGGCTGGATGTGGCTACATCACAAGGAACAGCGGTGAGAGGCACGGGATCACTAACCAAGACCCCAGCCCCTCTCATTCCTTGAACTTCTGTCAGGACTTTGGGGAAAGAGAAAATAGCAGCGTGTCCTGCAGAAGTGGGGCTGAGTTAGGAGGACTGCAGGTTTCACAGAGCCACAGGATTCCACACCTGCCAGAGTCCCTCCATCTAGCTCCCTGCAACACCAAAACCAGGGTACTGGTATTGTTTTCTGTCAGCACATGTAATCTGGCTTTGCTGAATAAAAGGAACAAGAATGGAAATTGAAACAACTGTCCAATGATATCCCCAGCAGACACAAATGCTTCTTTTCAGAGACGTTGATGTTCTGCCCTGATGGACCCCAGGCCTCATGACAATTCTCCTTTTCCAGGTGGCCTTATACAATGTCCTAAAAACAATTATTTCAGTTAGAGGCTGTGTTACAGCATGTGGAAAGAAACTCTAACTTGATGACCTATAGCCCCCCAACCCAAAAATCTTACTATAGTTGAAGGCATTTTTCTAATGTCTGTTATCTTTGCAAGTACCCTCAAGTACTCCCCCTACCCTATGGAATCGAAGCGCTGGTCTCCTAGGACACATCCAGGCTGCCCTCTAAGGAGACACAGGCCCGGCCGTGACCGCAGATGCGCTGAGCCGTGTTCTCAGAGCACTGAACTACACTCTCCAAGGCCCCATAGATTTGGACCAAAGGAGTGCATCCTCCAGATCTGTATCACGGGTCCTCTTAGTGCAGGTTCCAGGCCATTAGCAGGCAAGTGGTGTGGGACCTTGCTAGCTGCAGTGTCTGGTCCTAGTGGGTAAGTCCTCACTTATAAGAGATGCTGAGCCCTGAACAAGTCTCAACTTTACTCCAATCATGTTGCCTACAAGGTAGTTAGTACAGAGACAGCCTCCATTTGATGTTTGACTTCTCATAAATATGAACTGAGAGCACTAATCCCACCAGTAAGTAAATTGCCTGTGTATGGATTATAATTGAACTGTTTTGCTGCAAGCATTGCACTTGGAAAATTATAGCTTTATTGCAATAAAGAGCCAGAAAGGGTTAATTCACCTCCAAAGGGAGCATAATTCACTCCTTCCTCTCCGGAAGGATTAGATCAAGAGGTAATTATAAATGACTGACAACCTTATTTATATTTTTATTCAGCTATAATTAAGCTTTATAGTATTCATCTCATCATTCTAGCAATACTCCACTTTAGAAAGATCTTCAGAAAGAGAATTTGGAAGTTATAGATCAGAATCTTCTTCTTAATGAAGTTAAACTAGTTTTAAAGAATAAACAGTTTATTTTTAAAGGACAAAAACTTGATCTAAATTGATAGCTCTATTCCCAAAATCTAGTGTAGCTTCCAATGCTTGCTTGCTCGTCCCAAGGTGGTAAGACCAAGGGAAAGTTTACACTGCTCTCTGGGCTTTCCTTAGTGGCCAAGAACTAAGGACACCTTTGCAAGACTCGAGGGTCATCCTCAAATAGGCATTAAAAAGCAGATCTAAGCCAGGCATGGTGGCACACGCTTGCAATTCCAGCATTTGGGAGGCTGAAACAGGAGGATCGTGGTTTGCAAACAGCCTCAACTACTTAGTGAGGCCTTTTGAAACTCAGTGAGACCCTGTTTCAAAATAAAGAATAAAAAGTAAGGCTAGGGGTGTAGCTTGAAGGTGGAATGCCCCTGGGTTCCATCTCCAGTAACACAAAAAGAAAGAAAGAAAGAGAGAAAGAAAGAGAGAGAGAGAGAAAGAAAGAAAGAAAGAAAGAAAGAAAGAAAGAAAGAAAGAAAGAAAGAAAGAAAGAAAGAAGTAGATCTAATCAGGTCTTTATAAGAGGTGCCACACACCTGTAATCTCTTACTTGGAAGTCTGAGACAGGAGAATTACAGGTTTGAGCCCAGCCTCAGCAACCTAATGAGACTCTAAGTTATCTAGTAAAATCCTATTTCAAAACAAAAAATAAATAGGGCTGGGAGTGTAGCTTGGAGATAGCATTCCCCTGGGTTCACAATACCTAGTAACACACACACACACACACACACACACACACACACACACACACACAAACACAAACAAGCATATCTAGATACCAGAGGGAAGAACATTTGGATTTATGTTTGATGAGTTCTAAATGATAAGGTTTCATGGAAAATGTTGGATAGTCACTGATACGCAAGACAGACATGTGCCTTCACTTGGTGTAAATCACAGTTTGAGTATAACAGGGACAGTCCCAGCAGGAAAGACATGCAGGTCATGTTTTCTGAGTATGGCAAGTGGCTTGTGTGAAGGAACAAGGGATGGGGACAGGTTTAGAAGAGGTACTCTGGAATAGCTTCTCTGCAGGATGTGACCATAGACCCGATCTGCAGGCTAGAAGGAAGGTAGGAGAGAGCATGTGTGAAGGCCTAGAGTAGGAAAAGAGATTTTTTTCTACCTCCTGATCTATCTGGATGAGACTGAAGAAGAATTCCAGAGGTCAGAATGAAAGAGGAACAACTGGTCAACCACTTGCTGGAAACATTGTTGTGAGAGTATTTACATAGTAGAGGAGTAAAGGACAGAACTACACTATATTGACCTTTCCAGATGGGGATAATTAATTTACCATTTATCAGAAGCTAACTGCATGGCAGGCCACATTCTGGCCCAGTTGTCAAGATAACTAGGAAACCTGTCCAATGTTATTTACTTGGAGTAAAGCAAACAGACACATGCACCCGCTGTGTCCTAACTCATTACCCCAGATACTGACCAGCTTAGCAGCTCCTACCTGCCTCCCAGCTCTTCCTCTTCCTCCCTAATTCATTATCCACACTGCACTGGACTTGGCTTTCTAAGCCATGAGACTATATTATCTTAATAAACAATTCCTTATTATTTACAGAATAAAGGACAAGCTAATGAGCAAACTCTCTTGGCTTTGTCTCTTGCTAGTTTGTGCTCTAATAGTCTAAACTACTTACAGTTTCCAAACTCCATTTCACCCAACTCTATTTCTGTCAAGACCTTTTGTAGACATGTTACCTCCAAGCTGGACTTTGCTCCCTAGTAAAGATGCCACCAGCCTGCATCTGACTGTCACTGAGAACCTTCCTCAGCTCTGTTATTCCCTCTGTGTGGCATGATACAAAGGACTTTGGCTTGCATTCTTGCCCACTTTCCTCATGAATATATACTTGTTTCTGATGGCTCCATGGACCACAATAGCAAGCACACTGTTGCAGACCCATAATTGCAAGCCCTACAGACCCAACCAGGTAGGTAATACAGTTGAGGGCAGCACACAAATGTATCTGTACATCCTACCATCCTGGCTCTTTGCCTTTATCCTTGTGCTTCCTTCTGCCTGAAACACCCTTCCCTCATTTCTTCGCCTATCTTGTTTTGATCATTTAGCAATCAAGGTAAAGTGTTATTGCCTTGAGGGGCCATCCATAAACAACCAGGTTGCTGTAATTATCCCTCGTCTCTGCTCAGCACTGTGTGTGTGTGTGTGTGTGTGTGTGTGTGTGTGTATACCTGTGTGTCTGTGTGTCAACAGCACACACAACACATATAACATATACTAAATACATTAAAATTGTATGTTAGTATGTGCATGTCCCCCGTTGAATTTATGATCCTTAAAGGTATTGTTGCATCACTCAATTCTGTACCTACTTCATCTCATCACTGTCTACCTCACATTCAGTAGACACTCACTAAATGCTTGTGAGAATTTTGAAAATAATAACTTATAGAGTCAGTTGTAAAAGATACTCCTGTACTCTCCAGTCCTGGCCAGGACAAGCACTGAAGATGTGTCATTTGTTTGTGTCGTCTGTCTGGATCCTGAACAAGCATCGCTCGCATGTGCATCAGGGGCCCAAACTGTTTAGATTGCACAGTCTGAACTTAGTCTGGTTGGTCTGATCTCATTCTCAGTTCTCAAGTCCTTTATCTCTTTGAGGGTACTTGCTACTTTGCTGCTACACGTTCTCTTTTTTATAACTCTACAGGCAACACATAGGCTCATGGAAGATTGTACCTAGCATATAGAAGGTGCTCAATACATTACTGGCAAGTAAATACTTTTTTGCTGCATTTACACAATCCATTAGGTATCCCCAAAGAGCTACAAGTTATGAACAAACCCAACTGTGGCTATCTAACACATAGAGAATGCCAGCACCTGCTAGCACCTGCTGAGGATACCAACACAGATCCTAAATATAACACTGATCACACAAAATAAGTGTAAGCTTAAGGAGTACTCGGTTTCTCAAGAGTACCAGTACCAGAACTAGATCATTTTAACATTGGATGTGTGGCTATGTCTTTTAAATATTTACACATAGAAATCTACTTTGGACTCCTTATATTTATTTTAAAATAATTATTAGTTAAAATCAAGTAGTTGTATTTAAGAAAATAATAGCAAACATTCACTCTCACACATACATAAGGCAACCACTGTGAGATCATAAGAATCTATTCAGGCCAGGTGTGGTGGCTCATGCTTGTAATCCCTGCACTTGGGACGCTGAGACAGGAGGATCGCGCAAGTTCAAAGCCAGCCTCAGCTACTTAGTGAGGCTCTCAGCAACTTAGTGAGACCCTGTTTCCAAATAAACTATAAAATAGGTCTGAGAGGATAACCCAGAGGTAGAGTCTCTGGGTTCCAGCCCCAATACCACCAAAAAAAAAAAAAAAGAATCTATTCAGCCTAAAATGATTGTGTTAAGACAGACATAAGGGCAGGATGTATTGTATAGGAAATGCTAACCACATAATTTACTGCATACCACAATAATATTAATAATGACTGACATGACTTGCATAGGACTTTTTGTCTGAAATTATTACACCATAGGTTCAAATAGCCATGTAATTGCTCTAATGTGAGCTCAGTTTTAGTCACAATACCAAGGTTTGATCTCTAACAATTCACCAAACCATTATCCAAAAGAGAACTTATAAAATGGTAAATTGGACTATTAGGACACACTTTACTCTTGATCAGGGCAATAAATTTGGGATTCAGTTGATGAGACATGAAGTCTGGAAGTAACGAATTTCATGTGCTTCTCTTTTGAGGTACAGAATACAGAGCATATCAAAGAAAATGATATTCAACTTTGGTTTTTTAAATAACAAAATTGAACAAGAAAAGAAAACACGCATTATGTTGTAGCAATGGAATAAATAGTTACCTTTAAAACTGGGATATTTTTTAAGTATGCGTCCAAAAAGTTTTTTGGCTCACAATCCTTATTCAACTCTCTTTTATTTTTTTTCTTTGTATTTGTGCATTGTAGTCATACATCTTAATGGAGTACAAGCTGGTAGAGGCATACATGCACACAAGACTCAATTAGCCCTTCCCCAATCCCCATTCCTTCCCCCCTCCTTCCTTCTTATGTTTGGCTTAGTGATTGACTCTGATATGTTTTAGAATGTTTCCTCCCCCCCATTTCCCTCAGTTGGGTCACCTTATTTGTTCATTTGTAGTGTAGTTTCTCCTTCTTTATCTAGAGTTCCTCCTATGAACCATTTTCTTCCTAATCTATTTCATGAAATACAAAGAAATGGGATTCTCCCAAATACATTCTATGAAGTCAACATCACATAAATACCCAAACCAAACAAAAACAGCTCAAGGAAAGAAAACTACAGGCCTATATAGTTGATGACTTAGACACAAAACTGCTAAACAAAATTATAGCAACACACATTTAAAACCACATCAGGAAAATAATACACCATGACCAAGTAGGGTTTATCCCAGGATTCAAGGGTGGTTTAACATACAAAAATCAATCCATATAATTCATCACATAAATAGAACCAAAGACAAAAATCACATGATCGTTTCAATAGATGCTGAAAAAGCATTTGACAAAATACAACATCCATTTAAGCTAAAAGCACTGCAGAGAATCAGAATAGAAAGAACATACCTCAACATCATAAAGGCAATATAAAATAGGCCCACAGCCAACATCATATTAAATGGGGAAAAACACCAAGAACAGGAACAAGACTGGGATGTCTATTATTACAACTTCTTTTCAATATAGTACTTGTGATTCTAGCCAGAGCAATCAGGCAAGAAAAGAAAGTCAAAGGAGTACAAATAGGAAAAGAAGAATTCAAACTTTTACTATTTGCAGATGACATGATACTCTATTAGAAGACCCAACAAACTCAACCAAAAAGCTTATAGAATTGATCAACAAATTCAGCATAGTGTCTGGATGCAAATCAATCTTAAAGAATCATAGCTGGGCATGGTGGCGCACGCTTGTAATCCCTGCGCTTGGGAGGCGGAGACAGAAGGATCGCGCAGGTTCGAAGCCAGTTGCGCTGGCTTAAGAGATCCTGTTTCCAAAAATAAAATAGGTCTGAGAGTGTATCCCGGAGGTAGAAGGGCTTTCAGGAACCCCAGTACCACCAAAAAAAAAAAAAAATTTTTTTAATCAGAAGGTTTTCTGCATCCCAACCATAAATCCACTGAGAAAGAAATCCAGAAAACATTTCCACTCAGGATAACTCACACACACAAAATAAAATACTTAGGAATAAACTTAACCAAGGAGGTAAAAGACCTCTACAAAGAAAATTATAAAACATTAAAAAAAGAAATCAAAGAAGACCTTAGAAGATGGAAAGATCTTCCATGTTCTTGAATAGGAAGAATAAATATCAAAATGGCTATAAAGTGATCTACAGATTCAATGCAATACTCATTAAATTATCATGGCTAATCCTCACAGACATAGAAAAATCAATCCTTAAATTAATTTGGAACAACAAAAATCCCAAAATAGCCAACATAGTTCTCAGCAATAAAAATCATGCAGGAGGAATCACAATGTCTGACTTTAAATTATACTCTAAAGCCATAGTGATAAAAACAGCATGGCACAAAGACAGATACATAGATCAGAGGAGCAGAATAGAACACTCAGAAACAAACCTTCACACTTCCAGCCAATTGATTTTTGACAAAGAGGCCAAGAACATACACTGGGGAAAAAAAAAAAAAAAAAAAAAGATAGCCTCTTCAACAAATGGTGTTGGCAAAACTGGTTGACCATATGTAGAAAAATGGAAATAAACCCCACTTTCTCACCCTGCACAAGAGTCAATTCAAGATGAATCAAAGACTTGAAAGTTAGACTAGAGACCTTGAAGCTCCTTGAAAAGGGTATAGGTCTAACACTGTAACACATGAATACAGGTAAAAACTTTCTCAGCAAAATCCCAAAGATACAAGAAACTAAAAGCCAGATCAATATGGGGTATTGCCTTAAGCTGAAGATCTTCTGTAAACCAAAGAAAAGTAACAAGAACCTCAACTGAGATTTCTTTTTATTCCAACAGAATGGAATAAAAAAATTATCTATTTTATTTTATTTTATTAATTTTTTTGCAGTGTTGGGGATGGAACCTGGGGGCATTCTACCTCCAAGCTACACCCCAGCCCTAATTTGTGTGTGTATGTGTGTGTGTGTGTGTGTGTGTGTGTGTGTGTGTGTGTGGTATAGGGGATAGAACTCCCGGGCATTCTACCTCTGAGCTACACCCCCAGCCCTACATTTTATTCTTTATTTTGAAACAGGGTCTCACTGAGCTGCAAAAGGCCTCACTAAGTAGCTGAGGCTGTCTGGGAACCGTGATCCTCCTGTCTCAGCCTCCCGAATGCTGGGATTACAAGAGTGCGCCACCACATCCAACCTCTTCTATTTTTATATAATTTTTGTATATCTATTTTTATCATGCATCCCATACATATATCTGCATTTGAACGCAATCCATTTACATTTATTGTACTAATAAGAAGTAGCATTTCTTTTATTATTTTGCTTTATGTTTTATGTTTTTATACTTTATGACTCTTCCCTTTTTCATTTTTTATAAGGTAAAAATTATTTTCCATCCTTTTTCAAACTTGTAATTTTAAAAAGATATGCTATGTTTATAGTTATGCTAATAGTTAATTAGGGTGCAACTTTTAAAACCCTTCAGTGTACATTTTCTCTCAGAAGGATACAGTATATTTTAACCTTTGCTTCTCTCAATAAGTCAGATGGAGAAATGAACCTTGGTTTACTGTCTCTCATTTTTCCCTTCCTCGTGTCTCTGGAATAAGGAATGATTCTAATGTTTATAATCCTTATAACTTTTGTTAGGCACATTGTTTATATGTTCCTCCTCTTTTTTAACATTTCTATTTAATTTCTAATCACATTTACAGCAATTATTGAGACTTCATTCAGTCTCATCTGATTTTCATAATATCATTCCCTGCTTTGGACTATTGAACATATTTATTTTTTTATTTTTTATTTTATTTTTTTTATATATTTATTTTTTTAGTTGCCACATCTTTCTGAGAATTTTTAAAAAATGAACATGATGGTGGTTTACCGATGAGCCTTTCCTATAGGAAATCTTAATTCAAAAGTTCATCTTCGCCGAGCGTGGTGGCGCACGCTTGTCATCCCAGCATCCGGGAGGCTGAGACCGGATGATCGCTGTTTGCGAACAGCCTCAGCTACTTAGTGAGGCCCTCTGCAACTCAGTGAGACCCGGTTTCAAAATAAAGACTAAAAAATAGGGCTGGAGGTGCAGCTCGGAGATAGAACGCCTCTGGGTTCCATCTCCAGTACTGCAAAAAAAAAAAAAAAAAAGTCCATCTCCCTCCTACATCTTGACATGAACGACCCATTCCTTTCATTTATCCCTTGGCCCTATAAAATTTTTATTTTTTTGTTAACTCATGCATGAATGATCAAAGACTTCTCCATGCCTGAGGTTTATCAATATTTACAATGTAGGGAGTCATTTGGTTTCCAGCAATAACCATATGAACACTGTTGGCCTCTTCCTCTCAGATTCTGAACTGGAAAGCTGCTTTATTTGCAGAACTCCATCTAAATTGACAGTTGTACTTACAAATCAGTTGTATAGTATGGCCCTTTGAGTTGATAAGGGTCTGCTTCCCCAGCCTAATCATCTTATATGTAGGGACATGATGATATCTGTATTTCTTTCCTTTTCAGATGTAGGCTTACAGTGTGCTCTTCACACTGTGTTCTTGTCTTGTCCATGTATCAGTGCAGAATGCACCTGCATTCTATTTTTGGCCCACTGCATTCCTGAAATAGCACTCCCCCTACATGGAAATAAAAAAAAAAAAGTAACACTGGGCGTGGTGGCACACACCTGTAATCCTAGTACTTGGGAGGCTGAGATAGGAGGATTGCAGGTTTGAGGCCAGTCTTAGCAACTTAGTAAGAACCTGTTTCAAAATAAAATAGAGCTAGAGATACAATATGTTCAATCCCCAGTGCCACAAAAAGAAATAAAGTAAAAAGGAATAAGGGGAGGAGGAGAAGATGGGAAAAAAAAAAAAAAAAACAAAGGAAGAGAAGAGACAAAACGTTTGTTTGGGTAAATGACATTCGTCAAGACAGAGATCATTTTACATCACTTAACTGGGGTCTGCTCCTGACTTGTAGAATGTAAAAGATAGTAAGATGGGTCGGGAATATCTAATGTCTTTCTTCTTGATCTCACTTGTCTATTTCAGGCCACATCCAAACCTAAGTTGATAGAATTTCCTCCTGGGTTCTAGCATTTCATTAGTCTGCATTCCTAATTTCCAATATTGTAGAAATTTTTACCTCTCATTCCATTTCAATAGTTATTTCAATGAGTTTGGACCATACAGCATGCTCCTAGCTGCTATCTTACCTGGGGAGTTCATCTTCAAAGGGAACTGGCAGAAAGCATTCTAGTCTGACTGCACATTTTTGAGAGAAAATTTGCTCCCTTTAGTTTCTTTATAGTGCTGGCAACCTAAGTAAAAATGAGATAAAAATATTTGATAGACAAAAAAATAAGACACTGATTCTATTAACCTGCCACATTTCATAGAGCATCAAAGCAGACAATGGTTGTTGCCTGGAGGAAGCAATCTTCTCACACTAGGCCATTTCTTAACAAAGGAGAGTTAACCAAAGCAACAGCTGGCCTAACAAACCAAGGCTGCTGCGGACAGAGTGCTGGAGGTGGCTGGAAGGGGTCTTGGTCTGAGAATGCATGCCAGGTGCTCATGTGAGGTTGGGAGAGCACAGCTCAGACAGGCTCAGGCCTCTGCCAGCTTGTCTCAAATCCTGGCTCTGCTGGGAGATTACCTGTAAGTACTCAGGCAACATAACATGTCCTGGGTTCCTTGTTTGAAAGATAGTACCTATCTCAATGGGTAGCTGTAAGAAAAAATGACATTCTACATGCAAAATGTTTGTAATAGAACCTAGCCCCTGGGAGGACTCATTAATGTTAGTTATTATTATCATTCTTGCCAACATGGCTTATGCAAAATGAGATCAGACAGTGCTCAGCTAGTAGACATACCCTTGAGCAGCCTGGAGGAGAGAGAAACCCCTGTTCATTCCCTCAGTGGCTCTGGGTGGTGGGGGCAGGGAGGGACAGGAATCTCGACTTGGCAGAGAACAACTGTTGAGGCATTGAGTAGAAGTCACTGGTCTACATACTCCCTAAGGACAGGAATGTTGCCTGTGTTCCTTGAAATCACTGTATTTTCTGTGTACAGAAAATATAGATAACCGACATTTTATAATATCTGTTAACTGCATACAGTAGGATCAGGACAAATCTGGACCCATCAGGGCAGACCAAAAGTAAGAGAAGCAGAGAGGGAGCGTGAGTAGACAGCCACAGTGTTGGGTCCAAAGCAACAGCTCTTCATCAGCAGCACTGGGTGTAGCGGAGAACCTCGCTGCCTCCCAAGGGCAGCTTGTGCTCACCACCTTAAAGGGTCCACTTGAGGCACTTTATATATATTACTTTCTTTTTATTCTTCACTAAAAATTCCATTCTTTGAAATGAAAAGCTGAGCACTAGAGGAGTCAAGTAATTAGTCTCTCTCCACTGGCATGTGTTAAAATCATATCGCAAGCTCAGGCTGGCCTAAAATCAAAGCTCAGGCTCCCTCTCCTGACCTCACAAGCCCCCAAAGTCCCTGTAGAAGGGTGAAGTGCCTTGGGAACCCAGCACGGAGCCCCTGGTGCCTCTGCAACACAAGTACTCACCTGGAATACAGGCCTGAGATAAAGAGGAAGGCAGTGAGGGACCTGCTCCTGGACATTTCTCCCAGACAAAGAAAAAACCAAAGCTGGCTTGAGACACCAGACCCACGAGGCCCCTGAGCCTCACACTCTTCTAATCACGTCATAGCCATTACCAGGAGTCAAAGAAATGGAATCAACAAAATATCTCAAACAGTCCACTTTGCTTTTTGGTTAGCCTATAGCAACATCCAAAGAGACAATTACCATGGCAGCCACAGGTGAAAATTTGGAAATGGCTTGGTCACTGCAAGGGAGGAAACAACAGACACCTAAATGTGACTCTTATCATCACGTGATTTTAATTCCCATCAAAGGAAAAGTTATCTCAGTCAGCGTTCTCACCACTGCTATTCGAAATACCTGACGACCACAACTTGAAGGAAGATTTATTTGCTTAGGATTCTAAAGATGTGTGTGTGTGTGTGTGTGTGTGTGTGTGTGTGTGTGTGTTTATAATATATATGTATATACATAAAACATATATATATATAAACATATATATTCCCTTTTATGCTGGCTGCCAAGCAGGTACCAGGGCTATGGGTCCTTAGGGCATGATGGCAGGAAGCCCAGAAAGCAAGAGGAGGGCCAAGATATGTGTGGTCCCCAAGGCCACGCCTGCTCCCGAGGACCCACCTCCATGTATGACCATCTCCAGGACATGAGGACTGAGAAACATTTTACTTTCAAACTATTACAGTCATATGTTTAAAAAGAAAAAGAAAAACGTGAATATTGCAATGGGATGTGTATTATACATCCTAAGTTAATAACATACCACATCACATCTCCCAGTTAACCATGTTTCTGAATGTTCCCAGCCTTTGCCTGGGCAGCTAGCTCTCAATCTAGTCTCCAAGGCCTAGCAAACACAGGACAAAGTAACCCACAAACCGAGCCCTCTCTTAGCTTACTTAGTACAAGCCTCATTATTCCTTGGTACAAATCCCCAGCTCCTCACCTGCTGTGCTAATGAGCCCTACATCAACCGTCCATTCCCACATGGGCCAGGCGTGCCAGCTCACCCATCATCACAGGCATAGGGGCCCACAGCTCATCTGGATACCTGTGCCAAGCTCCAGCTGGACTCCAGGCCTCATTTTCCCTAGCAGATAAGCAAACTATTACAGACACAAAACAACTTGAGGTTCTCAGCATCTGTGGGAGGACCAAAAAATTACCTATAGCCTAAACCTTGTGGAGTGGCTCAGAATTTAGTTCTCCTAAGATATACCCAGGATCTAGGCCATAGGCCTCGGAGTCAGGCATACTATAAGGTCTTGATAAAAAGTTGTTTATCAAATGAAGTTTGTGATGCTCCAGGTCACATACCACCTTCCCCCGCCCCACTGTAGGGGTCCCATGGGTGAAATGGAAACCACCCAGCTAGCTGTGTTCTCTAGGACAAGCACCTTTCCTAAAACATAAGCCCCTGTGTTGTGGTCCTGAAAAACTGTTCCTGTGCTCCTCCATGCTGGTCCTTTCCGCATGTGTTCCCAGTCCCCAAATAAAGGTAGACTAGCGTAAGGCTGGCCTTGGCAAGCTTCTTCTACACAACTATGCATCTGGCAGCTCCCGGCCACCATAAGTAAACAAGGAGGGCTGTATTCCAATAACACACTCATTACCAAAACAGGCAGTGGTCTGGATTTGGCCTTAGGCCCTCAATTGCCAACTCCTGGAACAGAGGTAAAAAGGGAAAGCTCTAAAGACAGATGGTCGGGTTCAAATTCAGACTCTAACCATTGCCCAGCGGTGCAACCTCAGGCAAACTATTTGACTTCTCTGACAGACATTGCTAGTCTCTAGGTCATGCTCTGCTTCAAGGCTGAGGTGAGAGTCACACACACAAAGTGCTGGAGAGGGTTTTCCATGCACTTAGTAAGCAGCCACTAGCTGATGTCTCTGTCCCTCTTCCAGTTGGTGGCAATGATACTTGCTAGCAACTGGCCACGGCTACCTTTCCCCGCTGCCTATCAGGTTCGGTGTGCTAGCCAGTTCCCGGCCTGTGAGCTTACTGCTCTCTCTGGAGGCCCTTTCATGGATGGTCAGCTGTCCTGACTGGGCCCAGGCCTCCGCCTTTCCCCTACACTCTGAGCAGAGCTCCTGTGCTCAGGGCTGCCACTTGGTCCCAGGCCGCCTGCGCAAGCCTGGACAAGTCATTAGGACCAGATGGGCAACAGCATCAGCTTCCAGCATCAGAGCTTCCCGCTAGAGTTCTGAGGGCTTATTCATTCTCTGAAACATTAACAAGTGCTTGCAAAAGGGCAAAGTGTCCTGTGGTCAAATACTTGGGGGGAACAGGAAGATGAAGACAGTTTGAAATATTTCTTCCCAATAGAATTTCTCGTCGCCTTAATAAGTTAATATGCTTGTTCATCTTCAAGAGAGAAATAAAAGCACTCGAGAGCAGGTCCCAAATTGCTTTCACTGTGGAATGATTTTCCGAGGAACGCATTGCTGGACAAAGGGCCATGTATCCCTGCTCTCTGGGTTGGTTAATGCAAAGGCTAGCTGTGTGCGAATGGTGGAGATTCTTCAGCTCCTTGCTGTTGGCGGTGCTGTGTTTCTCAGCGTAACTTGCTCAGCACGCTTGTGCTGTGGGCCCCGCTTGCCTCGCGTGGGGATGTGAGTTTTCCAAGCATGAGACCCTGATCCCTCTGTCAGCCAGACTATCTAGATCTATAAAGAATCCCCTGGTTAGTGAAATACAATGCCCCTACTTCCTGAAGCCACTGGGTCACCCCAGTCAATCTCCATCTTTCCAAATGTTCTCCTCTTTGACTCTTAAAAGAAGTTCAAAGTGGCCCACAATTCATGTCAAGTGGACTGGCCCACAGTTTCCTAGTTTGTCCCCATGGGCTCCTTTATAAAACCATGGCTTTATTGGCCTTAGTCATCCCCTCTCCTTGGGGGCACTGGCTGAACTCCGTGAACTCATTTAAACATCCCCGGAGCTTCTCCTGTTTCCCTCAGCCCCCTCTCTGTGTGCCCAGAGCCTGGAGGGACTGACCCACGGAGGCATCGTGGAAACGCTAAATCTTTCTAGCAATTCCCAGCATTGCCGTTTGCTCTCTCCTCCCTCCATCTGTGTCCACAAGGCCTTGGCCCCTGCTCTTGTGGCCCAGGTGGTGCCTCTTGCATTGACTCAGCAGGAGCCAGAGCTAAGACCCTCGCTCCAGAGGCAGCCCTCAACTTCTGCACCAGCAAATGCCTGTTCACTGAAAGAGACTTCTCTTTTCTTCTTCCTTTTCTTTATTGCAGATCGGTGGTAAAAGAGCGTACAGTACAATCAGACAATGCCTGGGAAGTACCTTGAAGTCTCCTGATGAAAGGTGCTTCGGAGGTACTACATATTATTATTTCTGCAAACAAGGGCAATAATAGCTTGTTGCTTCATCTTAATTCCCTGAGTGGGCCCGGGCTCTGTAATTACCTGGGTTATAGGGCACTTGCTCAGAGGCTGCATCTGAAGGCACTGGCAGCCAGATGGCCCCGACGGGGTTTCACAACATGTTCCCCGAGTGCTCATTCAAGCGTATCTGCTGTGAGGCCGACTTGGGGCGGGGGGGGGGGTGTAGGTCAGGTTTTTAATATGTGGAAATCAACTTTAATAGAAGAAGCTACTAACCCATAAGGCCAGTTTGAGCCAGTTCCCTCGCTGTGGTCCCGGCACCCATGCAGAGGGAACAGATGTCTGTCTTTTTCCAAGTAGGGTTTGAAGCCCTGCAAAGATGGGCCGAGTGGCATAAGCAGCTCCCAAGACAAGGGGGGAAACTTGCCCTCTAAACTAACTTTCTTCCTCTTTCTTTGGCAAATTAACTTCAGTTTCTCATATCGAAATTAGGAGATCGATAAAGTCTACCACGTCTAGAATGCTCTTCCCGGGCTCAGCCACACCACAGACCAGCAGGCTCCCCCTTCAATCGGATCCACTTTACAATTGCCCATGTACAGTGCCCCCTGAGATTCTATTAAGGCTAGGAGGTTTCTGCTCTATGACGGTGGTCAGCTTAAAAATATTAAGGCTGGGCCTGGTGGTGCACGCCTGTAATCCCAGGACTTGGGAGGCTGAGACTGGAGGATTCCAAGTTTGAAGCCAGCCTCAGCAACTTGGGTTGCCAGCAACTTAGCCAGATTATTTCGAAATAAATAATTACAAAATGGCTAGGGGTGTAGCTCAGAAGTAGAAGCCCTGGCTGGGTTCGGTCCCCTGCACCACACACACACACACACACACACACACACACACACACTCACTGAGGACTTAGCCTTGGTGCCCTCGGGTCCCCATCCTACGGCTGTCACTCAAACCCTTCTACTCGCTGTCTGTGTTTTTTCTTGTATCTGCCCAACTGTCAATAAAAATTACTAAGATGTATTTACAGGAATAAGAGTGTGTTTTGTTTTTTATAATCTAGTTATCTGGTAGATTTTCTTGTTGGAGCCATGGGCAGCCCGTGTTGGGATCTCTCTCTCACTGTTGCTTTTCAGTGTTTTCCCCGGTTCTTTTACAGGCCTTCCCTGGGCCAGGTCTTGCCAGCCCAGCCAGGATGTTGACACCCTGCCCAGCATTGAGCCAGAAATCACTGGCCTCGTCCAGCTTCCATCCCAGCTCTGAAAGCTCACCATATGCTTCTGTTCCACAGTGAGTTTCACTTTTAAGGGCTTCCCTAACACACAGCCTGTGGCCATGAGCCTGGCTTCTTACACTTTCCCACCACAAGCTGTGAGGCGAAGGGGCCTGGCTCAGCCCGGGGCTCACACAAGTCTTGAGCATGGCTTTTTTATTTTTCCCAGCACTAGGACTGAACCCAAGGGCGCTTTACCATGAGCTACATATGCACCCCATTTTAGTTTTTATTTTGAGATAGTCTAAGTTGGCCTTGAACCTGTGATCCTCTCGCCTAGGCCTCCCAAGCATCTAGGATTCCAGGTGGAAAGCTCGAAGGCCACCTGCAGCTCCAGTTGTCTCCTCTCCTGCCTGTGGCTCAGCCTCCTGCCTGCTCAGTGCCCTGAACACTGCTCACTAATGCCGCTTTCTAAGCCTCAAAGAGTCGGAGCTGCCGGCCTCTTTGTTTCCTCCCAGGAGCCTGCGCACCTCTGCCAGTCTGACCTGTTTGCATGTGTCAGAACCTTTGAAAGCAGCGACTGTCCCTCCCCACGTCCCCTCCCTGTGTGTCTGCCAGAGTCAGCAGGACTTTGGCGATGCTGACTCCCACAGTGCTCTTGAAAAGGATGGGAAGGGACTGGAGCTAGGAGCTTTCTCAGCAGGCTCCACCTCTGGGTCTACCAAAGACAGTTCCGAAGCTTTCAAAGAGTGCCCTGGGCCCCAGATAGTGAGAGAGTTATTGTCTCCGACCTAGGAATTCTCTGGCTGTGAGACCTGTAGCCCCCAACTTTCCCGCGGAGGTAACAGCGGGGATCAGGTCAGCCTCCTGATGCTCTCTTGGTGTCCTGCGGCCTGCCAAGCCACTGGGCACCCAGGACCGCAGGCCAGCCCGGGCCGAGCTGCAAAGCTGCAAATCCTAAGAAGGGACTAAGGAGATCTCTGTGGCTGGTGTTTCGA
Organism: Muscardinus avellanarius; assembly: GCF_963383645.1. Lineage (NCBI taxonomy): Eukaryota > Metazoa > Chordata > Mammalia > Rodentia > Gliridae > Muscardinus > Muscardinus avellanarius. The sequence continues at coordinate 26,327,973 of NC_137795.1, read as the reverse complement.
GAGAGAGAGAGAGGCTTCTGAGATGCTCTCGTTTTCTGGCCTTCTTCCCTGGCCTAAAACGCCACTGCAGCCCAGGCACCTCCGCCCTCCTGCCCTCTCCTGGACCACTCTTAATCAGACCCTTGGAGAACAACAGCCTTCTCAAGGAACCTTCCCAACTGTCCTCTGGGCTTGGACCCCACACAGTTCTTGGGCTCCCCCCTCGCTGAGGCCTACGCAACAAGGTTATGGTTTAAGATGTCAACCGCACATTTTCTTCCTTTTTTAAATTTTTTTTCCCTTCTTCTCTTTGCCCCAGCTCCAGGTCTCTATCACAAAGCTTTCTGATCAGGGACAGGGGTCTGAGAGTAGAGCTTTGCTCTGTGATTCCTTCCCTGTGACAGGGCAAGTCTGAGAAGTATCTGGCTTGAGCTGGTCTGAGGAGATCTGGAATCCAAACAGTTTTAAGAGTTATGGCTCCAGAAACTGTGGATGGCAACGCTTTGCTTTCTATTCTTAACAGTTCCAACTTTCCCATCTGGCTGTTTTCAGAATGAAAGCTGGAGATTACTGTCAGCATTAATTACAATCAGGTGCACTTTTCTTCTACTCCATTTTGCCCTGACGGTTTCTCACACAGCAAGAAATCCTTAAAATCCGTGCCTTTGAAATGTGGCACGTCGCTCCTGCGCTGGTGAGAGCGGCTGCCGGCCGTGCGGGGCCCTCGCTGGGTCGAGGTGAGCCTCGCCAGGCTCCTGGGAGTGTCCTCAGGTGGAAAGGTTCACCAGAGCCCCTGGGTTCCCTGGGCCAGGAAATGTCAAGAGAATCAGCTTCCTTGCAAAATTTCTGGCACTTCCTGCTTCTAGTCTAACCAGAGCTACCTCAAGAGCAGTTTTGTGGAATGTCTGTCTTTGGGGCCCCACTGAATCAGAGGGCAAAGTTACAAAAGAAGAAAAAAGAGCGGCGGAGCCTCGGCCCACACAGTCCCTCAGATTCCCACCCAGAACTCTTTCCCACGTCTCTGTTTTCACATCCTCTCCCCACATCCCTTACCCCATCTCTAATCAGTGTCTGAAAAAGCATTATCTCATTTTGAACTATTTTCTTTCCCTTCATCTTTGTCTCTATATGCATATTTATGTGCATGCTACTTATCTTTTCTGGAAGCTTCTTTTCATTAATCTCATTAGTCTCTCCACAGACACTCCACAAATATTAATTCTCAGGATTAATTAAACACCAGGACCATTCTTCTTTTGTAAAGGCGTTTGAATTTAATTCAGACAGGTCATTCTAGTGTTTTAGTTTTTCCTTTGTAATAATGCTGGCATTTAAGCTGTGGCTCTACCATTACTAATTCAATGGCCTTGAGTGAGATGCTTGCTGAAGTTTGGATCTTGAATGTTCCTTAAAGCTCATGTGGTACAGGCTGGGCCCCTGGTGTGCTGTTGGACACGCTGGAGCTGTAGGAGGTAGGACCTAGTGGGAGGGCTTTAGGTCATCACGGACATGGGTCCTGAAAATGACTGTGAGATTCTGGTTCCTCTTCCCCTTTCTTTGGCATCCTGGCCCTGACCTGAACAGTTTTTCTGCCCCACATGTGCCCACCATGATGTGGGGCCTCACCACACACAGGCCCCAAACAATGGAGCCAACCCATCATGGACTGAAACAATGAATCCAAGCAAGTCTTTTCTCCGTATAAGTTAATTAATTCTGGCATTTATTTGTCATAGTGATGGAGACATAAGCAACACACTGCTTGAGCTCGCTGCTTTCCTAGTCTGCCAAATGTGGATATTGTCTTCTCAGTGTTGCTGTGTGGATCAGGGAAGAAGATGACAACTTTGTACTAGGAGGTGGTGGAGCTGGCTGCACAACTGGAGTATGCTCCATCTTTTGGGGCTTTGGGAGAAGGAAAACGGCTTAACATTGTCAAGAGGGCACAGATCTTTCTCTTTAAGAGGGGGGAAATTGGTCCTTGCAATAAGTCTACAAATATGTAAGTGGTGTAGAAGCTGCTTTAATATCATTTTTTTCATGAAAGAGCCCAATCTTCTTGGCCCTTTCTATCTCACATGGCTCATTCCATCATCTAATGGTCTGGTGTACCGTTGAGCTATTTACTGTATGTAAAGTTGGAAAAAGAAAACAACCTAGAGTCTCCACACTTCTACATTCCTCTGGCACACCACCCACACACTTGGTGGGAGAAGGGGGAGAGGGTGGGCAACCTTGAAAGAGCTGAGCAGAGCAGAGGATGACTTCCTTCCTCAATAAAAACAGAATAGAGGGATTACCATAACCACACTGCTTGTGCTAATTTGGCTCTGGCCAGGACTTGCCTAATATTCTGGCTCCAATTGCATGCCCCTTCCAGCTCGATGATGATGCTGTCTCTGCCTCATCGCACCCACCCCTGGCTTCCTCACCTCAGCTGCCTGATACTTTCCATGCTGGGTGTTGGCCTCAGCTCCCCACCGAGTCCCTGCAGCAGCCATCTTTCAGAGGAGTTCCCCAGCTGCATTTCATAATCTAGGTAGAATAAATGAAGTTTTTGACAGTTAATTTATTTCTCTGATATATTTCAGATGTCTCTTTGGAAAAAGCACCGGGTTAGATCTGTTGGTTGTCTTGAATCGGATATTAGATAAGAGCACTTCCTGGACACCCATTATTGAGATGTGCATTAATTGTATTTGCACACAAAGAGCTCAGCGACCTTCCGAGCCCGTGATTTTTCTACTTCATTAAACTCAATGGGTGTGCTGAGATTCATAAGTGAGACAGTTAAGAATGCGGCTACAACTACGTGGGTCTGCTAGAGTTTGATGCTCATCCCTGTACTCGTGGTGTTCAGGAATCATCCATTTTCAGGAAAATTAAGGAAAATATGTTATGTAGACAAATGGCTTTAGTCAAACACTCCCCCTTCCAGATTTTATATGTTTCTGCACAAGTGTTTTTTATTGTTAAAGTTGGCAAGCCCTATTTCTTTCCCTGTGTGCAAAACTTTGGAAGAAGTGTCTCCACTTCAGTTACTTTCCCAGATACAGGCTCTAGGAAACGGAGGAATGCCTAAGAGATACCCTGACAGCAGTGGTGACCAAAGAAAAGACTGGGCTAAACTCCGGGTATAGCTGTTCTAGTTTCCCATTTTCAAAACCCGCACCATAGGCAGCTCATGCACAGGGAAAGCCACAGTTGTTGCTGGGAGACCATAGCTGTCCCTAGACTGCCGCAGGTGCAGAGCCACCTTCCCATCAGGGTGGTGTCCATGCACCAGTGACTAGGAGGTATCTTCTGGAGTTGACAGATACACACACACACCCTGCTACTTACTAACACGAAGATAACAGAATGTTGCCCAACTTCTTGGGGCCTCCACTTCTCTGTATACATTATGGGCTTCTAACTATTTCATGGAAACAATTAGGCAATGAATATAAAACTTTCAGGACTATTTCCAAGTCTCACACATAGGATGGGCTCTATGACTGGTAGCTTTATTATTATAGGCCCAATGTAAAAAAGAGTTATGACCCCCAACTCTTCTCTTGCCAAGGTTATCTCTGTCAATTCCAGCCACTAGCCTACAGCACTGTATGAATTTTCTAGGTGCATGACAAAGAGCCAGTCACTTAAAACAACATATAATTATTCCCTCATAGTTTATGTAGGTTGGAAGTCTGGACGCTACTTAACTGAGTGCTCTCTATAGGGTATCACAGAGCTGCAATCCAGGTGAATTTACTTCTAAACTCACTTAGGTGCTGGAGGATGTCAGTTTCTTGCAGCTGTCAGACCAAGGTACCTGGTTTTTGTTTTTGTTTTTCTGGTACTGGGGGTAGATCCCAGAGGCCTTCTACTTCCAGGCTACACTCCCAGACCTATTTTATATTTTATTTGGAAACAGGGTCTCACTAAGTTGCCGAGAGCCTCACTAAATAGCTGAGGCTGGCTTCAAAACTGTGCGATCCTCCTGTCTCAGCCTCCCAAGGGCAGAGATTACAAGCATGCGCCACCACGCCCGGCTACCTGATTTCTTATTGTTTCTTGGCAAACAGAAGCTGTTCTCAGGTCGTAGAGGTCGCCACTGTTCACGGCTACATGACCCTCTCCATAGGCCGTCTCACAACATGGTAATTCACTTCTTCAAAGAAAGAGCAGATCGCCAGCCAGACAGCGTCTTATGTAACAACCTTCCCATCACTCTTCCCACATTCTGTTGCTACAGGCAAGACACAGGCCCCTCCTGCAGTCAGTGAGAGGAGATTGTACAAGGAGACACCAGGGGAAGACGATCGTGGGGCTGGCCCTAAAAGTCTGTCTGCCGTGACTAGGAGAGGCCTTGGAAGGTCAGAGGTGCAAGTGAAGCCTGACTCCCCGACCAGCACCGCAGCATCACTCTGCATCCCAGCACAGTCCTACTCTGGCCCTGCCGGTTAGTATCCTATGGCTGCTGTAACAAGAGCTAAAAATTTAATGGATTTTAAAAAGAGCCACAAACTTACTACTTTATTAGTTCTGGGAGTCAAAATCCTGCAAAATGGGTCTCACTGAACTAAAATCAAGGCTTGGGGTTGCATTTTATTTGGAGGCCCTAGGAGTGGACTCGGTTTCTTGCCCTTTGGAGTTCCTGGAAACCTTCTCCATCTTTGGTTCATGGCCAGGTCACTCCACCTTCAAAGGCAGCAACAGTGAGTCAAGTTCTCAAGTTGCATCGTTCTGATCTCCTCTCCTGGTTCCCCCTGAAACATTAAGTATTGGTCATGATTCCACTGGGTCCACCTATATAACCCAGGAGACTCTCTTCATTGTAAAGCCAGCTCATTGGCAACCTTAACTCTGTCAGTATGTGCACAACTTTGGGGGCCAGTGCTCTGCCTGCTTCATGTACTGAATCACAAGAGGGGGACACAGGTACCTGTGAATTACAAGTCTCCCAAGTGATCCGATGCACACTCAAGTTTGAAAGCAGTGGTCTACCAATAGGATTTAGAACAGTTAATTTATATAAAAATAAAAGAATGTCAACACGTCGTTACTGGAGAGTTAAAAAGGATGTTGTGATGGTTGAAGTGTGTTAGAAAATTAAAGAGTCCGTAAGAAATATGTGACTGTGATTCTTCTTCTGATTAAAGTTACTGAAATCTGAATCCCAGCCATCAAATCTCGGCGCAGCACTCCACTCCCCCATGTTGATGCAGTAGAAGTTCTAGAGGACATGGAGTTGGGAGACTAGTCGTAGACACCAATGTTTTGCAAGGATTATGCCATCAACAAGAATATAAGCCATGAGTGTGGAAGGAACACCGCAGATTTTTTTTTATTAGTAATTAAGGCCCAAAGGCAGGCAATGAGATGATTCCAGTGGATGTGAACCTGAATGGCAAAGGGTTCAAAATGGGCTCCATAAGTCAGAGAATACTACACTGGATAAAAATAGTCACCTTTCACAGTACCTCCAAGTTGTTACCAACTGCATTCCATCATGTGAGTTAAAAATCAATCATCCTGGATTCTAAGTATGGTTTATTGTATATTTCAAGGGATAAATAAGTAGGAAAATAAATATTATGTTTTTGTTTTTTTCTAATACAAAGATTTCCCCCATACCCCGAAGTTCTGGGGATTAAACCCAGAGGTGCCGTACCACTGAGCTACATCCCAGCCTTTTATTTTTTTATTTTGAGGCAGGATCTCACTAAGCTGTCAAGGCTAGCTTCAAACTTGTGGTCCTCTTGCCTCAGCTTCTCAAGTAGCTGGGATTATAGGCATGCATCACCCTGGGATTATAGGCATCACCACACCTGGCAAGACTTTCTTCTTCTTTGGCCAGAATAATCATTTGCTTTGGAGGATGAGGGGAGATGGGATATTTGACAAAAATTAATTTAAATTTTGCTCTGGCCCTCAAAATATAGAGATTATTCAAGATAGTTTTCCCTTCCTTTTTAATGTGTCAGGGTTAACCATGAAGAACTCTAATCATAATACCTCTTTAAATGGAAAAATTTCATGTTTGCCTGCTTTCCATTAAAGCCTGGCCATGATAGACTAAGGAGGAGGTGATGACCTAAGTCAGTTGTTTTCAAACATTAGTCGCATCAACATCTCCAGGATAGCTTGTAAAAAGAGGAAAATCTGCCTCTCTGTCCTGGAGTGTCTAGGAAATAAGGGGCAGAGGAGTAGAAGCGGATAGAGCAGCAGTATGTAGGCCATGTTTCCCTTCTCTCAGGTTCAATCCAGAGAAGCTGAAGTCAATTAATTAAATAAAAGTAATTCAGAGAGAAGGGCGAGGAGTTTGTCCTCAAATTCTTTATTTGTGATTCCTGGAGGTCAGAGGTCAGAGCCCCATACCAGCATGGCGCAGCCTACGCTGGATAAGAGAGCAAATTCTCATCACATCCTGCAGTGGTATGCGGTAACCCTGCACAGCATGTGAGCTGGGGACCTGCCCAGTGGGCTCCTGGACATAGGACTGGATGGGGCTGTGATAGAAACTTGGTATTTCACTGCCACCAGAAGCAGAGAGGAGACCCTGCGAGCCAGAAGGGGACAGACGATGTCTCTCCCAGAGCATCAACTTAGCTGAAACCACAACCCACGTGTTTCCGTGTCAGAGACCTCAGGCTTGGGTACCAATAGGGCCAGGGCCATCGATGTAAAATGGGAACTTCACAGCTAACGGAGGGGCCTCCAAAGACCTTCTCCCTGCAGCCACACAAGCCAGTCCACTCCCCTAAACATGCAGACACCCCTCAGCCAAAGGAGGACGGGCGGAAGAAGCATCAAGATAGATTGAGCATTTCCGAGAGGACACCGGAAATCACCAATTAAGTTTAAAACAGGTAGGTCTAAAAACTAACTTATTGACAGCAGTCATGTGATCAAGACTTTATTGAATCTAAAAATAATGGTAAAATAGATGGGATAACTTGTGTCAATGTCCACAGAGCAATTTCCACCTTACGTGCTGTATTGAGAATTTAGAAGTTTCTAGAAGGCTTGGTGACAGACTCTGTGTCCCAAGATTGCCATCACTGGTGTATGCTAGGTTCCAGTACTAGTGAGTGAATCTAACACAAATTCACAAAGATGAGCAATGAATCATCCTTTCTCTGGCCTGGAAATGTGTCTTTTTGTGACAGGGATAAAGTGAATTATCCAACTTTGAGTCCTTAGCAATTAGGCCATGTAATCATTGTCCTATAGAGATTGGGGATAACATAATACACCCCATCTTTCTTCCACTGCTCTAGTGGACACGGACAGCAGAGAAAGTGCTTCAGTCAGCATTCCCACTGCTGCTGTGGCCCCCCCAAAACCAATACCCACAAAGGTTCAGTTTTTTCAAAGGTTCAGTTTATGTCAGGCATGATTCATAGGCAGATATCAGTTCATGGAAAAAAGAGGGAGTCAGGCGTGGTGGCGCACGCTTGTAATCCCTGTGCTTGGGAGGCTGAGACAGGAGGATCGCGCAGGTTCGAAGCCAGCTTCAGCTACTTAGTGAGGCTCTTAGCAACTTAGTGAGACCCTGTTTCAAAATAAAATATAAAATAGGGCTGAGAGTATAGCCCAGAGATAGAAAGCCTCTGGGTTCCACCCCCAGTACCACCAAAAAAAGAAAAAGAAAAGAAAAGAGGGAGAACGAAGGAGACAGCAAGGGCCTCACATCGTGGAGGCCAGAAGCAAGATGAATAAGGGGAAGAGGAACCATATGTAATCCCAAAGTTCCCCTCCACAGCAACAGAGCTCTACCTCCAAAAGGCTACCGTATTTCCATGAGGTCTAGAGAGATTTACATAAAAATCTAAATTTTATTTAAATAAGATCTAAATAAAAACCATAACAAAAAGGAGGGGAATTATTAAATTTTTAACAAATGCATATCTAGCATCTTCTTGTGTGAGACCCTATTCTGGGTTCTACAGATGACACAAAACAAGTATGATACAGATCTTTTCTATGAAAAGTACTATGTCATCCTGCAAATCTTTGAACTATGTATCTGCTAGACAGGTTAAAATGACAAGAGCAATAGCAAAATGCCTCTGTCCTCCTTTGTGGTGTGAATTCAATATCTCTAAGACCCCCTTTTTTGGAAGCAGAGCAATTATGTCACAGATGTTTCAGAAGCATGCTGGGTCTGCTCACCAAACCGATTGTGAGATTCCAGCAAAGTTGCCAAGGGGTGTTTTTGGTAATTGTTTCAGGCAGTATTCTCAGCACTGTAACCCAAAGCACCTGATGACCACAGCTTAGAGGAAGGAAGATGTATCTGCTCACAGTTCTGGAGGTTGCAGTCCATGTCTACCAGGTCACATCTGTGATGCTCAGGACAAGGCAGTAGGAAGTCCAGAGAGGAGAAGGTGAGGCCTTTCATCAGCTCACAGCCCAAGAGTAGAGAGAGGAACCAGAAAGCAGCACGGTGGCTGCCCAGGAAACACTGTCTCAGTCACAGCCCCATGAGCCCCCACCCCCGCCAGCAGCCAAACCCTGCCTCCAATATGGTTGCCTCATGTACCTCTTGAGATCTGGGTGACATTCTAAATCCAAATAATAATGGTAATGATCACATTTTTTTTTAAAAAAAGGCCACCTACTTGATCTATTGAGTCACCCCAATAATGAATCAAACTCTTGAACACCAAAGAGGATGAGAGTCCATAAGTGAATCTTTTTTCTTGCCAGTTATACCTAGTGTGAATATTGTACAATTTTTCTGCCACTAGTAACAGTCAGGTAAAAATGTCCATCTTTGGTGTATTCTTTCAGTTGATGAACTTTCTTTTCAGTGTTCCCTGGGTTTCAGATCTGAGGAGAGAAAAATACAAAACGTGTATTTTTATGAAAGAAGCACTGTTCTGAAATGTCCGTGCTCTAAGTGTGCACCCTTGCCACACCACCACACACCATCCTCCTTCACAGGTTGTTGGGTTGACATGCAGAATCACAAATAAATAGTTGAATGCCTGACTCATTCATGAAATATTCTGGAGCTATTTTCTTCTTTCAGATCCATATGAAATCTGTTATTAAACCATGTTGCAAGTGGTTGTGGAAGTCATTTACAAATAACTTCTATTAATGCCACAGTTTAATTAAAAATATATAACAGTCATGAATATTAAAATATTTGGTTAGAGAAAAACTTCTAAAGATTTGTCTGTCATATTTTGATAAGGCTATTCTTTCTGAATAGAATCCCCTTTGGTTTGGTTTCATGTAATAATTTGCTCATTCTAAGAGATCCAGTAAATGCCAAATAATTATGGTTTTCATATTTAGTATAAGTGCATCAGATTCTAATGAATGCATGGTAGGCTATCAATTAATCAAAATGATAGGAGTACAATGTTTCTTCCAGTTAATTGAATTCCCTAGTAAATTCCAACTTCAATGGCAAATAGTTTTCTTCTTACTCTCGTTAAGAAATCCTTCTAGAATGCATTAGTCCACATTAAAGTGTATGCAAGATTAACATTTGATAGTCAGAAAAGATTGGCCTTTCATGTGGCTCATTTTATCAGTCTAAACACTGGTTCTCCTTACAGAGTACTGGAAATGTGGTGATGGCTGTTGCTGTGAGCCTAGGGTGAGTAATTTGCTTCTTTCTTCTTAACAATGAAGTTCACCAAAATATCTCAGTTAATTGATAGCTCCATTATAATTGGGATTCTCTTTAATGTCCTTTGCTAAAATAGTTTTCCACGTTTAAAATTGCAAAATTGATCTTTTTTTTTCAACAAAACGAAAATTTCCAGGTAAAAGCATTGTGCCTTGCAGACTTCCAAAAGGGCGCCTCTGTCAAGGGAGAGCCTCATTCTTGAAAGCTTTATGGCCAAGGCTAGAATTACAGCCAGTGAGAATGTGAGCCTCCGCCTAGGACAGGTGTTTCCATTCTTTTCAGATGCTTATCTTAACATAGAGTAAAGTGGAGTCTATAAAACAGGGGTGGGAATTTCACTGGGACAGATTTGGGGCAGATCTGTGCTTGCACTGCCTATGTGCAAGCCCTCAAAGAGCCTTCACAAAATGTGAGCAAGGACCTCAGTCTTCCCAGTATAAGTGGTGTGTGCACATGTATGCGTGCGAGCATTTTTAATCCTTTGTAATAAATGAAAATTTATTAAGAATTATCAAACATCTATATTATGTTTTCAACTCTACTATCAGAGGCTGAAGGGATTTGAAATCAGTGACAAAATTAGTCCTTGGCCGTAGGGACATCAGTCTTTTGGGCTGAAGAAAATGAGCCCATATGAAATCCATATGGAACATTTAATTGCTGGAACCGTGTCTCTAGTCGAGGTGCTCACAGATTTATTGAGGCCAGAAGGTTTGCTGGTGATGTCTGCAGCTGAGTTTAGAAAGTCATGTTTTAAAATACAGTCTGTATCAAGTAACTCCTCTACATAAAAGACTCTAGACCCCATTCTTCCATTTCAGATAAATTTCAAACTCTGTGAGGTCCTCTGCTTCTGTCCATGGGCCACAGAGTCAAACTCCTCTTTGACCATCAGTTCCCATGTTTTCTAGCTCTGGTAATACTGACTGATTAAAACTTTTTTGAAAGTTCCAGATATTTCCCCCAGGAACCTCCTTAAACACTGTACCCTTCAGCTGCAGCTCCCCTGCCCCTGAATTTATCTCCATCAGTTTTTCATTCAGCTGTTTGGTAAAATGTCACCTCCCCCACAATCCATTCTTGACTGCCACTTTACCTATCCAGTTATGTGGCTGATTTTGCTCTTAAACTTTTTTTTCATTAGCCTATTCAGAATTTGTGCCTAAATAGATGTTTGAATACATAGGCATCGTCACTCTCCTTGGATGTGAAAAACAGCAGCAGCATGTCATTTTCACTTACTTTCATATTCCCAGAGCACTTCAGTAACACGCATGGGAAGTACTCAACAAAGGCCTGTTGAATTAATGAAGAAATGAATCAATAAACACACAAAATAATGTGAGATAGTCACAGGTAGATTACTTGTGCCTTTAAAGTTACACTGTTAGCAATAAACACCATCGAGTGATTTCCAGCATTCATTGATTTGTGTATGTGCAAAATACTGTGCTAAGTACTGAGGATCCAGCTACACTGTAGTGCGGCTCTAGGACTACAGTCTTAGCGTGGGCTCTTGACTCTACCAATCACTGTGTTATGACATGACTTACTTGAACTCTGCCAGCTACAGTTTTCTCGCCTGCAAAATGGGGTAAGTCCTGCCTCTTCTGATTGGTGTGAAACTTAAGAGTTGGCCAGGCATGGTGGCGCACGCTAGTAATACCAGCATTTGGGAAGTGGAGAACGGAGGATCGCAGTTCTCAGCCAGCCTCAGCTACTGAGTGAGGCCCTTTGAAACTCCATGAGACCCTGTTTCAAAAATAAAAAAGACCTGCTGGGTGTGGGGACGCACGCTTGCAATCGCTGTGTTTGGGAGGCTGAGACAGGAGGATTACACAGGTTCAAAGCCAGCCTCAGCTACTTAGTGAGGCTCTCAGCAACTTAGTGAGAACATGTTTCCAAATAAAATATAAAATAGGTCTGGGAGTGTAGCCCCGAGGTCTAATGCCCCTGGCTCCATCCCCAGTACCATAAATAAATAAATAAATAAATAAATAAATAAATAAATAAATAAATTAAAAAAAGACCAAAAAATAGGGCTGGGGGTATAGCTTGGAGGTAGAATGTCCCTGGGTTCCATCCCTAGTACTGCAAAACAAACAAACAAAAAAAGAGTTAATATAAGCCAAGTAATTTAGAAGAGTCAGAAATGCAAGTAATGCGTAATAAATCTGTCTGTGTCAGCAAATCTCAGAGATAGAGTGATTTTCTACTGGACTATGTTACTATGTTGAAAAACATTCCATATGTTGGGACTAGGACTCAGTGTCCTCATCCATACAGATGAGGAGAGTGTAACACCTGCCATGCGTCAGAGAGCCACCAATGAGATCAGGACTGCAAAGCACAGTGCTGGTATAAACGACTATTATCTTTTATGGAAAACTTTCTACATTTCACTTGGCTTGTATTTCAAAATGTGGTGCTCTGATATCATCTATTCTAAGTGCTCATTCTACTTTATTTGATGGTAAATACTCCATGTAGTATACAGGGGCACTGTTCATTTTGCTGGGTCTTTTTTCATTTTCTGTGTAAATCTAAATAATAATTGATATTCAATCTGTAATATTAACATTATAATAGTTCAAGCTTGAAACAGGAGGGATGAGCTGGATTTTTAATATGATATGTGATTTTCTTAGCATCTTTTCACACAGATCTACTATTATTTTTGTTATTAATAGTTTTCTTTTCTATAATTGTGTGAAATATAGACATATTTCCAAACCATTGTCAGAATTTTCAGGGGTAATGGATTGCTGTTGCCCGCTCCTCAAGTAAATTAAAACTTAAAAGTCTGTATTATCCAATAAGGGCCATGATGTTGAAATGGACAATTCTTTAGGAGTGTAAGAAAGGGTGGATGGTTAGACTGAAGAGCCGTGCTTTCTAGATGTAATTGCGATGTTCTCATTGAAGGCCATACTCTGTACCCCCACTGCAGCCGTATTTCATCTTCTTTTTCAGATTGTTGGGGTTTTGTTTCTTCACATTTCATCTATATCACTGTAATACAAAAAATTGATATTGAACATTTTTTATGGCATTGGGTTTGAACCTAAGGGTAGAACGTTCTACCACTGAGCTACAGCCCCAGCCCTTTGTTTTTTTTTTTTTTTTTTAAACAAGGTCTCACCAAGTTACCAAGCACTGGCCTCCAACCTGCAGTTCTCCTTTCTCAGCCTCCCAATTACTGGCATTATAGGCCAGGCTGAAACTGAGTACTTTTGACTGTGTCGCTTATCACAAAGAGAAGTTTATAGATATTTGACAAATTAATGTTATCATTTTAGAACTCTCTGCCCATTCACTTTGTTACATGGGATTTTTAGGTACAGAGAATTATTGCACTCTCACTTGTCATTCATTGCCTTGCTTCTGTACAAGAAAAGCTAGGTGAATTTTTAAGGAGTCTCACCTGTAAAGTAGTTATATGTGTCCCTCAAAGTAGAGTGTTGTTGTATTATTATTGGCATCCTTGTCATTATTTATAATAATTGTCTTAGGGAAGAGCTTGCCATTTCTTGGACAGTCTATAATCCCAAAATAATAATCATAGCAACTGCCATAATAATGAGCAATATAATAACCATTCATTAAGACAGTGATTCATAATCTCAACCATTATCATATTATGTTTAATTATGATGACGGTGGTGAAAATTGCTATTTCCAGCTTTGAGAATGCAAGGAATTTCAGAACTCAAAGGACAAAAGTAATTTTTTTAAACTGATGAATCTCAGCCGAGCATGGTGGCACATGCCTAGTATTTAGAAGGCTGAGACAGGAGGATTGAAGCTTTGTGGCCAGCCTCAGCACCTTAGCAGGGCCCGCTGCAACTTAGTGAGATCCTGTTTCAAATAAAATATAAAATAAGGTTTGGGGTGTAGCTCTGAGGCACGAAGTCCCTGGGTTCAAGGAAAGAGAAAGAAGAGGAGGAGGAGGAGAGGGAGGAAGGAAGGAAGGAAGGAAGGAAGGAAGGAAGGGAGGGAGGAAGGAAGGAAGGAAGGATCTAGAAAATAAATTAGATTAAAATAAAGCTTAAACTTTAAAATTTAAAGCCAGATGTGGTGGTCCATGCCTGTAATCCATGTTCTTGGGAGGCTGAGACAGGAGGATCGCAGGCTCTTGGGCAGTCTCAGCAACTCAGCGAGGCCCTCCACAACTTAGTGAAATCCTGTTTCAAAATATAAAATAACATAGGGCTGGGAATATCGTTCAAAGGCAGAATGCCCCTGGGTTCAATCTTCAGTACCACTAAAAAAATCAGTTAAAAATTGCAGTTTGTTTTTATTTAACTCACTCTTATTTGCTTTCTCCAATTGCGAAATAGAATTTTTAAGTTGTTAAAAGGCCTCCTTTTAGGTTTCTAGAAAAAAATAGGAAAGGAACCACCATATGGTCTGGCTACACCACTCCTCAGCATTTATCCAGAAGTTAGCACACCGTAGAGTACATGTGTGTTCACATTTACAGAGCACGATTTATAGCAGCCAAGTTATCGAGCCAACCTAGGTGTCGAGCAGCAGATAGGTGGATAAAGAAAACGTGGTGTGTACACAAAATGGAGTTTTACTCAGCCATAAAGAAGGGCAAATCACGTCATTTGCAGAGAAGCGGATGGGGCTTGAGGAGTAAGGTCAGCCAGACTCAGAAAGTCAAGGGCCCCATGTTTTCTCTCCGACATGGAAGCTAGAGAGAAAACAGGAAATGGTGGCAAATATTTAATTCCAGTGCTTGGAAAGCTGAGGCAGGAGGATCGCCAGTTCAGATAAAATAGGGTTGGGGGTATAGCTCAGAGGTAGAATGGCCCTGGGTTCAATCTCCAGTACAAGAAAGAAGGGAGGGAGGGAGGGAGGAGGGAGAGAAGGAAGAAAGAGAGGGAAGGAGGAAGGGAGAGAGAAAGAAAAGGGGCGTCATGAAAATGAGGGTGGTGGAGGGGCTGAGGAGGCAGAAGGTGAGGGAAAGGAGATGTTTGGAGAAGAAACAGAATGTGTCGCTATGAATCTCACCATCGTGTCTGCTCAAGGGCGGAGGGGAGGGGTAGAAAGGAAAATAACCCAGCGACCTTGTGTGCATATATGAAGTATCACAGCGTCCCCACTATGAAGTGTAATTTCAGTGCACAATAAAAGATTAATTTTAAAGCCCTCTTCTTGATCCCCAGCATCGAAAAAAAAAAAAATCTAAAGACAACCAGGAATAATCTTCACAAGTGAATGAACCAGATTCCCCCAAAAAATTTTTTAGGGAGGAGATTCAGGGAGGCTAAGAGGTCAAAGCAGTTTCATATTAAGAAGTCATTGGTTCTTTGTGTGTGTGTGTTGTTTTATTTTGCAGGGCTGGGTCAAACACAGGCCCTCACGCAAACTGGACAAGTGCTTTTCCACAGAGCTTCCTCTAGCTCTATCTACTCATCCTCTGCCCTGGAGGAGCTGTGGATGAAACCTCTTGCAGACAGTGGCACAGACCTGTGCTCCCTCCACTCCTCCATGGGCTCTCTAGAAGGGAAAGGCCAGTGGCGTGGAGAAGGTCCTCGAAAAGGCACAGGGAAGAGCATTTTAACCCCCTTCACCCCGGAGAATCAGTCTTTTAGTATTCTCCGAGAAGACATAGGGGGCCCTTCTGCTTTCCACAGGCCGGAAGACTATCTTTTTTTTTTTTGGTGGTACTGGGGTTCCTGGAAGCCCTTCTACCTCCGGGCTACACTCCCAGACCTATTTTTACATTTTTATTTGGAAACAGGGTCTCCTAAGCCAGTGCGCGCGGCTGGCTTCGAACCTGCGCGATCCTCCTGTCTCTGCCTCCCAAGCGCGGGGATTACAAGCGTGCACCACCACGCCCGGCCATAAAACATCATTTTCACTTGAAAGAAAAACTCAGAAACTGCTGCAATTATTCAGACATAGGTATTCGTGGAACATTTCCTTGCAAATTAATGAGACAAGTTTTTCCCTTCAAGAAAAGCAACTGATTTTTTAGGGAGTTTGTATACTCTTCTGTTGCCTGTGCCATTGAAATCATAACCAAGAAATCACTGCCAATTTCAATGTTGTGAGGTTTTATGACCCAGATTTTCTCCTAAAAGTTTATAGTCTTAAGATTTATATTTAGGTCTTTTATCTATTTTGAGTTAATATTTGTATATGGGATTAGGTAAGGGTCCAATTTTATTCTTTTCCATGTAATTATTAATTTTCAACAATATTTAGTTAAAAGATTATTATTTCTACCACCAAATGTTCGTGGAAACCTTGTCAAAAATAACTTGACAATATAGGGAAGAATTTAGCTCTAGGCTTTTATTTAACTCCAATGGTTTATATATCTGCCTTTAGAATAGTACTACACTGTTTCAATTATTGTAGCTTTATATGGTTTGAAATCAGAAAATATATATCTTCTAGCTTTGTTCTTTTTCAAGATTGTTGTGGGTACCTAGAGTCCATATTCCATATTAGGATAGATTTTTTTTCTGAAAAATAAATATATAAATATATGATAGTTTCACCTAAAAATAGAAAAAAATAGATTCTCTGGTAAGAAAGAAAGCACAAAGAAATATTGAAATGTTATCTTTAAGTCATCAAAAGCTTGGTATCAGACAAATGAAACTGTTATGTGAGATTATCATTTTTAATTTTGGATAAATTGCTATAATACTAGATGTCAACCACTAAGCCAAGCATGGGAGGGAGGGATAGGGAGAGAACGGGGTGGGGATCGGGTGGGGGCTGACTGGGCGATGTGTGCATGTATGTCTACAAAAGTTTGTATCCCACTATGATGTATGAATACAGTGCACCAATTAAAAATAAATATGAAAAAAAGAAAAGCAACTGACAGTATTTATTGCCAATTTTTAAATAAAAAATTTCAAACAAAAGTTAAAATCTGGGAAAACTCGTGCCCAGTCTGGTGCTCTTGGAGACTCCTCAATACTTTGAGACTTTTCTGATGCAAGCAGTGGATTTATAACAAAAGTGCTTTTTTTTTCTTTTTTCTTTCAGTACTAGGGATTGAACTCAGGGGCATTCTACCTTCGAGCTACACCCCCAGCCCTATTTTTTATTCTTTATTTTGAAACACGATCTCACTAATTTGCTGAAAGCCTCACTAAGTAGCTGATGTTGGCCGTGAACCTGCGATCCTCCAGTCTTAGCCTCCCAAGTTCTGGGAGTACAAGCGTGCACCACCACACCTGGCTTGATATATATTACAGTGAAATGTGTCAGTTCAAGAGATATCCTCAAAGTCCAGTAGACAATACTATACAAGTGACCAATTAGGCAGTCTATAAATCACACGTGGATAAAACATAAACCAAATGGACTTTTAAAAACAGAGAATAAATTTCTTTGATAAACTATAGATTCCATATTAGGACTAACCTTTAAGAAACTACCACTTTTGGAGTTTGGGTGCTTTATCAAGCAAGAATGTCCACAATTATCCAATTAAATACTCTTATTTCCATATTTATCTCCTCTGTGGGACTGGATTTTTTTCCGATGTTTAAACTAAAACAAAGTATCAGAAACACTGAATGCAATTGTGTGTGAGACTAGCTGTCTTTTATTCAGCCAGGTATTTAATAGATTGGCGAAAATATAAAACAAAGCTTATGGAGGCAGAGGGGGCACAGGGATAGAACTCTCTACAACTAAGCTACATCCCAAGAGCTTATATTTTATTTTGAAACAGGGTCTCACTAAATTGCTGACTTTGGCCTTGAACTTGCAATCCTTCTCTCTCAGTCTCCAAGGAACTAGGATTACAGATTCATGCCCCATGCCCAACTCTGTTACCCAGGCTGACCTTGAATTCCTGTGCTTTAGTGATCTTCCTACCTCAGCCTCCCAAGGAGCAACAGTGACTACAAGTATACACTACCACACCTAGCTAAAACAATCTGGCTTCTTAGAAGTAGTTTCTTGCTTTTTTCTTTTCTTTCTTTTTTTTAGAAAACATACCTTCTTTTTCATAAAATATTTCTTACATTAACTCAGAATAGATTTAGTGATGTTATATTTAGATGAATTTAGAAACAAATATACAAAATTAAATTTTTATTTCTAGTGTAAAGAACTGTAACCCATACTAAGCTTTTTGGGGTCATCAATTATAAGATTAGACTCTTAAAGTATAAACCTGAGGCCAAAATCTTCAAAAAGGATTCCTCATAAAAGGATTTAAAGAACCCTGAAACTGAAATCATGGGAGTTGCTGTATTATATACCTTCATAAAATTATTATAGCTTCACCATCCTGTTTGAAAGCACAGCCTGGGAAGAGGACTTGTGTGCAAGTAGGTTTTTGTGATGAGATCTCAGGACATTGGGAAAGTGAACAGAAATGGAAAAAAAAAAAAAGCAACCAAGTTGAGCACTGTTAGGGGATCCTGCAGAAGCTTCTGTCCAGCTATATGCACTACTCAGAACTGTCTGGCCCATCAGTCTGTTAGCTCGCTATCTCCACTGGTCCAAGTTGTTTCTGTAGACTTTGCCCTCTGGCATTTCCTGGCTGCATGAGTGATAATTGATGGAGTTCCCCTGGGTATTCCATACTACAGAATCCAAGAAGACCAGGGGCAGGAAAAAAAATATATATATATATTCCAAATATATTTCAAAGCGATGGTGCTATAAGGTTACACCTGGGAGAAGCTGACAGAAGCTGATGGCCTGATGATTTGACAGCCTTTGAGTTGGGTCAGAGAAGACTACTGGTGAATAAAGGGCTCCAAGCTTTTACAGTCTCTCCAGGGGCTCAGGGTAGTGTGTTTGGTCTGGGCCCCAGGATTTACCCCAGTGTGCTGAGAGGTGCCTCCAGATCCTCTCAACACCAAGTGGCCTGGGTGATGTGAGGCACCCCCAGTAAGGACTCAAAAGAGTCTCTGCTCCACTTAAATAATTTATAAGTTTTGAGATTTTCTTTTTTCATAAAATAATCATATACTTAATTAGCCCAGACTTGAGGAATTCAGCATTGCCTGCAGAGGGAAGTGAAAACATTTTCTTGAATGTTGATTAGTTTAGTTTGGTCATTTAAAATATATGTATTATCAGGGCATGGTGGCATATGCCTGTAATCCCAGTACTAGGGTGGCTGAGACAGGAGGGTCACAGGTTTCAGATCAGCCTTGGCAACTCAGAGGGATTTTCAGCAACTTAAGTGAAACCCTATTTCAAAGTAAAAAATAAAATAGGGTTGGGGTGTAGCTTGGAGATAGAATGTTGCTGGGTTAAATTCCCAGTAAACAACACACACACACACACACACACACACACACACACACACACACCATTACATTTGAGTATAAAGGGAAAAAATATTCCTGTATAAATATTTGATGAAATGTGTTGAGAGATATATGCATTCTATGACTTAAGGTTATGAAAAAAAACAAATAATTTCTATTGGAAAATATTAGGTAGGGATATATTTTTATAAATTCTATATTCAAAACCCACATTGTTCAGCAAAAGCACAGTTAAACAGTAATGACACTACTTAAGATAAAATTAGTGAATGTGAAAATAAAGCTGAGTAATTCACCAAATATGCATAATGAAAGAGCAAAACAGGAACTATGAAAGATATTAAAGGATAGAAAAGGGCCAACATACATTAAATAGGCATTCCAGAAAGAACAGACAGAATAGGATATAGAAATACTGAAAGCAATACTTATGTGGGTTTTCTACAGGTGCAGAAATTAAAACAAGTTAGTCACATCTAGACATCCCAGGATGATATTGTCATCAAAAAGAAAGTTATTTGGTGACTAGAAAAAAATATTCTATATTAAGGAAGGAGTAACAGAAGAATTTTCTCAATAATCAGTACTAGCAAAAGAAGTAAAATATATTTAAAGATATTATATAAGCAATTAAATCACTCAGTACTGAGAATAAAGGCATTAATAGCCTTGTCAAAATAAAGATCTTTAATATAACAAATGATAATTATATAAAGAACTAAAGAATAGAGTGGAAAGCAAAATCAAAAAAGAAAGTAATAAAATAATGATAAATCTAAATAAGCATTGGCAGTTAACATTAACAATGATACTTTCCGTTCAATAAAATATCAGATATTGATAACAGAATTATTGAATCTTTATAAAGTTAAAATATGTTAATTTTGCCGGGCGTGGTGGCGCACACTTGTAATCCCCGCGCTTGAGAGGCAGAGACAGGAGGATCGTGCAGGTTTGAAGCTAGCCATACTGTCTTGAGAGACCCTGTTTCCAAATACAAAGTATAAAATAGGTCTGGGAATGTAGCCCGGAGGTAGAAGGGCTTCTAGGAACCCCAGTACCACCAAAAAAAAAAAAAAAAAAAAAAAAAGTTAACTTCTCTGCATATAAAGGAAATGTATGAGATTAAACAAACTTGAACATTGTCATAGAATTTAAATTTTAAGTAAATTTTTTAAAAATTAAAATTTTAATTTTAAATTTAAAAATTAATTTGGTTTTGGTATTAATGTGATGTTGGCTTCATAGAATGTATTTGGGAGTCCTTTTTTTCTATTTCATGAAATAGATTGAGGAGTATCAGGATTAGTTCTTCTATAAAGTTTTTATAAAATTCACTTGGCAAACCATCTGGTCCTGGGCTTTTCTTTGATGGTAAGCTCTTTATTGCTGTTTCAGTCTCTTTGATTACTATTGGTTGGTTTAAATTTTCTACATCTTCTTGACTCAGTTTAGGAAGGTGGTATTTATCTAGAAAGTTGTCAATTTCTTCCAGATTTTCTATTTTGTTGGAGTAGAGTTTTTCAAAGTAGTTTCTGATAATCCTCTGGATTTCTACACTGTCAGTAGTAATATCTCCTTTTTCATTTCTTATCTTCGTAATTTGGTTGATTCTTTTTTGTTGTTGTTAAGTTGCTAGTGCTTTATCTATCTTGTCAATATTTTTTGAGAAACCAGTTTTTGGCTTTGTTGATTTTCTGTATTGTTGTTTTACTATCTGTTGATTTCTGCTCTGATTTTAATAATTTCCTGTCTTGTACTGGCTTTGGGGTTAGATTGTTCCTATTTTTCAAGGTGTTTAAAGTGTGTCATTAGGTTATTTATTTGGTGATTTTCTATTCTTTTTATGTGGGCACTCAGTACTATGAATTTTCTTCTTAATACTGCCTTCAAAGTGTACCAGAGGTTTTGATATGTTGTATCTCTATTTTCATTTGTTTCTAGAAAATTCTTGATTTCACCATTTATTTCTTCTATGACCCATTCTTCATTCAGCAGTGTGGTGTTCAGTCTCTACGTGTTTACTAGGTTTCTCTGGGCCTTCTCATAGTTCATACACCATGACAAAGTAGGGTTCATCCTAGGAATGCAAAGCTGGTTGAACATATGAAAATTAATCCATGTAATTCATCACATGAACAGAACAAAAGACAAGAATCACGTGATCATTTCAATAGATGCTGAAAAAACATTTGACAAAATCCAACATTTATTTATGTTAAAAGCACTGCAGAAAATCAGAATAGAAGGAACATACCCCAACATCAAAGACAATCTACAATAGGCCCACAGCCAACATCATATTAAATGAGAACAAACTACAAGAATTCCCCTAAAAACAGGAACAAAACAAGGATGTTCATTATTTCAACTTCTTTTCAATATATTACTTGAGACTCTAGCCAGAGCAATCAGGCAAGAAAAAAAAAATCAAAGGAGTACAAAAAGGAAAGAAAGAAGTCAAACTTTCATTATTTACAGATGATATGATACTAAGACCCAACAAATTCAACCAAAAGGCTTATAGAACTGATCAATAAATTCAACAAAGTGTCAGGATACAAAATCAATCTTAAAAAATCAGAAGCTTTTCTGTACACCAACCATAAATCCATTGAGAAAGAAATCCAGAAAACACTTCCACTAAGGATAACCCCACACAAACTCACATACACACACAAATAAAATACTTAGGAATAAACTTAACCAAAGAGGTAAAAGACCTCTACAAAAAAATTATAAAACATTGAAAAAAGAAATTATAATAGAAGGAAAGATCTTCCATGTTCATGGATAGGCAGAATAAAAATCATCAAAATGGCCATACTTCCAAAAGTGATCTACAGATTCAATGCAATACCCATTAAATTACCATGGTCATTTCTTACAGACATAGGAAAATCAGTCCTTATATTCATTTGGAACAACAAAACCCCAGAATACCCAAAGTAGTTTTCAGCAACAAAAACCATGCAGGAGGAATCACGATACCTGACTTTAAACTATATTACAAAGTCATAGTGATAAAAACAGCATGATAAAAAAAAAAAAAACAGTATGGTACTAGCACAAAAACAGATACATAGACCAATGGAGCAGAAGAGAAGACTCAGAAACAAATCCTCACAGCCAATTGATTTTTGACAAAGGGGCCAAAAACATACACTGGAAAAAAGATAGTCCATTCAACAAATGGTGTTTGCAAAACTGGTTGACCATATGCAGAAAAAAATGGAAATAAACACCACTTTCTCACCCTGCACAAAAGTCAATTCAAAATGAATCAGTCTTGGAAATAATGACCAAAGAGCTTGAGTCTCCTTGAAGAGGGCATAGGTCTAAACACTGCAACACACAGGCACAGGTAGAAACTTTCTCAACAAAACCCCAAAGGCACAAGAAATTAAAAGACAGATCAATACACGGGATTGTGTGAAACTGAAAAACTTCTGTACAGCAAAGGAAACTATCAAGAACCTCAACCAAGAGCCAACAGAATGGGTGAAAATTTTTGCCACCTACTCTTCCAATAGAGGGCTAATATCTAGACTATACAGAGAACTCAAGAAATTCAACACTAAGAAAACAACCCAATCAAAAAAATAAAAATGGGCAAGGGAACTAAATAGACACATGAAAAACAAAAGAAATTCAAATGGCCAATAAATGCATGAAAACATGTTCAACATCATTAGCAATCAGAGAGATGCAAATCAAAACTACCCTGAAATTTCACCTAACTCGGACTAGAATGTCAATCATTCAAAACACAAACAACAACAAATGCTGGCGAGGATGTGGAGAAGTGGGAACTCTAATACATTGTTGGTGGGAATGCAAATTAGTGCAAATACTTTAGAAAACTGTATGGAGGATCCTCAGAAGAATGGAAACCAAACTACCAAACTAATTCATGTGTATCTATGTTCATAGCTGCACAATTCACAATTACCAAACTATGGAACCAGCCAAGATGTCTATCATCAGATGAATGGATTACAAAACTATGGGGTATGTACACAATGGAATTTTACTCAGCTATAAAGAAAAATGTAATTACGTCATTTACAGGGAAATGAATGGAACTGAAAGACATTATGCTAAATCAGATTATTCAGTCACAAAAAATAAGAAATAAGATATTCTCCCTAATATGCGAAAGCTAGGGAGAAAATGGATCATAGGAGATACTCTAGACAAAGAAGAAGATACAATAGATGAGCAAATAAGGTGACCAAAGGATAGGAAGGGGGACAAGAAAAATTCTCTAATGTTCATGATGTGCATTAATAAACTTATCAAAGTCAATCATTTTAGAAGGAGAGAGGGGGAAGGAATGAGGCAGGAGTTGGGTAAGGGCTAATTGGGTGATGTGTTGTGCATGTATGCCTCCACCATCTTGTACTCCATTAAGATGTGTGACTACAATGCACCAATAAAAAAAATTTTAAATAAAAAATAAGGGCCAGGCGTGGTGGTGCATGCTTATAATCCCCGCGCTTGGGAGGTGGAGACAGGAGGATCGCACAGGTTCAAAGCCAGCCGTGCTGGTTTAAGAGGCCCTGTTTCCAAATAAAAAAATATATATATATATAATAGGTCTGGGAGCATAGCCCGGAGATAGAAGAGTTTCCAGGAACCCCAGTACTACAAAAAATTAATAATAATAATAATAATAATAATAATAATAATAATAATAATATAAAAGCACTAATGTTTTAAAAACAGCTAATTACAAATACAACTTCCAACCTAATATAGTAATTTTTGACCAGACCAAACACTCCAGGCTTGTTGACAAAGTAAACATAAAATGGAGGAATGAAATGGACTTAACCGCTTGGAAAGAGAATGCTCTTAGAGGCTGAGAGCCAGACCTTGAGCCTTTGTGACCCCTCACCAATCCTAATTGTGTAAAGAACATTGAATTGGTGATTGATTTCAAGTTCCTTTGACACATAGATCTCTCATTCTTCATAGCTGAATTAACCACCAGTTCAGCCTGGAACTCTGAGTAATCTGCACCTACCTGTTAGGGTCATTTCTCTCCTTAGAATGCTTATTTTATGGTTTCATAGGAAATTAAGCCAAAAGCAAAGTTGAGTATGTCTGGTCTAGTATTATTTATAACCTTGGTGAGATTTTAAATACAGTCCTTCCAAAAAGAAAAATGTACTATTCAACATGATAGCAGAAGTACCAGCCAGTGTAATAAGAAATAAATATAAGATGGTATGAAATTTGAAAGAAATAGATATAAGAGGCATGAAATTTGAAAGAAAGGCACAGAAAAATACCATTATTGGTGAGAAATATGATTTTCTACATAGAAGAGTTAAGACTGTCTTAAACTCAGAACTGTTAAAAATTGGATAGCATTTTAAGATTTCTGGTAATAAAACCAAATCACACATCAATATAACTTTATACATCAATAATAACTGATTGAAATATGGAAGAGGAAAAGTCCTATTCAGAATGAAAACAAAAATTTTAAAATACCTAGGAAAACAATTTTAATTGTATTCAAGGCCTTAATGAAGAATATTACAAAACACAAATGTAAGACAAAAGGACATTAATGAATGGAGCAAATCGATTTTGCATAGATTTGCTGGGTGTAGCTGTACAGGAAGGCTGAGACAAGAGGATCACTGGTTCAGGGACAGCCTCAGCAACACAGGGAGACCCTGTTTCAGAATTAAAAATTTAAAAAGGGCTGGGTGTGTAGCTCAGAGGTAGAATGTTCCAGGGCTCTAAGATAAATGGATAATAGCTAGATAGATGATAGATAGATAGATAGATAGATAGATGATAGGTAAGATAGATAATAGATGTTAAACTCTCCAAACACATATGAATTCAACAAAAAATTCAAAAGTATGCTTTTATGACATTGGAATGACATTCTAAAATGTATATGGAAAAGAGCCAAGATGAGGAAGGAAATTCAGAACAAGACAACCAACCCCTGTGCTCCTTTGCATTTCCTCCTCCCCTCTCAGCAATCCCTCCAGCTGGGCCATTCCCAAGCAACTACTGGTCTGCTTCTTGTCACTAATGATCTGTTTGTGTTTTCTGGAATTTCATATGAATCAAAACATACAGTGTGTATGTGGTGGCGAATCATACATCTATGTGAGTGTTATGGGTCTACTCTATCTTGATTTGATGGGTGCATGTACATATGACAAAACTTATTAAACTGGACACTTGAAAATATATATAGTTTATACCTATGTAAAGCTGAAAAGTCAAAGAATTAGACTAGGTATCTACTAATGGTCGAGAAACATATGTAACTTCACAGGAATGTAGGGCCAGGCACATTAAAACAACAGTGATATGCTACTTCATACATTTAAGTCTGGCAACAATGAACATGTATGGAAATATCAAGTATTAGGAATGATTTGGATAAATGGGTAATAATTCACTATTGGGCACAACAACTACACCCTTATTCATTTAAGAGAATAACTAGAAGTGCCCTTTTATGATTGGAATGCATATACCTTATTACTCAACACTATATACTTCTAGCTATATTTAGAGAATTTTTCACACAGTCAAGACAATAAACATAAGGATATACAGTATTTTTGTAATAGTCAAAAATGATTAGCAACCTAAATGAAATAAATAAATGAAGTAAGTCACATGCTGTAATCTACATAGAAGTCAAAATTAATAAGCTAAAGCTATATAAATATGTAGATATTAACATGCATTAAATAGAGTACCTTATTTCTATCTAAATTTAGAACATAATAACTGGACCCACTCCAATGATAGGAAAATAAGGAAATATCTGAATAATAAATATTGTATTAGGTAACTCGCTCTCTAATTGAAAAAAAATCCCAACTCACAACTACACACAATAAATTTCAAATGGACTTAGGTACCAAACATAATTATATAATTTTGTATTCATAAGTAAAATTTTAAGTACAGAATATCATATTTGTTAGGCTTGGGATTTTGGGGGAATGGGTTCAGGGAATTAAACTCAGAGGCTAGACCCCCTAGCCCTGTTTTTTTTTATTTTGAGACAGTGTCTCACTAGGTTGCTGAGAGTCTCACTTGTTGAGACTGTCCTCAAACCTTCAATCCTCCCTCAGCCTCCCAAGTCCTGGGATTATACGTGTACACCACCAGGCCTGGCAGGGTGGGGAGCTTAATGTCACTCAAAGCCTATATGCTAAAGCCTTGGTCTCCAGCTAATGATACTGCTGGGAGATGACAGAAATGTTAGGAGGTAGGGCCTACTTGGAGGAAGCAGGTCATGGAGTATTTGCCTTAGAAGGGCTGTGTTGACCTGTCTCCCTTTCTGTTTCCACAACAAGCTCCCTGCGCTGATGGTCTACCTCCCCACAGCCCAGAATCAATGAATACAGTGATCACGCACTGAAATCTCAGAAACTATGAGCCAGTATAAATATTTATATTGATTTTCTAAGGTATTTTATCACAGTGACAAGAACCTAACAGAATATTTCACAACTATTTTAGTGAGGGTGATTTTTATCAGCAAAATATTCAGAATCAAAGTAATGTTAGAGTTGACAACATAAAAGTTTGTGATATATTTTATACAAAATTAAAATGCAAGTGTCTAAGAGAGTTGTGTTTAAAACAAACATCAATTACATACTCACTTTCATAGTAGAAATAGCCATATATGACTCAGTAAGAAAAAATACAAAAACAACCCATCAGAAAGTATCTGGGAACATGAAATATAAGTAGCCAATAAACTTAGGAAATGATATTCAGGTTCACTAACAAACTAAAGCGCTTATCATGCTAAGAAAAGAAATTATAGAAAAGATACTACTCAGTGTTGGAGAAAACAAATGTGCATGAAGCAAGTGTCCTCTTCTGTGTTTGAAGTGTGAGAATTAAAGACACACTTGGTGGGAGATGATTTAGCAATATCATTCAAAAATTCATCATTCCTTTTGGCTCATTAAAAAATCTCGTGATATTTTAAATTTGGTTATCAATAGAATTTATGGGTCCCCATGTGATGCTAAATCTATATTAATTCCACAGACTCTACTGGATGTAAATAATGTAAAATGCACAAATATTGCAACTCTTTTAGTTCCATTTGGGGCTTAATATCGAATAATTTAAGCTCTACTGAATACTGAGGTATTGTTTCTTAACTCCATTCTCTCCAAACCTCAAATAATATTTTCATCCTGTAAAAAAAACTTTTTATCAATATTAATTATTTTTTACTTGTTTCCCAGATGTAAAAGTAAAACTAATGATGTAGAAGGGAAACAAGGTTAAATTATCGAGTGAAAACAGAAATTCAGTCACTGTGAAAATGAATACCAGGCCATTCCATTTTATATCCCAGCAAAAATTGGGACATGTAGCTTGGCTCTAAAAATTCTAAAACCCAATGAGAAGGGAGATGTCGGATTCATTGTATCATTCAGCATCCCTAAGAAACAACAAATCAGTCACTCAGGGGAAGCTCAACTTGCCTTCATTTTTTAAAATTATTTTTTGTGGTACTGGAGGTGGAACCCACAGGCTTTCTACCTCTGGGCTATACTCCCAGACCTATTTTATATTTTATTTGGAAACAGGGTCTCACAAAGTTGCTAAGAGCCTCACTAATTAGCTGAGGCTGCCTTTGAACCTGTGCGATCCTCCTGTCTCAGCCTCCCAAGCGCTGGGATTACAAGCGTGCGCCACCACGCCAGGCTCTTGCCTTCATATTTAATGCAAGGAATAAGCTTCTCCCAGAGATCTCAAAGAAAAGACAAGGAGTCATACAGCAAAGGATGCCCCTGTGGCAGCCTTAACAATGAACCCTGACTCATTTTGGTGGGCTGCTCTTGTGACTTCTCTAATACAGGAAGACGCCATGGCTCCATAAAGACTATGCCATGGAAAGCCAGTTGCACATGGTCCAGGAGCACTGCTCTCTAGTAATCTGACTCCAACCAAGAGATTTTTCAGAGTGTTCAAGCAGTGTGCTCTGCTCCAGAAATATTGGCCTGAAATATTTTTTGTTTTGTGACAATAATGAGGGTTTAAATTCAGCAAATATAAAAAAAATGGGCAATTGTACACAAAATCCAGATTTTATTTTAGCATTCCTTCAAGCATTGTAAGATCTGGCAACAGGGGGCCCACGTGGCCACACTTAGTTGGCAAAGTTACTAGGTGTCCCTCTGGGGCAGCAGACAGTGCATCTTCCATGTCTTCACTAGTCCGCTTAACTCATTTATGTTGCCTGCTCAGCCCTCTCAAGCATTTCAGTTTGAGATCAATTATTAGACTGTCCTTCAGTGATCTTAGCACTGATTCTGCAACCAAAATAACTGCAAAGATTTTTTTTTTAGCAAATCAAGTCTGTGGATCCCACTCTAGACCTGTTGAATCAGAATCCCATTGAAAACCCCAGCAAAACCCCCAGGAATCTATATTTATAATTCCCAGGCTATCCAATATGCAGCCAAAGTTGAGAACTCTAAATCTACAGAAATGAATTACTAAAGCAATCCTCCCCAAATACTGTTTCCCTTAATCAATGAACTATCACAGCCAAATAAGCTCAGAGTTGGGTTATCTTTTAACACATTTGTAAATAAAATAAAGTTGCCCCAAAGCAGGGACAAATACAAGATACCTACCCATCCTTCCCTACAAGGAACATGAACCCAGTCCAGCATCACGATCTGCTTGGCTGGAGAGCGTTTGCCACCGGGCATACCCTCATCCTCAGACACACCAAAATATGACTGGAGCAGAATCACCACTTCCAAGAGTCCTCGCGTGGAGGGACTTTATCTACTCCCCACCTTTGTGCCTTTTACCCCCTTTTAGCACTCATAAGTCACTTGTCACACCGTACTTTGTAAACATTTTAGCCTCTACATGGGCTGTGTCAATGTTCTTTTTGTATTAACAGTTAAAACTAAAACAACTACATGCTTACTAATTCATTTACAAGCAACACTAACAAGACCATTAGACTTTAGTGTAAATAGTATAATATGTGTAGAAAATAATAACACGGTGAAATGGAATGAAAAAAAATGGGTATTTTACATTTCTACTGTTCTATTTAGACCTGGATTGAGAGACCTCTGGATTCTCATATCTGCTTCTGCATCCATCTGTTATGATATGATATGTGGTTTTAGTTAGTCTACAAATGAACATCTTGCCCCAACACAGACATCTTTGGAAAAGCCAGAACCTGGCAGGCAGCCTAAGATGCGGGCACTCCAGTGAGGTGCGAGGCACCAGCCACACTCTGAGCACTGCTGTCCCAGCAGGGTGATAGGACGTAGCACGGTGTGCCTGGACATGGAATTCTTTGCTTTGA
Organism: Muscardinus avellanarius; assembly: GCF_963383645.1. NCBI lineage: Eukaryota > Metazoa > Chordata > Mammalia > Rodentia > Gliridae > Muscardinus > Muscardinus avellanarius. The sequence goes on along the minus strand of NC_137795.1, from coordinate 26,298,731 downwards.
GAATTTTTTGCTTGTCAGGGCTTGTTTTTGTTGTTTTGGGGGTTTTTGGGGGGTACTGGAGGTGGAACCCAGGGACATTCTACATCTGAGCTATACCCCCCAACACTTTTTTTTAAAACAGGGTCTTACAAAGTTTCTGAGCCTGGTTGGCCACGAACCCACGATCCTGTGGTCCTCCTATCTCAGCTTCCTGATGAATTTTGGTTAAATGAGAAAAAGGAGTCAGAGAACATTGTGCACAGTATACTACTACAGGTAGCTCTTAAGAAGAAAAAAATCATCTGGGCGTGGTGGTGCACACTTGTAATCCCAGCATTCGGGAGGCTGAGACAGGAGGATCACGGTTCACTGACAGCTTCAACTAGTTAGTGAGGTGGCCCTCCACAACTCAGTGAGACCCTGTTTCCAAATAAAGAATAAAGAGGAAGAATAAAAAAAAGAATAAAAAGGAAGGAGGAGGAAGAAGGAGGAGGAGGAGAAGGAGAAAGAAGAAGAAGAAGAAGAGGAAGAAGAAGAGGAGAAGGAGGAGGAAGAGGAGGAGGAGGAGGAGGAGGAAAGAAAGAGAGGAAAGGAAGGAAGGAAGGAAGGAAGGAAGGAAGGAAGGAAGGAAGGAATCCAAGTGCAACTTTTGCCAAACTCAATGGTATAAAATCTCCCACAATCGCAGCTGCATTTCACATTCATAGCAGCTCCCCAAAATGTCTGAAAATTCCACATAGGCTCCCAGTAGCTGGTAGGAACTAGTTCCAGTGCATTGCTGGAGAGATCTGAAAGCAAGGGAGCATCAGGAAAGAGGAACTTCTTACACCTGATCATTAGAATTTAGCAATGTGAATTCATCTGTGTATTAATTGTGTAATGAAAAAAATAAGTAAAATGAACCATTAAAAGCAAATGGGGAAACACTTGTAATCCCAGTACTTGTGAGGCTGAGACAGGAGGATCACAGGTTCACAGCCAGCTTCAGCTACTTAGTGAAGCCCTCCACAATGCAGTGAGACCCTGCTCAAAATAAAGAATAAAAAATAGGACCGAGGATGTAGCTCAGAGGTAGAATGCCCCTGGGTTCAATCCCCAGCACTGCAAAAAAGAAAAAAAAAAAAAAAAAAGGAAATGGGCTGAGCAGGCATGGTGGCACATGCCTGTAAGTAATCCCAGTACTTGGGAAGCTGAGATGATCGCAAATTAGAGGTCAGCCTCTGCAGTGTAGCAAGACCCTCAGCAACTTAGTGAGTTTTTGTTTCAAAATTAAAAAATAAAATTAAAGGTCTGATGGTACAGCTTAGAGATAGAATTCCCCTGGGCTCAAATCCAATACTAAAAGCAAAACAAAGCAAATGGAGGGGGAAAAGGATACTGAAGAGGTTTAATCTTCTAAATTTGTTTGTTTTGAAGACATTCAGAAGAACAAAATCAGACTATTTAAAAGCTTAAAACAGGTGATTCATCCTGATTTCTCATTTCAAGCAACAGAAGTAACCTCTGTCTTGTAAAGGAATAGGGTGTTCATTGAACACATATTTGGTATTAATAGTATTGTCAAAAGTCTGAAGAGTCAACCTTGGAAATGGACAGGTCCAGAGGTGGAAAATAAAAACATTCTTTTGGGAAACAGGGAAAGAAAAAGAAAAAAAAAAACACAAAACCACTGGGTCAGGGAGCCGTGATACAGGGAAGAATTGTTTCTCTGCGTGGACTACTATTGGACACGATCAGGTGTAGGCTGAAAAGGCAGGGTCACCGCACCGGGAAGACAGGACAGAGATTAGGGAGGGCAGAGACCGTGTGCCTGGCTGCTCATGCTTTCCCTTGTACTCTAGTGGAAAGGATAGTCCATTTCAACAGAACTTAATACTTTCTAGCCCCTCCCTTTCTGATTTTATAGAATTCCAGTTCACATAAATCCTTTAGGTATTATTAAAGAAATAGACCAGTGTTTATGGAATATTGCATAGATGTGGCTCTTACTTAAGCAGTTGTGTCGCAGGTACAGTTCAGGATAAAGGGCCTGGCAGTGTTGCTCAGTGGTAGAGCAAATGTTTTCCCATGAATAAGGCCCTGGGTTCAATCTCCAGCACCAAAAAGAGAGGGAGAGACAGAGAGGGAGAAGGTGAGGTAATAAAAGTTTGGGTTACACTTTCTTGATGTGTTTTAAAGCCTTTCTTTTCACTCCTTGTGATTTGGAGTCTGTATTAAGTCTTAGACTCTATAGCAGGAAAAAGAATATTTTTTTCTACTGAGAACCATTCATGGGAAACGAATTAGAGTGCAGTTCACTACTAAATGCCAAGTAATTTCATGTTCAGGCTTTGTTGTTTGAAGAGTTCAATTCTTTTTTAAATACTTTTATTAGTGCATTGCAACTGTACATCTTCGTGAGATGCAATGAGACAATAAGGAACACAGACAGCTCTTGTGTATTCCTTCCACATCCCCCTGCTGCCCCCATTCATGGTAGTGAAATTGGCAGTAATATCTTCATATATTGCCATAATATTACTTGAACTGTTTCCTTCCTCATTCTTCCTTTGTTCCCTCCCAATCCTTTTCACCCCCAGTCCTCTTCATCTATTCTATTGGCCTCACTCCTCGTTATTCAATTCTTTTTTTTAATTTAGCATTGGGAAATTTATTTTTTTACTTTTTATTGTTTTATTAATCCCATCCAATTTTTATTTCTATTTTTATATATTAGTTTTATTTTTTAGTTTCTTTTATGTGCGACATATTAAAAATAGCATACATTCTTTTTTCAAGTTAAGAATGAGCAGTCCAGCGTTCCTCAGTCAGTAACTGGACACTGCTTGAATTTCCTGTCTCCCAGTGAAGGGAAAGGGAAGTCAGAGAAGTAAGACGCATGTAACACAAGCACACACGGAGAAGGGCAGCAGGGAAGAGAAAGGCTCCAGGCCTTTGGAGGCAGAATGGAGAATGGCCTGGACCACACAGAAAACCGCTGGCCAATCTCCGCCATGACCTTCCTCTAGGTTTCAGACTGTCCTTTCTCGGCGGGGCTGCCTTGTTTCTCCAGACTGAAAAGTAAATGCACTGTGAAACAGGCCATCTTAGACGGAAGCTAACGCTGCCAGGGTTTTTGTTTTTATTTCTTGGTGATTGGTCTTGCCTGGAGAAAATGGTACGCTTCCACCTGCATTTCTTTCTTTCTCAAGGACCCCATTGTGAGCACAGGATTTGCGGTAATTGGTCAGGGAGGGCATTTCCTGACTTTCTTGGAACATAGTCCTACACCTGCTCTGAGCTCTATAACTGCGTAGAAACTTGCAGTAAAGCCTTTCCATCCTGCAATCTATAAATCACCTTGTATAGCAATATTAAAATTTAAAAATCAGCTTCCCACTAGAACCGCTCACAAGATGAGCCTTCTTTTTCTTTAGCTGCGTATAAGGGGGACTTTCATCTTTGGAATAGCTCACAGACAATGGCTCTCCTTTCTTTGGTTGCTAACCTCTGAGTCATCCACTTCACCATGACCATCGAAGTTGGGACATAGAGAAAACAAGCACACCATTCTACATCCTTTCGTAGCTAAAGTTGCCACATTCAACCGCAAAAACATACAGAGAAACCATTTGAATTTCAGACAAACAGCAAATAATATTTTTGTATAAATGGGTTGCAACTATTTATCTGAAATTCAAAATTAACTGAGTGTTCTGTATCTTACCTCACAACTCTATTCATAGCACATGTGACTAATTAAGCATTTGCATAATTATTTATTTAAGATCTGTCTCTTCCCCATAGTTTGTGGCTAAGTCTTGGTCTTGGTCTCAATCATATTCTCAACACTTATCTCATGGTGGAAGTTCTGAAGGAATTTTTGGAATGAATAAATGTTCACTCAGCTGCAGGGTCTTCACACACCACCAGAGGATATGACTCCTTCAACAGCTTGCTTAGTGGCCACAGCAATATTACCTTAAGGTTCAAGCCAAGCGGTAAGTTTTTCTCCAAAGCCCACTACTGACTACCTCTGAAGTAGTATAAGGAAAAGAAATGTAGTGTGTACACATCCTTCCACTCATGTGCAAATTCTATGCTAGGAGTGTAATTACAGGCCTGCACTACTGTTCTTGATTCCCTGTCTAATAGGAGGGACTATATACACTACCTACAGGCCTGGTTGTCAGGTGATAATGAACAGGGAGACAAAGGGGCTGGGTGCCTGACCCTAGTCCACCATTTTTTTTTTTTTCGCAGTACTGGAGATGAAACCCAGGGGCATTCTACCTCCGCATGACACCCCCAGCCCTATTTTTTATTCTTTATTTTGAAATAGGGTCTCACTGAGTTACAAAAGACATCACTAAGCTGCTGAGGCTGTCCACAAACCACAATCGTCCTGTCTCAGCCTCCCAAATGCTGGGATTTCAATTGTGAGCCACCACGCCCGGCTCCCTAGGTCACCTTTAATTTGTCACAAGCAAGCACCAGATAGAATTCAGCTTCCTAACACTCACCCAGGAAGAGTTGTGGTTTGTCTTTAGGATGGTAACAGAAGTGGGGCAGCTCACTACATCCCTGTGAATGGAAGGAAACCTGACAGATGGAGGTCAAAAGCTAACTGGCTCCTCTCTCCAAACCAGGCACCTCTTCTGTGTACAGTACTCTTTTGTATGTATGTGTGTGGAGGGATACTGGAAATTGAACCCAAAAATACTCTACCTTCAAGCTACACACTAGCCCTTTATAACTTTTTGTCTTGAAACAGGGACTCACTAGGTTGCTGAGAGTCCTGCTAAGTTGCTGAGGCTGTCCTTGAACCTGCAATCCTCCTATCTCAGCCTCAAGTACTGAGATTACTGACATGTGCTCAGCTTCGTGTCTTCTTTGAAGTCCACAGAAGTACTGCAAGGGCACAAATGGCAGGCTACAAATTACATACTTTGCTAACTTTCAAAGAGTTTCTTGGTTAAGCTAAGGAAAACCATATCCAAGATAATACCGTATGTTCTCAAGGGCCTCCAGGGCTTTTATAATTCCCATTTGCAGAGGTACATTGCAATTTCCAAGGCTCTTTTACATATATTATCTCAATTAATCCCCATGACAACCATGGGACAAAAGTACTAGTTCCTTTTACAGAAAAAGGAACCTGAGGCTGGTCCTCCACTGTGCTGTGGACTTGCTGTTCTGCCTGTGGATCCTATCTGAAACAGGGATGAGAGGAGAGAGACTGTCGGTAGAAAGCAGGATGATAATAGAAATCCACAGACAGCACAGCAAAGTCCCATGAGTGTCCTATGGAACCATGAGGTTAGCCACCCAGGACGGTGCCTGAGCAGGCATTCATCAAAAAAAGTCAGAGGAGCTGGGCGTGCTGGCACACGCTTGTAATCCCCGCGCTCGGGAAGCAGAGACAGGAGGATCCGGCAAGTTAGAAGCCAGCCTCACTGGCTTAAGAGACCCTGTTTCCAAATAAAATATAAAAAATAGGTCTGGGAGTGTAGCCTGGACGTAGAAGGGTTCCATCCCCAGTACCACCAAAAAAAAAAAAAAAAAAAAGTCAGAGGAAACCTCCCAGGAAAGAAAATATGCAGGAGGGACACCCCTGCAGCAAGCACCCAGCCATGGACTTGTTTGCCAAGATACCTGCCATCCTGAGGGCAGCACACCTGACGGGTGGGAGAGAGGTAGGAGCAGCCAAAAGAGGCTTGACACTTGCTACTCTCTTCCCTGTCCCAACACCAAAAGATATAGAAATGCAGAAGAGAGAAGAAAAGAGAAAGGACAGAGCAAACCAATCTCTTTCTGCTCTAAGGACTAATGGAAGCTTGTGGCCAGAACACTAGAGGCCACACCTGCTAAGTCAGATAAGATTTGGAATATTTTTTCCCTTGCAATGGTCTTCTTTGTTTTATTTCTAATGTTTTATTTATTCAGTAATGTTTCATTTATCTTTGTTTTATTTCTAATGTTTTATTATAGTGTGTGTGTGTGAATTATTGTACTGGGAGATGCTGTGGACCTCTTATTTAAGAAACTGCACCTTAGGCCATATGTGGTAGCCCATACCTGTAGTCTCAGTACTTGGGAGGCTAAGACAGGAGGATCATAGGTTTTAGCCCAGCCTCAGCAATTTAGAAACTTAGCAAACCCTGTTTCAAAGTAAAAATAATCTGGGTGTGGTGGCACATTCTTGTAACCCCAGCATTTGGGAGGCTGAGATCAGAGGATCGTGGTTCGCTGACAGCCTCAGCTACTTAGCGAGGCCCTTTGCAACTCAGTGAGACCCTGTTTCAAAAATAAAAAAGACCCCAGGCATGGTGGCGCACGCTTGTAATCCCCGCGCTTGGATTGGCAGAGACTGGAGGATCATGCAGGTTCGAAGCCAGGCTCGCTAGTTTAAGAGATCCTATTTCCAAATAAAAAATATAAAATAGGTCTGGAAGTGTAGCCCAGAAGTAGAAGAGTTCCATCCCCAGTACCACCAAATAATAATAGTAATAATAATAATAATAATAATAATAATAATAATAATAATAATAATAGAATCAAAAAGACTGCCGGGTGTGGTGGCGCATTCTTGTAATCCCCATGCTTGGGAGGTGGAGGATCACACAGGTTCACACAGGTGGAGGATCACAAAGGTTCAAAGCCAGCCTCACTGGCTTAAGAGACCCTGTTTCCAAATAAAAATATAAAATAGGTCTGGGAGTATAGACTGGAGGTAGAAGGGTTCCATCCCCAGTACCACCAAAAAAATAAAATAAATAAAATAAAAAAGACTAAAAAAAAAATTTGGTGGTTTAACTCGGAGGTACAATGACCCTGGGTTCCATCCCCAGTACCGCAAAAAATAATAATAATTAAATAAAAATAAAAAATAAAATAAGGCTGGGGGTGTAGCTTGGAGATAGTATGCCTCTGAATTCAACCTACAATATAGAGAGAAAGAAGGAAAGGAGGGAGGGAGGGAAGAAAGAAAAAATAGGCCTTATGGGGAGATCCATATATGAATAGGAAGCACCCCAAAGTGACTGTGGGACTCTAGTCCCACTGCCCTTGATTCCTGGTTCATGACATCAGCACTGACTCTGACATTCGTTCCTGCCATGCTGAGCTTCCCTTGCCAGAGGCCCAAACCGAAAGGTTTATCTGATTTTAGACTTAAACCCCTGGAACTGTAAATCAAAATAATCATAATAACCTGGGTGAGGTATTTTGTTGTAGTGACATCTATATGACTATGAAGCTGGTTAATACTAGTAGTAATTGCAGAAGGGTTTTTAAACTTTTGTGTTAAAAAATTTTCAAGCATATTCAAAAGTAGAGTATACACAATGAGCTCCATCACCCATGCCAGCCAAGATCAGCTCTCACTTCTCTTCCTACCCACACTCGCCCAGACTCCACCATCATTACACCTTGAGCACTGATTTCAACCTAATTCAAGCATAATTCCATTTGGTCTATAAATAGTTCAGAATATATTTCTAAAAGGTAGGCACTCCAAACTTTAAAAAAATTATATTGATCTGTAAGCATTTTATATTCATCTTTATACTGATCTGGACTCCATGCAAATTGCCTGAGGCCTACATCTATAGAGCAGATAAGCAAGTTTCCATAGCTGGTGGTGGAAGACCAGTTAGGCTAAAATGAGCCATTTAATACTATTTGTGCTTCCCTAAGTTTCAGTCTATCTAATAAAATTATTACAGCTTGAATATAAAACTTAATAAGATTCACACAATGAGTTGATTGAGGCGCAAGAAGTTGGGGAGCTGAGGCCCTGAGCTAGAGCAACATGGCCCTGACCTCGAAGACGGCGGTGTCTGGAATGGAAGCCACCGAGGGCGTCCCAGCTCTGTCACAGAGACCGCAGCACATCCGGACTAAGTTCTAGTACTTTTACTTCTTTTTATCTTCCAAACTGATGCTCAGAATTTGCATCGACTTATCCAAGTAGTTGTAGGCAGCTAGATAGAAATGAGAAGATTAGGGAAAGCAGCCCCTCACACATGGAGATACAGGCCTCCCTGTCCTGGGCACTTAGCCAACCTCAGGGACAGCAGGAGGCGGAGCTTGCCTCAAGCGCACCCCACCCCAGGGCTTCACTTGGGCACCAATGGGGAAGTTTCAACATTGTGAGAACAGCATAAACGTGCTGAGCTGTGACAGGAAAAAAGATAGTGAGGGAATGCAGAGGTGTGAGGCAGGTTTTCAGGCTGAATGAAGCCTGCCACGTGGAGCAATCATGGCCATTTTTGGTTTTTTTTACTCTAGAAAGTGACCCACCCGTTACATACCCTTTCTCTGTTTAGTAACCCCTTATTCATAGCCTTCTCTTAAGCTGTACCCCCACTTTCCTATATAAACTTCTTATGCTCCCCTATTTGTGTTTTTTGTTGGAAATCTTTCTTATGGGGAAAAAGCACTGACCAAAGAAGAGGTCACCACCCTATAACATGTTTTTTTTATTTCTAGGAGAGATTATCACCCTTTAGCAATAGCATTGTTGTGTCAGAGAATGCCAAACTCAACCAAAAAAGAATAATGGAGCTGGGCATGGCAGTGCACAGTTGTAATCCTTGTACTTGGGAGGCTGAGACAGATGTACAAGTGAGGCCCTCAGCAACCTAGTAAGACCCTGTTTCAAAATTTAAAAAAATAAATAAAATAGGGCTAGGGATGAAGGTGTAACTCAGAGAAAGAATGCTCCTAAATTTGATCTCTAATACAATAACACACACACACACACACACACACACACACACACACACACACACGAAAAGGGTTCATTTCCTCCACTGTGTATAGTGATTACTCACAATGAAGAATTTTCAGTATCTGAAGAATTTCATAGACATTTTAGATAAGCTTATGTTGTGTTGATGACATAGTTTTAAAATAACACATAGCCTCTTTACCCCCAACTCAAGTAATTACTGCATGTGGAAAGGAGGGGTTGCCATTTTTACAGAAAATTCTTCAGAATGTTAATTCCTAAACTAAGTACTCTGGACCACTCAGAAGCCTGTGAATTAATGATTAGAGCCTCCAGTCACCATCACGCAGTTGTCAGTGCTTTGGTTCTTACTTAATCCCAGCAAAATATGCGGTATGGAGAGTGGGGTTTGTGTATAAAACACCATGTGTTTTATTGAACAGGTATAGTATTAGCAAGCAATCATCTATTTTGTGTGTGTGTAGCACTGGGGGTGGAACCCAGAGGCTTTCTACCTCCGGGCTATACTCCCAGACCTTTTTTATACTTTATTTGGAAACAGGGTCTCACTAAGTTGCTGAGAGCCTCACTAAGTAGTTGAGGCTGGCTTTGAACCTGTGCGATCCTCCTGTCTCAGCCTCCCAAGCCCAGGTATTACAAGCCTGTGCCACCACGCCCGGCTGTAATCTCTCTCTCTCTCTCTCTCTCTCTCTCTCTCTCTCTCTCTCTCTCTCTCTCTCCTCTCTCTGTGTGTGTCTCTCGATAGATAGATAGATAGATAGATAGATAGATAGATAGATAGATAGAGATGGTACTGGGGTTCCTGGAAACCCTTCTACCTCCAGGTTACACTCCTAGACCTATTTTATAATTTCTATTTGGAAAGAGGGTCTCTTAAGCCAGCGCGGCTGGCTTAGAACCTGCACGATCCTCCTGTCTCCACCTCCCAAGCGTGGGGATTACAAGCATGTGCCACCATGCCCTGTGCAATCATGTATTTTATAGACTTAATAAGTTATATCCTTGCAAATAGTTTTACAAGCTCTAATGTATGTAGATGTAGTGGGGATTTTTTGGTTTTGGTTTTGTATTTTTGTGGTACTGGGGATTGAACCCAGGGAAATTCTACCTCTGAGCTACATCCCAGTCCCATTTTATTTTTTTATTTTGAAACAGTCTCACTAAGTTACTGAGGAACCTCAGTATTGTTAAGACTAGCTTCAAATCTGTGATCCTCCCACCTCAGTTTCCCAAATACCGAGATTACAGGCATGTGCCACCAGGCTCAGTTTATATAGTTTTATTTAATTATTAAAGTAATCTTAAAATTCATTAGTTAATTCATAATGGTTCCTCAGTGTTCACTAAGGGCTCATGTGAGGATGAATAAGATATTCTGATGTCTAAGAAGACTCCTTATAGCAAATGATAAGGAAACCACAGGGGGTATCATATATTTTATGAATAAACACAGAGAAAAATCATCTCTGAACTTCAAAGTTTTCTATCACCAGAAATCCAGGATATAGGGGAAAATAGAAAGTCCATAAGCATGTATGCACATGCACAAAGTGGTCAGGCACATGGTTTATCTCAAAGAAACATGGGGAAAGGAAAGAAACAGCAGGCCTGGATTTGGGGTAGGCTGGAGCCCACGGTAGCAGCTGAGGAAGCCTCAGTCTGTTGGGGGACTGATGTCTCTTCCTCGGCAGAAATGGGGAGCAAGAGGATTCAATGTCTATCAAGTGTCATCCAAATATTAATGGTGGTTTCCCTTGGGTGGCGGAGGGAGACGTTGAGTGGTGTTTATTTTCTTCTTTAATCTTCTGTTCTTTTTCTTGTTTTACAATCAGCATGCATTATTAAGAGCAAGAAAAATAAATATCTCTACTTTAATTTTGAAAAATAACTAAGTCCCTCTAATAGGTGGATTTGTTTTCGCTGTATGAAAGGAACCCCAGGCCAGTAGGGGCTGTTAAACAGTTAAACTTCTAAAACAAAGAGAAACAAATTGGAACTTTCACAAGCCAGAGACCCTCTGTCTTTAGCTTCAAGACTTTAGGAATTTCAAAGAAAATTAGATCCACATATTTCTAGCTCATTTTATATGAAATCTTCAAATTGTCCTTTTCTTTGTATTCGCTGATATCTTTGAAATCTTTTGAACATTTTTCTTAAAATAATTTTTGCGTTAGTGCTGAAAATAGAGGTTAATGGGTCTTGCCCCCATAGACTGTCAGCCGTAATAGGGAGGGCTTTCTTTCCTTTTTGATGGCAAATTGCAGAGAACATTTTCTCTGTTACTTATAATATGCAATTGAAAACGAGGAATCACTACATCAGATATCAGAGAGAACAGGGATTCCGAGTGAATGATGAGGACTCTCCTGTGACAGCACAGCTGGCAGGTCACCCCTCCCTGAGCATCCGGGTCCTCAGGTGGGAAGAGTGAGGTGACGACCAGGGAGCACCATGGGCGAAACGTCTAGGACAGGCGTACATCCCTGCACCGAGAGGACAGCCAGCTGCAAGTGCCAAAAGCCAACGAAGGGCCTGACACAAATGAAGGGATCTGTCTGTAAATCACAGCTGAGAAGGGAACCCGAGGACCACAGTGGGTGCCACTGCTTCTCCAGCTATGCCAGTTCCTCATCATGGTGGCCCTTAGCTTTTTCGGGCTTAGATCCCACCAGCTGAGTGAGCCTCCTTTTCTCAAAGTTCCAAGAACAGTTCTAGGCTGCACCCCTCCTGGCCTGGCGAGGGTTGCCTGCCATCCAGATGGCAGCCCCGGTGCTGCAGAAGGATGCTGCTCTCACATTTCGGAGGCCAGAAGCAGAGAAAACAGGAAAAGGGGTGAGGGACATATAGTCCCCAAATCCCAAGGGTCCTACCTCCTCCAGCCACAGCCCACCAGCCCAAAGTGCCACCCAGTAAGTCCATTCAAATGATGTTCATTCATAAACAGGTCAAAGTCAATCAGTTAGCCGAAATGAGAAGGAGGAAGGGGGAGGGAATGGGGTGGGATTGGGGAAGGGCTAAATAAGTGATATGTATATGTGTGCCTCTACCATCTTGTACCCCATTAAGGTGTACAACTGCAAGGCACCAATATAAAAAATTTTTAAGAATCAAATGATCAATCCATCAATATATTTGTTTGCTGGTGAGATCAGGACCCTCGTGGTTCAATTATTTCACCTGTAAATATTTTTGCATAGCCAATACATGAGCTATTCCAGGAAACAGTCTATATCTAAATCACAACGGGAGGGCCTAGAGAAAAATCAGCCTGTATTACCTGAGTGAAAAATGAATGTTAAGGAGATTAGGAAACCCTGCTGTAGTGTAATAATTACATAGCAAGTGCTTTATTTCATCATTATTAAGCAAATTCCATGTGGTTAATGGAAGTTAGAAAATCACTGTCTCATACTATTTGTGATAAGATGTTCAAGATTATGTAACAGAGTCCTATCTTAGGGAACCTTAGTAACCAACTATGATACTGGCTATTAAGTTTCTCAAAGCAGAAAGACTTTCAAAACAGATTCAACAAACTTTTTCTGTAAAGGGCCTGATAAATGCTTTTGTATCTGTGAGTCGAGTCATATGGTCTCTGAAGCAACTGTTCAATCCTGCTGTTGAAGCAAAAAAGTAACCATAGAACACACACAAAAGGAATGAGCTTGGCCACAGTCCAATAAAATTTTATTTATGGAATGAGAAATTGAATTTTGTAGAATTTTTATATGTTACAAAATATCATTCTATTTTTATTTTTATAATTAAATATGTAAAAACTATTCGTAGATCAAGGGCCATGCAAAAATAGACAGCCAGCCAGATTTGGCCAATGGATGGAAAGTTGCTGATCCTTGGTTTAGAGGAAAAAGTTGAAATAAGATGCAGTAGCAACAGGGCTTCTGCCTATCCCAGGGGAAGCCCTGAGCTGCAGTAGACCTGCAGTGTTGTCTAAATCAGGGTAGGCTGCCCTGAACCAGGTGCCTGTGAGGAGGAGCAAGAAGCCTGGGTGAGGAGGTTCTCATCAGCACAGCCCCAGGGAGGGACTCAACTGAGAGCTGTTTCTCTCCACAATGCTTTCAACCACTGGAGTATTAAGCGACTTACTCCTGGAGGAACAGAGACCCGTGCTATTTCAATGACTAGGCCCATTATAATTGACTCCACAGAATATCTACATTTTTATTACAAGCAAATTCTATTAATATTTTCAGTGTGCAATCCATGGAAATGATACTCAAACGAAGTTATAGAAAACCATAAAATTAGGTGAGTTCTTGGGGGCTATCATCTTCCAAGTCTCAACTCAAGCAAGCAGAGAGTGCTTCTGAGTATCTAAGGTTTTCTCCAAGTTCAGTCCCATTAACCTGGTGGCTCACACTGTAGCGGGAATGTTAATAGTTTCCATTAATTCTGAGAAGATAGAATAGATGTAAAGTCTAGTTCTCATAACATGCATATTGAGGAATCGAACCTGCAATAATTTTATTTCTCTTAAGTACTGGCCTATTTCTCACCACCAAATTCTCATGTCTTAAATTTTTTAACAACTCTATGATTTTGTTTTCTTCCATCTCCTTTCAGAGCCATTAGAACAATACTTAGTTTTGGGATTCAACTCTCTGTCCTTTCCTTAATGAAAGCCACAGCTGTGGCCAGGGTAGGGGCAGGACCAGACTCTCCCTCAGCCTGCCGTGGGCATGGGCTTCACTATGGGAAGCAGAGGAGGAGGGAGGGATGGAGGAGGGGAAGGGCGTTTGTCCCTCACCTCCACTGGAGGAGACAAGCAGCAGCCTGAAGGGGCTGTGGTGACAGAGCGCTCACTCCTGCCCACCAGTCACCATGGTGATTAGACTGCATCTCCAACTGTAGACATTGCGCGTGCTCTCTCACGAAGCTGGTCCGCTGAGCCCCAATCTTCTACATCTACAAGATGTAAAGAAACTATATAAAACCATAAAATGAGATGAGTTCTTGGGCGTTCATTTCAATAGGATCTACTTCTCGAGCTCTCCAGAACTAAGCTAGTTCTGGCCTTTTCTGTACCTAGCGGTCTCTACCAAGTGCCCTCTCTCCTGGATTTCTTTCAGGTTCTTAAAGCCTTAGTAGTCCAGATGCGGGTCAGAAAGTTCACCAAGAGTGAGCATCCAGGAGCATCCAGTGAGCTTACAGAAGCTCTCTTCCTGAGCAATTCTTATTCTTATCCCTTCTAAGCTTCCAAGACAGGAATTAGAAACAAGCCAAACCCTGTTCCTAGGGTAAGATTTGAGAGAAGAAAACAATCTTTCTTCACAAACTCAGAGTTCCCCGCATAAGTCCCATTCCTCCAAAGCCTCTCTCTTGCCCACTGTCTGCAACTCGACATGACTGGCCATGCCGCAGGCAGCACTCAGAACTTGGAGTTTCAGGAACTTAGCACTCTTTGTCCATCATTTTGGACTTGAGCCGCAGTTCCTCTAAATAGGGACAATCCCATTCGGCATTCTCTGATATGTTTTTTATTTTATTATATTTGCTTTGATTTAGATGAGGGTGATTTGACTTGGTTTTGTTGTTTTGTTTTCTTTTGCCTCAGCAAGTAACAATACACTTCAGAAAATTAAAAAAAAGCAAAACAGAATAACACCTTCCCCTGCAGAGACCATTCTTGCTTTTATTTTATTTATTTATTTATTTATTTATTTATTTATTTATTTATTTATTTATTTTTGTGGTACTGGGGTTCCTGGAAGCCCTTCTCCCTCCGGGCTACACTCCCAGAACTTTTTTTTATTTATTTGAAAACAGGGTCTCTTAAGGCAGCGATCCTCCTGTCTCCGCCTCCCAAGCGCGGGGATTACAAGCGTGTGCCACCACGCCCAGCCCATCCTTGCTTTTCTAACCCCTTTCTAGCAACTCCTCTCTCCTGCCCCTGCTGACCATGGGCTGAGCTTGGCCAGGGTGAAGAGGAACATCAGCTTTACATAACTGATAGCCATCTCTCAAATCTTTTTATTTCTTGATTGACTTTAGACTTAAAATGAAGCACTTGGACACACACAAAAAAGGATAGGACATTCCTTCTCAGATCTAACTTCCATAAAATTCTGCACTTTATTTTCTACTTCTGAAATTGCCCATTACAGAAAAGCTGTTATGTACAGTTCATTTCTATCACAGACTATGTGTGTAAAGACCTACTAACCACAGGTCTATGCACATGATTTTGTACATATGTGACTTTCAGGTAAACGTTTCTACTCCTACACTAGCCGATCTTTAGGACGATTAGGGAGAAAAAATGTATGTGATGGGGTATAAACATAGTGGGGGAGTAGTCAGGAGGAGGAGATGGAGCTTGGCCACATTATTGCTGTAAAGGATGCTTTGTAAGAGATCTGTGAGACAAGACTCAACTGCCCTGGGAGTCAGGTAGGTTTAAAAGAGGACGAGGAGGCTCTGAGACCTTCCCTAGCTGTTGTGGGAAGGAGCATAAAACACACCCCAAAACACCCTTCTTCACTAGCCACTAAAAAGGAGAGCCAGTGGGGCCTTTCTTCTCTCACCTCCTCCTCCGAATGCAGCTCTGTAAAAAAAATAAACACATAAACTAGGTGTGGTGGCACATACATGGGACAGGAGGATTGCAGGTTCAAAGCCATCTTTGGCAATGTAGGGAAGCTCTCAGAAATTTAGTGAGACTCTGTTTCCAAATAAAGAAAATCGGGCTGGGAGAGTAGCTTGGAGGTAGAGTGCCTCTGGGTTCAATCCCCAGTACCAATAAATAAATAAATAAATAAATAAATAAATAAATAAATAAATAAATAAATAAATAAATAACAATAATAATAAAGATAAACAAATAAACTACATCCATTTTTTACTTTTTTTGAAAAATGTTATCTCTCTCTCTCTCTCTCTCTCTCTCTCTCTCTCTCTCTCTCTGCCCGTTGAAAAAAGCAAAACTCCATTCCATTCAGTCCAACTCACATTGAAAGCCGGAAGCATGCTCTCTCAGGATTTGCCTGGGTAGGCATTTGCCAAGAGCTCCTGGGATCTCGCCAAAAGATTCTCTGTTTTCCTGTTTAAGGCCTGAAATTTCAACTGATTTTAATCTAGCCCAAGGATCTAAGAGGATGCTGACACCAGCTCTGAAAAGCAAGCCGGGGGCATGTGGTTAAGCCATGACCTCTTGACTTTCCCCTGAAATAAGTCTTTTTCTCCAGCACCATGGAGACTTGATTCACACCCTGGAGAGAAGGCTGCTGCTCCTGTCTTGCAACTGCTGGAAATGCTATGCCTAATAAAGGCATCCTTAACACATAAGATGAGGTCTTATATGTCTGGCCACTCTATAGGTTTAGTGTGTGTGTGAGTGTGTGTGTGTGTGTGTGGCTGGAAATTGAACCCAAGGGCATTCTACCTCTGAGTAACATCCCCAGCCCTTTTTTATTTTTTATTCTGAAACAGAGTCTCTCACTAAATTGCAGAGGGGCTTGCTCCGTTGCAGAGGCTGGCCTTGAACCTGCAGTTCTCCTATCTCAGCTTCCCAAGTACTGGGATTACAAGTGTGTGCCACCACACTTTTCTCAGTTTGGCATATTTTTTTTAATTTTTTTTTATTGGTGCATTATATTCATACAACTTATTGGGGTAAAAAACTTGTGTGTACAAACATGTACTCATCGCTGATTTAACCCCTACCCAAATCCCACCCCATTCCCTCCCGGTCCCTCCCTCCCTTGCTCGGCTTAGTGGTTGACTTCGATATGTTTAAGCACATTGTGAGCTTTAGAGATCTTCCTCTTCCCCTCCTTTCTCCTCCTTTAGGTTGTCTTGTGTGCTCGTTACAATATACACAATCTTTCGTCATTGCTTTTTAAAGGGCAAGGGCAAGCCAGGTGTGGTAGAACATGCTTTTAGCAAAGCCCTCCACAAGCAACTTAGTGAAACCTTGTTTCAAAATTTAAAATAAATAAAAAATAAAATAGGGCTAGGCTGTAACTCAGAGGTAGAATGCCCCTAGGTTCAATCTCCAGGTCTGAAAAAAATAAAGGAAACCATAGGAATATGTTATTTGCAAATAATTATGTCTACTTACAAATGAGATATCGTACTGAGGGCATCTTACACATAGATGTGAATTTAAGAAACATGAATAAGTGTCCAGTTCTGTTAGTTCAAGCCCCATCTTCTTTACCAAACAATCTTTGACATTGAGAGTGGATCTCCAGAGAGATGGGTTTTTCAAAAGGGATCCTGTATACTGTTAGCAAGTTTGGCGTTAATACAATGAAACATCTGAGATAGTTCTTTACAGAGAGAAAAGTGTTATTTTAGCATGTGGTTCTAGTGGTTCCAGTCTAAGGCCATTAGGCCTCTGATCAGGGAGCACAGAATGGAGGGACACATGGCAAAGGCGAACTGCTCACCTCCTGAGCCAGGAAGCTAAAGCAAGAGGAAGCGCCTGGAGTCCCATAACCTCCCTCAAGGCCACACCTCCAATAACAGAAGCTCCTCCCACAGGCCCCACCTCCTGCAGGCTTCACCACTTCCCAAAACTGCCACCCTGGAGACCAAGCCTTCAACACATGAGCCTTCAAATGCTGCTAGCGAGGCCTTAACAGAGCTACAGGCGAATTTAAGAGATTTAAACAAAACAGAGATGATCTTGGCAATTATTTTATTCTGGGTCCCATCTAGGGCTTCCATTACCTTTGCAAAGGCCTACACTTTGTTTTCCTTGAATGGTTTGCTTCTTTGGATCAGAAAGAGATTTCTTTCTATTGGCTTTTACTCCCATCTCCTCATTAACCCTTCACCTCGAAAATAAAGGAAAAATTGGCAATCATTCTGTTTGGGCTTTTGTGTGGTACTTATCAAATGCCCAAATTAGCCTGGAGGATTCTTGACTGGCAATCCTTATTATATCTATTGTTAACTCATCAGCCGATCCAAACTGCATAAACCAAGTTTTCCATTCAGTAATTAGTCCATGGTTTCGTTTGGTGGTTTCTCCAATCAACTAATTGCAGCCCTCGAATGATATCACTGCTTCGCTAAAAGGAGAGTGAGGCTAATCAGAAGCCATTTTCAGAGCTGCCTGCAAAGAGAGAAAATGAGTTCAAAATACTAAGGAAATCAGACTGCGTGCCAGTCTCAAGTAGACAGTGAATCCACAGGCTTGGAGTTCTGAAATTAAACTTTAATACTCATAATACCATGCGTCCTTGTTTTGTTGTGTAAACATGGAGCCAGGGATGTCAACAACCTAGAAGGAATGAGGGAAGACATTCAGAACCAAACTTCTCAGTTTACAAATCCAAAAGTGAAATCTGGAGGTTAGAATCACCTGCTCAAAAACTAAAACAAAATTATACTAAAGCTGCAGTCCCTGTAATTTTTTTTAAGATGTTAATATGGAATTCTATGTTTCAATCAAATCAAACGTAGATTAAGAACAACCTTACACTTTTTTGAAGATAGTCACAGTCATTTTAAAGCATAGTAATTAGTTATTAATGTGTAGTGGTGTGCAGAGGTGACTTTGATTATTATAAATTTCACAGATGCAAACCAGAATTGCTGAGTTGCCAAGCACTTCCTTGATTCTATGACAACATTGTGTGTGTGTGTGTGTGTGTGTGTGTGTGTGTGTGTGTGTACTGCTTGCTTGAACCATGTGAAATTTACACAGGACACACTCAGCATCACTTACCAGAGCCTGACAACTTCCAGGTGGAGGCTGTTCTAGCAATATTGCACTTTTAGTGCCCAGAATAAGCAGAGACCCTGCCAAGCCTTGAAGGAAGTATATGGGACCCAAAACTATACTTTGGGCGTTTGAGTCATAAATTTGGAGGATTAGTAGATAGCTCATAAACAAGTTCTGATCTTTTCCTTGCGTTTTGTTCTTTGTACATATTTGATAAATCATTTTCTGTTCGAATGCTGTCAAGATATTCTCCTATACTTTTTTATTTTTTTATTTATTCATTTTTTTGTGTGGGTTTGGGGATGGAACCCAGGGGCATTCAACCTCCAAGTTACACCTCCTGCCCTATTTTTTATTCTTTATTTTTGAAACAGGGTCTTACTAAGTTGTGTAGGGCCTCACTAAGTAGCTGAGGCTGTCCACAAACCGTGATCCTTCTATCTCAGCCTCCTGAATGCTGGAATTACAAGTTTGTGCCACCACGTCTGGCTCTCCTATACTTTTTTTAAAGAGTTGTTTTGCTTTGCTTCATTTGAATCTGGTTTTGCTTATGAAATAAAGGAGCTGATTTTATTTTCACTTCACATAGGCAACCTGATATTGTCTTGGTTAGTCGATTTTTTCCTCGATGATTCAAAGCGTTACCTCCCTCATACCTTTCTCAAGCATGCATAGGTGGGTTTTTACTGGTCTCTTTATTTTGTTCTACTTAATTCTCTGGGTTTATTAGTCTAACCTAAAACTGATACTACATTAGTTTAATCACTCTTGCTTTTTAGTTCTTCGTATGTAATATGATATGTTCCTCTTTATTTTTACCATTGTTCAAAACTGGCCTGGATACACTGCATTCTTTCTTAAAAATGTCAGCACCAACTTGTAAAATGGAAAACCATGCTGAAATATTATCTGAAAATATATTGAATTTATAAACTTATTTTGGAAGGCTATTCATTGAATATTTTCTTCTCTGAAAATAAAGCATGTTATATTTTTTGTTTTATTTAGGTTTTTGTATTTATTCTTTTCTTATTCTTTTCTTTTGTTCCTTGTTACCCTGCAGCATTTAGAAAGCTGAAAAGTGAGGATTGCTTGATCCCAGGAGTTTGAGACCACCCTGGACAATATAGACTCTGGCATATCTTCTAATATACCAAAAACCATATTCATCAATATCCCCAGAAATGTTACAAATATTATTAAACAGTTTAAAACAAACTTTAGAGGGATACTTGTAAGTCACTATATCACACTCTGAGAGCCATGGCTTAAAATAATTATATCTTACTCACTGTCTGAGATTTCAGTTCTTTCAAGACTGCCATTCTTCCTTGGCAGGAAAAGGAAACCAAAAGTCGGAAACCTTTTCTATCACTGAAAATATATATCATGATGGAGAACTACAAAACACTGCCAATGAATGAATTCATGTCACCAAATAATTTTATTGGCTTCTGTCCAAGACATAATTTTGTTTTTCTTAAAATGTACAATTACTGCCTACATCAAATTGTTCATCAAATAGTTCACAGGTGTGCCTTAAAATACAAGTTTCTGAGAGTTATACAAGAATTCTCTCTACAAAAAACTTGTCTATAAGTCTAAAGTTTATCCAAAGTAAATATTTAATTTTAGATTGGTTCCTTCCATCATATTTTTATGACTCAAAAGTATTGGATTAAGAATCAGCTTAAGCTGGTAGCTTCTGTTTTTTTTTTAATTGATTTTATCTATAAATTTGACTTCTAAAACAGGGTGACACATGTGATTGTAAAGATGAAATAAGTTTTGGAAGAAGTATAAAAATGGATTTGGAACCACTGTGAGTTAGTAAAACACCAATATGTTAAATGTGTGTGTCTTACTCTATGTTAGTATATAAGGTAAATGTGCTTCTTTTAATATTTCCAATAATCCTCTGCATTAGGCTTTATGGTTGGTCACCCTTCTAGGGCACCTTGTTTGTCAGCAGAGAGACTTGGTCTCTGAATCCAGATCCTCTACTTTCAGCCACCTGGCTCTATTGCTCTGACTGATGTGATTTCCAGAAATGGAAAAATTTGCACTGACTGAAGCCTATGCAGCAAACACAGAAATGCTTATTGTTGGAATCA
Source organism: Muscardinus avellanarius (assembly GCF_963383645.1). Lineage (NCBI taxonomy): Eukaryota > Metazoa > Chordata > Mammalia > Rodentia > Gliridae > Muscardinus > Muscardinus avellanarius. Next base: position 26,278,210 of record NC_137795.1, on the reverse strand, counting down.
GTCCCTAATGTTTCACACCACCTTTACCTTTTAGCTAATTATAAGGGATAGGACTGTGGTCTGGATTAGGCTGTGTATGAAAAGTGTAATTTTTAAACTAAGATGTCTTATATATGCATTGAATGATAAATCAGGGTGTCCAGGAGTAGAAACCCAGAAATCCAAAGCTGTCCTTGGAGAAAGAAATGAGATTTAGGATATTTCCCTTACTATAAGGGAAATTTAGAAATAAATTTAGTGTAATGGATGTTTACCATGTGTACATGGGGTGGGGTTTACTGGAAATTATACCCAGAGGCATTCTATCTCCAAGCTACATCCTCAGTTCTTTTTATTTTTTATTCTGAAACAGGGTTTTGCTTGGTTGCTAAAAGTCTCTTTATGCTGCTGATACTGGTCTTAAACCTGCAATCCCCTTCCCTCAGCCGCCCAAAAAATGTTTACCTTTGTTTATGCATTTTATTCTGGAGGTTTTTGAAACGTACTCAAAATTAGAATAGGCATTAACTGTAATTAACTAGGTTAAACAATTATCAACATTTTAATAACCCTGTGTTATCTTCCACCCACATGCTCTTTTGAAAGGACAACTAGAGTATTTTAAAGTTACTCCATATTCTGTATCATTTCTCCCCAAAACACTTTGTATCATTCTCTAAGAAAATAACTACTAACTTTAAGATAATCAAGCTATAACAATTTCACTTAACAAAATGAACAATTCCTTAATATCATCTATACTCAGTTTGGATTTTCACTCTCATGATTGTCTTAAAAACAATATGGTTAGTTTATTTAAATTCAGATGCAAATAAGTTATATATATAGCCTTTATTCAATATGTCTCTAAGATTTCTTTTGGTCCTTAATAGTTCTCCTTCCCCATCTTCTTTTATGCCATTGATTTGTTAAAATCATCAAGTCGTTTCTCCTATTACATTTCCTACATTCTATATTTGATTGGTTTCTTCTTTGTGGTAACATTTAATATGTTTCTTGACTCCCCATATTTCCTCTAGATTGATAGAGGAAGAAATTTAATTATATGTTGGTTTAATTTTTTATTTTTGCCAAGAGTATATAACAGGTGTCCATTCTGAGTAATGATACATATTAGGATGGAGTCAGTAGACTATACTGTGGTTATCCTGGCTGAGCCATTATGAAGTTCTAGATCGACCTGCGCTTAATGGTTTTAGCAGGCATTTTTTATGGTTACCTAAATCCACTTTCTCAAGGGGGCTGCAAAATGATTATCTAATGCTATCATTCTTTCTGTACTTATTAGTTGGAATTCTACAAATGTCATTCTGACAGATAATGTGTATCCCTCCCAAAAGGATTAATGCTTGTCTATATACCTTTAATTACCAGTTATTCAGAATAATGACTGGGTGTCCTAGAAACTTCCAAAGGTAACCAATTTTGTTAATATCACTTGAAATCACATAGTTTCACATACTTAAGACATTTCAAGCCATTACAGTCATTATTTTTGATGCTGAAATTGTCCCACTTTTAGCTAGGGAAGTCTCTTCAAATCCCCTGTGTCATTCTGACATCGTCTCAAGATGATCCAAGCTTGTAGTGTACGTTCCTAGACTTAGATTTCTAGACAGTGGAGTCAGATATGGAACAGGTGAGCTCTCTGAGAGTGCCTAGTTCCCTCACGTGGGAAACAGTATTGAGAAAAAGAAAATATCTAAGCAGGTCCTAATTTTACAGCTTCAAAAAATTAACCTCTTTTTTGCCTAAGATTGCATGTTGAAACACATATAACTATATAGCAAGAAATATATGTGAAAACAGACTGTGACTCTTGATGTTTTTGTGGCATTGCTTTACATAAATAGGTAAGACTTTTGAAGATTTGACAATAGAAAATAGACATCAGTAAATACTGCATTACAGAATATGAAATGACTGTCTTGTTATAGCAAAAAGAAGCAGCTAACTTAGCTGTCACATTCACCCAAAGGTGAACCTGCCAGAAGGATGCACTGTATTCCTGGGCACCATGTCCGAGACAGACATCAGTTCCGCACAGTGACATTGCTGGCCCTTGACTCTGGAACCCTGTCTTATCTGTCATTCATTCATTGATCAAGGGCATTCCATGTAGTGAATACTTTATTACCCACTAAATTCAAAGACACAAAGTTCCAAAATCTTGTTTTGCTAAGTAGCTACTCGGCTTATAAGAAATGGATAGTTTACTTTCTATATGTCTATGTCTATACTTCTTTCAGTTTTCTATAACTAAAACTTGCCTACTTGAAGAAATATTTTCACATATGATGTAGGAAAACCAAAAACCAGAAAACAAAGTGTAAATTCAGGTCATATTCAGTTGCCAAATAAAATATTAAAATCATTTAAAGGATAAATTATTTAGAACAATGATGACTCCTCAGGAAATCCATAACAAATAAAAGGAACAGTAGGGCAAGTACTTTTAATATGTTATCTTTCTTTTTTTAATTCTCTAAGCCTTTGTTCTCAAGGCAGAAAACTGCTGCTTCACTTCCCTGCAGCCACTGATAAAACCATGCAAGAACATCAGAGGAAAATGAGTCCAGATAGGTGCCCTCCCCAAGGGAACGGAGCACTTCTTTGTTTTATATTTCCTTTGGAAATCTGGAGATTTTGCATGCAAACATCTTATTTCATGGCACTGCTTCTCAAATTGAGAGATTAAATCTAGCTCCGCATAAAGGTTTTTCAATAAAGTAGGTTGCACAGTCTCCTGTTTATGGAAAATTGATGCATCATCTGATACGCTTTCAATTGCTAACTTTTGTTTCACAAAAGCTGGAAGGAATTTCAACCAACCATTATCTAATCAAGAAAATATTTCCTACCTATCTTGTCTTCAGCATAACTTGCTGCCAAATGTAGTTTGGACTATTGTAAATCACTATGCATTTTAACAATCAAAACAGACTCTCCAGTTTTGTTCAAGAAGGTACAAACTGTAGAAACTATCCATTACTATCAGTAGAATGCCCCCAATTTTGTATGTGTTGCAGAATGACTATTACATGACATAATTTAATGTTGTGTTGGTTACACTATTTGACTGGAAGTAGAATGTTTATAATCTTGAGATACAGTTAGGTATTATAATAATTTCACTAAGTCTTCCTATATTTTTATCAAATTCTCACCTCAGAGCAAAACATACAATTTTTGTGTCTATTTAGCCATAAAATGTATGACTTATAGCATCAAATCCCCTCCTGAGTTCAGCATTAATATAAAGTGCAAGAGAGAACAAACTAGATTGAAGTTGTGTTTTTGTGTGGGTTTCAAATAAAAAGAGAGTTATCTTTATCTAGCCATTCCTCGGGGGCACAAAGCATGCTTGAGAAGACACGCCTCAGCCTCTAAGGCAGCTTCTGTCTCCAGCATTTTTTGCACCTGGTCTTCCTAGACCTGAGTCAAGAGAATAACAATGTATACACATAAAGGAGGGCCTGAGCTGAAGATAGCATAGTCCTGCCTCCTCCATAACCCCCCAGGCTCTGTGAGGGGGTAAAACACTTGATCTCCTTGTGCCTGTGCTTCTGAAAAATGGGATATTTTAAAATCAGTGACTTAAATGAATACATATGTAAAGTGCTTGGAACATGAAAAATAGTATATTTGTGTTAGCAAGTATTAATTATTATAGGACCTTCTTTGCAAACTGTGAACGGCTACCTGTGCTGTTCATTCATTCATTCATTCATTCATTCATTCATTCAACAAATGTAAGTTTATGTTTATAGAGAAGATACACAACAATGCACTTTTCTTTTATGGGAACACAATTATTCAGACTCAGAAACCAACTGAAACAGCACAGCCCCACCAGCCACTGCCCCAGTTAGAACTAGAAAACCAGAAAGAGGCACGCCTGCTATATTTCCTTTAGGAATCTCGCCCTCTCTGGGTCTCTCCCTAGGAACAACAGGCTGTGACTCTAATGCTTACAATCTGATCATACTTTTGAGTGACCACTACCTAAGCAGAAACAAGGCTCTGTTTGTCTCAAAATTGAAAAAAATGCAGGTTCTACTAAGAGGATACTTGGACATGCACAGGTGTGCAAGTGTGCACGTGCACATACTCACACACACAAAACTGGCTCTTCTGGGAATTGCACATTCCTACCTGCGAGAATGTCCCCTTTCTGGAATCTGCTCCTCAGTATGGTGACTTCTGCCTGAGAGCTCCACGCACATGGTGAAGACACTCCTGTCAGCAAGAGTTTCTTAACAGCACAAGTGTCCACAGAAGCTGATACTCTAGTATGGCCATCCTCAGGTTGAGTGTACATGAGAATAATCCAGGGTGTCCATTAAAGTGCAGATTTTTGTGTCCTATCCCAAAAGTTTCTGACTGAGTAGTCCTGGAGTGTGGCTTGGCAGCTTGATGGGTGTGTGCACCCCAGACCACATACTGGTCTGATCAACAGTCTGATGGCTAGAGGTGCTCTGTAGAAAAGGAATCGGGACTTTGCAATATGTTCTATGACTCTGGCCTTGCCATAGAACCTCCCAGCCCAAAGTACAGCCACCAGGGAATTAAATGAGAACAGAAAGCAGAGCCCTGGTGCAATTACCCAGCAAGAGATTGTGCCTGAGAGAGCATCCTGCGTAGACCCTGAGCCTGCAGACCCCTCCAGTTGGGAGCCCTGGAGCTTTGAAGGGGCTCAGGGTGAGGTTATTTTGGGGCAGCGGGCACTGATATCTCTCCGCTCCAGGCATCAAAGCCCAGCAGAATACCTCGAGACCAAGAGCTTTCCCCTCCTCCCTGCTACTGCGTCCAGAGGAGTCTGCTGGGCAGGAGCCAAGGTGGAGCCAAAGGGCAGTGTGTTATGGTCAGGCAGAAAGAGAGTTCAACTTAAAGTCCCTTGCCCTCATTCTCGCATAACAGGTTGAGAATCCATGGACCAACCTATCAGGGGGTGGGGGGCAAGCAAAGCTACCACAGAGGCAGGACCAGAGTTCAGCAGGGTGTGCAGGATCAAGGAGCTCTGAAAAGGAATCAAGTCCTCAGTGGGGCAGCCAGGCTCTGAGTGAGCCCAGAACAGATCCCAGGCTTGGTCCCTGTAAACGTGGGCCTCAGGCCCCAGAAAAAGAATCTGAGCTGGGCACAGGGAAGCCACTACTGGGCCCAAGTAGCTCTTTTCCATCCCGAAAAAAATCTATCTTCCTGCACCAATAAAAGTCTCAAACAAACAAATAGATAAATAGGAAAAGAGAAATCCTATCTTCCACAGAAGAGAAGAATCTGAAAGGTTAGCAGCTTTCCTCCTGGTTGGTACCTTCACTCTCCAGGATATATTTAACTTTGTTGCTTTTATATATTCTTATGCTTGCATTAATGCATTATAGCCTCCCATCAGAATGTAGTTTATAGTGATGATATCACACATGCACACAGCACTTGGTGGGCTTTCCCCCGGCTCCCTCCCCATGCCCCCTCCCTACACAGAGTATTGAGATTGGCACTGGTGTTCTCACACATGCACATAAGGTCGGTGGAAATGATTCCCTCACTGATTCTCATCTCCCTTTCCCTTAGACTAACATCCTGGCTCCACTGGACTTTCTCCTCCGTTATCTGATGTATCTGATTACTCCCTAGCTTCTGCATATGAAAGAAAACATATGACCCTTCACTTTCTGTGACTGGCTAATCTCACTTAACATAATGTTCTCTAGGTCCATCCATTTTACTACCGATTACATTATTTTATGCTTCTCGGTTGCTGAGTAGAATTCCATTGTGTGTGTTTTCCACAATTTTATAATCTATTCATCTCTTGATGGACACCTAGCTTGGTTCCTTGATTTGGCTATCACAAAGTGTGCTACTATAAACACAGATATGCATATGTTACTATAATATTCTGATTTCCGTTCCTTTGGAAAGATACTCAGGAGTGGCATAGCTGTTTTGTATGGTGAATTCATTCCCAGTTTTCTAAGGAATCTCCACATTGACCTCCAGAGCAGCTGCACTAATTTGTAGTCCCACTAAAAATTCCCCACATCCTCACCATTTATAGTTTGACTTCTTGATGATTGCCATTCTGGAGTTAGATAGAACCTCAGTATAGTTTTGATTTACACCTCCCTGATTTCTAATGATGTTGAACATTTTTTCATGCATTTAACTAAATCTAAGTCTTTTAGATATGAAGACAGGGGGTTCTTTAAATGTGGTCCTGGCTCAGCAGCATTGATGTGACCTGAGAACTCAGTAGAAGTGCACATCTTGGGTCCCATCCTAGACTTCCTGAATCAGAAACTCTGGGAGTCCGTTTTTGAAGCCCTCTGGGGAGTCTGATGATACTCAGCTTTGAAAACCACCAGTCTAGACTTGAGATTTCCAAACTTGTCCACACACTCGAGTCACCTGGGCGACATCCAAGTCTCTTGATACTTGCGTCCCAGCCCCAGGGACGATGGTTTCATCAGCCAAGGGTGTGGCTCTGGCTCTAGAAATTTTGAGGATCTCAGGTACTCTAATGTGAAGACAGGTTTGGGAACCACTAGGCCAGGCAGAGCTGAGCTTTTCTCCTGTCCAGGTGGAAAGCAGCCATCAAGCATGCCCGAGGGCAGGGCAGCTGCACTTCCTACCCAAGACTGATGGGGCGCATATGACTGTACAGTTTGCCATGTGTCTTTCATTTCCTGCTCCAACTGGGGCATTTCTCACCCCAAAGGGCCCCTTAACCCCCCTCTGGCCTCTTCCTCCCACATCCAGGTTGTCTTAGTATAGATCTTTAGTGAAGGCCGTACCTCCCGGGCTGTCCTGCCATCCTGGTGAGTGCATCTTATAAGCAGAATTGAGGCCTCTGGACCAGTGGGTTTTCCCAGGTTGCCAGTAATATTAGGAAAGAGAGTTCTTAGAGGACACCTCACTTTGGATGGGAGGAATCTTGCCAGCAGAGAGGCGAGCTCTGGTTTTGGGGCATTCTCTGGTTTTCTCCACCTTGGCCTTGAACAGGATTGAGCCAGTTTGAGCCCTAGTGTGATGGCACAGTGCCCCTGCCCTGTTGGGCTGCATGGTGGGGCAGCAGCAATTCATGTAGTGACAATTCATCACCAAGGAGACAGAAAATCTGGAGACCAGGAACTCTGTGGTGCAGCACACCCTCCTCAGAGCGACTGACTTAGTTCAATTAATAGAGTGAGTTTTCTCGCAGAGCCTGAGATCCCCCAACCCAAACCTGACAGCTGATTTCCTTCAGATGCCACGAACTCCCAACTCACCCCACCTTCCTCACTCTGTAAGCGTCCCCATCCCAGGAAGGTGTGAAAGTCTGGAAGATTCACACAGAATCCTGGTCTCATGATCTCCCAAATCTAGTGCAATGGGGGGACATGTACCTTGTGACGTTCAGCCACCCCCAACATGCCCCTGGGTATCTGTAGATATTAGAGCATTCTTTACAAAAATGACTACAATAACCCAAGAGTTGTTCTCAGCAACCACTAGATTCTGGGAACGCAGACATATGTAAGAGCTGGCTCAGGCCAGCAAGGAGCCCTGGGTTCCATGGAGGAGACAGCACAGATAACTGCAATTCATTTAGCTACCAATTTAACTCTCTATCTGCAAGTGTGCATGCACACTTGAGTGTGTGGTGTGTGTGTGTGTGTGTGTGTGTGTGTGTGTGTGTGTGTGTGTCTGTGTGTGTCTGTGTGAACAGAATCTTGAATAATGCTGCTTTTAAACCAAAATCTTCTTTGGGAATCGGGATGGTAATAGAAGCTATTGTATAACATAAACTAAAACATTCTTTTGCACATAAAAAGTAGCTTTTCAAGAGCATTTTTGTTTGGTGTGTTTGTTTGTACAAAGAACCTAGACTTGGGACATTAAACATTCATTTGTGGACCCTCAGAGTGGAGACTCTGAAGGCAGAGCTACTACGTGTCTTTGTGATAGAGTGACCAGACAAAGAACTGACTTGTGATCATGATCTCACCTTCACTTGGTATTACTGACAAGTGAAAAGCTGTAATGCTAGAGCCTGACTCCACCCTCAGGCTTAGGACTGAACTTTACAGGTGGAGTGGAGTGAGTAGGCTGTGTGTGGTTGAGTGCCCCCGAAATGAAGTCAGTCATCCTGAGAGAAAGGAGAACCCTGACATGGGAGGCTGAGGACAGAGCAGGGTACAGCCGCCCCAGTGCTGGCTGTCCTCCTAGGAGAAGCCGGCAGTGCACCCTGCTGGGCCCTGCCCCCACACCTCTCTGCTTTTATAGATGTGCAGGGGCCAGAGCCAGCACCATGGGGGTGATTCCAGCTCTGACTCAATGTTGCTGCTTACTTGACTATAACCACATTCTTCAAGATCCACCATCAGTTAAGAGACGAGTTGATATTTTTGTTCCACCAAGTGACCTTTCTCTAATTTCTCAAATTGTTCAGAACTTAGACAGCAAGCAAAAGCATAATGTATCAGGCTCTCAGAGTCAGATGCCAGGAGTCGGAAATGAGAATTGAAGAGCGATTCACAGGGGAAAGTGCTCTGGGATTTGAAGACGGTGCTGGTTACACAACTATGTGACACTATTCAAGTAACACCAAAGCTACAAGCAAAGAGGGTGAATTTTATGATACATGAATTATTTCTCAATACAAACAAAATAAATTTTGAGAATCCTTAAATGTGAATCATTGGATAAGATAAGGAAAAGGAGAGGCCTTTCCCTTAAGAGATTCCCAGAGGTTGGGCCCAGGACCTGAGGCAAAGTAACCCCAAAGCTCTCCCAGTCCTCAGCACACCCAGCACCCCACCGTGCAGCCACCGGCCACAGCATGAGCCAGGGGACTGTTCTTTAAGGGTCCCTCAACCAAGCCTGGTAGGTAGGCTCGTTGCAGATCCATTTCAGGTAGCTGCACTCAGTTAATCTTTGTGATGTTATCTTTAATCACAAAATTTGCTTAGTGTCTCACAGAAAACTATAGAAAGAGCTTTTCTGTTGATCTGGGGAATGTATAAAGGGTCTGTGCCCACAACAGAGAAGTTGTAGTGAGCAGGGAGCAGTCAATGAGGCAAATGGCCTAGAGACAGCAGATGACCCAGAGGAGAGCTCCCTGTCCCAGGGCCCACAGGAACTGTGTGGGAACCCAGGTCACTGGCTGAGGCAATCTCAAGGAGTCCTCAGAAACGCCAATAGGATCATGTTCAGAAAGAGCTCAATTTCCGTAGTTTGAGCCATTGCTACCTTGCTATTTGGGCATGAAAACGAAGTGGTCCCCTAATATTTAGTCACACACTGATGAAGTCAGGTCATCTGTAACACATAATTATAATTTAAGTGTAAATCTAACTCATACCACATTTATCATTTTACATTTTCCCATAACTGCAGGTTAATTAGTGTGCTAGTCAACTTTCTGCTACCGTGGCAACATACCTGAGATAAACAAGATATATTTATTTATTAAATGTGTTTATAAGTTATTGTTGATACAATAACTTATCGACACATTAAGAACGTTTCTAATTACAAACAGGTGAACTAGTAGCCTCCAAGCATGGCAAAACCGAGAAGGGCAAGCAGCAGCTGTCACTGTGGATGGAGCTTAGGCGCCCTGCAAGCCAGGCCTGCTGTTCCTCGGCCTTCCTAACACTGGGGCTGATGCCACATGCCACTTATCATTTTACTATGAATATTATTTGTTCTGTGTGTGGGGGGGGTTATTGAGGATTTCACCTAATGGTATTCTGAGCTATACCTCCAGCCCTATTTTATTATTTTTATTTTGAAACAGGGTCTCACCAAGTTGTGAGGAGCTTGCTGAATTGCTGAGACTGGCCATAAACCTGCAATACTCCTGTCCTAGCCTCCAAGGTACTGTGACTATTATTGTTCTTATCTTAAAGTTATATGTAAGTGAACTGTTTCTCATATCTATATCTCTATCAAAATCTGGGAAGATGTTATACTGAGAAGAATTTTTTTAAAGGAAAGAATAGCTATTTTGGGGAGAGAAGAATGTCATTTCATGTGTAATAGGCAAGTTTAATTAAGATGTCATTTCATAACCAACAAGACTTTTTCCAATTATATATACCTAAAGTTGTAAAAAAAAATAAGTTATTTAAATCCTAATAAATTGAAATTAAAATACCAGAGTTTTAGTTTCAAAGTTTGAATAAAGTAGTTGTACTGCAATAAAATGAAGTTACATGTTAAAAAGGAAAAATAAGTCTGAGTCTCAAAACATTTCCTGGCTAATGAGTTTATATAAAAGTGCATATTCATGCAACAAAAACTGCATTCCTCTAACAGCTAAGTATTTACCAATGGAAGTCTAATGGGAAACACTGTTAAACTCTGTCTGATAGAGGTTCATAGTTTTCTGCCAAAATCCACACAAAAAGCATGCTAGAGATTACATTTCCTATCCCTCTCTGTGGAAACCATGGACGTGTGGTCAGGTTGACACCCACGCAATTTGTGAATCACAGAAAGTGAACAAAAGGTAGCAATTGCTACGTAAAGTGCTTGCCTTGTACTTCTGCAGATGTCCAGAGCACTGTTTAAATATGCAGACAAAGCCGGGCGTGGTGGCGCACGCTTGTAATCCCCGCGCTTGGGAGGCAGAGACAGGAGGATCGCGCAGGTTCGAAGCCAGCTGCGCACACTGGCTTAGGAGACCCTGTTTCCAAATAAAAACGTAAAAATAGTTCTGGGAGTGTAGCCCGGAGATAGAAGGGCTTCCAGGAACCCCAGTATCACCAAAAAATAAAATAAAATAATAAATAAATAAATATACAGACAAGTCACATACTACAAGCAAAGGTAGACAAGATTGAAGTTGGTTTCCAGACGAGTGTGTGAAGCAAGACAACCCAGCCAATTTTGAGCCCACACACCGCGAAAATGCTACATCACAGTAAAATAAAGAGTAAAATAAATTTCTTTCATGCTACTATATTTTGGGTGTCTTTATTAGAAAAGCTTAAATTTTACTTGAAACTTTTCAGTGTGTTAAAGTATAGCTGAAAACCTATAGAACAAATGGCATAAATTTTTAAATCACTTCTGCCATTTTCTATCATCACAGAAAATACACACACAAATTTTACCTCACTAGCAATTTTAATTTATGAGAAGTTTTTTATGGCATTAGAAATTTTGGACAGTGTCCATGATGCAGAATCAGGAAATAACTTATATTTGTGTTGAAATATGTCTTAATAATTATAATAAATCTTGTCCAATTTGGGAAGCCTACCTACACATGATACCTCATCCATTCTGGATGTCCACAGTCTGACTGTCAGGAAATCAAGATCTAAGCTAGCCCCCTTTTAGCCTAGGTGCTGCCTCACTGTTACAGGACACACTCTGAGCTAAAGAATCAGAAGTAGAATGCAGCATGAACATGGAGTCATTAACACAGTCACACAGACACACTCAGGTCGCCTGACCCTGGACCAAGGTTCAGTGCTGTCCTTGAGGATGTCCATGCACGTCACAGGCATCTGCCACTGAACATGAGAGTGTTAACTTAGCAGTGGATTAGGAATGGACTGTCTTGTTAGGTCATCCAAGGAAAATGCCCACCTGACAAAGACTCAAGCAAAGACTTGGCCTTGGCTTTGACAAACAGTGCCACATACTTTGAAAATTGTCTATAAAAGACTCTATGGACCAACAGCCAGTTGTGATTTGGCACCCTCAGACATGCTGAAACTGGGTCTGGCTCCTCGCTCTTCTACACTGCAGTCAGCTTCCAAAGATAAAAATATGCCAGTATGAATGATATCCTCTGGATATTGGAGTTGAAGACTGAACTGAAAAACAGATTTTTCCTGAGAACTGACATAATGTGCTTACTATGCCCTGGGTGTTGCTCTAGAGCACTGCATATCTAAGGTCATTTAATTCTCCTTCCGACATAGATGCTACTGTCATCACTCTACTGAGGAGGAACTGAGGCCCAGAGGCTGGGGAATTGGCTCGAGGTCACAATTCCTAAATTCTGGAGCCAAGGTAGAACTCATGCAGCCTGGCTTCAGAGTCGGCGCTCGTGACCTCCATGCCATACAATCTACTGTGTCCAAACTTCACACTTTGGGAAAAGTAACCAACAGTGCTCATTTCATCTTTACCAGAACAAGAATAAAAAATGAGCTACAAATGAAAGTTTGGGAGCCGAGTACAATCCTGTGGTAAATGTCTACATCGCATGGTTTCATTAGAATTCCATAATTCTACAACTATCCCGTGTGTGACTTCAGGGAATAGGAAAACCATTGTACAAAGACTTTGTTAGGTTAGGTATTTCCAAAATTTGTGAGCAGCTGTTTTCAATTACAAAATATGAAACTCTACAAAACCAAATATCACTCCTAGTTAAAGAATTCAAAGTTGGATTTTGTCCTGCATGTTACAATGGAAACATAAAACTTGATATTGATATCTTAATGTAAAATGTGTCATTTCTTGTGAAAAAAAATTGTAAACTACTTCTGGTTTATCAATTTGTATTTTTTCTATTTCAAGCTTAAAATATAATATTTAGAATCACTTGTTTAAAGCAAAAATTCAATAAAATTTAAAAAGTTATATTACCCTCCCAAATGGTTTATTTTCTTTCATTCATTTTCATTATGTGAAATCTCTGGAGGCATTCGAACTGTTGCCTCAGTGATAGATCAGAATGGGTTTATTGATTAACTGGCAACCTTAACTAAACTCTCAGTACTTTTTTTTTCAATGAGTTTTGGAGGATTCCAGAGGAAAAAATATAGAAACTAACAAATATACTATTCTAATTGTATTTATTGTTTATAGTTTTATTTAAAATTTTATTTTATTTAGAACTTCCAATTTTATTTAGAGTTTATAATATTTTTCTAATTTCTAATTTCATAATTCTAGTATTTATAATTCTGATTTGTTTATTACTTATCTTAATAGCATTTCTGGATCAATGTTCAGCAATGGTAAAATAAAGATGATAGTAGTGGATGTCATTCTTAGATATAATTTCCATGCAGTGGAATGCAGAGATCTTAAGTGTACAGTTTAATAAATTTGACAAATGTCTAACTCTTGTAAACCACATGTCAATCAAGACATAGAATGTCAAGAAGGGCTTTAAGTTCTTCTGTGGCTGCTGGATTCAACTAGAAGGTTGTCACAGGTCCTATTACAACAGGACGCCCCATATTGACAGGAAAATAGCATAGTTTTATAGAAGTCCTACAGAGGTGAAGAAACCAGGCCTGACAACCAGCCAGGTCTTTGGTATTCACCATTCTCCATCCTCCACACCCACCTACCCCCAACCCTAGAGCTAATGGAATGCTATTTCTTTGTATGAGTATATAGATGACTTCCTGGCCTGGGGGTTAACAGGTGCAGTGGCAGCAAAGAGGTGGTAATCAGTGGAACTCTGTTAGTTCACCCTTTACACTCCCTAAACTAGGGAACTATAATAGGAACTAAAATGTGCATTCTGGCTCTTCCTCTATGTATGATACAGGATACAGTAGATGATATACCCAGGGAAACTTAAAGTCACACACACACACACACACACACACACACACACAGAGACAAAAAGAATGCAACCACTTAAAAATCAACAAATGCAAAAAACATTGCCAATAGAATTATTACATCATTGAACAATGAATTTAAAATAAGCGTAATAATACCTCTAAGGCATAAGGAGGCATATTACTACTATGAAGCAAGAAGTCATAAAAACAAATGAAATATGTGACATAATAAGTAAAGGAGTTAAAAAAACATAAGTTAATGAAATCTACATAAAAAATGTAGCAAGATGTTTTATGAAGAAATTGATAGATTTATTCTAAATTTCTATAAAAGATAAAGAACTATGAATACCCAAGTTAACTATGAACTAGAAGACCACTTGGAGAGGCAAACCTTTCTTTCCCTAATATCAGGACATACCACAGAGCACAGAAACACAACAGTATAGGACAGACATGAGAACAAAACAGAATTAGGAACTCAGAGACAGGTCCGTGTATAAATTTAAATCAGTGGATATAAAATTGAATGCTTTCCTAAAATTACATATAAACATAGCCCTCTAATTTGATTGAAAAATTAATAAATAAAGATGAAAGGTAGAACTGAAATGGTCATAGAAGTTGTAAGAAAATATTTTCATGATGTAGGAATAGAAACAATTAATATGAATTAGTATTAGTAGCACAAATTACTACTTTACTCAAAACTTCTAAGTGTACATCTTAGGAGAAATTGGGGGATGGGACCAAGCCTTTTTATTGTATGCTTTTGTGTTCTTGCTTAAATAAATCACACCTATTTCTAACACTGTCAAATATTGTATTGGAGGAAGAAAGTATAATTCGCATAAAAAACAAAAATCATAAATGTAAAGTTTAATGAATTTTTCCGCACGTATACAACTCTGTAGCCACCACAAAAAAATAAAAATATGTAAATTTGCATTATCCCAGAAAATTCCTTTGTACTCTTTCCAAGGAAAACAAATCCCCAACTATTACTCTGGCTACTACTATTCTAATGTCAAACACCATACATTAGTTTTGGCTATTCTTGAACATTATATAAATGTAATTAGGCAATTTATCCTCTTTTTAATCTGGCTCCTTTTGCTTAAAATGTTTTTGATATTCATCTACACTGTGTATTAGTTTGTTCTCTTTGTTGCTGTGTAGTATTCCATTGCATAAATAGAACACAATTCCACTTAACGTTGAGGTTATTTCTCCCTGGTTTCAGGCTATAGTGAAAAATTGCTATGCTCATCCTTGTACATCTGTTTATGCGCTTACTTCCTTTGGGTTTATACTTTGGAGTGGAGTTGCAAGGCCATATGGTAGAGATGCATTTAGAAACCAAACAAGGTGTTTGAACAGTGTTACAGTTCCCCCAAACATGGGGGTCTGGCCAGTTATTCTACATCCTGATAGACATTTGGTGTTTTCAGTCTTTGTAATTTTAGAGATTCCTGTGGATGTGCAGGAATATCACATGTGGTCTAAATCTGCATTTTCCTAGTGACGAATGAAATTGGGCATCTTTTAGTATGCTCATAATCCATTTATATGTCCTTGTTTTTCAGGTGTCTCAAGTTTTCTCCATTTTGAATAAGCAGACATCTGTGTTTGTTTTCTGATGGTCGAAATTCTTCATATAATCTGAATATAAGTTCTCTGGCAAACATACGTATTGTGATTATTCTCTCTTTGTCTGTGAATTGCCTATTCACATTGTTAATTATAAGCTTTGACAAACACAAGTTTCTAATTAACAAAGTCAAAATCACAAAGGAAAATTTTCTAGCTAGTGCTCGTGGGATTCTACTTATGAGGTCTTTGCTACCCCAATGTATTGTTCTATATTTTCTTTTAAAAGATCTATGTAATTTTGAGTATGCTTCATCAAAAGTTAATTTATGGTACAAGGTAGGAAATCAAAGATTTTTTCTTCTTTATATGAATATATGTTTTTAGGGCTCTTTTTTGAGAATGTTATCCTTTTCCTCCTGAATCATGGTGCTTTTGTGGTACCCAAGTGACATGATATGTATGAGTCTCTCTCGTGACTATTGGATTCCAGTGAAATGCTTGTCTACCCTCATGCTAAAACCATTATGTCTAAATTACTGTTGCTTTGTAACAGTAATTTATAAGGCTGATAAATATTTATGGATATAACTTTGAGTCCATAAATATAAACTTGTTTGATAAATAGTAAGTTTTGAAATCTAGAAGTGAAAATTACCTAACTTTGTTTTCTTTAATATTGCTTTGCCGCTAATGGGTTCTTTGCATTTCTCTACCTGTCAACATGCAGTGGGTAGGGGAGAAGGGATTTTGTATCAATTTGAAGATAACTGCCATATTATAATACAAAGTCCTCCAATCCATGGACATGGTGTAAGCTCATTATATATGACTCTTTAGATCTTCACTGAGGTTTAATTCTTTTCTATAACCCCCTTGTTTGGAGTGTGGATGAGACCTAGACCTTGCTTCTAACCAATAGGATGTGACAAAGGGTGCTGTCCAATTTACTCATGTTTATGTGCTCACTTTGAAGAAGCAAACTGCCATCCTGAAAAGTGTTTAAAGAGATAGCCACCTAGCAGGGGAGTGCAGACAGCCTGTCCACACTGAACGTGTCCTCGAACAGACAACCAACAAAAGGCCTCTCACAGTTCCACAGCTACAGAGCAATGAGTTCTACTATAAGTTTAAGTAAGTTTGGGAATAAATTTTTCTCCAGCCTTCAAGTAAGAATTACAGATTAGTGAGACCCTGTGGCACAGAAACTAGCTAAGCTGCCCAAATTTCTGACCCACAAAAACTATGAGACAATAGATGCATCTTGAGTCACTAAGTATACAGCAACCCATCACTATTACACCACCCATTTAGATCTTAATTTCAGCAACATTTTTTTTTGGTTTTTTAGTCTTGTCTCACTACTGTAGATAACAAATGATATTTTATTATATTCTAATTGATTATTGATAGTATATAGAATTAACACGTTTTATGTCTATTTTTATTTCAGACGTTCTATTAAATTCAGTTACTGATTATAATAGCTCATGTCTAGACTCATTTTAATTTTCTGTCCTATGTTATATAAAAATAAAAACTTGGAAAGTTTTCCAAACTATATATTTTGTTTCTTTCTCACTTTATTTAACTGAGTAAAAGACCCAGTACAATGTTTATAGTACAGAGGTTGTATGGGACATTCTTGTCCCATTCCTGATATGAGAAAGTGTCTAATACTTCTCCAATTAGTAGTTCATTATTTATAATTCTTATATTCTTTACAAAAATAAGAAAGTTCTCATCTATTCCTAGTTTGGTGAGTTTTATAATGAATCAGTGTTTAATTTTAACTGCTTTCTCTGCATCAAATTATATTATTTTATGATTTTTTTAATTTAATTTATAAGTGTAGCAAATTACATTGACTTTAGAATATTTAAAGAAATTTTCATTCCTACAATAAGCTCTACTTAGTCATAATGTATTATGCATTTTTTCTGTTGTCCAATTTTATCTGCAAATATTTTTATTTGGAGTTTTGTACCTGTGTTCACTAGAGACACAGGCTTTTACTTTCCTTTGTCATTATGCCTGTAGGTGACTATAGTATTAAGATTATAATGACATTTCAAAATAATGCAAAAATATTTTCATTTATTTTCAGAAATAATTTTCCTGATTGATATTATTTTAATTAAATATATAGGATAAATCACCAATAAAGCCATCTAGTCCAGAAGTTTTATTTGTATGAAGATATTTGATTTCATTTATAAGAATACAGGATATATAAATTTCTATAATTCATATATTTCTTTTGTTAAGTTTCTCCCCAAGAAATTTGTTCACTTTATTTAAATTTCCATGTACATTACTATAAAATTCTTAATACTATCCTTGCATTATCTTCTAAATATAAGATTTATAGTAACATTCCTTTTTTCATTCATGATATTAGATTTGATTTTCTCTTTTACATACCTGTTGTCCTTTTCATTTGTTTCTACTCTTAATTTTATTATTTTTTCCTGTACTTTCCTCAGATTTGATTTTTTTCATTTAGCTCCTTGGATAGAATATTTAAGAGTTTATTTTTTCTAATGCATGCATTTAATCTTACAAACTCCTTCTAAACAATTGTATCCTACTACTTCCAAAATATATTTTCATAATCTTTCAGCTCAGAATAGTTAGAAAATTCTATTATAATTATTTTATAAAAATACTCTAAAATATTTTTTCAGAGATTTTCTTTTTGAGCTCTAATTTGATTCCTCATTCTTCCTTTTCTCCATTTGAGGGCCCACTTACACTTATGTTAGACCTTTTGATTATTTCCCACAACTATTGCCCTGCTTTCCAGGTTTTTAGTGTTTGGTTTTACTTCCATCTGACTATTCTCTATCAACCTGTCTTTTTGTATACCAGTTCTGACTATTGTTCTGTCCCTCCATCCTGTCATAATTTTTCATTTTTCCTTAATTTTAGAATAATTCTCAAATATTATTCATCATTCATTCATTCATTCATTCATTTTTGGTACTAGGGATTGAACCCTGGCATGTTCTTCCTCTAAGCTATATCCTAGTCCTATTTTTATTTTTTTATTTTGAAACAAGGTCTAGCTAAGTTGCTGAGGCTGGCCTGGAACTTGGATCCTCCTGTCTCAGCTTCCTAAGTGCTAGGATTACAGTCATGCACCACCACACCCAACTCAAATGTCTATTTTAATTTGGTAGTTTAATTTCTTTTGAAATATCCTTTTATTCACCCATTTTACCCATCTTCCCTGTATTTTCATTAGCTTATTACTCAAGGTCTCTTGAAGTCCTTGTCTGGGCCACCAAAAGTGAGGAGAGTGAGGGGCCCAGAGAACATGAAAGCAGGCCCTGACCCCGAGGGTCAGGAAGCTGCACCAGCAGCATCTCACTCACTTCATCCCAGTCTCAGCTGTTTGTTTTGTTTTTTAGGCATCATCCTTTCCCAAAGGGAATAACATTTTTATGCTCTCTAAGATTTTCACCAAGGTCTTTCCACTTGGACTGACCCAAAATTTTAATGTATGCCCACCCTATAACCTATAAAATCTCCAGTTTTGGCTCTCATCAGTGCTGAGCTGGTCCTTCTAGAACCTTATCTTAGGCAAGTATGGCTTTGGCTGAAGAAACAAGCAGTCCTTCCAAAAGATTTTTTGAGCTTCATTTTTACAGCATCTTCTTCTCTGGAGCCATCTTAGATACAATGCCAAAAGCATAAACAGTAGAAAGAATCTGATATATCTAAAATTGCAGAATTTCCATTCAGAACAAAAGGATCCTAGGGAATAGGAATGGAATGATAAGCGAGTTAAATAAGAGGGTGCTTGCTCCAATAGCCATGTGAGTGTGCCGTGAACTCAGTCCTCAATGCCTGATACAGAACCGTCTCTGCTGGAGAGGCGCTGAGCAGCATTCTGCCTGCTTTACAGAGTGTCACCTGAGAGCGTAGTTGCCTGTGGTTGATTGAATCTTTCTTTTAGATTGTTGGATAAGTAAATAAATAGAGATAAGAGAGAAAGAGAAATACGCAGTAGAGCAACCTGCATACTGGTCACTCACAGTCAACATCTTAGAAGTTGAAGAATAATCTTTCTTTTTCATTTTTTCTTTCTTTCTTCTCTTTCTTTTTTTTTTTTTTTTACCAGCCTAAATCCTTGCTTCCTGGTATACACAGAAGGAGGAGGTGGAAGCCAGGAATGGTGGCCGCGCAGGCTTGTAATCCCAGCATTCAGGAGGCAGAGACTGGAGGATAGTGGTTCGCAGACAGCCTCAGCTACTTAGTGAGGTCCTCTGCAACTCAATGAGACCCTGTTTCAAAAAATAAAAATACTAAAAAAAAAAAAATTGTGTTTGGGTGTAGCTTGGAGGTACAATGCCCCTGGGTTCCATTCCCAGTACTGCACACACAAAAAAAAGAAAAAGAAAAAGAAGGGGGAAGTGGAGATGCAAGACACAGTCCTCTCTTTACTCAGGTGGTTTCTGCTTCATTAAGAAAAGCCAGGGCACTCCACATGATAAGCCCTGATTGCTTTTTCTCAGTCCTGTGTCATCTGACATGTAATTAGTGTCAATTCCTCTCAAATCTAACATTAGGTCAGCTGCTGCCTTAGTCTGAAGTTTCGTTTTATGTCTTCAACCTTTCCTGTGTCTTCATAGATATTTTAGGGAGACATCAAGGAAGAATACACTGGAGGCCGCTAGCCAGTTGCCCTGTTCAAACAGATATCTCATTGGAATCATTTATTACTATTTCAAAGGATATTCACTTTTGAAAAATTCCCAAACCCTTCTGAGTTATATTTCCTTCCTCAGCTTCACAGCATAGAATCACTGATACTCTTTTCTTTAAAATTTCTCTGATATTTGAAGTATATTAAGGAGTGAGGGCATTAGAGTCACAAAGACAAATATTATAAAATATGTACGAGTGGTTCTAATAAGAAATGTAACAAAAGCAGAATAAGAACAACTGAGGCCTGGATAGACTTGTCTAAAGAGATCAGCGTTGGTTTCCAATGGCTGAAGCTGTTGACGGTCCCTAAGTTAGTGGTATTCTATGAGGGATGCTATTTTAATCAGAATTCTAGTAAAGTGTCTGAAAGTTATTCCTAAAATTTACCTAATTAGAATGCGAGGATTTTCCACATTTTTTAAAAGATGAAAGAGGAGCTGGATGCAGTGACATACATCTATAATCCCACTGCTTGGAGGCTGAAACAGGAGAATCACTGGTTTGAGGCCAGCATGCAGTAACTTAGCAAGACTGCTTCAAAATAAAGTAAAATAAAATAGGGCTGGGGGATAACTCAGAGGCAGAATTACCTTTGAGTCAATTCAATTCCCAGTGCCACAAAAACAAAAACAAAAAAAGAAATGGGGGAGGAGAGGAAGAACTTATCCTACCAAGATAGAAGTACTGAAAATTTGTTATGAAAATAGCTGACCTGACCGCGTGTGCTCACTAAGTCATAACACCCCAAGAATAGGCCCTAAAACACAAAGAATTCTAAATATAAAGTGCTATTATACATTAGTGGGGACAGGAAAGATAATTCAATAAATGTTGCTAATAAGTTACTTAATACTTTTTTAAAAACTAGAACGATTTCCCCCCGTACCTTGTACAAAAAGTGAATTCCACTTTAGTAAATTAATGTATACATACATATATATCTATTATCAAGAAGAACATGCTTTATATACACGTTAATACATATTAGTATATATATGCTATCAAAGAGATAACATGTTTTCATGAAAAACAAAATTTAAAAAAGTAGTAGACATGATATACTAACTTTATAAATTAAGGTTAACTAGTTATTAATGTTAACTAGCGATCTGTGATGTGGATGACAGGTTAAAGGTTAATCTTCATATTCCAAAGGAGCTTTTGCATTCTCATAACAAATAGACGAAACTTAAATTAAAAATAGGGCTAAGGCTGTGTAGCTCAGTGATAGAACACTTTCCTGGCATGTACAAGGCCCCAGGTTTAATCCCTTGGACCAAACACACACACACACACACACACACACACACACACACACACACACTATATTAATAGAAACTTCATAGATGAATATTTTCAATAGAGTAAATAATAATACTTAAAATAATCAATTCAATAAAAAATGAAAATATTCTCTGCCTCCTCCACAGTCTAAGAAATTACTTGGCTAAATTACTTGTTTCTAGATTAAGGTAACAATCAGATGTCACTTAGAATTCTTTAGTTTGGTGAATGAGAGCCAGGTAAAGTTGTTCACATGTGTAATCCCAGTACTTGGGAGGGTGAGATGGGTTCTAGGCCTCAGCATCTTAGTGGGATCTTAGTTTTCCTTTTTTTTTTTTTTTTTTTTAAGAGCCTTGCTAGCGGTGTGTGGTGGCACACGCCTCCTGTATTGCCTGTATCCCGGTACTTGGGAGGCTGAGACAGGGGAATTGCAGGCTTCAAGCCAACCTCAGCAGCATAGTAAGTCCCTCAGCAACTTTGTGAGACCTTGTTTCAAAGATAAAAAATAAAATAGGGCTGGGCATGCAGCTCAAAGGCAGAATGTCCTTGGGTTCAATACCCACTACCGCACAGATAAAATAAATAAAGTAATAAATAGCTACTGGCAGGAATGTGGGAGAAAAGAGAATTTTCATCCATTGACGTTGGAAATGTAAGTTGCTTCAGCTCATTTTGGAAAGCAATCTGATGACACCTTCAAATTGAAAATACCCATACCTTTGACGTAGCACTGGACTCCTATGGATCTATCCCAAAGAAATGTTAGCATAGACATAAAAACAATATAAGAGAAAGATACTGATTACAGATGTGTTTATGAAGACAAAAACCCCAGAAACAGCACGGGTTGTTGTTATAAAGGGTTGAATGAAGTTTGAAAAATCAACAAAATAGAATTTATACAAATAATAAAAAGAGTAAATTAGGTTTTCATCAGCTTGCTTAGAAGAACTTAACAGAACATACTGGGATGGGAGTGGCCGCGAGCAGGAAATGCTCTCTCAAAGCTGGAAGACACTAGGAAGTCACAAACGGAAAAGTGCTGCAAAAGGAGAAGACAAATTTATGCGGTACATGAATTATACATGCATTTATCATGCTTTGAGAGTGGGGTGAGAATTTAGAGCAAGGGGGAACGCCAAGGGGAAAAGATGATTTCAATTTCAAATGTATTTGTTAATCTTAATTCAAAACAGGGGTTGGGTGGGAAACTCCAGCTGGAATTGATGGAGCAGGAGAAGCCGGTGCGTATCAGAAGCACTTTCCTGCCTGCAGTCTCAGAGCTGGGCCTGGGTGGAAATCCACGTGCAGAGGGGATCTACTGTGCAAAGTGCAGGGAAGTCAAAGTGCTCACATTTACACTGGAGCTAATCACGGTGTCCAGAACCTCACAGACCTGGGGGACACTGGAGAGCAGACATCGAGATGCTATTGCTTAGGGGTCTCTAGGGGGGAAAAAACACCCTTAGATGCTCCATACCCTACTCTTTCCTTACTAGGAAGCCTAATTCTTTGGTATAAAAAGGGTCATTGAGCCAGGCTTAATGGCCCACACCTGAAATCCCAGTACTTGGGAGGCTAAGACAGCAGGATCTCAGGTTGGAGGCCAATCGCAGCAATTTAGTGAACCCCTCAGGAACTTGGTGAGACTCTGTTTCAAAAAAATTTTTAAATAAGACTGGAGGGTAATTCAGAGATAGAATAACTCTGAGTTCAATCTGAGAGAGAGAGAGAGAAAGAAAAAGAGAGAAGAAGAGGAGGAGGAAGAGGAGGAGGAGAGATTATAACATTTACTACATTCAGCTCCTGGCCATCCTGCCAGTAAAAATACATGTGGCTGAGATTAGACTATAACAGCCCACTCCACTACAGAAGGGACCAGTAATTAGAATTTCTTTTTTTTTTTTAAGGAGGGAATTATTTTGTTGTTGTCATTTTAATTGCATTTACTTAGTAGCAATGTAAAATAGAAGCACTGGATTTGAAGGTAGTAGCTTTGGACTAGCACCTCTTCCTGCCAATTGATCCTCTACAACAGGAAGTTAAAATTAAGCGATTGCTGTAGAGATAAAAAGATATCATTTATCTGAAATCCTGTTGTGAATACTGAAGGAGAAGCAAACAGAAGGTTTTAGTATTAAGTATTATTAATTTTAATCATAAAGAAGTATTAGGCTGAGAGAGAAATATCAAGGAATGAATTAATCTAAAATTCAGATGATCATATTAGGAGATTTCCAATTTACCATATTTATTAAGTATATTTGGGGTTTTGTTTGTTTCTTTGGTACTAAGGATTGAACCTGGGGATATTCTACCTCCAAGCTACACCCCCAGCCCTCTTTATTTTGTTGTTGTTGTTGTTTTGAATTTTGAAACGAGGTCTTGCTGAGTTGCTGAGCGTCTCACTAAGTTCCTGAGGCTGACCTCAAACCTGCAATCGTCTGTCCCAGTCTCCCAAGTACTTGGATTATAGGCATGTGCCACCATGCCTAGCTAAAGGGAAATGTGTTCTGTAGCCCAGATATGGGCCAAGCATGTGTGAGGAAATTGACCAGGCATCTTCTTAAAGGATGACCTCAAGTGGGTCAACAGGGTGGTAACTGGACTTCAGTAAATGTCCACGTGAATGTGGACAGCAGAGAACCAAGAGCCAAAGAGACGGGAGCAGGAGACTCTCTGAGGACGCATCATACATGTCGGTGAACCACAGGAAGGATGATGGGTCCTCTTAGAAGTGCCCATGTGCCACCTCTGAGAGAAGAGGGCCACTGTAAACATGCAATGTGGCCAGAAGGCAGCACCAGGGTGGAGCCTCTGACCTACGACAGGATTTCCCATGACATCTAAGGACAGGAAGTCCAGCAGGAACTGTGCAGCACTGGATGGAAAGCAAGGAGCCCCCAGCAACTGGGAGCTCAGGCGGTCCTCTCCCTCTTTTCTTCTGTCTTCTAAGTTACTTTCAGGTGTTCTTGCATCTCTGCTTAGTTGTCCTCTTTCTTCTTGGTCTCTGCCACAAATTGTTCAAAGACTCAAGCACAATTCTGGCTCTTTCTTACTTCTAGAGAGAACTCAAACAAAATAGCACATGCAAGATCCCAGTTCCAAGTCCCTGGGAGAGAGATGTTGTTCAGCTCAGTTTAAAAGCGCCTAACCAAATTCAAAGGATTATCAGAAACTATTTTGAGAACTTATACTCCAACAGACTAGAAAACATGGAAGAAATAGATAGATTTCTAAGCACATATAACCTACCTAAACTGAATCAAGAGGACATAGCAAGTAGAAACCAACCAATAGCAAACAAAGAAATAGAAACAGCAATCAAAATTCTGCCAACAAAGAAAAGCCCAGGCCCCGACAGGTTCCCAGCTGAATTCTACAAAATTTTCAGTGAAGAACTAATACCAATACTTCACAACTTGTTCCAGGAAATTGAAAGAGATGGAATTCTCCCTATTCCTTCTATGAGGCCGGTATCACATTATTCCCAAAACCAAATAAAGATACTTCAAAAAAGGAAAATTACAGCCCAATATTCTTAATGAACATAGATGCAAAAATTCTAGACAAAATACTAGCTATACGCATTCAAAACCATATCAAGAGGATTGTACACCATGACCAAGTTGGTTTCATCCCAGAAAATCAAGGCTGGTTCAACATAGGCAAATCAATACATGTTATTCACCACATAAATAGAACTAAGAACAAAAACCACATGATCATATCAATAGATGCTGAAAAAGCATTTGACAAAATCCAACACCCATTTATGTTAAAAACACTGCAGAGCCGGGCGTGGTGGTGCACACTTGTAATCCCAGCATTTGGGAGGCTAAGACTGGGGGATCGCGACTCATGGACAGCCTCAGCTACTTAGTGAGGCCATTTGCAACTCAGTGAGACCCGGTTTCAAAATAAAGAATAAAAAATAGGGCAGGGGGTGTAACTCGGAGGTCAAATGCCTCTGGGTTCCAACCCCAGACCCGCAAAAAAATAAATAAATAAAAAATAAAAACACTGCAGAAAATTGGAATAGAACGAACATATTTCAACATTATTAAGGCTATATACAATAAACCCAAAGCCAACATCATATTGAATGGAGAAAAGCTGCAAGAATTCCCTTTAAAATCAGGCACAAGACAAGGATGCCCATTATCACCTCTCCTTTTCAATATAGTCCTTGAGACTCTTGCCACAGCAATAAGAGAAGGAAATCAAAGGAATTCAAATAGGAAGAGAGGAGCTAAAACTATCCTTATTTGCAGATGATATGATTCTTTATCTAGAAGACCCAATGAACTCAACCAAAAGACTTCTGGAGCCGATTAATCAATTCAGCAAAGTTGCAGGATACAAAATCAACCTAAAGAAATCAGTTGTGTTTCTTTATGCCAACAATGAATCCACAAGGAAAGAAATAAAGAAAACTATTCCATTTACTATAACCTCTAAACCAGTAAAATACCTAAGAATAAATCTAACCAAAGATGTAAAAGACCTCTACAGAGAAAACTACAAAACATTAAAGAAAGAAATTGAAGAAGACCTTGGAAGATGGAAAGATCTCCCTTGCTCATGGATAGGCAGAATTAATATCATCAAAATGGCCATTCTGCCAAAATTGATCTATAGATTCAATGCAATCCCAACAACATTTCTCATAGACCTGGAAAAATCAGTTCTGAATTTTGTATGGAGGAAGAAAAGACCCAGAATAGCCAAAGCAATTCTCAGCAACAAGAACCAGGCAGGAGGCATCACAATCCCGGACTTCAAATTATACTATAGAGCAATAGTAGTAAAAAAAAAAAAAAAAAAAACAGCAATGGTATTGGCACAACAATAGGCAGACTCACCAGTGGAACAGAATAGAAGATACAGAAACAAACCCACACATCTATAGTCAACTGATCTTTGACAAAGGGGCCAAACTCATACGCTGGAGAAAAGACAGCCTTTTCAACAAATGGTGCTGGGAGAACTGGCTATCCATTTGTAGAAAGTTAGATCTGAATCCTTACTGCTCACCATGTACAGGAATCAACTTGAAATGTCTCAAAGACTTAGAAATTAGACCAGAGACTGTGAAGTTATTAGAGAAAGGCATAGGATCTACACTCCAACACATAGGTACAAGGAGTAACTTTCTCAATAAGACTTCCAAAGCACAAAAAATTAAAGCAAGAATTAATAAGTGGGATCTCTTCAAACTAAAAAGTTTCTTCTCATCAAAGGAAACCATCAAGAACCTAAAGAGGTAGCCTACAGAATGGGAGAAGATCTTTACCAGTCACCACTCTGATAGGGGCTAATATCCAGAATATACAAAGATCTCAAAAGACTCTACACTATCAA
Source organism: Muscardinus avellanarius (assembly GCF_963383645.1). Lineage (NCBI taxonomy): Eukaryota > Metazoa > Chordata > Mammalia > Rodentia > Gliridae > Muscardinus > Muscardinus avellanarius. Next base: position 26,251,730 of record NC_137795.1, on the reverse strand, counting down.
AAAAAAAAACAAAAAAAAAACCAATCAAGAAATGGGTAACTGAAATGAATAGACATTTCACAAAAGAAGAGATACAAATGGCCAATAGGTACATGAAAAGATGTTCAACATCACTAGCCATCAAGGAGATGCAAATCAAAACTATGCTAAGATTCCATCTAACCCCAATCAGAGTGGCAAACATGAAGAAATCAAACAACAACAATTGCTGGCAAGGATGTGGGGAAAGAGGAACTCTTTTACACTGTTGATGGGAGTGCAAAGTAGTTCAGCCACTATGGAGATCAGTATGGAGATTCCTTCAAAAACTGGGACTAGATCCACCATTTGATCCGGCTATACCACTCCTGGGTATCTTTCCAAAGGGGTTGAAATCAGATAACTACGTTAACATATGCATACCTATGTTCATAGCAGCACAGTTTGTAATAGCCAAAGTATGGAACCAACTTAGATCTCCATCAACAGATGAATGGATTGCAAAATTATGGGAAATACACACAATGGAATTCTATTCAACTATAAAGAAAAATAAAATAATAGCATTTGCAAGAAGATGGAGGGAGCTGGAGAACATTATGTTAAGTGAGATTAGTCAAGAACAGAAAGAGAAGACTAGGGAGTACTGGTAATACCAGAGGCACTCCAGGTGATGGAGGGGAAATCTCAGCAAAGCTTGAATGAAAGGATAGGAGAGGAAGAAAGTTGAGGTTGTCCAATGGAGGAGCTACGTACGAATATGTGTAATAGCATAAATACAACATGATTAATCTGAACACTCTCTATTGGGGCGGGGAGGGAAATGGAGGGGGAAGGGCATAAAGCACAATGTAAATGTACACCACTCTCAATATGTTCCACTTATAAAAAATAAAAATTAAAAAATAATAATAATAAATAAATAATAAGCATAACATGGAAAAAAAAAGTGCTTAACCAGACTCATTCAACCAGGGTCATACCAGATGAACATGGCTGCCAAGGGCTCACGTAAGGATGTGAGGAGCATTCCTAGGCATTAGGGCATGGATGAGAAAGTGTTCCAAAAGTTATCTACCACACCTGAACTCCCAGCACTGAAGAACAGGAGTGCAAGTAAAACATACTTCATATAGAAAATTGCAGAAAGGAAAAACAAATATACAAAGATAAAAATAGAAGAAATCAGACTATACTTACTAATAGGTCAATGAACACAAGTGGTCTGGGGTTCTCATTAAAAGACAAGAGCTCCTGTAATCCAAGTACTTGGAAGGCTGAGTCTGGAGGATCACAGATTCACAGCCGCCCCAGCAACTTAGTGAGACTCTGTTTCAAAATAAAAATAAAATAGATCTAAGGGGTATAACTCAGAACTAAAATGCCCCTGGCATCGATTCCCAGTACAACAATAACAACAACAAAAGATAGGTGGAGAGGAAGAAAGGGAGGGAAGAAAGGAGGGAGAAAAGAAGGAAGGAAGGAAGGAAGGATGGATAAATAATGGCCCTTACATGCATTTATAGAAAAAACAAAACTCAGCTCTATGCTATTTATAGGCCATCCTAAAACAAGTAAATAAAATAAGCCAACAAAAAGATATATGCACTTGCACAAGATATATACAAATAACAGTATAAAAATATGGGGTCAAAACAATTTTTCCAGATAGTGTGTAATTCATGTTATAGGTAGTAATGAGGCATAGGGACCATTTCATGCTGTTAAAGATGTTTTGTTTTTTGATGGTCTGTTGTTGTTGTTGTTGTTGTTGTTGTTGTTGTTGTTGTTATTGTGTAGTACAGGGGATTGAACACAAGGCATTCCACCTCCAAGCTACACCCCCCAGCTCTTTTTATATTTTCAGGATTTTTGGAACAGAGTCTCTCTAGGTTGCTGGTAATCTCTCTACTTGTTGAGCCTGTCCTAAGACCTACAATCCTCCTATGTCAGCCCCCCAAGTACTGGTATTACAGGCATGTGCCACCACACCTGACTCAAGATGTACTAACCATAAAGATTTATGTGACAGATGTCAAGATATCTAAATTAAATGGAAATTAAAGGAAGTATGAAAAAAACTAACAAACAGTGGAAGAAATGAATACATGTCTTGGTCTTTCTCAAGGAAATAGGGAAGTGTATTTTAAAGATTATAAGAGGAGGGATAGTATGGTTCAGTGGAAGAATGCTTGCCTAGGAAGCACAAGACCTGGGTTCCATTCCCAGAACTGCCAAAAAAATGTATGAGAAAATTTATGAATGTAATGAATAATAATTATTTAAAATTTAATTTTAACCCTTTTTGTGTGTGTGGTGCTAGAGATTGAGCCCAGGGGAATTTTACCTCTGAGCTACACCTCCAGCCCTATTTTATTTTTTATTTTGAAAAAGGGCCTAAGTTCTTGATAGCCATGCTAGGTTGCTGAAGATGGCTTTGAAACTATGATCTTTCTATCACAGCCTCCCAAGTACTAGGATTATAAGCATGCACCACCATGCCTATAAGTGTGTGCAATGTCCATGAATAATTCTTAGAAAATGATCTTATTTTAACACACAAATTAAATCCCGATTTATTTGGAAAAACACATTCTCTACCTTCAATAAAATAAAGTTAGAAGTAACAGTAAAATTTTAAATAAAAATACCTGCAATTAGAAATTTTACAATGGTTTTCTAAATAACTCCTGGGTCAAAGAGGAAATAAAAACAGCATGCATGAAAATTTTGTAAAAATTAAATTGCCAATTTAAGAATGCCACACATTGAAACTTATAGGAGATGTTAAACTTTGCCCAGAAGCCCTGGTAGCTTTATTGATCCCAAGAAATAATTATATGAATGCATCTATTTCCAAAACTCAAGAATTAGGAAAATAATATACAATAAAAACTAAAGAAATAGTTTGGGAATTATAGTTCCTAAGTTAATAAGTACTATCATCAATCTAATCAGGAAAATACAAAAAAATACAATAGTATTCAGCATGTGAGTAAGAACACAGGGAGACGTTGTTGTTAGTAGTAGTAATAGTAGTAATAGTAGTAGTAGTAGTAGTAGCAGTAATAATAGTAGTAGTAGTAGTAGTAATAGTAGTAGTAGTATTACTATTATTTGTGATACGGGATTGAACCTGATGGCATTCTACCTTCAAGCTCCTCCCCCAGCCTCTTTGTTTTATTTTGTTTTGAAGCAGGGTCTCACTAGGTTGGTGAGAGTCTCACTACGTTACCAAGGCTGGTCTTGGGCATGCTATCTATCCTAAAGGAGGATTTAAAACTGTACTGACTTTAAATAAATCAACAAATTTCTGATGAAGTAAAAATATTCTTATATCACTAAGGAAAAGCTGGGAAAGTTATACTACTACATTAACATCAAATTAGATGGTCATAGATATCCTGAGAACTACAGGAAAAATTAAACATTGGCATAGCTGAGAATCTCTGCTGCCAACTCTGAATCCAACTGTGTACCACTGTGAGTACATTAGGAAGTAACTTAAAATGAAAAGAAACAAATGAATCAATACACGGCCAATTAACATGACTTCAAATAAATAAAAGATGTTCTATGTCACAAATTCAATCAGAATTGAGCTGGGACTTCCACCCTAACCTGGGTTGGTGGTGACTATTTTAGTTGATGCCAACTATGAATGCACAAATAAAACTAAGGTCAAACAGGAGAGGTTTGCCACGAGCCAAACAGGCATAGTGCTCACGCCTGTGACCCCAGAACGTGGAAGGCTGATACAGGAGGATGGCACGAAAGGCCGGTCTCAGCAGTGTACCAAGTCCACAGGACTGACAGTCTTGGAGTCATTGCATTTGTGCATATACTTGTTTATTTATTTATTTGAATGGAATTTATTCTTCGGAGTAATTTTATGTTCGCAGGAAAATGGTGGGAAGTACAGAGGTACAGGAGATGAAGTGAGACGTGTCCTGCCTCCTTCCTGGGCTCTGCTTTCCTCTTTGTTGGTCTCACTGTCAGGCAAGCGCTTCGCACTGGGTGGCAAGAATGGCCTGGCTAGCACTAAGATGCATCCTGCCAGTCTTCTCTGCCTGTGATCTTGATCTGCTAAGGAAATAAATTTTAAGAAAAATCAAGAAAAACAAGGAAATAAAGGAAAATAAGAAAAACAATGAATAAAATGAGAAACTGATCATTTCTAGTTGAATATTTTCTTTCTTTCTCCATAGCTTTGGTGGCTTCGTGGCATCCTCCAGTCCAAACATTTTTCCTCAGCTGTGTCCAGTCGACCAGGCTATGGAAGAGCCCACCATGGCAGTCTTCATTTCTATTACAGTGTTTTTCGCCCTGAGCATTTCTTTTTTATATTTTCTTAGAATTTCCATTTCTCTTGTTACATTACTCATCTATTCTCCCATGCAATCTACATTTTTCATTAGTATCATTATCAAATTAATCATAGTTATTCTGTATTCCTACGGTGATGATTTCAACATCTCTGTCATATATTTGACTTTATGTAGACTTGTTTTTCCGGCTTTGTTTATTTGGCAGCATGGTTTTTAAATTTATTTATGCTACATATATCACATCCATAGGCATTCCTTTTTGTGTTGTATAGTATTTCATTGTATGGACTTAGCATACTTTGCATATGCATTCAGCAGTTGATAGACAGAGTTACTTCAAGGTGGGAGTAATTATAAATAAAACTGCTATAAGTATTTTACCTACAATTGTTTTTATGGACATATCCTTTTATTTTTCTTGCATAAATACCAAGGAGTAAGACTGATGGGTGATAAATTAAAGGGAAATTTAAATTTGTAAGAAACACAGCCAAGCATGGTGGCTCATGCTTGTAATTCCAGCATTTGGGAGGCTGAGACAGAAGGATCGTGGTTCACAGACGGCCTCAGCTACTTAATGAGGTCCTTTGAAACTCAGTGAGACCCTGTTTCAAAAATAAGGAATAAAAAAATAGGGTTGGGGCGTAGCTTGGAGGTATAATGCCCCGGGTTCCATCCTTGGTATTGCAAAAAAAATAAATAAATGAATTTGTAAAAAAAAAAAAAAACTCTCAAACAATTTTCCAAAACTGTTATAGTTTTGCATGGCATCAGCAATGAGTGAGAGTTCCAGGGGCTGTGCATCCCTGCCTCACACCTGGAATTGTCTATTTCACTTTACATATTCCAAGTGACATTCAGTACTATTTTGATTTTGATTTGCTTTTCCCTAAAACTAATGATATTGAACATAAATTTGTGTGTTTCTCTGCCATCTGAAAAATTTTTTTGGTGATGTGGCTATTCAGATCTTCACTTATTAGGTTGTTCTGTAAATAATGATATGGTAAATTCTCATATATTCTGTAAACAAGCTCTTATGTTTCCTCTTTGAATGATAAAATCTTAGCTATGTGCCAGTGATTAATTTATTACCTCCCAGCTCCATCTTCTTGTCCTGGTCTGTGAAGATGGGTCTTCCTTTGCCTGCTGATAGTGAATCCTGCCAATGGATGATACTAGAAAGACATTATACTCAGAAAAGGCAAGCTGGGCGTGGTGGAGCATGCTTGTAATCCCAGAGCTTGGGAGGCTGAGACAGGAGGATCACATAGGTGCAAAGCCAGCCAGCCTCAGTTACTTAGTGAGGTTGTCAGCAACTTAGTGAAACCCTGTTTCCAAATAAAGTATAAAAATATATCTAGGAGTATAGCCCCTGGATTCCACCCTCAGTACCACAAAAAAAAAAAAAAGAAAGCAAGCAAGAAAGGAAGGAGGGAAGGAAGAGAGAGAGAGAGAGAGAGAGAGAGAGAGAGAGAGAGAGAGAGAGAGAAAGAGAAGGAAAATGGCTTATTCCACCAGCCCCCACCACACACATGGAGGCTTCTTCAGTTCTAGCTCCTGCAGAGCACCCAGGTTCCAGGGACTCCCCTGAGACCTTCTTTGGCAGTTATATAGGAGAGTGGTTTCAGTGAGAGGCCTCCCCATGAACACATTATTGAGACAGATTTCTAGCATGTTCACCACCCCAACACCACAGTTACTCTCTGAAAACCAGGGGACTCCAGACATGCTATCTAACAAGGTCTAAGGTCTTATCCTGAGCACCCGGTTTTTATACACTATCTCTCATCCTTGAAGGTATTGGCTGTCCTTCTATGCTTCTATATTTTAGAGTTTATTTCTTACAAGCCATTGTTACTTTAATCCTCTGTAATTAATTTATATGGCATTTTCCTTAATTTTATATGATGAAAATGTTAATAAAATGCATCATGTAAATATTGTCTTATAACCATTTGTTAAAGGATTGTTCATTTTTCATTTAGTTTTCTTGGGACCTTTGTCAAAAACCAATTGATGAAAGAAAGAAAGAAAGAAAGAAAGAAAGAAAGAAAGAAAGAAAGAAAGAAAGAAAGAAAGAAAGAAAGGGGGAGAGGGCAGCAGCTGGCTATAGTGGTGCACTCTTGTAATCCCAGTACTTGGGAGCTGAGACAGGAGGATCACAGTTCACGGACAGCCTCAGCTACTTAGTGAGGCCCTTTGCAGCTCAATGAGACCCGGTTTCAAAATAAAAAAAATTAAAATGGGGCAGAGGCTGTACCTCAGAGGTTGTATGCCCCTGGGTTCCATCCCCAGACCTGCAAAAAAAAAAAAAAAAAAACAATTGACTCCAACCGATGAGTCTCTTTCTGGGATCTGCATTGTATTTCATTGATCTGTTTATTATTTCATCTATACTATACTATCCTCATTATTATAATTTTATATTAAATCATAAAATCAGCTGGTGTGAATCCTTCAACATTTTTTCTCTTTCAATTGCCTTATTTTATTTTTAACCTCATTAAGTTCTTTGCTTTTCCACATAGAAGCAGTTTAACAATTTCTACCCAAAAAGAAAAAAATTTTGGTTTGGAATTACAGTGAATCTGTAATTGGAGTGAATTGACAAAATAGAAATATAAACACTTGTGATCCATTAACATGGTATTGACTTTTATTTCTTTCATCAAAATTTTTTCTTTTTATATACATATCTTGCACATATTTTGTAGTAAGTATCCCCTGTTTTGTTATCATGATACAGCATATTAAAATTTCAATATTTTTTTTGTGGTACTGGGATTCCTGGAAACCCTTCTACCTCTGGGCTACACTCCCAGACCTATTTTTTATTATTATTATTTTTATTTGGAAACAGGGTCTCTTAAGCCAGCAAGGCTGGCTTCGAACCTGCGCGATCCTCCTGTCTCCGCCTCCCAAGTGCAGGGATTACAAGTGTGGGCCACCACGCCTGGCTCAATATTTTGTTTTTAAAGTTGACTTTGTATCCTATTACCTTACTAAATTTATCTGTTAATTCTAAAAGAAGTTTTAGCGGGACGCTTTGAAATTCTTTGCAGAGATCATCCTGGGATACATAGAGATTTGTTTCTTCCAACTGCCTTACCCTCTCCCCTTTTTCTTCTCTTATTGTCTTGGCCAGTAACTCCAATAAAAAGATTGAATAGCAGTGGAGAGAACAGAAAGACTTACTTTGTTCACAGTTTTAAGGTAAAAGCGCTCGATATTTCATTAATACACAATAATCAGAAATATCTGCTCAGCTATACATACATGCCCTAAATGTATTTTTACTCACAATATTTTTCACTTTGCTATGAGTGTCTCAGGGACATAGACTATAAGTCAACGAGCATCCGAAACTCAAGCTCTGTAAGTTACAAGTTGTCTTCTGCTTTCAGCACTAGCTTTTCAAAGCCTAGACTTATGCTTGATATGGCGATATGATCCAAATATAAGCTTAATGAGGAACTAACTAAATGAGATTAGCATGTAAAGCACAGAAACCTGTCTGACCCAAGGTGGATGCTGATCAAACTTAATTATCAATATAAACAGTGATTCTTCATACGCTTTCTCCTGTCACCAATTGTCAGATCCCAGGAAACAGTACACTCAAGTACAGTATTTGAAATGACTTACAAAGCTGCCTTGGGGTGGAAAAGGATTAAGGGAAACTGACAGGGAAGATGATTCTCCAGGACTATAGCAACAGGCCTGAGAGGTAGGCATATTTAGGTGAAGAAGAGTGCAGCTGTGGTTTCCACTGAAACTGGAGGCTTGGCTGGAGAACCACTGCCTTATGGGACACAAACACACAATGTCCCTGCTCTCCAACCAGGGCTGAGCCGAGAGCCGGGTCAGGGGGAGCCAGCAGGGCCAGCCTTTCAGGACAGCAGAGTGACAACAGATCAGGAGTGACCCGCCCAAGATCAGGAGTGACCCATCCAACTCCCATAACACAGAATGGCTCTATGGAGTTTAAATTTTTAAAACCCAGGGAATTTTACAAAGTGCTACCCTTCTGGGCCATTTCCCAGAAACATCGTATTATCCAATCCTTTCCCCTCCTGACCTATGAGCCCCCCAAAGATTGATTGTTAGAAGGCTTTGTTCCTCCTCTAAGACCCTATGAAGTTCGTATTTGTATGAGTTCGGTATGCTCCTGGGCGATGTCCTGATCCTGGTGTCCTGATCTTCATCTCTTGCCATGCAGAATAAAAAAGCTCTGAGCAGCCTCCCGCATTCATGCTGTGGTCCTTATGTCTGTGCATTGTTAAGCAGCTGCCACGGTTTCCCCCTGAGGATGCTACATTTCAGAGCTGGATGAGGTAATGGGGATATTTAGCCCAAGTTAAGCTTGTAAAAGTGCTTTGGGAATCTTTGGAATGAAAAGAACTGTGCATACTCGAAGAGTTTGTTATTAATTATATAATGTATGCCCAGAGTTGGAAAAAGTTTCATTGGGTGTCTCCCACCTAGTAAAAATGACTTTTTTTTTCCTGGACAAGATTAATCTGAGAACTGAAATGCAGCAAAATAAATTCAGCAAGTGATCAGCAATGGAAAGGTTTTAGATAATTTCCCTATCTACAAGATGGGAATATTGGTGACTTTTATATCTTCAAGATTGGAGAAGGCTATAACGGCAGTAATGTATGTAAGTTAATACATGTAGAGAAGGGTCCTTGTGATTGCAAAGCTGGTCACAAAGATGCCCTCCTGCAAGCTAAATGCAATCTCTGCCTCTCTCTGAGCTATATCTTGGATTCCAGCCAGGCATGGCTCAATTAATTGAGGGCACTGAGGATCTTGAAGTGAGTGGGACTGAGGAGGGCTAGAACCTTAAAACCAGTTCTTCCCTCCTGGGGTAGGACAGGTGGTGGGCAGCTTGACCCAGCTGCTGGTGCTTGGACTAAGTCCAGCCCAGCGGGCAGAGTTTAGCATCCAAGCAAGATGCAAGGGAACAGGCCCACAGTTGATTTCAGAGGGTCTAGCAAGAAGTGTCTTTATGCTGTAGAACAGTACAACCAGAAACATGGGAATAGCAGATAATGGCTATCCAAACAGATAAAGGCCACCATCGATGTCCTTCAACAATGACTATGGCTACCAACATGCTCAGCAGCAATTCCAAAATTTCTAGATAGTTTATGTAGAAAAGGCATTCTGGTTAGAAGGGCAGGTTTGAAACTATTTACATAGAATTTTATATAAGGGTCATAAAACAATTTCTTGTATTAAGAATGTAATAATCATGGAAGATGGGGACTGGACACTCCCTCCCTCTTTCTCTTTCTCTCTCATACACACACACCCACACACATGCACACACACACACACACACACACACACACACACACACGCTACCCTCATGAGTAATACTACAGGCTCAAAACTAGTCATCAGAATTAAAGTGCAAAATTAGGAAAAATGAACAGGAAATATGATTGTGTTTCATATTTAAACTCAGTCAAGCACCAAGTGATGCATAAAAAGGTCCATCCTATTACACTCCATGTGCGTGTGTGTGTGTGTGTGTGTGTGTGTGTTAGTTACTGAGGATTGAACACAGGGGCATTCTACCTCTGAGCTACACCCCCATTTCTATTTTATCCTTTTTAATTTGAAACAGGGTCTCACTAAGTTGCTGAGAGCCTCATTAAGTTTCTGGAGCTGTGCCAAAACTGTGATCCTCCTGTCTCAGCCTCCCAAGGACTAGGATTACAAGTGTGCGTCACCACGCCTGGCTCACCCCTTATGTTTCTGAAGTTCACACCTGAGTTCACACCCTTTGCAGCCACCTGTGCAGTACAAAGGAGAGTCCTGTAGAGTTATCATCCTTGCAGCATTCCCTGAGGCAAGGTGCCACACCGTGCACTTCTGAGAGCACAGGGCCAGGCGCATAGTAAGTGATCAGTACGTGCCTGATGTCTGAAATTACACACTTGAGAAGAATAATGCATTGGAAACATTTCACATCCATACGTCACATTCCCAGCGATCAATGCCAGAAATACCATTTTAGCCAAAAAAAAAAAAAAAAGTGTCTTGAACCCAATTCAGTCCAGGGTTTTGTTGTTTCGTTTTGTTTTGATTCATTTTTCCTAAAGAGCACCTAAACAAGCAATTTTACCTCAGTCTCTTTTTTTCACGGGTTGGTTTGATTTCCTGCATAAGCACTTGGCTAAGTACTGAAACACTGATTCTCAAAGTGAGAAAACACCAGCTCCCATTTTAGAGTAAATCTTTTGTTATCAATGACAGTTGCCAAAATTATCTCCAACAGAATTTTACTGAGTACCAATAATATACCTCATGCAGTCCCAAACCATGTGCTGTGCCCAAGCCTGAGGGTTACCTATAGAGCTGGACATATATACAGGCATCCAAGACACCCGAGTCTGTAGGTTGGGGTTGGTATCAAGCTACTGTAAGGCAATTCTTATGAATCAGAGACAGGAATGAGATCCATCAAATTCCAGGCAACAGCCATTTATAAATAAAAACAATTTCTGAGAGTTCAGCAAAATGCATTTTCCCCATGAAACAATGAAGAGAATTCAAATCTAGAGACCACATGTCTTTCTCACCATATCACATTCTATGCGCAGAGTTGTGTAGCCTCCACACCATGGCATGTTCTCTGGGATTTTCCCCATCGTGTTTGCAAAACCAGCATCAGGGATATATATGACTGACACCTTTGTCATTTTGGTGGAGACACTTTGTAAAGGTGTAAAGGTGACCCTAAGCAAGAATACTGTGGCCTAGTGTCATCTGGATTTTAGGGATCCATCCCAAGAACCAACTAAATTCGTCTTGAACTTAAAATAGAGGCGTCCACTTAATTTTTCAATGCCATTAATGGTAAGCAACTTACAGAAAAATCTTTGTTTCAGATACAGCCATCTGGCAAACCAGCAGCATTTTAGCAAATCTCTAGGCAGAATACTTTGAGAAAAGCAGAGAAATAGAAAGCCTTGTAAATGCCAGCCATTTTGAGTGCACAGAAAGAAAACTTGACTTGGATCAGAAAGATTGCAAGATGCATTCTGTAATCAAGGGCCTTAGAGGCCAAACAGCATTTGCGCATGAGGATCCCCACAGAAGATAAATCTCAGACTCTCTGAGATAGTGTTCCTCCGATTTCAGTGTGCCTACCCACCACCTGCAGTCTTTTTAAAATGTATATTTAGATTCAGTGGTGGGCTCTGCACTTCTAGAAGTGTCCCTGACAATGTCCTGACGATGCTGCTGGTCCAAAGACCATGCTTTTGGGTAGCAAGGCCTTGTGCCACCACCACCCTCTGACCTGAGTTACACAGATGAATTTTGAGCTCTGGAGGGTGACCGCCCCTCCTCATCACGTCATTCAGGGAACATGGCCTCTTACTAAATGAGATGGAAAGGAAATTTACATCCTCCTCTCTCTCTTCTTTTTTCTGATAAGAATTCTAGAGAAACTCATGTAGATTTGGAGCATTTTGAAACTGATTAAGTGAAGGTGATGCTAGAATGATTTCAAATGCAGAAGAAAAAACTAAGCTTTCTTAGAAAATGTTTACTTCACGCTTTCTCAAGCTATTGGTTTGTAGGAGTAAGAGAGACAAGTTTGGCTGCGACAGCATCATTACCGCTACCCTTTTTTACATTCAGATGAACAGCTGGTTTTGGTGGGAACTGGGTGAATGTTCCCCTTGGCGCTTCTGCCATATTCTGTTCTCAGATTTCCTGGAGACCAATAGCATGTGTTTTTGTGCTCAAGTTAGGACTGCTGCCTGAGCTTACAGACCCACATGGGGACTGAGTCCAGAACTGGGACTCAATAGAAGAGCCAATCAGCCAATAAATGTGACTAACAAGAGATCTGATTTGGAAAACAATGGACCTCAAATCTCAGGGCCAAAATAATGACTATTACAACCCGTTTCTTAAAGGGTGGGAGCAGCCTGTCTCTCTATGTTCTCCTTCTTTTGTGCTGAGAATCAAGACTCTGGTCCCCCTTACCATGGCATTGTGTTAACAGTCAAAATTTAAGTTGGTTACCAATTTTTTTTTTTTTGCCATTGTCATAAAGAAGAAAAAACTACTTTTTCCAAAAAAGACTACAGGATTTATGTGAATCAAGCTAATAAAATCCACAAGTAGCCCATTCCCTCACAGGCATGACTAATACTTAAACAAGATTATTAAGACTTTTTATGCTATTTTTAATAACTACTAGAGAAAAGAATTCTATAACCTTCCTAAAGAATTTCACTCACAGTTAAAAGCATTCACAGTAAGGAATTTTTTCTGCCATCTGATTATTTCTTTGTGGGAGTTTTTTTTTTTTAAGAAAACACAAGGTCATAGCCCACCTACCATGGATTTCACCCTCAATGACACACCTGTTCCCACACATCTTTCAGGGCATATCCCCTGTGGTCCTAGAACAAATGGCAAAACCACCACTCAGTACCAGAAGCAAATGCTGGGGAGGAAGGTCAGCAAGCCCCGGCACGAACAGTTTCCAGAAGTTCCTTTTTGACAAAGATAAATGTGTGGTGTTTTTTTTTTAAGTTCTATACATTTATACCAAATATATAGACTTGTACATTCAGAGATAAAAGCTGCAGAGCTGTGCTGCTCAATAGTTATCTACATAAAAATCCAGACGTCTGGCCGGACGTGGTGGCGCACGCTTGTAATCCCCGCGCTTGGGAGGCAGAGACAGGAGGATTGTGCAGGTTCCAAGCCAGCCGCGCTGGCATAAGAGACCCTGTTTCAAAAATATAAAATAGGTCTGGGAGTGTAGCCCGGAGGTAGAAGGGCTTCCAGCAACCCCAGTACCACAAAAAAAAAAAAAAAAATCTAGAAGTCATTTAAAATAAGTTATATTAACAGTTTAATTCTTCAATCACACCAGCCACATTCAATGCATAATAGTGACTAGTAGATGGATAGTAGGTATCCTATGTTAGACAACACGGCTCTAGAAAATGTCTATCATCTCAGAAAGTTCTGTTGGACAATGATGGTCACAGTGCTACTGAGTGCCTGATCCTACTACCTCCTCAAACCACATATACTGTCTTCTCTTATTTTAAAAAAAAAAAAAAGGAAAAGGAAAAGAAAAAGGAAAAATATCGGAGAGGGATTAAGAAGGCCGTGGCAGATGCCAGGACACTGGCGATGCAGACAAAACTTATTCAAATGCACTGGAACTTATGGAAAAATACCCCGTAAAGGAGGATTGCTGTTTCTCTATATTGTTAAGAATCTTGGACATCACCCATAAGGAGAGAGTTTAGCGGAAACCAAGGAGAAAGGCGGTGTTGAAAGCAGTCTTTGCAATGGCGGTGGAGACTTGTATTCAGGAGAAGCAGAAATCAGATCCTACCAACCTTATTTTTTTTGGAAAAATTACACCAAATGTTGAATGCTACCGTCACGCATTCTTAGGAACACTGAACAACATTCAGAGTGGAAAATGAGCTTGGGAAGGATTTAAAATGGTGGAGGCAGTGGCCAGTACTCAGGGGAGACAGAGAACTGATGCATTACACCTGGAACCTTTGAAATAATAACCCCAGAGGCAGAATGCTACCACCACGCACCCTCGAGAATGTGGGACAATTGGTTGGGCAAAGAGGGTGCTCGGATTGGAGCCTGCCGGGGGTGAGGCCAGCGATGGACACAGCAAAGCTGGGATTAGAGCCGGCCGTGAGGCAAGGCCAGTGCTGGAGCCTCCGAGGCTGGGATCGGAGCCTGCCGAGGGGTTAGGCTGGTGCTGGGGCCAGTGAGGCCAGGGTCAGAGCATGCCGTGAGGCAAGGCCAATGCTGGGGCCTTCGAGGCCAGGATCGGAGCCTGCCAAGGGGTTAGGCCGGTGCCGGGGACAGCAAGGCCAGGATCGGAGCCTGCCGTGAGGCAAGGCCAGTGCTGGAGCTTTGAGACAGTGATTGGAGCCTGCCGAGGGGTTAGGCCGGTGCCGGGGCCAATGGCCGACATCGGAGCCTGCCGTGAGGCAAGGCTACTACTGGGGCCTCCAAGGCCAAGATCGGAGCCTGCCGAGGGGTTAGGCTGATGCTGGGGCCAGTGAGGCCAGGATTGGAGCCTGCCATGAGGCAAGGCCAGTGCTGGGGCCTCCGAGGCTGGGATAAGAGCCTGCTGAGTGGTTAGGCCGGTGCCGAAGCCAGCGGCTGACATCAGAGCCTTCCGTGAGGCAAGGCCGCTACTGAGGCCTCCGAGGCCAGGATCAGAGCCTGCCGAGGGGTTAGGCCGGTGATGGGGCCAGCGAGGCCAGCATCGGAGCCTGCCGTGAAGCAAGGCCACTACTGGGGCCTCCGAGGCTGGGATCGGAGCCTGCCAAGGGGTTAGGTCGATGCTGGGGCCAGCAGCCAGCATCGGAGCCTGCCGTGAGGCATGGCCAGTGCTGGGGCCTCCGAGGCTGGGATAAGCGCCTGCCAAGGGGTTAGGCTGGTGCCGGGGCCAATGGCCAACATCGGAGCCTTTCATGAGGCATGGCCAGTGCTGGGGCCTCTGAGGCCAGGATTGGAGCCTGCCGAGGGGTTAGACCAGTGCTGGGGCCAGTGAGGCCGGCATTGGAGTCTGCTGTGAGGCAAGGCCGGTGCTGGGGCCTCCGAGGCCGGGATCGGAGCCTGCCGAGGGGTTAGGCAGGTGCCGGGGCCAATGGCCAGCACTGGAGCCTGCCGTGAGGCAAGGCCAGTGCTGGGGCCTCCGAGGCTGGTATCAGAGCCAGCTGAGGGGTTAGGCTGGTGTCGGGGCCAGCGAGACCAGAATCAGAGCCTGCCATGAGTTAAGGCCAATGCTGGGGCCTCCGAGGCCGGGATAAGAGCCTGCGGAGGGGTTAGGACGGTGCTGGGGCCAACGGCTGGCATTGGAGCCTGCCATGAGGCAAGGCCGCTACTGGGGCCTCTGAGGCCAGGATTGGAGCCTGCCGAGGGGTTAGGTTAGTGCTGGGGCCAGCAGGGCCAGCATTGGAGCCCGTCATGAGGCTAGGCCGGTGCTAGGGCCACCGAGGCCGGGATCGGAGCCAGCTGAGGAGTTAGGCTGGTGTCAGGGCCAGCAAGACCAGAATCGGGGCCTCCCATGAGGCAAGGCCTCTGCTTGAGCCAGCGAGGTCTGGATCAGTCCACCGGGTAGCCAGGCCACTACTGGGGCCGTCAAGAGTGGGATCAGTACTTGCAATGCGGCATGCACAGAGAAATATCACAGAAAATAAAAATCACATGCTTCCCCTAATCAGCAAAAACTAGGAGGAAAGGGGCAACAGGAAGAGGTCGAGCTATAGAAAGGGCCCTATAGTGAAGCAACTAAGGTGACCAATCAGAGGGTATGGAATAGGGGAGGATGGAGCCTCTTTAAAATATAGGAGGTACATAAACAAATATATCAAAGTTAATCACCAAACAAGCATGGGATCAAGGGAGGGGGAGGGAATGGGATGGAGGCTAGATGAGGGCTAATTGGATGATGTGTGCTTGTATATCCTCTCAAGTCTTGTATTCCAATGTGATATATGATTACAATGCACCAATTAAAAAATAAAATAAAATAAATAAAAAGTCCAAAAAAATAAAATAAAATAAAAATAAAACTTGAAATCATGGAAAACTTGAAATGTTGGCTGGAAATCTAATTTTAATTAAATGTGTCTTGGGGTCGCATTTGGTCAACATGTCCTGCTTCCTTATGTGCATTTAGGAACAAAGTTCTCATTACATAGATATGGAGTTTGTCCATGTAAGTGCTGGTCCATGAGCAAAGAAAAATCAACCTCTCTGGGTTTTTTTTGTTTGTTTGTTTGTTTTTCTTATTTCTATTTCACAGATATAGAACTCACAGTCTAGTGGGAAGTGGGTCTATAAACAGATTGTTCCAAGCCAGAGGGTCAGGTACGAGGATAAAGGTATGTTTAGTGAATGATTTGGGAATTCAAAAGGGCCAATGAAGACTGGAAAAGTCATAGTTTGACTCAGAAAAGAATGAGCACCTATTAGGAGATAAAGAATGAATTTGGAAAGAAGAAATGCCCTTAGAACAAAATGAGCAAAGGCAGGGGCCTACACCAGCAGGGAGGCTATGCCTCTCTGGAGGACCCAGGGAAAGAGTCAACCTTTGGCTGAAGAGCTTGTGCCCTGGAGAAAAGGCTGCACAGGCCCTCACCTTAGACAATCCTAGGTCTAAATTCCAGCTCTTTGCTTTCCAGCTAGTTGATTATGGAAGCTGCCTAACTTACAAAGTCCTTCTTTCTCCCTGCACAAAAGCCTAATGACATAATTCCACCCAGTTGGCAGGACAGGGTGATGATGAAATGAGATAAGGTACCTGAAGCCCTGATGCCCTCCAAGGCTCCATCATCTTTATCCCAGTTTATCAATTAATAAAGTATTCAAATCAACATCATCAATAAGCTGCCTTATAGTCACCAACCCCAGCCAAGGATAATCATAATACCTGTTCCCATCATCTAACAAACCTCTGAAGTAAATTTTGCTTTCCCACTTGACAAAAGAGAAAGCTGAGGCTTCAAAGGCTGAAGCATCTTTCCTAAGATCCCACGCGCTCAGGGGAATCCTGAAACGTGGCCAGGCTGCCAGGCTGCATGGCAGCCTCTCTCCTCTTTGCTTCTGCTTCTCTAAGGGATCAACCAGGAGGCTCTGGGACAAGGCCACAGATCCACTTTTGGAAAAACAATTTGAAGAAAGGATTAGCATTCGATCTTGTTCAGTTAAAGACACAGGACTTTGTTTAGGTAGAGCACAGTTTCCTTTCAAAACATGCCCACATGGTTTTATTCTTAACTAATTCCAAAAGGGCAGACTGACTTTAGCAGGGCCCCAGGTCACTGGGACCCACTTCTGCTGGACCAACTTCTGCTCACCCCTTCCAGACTGCAGGAGCTTCCTGCAAGGTGAGCCCAGACGGGGTCCAGCCACTCACATTGTGATCATGAAATAATTTAAATAATAATAATTTTAATGACAACTGCATGCAATTTCTCCAACACATCTTCAGACTCCACTGGCCAGCCTCAGGCACTGGCCAGCCTCAAGCACTGGCCCAGGCCAAGGTGTGGCCACTCCAGATCTGGCAGCCTCTGGGGCCATGCAGTCTACAACCCCGAGTCTCTGGTTGAGCTAAAGTACACACAGGCTCCCACTGCAACCCTGCCCCACTCCTCAATGCCTGCCTTGTCACCTCCCAGAGGCCCTCTGCTTTTGGCCAGCTTCTTGATTAGAGAACAGAGGGAAAGACATTTTTAATCAGTTGCCAGACTCCTTTGAACTTCAACATTAGTCCCCTCAAGGAGTGCTTCAAATTTAGAGTGGGAAGTTGCCTAGAAAAGCTGTCTGAGTTAATCTAAACCAGAGTGGCAGTGGCCAGGTACCTACCTGTGTGTCAGCCTGGGGCCCTGAGCCCTGTCTGGCTGACACGGTCATCATGCGTGAACAGGAACCTAAACTTGAGGAGGTCTCCTTTACTCTGAGGTTTAGCCTGTGCCCCTGCAAGGTGGGCACTCCGGCTAGATCCCTGTTGAGACCAATATACTTCTGGGACCCCCAACCTGTGAGCGTCTATTCTATAAGCATGAAATTCTGACTATTGTTTTCTTAATACTGTTGCTTAGTATTTGTATTCCCATACAAAACATTATTAGCCACCAAGCAGCATAGCATACTAAACCCTTTACCATTAGTACCACATTTAACACACACACACACACACACACACACACACACACACACACACACACACTTGCAAGGAAGATATAGGCTGAGCGTCCTCAGTGTGAAAACCCAAGTTCTAAAATGTTACACAATCCAACATTTTTTGAGGCTAACAAAATTTTGTGAACATTTTTCACAGCTGATCTCATGTGACAGGTCACAGTAAAAACATAAGTACTATAAAACAAAAATATTGTATAAAGTTATATCCATGCTTCATGAATAAGGTGTATATGAAATATAAATGAGTTCTGAAGTTAGACTTTGGTCCTGTCCCACAGATATCTATATCTATATCTATCTATATCTATATTTCTCCCCAAAAAATTTAAGTCCAAAATCCAAATCACTTCTGGTCTCAAGCATTTAAAATAAAGGATACTCAACCTGCATCATCATCTGTTACTATACAAATTAGGAAACTGAGGCTCAGAGAATTTAAATTGCCCTGGAACACAGAGCAGTTCAAGGCGAGGCAGGGATTACTAAGAACTATTTGGATATTAGGAAATAAGGACTGGAAAGCAGAAACCTGTGCTTAAAGGAAAGGAGGCTAATTGCCTTTAGGTGACATCTGGGCAATTAGCCCTCGTGTTGCACTGATCTTAATTTCCTCTGGGCCACAAATCTCCCCTCAGGAAAATGGGACTCAGGGCTCTGCCCAATAAAGACGGCCTCACTAATGAATTGACTCATCTATATCCCTTAGGTGCAAGGTGAAGTACTTAGCTCCCTCTGCTCCACATCACAAAGAACACTTCACCAACGGGCATGCGGGCGGCGTGGAGTGTGCGCCTGCGCATGTGCCTTAAAACGCGCTCATTTAATGAGCGTGCACAAAGTCAGGCAGAGCCCGGACTGTCTGGAAAACAAATTTAAGTGATGAGAGAAGCTGAAGCGAACACATCTCTAGGAAAAACAATGAGGTCTTTGTCTAATTGCTCATTTATCACAGATTTTATCTCAGTCTGCCAACAAGTAAAAAGGAAAAGGTGGCAACCAGGTTAGCCCTGCAAGTTTAACCAGCATATGCTTCTAATGAAGCCAAGACTTTGTGCTAACTGAATGTTCTATCACCTCCCCTAATTGAAAAGTAATAAAAATGTCACAAGCAGTGTCAATTAGCCGTTGAAGGGCTGCTTTCCTCCTGATTACCTTTTAAGGCATCAGGTGGTTTTAGAAAATACTCTAGGCTGCCTCTCCCCCTCCCAGCCTCGATAATATTTATTTCAGAAGTGACCAGGAGAAACAAGATCCCTGAGTCCAGACATTCAAACACAGAACGAAAAAAAAAAAAAGTCAAAATAACTACAGCACATGAGTGTTGGTTAATTATGATCTGAAAGTCAATAAAGTCATCTGATGGCAGATTTAGGGGAACTCATTAGAAAGTGGAATTCAGTTGTGGAAACGTGTAAGCTGCTATGGCTCTGAACCCAGCCCGTTTCATTAGGGTCTTCAAGTAGGATGAGAGAAATGGCCGTGGGGTGTGGGTGTGCCCGTCCACAACCTCACAGGGCAGCTCCGTAAAGCACTTGCAGTGACAATAAGTGAAGATAAGATCTAGGCAGCCTCTTTAGCAACGTGATTTTTGTTTCATTTTTCAAAATGAAATCACAGAGGACAAACTCCACTCACATTTTAAAAGCCGGCCAAACAGAGGGCCAAAGTATCAGACATCGTAAAGTCACAGGCTGAGGGCCACGCTGCACACGTAGGTCCTGTGGCTGCTGACAAGAAACTGAGAAGAGCTGGGCTGGCTGGCTGGATGGCTGGGCGTGCTTCTTGGGAACCCTATAGGAGATATTTGCTTACATGTGGAATTGGCTCTGTGGGCCCGGAATGTAAGTCCCTTGAAGAGAAGCTGTAAGGCAGTCTTTGCCAAATGTACCCATCAGTCTCTTATGGAGAACCCATCCTGGGAAAACTTGCTAGGCCATCTGGGGTGATACGAAGATGAAGCAAACTACAGCCTTTGTTAACATTTAGGAAAATAAGAAATAAACAAACAACACGCCTCGCCTACTCTTTCTGATATATTCCCTAAAATAAAAATGTTCTCTTCCCCCATTTATCAAAAGAGGTGATCTGGTTTGAGAGTAATAAAATTTGGCCAGTGTATGCACACCCAGACGCTCATACCTAAAGGAAAAACAACTAAAAACAACAACCAAAAAGGCTAAACACAAAACCATATGAAATCAGAGCGTCTCCTAAAACAATCAGACCCAGACAAAGGCCAAGAAAGCAAGCAGCAAATCACAATGATACATTTGCCTCACTTGGTGGTCCGGCCTGCGCCGGTTTTTATTGTCCCATCCCCAGAAGTCAGGCTTTCTCTGTCTTGAAACTTTGGAGTAAGGCTGAGGTGTAGCTTGGAGGTAGAAAGCCCCTGGGTTCCATTCCCAGTACCACACACACACACACACACACACACACACACACACACAAACTTTGGATAAAGAACTGGAATCACATATACTTCTCAAAGCTTTTACTTTTCTTGAAGGTAGGCATCTCAAGAATTAAAGACAATTCAATAAAGACATGCAAATGTCCAAAGCTTGTTAAGAGACAAGAATTCAACTTTATTAATACTCAGATACAAATGACACACCACGAGTTGTCATTTTACGTCTATTGCTAAGGTCCAGCACTGGTGAGGGTTGGTATAAAGGGTTCCATAGTTTGCTGCCCAGTGGAGGTGTACTAGTTTCATTTTTTTAATGAATGATTATAAAAAATATCCATAGCCTTGGACCTGATAATTCTTCCAAAAAATGTATCCTTAAGGAATAAATTGAGATGCATTTGAAAGTCTGAGCACAGAAAATATCCATCACTCCTCCCCATCCCTGCCCCCCTGAAGTGTCTGCCTTGCCCTGGAAGTCTGTCTGCGGGTGAACCCTTTTACTCTAGCTCCCTGCCCCCCCAGAGGCTCACGCTTTTCAAACACACTGAAGGATTCCAGATGTTCTCTGACCTCCTGATGTCTAACCTCATGTCCAGCCCTTGCTCCTTTAACCTAAGGGCTCTTGGCAGGTTTCTGCCTGTACCTCTGTCACTTACTCTGTCTGCGCACAGCTCCTCTCCACTGGGGATGAGTCACGAGCTCACCTTCTCTCTCCCCTCATTCTCATCTAGCAGAGTTTCCTGGACACTTGGTGCGCACGTTTCGCCTTGCAGAGCCTCAGCACTGGAGCAGTGTTTTGCTCTTATTTTTCTGTCTGTCAGTCATATTAATGGGCGTCTGGAAGAAGAATTAGGCACTTGTGCTGACATCACATTCTTACCCACAAGGCCTGGGCTGTTTTTCTAAAACAAAAGAAAATCAGAAGCAGAGAAAGGCAAGTCAAAGGAGAGAGAGAGGGGAGCGGCCAATTCATTTGTGCACCCCACTTCACATAGACAACTCCATGCAAGCTTGTTCCTTAGTGTGGATAATTCTAAACAGTTTGCCATTTGCTTGGATGTTAATGAACAGGGATTGGTATGGAGGACACTAGGAGTACAAAGGAAAAGAACTAGAATAGCAGGCTTCTGGGAGAAGAGATAACTTGTAATTCTCCAGTACAAGAGATGGGATTGGTTTGTCATTCAGGAAATCTGGAATCTAGAGTCAAGATCACTGGCATCCAAAGACGCCATAAGTAAAGGAAGTGCTTCAAAAAGTAGAAGGAAGCCGGGCATGGTGGGGCACACCTGTAACCCCAGTATTTGGGAGGCTGAGCAGGAGGATTACAGGGTCGAGACCAGCCTCAGCAAATTAATGAGACCCTCAGCAATTTAGCAAGACCCTGTCTCAAAATAAAAAAATAAAAGGTCTGGGTTGTAGCCAGTTGGTAGAATGTCCTGGGGTTCTATGCCCAATACCAAAAGAAAAGAAAAACAGAAGGGAAAAAATATATTTTGTCTTCTATGTCATTTTGATTTTTAAAATGTGGCGGTGGCCACTCCCTTGTTTGTAATTTCTAAACCCAATGTTGATGAATTTCATTAGGACGCTTATCTGCGCAAAAAACTATTTTCTCATGGAGTGTTTTATTTAGTTGGCTATTTTGAAAGTGAGTACTGAATAGACAAATGCCTTCAAAGTAATGTGTAGATTTTTCAGAATACAGCCATAGTTTTGTAGTGGCAGCGTCAGCATCCCCAAACCCTTTGGAACATCTGAACTGTGCAGTTGTGGCAAGTGTACTGATGTTGATCCAGGCTCTACAACTCTTTATTCTTTTCCATCTTTGATGTGGCACGTATTTGATCTTCATTAGGTGATCTTTGGCTCAATATGGCACATCCTACTTAAGATACCTTCCGAGACGAGGAAAATCCAGGGTTTATTTGCTATCATTTTCAAATCATTGATAACCCTCACACAATTGTAATTCAGTTCTACAAAATTTCTTGTCACAACATTAATGGTGTGTGTGTGTGTGTGTGTGTGTTTAAGTATGTATGCCTAAGAAATATTTCTTAAAACCAGGCTGATTTTAACTGGAAAATACTTGAGAAAGGAAAAATAAAAAAGCTGATCAAGGAAATTTTGGTGATGTTTAACAGCTGTTTCATGGGTACATATCTGTTATATTTTTTAGACCGCAATTAAATGTGATTTTAATAATCATTTGGTATTTAAATAATATACTATGATTGTCATATGGAATTTTAATTAAATGCACATTTTCTTCTAAAATATGAAGCGTTACCACTGCGAAAAGACCTTTTCTCTCCTAAGAGCATTTTTTAAAGTAATGTTCCTTGTGATTGAGTAAAAAAAAAATTCTTTTGTGATATTATTTACCCTTCTACATTAATCTAGCATTTGATGAGTCTTGAGGGAATGAAAGGCAAGAATTTTAAACGAAGTAAGTGTTCTCATAATCTCCTAATGAGGATAATGAAAACAGCACACAGAAGGATATGTTTAAGATAAAGCATGCTTCAAGTAAATAGCATATAAGAAGCAGAAGTTACTTCCATTCTGTCTCCATTCCGGGCATTTCCTGTATGCCGTGTTTGTAAAGCAGTCACATTCCATATTCTTCACCTTTGTTCTTATTCTCTTTAGGAAACTCTATACCGTAGTCTCCCCGAGCCCCTCCCTTCAGCCCCAGCATTCAAAGTCTGAGATCTTAGACCTTACTTAAAAGCAAGCTTGTAAATATAACTGTTCAACTCACCATCCACCCTTTCCATGGGCCCCAGAGCATGTCAGTGTTTGGTGCTCACTAAATTTGCACTTTAAAGACCCCTTGACTTTCTGTAATTTCATAGGGTTATTTCTAAACTATCATTTTCCTGTCGTTTCTCCCTTAAGGACTTCTGTTGCCTGCTCACCTATTCTTACCTCTGCTCTCAATGTGTCAACTGCATGTGAACGCTAACTGGGACAGACCTGGGATCTAAGGATTAGTGTTCATAAGCTAAAACCCTGATCAATTCAATGATGTTTCAAAAATCAAAAAACAAAAAGCAACAAGGTACAAGCCTCCCCTCAGCAGCGGCACCAGCTCCAGCGTCTGCCTTTTCTTTGTCTCTGTGTTTGCTTTTCATCTCCCCGAGAGTCCGGGGATTCCCCATTGGAAGTGCATTACCCACATGTGAGCCCAGTTTAAGGTGAAAGATGGCTTTTCACACAAGTGGTGAGTGTAAGAGAACTTTCAGTTGTTTTTTCAAGCCAAGGGTTGGAGTAATGAAGGAAAATATCTAAGCCTCTACTTATTAGGAAAGTGCCAACAAGTTTCTCCCAAATACATTTAAGTTTTACGAGCTATCAGTTCACCCTGGCTTCTAATATTACTGGTCATTATTTTCTAGCAATAAAAAAACCAATATATTTTCTAAGGGTTGGGGGAATTATGTAAAGTATAATTGATTGATTTTTCTACCCTTAATTTTCGACCCTTGTAGGGAAAGAGCATATAGTTTGAGTAGAAGATGCCAGAGCTAACACTTGGTCACAAATGTGTACAGGAACTGGTCTGGATTAAGAATGTTCCCCCAGCCCTCATGGAAACAAGACAACAATGTTGGAAGTGGGGCTTGGTTGCTAAGTAGGCGTCCCTGGAGGTGTGGCCTTGAGGACTATATGTGGTCCTTTCTCCTGGACTTCATGATGTGAGAGCAAAGCCTTGCTCTCTGCTTCTCACTGCTATGCCATGAACTCTGCAGACCTAGCCTAACAGAGACTGAACTCTGGAATCTCCAAAACATGTGAGCAGATAAATCTTCCTTCCTCTACATCCTATGGTTGGATTTATTGAATCAGAACAATGAGAATGCTGTCTAGGACAGAGACTATGCTTGAGTTTAGATCTTAACTGTCCCCTAAAGGCTTGTGTGTTCAGGGCTTGGTTCCCAGTCTGGTGGGAGGTGGGGAGTCTACATGGTGGGGCCAAGTGGGAGGTCTTCAGTCAGAAGGTTGTGCCCTAGAAAGAGAGTGTGGAGTTCAGATCTTTCCTCCCACATACTTTCTTTTGCTATTGCTCCCTGGCCAGGAGGCAAGCAGTCTCCTTCCCATGATGCTATCTGCTGCATTGTACCACCACACCACAGGTCCAAACGCAGCACAGCCAATCAGCCTAGCTAAAGCCTCCAAACTGTGAGTTGACATCAACTTTTTCTCTTTTTATAAGTAGTTATTGCAGGCATTTGTTAGAGTAATGGAAAGCTAACACATATGGAGTCAGTAATCTCAGTGAGAATTCCTCATTGAAATTGTGAATTGTGCAACTTCACAATCGCATGCAAAGAAATATGATTAGACTATACGCTATATATAAAAATTAACTTAAAATTATCAAATACCCAAATATAAGAACAGAAATTATAAAATTCCTGTGTGTGTGTTTGTGTGTGTGTGTGTATGTGTGTGTTACTGGGGACTGAAACCAGGGGCATTCTGCTAATGCTGAACTACACCCCCAACCCTTTTTTAAATTTTTGTTTTGTTTTGTTTTGTTTTTATGGTGGTCCTGGGGATGGAACCCTTCTACCTCCAGGCTACACTCTCAGACCCATTTTATATTTTTTATTTGGAAACAGGGTCTCTTAAGCCAGCTGAGGCTGGCTTTAAACCTGCATGATCCTCCTGTCTCCGCCTCCCAAGTGCTGGGATTACAAACATGAGCCACTATGCCTGGCTAAATTTTTATTTTGAAATAGAGTCCTCACTAAGTTGCTGAGGGCCTAGTTATGTTGCTGCGGCTATCCTCAAACCTGCAATCCTCTTGTCTCAGCCTCCCAACTACTGAGATTATGGCATACATCATTCACCAGGTTTAGGAACTATAAAACTCTTAATAAATGCAAATGTTTATGACCGTGGATTAGGCCATGATGTTTTTGGACATGATTCTGAAATCACAAGCAACTGAAGAAAAAGGAATTTGACTTAACCAAAACTAAAACTTTTAAGTATCAAAGGATACTGAAAAGGGAGTGAAAACAACTCAGAAAATGAGAGAACATACTGGAAATTTTTATATCTGATAATGGGATGTGTATGTAGACTATAATGTTTATAATGATAAGATGACCCAATTTAAAAATGAAAAGAGAATTTTTTATTTAATTTTTTTTCCTAACCCCATCTTACTACCTCTTTACCCCCTCCCTGTGCATGCTGGTGAGGTTGTTAGTGATACCTTCATATGGACGTGATATTATTTTATCTATTTCTTCCTCAAGCTTTCTCTTTTCCTCCTCTTCTCTCTCCTCTGATCCCCTTATGCTATTCTGCTGATCTCACTTATCCAAAGAAGATATGCAATGGGCAATAAGCACATGAACATATACTCAATATCTTTAATCATCAGGAAAATTAAAATCAAAATCATAATGAGAAGCCAGGCGTGGTGATGCACACTTGTAATCCCCGCGCCTGGGAAGCTGAGACAGATCGCACAGGTTTGAAGCCAGCCTCAGGTACTTAGTGAGGCTCTCAGAAACTTAGTGAGACCCTGTTTCCAAATAAAATATAAAATAGGTCTGGGAGTGTAGTCAAGAGGTAGAAAAGCCCCTGGATTCCACCTCCAGTACCACAAAAAATAAATAAACAAATAAATAAATAATTTATTTTTTTATTTTTTGTTTGTTTTTGGTAGTACTGGGGTTCCTAGAAGCCCTTCTACCTCCTGGCTACACTCCCATACCTATTTTTACATTTTTATTTGGAAACAGGGTCTCCTAAGCCAGCGTACCCGCTGGCTTCGAACCTGCAGGATCCTCCTGTCTCTGCCTCCCAAGCGCGAGGATTACAAGCGTGTGCCACCACGCCTGGCTATAAATAAATAATTTTAAAAAATCACAATGAGGCACTACTGCATACTTACTAGGATAAATATGATTTTAAAAATGAACAGTAACACATGTTGTCATGGATGTGAAGAAACCAGAAGCTTCACACATTGGTGGTGGGAAAAAAATGCTTTAAATGTTGGAGAGAAGAGTTTGGCAGTTACTCAAAATGCTAAATATAGAGTTATCACATGACCAGACTCAACTCCTAACTCCATACTCAAGAGAAATGAAGACATGTCCATTCAAAACCTTATTCATGAATTGGCTATTGTGAATTACACTGCTATAAACATGAATATGCATGTATTACTATAATATTTTTATTTCAGTTCCTTTAGAAAGATATCCCGAAGTGACATAGCTGTATCATATGATGGATCCATCCCCAGTTTTCTGAGGAATCTGCACACTGATCACCATAGTGGCTGCACTAATTTGCAAACCCACAAACAGTGTAGAAGAATTCCTATATCCCCACATCCTTGCCAGCACTTATAATTGTTTGACTTTTTTGTGTGTGTGTGTGGGTCTGGGCATGGAACCCAGGGGCATTCAGCCTCTGGGCTACACCCCCTGCCCTATTTTTTATCCTTTTTTTTTAAACAGGGTCTCACTAAGTTGCGGAGGACCTCAGTAAGTAGCTGAGGCTGTCTGCAAGCCGTGATCCTCCATCTCAACCTCCCAAATGCTGGGATTATAAGCATGCACCACCATGCCCAGCTTTTCTGACTTCTTGATGATTGACTTATTAGAGCTGATCAACAAATTCTGCCAAGTAGTGGGATACAAAAATCAATCTAAATAATCCATAACTTTTCTATATGTGAACTATCTATCAATTCACTGAAAAAGATATCCAGAAAACAATCCTATTCACAATAACCTCAAAAACAATAAGATATCTTGGAACAAATTTAACCAAGGAGGCCAAAGACCTCTATAATGAAAATTACAAAACACAAAAGAAAGAAAGATTTTAGAAGAAGAAAAGTTCTCTCATGCTCTTAGGCAGAATAAATATCAAAATAGCCATTTTACCAAAAATAATGTACAGTCAATGCAATCCCTATCAAAATACCAAGGTCAAGACGGGCATGGTGGCACACACTTGTAATCTCAGCATTCAGGAGGCTGAGACTCAGAGGACAGCCTCAGCTACTAAGTGAGGCCCTCTGCAACTCAGTGAGACGTGGTTTCTGATGGGTGAGCCTGACAGCGGTGGGGCTGAGCAGGAAGGAGAGTGTCGACGGCCCAAACAGAAGCACATGACGAGTCAAGCAGGATCTCATTTATTTCTCGCTGGCAACCCAATTTAAAGCAAAAAACCGCAAGGGGGATTTCCAACAGGAAACTATTCTAACCTATCAAGCTAAAGGTCACTCTTGCATGTGCAAAGCATATAACTTGCAGCCAATCATTATCCAATGCACAAGGGGTTCACGAGCATGGAAGCATTATTTGAGCCAATAAGGTTCAACATTACCAAGTTGGGCTAGCGGGGGCAGGGGGAGTAGTTACGCCCTCCATATCTGCTCACCGCTACATGTTGCCGATTCATTGGAAGTTCTGTCAGGCGGTTGTGCAGACCCCAACGCACTCGGCGCTACATGTAGCTGATTCATCGGAAGTTTCATGGTTTTGTCAGGCAGTTGTGCAGACCCCAACAGGTTTCAAAATAAAGAATAAAAAATAGGGCAGGGGGTGTAGCTCAGAGGTAGAATGCCCCTGGGTTCCATCCCCAGACTGATTCATCGGAAGTTTCGTGGTTTTGTCAGGCAGTTGTGCAGACCCCAACAGGTTTCAAAATAAAGAATAAAAAATAGGGCAGGGGGTGTAGCTCAGAGGTAGAATGCCCCTGGGTTCCATCCCCAGACTGGCAAAAAAAAAACAAAACCCAATGTCATTCTTCACAGACCTAGAAAAATCAGTCATAAATTTCATATGCAAAAGAAAAACAGCCAGAATTTCTAAAGCAATTCTCAGAAATAAGAACCATGCAGAAGATATCACAATACCTGACTTCAAATTATACTACAGAATTATAGCCATAAAAACAGCATGATATTGGCACAAAAAATTGACACATAAACCAATGGGACAGAATAGAAGATACAGAAAAAAATCCACACACTTATAGACAATTGATTTTCAACAAAGTTGCCAAAAACAGACATTGAAGAAAAAACAGCCTTTTCAACAAATTCATGTTTCAATTAAAAAGAAAGATGCCACCAGGCGTGGTGGCACATGCTTGTAGTCCCTGCACTTGGGAGGCAGAGACATGTGCTTCTGTTTGGGCCGTCGACACTCTCCTTCCTGCTCAGCCCCACCGCTGTCAGGCTCACCCATCAGAAACCACGTCTCACTGAGTTGCAGAGGGCCTCACTTAGTAGCTGAGGCTGTCCTCTGAGTCTCAGCCTCCTGAATGCTGGGATTACAAGTGTGTGCCACCATGCCCGTCTTGACCTTGGTATTTTGATAGGGATTGTTGTTTTGTTTTTTGCTTGGATTTTTGTTAGTTTGATCATGTTGGTTTTGCCTATCTATTAGAGAACCAGATCTGTGCTTTGGTAGGGAAGGAAGATAAGGAAAGGCCAGATATTGCAGAACCCAGAGCAATAAGCCAGGATCAGAGGCTAAAAAAACCCTCAGAAGGTAAAGACAAGAATGTGGCAGGCAAAGTCTATGCCTTGCTCTCTCCTCGAGAGCCTCCAGAACCCTACTCTTTTGTTAGTCCTAAATTCAATTGATGATTTCACAAGAGTCGTTTCTCCTTTCATGATTTAAAAAGATTAAAGATTCCAGAAAAGGTGGGAAGACAACTTCAAAAGTTCACCACACAACTCTTTTAGATCAAAGGCATTTTATTTTCCTGGCACAGAAGAACTAAAAGGTAAATAAAAAGGCACAATATTTTATAGGGTTCTTCATTGATGGGCTATTCTTTAAATGCTGAGGAAGAAAACAAGTAACACTCCTGACTATTTAATTAGAGTGTGTCTAAAACCAGAGTCTGCTGTATTAGAGGCACTGTCTCAGACTTGCTAATGATGGAGGGGGGGAATCAATGAAAAAGAGCCTTGTTTTTTTTTATAACAAATGTTTTATTAATTACCAGTTCTCTGCCTCCCCCCTCCTCTAATCTCCAGGCCATAAATGGTGCCTTAAAAAGTATGATCACTTGACTTATGTGAAGGACAATGTTCGAATTTAAAACACAACTGTTTTTAGAGAAGTAATGATTTTCAATAAGTAAAAATATAGAGTAGGATGGTGAGTACCTGATATGATAGGGAGAAACCAACGGGGAATCAGAGATGAGGACCTTCAAAGCCCCAGGCTACCTCTCTGGCTTGATTTATACCAACCAGGCATATGTTTTTTCCATCACCTGTGACTCCCAAGCCAGTGATAGCAGTTCTAAAACACTGCCTTCCCACACACAAGTCCCTCTGGAACTCAAGGATGTGGCGGTCTTCAGTTAATCTACTCTAGTTAGTGTTCCCTTCTTCCCTCCAGGAAACCTCCACTCCTCAAACTATGAAAATGAGTTGTCCCTCCTACTTGGGACTTCATTTCAGCTTTTACCCACATTTTTATCAGAGCTAAATCCAATAACATTTCCCAGAAGTCTTAGAAAATAAGTCCTGCTCATTTACCTTGAACCTCAGTCTCTGAGGACATGGGGCCCTGCCCCACTGTGGCCTCCTCTGTTCAGTTCATACACTTCCTTGCCACAGGATTTAGGCACAGACTTAATCCTGTCAACGATTCTATTGACTCTTTCCAGGGACTTGTGTTAACTCTCTGTGGCTTGAGAATTCAAGGCTCATTGTCATTGTTAGCCAACACTTCTTTGCAGAGAAGTTAATTGATTATTAGGACTAACTTGATAAAGCATTCATTTTTTTAATGGTATGGTTTTGGCAATTTATCATTTCTAATCATGGTTGAAGTGTTTTCAGACCCATTATATTTCAGGTTCTTCTTACCATGTTTGCATATATATGTCTGAAGCCCACATTGATAAGTCATTTGGATAAGTTATTTTAAAAGTAAAAGATTAACATTTATGATAGAGTCCAAGAACTAACAGCTATACCATGGATAAACTTTATACTATGCCTGTACCATCTGCTAAGAAAGTCAAGGAGCACAACACCTTGATACAGCTAGAACTGCATATATATGTACCACCTGGGGCACTGGGGGATCCATTAAGCCTCACCTATTATGAGCTGAAGATATCCCCTCAAAATTCATGAGTCAAGACGGGCATGGCGGCGCACGCTTGTAATCCCCATGCTTGGGAGGCGTAGACAGGAGGATCTCGCAGGTTCAAAACCAGCCTCGCTGGCTAAGGAGACCCTGTTTCTAAATAAAAATGTAAAAATAGGTCTGGGAGTGTAGCCCGGAGGTAGAAGGGTTTCCAGGAACCCCAGTACCACCAAAAAAAAAAAAAAATCATGAGTCAAACTCCTAACTAACCCTCATCACCTCAGAATGTGACTGCATTTGGAAATGGGGCTTTTAAGAGGTAATTAAATTAAAGGGAGATATTTAAGGTAACCTCTAATCCAATATGACTTATGTCCTTACAAGAAGAGATTAAGATAGAGAGGAAAGAATACATGAAGACACTAGGAGATAACAGCCCCCTATAAACCAGAGCCAGGCCGCAGAAATGAACAACCCTGCTGACAGCTAGATCTTAGACTCCAGACTTGTGAGAAAACAAATTTCTGTTGCTAAAGCCACTCAGTCTATGATGCTTCATATGGTAGTCCTAGCAAAGTAATATAAGAATATCCTTTTCTTCTTTCAAATTCAGTCAGTTGAGAGACAGAAATAAGAGGACAGTATCAAGAGGAAAGCACTGTTTATGACAGAGCTGACTGAAGACCATGTCTTGTCTTTGCTTCTGTGTTTCAATGGGCTTGCTAATATCTCCTTTCTAAATTAGACGAACTTTCCTGTTCTGTTTCTGGCATGATAAGATAACTTTATAAACCATGAAAATAAGGTCCCTTATGATGAAGCAGAAAACAGAGCAGAATGTATGCCTCTTATAAACAGAAAAATCTGAAAGAAAAAGAAGCTGATCTCTCTTTGTTCTTTAAAATTCGCCATCAAAACTGAAGTGATGAGTATAGAGAGAGGCCAGGAGTGTTTTTGAGAAGCTCCAAGCTCAAATCAAAAGTATAGAAGGTAGAAGTGAGCCATGGGACAAAAATCTGGTGGGGAGGGAAGTAATGAAAGATTGACAGAACCCCTCACCCCATTCTCCCATCCATAGTGCCAAAAGGCCAGAGACAATGACATTTGCCCTCCTAACGAAACTGGAAACATATCCTCCAGAGAATGAGCACTCTGTCCTGGGAAGACTGGAACTCCTAATTGTTGACACACCAAAGACAAGTGTTCTGTATTTGGCACTGAGAAGACTGATCAGCCTGCCTGTATTTTCTGTCCATAAACCTAGAACACAATTTCTTAACATGGGCACCATTGACATTTTTTAAATTGGTACATTATAGTCTCACAGCATAATGTGGATCATGTTGACAAAGGTATACATTTCCATAGTAGTTGGCGCCCCCCCTGCCTCCCCATTTCCCTCTCTCCCAATACCAGGTGTCCAGGTTAACACTGTTATATTCACATGTATGCACTTAGTCTCAGGTGCATTTCCATTAATGAACCTCCGCTACTCTTCCTCCCTGGCTCCACTGAGGATCGCCTCCATTATCTGGAGTTCCTCTGGTATCCCAGATACTCCCTTGTTTGAGCATATTAAAGAAAATATACGTCCCTTCTCTTTCTGTCCTTGGCTAATCTCATTTAACATAATATTCTCCAGGTAAATCCTTATCTCTCATAGTTGATTCCTGCATAGGAATCAACTCAAGATGAATCAAAGACCTAAAAATCAGACCAGAGACTCTAAAGCTAGTAGAGGAGGGCATAGGTTCAACACTCCAACTTACAGGTACTGTAGTAACTTCCTCAACAAGACTTCCAAAGATCAGGAAATTAAAACAAGAACTAAGAAGTGGGATGGCATCAAACTAAAAGTTTCTGTTCATCAAAGGAAATCATCAAGAATTTAAAGAGAAAGCCTACAGAAAGGGAGATCTTTACCAACTATCCTTCTGATAGAGAGCTAATATCCAGAATATACAAAGAACTTAAAAGACTTTACACTAGCAAAACAAATAACCCAATCAAGAAATGTGCACTACTGACATTTTAAGACAGATGGATACCTCTTTGTCATGGAAAGCAGTCCTTTGCAGTGGAGGATGTTTAGTATTATCCCTGGATTCTACATACTAGATGCCAGAATCAATGCTGATTTGGGAAAGAAAAACTTCCACAAGTATAAATAGGCAATCAAGATCATCAGATACTTGAGGAAAATCAAATATAAAATAAAAAGACAGATAATTATACAGAATAATTAACTCTAGAAGATACAGATATGAAGAAAACTTTTTAGAAACTATAATTTTATTATTGTAAAATTTAAATGATAATTTATAACCTAAAAAATTCATTTGTGTGTGTGTGTGTGTGTGTGTTACTGGGTATGAAACCCAGGAGCTTTCTACCTCTGGGCTACACTCCCCTACCTATTTTACATTTATTTGAAAGCAGAGTCTCACTAAGTTGCTGAAAGCCTCACTCAGTAGCTGAGGCTGGCTTCAAATTTGTGTGATCCTCCTGTCTCAGCCTCCCAAGTACTGGTATTACAAGCATGTGCCACCACGGTAAGCTAATAATTCACTTTCTAAAAATGAGCATATCAGGGAATAAGAGTTAATGGAAAGTCAAATATAATTCTTTCCCTTCTCTCAAAAAGAAAAAAAAATTCTCACAACTTAGCTAAAGCTCTAAAATTAAAGTCAAAGAAAGTGTCCTAAAACTAGATTTAAAAAATCAGAAATAGAAAATATAAAAGAAGAATTAAGAAACATCTGGGATGAAACCAAAAGCTTAACATCTAAAAGGAGTTTTAGAAAAGGAAAGCAGAGCAGAAAGAATATAAAGAAAAAGAAGAAGAAGTAGAAGACAAGGAGTAGAGGCAAGAAGAAGAGAGTCCCTAAAGCTTAAATCAGAGGCATATGGTGATGTCAACAGGATGGTGAAATAAGAGGTCTCCAGTCCATGTCCTACCACAGAGAGAAATATATGGTAATTATAAATGGAATAAAGTGCCTAAGTGGGAGATTTGGAATGCATACAGGAGATTACAAAGCCCAATGGACCCCAAGACCAAAGAGGGCTGCTTTAAGAAGGCAGGCTAACTGTGGTCCTAGGTACACCAGAGGCCATCATAACCCCTCTATGGACTCAGCTCCAGTCCCACTTATATAAGGTCCCACCACCAGATCCTCTGCCATGGGACAGGAGAAAATCCAGGCCAATCTCTGGCCCTGGTTAACAGAGCCCACCAACCTCAGAACCAAGTACAGTTTCTGAAGCAGTCCCATAACCTGGCTCTAGCCCAATTCTTGTGAGATGTGGAAATATTTCTGCCACACAGAGATCTGGCCAAAGGATGAAGGAGTAGCCTGGACTCTAGGCACTACTGGTAACAGACTTACTCACAGTAGAACTGACTGTGGTCCCTAAAGCAGGCCTATGACTTTACTCCAGTCCCACTCTACATGAATCATAAGAACCAATCACTGATCCCAAAGGAATATCTATGAACTGCTTGAAAAGGAATTCAAAATAATTGGCTTAATGTCTCAATGAGCTGTACAACAATTGAAAAAGAAGATTGAATGGCATAAAAAAGAATACATGAACAAAATGGGAAGTCTGATGAATAATATTTTAAAAAACAAAAAAACAGAAATATTGGAACTAAAAATAGAGTGATCTGAAAAATACAAAGAAAGTTTCAATCATGCAGACCCAATCATGCAGAAAAAAGTCACTGAACTCAGAAATAAGGAGCATTTAAAATTATCAAATTAGAGGGGCAAAAATTTAATGAAAAAGAATGAAGAAATACTAAATATCTTATGAGACCAAAAGTGAATACATAGATGCATTTTAGAAGTTCTAATAAAAAGTAGAGAAAGAAAATGGGACAGAATGTGTTTAAAGCAATAATGATAGAAGTCAGGCATGGTGGCATATGCCTATAATCCCAAAGGCTGAGACAAGAGAATCAATCATAGGTTTGAGACCAGCCTCAGCAGCTTAGCAGGATTCTCAGCAACCTAGTGAGACTTGTTTCAAAACAAAACAAAAGAGTCAAAATGCTGGGGGTATTGCTCAGAGGTACAATGCTCTGGTTTCAATCCCCCGTACCACAAGAGAAGATGATGGCAACATATTAGGAGAAGGAGGAAGAGAAGGAATAAGATAGGAAGAGAAAGAGGAGGAGGAGGAGAGGAAGAGAAAGAGGAGGAGGAGGAAAGGAAGAGAAAGAGGAGGAGGAGAGGAGGAGGAGGAGAGGAAGAGGAAGAAGAGATAATGATGGGAAATTTTCCAAAACTGAGAAGAGAATTAAGTATCTATGTCCATGATGCCCCTTCCCTGCAAACACACACACACACACACACACACACACACACACACACACACACACACCAGGCTGAACACTGGTCTACAGATTCAGTGCAGTATCTATCAAAATGCTAATACTATTTGCCACAGACATAGTAAAAATAATTCTAAATTCATATGAACTACGAAGACTCCAACTAGCCAAAGCAATCTTGAGGGAAAAAAAACCACACATCTCCTGCTTTCAAATTATCCTACAAAACTATAATACTGGCATAAAACAGACATGTAGACCAATGGAACAAAACAGAGCCCACAAATACATAGTCAACTAATTTTCAACAAGGATGTAAGAATATACAAGAGGGGGAGAGGATAATCTCTCTAAAAAATATTGCTGGTGAACTGAGCATCTACGTGCACAGAAACTCAAGTTGGATCCTTATCCCATCCCACATTTTAAAAAAAAAACTCAGCCGGGCGTGGTGGTGTACACTTGTAATCCCCGCGCTTGGGAGGCTGAGACAGGAGGATTGCACGGGTTCAAAGCCAGCCTCAGCTACTTAGTGACGCTTTCAGCAACTTAGTGAGACCCTGTTTAAAAAAAAAAAAAAAGGTCTGGGAGTATAGCCCAGAGGTAGAAAGCCTCTGGGTTCCACCCCCAGTACCACCAAAAAAAAAAAAAAAAAAAAAAAAACTCAAAATGGACTAAAGACCCAAACATAAAACTTGAAACTTAAATTCCTGGAAAAACAAAGGAGGAAAGCTTCTTGATACTGGCTCAGACAATATTTTTATACGACCCCCAAAGCACAAGCAAGAAAAGAAAGAAAAGCAATAATATGCAAATTTTTTAGATTGCATCAAACTAAAAAGCTTAAGCACCACACAAGCATTGGGGGACAGCAACAAAGAGCCTATATTATGGGAGAAAACATTTGCAGACTATATATCTGATAAGGGGTTAATATCCAAAACTGTATAATGAATTCCAGCAACTCAAAAGCAAAAACAAAACAACCAAAATAACCCAATAAAAAATAAGAAAAACAATCAGGTGTGGAGGTACCAGTACCTGAGAGACTAAGACAAGAGGATCACAGTCTTTTTTTTTTTTTTTTGGTGGTGGTACTGGGGTTCCTGGAAGCCCTTCTACCTCTGGGCTACACTCCCAGACCTATTTTTACATTTTTATTTGGAAACAGGGTCTCCTAAGCCAGCGCGTGCGGCTGGCTTCGAACCTATGGATCCTCCTGTCTCTGCCGCCCAAGAGCGGGGATTACAAGCCTGTGCCACCACGCCCAGCGAGGATCACAGTCTTAAGGACAGTATCAGCAAGTAATAAGGCCCTCATCAACTTAGCAAGATCCTGTTTCAAAATAAAAATTAAAAAGGGGGAGGGTCCAATTTTATTCTTTTCCATGTAATTATTATTTTTCAACAATATTTAGTTAAAAGATTATTATTCCCACCACCAAATGTTCGTGGAAACCTTGTCAAAAATAACTTGACAATATAGGGAAGAATTTAGCTCTAGGCTTTTATTTAACTCCAATGGTTTATATATCTGCCTTTAGAATAGTACTACACTGTTTCAATTATTGTAGCTTAATATGGTTTGAAATCAGAAAATATACATCTTCTAGCTTTGTTCTTTTTCAAGATCGTTGTGGGTACCTAGAGTCCATATTCCATATTAGGATAGATTTTTTTTCTGAAAAATAAATATATAAATATATGATAGTTTCACCTAAAAAATAGAAAAAATAGATTCTCTGGTAAGAAAGAAAGCAAAAAGAAATATTGAAATGTTATCTTTAAGTCATCAAAAGCTTGGTATCAGACAAATGAAACTGTTATGTGAGATTATCATTTTTAATTTTTGATAAATTGCTATAATACTAGATGTCAACTACTAAGCCAAGCATTGGAGGGAGGGATAGGGAGAGAATGGGGTGGGGATCAGTTGGGGGCTGACTGGGCAATGTGTGCATGTATGTCTACAAAAGTATGTATCCCACTATGATGTATGAATACAGTGCACCAATTAAAAATAAAAAAAAATAATAAAAAAGGGGGGAGGGTGTAGCTTGGAGGTAGACTGCTGCTGGGTTCAATTCCCAGTAAAATACACATAAACACACACGCCGGGCATGGTGACGTACGCTTACAATCCCAGCATTTGGGAGGCTGAGACAGGAGGATCTCGGTTTGCGGACAGCCTCAGCTACTTAGGCCCTTTGTAACTCAGTGGGATCTGGTTTCAAAATAAAGAATAAAAAATAGGGCTAGGGGTGTAGCTCAGAGGTAGAATGCCCCTGGGTTTCATCCTCAGTACCACAACACACACACACACACACACACACACACACACCCGTATGCGCACATACAAAAGCACAAAAAACAATAGCAATAAATTTTAAAGGGTTGGGTGTGTGGCTCAGAGGTAGAATGTTCTTGGGTTCAATCCCTAGTACCAAAATAAAATAAAATAAAATAGGATAAAATAAAATAAAATAAAAAAGACCTAAAAAGCCATTTCTCTATAGCAGATGTATAAGTGGTTAACAGGTGTATGAAAAGGTGCTTAATATCACTAAGCATATGGAAAGATACAAATTAAGATCACAATTAAATAACAACGCACACCTGTTAGAAAGACTAGTATCAATAAGACAAAGGTAGGTGGTGGCAGGGATGTGGGCAAAGAAATGTTTTACATGATTGCTGAGGATGTAAATTCTTGCTGCCATTACAATGTGAAGGTTTGTACAATATGGGAAACGACATGGGGTTCCTGAAAATGTTAAAATTGAACTGCTAAATGACCCAGTACTCTACTTATGAGTATTTTTCAAAAAGCATAGAATCAGTACTCAGATACCTGTGCTCCCATGATTATTGCTGCATTATTCACAATACAGAAGATAAACAGCCTAAATGTCCATTGACAGGTAAATGGATAAAGGAAATATGATCTGTACAAAATGGAATATTATTCAGCCTTAAGAAAGAGAGACATCCTGCCATTTTTAAAAACCATTGATGGGCCCAGAGGCTGTAATACTAAGTTAAATGAGTCAGAACAGAACGACAAATAGTGAATTATCTCCCCTATACATAAGAGTCTAAAATAACCAAACATAGAAAGAAACAGAGAATGCAAAGGTGGCCTGAGGCTGGGAAGAGTGTGAGGGAAGTGGGGGGATGCTGGTCAAAGCCACAAGGTTTCAATCAATAGCCACATGCTTGTCTCTCATATGTGAAAGCTAGAAAGAAAAAAGAAAAGAAAAGAAAAGAAAAGAAAAGAAAAGAAAAGAAAAGAAAAGAAAAGAAAAGGGATCTCGTGAAAATGAGGCGAGAAGTCAGCAGAGCAGTAGAAGGGGTGAGGGGGACAGAGACCCGGAGGAGGCAACAGGGCAGCGGTGTCCTGCGCCTGTGGAAATACATCGCCGGAGCCTCACTATCGTGCAATTCCAGTGCATCAGGAAAACATTTAAGGGTACAAAGATCCATTTATACTGGATAAATACATTCTGATGATTTAATGTTGGTGACGGGGGTCAGTAATCCTGGACTGTATCTTGAAATTCACTTAAAAAGTACATATTAAGTGTCCTCGTCACAAAACAAATCATATGTGAGGTGATAGAGGTGGATATGCTTAGCCATGGGGATTATTTCACAGTGTATGTCTGTCAAAACATCACTCTATCCACCTTTAATACACACAACTTTTTGGTCAATTAGACCTCAATAAAAATGGAAAAATAATTTGAAAATAGAAAGATGCAAATCTTCAAAGTGAAGTGAATCTCACTCTTTGATACATATTTGAACAACAAAAAGATTTCCTTAAATCTTCAGAAAAGGAAAGGGTGTCAGTGTTTATTTACAAATGAACAGGAAATAGAATGGCAAAGTTTTCTTTAACTATCCAGAGTGCTGGATAGTTTAAAAAACAAAATCCAAGGGATATGAGTTTCAAACCTAAAATTCTATGGCCAGCACCACAGTCAGGTTTTCTTCTATGTGTCTATCTGAAAGTGTTACTGTGGATGTGCTATACAAAAATGAAGTGGGCCCCTTTCCCTGCGGAATCACCATGGCGGCTGGGACCCTGCACACATATCCGGAAAACTGGAGGGCCTTCAAGGCCCTCATTGCTGCTCAGTACAGCGGGGCTCAGGTCCGCGCGCTCTCCGTACCACCCCACTTCCATTTTGGCCAAACCAACCGCACCCCTGAATTTCTTCGCAAATTCCTGCCGGCAAGGTTCCAGCATTTGAGGGCGATGATGGATTCTGCGTGTTTGAGAGCAACGTCATTGCCTACTATGTGAGCAACGAGGGGCTGGGAGGAAGTGCGCCAGAGGCGGCCGCCCAGGTGGTGCAGTGGGTGAGCTTTGCCGACAGTGACATCGTGCCCCCAGCCAGTACTTGGGTGTTCCCCACCTTGGGCATCATGCATCACAACAAACAGGCCACCGAGAATGCAAAAGAGGAGGTGAAGCGAATTCTGGGGCTGCTGGATGCTCACTTAAAGACAAAGACTTTTCTGGTGGGCAAACGGGTGACGCTGGCTGACATCACAGTTGTCTGCACCCTGTCGTGGCTCTACAAGCAGGTCCTGGAGCCTTCTTACGGCCAGGCCTTTCCCAACACCAACCGCTGGTTTCTCACCTGCACTAACCAGCCCCAATTCCGGGCTGTCTCGGGAGAGGTGAAGCTGTGTGAGAAGCTGGCCCAGTTTGATGCTAAGAAGTTTGCAGAGAGCCAGCCTAAAAAGGACACCCCTCGGAAAGAGAAGGGCTCACGGGAAGAGAAGGAGAAGCCCCAGGCTGAGAAGAAAGAAGAGAAAAAGGCAGCTGCCCCCGCTCCCGAGGAGGAGATGAACGAGTGTGAGCAGGCACTGGCTGCTGAGCCCAAGGCCAAGAACCCCTTTGCGCATCTGCCCAAGAGCACCTTTGTGTTGGATGAATTTAAGCGCAAGTAATCCAACGAGGACACGCTCTCTATGGCGCTGCCATATTTCTGGGAGGACAAGGACAAGGACAGCTGGTCCCTGTGGTTTGCTGAGTACCGCTTCCCCGAAGACCTCACCCAGACCTTCAAGAGTTGCAACCTCATCACTGGAATATTTCAGCGGTTGGACAAGCTGAGGAAGAACGCCTTTGCCAGTGCCATCCTCTTTGGAACCAACAATAGCAGCTCCGTCTCTGGAGTCTGGGTCTTCCGAGGCCAGGAGCTTGCCTTTGCGCTGAGTCCAGATTGGCAGGTGGACTACGAGTCATACACATGGTGGAAGCTGGACCCTGGCAGCGAGAAGACCCAGACGCTGGTTCGAGAGTACTTCTCCTGGGAAGGGGCCTTCCAGCACGTGGGCAAAGCCTTCAATCAGGGCAAGATCTTCAAGTGACCACCTCTTGCCACCACCTAGCTGCCTGAGCCTGCCCTTCAGGGAGATGGGGGTCATTAAAGGAAACTGAACATTGAAGAAAAAAAAAAATGAAAGTGGCATCTGACAAAGGAAAGGCACAGGATTCAAGACAGCAAAGAACCACACTAGAAGTGAAATGAAAAGAAAGCTGAGGATAACAGCTGTTCAGCCAGTTAAAACTGGAAAAGAAGACCAAAGTCTCTGAAAGACACTTCCAGAAGAAAGTGATTCAGAAGCTGAGAGAGAGGGAGATTCTCTCAGAATAGCATGATCTGGAAAATCTATACTAGGATTAGATTAATCTGCAGTTTTTATAAAATCCTGTGAGGAGTATAAACCTGCAAGTTTAAAAATCGGGTTAAAGAGTTAAGAACATGAATCAGCATGATAGCACAGAAAAGCAAGCAGAAAGGAAAGCTACTAAGAATTTCCTTTTAGTTACATGGGAAATAGTGAACATTTATTGAGCATGATGGTTTATTTTTAGTCACCTTGTGAGCTGTTTTTCAGTCATTATGGGTTTAATCCTCACAATAGTATTATAAGGTACTTATGATTATCCCAATTTTGCTTATGAAGAGATTAAGTAACTTGCCCTGGGCCACAAAACCTTAAGTAGCAGAACCAGCCTTCTCAAATAGGCCTGCTTATTATCATTAATAATTCTGGGCTTTCTCTTCTCCATTCCTCCTGCATGAGGGGTGTATAACTCTAACATTTCAAGGGAGGTTTCAATTAGGACTAGAAATATACTAGAAACATTGCAAACAGTTCTCCAAATACCTGAAACTCAGTATGGTGTAGCTCAAAGGTAGAATTACCCTGAGTTCAATCCAAGTACTAAATAAAAAGAATTTTTAAAAAGATTTTTAATAAGAAAATTTAGGGGAAAAAATAAAGGCAGAAAAACAAATAACCCAATTTTAAAATACAGAAATGATTTAATCATTCCTCCAAAGACATACAAATAGTCAATAAGTTCATAAAAAAGGTGCTCGACATCATTAATTATTAGGGAAAATCCAGTCCAGACTGTAATGAGATATCACTTTAAATTACTAGAATGGTTATAATTTTATAAAGACCAATAATATCAAGTGTTGATGAGCATATACAGAAACCCTCATATATTGCTGTAGGAATGCAAACTACACCCACCTTGGAAAATTGTTTGTTTGTTCCTCCAAAATATCGATATAGAGTTACCATGTGATTCAGCAATTTTATTCTCAGATATGCATCAAAATGAAATGAAATATGTCCCCTTCATAATAACCAAAAGGTGAAATGAAAGCAAGTTATCCATCAACCAATGAATGAATAAGTATGTGGCATATCTGTAGAAAGGGATGTTATTTGGTAATAAAAGTGAATGAATCAACTACTGACAGACACGGATGAACATTGAGAATATTATGGTAAGTGGAAGATGCTAAACAAGGCACAGGATATAATATCATTGAACTTATATGAAATGCCTAGAATAGGCAAATTCACAGAGACAAAAAGTAAACTAGAGGTTGTCTCAAGCTAGGGGGAGGAGAAAATGGGAGTGGCAGCTAATGAATCCAGGGCTTTTTTGGAGTGAAGAAATATTCTAAAATATTTTCCTATATGAACTTTATGCTATTTGAGTTACATCTCAATGAGTCTGTTTTAAGAAAAATGAGGGAAGATTCTATTCATTATAAAAAAAACTCTTATAAACTAGGAATAGAGGGGAGCTTCCTCAACTTGACAAAGAAAACATATACATGTATATGTTTAAATATATATACAAACACAGTAAACTATATTTATGTGCATGTTACAGTTTACATACTTAATGGTGAGAAAAAAACTGGAAGTCTTCCCCTAAGATCAAGAGCAAGACAAGGATATCACTTCTCCCAGTCTTGCTTTTAAACATTATACTGGAAGCCCCAGCTAAAGCACTA
Organism: Muscardinus avellanarius; assembly: GCF_963383645.1. Classification (NCBI taxonomy): domain Eukaryota; kingdom Metazoa; phylum Chordata; class Mammalia; order Rodentia; family Gliridae; genus Muscardinus; species Muscardinus avellanarius. Next base: position 26,209,480 of record NC_137795.1, on the reverse strand, counting down.
ATACAAGAAAAAGAAGCAAAATGTATATAGATTGGAATGGAAGAAATAAATGTCTTTGTGCACAGATGACATGATATGTGTGTAAATAACCCAAAAAAACTAACAAAAGTTTTAGAAATAATAAGCAATTGTACCACTTCTGCAAGATACAAGGTCAATATACTGGAGTCAATTACTTTCCTATATACTAACAATGAATAAGTAACATTTGAAATTAAAATCACAATATCATTTATATTAGGACCTCCCCAAAATAAAATACTTAGGAATAAATCTAATCATAGATGTTCAAGATCTATACAAAGAAAGTTACAGGACACTGAGGAAAGGAATCAAAGAACTATTAACTGAATGAAGAGACATTCCATATCCATGGATGAAAAGACTCAATAATGTAAAGATGTTATTTCTTTCCATTGATCTAGAGGATCAATGCAATTCCAGTCAAAACCCCAAGAACTTCTTTTATGGATATTGACAAAGTGATTAAAAACTATATATAGAGGCAAAGCATCCCAAATATTCAACACAATATTGAAGAACAAACTTGTAGATCCAACACTAGTTAACTTGGAGACCTACTGTGAAGCTATAGAAATCAAGATAGTGGGATATTGATGAAAAATAAACAGATCATATCAATGACAGAGTAGAGTTCATCAATAGAACCATGTAAATATAGTCTATTGATCTTTGACAAAGACACAAAGGCAATACAATAGAGCAGTTAGTATTTTCAACAAATGTGCTAGAATACATGGATAAACACAGGCATAAAAATTAGTCTATTGCCAAGATATGCAATCAACCCAAATGTATATAAATAGATAAATTGATAATAAAAATTTAGTGTGAGTGGTGCATGGTGACACACTTGAGAGGCTGAAAGAGGAGGATCACAGGTTCAAGGCCAGCCTCAGCAACTTAACAAGACTCTGAGCAACCCACCACAACCTTGTTTCAAAACAAAAAATAAAAACTGGCTGGGTGTGAGGTAGAATACCCCTGGGTTCAATCCCCATTACCATAGAAGAAAAGAAGAAACAGAGGAAAGGATAGAGGACTGAATAACAAAGGACGTCGTTTCATTTGTGACCACGTGGATGAACCTGGAGAATATTATGTGAAGTGAACCGGCTTGGAAAAACAAATACCACACGATCTCATTCATATGTGGAATTAAAAACAACAAACTCATAGAAAAACAATAGGATGGTGAGTATCAGGGAAGTGGAGCGATGTTGGTAAAAGGTCCAATGTGTCAGAAGAAATAAGTTCAAAAACCCACTGTCCAGCACAGGGACTACAGCTGATAACAGTGTGTTATATACTTGAAGGTGCCTAAGAGAATAGATCTTAAGTCCTCTTGCCACAAAAAAAGTACAAGTATTTAAGATAATGTGTATGTTAGTTAATTTGGTTTAACCATTTCACAATTTACATATATATCAAAATATCAAGTTGTACACCATACATATACAGACTTCTCCATTTTATATTATTTTATCTTATTTTATTTTTTGTGGTACTGGGGGTGGAACCCAGAGGCTCTTCTATCTCCGGCATATAATCCCAGACCTATTTTATACTTTATTTGGAAACAGAGTCTCACTAAGTTGCTCAGAGCCTCACTAACTAGCTCAAGCTAACTTCGAACCTGTGTGATCCTCCTGTCTCAGCCTCTCAAGCACTGGGATTACAAGCCTGTGCCACCACATCGGGCCCCAGAATTATTCATTTTAAATAAACAGTTAAAATAAACTTTTAAAGTAAAGAGTTAGCCAGGCATAGTGTCTCACACTTGTGATCCCAGCATTTGGTAGGCTGAGACAGGAGAATCACAGTTCATGGCCATCCTCAGCTACTTGGTGGGGTCCTCTGCAACTCAGTGAGATATTGTTTCAAAATAAAGAATGAAAGCCGAGCATGGTGGCGCACGATTGTAATCCCCGCGCTTGGGAGGCGGAGACAGGAGGATCGCGCAGGTTCAAAGCCAGCCACGCTGGCGTAAGAGACCCTGTTTCAAAAATATAAAATAGGTCTGGGAGTGTAGCCCAGAGGTAGAAGGGCTTCCAGGAACCCCAGTACCACCAAAATAAATAAATAAATAAATAAATAAGTAAATATGAAAAATAGGCCTGGGTTCCATCCCCAGTACCTCAATAAATAAATAAATAAATAAGTAAATAAATAAAGTTAATCCAGACACAATACTTACACCTTCACAAAAGTTAGTTCAAAATATATCACAGATCTAAAACACAAAACTATCAAACTCCTGAAAGATTTTGTAAAAAAAAAAAAAAAATCCATGACCTTGGGTTTGTCAATGGATTTTTAGATACACCATTAAAAGCACGATCCCTGAGAAAAAGAATGGAGAAACTGGATTTCATTCAAATTAGAAGTTCATTCTCGGCAAAAGATTAAAAAAAGATAAATCACAAAATGGCAGAAAATACTTGCAAATGCCTCAGCAACCTAAAAGTATTTACATGCCGCTTTTATGGAAAAATGAAAAGTATCAGTATCATAGGAAATATTCTCTCCACACTTTTTATATTCTTTACCCCCAACGAAAACAAAACTGCCAGGAGTACACACACCCAAGAATAATTTTCACGGACGGGAAAATCAATTTTTAAAGTTTTTCTTTTTCACGTCACTGCGATATTGTTTTATTAAGGTTGGAAGATGATGAGCAGTTGTTTGTCCAATGACCATTGAAGTAGAATAGTTTACCAAAGCCTCTCACCACAGGGCAGTTTCATGTGTGCAGCCCCGCTGGAAGTAAAAATGCACTCAAAAGAGAAAAAACAAACCACAGAACTGTGAAGCTGAGACAGTGGAGCAGCAATGAAAGCAGTCTGGATTTTTTTTTCCTACTTTTCCACATAAAGATACCATTTAGTTGAATAAACAGTGCATTCTTTGCATTTAAATAAACTTAATTTTTAAACAACAGAGGAAAAGGGGGAAATGAAACTAAACCAAACATAAAACAAAACCAGAGATCACTAAAAAAGAGACTTCAAACCAATTTTTTTTTTAATTAAGGCAACGCCCGACAACAGAAATCTGGGAAGACTGTTGACGCAGAAAAACAACAGATTTTTTTTTCCCAAATTTAACTAACTGATGTATGAAGATGGCACAAAGTAGCTACGTAATGGAGAAGAGGGTCCTGCGCCCAGTGAGGTGATGCTGTCATGGAGGCTTGCATCGCTCAGGAGTTGTAGTGGTTTCTTAGAGAAAGCCTAAAAACAATGTGTGCTTCCTGCCCAGCTCATAACTAGAGCCCAGGAGGTTACAAAAACAAACCCACATTCCTCCAAGTCTAAACAGACTCCTTTGAAGTATCTTCTGCCATATGAAATGCACCTCTGTTCCCTTCTGCGAAGAGGGCACAGGAAGATTACTGGACGCTCTCCTCTGAGGGGGGGAGACTTCCTTGCATAGTTTAGAAATCTGTGGCTGCCTCCAGGGATGTCTATTATTCTAATCTTGCCAAAGCCTCAGCTGCTTCTCCAGCTTGGGCCAAAAGGCAAATCTTCTCCAACATGTTCTAATTATTGGATTAATCTTTGTTCACTCAATCTCTGTTGACTTATCACCCTCTTGAGCAGAAGACGCCAGGACTAATCAGAACAAGCTACTACCAACAATTGGTCTTTTTTTTTTTTTTAACTTAAGGAAATAACTTTCAGAAGCTAGACAGGAGAGATAAACAGGAAGCGTGCCCAACTCGAAGCGAGGAGGTGAGGGGCTTCCAAGGAGAGGCTAAGACCTTCACAGCTGCCCCAGGCCCTAGAGGGAGAGGTGCGTGCGAGAGTCTCTAGGAAACCCAGGGTGGCCAGGAACAGCAGTGATCAGCTCTGCCTACATGTGCCTCTTTCCACTTTGAGAACTGACTAGAGCAAAGAGTGATGGCTCTGAGAGTAAGTTTTCTGGTAACAAGAAACCAGAATCTAGAGAACAAAGGAATTTATGAGTGGTTTATTTCTAGCAATATAGAGTCAGTGCCTTTCTTACTTTCTTTTTTTTTTTTTTTTTTTTTTCGGTACTGGGGATGGAACCCAGGGACATTCTACCTTCTGAGCTACCCTCCCAGCCCTATTTTTTATTCTTTATTTTGAAACAGGTCTCACTGAATTGCAAAGGGCCTCACTAAGTAGCTGAGGCTGTCCGAGAACCGCGATCCTCCTGTCTCAGCCTCCCAAATGCTGGGATTACAAACCTGTGCCACCAGCCAGGCGCGGTGGCGCATGCTTGTAATCCCTGCTCTTAGGAGGTGGAGATAGGAGGATCACGCAGGTTCAAAGCCAGCTTTGCTAGTTTAAGAGACCTGTTTCCAAATAAGAATATATATATATAGAAGTTCTGGTAGTGTAACCCGGAGGTAGAAGGGTATCCAGGAACCCCCGTACCACCAAAAACAAAACAAAAAAACAAACAAACCTGTGTCACCACACCCCACTCGCCTTTCTTGCTATTCATCCACCTTCTGTTTTGCTTACATAATACTAATATAGGGAAAGGAAGCTAAGGATTTTTAAAAATGAACTAATATACCTTATATTTTTAGAAGTAATATACAAATAATGAAGAACTAAGTTATGTGAGCCAACTTTCTTGGTGAAAATAATTAGGAAGACAGTTCTGAATATGTTTGAAAGCTCCTGAGAGCTAATGAAACAGTGAAGAGCTATCATGCCAGGATCTAAGAAAGGATTAAGCCCAGGGAGAGAATTCCAACATTTGCGAGCATTTTCCCCTGGGGTCATTTGATGAAAATAGCCTAGAGGTTAAGTAGCTTTCTTTTGTTTGTGTGTGTGTGTTGGGGGGGACTGATAATGGGGATTGAACCCAGGGGCATTCTATTTCTAAGCTACAACCCCAGCCTTATTAATTAATTATTTAATTAACTTATTTATTTATTGAAGCAGGATCTCACTAAAATTCCTAAGGGCCTCACTATATTGCAATCCTCCTGTCTCATCCTCCCAAGTACTGGGGTTACAGGCATGAGTCACCATGCCCAGCTTAAGTACATTTTTAAGAACCTCACAGCATTAGAACTGAGATGGGAATCTAGGGTTCAAAAACATGAGATGGCCACAACAAACTCCCTGTCCTTTGCTTGGGACCTCAAAGACTTGATTCTATGGTTGAAAATTAACTGAAACAGTTGGGGGTTTTTCAGAGGTTCAGCTCAGCTTGAAGTCATGAAGAATGAAGGCTATCTCTTTCTCCTAAGGTATTAGGCATCCTAGAGGGATGGGAGCCGCCCAGACCTAGTAGAGACAAACCCAAGTTCTCTGTGGGGAAGAATAGTCTTATCCTCAGCTTCCAATTATTTTTTATAAACTATTTAGAAATACATTGTTTAACACACTTAAAAGTAACCAAAATTACAAGAACACACAATATCATAAAAGGAAGGCAGGAGGAAAAATAAGGTGATAGAAATAGATTCTATGTGTTGGTGTTATGCAAACTGGACTCTTAATAAACTCTCCTTTCAAAGAGATAAAAATAGGGTGATCAATTCATCCCAGTTTGTCTTGAAAAGATAATTTTGGTACTAAAAGTGCTGTATCCCAGGAAGCCTCATTCCTGGCAAACCTAGAGTACCTTAGAAAAGATAATATTAAGAATTTTAACAAAGAACTGTAACAAGAATATGTAAATTCTACAAATGAAATACAAATACACAAAAACAAATTTAATAAAGGTGTTTAACACACACTAGACATACTAAAGAGAGTAATAGTAAATACAAATATAAATAATAAGTATGGGGCAGAAGAAGATAACTAGAAATAAGAAAATATCCAAAATGAAGACAAAGGAAAGAAGATAGAAATGAGAGAGGAAGAGATATACAGAATACGTGGTCAGTATTAATACTGAAGAACCTGAAGAACGTAATGGCTGGCCGGGCGTAGTGGCGCACGCTTGTAATCCCAGCATTCTGAAGGCTGAGACAAGAGGATCTCGGTTTGTGGACAGCCTCAGCTACTTAGTGAGGTGCTTTGCAACTTAGTGAGACCCTGTTTCAAAATAAAGAATAGAAAATAGGTTTTGGGGTGTAGTTCAGAGGTAGATGCTCCTGGGTTCCACCCTCAGTACCACACACGTGCACACACACACACACACACACACACACACACACACACACACACTGTAATGGCTAAAAATATTCCAAAGCTGATTAAAAATGTCAATCTATCAATTCAAAAAGTGCCAAGAACCACAAGCAAGATAAAACTGTAAGCCCATCAAGTAAAAAAGCTAAAAATAGGTGAGATGGGATTGGCGTACACCTGGAGTCCCAGCACTTGGAAGGGTGCGATGAGAGGAAAGTAGGTTTGAAGGCAGCCGCAGCATTTAGCAAGACACTATTTCAAAATAAAAAATAAAAATAGGGATGGAGAGGTAGCTCAGAAGTAGAATGCCTCTAGGTTCAATTCCCTGTGCAAAAAAAAAAAAAAGGCTAGAAACTAAGGGAAAGGAAAAGCTATAAAATCATCAAGGAACGTGAGAGATAAATGACTGTCAATAGAGTGGCACTTTGACTGGCATCTAACTTCTAAACAGAATTATAAGATCTGAAAACAATAGAAATACATCCCTGAATAAACCAAAGAGAATGAGCTCCAGGACATCTATAGGATAAGATCAGCCCCCAGAACCTGAAACTCTTAACAAAGTCTCTAAAATCATACAGAACAATTAGGAGAGAAAATTAAACAATCCCCAACTATGCCCAGAGAATGAATAAGAAGCGGAGCATTTTACTAGCTTACAGTTTCACACGAGCTGCCAAACAAACGCTTCTAAACCAGCAGAGCCAGCTCCAGCCCTGGGGAAGCAGCACTGAAGAAATCCAAAGACTTTCAAGAAAGTGCACTGCGGCTTCAGCAGTGACAGGTCAGGGCTAAGTCGCACCACCCTTCAAACACGAGTTCAACCCTGGATGGAGAAGTGGCTACAGGAAGTCCGAGACCTGCCAGCTTTCCTGCACATGGAGGTAATAGAAGGAGAAGGAAGAGAGGAGGCTTGGAGTGTGGGTTCTCGGGAAGGTGCCATTGACTAGCAGAGGGGCTGGTTTGAAAGTTGTGGTGGTACTTTATAGTCTTTCTGGTCATGGGAACAAAGAAAAGCAGAAAAAAATTAAGGGCCTACAGGGGAAAAATATCAAGATAAGAAGATATACACTTGCTTCCAAAAGAGAGGTACCAATTTTTTTTTAACTTTCACTTTATTTAACCAAAATAAAAGGGCATTTTTAACACACCTAGTAAGTCATGAAACTCAGCACATCTGCCTACTGTTGTTTGTTCGCTAAAGCCACTTCAAAATGCACAGAAAACAGCAAACAATATCCACACACGCTAGTATTATGAGAAAACAGAAAAATAAATATTTCTTCTTGTTGTTGTACTGGGGTGGAATCCAGGGACTTTTCTACCTCCAGACTATAATACCAGACCTATTTTATACTTTATTTGGAAGCAGGGTCTCACTAAGTTGCTGAGATCCTCACTAAGTAGTTGAGGCTGGCTTCAAACCTGTGCAATCCTCCTGTCTCAGCCTCCCAAGCGCTGGGATTACAAGCATTCGCCCTTATGCCTGCTAAAAATAAATATTTCTGATAAAAATTCTCACATAAGATAACCGTAAAATACAGCATATCAAACCAAACATATGTCATTAAAAAGAGCATGTTCAGGTTCTTGAACGTGCTAATAGGGAATTAAAAAAAAAGAACAGCTTTCTCCTTCTCCCTCTCTCTTTCTCTCTCCCTTTCCTGTGTGCGTGCTGTCTCTTTCTCTATTCTCTGACTGCTTCTCTTCGCTCTGCTTCTCCTTTTGACACCACTGTCTAAATAAATCTCTTGGCTGTAAAAAAATAAAATAAAATAAAATAAATAAAAAATAAACATAGCTGGGTGTGGTGGTGCAGGCTTGTAATCCCAGTATTTGGGAGACTGAGACAGGAGGATTGCGGTTCGAGGCCAGCCTCAGCTACTTAGTGAGGCTCTCTGCAACTCAGTGAGCCCGTGTTTCAAAATAAAGAATAAAAAATAGGGCTGGGGGGTTAGCTTGGAAGTAGAATGCCCCTGGGATCCATCACTAGTACTGGGGGGGGGGACCACAGAAATCAAAAAGAACATTAAAAACAGAACCATGTGAGAAGTTTATAAAACTCAGGAAGAAACTTTTAAAAGCAGACAAAATCCTCTGAAAAATTAAAAGAAAATTGGAACATGTCAAATGGGAAATAGATTCCAGTGAAAACCTAAGAGAAGCCAGGTATGCTATTGCATGCCTGTAATTCCAATACTTGGGAGGCTGAGACAAGGTAATCACAGTTTCAAGGCCTACAAAACATGGTAATATAGAGAATTTTGTCTCAAAATTAAAAAAATAAAATAGAGCTGGGAGTGTAGCTTAGAGGTAGAGTGCCCCTGGGTTCAATCCCTAGTACCACGAAAAAATAAAATAAAAAGAGGAAATAAAGAGGGAAGGAAAAGAAATATAAGAATTAAGAGGAAAAAAAGTAATAAAATAATGCCAGAGGTAAATAGGATCAGAGTGAAGACTTGGCTATAAAAGATAGGCAAAAAAGATCATATGTATAAATAGAAATCCTCAGGAGGGGGAAACAATAAAAAGCTGGAACTGAATAAATATTTAAAACTATAAAAATAAAGTGTTCAGCAATAAAGAACTATGATATTGAAAGAGTCAACCATGTACTTGGAAAAAAATATCCTGAAATGACCATCTCTGACCTATGCCATAATAAAGCTATTGGATTCAAAAGAGGAAAGTGATTCTGCACCTATAGGAAAAAACCAAGTGACTTGTAAGACATACACATTGGCCAAAAACATTGCAAGAGAAATATACAATAGAGCACTAATTCAATAATTTCTAAAGAGGAGGGATGGCAGTATGAACAAAGAATGTTATATCTAGCCAAGATTTCCTCAAGGCTCTTTTATCTGTATATAATCTCAGGAAATAGTATAATCACAAGCCATTCCTAAAGAAGCTTCTAGAAAATACACGTCACACAATAAAATAAAAATTTAAAAAGCAAGCTAAATTTCAGCAAAGGATTTTCAGAGACAACTGAATGTATTTAATGTTAAGTCTGAAAACAAAGGCTAGAAGAAGGAAAGCAGAATAGTGTGTAAATTTATATGTCACCAAAAATTTTAGAGAAAAACTAATAGCCTTAAATATTGGCCTTATAGTAGTTAAAAGTAAAAATAAAATTGCAAGAATTAAATTATAACCCTGTAGAATATTATGGGTGGAGAAGTAATTACGCAGAATGAATGTAGGAGAATCAGGAAATAATACAACTAGAGAACAAACTAATGTACTGTTTCATTGAGAAAAAAAAATCACCAACATAGAAAACTATTGAAAAATTTAAGAAGGAAAGAAAAATATGCAAAATGATAAATAGCAAGGGAACAATAACTAGTAAGAGGAGAAAGTGTCAGAATCACAGGAACTATGTTGCAAAACTATAAGCAAGTAAATTTGAAAAACAAGATGGCCACAATGCATTATTTCCTAGGAGAATACAATTTACACATATTTATACCAGTAGAAACAGAAAGTATAAACCAACCTTCATAGAAGACACTGAAAAGTTATCCAATAACTGTTCCATAACAAACTTCTTAGGAGAATTTGACCAAATAATTGAAGACTAGATAATCAAAATCCTATACATATTGTTCCAGAAAATAGGTGGGCAAACATGAAAGCCTCAAATATGTTAGAGACAGATTTTAAAGTAGCCACAAATAAAAACACATAAAATCAAAGTAATCTGGCGCCTGGCGTGGTGGTGCACACTTGTAATCCCAGCATTCAGGAGGCAGAGCCAGATAGCGGTTCGCGGACAGCCTCCGCTACTTAGTGAGGCCCTTTGCAACTCAATGAGACTCTGTTTCACAGATTTAAAAGGACTAAAAACAGGACTGGGGGTGTATTTTGGAGGTACAATGCCCCTGGGTTCCATCCCCAGCACCTATTTCGGCAAGGCAATTTACTTCTGCGCAGAAGGGTGGGAGCACACTGGGCGGGCATCCGCTCAGCCTTCTAATCCCTAATGTGAAGGCCACTGCACCATTCCCCATTGGCTGGAGTAGGGCTTTACAATCTAATCCAGTTGGCTAGCTTTCACTGGGCAGATTTGATAAAAGGAGAAACAGGAAACCAGTGTATCCTGGAGTGGAACATACAGACTCCTGTACAAAAATGACAAAGTGCACACCTAAGCTACAGTTACAAAATAGAAGCCTTCCAGTTTCTTTTTTTTTTTTTTTTCATGGAAAGATTATTTTTTTTATCTTATGTTTTAAATTTATTTTTTTCTTTTTTAAATTTTTATTGGTGCATTATATTCATACATCCTATTGGGGTAAAAAACTTGTGTGTAGAGACATGTACACATCACTGATTTAACCCCTACCCAGTTCCCACCCCATTCCCTTCCCTTCCCTCCTTCCCTTGCTTGGCTTAGTGGTTGACTTCGATATGTTTAAGTACATTGTGTGTTTTAGAGATTTTCCTCTTCCCCCCTCCTTTCTCCTCCTTTAGATTGTCTTGTTTGCTCTTCCATAGGATTTCCTTTTTCATCTAGAGTTCCTCCTATGACCCATTTCTCCCTAACTCTCACATATTAGGGAAAGCATCTGATTTCTTATTTTTTGTGACTGACTAATCTCACTTAGCATAACGTCCTCCAGTTCCATCCATTTCCCTGAAAATGATGTAATTGAGGTTTTTTGATGGCTGAGTAAAATTCCATTGTGTACATATCCCACAGTTTTGTAATCCATTCATCTGTTGATGGACATCTTGGCTGGTTCCATAGTTTGGCTATGGTGAATTGTGCAGCTATGAACATAGATACACATGCATTAGTTTGGTAGTTTGGTTTCTTTTCTTTTGGGTAGATACCCAACAGTGGTATTGCTGGATCAAATGGTAGATTTGTTCCCATTCTTCTGAGGATTCTCCATACTGTTTTCCAAAGTGGTTGCTATGTGATCTTGTTTCCAAAGAAAAGATTGCTCTCTTTTCTTACAAATATTTTTATGAAGCTTATGTAACAATTATACCTACAACTAATAAAGATTTAAGATAGCATAAAAAGGTCATGTGCCCACCTTAGAAATACTGATGAAAAATTCCAAATAAAATATTAGTAAATAATCCACAACCATCATGAACATCTTGGAATAAAAATGATTTATTTCAGGACTGTAAGGATGGGTTTGTTCACATATTTTTACTAATATAAAAAAATTCATTCACATATTTCTACTAACATTAAAACATATGGCTATCTGCATATATTTTGAGAAATCCTATGCTTAATAAGTCTATAATTCATTGAAATATATTTAAATATATGTGTACTTATATATTTTATATATTATATATATTTCATATGTATGTTATATATATATATATATATATAGGCTTTATAACTGAAAAAATTAATATAACAGAGAAAAAAACACATTTAATTTTAAACCACCATGTCGTTTAATAGGAAAACACTAGAGGCATTGGTACTAAGGTAGAAAAATATCCTTTTTTTTAAGTACTGGGGATTGAATCCAGGGGTATTCTACCTCTGAGGTACACCCTCAGCCCTATTTTTTATTCTTTGTTTTGAAACAGGGTCTCCCTAAGTTGCAGCGAGCCTCACTAAGTAGCTGAGGCTGTCTACAAACTCAAGATCCTCTGTCTCAGCCTCCCAAGTACTGGGATTATAAGCATGTGCCACCAAGTCCAGCTAGAAGAAAATTTTTAAAACGATGTATTATATTCACTAGTAGTCTACATTCAATTAAGTATATTAATCAAAGCAATTAGGGAAGAAAAACAACTGAATGCATTAAAAGTTAGAAATAAAAGTGGGCATGGTGGTATCAGTCTCAGCAACTTATTGAGACTCCCAAGAACCTAGGGATATACACACACACACACACACACACACACACACACACACACACACATATATATTAAAGGTCTGGGAGTAAAGTCAGGAATTGTAGGAATACAATTCTATTTGTAAAATATATAATTATATACCTGGAAAATCAAAGAGAATAAATGGGGGGGAAGCTAAAACAAACAAAAAGAAGTCAATGGGACATGTTATAAAATTACCATTGTATAACCAAATAAATAATTAATTAAAATATGTAATATAATGATTAAGAAGATAAAATATGCTGGACGTGGTAGCGCATGTTTGTAATCCCAGCATTCCAGAGGCTGAGACCGGAAGATCATGGTTCGCAGACAGCCTCAGCAATTTAGTAAGGCCCTCCGCAACTTAATGAGACCCTGTTTCAAAATAAAGAATAAAAATAGGGCAGGGGGTATGGCTCGGAGGTCAAATGCCCCTGGGTTCCATCCCCAGACCCACAAAAAAAGAAGATAAAATATTAGAAATTAAAAAGAATAAATAAAATATTTGTAAAAGCTTCATCAGGAAATATTTGAAATATATATGAAACGCAGAGGTGGGCATGGATAAATGCAAAAACCATCTTTCTTCTTGTATAAATCAAAGTTATAAATATACCAGGTCCCAAGGTAGTACATTAATTTAAAATTATACCAATACAAAATATTAGCAGGGTTTTTTTTTCTGAAGCTAGACAAATTGTTTCTAAAGCTTTCATAAAAATAAAAATTTTTATGAAAAGAAATATTTGGAAACTATGGAAGTGGGGGTAGGAGGACTATTGGAGACTACCCTTGCCAAATAACAGGAAATTAAAATACTGTCATACTGGAATGGATTTGAATCAAGACTCAGAAATAGACTCACAGCATATGGAAATATAGTACATGATAAAAATAGCATCTCAAAGTACTAGAAAATATAGATGTTTATTAAATGGTTTTGAAACAAGTGAACAGTCATTTGGAACAAGATAAAATCGGATCAATACCTTATATCACATTCAGAATAAACTCCAAAAGGATCAGATATCCTACTGCAAAAAAAAAAAAAAAAAAAATGGTGTGTGTGTGTGTAGTACTGGGGATTGAGAAGACATTCTACCTCTGAGATACACCTCCAGCCCTATTTTTTCCTTTCAAATGCAAATTTTTACATTAAAATATGTTTATAAACCATAGTTGTTTTTCCTCTTGATTCAACCCTTCTTTCTCTGGTAACAGGAGCCTCAGGAACCCAACCTATTTTATTCTTTATTAAAAACAGGGTCTTGCAAAGTTGCCCAGGCTGGATTCATCCTTACAATCCTCTTGTGTCAGCCTCCCAGGTACTAGCATTACAAGCATGTGCCACCAACACACTCAGCCAAAAAAAAATTTTTTTTTTTTTTTTGTGGTACTGGTGGTGGAACCCAGAGGCTTTCTACCTCCGAGCTATACTCCCAGACCCATTTTATATTTTATTTGGAAACAGGGGTCTCACTAAGTTTCTGAGAGCCTCACTAAGTAGCTGAGGCTGGCTTCAAACCTGTGTGATCCTCCTGTCTCAGCCTCCCAAATGCGGGTATTAAAAGCATGCGCCACCACGCCCCGCAAAAACAACAACAACAACAACAAAAAATTTAAGTTGAAATGCTATTAAAAAAAATAAAATGAGTGAATGCCGGGCGTGGTGGCGCATGCTTTTAATCCCGCACTTGGGTGGCGGAGACAGGAGAATGGGCTGGTTCAAAGTCAGCCTCACTGGCTTAAGAGACCCTGTTTCCAATTTTTTGTTGTTGTTGTTGTTGTACTGGGGTTCCTGGAAGCCCTTCTACCTCCGGGCTACACTCCCAGACCTATTTTTATATTTTTATTTGGAAACAGGGTCTCTTAAGCCAGAGCAAGCGGCTGGCTTCGAAGCTGCACGATCCTCCTGTCTCCACCTCCCAAGCACAAGGATTACAACGCCCGGCCCCTATTTCCAAATTTTAAAAAAAGTATAAAATAGGTCTGGGAGTGTAGGCCGGAGGTAGAAGGGCTTCCAGGAACCCCAGTACCACCACCAAAAAAAAAAAAAAAAAGATGTGGAACAAACCAACCTATGACTCAAAATCCACATGAAATCAAAATCAAAGATATAAGAACCAACAATTCATTTTTTAAAAATTGGCAAAGAACATGACTAGAAACTATATAAAAATGATGTTCAAATGGCTCTTAAAAATAAAAAGCTGCTTGACTTCCTTTGCAAGAAAAATATCTGTTAAAACAACACTGAGACGTCATTTCTCAGCCACTGGATAGGCAGAATATCCAAAACCTTGGAACTCTTGGCAAAGCTGTAGAGAATCAGACACCTTCTTGTACTGGTAGAAGGAGAAGAATGAGTCCCTGTAAAGAGGAAGGACCTGGAAATACCAGCAGTGCTCTGAATGCATTACTCTTGGACCCCGCAGCCTCCTTTCTAGGAATCCCTTCTGAAGGCATATCATGACAAATACAAAACAATATCTGCAGAATATCTAAATGTGCACTCAAAGGAGGGCTGAGACATGCACACAATGAAATTCTGCAAAGGTATAAAAAAGACAAAGAAGATCTTTGTTCGACAATCTGGAGTTGTCATTCATTGTTTGCTGGTTGATTTATTTGTTTTGTTTTATGTTTCTAAAATATAAGTTTAAAAATAATTTACTAAAGAATACATGTTACCTCTTGTGTGAAGAAGGAGAGATTCTATAAAAGATTAGAGAAAAAAGTAAGGATATTGCCAAGTTTTAACTTCTCAATCAGGTAAATATTTGCATTCTAAAATAAAACAATCATCATCTGGAATCCAGCAATATATAAAAAGGATAATAGATTACAACTCACTTCAGTTTAATCCAGAAACGCACAGTTAATAGTTATGTTGGTAAACTTTTCATTACAATAGCAAACAGCTGAGCTAAATCAACTCATAAGGCTGAAAGGCTTGAAGCTGGGCGTGGTGGCATTCGGGAGGCTGGGACAGGAGGATCATGGTTCGTGGACAGCCTCAGCTACTTAGTGAGGCCCTTTACAACTCAGTGAGACCCTGTTTCAAAATAAAGAATAAAAAAAAAATAGGGCTGGGGGTGTAGTTCAGAGGTAAAATGCCCCTGGGTTCTATCCTCAGTACGAAAAAAAAAAAGGCTTAGTTTGGCTTAGGCTTACAGAGGTGTCAGTTCAGAGTCACTTCCACTGAGCCTATGATGGATTGTGTGTGTGTGTGTGTGTGTGTGTGTGTGTGTGTGTGTGTGTGTGTGTGTGTTGTGTAGTACTTGTAGTACTAGGGACTAAACCCAGGGGCACTCTGCCTTGGAGCTATACCCCAAATCTTAGTATACTTGGAAACAGGGTCTCAGTCGCTGAGGCTGGTCTTGATCCTCCTCTCTAAACTTGCAAATCCCAGTACTTGGGAGGCTAAGATAGGAGGATTACAGGTTCAAGGACAGCCTTGGCCACTTAAAGAGACCCTCAGCAACTTGGTGAGACCCTGTTTCAAAAGTTTTTAAAAATTTAAGAAAAGGGCTGGGAGCATAGCTTGGAGATAGAATGTCCTGGGTTCCATTCATAGTACAAAAACAAAAACAAAAACACTTTTTGAATGGACTTCTCTCCTTGGTCTATATACATCTCTTCAGGGCAGGCCCCTGGTGGCCTAGCTTCCTTCCACTAGGCCCTAGCTCCTAAGCTGTCCTCCATAGTCCAGCTGGTGACCAGTCCTTTAACACAGGAGCCTTTGGGTGACTTCAGTTTAATCTAAACCACAGCAATATTGAAATATTTAATAGAGATAGCATATACCTTGAGTTTTTTTAAGCACACTTGTTATCAAGGCAACTTTCTTAATTCAATAATTAATAATAATTAAATAATTTAAGTAATTTAATTAGTATGATACCTAAATTTAAAGGCAATGTAAACAAAACCTACAGCACATCAGTTTTGCTGCATCATTAAAAGCCCGACAGTTTAAAACAAAACCAGTTAACTTGTGGAGGTTCTGTGGGTGGCACACACCCGCTTGGGCTGGGGTCCTCCTGATCCACCTTCTTTTGCTGTGGCTCAGCCTCATTCATGAAGCCACGTCTGGCGTCCTGACAAGGGCAGGACGCCCTTCCCAGGAACATCATCCGGAGGCAGGGAATCGGGTGCTGATGGTGAGGGGGTGGGGGTCCTCTCTCTGCTGCGCGTCTCGTCCTCACAGAGTCTAGCCACAGCGTCTCGTTTTAGTTTTAGTTTTTTGAGAAGGTGGCTCATCTCAAACTCACCATCCTCCTGCCTCACATTCCCAGCAGCTGCACTCAGCTCAGCCCGAGCTTCTGAAAGCTGCTCTGAAGCATTCCCGCGATGGGGAGGACGGGGGAGGCTCCCTGTGGCCTGCCTGTGGGGTCCACACGGGAGCGTTTGTGCCGCAGTCTTTGAATCAAGGCAAGTCACAGGCCAGCTCCGATGTGTGGATAAATAGACTCTCCCTCCTGATGAGAGGACTATAACGGCCATATTGCAAAGTAGCATAAATATTGAAATGATAGAAAGTTATTACTATAATTTTTTGGTGCTGGGGATTGAACCCAGGGGGACATTCTACCTTTGAGCTACACCCAAGCCCTATTTTTTATTCTTTATTATGAAACAGGGTCTTGCTAAGTTGTGGAGGGCCTCACTAAGTAGCTGAGGCTGGCCAGGAATCCCGAGTACTGAGTACTCTCTCCCAAGTACTGAGATTACAAGCATGTGTACCACACCAGGCTAAAGTTGTAACTATATTTTTAACGTAACACGTGTGGTACACATTGTATTAAAGGTCTTCCCTTGAGTTTAGGGATGAGAGAAGGGTACTCACTACATTCCCTTACTTTAATATACTGGAGATCTTTCTGTAAGGCAAGTAAGAGTTTTTCTAAAAAATGTAAAGTTTGTAAACAAAAAATAAATGCCATTGTATACACAGAGCACATGTAAAATAACTGAAAATACCTACAGATAAATCACTAGAAATACTTAGATGAACATATGAAATAGAATGGCAATTGCATATGTCAGCAACAAATAGTAATTAAGTTCATAACATTGCTTATAATGATATCATTTTTAATAATTTGTAATAGCATCAGAATGAGCAAGCACCTAAAATTATGTCTAACAAAGAATTTTTAAATTCTCGGCCGGGCGTGGTGGCACATGCTTGTAATCCCTGTGCTTGGGAAGTGGAGTCAGGAGGATCGCGCTGGTTAGGAGCCAGCCTTGTTGGCTTAAGAGACCCTGTTTCCACATAAAAAGTAAAAAAATAGGTCTGGGAGTGTAGCCTGTGGGAGTGTATCCCAGAGGTAGAAGGGCTTCCAGGAACCCCAGTACCACCAAAAAAAAAAAAAAAAAAAAAAAGAATTTTTAAATTCTAAGCAAAAACCAGAGACTGTTGAAGAAGTTAATAAGAATTTAAGAAAATAATAAAGACACACCACCAACTGGTAGAAAACTATGTAAAGCACACATTCAATAAAACACATATATCCAAAATATATAAAGAGCTCTTAAGCTCATCAATAAGTAAACAACCCATTTAAACAGTGGACAAAATATTTAGACAATACCTCACTAAAGAAGACACATAGGTGGCAAATAAGCATACGAAAGACATATCAACATCTCACGTCATGGAATACAAATTAAGACAACAGTAAGATATCACTACACACTTCTTAGAATGGCTGAAAATCCAGAAAGCAAAACCAAATGTTGAAAAGGATGTGAGTGAACTCCCATTCATTGCTAGTGGGAATGCAAATTGGTACAGACACTTCAGAAGACAGTTATCAGTTTCTTATAAAATTAACAACCATAGTCTAGTCTTGCTGTGTGATTCATTAATTGTACTCCTAAATAAGTTTAATCTTATATTTACCCATAAACTTGCAGGTTAATGTTCCTTGCAGTTTTATTCATAACCACCAAAATCTGGAAGCAAATAAGATGTGTTCTAATAGGTATATAGATAAATTATATAACATCGATAGAAAAGAATATTACCAAGCAATTTGAAATGAACTATCAAGTCATAAAAACACTTGGAAAATTCCTAAGTGCATGTCATTTTGTGAAAGAGACCAGTCTGAAAAGGCTCCTTTATGACTCCAACAGTGTGTCACTTGGGTCATTATCCCTTTCTGTCTGATAATGCATGGTGGACACAGACATCGTGTATTTGTCAAAATCCATGGGCTGTACAAAATAAGGAGTGAGACTAATGAAATTCTGGACTTTAGCTAATAATTTATCAATAATGGTTCATTAATTATTAGTGTGTGTCATACTAGCTCAAGATGTTAATGATAGGGGATATTGTGCAGGTGCATGATAGAGATGATAATTTAGCAATTCTCTACTTTATGCTCAGTTTTTCTGTTAATTAAACACTTGTAAAAATGAAACTTGTTACTTTAAAAATAGTGAGAAAGAAATAAAGGTAAGCTGCCAGGTGTGGTGGCACACTCTTGTAATCTCAGCATTTGGGAGGCTGAGACAGAAGGATCACAGTTCGCTGACAGCCTCAACTACTTAGTGAGGCTTTCTGCAACTTAATGAGACCTTGTTTCAAAATAAAAGAATAAGCCGGGTGTGGTGGCACACGCTTGTAATCCCCGTGTTTGGGAGGCGGAGACAGGAGGATTGCGCTGGTTCAAAGCCAGCCTGGCTGGCTTAAGAGACCCTGTTTCCAAATAAAAATTTTAAAAAATATAGGTCTGGGAGTGTAGCCCAGATGTAGAAGGGTTTCCAGGAACCCCAGTACTACTACCACTACTACTACTACTACTACTACTAATAATAATAATAATAATAATAATAATAACAACAACAATAAATTTAAAATAAATAAATAAAAGAATAAGAAAAATAGGGGTGGGTGTGTAGCTGGGAGGTAGAATGTCCCTGTTACCTAAGAAAGAGAGGAAGAAAGAAAGAAAGAAAGAAAGAAAGAAAGAAAGAAAGAAAGAAAGAAAGAAAGAAAGAAAAGGTGAGCTAAGTAAATATTTACGAATTAAGATTGAATTATAATCAGGGCATTGGTGATGCATGCCTGTAATCCCAGTACTTGAGAGGCTGAAACAGGAGGATTTTAGCTTCAAGGACAGCCTCAACAACTTAGTGGGACCCTCAGCAACTTAGTGAAAACCCTGTTTCACTCTGTTTCAGAATTAGAAATAAAAGCCGCAGGTGTAGCTGGGAGGTAAAATGCCTCTGGATTTAATCCCCAATACTACCAAAAAAAAAAAAAAAAAAAAAAGACTGAATTATAGATTCAATGCAGTCAATCAAGTTGTTATTGGGGGAGTTTGTTGTTTTGGTTTTGTTGGCACTTCACAATCTGGTTTTAGAATTTGGGTAGAAATGCAAAGGGTCTAAAGTAGCTAAGATAACATTCAAGTTAGAGGACAAGTTAAACTTTCTCTACCCTATATCAAGTCTTGTTTAAAACATACAGTAATTAAGACAGTATAGAATGTTTGCCTTATAGCTCAGTGGAATGAAATAGACTCCAAACTCTCTCTCTCTCTCTCTCTCTCTCTCTCTCTCTCTCTCTCTCTCTCTCTCTCTCTCACACACACACACACACACACACACACACACACACATACACACACATACTTGATTGACAGCAAGGGTGGTACTGCAGAGTAAGACAGAGATTCTTTTCAATCAGTAGTGCTAAGAAAAATTGGAACTCTGTGTGGAAAAAATGAAATTTAATCCCTGTCTCACACCATAACAAATATCAATTCCAAATGGATTATGCAACTGCATTCCTAAAGTCAAATAGAGCTCCTAGAACAAGAACATTTATCTTGATACCTGTAGGCTCCTAAGAGTTCACAGCTAGAATTCAAAAAGTTGATAAATTTGATGGCAAAAAATTATGTTTATTCCTACTAACATATGGCCTAAGTTTATTATTTCCCTCAGCCATGAATATAGACAACAAACCACAGTAGTATTAGCAGTATCTTTCTAAATGGTACCAACAAGTGGCACCCACCACAAGGATTTTCTTATCATACTACAGATATTACAGATCTCTATTGCTTATGTTCATACCCACTTCAAAATTATTATAGTTATCAAAATTCTTTCATTACTAAGATGGAAAATACATTACACCATGATCAAGACATTTCACTCCTGATAAATATTCAATAAAAATGTTGCTCCAAAGAGACATGTGCAAGAATGTTTATAGAAGCATTATTTACAATGGTCCTGAATTATAAACACAACTATTCTTTACCATTGTTATGGATATAAAGTGTAGTATATGCACACATTGGCATTCTGCACAGTAGTGAAAAGCAACAAATTACAACTTCATGGAGCAACACTGATAAATATCACAAACATAAGGTTGAGCAACGAAAGTCCATACAGTATACAATCTTAATCCAATTATGCAAAGCTCTACACACATGTAAAACTAAACTGCAATGCTTTGGTGAGAAAGAAAAGCAGAAGTGATTAAAACAATGGTGGAGACTCTGATCATCTCTGGGAAGAGAGAAGGGCCACTGGGTGGGAGTTCAGAGGGGCGAGAGCACAGGCACTTTGTTCTTTCCCCAGAATGGTGGGTGTGTATTTACTTTGGGATACATTGCTGACCTGTATTTTTTCTGCTTTGTGCAAGTTAGGCTGAGAAGAGAAAACAGTTAATAGAGCTAGTTATTAATTTCACAGTAAAAACACTACAAATAAAGTTATTATATATGTATATGTATATGTTTTGATAGGGTAAAGTTTAAGCAATGCAATAGGATATATAATGAAAGCAAAAGTATTTCTCACTAGAGATAACCACTAGTAGCATTTTCTATTTGTCCTTCCAAAGAGAAAGAGAGAGATAATTAGTAGCAGCGGATAGACAGATGGATGAATAGATAAAAGAGAAAGAAAGAAAGGAAGGAGGGAAGGAAGGAAGGAAGAAAAGAGAAAGGAAGGTAAAAAGGAAGGAAGGAAGGAAATGGAAAGGAAGGTTCTAAAGGAGAAACATACTATACGAAATGAAAAATATTATATTTACACTTTTTTGCATAAGACCTTCATTGAATTAAAGATCTTGGAAGTTTTTCCATCTAAGCACATATAAATATATCATGTTCTTTTAATGCTAGTATTATACCTGTAAGAATGTACCATAATTATGTCTTTGTTATTTGTAGTGATTTACATTGTATTCAGACATTTGCCAACACAAATAGTTCTGCAATGAACATCTTTATGTGAGTTGCACAGATACATGAAAATTTACATAGGTAAGTTTCTAGAAGAGATATTGCTAGGTCATAGGGCATGTTGATAGTTACTGATCTCCAAAATATTGTAATCTTTTTACATCCTACCAGCACTGTATGAGAGATATTATTTCCCAACATTCTCAACAATATTATATATTGTTTTGATCTCTGTCAACTGAATATATAAAAGTTGTCCTCTATGCTGGGCATGGTGGGGCATGCTTGTAATCCTAGCATTTGGGAGGCAGAGACTGGAAAATCACAGTTTACGGACAGCCTCAGCTACTTAGGGAGGCCCTTCACAACTCAGTGAGACCCTATTTCAAAAAAAATTAAAAAAAACATAGAATCGGGGGTGTAGCTCAGAGGTACAATGCCCCTGGGTTCCATCCACAGTACCACAAAAAACACTGTCCCCTAATTTAAGTTAATATTACTTTTATTGAAAGCAAGCTCACATCTTTTCATACCTTTACCAATATTGCTATTTCTTTTTCTTGAATTATTCACTTACAGTCTTTGCCTACGTATATTTGGAATAGATCATGCATTTTCTGGTTAGAAGTAAAAAGTTTTGGATGTGAGGGCGATCTGGCTGCGACATCGCTCACCCCATTGACCACCAGGATTGATTCGGCTGATCTGGCGGGCTGGGCGGGTGTCCCCTTTCCCCTCACCCTCCATGCGCGTCCCTCCTGAAGCTGCGTGCTGGGTCGAAGAGGACGACCTTCCCTGAATAGAGGAGGACCAGTCTTCCATCAAGGGTATATGAGTAGCTGTGCCCCCCTGCTAGAACCTCCAAACAAGCTCTCAAGGTCCATTTGTAGGAGAATGTAGGGTAGTCAAGCTTCCAAGACTCCAGACACATCCAAATGAGGCGCTGCACGTGGCAGTCTGCCTTTCTTTATAAAAAAAATAAAAATAAAAAGTTTCAAATAAGATTTGGTACAAATTTTCTTCCATCTCATCTTCCCACAACAGGGCCCTGCTCCCATAAGCAACCAATTCCATGACTTTTACATGTATCCCTCCAAAGAAATCTATGCATAAGCACGCAAATATTTGCATATGTATGTGTAGGCATGTGAGTGTTTCCCTTCTTTTTCTCAGAAATTGTAGCTCACCATACAGTCTTGTCTACCCATGCCAAAGTTTCCCAAAGACTTCTGAGGTCTTCTGTAATCCCAACTGACCAAGTAGAAGCATACAACAGGCGTGACAATTCCTGCCAACTAGATACATACAGCAAGAGAGGCTTCTGTGCAGATAGTAGGAAGAAATCAGAAGAAAGAGGTCTGTTTCTAAGACGTGTTTTTCATAAGACTCTGCCCTGAAGCTATTTCTTCCCACCAGAAACCACAGGACTGGATAAACAGCCCCTCCCAAAGTGCTGAGAAAAGCAAACAGCAGATGTACTGCAGAGACCTGAGTACATCCAGAGGGGCACAGTGCAGCTCAGGCGTGGGAGAACCAGAAAGACGCAGGGAGCCTGGTCCACCTGAGGCCACACTGGGGAGAGTGCAGCTAGCAGTTAGCACAGCCCAGCTGGCAGCCGCTGGTCCTCTGAATGCGTGCAGGGCAACGCGATGCCAAGCCTGAGGCCAGAGAGGCAGGAAACGCTGGGCAAGGGGGATGAGGACTTGCACTGAGAAAATGCAGAGCAGCATGGGATTCTAGAATAGAAGAGGTGAGTCAGGCGCTGAGGGTGGGGCTGAGTCCCACACCAAGATCCCAGCGGAGACAGAGAAGTGGCCTCTAGGCACTGTGATTAACCAGTGGGGATTAGCGATTAAACAAGATCTTACCTGCACTCTGCATATTGTAATTAGCTATATGCATGCTTAAATTAATTAGGAGGTAAATGTGTGTACCTCGCCCATAGGATTATCGGGTTCTGCTCAATTTAGCACCCTTTCTTGTTTTTCAATATTCCTAATCAAAAAACTTCCTCAGTTGTTGAACTGAAACCTCTGAGCTAATATCCACACTGACTGTCTGCCGCTGCAGCTGTGGCTGTGAACGCCTCAGAGGGGCTAACTTGCATCCACAGCTCCAGCTCAATGTTTAGGTCCTGCTATGGTCCAGGCAAAGTGATAGGAACTGAGGACAGGACACATGAAGTAGGCGCCGTCCCACTCTAACCCCGTCCTGTCATGGGTAGGGGGACATATAGCCAAGGCAGATGGTTAAAACCCAGTATAAAAAGTTCTGCAATAAAAAATATTAACTGAGTGCCTTAGAAGTACTGGGGAAGGAGCCACCAAATACACCTGAAGTTGTCAGGAAAAGATTCCCAGAAGAAATGACACTTAAACTCGGTCTTAAGGGGGATTTATAGGGGCTTTCTAGGCAAATAAGTGGAGAAAAGCATTTTTGGCTTTGAGGATAGCATGCATATAAATACAGTTACCCCATACCAGTGCTTCCCAACCCAGGCAGACAAGGCAAAATCATCACAGTGGGATGCTGCTACCGGTGTGCAAGGGGTAGAGACCAGGGATGCAGCTAAACATCCCGCCGTGCGTGTACAGTGCAAACCAAACACACCGAGGTTAAGGCGCGTGCCCTACACACCACAGGAATGTTTTACTCTCAAGTGGATTTTGCATTACGGGCATTCCTATATAAAGGTTGTGTCCCTTTTAATATCCAAGAAATGTAGTATGATCGTTCATAACAGCTTCCTTCGTCTTCAGTTCTTCCCATAGTGAGCCGCCTGTCCCTCCCTGCTCAGCTTCCTACATTAACATCTCATCCCCTTGCACAGCGCCACGCCCTTGCCTCCATAATAATGCCTGGCATTGCTGCTCGGCGTGCTCGCACCTGCATGTTGTAACTTTAGCTTCACACCAGTCCTGTAAAGTGAGCAATTTCAATTTTTTTTTTTTTTTTTTGCATGTCTGGGGATGGATCCCAGGGGCATCCTAACTCCAAGCTATACCCCCAGCCCTATTTTTTATTCTTTATTTTGAAACAGGGTCTCATTGAGTTGTGGAGGGTCTCACTAAGTAGCTGAGGCTGTCCCCGAACCATGATCCTCCGGTCTCAGCCTCCTGAATGCTGGGATTACAAGCCTGGGCCACCACGCCTGGCCGCGATTTCAATATTTAGTGCATGTGCATTTTAATTGATTCTTCATTTACACATTTGCTGTATGTCTGGTCTTTTTTTTTTTTTTTTTTTTTTGGTACTGGGGTTCCTGGAAGCCCTTCTACCTCCGGGCTACACTCCCAGACCTATTTTTTTTAATATATTTTTTATTTGGAAACAGGGTCTTTTAAGCCAGCGAGGCTGGCTGGCTCCGAACCAGCGCAATCCTCCTGTCTCCACCTCCGAAGCGCGGGGATTACAAGCCTGTGCCACCACACCCGGCATTGTGTCTGGTCTTTGAAGGACTACTTACTTTCAATTTCCTTCTTATGCCTAATGTTGCTGATGTTTTCTGCAGTAACCACAATTATACACAGGATGCCTAAGGAGTATCTTTCCAGCCCCAGGGAGCTCTTGATAGCTGTGATTGAATGTTCGTACTGTC
Organism: Muscardinus avellanarius; assembly: GCF_963383645.1. Taxonomy (NCBI): domain Eukaryota; kingdom Metazoa; phylum Chordata; class Mammalia; order Rodentia; family Gliridae; genus Muscardinus; species Muscardinus avellanarius. The sequence continues at coordinate 26,184,641 of NC_137795.1, read as the reverse complement.
AATGAGAACATGGCCATACACCTGAACAAGTTGGACAGTCAGACTCTTCCCTGGCATTTTGATATTGAGATGTGTATAGGATTTAGCCTCTCCTTGGGGTAGGATTTAGCCTTTCCCTATAACACATAAAGTTGGGAGCTATTGGTTTTCAAGTATTTCTAACACATAAATAAAAAAGAAAAAAAAATACAAAGAACTATTTTGCAGAAACAGGATAATGAAGCAGATAATTGAAAATAAATGGTATTTCTATTCAAAAGAATTGTTGGACCCAATCCTTACACCATATACAAAAGCTAACTCAAAGTGAATCATAGACATAACTGCAAATGCTAAAATGATAGAAAGAAATTTTTAGAAGGAATCGTGGAGCCAGGTGTGGTGGTGCATTTTTGTAATCCCAGCATTCAGGAGGCTGAGACAGGAGGATCGCAGTTTGTAGACAGCCTCAGCTACTTAGTGAGGCCCTTTGCAACTCAGTGAGACCCTATTTCAAAATAAAAAATAGGGCTAGGGGTGTAGCTCAGAGGAGAATGCCCCTGGGTTCCATCTCTAGTACCGCAAAAAAAAAAAAAAGAAAGAAAGAAAAAAGGAAGGAAGGAAGGGAGGGAGGAAGGAAGGAAGGAAGGAAGGAAGGAAGGAAGGAAGGAAGGAAGGAAGGAAAAAAAACCGTGGGCATACATTTTTGTGATATTAGATTAGGCAACATCTTCTTGGCAAAAGACAAAATCACAGGCAACAAAAAGAAAAATAAACTGAACTTCATCAAACTTAAAGACTTATAAGTTAAAAGACAAATCACAGATGAAATAAATTATTTGAGAATCATGTATCTGATAAGGGAAATGTATCCAGAAAATATCAAGAGCTCTTATAACTCAGCAGTGAAAAGACAACCCAATTTTTAAAATGTAAAGAATCTGAGTAGGAAACCTTCTTTGCCTGCTATAATATACTTATGGAAGCAAATCAATTATCAAAATTAAGAGGCCGAGAAATAGGGCCAAATAGAAGTTGACCGGCAAGATCAGAAAAGATGCTCAATACCATTAGTTAGTAGAAAGCTGTTAAAAACCACAATGAAATATTGCATTACACCCACTAGGATGTCTCTAATGGAAAAAGTAAAAAGTAACAAGCATTGGCAAAGTTGTGGAGAAACTGGAACCTGCACACTTTTTGGCAGGTAGTACTGAGGGTTGAAACCAGGGGGGTTCTAGCTCTGAGCTATACCCCCAACCCTTTTTATTCTTTATTTTGAAAAAGGGCCGTACTAATTTGCCACAGCTGGCCTTGAACCTGCAATCTTCCCAACTCAGCCTCCCAAGTACTGGGATCACAGGTGTGTACCAGTACCCCTGGATTCCTTGCGCATTTTTTTTAAGAACTGGAGATGGATCTCAGGGGCATTCTACCTTCAAGCTATTCCCCCAGACCTATTATTTATTCTTTATTTTGAAACAGGTTCTTACTAAGTTGCAGAGGGCCTTACTAAGTAGCTAAGGCTGTCCGCGAACCCAAATCCTCCTGTCTCAGCATCCCAAGTACTGGGATTACAAGCCGGCCCCACCATCTTGGCCCCTGTGCACTTTTGATGGGAATGTAAAATGACTCAGCCACTGTGGAAAGTGGTTTTGTAACTCTTCAAAATGTTAAATGTGGACCTATCGTATGATTCAGAGACTCAACTCTTACTTATATGTCCAAGAGAAACGAAAGCATAGTTCTACCCAAACTAATGTTCAACATAGCATCATTCATAAATAGCCCAGAAGTGGGAAAACCCAAATGGCCATTAAATGATGAATGGATAAGAAGGTAGCGTGCCCATGCAATGGAATGCTATTTGGCAACAAAAAAGAGAAATAAGTACTTCAGATGTTACAACAGGAATAAACCTTCAAAAAATTATAGTAACTGAAAGAAACCAGACACAAATTGTGAATTTCATTTACATGATAAATCCAGAACAGGCAAATCCCAAGACTGAAAGCAGCCTAGGGATGGCGATGAGCTGGTGGAGCTCGGAGGGAAATGAGGACTGACTGCTAATGGACACATGGGGAGACTTTTGGGGATGATAAAAATGTTCCCAAATTGATACTGGTGATGGTTGCATAAGTGTGTGATTATAATTAATACTATTGAATTATAAATGTTAAATAGATATATTTTATTTATTTATTTGTGGGGGGGTGCTGGGGGTTCAACCCAAGGGTATTCTACCTCCGAGCTACATCCCCTGCCCTATTTTTCATCTTTCATTTTGAAACAGGGTCTCACTAAGTCTCGGAGGGCCTCACTAAGTAGCTGAGGCTGTCCATGAACCCGGATCCTCCTGTCTCAGCCTCCCAAGTACTGGGATTACAAGCATGAGCCACCACGCCTGGCTTAAACAGATGTATTTTATGACATGTAGGTTGTACTTCAATAAATTTGATGAAAAATGGAACATAGGACCTTAACAGTATTCCCAGATTTCAATCTCCTGAGGCCAAGTTGTACTTGACCCTTAGAAACTGAGGCACTGCTGTATGTATGCTAATTATTCACTCCCTATTTGGCATAAGCTGGCTCAAGCAGATCTACAATAGTTGCTACCAATAGTGTGTGCTCAAACTGGATAACATTCTAAGCACTGATGTTTTTCACTTAACTAGAACACAGTAAATATTACCCTTTGTTGAGTAATCAAGTGATACAAATTCGGCTTTCATTTCCAACTTTTGTTTGTCCTGCCTACCCCCAGAGAGTTATTGTGAAGTGCCTGTGAGATATTCGATATGGGAGCTTCTGTGTAAACTTAGAAATATGCAAATATGTGATATCATATAGTTTCTGAGCCTCTAAACTTCTATAATTGATTTTTTCCCATATGCAGGTTATTGGAGGTAAAGAATGTTTTCATTTCACAGGCCAGATACACATTCTTTTGTAAAATTCAGTATCCTAAGAACTGAGATACAAGATCAGAGACTAATCTTAGAGAAACTCAAAACGTCACTTAACACAGGAGCTCAGAGCTTATAAAGAGGCCACACCAGCCTCCAAGAGGTCCCGTCCCTGCAAGACCATCAGAGAGAGCCTATGATTGGTCTTTCCCAGTGCTGTGAGGGTGTCCTGGTGGGAAAGTCTCAGCCTATCATTCCTGCTGGATGGTCTTTAGGTACTTTGTTTGTTTGTTTGTTTGTTTGGTTGGTTGGTTGGTTGGTTGGTTGGTTTGTTGATTGGTTGGTGATAAGTGTAGCTGCAAACTTCATGGCATGACATATCAAGGCACTTCACATCTGGCCCAGAAATCAAGGCCATTATTCCCCATGGGTTTCCCGTGTCTTTCTCATCATTTTGAGGATTCTCTGGCCATTTCCTGCTGCATCGTGTTCATGCACACCACCACAATTCTGCACAAGTGGTACCCCACCTTGACTCACACACAGGAACAAAGCTGCTCGTGTGTGAAGCCACTCTAGGATTATTTCCTATGTGAATTTTCTCCAGTTTTCTCACTGGCCTTGGCCATTCTTTCTTCTATACCCTCATGATGCTTTATGCAAATCTCCACTTAAACATATACTATATTGCATAACAGTTGTCTACAAGAATACCAAACCTTCTAAATGATGATACTCTTTTTTCCAAGTCTCCTTCACCAGGGGCCTGAACAAGGCTGGCAGGGATTCTAATCAAGTAGACAAATCCAAAGTATGAGTGTTGGGCCGAAGCTTGAAAAGAGTAGATTCAAAGCCAGTGGGTGCCTGTGTGTTGAATCAAGCAGTGTCTGTTTTAAATGTTTTGCACCCCTACAATACTTGTTAAATATTTGGAATGTCAACCCTGGCATCCATTACCCAAATCAGCTTGGAGTAGGAAAAGCTATGACCTTGGGCTTAGAAAAGAATTCAAAGAAAAGTCAAAGGTTTAGAAATAAAATGAAAGGTCAGGTCAGGAGCCAAATAGACACAAGGAAAGGAGGGGAGTGAAAGAAAGTATCAAAGTAGCAGGGTCTAAGTAGAGAAAATGATGGGGAAGAAGTGTGAGCCTTGGATTCTCTGTTCCAACCTCAAACATTTCTAGTTTATATAAAATCTGTTTATGTGTCATCTTCTGTGATTTCTACTTTCCAGATAAGAACAATGACAAATTTGGAACTACATTTCAGAATTGCTAAAAGCACTGAAAGAATAAGCATTTTATTTTCTGCAGTGAGGTACCCATCATACAAGAGCAGTTAGATAGATTACCTCTCTTGTTCACCACGTGTTTTTGGTCTGCTTTTCTATCACTATGACTAAAATACCTACAGTAACAACATAAAGGAAGGTTTATTTTGGTTTATGGTTTCCAAGGTAAAATCCATAGTCAACCAACTGTAAGACAGACATCATGGAAGCATGGTGTGTGGCAAAGGACAGTAACTTATCTCAAGGCAGCTGTAAAGCAGAGAAAGAGAGAGAAAGGAAGCAACCCAGGGCAGATATAATCCAAAGCTACCCCTTGTGACCTATCTCCTCCAGCCACAACCCATCGTCTGAAGTTACACTCAGTAAATCCATTTAAATTATCAATCTTCTGATGAATTTATCTACTGATTAGATTAGAGCTCAGATTCCATTATTTCGCCTCTGAAATATTATTTCTGAAATATTATATATTATATATTATATATTATATATTATATATATTCTGAAATATTTCTGAAATATTATAAACAATATTTCATATTGTTTTATTGGGGCATGCTTTCAACACATGAGCCTTTTGTGGAGGTTGTTCCAAACCCAGATCATAACATCATGCAGCTATGGAACATTTTAAAGAATACTATAGGCACTCAGCAACAAAAATTAGCTATTAATCACTGCTCTGTGATATTTCTGTACCTTGCATATTCTCCTATCACTATGCTTCTCAGGGTACATTCTCATTAATCTGTTTTGGTTATCTCTCTCCTCAAGGCTGTGAGATGTTTGGGGGCAGGGCTTTATCCCATTTGCCTCATTTCATATCTGCCTTTCCCATAGATGATGTCTTTAAGGAAATGATGGATGATTATGTGAATTTATTGAATAGATCTTAGGTGAGATCAAGGGAAAATAGCTTGACCAAAGTTTCAGAGGCAGAACAATCTAAGATATAAAACCTACAATCATAGTATATTTTCCATGCCAAGAATGCCATGAAAAAAAAAAAAACCAGGAAGTATCTGTACTTTGCCTTTAACTGAACCTTACAAGATAAGTAGGAATGATCTAGGGGAAAGAAACATGGAGAGGAATCACGGGCATGAAGAACAGCATCTGGCACAGGAATGTGAACTAACGTGTTATGGTTTGGATTTAGAAGGTCTCCCAGATCTCTTGCGATAGACAAGTCAGCCATGTTGGAGGAAGGACTTGGTTGCAGGGAATGGTCCCTGAAGACAGCCTGGGACAGTGTTTCTGGGGCAAGCTGCTGCAGCGCCCAGTGGCTTTCTATCGACTGCTGCCATAAACTGGCAACAAGCTCTCTACTCCTCTCTGATTCCTCCCATTATGCCCTGAGAACCTGCAGCTCTGGCTCCTGCCTGGAAGCCAGTCTAACAGGACCTGAAACCTCAAGAATTGTGAGGAAAAAAAATCTTCCTTCCTCTAATTCGTGGTTGTCAGGTATTTTAGATTATAGTGGTGAGAATGCTGGCCGAAACTAAATGCAAGCAAATAGAATGGTATATTTGAGGGAATAAGGGATGCAGAGTTTGTAGTCAGGATTGAAGTTGCTAAGAATTTTAGACTTTAGGAAATAAAAAGCTGTATATGTTTTGTTTGTGTGTTTTGATACTGAGGATTGGACCCAGAGACATTCTACCTCTCAGCTATATCCCCAGCCCTTTTTATTTACATTGTAACAGAGTCTCACTAAGTTGCTGAGGCTGGCCTTGAATCTGTGATCCTTTTGTCTCAGCCTCCTAAGTACTGAAATTATAGTATGCATCACCACCCTGGCTTCAATCTGGGTTTAAACGGAACAGTGAAAAGATGGTATTGCCATGAAAAAAAAAAAAAAGACTGATATGCAATATAGGCCAAAGAGTAGGACAGGAGAAAGAACATCAGTGGGGAGATGGTGGTGATAATCTTCCCAAGAGATGAAGAGCACTGCAAGGCTAGAGAGTGGAAATAAAGAGGATGGGGCTGATTGGAAAAATCTCAGAGCTAATTCTCCAAAGCAGGGCTGTGTTTTTAATCACAAGTTTTTGATAATTACAATGGAGAAAATATCAAAAGACTTAATTGAGACTATCCCTTTTGAGTAATTGATATTAGAGCCATCTTAATTGAGAAAATCTCACACAGTAAAACACACCCTTGCTAGTGAACAGTTCTATTAATTTCAACTAATGCATACCCCACCACAATCAATATATAACACAGTTTTATCACTTTAGAAAGATCCCTCAAAGCCTTCTATATTCAGTGCCTTTCCTCACTTTCTGACCTGCTCTCAGAACATCATATAAATGGAATTATACACCATGTAGCTATCAAATCTGGCTCCGTCCAATCATCATAACATGTTTCGTATCTATCCATGTTACTACATGCATAGATAGTTTGATCCATTGCTGAGTAGCATTATACTATACAAACATACCAATATTTACCTGTTTAAAGACATTTAAGTTACAGTGTTTGGATGTTATGGGGGAAAAACTGCTAGCAATATATATGTGCAGGTTTTTCTGTAGATGTAAGTCTTCATTTCTCCTGGGTCAATACCAAAGAGGAGTATTGCCGATTAGTATGGTAAATGTATGTTTGACTTTATAAGAAACTATCAAATTATTTTCCAAAGTGGCTATAGGATTTTGCATTGCCACAATGATGAATGCAAGCTCCAGTCATTCCTGATTGTCTCCAGAACTCAATAATGTTCATATGTTTCCTCTATCAGGGTTGTTGTGTTTCGCCATTTTAATAGTGTATAATACCACAAGTGGTTTAATTTGCATTCTCCTAATGCTAATGTTGTTGAGCATCTTTTCATGTGTTAGTTTGCCATTCATACACTTATTTACTTTAGTAAAATATCTACTTAAATTTCTCACTTTTTAAAAAATTGGGTTGTTTTCATTTTCTCACTATTGAGTTTTTATAGTTCTTTACATAATTCTGGATCCAAGATCCATGTCCGATATGCGCTTTACAAATACCTTTATGTGTTGCTTAACAACAGGACACACTCTGAGAACTGCATTGTCAGGTCCTTTCATCACCGTATGAGCATCCTGGAGCATGCTTGCACAGAACTAGAAGGTGTAGGTCTATCACTGTACGCCGGCCTCTTAATGCAAACACGAGGTGGATGAGACTGATGCTGCCATCGACAGCATACCATTTTAGAGTTAGCTCTTCTTTTTAGTAAGTGGAAGGAGTATACTCTAAAACAACAATAAAAGGTATAGGAGAGAGCCAGGTATGGTGGTACACATCTATAATCCCAGTAGTGGGGAAGCTGAGACAGGAGAATTACAGGTTTTAAGCTAGCCTCAGCAATTTAGCAAGAGCTTGTTTCAAAAATAAAGTAAAATAAAGTCAGGCTGAGGTATAGCTTGGAGGAAGAATGCCTGTTGGTTTGATCTCCAGCACCACATACACAGAAAAATAGTACAGGTAATAGTACGTACCTCAACTGTACAGTGACGATTGTCTATTATCATTATCAAGTATTATGTACTTATATAATTGTATGTGTTGTGCTCTATATAACCAGCAGCTCAGCAAGTTTGTTTATACCAGCATTACCACAAACATGCGAGTGCTGTTTTGCATTACAGTGTTACTATGGCTACACTTCAGAAGGCAATAGATTTTTAGCTTCACTATCATTTTAAGGGACTACCGACATATAAAAGACTATTTTTGGACCAAAATAAAAATATGCACATGTATGTATTTTATCCCTGCTTATGATCTGCTTTTTATTCTCTTAGCAGTGCCTTTCAGAAAACGGAAGTGTTTAATCTTGATGGAATTCAATTTACTATTTTTTCGTAAATGGATTGTGATCTTGGTCTCATATCTAAGAAATCTTTCATGACCAAAGTTTATAAAGACTTTGTCCTACATTTTGTGCTGGATGCTTTATAATTTTAAATTTCACATTTATGTTCCATCTTAATTGATATTTGTATATGGTGCCTGAAAGGCTTTTAAACTATAGCCTAGAAAATGGAAGTTTATATTCCTAGTTCCAGCACTTTGCCTACAAGCTAAAGAAGGAAATTCCTTCTCTCCAAACTTTTTGCACATAGATCAAAAGTGGAAGAGATAACATGTGGCTAGATCCCAGATAACCTGCAGAAATACTTAAAAGAATTCTAAAGCAGTAGACGATTGGATTTCCTAAACATTTCATTGTTTATCTAGAGCAAATAATCAGTGAATCTAACTTTATCATTATAGTTTGTTTTTACGATTGCTATAAAAACATCCTAGTATAATACTTAGCTTAAGATGACTCTTTGGTCTCTGTTTTTTTAACCTGCAACTTAAGAGTTAGACTCTAGTGGAAAGTTTATCTTCCATATGTCCCCTATTCTGCTCCCTAATAAATTATTGGTAATTAAATTAAAGGTCTGACATTCCTCACAAAAATCTAATGTGGTTTGTCCCTCTGACCCTAAGTTCTTAACCCGGATGATCCATTAATTAAGAGAGTTGCTGGTTGGTTTTGTTTCCAAAGTGGTTTATGTTTTGATAAATACTTCTTAACACTTAAGTTAGACAGCAAAGCAAAAAGCAGCAGCAAGTTTGCATACATGGATCAACAATAGCATCAGAGGTGTCTTTGTTTTCTTGCTTTTTTTTTTTTAAGATGAAACTGTTTCCAACTAAATAGGGTGACATTTGAACCTCAGGCTCAAGTGGTATGTTTTGTATTTGAACTTATATTTACAGTTGAGGGCTCTATCTAAAACATGTGGCTGAATTTATTGAAGTGCATGCTGGAAGGCTTTTAATTAGCATTACCATTAACAGAGCTAGACTAAGGTCAGGCTGAGAGGTAGTTAGCATTTCCAGAGAAAACACTACCATGAACTCTGACTAGACCGGAAATAGAGAGAAGTAGAGAAAGCCTTACTGCATAGGGTTCTTTTCAAAGACAAAAGTATATATGGTTGGGAAAATTCTAATGGGCAATTTCAAAGGTGTGCTAGGCCTAAATTTCCTAGAAAAGGAAAAGGTCCAGCGATAACAGTCTAAAAACTGCCTTCTCAGGTTGGGGTATCACATATGACCCTGTATTTTTCTCAAAGGTCCCCACTGCCAGACCCTCCCCAAAATGGATGTCCAATATCTCTTTTTAAAAGATCATATCAGGGCTCCCCAAATTATTAGTCCATCTAAAGGCTCACCCATCTCTGTTTTTTTCCTGAACTTCAAGTAGTAGATGATGTTGATAACACCTTAATCCAGGCATCAAAGGACTTTGGAGAGGTGAGTAAAGCCAGTAGGCTCTTTAAATTCAATGTTCAAGGGACGATCCTCCCTCATGCATCAGCCTCTTAGACATCATTAGGAGAAATGTTACAGTTAAGATCAAAGGAAAATTGGGTGATTGTTGGTTGATAGATTCAGGGGCTCTTAGATCTGGTGGAGAACGATCTCCAGCCAACCCAAAGTGATTTTTTAAATTTCTTTTTTGTGGTACTGGGGGTTGATCCCAGAAGCAATCTACCTTTTAGTTATACCCTCAGCCCAATTTTGTTCCTTATTTGGAAACAAGGTCTCAGTAGGTTGATGAGAGTCTCACTATTGCTAAGGCTGTTCTTGAAGCTGTGATCTTCCTGTCTCAACCTCCCAAGTACTGGGATTATAGGCATGCACCACCACTCCTGGCTTCAAAGTGATTATCTTTAAGAGGTAGTTATGGATGCCATTGTAAGAGTTGTTGGAGTCTGAACTAAGAGAATAACTGGAGTAAAGGAGGAACTCCTCCACCCTCCTGTCAATTATTACTGAGGATCTACTCATCTCCCCCAATTCTGGGATGCAGGGAGCAAGTTGGCATTGCCCCAGTTTTACAGGATGGGAAACACCACGGAGCTGGGCTCTAGATAGCATCTCTTGGGGAGCCCTACCGAATCTGTCTTACCCACTGCCAAGGGGTGAACTCCTGAGTGAGAGACCGGCTGGTCTGCTCTTCCTTGCTACCACTGCCCCAGCAGCACTTGAGAAAAAATGACTACTTGAGTTACCTGACTGTTTTAGTTAGCTTCCCGTTACTGTAACATATATTTAAGTTAATGAACTACGAAGAGAAAATATCATTTGGGCTCATGGTTTCAGAGGTTTCATCTGTAGTTGGTTAGCTCATTGTTTTTGCCCCAAGACAAGGTAGCAAATTATGGTGGAAGCGTGAGGCAGAGCAAAGCTGCTCACTTCATGACCACGAAGATGAACAGGAAGGACGCGAGTCCCACAGTTCCCTCCAAGGACACACCCCCAGTGATCCAAAGGCTTCCCGCTAGGCACTACCCCTAAAGTGTCCACCAAGCTGGAGGCCAGGCCTTTGGGGGACACTCCAGATTCAATCTGGAGCAATAACCAGAAAAGGTGGTTGAGAGGTCTGTTTCTGGCAGATCTTCCTCCAAGATCTGTCAGGAGCACTTATTAAAAGAATTTAGTAGTAGCTTGAGAATTTGAACCTCCTGCTAGCTCCCAGTCTCCATTTTATAATATTTCCTTATCCTGGAGGTAGAAAATTTGAAACATTTACTCTTTGTTTATTAGGTTGGCCAAATTTCATAAGAACTTAAAGAAATATATGTGACCATTTTAAGAATGACTATGAACCAAGCCATTTGGTAAGGATAGAATCAATCTCAGAAATAGAAACCAGCTTGTATTTGTTTGAATTCTGGGAGGCAATGCAAACCATGTCCTCATATTGTATTTAAATGAATCATTCCCATGACAAGAATCTGAAAGTGTTGCCAGCCCTGGCGATCTAATCCTCTGTGTGCTGTCAGAGAAAGCAGCAACTTCCAGCCCTTGGGGTGGACTTCAGCAAGCCATACGCCCCAGGTGTAAACTGCTGGCATAACATTTGCTACTGTAGTCCCCAACACACACACACACACACACACACACACACACCCCTCAAACAGGCTCCAAAGAGAAATAGCCTGTCCTGAAGCCATTGGGGATGAGAGGTAGAAAAGAACATAAAGGGGCTTTGGTGAGCCAACCTCCCACCCTGCAAACTACCAGGTCAGAACTGAGCACCCATTATTATTAAATACCATTGTCCTGGACAGGAGCCAGAGCACCCAACACTCTTTCTCTATAGCACCATTAAATCCATGAGAATCAAAAGAAGGCAATTTCCCAGCTATAATCAGCCCTTCATTACGAGCCGGCTCTGGGGGTAATTAGCTTCTTCCTAAGAACTATTTCCCCTCCTTACATCACCCCTACCTCACATCTTTGCTACGACTTACCCTCCGGGATGCAAAGAGCTACCACCCAACACCCCCTCTATCATGAAAGACCTAGACATTTCTGAATTTCTCTGCTTGTGATAACAGCTCTGATTTACTATCTTTTTCAAGTGCCAATTGTTGAAGTATGGCGTTCTGCTTTTAAATACACATACTAATTGACATAAATCTGTAAGCAGCTTTTGGAAGTAATTAGGAAGGAAAAGATATTTAATGTGCTGCACTGGTGATGAGGCAGAAGTTAGAAAGGCTTATGAGGAAAGCCGTCCAGCCAGCTGCTCAGGGAAACTCTCAGGACCGCACCACCTTAATGGAGTCCGTATGCTCCAAGAGCTAGACCCCAGCCAATGAACAGGAGAAAGCAAATTTGTCCATTTTCCTCATTGCATTAAACTCAAGGAAAATTACACACACAAATGAAACTGACAAAAAAAAAAAATGGTTGTAAAACCAGAATGTCTGGTCACTATTTTTAAACAATAAAAGGGAACATTCAAGTAGACCCACATGTTTCCATCATCTACCAGAACATCTTAACATCTTCTGAAAATCCTCCCAGGGAGACAAATGATAGAAGATTGTTAATGCAGTGCATCCTGAAAGCGGGTCCCAGATGGAAGCATCCCTGGCTTTGGAAGGTTGCTATGCTCTCAAGATACAGCCCAGGAGTCTACGCTTTAGCAAGCTCCCCCAGTGATCCTAATGCCTGCTGATATTTGGGTTCCACTGGTTTATTAAATAGCACAGAACTTGGCAAGAAGAACTACACAGACAATCCCTTCATCCACCAAGCACTAGTGAGTACCTCCTTTGCAGGGATGTAGAAATGAAAAGGAAAACCCTTTTCCTAAAGCAACTCACCTACTAGGAGATAGAGTGGAGAGAGATTTTAAATGCAACAGAAGCTGGTATGATAGAGCTATGTCCGTGCTTCCGCTAGAATATTTGGGAAGAATATCCAGACTGAATTGAGAAAAAGTAAAAAGGACAAAAACAGAAAAAAGATTTCTCATGGGAGTAGAAGGTAATATCTGAAAGGTGTGTGTGTGTGTGTGTGTGTGTGTGTGTGTGTGTGTGTGTGTGTTGTGCGTGGGGGCGGTAATGGGGACTGAACCCAGGGGCATTTTGCCTCCAGGTTACACCCCCAGCCCTTTTTTGTTTTTTGTTTTGAAACAAGGTCTCACTAGGTTGCTGAGAGCCTCACTAAATTTCTGAGACTGGCCGCAAACCTGCAAACCTCCTGTCTCAGCCTACCAAGTACTGGGATTATAGGAGTACACAACCATGCCCGGCTCTGAAAGACTTTTAATAAAAGATTTCTGCATTAGTTAGCTTCCTATCACCATAACAAACACCAGAGATGATCACTTTATGAAGAGAAAAGGCTTGTGGCTCACACTTTTGGGGGTTTTTGTTCATGGGCCGCTGGTGACGCATCATGGCAAGACATGGTAGAACCAAACTGCTCACCTCGTGGCCAGGGCAAAGAGAACGAGGTGGGCTGCGGCCCCACTCTGCCAATTCAAGGGCACTACAAGGACCCAAAGGCCTCCCACCTAGGCCCCAACTCAAAGTTCCCACCACCTCCCAAGAGTGCCAAGATAGGGGCCAAGCCTTGAACACGCAGGACTTTGGGAGAGACTTAAGAAACAATCTAGCCGGGCGTGGTGGCGCACATTTACAATCCCAGCACTTGGGAGGCTGAGACAGAAGGATCGCACAGGTTCAAAGCCAGCCTCAGCTACTTAGTGAGGCTCTCAGCAACTTAGTGAGACCCTGTTTCCAAATAAAGTATTAAAAAGGTCTGGAGTATAGCCTGGAGGTAGAAAAGCCCCTGGGTTCCACCCTTAGTACCACAAAAAGAAAAAAAAAGAAAAAAAGAAAAGAAAAGAAACAATCTATAGCAGAAGAATCTGAATTAGTCAGAAAAGATGGGGAAGGTGTTTATAATTAAGTAAAATTGGTAGCAACTTAACGATGCAACAATAGAAAATTGGTCAGGTAAGTCAAATAGAAATTCATAAGCCTTTCTCTTTCATTTTTTATACTTTTTTTTGCAATACTGGGGATGGAACCCAGGGGCATTCTCCCTCTGAGCCACACCCCCTAACCCTATTTTTTATTTTGAACAGGGTCTTACTAAGTAGCTGCAAAGGGCCTTACTAAGTAGCTGAGGCTGTTCGCGAACCGCGATTCTCCTGTCTCAGCCTCCCAAATGCCGGGATTACAAGTGTGCACCACCATGCTCAGCTGTTTCATTTTTTTTTTTTTAACTATGGCGTCTTGTACCTTTATTAAAAATTTTAAGAAGTATCAAGCAGAAGCCCAACATGTGAAGCAGCTAAATCTTGTTTTTTAATTTTTTATTGGTGCATTATATTCGTACATCCTATTGGGGTAAAAAACTTGTGTATACATACATGTACACATCACTGATTTAACCCTTACCCAATTCCCACCCCATTCCCTCCCCATCCCTCCTTCACTTGCTTGGCTTAGTGGTTGATTTCAATATGTTTAAGTACATTGTGTGTTTTAGAGATTTTCCTCCTTCCCCCCTCCTTTCTCCTCCTTTAGGTTGTCTTGTTTGCTCCTTTATAGGATTTCCTTTGTCATCTAGAGTTCCTCCTATGGCCCATTTCTCCTTAGCTCTCACATATTAGAGAAAGCATCTGATTTCTTATTTTTTGTGACTGACTAATCTCACTTAGCATAATGTCCTTCAGTTCCATCCATTTCCCTGAAAATGATGTAATTGAGGTTTTTTGATGGCTGAGTAAAATTCCATTGTGTACATATCCCACAGTTTTGTAATCCATTCATCTATTGATGGACATCTTGGCTGGTTCCATAGTTTGGCTATGTTGAATTGTGCAGCTATGAACATAGATACACATGCATTAGTCTGGTAGTTTGGTTTCCTTTCTCTTGGGTACATACCCAGAAGTGGTATTGCTGGATCAAATGGTAGATTTGTTCCCATTCTTCTCAGGATTCTCCATACTGTTTTCCAGAGTGGTTGCACTAATTTGCAATCGCACCAACAATGTTTTAGAGTTCCCACTTCTCCACATCCTCGCCAGCATCTGTTGTTGTTTGTGTTTTGAATGATTGCCATTCTAGTTGGAGTTAGGTGGAATCTCAGGGTAGTTTTGATTTGCATCTCTCTGATTGCCAATGATGTTGAGCGTTTTTTCAAGCATTTATTGGCCATTTGGATTTCTTCTTTCATGAAGTGTCTATTTAATTCGCTTGCCCATTTTGTTATTGGATGCTTTGTTTTCTTAGTGTTGAGTTTGAAGCAGCTAAATCTAAGTTGTACAGTCTATGCTTCTTCTACCCTCTAACCACAGCACACTCCGCAGACCCTCTTTCTGGTCCACCTGAGGTTGGGTGGCAGCGTGAAAGACACATGATAACAAAAATCAAGGTGGAGCATTAAGGGAAATCTTCATGAGGTGTGTGTGTGTGTGTGTGTGTGTGTGTGTGTGTGTGTGTGGTGGATTGAACCCAGGGGCATTCTGCCTCTGAGCTACACCCCTGCCCTTTTTGTTTTTTTATTTTGAGGCAGAGTTTTTCTAGGTTGCTAAGAGTCTTGCTAAATTGCTGAGGTGGTCTTGAACCTGTGAACCTCCTCTCTCAGCCTCTCAAGTACTGGATTGCAGCCATGCACCACCACGCCCAGCTGCCCATGGTGTACTTACCCTCTCTCTCTCTCTCTCTCTCTCTCTCTCTCTCTCTCTCTCTCTCTGTGTGTGTGTGTGTGTGTGTGTGTGTGTGTGTGTGCGTGTGTGTGTGTGATGTGGTACTGGGGATTAAACCCAGGGACATTCTACCTCTAAGCTAAATCCCCAGCCCTATTTTGTTTTTTTTTATGTTGAAACAGCTTGTACTGAGTTGCTGAGGGCTTCCCTAAGTTGCTGAGGTTGGCTCCAAACTTGCAATCCTCTTGTCTCAGCCTCCCAAGTACTGGATTTACAGGCGTGTACCACCATGCCCACTTTCCATGGTGTAAAGTTAAGAGAAAGGAGCAGAATACTACCTGAAAAGCCTCTTTCCAAGGTCAGCTTTCAAGGCCATCCTCTTGGGGGTGGGATGCACATCCCTAGGCTCACTGAGTGGACAAAGGCAGGTGTCTGGGGCTTGGGAGGGTTGGAGACCTGCAAGCTCCGATTGTCATAGCTATATGGCCAAGTCCTGCTGGGAAACAAAGGGAGCAGGAATCCACCATGGAATTCACAATGAGTTCACAAGTCCGAGCATTCTGTATTTGACCATGGCTGTATTCCAGGCCATTTTGAAGGTATGTGTGTCATAGTAGATAGATTATATTTGTGATTGTCCTTATCTTCTTTTATACTTTTTATTTCTTATGCTTACTAGCTTTTTTTACATTTTCTTCTTTCTTTTTTATATTTATCTTTCTTAATGATTTGAAGGTGTACATCCTGTTTTAATCCTATTTCATATTATCTTTAAGTTTAAAAAAGAACCTGATTCCTCCATCCAAATAAAAAATGAAAAAGTATCTTTTGATGTCTCATTTCTTGAAAAGAAACTTATTCCAGTTTATTTCCTTCATTTCCTATTCCTTGTTAATATAAAATGAGGTTTTCAAATCAGATTATTAGCCCTTTCATTTTGCTGAGTCCTTTTCAGAAATTACTTTTAACATCAGAATTAGATTCTGTGATATTTATTCTTTCCACCAAATTATGTTGTTCTTGAGATCATAATGTGATTAAAATTTCAGTACAAAGAGTGTATCTCAAGTAACATTTTATTGAAATTTTAGTTGAGATATTTGTAGATTCACATTCAACTGTAAAAAAAATAATGAAGAAACTCTGTGTATCTTATACTCGATTTCTCAATCATGAAAGTATACTATCACAGTCAAGGTATTAACACTGCTACCATCTCCAGATCTTATTCAAATTCCCCTAGTTTTACTCACACTCATTCATTTGGGAGTTTTGTGTGTTTTTGTCATACTGGGGAGTGAACAAAGCATTGTACCATTGAGCTACACCCTCAGCCGAATTTTTGTTTGTTTTTGTTTATGTTTTGAAACAGGGTCTTGCTAAGCTCCTGTGCACTGACCTCAAACCTGCAATCCTCCTGTTTTAGACACTCAAGCGCTAGCATTTCAGCTGTGTACCACCACACCAGCTTGTGTTTGCATGTGTGTGTAGGTCTATAGAAGGCTATCTCTTGTGTCCATCTTTGTATCCACAAGCACAGTCCAGATACAGAACAGTTCCGGTTCAAGGACCCCTCAGTTTCCCTTTACGACCACATACATGCTGCACTCCCTTGGGTCCTGCTTCTATCCGGGGTCTAACCTTACTTGGCAAGAACCAGTCTGTTCCCCATTTATTTTTCATTTCAAGAATGTTTTATTTTTCTATTTTTTGCAATACTGGGGTTAGAACCCAGGAGCATTCTACCTCTGAGTTACACCCCCTGCCCTATTTTTTATTCTTTATTTTGAAACAGGGTCTCATTGAGTTGCAAAGGGCCTCACTAAGTAGCTGAGGCTGTCCTGGAATCGTGATCCTCCTGTCTCAGCCTCCCAAATGCTGGGATTCCAAGCGTGCGCCACCACGCCTGGCCAAAAATGTCTTATAAATAGAATCAAATAGATCCACCATATGATCCAGCTCTACTACTCCTGGGTATTTTTCCAAAAGGGTTGAATCCAGAGAACTATAGCAACATATGCATACCTATGTTCATAGCAGCACAATTCGTAATAGCCAAAAGATGGAACCAACCCAGGTCTCGATCAACAGATGAATGGATTGCAAAACTCTGGGAAATACACACAATGGAATCCTACTCAGCCATAGAGAAGAACAAAATCATATCATTTGCAAGAAGATGGAAAGTCCTGGACAACATTAGGTTAAGTGAGATCAGCCAAGCACAGAAGGAGAAGGTACATATGTTTCCTCTAATATGCCCAAACTAGGGAACGTAGAGGATACCAGTGGGACTCCAGGTAATGGAGGGGAAATACAGCAAAGCTCAAATGGAAAGATAGGAGAGGAGGAAGACTGAACTTGATTAATGAGGGTCTACATCAGAATATGTGTAAAACTATGAATATGGCATGGTTACTCTGGACAATCATTGGTGGGAGAGGGGAAGGGAAAACAGGGGTGTGTGTGAGGGGGAGAGAGGGCACCAAGTATAGTTTAAATGTATACCATTTATGTTCAATAAAAAATTTTAAAAAATAAATAAAAGTGATATAAAAGAAAAAATAAAATTAAATAGAATCAAATAGCATGTTACTTTGGGGCTGGGCTTTTATGCTTAGCATAATTCTCTGGAGCTGGGCGTGGTGGTGCATGCTTGTAATCCCTGCGCTTGGGAGGCTGAGACAGGAGGATCGCGCAGGTTCGAAGCCAGCCTCAGCTACTTAGTGAGGCTCTCAGCAATTTAGTGAGAACCTGTTTCCAAATAAAATACAAAATAGGTCTGGGAGTATAGCCTGGAGGTAGAAAGCCCCAGGGTTCTACCCCCAGTGCCACAATAAATAAATAAATAAATAAATAAATAAATAAATAAATAATTCTCTGGAGATTGTGTACCTTAGGAGTTTGTGGTTAGTTTGGTGTTGTTTGAGGTTCAGAGAATAAACCCAGGCCCTCGAGCCTCCTGAGCACAGGCTCTGCCACTGAGCTTCCTCCCCCGCCCTGGCTGGTCCTTCTTACTGCTGACAGCCCCCCATGCTACGGCACACTGCTGTCTAAGCAGGCGCCTTTTGAAGAACATTTGGATATTTGCAGTTTGGGGCTCTTACTAACAAGGCTGCAGAGAACGTTCATCCACAGACCTTGTGTCAACCTAAGTTTTAATTTCTCTAGCTTAAGTGCCAGGACGGTGGTTGGAGGTCGTAAGGCAATTGCCTGTTTGGTTTTATAAGAAACTGCCAAACAAACTATTTACCAGAGTACCATTTACCTCCAACACTTTGAAGAAGAAAGATATGAATTAATGTTTTCTGGGCTATTACTTAGAAAGCCTCTCTGTAGCCGGGTGGCGCACGCTTGTAATCCCCGCGCTTGGGAGGCGGAGACAGGAGGATCGCGCAGGTTCGAAGCCAGCCGCGCTGGCTTAAGAGACCCTGTTTCCAAAAATAAAAAAATAGGTCTGGGAGTATAGCCCGGAGGTAGAGGGGCTTCCAGGAACCCCAGTGCCACCAAAAGAAGGAGGAGGAGGAGGAGGAGGAGGAGGAGGAGGAGGAGGAGGAGGAGGAGGAGGAGGAGGAGGAGGAGGAGGAGGGGGAGGAGGAGGAGGAGGAGAAGGCGGCCTCTCTGTTGCCTGCGCACATATGATAACATGTCTGGGAAAATATACTTGTTTCATGATTTTCTTTCCTTAAAATGCTATAAATTTTCTTCCAATATCTTCTGATAGTCTATGTTTCAGAGAAAGCTGTCTCTAGCCTAAAATTTGTTCCTGTTTAGGCAACTAGTCTGTCCTGTTTTGATACTTTATTATTCTTTGTTTTCTTGCTTTTAAAGAAATATCATGAGGCATATTTTTTAAACCTGTTTTCAACTGGGCATGGAGGCCCACACCTGTAACTTCCAGTACTTGGGAGGCCAAGACAGGAGGATCACAGGTTCGAGGTCAGCTTCAGCAACTTAGGGAGACCCCCCCCCCATTTCAAAATAAAAGTAAAATAGGACTGGAGGTATAGCTTGGAGGCAGGATGACGACTCTGGTTCAACCTTTGGTACCAAAAATTTTTTTTAAAAAATATTTTTAATGATATTTAATGAAATATTATCTTTCTTCTCTCTTTTTCTCTCTTTCTCTCCTTTGTTTATGCTCAGGAAAAAAAAATTCTCAATTATACTTATATTGAGTCTGCTGTTCTGAGCTCCAGCAGTTTTTTTATCCTATTTCCTACTCTGCACTCTCACCATTTTCTCATGTTCATTCTTTCTCATGTTCATTCTTTCATTCTTTCTTTTTGCATTCTCAAAGAATATTTCCTTTTTTGTTTTTTTTTTTTTGCATCAGTGATTCACTTTTTTGGAGTTTTTTTTTGGTTTTTTGGGTTTCTTTGTACTGGAGATCAAACCCAGGGACATTCTACCTCCAGGTTATACCCTCAGCCATATGTATGTATGTATGTATGTATGTATGTATGTGTGTGTATATGTATGTATGTATGTATATATGTGTGTATGTGTGTATGTGTGTATGTATGTATGTGTATATGTATGTATGTATATATGTGTGTATGTGTATATATATGTATGTGTATATGTGTGTATGTATGTGTGTATGTATATATATGTGTGTGTATGTGTATATGTATGTATGTGCATATGTGTGTATGTATGTATGTATGTGTATATGTATGTATGTATATATGCGTGTGTGTATGTATGTGTATATGTATGTATGTATGTGTGTATGTATGTATATATTTTGAAGCAGGGTCTCTATAAGCTGCTGAGTTTCCTTATGTTGGTGAGGCTGGCCTCAAACATGCCATCCTCCTATCTCAGCCTCCCAAATATTGGGATTACAAATGTGTACCACTGCACCAGGCTAGTGATTCACTTTCCCACAGCATCAATTCACTTTTTGATCACTCTCTCAACAGTATTTAAATTCTATCATGAAATTTTAATCCTACTTCAAACTTTCCATATTTCACATAATTTCAATTTCACATTATTACATTGTCTTAACCCAGAAACGATTCTCATTACATCTTCCTGCACCTGCACCCCAGATCATACACTTCTTACTTTCTAAGTTCTTGAGAATGCATGGTTTCTAACCAGTCTTATAAAGTATTATTTTCAAAGGCATGGTTCTTCCTGAACTATCACAATGACATTCTCTTTTCTTGTGCTGCAGAATTTTTAAGTGTTTTTAATTAAATAATATTCGCATCATGTAATAGTCATTATATTACCTTCTTTAGGCCTGCCACTCAACGACTAGCACATTTACAATGCCTTAGTCTCAGATGTTCGTCAGCTCCAAAGGGAGCCGTGAACCACTGGCGGCCACTTCCCACTAGTTTGCGCCCTGTCCCTCCGGTCCTGCCCGTCCTGGATACTTGATACAAACGCCACCAGACATGTTGTTCTTGTGTCTGCTTCTTTCACCTGGCATAACGTATTGCAGGATTTTTTTCTAATAATACACTCTATTCTTAGTCAGTTTTAGATTCACAGCAAAATTGAGCAGAAGGAACCAAAATGCCTCCCATACAGCGATCTCCACCCCGTATCCATGGGGACAGGTCCCCAGACCCGGGGGGCTTGAAACCGTCCTACTGCTGAACTGTCTACTGTTAACAACTACTAATCTCTACTTTCTGTACTACTATATTTTGTTTCTTTTTTTCTCTTTCTTTCTTTCTTTCTTTCTTTCTTTCTTTCTTTCTTTCTTGTTTTTTATTATTTTTTTATTTTTTTTATTTTGCGAATGTGGGGATGGAACCCAGGGGCATTCTACCTCCGAGCTACACTCTCTGCCCTATTTTTTTTTAAACAAGGTCTCACTAAGTTGCGGAGGGCCTCACTAAGTCGCTGAGGCTCTCAGAGAACTGCGATCCTCCGGTCTCAGCCTCCTGAATGCTGGGATTACAGGCATGCGCCACCATGCCCGGCTGTCTTTTTTTTTTTTTTTTTTTTAAACAGGGTCTTGCTTAATTATGTTAAGTGGGATCAGCCAAGCACAGAAGGAGAAGGTACATATGTTTCCTCTAATATGCCCAAACTAAGGAACATAGAGGATACCAGAGGGACTCCAGATAATGGAGGGGAAATAACAGCAAAGATTGAATGGAAAGATAGGAGAGGAGGAAGGCTGAACTTGATTAATGAGGGTCTACATCCAAATATGTGTAAAATTATGAATATGGCATGGTTACCCTGGACAATCATTGGTGGGAGAGGGGAAGGGAAAACAGGGGTGTGTGTGGGGGGGAGAGGGCACCAAGTATAGTTTAAATGTATACCATTTATGTTCAATAAAAAAAATTGTATTAAACAAAAAAAGAAAAAGAAACAGGGTCTTGCTTAATTGCTAAGGGTTGCACTACAATGCTGAGGCCAGCCTCAAAACGGCACTCCTCCTGTCTCAGCATCCCAAGCACAAGCACAAGAATTATAGGCTTGCGCCATCAGGCCCAGCCTTGTGTTTTTCCCCAAACATACACACTTATGATTAACTTTCACCTTTTCCCCTAAAGGAAGCACTTTACAACTTCTCTTTAGCATATCCAAATTGCTACTCCTCTTGTATGTAGAGCTATTTTTAAGTAAAATAAGGGTCATTTGCACATAAACATTCCCAGAGCAGGATAACCATTCCAATAATCAAAATTGCTACTAAGAGCCGGGCGTGGTGGCACACACTTGTAATCCCCGCTTTGGGAGGCGGAGACAGGAGGATCGTGCAGGTTCGAAGCCAGCCTTGCTGGCTTAAGAGACCCTGTTTCCAAATAAAATATAAAATAGATCTGAGAGTATAGCCCAGAGGTAGAAGGCCCCTGGGTTCCATCCCTAGTACCACCAAAAAAAAAAAAAAAAAGATGGCTACTAAGGAACAGGAGGGTAGTGTATGCAACATGGTCACACTGGAAAAAAGGATGGCTCAGCTCTCAGGTGAGGAGTAAAAACAGGACTGCAGGAGATTTCATCATGCTTCTCAAAATGGCACATAATAAGAATTATGATTTGCTTATTTCTGGAATTTTCCATTTAATATTTTCAGACTGCAATTTCCACAGGTAACTGAAACTGCAGAAAGAAAAACTATGGGAAAAAAGGAAACTACTTTATCCCCCACGTATTTTTAGTCTCCCCTATTAACAACACTGGCAGCAGAGCAATTTATTTGTTGCTGCTGACGAATCTATGCAAATACATCATTGTCACCCAGAGTCCATAGTTTTCATTAGGGGTCAAACCTTGTGTTGTTTTCTCTAGGTTTGAACAAATTTGCAATGACATGTACCCACCATTATAGTATTATTCAGAGTAGTTTCACTGCCCTAAAAAAATTTCTGTGCTGTGACTTTTGCCGTGTTTTGTTTTGTTTTGTTTTGTTTTGTGGTACTGGGAATTGAACCCAGGCGCATTCTACCTCTGAGTTACAATTTCACCTCTATTTTATTTTTTATTTGAAATAGGGTCTCACTAAGTTGTTGAGGATCTCACTAAGTTTCTAAAGCTGGCCTCAAACCTGCAATCCTCTTTCTCAGCTTCCCCAGTACTGGGATTCTAGGCGTATGTCACCATGCCTGCTACTGCAGTATTTTTTTTTAATGTTAAATTTTAGGGTTTCATCCTTATTCTTATCCAGAGAGGTTAATCATATCACCGTGTCAGCACAGTTGAGTTTTCTCCTTAGTATTTCCCTTGTAATTGGGAAAAGCATCTTCTCTGCTGTACAGATGTGGCACACAAAGAAGGATCTAGACCTCACCCCGAGTCCCAGTGCCCACCAGTCCCAGTGCTCATCTTGTGCTGGGACCAGATCCCCTCTCCCATCTTTCTCCTCCACTGACTCATTCAAATGCCTGCTTTATTTTCAGAAAAGGTGGTTTCTTTGACCAGTTTAAGTAAATGTTTCATAATAATAGCTTTGAAAATAGGTTTCTTCTGAAAAGCTAGGGAGCAAAAGAGATGTTTTCAAAATATCAAGAATTCCATGTTCCAGCTAGTTTATGTAGCTGGCAGAATAGCACAGTGCCTGAGTACCAGGTTTCAGGGGTCCATGGCCTGGGTTAAATTTTGCTCTGTCACTTAAAGAGAGACCACAGGCGAATTCCTGAAATGCCCTGTATATTAGCAAAGGAAAACAATAATACATCAGTGTCATCTGGGGAGTTAAATGAGTTATTGCTTATGTTAATGATCATTGTTAGAACTAGAATTACCTAGGTCATAGAAAAAGGGTAGGATAAGTTAAATTAGGAAGAAGTAAGTCGATACAGACTGTTAACCATTAAATTTAAATTTAAGCATTTTCTTTCTTTCTTTCTTTCTTTCTTTCTTTCTTTCTTTCTTTCTTTCTTTCTTTCTTCTTTCTGTGTGTGTGTGTGTGTGGTACTGGGGATTGAACCAGGGGCATTTTACCTCTGAGCTACACCCCAGCCCTGTTTTATCTTTTTTTTTTTTTTTTTTTTTTTTGGTACTGGGAATGGAACCCTATACTCCCAGACCTATTTTTATATTTTATTAGAAACAGGGTCTCACTAAGTTGCTGAGAGCCTCACTAATTAGCTGAGGCTGGCTTCGAACCTGTGGGATCCTCCTGTCTCAACCTACCAATCACTGGGATTACAAGCCTGTGCCACCACTCCTGGCTTAACTTTTATTTTGAAACAAGGTCTCACTAAGGTACAGAGGGTCTTGCTAAATTGCTGAGGCAGGCCACAAACTGTGGTCCTCTCCTGTCTCAGCCTTCCAAGTACTAGGATTACAAGCATGCACCACCAAACTTAATCTAAGCATACATTTTCAATCAAGGCACAAGACAAATTGTTATTCATGCCCTATTATAGTTAGATATAGAATGGACCCCTGAAAAGCTTATAAATTGGTGTCTGGAGTGAATGGAATTGAGTCATGAGGGTTGAAATTCCAGTAGTGGATAACTCTATTGCAATGGATGGTGGTCCAGGCTGGGGAATGTGGCTAGAGGAAGTCGGTCCCTGGGGTGATGGGTAAGGGAATCATATGTGGTTCCTCTTCCCCCGCCTCTCTCTTGCTTCTAGCCCCATGATACGAGGAACCCATGAACTTCTCACCACCATCATGCCCTGAGGTCCACAGGCCCTGGCCTCACAGGGATGGAACCCCATATCTCCAAGGGAAACTGAGCAAATAAATCTCTTCCTCTAAGTTATGTGGTCAAGTCTTTTAGATTATATTTGTGAGAGTGCTGACTAAAACATGCCCCATATTTCCTGGCAATTCAAAGGACTTACATTTTTGCAAATTACATTTACTTTCAGTGTTTCTCTTATGAAAGAGGGTAGTAACTCAGTATCTGATTTCTGTCTTGTAAACATAAAGTTTGTTCTTGATCTTGCTTCCTCTACTCAGAAATACCCTTGCCTAAGCCAAATGTGGTGGTGTGTTCCTGGAATCCTAGTACTTGGGAGGCTGGGACAGGAGAATTGTAGGTTCAACACCAGTCTCAGCAACTTAATGAGGCCCTCAACAACTTAGCAAGATCCTGTTTCAAAATAAAAAATAAAATAGGGCTGGGAGTATAAATCAGAGGCAGAATGCCCCTGAGTTCAATCTTTAGTACCACAAAAAAAGAGAAGTATCTTTACCAAATATCATTTGAATTTTCTGCCAACTCATAATAAGCTACACACCATGCTATACAACTACACACCACGCTCGATATAGCTGAAGCAGGAAATGTGTTCCCAGTCAGGGTCCACCTTTCCCTGACCCAGTCCTGCCACTTCCCCGTGTATTTGAAGAGGCTGAATCTGCTTCTGGAGAGCAAAACTTCTGCTGTTTCCAGGTCATAAGAATTACTCTACTAAATGAATCAGTTTCTAAAGACCCTTCCAACTCTACCAGTGTATAAGTCAAAATTTTACTTCTCCTTTTAACCAGAGCTCTTAACTTTTGTCATTGAATGAAGGGACATATTGCGCGTGCGCGCACACACACAAACACACACAATTTATTTTATTTTATTTTATTTTATTTTATTAATATAAAAACAGGGCCTTACTCGGTTGCTTAGAGTCTCACTAAGTTGCTGAGACTGTCCTTGAACTTACAATCCTTCTGTCTCAGCCTCCCAAGTACTGGAATTACAGGAGTGCACCACTACACCTGGCTTACTTCCAGATTTTAACAGTCCCATTTGGGCAAAGGACTCAGGCATATATTCTTTTAAAGGAAACTCATTCTCTGGGAAAAAAGTTGGCAATACTTGGAAATCTAAGGCCTTCTAAAAATATCTATTTCTGGGGAATCCCAGCAGGATTTTACAGGTTCAGACAACCCACATTTTAAAGACTATGCTATGAAAAGGTCATGGAGGCCTTTGGGTTTTGCACATTAGGAAGGAGCCACCCACCCACCTTCCTAGATAAGAGACTTTCACTGACTTCAAGAAAAGTGACTGGGAAGAGATGTCTCTGCCTACTGGGGGCTTTTAGAGCTAAAAATAGCAAAAGATTGTTAAGTGGTGTGTGTAAGAGACAAGTACTAGACATAGACTGTATCCTGGCCAATTGTCACAGCCCATCAGTAGCCAGGTTAGCTGACTCTGCTGGCCCTGATGTTGTAAGTGATCAGACTCTGAGCTTGCCTGTGCTGTGCCTTAGTTGCTACTTCATAGAGAAGTATTTAATTCAGAAGATAAATACAGATAAAGTGTAAAGTTACTCCACTCCTTGAGGATGCAGCCACCTAGATACCATATTGTAAGGGGAAGACCACTGAATAGAGAGGTCTAGAATTGAATCCAGGCTTCTTATTTACAGAGCATCCACTTTGTAGCATGTAACCTCTCAAAGTCCCATTTTCCTCCCTGCTTGGCACATGGACCATCAATGAACATAGTTAACTCTATGTATGAAAGAAACATGATTGCTAGCTCTGCTTCCTATTGGGAATTTGGCAAGAGCTCTTTGAAGAAAGAGAAGTAAAATGTTTACAAATAGGAGAATATCATTTAGAAGTATACAGTATTATTAGTACTAAAGGCCAATAATCATAATAATATAAAACTGATTAAGAATGTAAGCAATAAAGTCTTTTTTCTGTGAAACCAAAATAATGCCTCAAAATCCAAGTCTTGATTTTTTATGTTACATTTATAGAAGAATCACAATTTTAAAACTTTCTAGTACAGAAAATCATATATACTCAAGATGAGTTTTAAAACATAATTCATAATTGATTCTTCACAACATAGCAGTTTATTATTCATATCAAAAGTAGCAATTAGCTGGGCATAGAGGCCCACATCTGTAATCCCAGTACTTTGGAGGCCGAGACAGGCAGATCACAGGTTGGAGGACAACCTCAGCAATCTAGTGAGACCTTGCTTCAAAACAAAAGTAAATAAATAAAAAGGGCTGTGGGTGTAGTTCAGAGGTAGAACAAATGTTCCTGAGATCAATCCCCAGTACCAAAAAGAGAAGGAAGGAAGGAAGGAAGGAAGGAAGGAAGGAAGGAAGGAAGGAAGGAAGGAAGGGGCGTGCAGTTCAGAGGAGTGTGCAGTTCAGAGACTGGGCAAGGTGGACTGGAGAGGTAAGAAGTAAGAACTGATAATCAGCAAGACAGAGGTTGAGGAAAAACTATGAAAACCTTGGACTCAAGAAGTAGATCATGATTACAATTATATAATTTAGATCCAAGTAGTCCACCCTTAGAAAACTCTGTGGGTATTTATTTATTTATTTATTTTATTTATTTATTTATTTATTTTTGTGGCTCTGGGTATTGAACCCAGGGATATTCTACTTCTGAGCCACACAAACCCTCCACCTCAGCTTTATTTTGTTCTTTTATTTTGAAGCAAGTTCTCACTAACTTGTTGAAGGTCTCACTAAGTTGCTGAGCCTGACTGCAAATCTACAATCCATCCTCCTGTCTCAGTCTCCCAAGTACTGGGAGGATATTATTTTATTGTTGTGCTTTCAACAACTAATATTAATAACTATGGCCGGGCGTGGTGGCGTACGCTTGTAATCCCCATGCTTGGGAGGCGGAGAAAGGAGGATCGAAGCCACCTGCATTGGCTTAAGAGACCCTGTTTCCAAATAAAAAATATATAAAATAGGCCTGGGAGTGTAGCACAGAGGTAGAAGGGTTTCCAGGAACCCCAGTACCACCAAAAAATATATTAATAACTATGACAAAGACCACTTAATTGGTACAATTATACTCTGCTTAAAAGGCAAAGAAATAATTAGTACACATCTTCAGAATAATTTCATTAAAGATGCTTTTTAACCTGGGCTTGGTGGCGCACACCTATAATCCCAGTACTTGGGAGGCTGAGACAGCTTCTCCTCCCACCCAAAAAAAGGGCTTCTTAAAAAATGTGGTGCTTTGAAGAGTAATTCTCAACTTGTAATAGAGGAATAACACAAAATTCTCTATCTTACTCTCTAGGGTCAGGTTTTCTCTGCTTTAAAGGATGGTAAGCGGGCATGGTGGCACAAGCTTGTAACTCCAGTAGATAAGAGCTGAGACAAGAGGATCACAGTTTTGCAGCCAGCCTCAACAACTTAGTGAAAGCCTGTTTCAAAAATTAAAAAGACCATAAAATAGGACTGGCTCAGAGGTGATATGCTCCTGGGTTCAGTCTTCAGTACCAAAATAAATAAATAAATAAATAAATAAATAAATAAATAAATAAATAAATGAAATGTTTGGATCTACTAACTCAAAGACTTTGTCTTTCCTCCTAAATGGAGGATATTCCAACTCAGTGGTTTACAAAACATAGTCCTCAGGGTCCTGCTAACATTTGAATTCTTACGGTGGGTGACTCCAAATTCCATACATCCTTAGTACTGAGAAATTTCTTAGCTAACCATTGATATTAAATTTAAAATTTGGTACTCATTGACTAAAATTAGCAAGTTTATACAGTTTATTGAAGATTCTAAATCAGTATTCATGTAAAAATGTGGCCATCACCCAGGTCTCTGATTTTACAAAGGTCCTACTGTGCATGTATCGACAGATTGCAAAATTTGCAATTAGAGAGGAAGGGGTGCTTTATTAGATTGCCATTTTTTGCTGTCTTGAATCAGCTGTAATTTTTAATTGCTACTATTTTTGCTTTTTAAAATATAAATTACTCTTAACCTGTTAGTAATTCATTGTGTTGTGGGTTGACTTGTTAATCCCACAGCGTGGTGACACATGGTTGCATTAATGTTCTTTCTGACATAAAACATCCAATTACTGGGCATTAACACATGCGTGTATTAAATTTCAAACATGACTCATTCTCTATTACTAAAACATATATAGAAAATCATCCCATAGTTTGTTTTGTAAATTGCCTGTGCATTTGCATTCTTTATAGTATGAAGTTGGCTGTGAAGAAATTACTGCTCTACTTTTTAAGTTTATAGAGCATAATTTCCTAATATAAAAATTTGGACAGAAGCTAATAGCTTTCTCCTATACTGTAAATAAGCTTCTACTAAGTTTATTTGCATATTTTAGGCTTTTCTAATTCTTTGTTATCCCAAAGTTATTTTCTATGGAAACTTGGTGATAGAAGTTCAAGTCTTGGTCGGGTGCTTTTTCCCACCTCAAAGAGCTGAGGTCAGATTCTTGGGGGGCTGAATCTTTATTTTTATTTATTTTTTTAATTTTTACAGTACTGAGGATTGAACTCAGGGTATTCTACCTCTGATACACATCTCCAGTTCTATTTTTTTATTCTTTATTTTGAAACGGTGTCACTAAGTTGTAGAGGACCTCAGTAAGTAGCTGAGTCTGGCCTTGAACCTGTGATCCTCCTGTCTCAGCCTCCCAAGTACTGGGATTACAAGCATGCACCTCCATACCCAGTCAGGGGGCTGAATCTTTAAAAACAGCAGGGCATCTGAAAGAGGCAGCCCTCTAGAGAATCAAAACCCTGTGCTGTTCTCCAGAATGAATCATTCTGTGGAGGTGCCAGATAACTGAAGAGTACTGTACATGGAGACCCATCCAAAATATTTCTGCCCATGAGCTTTATAAACAAGCTGTCAACAAACATGTGTGGCTCTATTTCCCTGCAGATAGACCCTCCTGACTCCTCTAGTTGTCCATCTGCTTATGCAGGAGAAAATTTACTTTGGACAATTTGAGTCAGACTGAACTTCTCTGTTGGCCGAAAAGGTGGAGGAATTCTCATTCCCCAGAATGCGCCATTCTGTCCCTTGTACGGGATCCTTGAGCCCTTCTCCACCTCGGGGCTGCTCAGTTTCTTGCCTCTGCTGCAGCCTGAGCCACAGGCTCAGCTCTGCTGTCTCATCACAGTATTACTCTGCACATGTTCCTGCCATTGCGATGCCACCTACCACGAGGCCCTCCCGGCTGAACACATGAGGCCACCCAGTCTTGGACTTTGAGCCTCCAAAACTGTGAGGTAAATAAATAGCTTCTTCTTTTTTATTTTCTTCTGTGTGTGTGTGTGTGTGGGGGGGGGTTACTGAGGATTGAACCCGGGGTATTCTGCCTCTGAGCGACACCTCCAGACCTCTTTCTCTCTTTCTTTCTTCTTTCTTCTTTCTTTCTTTATTTTCTTCCTTCCTTTCTTTCTTTCTTCCTTTCTTTCACAGTACTGGGGATGGAACGCAGGGACATTCTACCTCCAAGCGAAACCCCCAGCCCTAGTTTTTATACTTTATTTTGAAACAGGGTTTCACTGAGTTGCAATGGGCCTCACTAAGTAGAAGCAGAGGCTGTCAGTGAACGATATCCTTCTGTCTCCACCTCGCAAATGCTGGGATTACAATCCAGTCCTATTTTAATTTTTATTTTGAAATAGGATCTCACTCACTTGTGGCAGACCTTGCCTAGTTACTGAGGCTCCCCTAGAACCTGTAACCCTCCTGTCTCAGCCTCCCAAGTACTGGGATTATGATCATGTACCATCACACCCAGCTTATCTTTCTTTATACAGTATTCAGCCTCTGGTACTTTGTTATAGCAACAGAAGACAAACTAATACACTGTTCTATTATGATACAATGTATCACAGCTAATCTAATCTCTATTCCTGATGTACCACTGCTAGTCTAATCTCTATTCCTGATGACCTTTACAAAGAGATGTAGAAATGTATGGTAGGAAAGAACACCCATATAGTAAATAGATGACCACCTGATTTTCTAGTTGAGTCAAATCCTCGCTCTAAGTCAGGGATCATAGTATGGGAAACAAGGGAAGAATTTAAATATCTTACCTCCTTATTTCCATCATTTATTTGGGCAGGAATCTATTTCTGTTTTATCGGGTTCTGATGTTGTGGGGTTGTGGGCATTCATTGCTCCATTGTTATTCCTCTTTCCCATGACACCAGAAAGAAACCAGACTGCAGTGCTGCGGCTGGAGCCGCAGCACGGAGCGGCAGGCACCATCTTTCCTTGCAGCACCAGCCCCAGAGAGGAGGGGGACTCAGAACGGAGCTCAAGCCACAGAGGATACACCGGCCCCATGCCCGAGAACGTGGCAGCAGCGCCTAACTGCCGGAGGCAGCGGCGAGCTCACCGGACAGCTCCAGACCAATGCACTCAACAGCCCACCAGGCTCCAGAGAGGAGCGGTGGGGAGCGAGCTGAGGTGAGCCGCTGCGAAGAGCCCGGACAGCGAGCCGAGGTGAGCCGCAGCAGAAGAGCCCGGCGGGATTCCGCAGATTTTTCGGCGCAGGGAGCATCTAAAGCTCCCAGTGACTGGGCTAAGCACATGCTGCGGGGACTCAGAAGGGAGCTCAAAAACAGAAGAAACACGCCAGCCTCACGGCCAAGGGCGTGGCAGCAGCGCCATATAGCCATCGGCGGCAGCAGCAGCGAATTCACCAAGTCCACTACAGCCTCATCTGCGTACCCAACAACAGTGAGTCAAATTGCGGGCCCCAGAGGAGAAATCCTAGTACTGACTCCCAGGGACTTGATCCAGTCGGGGAGTGGTGGTGGCAGAGATACCACACCATAGGAGAACGCGCAACCTGGCACCCCCCCATGGTCTAAAGCAGCCTCTATTGACTCCCTGGGTCTGAGACTCTGTGATACAACCCAGTAAAGGAGTAGTGGGGTCTGAGATACCACAGACTCGAGATCCAGAGCACCTTAAGTGAAGTCATAGTAACCCAAGCGAAGAACCCAGAGAAGGCACAAACTTTCGAAATCATGGGAAAGAGGAATAACACTGGAGCAATGAATGCCCAGAACCCCACAACATCAGAGCCCAATAAAACAGAAATTCAGAGGTTTCTAGAAGATCAAATCAGGAAAATAACTGTAGAAATAATAGAGGTGTTTCGAGAAGAACTCAGAGAGAGCCAAAAAGAGATAAAGGATGCAATTAATGAAGTAAAGGCCTCAATTCAAAGTACAAACAACCGATTAGACCACATGGAGAACAGAATCTCACTCTTAGAAGATGATCATTCCAAAAATGAACGCATAGTTTCTAATCTAGGAAAAATTTCCAAAACTTAGAGCAGCAGAAAATTTTCCAAACTTAGAGCAAGAGGTTGATACACAGATCCAGGAAACTTATAGAACTCCCTTTAGACAGGATCGGAGAAGAGGATCCCCACGCCACATAATTGTCAAAATGACCACTGTGGAAGCCAAGCAGAGAATCTTAAAGGCAACAAAAACAAAGGGCCAAATGACATTCAGAGGCAAACCAATTAGAATCACTCCAGACTTCCCAAACCAAGTCATGAGAGCCAGAAGGGCTTGGAGTAACATATTCCAAACTCTGAAAGAAAACAACTTCCAGCCAAAAATTTCCTACCCAGCAAAACTTTCTATCAAATTAGATGGAGAAATAAGAAGCTTCCATGACAAACAGAAACTGAAGGAATTTATGTCTTCAAAACCAGCACTAGAGAAAATACTCAGAGATTAACTACAAAGAAGAAATAGGTAGGAGACTTCCGGGAAGATGGCGATCGAGAAAAGCGGGGCTTAAGAGCCCCGCTAACAACCAATCTCCATTACCACAAAATCAGCGCCTTTCATAGCCAGAAAACACCATCACCAAAGAAACAAAAAAATCACCAGGCTCCAGAGAGAAAGCGGACTGAGAACAGAGCTCAGAGCCACAGAGGACATACACCGGCCTCACGCCCAAGGATGCGGCAGCAGCGCCATACTGCCAGCGGCAGCAGCAAATACACCGGATGGCTACACAAGCCGAGGTAAGCCGATGAGGAACAGCCAGGCAGGATTTTTCAGCGCAGGGAACATCTAAAGCTCCCAGTGGCTGAGCTCAGCACATGCTGCAAGGACTCAGAGTGGAACTCAAAACCAAGAAGAAATAAGCCAGCCTCACGGCCGAGGGTGTAGCAGCGGCGCCATATTGCCACCGGCGGAAGCAGCAACGAATTCACCGAGTCCAGTACAGCTACATCTGCGAACTCAAGAACAGTGAGTCAAATTGCGGGCCACAGAGGAGAAATCCCAGTACTGTACTTCCTGGGACTTGACCCAGTGGGGGAGGGGCGGTGGCAGAGATATCACACCATAGGAGAACGTGCAACCTGGCACCCCCATAGTTTAAAGCAGCCTCTATTCCCTCCCTGGGTTGGAGACTCTGTGATACAACCCAGTAAAGGAGTAGTGGGGTCTGAGATACCACAGACTCGAGATCCAGAGCACCTTAAGTGAAGTCATAGTGACCCAAGGGAAGAACCCAGAGAAGGCACAAACTTCCAAAATCATGGGAAAGAGGAATAACACTGGAGCAATGAATGCCCACAACCCCACAACATCAGAACCCGATAAAACAGAAAATCAGAGATTTCTAGAAGATCAAATCAGGAAAATAACTGTAGAAATAATAGAGGTGCTTCGAAAAGAACTCAGAGAGGGCCAAAAAGAGATAAAGGATGCAATTAATGAAGTAAAGGCCTCAATTCAAAGCACAAACAACCGATTAGACCACATGGAGAACAGAATCTCGCTCTTAGAAGATGAGTAATCCAAAAATGAACGCATAGTTTCTAATCTAGGAAAAAATATCCAACAGCAGGAATCTGACATTGAAGAAATATGGGCCCATTTTAAGAGAGCTAACCTAAGAATAATTGGAATAGAGGAGAGAAAAGAAAGTGAAAGCAAAGGGATCAACAATCTCTTCAAGGAAGTAATAGCAGAAAATTTTCCAAACTTAGAGCAAGAGGTTGATACACAGATCCAGGAAACTTATAGAACTCCCTTTAGACAGGATCGGAGAAGAGGATCCCCACGCCACATAATTGTCAAAATGACCACTGTGGAAGCCAAGCAGAGAATCTTAAAGGCAACAAAAACAAAGGACCAAGTGATATTCAGAGGCAAACCAATTAGAATCACTTCAGACTTCCCAAACCAAGTCATGAGAGCCAGAGGGCTTGGAGTAACATATTCCAAACTCTGAAAGAAAATAACTTCCAGCCAAAAATTTTCTACCCAGCAAAACTCTCTATCAAATTAGATGGAAAAATAAGAAGCTTCCAAAAACCAGCGCTAGAGAAAATACTCAAAGAGATTAACTACAAAGAAGACATAGGTAACACACACCAGAACCAGAGAAACAAGATTTTCCATCCAACAGACAACTAAGATTGGTTTTCTGTGGAGACTCATTATTTATGTTAGTCTTTTACCTATCTCTAAATTGTATTGTTTGCCTTTATTGTTGTTAATTTTTAGGATTTCTAGTTGGAATATTAATATACCTTCAGATATAGCATTTGGAAATATTTTATCCAATTCTATTAGTAGCTTTTAACTCTGTTTACATTTTCTTTGGATATACAATATTTTTTTATTTTTTAGGGAGTTTGTATACTCTTCTGTTGCCTGTGCCATTGAAATCATATCCAAGAAATCACTGCCAATTTCAATGTTGTGAGGTTTTATGACCCAGATTTTCTTCTAAATGTTTATAGTCTTTAGAATTATATTTAGGTCTTTTATCTATTTTGAGTTAATATTTGTATATGGGATTAGGTAAGGGTCCAATTTTATTCTTTTCCATGTAATTATTATTTTTCAACAATATTTAGTTAAAAGATTATTATTTCCTCCACCAAATGTTCATGGAAACCTTGTCAAAAATAACATGACAATATAGGGAAGAATTTAGCTCTAGGCTTGTATTTAACTCCAATGGTTTATATATCTGCCTTTAGAACAGTACTACACTGTTTCAATTATTGTAGCTTTATATGGTTTGAAATCAGAAAATATATATCTTCTAGCTTTGTTCTTTTTCAAGATCGTTTTGGGTATCTAGAGTCCATATTCCATATTAGGATAGATTTTTTTCCTGAAAAATAAATATATAAATATATGATAGTTTCGCCTAAAAAAAATAGAAAAAAATATTCTCTGGTAAGAAAGAAAGCAAAAAAAATATTGAAATGTTATCGTTAAGTCATCAAAAGCTTGGTATCAGACAAATGAAACTGTTATGTGAGATTATCATTTTTAATTTTGGATAAATTGCTATAATACCAGATGTCAACCACTAAGCCAAGCATGGGAAGGAGGGATGGGGAGGGAATGGAGTGGGGATCGGGTGGGGGCTGACTGGGTGATGTGTGCATGTATGTCTACAAAAGTTTGTATCCCACTATGATGTATGAATACAGTGCACCAATAAAAATAAATAAAGCCATGAAAAAAAAAAAAGAAATAGGTAACACACACCAGAACCAGAGAAACAAGATTTTTCATCCAACAGACAAACTAGATTAGTTATCTGTGGAGATTCATTATTTATGTTAGTCTTATACCTATCTCTAAATTGTATTGTTTTTATTGTTGTTAATTTTTAGGATTTCTAGTTGGAATATTAATATACCTTCAGATATAGCATTTGGAAATATTTTATCCCAGTCTATCAGTAACTTTTAACTCTGTTTTCATTGTCTTTGGATATACAATATTTTATTTTTTAGGGAGTTTGTATACCCTTTTGTTGCCTGTGCCATTGAAATCATATCCAAGAAATAACTGCCGATTTCAATGTTGTGAGGTTTTATGACCCAGATTTTCTTCTAAATGTTTATAGTATTAAGATTTATATTTAGGTCTTTTATCTATTTTGAGTTAATATTTGTATATGGAGTTAGATAAGGGTCCAATTTTATTCTTTTTCATGTAATTATTATTTTTCAACAATATTTAGTTAAAAGATTATTATTTCCACCACCAAATGTTCATGGAAACTTCGTCAAAAATAACTTGACAATATATGGAAGAATGTATCTCTAGGCTTTTATTTAACTCCAATGGTTTATATATGTGCCTTTAGAACAGTACTACACTGTTTCAATTATTGTAGCTTTATATGGTTTGAAATTAGAAAATATATATCTTCTAGCTTTGTTCTTTTCCAAGTTCGTTTTGGGTATCTAGAGTCCATATTCCACATTAGGATAGATTTTTTTCTGAAAACTAAATATATAATTATATGATAGTTTCACCTAAAAAAAAAGAAAAAAAAATATTCTCTGGTAAAGAAAGCAAAAAGAAATACTGAAATGTTATCTTTAAGTTATCAAAAGCTTGGTATCAGACAAATGAAACTGTTATGTGAGATTATCATTTTTAATTTTGAATAAATTGCTATAATACCAGATGTCAACCACTAAGACAAGCATGGGAAGGAGGGATGGGGAGGGAATGGGGTGGGGATCGGGTGGGGGCTGACTGGGTGATGTGTGCATGTATGTCTACAAAAGTTTGTATCCCACTATGATGTATGAATACAGTGCACCAATAAAAATAAATAAATAAAGCCATGAAAAAAAAAAGGAATAGGTAACACACACCAGAACCAGAGAAACAAGATTTTTCATCCAACAGACAAACAAGATTAGTTATCTGTGGAGATTCATTATTTATGTTAGTCTTATACCTATCTCTAAATTGTATTGTTTTTATTGTTGTTAATTTTTAGGATTTCTAGTTGGAATATTAATATACCTTCAGTATCTGAGCTGGGCGTGGTGGCACATGCTTGTAATCCCAGCATTAGGGAAGCATGGTTCATTCTCGGACAGCCTCAGCTATTTAGCAAGGCCCTTTGCCACTCAATGGCACACTATTTCAAAAAATAAAAAGACTAGCCAGGCGCGTTGGTGCAGGCTTGTAATCCCAGTGCTTGGGAGGCTGAGACAGGAGGATCACACAGGTTCAAAGCCAGCCTCAGCTACTTAGTGAGGCTCTCGGCAACTTAGTTAGACCCTGTTTCCAAATAAAGTATAAAAATAGGTCTGGGAGTATAGCCCGGAAGTAGAAAAGCCCCTGGGCTCCACCCTCAGTACCAATAAATAAATAAATAAATAAACTAAAAATTAGGGCTGGGGTGTAGGTCAGAGGTAGAATGTTCCTGGGTTCCATCCTCAGTACTGAAATATATATATATATGTATCTGCATTGTACACACACACAAATATATATACATATATATCTGCATTGTACACACACACACACACACACACACATATATATACGTATATATATGTATATATATATGTGTGTGTGTGTGTGTGTGTGTGTTGCACTTATAATGCCTACAGAAGAATGAAACAATGTAGGTTAAAATACTAATGGCAGTATTAAGGTTAATTTTATTCTTCACAGTTTTCTCCATTATCTGTGTTTTCTAAAATAAGCATTGTTTCACAAATAGGAAAAATAAAAGTAATGAATAATGCTACTGTGTTTTAATTACAAAAGCATTATAATAATGTAATAGAAAACTTAATGATAAGAAAGATGTATGATTCAACCACCCTTATTACCATTTTGTGAACTCTCTTCCTTACTTATTTTGTGGTTATATTTTATATTCATTTCATAACATTACACATAAATTTTCTTTTTTATATTTTCAATTTATGTTATTTAAGGATTTCTCTTCATTTTATTTTACTGCATAATCCTTCTCTGTGCTCACATAATGGCTGCAAAGCATGCCACCCAGGACTATTCAATAATGTACTTAATTTTTTTCTTATGGATGGACATTTAACTGACTTAAAATATTTTAATTATGAATGATGGTACAATAAACACATTTTAATTCTTTTAGGTTATTTATCTTAGACTCCCTAATATAATAACTAATCTTATTTAATTCTAATAATATCCCTTCTAAGTTAGGTGTGATTATCACTTGCACTTTTACAGAGGAGGAAGTTCAGCCTTAGGAAAGGTAACTTGCCTCAAGTCCATCACTGATGGGCAAATGAACCATGTTCACACCAGAAGGCCTGTGGTCAGTTCACACTGCCACATGACTTCCCAAGCCTGTTCTTCACAGATTAATGTTGCTAGTATCCATGTCTGGCAGTTTCCATTTCATGGAGCCCTCACTAGCAAGTACCTACTTAAATCATATTTTAGATGACTTACAAAACAGAGAGGAAATAGAAACCAAATTTGAGTGCTGACCTCTGCTATGCAATGGCATTATTTTCTTTGCTGACTGTTAAGATCACTAAGAGGGTTGTTGGCACATAGAGCAATGCCTTCCAGATGATGAGTAAGTAGACACATTCCTACTCATCACATCATGGACTCATGTAAGCAAATACTGTTCAAAACAAAAATCAAGGCAAAAAAAGCCCCAGCAAATTAAAATCCTTGCAAGATTAAAATTAATGTATTAAAAGGAATCAATGTACCTGCCACGCAGATGCAATGTTCTAGATATAATGCACTAGACAAAAACGAAACAAAACAAAAAATTCTTCAAAAGGCCCCAGGAAAGAAATCCACTGGATTAAATGTACATGAGTTTGGGCATGAAAATCATGACTTAAAACTGCAGGTTTCCAAATAAAAAATAACCATAAAAGCCCTTCACAAACTCTCAGATTATCTCATATAAAAACTGTCCAGGTACCCAAAGAGAAAAAAGAGAGATAATATGTAAGTAATCACCAAAATGAATTCTATGAGACTAAAGCAAAAAGTAACTCCCCTGTATTACAAAATACATATTCTGTCCCAAAGTGTTCACTCCCTGATTGTTGAACATTGGGGCCATTGGCTGATTTTATTTGCCACAAGAATGAGTTTTACATTTTGGCTTATGGAAAACTTCTCAAAATAGGCCCCATTCATATTCCACCTGCCTTCTAAGCTGGACGCCCCTCTCACCCATCAAAATCCTCTCTGAAATGGAGCCCTGCAACAGGACGGAGGCTGGCGCTTGGGCTGATCCAGAGTAGGCTGTGCACACGCAGACACACCACCCCTGTGGGCCTGGGTCTGATGCAGTAAAGCAGGAGGGCCCGGCTGACTTCCCATCTCCACTCCATGAACAGGTCCCGTGGGCTCTGCTTCCTGCGCTTTTTCACTACTTGCCAATTTTATATCATTGGCCATTTTCTTTGGATCCAGTTCTTGTTTTCCAGGTGCTTCCTGGAACTCCACTCTTCAAGTCTCCCAGGACAGCTCCTCACCCCTTTCCCTGATGTGACAGCCTTATCTTCTTATCACCTGCTCCCACAAGAAGCCCTGACTCAGAGAACCAACTGCTAAGCTGAAAGCAAGCCCTCAATTTCTGACTTTTTTGGCAGGGAAAGTCTGAAAACCAGGATTATGTGGATGTAAATCTTAGGCAGAATAAGGAAGATCAAGGGGCTAGAAGAGTGCAGAATTCTAGAGGTCAATGGAAAGCCAAAGGATTTAATAACTCTCTCCTAAGGTTTAGTGATCATCTATAATTTGTGAAGCACTCATTCTGAGATGAACATAGCAGGCTTGGCAAAAATGCAAAGGCTAGTTAGTCAGTTTTCTGTTACTGTAACAAATGCCTAAGATAAATCAACGTAAAAGAGTAAAGGTCTTTTGACCAACAATTTCAGAGGTTGTAGACCATGGTCAATTAACCTGTTTGCGTTTGGGCCTGTGGTGTGGGTAGTAAATCATGGCTGCAACATATTGCAAAGGAAGCTGCTCACCTGATGGCAGCAGAGAAGCAAAAGGAGAAAGCAAAGAGGTAGAAGAGGCAGGGTGTGATGGCATACACTTGTAATCCCAGTACTTGGGAGGCTGAGATAGGACGATCACAGGTCCATGGTAGCCTCAGCTACTGAAGTGAGGCCCTCCACAACTTAGTTGAGACCCCTGTTTCAAAATAAAGAATAAAAAATAGGACTGGGGATGTTGATTGAAGGTAGAATTCCCCCGGATTCAATCTCCAGAAGGAGGAGGAGAAAAAGGAGGAGGAGGTGGTGGTGGTGGATGAAGAGGAGAAAGAAGAGACCAGCGTCCCACAGTCCCCTCCAAGGCTCCCAGTGATCAAAATCATCCCACAAAGCCCTACTTCCTAAAAGTTCTACGATTTCCCAGCAGAGCCACACTATGGAACAAGCCTTTCCATATGAGCCTTCCAGGGGACCTTCTCTATCCAAACGATAGTAGGCACCAAATCACATAACATGTGATAAGTAAGACTGACTACTAAAAGAGTGGGAAGAGATCCAAACTAGGAGCCAGATGTGAGAGTTCTACCA
Source organism: Muscardinus avellanarius (assembly GCF_963383645.1). NCBI lineage: Eukaryota > Metazoa > Chordata > Mammalia > Rodentia > Gliridae > Muscardinus > Muscardinus avellanarius. The sequence goes on along the minus strand of NC_137795.1, from coordinate 26,144,921 downwards.
CCCTCTGTGCTTCAGTTTTTTAATTTGTGAAATAGTCATAATAATAACAATGTCTCTCTGGTATGCAGAGTCATATGATTGAGTAAACATGCTCAAAGGGACTGGAATAATTAAATGCTCAAAATAAATGCTTGCTACATGTTTAGCTACATGATGCTTTGTGCTGTGGGGGTGATAGGTAATTGCAGTAGGGGTATAGCCAAGGATTGTCACTTACTATTGTTCGGTCATTATTTCATGTTGCTATTCCCCATGATGCTAGGAATTCCAACAAAGTAATTGACATTCCCTTTATACTCGCCATATATATAGTCTAGTGCCCAGAATAACCACAGAAACTCACCAATATTACATAAAACAGTAACACGTATTTCTCTGCATTTTATTTTAGTTTTATTCTACAGGTCTTCACATCTCCAAGAGCACAAGGCCCAAATACTAGATTTTAAACAGATGCAATTGAGTATTTTTTAAATTTGAGTTAGTCTTTTAGGTTTTTATTTTTTATTTTTTGCCTTAAAGACAAATTTAAATATTATTATTCTAGATTTTTGAGAGAAAGAAAAGGAAACAAGCAAAACAAAGACAATGAGCAAACAGACTGGTGGGTTTATGTTTATTTAAATGGGATTTTAATGTTTATGCTTATTTAAATGGGATTCAGCCACCAGGCAGGTTCCTGGCAGCATCAGCAACTTAGTGAGGCCTTCTTCAACTTAGTGAGAACCTGTTTCAAAATAAAAATTGAAATAGGTCTGCGGTGTAGCTCAGAGATAGAATAAATGCCCCTGGGCTTAATCCCCAGTACAGAAAATATAGGATCCAACAATAATATAGAGATAAGGATGAATCTCCAGGAATACAATGATTTTATTCCAGACATAATGGGTTCCCAGGAGTTATATTTCTGTGTATTCCATCAGGGTCCTTGGAATAATTTTTCAAGAGAGCCAGGATTCCCAGACACTGCGTTTATGTGGAGCACTGAACTCTGGGGAAGGGAGGACATATCTGACAGGTTGGGTCCCGCGGGGCGGGACCTAAGAAAAGGAGGAGACTGCTGGACGATATTGCCAGACGGGCGATATCGCGAGAGGGGCGGAGTTTCCACACGTAACTCCGCCCACAAGACATAAATTTTAAAAGAAATTGCATTTTCCCTCTAGCGTCAGAGGAGCTCAGAGGTCTTCAGGAACGGTCCAGCTCTGATCCCCGGGAGAGATGGCATTAAAATTCTTTTTCTTCTTGGCAGCACCGTTCTCTCTTGCCTTTTTTATTTGTGTCTAAAAATCTAACATCTGGTGCCGAAACCCGGGATTTTTACTTTATTTTAATTTAATTTTTTAATTTTTTTTTTTTAATTTCTTGCCGCCGCCGCTGCTGCAGCAGCGTGCTCTGGGCGGGTTTGGTGGAAACCATCGCCTGAATCCGTTGGGGTTCTTGGACTGCTCCCACCCTGCCTGTCACTCCAGGACCACCATTGCTCCAGGACCACCGCTGATGCCGCCCCGTGCCTGCCCAGACCCTAAGCCTTCTTCCCCAGCCCCCAGACCCATGCTCTCTGGGAGAGCCGGCGGCCATCTTGTCCCACCATCCATGGGATCTCCTCCGGAGAGGCGGCGGCCATCTTTTTCCGCCATCCACGGGCTCTCTTCCGGAGAGTCGGCAGCCATCTTCTCCCGCCGTCCACGGTATCTCCTCCGGAGAGTTGGCGGCCATCTTCTCCTGCCGTCCACAGGCTCTCCTCTGGAGAGTCGGCGGCCATCTTTTCCCGCCATCCTTTCCCAACATCCATGGGCTCTCTTTCTGAGAGTCAGCAGCCATCTTCCTGCCGCCCACGGGCTCTCTGCCATCTTTTCCCACCATCCACGGGCTCTCCTCCGGAGATGGATGGCCATCTTCTCCTGCGTCCCCGGGCTCTCCTCCGGAGAGTCAGTGGCCATCTTTTCCCGCCACCCACTGGCTCTCCTCTGGAGAGTCGGCGGCCATCTTTTCCCGCTGTCCACGGGCTCTCTTTCTGAGATTCAGGGGCCATCTTCTCCTGCCGGCCCAGGAGAGCCGGTGGCCACCTTCCCAGCCCCGCACTCTGCTGAGAGTCGGTGGCCATCTTTCCGGCCCGGACACTGCTGAGATCCAGTGGCCAGTTTTCCTTACATACACTCAGAGCAAGTGACCATCTCATGACCCTGCCAAGCCCAGAAGGCCATCTTAAACCTCATCCAACCCTGATTCCACCCAAAAGCTCCACAGCATGCCCTCCTGGCTCTGCAGCCTCTCAGCACTTCAGTTTCACTGGCTGATAACACTACTCTGGTAAGCTTCCCCTTCCTTGGACAAGCAGTTCCGGCTCTTAGCCTTTTCCGGACTTGGGCTTACAGCTGTTAAAAAACCCAAATATTTGGTGTCCAAGTTCTCCGAGGGTAGCCAGGCTGCCCTTTGGTTGTGTAAAGGGAACTGAGACGTCCTTCTCTAACACAACCACACTGTTTCCAGACGTTAAGCAGGTTCTTGGGATGACAAATTCCTGTTTTCGTTCTCACCCGCTTGACCAGTCATGGGGGGAAGCCAGTCATCTAAAATAGACTCCCAATCCGCACCAGGCCATGTTCTGGTTAATCTCCAGACTCTAGGTTTATCCAGGGTAACTGTTCCCTGAGCAGCTCATATTTTTCTGCACAAAAGACTGGCCTACTGGAAAAGTCCAGAAGATGGCGACCAAGAAAAGTGGGGCTTAAGAGCCCCGCTAACAACCAATCTCCATTACCACAAAATCAGCGCCTTTCATAGCCAGAAAACACCATCACCAGAGAAACAAAAAAATCACCAGGCTCCAGAGAGAAAGCGGACTAAGAACAGAGCTCAGAGCCACAGAGGACATACACCGGCCTCACGCCCGAGGACACAGCAGCAGTGCTTTACTGCCGGCAGCAGTGGCGAGTTCACCGGACGGCTACAGCAAGCCGAGGTGAGGCGCTGAGGAACAGCCAGGCAGGATTTTTCAGCGCAGGGAACATCTAAAGCTCCCAGTGGCTGAGCTCAGCACACGCTGCAGGGACTCAGAGTGGAACTCAAAACCAAGAAGAAATAAGTCAGCCTCACGGCCGAGGGCGTAGCAGCAGCGCCATATTACCACTGGCGGAAGCAGCAACGAATTCACCGAGTCCAGTACAGCTACATCTGCGAACTCAAGAACAGTGAGTCAAATTGCGGGCCACAGAGGAGAAATCCCAGTACTGTACTCCCTGGGACTTGACCCAATGGGGGAGTGGTGGTGGCAGAGTTATCACACCATAGGAGAACGTGCAACCTGGCACCCCCCATAATTTAAAGCAGCCTCTATCGACTCCCTGGGTCGGAGACTCTATGATACAACCCAGTAAAGGAGTAGTGGGGTCTGAGATACTACTGACTCGAGATCCAGAACACCTTAGTGAAGTCATAGTGACCCAAGGGAAGAACCCAGAGAAGGCACAAACTTCCAAAATCATGGGAAAGAGGAATAATACTGGAGCAATGAATGCCCACAACCCCACAACATCTGAACCCAATAAAAAAGAAAATCAGAGATTTCTAGAAGATCAAATCAGGAAAATAACTGTAGAAATAATAGAGGTGCTTCGAAAAGAACTCAGAGAGAGCCAAAAAGAGATAAAGGATGCAATTAATGAAGTAAAGGCCTCAATTCAAAGCACAAACAACCGATTAGACCACATGGAGAACAGAATCTCACTCTTAGAAGATGATCATTCCAAAAATGAACGCATAGTTTCTAATCTAGGAAAAAATATCCAACAGCAGGAATCTGACATTGAAGAAATATGGGCCCATTTTAAGAGAACTAACCTAAGAATAATTGGAATAGAGGAGAGAAAAGAAAGTGAAAGCAAAGGGATCAACAATCTCTTCAAGGAAGTAATAGCAGAAAATTTTCCAAACTTAGAGCAAGAGGTTGATACACAGATCCAGAAAACTTATAGAACTCCCTTTAGACAGGATCGGAGAAGAGGATCCCCACGCCACATAATTGTCAAAATGACCACTGTGGAAGCCAAGAAGAGAATCTTAAAGGCAACAAAAACAAAGGGCAAAGTGACATTCAGAGGCAAACCAATTAGAATCACTTCAGACTTCCCAAACCAAGTCATGAGAGCCAGAGGGCTTGGAGTAACATATTCCAAACTCTGAAAGAAAATAACTTCCAGCCAAAAATTTTCTACCCAGCAAAACTCTCTATCAAATTAGATGGAAAAATAAGAAGCTTCCAAAAACCAGCGCTAGAGAAAATACTCAAAGAGATTAACTACAAAGAAGACATAGGTAACACACACCAGAACCAGAGAAACAAGATTTTCCATCCAACAGACAACTAAGATTGGTTATCTGTGGAGATTCATTATTTATGTTAGTCTTTTACCTATCTCTAAATTGCATTGTTTGCCTTTATTGTTGTTAATTTTTAGGATTTCTAGTTGGAATATTAATATACCTTCAGATATAGCATTTGGAAATATTTTATCCAATTCTATTAGTAACTTTTAATTCTGTTTACATTATCTTTGGTTATACAATTTTTTTTTTATTTTTTAGGGAGTTTGTATACTCTTCTGTTGTCTGTGCCATTGAAATCATATCCAAGAAATCACTGCCAATTTCAATGTTGTGAGGTTTTATGACCCAGATTTTCTTCTAAATGTTTATAGTCTTTAGATTTATATTTAGGTCTTTTATCTATTTTGAGTTAATACTTGTATATGGGATTAGGTAAGGGTCCAATATTATTCTTTTCCATGTAATTATTATTTTTCAACAATATTTAGTTAAAAGATTATTATTTCCACCACCAAATGTTCGTGGAAACCTTGTCAAAAATAACATGACAATATAGGGAAGAATTTAGCTCTAGGCTTGTATTTAACTCCAATGGTTTATATATGTGCCTTTAGAACAGTACTACACTGTTTCAATTATTGTAGCTTTATATGGTTTGAAATCAGAAAATATATATCTTCTAGCTTTGTTCTTTTTCAAGATCGTTTTGGGTATCTAGAGTCCATATTCCATATTAGGATAGATTTTTTCCTGAAAAATAAATATATTAATATATGATAGTTTCACCTAAAAAATAGAAAAAAAATATTCTCTGATAAGAAAGAAAGCAAAAAAAATATTGAAATGTTATCGTTAAGTCATCAAAAGCTTGGTATCAGACAAATGAAACTGTTATGTGAGATTATCATTTTTAATTTTGGATAAATTGCTATAATACCAGATGTCAACCACTAAGCCATGCATGGGAAGGAGGGATGGGGAGAGAATGGGGTGGGGATCGGGTGGGGGCTGACTGGGTATTGTGTGCATTTATGTCCACAAAAGTTTGTATCCCACTATGATGTATGAATACAGTGCACCAATTAAAAAAAAAAAAAGTCTGGCCTACTTATGAGTTGGGTAATGGTTCTCAGTGGCTTGAGATGGGTACATTAGATCTAAAAATGTTAACTGATCTCAATAACTTTTCAAACAGGCAGGAAAATGGTCAGAAGTTCTGTACATACAGGCTTTTTTGTGCATGCGTTCCCGGCTTTCCCTTTAGATCCCCCTCCTTTGGCTTCCTGTCTTCCTTAATTGTCATTTCTCAGGCACCTTCTTAGAGAACAAGCTGACCTGTATCTTCCCCAACCTGGGACTGAAAGAGCAGCTCCACACCTGGCAGTCAAGGCCCTTCTTAAGCCCAGGAGATCAAGTCTTCAAATTGATTCAACCAAAACATCTCTACCTATGGTGGACTGGGCCCTTCACAGTGATCCTCACCACACCTACTGCAGCCAAACTGCTGGGGGACCCCAACTGGCATCATCTTACCCGGCTAAAAAGGGTTCTGTTACAACTGTCCCGAGACAAATTCTTACACGGTCTTGGGGCCTACTAAGCTTCATTTCTCTCAGCATAATTCCTTTTGATTTATTTTAACAGATCTACTTGTTCACATACTATGGTGTTCTCCCTCTTTGGATGCCATACCATCATAACTCCTCATCTGCTAAAGTCTCCTCGAGCACACATCACCAAGCTGTCCAGGGAAACCTCCAACTCATGCCGCAGCCATACTCCCACCTGCCCACTTCTGAAGGACCCAACCTCTCCCGGCTGAGGGGCCCCCTTACAATGCTCCTTGACAGCAGGAAGTAGTTTAAGATCCGAATCTCTGCCCATTATCACCAAAAGGCCAGGATGACAGGTTGGGTCCCGCGGGGCAGGACCTTAGAAAAGAAGGAGACTGCTGGACGGTATTGCGAGACGGGCGATATCACGAAAGGGGCAGAGTTTCCACACGTAACTCCACCCACAAGACGTAAACTTTAAAAGAAAGTGTATTTCCCCTCTAGATTCAGCGGAGCTCGGAGGTCTTCAGGAGCGGTCCAGCTCTGATCCCCGGGAGAGACCACATTAAAATTCTTTTACTTCTTGGCGCACCAGTCTCTCTCGCCTTTTTATTTGTGCCTAAAAACCTAACATCATCAACCCCAGGAAGAAATCTGTGGTAATGAGACCTGAACCAGCAACTGCTGCTAAGGAACATATCTTAATAATAATAATAATAATAATAATAATAATAAAGCATCCAGGTGAGGAAGGTGGCACACACCTGTAATCCCAGTTCTTGGAGGCTGAGACAGGAGGATCACAGGTTCAAGGACAGCTTCAGCGAGTAGTGAGACACTCATCAATCTAGTGAGACCTTGTTACAAAGTAAAAATAAACTAGGGCTGGGGCTGTAACTCAGCAATGTAATGCCTCTGGGTTCAATTCCCAGTACCACACACACAAAAAAAATTTAAAGGCATGATGGCAGAGTACAGTGATGCATGCCTGTAATCCCACTACTTGGGAGACAGGAGGTTTGTAGGTTCCAGGTCAACCTCAGCATCTTAGGGAGGCCCTCAGCAGCTTAGCAAGCCCTGATTACAAAATAAAAAATAAAAGGGCTCGGGGTATAGCTTGGAGGTAGAATGCCCCTGGATTCATTCCCCAGTAGGAAAAAAAAAAACGCATGCTGGCAACATGTGCTGCATACATACTGTATACCAGGCTTTGTGCCAGTGTGGTCTCAAAGCCATGGTGAGAATGCATCACGCAACACAAATGTCTGCGCTTTCCTTTCTTCCCCTCCTTGTACAGCGCCACAGAACCTGAAGGAGAATGAGGCCAGTTGAAATGTAGAAAGGCACAGTCAATGCTCAGTTCTAACTCCCAAAATAAGCTCTTGATCCCAGATCAGAAACAATACCTCTGAAAGCCAAAGTGTTTGAAATGCAAGGGGAAGGTTGTTCAGAGAAGAAAAGGCTATTAAGAACCAAGAAGAGAAGGCTTTGGTGGAAGGAGGGCATAGCAGTTGTGCCAGGCAAGAGGCTGAGAAGAAGGTGAAGAAAGACCAGACTCCCACGCCCTCCCCCACCCCCCAGGCCTGCAGACAGAGCAGAAGTTCAACCAGAGGCTCCCTGGGGCGGGAAGGCACCCACGTTCAGGCTGAGCTGCCATGACTCAGCAGCACAAGGTGCATGGAAGGCAGGCCAGGCCCAGGTGGCCTGCGGAGGTAGTGTCCAGAGGACCCAGCAGAAGTAGGATGCCTGTCTTTGGGACCACCGACCTCGTTCCTCTTGCCTGGCGTGAGACCCTGTTTCAGAAGGTGGCTCCATTAGTTACCACATGTGACTTTGAATAAGTTTCTTAACCTTGGGTCTCAGGAGCAGAGCTCCTTCCATTGTGTGCTTTATAAAGGGGTGGTTATCAGGCAAAACCTCTAGGAAGTAAGGAAGCAGGAGAGGATGGGGAAGATGGGCAGGTGTGTAAGAAGAGCCGAGGTGTACACTTGAGAGACCATCCCTCACCTGAGAGGAGTTTCAGAAGACACAATAAGAAAAGTGGTAGAAAGGCGGATTTAATAAAAAAAAAATAACTTAGAAGTTACCAGAATTAAAGAAAAACATGAGTCTTCCTGAAAAGTATGTGTATATGCCAAAAATATCTACAAATAAATCTATCTTGGTGAATATGTTAAAAGTTAGCAGAGGAAAAATTGACTACTAATTTTTTAAAAAATGGTATTTATGGTTACAATAAATTTCTTACAGGCAACAATTAAGGGCAAAAGTCTAGGTATCTTAAAATATACGCTGGACATGGTGGCATGTATCTATAATCCTAGTACTTAAGACAGGAGAATTGCAGGTTCATGGCCAGCCTCAAAAACTTAGTGAGGCCCTCAGCAATCTAGAGAGACTCTACTTTCAAAAAATAAAAATAAAATAAAATAGGAGCTGGGCATGGTGGCAAACACCTGTATTCCCAGTACTTGGGAGGCTGAGACAGGAAGATCATAGGTTTGACGACAGCTTCAGCAAGTACTGAGACTCACATCTATCTAGCAAGACCATGTTTCAAAATAAAAATAAAATAGGGCCGGAGGTGTACTTCAGAGGTAGAATGTCTCCAGGGTTTAATCCTCAGCACCACAAAAATAAATAAATAAATAAATAAATAAATAAATAAATAAATAAGACCTGAGTGTGTAGCTTAGAGGTATAATGCCCTTGAGTCAATCCCCAGTATCTCACCGACACACACACACACACACACACACACACACACACACTCTAAACAAATTCCATTAATCACAAAAAGCAGGAAACAAAAGCAAGGGGTAAAACATAAATTATAAAAACAAAGTAAAATGGCAGAAATAAATCTGAATACATTCATAATCATGATAAATATAAATAAATTACACTCACCCATCAAAGATACACTATTCAATTGCACTGAAAAAATAAAAACCACAACTAGATAAATGTTTTTATTTTTCCAACCTGAAACACGCTAAAAAAAATTAAATAAAAACTCAAAATTAATAAAATGAAGAGTGCCAGGAGTGGTGGTGCAGGCCTGGAATACCAGGACTTGAGCGGCTTTTTGACAGGAGGATTTTCATGCTCAAGGCTAGTCTCAACAACTTAGTGAAACCTTGTTTCAAATAAAAAAAAAAAGAAGACGTAAAGATAAAAAAAAAAGTTATACTGGGAAAATATGTAATAAAAAAGAGCAAGAAAAGTTTGTGGTTATTTTGGAAAATAGAATTAAGAATAAGATGAGAAGCTCAAAGATCGATAAAGAAATGTGTTATAAAATGATCAAATAAACAATTTTCCAGGGATGATGAACCTTCAGTTTCTTAAAAATAGGATTTCAGAGTACATAAAGAATTATGGAGAGAGAAACAGGGTCTCATTTAGTTGTGGAGGGCCTCCATAAGTAGCTGAGGCTGGCCCTGAACCTGTGATCCTCCTGTCTCAGCCTCTCTAGTATGGGGATTACAAGCCCATGTCACCATGACTGGCTTAAAGTATAAGAATTTAAAAATCTTTTTCCTTGGATGATAGGTCTAGAAAATAAAAATAAAATTAGTAAGAAAAATAAAAATAAAATCAGTGTAAAAATGTGATTAAACATTCTGACCCTGGAAAAGAGATAATTTATTTCCTCTGAGAATAAAAATTGACCAATCAATTCACATCCAGCCTCAGCAACTTATAGCAAGACCCTCTGCATCTTAGTGAGACCCTGATTCAAAATAAAAATTAAAATAGGGCTGGGGTTGTAACTCAGAGGTAGAATGCCCTTGAGTTCAGTCTCCAGTACCCTTCTCCAAAAAAAGTAGATATAGTTGAACAAACCAAAAGGCAATTCTCAGAAATTACCAATGACTATCTAGAGTCAATTACCTAGCCAGGGTGGTGGCACACATCTATAATCCCAGCACCTGGCAGGCTGAGACAGGAGGATTGGGTTCAAAGTCAGTGTCAGCAATTAAGGGAGGTTCTTGGCAACTCAGAGAGTCCCTGTTTCCAAATAAAAAAATAAAATAGTCCAGAGGTAGAAGGTCCCCCTGGGTTTTACCTCCAGTCACACACACACACACACACACACACACACACACACACACACTACCAATTACCAAGAAAAAATAAAGATGTTACAAAAATAGAAGAAATAATATAAAATCTGTGAAGTGAAATCTTTACTCTCCACAAAAAAATGTATGAGGCCTGGATGGTTTGACCCCGTTTCACCAAACCTTCAAGAAAAAGTCCTTAATATTCCCCACATTTTACATGCTACTTCTAGAAATAAGAAAAGAGTGGCCATTTCATTTTCAGATGCTACTTTAACCTGGATATTAACATTTAATAAAGAGGATGCTAAGGGAGAAATTTAGACCAATTTTTAAAAGGCATTTTGATCATACACATGTAATGCCTGCTTGTGTGTGTGTGTGTGTGTGTGTGTGTGTGTGATACTGGGGTTCCTGGAAACCGTTCTACCTCTGGGTTACACTCCCAGACCTATTTTTTATATTTTTTTTTATTTAGAAACAGGGTCTCTTAAGCCAGCAAGGCTGGCTTCAAACCTGCGTGATCCTCCTGTCTCTACCTCCCAAGTGCGGGGATTATAAGCATGCGCCACCACACCTGGCTATGCCTGCTCTTTTTAAAATCTCCACAGATAAGTGAGAAAAGAAGTATTTTGAAGGTATTAACCCACAAGAAGGAAAAGAATAAGAAAAACCACATAGCAGACAAAAGAAGTTATGTGGTAGAGTTCTTGGAGTATTAACTTGGCATCAGACTGGTTGCCCTAAAATTCCTGGTGCGAGACTGTGAGGCTGAGACCCTACTGAAAACAGAGCTCCCAGCAAACACTGCTGTGGCCTCTCTTGGTCCAGGCACAGCCAGGGAACCATCCTGCTGCCCATCCATCCAGATTATCCCCTGCAAGAAGCCAGAGATCATTTCCTGGCAGAGGGGAATCTTGGAGGATCTGGGCTTATCTGTTCAGGTGGCTATAATAAAACATTACACCTGGGGCTTAAACACAGGCATTTGTTCCTCACCCTTCCGGAGACAAAGATGTCAGAGGTCACTGTGCTGGCCAGTTCAGCTCCTAGGAAGGGTGACGGCAGTTACCTCTCACTCTGCTCCCACGTGGTGGGGAGAGGACACTCATCCCCTATGAGGGCCCTCACTCTCACAACCTCATCTAAACATAATTACTCCTCTCAGAGGGTCCTCCTCCAAACACCATGATATCCAAGAATAGGGATTCCACTTATGAATTTTGGAGGAACACAAATATTGGTTCATTGAATGGACTTCCCCAAAAGAAAACAACAGAATATATACAACTCACCTTCCCCTGATTTCAATTAAACTCAAGTCCAGATTACTTGAGGAAAATGATCTTTTGCATCCGAGATGAATATTAGTGTGTGTGTGTGTGTGTGTGTGTGTGTGTGTGTGTGTGTGTGTTGCTAGGAATTGAACCCAGGGGCATTGTACCTCTGAGCTACACCCCCAGCCCTATTTTTCATTCTTTATTTTGAAACAAGGTCTCACTAAATTGCAGAGGATCTCACCAAGTAACTGAGCTGGCTGGCTGTGAACCTGCAATCCTCCTGTCTCAGCTTCTCAAGTACTGGGATTACAGTGGTGAGCCCCCTACATCCAGCTCCTGAATTGAATATTATGAAAATTCCTGCATTTCTCACTTTGTCTTTTTTTTTTTTATTATTGGTGCACTGTATTCAAACATCATAATGGGATAAAAACTTGTGTAGCCCCTACCCAATCCCTACCCCATTCCCTCCCCATCCCTCCTTCCCATGCTTGGCTTAGTGGTTGAAATCTAGTATTATAGCAATTTATCCAAAATTAACAATGATAATCTCACATAACAGATTCATCTGTCTGATATCAAACATTTGATCAGTTAGTGATAACATTTCAGTATTTCTTTTTGTTTTCTTTCTTAACCAGAGGGTATTTTTTTCTTTTTTTTTTTTTTAAGGTAAAACTATCATACTTTTTTTTCAAAAAAAGTCTATCCTAACATGAAATATGAACTCTAAATACCCAAAACAATCTCGAAAAAGAATAAAGCTAGAAGATGTACATTTTCTGATTTCGAACCTTATAGAGCTACAATAATTGAAACTGTGTTGTACTGCTATAAAGGCAGATATATAAACCAGTGGAGTAAAATAAAAAGCCTAGAAATAAATTCTTCCATATATGGTCAAGTTATTTTTGACAAAGTTTCCAAGATCATTTGGTGAAGGAAATAATAATATTTTCACTAAATATTGTTGAAAGATAATAATTACATGAAAAATAATAAGATTGGACCCTTACCTAACACCATATACAAATATTAACTCAAACTAGATAAAAGATCTAAATCTTAAGACTATAACTTTTAGAAGAAAACCTGGGTCATATCACTTCACAACATTGAAATTGGCAGTGATTTTTTGGATATGATTTAAAAGGCACAGGCAACAAAAGAATAAACAAGCTTCCTAAAAAATAAAAAAAATTGGACAATGTAAACAGAGTTAAAAGTTACTGATAGAATGGGATAAAATATTTCCAAATGCTATATCTGAAGGTATATTAATATTCCAGATAGAAATCCTAAAAATTTGCAACAATAAAGCAAACAATACAAATTAGAAATACAATTTAGAAATAGGTAAAAGACTGAAATAATGAATCTCCAAAGATTATAACCTATAAACACATGAACATATTCTTCTTTGCTTAGTTGTCTGCTGGATGGAAAATCTTGTTTCTCTGGTTCTGGTGTGTATTACCTATTTCTTCTTTGTAGCTAATCTCTTTGAGTATTTTCTCTAGCGCTGGTTTTAAAGACATAAATTCCTTGAGTTTCTGTTTGTCACAAAAGCTTCTTATTTCCCCATATAATTTGATAGATAGTTTTGCTGGGTAGGAAATTTTTGGCTGAAAGTTGTTTTCTTTCAGAATTTGGAATATGTTACTCCAAGCCCTTCTGGCTTTCATGACTTGGTTTGGGAAGTCTGGAGTGATTCTAATTGGTTTGCTTCTGAATGTCACTTCGCCTTTTGTTTTTGTTACCTTTAAGATTCTCTGCTTGGCTTCTACATTGGTCATTTTGACAATTATGTGGCGTGGAGATCCTCTTCTCTGATCCTGTCTAAAGGGAGTTCTATAAGTTTCCTGGGCCTGTGTATCGACCTCTTGCTCTGTGTTTGGAAAATTTTCTGCTATTATTTCTTTGAAGAGATTATTGATCCCTTTGGTTTCACCTTTTTTTCCCTCCTCTATTCTGATTATTCTTAGGTTAGCTCTCTTAAAATGGGCCCATATTTCTTCAATGTCAAATTCCTGCTGTCTGATTTTTTTTCTAAGTTATAAATTATGCGTTCATTTTTGCAGTGATCATCTTCTAAGAGCGAGATTCTATTCTCCATGTGGTGTAATCGATTGTTTATACTTTGAATTGAGGCCTTTACCTCAATGATTGCTTCCTTTATTTGTTTAGACTCTCTAAATTCTTTTTTTCGAAAGTCCTGTATCATTTCTACAGTTATATTCCTGATTTGATCTTCTGGAGATCTCTGAATTTCTGTGTTATCAGGTTCTGATAATATGGAGCTGTGGGCATTCATTGCTCTATTATTGTTCCTCTTTCCCATGATTTCAGAATTTTGTACCTTCCCTGGGTCACTACGACTTCACTTTGGGTGCTCTGTATCTTGAGTCTGTTGTAATCTCAGCCGCCACTACTCCTTTGCTGGGTTGTATCTCAAAGTCTCATACCCAGGAAGTTAATCGAGGCTGTGCAAGACTGTAGGAGTGCCGGACTGGGTGTTTTCCCAGGGGGAGCTGTGACTAGGTTGTGGTATCTCTGCCACCGCTACTCCTTCACTGGGTTGGACTGCAAAATATCCGACCCAGGGAGATTATCAAAGCTATGCAAGTCCCTGGGAGTGCAGTACAGGAATTTCTCCTTTAGGGGCCGCAATTACACTCACAGTTATTGTGCGTGCAGATCTGAAGCTATGGCGGGGCACAGTGAACTCACTGTTGCTGCTGGCAATATGGCGCTGCTGTCACGCCCTCGGCCATGAGGCTGACGCTGCTGGCAAGATGGCGCTGTTGCTGCGCTCTCAGCTGTGAGGCTGGCATATTTCTTTTCTGGTTTTGAGCTCTGTTTTGAGTCCCTGGAAGGCGTGATGAGTTTGGCCACTGGGAGTTTTAGATGTTCATTGTGCTGAAAGAGCTGCTGAATTATACCTGAATGACCTCAGCTGCTCACTTCAGCTCCTTGTTTACCTTTCCTCTCTGGAGCCTGGTATGAGGGAAGATGGTGCTGGCCTGGCTCCGCCACCGCATTGCGGGCTTGATTTCTGGTCTTTGGTTGTTCTTCTAGTGTTTTTTTTCTCTGCTGATGGTGTTTTCCGGCTATGAAAAACACTGATTTTGTGGCAACAGAGATTGAGTTTTAGCAGGACTCGTAAATGCTGCTTTTCTCGGTCGCCATCTTCCCGGAAGTCACTTTGTCTTCTTTATCTCCTGCACTGGCAAGGAACCGCTGGAAGGTGCAAGCCATGAGCCGTGGCAGCGTTCACGTGGTGCTTGTTCTGCCGGACCTGCAGAACACAAAAGCTGTGGAGACATGGCTACCTCCACCTGGGCTGCAAAAGGTGTCAAGCAGCCAGGAAGTCACAGTAGAGACTTGTCCCAGAAGTACAGCTGCCACAGAAATGCCAGCGGGGCAGTGCCCAGTGGAATGACAGGGCCAGGGACTCTACTGAGACCCCGAACTGTAGAGCTGCCAGTGTGCAACACCAGCTTGGGAGAGCTGCAGTCATGAGACTCTAAGCAGATAGAGGTAAGCGTGGGCTCAGCCTAGCAAAGCCCTGGGACAGGCATCCTGAGGCCTGGGGGCTGGGACCCTGCGCCACTGCACTCTGGAAGCATGAAGTTGTCCTGGACCTCTCAGGCTTACTCTTGTTTTCCCTCTTGGGCATTAGACTTACTTGGGGCCTGCTACTTCTTCTTTCCCTCTCTCCCTTCTGGAATGGAGATGTTGCTCCTATGCATTTTGGGACTAAACAAATAGAAGCAACAAATTGCTGGGACAAATTTACCCAGATGCACACTGAGTCTCACCCATATCTAATTCAGATAAAACTCTGAACTTTATGCTTTTTTTTTTTTTTTTTTTTTTTTTTTTTTTTTTTTTTTTGGTGGTACTGGGGTTCCTGGAAGCCCTTCTACCTCCGGGCTACACTCCCAGACCTATTTTTACATTTTTCTTTGGAAACAGGGTCTCCTAAGTCAGTGCGGCTTCGAACCTGTGCGATCCTCCTGTCTCTGCCTCCCAAGCGCGGGGATTACAAGCGTGCGCCACCATGCCCGGCTGAACTTTATGCTTTTGAGTTGATGCTGGAACGAGTTCAGACTTTGGAACACTTGGGATGAAATGACTGTGGTTTACATGTGAAAAAGATGTGAATTCTGGAGGTTAGGGACAGAATGCTAAGTTTTAAGGTGTCCTCCAGAAGTCATGTGTTAGAAACTTTATACCCAGAGTCATTATAAATAAATAAAGTATTCAGAGGTGGAGCCCTTGGGAGATAATTAGGGTTAAGTGAACATCCCTATAATGGCATTAGAAGCTTTATAAGAAGAAGATGAGAGACTTGAGCTAGCACACTTGTTCTTTTACACCACTGATACCCTCCACAATGCAGCAAGAAGGCTTCACCAGATGCTGGGCACCATACTTGTGAACTTCCTGACCTCTAGAAACATGGGTCAAATAAACTTCTGTTCTTTGTAAATTACCAGGTCCTGAGTATTTTGTAATAGCAACAGAAAACAGACTAAGGCAAGTTGCAAGGTACTGCTACATTTATGGAGAATCAGTTCTATTTTTCTACCAGTCTGTAGAAAATGTAAGAAAAAGAATTGAATCTCTCTTAGTTATGAAGATAAATAAAATATGAACTATATTACATGAATAACTTACTAGTTATGTTGGGAAAGATTCTTAAGAGTTCTTAGAAATGTGTAAAACAATAGAAAGGTATTTGGGTATTTAGGCTGATAATGATAATTTACCATGTGTGAGTTTAATTTTTTGTTTCGTTTTAGTAACCGGGATTAAACTTCAGACCTACACCCAAGCCATTTGTTTTTTATCTTTTGTTTTGCTAGATTGTTGAGAGTCTCACTAAATTGCTAAGGCAATTTGCTGGCCTCAAACCTGTGATTCTGTCTCAGCCTCCTTATACCCATGTAACCATGGTGCCTGGCTTATTTAAATTGATCAATAAAATGTACTATTATTATTTGTAAGTACTGGCATTATTTGTATAAAATAAACATGCCAAATCACTGGGAGATTCTGTCACAGAATTTCTGAAATCTCAGTTCATTTAAATCAAACCAAATCTCTTAGCTGGGCACTGCTTCATCCTCTGATCCGTGGCTTGTTGAGTAATAATAACTAATAGAAGATGCTCAGTCAACAGACATCAGGCAAATGAAAGATTGAAATGGAGTACCACTATATATTTACTACTATGACTATAAACAAAAGGACAGAAATTACCAAATTTGATAATATGGGGAAACTGGAAACTTTATAAAATGTATGGCCACTTTAATTTTCTTCTTGTTGTTTTTAACCTTTTCATTTCTTCTCTTTATTTGTATAATTTATTATGTGAATATGGCATAAATATGTTATTTGATTGTTTGATTGGTTTTTGTTTCATTTTGGTTTGGTTTTTGTTGTTGTTGTTTTGGTACTGAGGATTGAACCCAGGGACATGTTGCCTCCCAGCTACAACCCCAGCTCTCTATTTTTAATCTAGTTTTTTGATTCAGCTTTCATTATAGTGAATATTTTGGATTTTATTTTAAGAATGGGAAATCATTGAAAGATTTTAAACCAAGCAGTAATGTGATCACACCCAAATTTTGGGGAAATCACTCTTGTTACTAGAGATGGAGGGTCAGCCAACTTTTCCATAGGAAATGCTTTGGGCTCTGCAGGCCGGGATCTTTGTGCAGCTGCTTGGTGCTCCTTGTAGACCAGAAGCTGCTAAACACAGTGTGCAAACAAATGAGCTTGCTTGTGTTCCAGTAAACTATTTACAAAACAAATAGTGGGCAGGATTTGGCCCTCGGGATACAATGTGCTGTTGAGGGCTAAAGGGTTTAGGGAAGGAAATCTAAAGGAGCTATAGAAACCAGGGGAGAGAGCAAGGGAACAATGATGTGTCTTGATTTAAGAGTTGGCAGTAGAATTGAAGGGGATTGGATGAGCCCCAGACAGGAACTGTGTTATATGTAAGGAGGTGAGGAAGAGGGGAAAACTGCCTGGTATTTGGAATGAGTAACTAGAAGGATGGTGGTCATGCCAGTGACAAGAGGCCTGGGGGTGGAAGCACAGCACTGAAGGACATAGGAAGAGAATCATAGAATCTAAACATTAGGATTGACTTGAAGTGAAACAGTCCAGCATGAAGGAGTTATTTGCACAATGCTTCAAAGTGTTCTCTGTGAAGACTCCCCCTGCCAAAAAAAAAAAAAAAAAAAAACCACAATTGAATGAATGAACACTCATATTAATTTTCCGGCCACCTGGAATTCCCACTACTCTCTAATTCTTTTGGCTATAATGGTTTAGATAAGTGGATAGGCCAGATTATGGGGTTCAGCTCCAATTCTATGTGCAATGGGGAGCTGTTAGTAGACTTTGCATGAAAGGGAGCAAGCGGATGAAAGCTATTTCAGTAGACAAGAGCAATGGTCTGTGCATGAAGTTACAAGGTACTAAACTCAAGTGCAGTGCCAGTCGGTCAGTAAATACTGAGTGGGTATGCTGCATCCAGCACCACAGTAAGTGATAGAGTGAAGAGGAGAGGAGAAGCTGGATTTAAAAAATATTGTGAGGAGGAAAAATAATTGAAGCAACCTGCTGGGTGCTTAGCAAAGGGAATGTTAGGAGAATAATTTAAAATTAATTTTCAGTTGTGAATTTGAGTAACCAGGAGAATCAGTTCTTCATAAGGAAAATCAGATAATTTAGAAAACTGGGTAATATAAAGGCCAGGAGAAGAAGACAGTGTGTTCTGATTGGCTCCTGTTGGCTTTGGGCTCCCAAGAGGTTGGCTGAGAACTGACTGGCACCAAGGTATAAGATGACACCATAGGAGCTGTTTTAGTGACAAGATTAACTTAGAGAAGGAAAGGTTTATTGGGCTCATGATTTCAAAGGACTCAGCACACAGAGCTGATCCCAATGGTGGTGGCAGTGATGGGGTGCAGGAAGGGACACTGCTCTCATATCAGGAAGGCCCAAAGCCAAGAGGGAGAGAAGGAAGTGGGGGTAGATATAGTCCCCAAGACCACATCCCAAAGATCCAACTTCTCTAGGCATGCCCTACCTTAAAGTTGCCACCCACTACATCCATTCAAATTATGAACCCATCAATGGATGTATCCACTGATGAGATTAGAACACTCATGATTTGATTCTTTCTTTTCTGAGCATTTTTGCATTGCCAGTACGTGAGCTCTTCCAGGGGACATTCTATGTCCAAACCACAAGAGGGTTTTGTTTTTGTTTTTGTTTTTGTAGAACCCAGCGACATTCTACTTTCAAGCTATACCTCCAGACCTTTTTATTTTTTATTTCAAGATAGGGTCTTGCTAAGTTGCTGAGGGTCTTGCTAAGTTGCTACAGGTGATCTTGAACCTATAATCCTGTCTCAGCCTCCCAAGTACTGAGATTACAGGCACACAGCACTGTGCCTGGCTCTGATGAAGTGTGTGTGTGGTGTGTGTGTGTGTGTGTTGGTCTGGGGATGGAACCCAGGGGCTTTCGACCTCCGAGCTACACCTCCTGTCCTATTTTTTATTCTTTATTTTGAAACAGTCTCTCACTAAGTTGCGGAGGTCCTCACTAAGTAGCTGAGGCTGTCCAAGAACCATGATCCTCCAGTGTCAGCCTCCCAAATGCTGGAATTACAAGTGTGCGCCACCACGCCAGGCTGATGAAATTTTTTTTTTTTTTTTGGTAGTACTGGGGTTCCTGGGAGCCCTTGTACCTCGGGCTACACTCCCAGACCTATTTTATACTTTTTTATTTTTGGAAACAGGGTCTCTTAAGCCAGCGTGGCTGGCTTCAAACCTGCGTGATCCTCCTGTCTCTGCCTCCCAAGCGCGGGGATTACAAGCCTGCGCCACCACTTCCGGCCTCTGTCTGATGAAATTTTAAAGAGACAATGAAGAGTAAAAAGAGAGGGAAAAACTGAATTTCTCTCTGCAATCACTTGTCTCATATTAATCACAGAGCAGGAGAAAGAATATGAAGAAAAAAAAGAAGCCAAATACTTTACTAGGTGAAGCAAGAGAAGGTGGTCACTTAAAAACCATCAGAAGTTTTCGTACATGAAGCCTGTCTCTCCTTTAAATGAGTCCTCTTCTTTTCCATTGTCCCTCCCCAGATGGAGCCATCATCATTTCCCATATGGATTTAACTGTATCCTCCATGCATCTGGCCTTTCCTTCTTCAATCTGGACTTTATGGTTTTCCCTTACCTCTACTGGATAAATTTGAATCCCCTGATCATGGAAGATATGTCCTGAGCAGACTCCTTGTCTATCTCTCCTACATTAACTTCTGCCCCATCTCTCCAAACCTTCAGTGCCCAGCTACCTGAACCTGCATTTCAGAGGTTCTCAGCTATGATCCAACTCATCCTCACTCATGTAGTCCATCCAAAAAATAGGCTGCTATAAATAAAATTCTGAAGCTTGTGAATATTTTTCTGTAATTTATTAAAATAGGAGCAGCTTCAGAACAGTCTCTATAAACTGTACTCTCCCTTATCTGTATTCCAGCATACTATGCCTTCTTGAGAAGGAAGGAATGGAACAGTTCATGAAATGTGCAATACATGTGAAAGTCATCTGCCATGGGGTTAAGGTAGGAAAAATGTAGAGAACCACTGATGCAGAGTATGTAATAAAATATTCAGTTCCATCTATAGCAGTTGCAAACTTAATTATAGTTACTTACCTTTTGCTCCCACCATGAGTGCCTCAAGAATATGAATTTACAATGTTTACTTCTGCACCTGCAATTTGAAAATGCCTAATAAACAGATTTTCTTCTAGCCTTTCTGGCCTTCTCTGCTGGTGCCTCCTTCATCGGCATTCAGCCTATACTATATCATAGTATGAACTGGGCCATCTTGGCTTTCACTCTACATTCATACAAACTATCCCAATGGCTTTGAATACCAAGTATGTCAATGACTCCCCTTTTAAAAAATTATTCTACTCTTTTATAGATATAATCAATTGCATATTCATATAACTATCTCACCAATACCTCAATACATTTTCAAAATTAAATTGTTTGTCTTTCTTCTCAAGTCCCAGTAAAATGGCACCACCATCTTGCTTTAGACAGACAATTGAAGATCATAATCCTCTTTTCCTTCTTCCTCACCTTGCCTCCACATCCAGTTTTTATTTTTTTACTTTTTTTATTTTTAATTTATTTTATTGAAAGTAAGTGTTATACATTTAATCTGTATTTGGTGCCCTCTCCCCCCCCCTCATTTCCCTTCCCCCCTCCCGATACTTAATACCCAGGCTAACCTTGCTATATTCGTACTTTTACACCTATTTGGAAATAGCCACTCATGAGTCAAGTTCAGCCTCCTTCCTCTCTTAGTTTTCCATTCAAACTTTGCTGAGATTTCCCTTCCATTATCTGGAGTCCCTCTGGTATCCCCAATGCTCACTCATTTGGGCATATTAGAGGAAACATATGTCCCTTCTCTTTCTGTGTTTGGCTGATCTCACTTAACATAATGCTTTCCAGCCCTTTCCATCTTCTTACAAATGACGTGATTTTGTTCTTCTTTATAGCTGAATAGAATTCCATTGTGTATATTTCCCATAACTTTGCAAACCATTCATCTGTTGATGGGGGCCTAGGTTGTTTCCAAATTTTGGATATTACAAATTGTGCTGCTATGAACATAGGTATGCATATGTTGCTGTAGTTCTCTGTTTTCAACCCCTTTGGAAAAATACCCAGGAGTGGTAAAGCTGGATCGTATGGTGGATCTATTCCCAGTTTTCTAAGGAATCTCCACACAGATCTCCATAGTGGTTGAACTGTTTGCACTCCCACCAACAATGTAAAAGAGTTCCTCTTTCCCCACATCCTCGCCAGCATTTATTATTGTTTGATTTCTTTATGCTTGCCAATCTGACTGGGGTTAGATGGAATCTCAGTGTAGTTCACATCCAGTTTTTAAACAGGCCCTTTAAAAAATATATCACTTTCAAAATATATTATCGTCCATCTATGTCTCTCCATCTTCAC
Organism: Muscardinus avellanarius; assembly: GCF_963383645.1. NCBI lineage: Eukaryota > Metazoa > Chordata > Mammalia > Rodentia > Gliridae > Muscardinus > Muscardinus avellanarius. The sequence continues at coordinate 26,123,621 of NC_137795.1, read as the reverse complement.
TGACTCCATCTCCATCTCCACTCCATTTGATTTAAACCATCATCATCTCTCACCCAAGGTTATTGCAAATAGCACATAATGGACTCTTAGTTTCCATTGCCTTCCAATTCATTCCACATGTTTTGGCCGTTATAATGGTTTTGATCTAAATTTCCCCAAAAACCTTATGGAATGTAGGCAGCCATATAGGAAGCAGGGCTTGGTTGCTGAGGAGGGGCCCTAGGGATGTGGTTTTGGGAATTATATATGCTCCCTCCTCCCATTACTCTCTCTTTTGCTTCTGGCCTTCATAATGTGAGAGCAAAGCCTTGCTCTTTTTTCTTCTATTTCCCACCACCATGCTCTGGTCTCCATAGACCCAGACTAACATGGACTGAACCTCTGAAATTTCCAGAACTGTGAGCAAATAAATCTTTCTTCCTCTAAGTTGTAGTGTCAGTTGTTTTGGGTTACAGCAGTATGAGAATGCTGACTAGAACAGCCATAATGCTATTCTATTCAAAACCCTTCAAAATCTTAGGGTTAAAGTGAAATTCCCTAAGATGGCACATCAGTGCCTTGTGAGATATTGCCACTGCTTGTTTTTCCAGGCTTACAGGATGACAGTCTTATCCACTTGCATACCCATAATGTACAGCCATCTGATTTCTGTATTTCTCACATGTACCAACTTCTGCCCAAGGGCCTTTCATGTGTGATTTTCTTAGTCTAGAATTCACTCAGTTCCTGCCTGCATTCTTAACAACTCCTATTCATTCTACATACCTCAGTTAAAATGTCCCTTGCTCTTTTCTATTTTCTATTTTTTTTTTCAGTACTGGGGATGGAATCAAGGGGCATTCTACCTCTGAGCTACCCTCCCAACCCTATTTTTATTCTTTATTTTGAAACAGGATCTCACTGAGTTGCAAAGAGCAACTAAGTAGCTGAGGCTGTCCACGAATCAGGATCCTCTGGTTTCAGCATCCTGAATGCTGGGATTATAAGCATGCCCCACCACACCTGGCTTCCCTTGTTCCTTCAACAAATGGTGCTAAGGGAACTGGTTATCCATTTGTAGAAAGATGGAACTAAATCCTTATCTCTCACTGTGCACAGGAATCAACTCAAGATGGATCAAAGACTTGGAAATTAGACCAGAGACTGAAGCTTTTAGAGGAGGGCATAGGCTCAACACTCCAACATAAAGGTATAGGAAGTAACTCTCTCAATAAGACCTCAAAGCACAGGAAATTAAAACAAGAATTGACAAGTGGATAGCATCAAACTAAAAAGTTTCTGCTCATCAAAGGAAACCATTAAGAACCTAAAGAGAAAGCCTATAGAATGGGAGAAGATCTTTGCCAGGCACCTCTTTGATAGAGGGCTAATATCCAGAATATACAAAGACTCTACACTAGCAAAATAAATAACCCAATCAAGAAATGGGCAAATTAATTTAATAGACACTTCACAAAAGAAGAGATATAAAATGGCCAATAGATACATGAAAAGATGTTCAACATCATTAGCCATCAGGGAGATGCAAATAAAAACTACACTGAGATTCCATCTAACCCCAATCAGAGTGGCAAGCACAAAGAAGTCAAATAACAACAAATGCTGGTGAGGATGTGAGGAAAGAGGAACTATTTTACACTGTTGGTGGGAGTGCAAACTAGTTCAGCCGCTATGGAGCTCAGTGTGGAGATTTCTTAGAAAACTGAGAATGGATCCGCCATATGATCTGGCTTACCACCCCTGGGTATCTTTAAAAAGGGGTTGAAATTAAAGAACTACAGTTACATAAGTATACCCATGTTCATAGCACCACAATTCACAATAGCCAAAATATGGAACCAACCTAGGTCTCCATTAACTAATGAATGGATCGCAAAATTATGGAAAATACACACAATGGAATTCTACTCAGCAATAAAGAAGAACAAAGCTATGTCATTCACAAGATGATGGAAAGACCTGGAGACTATTATGTTAAGTGAGAACAGCTAAGCACAGAAAAAGAAGGGACATATTTTGTTATCAATAGTTTTCTCTAGCCGGGCGTGGTGGCGCATGCTTGTAATCCCAGCATTCAGGAGGCTGAGACCGGAGACTCGCGGTTTGCGAACAGCCTCAGGGACCTAATGAGGCCCCCTGCAACTCAGTGAGACCCGGTTTCAACATAAAGAATAAAAAATAGGGCAGGGGGCGTAGCTTGGAGGTCAAATGCCCCTGGGTTCCACCCCCAGACCCGCAAAAAAAGAAAAAAAAAATTTTCTCTAATATGCCCACGCTAGGGAGTATTAGAGGTACCAGAGGGACTCCAGTTAATAAAGGGGAAATCTCAGCAAAGCTAGAAAGGAAAGGTAGGAGAGGAAGAAGGCTGAGGTTGATTAATGAAGGAGCAATATTTCAATTATATGTATAAGTGTGAATGTAGCATGGTCAGCCTGGACACTCATTGTTGCGAGGGGGAGAGGAAGCAGGGAGAGCACACCAAGTACTGTGTGAATGTAGCCATTGTCAATATGATCCACATTATGATATGAATCTATAGTGTACCAATAAAAAAATCAAAGGCAAAAATAAATAATCAATAAAGTATCCCTTGCTCATAGTACGATTCCCTGCAATTTTTCAAATGCTGTTAAATTATTTTCTGGTGGCTTTTATTTTCCTTCATAGCACTTATCACAATTAGTCTCTATGTTTGTGTTTATTTGCTTTGTATCTTTCTCCTCTACTAGACTGTAAGCTCCAGAACTGTAGGACCATAGCTCAGGGCTTGCATAGTAGCTGCTATAATAATGCTTGTTAAATAAATAGATAAACAAGTGAATATTAAAAGATTATTTAAGAATAAAAAAGAAAAACATTGGAGTTTTAAAGACTTCAATGATTAAACTTGCATTTTATTTTTATTTATTTATTTATTGCGGCACTGTGGATGAAACCCAGAGGCATTCTACCTTGGACTTACACCCCTAGCCCTATTTTTTATTCTTTATTTTGAAAAGAGGTCTCACTAAGTTGCAAAGGGCCTCACTAAGTAGTAGCTGAGGCTGTCCATGAACAGCAATCCTCCTGTCTCATCCTCACAAATGCTGGGATTACAAGCTGCACCACTGCATCTGGCTTAAACTTGTATCTTAAATGTCATTATTAGCTGGGCATGGTGGCACATATCTGTAATCTCAGTACTTGGAAGGCTGAGACAGGAAGATGGCAGGTTCAAGGATAACCACAGCAAATAGTGAGACTCTCATCAACCTAGCAAGACCTTATTTCCAAATAAGAAGCAAAACAGGCTGGGAATATAGCTTGAAGGTAGAATGTCTCTGGATTCAATCCCCAATCCCACCAAAATAAAATAAAATAAAATAATTAAATGAGTGATGCTCAAATTACTGATGTGGCAATAGTAACCAAGCTCACATTTACTAAGTAGTCAGGACAAGTTTAAAGCACTTTGTATATATAGTCATATACAAAAGGCCATAAAGTTACAGATGAAAAAGCTAAAAACTAGAAGTTTTAACTAACATACCCAAAAGCTGGGAAGAAAAGAAACTATGATTCCAATGCATTCTGGTTCCTGAGCCTTCATGCTTTAGCACTATTTAATCCAGAATTTCCCAACTGGTGAGCCACAAATGAATTACAGATGTGCCACTGGAAATTGACTCGTTTGGCCCTGGGCAACCAGGATGGTGGCCTCAGGCTGTAAGGTCTCAGAGGGTGACAGATAGGCTTGATGGTGTGCCCCCCTACCCACAGAGAGAAGTGGGGATCCATGACTTGCACCTGCTGCTCTGCAGTGGATGTGTTGAGTATACTCAATTTAGGGGTCAACTTAGCTGCACCTGTAGAGCGAGTCACTGCACATTATGGGCAAGGTATCCCTGGAACTACAGGAGAAGTTTGTGTCCCAGGCACTCCAGGGAGCAGGCCAAGTTGTAGGCAGGGTGGTAGAGGGTATATCATGGAAGAAAACTCCATCGGGTTGTGGTGGATGTGTCCCTCCAGCCTCAGCTCCACTCGCTACAAAGGCAACTGCCCAAACCTGCATGTGGATTCTGTTAATTCAAGCTCCATCATTACCTTGAAATGCTTCATTTAAGACTGTTTGATTGCTTTGGAAATCCCTTCTCATTTCCACCATTGTCAATGAAAGAAAAAGAAGAGCTTTTAGGCACATCAATATAATTTCAACTTTTGTAAATTTTGAATGGTAGTCAAATAAAACATTTAAAGTATTTTATTACCTGTGTGTGTGAACAAAGTTTCTCATTGATGGTGACTATAAAGACTTTGAAGAGATGAGTATTAAAATCTCTTAATTGGAAGCTCTTTGTAGCCATTTGAAGCACAAAACCTGTTATGTAAAAGTTACTTTTGTGAAAGCAGGCTCAAGTTCTTCACCAGAAATGTTGAAAAGATAGTGCATAGAATTTTCATATAAAATTTGTATTACTATCTTCAATACTTTTATTTCTCTTTTTATAATTATGTAATACAAAAAAGTCTCTATGTTTTCCACTATACACCGCATAGATGCCCCCAACCCTCTCCAGCTTACTTACTCCAGCGATCACTTTCTGTGCGTACTACAATGCGAACAAGGCTGAGCAGTGCCTCTCTGCGTGACGCTCTATTTGAAGTGTGTTCGTTTTTTGATGTGTTGTGTATTACAGAGATGTGGCCCCATTCAACCACACCAGGTAACTTGCAGTTACTTCTGAACACATCATACTCTCTTTTGCAGTTTTCTCTGCTGTAAAGGCTGAGTGGAGGCTGTAGAGCTGGGATGCCTGTCTGGAATTGCAGTTTTCCCACTCATTAGCTGTATGACACTGAGCAGGCAACCTAACCTTTCTCCTTTGTCATATCACTAGAGATCATGATAGTTGCCAGTTAATAACTGAAGCAATACATACAAACATCCCAAAGTGAAGCTTGTCATATAGTCAGCACCTGAAAACGGCAGCTGTCATGGTTTCTTCTCCCTCTTTCTTCTCTCTCTGTCTCTCCTCCTCCGTCTTTCCCCTAGCTGGTGTGTCATTGCCTCCAACTGTTCTTCCTCTTCCTATTCACCACCGGCTAGACTAGCGACTCCCTTGGAAGCACGCAGCCTGGCATCACCATTGTCCTAGAAGACTTACTGCAGTGCACAGTCATTCCCACCATCCTTCTGTGGTCCACAGCTCCCCAGTAGAGCGAGATGCTTAAGTGCACAAATTGTTTTTGTCAGCTTGTAAAATTCCACTTCCTGCCATGGTGCTTGGTGTTCTCCATCTTGTCAGTGGACAGTGCCTGAGTGGAGGAGCCCCATTCTGTCCCATTTCCTCGTAATAACTTAGGAAAACAGAGAGAAGTTATGTGACTTTTCTGACACAGATTAGGAAGTTTGATTACAGAGCCAAGTATTCATGACATTTCCCATCTTCCCATTGGCCTTTATGTCAAGGAAAAAGGCATCCCCTTTTCCCATATCCATCCATCCAGCTCCCCCCCCTTTTTTTTTTTTTTTTTTTTTTTTTTTTTTTTTGCTACTTCACATCCCCTTCAGAGTTGGGTGGGTCTGAGGAAGGCTGGGGCACTTTGGTGCTAGCCACATGCTAAGCTGTGTGTTGGAGGGAGTTTCTTAAAGCTCCAGCCATATGTGAAGTGCCCATCATGAATGAGATGTCTCCAGCTGATCAGAGGGGGGTGGGGTTGGGCCCTGAATCAAGGCCTGAGAAAGGGCAGCAAGAGCCCTCTCAGCACAGAGCTGACTCCCAGCGACAGCTGCCAGGGCTCCTGGGCTCCTGTGCAGTCAGAAGGCTGAAGTCCACCTACTTTGGAGCGCTATGTGCTTGTTAAAGCTTCTCACTCTTCTCAGCTGGTCATCCAAGTCCACAGAGCTGGTGTGTCCCACATTTGGACCACTGAAGATGCTGGTTTATAATTCATAGTTTGTAGTCATTGCTCTTCTTGTTTCTTCTAAAAAAAAAATGAAAATAACGAAGAGAAAGTAGTGGTTCACATGACAGAGAATACCAATTTTTCAAACATTACAACAAGAATCTTGGATACTTACAAAATTCAATGCCCATAGAAGACAACTTGGGAAAGAACAGAAATAGGAAGAAAGAAAACATTTTTGAGAGTAAGAAATATATTCCATAAGAGGATGTACTGGTACAGGGTTCAGAAGGAGGAAGTCATAGAAGCAAAATGACATTTATTAAACATTCTCTTCCCGTGGTCTACACTGGGTCTCCTACATGTTAACTAAGTCGGCCCTCACAACCACCCAATGATATAGACAGTATCACTGTCACATTTACAGATGGAAAAATTATAACACATAGGAAAACAAAGTCTCAAGGCATGAACAAATTTTGAAATGAGATCTTTCTAACTTGAGCCTCTTTTCCATTTTCTTTCCATTAAGAAGGGGTAAAAAAGCTCACAGGCCAAATTTAGCCATCCACCTGTTTATGTACAGTTATAAACTGGGAATGGTTTTCATATTTCTAAATGGTTGGGAAAATTACATGAGTAATAAAATTTTGTGCCACATGAAAATTATAAGAACTATGAAATTCAAATGGCAGTCTCCATAAACTGAGATTTACTGGAATGCAACCCCACCCATTCTTTTGCTTATCACATCTGGCTGCTTTGCATAAACTACAAAGTTTATGTATGGAGACCTAAGCCCTGAAAAGTCTAAAATATTTACTACAGGTCGAGCTGCCCTAATCTGAAAATCTGAAATCTGAAATGCTCCAAAATCAGAAGTGCTCTTGAGCACTGACATGATGCCACAAAGGAATATTCCACACTATAAAACTTTGTTTCATTCACAAAATTACTAAGAATGTTGTATAAAATTACCTTCAGGCTGTGTATAAACCATAAGTAAATTTCATGTTTAGACACAGGCCCCAATCCCAAGATATTTCATTAGATATATGCAAATATTCCCAAACTGAAAAAAATCAGAATCTAAAACACTTCTGGTCCTAAACATTTCAGACCAGAGGTACTCAATCTATGGTTGGTCTTTATAGAAAAAGTTTGCCAAAAGTTTGTGTTAAGGCAATGATTTTGCTTAGGGGACTTTCTTAAGAAGGAGGAAAAAGGAATCATTTTGTCCCTTAAAATATTCTCTTAAGTTCTAAGAAGAGTCATTAAGTGACATCAAATTAATATCTTATTATAATAAGTCTATTAATCTTTGGTTACAGAAATGATGAGATAACTTTTCCGTCTCCTCTATGCATATTTTACCCTCTTCTTCTCAGTATTGACCTGTGCCATTTTCGGTGTATTTTGCGAAGAAAGAACTTAGCAGAGAGGAGGGATGGAGTAAGCCCTTTGCTGGCTTTCTTTTAACTACATTAAGCAAATAACTTAATCTTCTTTGATTTAAATTTCCTTATCTCCAAATTGTGGGCTGGACAATATAATCCCTATGGTCCCTTACAGTAATAAAATTACAGGCCTCTTCAATTATAATTTTAAAATGTTAAGTGATCACTGAGGTTTGTAGCAGTTATGGCTTTGCATTTATGGTAGATCGGTGGCCATATCTATGATTTATTTTACTCCAAATCTTCAGTCAGTTTTTCTACTCCCAATTACCGCACTATCCCTATAGGAAAATATGAGCAACTTTATGATGATTTGCTTCTTAGGAAGATTTCCAGGGATGCATTCAGGGAAAAACTATATAAACTTTTATAGTTCTCTAGTTTATCACCAATTGGAGATTTGGGGATCTTTAGGAAAGGACTAAAATATATGCTGGTATAAGTCTTAAAAAGCACTTATAATTTTTTTGTTAAATAATGTACTCTGAGTAAGTAATAATAAAAATATCGAATCCCTTTTCCAGAGTATTTCACCCATTGATTCATAGATCCAGTCACTGACACATTCATTGTGTTTCTTAGTGGTACATATTTCTATCAGGACTCCTGATCTGGTCTGATTGGTAAACCCCATAGGAAGAAGACTGGAAAGCAGAATTGTAATCCCACCTGGGGAAAGTTTACTTCATTCTGCATCGCCACCACACAAGACTGTGAAATAGTGTGCAAAGAGGTAACTCCTCACCAGAGGAGCATCGAGAGCTAGGACTACTGACAAGAAGAGGCGATGCTGATCTTCCCAGGGGAAGAAGCCAAGTTGTAGAATGGTTGGAAGTGTCCTGTAGCCACCCTCCAAAATAGTGTCAGATTTCTGATTCCTTCCTTAGTAATGTGGGATTCATATCAACCAACCATACAATTCAGTACTGGATCATGTGCCACAAACTTGCCACAAAAAAAAGTAGAATAGGAAGAAGAAAGCTGGGGTGGGCTAAAAAGAAGTAGGTATTTTGCATTTTCCCTTTTGTTTATCTTGAATCTCAGGCAGTTTACAGTTGGGCAAGACTTATAGTCTCTTTAATACAGGAGAGGATGAATATACAATGTATTATGGCTTGGATTTGAAATGCCTCCCAAAAGCTCACATATTGAGGAATTTGTCCCTGATGCAGCGATGTTCATGAGGTGGGCTTTTGGAAAGTGACTGGATATTGGGGGTTGTTACTTCATCAGTGGATTAAGCCACTGATGACTGCATGGACTTCTGGGAAAGATTAGAAACTGTAGATGGGTGGGGTATAGTTAGAGGAAGTAGGAAATGGAGGGCATGCCCTGGAAGAGTATATATCTTGTCCTTGGGTGGTTCCATTTTCTTCCTCTCCTCTCTTCTTCCGTCTCCTTCCCTCTCTTCCTGGCTGTCATGAGCTGAGTAACCCCCCTCCACTACCCCCTTCCACCATAATGTTCTACCTCACCTCAATCCCAAAGCAATGAAGCCAGTCAACCATGGACTAAAACTTCTGAAATAGCCAAAATAAACCTTTCCTCCCTTAAGTTGTTTATGTCAAGTATGACTAATATATAGTGTCATAGTCATAAGTTCTTAATCAGCAAAGATTCTGAAAATTCATATCAATGAGTCCACTTCAGTCCTGGGAGACCTTGGTTCCAAACTTAAATCATCTCCCAGGCCCTTACACCTGAGGTCTGGAAAAAAAGACATAAATAATTTCTGGAGGAAAACTAAAATATGCATTATCTCTTTTCTTCCCCCTAACTCTAAACACCTTGACGACATCCCCTCAAATCAAAATAAAACTGGATAATGTTAGCAACAGCACCTACCCACAAGATTTGAAAAGCCAGACATTCAATGGGCCTTCCCTGTATTAGTGGCTTCATGGAATCATTCAAAATTTATGGTGCAAATGATTTTAGACTAAATTAACCAAAACATTAACATATAAGTCACCAAGAAATCAACATTCCAAATTCCCAAAGACATCTTATTCCTAGTGTTTCCAGTCCAATCTTTTTTGTTTTTATTTTAATAGTTATATGTCAGGTACAGACTGATATACCTGGAAGGGGCCAGGCACTGTGATACACTTCTGTAATCCTATTACTTGGAAAGCTGAGGCAGGATGATGGCAGGTTTGAGGCTACCCTTAGCAATGTAGCAAAGCTCTGTTTCAAAATAAAAAATAAAATAAAATAGGGCTGGTGGTTTAGCTCAGAGATAGAATTCTTGGGTTCAATGCCCAGTACAAAAAAAATCTAGAAGGGCCCCAAAATGACATGTTATAGAGCTATTTTATATATTTAAAAAGGAAGAAGTCATGGTTGAGGGAAATAAAATATTATCTGGAGAATTTTCCTGCTGTGAAGTTTGGTTAGTGAAGTTTAGTTCATCAAAGTTGAACACACACAGGGCAAGATTTTCATTTCAGTTGTGTCCTTACCAATCAAAACTCTCCATCTTCATAGGTCCTCCCTCAAACCTCCTGACCACTCTCTACCCCATATCCATTAGCTTCAATTCTGCATTCCTGTGAATTACCTTCAGGGGACCAGCAGGTCCCAGTATTTCACTGAATGTCAAAGCTGGCTCTTTGTAATGATCTAATATCACAGTTTCTCCCCCTGAGGCTCAAAGTGGGACATGAAGATCTACAGCATCCCCTTACCTGGGAGTCTGTCAGAAATACAGAGCCCTGGACCCTGCCCAGGCTGTTGAAAAAATCCCTGGAGAATTGAGGTGCACATTAAAGTTTGAGAGTCACCCCATTAACCCCGGCTACCTTGCCCTCTCCCAACATCCACAAGAGTGCCTGGAACACATGTGGTGCTCAGTAAATGTTAAGTCAGGAAAGCAAAATGCCAAATCAAATTGCTTTAACTCCTAACTTATTTGACTTCTCAAAGTTTTGACCAGCGTCCTCGTTCTTTAACAACTTGCTGCCGTGCTTTCCTTCCCACTGCAGGTAGGAACTTCCCCTTCTCAGGCTTTAGTGGGTGACCATCATTAGCCTACCGCTACAGTGTTGTTGTGCGTTGCGTTGTCTCCTTTGGTTTATATGCTTTCCCTGGTGAGCTCGTCCTTTCTCTTACTTTTCACTAATGAATACTTAGGATTCCCAAGTCTTCATCTCCAGCTCAAAGCTTCTCCCACCCCAACTCCATGTTTGTGTGTCCAGTATCCTAAGAACATTCCTTTTCCTCTTTCTTTCCTTTCTTTTTCTTTCTTCCTTTTTCTTTCTTTCTTTCTTTCTTTCTTTCTTTCTTTCTTTCTTTCTCTCTCTCTCTCTTTCTTTCTCTTTCTTTCACTATAGATTGACTCCAGGGACATTCTACCTGTGAACTATACCCCTAGTGCATTTATTTATTTATTTATTTATTTATTTTGAAACTGGGTCTCACTGAGCTACAAGACTGATCTCAAACCTGTGATCCTCTTGTTTTAGCCTCCCAAGTACTGGGATTACAGGTATGTATCACCACACCCAGCTTCCTACAAACATTTCTAATTCTTATGACCACACAGACTTGAAACTCAAGATATCACAGCAGCACATATTCCCCTGTCCTTCCACCCACAATCTCCTTACCTCTATATGCTCTTCAGTCCCAAACCTTACATTAGATTGATACCACCACCACAGCACCATAGCACAAAGTGGAAATTACCCAATACTCTCTTTATCTCCTACAAATCAAGCCAATTACCAAGTCCCAATTTTACATCTGGATTTGTCAGATTCACCCTAAGGGATTTGTGAAATGACTCTGAGGTAGATAGTCATTCTCTTTCCTGAAGCTGTAAGAGTGAACTTTCTTACATCGGAGGTCACATTTTCTACCATGCTACTGGAAAGAACTATTCTTCAGCAAGACTCTAGGTAACATCTGAACAAATCTAGACATAAAGAGATGGTCCTGACAGAGATGACATCAGGGTTGTCTACATTCTTCCGCCCTGCAACTTGCTCTAATTTTATCCTCTTAATGAATTACCCCCTTTGACTTAAACCACTGGGTTTCTGTGACCTAAAAATAGAGTCCCATGAATCTCAGCTATCTGAGAGGCCAGTAGGATGATCAAGTTTGAATGCCGATGATTATAGATGGCTTGTCTGAGGGGCTGGCACACAAAAGATGGTGAGCTTAAAAACCCATTCTCAATAATCTGGAAGGATTTCAAAAACTTTCGTCAGTTCCAAAAGGAAGGATATTGTCCCTTAAGAAAAAGAACCTATTATCCAATGAGCCTTTAACTTCTGAGAACTAAGAAGTTTCCAACTGTTGAAGATAGCAGTACCACCACTTGGAGAGCCTTCACCAAGATGTTTAGAGAGGGCATTCCCTGAGGGGCAAGAGCTTTAGGTCCAAGGTAGTCCTATGTTTTGCAGTATGTATGGTTCTACTCTCTTTAAAAGCTAGGGTAAGGGTCAATCATTCCTCTTTCCCTCTTAGGAGCCTGTCTACAGTGCTCAGAGACAGCCTAGTCCAATAAAAAGCATACAATTGCAGATAAATCAGCCAACGAGAATGAAAATTTTACATCTGAGTTTATTCTTCCCATTCAAGCACATAGAATAAACTCAGAGAGAGTTAAAATTGAGGAGATTTAAAGCAGCTTTTGGGGCCAGGAGGTGGGATTGGTTAAACCCTATGAACTGATCAAGGTGGGGCCTGATATCTGGCCTGGCAGCATAATTGTCTGTTCCATCACGAAGAAATATGGGGTCGCATAGTCCCTCTACCCCAGGAATATAGGTCCGCAGTCTCATGACTTTGAACAGACAACTGTAGAGCCATATTATGTAGAAGTTGGTAAGGAGGGCTAAGGTAAGCTGAGCAGCCAGAAGCCAGAGGGTGTGGCCTTGAAGAGTTTCCTTGGGCCTCTGTGGCTCCAATTCCATCCAAATGTGAGTGGAGCCAGCTCCATTTTTCTTCTGGTTTAGTTCCACTCAGGGATCTATCTATCTATCTATCTATGCTGAAGATTGAACCCAGGGACCTTCTACCACTTAGCTATACCAATAGCTCTTTTTTATTTTTTTTATTTTGAAACAGGGTCTTGCTAAGTTGCTGAGAGTCTCACTACTTTGCTGAGGCTGGCCTTGAACCCGTGATCTTCCTGTCTCAGCCTCTCAGGTACTGGGATTACAGAACTGTGTCATCACACCCAGCTTAGAGTATCTTTAAAATGAGGGGGAAATAGACAAGTTGAGTGTCTCTGTGACAGACATGGAATAAGTATTATCTTATTCCACCCTCTCAGTTATTTTATAAAATAGATCTTACATCCTATTTTGCCTCTAAGGAAACTGCAGTGCAGAGGAATTGAGTAGCTTTCTCAAAAATATATGGCTAAACCAGGTGTGGTAGCACACATATAATACCAGTATTTTGAAGGCTGAGGAATTTAAGGTCAGCCTCAGCAACATCTTGAGGCCCTCCACAACTTAGCAAAGCTCTGTTTCAAAAAAATAATAATAATAAAATAGGGCCAGGGTGTATCTCAGAGGCAAAATGGCCTCTGGGTTCAACCCCAATAAAACACACACACACACACACACACACACACACACACACACGAAAAAAACAGACTGAAACTGACTATGCTCCTTTGTTTCTGTTTTTTGTTACTGGGGATTGAATTTAGGGGCAGTCTACCTTTGAGCTACACCCTCAGCCCATTTTTATTTATTTTTTTGAAGCAAGAGTTTCACTAAGTTGCTGAGAGTCTCACTACTTGCTGAGGCTGTCTTTGAACTCCAGATTTTCCTCTCAACCTCCCAGGTACTGGGATTACAAGCCTGTTGCACCATGCCTGGCTAACTGCAGTTCTTTGAACCCAGACTTTGTTACCAACACCAAGCTGAAATGTGTGTGTGTGTGTGTGTGTGTGTGTGTGTATTTTACTGGGGACTGTATAGCCCCAGCCCTATTTAATTTTTATTTGGAAACAGGGTCTTACTAAATTGTGGATGGCATTACCAAATTGCTGAGACTCGCCGCAAACCTGTGATCCTCCTGTCTCAGCCTTCTAAGTACAGGGATTAGAAGTATGCGTTCAAGCTGAATCTTGAGGCTAAAGGAGCTTCTGCCCTGACTTGACAGCAAGTGGATAGGCTAAATACCTTCCTCCTATCTCCAGGACTTCTATAACTGGATAAGAATAGGGAAAACGCAGTTCATCAGAAACCAGCAAAGCCTTTTGTGAAGGTTTTGGGAAAGCAAGCTTTGGTTGGTTTTAAGATTCTGGGAGGTGAGTCATTTTCCATGGGAAATATGGATTCCTGGGACACAACATGCTATAGTTGACCACACTAAAAAAAGAACAAAATACTCTGTAAACCCTAAAACCTTGTTCCTGATAGAAGCACTATTATTAAAGGTGCCTTGTCTGAGTTGAACACCTTCATTTGGGCTTGGGAAATATTCAGGAACTTAATTACTGCTCAAACCTTTCCTCCTTGGGCAAGCTTGGATAAACTCTTCATGGCTAGGCTCCTTCTCTGGGAGACTTTAACCTTGATGGCTATCTACCCAGCAGGAACCTTTCCAATCAACACTCTGATTAGTTAACATTTTGAAAGAGAAATGTGTTTTATTCTGACTTTCTGATGCAGTCTTCTGATAAGACCAGAATCTGGATAATCCAGGCTAACTACCCACTTTCTGCCTTAATTGCCAGGCCCCTATAAGGATGATTTACTCAATTCTCCACTTCATTTTTCATGTGTAAATGAAGTCTGACTGTAGCTGCTCAGGCACTGTTAATTCAAGTTAACAAGGAACTAAGACTGCAAAAAATTTGTATTCTAGTCTCGACTTTGATTTTACTTACAGTTTTCACATATATGTGCTCACTGGTGTGCTGCTCTGAAATGTTCTCTCCTTATGGATATCACACATAACCTTATATATTTAAGCTCTAAATCACAGATAATATTGGAAGGCTTTAAGTAGTTAACAGAATGAATATTTTTATTTGGAACTTTGAACTGGTAAATAAGTGGAGCATAGGTTTCTCTGGATGGTATCTTGGGAACTGAAGCGACATGTAACATCAATGCTTTCAAATCGTATCTGAAACTTCAAGGAAGGGAAAATAAGCATAACCTGTGTTTCTTCATTTATGCAGGAGGAAAATTAGGAACCGAGTATATACTGACACTTCACTATGATAATATGCCTTTGAAACAAGAATCGTGGAGCTGTTTTCAGCATTACCTACTTTCAGGGATCAGGTAGAATAAGAAATACTGACATTGGCCTCTGTCCCTAGAATCTGGCCACCTTCATTTACCTCTGAAACTTCACCAGGCTGCTTTCCCGGCCTGGACTTTCCTTTCCACCTTCAGTCCCATCCCAGTCCTTCCTTCTAGGATCTCAGCCCTTTCTGCATATTGTAATGGGATATAGACCCATAACACTCTAGGTTTCATGTCAACTAGCTATAAAAGTGAATATTGGAAATCAGGCATGGTGGTGCACACCTGTAATCTCAGGACTTGGTAGGCTGACACAGGAGGATCACAGGTTTGAGGCCAACCTCAGCAACTTAGCCAGATTCTCAGCAACCTAACAAGACCCTGTTTTAAAATGAAAAATGAAATAAAATACGGGTAGCTCAGAAGTAAAATGCCTCTGGGTTCCATAGCCAGTACAAAAAAAAAAAAAAAGCCCACAAACAAATAAAAAACAAACAAAACAAAATAAAAACAGTGAATATTGGGCCATGTAGCACAAACTTCCATGGCAATAGAATATAAAGCAGAAACCTGAAGGGCTAAACAGAAGTGTTTTTAAATTTTTTATCGTAACTTTATTTTTACATTTATTTATTTGTTTGTACTGTAGGTTGAACCCAGAGGTGTTCTACCTCTGAGCAATATTCCTGCCATCCTCCCCTACTTAATTTCTTATTTTAAAACAGGGTCTCACTAAATTTCAGAGGTCTCATTGAAGTGTTGAGGCTGGCCTCAAACCTGTGATCTTCGTGTCTCAGCCTCCCAAGTACTGGGATTATAGGCATGTGCCACTACAGCTGGCTTGCATTCTTCCTTTCCATAAGTATGTTTTCTTTGTTCCCATTGAAATCTCACAATGTTTACAAGTAGGTGAGATTTTAAGTCATTCAGTGACTATACAGTGTTTTTTTGTTTGTTTTTGTGGTACTAAGTGTGAAACCTGGGGGCTTTTCTACCTCCAGGCTATACTCCCAGACCTATTTTATACTTTATTTGGAAACAGGGTCTCACTAAGTTGCTGAGGGCTTCACTAAGTAGCTAAGGCTGGCTTTGAACCTTTGCGATCCTCCTGTCTCAGCCTCCCAAGCGCTAAGATTGCAAGAGTGTGCCACCACACCCGGCTCTATACAGTGTTTATGGGCATAAACAGTAAGAACAATCGACCCGGAGCCTGGACATTCACCTTAGACTTAGTCCACACCAGTTCCTAGCAGAGCATGGGTACAAAGTTAAACCACCCAGAACCCCATCCAGCTGGGCGTGGGAGAAAGGACATCATAGACCATCCCATCTACAATGATCCCCAGTCCTTATATCTGTCATCTATTACTCTGTCCTTTCCTTTTACAGTGCTCATCACAATGCATGCATGTACACGTGTGTGGGTGTGGGTGTGCAAGTGTGTGTTAATGTTTGTCCTCCCATTTAGCCTTTAAGCTCTGTAAGGGCAGGGAATGTGACCAGTGGTTAGCCATTATGTGCCCAGTAGCTGTGCAGCCTGTCACACACCTGTCTTCAAGGTCACACAAACCACGACCTCAGTGCCCACTTGTTGAATGAACATATGATCGAATGGAGAATCAACCTAAGGTCCCTCTGGTTGTCGGCTTAGAACTAGGAAGAAAACCCCACCTCTTCACCTGTGTACTGTCACCTGCTGATGGGTTAGTGTTAAAAAAAAAAAAAAACCTAGAGTGACTAAGGGCCAGGTCTTTTCCATCTTTGCTTTTTTGTAAATGATGTATCAGCAAATGACTCTTATAACAATATGGGGCATAGAAGAGTATCAAGTTACATAAAGGTGGTGAGTTGTTTGTTCCTTTGGGGGAGAAATTTTGCTTCCAAGAGCTCTGAATAATGGACTCTCAGAATAGTTGTATGGTACTGCATATTTCAGTAGAAAAGCCATTCAAAATGAGTCACCTCTTATAGATGAGGTACAAGGTGTCTTCCTTACTAAGTATGAAAAAGCCACAAATGGCTATGTGGGGCTCAGTTGGCATAAAAAGTATGAGGAAGAGAAAATTTGCTTTTCTTGGCATTTACTAATCCAGACAGGCTCATCTCTTCCTATATACCATCTCATTTCCTTTTCACAATCATTCTGTGAGATGGGTATCATTATTTCTAACTTAGCAAAGCTACATAACTAGGTAATGATGGAGAAGGGAGTAAATCCAGGTCTGTTCTGTCTTATATGTGTCTCTGATTAATATTAAAACCCCAAAGAAAAGCCAGGCACAGTGGTGCATGCCTGTCATCCCAGTACTTTGGAGGCTGAGCTAGAAAGACTATGGGTTCAAGACCAGTCTCAGAATTCAGCAAGGTTCTCTCAGCAACTTAGTGAGACCCTGTTTTCAAATACAAAAATAAAATAGGGCTGGGGGTGTAGTAGCTCGGAGGTAGAATGCCCCTGGTTTCAATCCCCAGTACCACACACACACACACACACAAAAAAAAAAAACAAAACAATAACAACAACAAAAATATGTGAGATGATTGATTTTTGTTATTATAAAAAGTAGAACCCTATGATACACACATAGATTCCTACCTTTCTATATAACTTGTGCCTCCTTCTTCAGCCATGCTGGACCATAAAAGATATTTTCCAGTAACAAAGGTACACAAAACAATCAGTGGCCGCTGGGCACAATGCCACACCTATAATCCCAGTGCTTGGGAGGCTGAGACAGGAGGATCACAGATTCTAGGCTAGCCTCAACAACTTAGTGAGACCTGTTTCAAAATAAAAAATAAAAAAGACTGGGGGTGTAGCTCAAAGGTAGCATGCCCCTGGGCTCAATTTCTAATACCAACTCTCCCTGTTCTCGCCCCCCAAAAATCAGTGGCTCTGAGCTCTCTGCTGGTGTAATCATATACTCCCAGGGCCTCCCCCTCTCCTGCCAGGCTCCTCTGGGGCCTGTTCTCTTGGTAGTCAGAAAGGTTCTTCTATGGCCACTATAAACACTGCTCCTTCCTCAAGTCCTGCTGGCCCTTTCTGGCTTTCCTGTTGCTATGGAGCTAAGACACATTGTTTTTCTTGTCGTCATTCATATTAACTTCTCACTCTGACCTCAGTGGTCCTCCTCAGTATCCTGCAGCTCTTGAGGTGTGGGACCTTTTTTTCTACAAGTATTATAGTTTCCAAGCACATGACCACTGCTTCTTGCTTCTTGTCTTGCCTCAAAATGTCCCAACTCTTCATTATATTACCAGATGTGAGGCCTCAGCCTTGTCTTCTCTGTCTCTCCCTCTCTTCTTTTCTCCCCCCCCCCGCTTCCCTTTCTCTCTCCCTTCTTTCTTTCTTTTGTACTGAACATTGAAACCCTCAGACATTCTACTTCTGAGTCATAAAGCCCCAGCCCTTTTCTTTTTTTTTTAAACAGGGCCTTACTAAATTGCCGAGGCTGCTCTTGAACCTGAGATCCTTCTGTCTTAGCCTTAGAATTACTGGGATTACAGGCATGTGCTGTCCATTTCTTATGTAATAAAATAGAAGCAACTTTATTCTCTCAAATTCTTCATTGGAATTCCTCATACTTGTTTGGAAAACAATCACTGAAATGCAGCTGGGTGTGTGTGAGAGGGAGTGAGAAGGGGGTGAAACTCAAAAGACAGATTAACCTGTATGAGACATTCTGAATCATCCTCTAAGGAAGACAGACCCGGCTAACTGGAGGGCACTGTGGCTGCATACGCAGTTTGGTGGCTCAGAGTGCACTGTTCTGCCCAAGAGAAGAAAAGTCACTGGGGCTGGGCACTGAGTAGAAGCAGAGTGCCTCCACCTGGGGGAGGCATGGCTGGTGAAGAACCAAAACCAGAAAGTCTCGTGGGAACTGTTGACTGTGATGTGCTTGGTATCATCTCCTTTTCTTTATTGCCTGGGTTTGAAAAGATGCAGTAAAACCTAGTTTGTGTGAGTAGTTGATGATGATGATGATGGTGATGATGATGGTGATGATGATTAGTGGTGGTGGTGGTATTGGGGTTCCTGGAAACCCTTCTATCTCTGGGCTATACTCCCAGACCTATTTTTATATTTTTATATTTTTATTTGGAAACAGGGTCTCTTAAGCCAGCACGGCTGGCTTCAAACCAGAGTGATCCTCCTGTCTCCACCTCCCAAACACAGGGATTACAAGCGTGCACCACCACGCCCGGCTGTGTGAGTGTATTATTTAGGGAAAAGTCAAAAAAAATTATTTAGGGCAAAGTAAAAAAAAAGAAAAAAATTCAAAAATGTAAATGTCCAGGTGGGAGACAGGTTATGTAAAAGAGTGAAGCTGTAGCCAGTCATGAGCATGCCTGTAGTCCTAGTATTCGCAAGGCTGAGACAGAAGGATTACAGGTTCAAGGCTAACCTCAGCAACTTAGTGAGACTCTGTTTCGTAAAATAGGGCCTGGGGGTGTGGATCGGAAGTAGAATGCCTCTGGATTCAACCTCCAGTACCAAAGAGAGAGAGAGAGAGAGAGAGAGAGAGAGAGAGACTGACTGCACGTGGAAGGCAGTGGGAAGTGGCAAAGACTGTGGCCAAACAAAAAGTCTAGGGTCATGCTGGAGCCACATGAAGCGATGACATGGCACGCAGGAACAGACATTTGTCACGCAGGCCCCTGCTCTTTGCCCCAGCTTTAAGGAGACTCAGAGCAACACAGGAGTGGCTGCCAGGTGGATGGGAGATGATTGCAAGCAGGCACTCCTAGAAGTGGAGTCAAGTGATTCCAACAGTCATGATAGGCTCTCAGGAAAGGAAAGTGAGGTGTTAGGACACCTGTGAGCCAGGCACAGGCGCGGTGGCCCATGCCTAGAATCCCAGAACTTGTAAGGCTGATATAGAAGGCTCAGCAATTTAGTGAGAGCCTGTCTTAAAAAAGGCTGAGGGTGTAGCCTGGAGATAGAACCACTCCTAGGTTCAATCCCTAGTGCCCAAACAAAACCAAACCTGGTCACTAAACTGCTTTGTTTGAAACACAGAGAGATAGCTATTCTGTTTTGAAAGGGAGGAATGGAGAAAACTATCCTTGGACTGCCCAAATCATCAGTAAAATCTACCAAGCTTACCCCCTGTCGAGGCTGAGTGCGCTTCTGGTGGAGCAGGTCTGGGTTTCAGTTTGGGTTATGGGTCAATGTTGCGCAGCATCTACAGAGGCTCTGAAATTTGCAGAAATCCAAAGAGAGGGTTTAGATCTTCCCAACTTGTGGGATTGGCTGAGGGCCAAGCCAATTATAGCTACATCTCCAAGGTGAAGAGGGACACAGCGGACATCTGGGTTCCATTTATAACCCCAGTGTTCCAGGAAGATGGAAGGACTAGTTACGCGGGTGCTGAGTGAGATACCCTCAGAAGGGCCCCCGTGTGATGCACTTGAAAGCAGTTTCCTCTCTGGCAGCCGGCCAACTGCACTGGGGCTCTCAGGCCATCCGTTCTGCTCTACCTGGAGCAGTGTTTCCTTCCCCATGCTCCCAGGGGTTCCTGTGGCTATGTTCCTCCGTGTTCTCCCTGCACGCACACACCAGCTGGCAGAAGCTCCACAATCGGGAAATGAGAATGGGCAGCAGGAAACCTAAAGAGATGAGCTCAGGGATGGGCCTGCATTGCCCTGGGGAGGTCCTGCCAGCTGACTAGGAATGTACCATTATACCCTGGGGTAAGAGTGCGCCTAGGCAACCAGGAAAGGCGGAGACCGGAGCACCCAAGTCATGCCGTGTCCAATTTAGATGGAATTCTCCTGGATACCTTCATGTGCAGATGCATCTGTATCCACTAATGTGCTAAGATCAGCTACTGACACTCTGGGTGTCCTGGGGTCCTGGTCCTTCAACATTTGTCTTGGGAATTACATTAGTTCTACCTCTATGTGCAAATTGGACCATTAGTAGCCACTGGAGAACAGACTCCTTCTCTTCTTCCTTCCTGTCAGTTAGCACATCATTCTCAGGCTTTTGCTCCTATGGGTACAGAAAGAGGGTTAGAGTGGGAGAGAGAGCAAAGAGGGTACAGGCAGAGGAGAAGAAAGAAGTGAGGAGAGAAGAGGAAGGGAAAGAAAGAAGAGAAGAGAGGAGAGCTTGAGCACCTGTGATTATGTATATCTCCAAGAAGCAAGAGAATCCTTCTTTCCACACACACGTGGGATGCACTGAGACTCCAGTGCACTGAGCATCCCTGAGAGTGGAGGAGGCTGAAGACATCTTCTCCCAGTGGGCAGTTTCCTGATGGAGCACGGGCAGCAGAGCTGACAGTTCCAGAAGGGAATTAAAAAGGGGACATTATAGACATTATAGAAGGGGATCAGCCTGAAAGAGGAAGACGATGGTGGTCTTTATAGAGGACACAGAGCTTTATAGACATGTTATGGAAGACAAGTGTTATTTACCTGTGTGCTGCTAAGGATTCCTGGCAAAGAGTGATATCCAGTCTTCCTAGGAACTGTAAGACTGATTATGTAAAATCCAGCTGCTTTTAGTCGCTTAAAGTTTGTATGAGGTGGAAATAAAAATGAAAACAGAACCCAGCAGACATTGTTTGAGACCCTGGATCCTGCCTTGCCTGAAGCCTACATACATGCTTCTGCACTTCTGGAATCTTTGGTCAACAGAACATCCATCCTGGATTTTTTTGGTGTGTGTGGTGTTATGGATTGCACCCAAGGGTGTTCTACCTCTGAGCTACACCCCTAGTGCCCCAGCCCTGGTTTTTTTTTTTATTATTTTGAAACAGGGTCTCACTAAGTTGTGGAAGGACTCATTATGGAGCTGGAGCTGGCCATAAACCTGTGATCCTCCTGTTTCCGCCTCCTAAATACTGGGATTACAAGCTTACACCACCATGCCTGACCATGTCTGATTTTTTCAATTCAACATAAGTCAATTTGAGTTAGAATTTCATCACTCGCAACTGGAAGTTCATTAGTGCACATGAAATATCCTCCTGGATTTTCCCAGTAATCAGTTGGGGATGACTGTGCCAGAAGATGGAAGAGATGCAAAGGTAAGGGAGGGCTGGAAGAGTATTTATAATCACACAGATGTCAGGGGAGAAAAACACAAAGGAACATGTAAAGTTTATTTTCAGGCTCATCATTTGTCCTCTCTGCTGCAGATCCTCCATTTCACTCTCATTGTCTCTACTTTATATTCCATTGCTAAAACAAAATGCCCAAGGATAGGTAGCTTATAAAGCAAAGAGGTTTGTTTAGCTCCCAGTTTTAGAAGCTGGAAGTCCAAGATCTGAAAGCCTCTCCAATTTGGTCTCTGATGAGGGTTGATATAGATGGAATCATGGTAGAGTACATGTGAAAGAAATCACATAATGAAAAAGGAAAACAGAAATTGGATAGAGGCCAGGCTTGCTCTTTTATAACAACTGGCTTTCTCAAGAACAACAGGGTTTCCAAGAGAACTACCTTAATTTCTTCTTAGGGCACCTCAGTGACTTAACCATCTTCAGGTATGCCCCATCTTTCAATAGTTCTACTACCTCAGCATCACCAGACTGAGGACAAAGCCTCCAACACAGGAACCTTCGGCGGACAGTGTTGTTATGAGCTGAACTGAGTCGCCCTCCCGCAGTGAACATTGAAGTACTGATCCCAGGAAACTTGGAATATAATCTTACTTGGAAACAGAGTTGCAGATGTAATTAGTTAAGATAAAGTCATGCTGGAATAGGGTGAGCCTCTAATTCAATATGACTTTTCCCCTTATAAGAGGAGACACAAAGGGAGAGGCCCTACAAAGGCCCAGGCAGACTGGAGTGAAGCAGCTGCCAGACAAGGGACTCAGAAGTAGCAGGCATCGGCATCGCCCAAAACCAGTAAAAGGCAAGGAAGGATTTCCTCCTATGGGTTTCAGAGGGAGCAGGGCTGTGCATGCCATTTTTGACTTTTAGCTTCCAGAAATATAAGACAATACATTTCTATTGTTTACATCACTTAGTTTGTGGTACTTTGTTAGGGTAGCCCTAGGAAACTTATGAAAGATCCTTCAAGTCTCCTACTTTATTGTTGCAAAAAAAAAAAAAAAAGAAAAAGAAAGAAAGAAAAAAGAAAAATTCTGTCTTAAAAGCTTAATTATTCTGAGGACTTACTATATTAAAATTTCTGAAGACATTTGCATTTGAAAAGAGAACTGGTGAGAGAAGGCAATAAGTGAATCTGTAATGTTGGAACTTCAGTTGGGGGGTTGGAATCTCAGGGTCTGTAAGTCAGTAAGTGCCTGTTTATCATTACAACAGAAATTGCAGGGGGCCTTTGAGATGTCTCTAACATAGCCTGAAAGGTGGTGGGCAAGGAGAGCAAGGTTTAGGGGATGGATTCTAAGACATGTCCAACTTTAACCTGAGTTACCCCTCTCTTTATATTGTGGGATTTTAAGCATAGGTTTTACTCAAAAAAGAGCTTTGAAGTTAACACAAATTGAAAGTCACTGCATTATGGCATTATTTAATTCACATTAAGGCAACATTTTTTTCTTTCCTCCACTATTTCTGGAAAAAAAATGCTACTTACATTATATTTACCACTAAAGTAGAGTTGCACATTTCCACCAAGAATCTAAGTTGAGGAAATTGGACCACATATGGGGCACGGTATTAGTCCTTCTCCTTTGTTTTGAGCTATTCTAATGGGTTTAAGGGGACCGATTAACTGCTTTGTCTTTGTTACAGTATTTTAAGAACTGAAAATCACAATGCTTGTGACTCAAAGTGTGCTAGACCATTTGAAGTAAAAGTCAAAATATCTAGTTTATTCTACTTGTTATTGGCCGTCATATAGATATATACATACATATATATGTGTATATGTGTGTATATGTGTATGTGTATACACACACACACACACACACATATCCATTGGGTGAACAGAGCAGACTATGGTATGTATTACATTCATGTGATTGAGGGAGCAGTCTTGAATAAAAAAAGACATGCTGAAGGAGTGTGTAGGGAAATAGCTTGCAGTTCTCTTCAACTGCAAAAGTAAAATAGTTCTTACACATTCGCATCTTTTTTTTTTTTTTTACATGTATGATGTCACTGGAAGCCTTAACTATCCTGGGACCTCTGTGGCCTGGCATTCCTGACTCTAACCCACAGGTCGGCTCAGAAACTAAAGAGCCCCAGTGTAACCTCGGGGGACTGAAGCCAGCTAGTGAGGGGCCCTTGGGGCTACTCCTGTCTTCTGAGAATTCTGCTCTCTATGATAAATGAGTAGTGTTTCTTTTCTTTTCTTTTTCTTTCAAAGACAGAGAGAAAGTCTGAAAACAAATGGTTAACAAGACCTACTCCATCTCAGCCCTACTTCGTTTTCCTACTTCTACCCTAAAAGCTTAAGCCAGTCTGCTTCTGTCGTGTCCTTGTGATAAGCAACAAGTCCCAGGAAACAAACTGCCACCCTGGATCCCCCTAAAAAGTCTCCAGTTAAGCATCTGAATCTCAATCTTAAAATCATAATAGCTAATCATTCACCCACCCACTCCCTGCTTTCAGTCAAGACTTCCAGCGACACCACACGCGCACACCGAGAGCTCCGAGGCGCTGCTGGCTGGGTAGGTGGGGAGGCTCCGGGCTCCGCTCGGGATTTCGGAACATCACTGGGTTTTTCTCCTCCTTTCCCCCGCCCTCTTCGAGGTCTTCCTCTTTTTAAGTTACAGGTCCAGGTTGGGAACCCTGAAAGGGAGTTAAATGTGGACTGGCCAGGCCCTTGAGGAACGAGGGAAAATTTTTTTTACCAGTATGGGCCTCCGAAAATAAATCAAGGCCAGAAACTCTGCGTCAGGAAAGAGCCCGCGTTCGAGCCCGGGCTCCCCGCCGGGATGCCCGCGCTTCTGGCCCTCGCGGGGCGGCCGGGCGGGGGTCCGCTGCCCGACTGGCGCGGGGGCTGAGGCGCGGGCGCAGAGGGAGCGCCCGAACTTTCTTCCAAAAGCACCGACCCGCGGGAGAGGGGGTTTCGGGGCCGGGCTGGGGAGCGGGGCGCCGAGCCGGGGCGGCGTGGCCGAGGGCCGGGCGGAGGCCGCGGCGCGGGCCGGGGGCGCTGACATCACGGCCCCTGCCCCGCGGCGGTGGGTGGGGCCTGGGCGCGGGCGGGCGGAGGGCGCGTGGCGGGCGCCGGCCCGGCCTGGGGCCGGCTCCGGGCGGGCGGCGCGGGCGGCAGAAGTGAGGCGCGCCGCTCGCAAGTTTTCCCAACTTGGCCCCCGCGCGCGGGCGGCGGGCGGCGGGCCGCGGCAACTTTTGCGGGCGGGCGGGGGACCGGCCGCGGGGCCGGCCGCGCTCCCGCTCCCTCCCTCGCGCCTCCCTCCCGCGGCGGAGCGAATCAGAGCTGTCACTCAGGCCGGAGTCGAGGATCGGGTTTCACGCGCCCCGAGCGCGGCCGGCGCCGCTCACTCGCCCTGCGCGCTCCGCGGCCGCCGCGCCGCCATGGCCTCGGCGGGGCCCCGCAGCCCGCCCGCGCCCGCGCGCTAGCCCGGCGGACCCCGCGCCGCAGGTACGTCCCGCGAACTTCTTTGTGTGGCGGTCCCGCCCGCGCCGCGCGTCCCGGCGGGCCCGGGCGTCCGTCCGCGCCCTCTCCCGCGCCCGCGGCGGCCGCGGCTCCCGCCTCCCGCGCGAAGCGCGCCCCGCGGCTGGTTGGCGGGCGGGCGGGCGGGCCGCAGCCCGGGCGGGTGGGGGCGAGCGGGCGGCCGGCGCGCCTCCCTCGGCGCAGGAAAAGTGAAAGTCGGGCGGTCGGCGTGCGGTTGGAGAGTCTCCGATTTCTTCTCTTCAGGGCCGGCGCGCACGCACACACACAAAAAGAAAAAGTCGCCCGGCCGCGGGCGGGCCGCGCCGGCCCGGGCGGGCGGGCGGGACCGCAGGGGACAGTTACTTTCTGGAGTTGCGGCGGGGCCCGGGCGGGAGGAGGCGAGGCGGAGGAGGGGTGGACCCGGGAGTTGGGGTCGGCGGAGCGGTGTCCAGAGAGGCGGCCAGATGCGGACGCGCCACTCCGCCCGGTCTTCAGCCCCTCGCGAAATCTCGGTCCGGGCTGCGTGCGCCCCTCGCGGGGCGAGGCCCCCCGGCGGCCCCTGCCCTCGGGGCGGAAAGCCCCCGAACGGGCGCGGCGGCCGCGGTTGCTCCTGCCCCCCAACTTCTCATCTCCCTGGCGTACACTGCCGGAAAGATTCTGGCCTGGGGTACAGTGCTCATGGCCCTCTGCCAGTTTGTATGTACATATATTTATGTAAAACATTTTCTCCCAGCTCTTTGCCAGCTGTTCCACATTTTCCAGCTGCCACTTCAGTTTGAAATGATGGACTGTCCGCGTCTCCAAGTAAAAGAGCCTTTAGTCAGAGGTATGGAGGGCCGGCCGCTCTGCAAATACCCGGGCAGTGCCATTAACCGGGCCGGTTTTATTCTAAAAAAAACATCTCCTACTCTCCTCCGTCTCCCCAATTAGTCTTTCCAGAGCACAGTGTATACACTTTGCTGAAAATTCAAGTAATTAAGCTCTACCCTACTAAAATGTGATTTTTTTTTGTTCAGAATTTGGGTGAGGCCAAATTTTTTTCAGGTTCCTGAATTATGTGTCTGGGGGAAATACATGAACTTTTAGAAAAGAGTGGCGGCTTGAGTGCATTGGGCATGGCTGGTGGGGAGCCTGTGCCAGGGCCATCCGAAATGACCTCATTTCAGTCTATTTAAGGCAGGAACTATTCATCCTCTCAAGCCACACTTCAGTGTTGTTTGATGCCTTCCTGTATTATGGACTGAAATCTTCAAGAATTGGCCTAAAGTATTAATTTTGAGTATTTATGTAATTGTTCTGTAATTTGAATAGGTGCCTTATTGATTGATTCCTGTAATTATTTCATTTAGGTTTTAAATTAAAAATTAATAGACGTCTGACAGTTTCTTAATTACATGTGTCAAGATTATTTTGAAGGAGGAAAATGCTATGTTTTAAAATAGTGAAATAACCTCAAAATCTCTTCATTTTTCTAGAGCAGAACAGTATTTCAGTGGGGGACTATACTAAGGTGGGAATGATTGGTTCCAACAATGTAAACTGTGCAAAGTATCTAAAGAATTTGTTTATGTTAGGAAATATTGGTCTTAACAACCTGGTACACAAACACTTTGGCCAGTTAGATTATCATCAAACCTAAAACAAACATGAAATAACATTTAAATTAGTTGGAATAGTGTATTTATACCGAGCAGGGAGTTTATTTTACACTAAAAGCTATTTAATTAGAAACTCTCCGCCTAAGGGGAGATCCTTTCAGGGAATATAATTCTTAAAGTCAGCCTAGGGAAGCTTTGGTTTAAGATGCGTGAATGAGTTCAATGTGAGAGGTGTCTAGTGAAATTTCACACGCGCAGAAACACTAAAAGATATAGATTGCATTCTTGCTAATAGGCTAGGCCCAGATGCCTACCAATTCCCCGTGCTTTTAACATATTTGTATTCCTTGATTGAACTCTGATATATACACATTTTTATTGTATATCTAATTTGCAAAGGATTACAGACAGAAATGAAAAAATTCAGCACTGATGAAAAATGGCTCCGTTGAGTTATTTCATTACTTATTTAATGAAAGAATCGTTAATTTATCAACTTGATGCCCAAGCCTAAAAGTTGGACTTTCCTTTGTTTCTTAGCCAGTGAAGTTCCCTTAATTACCTGCATGCTGTAAGGGTTTCAGACTTCCTCTGCACTTAGCCATTTAGAAGTCCTTCTTTTTCTGTAAGGTATCCAGCTCACAGGACCCCCCACCCCCACCCCCACCACACACCCTTTGGAGGATAGAGTTTGGGAGCTCATGAAAGGAAACAATTTAATGATCATTGTTGCATGCACTCTTATGTGGACACAGTAATGTACTAAGAAAAACCAGTCTTAAAGGAGCAGTGAATCAGTGAGTCATGAAATGCTCAAGAAAACCTTAGTAATGGAATGTTAATGCTTTTAGACTATAGTAGATTATCTTAAAAGTCAGACTTTTCTTCTTTATGCAATTGTTGTAAATCCCCAGCTCAAGAATTCTTTGAAGGCGGTTTTAGGTCTGCTGGCATTCGTATTCTGAGGTCTGTCTGATTTGTTTTGGAAGATTCAAGAAATTTTCTGCCAACTTATATCACGAGGGGCAATTAACATGCTAAAATAACTACAGAGGAAACAAATACATTTTTATTTGTTAAACGAAAGAGCCCACCCCAATAATGATTTCAGGTTGTCTTCTCATTAAAGTCCACGAGAAGCTGCTGCCCTTCACTTCTTGTTGTCATTTTTCTAGATGAAAATTGATCCATTCTCATTTCAAAGCAAATAAAGGGAGACAGAATAAACATCAACTGGGCAGGGGTACTGCTGCAAACTTTTTCAAGTACTTTCAGTGTATTTTTCATCTTTACTTTTATTTGATGGGCCTGTGAAATAGAGCTGTAGACTGGTGAAGACTTTAAATGAAATTTCACACTTTGATGATTTTTTTTTAAACTTTGATATATTGACAGCAAAAGGAGCTGCAAAGCTTTTATATAACTTGAGCAGTAACGCCAAGCAGCAGTCAAACGTCTCCATGCATTTGTGTTTAACTGCAGAAGAAAAACATGTCCATGGGCAGTAGAGGTTCTTATCAACCCCCTAATCCCAGATCCCAGCAAACCTTGAGGGCATGCCTCAGATCTTGCTGAAATCACTGTGGACTGCTCACAGTTTGCAGATTAAATATGCTATGTGTTCCTGGCTCCAACAACAGTTTTATGAGCTCACTAAGCTTCCTGTTTTAAGATCCTTTTCTTAGGTTTTTTAGGACCTGCTAAAGGCGATGCTGTCTGGAGTCAGTGGAACTTGTTAATTTAGAGACACTTTAGATATTTCATTCTCTCTTTAAAAATTGCCAAAATTATTTTAAATTGAAAGGCTAATTACGCTGGGAAGAGGGAGGAGAGCTGTTGAAAATAAATTGGATGTTAAATGCATTTGTAATGCATTTGATTGCAAACTTTACGTAGTTTCTCTGTTGTGTTAAGGCATTTTTTTCCTTTCCTTGGCCCCCGAAAATTAGACCTTTTCCATTTGTAATTCTAAATGCACTATATTTCAGTGCCAAATTTCATTATCACTTTTTTTTATGAGAAAGTATATTTTTGTTCTGTGTGTGTATATTTCAGCCTGAGAAAATGTCTCAGAAAATCTATGGCTTTCTAAAGAAGCTGAATGAAAAAGCCATTACATAGTTAATAAGGTGGCACTGGAACATTTCAACCCCTCCTGAAAGGCAATATTGTGTGCCTGTGGTATCTACAGCCGTGTCCTCGTATATGGTGTTCTTGTATTTTGCGTAAGAGTCATAATTAAAAATGAAAATACTTACATCATTGTCCAGCAACATGTCATATCATTCCCAAGAGAACCCGAGCCAATTTTGTGCTTAAAGGTTATTCAATGAATGAAATCTTGAAAGCCCATTTGTCAAAGTACTGCATGGTTTCTGTTAGTTTTCAAGCCCCAAATTCATTGTCTGCCCGGGCCCAGCCATTAGTCATCAGTGTATTAGTGCTGCCTTCAGGCCATGCTGCCCAGCACTTCTTCACACCATTATAGCTTTGAAAGTGTACTCTGTCGACTTGTAGAATTACTGCTCTGATTTCCGCTTGGCTGGGTTTGAGGTAAGTCCCCTCTCTACCTCTAGCCGACTGTAATCCTTGCTTTCTTTTAAAGCTCCTTTCCAGAGATTTAGGGAGAAACTTTCTTAAGGGCCCTGTTGGCATCATACTGCGGTTTTGTTGTGGCATGCATGGTACATATAAATTGTACCTGTAGTAAATTGGATTGATTGCTGTCTTGAAACAGCTAGAGGGGCTTTTCTTTACTTTTTTTTTTTTTTTTTTGAGGGGAGGGACCTAGCATGTGGGGATGGGGCACAGGAGTAATGTTTTACACACAAGTATTTAATTAATTATGTATTCTTAGAATTTTTATGCCACAGAACCAATTAAATAAGTGCAATTAAAAAATCTATTGAAATCACTTCAGAAGGCAGTATGACATTATATTTGCTTATTTTCATGCGAAAAATTTTAGCTTTAGCTGCTTTGACTTTTTTGAAGATTACATAAAATGCCTAACAAGACTCTTGAGTGCTTTACATTACAAACTATCGATTTTTACAAAAAGACTGAAAATTCACCATTTAGATGAAAGATAAGTTTCAAATTGCAGTAATGAAGGAATAAGGTAGTTAAGCCCTGTTATTGATTTCATTTTGTGATATTTTTAAAAAGAATAATTCAATTCTGGAGAAAGTTATCAGTGTGTAAAGAAACCCCATCCAGCAGCTTAAGAATGAAGTCTTACTGACTCAGGTCTGTGGAAGCCTGGAATCCAGGGCCAGAGGCGTGAACCAGGCCACACCACTCCAGGACAGTGTCTGCTGTTTGAACTGTGTATGTTAAAATGAAATTCTATACCAAAGAGTCCCATTGGAGGGGATGTCATTTGGTGTAGTTGGATTGACAGTTCTGTACATACAAAGATAATAAATAAGACAACTGGGATATGCTATTTGTAAATAAGTGAGTTTCCAGAAAAAGTGAACCATGGGACGTTTTTACAAAACAATCCTTAATTTAAAAATCCTTAAGTTTTGAAAAACGCATCTTTAAAATTGCAGTTAAGATAGAAGAATCAAAAATTTAAAAATTAGGAGACTAGAGTGTGGTGAAAACCTCTGTTAAGTACTTTTGGATTAGCTGTAGCTGATTCTAATGTCCAAGAGGTGTTGGTCTAATAATTGTGATGCTTTACAAGTCAACTGCTATTCATAGAACATGCATTCTATCTCTTTAAGCTTTACTGTAAAGATACATGTAATTCTAGGAACTCAAAGTTACATAAATTCTATAAGAATAGTTAAAATGTTTTTCTTCTGAAAATATGTGAAAACTTTTAATTCCTATAGATTTCAGTGCAGTGAGACAAGGGACACATTTGATCAGTCCTGATGTTTTTGTGACGTGGATTTAAGAGGAATACAGTTTTCATAGCTTACTTGATCTATAGACTGATAACTGACTTACAGATCTAGGTTTCTGTCTGAGAGGGGTTGTCTGTATCCAGCCAACCTGTAGAAAGTGGGGTAGCGGTTGGCTCTACATTATTGCTCATTCTTGAATGGCACCTGCTAAGGTGGAGTGCTTCCTGTATAGCCTAATTAAATACAGGGGACTGATGTTTTATAGTTTTGCAGAACTCAGAAATGGCAATGAATATTAGAGATCTCATACTCCTTTCAAATGTTTATCATAAAGTACTTCTGGCAGCTGAGAAAGAGTAGCTCATGATCATTTCTTTTATATACACAAGGCAGAAAAGTAAAACTAATACACAAAAATGTCATTTGTGATTTTAACTGTAATAGCAATGGTCATTTTCATGTTGAATAGGCGTAGTGGTACAGGCCTGTAATCCCTGTACTTGGGAGGCTCAGACAGGAAGACTGCTGGTTTGAGGACAGCCTCAGCAAGTAGTGAGACTCATCAGCCTAATGAGACCCTGTTTCCAAATAAGAAATAGAATTGGGCTGGGGGTCTAGCTTGAAGGTAGAATGCCTCTGGGTTCAATCCTCAGTTTCACACACATACAAAAAAAGTTCAGATGTACTTATTCTACAAAAACGAAATTCACTTCATCCATAGCCAGGCAATTGTTTTCCTTTTGAGTAAATTCCATTTTAGGATATCTCCTGTGAATACTGCTTTTCTGTTACCAGAAGCATCAGAAATGTAGGAAAGAAAGATTGAAGACAATAGGCAACAGATTTGAGGACCCTCAGTGCCACTAGTGGACACTTGGACAGATAGCAGCTTTCTTATTTGCAGTTAAGGTATCAGGCTTTCCTGCCTAGGGAGAAATAATTGTACATAAAAGTAAAATAATTGTATTTTAAACTACTGTAGTTAAAATTTTAAAATAATTTCATTAAGAACTTTTGAAGTTGGGCTTCTTTTCCTGCAGAAAGAGGAAAGGTGAGTTCAGCAGGAAGGGTGAGGAAGCCTTAGGATCTTGGAAACTGTTGGTGTACCACAGAGGTATGCATACTTAATTGATTGTAAGTTCAGAAAGATACTTGGAGCACAAGGAACTGTCAAACAATACAGACCTGTAAGAGATTTTCTCCACTGCATGATTACATGAGATCCACTAAAGTGTTTTAATTTCTCAATGTTTTGCTCATTGAATCCCAAGACTACTTCTCGCCTTCAAAATTGATCTGGAAGTTAAAAATCAGCATTGATTTGTGCCTTTTGATTTTGTAAAACATTTTACTCTTCCTGAAGGATTTATTTTCTTTAGAGAATTAAGAGCTACAGGAAGGTATACATATTTAATAAGAATTTGACCTAAATGTTTGCACCAAGGGTAGCATCTTGAATAGGGTAGCAGCTAATCTAGTGGTACTAAAGTGTGAGAAGTGTCACTCTTCAGTAGCACAGGGGAGTGTGCCTCAGAAATCCCTGCTCAGGATGGTTTCTTCTGGAATTTTAAAACAAAACGACATTAGGGAGATCATTTGCTTATCAATATACAGGCAGGTATAAATAAAAGTGTTTTCCCTGGAGGAAAGTGTATTCCCCTGGAGCACTGGTTTCCTGAACTAGACAGAATAGTTTCATAGTTCAGGCCTAACCATGGTGCTTTTAATAGCATGGCTTTGCCTACTAGAATGTTTTCAGTTTCTGATCTCTCATGGCCAGTGGCTGTTATAACCTATCAGGAACTGATCAGATTATCATTAATCAGGCTTATAACTTAGTTGTTTTAAATCTCTAAATGCATTAAAAAATCAAAGTTACTGCCCAAATTCAGGCACTTAAAGCCCACTGGATTAGGGAAATAAATGAAGTATGCAGTCTGCTGTTCAGGAAGGATGCTCTAGCAGTTTATAACTGCAGCTTCATTTCACCCTAGATTAGAAAGTCGTTTCATTCAGATCAAACATCATGTTACACATCGGAGTTAGCACTGGTGCTTTCTTGTAAAAATGTTGTGTTTAAACAATGAAGGGATCCTGTTTGCCTGTAGGTCGGAGGTTTCACTGCAGAGACCTGCAAGGGGAAAGGCTGGTCTTTGCACATGTTTCCGGAATTGTGATTTTTCATGCTCTCTGTTTACTACTACAGAAAGCCCCTATGGTGGTTAAGGTTGAATTGGAACTCCATGGAGAGCTTCCTTGAGACAATGAAGCCGTGTGTATGTGCCTTAGCCATTCGCAACACCTGCATTTATTTATGGCAGCTAATGAAGAACAACACTTTTTTGGGGCCAGGTTATTAGTGAATTACGGTTTTTGTGAGTGAAGCACATATCTGTTGTTTTCCTCCTGAAGACTTTTCAAGTGTTACCCAATGTTTTATTACACACACACACACACACACACACACACACACACACACACCTGTACTGCAAGCACCTGGAGAGTTAAAACAGACATATATGAATGCATCCAGGGCCACCCCCCTACAGTTGCCTGCTGGACGTTTTGCCGGGCCAACTGTATAGAGTTTCCAAATGCCCGCGGATATTCCCAAGGAGCAGGGTAACTAATCTGATTCAAATCGATAAGAGCCGCTTCTGTGCGCTGCAGAGCGACTGCGGGCTCCGCTGCCGCTGCCTCCCCGCCCCCCCCCCTGCACCCCGGTGTTTCTCTTTCCCGCCGCCTGGCTGCCAGACACGCATTGTCTCCTAAAGGCCGCGCCAGGAATGTGGATCAAAGCGGGGCCTGGCAGCGCCTCCTCTGCCCCCAGATACGCAGCGCCGATCTGGGAAACGCGGCGCGCTCTGCTGGGCGCGCGGGCCGGAGCGCTGGAAATGATGATGGATGCGGCCACGCCGCGCTCCGCGCTGCTGCTAATGAATTGGCCGCGCCGCTCCCAGCCGCGGAGGGGCTTGGCGAGGACCCGGGACGCAGGCGCCAGAAGTGGCCAGAGGTGCGAAAAACCTGCCTTGCCACCGTCAGAGGGGACCCGACAGGGAGGGCGGACAAAACGGGCGGGAACTGCAGCACAGCCTGGTCACTGTAATTACTTGTAAAGATCAAACTTTCCCCCTCTCCCTCCATGTTGCATCTTTTAAAAGGACTTCAATTTCGTGTCAAAGTGCTGTTTGAAATGTAGGTCCCCCTTAAGGGTGTGTGTGTGTGGGGGGGGGGGGTTCTACCTTGGATCTACACACCCATCCCTATTTTTTATTTTTTATTTATTTATTTTTTTTTTTTGGAAACAGGATCTCACTGAGTTGCAAAGGGCCTCACTAAGTAGCTGAGGCTGTCTGCGAACTGTGATCCTCTTGTCTCAGCCTCCCAAATGCTGGGATTACAAGCGTGTGCCACCACATCTGGCTCCCCTTAAGGATTCTTGAATTTAGTAAATGTCAGTTCTCCCTCCCCAGTCACCTGTTCAGTGGCTCTAGGAAGCTTTGTTTTATAGGAGGTTGATGCACGTTCAGGTTTGTAATACAGAAATAAAAGATCCACCTGTAGGCAGGTTCTTAGTAGGAGAGGGATTAGATTTTAAAAAGGGTTTGGAGTTCATTGTGCCCTGGTTTTGGGCCTCAGGCAAATTATAAAAGGTTCAGGGATAGTTGAATGGGAAACGCCTGGACTGTTTTCTTTCTGGAAGCATTGTTCATCTTTTTCACCTATAGGACTCCAAGCCTTGGGAGGCAACAGCAGAGAGTTCCTTTGGTTGTGCCTCCACCCCCATGCACTCAGCCTGCTGGACTCAAACATCAGCTACAGTTTTTCCCCTTAAGCATGAAAAGTCAAGAGGCATGCCAGGAAATCTTGCATGTAATGTTTCAATGGTGAAGAGATTGAAGGGAAACAGCATGGAGTTGTAAGTGAGAAACTGTATGGGGGAAAAAGTCTCATTCACATCTGAAAAACAGTGACTTTTATTTTTTTCAGAGAAGAGTCTTTGAAGCCAAGCAGATCTTAAAACTTTTTTCTTCATACTTAATTTCTAAATAAGTTATGCTTCATTATTTAGCAATTCTTTAAGATAGTGCTGTGGAGCCCTTGGTGGGCTAGGATTCCCTCAGGACATTTTACTGGTCACTTCTCTACCTAATGCTTTAATGAGCCAAGTCAGGACTGGGTTTCCAAACCCTTTACTGTCCTGTGGAAAGCCCCCCATCCCAGGTAGGAGCAGCCACCCCTTTCTGCTCGTCTTTTTCCTGCAGTTTCATGAGGTGTGGGCATCCAGAATATTAAACCTTCTTTTTATGACAGACAGGGACAAAGTTGTGTTTCTTGACAGTAAAATAAGCTGATATAATTTATAGGGATATACAGGAAGCAGATGTCTGCTTTGGCAAGTTGCCATTTTTATAGCGCCATTCCAAGCGTCAACCACACTTTTAAATAATTAGTTACTAACTAATGAGATCCAAAAATAAGTTGTCAAAATATAAGAAGGGGGTAGACTATTGAGTGACCAGGGGCCCATTTTTTTAAAAATCCATTTCAAATGGGTAGGAATTAGTATTCCCTAAGACCATTAATTAGTGTGATTTCAGGCAGCGCCTGGAGCTTTACCTCTTCGCACATAAGTCTCTCTCTATGGTGATGAGTACTGAGGGTTTTATTGCTTTGTTAAAATGAAGTCCTTTGCCTTGGGGGAAAAGCCAGCAACTCTACAAAAACCAAGTTTGTCAGGAACTTTGGTGACTTGTCTCCCCACTGCTATTAATTAGCTGCTTCTAGTGAGGAGAAGACTAGGTCCTTATAGGAATCTCTTCTCTTAATGGAGCCTTCTGGTCCATTTGCATGTTTCTATGTGCAGTTTTAACTTATACACTATCCAAATTCAACTAATAAAACTGTGGGTTTTGGAGGGAACATTTACGGTATAGTAACTGCCGGTTTATCCCAAGTGGTTAAGAATGGAGTGTTTTGATCAAGTATTCCGGTTAAAATTCTTAGTTTTATATAATTTGCCAGTTTTCAAATACCAGACATAGAAGGAAATTTTTATAGTTAATTCACCACTGGCTAAAATTCAAGACATTGCAGAATCATGGAAGTCACAGGGTGATCGACGTGGTCACGTATTCATTCAGTATACATTCTTTTGCATACTAGGTGCCGGAGAGAGAAACCTTGTTCTCATGGGGCTTACAGTCAGGATTGGGGAGATAGATGTTCTCAAAAGCTTTTCTACATTTCTACATAAAAAGTTTATTATTACAGTCAGTGCTGATATAGGCTTGTATAGGCTGTTAATTTAGTATTTGGGATGTACTGCATTCAGGAGTCTATCTGGTTTGTACACACTTCCACCAGATCTTCCTACATATATACTGTACGTTGTGTATAGCAGTGAGCAAAAATAAATGTGGAAGAGTTTGAAAGCTTTAGTCAGCTTGACCATTAGTGCTTGTTAAAATACAGGTTTCCAAGCTGGGTGTGATAATCCATACCTATAGTCCCAGTACTTGACTGGAAGACCGTAGATATAAGACTAGCTTCAGCAATTAAGTAAAACCCTCAGCAACCTAAATAGATCTTGTTAAGAAAAAAAAAAAAAAAAAAAAAAAAGGCTGGAATGTAGCTTGGAGGTCAAATGCCCCTGGGTTCAATCTCTATTATTGCC
Source organism: Muscardinus avellanarius (assembly GCF_963383645.1). Lineage (NCBI taxonomy): Eukaryota > Metazoa > Chordata > Mammalia > Rodentia > Gliridae > Muscardinus > Muscardinus avellanarius. Next base: position 26,087,384 of record NC_137795.1, on the reverse strand, counting down.
CATACACAAAATATAGGTTTCCTGGTGCTAATCTCTAAGACAGATATTGTCTGGAACTGGACCCAGAAATCAGAATGCTTAGTGAGCACTACAGCAACATTGATAAAAATAGTTTCTGAACCACTCTGAGATTGCAATTATATAGATTGGGTTGAGATGCTCTTGTGACCAACTTTAAAGATGATATTTACATCGATTTGGGGTAAGCATTAAAAACAGAATCATTTGAGATTGTTAGAACTGGAAGAGACCATCACACATTTCTCTTTTAAAGGTTCTTTATCCAGACCCCTGGAAAAGCTTTGAGGTTAGATGTGTACTTTTGTGCTTAAGGGTATTTTCTGGGGAGAAGGTTTTTAATTTTTAATAATTTCTTAAAGGGGATGTGCTTTCCCTTCTCCAGAGAATACTTAATGCTACTGTCCAGTTCTGTCGTTTAACAGATAAGACGGTTGAGGCTCAGCCTCAGGTTGTGGGGATGAGCGCTGGACAGCTCCAGCCATCATTCAGGTGGCCCTTGTCCTTGGCCCAGCCCATTCACAGTTCTGCCCTTTGTGCTCTTTGGGGAATGTTTCTGAATTTGGAGTGGATCTTACAATTGATATGCAAATTTAACTTAGTGTTGCTTTTTTTCTACAAAAGCTGTTCTTAAATAACTTATGTGTTTTACAATGAATGACGCTGTGTAATCTTGGAAAAGAAGTGGAAGTTAGTGAGGTCTTGGTGTCCACAGTGTCGTTGTAGCCTCTGGTTCTTAAATCTTCTAGTTACTTGAATTTTAGGTCAAGGGGAATTTATCACACATTAAAGAATTTACAGTTCTCTTGCAGATATGAGTTAGAAGGGACTAGACCTATTTCACCTGGCATTTTAGCTTTTCTTTCCGGATAAGGAGTTGCTGACTTGACTTTAGTAGTCACTGTTTGACTATAGTGTCTGTAGAGTGTAGAAACCTGAGCGGATGGCTGCATGATGAAATGCCTCCAACGTTTTGCGATCTAGATAGCTTGAAGAAAACATGGGCAGAGGAGACTTTTCATCTTTTCTTGATTCTTTGTAGGTGTAGAACATGACTGCACAAAAAAAGAACATGAACTAAACAGAGTGAGAATTGATGACTGCTGACTTAGGGTGATTATCACAAGAATGAAGCTGGTGAAAGACAGACTAAAGAGCTTGCATTTAGTTGAGTTTTCATATTTCCTGAGTGATCCCAATCTTTGCTAGTAGTGATCTTTAGATTTTTTTCCTTGTGAGAAAGTGTAGCCAAGCCAGGGGAGGTGGCACACACCTGTTATCCCAGTATTTGGGAGGCTGAGACAGGAGGATTGTAGGATGGAGGCCAGTCTCAGAAATTTAGTGAGACCCTCAGCAACTTAGCAAGACCCTGTTTCAAGATTAAAAAAAAAAAAAAAGCTGTGGTATGGATCAGAAGCAGAATGCCTCTCTTTTGGTTCAGTCCTCCCAAATGAAAAAAATGTAACCCAAATGAATTGAAATATTCTCATGCTTTAAAAAAGCTTAAGGGATATGGTTTACTTAAATGATTTCAGATTAAAAATTGTATCACAATTCAGATAACTTAGAGAAGCAAAGGCTCTGGCCACTCAGCTCAGATAATCCTCTGATTCAGAATTTTGAGTAGGACTTGGGTAGGAGATAATGTCAGATACTCTTGAAAACACCTAGTTCGTAATAAAAACTCCCCTGTTTTGGAAGCTGTCCTAATATCTCTTCCTATATAGTTGACCACCTAAAGAGACATCCGTAGACATGGATTAAATGTGTAATATGACACTTGAATTTCACAATATAAACCTAATTGAATATTGAGGTATTTAAACCCCTTGATAACAAATACCCAGAAGGAACTTGGAAAAACCATTCACATCATGGACATCCCCTAAGTTCTCTTTTTGAATGTGTGGACAGCATTTGACTGACTTGAGACATTTTTGCCGGACAACCTATAGAGAAGTGTTGTTTGGCTTAAAGCTTTAGGCTCTTTTCAGTCACAGGTAAAGGGGGCTTTTGAGCAATCTCCATTTTGCCATCAGTACTGATGGTGCTGTGGTTTCCTCGCAGGCATTCCTCCTAGAAGAGGGCTGGAGTAATGAGAAGACATCATGGAGGCGCAGTCCCACAGCTCCACAAGCACTGAGAAGAAGAAAGTCGAGAACTCCATCGTGAAGTGCTCCACGCGGACAGATGTCAGCGAGAAAGCCGTGGCCTCCAGCACCACTTCCAACGGTGAGCGGCTGCCTGGCAGCCCTTCTGCAGTCACCTTCTGTTCTCTGCATTCCTTGTGAGCTGAGCGCTTGCAGCTGGACCAGTGTTTTTGTTCTGTGACAGGCTGAAGAATGCCAGCAGGGCAGAGGGTGGGGGCGTGGGATGGGCAGGCTCTAGTAATATCTATTTTGGCACTCGACCTACATGTTTTTTTCCAAATTTTCTAATTTGAGATGTAAATGTGATAGGTTATTTATTATAGGAAGTTTCTGTTTTGGCATTGGAAATCATCTTGATTAGTCTGGCAAGAGTTCAAAATGCTTTGCATTTCACATGAGAAGTCTATAGGAGTCAGAATAATTAGTTTTTACCAAAGACACAAACATGGTCTTGTCAAAATTAGTGACAGGGTCTACCTCTAACAAATTTTCAGTACTCTACGCTGAAGGATCTTAAAATTTAGTGGGGAAACCTTAAGGTAACAGGAGTTCTGATATGGGGTTTGTTTGCTCATACAGATTTGTTTTCATTAGATAACAGAGAGCCACTGTTTCTATATGTTGTATTTATACAAATACATATACATATACATACACATACACATATATACATACACATATATACATATACATATATATATTTTTTGGTACTGGGGGTGGAACCCACAGGCTTTCTTTCTCCGGGCTATACTCCCAGACCCTTTTAATATTTTATTTGGAAACAGGGTCTCACTAAGTTGCTGAGAGCCTCACTGAGTAGTTGAGGCTGGCTTCGAACCTATGCAATCCTCCTGTCTCAGCCTCCCAAGGACAGGGATTACAAGTGTGTACCACCATGCCCAGGTGTATTTATATATTTTAAGCAAAATGTTGGGAATGAATTTCAGAGGCCCCTGTGGTAAAGAGCAGACTGATGGGGTGAGTGGAAACTTCGGTTCCTTTGCAGGTTCCTGCCTTTGTATGCCATTGAAGCCTTTGATTCTTGTAGATTTGACAGCCATTTCTGAACCCCTGAATCCCACTATCCTTTTCCACAGGCCCTTAGGAAGTATAAGCTGCCGCTCTCCTGGTTCCTGGGTACTGCCTACCTGGCTCACTGATTTGCATGAGCCAATTTGCTGCCTCCCTCCCTGTGGGCTTATAATTTATTTATTCCAAGAAAGAATTTACTAGGTTGATTTATAGGTTTTTCAGTATACAATTGAGTCAGGATCTGCTTTGGAGGGTAACTGCTGCCCAAACCTGTATCTCTGAGGGCAGGTATTCCTGAGGATCCCACAGAGTCTGGCTTCCAGCCTTCACTGCCCCACCTGGCTGCAGAAAGGGAGGAGGGAGCTGGCTGTCAAACCTGTTGGCTCATGAGTCCACTTTTGCATTGATCCTTAGATATATTTATGGCTATAATAAAATTATGAATTTGCTTTAGGTATGTGTATGTGAGCATAGTCTATAGTATCCCAGTTATTTGTGGAATTTAAACTCAGGACTAGAGCTTATTTTATTTGGTGGTACTGGGGTTCCTGGAAGCCCTTCTACTTCCAGGCTACACTCCCAGACCTATTTTATACTTTTTTAAAATTTGGAAATAGGGTCTCTTAAGCCAGCGAAGCTGGCTTCGAACCTGTGTGATCCTCCTGTCTCCACCTCCCAAGCATGGGGAATACAAGCGTGTGCCACCATGCCCAGCGTAGAGTTTATTTTAATAGTGCCAGAATATTTGTATTATTTCTCCCTTAAAAATGCTCTTCTTTTTTTTTTCCCCTGGAATTTATAACAATTAGGCCAATTTGTTATTTCAGAAATAGAATCAAGCTGGGTGTATTGGCACACACTTGTAATCCCACTACACGAGAGGCTGAGACAGGAGGGTTGCAGGTTTGTGGCCAGCTTCAGCAATTTAGTGAGCTCCTGTTTCCAAATAAAACATAAAATAGGGCTGAGGGAGTAACTCAGTTAGAATGTCCCTGGGTTCAATTCCCAGTTCCACCACCAAGAAAAGTAGAATCATCTTGGTTTTAATAGCAGTTTTGTAACACTAAGCACTTTCTGAGTATTAGGCTTCCTGAAATATAAATTTGTGTTTATCTTTATGGTTGTATGAGTGTGGGTGAGCATCTGGGTGAGGAGCTTGTGAGCAGTAGTGTGTGTAGTACCTGTGAGAACTGAGTATATGTGTGAAAATAGGCAAGAACCAGCGAGGGTGGTGGAGGATGCTGTTGCTCTGGGAAGAGCCTGAGGGAGCTGCCCTCTCGGTCGTGAATCACAGCAAACTCGCCTTCCTAGGACACTGCCATTGCCTCTGCCACTTCAGACCCAGGCGCACTCACAAGGTTTTCCACCGCTGCACCACACGTTCTGAGCCACTCTCACCACAGGCTTCATTCATGACAGAATTAACCTCACCAGCCCCATGGTGCCCAGGAAGCCTCAAGAAAAACTAGCAAGGGCAGGAGCAGTCCTGATTTACAAAAGCCAGTCCTATGGCTCTGAGTGATCACAGATCTGTGTCCTAAACCATGCAACACTGGATTCCTACCCTGCCCTGATCAGCCTGGGCCTTGAAACCTGCATCTCTGCCCATAAATCCTGGCCCATTGGGGACAAACACTATTAGTCAAATTTGCAGGACACACTCCTGAATGAAAGCTGTCAAAAAATTCTATAAGCTCAGACTTAGTTTTTTCAGTGTTCCTCTTTCTTCTAAGGGATTTACTGCTTTTTGTTTTGGGACAAGAGAAATCCAACCTAATAAAAGAAAATTGAAAATGAAATTTTATTTATTTATTCATTTAGTTAGTTTTTATTTCTTTGCAGTACTGAGGATTGAACCCAGAGGCATTCTACTTTTTTTTTTTTCAAGTACTGGGGATCGAACCTAGGTGTATTCTACCTCTGAGCTACACTCCCAGCCCTATTTTTTATTCTTTATTTTGAAACAGGGTCTCACTAAGTTGCAGAGTGGCTAAGTAGCTAAGGCTGGCCGCAAACCTGCAATCCTCCTGTGTCAGCCTCCCAAATGCTGGGATTACAAGTGTGTGCCACTATACTAGGCTTGAACAATTGATTTTTTAAAAGATGGATTTCAGTCTGACAGGAGGATGCTAGGAAAATGATTCAAACACATTTAAAGACAGAGAACAGTAAAAGAAAGGGAAAATAAACTTTTTTCTTTGTTCAGGTGAATCACAATGATTTTTTTTACTGAGTACTCTGTAATTTTCTTCTAACTAGTTTATAGGGTCTCTTTGTAGCCCCAGGATTGTTGTCAGGGGTGTGAGTTCCTGTATCTTCACTTGTGCAAGCTCCCCACCTGGTCACATACTTCTGTCCTCCCCCTGCCCTGGGCATGCCGGGCAGTGTGTGGGCAGTAGTCTTCTGCCCTGTTTGGGTTTAGACTTGTGGCACACAGGCTTTCAAAAGTTGAATCCTGCGTATGTGCTGGTTCATGGCTGCCATTGCTTTGGCTGTTGTTCATCCATTCTACATCTTTCTGTCTCTCTGCAAACATTTCAGAAATGCGTGGATAACTATGCTGCAGCTATTCACAGAAAGGAAAATAGGATCATTTAGATGCTCTAACAGGTAGTACTGATCACTCCTGTTTCCAGGGGTGGCTTATGCTTACTTTACAGAGCTCTGATGTTGGATTTGTAACTAGATAGTTAAAAAATGAGTTCAGTATCAAGAACAAAATGAATGTAATGTGTACATTCCCTCTCCCCTCATCCATTAACAATTAAAATCAAACAAACAAAAAAGTTTTGTTTTTCGGTGAAATTATTGGTTGAGTTGACTTAATTAACTTTTCCAGCTATTATGTGGTGTAATTTGTTCTTGATTGTAAGACTCCCAGCCAAACCACGCACATTCCATTGCGTGTTCTTACAGGTCTGTTTTCTTGCTTTTCTCAGCTGAGTATCTGCTCCTAGAATAACATTCATATAGAGTTTTGTTTAAACACACACATGCTCACAGCCAAAATGTATGGTTCAAAAACCTTGAACAATACTATAAGTAAGCATTCGCCATGTAAGAAAGAAATTTAAAATAACGTTAAGCGAAAAACTGTGTTCTAGATTTTATATGGGAAAAAGGACAAGCCAAATTATTTAATTTTTGTAACATTTAAGAACCTGCATTTACAAGGAAAGTCTTCAGTAATCAATCTCTCTCTCTCTCTCTCTCTCTCTCTCTCTCTCTCTCTCTCTCTCTGTGTGTGTGTGTGTGTGTGTGTGTGTGTGTGTATGTATGTTATCTCTGAGCTATATCCTCCATTTTTGAATTTTGAAACACAGTCTCACAAATTTATCACATGCTGGCCTTGAACTCAAAATCCTCCTGTCTCAGCCTCCTAAGTACTGAGATTTTAGGCATAAGGCACTGTGTCCAGCAGGATTTCAGTCAATTTTAAGTGAGAACCACAGTGTTGTTTTAAGCTTTAGTATTTATTATAAAATGGAAATGACAAAGGAGAGTTTTCTGAATATTTCTAACACTTCAATATCATTTAACATATTGGATTTTACATGTAAAGTGTGTATTCTGATATTAGGTCTCATTGCTGACTTAAGAATGTCCAAGTCTGTTAATATTTAAGACAATAAGTAAAAGACCTTATTTCTCTATTTCTAATATCTACTTATTACTTCCTAAGCTACATGTCATTTTGTAAATAATATACTTTAAACTTTTGCACTTCCCTTTTTTACATTTCCATTGCCCTATAACACCCCCATGCCTTGTAAATATTGACTCTTCCATTTGAAGTGTATGGCCTCATATTGGACTATGCTTTTTTTTTTTTTTTTTCCAAATGAGCAAACTGATAGGTCTTATTAAACTGCCATTCTACCTTCTAAAGGAAACTCAGGATAAATGATTTAGGTTTTGGTTTTGAGGATCTTTTATTGCATTTGATAGGTATTGGGCCATACATGAAGGTGATAGAATACAGAAGTCATCATCCAAATGGTGATGCAATGTGAACCAAAGTTGATAGATTTTTTTTTTTTAAGTATTGGAGATTGAACCCAGGGGCATTCTACCTCCAAGCTACACTCCCAACCCTATTTTTTTTTTTTTTTTTTTTTGCAGGTCTGGGGATGGAACCCAGGGGCATTTGGCCTCCGGGCTACACCCCCTGCCCTATTTTTTATTCTTTATTTTGAAACTGGGTCTCACTGAGTTGCAGAGGGCCTCACTAAGTAGCTGAGGCTGTCCGCGAACCGCGATCCTCCAGGTCTCAGCCTCCCGAATGCTGGGATTACAAGCGTGCGCCACCACGCCCGGCTCCCAACCCTATTTTTTATTCTTTATTTTGAAACAGGGTCTCACTGAATTGTGGAGGGCCTCACTAAGTAGCTGAGGCTGGCTGTGAACTGGTGATCGTCTTGTCTCAGCCTCCCAAGTACTGGGATCACAAGCATGTGCTACCATGCTTGGCCAAAATTGATAGATTAATAATGGACAGGAAGTTTTATGTTCCTTTTTTTCTTCTTCTTTCAAATAGAAAAGCTTGATTCTCTGCTTAAAAATTATTTGAGGTCTGTAAAAGGAAAGTGTTTTGGTCTGTAAATACTACATGGGATCTTTTGGTTTCGCTTTTTTGTTGTTGTTGTTGTTACTCCTGGCCTAGCAGTGTGCTTTGCAATTGTCCATTACCTAGGCATTAGTGGTGTCTGTTGGTTTCCTGATTGGGGGTACGATGGCGCCAACTTTTGTGGAAAGTTGTAAATTCATCACTGTTCTCCACCAGGAGTTCTCCTCTCCTTGACCTTTCCTATGCAGAGTCTGGCCTGATTCTGCACAGAAGTGGCAGGTAGTTCCTACCAATAGACAGTAGCAGTTGTGAGTTTTAGGTTTTTTGTCCCTTTAGATGTTCAATCCCTCTTTTCCTTGCCATGTGTCATTTCTTTGCACATGACAGATGGGTGAAGGGATTTTCAGATAAAATAGATTTCACAATAGGGTTTTGTTTAGGAGAACATACAGGTTTTGGATTCTGAAAGCTTGGGTTAAGTTCTGGCCATGCCAACCACTGGCTGTGTGAGTGTGGGAATTAACTTCTTAATGTCTCAGTTTCCTCCTCTGATCAGCACAATAATGATAATCTTCAGCTTCGTAGGACCTGTCTTGGGAGGGTTGAGTGAGGTGAGGCCTCCACTCTGCCATAAACACATTACTCAGAAGAACTCTGCAAAGACCAGCCATTGCTATCAGGACTAAACATCGTGATGAGTTAAACGTTGTGAATCCAAAACAAAAGGCTTGTGTTTTCTTGAAAGCCACACATAGGTTTTCAAATTAAGGGGAAAATGTTTGGCCAAAGTAATGATGAATTTGCTGGACTCAGATCTCTGAAAAATAGTTCAAGATGTTCAAATCCCAAATGTGACAAAGTTTGCTCATCTTAAGGCAGAATGGATTAGAGAATGCCAGTTTCTCTGTCCTCCTTCTAAATGCCTCCTTAAATTAGGAAATAGGGGGAGATGATTTTGAGAACATTTATTTAGATTTCTTTAACCTTGAAAACTAGCTTTGTGCTAATTATATGTTTTGTGTTGGAAACAGCAAAATGCACATTTCTTGATTTTTGTTTTTCTTAGGTGAATCATTTTTTTCAGGTAAGAAATACCCATTTGTAAGGTGATTTTGTGCTGTATTTGAATTGGATTTTTTTAAAAAGAGCTTTTATGTTTTTAAAACCAACTAACTGATGAGAAACAATCTAATTCTTAGAAGAATTCTCTTTTGGGCTCCAAACTCACTTATCCCTGAATGCTTTCTCTCGCTGTATACTCCAGTTTGGTTAAGTATATCACCTTTCCTGTGGTTACCCAGGCTTGAAACTGTACTGGCACCTTTGACCCTCCCTCTCTCCTGCTTTCCCTGTCCTTCCAGTCTGAAGTCTTGTTAGATTTTCCTCTGTAGTTATTCACCTGGATATCCCTCAGGCCACTCTGTGACACTATACCATTTAAATTCTTACTACCACATGCTGAGACAATTGCAGTGGCCTTCTGTCCACTCACTTGGCCCTTGGTCTCCTTCCTTCTCATGCGTTGAACATGCCCTTGCCAAATTAATGTTAATAGTTTTCCTTAGGCCACACCCCTATGTAGACTCTTTAGTAACTCTCAGCTACCACTAGAATAAAGCTTAAAGCTATTAACTTAATATTTAAATAATTCTCTAAAATTTGACCCAGCCTTACTTTCCAGACTGATATGCTATGCTATACCACGGTCCCATCCCATAATCTACTCTTTGGTTAAGGGACAGGTTCTTTGCTTTTTTCTGTGTTCCTAGAGTGATTTATTGTATGTTAAGTCTTCTCCAATGAATGCCCTTAGACTCTCTCTCCCCATATAGTCTAATACTCTTTTGGGAACCACCTAGTAACACTTAAAAACAATTTGGTTTACATTAGAGCTCACTGTTTTATATTCTGAAGGTTCTGACAAATGCATGATGACCTGTATCCACCATTACAACATCTTGTAGAATAGTCTCATTGCCTTCAAAACCCTGTGTGTGTGCCACCTATCCCTTATCTTTTTCATAGCTTTTGTTTTTTATTTTAGCACTGGGGGTTGGACCCAGGGGCATTCATCTCTAAGCTACTCCCCCATCCCCTTTTTATTTTTATTTTTTTTTTTTTGCGGGTCTGAGGATGGAATCCAGGGGGATTGACCCCCGAGCTACACCCTCTACCCTATTTTTTATTCTTTAAACAGGGTCTCACTAAGTTGTGGAAGGCCTCACTAAGTAGCTGAGGCTGTCCATGAACCATGATCTTCTGGTCTCAGCCTCCGAAATGCTGGGATTACTATTGTGTGCCACCACGCCTGGCTTCATTTTTTTGTTTTGAAACAGGGTCTCATTAAGTTGCTGAGGGCCTCTCTAAGTTGCTGAGGCTGGCTTTGAACCTGTGATCCTCCTGTCTCACCCTCCCAAGTACTTGGATTACAGATGTGTGACACTGCATTTGACTCCCTCTTGTTACATTTAAGTTTTACATTTTTATTGAACTTGAGAACAATACTAGTTTATCTACCACACCTTGCCTGAATTCAGTGTTTTGTATTGAGAGGGCCTCAACAGATACTGAATCAACTGGCAAGATATAACATGGGCCTTCCTGACCTTTTGGACAGTGGGATGGAGGTGCATGTGTAACACTGTACTTAGTATTGTGTAGCTAGAAGCCAAGGTTGGAACCCGAGCCCTGCCAGGGAATTGCTGTGTGTTTTGGGCTAAATAATTAACGTTTTGGGCTCTGGCACAGTTATGTTAGCTAAGCTTGTAATAGTAATAGACTTTCATGGGTATCATTTGGTAGGGTTTAATTTTTTGATATGTTTCACTCCACTCATTTTGGCACAATAGCATTTGCTGGTAATCTAAATATGATTAAACTTTAACCTGGCCAGGCACGGTGGCACATGCCTGTAATCTCAATGCTGGGGAGGATAAGACAGGAGGATCCTAGGTTCAAAGCCAGTCTCAGCTACTTAGTGAGACCTTGTTTCCAAATAAGAAAAAATAGGGCTGGGGGTGTATCTCAGAGATAGAATGCTCTTGAGTTTCATCTCCAGCACCACAAAAACAAAAGCAATCCCAGAATTTAATCTGATTAAGAGAATTATAATGTATTGTTAATAAAAAATCCTGGTATCAGGTTTTAGTCTAAGAGGTCTGACGAGAGAAGCTGGGATCAGAGAACAGTCTCGTAAACCACTGGGCCTGATATTGGCACAAGGTCAGACTTAAAAAATCTGCCTTCACTTCTCACTGAGACAAATGGTCATTGAACTTATTGGGTGAAATCACTGGTTTTATACTAAGGAACTTCCTTGAGGGACCTACTTTCTCCTCTTATACAAAACTATTACATTTCTCCTCTAAAAGAACATTTTCTGAGTGCTCAGTAATCAGAAATAAGTGTGACTTTCATTTTTCTATGGTTCTGTAAACTTGAGAGGAATAGGAATCCACAGCATGGTGTGTTTTGCCTGTGGAAAGTTTCTGGGTTGCCCCTGATAAGTATACTTGTGATCAAGTGATGTGGGTGTACAGCTGCTGAACAGTGCAAGCTCAGGGGCAAAGGGGAAACTGTCTGGATAGTGTGGCTGGGCGTCTTCCACCTCCTGCTACTCACTGCTCAGATGAGGGCTCACCTTCCCAAGCAGCTTGCAGGGCAGAGTGGTGAACAAAGCAGAACCCTTCCTGTCTTTTGTGTACCCTGGAACCATTCTACCAATGTCTGCTTTAGTTTTTATATTTAAAATTCACATACAGCCAAATTTACTCTGTGGTGTGTACAAATCTATGAGTTCTGAAAAATCTATAAGGTCATATAGCCACCACCATGATGAAGACACAGAACAGTTCATATTCCTCCCTCCCCAATTCTGACAAATGCTTGTGCTTTAAACACTGCTTAGTAATTAATGCATACTGTTTGAGCCCCTAGTGACAATAGAAAGTATAAGAACTACAGTAGGGACTCAGCATTACGTTTATTTCAGGTTTTTAAAATAATCACGATTAATAAATTTTGTGAACAAAGCTTACTGTTAGTTCTTTTCTGTTTAAATATCCCATCTTGAATTTATAGTAAAACTAAAACATTCTTGAAAACTGCTCAGAAATCTCTACCCTTGTGTCTCTGCCAGTTTGAGTTTCTTTTCAGTGTCCACACTGTGTGCATTTTAGGCTAATTTAAAATTCCATTTTATAGTTAACACTACAAGGCAGCCATAGTAATAGGGTGTTTGGTTGTTTTTGTTACATTGAGTTAATTGCATCAGAAAATTAGAATCTGAACGTTTTATGCAGTTGCAACCTAGGGGAAAACATGAAAGACTTTGCTAACTTTCTTCTTCCTTTCTCTTCCTCTTTCTCTTTTGGAAGCCTCTTTCCCTTTTCCTTTGCTTTTATAGATGAGACTTCATCTAAGGTAGGGAAAATTTTTACATAAGTTTGTTATTCCCAGTACAACTTAAGCTACTACTTTTTTTCTTCTGTCTTGTACCCCCCTCCCCACCTCCTTTGACTGTTTCCTCTTCTTGGTCTTTTCTTACTTTCTTCTTCTTCTTCTTCTTTTTTTTTTTTCTCCTTCAGTTGTAGAAAGTTGAGTCCATCCCAATTATTAAATCTTAGGAGACCATTCCCACATGGTTCCGTAAATGGTAGCTTCATCCCTGTTCTTTCATCTCTCTCTCTGCTCTCTGGCTTGACAGCTGAAAAGGTCTGACTGTGCCACACAATGGTTTGATTGGTTTCTCTGGGGGAGACTTTTCCCTGCCTCATCATTCGCCAGGCAGGTGGACCAGAAAGTCTCTTGATTCTTTTGTTGCCTCTCAAAGTCCGAGTCTTTGACTGAATAAATCCGCCGTCATGGGATAATTTGCTAAAAGGAGACTGAAAGATGTGAGAGAAAAGCCTCACTACTTGGGTGCTGCATTAATGAAATAGCGGGGCCTTGGAGTTTGCAATTGAAAAATCACCAGGAATGCAATGGGTGGAGACGGACTTCTTTTATTTCCCATAATAAACTTTTAGTTCTATCATTGAAAGCATGCCTATCCTTTCGCAGGCCTGCAGGCCTGAGTGTGTTTGCATTTGTACCCATGTTTAAGGGGACAGCCCTGCCTGGCTGCAAACCTTTGGGGTGCTATGTCTAGTTAGTCATTAGATTATTACTAGTGGATGGAAAGAATTCCATATGACAGAACTAAGGTTGAGTTAACACAGGACGAAAAGTAATTTACAGATAGGCTGTCCCCAGCCATCTTTGTAGCCCCTGATAAGGTTTCATTTCAGAATGGATAGGCGACATTTCCACTTACGGGCCCATTCTGCGACACCTGTGATAACAGCTTCTGGATCCTAATTGAAATTGGTTTCAAAATGGATTTTCACTTTTCTCTGTCTGTGGAAAATATTGAATGGACTCAGAGCTGCCACAGAGAACCCCAGACCTTGGAAAATGGAGAGGGAAGCTGGGATCATCTTTCATAACAGTGTCGATGATATGACAGTTTTGTTATCTGTCTTATTAATGAAATCATTGATCACCTGATGAGGGAGATAATAAACTACATTCCACCAGTGTTCCTGAAGCTCAATTAAACTGGTCTTACAAATAAGGAGGGGAAAGAAACAACAATGGAGCCAAAGTAGGAAGGATCAATTAAAACTTTTCATTCCCAAAGCGACTGTTTCAGATGGGAACATTCTGAGTGACTGCACTCCAAGTGGTTTGAAATTGTGCGAGTCCATATCATATTCAAGGACTTTGTTTTCAGCCAGTTGTAGGGTCACTAGCAGTTTCATTAAGTACAATTTAAGACCAATTATAAAATTATTATAAACACATTACTTGCTTCATGAAGTAAGATTCAGAAGTAGAAGCAAAAAATCCTGCATTGTGTAAGTGCTCTGAAAAAGGGAAAATGGATTAAAAAAAAAAATCCCCACTTTCCCTCCCCCATGGTGAAGGAATCTGAGGCTTGTCCGGCATAGGTATATTAGGTAAGAAGACCAAACCCAGGGTTCATAACCTAGGTTCTTTGAAAACAAAGTAGCTTATCGTCCCTTCCTTTCTTAAAGCCCTTTGGGAATCCTAGTCAGAAGGGAATTAGGTTTGGATTTAATGAGGTGGCTCTATTGTTTGGGGCTGGGCTGCCCTGGAATGTGCTCTCAGTCCCTCTGGAGGGAGGGGAAGGGCTTCTGGTGACTTCTCATGTTTCACGGTGAATTGTATTCCTAGGTGTTTCTCCATTCTCTGTGCCAGCAAGGATCAATCCAGCCCCATCTCAGCTTGAAAGAGGAGTTGTGATCAAAGGCACTAATGATGTCACTGATCTCTGGTGATTGATTAGGAACAGAAGTTCTGGAGAATTTAGCCTTTCCTTATAATTTTAATTCATTAGTGTCTGCTTTTAGAATAGCTAGCTCTTAATCAGCAAAATTACTACAATGAACCATAAGAAATACTGTGTTTTCCTTCTAGATTTATCTATTACAATTTTTTCCCTTTTGGTGGTACTGGACATGGAACTTGGGCTTCCATGTGCTGGGCAAGTGTTTGCATTGAACCAAATTCCCAGCTCTATCACTATTTTTAAGTTTTTAAAAATATTTTTTAACCATGGTCTCAACTTATAAGCCACCTTTTTGTTTAAATGCACTGTAAATAAACACTCTTTTTGTAAGTTGAGTTGGATATTTTGGAAAATTTACCTATAAATTGGGATACATATTTGGGGATGATGACATTTGCATGGTTTCTGAAGCAGTTTAATCATATCAGACATATTAGGTAATCATTATATATGCAGAGGTTTTATTGACTTGGAAATTTAAGTGTTTTCTATGCAGATTTTAAAATCTTTTCAGTTATTTTTATGAGAGTAGCTAATGTTTTCCCATTGCCCTTCAGGAGGATGACTCATTGCTCTCTGCACATTTTTCTTAAAAAATAAAAACAAATGCATTTTATGCCAAGAGGAGACATGTTTTACAACTGGAGAAGATGCAACTTTCAATAATAACAAAAAGAAAAAAAAAGTAACTCTTAACTGTTTATAACTGTGCTGGAGCTATTGGCTTAAGTCCACATTGAGTAGGGATTGATTGCAGAAGCATAGGAAAAAATTCTGTTTTGGAAGGCACTGAAGTCTAAGAAATAAAAGTTGAATGGAAAATAGAGAATGTAAATTTTTATTAAGGATACTGTTACCTTCTGCGATCTGCTGTAGGTTTCAAGGACTCTTGGTTCATGCTTGCTTATCGCTAATTCTTTTTACAGAAAACTTCATTCTGAGGACTGCTGTTTGAGTATGACTAAAAAATGTGTTTATAGACTGGGTTAAGAATATAAAGAGAAGAAATCACGCAAATGAGCCTTTGGGAGAAGATGGTGTGTCAATTATGGATACTAGACTTTAATGGATGTGGAAGACTTCCTTTTCAAGAAGTATTTTTTTGTTCTATTGGCAGTGATAGGAAAAATAATATGAGACCTTTGCCTATAATTAAAAGAGAACTTCTAGAAAGAATATAACAATGGTATGGGTAAAATAGTGGTACTTTAGGTAATATAAATATTTTCTGATTAAAATATGAATCAAATATTGAAGATTTCTTCCATGCATTTAGAACTAGAAGACATACAGTGGTCTATTTCATATTAAGTGTAAATCAAATCTCTTTTTAAAAAAAAAAAAAAAACCTAATGTTCCTAGGCTTGTTTTCAAATCCTGGCAAGTTTCAGAGCAGTAGAAAAGTTCCTTTCCTATAAATGTTGACAGCAGTTCCTGAGTAGGCTAACAGTGTTTTATAAATAGAGTTTACTTAGCAAAAACCATATGTATGCCCAGTGAAATAATCTAACATTTATTTATGTTTTGATTTATAGAAAACATGTGCCTCTTGACAAAGCCTTTGGGCTCTTTTCCACAATTAAAAGGAATAATTTTTGAGAAAACAGCAACTATCTTAATGGAAAACTTTTTCACATAAATTTAAAGCATTTTCTTTGATCATTTTTACACAAAATCAGAATATTTTTATCCATTAGTTTGATGCAGAGAGCTGAGGTGAATTGGGAAAAATTAAGATGCTTATAATTCTGTCTACCTACCTACCTACCTCTCTGTTTGCACTCACATGTGCACACATGTACACACTCATGCACATCAGCATTTATACTGGTTGAATATTAGGGAAATCTGTTGATTGAAGAGGCTGGATATTGCAGAAGTACTGTGCAGTGTTACAGCACCCCCCCAAAAAAAAAAAGATGTCTATTTTTGTTTGCTTTTGCTAGTGACTAGTGTTGGTTTAGCATGAAGTACTTTTGTTTGGCTTAGTTTTTTTTAAACTGAAGGAGGAGAACGTGGCTCTTTATTAACCTGTTGCTACGCCTTCCTTTGAATATCTCCATCGTGTTCTTGATTCTCTCCATCAGCAATAGATCATAAAGAATGAAAGGAGTAATGCTTTGTAAATTTCTTAACCCTTTTTTTTTTTTTTTGGTGGTACTGGGGGTGGAACCCAGAGGCTTACTACCTCCGGGCTACACTCCCAGACCCTTTATATATTTTATTTGGAAACAGGGTCTCACTAAGTTGCTGAAAGCCTAAGTAGCTGAGACTGGCTTCGAACATGTGCTATCCTCCTGTCTCAGCCTCCCAAGTGCGGGGATTACAAGCGTGTGCCACCATGCCTGGTAACCCTTTTGTTTTTTATATTTTGAAGAAAAATTTTTATCTAATTTTATTTTTTAATGTTTCTTTTGTTTCGAAGTGACTGAGGGATGGGAGTGAATCGCATAGAAGAAAAATCCTAGCTGAATGCTGTGTGCATATCTGTAATCCCAGTACTTGGGAGGTTGAGCAGGAGGATTACAGGTTTGAGGCCAGTGTGTGTTAAGTTGGTGAGACCCTGATAATAAAAAATAAAAAGCACTGGAGATATATGTAGCTTAGAAGTAGAATGCCCTTGGGTTCATCCTTCAATCCAGAAAAAAAAAAAAAAAAGAAAATCTTTTTAGTGGTACTGGGAGTAGAATCCAGGGGCATTTTACCTCTGAGCTACACCCCTAGCACTATTTTTTTCTTCCTTCCTTCCTTCCTTCCTTCCTTCCTTCCTTCCTTTCCGGGTCTGGGGGTGGAACCCAGGGGCATTCGACCTCCGAGCTACACCCCCTGCCCTGTATTTTATTCTTTATTTTGAAACCGGGTCTCACTGAGTTGCTGAGTGCCTCACTAGATAGCTGAGGCTGTCCGCAAACTGCGATCCTCTGGTCTCAGCCTTCCAAATGCTGGGATTACAAGCGTGTGCCACCACGCCCGGCTTTTATTCTTTATTTTAAAACAGGGTCTCACTGAATTGCAAAGGGCCTCACTAAGTAGCTGAGGCTGGCTGTGAACCTGCTATCCTTCTGTTTCAGCCTCCCAAATGCTGGGATTACAAGCGTTGTGCCACCACGCCTGGCTTGAAAATCTTTCTGAAAGTAATTTAAAAAATGTTTTATATTAACTTAGCTGGGGCTAGGCTACAACATACTGCTTCATCAATATTGTAGACCAAGCCAGCATGGTGGCACGTGTCTGAAATCCCAGTATGTGGGAGACTGACACAGGTTCTAGACCAGCCTCAGCAATTTAGTAAGAGTCTCAGCAACCAAGTAAGACCCTGTTTCAAAACAAAAAATAAACATAACTGGGGTTATAGATTGCATGTAGAATGCCCCTGGGTTCAATATCCAGTACTAAAAATAAATAAAATAAAATAAAAATTCTAGACCAGATCTATGTTATTCAAGCTGATGGAGGGTGAATTGTGTGTGGACAAGAAGAAAGTCAATATTGTATGTCAAATAGAGAAATTTCATAATATTAGTGTATGATAATCATACAGGTATAAATCTTACATATATGCTAATATAGTTATGTATCCTATTCTGACTTTGGTGGGCTTCATTTTTGAATACAAGTGAGAGATTGTATATGCTTAAAAATTAAGAGCATAGGAATTTTTTTCCTGATGGTAATAGCAGTTTTGAGCCCTAGAAAGCCTAGTTCCTGTCTCCATGTACTTATAAACAACTCTACTGACTGTGAAGGAAGCTACCTCAAGACTGATTTGGTATCTAAGAGAAATGAACCACCTTCCACAGTGTGGGGGCTTCTTTGACAACCTAGGAAACCTTGAGGTTCATAGATAGTATTCAGAGAATGGGCGAACCTTTTAGAATTATTTTACACAACACTCTATGGACCTCCATTTTCTCCCCTCCACCCTAAGATTTTAAAAAAGTTTTATGACCCAGTGCTTGCCAGAAACACTGGTGAACAGGTAGGATTTGGAGCTCTAACTATCTTTGGGAAACTGTTGGTTGAATGATTAGAATTGTCTTTGAAGAAATGGTCATCTATAAGAATAGAGCTTCCTAGTGATTAGGGAATACAAAACTGAAATTGGTTTTTATATTCAATGTGCTGTGAAAACTGTAGTTGTAACCCAGCAGACATTTTAGGGGCTGCACAATCAGAAATCAAAAGATTCTACCTACATCTCAATTGACCACTTCTGAAGAGGGACTTAGGTCATAGATGTGTGTGTGTATGTGTTATTGGGAATTGAACCCAGGGGGGGGGCATTCTACCTCTGAGCTACACCCCAACTCTATTTTATTTATTTATTTATTTAATTATTTATTTATTGTGATACTGGGGGTGGAACCCAGAGGCTTTCTACCTCCGGGCTATACTCCCAGACCTATTTTCTATTTTATTTGGAAACAGGGTATCACTAAGTTGCTGAGAGCCTCACTAAGTAGCTAAGGCTGGCTTCGAACCTGTGCTATTCTCCTATCTCAGCCTCCCAAGCACAGGGATTACAAGTGTGTGCCACCATGCCCGGCTCTATTTTATTTTTTAATTTGAAACACAGACTCACTAAGTTTCCGAGGGTCTTGAGGCTGGCCCCAAATCTGCAGTTTTCCTCTCTTAGCCTGCCGTATATTGGGATTATAGGTGTGTACCACCACAACTGCTTGGTCATAAGACTTAAAGAGCTCTCCTGATTGAATATTCTTTCTTCAATTCACTTTAAGTTTCACAAGAATTTAGAAGGATGCAAATTATCAGCATTTAGAATGCAAATTATCAGGAAAGATGTCAGGCAAATTAGAGGAGCTTGGATGGAATGAGTTAATATAATCTAAGTTTAGAGAGGGAAATTTAGAATTCTCTTAATTAAAACTGAGCTGGGTGTGGTAGCGCACGCTTGTAATCCCCATGCTTGGGAGGCTGAGACAGGAAGATCACACATGTTTGAAGCCAGCCTCAGCTACTTAGTGAGGCTCTCAGCAACTTAGAGACCCTGTTTCCAAATAAAGTATAAAATAGGTCTGGGAGTATAGCCCAGAGGTAGAAAGCCCGTGGGTTCCACTCCTAGTACCCCCACCCCATACACACACACAGAAAAAAAAAAAAAAAAAAAAAAACCCAAAAAACAAAACAAAAAACTGTTTGAATCCCATGGATGGGTCATATTGTTTAAAAACGTCTGAAGATTTTGTTTAGGCCAAAATGCACTCTCACATTGTTGAGTCAAAAACAGCCCCATGTGTTCTGAAGGGTAGTCGGTAGATAACACTTTTAGGTGCAAATCCAGGGAGATTTTTGCTCAGTTTTGGCTGAAGTGTTGATGACTATAGGTAGTTGTCACAATACAGTTGATTTTTGAATCTGAAGTGTTTGTTCCCGTGTCCTAGGCGTGTTCCTAAGGGACCTTTTTTGCACTCCTCTTACAGGTGTCTCTGTGTGTGGCTACTAGAAGGAGCACTGTGACTTGGGTGTGAGTAATGCCTCCCACACCAGGGCCTCTTTTAAGCCTCTTGAACATCCTCATACAGTGTTTTACACAGCCTTCTATTTGGCATCTGGTTTTCTGTAGTTGTATTTCATCACGGTTTCACTTAGAGCCTTTGCAAATTTCTTTGATTCTAATTCAGTTGCTTTAAAATTTCTGGAGTGGAAAAAGGAAACAAAACCAAGAGTACAATAATCTTTGATTACCAGATCCCTAAACACTGAAGCTCTCAAGCAACCCATATTTGTAATTCTCTGAGCGTAGAATTAATAGGCAGAAGCTGGGGAGTGTTGTTAACCGAGAAGTTAGGCAGCCAGGTTCGGATGGAGCAGAGGGAAGGAGCCATGGCTCTGCTCTTCACAGGGCCTCCTGGAAGACCGCACCATCCAGGGTTCACTGTGTAAATTCACTCTTGAGCAGTCATTAACACAATGCATTTTAGAGTTTTAATAAAAATGGAACCTGTGGACTATGAGGAATGCAGGGCATCTCTCACTAAACCAGTGTCCAGGCCTGCTCACCACAGCCTGAGACCTGAGCATCTATACTATTTTCTGCTGTCCTCTCTTTTAAACTTACTTTTGTTTGCATTGATCAAAAGAATCCCTGCCAATTGGGAAATTCAGAAATGCATAAAGAAAAACAGGAATGTGGTCTGCAATCTCACCATTAAGACCTAATCATTGTTAACATTTTGGGTTATTTTTAGTCTCTTTTTATTCATTTTCTAACTGGCCATCTTTAGATAACCATAAGGGAAAAATTCCATGTCACAGACCACTCTTCTCCAACTTGGGTTTACTGGCTCTAATTTATTCAATCAATTCTCAATAGAGATTACTTAGATTTTTCTTTTTTCCACTTATAATGATGTGAGCTGGGTGTGATGCTGCACACCTGTAGTTTCAATACTTGGGAGGCTGAGATAGGAGGAATGCAAGTTTGCAGCCAGCCTCAGTAAATTAGCAAGCTCCTGTTTCAAAAAAAAAAAAAAAAAAAAAAAAAAAGAATAGGGCTAAGGGTGTGTGTAGCTTAGAGTTAGAATGCCCCTGGGTTAAATCCTCAGTTAACACAAAATAAGCAAATAAATAAATAACGATGTAATGTAATGAAATTCTTCCAAACAAATCCGTATGGTTTGAATACTTCTATCAAATCTGCTCCAAGAAATGCAGCAACTTACATTTCCATCATCTATTTACGTGACTGTTCATGACTGTTCATTTTCAGAGATACTTATCAACATTAGGGAAATATTGATAAAGACAATACAACAGGTGAAAACTTCACCTTATCTTTTGGACAATTGAAGTACAGTACACAAAACAATGCCTGTAGAGAATTGAGTAGCTTGATGAATTTTCCTGATGTGAGCACCATATAGACAGTGACTAGATCAAGAAAGAAACACTCTGGTGGTGAGCACTTGGATGGTTGCCATTGTTTGGTTATTAGGAATGTTGGCTGTCAGGTGCCTGTGTTTTGGTGGACCTGAGTACACAGTTATTTTGGTCATATATTTAAGAGTGGAATTACTGCATCCGTGGCTGTACTTGTATTTAGCTTTATAGAAAACATCTTACAGTATTTCTGAGTGGCTATGCAGATTTATTGCACATTCTTGCCAAAGTTATTTGCCATTTTTTTTCATGTTAGCCCTTCTGTTGGCTGTGCAGTGGTATGCAGATGTGATTTTAGCTTGTCCCTAAAAAGAAAGCGCTTAAGTACCTTTTTGGTATTTATAAGGCATTTGGATATTCTCTTTTGTGAGATTCTATTGAAATTGCTTTTGTTTTTTTGTGTAGTTTATAGTTCTTTGAGAGTAGATAATTACTTATCAGTTCTGTTGCTAATTTGAAATGATACTTTCATCTGACATTGCTTTGATATGTATTTTAGCTTTTTCCCTACTTTTTTCTTTTTCTTTTTCTTTTTTTTTTTTTTTTTCTGGTACTGGGGATGGAACCCAGGGGCCTTCTACCTCTGGGATACACTCCCAGACCTATTTTATATTTTATTTGGAAACAGGGTCTCTTAAGCCAGCTGAGGCTGGCTTCGAACCTGCACAATCCTCCTGTCTCAGCCTCCCCAAGAGCGGGGATTACAAGCGTGTGCCACCATGCCTGGCTTTTCCATACTTTTTAAGATTACATACATAAAATACATTTTATCTGATAGTACAAATTACCTTTTATTTTCCCTTTTCAAACAGCCCATGACTCTTAACTCTTCCACATGAAACATCATTTTAGAATTATGTTGCCGGGCGTGGTGGCGCATGCCTGTAATCCCCGCGCTTGGGAGGCGGAGACAGGAGGATCGCGCAGGTTCGAAGTCAGCCGCGCTGGCTTAAGAGACCCTGTTTCCAAATAAAAATATAAAAAATAGGTCTGGGAGTGTAGCCCAGAGGTAGAAGGGCTTCCAGGAACCCCAGTACCACCAAAAAAAAAGAATTGTGTTACCCATGGATTTATTTGTGTGTGAGTGTATACATATGTGTATATGTATGTGTGTGTGTTTATGTGTGTAGTAAAAAACAAACAAAACATGGCTAGGCACAACCAATTTTATCAATAATGGTTACTTCTGCAGATATTGGAAAGGGAGTAAGATGGACAGAGTACAACTATATCTGTGTCATTTTTATTTTTTTAAAGAGAAAGGATTTTTACTGTGTTTTAAGTCTACAGAGTGGGTAACTAGATGTTGCTTATGTTACTCTCTGAAATATGTCATGATTAAAAAGTAACTTGTTGAGATCTTGTGTAGAATTATATTAAGCTAACTTATTCAGGCTTTATCTTAATTATGCTGGCTGCAAGAAACATTCTTAGCTGTTTTTATGCCACCTTCTCACAAAGTTACTGTCTTCCCAGGTGTACATCAAAGCCACACAAATGCACACTTGCTCCGGAGTCCACGTTGTGCATTCGTCTTCAGAAGTGTTTTTCTAAAATCTGTCACTTCTGAGAAAGTACGTAGGAAATAACAGTTGGCAAGACCTACCAGGTGTTTGCTGCATTTTCACCTCTAAGCTTTAACATGCTCTGGAAGCAATTTGGATTTACTTTTGTCTCAGCTGTCTTGAACTGAAAGTTGCAGGTACATTGATGAGTACTTTAGTTAATGTAAATGCCTCTCAGGAAAAGCACATTCTGCAGGTCTCCACATTTTTATCAGGTCGCAGCATCTGCCCTCTGTATTTTTGATAATGGATCTGAAACTTGATGACTTTTTCTTTTGAAATCTTATCAGTGCCAGAGTCAGAGATTGGAAGTGTAATGAGGTTGTTTATTTGTTTGTTAATTTGTTTTTGTTAAAGTTACATTGATAGCGCCAGATGAGATCAGTGGGCTTT
This sequence comes from Muscardinus avellanarius, assembly GCF_963383645.1. NCBI lineage: Eukaryota > Metazoa > Chordata > Mammalia > Rodentia > Gliridae > Muscardinus > Muscardinus avellanarius. The sequence continues at coordinate 26,064,407 of NC_137795.1, read as the reverse complement.
TGGGGCCCTTTGTTTTGGAACTTACTTTAAGTTAACTTTGGGAGTCACCTTAATGACCTAGTGACTTGGGGATACTAGACTTAAGATGGCACTGGCTGTGGCCAAATTGAAGAGAGAGGTGAAGGATGTGGTGTGGGTTCTGTGCGAAGTACTGTTGTGATACAGAACTCTTATGAAAAGAGGCAGATCTCACACATCTTTAAGAATGCTAAGTACCAAGATATACATCCCATTAAAGTCAAGAAATGTCCTCTTCTAAGGTATAATTCCCTTAGTTTCTTTTTAGAGCCTCAACTTCATGAACTGGAATACTTGCCCATAACCTACTCCTCAAAGCTTTTGGAAATAATTGGGAGGCATGACTCTTGTTTGTTTTCCACACTTGAGATCATCAGCATTTAGTTAGCCTTTTGTCTGGGGAGATAACAAATCCACCAGAGTCATGCACAGAAGATCTGCCAGTCCACAGAGGAATTTAGACTTCCTATTTTTCCATCAGGAGTGTCTCAGGGAAATCACGCATGCAATAGAACTTTTTGTCTAGACCCTGATCAGGGGATTTCTGTTTAGTGAGAACCTTTCCTTTAGTATTCTCAAATGGAGCAAAGCTTGGGAAGAGATTGTGGGCAAAATTCAGGGAAATAAAATATAGCAAACCCTGGGGCATCATATTTTCTCAACTCCTTTGCTCCTAATTCCATGCACGTGGGATTCCTTTTTTACCATGTGCTGCTATAGTCAACAGATACTATCGAGGCTGTGCTAAGTGCCAGCCACTATATTTGATTGTGTAGGTTAATAAAATATGGGCCTGTTCTCAAGATACTCAGAATGAGTAACAACCAAATTACAGTATACTGACCAAATGCAATGTAGATAATGCCTACTGAGTGTCAAGGACAATCTCACAGAAGAGGTGCCATACAAGAAACTTCATTTACATGTCAGTGGTTAAGCTAGGGGCAAATAAGTGGGGACTGGGAGCTGGAGAATGAGATTAAGAAAGCATTTCAGGTAGAGAGAACCTTATAAATGTAGTTTGAAGGTAGGGAGGGCTGTGGTTGAGAATGTGAATGGAAAGGCCAGACTGTAGAACCCTATGAGGGCAATTCCAAAGGAGTGTAGTTCCATCCTTAAAGTGGGCAGGGGAGATGTCAACGGCTTAAAAATACCTTTGCCCCAGTGAGGAGGATGGGTTGGAGAGGAGAGAATGGGGCCATTCAGGAGGCTGCAGAGAAGAGCATGGGGAAATAGAGGGAAAGAGGAGATGGTATCAACCTAGAGCATTGAAGAGATATCTACACTTGTGTGTCCACTGCAGTATATTCACAGTACCAAGATATAAGAACATTCTTGTTCATCAGGGATGAATGGATACAAAACAGTGGGAAGCTATTCAGCCATAAAAAGAAGAAAATCCTGTTACAAATATGTGACAGCATCGGTGAACCTAGAGGAAATAAACCAGGCCCAGGAAGATAAATACTGCATAATCTTATTCATCTAAAAATAGATTTTATAGTTAGGCGTGGTGGTGCACACTTGTAATCCCAGGGCTTAGGAAGCTGAGACAGGAGGATTGCACAGGTTTGAAGCCAGCCTCATCTGAGTGAGGCTCTCAGCAACTTAGTGGGACCCTGTTTCCAAATAAAGTATAAAAAATAGGTCTGGGAGTATAGCCCAGAGGTAGAAAGACTCTGGGTTCCACCCTGAGAATCACACACAAAATAATAAAAAAAGATTTTATGGAAGCAGAGCATAAATTCATAGTTATCAGAGGCTGGGACAGTTAGGAAATTGCGGAGATGTTAGTCAAAGGATATAAAATTAGAGTTAGAGAATGACTTACAGGGACCTATTCTACTGCATGGTGTCTGTAGTTAATGATGATATATTGAATTCTTGAAAAATGCTAAGAGAGGGTGTGCTCAGCACACCCACACAAAAGCCTGTTATGTAATGCACATTTTAATTAGTTAAACCTTTCCACAATGTTATATACACTTTGAAACATCCATTATACATATAATTTGTCAATGTAAAATAATAAATAATTGGAAAAAAAAACAGAGGGCAAAGGGAGGGTCTGTACTGAGGGCCACCGCATCTGTTAGGAGCTCTCCTCCCAGGGAGCCTGTTCTTTAGGCCCAGGGGTGGGAGTGCCTCTTTAGGGAACCACATGCAGTATGCTTTCAAGCTTATCCAAATTACTCAGACCTTTGTCAAGAGTCCCTTTAATAAGTGCTCTTTAAATCTCTTCAAATTTCTCAAAATGGATAAAAAGACAAAAATCCCAATAGACAAACACAAAAACCCCAACTAAAAACAAAGGCAATCATGTCAGAGGAAGGCAGAGGGGGAAATTGGGATTGTGGGTGCAGACATGACCTGGGCCTAGAGGGACATTTACATATAGGGAACCTCATAAGAGGAAGACAAGGTTTGGGGTTGAGGGGAAGCATTTTGATTTTAAGCACCTTGCTTTCCAACATGTACTTGAATGTATATCTGCAGTGCAGAAGACAAACAGGAGTAGAGATTTAGCTCCTAGATTTGTAGATGGTAAAGGCAAAGGGCGTGTGTGATGTGACTTATGAATGAGAGCAACTATTAGGACATGAGACTGTCAGAGAAGTATGTGTATTGGCTGGAGGGAGGACAAGGCCCACCTGTGAAATCCAGTGTAGCATTTTGGAGAGAGGAGATGGAAACGGCAGCTTGGGACCTTGCGGGGCCCAGGTTTCAGGAGGTTGGAGATGGCCATGGTTTCAAATGCAGGGTGGAGAGGTACAGTGCTGGAGCTGAAAGTGTAGGTGGAGGAGGGCAGGGGCTGCTTGGGTGGGGAGGTACGTTTGGGAGTAGGTGGAGGGCAGACGAGGAAGAAAGAGCTTGACATAAAGACAGTGCCAGTGCCGGGTGTGGTGGCACACGCTTGTAATCCCAGTGCTTGGGAGGCTGAGACGGGAGGATTGCGGTTCACAGACAGCCTCAGCTACTTCTTTATGAGGCCCTTGCAATTCAGTGAGACCCTGTTTCCAAATAAAGAATAAAAAATAGGGCTGGGGTGTAGCTCGGAAGTAGAATGCCCCATGTTCCATTCCCATGCCGCCAAAAAAAAGACAGTGACAGTTAACAGTGAGGCCGGCAGGTCCCATGAGGACTGTGCATGGCAACTCCAACCAGCCATACCTTGTGAGGTTGAGATCTTGAAGCACTGACTGTTAGGCTGGTCACTAAAGTGCTCCATAAGGCATAGCGGGTGTGGTGGCACATGCCTGTCGTCCTGTTCAGGGGGCTGAGGCAGGGAGATCCCTTGAACCCAGGAATTGTAGGCCAACACAGAGCCAATGTGTCTCAAACTAAAAAGTAAAAAGGCTGGGGGGTATAGCTCAGTGGGAGAGCACCCCTGAATTTGATCCCCAGTACAAAAAAAAAAAAAAAAAAAAGAATCAGAGGAAGAGGGGAAGAAAATGAAGAGATTTTGTTCTTGGTAGGGGTGTGGCTCAGTGGTGAGACTTGCTTACACTGCATGAGGCTCTACGCTGGACACCCAGCACCTCACGCAAAACAAAATGGCAGAGATTTGGCTCCCTTTGCCCTGTTTTCCCCAGTATGATTGTGAGAATAGCTGGTATGAGTTTGGGAATGGTGAATATGGTAGACTGTTTTCATGAGAAATGGGGAAGTTCACTGAATGCATCTGAGTAGAATTGCCCAAGAATGTTGGGAGCCCAGCTGAGGTCAGACACCTTTATTTTATGATCGTATCAGTAAAACCCCGTCTGCTCATTGCTGCTTTTCTAGAAGAGCAGAGAGAGCAGGAGGCTGACCTGGGCACTAGTGTGGACAGTGTGTTTGTTCATCTGTCTACTTTCTCTTCCCTTCCACATGGTGATATACGTGTTTTGAGGGATCTGTATATTTATCATTTTTTTCTCCATAGTCTCAGCTCATCATCACAGGATTAAACTGATAGGTTGGCTCCTGACCTTAAAGAGATCATAATATTGTTCAGATCCAAGGCTAAGGGAAAGGGAAGTGTGTGTTTGTATGTGCACATATGCTCACACACATACCCTCGGTCATCTGTTCATCTCTTGTCTACTTTTGCATGATATCTATCACATATAAAAGCTCACGTAAAAAAACTCCAAACCCGTTGCTTTAAGTTGTCATGACAGTCAAAACAAGAAAACAGATGGACACTTGAGGTGGACTTGTCTAGCCAGGCTGGTTCCGGAACTTACTTGATGAGACAGGAATTGAAGGGGAAGCAGAACTTATCTACCCGTCCTCTGCCTGCGTGTGTGTAGTAAGGTAAACCAGAATTCTAATGGGCTTTTAATGCACTTTCTGTAAACTTATTAGAAATAGATATTGTGCCTGATGCCTGTTATTTATCTTGCATACTAATGTCTGTGCATCAACGGTGGAATTTTTTCATCTGCTTCCAAGTAGGAGCAGGCCTGAAAACCATTTTCAGAAATTTTAGAAATGTTAGTAACTGAGCTTTGTGGTGAGTAGTGAAAACCACATCTAACGTTTGGATCAAACTTGGTGCGTTTTCAAAGTGCTGCTGCCTCTTGCATGTCTAGCTGACATTTTTCTAGTTCTGTTCCTAGTATTTGCAGTGTATTTTTTTTTGTTTCTGGTTATTGACCAACTGTTTTATAGATGCCATTTGTTATCTTTCACCATAGTATAATTAGGGATTAAAACTGCTTTGTCATTCCAGTTGGCGCTGAGATTGTCCCCAGTGTCTTTCTTAGCAAAAAAGGAACTTTCTGAAAGAAGTTTGTTTTTTGCATTTTTGGCATCATTGATTGTGTCTCTTCCATTGTTTCTAAACTATCTTCTTTTTTTCTTTTCAGGAGAATTAATCTGTGCATGTGGTATATATGTTTGTGTGTGGTGTGTGTTTCTCAAGGGGGTAGCAAAGTTACATCCCAGGGAAGCACTGATGTTTAGGGATTTTAGATACTAAATCAGTGTCTTGAGGGAAGTGCTACAAACTTAACATCTTTAAAAGATCTTTCAGCTATTTTCCTACAAGGCCTTGATTCTAGGTCTTGCCAATACAGTCTGAGATGAGGTAGAGGGTCTCTGGAGAACAAACAAAACTTGTTCAGGCCGGTGGGTACAGGGATGCAGTCTTACATCCCTGGAGCTCAGTACCCCCAGGACTAGCTTGCAGCTGAGGGCTCAGGGCAGCTCCTCTGGCAGGTGATGGGGCTGGAAAAGTCATATCAGAGAGCATCACCCATTTTTTGTACTTCTGGTTTCTTCTAGGTGGTCCAGCCTCAGCCCTTTGACCCTCTCTGAAGCCTTCTTATGGCCCTCAGCCTGTTACTTCCCATTGTACTTCCTTTGTTTTTTAGCTGATTGCTTTGTGTCGTGATTCTGTTTTTTTACGATTCTGTTTCTTATGTGTTTGCATGTTCTCTGTCTTCCCTGAGGATATGAGAACCTCTTGCCTCCTTTGTCTCCATCCCAGGACCTCAGTGCATGGAACAGAGACTGGGGATAGTACAAGGGCTCTGTGTGCATTTGTTGAGTCAAGGAGTAAATGACCGTAACCACACCTGGAGGGGTTTAGGAGAATTTTTACTTCTTGTAGAAAATAAAATGCTACAGATTACTTATGGGTAAGATGGGTCCCACTTACTTTGTGGAGTAGATAGATGTTTGTGCTGTATATTTTGGAGACATACACTCTTTACCCAAACTACGTTTTCCTCCTCCCTATGTTCAGTTTATCTTTACCATTGTTGATTGGTTTCTTTAAAAAGAGCAGTGTAGCCTTCATGAAGATTATGTGGAACAAGAGCTTTCCATGAATATGGATTAAATTTTCAGGGATTTACACAGGTCCTGTGACATCTAATCAGATAGTTTCTTTCTTGCCAGACTACTTGGGCAGCTGCTTACTCTTGTGGCTGGGATAGTGGAACCTGAGATTGCATCTAGGTGTAGAAGTAGCAAACTCATCCTCTTGTTAACAGAACATTGCAAAGTGATGAATTCTAGATGTAGTCAAAGGCCCTGGCCCATTCCTTTTCCAGGACTGGGTAAGGACTCCCTGCTCTAGCATAGTAGCAGGACATTTTGATTTTTGCTTTGATATTTTATAATGACAAGTGATTCAGTGGGCATTTGAACATAAGGCTTCACAGCGATTCAGTGGTCAAATATCTCTCTAATGAGTGAATAGTTTAATTTTGTTGTGTTACTTGGAAGATTAAATTGAGAAAAGAGTCTCCAACTTAATATCTCTGAATTCTTTAGAAAGGAGCATTGTTTTCTGACTTTACCTTAGCTGAGGGATTTTCGTACTCCACTGTACCTTGCTTTGGTATCTGCAAGGTGACACCTATCGATTGGTTTTGGTGTATTGGATAAGGCTTAAAAATAGGATAATTTTTACTCATGGATTGGATAGCTACTGAGAAGTTGTAAAGACATGATTTTCTAGTCTTTACAAAAAGGCCAACTATGCTATGTGACATTAAGAGGGACATAGATAGTAGAAAGCAGTAGTGGGTAAGATGGGTTCTACTGACAGCCAGACTTGGATGTGAGTTCAGGTTTAGTCTTAGTTAGCAGTGGGTAGCATGGCCTGAGGAAAGGTACCTGGTAGGTCTCAGCTCCCTTATTTGTAAAATTGGAGTAACACTTTTTTTTTTTTTTTTTTTTTTGCTGTACTGGGGATGAAACCCAGGGGCCTTCTACCTCTGAGCTATACCCCCAGCCTCATTTTTTATTCTTTATTTTGAAACAGGGTCTCACTGAGTTGCAAAGGGCCTCAATAAGTAGCTGAGGCTGAATTGCGATCCTTCTGTTTCAGCCTCCCAAATGCTGGGATTACAAGTGTGTGCCACCATGCCTGGCTGGGTACCAAACACTTTTTTTTTTTTTTTTGTGGTACTGGGGGTAGAACCCAGGGGCTTTTCTACCTCTGGGCTATACTCCCAGACCTATTTTATACTTTATTTGGAAACAGGGTCTCACTAAGCTGCTGAGAGCCTCACTCAGTAGCTGAGGTTGGCTTTGAACCTGTGCAATCCTTCTGTCTCAGCCTCCTAAGCACTGAGTTTACAAGTATATGCCACTACGCCTGGCTTACACTTTTTGAAGAGTAATGAAGCAATAGATGTGAGGCATATGTATATATGTATATATGTGTGTATATATATATATATATATATATATATAAATTGTCAATTCTCTGTTCAAATTTCTTTTGTTGGAAAATGTTGCTCTCTGACATTGCATTTTGTCTGTTGGCCAAATACACTGCCAACCAATATTAAAATAGACATCTTCTGTTTTTTTTTTTATTTTCCTTTCCCTCTTTTCTCCTCTTACAAAGTTTACTAACATGGATTTTAGGGAAAACTTGGAATCTTCATATAAAAATCAATATAGTCTTTATCAAGTCTGTAAGTTGGAACTAAGGTAAAACTGTCCTGTTAACATGGAGTGATAAAGGTGTTGTCATTTAAAAAATCTGTATAAATCTTTTTTTTGTGGTTGTACTGGGGGTGGAACCCAGGGTCCTTCTACCTCTGGGCTACACTCCCAGATCTATTTTATATTTTTATTTGGAAACAGGGTGTCTTAAGCCAGTGTGGCTGGCTTCGAACCTGCACGATCCTCCTGTTTCCGCCTCCGAAGCGCAAGGATTACAAATGTGTGCCACCACGCCCAGCTGTATAAATCATTTTTAATGCTTTAAAAGTGAATGCTGAGCCGGGGGTGCTGGCGTTCGCTTGTAATCCCAGCATTTGGGAGGCTGAGACGGGAGGATTGCGGTTCGCGGACAGCCTCAGCTACTTAGTGAGGCTCTTTGCAACTCAGACCCGCAAAAAAAAAAAAAAAAAAAAAAAAAAAAAAAAAAATGCTGGAGGATGCTTTTGTGTACTTTTTTTTTATTGCTCCATTAAAATGTAGATTTTAAAAAGGTCTTTCTTGAGATACATCTTTTGCAATGAAAAGTTAATCAGGACTGCTTTGTAGGAAAGATAAAATATTTAGCTTCTTGTATATCCATCCCTTCCCTCTTTCCCATTTTCTGAAGCTTTTATTTAACACTGGTGAGAATTGCCAGTTAAGATTGTAAGAGCAGGCTGTGCTGGGTGTGGTGATGTACTTTTGTAATCTCAGCTGCTCAGTATGCTGAGGCAGGAGGATCACCACACTTACCTAGCATGCATGAAGCCTTTATTTCAATCCCCATTATGGCCAAAAAAAATAAATAAATAAATAAAATCTAAGTGTGGACTGGCATGTTCTCAAGTAGGTAATCCAACCACATTTCCTTTGTACTTTTTGCTGGTAGTGACTAGTTGCTAATGAGTATCATTAGCATTAGTATCATTACAGTGTATCAACATTTAAATATAAATATCTTTTAAAAGATTTCTCTTTTTTAGGATTATGAAAATATCTTTAATTATGACTACATGAATAGAATCAACTATGCTTTCTGAAACTTCCCTACCTTACTTATTTATGTACTAATAGGGTATTAGTGAGGTTTAGAGAAGTTGTTTTGCCTTTACTAACCCATGAAATTTTGTGTCTAAATGTGTTTAGTGTACTAGAGACACCCTACCTGGGCATCTTGGCAACAATCATATAATAAAAATGATCAGAAAAGGAAATACATTTATTTATGGCATTCTGCTTAGAGCTGAGATTCATGGAAACTGACATACTGTCTGTCCATGTGCCCAGCTGCCCTGGATTAGGAAGACAGCAACCCAGGTCATTGAATACCCACTAACCCATTCATTCATCTGTCCTCCCACTCATTGATTTATTTCTTTAGTAAATATTTCCCAAAATGTCCATGTGTCTGACACTATGCTAAGTACTAGGGGAATGAATTAAATAATTTATTTGTTCCCATAGTCTGGTTTTTGATTATTAAATTAACTATACTAATCAATTGTGGTAATTGCTATGATAGAGCCATGCTGGGGGGACAAGAGAGCACATAGCAGGTGAACTGGGAATGTAGCTGTACATCAGAGGACATGTCTTAGAAGAAGTGATGTTTAAGCTGAAACCTATAAAATTAAAGAGTTGGAGAAAGCAATGTAATGAAGGAGCAGGCACAGAAAGAAGCTATGTTACAGACAAAGGGGGCAGTCAGTGAGACCTCCCAAAGGTGAAAGGGATCCTTGTATATCAAGCAACTAAAATCACCTTAATGGAAGAAGGAATGGAGTAAGAGGAGGTAAATTTGGATGGAACAGATTAAATACAGTCTAGCTTAGGAAGGTCCATTTAACCTTAAAAACAGCTATGAAGATGTTCAAGCACTCTCAAGATAGACAGGATTATATTTGGGCTGTGTCAGTCTGTCTATTGTGTGTATAGTAGGGGCAGCACAGAAAATAGCAAGACTTACTAGGAGACTCCTGTTTTAACTCATATGCACACTTGGTGGTGGTTTAGACTTGATTAGTGTCAATAAGAATAAAGAAATTCATTAGAGATATATTAGTTTGAACTCAATGGGAGTTAATAGGACTGTGTGGATAAAGGAGGAAGAGTCAAAGATGCTACCCTGGTCTATAGCTTGGCTCTTTGGGTAGTGTGTAAATTAGCTTTCTGATACTGTAACAGAATACCCAAAGCAAATAAATTTAAAAGGAGGAAGGTTTATTTTGCCTCGCGGATTTGAAGGTGTCGGTCTGTGACCAGCTAGCTGCATTGCTTTGGGCTGTGGTCACATATCACGGTGGCATGCATGGCTGTAGAGAAGACCTATTCATCCCCTCTGATGAGCAAAAGAAAATCAAAAGAAAAACAACAAACACGGATGACTTATGTCTTATAATGCCCTTCTCAGGCATGCCTCCAGTGGTTTAAAATCTCCCACTTGGCCCCACCTTTTACAGGTTTCCATCACCTTCCAATAGCACCAAGCTGAAGACCAGGTCTTTAACACACAGGCCTTTGAGGAACACTCTAGATCCAAACACTGGCATCATCTACCGATACAGAAGCCGAGCAGGTTCGGAGGCAATGATAACCTCAATTAGACAGGCCTAGTTTGATGGCATCTAAGTGGTTGGATACAAAGCTAGAAACTTAGAAGAGACTTAAGTCAGACATGTTAATCATCAGTGAGAAAAGATGAGGTTCCAGAAACAGATCAAGAAGAGATGAACTCCTTGAGGTAACACATAAAAGAAGAAACACTGTTTCAAAGGAGCTTGGCTGAGAAGATATGGTGGGTATGCATAGAGTCCTTTATTATAGAAAATGTTAATGAGTCTGTTTCCTTTAATTAGTTCTTCCCCAAGTTTTTTATTCCCATTTGATGTTTTATATGATGCTGATCACTATTTGGATATGGGGGTATATCCCAGTGTAGAGTGCTTGCTTATCATGTGTGAGGCCCTGGATTGAGCCCCAGTTTCCCCTTGCCTCATACACACACAAACACCTATATATGTGCATAGAGGCACACACAGTGGGAAGGAGCTGAAGAGTTCTCCTGGGAACAGTAGGCTACACTAATTGATAATGGCTGAAAATAGAGCAAAAGACTGCCCTATGTGCATTTTTAAATGCAGAAATCAATACCATTGTCATGAGCAAAAAATAAAAAAAACAATAAAGAAAATATAAACAGCGACTTTACTGTTTTTTATTTTTGGAGGGGGAAGGAGAGAATACATTTTGAGAGTATAGGGAGAAGGAAAATTTAATTGTATCTGTTTTATTTCCTTAAAACTCTCTGAAACAAATATTGGAATTTGCTAGTATTTCTTAAATCTGGGTTGTAGGTAACTTGGATAATTGTCATACCCAGATGATATGTTTTCTACTTCTCTATATGTTGAGAATATTTCATAATAAAGGTTTTTTGTTTTTTTTTTTTTTTTGGTGGTACTGGGGTTTCTGGAAACCCTTCTACCTCTGGGCTAAATCAAGTTAAAAAAACTATAATAGATGGGATGGTATATGTGCTGACTGCCAGTTCACTTTAGCTCTGGAACCTGAAGAACAAACAGGTAATAATAAATCAGAAGGGGGCCAGATTCAGAAACCTGGCCTTTGGTGTGTGTGGATGTTCAGATAGTTCTACATAAAAGTTACAAAAACCAAAAACCTCTTGTTTGCTTTGCACAGGGGGAAAGTCCCACCTGGGAGCAAATTAGTTCTTTGTGAAGCCTATAATTTTCTCTCACCTTTTGCTACCACTAGAATTCCTGAGTAATTTGAGTCAGGATTTTTCTCTACCCCCTGGAACTACTGATCAAAGGTTTTGCTTTCTGAATGCAGGCAGACTGGCGATTCTGGAAGCCCCAGTGTTCACAGGCAGAGAAGAGGTTGAGCGACACTTTTGGTCTAGGAGATAGGAGCTTCCTCCAGAGATTTCTTAAAACCCCTTTTGAATGGGCTCATTGTTTATAAGAACAGCTTCTTAATGGAAAACAAAAAGGCAGAGGGTCTGTACCATGCTCTCTGCTTTCTTTTGCTGGTCTCATTGTTTATTTGATTTATCAAGTCTCAAGTAGTTGCACTGCCTGGTGACCTTTCTTTAGCTGTTTCTCTGGAGTATCCATTTACTTTATTTAGAAACATAATATTTAAAAAAGCTAGAGCTGAGTAAAAAAATCATCACCTTTTTGATCTGGCTGTTTCTTCCCTTTTTTGAAATCTTAAACTTGCCAAGGGCCATGAAAGCTGAATTTCAGTCTCTTAATCAGCAGGTCTTTTTGGTGCAGGGTTCTGGGGCTGGGGCTCCTCCAGGGCCTGTGGTCTACACAGGGCTGGGAGTCAGGCAAGCCTCAGGTCCTGCTAGGTCCTCCGGGCCTATTTGAAGATAATTAGAGGACACAGTCTCATAAGATTTGGTGCTAAGCTAGGAAAGGGACTTCAAAAGGTGCTAGTTTGAGGTGGTGCTAGTACTCAGTGGGAACTTTGTATAAAGGGAGAACAGGTAATGAAAGATGCACATTGCTATCTCTTCCTGTTTTGCTATAGCTGTTGAATTATTTCTGAACCTGATCCTCCAAATGAAAAAGTCTCAATATAGGATTAAATTTAAATTAGCTGTGTTACCCCCTCTCTTCTTACTTACTTTTTTGCTTGTTTTTGGTATTAAGAATTGAAAATGAGGCCATCCTACCTCCAAGCTACATCCCAGTCCTGTTTTATTTTTTTTTCTTTTTTTTTTAATTTTATTTTATTGGTGCACTGTATTCATACATCATAGTGGGATACAAACTTTTGTAGACATACATGCACACATCGCCCAGTCAGCCCCCACCCGATCCCCACCCCATTCTCTCCCCATCCCTCCTTCCCATGCTTGGCTTAGTGGTTGACATCTAGTATTATAGCAATTTATCCAAAATTAAAAATGATAATCTCACATAACAGTTTCATTTGTCTGATACCAAGCGTTTGATGATTTAAAGATAGCATTTCAATATTTCTTTTTGCTTTCTTTCTTACTAGAGCATATTTTTTTCTGTTTTTTTTAGGTGAAACTATCATATATTTATATATTTATTTTTCAGAAAAAAATCTATCCTAATATGGAATATGAATTCTAGATACCCAAAACGATCTTGAAAAAGAACAAAGCTAGCAGATATATATTTTCTGATTTCAAACCATATAAAGCTACAATAATTGAAACAGTGTAGTACTGTTCTAAAAGCAGATATATAGACCATTGGAGTTAAATACAAGCCTAGAGCTAAATTCTTCCCTATATTGTCAAGTTATTTTTGACAAGGTTTCCACGAACATTTGGTGGTGGAAATAATAATCTTTTAACTAAATATTGTTGAAAAATAATAATTACATGGAAAAGAATAAAATTGGACCTTTACCTAATCCCATATACAAGTATTAACTCAAAATAGATAAAAGACCTAAATATAAATCTTAAGACTATAAACTTTTAGGAGAAAATCTGGGTCATAAAACCTCACAACATTGAAATTGGCAGTGATTTCTTGGATATGATTTCAATGGCACAGGCAACAGAAGAATATACAAACTCCCTAAAAAATAAAAGAAAATATTGTATATCCAAAGACAATGTAAACAGAGTTAAAAGTTACTAATAGAATTGGATAAAATATTTCCAAATGCTATATCTGAAGGTATATTAATATTCCAACTAGAAATCCTAAAAATTAACAACAATAAAGGCAAACAATACAACTTAGAGATAGGTAAAAGACTAACATAAATAATGAATCTCCACAGATAACCAATCTTAGTTGTCTGTTGGATGGAAACTCTTGTTTCTCTGGTTCTGGTGAGTGTTACCTATTTCTTCTTTGTAGTTAATCTCTTTGAGTATTTTCTCTAGTGCTGGTTTTGAAGACATAAATTCCTTCAGTTTCTGTTTGTCATGGAAGCTTCTTATTTCTCCATCTAATTTGATAGAAAGTTTTGCTGGATAGGAAATTTTTGGCTGGAAGTTGTTTTCTTTCAGAGTTTGGAATATGTTACTCCAAGCCCTTCTGGCTCTCATGACTTGGTTTGGGAAGTCTGGAGTGATTCTAATTGGTTTGCCTCTGAATGTCAGTTGGCCCTTTGTTTTTGTTGCCTTTAAGATTCTCTGCTTGGCTTCCACATTGGTCATTTTGACAATTATATGGCGTGGGGATCCTCTTCTCCGATCCTGTCTAAAGGGAGTTCTATAAGTTTCCTGGATCTGTGTATCAACCTCTTGCTCTATATTTGGAAAATTTTCTGCTATTACTTCCTTGAAGAGATTGTTGATCCCTTTGGTATCACTTTCTTTTCCCTCCTCTATTCCAATTATTCTTAGGTTAGCTCTCTTAAGATGGGCCCATATTTCTTCAATGTCAGATTCCTGCTGTTGGATATTTTTTTCTAGATTAGAAACTATGCATTCATTTTTGGATTGCTCATCTTCTAAGAGCGAGATTCTGTTCCCCATGTGGTCTAATCGGTTGTTTGTGCTTTGAATTGAGGCCTTTACTTCATTAATTGCATCCTTTATCTCTTTTTGGCTCTCTCTGAGTTCTTTTCGAAGCACCTCTATTATTTCTACAGTTATTTTCCTGATTTGATCTTCTAGAAATCTCTGATTTTCTGTTTTATCAGGTTCTGATGTTGTGGGGTTGTGCACATTCATTACTCCAGTGTTATTCCTCTTTCCCATGATTTCGGAGGTTTGTGCCTTCTCTGGGTTCTTCCCTTGGGTCACTATGGCTTCACTTAAGGTGCTCTGGATCTCGAGTCTTTATTATCTCAGACCCCACTACTCCTTTACTGGGTTGTATCACAGAGTCTCCGACCCAGGGAGTTGATAGAGGCTGCTTTAAACTATGGGGGGGTGCCAGGTTGCACGTTCTCCTATTGTGTGATATCTCTGCCACCACCACTCCCTCACTGGGTCAAGTCCCAGGAGGCCCAATACTGCAATTTCTCCTCTGTGGCCCGCAATTTGACTCACTGTTCTTGAGTACGCATATGTAGCTGTACTGGACTCGGTGAATTCACTGCTGCTGCCGCCGCCGGTGGCAATATGGCGCCTCTGCCACGCCCTCGGCCATGAGGCTGGCGTATTTTTTCTTCTCTGGTTTTGATTTCCACTCTGAATCCCTGCAGCGTGTGCTGAGCTCAGCCACTGGGAGCTTTAAATGCTGTCTGCGCCGAAAGATCCCGCCTGGCTGTTCCGCAGCGGCTCACCTGGCTTGCTGTAGCCGTCCGCTGAGTTCGCCGCTGCCGCCGGCAGTATGGCGCTGCTGCCGCGTCCTCGGGCGCGTGTGTCTCCTCTGTGGCCCTGAGCTCTGTTCTCAGTCCGCTTTTTCTCTGGAGCCTGGTTGGTTTTTTTTTGTTTTTCTGGTGATGGTGTTTTCTGGCTATGAAAGGCGCTCTTTTTGTGGTAATGGAGATTGGTTGTTAGCAGGACTCTTAAGCCCCGCTTTTCTCGGTCGCCATCTTCCCGGAAGTCCCCCAGTCCTGTTTTATTTTTTAATTTTGAAGCAGTATCTTACCAGTTGCTGAGGGCCTCCCTAGGTTGATGAGGTTGGCTTTGAACCTTTGATCTTCTGGCCTCAGCCTCTCAAGTATTGGGATTACAGCCATAATGTCCAGCTGTTTTTTTGTTTTTTTTTTAACTTTTTGTGGTAAGGATTTTTTGTCTGGGTATGTGGGGGAGTAGTGGGGATTGAGCCCAGGGACTACACTTCTAGCCTACTTCAATTTTTTGCTTTGAAACACGGTCTCACTAGGTTGCTAAGAGTTATACTGCTGAGGTGGTCCTTGAATTTGTGAACCTCCTGTCTCAGCCTCCCAAGTACTGGGATTACAAGTGTGTACTGCCATCATGTTTGTCTTAGATTTTCATTTTTAATGCCTTCGTGTGGGTTGCTGTGTTTATTCTTAGCATTTTGGTTCCTGTGCCCTTTAGCTTTAATTGAAGGCAGTGCTGTGGAGCGGTGGTTTCTCAGGAGGACTTTGCATTCAGACTGCTGGTCCTGCTTCTGCCAGGTCCTACCATGTATTTACCATCAGTGAGTCTTGGGTAAGATTTAAAATTTATTTTTGAAGCAGGGTCTCACTAAGTTACTGAGGCTGGCTTCAAACCTGGGATAGTCCTGTCTGAGCCTCCCAAGTACTGGGATTAGAGGCAGTGCTACCATGTCAGGTTAGATTCTTAATTTTTCTTTCTTTTCTTTTCTTTCTTTTCTTTTTTTGGTGGTACTGGGGTTCCTGGAAGCCCTTCTACCTCCGGGCTACACTCCAAGACCTATTTTATACTTTTTATTTGGAAATAGGGTCTCTTAAGTCAGCGAGGCTGGCTCAGAACCAGCGCCATCCTCCTGTCTCCAGTCCCAAGCGTGGGGATTACAAGCGTGTGCCACCACGCCCGGCTTTTCTTTTAAACCTTGGTTTTCAGCCTGGTGTGGTGGCTCATGCTTGTAATCCCAGCATTTGGGAGGCTAAAACAGGAGAATCCGGGTTTGTGGCCAGCCTCAGCTACTTAGTGAGGCCTTTTGCAACTCAGTGAGACCCTGTTTCAAAATAAAGAATAAAAAGTAGAACTGGGGGTATAGCTCAGAGGTAGAATGCCCCTGAATTCCATCCCCAATACTTAAAAAAAAAAAATTAAACCTTGGTTTTTTTACCTATAAAAGATGGATAGTGATAGTATCTACTTTGTAGAGTTATGAAAATTAAATGAGCAATTATGACTTAAGGTCTTAATACTTTCTGGCAGAAAGTATGTGTTAAAATATTATATTTTTTATGAATGTGATTATTGATAAATAAAGGGCTATTGATTTCTGGATAATTTGTTTTCAGGTTTATGGCTACAGTAAATGTTTTATTTGGTCTTTGCTATTTCTTTTGTACTTTCTAGGTTACACTATAATACTGTCTGCCAATAATAATTTTTCTTTCCAATTACTGTATACTGGATTTCTGTTTTACCATACACTGAACTGGCTTCAACTTCTTGGAAAAATAGTGATTAATAGCAATGATAACCATCTTGGCTATAACTTGAATATTATTATTTTTAAAATCCAATTTAAGAGTGTTTTTCTAGTTTGGTTTGATATTTCATTAAAAAGTCAAGAATGATTATTGAATCTTTTGAAATCTTTTATCTTTTGCTTTTATGGTATATGATTTTCCTTCTTTGATCCATTGATGATCTTTGCATGTTTTCTTATATTATTTCTAATCATGTTTCCTAGTATAAAATCTATTTGATTTCAACTTTTTGGTGTGAATTGATATGTTGAAACTGTTTTCAGGAGCTTAGAATTTTTTTCTGTGTATTCTTATATAGTTTTGATTTCTAATTTTCTTCTTTTGCCCTCACAATATTAGATTTTGGTATTTGGATTATATTTATTTTTAAATGGATTGGAATTTTTTTCCAAACATCCTAATCTGGAAAGGTTTTCATTACATAGAATCATCTATCTCTTAGAAATTTGAATAAATTCATACAGAATTATGAGGATCTTAGTCTGGAACTTTTATTGGAAATAATTTTGGAAGCTTTTTCAGTTTCTTCCATTGTTACTGGATTGTCCATATTTTCCATTTCTTGTCAGTTTTGGTCCTTTATAGTTAAGGAATATTTTAAAATTTTAATTGCAAAGCTAGGTGTGGTGGTGCATGCATGTAATACTAGTACTTGGGAAGTTGAGACAGGAAGATGGCAGGTTCTAGGCCAGCCTCAGCCACTTAGTGAGGCCCTTTGCAACTTAGTGAGATCCTGTTTCAAAATAATGAATAAAAATAGGGCTGGGGGTATAGCTCAGAGGTAGAATGCCCCTGGGTTCAACCACCAGTTCCAAAAAAAAAAAAAAAGGAAAGAAATTAAATTTTGGTAGCTTTATTAGGAAAAGGAAAAAGTCAGCAAAGAACTCTTTTTTTCCCCCAATATTTATGTTTTCTCTTCTTTGGTGGTCTCATGCAGACTTATTAGTGTTTTAGCTTATTGTGTACCTGCCTCAGACAGCCTGCTTTGGAATGTTATTTATCAATTCCAGTGGCTTTTGTTTTGCCAGTTTGTAATTTGTTTTGGCCATTATTATTATTTTTATTTTTTTCTCAATTTCTAAAAATGTAGTATTTGAGTCCTCATATTGAACTTAATAAGATTAAGATGATATTCCTGCCACCAGTGTTGTCATTGCACAAAATGACCATTGGTAATATTATTTTTAACTCCAAACACTTTTGAAACTTTACCCTATAGATTTTCAAAACATAACATTGTGTGCATGTGTGTGTGTGTGCTTGCTTGTGTGTGTCCACATGCGTGGGTGTGTGAGTTATGTGTGTGTCTATCGTGTGTGAATGTTCCTTATGGGACATGCATGACTCTATCAAGATGTAATATTATGTGATAGCTTTTGAACAGCTTCTGGAATAAATTGATTCAGGCTTACTTCCTATAATCCAAGAAAGGAAATGGTCCATCCTGTTGTTAATAGTCAGCAGGGAGGAAGAGAAACTTCTCTTACCCTTGCTAATTTATTCCAGGACTCTGGAATTTTGGGAAGAATATTCTCACTCCTGTGTCCTCAGGTCTTACTTGCTGTGTTTTGAGTCTATTTCCTCTTCTTTATTCTTCAAAGCCACCAGAATACAAAGTGGGTGTTCTTAGTGATCTTTTACATGATTGAAAATATGTGTTAGATTATCTGAACCTTCCATGTTTTACTTTTTCCATCAATCATTTTATTTTGGTTTGGGTTGATTGCAGCTTTTCCTGATTAACTTTTATAAGTAGAGACCAAAGATCTTTTGCTTTTATAAGGGTGTGACTAGTGCTCAGTACAGGAAGGAGTTCTGAAATACTGTTGATTAGATTGACCGCCTTAGTGGTTTTATATATTTTCTACCTTGTTCTGACAGAGTGCCTTCCTATACTATCTCTCTGTTATGTGAATTCTGTAACTATATACTTGGCATATTCTCCTGGCTGATGACTTTTCCAAGGTTTTCCTTCCTTCCAAGTTTTCTACTGGTTGGCTGGACCAAAATTTATTTATTCAGACCTTTGTTATTGCTTACTTAAGGCAGTAGTTTCTTTTAAGTCTATTTTACTTTTTAGAGCAATATTAGGTTCATAGCAAAATAGAGTGGTAGATACAGAGATTTCTCATACAGTCTTGGCCCAACCTGTGCACAGCCTCTCCCACTGGGAACATCGCTGGCCAGAATAGTACATTTGTTACAGCTGCTATACTTACATTGACATTATTATCCAAAGTTTACATTAGGGTTCACTTTTGGTATTTATATAGTCTATAAGTTTGGACAAATATATATTGCATATATCCAATATAATATCATAGAGTAGTTTCACTTGCCCTAAAAATCCACTGTGCTCCTCCTGTTCATCCTTCCCTCTGCCTTCTCATTCC
Organism: Muscardinus avellanarius; assembly: GCF_963383645.1. Taxonomy (NCBI): domain Eukaryota; kingdom Metazoa; phylum Chordata; class Mammalia; order Rodentia; family Gliridae; genus Muscardinus; species Muscardinus avellanarius. The sequence goes on along the minus strand of NC_137795.1, from coordinate 26,045,496 downwards.
CCCAGCCTCTGGCAACCTCTCATCTCCACAGTTTTGCCTTTTCCAGAATGTCATAGTTGGACCACACAGTATGTTGGCTTTTCAGCTTGGTTTCTTTAACTTAGTAGTATACATCTAAGTTTCCTTGGTTTCTCTTTATGGGCCTGATAGCTCGTTTCTTTTTGGTACCGAATAATGTTTCAGTGTCTACATATACCACAGTTTATTTACATATTCACCTAGTGAAGTATATCTTGGTTGTTTATAATTAAAGATAATATAAACACCTGTGGTGCATTTGTTTTTAGTTTTCTTTTTGCTGATATTAAGAGTTTAGTGGCTAATTTTTTGTTCCTATTTTATTTGTATAAAATGATTCAAGTAAAATTACTAGTTCAAGAAATACATTTCTTTTGGCTTTGTACATACTCAGAAGTGATAAATAAACTTACTCTTTCACCAGCAGTGTGTGCATTTTTATTAGTCATTTATAATACAATAGATGAAAAGGTAGAGATATTTGTATTTAGGTAGCTTACTTAGGCTGCAGCAAATTTCCACAAACTGGGTGGCTTAAAATAAGAGAAATTTATTACTTTATAACTGTGGAAGCCAAAAGTCTAAAATCAAGGTTTGGCAGGCCCCTGCTCCTTCTGGAGGTTCTAGGGTATGGCCCTTCCTCACCACTCTTCTGGTGGTTGCAGCCATCCTGACATTCTTTAGCTTGCAAGTATTTCTCTTCAGTCTACCACCCTGCTCACATGGTGTTTTTCCTGTGTGTGTGTGTATGCTGGCTTCCTTTAGGACATCACTTACCGGATTTAGGGGCTGCCCTAGTCTAGTAAGAACTCAGCTGACTTCTGGGAAGATGGAGTCAGAGAAAAGTGGGGCTTATGAGCCCCACTAACAACCAATCTCTATTACCACAAAATCAGCGCCTTTCATAGCCAGAAAACACCACCCGCAGAGAAACAAAAAATGTAATTACAAGGGACAGAGAAAAAGAGGGCTGGAAAAACGAGATACCAGAAAGAAACCAGACTGCAGTGCTGCGGCCGGAGCCGTGGTGCGGAACGGCGTGGGCGCCATCTTTCCTTGCAGCACCAGGCTCCAGAGAGGAGGTGGGGAGGGGGACTCAGAATGGAGCTCAGAGCCACAGAGGAGATAGGCCGGCCTCACACCCGGAGACTCGGCAGCAGCGCCTTACTGCTGGCGGCAGCGGCGAGTTCACCGGACGGCTACAGACCAACGCACTCAACAGCCCACCAGGCTCCAGAGAGGAGCCGAGGTGAGCCGCTGTGGAACAGCTGGGAAGAATTTGGCAGATTTTTTGGCGCAGGGAGCATCTAAAGCTCCCAGTGACTGGGCTCAGCACACCCTGCAGGGGCACAGAGTGGAGCTCAAAACCAGAGAAGAAATACGCCAGCCTCACGGCTGAGGGCGGGGCAGCGGCGCCATATTGCCACCGGTGCAGCAGCAGCGAATTCACCGAGTCCACTACAGCCATCAACGCACTCAACAACAGTGAGGCAAATTGCGACCCCTAGAGGAGAAATCCCAGTACTGTATTCCCAGGGATTTGACCCAGTGGGGAGTGGCGGTGGCAGAGATACCACACCATAGGAGAACACCCAACCTGGCACCCCCCCATGGTCTAAAGCAGCCTCTATTGACTCCCTGGGTCTGAGACTCTGTGATACAACCCAGTAAAGGAGTAGTGGGGACTGAGATGCCACAGACTCGAGATCCAGAGCACCTTAAGTGAAGTCATAGTGACCCAAGGGAAGAACCCAGAGAAGGCACAATCTTCCGAAATCATGGGAAAGAGGAATAACAATGGAGCAATGAATACCCAGAACCCCACAACATCAAAACCTTATAAAACAGAAATTCAGAGATTTCTAGAAGATCAAATCAAAAAAATAACTGTAGAAATAATAGAGGTGTTTCGAAAAGAATTCAGAGAGAGCCAAAAAGAGATAAAGGATGCAATTAATGAAGTAAAGGCCTCAATTCAAAGTACAAACAACTGATTCGACCACATGGAGAATAGAATCTCGCTCTTAGAAGATGAGCAATCCAAAAATGAACGCATAGTTTCTAATCTAGAAAAAAATATTCGACAGCAGGAATCTGACATTGAAGAAATATGGGCCCATTTTAAGAGAGCTAACCTAAGAATAATTGGAATAGAGGAGGGAAAAGAAGGTGAAACCAAAGGGATCAACAATCTCTTCAAGGAAGTAATAGCAGAAAAATTTCCAAACATAGAGCAAGAGGTCGATACACAGGTCCAGGAAGCTTATAGAACTCCCTTTAGACAGGATCGGAGAAGAGGATCCCCACGCCACATAATTGTCAAAATGACCAATGTGGAAGCCAAGCAGAGAATCTTAAAGGCAACAAAAACAAAGGGCGAAGTGACATTCAGAGGCAAACCAATTAGAATCACTCCAGACTTCCCAAACCAAGTCATGAGAGCCAGAAGGGCTTGGAGTAACATATTCCAAACTCTGAAAGAAAACAACTTCCAGCCAAAAATTTCCTATCCAGCAAAACTTTCTATCAAATTAGATGGGGAAATAAGAAGCTTCCATGACAAACAGAAACTGAAGGAATTTATGTCTTCAAAGCCAGCACTAGAGAACATACTCAAAGAGATTAACTACAAAGAAGACATAGGTAACACACACCAGAACCAGAGAAACAAGATTTTCCATCCAACAGACAACTAAGATTGGTTATCTGTGGAGATTCATTATTTATGTTAGTCTTTTACCTATCTCTAAATTGTATTGTTTGCTTTGATTGTTGCTAATTTTTAGGATTTCTAGTTGGAATATTAATATACCTTCAGATATAGCATTTGGAAATATTTTATCCCAGTCTATCAGTAACTTTTAACTATGTTTACATTGTCTTTGGATATACAATATATATATATATATATAATTTTTTTAGCGAGTTTGTAGACCCTTCTATTGCCTGTGCCATTGAAATTATATCCAAGAAATAACTGCCGATTTCAATGTTGTGAGGTTTTATGACCCAGATTTTCTTCTAAAAGTTTATAGTCTTAAGATTTATATTTAGGTCTTTTATCTATTTTGAGTTAATATTTGTATATGGGGTTAGGTAAGGGATCAGTTTTATTATTTTTCATGTAATTATTATTTTTTACAATATTTAGTTAAAAATATTATTATTTCCTCCACCAAATGTTTGTGGAAACCTTGTCAAAAATAACTTGACGATATATGGAAGAATTTATCTCTAGGCTTTTATTTAACTCCAGTGGTTTATATATCTGCCTTTAGAACAGTACTACACTGTTTCAATTATTGTAGCTTTATATGGTTTGAAATCAGAAAATATATATCTTCTAGCTTTGTTCTTTTTCAAGATCATTTTGGGTATCTAGAGTCCATATTCCATATTAGGATAGATTTTTTTCTGAAAAATAAATAAATAAATAAATAAATAAATAAATAAATAAATGATAGTTTCACCTAAAGAAAATAAAGAAAAAAATATTCTCTGGTAAGAAAGAAAGCAAAAAGAAATATTGAAATGTTATCTTTAAGTCATCAAAAATTGGTATCAGACAAATGAAACTGTTATGTGGGATTATAATTTTTAATTTTGGATAAATTGCTATAATACTAGATGTCAACCACTAAGCCAAGCATGGGAAGGAGGGATGGGGAGGGAATGGGGTGGGGATCGGGTGGGGGCTGATGGGGCGATGTGTTCATGTATGTCTACAAAAGTTTTTTTTTTTAATCCCACTATGATGTATGAATACAGTGCACCAATAAAAAAAAAAAAACTCAGCTAATCATGTCTGCAGAGACTCTATTTATTTAAGTTCTTTGTTGATATGCAAATTGTGTGTTTGGGGCTGTTCAATTCACTGTAGTTACCTTGGTTTTTATTTTTTTGCTACCCACAAAAATAAAAAACCAAACAAAGCCAGGCAAGGTGGCATACACATGCCTGTAATCCCATTACTTGGAGGCTGAGACAAATTTCAGGCCAGCACATGGTAATTTAGTGAGATCCTATTTAAAAAATAAAAAGGGCTGAGGGTATAGCTCAGTGGCAGAACCTCCTCCCTCTGGGTTCAATTCCTAATACCACAAAAAACATAACACTTCTGTTTAGGAAGTGATAATCCCAAGTAGCAGCCTCAGGTGGCTGGATCGACACTTTACTTTTACCCTTACTCCATGTTGGCATCATCTTAGCATTCAACTTGACAAACTTGTTCTTAATTTTTTCTTTTTTTCTTTCTTTCTTTTTTTTTTTTTTTTTTTTTTGCTGTACTGAGGATGGAACCCCGGGGCATTCTACTACCGAGCTACACTCCCAGCCTCATTTTTATTTTTCATTTTGAAACAGGGTCTTACTGAGTTGTGGAGGCCCTAAGTAGCTGAGGCTGTCCATGAACTGTGATCCTCCCGTCTCAGCCTCCCAAGTGCTGGGATTATAAGTGTGCACCACCACACCTGGCTTTTTAATTTCTTCTTCATTACTAATTCATGTATCAAACAGCCATATACCAGATATCAAACTTTATTACAACATATTGAAAAAGAAAATGTGTTATGGATTTACTAAATGAAGGGGTTAGCTTTCCTTTTCATTTTGTTGCTCTTGCTGCTGCTTCTACTGATAATCTTTAATGCCACTTATACATTTTTATTCTAGGTAGCTCAGAAATATTTAAATGTTCATTTCTGTTAAATAATCCCAAAGTGAGTTGTGGTGGTGTGCAAGTGCTGATCTGGCATTGAACCAGAAGTGTCATCTGTTGGAACTAGCTGAAAATAGAGATGTTAAATGCAGTGTTTTTATTATTTCCAAGATGGCATTTGTCTAGGCTTATTAAGTCACTAGTCTATTGGTTGTAAATCTTGTGAGCTCTCTGTTGAATGATGGAGGTTTCCCCTCTACAGCACAGTTCCTGGAACGCAGGCGCTGACCCTGAGTAGGGTAAGTGTTGGCCGGTGCTCTTTCCTCTGGGTGCTCAGTTGGTTTTCCAGGCTTCTCCCTTCTGTGCCTTCTTGCTTGCACATAATGTTGCCTGGAAAATGTCAAAAGGCATTTAAAGTGCTTTTTTTCCCCAGCAGAATCAACAACTTCATTTGTTATCAGTTTTTGGTGATTGTCTTGGGTGAGGTACTGTGCTGGGCACAAGGGAGGCAGTCAAATGAAAGGACAGGTTTTAAGAAATTCAGACTTTGGGAGAAACAGAACAGTTAAAAATGTAGTTAGAATACCATGCTGCAAATGTTATAGTTGAGAAGCTTTACAAGTTCTTTGGGATATGAAAGAGAGAAAGATCAATTGTTTGATTGGAGGAGGGTTGTCAGGAGAGTTTTTGAGAGGAGCTAGGGTTGGACTGGTTTTTCTTTCAGATGCTAGTTAGCTTCTGTAGCATAAACTCATGGTTTTATATGGATGCTGTTTGGTTCTGATGTGCAGAGCCTCTTTTTAAGGCTGAATTTCATACCTGGGATTGCTGGTGATATGCTCAAACTTGTTTGATCATTTGCTTAATGCGTGGTGACAGTGAAGCTAAATTCTCAGTCACTGCCTCCAGTTGGGCCTGGTTCGTGCCAGGGTTGCTGAAGTGTCTGCTGTCACTTAGGGAGATGAGCGAAGGTCACCATGCTTGCAAGGATAGAGTGATAAGCCTCTAAGTTTCAAAGGTCTAGAGCTTGTATAGATGGTCAGTCCAAGAAAGTAAGTACTGAGTACTACTGCCAAGGTGTGTTTAAAAAATTCTTTTAAGAAATCATAATTTTTCTTCCTTGATACTAGCAGTACCTGTTGTGGGCTGGAGAGGCCACAACTTCTTAACTAGCTGTTAAGAAGACCATGTACTTATACCCTCTAGTAGCACATCTGGGGTGCATAGGATTGCACAAGGGAAGCTGCAGCACATCTGAGCAGCTCCAGCATGTTATGAAAAGCTTTTGGATATTTGTACTTCCTGAGAGCTGCAAGACAGAAGCTGAAGCTCATCTGCAGAATCTGGGAGTTGCCTGAGAAACATCTCTGAGCATCCTGTTGTAATTACAAGAAAATATGGCTTCAAATGTGGGGTTCAAATGCTCATTTTAAAGGTTTCTGTGTGTGTTTCTGGCTCCTCTCTGAATGAGTGCTGGGAAACATTCAGGGCAGCATGAATAAGTGTTAGGGAACAGGAGCACAGCGGGGGCAGGGCAGGGTGGCAGATGGAAGCAGTCTTTTGGATGGTCCCTGAACTCCTTCCCAAGTCAGAAAATACATGGCAAACCTGTAGTGAGAATAGCACTTGCAGATTTGAGTATGTTTGGATTCTGATGGACTCAGGAAATGTGGGCTCAAACCCTGACGGGGAACTTTAGTGTGAGCCCGAGACACTGTAGTTACAGAAGGCGTCAGTTCAGACAGAACACAGGCATGGGGAAGAAAGGTGCCAGGTGTGTAGGCCTGCCCAGCCTGGCTACCTGCATGGCCATGTGCATTGGGAGCCAGGGTTCACCTTAGTAGGAATCACGTGTAGTGCAGGTTGCACTTCTCAGGAGGTAGCTTCCCAGATAGAGTGTAGTGTGCAAGATGTTTATCAGGAAGTTCCTGAGATTTGTACATGGGCAAGGAAGGGGAGAGAGCAGGAGTGGGCACAAGGAGACTTTCAGTTGGAACTCAGACTTTGTGCCAGTTTCTGCCAACACACAAGGAGCTCTGCAGCTGGAATGGACTGCAGGAGTTGTCCCATGTTGGATCAAGATGGCCAGGCCTTCATATACCTATACAGGTCAGTTATCAGTTGAAGGCTGTATGGAACTGAGCATAGCCTTGCACAAGGTATCTATCTACAGGTCAGGTAACCCCTGCATAGACTGACTGCTAAAGAGCTCCTGATGTTAGTAGCTAGGACAACCAGTTCCCTGAAGGGGATCTGGAGTGGGTACCACAGTATTCTCCACTACATACATACATACATACATACATACATACATGTATCTTTCTATATATATTTCTTGGCACTGAGGATTGAAATCAGGGGCATTCTACCTCTGAGCTATATCCCCTGCCTTATTTAATTTTTTTTTTTGAGACAAGGTCTTACTAAGTTGCAGAGGGCCTCACTAAGTCTTTGAGGCTGGCCTCGAACCTACAATCCTCCTATCTCAGGCACTTCAATACTGGAATTACAAACATTGTGCCACCACGCCTGACTCACCACAATATAGTTTGCATGGTTGCGTCTATCCATCCATCCATTCACTCATGAGAATAATCCATGGAACTATAATATTCATTGCACATTACCAAAGCTAAGCACTGTTCTATGTTTTGGAAATGGGATTTTGTATGAAACAGTCAGGGTTTTTGCACTGTAGAAGGGGCAGGCCTTCTCTCTAGTCAGGAGATAAACAGTAAGGCATTGGACACTGAAGTACAGGTTGAATGGGTGCCAGTGAGACAGTGGGGGACCGAGGGGGAGGAAACACCCAAATGCACCACCATGGGGAGGTCTGTGGACCCAGGGCCCAGTGAGGTGATGCCCAGGAGGGAACACAGATGCTGTGTGTTCCAAAATGGAAAATGGGTGGTCAGAGAAAGAGAGAAAGAGGGAGAGGGAGAGGAGAGAGAGAGAGAGAGAGAGAGAGAGAGAGAGAGACAGAGAGAGAGACAGAGAGAGAGACAGAGAGAGAGACAGAGAGAGAGAGACAGAGACAGACAGACAGCAGCAAGGCAAGAGGAGGTCATGTCAAGGTGTTTGGATTTTTTTTCTCAGTATGATGAGAGAGTTATCAGAGGTTTTGAAAGCAAAAGGGGCTGGGCATGGTGGCACACGCTTGTAATCCCAGCATTAGGGAGTCTGAGACCGGAGGATCATGGTTCGCAGACAGCCTCAGTTACTTAGTGAGGCCCTCCACAACTCAGTGAGACCCAGTTTCAAAATAAAGAATAAAAAATAGGGCAGGGGATGTAGCTCGGAGGTAGAATGCCCCTGGGTTCCATCCCCAGACTTGAAAAAAATTTATAAAAACAAAAAAACAAAAGGGAGCTTTTCCAGAGAGGGGACTTAAAACCTGCTTCTCCTGTTTTGAGTGTTTTACAAGAACAACTCATCTAATCTTTGATAATCCTATCAAGTAGGTACTGTTAACATCCCCATTCTATAGATGAAAGAATTGAGACACTGAGGGAGGGGTCAACTGACTCACCTGGGTCAGGTGTTGTAGAGCTGAGGACCCCAGCCAGGAAGCCAGGGTTATGATCCTCTGCCTCTTACCCCATGCTCTGATACTTCTCTTCTGTGGTTAGAGTGGAGAGAAGAGTCAGGAGGCCATTCAGAGAATTGCTGCAGGAGTTCAGCCAGGTCCAGCCCTGGAGACAGCTGGGAGGGGATGGACCTGGGCTTTGTTGGGGAGGTATGGGGGCATTGGATGTGAGGGGTAGGTTAAAGAGAAGAGAGGTATCCAACAGGACTCACTCACCATTTTTTGACTTGAAAAAATATATAAAATAAACATAGTGTATCATAAGTGTTCTTCTTTATTTGGGGGATACATGGAAAAATTTGGGGGCTATCACAGAATCCTTAGTGGAAGGAAAATGAAATTAACTTCTCTGGAAGGAACATGGATTTTCATTCTTTCTTTCTTTCTTTCTTTCTTTCTTTCTTTCTTTCTTTCTTTCTTTCTTTCTTTCTTTCTTGTGGTACTGGGGTTCCTGGAAGCCCTTCTACCTCTGGGCTACACTCCCACACCTAATTTTATATTTTTATTTGGAAACAGGGTCTCTTAAGCCAGTGTGGCTGGCTTCCAATCTGCGCAATCCTCTTGTCTCCGCCTCCCAAGTGTGGGGATTACAAGCATGCGCCACCACGCCCGGCAGGAACATGGATTTTTGACCAAAAACCACTTCCTTCCTGCTATCCATAGACATGGTTCACTTGTCCAGGGTTGGCTTTGCTGAAGCCCTTGCTGTGGGTCTGGTGGGGTAAGATGAGATAATGAAGATATCTCAGGGCCTTTTTCCTGTCATCCCCCTCCCTGAAGAACAGCCTGTTTCATTCAGCCTGTTGCTGCAGGTTCTGTGCTGTTGCCAGCACACCGTGAAAGGCAGTCATAGAGACTGGCACCACCAGTGTGGCGGAGTTTATACCCTGCGAGGATGGAAAGCAAATGCTCAACAGGATTCATTTGGGACTCTGTTTGCCAAAACTTTAATTCCCAGACAGAAAATATGCTTTTTATATTGTGTGAGGCTTTATCTTCCATTGAAAGTTGGAAACTTGGTTAACCAACATTGGCTAGTAGGAAGTGAAATGTGAGCTCCTTTGGAGAAGCTGTTTAGGAAGAAAGAGTTTTGGTTTTTCTAAGTAGCATGTCTCTACAGGAACTATCATTATTATTCCTATATTGGAGTAGAGATTATAAAGTAAGATCTGTGGGACAATTTGGAGAGGTTAGGCAGAAAAAGAAGAAAGGAAAAGTGATATGTCTAGCTGTGCTTTCATTTTCATTCTCTTCCTAAGCCTGTTCTGTCCAACATGAGAGCCCTAGCCATAGCTGACTACTCATATTCCACTGTAAGTAAATTAATATTGCGTAAAAATAAACATCCAGTTCTGCAGTCAGAACAGCCATATTTGAAGTGCTCCCTAGTCATAGGTAGCTACTGGCTGCCATGCTGGGCAGAGCAGAATAGCACATTTTAGTCCTCACAGAAAGTTCTGTTAGACAGTGGTGCTCAGAGCCATAGAATCTGAGATGCCTGTACTCTTAGAGTCACATTGAATATTGTGCTCCAGAAGCCTGGGAGAGGGAGTGTTCTTATATAGAAACTCACAAGTGGACCTGAGTATGGAAACAAAAACAAAAACATGCTTACCCTGGCTGAGTATGGTGGTGCACACTTTTAATTCTAGCATTTGGGAGGCTGAAACAGGAGGATCACAATTTGCAGACAGCTTCAGCTACTTAATGAGGTCCTTTGCAACTCCATGAGACCCTGTTTCAAAATAAAGAATTAAAAAAAATAGGGATGGGGTGTAACTCAGAGGTACAATGTCCCTGGGTTCCAACCCCAGTACCACAAAATAAATAAATAAATAAAAATAAATAAAATAAAAGGGCCACTCTGAAGTTCTATCATCTGAAGATGAGAGTCTTACTGTTCTGGCCCCGTCAATAAAGTTGGAATGTTGGGTACATGGATAATTGTTCTAACTAGCTAGTGCTTAATTTTGTTTAAGATGCACGGGAGGTAGGCATGGTGGCACACACCTATAATTCCAGTACCCAGGAGTCTGAGAGAGGAGTATTGCAGGTTTGAGACTAGCATGTGGTAAGTTAGTGAGACCCTGTTTTGAAATAAAAAATAAAAAGGCTGGGGTTTTAGCTCAGTGATAGAACATCCCTGGGTCCAGTCCCCAGTACTGCCTAAACCAAAACAAAACAGATGTATGGGACCTTTTTAAAAGTACGTTTACCTAGGCTTTTACCTGTTTGCCATTGTCTGTTTGCAAAATGAGAATAATCATCTCAAGAATGCAGTGTGTGGAGTAATGGAATGTTTTTATTATACTTTGAAATCATGGTAAAATATATTTAAAGTGTCATGCTGAAAGAATTGTATAAAGTAACTTTTGAAAGCTTGGCATCAACTTGGAATTTAAATCCGGTTGCTTACTAGGATCTGCACTGCATTTGGACCTTCCTTTTGTGAGACAATAATATTTTTAGTATAAGTGGCTCTCTACTGTGATCCTTAGAAGACGTCTGTGTTCTAGGATATAGGAGTCAAACTAAAAAACTATAGTTCGAGGCTCACATCTAGCCCACTGCCTGTTTGTGTAAATAATTTACCGAAGGCACCCATATCCATTTGTTTATCATTATCTGTGGCTGCTTTAGTCCACTGTTACAGAACTGCAGCAGAATGGCCTGCAAGAACTCTTAAGTATTTACATTCTGGCCCTTGGCAGAAAAAAATTGGTAGCTCCTGGTACAGGGAATGATTGGAGACCCTTACCAATAAAGACGTGTCTGTGTAGGCCCAAGTTTGCAAAAGGCTTTTGGAGAGGGCAGGGGATAGCCCCTTGTTTCTAAAATTTTTGGAGCCGCTGTAATGTAGGAGACAAAGGAGAGGTAATTGTACATGTGTTGTGTTGAGCCTCAAAGACAGATGATAGCTGCCTGGGAGTACCTTCCCAGCTCTTTTACTTTCCATTATTTCTGGCAGACTGTTTCATGTTTTCTGCCATCTTCTCATTCCCAATAGCCCTTCTAACTCTTCATTTCTCAGATGATGGCCTCACCTATTTTTACTTAATGAATTAAAGCTGACTGAAGAGAAGTTTCAGTCTCCTGCAACCGCATCTCACCTGCTGGTATTGGAGTGCAAGTGCTCCCCAGACCCCAAGGATAAATTGCCTGGCTGCCGTCCATAGCAGGTTCTTTCAGATGCACCCATGGTCCCATCCCTCCTGCCATTTCTAGGCCATCATTCCAGCCACCACCTCCTTTCCTTTCTGTACCACTTGTTATTTTTTTTTTGGGGGGGGTCTTTCTGCAGTGTTACCCCACCAATGTACAAGCAGCCATCCTCTTAAGTAAAACCAATGCTATTGGCAGAAGAAGAAGACAGGGAAAGTGATGCCAACTTATGTTTTTATTTTCTTATTAAAGCGATTTTCTTCAATTGAATACCTACTGGTCATATTTGGCTATTCAAATTCAAACATAAATAAATTGAAATTGAATAAAATTAAATATTTGGGTCAGGCAGGCATGGTGGTGCATGCCTGTAATTTCAATAATCCCAGTACTCAGGAGGCTGAAACAAGAGGATTGCAGATTCAAGGCCAGCATTTGGTAACTTAGTGAGACCTTGTTTCAAATGAAAAAAAAGTAAAAAGGGCTGGAGGTATAGCTCCTAGTACCACCCAAACCCACACAAAAAATTGAGTTTTTTAGTCATGCTATGGAGTCATGATAGGGACCAATTGCCACTCCCCTCATTGCAGCAGACCTTTTTCAAAAAGTCTTTCTTTAACCCTGGGTGGTTCTACCTGTGAGGCATGCACCCACAGTCCCATCCCTCCTGCCATTTCCAGGCCATCATTCCAGCCACCACCTCCTCTCCCTTCTGTACCACTTGTTATCTTTTTTTGGGGGGGTCTTTCTGCAGTGTTACCCCACCAGTATACAAGCAGCGCTTCTTTTTTGTGGTCCTGAGAATTGCGTTCAGGGGCGCTCTACCTCTAAATTATACTCCCAGCCCTATTTTATTTTGTAGTTTGACATAGGGTCTCACTAAGTTGTTGAGGGCCTTGCTGAGTTGCTGAGGCTGGCCTCAATTCTGTGATTCTCCTGTCTGAACCTCCCAAGTACTGAGAATACAGGCAGATGCCACCACGCTTGGCTCCAAAGAGCAGTTTATGTCCACTGTCTCCATCTTGTCCAGTCATTCTCCTTTAGACCCACCCTAGCTGCCGTCCTGGTCACTTGTTCCATGGGATCTGCTTTGTCAGGGTGTCCAGTGCCGCTCATGTTGTTCAGTCCAGAGGTCAGTTTTCAGCCCTCCTTGGCCCAGCATTGGACCCAGCTCTGCATTCCCTCCACAGCATTAGTTTGTAGTTTTATTTGCCGTTCCCTATCTGCTTCCCACCACTGCTTGCCAGATTCCTCTGCTGGCAGTTCTGTGCCCCACCCTGAACTGCTGGAGTGCCCACAGCTCAGTCCCAGCTCCTGTGCTCTCTCTTCCCACACCTTGGGTGACATCAACCAGTTTTATAGATTGAAATACCACTGATTTGCTCATAACTCCCAATCTGATTTTTCTAGCCCAGATCTCTTCTTTCGAAATGTCATACTTGTATATCAGCTTTCAGCTGAGCGTCAGACCTTTCTGTTTTGATATTTGATAGACTTTTATTTTGAGTTGAGGGTCTCACTATTGTCGTTCAGGCTGGTCTCCTGGACTTCAGTGATCCTCCTGTCTCAACCTTCCCAGTAGCTGGGTCTGTGGGTGCATGATACTGAGCCCTGCCTGGCTTGGAACCTGCTATTCCAGCTCCTTCAGATCTTTCCTCATTTTCTATCCTAATTGGTGTCAAGGTCATCAGTTCTAGATGTTTAGCCCTGAAATGTTGATAACGTTGAAACCACATTCCTTCCCCTTCTTCCCTTTCTCCCACCACAGTGTAAATCTAGCTTATCAGGAAGTTTTATCCTGAAGCTAAATTTTTGTTCCTATCTCTCATTATTCATATAAATTCTTTGAAGTAGAATTAATAAATCAAGAAATACATTAGCCGGGCATGGTGGCGCACGTTTGTAATCCCTGCGCTTGGGAGGCAGAGACAGGAGGATCACACAGGTTCAAAGCCAGCCTTGCTGGCTTAAGAGAGCCTGTTTCCCAAAAAAAAAAAAAAAAAGGTCTGGGAGTGTAGCCCAGAGGTAGAAGGGTTCCATCCCCAGTACCACAAGAAAAGAAAGAAAGAAAGAGTCACTTTTTTATGTTTTGATACTATTTTTCTGTTTTCTGATTTCTGATACAGAAAGGCTCTGTCAGCTTACCCGTTTCCCAGCAGTGTGTATGTTTTTATTATCTACTGTCTTTTACAGCACAGTGGATGGGAACGTAGAGATGGCTGTACCTAGGTAGTTTACTCAGGCCACTGTAACAAGTGACCACACTGGGTGGTTAAAACACTTGCTAGCCCTATTATAGAGCAGAAGCTACTTGTGGAATAAATGAAAGGGGCCCAGTTCAGTCTGGTAGAATTTTTCTGTGTGCTTCTAAAGGAATGCCTCTCCTTTCTTCTTGAGAGGGGAGAATGAGTCCCTTGGAGATCAAAGGCCAGGTCTTTGGTTTTATTTGTTTTTTTCATAGGTAGGAGTGGGCTGTCTTCATGAAGGCATATCGCAGAGTGGTTTGTACTATGGCTTTGCAGCCCTGATCACTGCCTGGGACATTCACAGTGACTGTGGCATAAGCACCTGCATTTTGCAGTTTATTTTCATTGGTGCTACTGTGAACTGAGGTCCCAGGGAAGCTGCGGAGATGAGACACAGTTAATGTAAATTTTCTCAGCACTTTGAGCGATGCGCCTTTTGCCATTTTCTTGGACCCTTCTCTTCTATGGAGCGCCATTGCGTGGCCAGCTTCTGCCATGATGTGTGGTGTGCGTGCAGTGCCTTCAGCCAGCATCCTCTCAGCTGGGACACAGCTGGGCCCTCGCTCTGGCATGGAGAGGCAGAGCGCTGCATGCTACCCCTCGGATTTTTGCTTACACCTGAGGTTTGTGTGAATGCTGATTGGGTTTCATGTATAGCTCCATAAGCCTTCGCTGAGATCCACAGAGACAGAGCTGTTTCATGTGCCTTGGTGGGCTGCTGTGGCCCAGGCCCCTCATGGTGGGGCTTGAGTAGACGTTTAAGGAGCTGTGAGTGACACTGCTCAAAGCAAAGGCCCTCCAGCCACTGTACTAGCCCACGGCACTCCAGGACTGTCTTGCTGGACATGCCATGTCCAGGAGGCACAGCACACTCTGCTGAGGAGCTCTGGGTGATGTGTGCCAGCTTTATTATGACCACACTTTGCTTTTCTCCACAGATCCTTTTGTGTTGTTAACGCTGATTTACTCTGCAGTTTGTCTTCTGTCCCCATATCCTTTTGATAATCTACTTATTAATGGTCTTTCTTCTGGCAAACACAGTATTTTAAATACTCATACTTTACAGCACTGGGATGTAGAACTGGAGCTCAGAGCTCAAGGCCTTGTACTGTGGACCACACTGACAGGCTCAGGTCCTGGCGCTGCATACACTAGATGCCCTCTTGGCCTTTTGTGTGTTCGGTTCCTTCCCTACAAACTGGTGCTAGTCATGGACCCTGCCTCCTTTTTTATTTCCTTTACGTGACCTTTCAGTTTTACTTCCATTGGCTCCCAAAAGGCCATCTGATGAAATCTTCCTCTGTTTGAAGCTACAGAAGTCTTTGTTTTTATGTGTGACTTCTTGCCACAGGACTTTTGCACTTATAATTCCCTCTGCTTCTGCCTCTGTTCTCCCAGCTCCCTGTGGCTGGCTAGCCCTCATTATTTAGCTTGAGTGTCTCTGGAGGCCTTCACTGACGGCCACTCTCTTTCCATCAGCTCCACTGGCCCCTCGAGATACAGACTTTGGCAGGGGCCTGTGAGGGAAGGACTAGCTGACCCATCACTGTGATCTTCCATGCTGTATCAGTGTTCTGTGTAACAAAGAGCGTGCTCAGGAAGCAGGTGAGTCAGACAGGGATGCATGTATAAGTGACCAGTCCCTCCTTAGCTTCACTGGAAGTTCATCTACCATTCAAGTGTCTTTTTTATTTTAGGCTATACTTTCTAATAAATAGCTTGGCTACTGCCTGAAAATTTGGGGGAAAGGTTTGAAATGTGTCTGAGGGGAGGGGGAAGGGCCCCTAGGCCTGTCTTTAGGTCTCAGCATTGCCCGGATTCCTGGGATGCCCCTGGCCATGCTGGTCTGAGCAGCGGCTGGGCTACCAAAGCCAGTGCCAGTTTCTCATCTACAGCTGGAGTCTCAGGAGGGCTGCACAGCTAGCAGAAGGTCCAGGAAGTAGTTCCGTGGAGTTCTAAACCTCCCACTTTTCTCAGTAGCCAAGGGCTGAAGCAGTGGACTGCCTCAGGCACACACAGGATGAGGGAGCAAGTTATCCTAACCTGCCCTGCTATTTGTGCTTCTTTGGACATCAGTTTGTGTGAGTTCATGTCTCATTGAGTTTCTTCTGACTGAAGATATTCTTGGCCAGGCACCTGAGGTGGGAGAGAAGAGGAACACATATACATGCTTTGTTTCCATGAGGGATTATGTGCCTAAACAGGCTTTGTCAGATCCTAGGGACCGAGTACATACACGTGGGTGAGGGTCATTCTTCGCAGCTCTGCTCAGCACTGTTGCCTTCTGACATCTTCATGGACCTTGGAGAATATCTTTAGGTTGGCACCAGCATATGTGAGCTACAGGTAATGGGGTCTGAGTAAGTGTTGAATCAAATTGAAATAAGACTCTGTCACACACTGGCCTGACTACTGTCCACCTTGTGTGGCCATCTTCATCATTCGGTCATTGACTTGGAGCTTAGGAGACAAATTCAGATTTGATATAAATGGAGGGTGGTTCTAGAACTTGTACTTTTCTGACTTACATGTACAGGCTGTGGGATCCTATGGATCCAGGCTTCATTTCTGACACTGTTATGTTTCTTATCCTCTATGAGCTTATCCTCTATGAGCTTTGATTTTCTCATTGATTAAATGGGAATAATAAGCTTGTGATGAGAATTTAAGAAAAGATAAAGGGGTTTGTAGTTTGATGTTCAATAGGTATTGTTACTTTTATACATTGTAGTATACAAATTGGAATCTACTTACTCCCGTATAGCAGTGTATGGGTTTGTAAAAACATGTATGTTTTTCAGCCGGGTGTGGTGGCTCATGCTTGTAAACCCCGCACTTGGGAGGTGGAGATAAGGAGGATCTTTCACATTCGAAGCCAGCCTCACTGGCTTAAGAGACCCTGTTTCCAAATAAAATATAAAAAATAGGTCTGGGAGTGTAGCTTGGAGGTAGAAGGGTTCCATCACTAGTACTACCAAAAAGAAAAAGTATGCTTTTCTATAATAATGTTGAGCGATAATTCTATCTTTCTACAAAAGTTGCATGAGATAAGTTTCTGTACTTCCATTTTCTAATGTGAAGAAATGGGCGCTGAAGTGGGCCAAGTTTGTTTGCTCAGCTCACATACCAGGCTTAGGGCGGGATGCCAGCGTCTTGCAGGATTGGCCTCAGGTGCTTCCTCATGCTGACCGCTACCATCGCTGGCAAAGAACTCCACTTGTCACTTTGTTGGCAACAGACACACAGGCTGACCAAGTAGCATATACATGGTGTGGTTTTGATCAGCTACACTCAAGGTCTCTCCGGGAACTTAATGAGCTCAAAAAGTTGCACAGGATGCGACTCTAAGGGGAGAGTGGGGAAAGCTGACCCCCGCTTCATAGCCGTACTTCAGTCAGCGTGTGTCAGAGTACTGCTGAGAGCTGACACCCACAGAATGCCCCTCCACTCTCGCAGACCCGCTTCATTCTACAGCTGGCTGCTGCTGCCCCCAGGTTCTGGCGCTGGGGAGTTCAGGGACTTGCTGGAGCTGTGTGCGGGGCTGGAGCCAGGCCTTGAACCCCGGCAGCCAGCCTCCTCACCCCGGCCCTCACCCTCTGTGCAGCCCTGGGGGGCGGTTGATGAACACAGTTCATCAAAAACGAACTGTGATCTGGTGGATGAAAGAAGAGGTCTCTGAGCATGTCAGCGTCCTTTTGTGAGCCGAAATGTGCTTTAGTTGTTTTCTCTGTGTGTCAGGGAAGAGCCACCCTGAACTCCGTTCATCTGGTGAAGGGCTGATTTATGAGGATTTGCTCAGCTTTACCAGCTGGGTAACAACATGCAGCTTTTTGAGTTTCCAGGGGCGGAAATGAATAAACAGGGGCCTGGGAAGAAGCCAAACTGGTCCTCAGGACTGGCTAAAAGGTGAATTAATTCACTTGAAAGAGATTTGGACATACAGTACACACATCTCTTGACCCACATTAAAGCCAGAGCTCCTGGTAAATGAGAGTCAGGACATCAGAATTTGTAGGTCAATTCCCTATTTCATATAGATAAGAATTGTCAAAAGAAATTGTTATTCTTGGGAAGTTTACCTGGTTTCTGTAGAATTAGTCAGGTAAAAAGGAATTATTACCAAGATAGAAACAGGTGATATTTATCCTTAATGGATTTTTAAATTTGTGAACAGTTAGAATGTTTATATTCTATATTAACTGTTTATTTTAACTTGCATGTATTTGTGAGTCTTTTGTCCCACAGAAAGCATACTACATTTAATTTTTTTCAAGTTAAATACCACCAGGAATCAGCTTCCATTGCCTTTTTTTTTGGTCCATTAGGATATTTTGGTAGAATTAACATGGTGGACAAGATTTCTATAATCTTTGGGCAACTTCTGAGGACTGAAAGCTATGTGGCAGTGTCACCCGTGTGCCTGGCATATAAAAATCTATTAGAAAGCCCCAAATGGACAAGCTCTGCTTTTGTTCTCTGTTCTCTCACAATTTCTGCTTCTTTTCTCTATGGCCTTTTGGGGGAACAGGGACCCTTCCTGAGGGGCCAGTTGCTGTATTGCAGCAGATTATGTTTCCAAACTATTTTCTGAGCACTTTCCTGCTTTGGGGGAATAAAGAGAAGTTCAGAAAACCTTTTGCAAAGGTGCATTGTTTAGAATGTTCTAATCAGTCCTCTTGCACGTTCATTTGGGATGCAGGTGAAGAAAGGAAAGGAGTGTGCTCACCCCCACACACAAACAGGTGGAAGTGGTTGAAGAATATACTGCTTACTTGCTCCTAAATTAGAATAAATGGACATTTTTTCCACCAAAAGCCAAAGTAGACTGCCCAGTTACTAACCAGCTCCATGCAGGGTGCTTATCTTTCCGACCGCCAGATCTTTTGCAGAGATGGAAAAAGTAATGTTAATATAATTTAATAAATTTCTTTTCAGAAATTTGGGACATAGGCTTTAGAAATATGTAACTTAAAGTTTTTTGGGATGTGAGGTAAGACAAAGAGAAAAGTGTGTGTGTGTGTGTGTGTGTGTGTGTGTGTGTGTGTGTGTGTGTAAGAGAGAGATATGGATGGATTGATTAAGTTTTTCAGGTGATTCTTTTAGAATAGCTCTTGCCGGTGTGTCTGTGGACAGCTGGGCTAGCCCATTTTGGTGTTGTTGAAGGTTGTGTCTCCCATCAGCCAGGCACTGAGTATTTTATGAGCATCTTTTGTGCATCTGCCCTTGGGAGGATGCAGATATACCACTTTCAGCAGAGTTCGACTTGCAGGGAAGAGAGTGGGACCAGCCGTGGCTGGTAGTGCTCCTTCTGCCTCCAGGGGGCAAAGTGCTACCTGGGCAAGACAGCTGTTCCTCTTCAGATGCTAGTGGTCTTGACTACTTGCTTATTCCCTTTTGGCTGCTGCTCCGTAAAAAGGGGATTTTGAGTAAGATGTTTCCTCTCTGCGAACCTCAGTTGACCTGAGTATAAAATGTGGAATAATCTTTAGAGTTCAAGAAATTGCACAGAGAGTGACATGAGCATGAGGTAGAAGGGAAAGTGCAGCTATTTGAGAGACGAATTGTGAAGAGGCATGTTAAATACAAGAGGGTAAGAGTAAATGGTGAACTGTATTAAGCTTCACTCAAGGAAGAGTGTCAATTCTGTTACCAAGAACTCTCAATCCCAGATAATTAATTGTATTGGAGGCCCAGGCCAGAGGCTGGGCTGGGAGCATGGGGATATCTCAGCCCTGTCCATTCCCAAGCTGTACCACCTACTCCATAGAGGAACCTCTTGGATGGTGTCTCAGTCAACAATTTCTCTCAACTGACTATACAACTTAGAGGAAGGATTTATTTGTTCATAGTTTTGGAAATATTTTGGTTCAGTCCATGTCAGCCCAGGGCTTGCTGGTGGGAAGCAGAAAGAGAAAGCAAGGGCTCTGCTCTCACATCATGGAGGCCAGAGCAAGAGAGAGCAGGAAAAGTGGTTCCGAGACACAAACACAGTTCCCTTCTCCAGCCACACCCACCTGCCTAGGTCACCACCCAGGAAACCCATCACAATGGGTAACACTGACGGGATTAGAACCTACATAACTGATGACACCAACTCTGAACACTAATGCGTGAGCTCTTCAGAGGACATTCTATATCTAACCATAACAGACGGTTATGGATGAAGGGAGGGGATATTAGAGAATGTATATTAAAAATACATTTATCTGTGTGTGGGTGATTTTGAGACTGTTTAACTCCTTTTTGCGG
This sequence comes from Muscardinus avellanarius, assembly GCF_963383645.1. Taxonomy (NCBI): domain Eukaryota; kingdom Metazoa; phylum Chordata; class Mammalia; order Rodentia; family Gliridae; genus Muscardinus; species Muscardinus avellanarius. The sequence continues at coordinate 26,025,578 of NC_137795.1, read as the reverse complement.
TACTAGAGATTGAATTCAGGGGTATTCTATCTCTGAGCTGTACCCTGCCCCTTTTTATCTTTTTACTTGTTATTTTGAAATAGCATCTTGCTAGGTTACTGTACATGCTGGCCTCCAGCCTATGCTCCTCTTGTCTTAGCCTCCTGAGTACTGGGATTACAGATATGTGCCGCTGCATCCAGCTCGTTTTACCCATTTTATGTTTCTACTTTTTTATTCCCATCTAATTCTGCTGTTTGGTAGACCTGCCAGTTGGGGGGGGGCACCTCTGGACTACTCCATGGCGACCATCCATAACTGTTCCCCTCTTCTTCTTCATAGGCTGCAGTAGGGCAGGCAGAACTTGTAAAATCCACCTTTTCTGTTCAAACCCATAGTGGGGATATAGCTGACAGAGGAGATATTTGAACTTGAGCAGTGTGTGTGTGTGAATCCTGCAGACTACCCTCTCCCCGCCCGCTGAAATGTATAAGGAAAATGGATAAAAACAGACGATGTCATAGTTTTGGGTCTTTTTTCTCTCTCCTGTATCTCCAACCTATATTATGGGTAATAAGTGCCAAATGTTTTATGCAGTTACTGAAGGGATTTCCAGAGAACATAGGTGTTTTAGCTTTTTTTTTTCTTTTTTTTTTTACTTTTCTTTTTTCTTTTTTTTTTTTTGGTGGTACTGGGGTTCCTGGAAGCCCGTCTATCTCCGGGCTACACTCCCAGACCTATTTTATTTTTGGAAACAGGGTCTCCTAAGCCAGCACGGCTGGCTTCGAACCTGCGCGATCCTCCTGTCTCTGCCTCCAAGCGCGGGGATTACAAGCGTGCGCCACCACGCCCGGCTAGCTTTGATGCATCTTTGAAATGTAGTTTTGGAAACTGTATAAACTTGAATTAGTTGTGAGAAGTCCCAAGTCCCAGGCTGGGCTGTTGATTCCCTGATGTCTACTTGTTCTCTTACCACATTTCCACATTTTCTGTGTTCTGTAGCATTTGATTGTGTGTGTGTGTGTGTGTGTGTGTGTGTGTGTGTGTGTGTGTTTTATAACTAAGGCAATCCTCATACTTGGGAAGCTGAGATAGGAGAATCGTAGTATGAGGACAGCACAGCCTCAGCTATGTAGTGAGGCCTTCTGCAGCTTAGTGAGACCCTGTTTCAAAATAAAGATTTAAAAATAAGGCTGGGGGTAAAGCTTGGAGGTAGAATGCCTCTGGGTTCCATCCCCAGTACCTCAAAAACAAAAACAAGGTAGTCCTTTATCAATATAGATTACTTGAGAGAGACTGCAAAAGAACATAAAAATCACCCCTATTCCACTATTCTGGTATGGATGAAAATTGTTAACATTTTAGTACATTTTTTTCTAGTCTTTTCCACACATGTACAAATACACATAACTCAAACACAGCAATATAGGAGTTGGCGACTCACCTTTTTAATTTGCTCCGTCCCTACTTAGATTCATTATCTCCTGCTCAGTTCTCTTCATGGAAGAGATTATTTTTTAAAATATCTTGGAGTTTCCACTTAGAACGAAGGTTCTTCCTCTTACCAAAGGCAGAATGTCCATTTAGTGAAACCCGTGACACAATTACTTTTATGATAGAAAAGGCTGTGAAATCACCGCTCATCCAGACTTCTGAACAATCTTGAAAATTTTGCAATCAAGGCGGCTTTTGAATCTCACACTTATTAGAAGCTAAGGAGGGAAGCAGGGCAGTGTGCACTGATAACACAATTCCCAGAGCTCCGTGCTTGGGAAGAGCTGGGAAGCGGTGTGAGTGTGCAGAGGGAGACATTGCACAGTTGTTATGGGGCCTCCTAATTTCACATAGGATGATTAATAAATAGCTGTGAAGTGAGTCAGCTGGGTTGTTGCTGCAGCAAGAAGCTGTTGCTGAATCTCCCTGGGTTATATTTTGTCTGAGGAATGAGGGTAAAATGGGGCATGAGCTCACTCAAGGTCTCATTCCTCCTTCTTACCCTTGCAGGGGCTTGGGGAAAGAAAATAAGTGCTCAAGCAGGTACCTGATTGTGGCAGCTGCCGTGAGAGGGCTGCTATCTCATATTTACCCATGATTCGTGTTTCAAAAAGATGTAGAGTTTTCTTAAAAAGTCAGTAAGTTCTCAACAAGAAATATAATATTTAAACTTGAAACAGCTAAAGAAAACCCCCACATTTTCTAAATCAAACATTCTGTATTTTTAATTTTAGAGAAATATTAGAAAATGCAGCACATGAAAGATAATTTAAAAACCTCCAACAAATAATCAGAGATGTTCAGTGTTGCTAACTAACCTCTTGTCTTCCCCTCACACTTTTTTCTTTGCTTTTGTTTTTCTTTTCTCGACTTTGTGGGTATTATTAATTGCCTGTTTTGGCCATTTAGGAATCTTGACCCTCTCTATTATAAATAATGTTCCAATGAACATCCATGTAGCTAAGTCTTTGTATAGAACCTAAATTACTCCTTTGAGAAAACATCCAGCAAGGCTTAGGGTTAGGTCAACTGGTGTATACTTGTGAGACCTGTTATCCACATCACTAAAATGATATTGAGATATGTTAGTATGTAACACATACTAATTTTACCTTATTGATAATAATGTGTGCTCCTTTACTCAATTTTAACACTTCCTAATTTGATACAAAGGGAAAGAATAATACCATATTTCAACTTTTAATATTATAATGAAATGAAATTAAGCTTTATTTTCTTATTGCACATTTTAAGTTTCTTTTTCAGCCTGGTATGGTGGGTGACACATGCCAGTAATCGTAGGACTTGAGAACCCGAGACAGGAGGATCATAAGTTCAAGGCCAGCATCAGCAACTTACCAAGACCCACAGAAATTTAGTGAGATCCTGTTTCAAAATAAAAAAAAATAAAAAAGGCTGGAGTGTAGCTCAGAGGCAGAATGACCCTGGGTTCTATTCTCAGCACCCACCTCCATACAAAGTTTCTTTAATAAACTGGCAATTCATTTCCTCTCTCCCCAATTTTGCAGATGATTTTCATTATAGAGTAACATTTTGTTATATGTTGCAAATACTTCAATATATTTGTATTGGGCTATCTAAATTATATAGCTGTAAATTTTGTTCTTTTTTTTATGGTGCTGGAGATTGAACCTAGAGGTATTCGACCTCTGAGGTACACTCCTAGCCTTTTTTATTTTTTGTTTTGAAACAGGGTTTCACTAGGTTTCTGAGAGTCTCAGTAAGTTGATGAGGCTGATCTTGAGTCTGTGATCCTCCGGTCTCAGCTTCCCAAGTACTGGGATTCCACTTGTGAGCCATCACACCTGATTTAAATTTTATATTTAAGGAAGGTCATGACACTCCTGAAGACAAGAAACAAATCTGAAGCAGATGTTTAAGTAATTGTCTGGAGGTTTTTATTTATTTTATTTTTTATTTTTATTTTCATTTTTATTTTATTTTATATATATATTTTTAAATTTATTTTTATTGGTGCATTGTAATCATATATCACATTGGAATACAAGACTTGAGAGGATATACAAGCACACATCCAGTCCCCATCCCATTCCCTCCCCACCTTCTCTCTCGATCCCATGTTTGTTTGTGATTAACTTTGATACATTTGTTTATGTACCTCCTGCATTTTAAAGAGGCTCCATCCTCCCCTATTCCATACCATCTGATTGGTCACCTTAATTGCTTCACTATAGGGCCCTTTCTATAGCTCAACCTCTTCCTGTTGCCCCTTTCCTCCTAGTTATTGCTGATTAGGGGAAGCCTCTGGTTTTTATTTTCTGCGATATTTCTCTGTGCATGCCGCGTTGAGAGTACTGATCCCACTCTTGACGGCCCCAGTAGTGGCCTGGCTACTCGGTGGACTGATCCAGACCTCGCTGGCTCAAGCAGCGGCCTTGCCTCACGGGAGGCCCCGATTCTGGTCTTGCTGGCCCCAATACCGGCCTAACCCCTCAGCTGGCTCCAATCTTGGCCTTGGTGGCCCCAGCACTGGCCTAGCCTCAAGGCAGGCTCCGATCCCAGCCTCGGAGGCCTTAGTAGCGGCCTTGCCTCACAGAAGGCTCTGATGCCGGCCACTGGCCCCGGCACCGGCCTAGCCTCAAGGCAGGCTCCGATCCCGGCCTTGGAGGCCCCAGCACCGACCTTGCCTCACGGCAACCTCCAATGCTGGCCGCTGGCCCCGGTATCGGCCTAACCCCTCGGCAGGCTCCAATCCCGGCCTTGGAGACCCCAGTAGCGGCCTTGCCTCACGGCAGGCTCCAATATCGGCCATTGGCCCCAGTATTGGCCTAACCCCTCGGCAGGCTCTGATCCCGGCTTCGGAGGCCCCAGCACCAGCCTTGCCTCATGGCAGTCTCCGATCCCGGCCTCGTTGGCCCCAGCACTGGCCTAACCCCTCGGCAGGCTCCAATCTCGACCTCGGAGGCCTCTGTAGCGGCCTTGCCTCACGGAAGGCTCCGATGCCGGCCGCTGGCACTGGCACCGGCCTAACCCCTCGGCAGGCTCTTATCCCGGCCTCAGAGTCCCCAGCACTCGCCTAGCCTCACGGCAGGCTCTGATCCCGGCCTCGCTGGCCCCAGCACCGGCCTAACCCCTCGGCAGGCTCCAATTTTGGCCTCGGAGGCCTCAGTAGCGGCCTTGCTTCATGGAAGGCTCTGATGCCGGCCACTGGCACCGGCACTGGCCTAACCCCTCGGCAGGCTCTGATCCCAGCCTTGGAGGCCCCAGCACCGGCCTTGCCTCACGGCTGGCTCTGATGCCGGCCATTGGCCCGAGCACTGGCCTAACCCTTCGGCAGGCTCTGATCCTGGCCTTGGAGGCCCCAGTAGCAGCCTTGCCTCACGGCAGGCTCCAATCCTGGCCTCGCTGGCCCCAGCACCGGCCTAACCCCTCGGCAGGCTCCGATCCCGGCCTCGGGGGCCTCAGTAGTGGCCTTGCCTCACAGAAGGCTTTGATGCTGGCTGCTGGCCCCAGCACCGGCCTAACCCTCGGCAGGCTCCAATCCCGGCCTTGGAGGCCCCAGCACCGGCCTTGCCTCATGGCAGGCTCTGATCCCGGCCTTGCTGGCCCCAGCACTGGCCTAACCCCTCGGCAGGCTCTGATCCTGGCCTCGGAGGCCCCAGCACTGGCCTTGCCTCACAGCAGGCTCTGATGCTGCCTTGTTGGCCCCAGCATTGGCCTAACCCCTTGGCAGGCTCCGATCCCGGCCTTGGAGGCCCCAGCACCGGCCTTGCTTCATGGTAAGCTCTAATCCTGGCCTTGCTGGCCCCGGCACCGGCCTAACCCCTTGGCAGGCTCCAATCCCGGCCTTGATGGTCCCAGCGCTGGCCTTGCCTCACGGCAGGCTCCAATCCCGGCCTCAGAGGCCCCAGCACCGGCCTTGCCTCACGGCAGGCTCCAATGTTGGCCATTGGCCCCGGCCCCAGCCTAACCCCTTGGCAGGCTCTGATCCCAGCCTTGGAGGCCCCAGCACTGGCCTTGTGTCACAGCAGGCTCAGATCCTGGCCTCACTGGCCCCAGCACCGGCCTAACCCCTTGGCAGGCTCCGATCCCGGCCTTGGAGGCTCCAGCACCGGCCTTGCCTCACGGCTGGCTCCAATCCCAGCTTTGCTTTGCTGTGTCCGTCACCGGCCTCACCCCTCGGCAGGCTCCAATCCGAGCATCCTCTTCGCCCAACCAATTGTCCCACGTTCTTGAGGGTTCATGGTGTTAGCATTCTGCCTCTGGGGTTATTATTTCAAAGGTTCCAGGTGTAATGCATCAAATCTCTGCCTCCCCTGAGTACTGGCTACTGCCATTGCCACTGCCCCCACCATTTCAAATCTCTCCCAAGTTCTCTTTCCACTCTGAATGTTGTCCAGTGTTCCTAAGCATGTGCAACAGTAGCATTCGACATTTCGTGTAATTTCTCCAAAAACCATAAGGTTGGTAGGATCCGATTTCTGCTTCTCCTGAATACAAGTCTCCACCGCCATTGTGGAGACCACTTTCAACACTGCCTTTCTCCTAGGTCTTTGCTAAACTCTCTCCCTACAGGTGATGTCCAAGATTCTTAACAATGTAGAGAAGAAGCAGTCCTCCTTTGCGGGGAATTTTTCCAAAAGTTCCATTTCATTTGGATACGTTTTGTCTGCATCTCCAGTATCCTGGCATCCGCCACAGCCTCCTTGACCCCTCTCCGATATTTTTCTTTTTCTTTTTCTTTTTCTTTTCCTTTTCCTTTTTTTTTTTTTTTTAAATAAGAGAAGATAGTATGTGTGGTTTGAGGAGGTTGTGGGATCAGGCACTCAGTAGCACTGTCACTCGGGCCCGGTTTCCCCAGGGGACCAGCGTGCTCCGCACAACTCCGCCTGGGGCCCAGAGTCCTGCGACCTGGGCCCGGCTCTTCCAGGGGTCTTGAGTGCCCCACCTGAACCCCGCCCGGGACCCAGGGTCTTACGACTGGGCCTGGTTTCTCCAGGGGTCTGGCGTGCTCCACGTGGTCCAGCCCGGGACCCAGAGTCCTGTGACCCGGGCCCCGGCTCTTCCGGGGTCCGGCGTGTCCTGCCTGATCCCACCCGGAACCCAGGGTCTTACAACCGGGTCCCGGTTTCTCCAGGGGTCTGGCATGCACCCTTCATTTTTATTTTTTATTTTTTGTGGTACTGAGGATGGAACCCAGGGGGCATTCTACTTCCAAGCTACACCCCAGTCCTATTTTTTATTCTTTATTTTGTAACAGGGTCTCACTAAGTTGCAAAGAGCCTCTCTAAGTAGTAGCCGAGACTGTCCTTAAACCATAATCCTCCTGTCTCAGCCTCCGAAATTCTGAGATTACAGTGGTGTGCTACCACACCCGGTGTTGTCTGGAGCATTTTACACTTGACATTTTACCCACTTTTCATTGAAGGAAATATACCTACTAAGAAGTCTACATATTATTAATTAGGCAATTAGATAAATTTTGACAAATTAAATATACTCGTGAAACTAGGACCAAGTTCAAGAAATATTCTGTCAGCAGCTTCTTTGCCCCCACCCCTTGATCCTTGACATGTGTCAGCAGACTTGTTGTGCCTGTTCTTGTTCTTCATAAATGTATTCTCTTTCTGTGTCTGTTTTCTTCTCTTGGGTATGACTTTATGCTTACAAGACCATTCACATTATGTGTACTTATAGATGTTCATTTTTCTTTTGTATAAAATTCCTTAGAGTGACTATACCAACATTTTTAAATTCATACTGCTGCTGATGGGTATTTGGTAGTTTCAAATTTTTGGTTACAAAGAGTGCTGCTCTGAATATTCTCATTTATGTCTCGGTATCTTTTGTGTTGGAGTAGAGTTGAAATTTTAACAAATGTTCATACATTTTCTTTAAAGTGTTCTCCACCTACATCTCTCGAGCAAAGTAAAGAGCAATGCAGGCTTGAAATACATGGCGATTCTGTTTTCTTTTTCCCTGGCATTGCCTTTATTATGATGAGAGCAATGAAGTTCTCCAAGGTTCTGGGTTTTGATTTAAATTGCAAATGATGACTAATGACTGCTTCAGGCTGAGGCCTCATTCCTTTTTTTTTTTTTTTTTTTTTTTTTGTGTGTGCTGGGGATTGAACCCAGAGGCATTCTACCTTTGAGCTAGACCCCCGAGCTCAATTTTATTTCTGATTGGAAACAGGGTCTCACCGAGTTGATGAGAGTGTTAGTACTTGCTGAGTCTGTCTTCAAACTTGCAATCCTCCTGTCTCAGCCTCCCAAGTCCTGGGATTACAGGCATGCACCACCATGCCTCCATGATGCTCAGCTCTGGGCTCTCATTTCTAAATGAAGAATTAAGTCTTCCATCCTATTATTGTCTTCTTTATCAGCTCTTCTTGAATAGTAAGCAGAAGGCCTGAATTGTCTGAGGAAGAAGTTGATTAACTTATTGCACTTAAAGAAATCTTAGGTTTACTAGTTTAATGAGAAACACATCCTTGGGGTTAGAAATTAGACTTCGGCCCTGTGGATACGTGAGTTGAGGTTGAGAGATGTACCAAATCTGGATCGTGCTGCTGTGTGATCTTCTGGTAGAATTAAATAAGAGGCTTAAAAAAAAACAAAAAACTTATAGCTGCCTTTTACCAGCTTTATGTCTGATTTTTTCTCTCTCTAGATTCTTTGGCTGACATGAATTTTGAAGTTCTGCCATATTCACTTATCAGCCTGTGGCAAATGCAGTCCTCACCAGAGTTAAGATGAAAGTCTGATAGTTAAAAAAAATATCATGTGCTACAAAAAAAATGCCCTGCGTTTTAAAGGAATTGCAAGGCTTACCTTTCTTTATTTCTTACTTTTTCTATATGTAATGAAAATTTTAAATTCTTAAATTGTTTAATTCTTCAAGTATCCATACATCTATTTAAAATTATCAATATATCCCCAAGTGTGTCATGCGAATAATTTGATGACTAAAGGAGAGGCAAATATTTGCTGGTTTATTTCCAATTTTATGGGTATCTCTGCAAACTTTGAATCACTTTCTACTTCTTTCATAAACATGGGCTAAATATTAATCTTCACAGAAACTCCCATGAGTATTACACAGATGAAAAATTGATGCTGAGAGAGAAGCCTGTAGTATAGTAGTTCCTGTCCATTTTTCCTGCCCTTTATCTGTTTATTTTCATTCTCATTTCTTTGATATCCTTTATCATTGTATCTGCCATTAAATCATTAATTAAGACATGAGTCATAAGTTGATGAGCAAGAATGTAATGTTCCAGAATGATAATCTGGCAACAGTTAACCAGAGCATAAAAAGTCAGAATCCACCTTGGCAAAGTGCTGGCCTCTGCTGCCCCTGTCTTGTTTGCAACTATACATGTTTACCTTTTGCATCTTGTTTCTTGGGGCCACATTGCCAGGCCCCATGTGGATACCCCATTGTCCTTTCCTCTGAGTCCTGATCCTGATCAGAAGGACAGAAGGACGCTTGCTACTGCTACCCCAGGGAAACAGTGACAGCAGCCAACATACTCTGTCAGCAGAAGATAGTGCCTGGAAGTCTTGCTCCATTCGTTGTTCTCATAATTGCAGTGTGCTAGGCTTCAAAGGTGCTGCCCCCAACAAGGTTCAGCCCCTGTCTCTAGGGCAAACATCTGATTACAAACCCTGAGAGATGCTGTGGCAGGCCAGGGGCGGGGAGTTGAGCTGCCTTGGAGGATGGGCACTATGGCTGGGATCTGGAATAACTCCCTGAGCTCATGTGTTGAGTGTCTGGCCCCAGTGCAACAAGGTTCAGAAGTAGAGCTTTTAGGCAGTGATTGAAGCATGGGGGCTCTAATCTCATCATTGAATTAGTCTATTGGAAGGACTGAACATTCAGATGGATTTGCTAGGTGATAAGTGTAGGCAGGTAGGACGTGGCTGGAGGAGACTGGCATTGGGGGTATGCTTTGGAGGAGCATTATTTCTCCTCATACCTTCTCTTTCTCTCTACTTCCATCACTCTGCCATCATGATGTTTCTCTCTTGGTGCCAGCCCATCATGGACTGAACCTCTGAAATCATGAACCAAATAAACCTTTCCTCCTCTAAGGTGTTCTTGTCAGATATTTTGGGTATGGCAACAAAAATATGAGTAACACAGGCAGGAGAGGGTTGAGCATCATTCTTCTTTGCACTCAGTGCTTTGACTCAGAGAAAGACATTTGGGGTTGGTCTTTTAGATACCTGGCTTTGTAGAAGATTTATGAGCAGATGCTTCTAGCATACCTAAGTGGGACAGTATGAAGAACACTATTTTTTTCAAAATATGAAGATCAGTGGTTTATTAGGAAATCCCCAACCCAAACACCAGAAGCCCCGCTGCCCTCACACCACACATTCTTGGGCAGAAATAAATAAGGTGGCATTCAGTAAACCCATCTGCTAAGGAGCGCTGGGGGAAGGTCTGCCTCTGCCCACCTAGGGGCTGGCTATGGCTCTTTATGGGACTTGGGGGTGGGGAGGGGGAGACTGTAGCCACCACCCCTTTCTGGTCTGGTCCTGGGGCAGTCTGTAGCTGGTTCACAATCTCTGAGGTGTGATCTCACATCAGCACAGTCTGGCCTGACCCAGAGAGAGAGACCCATCCCCACCAGACCCAGCCCTGGCCTCCACCGGAGGATCCCCTCTTAGGCTCCTGCTCCCATTTCTAACTGCGCGGCCTAGAGAGCCAACACCTCCTCCCCATCTATGAGGACCACTGTGGGGAAAGGAGGCTTTGCAGTCATATTTTTCTTCTTTTTTCTCCTGTGGCTCGGGCAGAGGGGTGACCCTTGCCAGGTGCTGGTCAGTGGGCCATCAGCTCAGTGCTCTTCTTTCGCTCCTGTTGCTTCTCCCAGTCTCCCTCAGACTCATAAGTGCAGAGCAGGTAGAAGTATAGGATGGCAGATGGGCCCCACCCAGAAGACCCAGTGTGAGGGGCTGAAATGATTCATGACCACTGTGGGCCGAAAGAGCAGGCTGGGTTCATGGAACAGCCGGTGAGTAGATCCCCACGAGGTGGCCCAGCGTGACTGACAGGCCAGTGGACAGGGCTGGGGAGCCCACAGGGCTGGTGCGGCAGGAGTCAGTGGAAGAAAAGATGCAGAGCACCAGCTGGAAGGTCAGAATCGGCAGCACCATCACAGCCTGGCCTGGCATTGTTGACAGCCAGGTTGCCTGGGGCACTGAGCGGTGCCACCCCATAGAGGATGCCCCTGCAATGGCACCCACCAGCTGGGCTGCCACGTAAAAGACTGCCTGGAGCAGCAAGATCTGGTTGCTGATGAGGAGGGCCAGAGTGATGGCAGGGTTGATGTGGCTACCGTTCAGGGGCCCCAGGGACTGGGCCATGGTGCCTATGGCCAGACCGAAGGCCAGTGAGATCTGCAGAATGGTGGGCAGCGCCAACAGCCACTTGAAGTCCAAACTGAGGCCAAAGAAAACAAAGATGAGGGTGGCCAGGAACTCAGCCACATGGCCTTGAGGAAGGCCAGGGAACACACCTCCTTCTTCATGGTGGGCGCGGACGCAGGTTGGCCCAGGGGTTGCTCTGTGGGCTTCAGTGAGCAGTGCTGCACCCACTCGGTGGCTGGCTGCCTGCCTGGCCCAGCCCGGGCAGGGGCACGGTATATAGAGCAGGGGCGTCCCGCAGCAGGACGGGCACGGGGGAGGGGGCAAAGGGTGGCTCCCCAGCCCCGGGGGGGTGCACACGCTGCAGCCCCTGAAGAACACTATTGCTTTTAACATTGCTTCAGTTTTCTGTGCTCCATGACTGTTTGCTTTTATTCTGTGTGTGTGTGTGTGTGTGTGTGTGTGTGTGTGTGTGTGTGGTGATGGTATTGGGAATAAACCCAGGGATATTCTATTCCAAGCCCTACTTTTTTTTTTTTTTTAACTTGGAAACAGGGTCTGACTAAGGAGGTGAGGCTGGCTTTGAACCTGTGATCCTCCTGTCTCAGCCTCCCAAGTACTGGGATTACAGGCTTGCACCACCATGCACGGCTCTGCTTTTATTCTCATGAAATTAAGATCAAATATATGTGATTTTTGGATTCTCAAAGCATCTATGCCATTGTGTTTTGGGTTTTCCTCTGTGGTTTGAACCTTCTTGGAAGACTAGGTTCTCGATTTTTTGATTGATTTTTTTCAGACTAATTTATTTGTTAACTTGCATGAGACTTTTTAGGTGTTTATTCCTGTGGTCAGCCTAGCAAGGAGGGAGAAAGAGAAGTTCAGGATTTGGAATCAATAGCAACTGGTTTTCAGTGAGGTTGGCCTGAGGCACAGCACAGAAAGGAATGAGGCCCTCAAAGGCCCCAGCCTTTTGATTTTGACTTAATTACATGATAAATTGTATATCTTCATGAGCTGATCAGCCTAATTCATTACTTACGTGTTCTCATTTTTAAGTGTTCTTGTGGAAAGTTGGCTTTATATTTGGGTTTCCAGATTTGTGTATGTGGTCCTGGGGGTTGAACTCAGGGGTATTTTATCTCTGGGCTAAACCCCCAGGCCTATTTCATTTTTATTTTTTGAAATAGAGTCTCACTAAGTTATGAGGCTCTCACTAAGTTACCGAGGCTGACCTCAAACCTGCAATCCTCCGTCTCAGCCGTCTAAGACAGAGCTTACAGGTGTGCACCACTGTGCCTGGGCAGAATATGTATTTCTGAGGAAAATATTTCAAAAAATAATGAAATAAAATCTCTCCCAGCCCTGATGAAAATCCTGATGTATTTGCTCATTATTTTGATTATCAAAACCTTCAAATAGGAACACAGTCAGACAGTTTCACAGTGGCCAAGGAAGTATTTTGCCAAAACTGTTGGCATATTCTGTGGTTTCCATAGGCAAGATACTTTATTTTTATGTGGCTCATATTGAAAATGGCATACCCCCCACTTACCCTTTCCCCACTCCCAACAATGAGTGTCCAGGTTGACCATGCTACATTCATACTTTTACACATATTCGAATGTAGCTCCTCCATTAATCAACCTCAGCCTTCTTCCTCTCCTACCTTTCCATTCTAGCTTTGCTGAAGTTTCCCCTCCATTATCTGGAATCCCTCTGGTATCCCTAATACTCCCTAGTTTGGGCATATTAGAGAAAACATATGTCCCTTCTCTGTATCTGTGCTTGGCTGATCTCACTTAACATAATGTTCTCCAGGTCTTTTCATCTTCTTGCAAATGACATGATTTTGTTCTTTTTTACTGCTGAGTAGAATTCCATTGTGTGTATTTCCCATAATTTTGTAATCCAAAACGGCATGGTAATGGCACAACATCAGGCATACAGACCAATGGAACAGAATAGAAGATACAGAAACAATCCCATGCACCTATAGTTAATTGATCTGTGACAAAGGAAAGGGGCCAAACTCATACACTGGAGAGAAGACAGCCTTTTCAACAAAGGGTGCTGGGAAAACTGGCTATCCATTTGTAGAAAGATGAAACTAAATCCTTACCTCTCACCATACACAGGAATCAACTTGAGATGGATCAAAGACTTAGAAATTTGACCAGAGACTGTGAAGCTATTAGAAAAGGGCATAGGCTCAACACTCCAACATATAGACACAGGCAGTAACTTTCTCAGCAAGACCTCCAAAGCACAGGAAATTAAAACAAGAATTAACAAGTGGGATGTCATCAAACTAAAAAGTTTCTTTTCATCAAAGGAAACCATCAAGAACCTAAATAGAGCCAGGTGTGGTGGCGCATGCTTGTAATCCCAGCATTTGGGAAGCTGAGACCTGAGGATCGCGGTTCGCGGACAGCCTCACCTACTTAGTGATGCCTTCTGCAACTCAGTGAGACCCTATTTCAAAATAAAGAATTAAAAATTGGGCAGGGGTGTACTCGGAGGTCAAATGCCTCTGGGTTCCATCCCCAGACCCTCAAAAAGAGAGAGAGAGAGAGAGAGAGAGAGAGAGAGAGTGAGCCTACAGAATGGGAGATCTACACTAGTAAAACAAATAACCCAATCAAGAAATGGGCAACTGAATTGAATAAAGACTTTGCAAAAGAAGAGCTACAAATGGCCAATAGATACATGAAAAGATGTTCAACATCATTAACCATCAGGGAGATGCAAATCAAAACCATGCTGAGATTCTGTCTAACCCCACTCAGAGTGGCAAGCATAGAGAAATCAAATAACAAATGCTGGCGAGGATGTGGAGAAAGAGGAACTCTTTTACACTGTTGGTGGGAGTGCAAACTAGTTCAGCTGCTATAGAGATCAGTGTGGAGATTCCTTAGAAACTGGGAATGGATCCACCATATGATCCGGCTATACTACTCCTGGGTATCTTTCAAAAGGGGTTGAAATCAGAGAACTACAGTAACATATGCATACCCATGTTCATAGCAGCACAATTCATAATAGCCAAAATACGGAACCAACCTAGGTTTTCATAAACAGATGTAGGAAAGATACTTTAAAGCCAGGAATTTTCAGTAAATACTTGCTAGGGAACACAACATACTGAATAGTGATTTAAAAGTATAAATTTTCATCATCATTTCATTATTACTTTTTCTTAAAACTCTAAGAAAGCTTTTAGAATGAAAGATTTCATTACATAAAAACAAAACTTTTAGGAATTAAAATGCAGGTGAGTACAACTACATATATTTTGCACTAGCTTTTTTTTTTTTTTTGTGGTACAGGGGTTCCTGGAAGCCCTTCTACTTCCGGGCTACACTCCCAGACCTATTTTTATATTTTTATTTGGAAACAGGGTCTCCTAAGCCAGTGCGCGCGGCTGGCTTCGAACCTGCGCGATCCTCCTGTCTCTGCCTCCCAAGCGCGGGGATTAGAAGCGTGCGCCACCACGCCCGGCTATTTTGCACTAGCTTTAAAAATCTTATCTTTAGGTTCTGGGCGTGGTGGCGCACGCTTGAGATCCCAGCACTTGGGAGGCTGAGACAGGAGGATCACACAGGTTTGAAGCCAGCTTCAGCTACTTAGTGAGACCCTGTTTCCAAATAAAGTATAAAAAAGGTCTGGGAGTGTAGCTTGAAGGTAGAAAAGTCCCTGGGTTCCACCCCAAGTACCACACCAAAAAAAAAAAAAAAAAAAAAGAAACCCCCAAAACAAAAAAACTTATCTGTATAGGACAGGGTATATACAGGATTTACCTATTGATTATTTTTCTATTAATGCCAATTAAATTAGAATTTGAGAGATTGAGATGAGGATTGCAGATTTGAGGCAATTTACCATAATTAGTGTGGTAATTTAGCAAGACCCTGTTTCAAAATAAAAAGTAAAAAAGGGCTGGGAGTATAGCTGAGTGGTAGAATGCTGAGATCCAATTTCTGGTACATAACCCTCTGACCTCCCCCCACTAGAACTTACATTTTTGCATATACTTTTATATTTTTGAACAATAAATTTCAAGTTTATTTAGGTAAGCCCATTTAAAAGGTTATAAAATGCACAGGAAACTGAAAATGAATATTTTGAGACCACTCAAATATAAATGATAGAAAAAGACAGGTAAGCCAAACTTTGCCAGAAGAGAGGTAGAGGGAGACTGAAATGTCAGCACACAGAGGAGGTGATTAGATCACCAAAGAACAATTCTTGGAAACACTGTGAAATTTCATGGCTGTGTGCATGTCAGCAAGGGCAAGAAGGAGAGACACAGGGCCTTGGGATCTGTGGGGTTCTGATGTGTAAAGAAGAAGAGGTAGTGTATTGTCTGGGGCATGTGTTGGGCACAACAATAACTTAGAGTGAAAACAGAGACAGCTGCAGTTGGAGAAAAGACAAGTGCTAGAGGTAGCCACAAAGCAAAAGTGAATTGGTGAGGGGCCGAGTGCCCCTTGCAGTGTTTGGAGGGTGCTACCATCAGAGGTGCCATTGAAGAGCCTCTTTAACGTGGGGCAGACGAGGGGTGCAATGAAAGGAAACACAAGAGCACAGACATTAATGATTGTCATGGTTTTATTCCAAGGAATTTCTGAGCTCCTTGATAAGGAAGACAATGGCTTGATTATTATATAAAGAGGTCAGCACAGCAAAGATTGAGTCTTGGGATGGAAGATCTGTAGTTTGTGAAAATGGTTGTTTCTTGCCAGGCAAACACAGATTTGTGGTGTAGACTTGGAGATTAGGTTGAAAATATAAAAGATTAGTCTGTCCTCATCCTCTTGGACCACTCCTTCCTATGATTCCAGAGCCAGTAATGAACGGGAGGGAAAGCAAAAATGAGGCTCATTGAGGTAGGAGAATTTTGGAGGCTGAACCAAGTGAAGGCAGCTTCTGTGATAAGGCAGGGGTTGAAGTTGCCATGTTTGCTGATGTCCTGTTGGATAAACTAGGAGATGCAGGATTTTGTAGGGAAGGGCTCTGACATTTTCTGGTTGGATCATATGACAATTTCTGGTGTGTGTGTGTGTGTGTGTGTGTGTGTGTGTGTGTGTGTGTTTGAACCCAGGGACATTGTACCTCTGCCTCTGAACAACACATCCAGCCCTATTTTATTTTTATTTATAATCAGGGTCTCACTAAATTGCTGAGAGCCTTGCTAAATTGCTGATTCTGGCTGTGAATCTGCAACACTCCTGTTTCAGCTTCCCAAGTACTGACATTATGGGTGTGTACCACCACACCCAGCTAGAATTTCTGTTTTTGGGGGTAGGGGGATGTCTGCAAATATCAGCATAGGCTAAAGGGGCCTAGTAGGATTAATAAAATTGTCAGGCACAATAAAATAGCATGGATTATGTGTTTTAGCTGCTGTCTTTGCCAACTCTTCTTGAAGACTTTAGTAGAGCTGGAACAGACAATGAGATTAGGATGTAAGAATTCTTACTTGAACAACTTGGCAGCACTGTGATGTGAAATCTATCTATTATTATTATTCTAAACTGAAAGCTTTTCTGCCAAGAAATGTACATTTCCATTTGCGTCAACAAGATGTGAATTAGAGAATAAAGAAAAGTGAAAAAATACAGATGTTCTCAACTTAAACCAAAGATACAATGTTTTTGGCTGTCAGGGTAATTGTGAATACTAGATGGTTCAGTTGAATGTATCTCTGGGGGGAGATTAGGTTATGATGGGCCAGTCTCATTAAGATCTGAATTTGAGACATTCTCAGATCAGGTCTTGTCTACACCTCCTCTCAGGAAGTTCTCCTGGTCTATGCCCCACATTCAGCACCCGAGGAAGAAGAGTTCTTTTTATTGTTATCATATCTTCCTAGCCTTTACTCTCTACCCTGTGCTAACCCTATACCCTGGTGCCATGTGTAGAAATGTCCATCTTGAGTGCCACAAGGACAGCAGCCATTCTGTTTTTAGTCTTTAAAAGGTCAGGTTTGTACTGTGGCTTATCAAGTCCTTGACATGGAAGTGTTTGCATGAACTGAGTGTGGAGAAGGACTGATCAGGACCCATTTATGGTGTTTACATTGAGCACAACTGAGTATCCTACTCTAAACCCCACACGCCTAACTTTTCACACAAAATGCAAAACTCTTCTTCCGTGGAACCCTGATTACATGTGCTTCTGCATCAGGTCAGGAGATTGCCACCTTGGTGGGAACAGGAAGTCTTGAATCTTTATTCTTGCTTCCCCTTTCCCTATTAACAAAAGTATACGCCAGTCTAGGTCATATAACTGGTTAGAATCACAGGGAACTGATTTAATTCCTACCTTACTAACTTTGGGACTTTGAGGGAGTTAATTTTTGTGTTCCTTCTCTCTATGAAGTGTAATGATATTATTATGTACTTCTCAAACGTTAAAGTTTGGAAACATACAGAGAACTTTGGAAATGGTAGTTTCTTTAGTTTTTAAATTATTTCCTAGGTACACTTCATAGTTTTACTAATGGATGTTCCTCTAAAAAT
Organism: Muscardinus avellanarius; assembly: GCF_963383645.1. Classification (NCBI taxonomy): domain Eukaryota; kingdom Metazoa; phylum Chordata; class Mammalia; order Rodentia; family Gliridae; genus Muscardinus; species Muscardinus avellanarius. Next base: position 26,008,222 of record NC_137795.1, on the reverse strand, counting down.
ATCTTGAAATAGGTATATCAGGGGACAGAACTTTTTATGATGCCATTAAAAAAAAGCTGATGCTATAGTTTGGATCTAAATGTCCCCCAAAAGGTGGTATGCTAGAGGCTTAGTCCCCATGGTGGTGCTGCTGAGAGGCGGTGGAACTTTTAAGAGGCAAGGCTTAGTGGAGAGGAGGTTTTTTGGTCATTGGAAGTGTGTCCGCAAAGGGGATTCTGAGGCTTTGGCCCCTTCTATCTTTCCTTTGCTCCCTGGTCAGGAGGTAAGCAGCTTTGCTCTACCACACACTCCTACCATGATGTGATGATGCCTAGTCATGTCCAGTGCAATGCACCAACCCACCATGGACCAGAACCTCTTAAAAACAGAGAACCTAAATAAACCTTTGACCTTAAAGTCAGTTTTTGCAGCTATTTTGTTGTAGCTACAGGAAGCTCACTCAGCCAGCTAGTAACTATTTTTGGATTTGTGCAGGTCATTTGGTCTCTGTTACTATTCAGCTTTGCTGTTGTAGCTCAAAGGCAGCTATTGCCAATACAGAAACACCTGGTTGTGTTCCAATAAAACTTCATTTATGGACATTGAAATTTATTTATTTATTTATTTATTTATTTATTTATTTATTTATTTATGGTACTAGGGGTGGAACCCAGAGGCTTTCTACCTCCGGGCTATACTCCCAGACCTTTTTTATATTTTATTTGGAAACAGGGCCTCACTAAGTTGCTGAGAGCCTCACTAAGTAGTTGAGGCTGTCCGAGAACTGTGACCCACTTGTCTCAGCCTCCCAAATGCTGGGATTACAAGCGTGTGCCACCAAGCTCACCTGAGATTAATATTTTTAATATAAATTTGGAAAAGTAGACATACTTGTGTGGCAGAGGTTGATTTTGAGCTTGATCCAAGGTAGGTCAGAGGGTGAATGAGAGAGATAGCCAGATGAAGTGGTGGGTTATTAAGTTGGATCTTTTCTCTGGTTGTGAAATGGGCTTCTTTCTGTCTGGTGCTCAGTGAAGGAGTCTACTGTTTTCTTCCCCAGGAGGAATATCTGGGAGAGGTTGGGTGGAGTAGATTGTTGATTATTCACTTATTTATTTAGTACTGGGGATTGAACCCAAGGGCATTCTACCTTTGAGCTACAGCCTAAGGCCCCCCCCTTTTATTACAAGCATATGTCACCACACCTAGATACCCATCTTTTTTTGTGTGTGTGTGAAGTGAAGCAGCAGCCTCATATTCACACATTGAGTAACACACAACTAGCAACTCTAAGCCTTTTTAGCAGTAGCATCAGAATTGGAAGTTCAGTTCCCCAGCCCTGGCCCCTGGCACCTTCATTTACCACCTGGCTTTTTACTGTGATCTACATATAATGAGACTAGTGATATTGCTCAGCGTTCATAAACATTCTTTACATTTGCTATTATATTTAACACTCAAAAAACCCTGTGAAGTAAGAGGGGCAAGTTTATCACTTGCCTTTTATAGTGGGGCACTGACAGTCTGACATATTTTCAGGTACCCTGGGTCACGCACTGATGAAGTGATAGAGGCAAGTCTGGGAGCTGGATTTTGTAACTGCTTTTATTATACCATGCTGCCTTATTATACTTCATGGCAGTTGATGTCATTAATACCCAACATTAAAAATACATTGGAAAAGAAATAACATCCTGCTATGGTTTCAGCCCTTGGCAGTGATTTTTAAGTGGAGGTTTGTGTTATGAGAATTTTTGCTTTCAAAATGTTGCATGCACCTCCTGTAAAAGGTTGAATGAAATGATTTTATTTTTGGTAAGTGGCCCATGTAAGTTTATTATTTATTTTGGTCCTTTTTTGCTCCAACTCCTTTGGCTAAATGAAGCACTGCTGTATTTTTATTGCATGTGCCGTCATTAAAAGAAATTGAAAAGATGCTTGTTAGTTTTAATATTGCATGGATGGAAATATATCTGGCACTTTTAAGAATAGTAACAATTCCTAATAGTGTATTTTTTAAGAAGTAGTCTGGTTTTGTTCTTGATTAAAGAAAGGAAAAACTTCCCTAAATTTGCTGTAATTTTTTTTTTTTAGTTTGCTATAATTTGATAATAATACTTAGTGGGGGAGGGTGAATGTCTCTGTGTAGCATGACTTGGACTTTATTGACGCATTGCACATTCCTTTCCAGCTTGTGGGTGGGGATTATGCTCTTGGGCAGCATGAAGGGTCTTTCATTTGTTGGTAAATATTCCAAGTAAAGCTGTTTCCAAGTGCAAAGATTTTTTCCCCCCTTTAATATCAACCATATGCTTTAACTATAGGACATATGCCCCTTTCAACAAACTATGTGTGGCTTTAACTGCTGGAACTATTGTTAAGTTAAACACAAACCAAATACTCAGACTGCTTCTTGCATCTAAGCATGCAATACAGTCTCCCAGAAGACAATGTTAAATATTCCTTTGCAAAATAGCAGTTTAGAACCTAGAAACGATAAAAATAATAAAAAAAAAAAGTTTGTGGTAGGAAAGGTTATGGGCGAAGGATGGGGAGAAATACAGACAAGAAAAAAATTTAGTTTGCACACAAGAGGTGTTATTTGCACTTCAAAATGCTAAACCTGTTCAAGTCCCAAACTTGGCAATAACAACAACAGAAGTAGAATAAGCAATTCAGAGAAGTTTCTATATCATATTTTATAACTCTGGCTTGAAGTTTACTATTAAGTTTATTTGGTAAAAGCCTGAAGTGTCTTTTCCTGGAAGCCTTTATATGAAGAGGTGAAGTTTTAGCAATAAAAATAGTGTTCAGATATATTTATAGAGAAATGGCATGCAAATCAGTGTTCTCACAGGCATTAGGATATTCTTTGGAGAAGATCTTTTGCCATAGATGGGGAGGCTAACTGTAATTTGCAATCTGTGAGAAACTCATGCTTAGCTGTCCATTTACAAGAAGGAGGATGTCTTAGTCTATTTTCTGTTGCTATAACAGGATTCCTGAGACTGGGTAATTTAAAAAATAATACATGTTTATTTAGCTCAGTGCTGGAGGCTGCTTAGCCTACAATCATCTGCTTGGCCTCTGGTGAGGGTCTTCCTGCTGCATCATAATATGGGAAGGGCATCACCGAGTAAGACAAAGCCAGCTGGCAGTTTCTAGAACAATGCTATTCTTGTACTTAGCCATTTGTCCATTAATCCATGAATGTTAGTCCATTCATTTCCAGCAGAGTCCTCAGGAGCCAGTTACCTTTCAAAGGTCTACCGCTCAACACTTCTGCATTGGGAACCAAATTTCCAACATAGGAACTTTTCGGGGATGCATTCAAATCATGGCAAATGACTTTAAGTGTGTTGTTTAACCCTTGTTATGCCTCTGGACTTTTACCTGAGCAACTGTGATGATACTCTGTACCTGACAGACCTGGAAAGATTGATGCATGTGGAATACTTAGTGTTGTCTGGCATTTAGTAAGTGCTCAATAAATGTGAGCAGCTTCCAGGGCAGTTATTAGTATTGCTAATGCATTCTCCATCTTAGACCTTTTAGAGGTGGCCTGGTGGAAGCTGAGTTAACAAATTTGCTGGGAGAGACATTAGAAAATTTTGGTACTTGTTTGGGAGGTATTGGGCATATAAATGGAATATTAAAGTGATCATATTTTAAATATGCAAGATTATTGAAATTTTTATAAAGTCTTATACCAGTATTAGTTATTACTAATACACACACACACACACACACACACACACACACACACACACACACACACTAGCCTACTGTGTCTTATCTATGTCCTCTAGATGTAAGAGGTACAATAAATAGTTTAAAGCAGATTTTTTTTTTTTTTTTGGTGGTGGTACTGGAGAATGAACCCAGGGGCCTGCTACCTCTGGGCTACACTCCCAGACCTGTTTTATATTTTATTTGGAAACAGGGTCTCTTAAGCCAGCTGAGGCTGGCTTCGAACCTGCGCGATCAACTTGTCTCAGCCTCCCAGGCGTGGGGATTACAAGCTTGCGCCACCACGCCCGGCTAAAGCAGATTTTTAGTAGATAAACTTATGGACGTTTTCAGTTTTTGTATACTTAATTTGGACTTCTTTAAAGAATGATAGTAAAGATCACACCTAAAATAGAATTAAAAATAAAAGTGAAGCATATCAGCTTTTTAATACTCTTAAATGATTGAGTAATGTAGAAAACAGAGAAATAATCTATAGATATTTTTTCATATTATTTTGGCATATTTTCTTTAAGTTTTTTTAACTTATTTAGGATTTTAGTATATAAATAATTACATATGTTTCTTCCTCCTATCTTCTCTTTCTCTCCACATTTGGATCCTTAAAGCATTTAGAGAAGAAGCAGCCCAGTGGGTGAGTGGACTCAGGGTTTAAATCCAAGCCCTGCCATGTTCTAGCTGGGTTTCTTACACAATTATGCTTCAGCTTTTTTATCTATATAATTAGGATTGTAATCATACTGGAACCTCAGGACTTTTTTTTTTTTTTTTTTTTGGTGGTACTGGGGTTCCTGGAAGCCCTTCTACCTCCGTGCTACACTCCCAGACCTATTTTTACATTTTCATTTTTGGAAACAGGGTCTCCTAAGCCAGCGCACGCGGCTGGCTTCGAACCTGCGCGATCCTCCTGTCTCTGCCTCCCAAGCGCGGGGATTACAAGCGTGCGCCACCACGCCCGGCAGGACTTTCTTTTAAGGTGCTTAAAATAGTGACTGGTCCTAAACAAAGTTTTAGGTGAGGAGAATTTCTCGTACTTTCCAATGTTTGTTAAGATTTGTGAAAGCACTATATCTAATGTAATAACATTCCATCACATCATAAGGGACATTTTAACTTAATTTCATTATAAATAACTGTGATGAACATCCTTGAACATAGCGCTGTCTTTATATTTTCTTAAGATACATCAGATAAGAGAGGTCTTGACAATCCTGGATGATTTTGGAAATATTCTTTTAATAATGTGTGAAAGAAACCATCTTTCTGTATCCTCCCTACCAGTATTTATTGTAATGATCCTAACTTTCTCTGGGTATAAGCTTTCTATCTACAGTGTGTATATTTCTCGAGAGAAGGGCTGGCAAGTTGTAGCTGGCTTCCAGTGGAACTAAGTCCAACTTGTACCTATTTATTAATATTATTGAAATAAATGTTATTGAGCATATTTAAGCATATAATATGATGATATGGGATATACATAGACAGTAAAAAGTTTACTAGAGTGAAGCAAATGAATGTATCTATCACCTCACATAATTACCAATAATTTTCTATTTATTTTCTGTTTTTGTGGCAAGAGTAACTAGAATTTATTCATCTACCATGAATCTCATATGTGGTACAATTTTATTGCCTGTTGTCCTTATGCATTCGATTTCTAGAATTATTTATCTTCAATATCTGCTACTTTGTATATGCTACCCCTTTTGTGAGCCTATAAGCTAAGATTGGTTTTTACATTTTATAATGTCACATGTGAAAATTAAATTCAGAGTTCAGTGTTCATAAAATTTTAAATCCTCAGTAGCCTCCCCCTGACCAAATTTTGCCTGTGGTGGCACATGCCTATAATCGTAGTACTTGGGAGGCTGAGACATGAGGATCGCAAACTAGAGTGCAGCTTCAGCAAGTAATGAGACTCTCAGCAAACTAGTGAGAGAACATGTTTCAAAATGAAAAATAATATAGGCCTGGGATGTAGCTCAGGGTAAAATGTTCCTGAGCTCTGTCCCCAGTACCACCACTACCAAAAAAAAAAAAAAAAAAAAAAAAAAAACCTCACAAAATACAAACAAAGAAAAAAAACAAGTTTCTTAAAATGAAAGGCAGCCTTGCTCATTGTCTGTGGCTGCTTTCCCACACACCAGCAGAACTGAGTGAGGTTTGCAGCCCTATGTTTTAGGGTATTGACCAAAATTCAAGTCAGATTTATTTGCTATTTTTTGGCACTAAGAAGGGAGGTTTGATAGCCAAATGTGTAGGCTTTAGAGTCAGACTGACTGGGCTCCAGGTTCCACCCACTTGCCCACTGTGCGACCTGGGTAAAGTGATGCCTTGGTTTCTCAGCTGCTTAATGAGGATAAGGCCAGTACCTTGATAAAGACAGGGAAGACTGACTAAGGCAAAGAGACAGGTGAGGCACTTCCTGCCTCCTAGCAAGTACCTGTCATTAATTGGTACATGGTTAATACATTTTAGTTGGCAGGCTTTTGAAAAAGATTAGTAGAAAGAATGAGAGGCCTAAAATTATTTGTATTTAAATAGATGAATTTGATCTTCCTCTTGTTTTCTTACTTGCTTTTATTGCTACTTATTTAAAATAAAAATACATTTTCCTTGGCTTCTGGGCATTGAGTTCGCAGTGTGCCTGTAATGCTGGAGCAAAGCTAAGAGGAAGTCTTGGCTCTTGTCCCACTTCCCAGTCTCCCTGCAGGGGGATGTGGAGTTGGTGCTGCCTCTGCCAGGTGCCTGCCCTGCCTGGCTGGCCTGAGCTGTGGTCTTGAGAGGAGGATCACTGCTGGGGTAGCAGGGCATACTGGCTTGGGGTGTCCACCTAGGTGTGCTTAGGAAAGAGTAGGTTTTGTGCCCTTTTCTCACAGACAGTATTTTGGCCATTACCTGAGTTTGCTAAAGTTGCAGACTTTCGTGGCTAACTAAAATCTGGCTGCCTAGGTAGAACTGTAAAGAATCAACGCGTGGTATTTTCATTAAGTTTCTCAAATGTGCATTTCACAGTTGAGGTCACAGCAGGCCCTAGCTAGAGGGTGTGTCTGTCAAGGAAACCTGAGCTGGGTTGCACCTGACCTTTGTCCAGAGGCTGGTCCCTCAGGGTGTCATGGTGACTTCCAGCTCTTTTGGGTATAGTCATGGTATTATCTTAATGTTAAGTGTACTCTCTAGGAGGGTGTGATTTCTGTCATGGAATCAGCTCGGTTTCTCAAATTTTATTAAAAATACAATACCAGCCTATGCTCAGGCTTTCTTATTATATAATCTTGTATTAAAGACCAGAATATGCTACATGAACACACCAGATGAAACTAGTTCAGTTTGTGAGTTTAAAAATTAAAAAATGGAGCTGGGCATGTGGTGCGCACTTGTAAGCTCAGTACTTGAGAGGCTGAAACAGGAGGATCCAGGTCTCTACCAGCCTCAGCTACATAGTGAGGCCCTCCACAACTTAATGAGACCGTGTTTCAAAATAAGAAATGAAAAATTGGGCTGGGGGTGTAACTCCAAGGTAGAATACCTGTGAGTTCAATCGCCAGCACCATACACACAAAAATTTTGTTTTAATAATAGAGAGGTTTGGAAATGAGACTTTGAGGTGAGGGTTGGCGAGAACCTGGGAACTAGTATTTAAAAGTGACAAGGGAAGGAGATGCTTGTACCTTCTTGCCTTAAAGGAAAGCCATACTCTTAAGTCCTGAGCCACTCAGGGGCTGAACTTGATCTTCAGAGTGATAGGATCCTTTCCCTCAGAGGATACAGCCAGGTGGACGCAATCTGGACACCCTGGCCTTGTGAACAGGCACTTCATTGTTTCTCTTAAACTGTTGGCTGTGGATCTCATTATGGAATCTTAACTGCTTAGGTCTGTGTGTGCAAAGGGGGGGAGAGAGAGAGAGAGAGAAAGAGAGAGAGCGAGAGAGAGAGAGAGAGAGAGAGAGAGAGAGAGAGAAACAGAAACTGACTTTGTGATTCTTTGCTTTTGTAGAAGATGGAAACCTAGTTCTCAAAGCAATTTCTAATACCTAAATGTTCAGGAGATTGTTTCTTGCAGACAGACATAAATGCTCTATTAAGCAGAAGAAAAATTTTTTACCCTCCTGGGACTTTATTGTGCTGCTTTTGATGTCACTCATTAACTCACACCGTATAAGCAGCGACTAGCAACTAATAGCGGGGTAATAGAAAAAGCTTCACATTGCTTTAGAATTCTCAATTCAAGGAAAAGTGTTGGAATTCTTAATTTAAGGAAGAGTCTTAGGAAGCTCGTGGAAAATAAGGAAGATCTTCTCCTGGCTGTTTAAAGGAGATCTGATGGGGCCTCCAGAGCACTGTGTTGTTCAAATTTTCCTCTCAAGTACATGTGAAGCTCAGCTGGTACTATCTTTGCGGAACTTTGAAAGTTGGGTAGTATCCTTGGGTTTGTACTTGGCCTTAAATGTGTGCTCAGAGAAACATTCAGCCAATTCACAAGAGACCTTGTTGTCCACTTTTAGGAATATCCTCCCAAGGGCAAGGCTGGGTTGTAGCCCTTTTATTCATGAGGGCTCAGAGTAAAAGGAAAACAAGTGGAAACCCTAAGAGGCTGCAGGGCAGACCTGGTGAGGTCCCAGGGAAGTGGGTACTGTTTCCTGCTCATCAGTGTCCTTACGGCTTCCAAGAGGCAGGAGGCTGCTTGCTCTGCATACCATCAGCGTTTTCTGCTGTAGTGGAGGTAATAGTGATTTCAGGCATTTTAATTTTTCTAAGTTTTCATCTCACTTTCTCTGCTTGCTCCTTTCTATCCCAGGGACCTCTTTTAAAGTTATATCGAACATTGAAAAGCTAAAAGGTTGGAAGTGGGGGTAAGGTAAGAGTTTAGCCTTGGGTTGAACATCAACCTGCTGCTCTTTGGAACAAATAGTTTCATCCCAAGGCTGGGGTGAAGTTGATTAGCCTGGACCAGTTTTTTTCTCCCCCTTTGGCAAAAAAAAAAAAAAAAAAAAAAAAAAAAACATTAGAGATATTCAAACAATGAAGACCCTTCTTTCTCTATCACCCTCGGACCTCTTGATTGATGAAAGTAGGAAGAGGGAGCTACCCCATCATCTTTGAGGGAGGGTTGTCACTTGAATTTGTCCAAAGCTTCCAGTGTGCTGCAGCCCTCTCAAGTTGCAGGCCTGGCAGTGCAGTTTAAAGGTTGCAAACAAAGCAGAACGCTCCCTCTTGATCCATCTGGGCCCCTCCCTCTGTCATCCGTCATTGTCAATGGGAGATGTATGTGTAGCTGCACAAGGGCAATGTCTGACCCCGAGGGTATTGGCAGTGTTCTTAGAGAAGGCATTGTTTGCTCAGAGTCTTTGGAAGCCAAGCACCAGGCATTCCAGGGAGAAGCCTGGCTCAGGCATGACTGAAATCTAGGTGGAAAGAGGGGGCAGTTGAAAACTGTAGGACTTTATTCCTCCTGCCCAGCATAATTCTGCTCTGCTTATGGATACACTCTGGCTCTTCTCTTTTTTATTTCTGATCTCTGGTCAAAGTCACAGGCAGGATTCTGAAACCAGGGGACGAGGAATTGGGTTCCATTGGTATTTATTCAAAGAGCATCAAAATGTAAATAACCAAAGAAATAAAAGCTGATAAGATGAAACAAATGCATAGTAGGAAAAAATGAAATAGTGTTCTTTCCAAACACATCAAGGCAATTGCCTGGGATGAAAGCAGAGAACGATGCTCATGTCACGTGCAGGACGGGAGGCGGACCCCGGGCTCCTGGAAGTGACACACAAAAGCTACTGCTGCGCCTCAGAGGCCATGGGATGGACGGCAGTGCTGGGTGAGGGAGGCGATGGCGCCAGGCCTACGTGCTGCGCTGGCCTCATGTCGCACCATAGATTAGTCGGGCCCCATGCAGTGTACCCCAGGAGTGGGTTTATGGTGACAAAATCTTATGGGGGAGTTTCTGAGTTTTGACGTTTTTGTTCATGAAAATCTACTTTTTTTCCTTTCTTTTTATTGGTGGTAGTGGAGGTAGAGTTGGGTGTCATTCCAGTGACCTACTCAGGAAGAGTGAGGAGTGCTTGGAACTCCCTGTTGGTCTCTCACTGCCCTGAGACACAGGCTTTCGACATGGACACTGGGACCATTGCCTATCCTACTACCATCCTTGGGTGGCCATGAGGATCAAGTAGGATAAGTGATGGCCAAAAGGGTTAGTTCTTTTCTTAAAGAAGGCAGAGATGTATGCCAACGTGGGGTCAGCACTATTCATCTACATATTTATTGAGCCTCAGCTCTGTGTTTTAATTCATTCCAAGATGACTATTTTATCATTCCATATTCAAATTATGAGGTTTCACAAACTCTTAAACATGAATTCTTATTTTCTTGTTAAAATCGCATTCAGCTGGAAATCTGAGGATTCAGTTCTTTTCTTCCTCCTCCTTAACATTTTCTTACCTCCTTCCCACCCCCACCCGCCCTTCTTTTTGGCCCACTGCAACCTGAGTGCCACTTTTCTGGGAAAGCCTGATATTCTGACTTCAGTTTTGTAATTTAATGATGGAGAGTTTCCTTAGTAAACCAAATTTAGAGTCCAGAATGCTTATCTTATATCCAGACCTTGAACATAAAAGGCATTTTATACCCGCAATTGTTCATTTAATGAGCAATTGCAGAGTGCAGGCCGGTTAAGGGATTGAGCTATATGCACTATTATTGCAAGAAGTATTCCGAAATACCAGAAATAGGACGTAAGCTCTGATCAGGGAGACTGCGAGCACAATTACCTTCTTTTCAAATCCTTCTGTGACACTGCGGGAGGAAAAAGGACTTTGAAACTTGAAAGGAAAGAGCTTGCTTTCAACCTCAAAAGCTAGGAGGAAAGGGCTCTGAAATTTGCTCAGAATTCCCAATTCACCATTAGCCTGTTTCTTCCTTTAGCCTCAAGGCATTCTCCGCTTTTTGAAAAGATGTTAAGAAATTCAGTCACAATAGAGAGCCTAGTTTTGAACATGTTTCACTCGGTCCATTGAGGTCTGGGCTCCAGCCTTTGTGTGGGGTGAATTGAGCTGAGCGGCTCGCTGGTTGGAGAGAGGTGAATGAGGAGTCGCTGTGCAGTCGCAAATTCTGGCAAAGAAAAAGCTCACCCCTTCCTTTATTTTCCAATATGCATTCCTGTACAATCCTGCTAGTGGCAATATGTGAAGCCGAGCCTGTCCCTAAGTCAATACGGAGTACTTGGTTTATAGCAACTCTTGTTAAGTTTGTCTTGTAATTGAAGCTGCTGTTGACCTTGCTTGGGGACCATTTGTAAAACCGTTTATTTAGCATAAACTGAAATAATAAACCCTCCTTCTCTGGGGCCGATTGTGATAGGGTGACATTAGTTTGATTTAATGATTAGCCGCCTGACCCTTCTGCTGGAGAGAGCGGCTTGAATAGGGAGAGTTCACTCCGAAGCACTCGGAAAGAATACTAATGAGCTTGTTAAATTTAGCATGGCTCCAACCACTTTTAATTCCTCTAATGGGAGCCGCACTGCCTGGGAGAGGGAGAGGGAAAGGCAGAGAGGCCAAGAGACACCGAGAATGTTCCTCGAGGGTCAGCACAGCTAGAGAGAGCTCACCAGGAGAAGTTTGCAGAAAGTAGCTAGCCAGAGGCCGGGACTGAGTTGTAAGTATTGTCTGTGTCTTACCCTCCGTGGCTTGTCGATCTTGGGGCAGGAGAAGAGTCCTGGCGTTAAAATGGAATTGCAGGGGGCAGTTGAAAAATCAGTGTTAAGGGAAGAGAGCAGACACTTGTGCTGTGAGGTCCTAGCCAGCTAGTTTCCTTCGGTGACAAGAGGTGTCTCTCCTTGCGAAGCCTAGCAGAGTTTTGTTTTTACATCAGGAAGAATTGCCTGCAACTTTTCTCTCATGTTGGATGTGAGAAAAGAACTTGCCTCCTTGGTTCCACGGAGAAATCGCATAAGACTTTGTGGCATGAGAGTGGGTGTTTGAGTCTTGCCTCCTGCAACAGGATGCCTCTCTCTAAACCGTTTTATAAACATCCTATGCACTGTTCGCCGCGAACCAGCTTTTGATTTTTTTTTCTGAGTTTCTGGCACTGGGAGTGTCCCACTCAATGTCGGTTGTTTTTGGATGATTTTGGAAGAGCTGGGACAGTTTCTAAGACATGGTTTTTTGGGCAACTGTCTGTTTAGGGGCAGGAATTTGTTCACTTCCAGTTGAGCATGAATATACAGAAAGGAGGAGGTTCAAAGTGGGATTACGATGACAGTATTTAAGTGATTTTTTCCTGAAAGTTTTTCTGAGTTGCATGTTTCAATTTGACCTCCGAGCCTGCAGCTGTTAAACACAGAGAAGCTCGCACAGTTGCCTTGTGTTTGGCTGCTAAAGTCCATTGGCAGATGCTCTTGGAGCAGTGGGCTGTTTGCTTACATTTTCGCAGTAGACTTCTGCTTGTTGCCATGGTGGACAGTATGTTTCTGTCAATAATTTGGCCTGGCGTAGTCTTTATGCACTGACTCTCAAACTTTATTGAACAGCTTGGCTCAAATGAACAAGATTAGACAGCTTTTGTCTTTTGGCTTGCTGAAGTGGTTGCTAAATTTATAAGAGCAGGCAGAAATATTGCTTGAAAAATTTCTCTATCACTATATACAGTGTGCTTTCAAGCTGCATATCTGTTTATATTTGGGAGTGTTTGTATTGTTGGATTTTCATCTGATTGTGCATCCAAAGCAACTCAGTATACAAGGTAAACTTAATGAAATATTTGCTAAAATTTTTTTTTGAGAGGGAGTGCTGAGTAAAAATGTCACAACACCAACCACTGTAAAAGTAAGCTCCTTGACAAAAGTTTTTTATGTTCAAAAGCATTCTTGGCTGCATTCCACTTTATTAAAGAGATAACAATTTTTTCTATATTAAATATTTGAACTTTGGTTACTTCTTGTTTTAACTTTAATACTCACCCATGTTGTGATAACTAAGAAAGACATTTAGTTAACAGGCACCACCCATTTCCATTCACTCCTTTCTCCTTTTCTTTATTTCCTTCTCCCAGGTGGTTGGGGGTTTTGGGGGGATAGGAGGACTCTCAGGTCACACCATACCAGTTATTCAATTATTGGTGATATTGGCTTCAAATTCTTAACATAGAAAACTGTCATTTCAAAGAAACTGAGTTTATTATAGGGATACAGTTTTAAGGAAAGAAAAGTTAATTTCTTCTAGGAAGATTAAGTCAAGGAAAGCCTGTCTGAAACCTGAAACAGATTAGTATAGCTTGGTTCTCCATCTTCTTCAGAAAATGCTACTTATGTTTCCGACCCCACCCCCACCCCCTGCTGAGGAAGGGTTTTTCTGGCCTAAGACTCCCATTCTACAGAATTTACACCTCGCTGCTACAAGTTCACTTGAGGTTGAAATTTGCAATAAATGTTTTATACAGAACACAAATTAGTGGAAAATATGACTTGGACCATTTGTAGGTTATAGGAATTTTTATAAAACCAATGTAAGTTTTAGTGTCTTGACACCCTTTTGCTTTTACATAACTGCAGAACTCTTTTTCTCTAGCCTGCAACTTTATTGCTAATGAAGTACAGGGTGGAGGAGTGCCTAAAAGTGTAAGAAGTCAGAAGGGAAATTGTTCTTTTTCTTCTTTTTGGTAGTTTGTTTTAAAATTACCAAAAGCATGATTTGAATTGCTTTTAGAAAGATCAATATGAAAACATAGAATTATCCCAATTTTTGTTTTTAAGTCATTACTTGATAGATTAAACTTGTAATCAACCCCTTTATTATAAGGCTTTGGGGGAGGATCTGCACGGAACAATACTAAAATAATATTTCACAGTTGCCTTGTAGCAATCAGCAAATCCACTGTGAAGACGGAAACATATCTCATTTTATGTTCTGTTTTGCAAATCATTTGCTAGGCTAAAACAATTCACATCTTATTTTTCAAAACCTACACACAGGCAGAAAGACTCAAGTTGCTACTGGCTATAAGTAGTTGAACTCCTTAGTCAACACAAACACAAAATGGTAGTTGTTATTTTAGTTTGTATTTTTATGGGCCATCTTTTTGTATAGTTCTACTTTCCTCTGAATTTGATCAAAGAGCTATGAAAGTGCTCAAGGAAAATTTTTCTGTTTTGAGGGGATTATTTTGAAGATAAGTGCATATATTGGGATAGGGTGTGTTTTTATATTGGATAGGATATACATGTCATATCTGCCTTATGGATTTTTCAAAGAGTAATTACATGTTGAGATAGGTTGTGTTTGAAATTTGTACATCCAAGTACAACAGTATTATTGTTAATTCCCAAATATAGCTACTGCTGCTGTTGTTTTGGTGGTGGTACTGGGCTTGAACTCTGGAACATTCTATCTCTGAGCTATACCTCCAGCCCTAGTTTATCTTTTATTTGGAAATAGGGTCTTGCTAAGTTGCTGAGAGCCTCACAGAATTGCTGAGTCTGACTTTGAACCTGTGATCATCCTGTCTCAGCCTCCCAAGTACTGGATTGCAGGTGTGTGCCACACTTTTAGCCAAATATAGATTTTCTTTTAAAAAAAGATAGGGAATTGGATTAGATATTTAAGCGGTACCTGGACAGTTTTGTTTCCAAAGCACTTAGCCGTGAGAGGAGAGTCTGTTGATTAAATGCAGAGCTTCTTTGGAGATGTGTAGTATAGTGTGTGTGATTCTAACAGGTGAATTGGTCCACATGTTCTGGGTTCAGATGGCCAGTTTGGTTTAATTTTAAGTATCAGTTCTTGGGTTCACTGTTATGAAAAGATCATCCAGTCACATTTGCAAAGAGCGATAGTGGAAAGTTCTTACAGATCAAAGGGGCTGAGTTATTGGGGAGCTGGAGTAGCAACTCTTTGTGGAGATTCCTCAAGCTGATTTTGTCGTGTTTAAAGGACTGTCGACCCTCACCAGAGCAGGGGCAGGTAGGAGCATCAATGACACAGTAGCCCCTTCCCCTCATACCATCTTATACCTGGACTTTAAGTCTCACTCAGTTTTCTTCTTGGTTCTCAACTTTGTTGTATGAGCAGAAGCAAGGAAATATCTCCCAGTAGGTTCTATAGGTTTGCATGATTGGCACCTTTATTTCTTATTACCAGTGGATTTTGGGCTCTTAAATCTCTCAGTGGGTTACAGATCTAACTTAAAGAAAAAAAAAAAAAAACGGCAAAAACTCTTGGATCCCTTTCTAATAGGTCATCTTCTGAGGAACAAAGGCCCAGCATGCCCTGAGCCCCCTGGGCAGCTGGACTTCTTATCACCCCAGATGCCCTGCTTTCTCCAACAGACAAAGGGGAGCTAGGCACTCAATCTGAGGCTGGCAAAACTTTCAGTCTTACATGGGACCTGTAGGATATTGGCATGTCCATGAAGAAAGCCTCACTGGCAGATCAGTCATAGGCTGCTGCTGATGGTGTGCTGGCCCATGCATCTCACTTTAGCAGGCTCATTCCCTGCCTCATTCTTCCACGTGTGATTTGGACACTCACTCATAGGCATTTTTGTCTTGCAAATATCCCATCACAGGTGTGTGGCTTACACCATTACCAATGAGGGAGAAAGAGGCATCTTTCAAGAGAGGGGCAGAAAGGGAGCCCTAATTGATGACTATTTTTTTTTTAATTGCTCCTAAAAGTAGTTTCCAGAGTCTCTCATTTTCCTTATTTCTTTAGAGGATGAAAGTCCTGGACAGATCTATCACCGTGAGAGAAGAAACGCAATCACCATGCAGCCACAGAGTGAGCAGGGGCTCAGCAAAATCAGTGAGGAGCCTTCCACATCTAGTGACGAGAGGGCCTCGTTGATCAAGAAGGAGATCCATGGCTCTCTTCCACACCTGGCAGAGCCCTCCGTACCTTACCGTGGGACCGTGTTTGCCATGGACCCGAGGAACGGTTACATGGACCCTCACTACCGTAAGTGCTTCCTGCCGGTCGGTACTTGTTCCAGGAGCCATGGGGAAGGCTGTGTGTGTGTGTGTGTGTACATGCACTGTATGAAATGAATTCTTGGCCTAGTATAATTTTATAAAAATGTAGTTTTCTTTCTACTTTTTTCCCCTTATTTCTGCTGCCTGTCAATTTCTCTTGTTAGAGACACTTTCTTACATGTCTAAGCAATTTCAGGTCTTTTGGAGATGGCCTTTAGGAAGATAGTTCATTTTTTGACAAATACAGATGGACTTTTTCTGGGAACTGGGGCCAGATTTGCTCCATGCAAGGAGTCACTGCAGGAGAAAAATTGGTTGGCAGGGCGCAATTATTAAAGCAGGCTGCATTAGGAGATGTCTTTAATGGCAGCTGTTCCCATTTTTTAATGATTTTTGATTTAATGATTTTGGCTGTTCCCATGTTTAATGGTTTGTTAAAACAAACCTCTTTTAACAAATCAGTGCCAAATTCATTAGTATGGAAGTTTTTTTTCTTTCTTTCTGTGACCCCTTCTCCTTTCTACCAGTACACCAGAGGTTTTGAAATCTTCTGTCTAGCACTAACAAAGTTTAAGAAATTGAGTAGGACTCTGAACACAGGATATGATTTTTTTTTCCTAAAGGCAAATACAAAGAAAAATTTATAAGGATCACTTTTATTTCTGGCCTGTTTCTAGTTAAAAAATATAATTTGGGTGTGGAGTAATGAAGTTCATATTGAGGTGCCAGAGCTTGCAGCACTTGATTACAGATTTATCACCTTGCCAGGATACAGACTTGCCATTTAACCTTCCAGGCTCCAATTCCAGATGATCCACAGCTCCTGATAGGGGAACTGGTTCGTGTTTCCCTCTTTCCATATCATTCAAAAATTTTAGTGTTTTAAGGCAAAAAGGTCATTAGCCAGATGACTGATTAGTGAGGACAGCTGATTAGTGCTTGTTTTTTTGCTCAAGAAAGTGCCCAGGATAAAAGCTAATTTCATCCCTTCATTAGTTGGCTTGAAGCAAAGGGGAATGCACACTCAGCAGATCAAAGGGCCTCAAGACAACCTGAAGTCTCAGCAATGCCCCCTGCCACACTATATTGTTGGGAAACATGGAGGAGATACTGTTTTTTATGTGGAAAGTGCATTTTTAAAGAAAAGGTCTAAAGCATGGAAGAAATGGTCTTATAGATTTGTTTAAGCTTCTTTTAAAAGGGCTGTTGCTTCTTTTTTAAAAGTTCTTTTCAGCTGGGCATGGTGGTACATGCGTGTAACCTGGGAGGCTAAGAGAGGAGGATGTCAGGTTTGAGGCCAGTGAGATTCTCAGTAACTTCCCTGTTCCAAAATAAAAAATCAAAAAGGGCTGACAGCATAGCTCACAGGTAGAATACCTAGTACCACAAAAAAGATTTTCCAAAATGCTTGCTGACCCTACAGTGGCAAGTGCTTTTTCTTCCCCAATTCAAGGGTTTTTTCTTTTTCTTTTAGGAATCAGAATTTTTAAAAATGGTGTTAGAATTTTTCTCTGAGTATCTCAAGTTTTACACATTGAATTATTTGTGGATCTCTTTTAAATCTCATATGAGGAAAATGTCAGGAATTCCTGCATACTTTGTACCTGTATGAATATAGCCTGATAGTACACTTAGTTGAAAAAAAAAATCAAGGTAGATGTTTGCCCACAAGCTCCCTGCGTTGTTTCTGTCCTTATGTGTGAACACAAACGTTTTCCATCACATAAGGAGGTTTTGTTTTCCTTTCCAGCTGCTCACTAATTAGTGAAGTATTTAATTAGTCAGGACAGCTGATGAACACTTCTCTTTTGCCTGATGGCAGCGGGCAGAGAACCGTTAACTTTCCTTGTGCCACTCAGCTTGCAGCTTGTTCTTGGTCAGTTTGTTTCAACGGTTTCTCCATTCAGCCTTCTACCCATCCTCTGTGAGGCTGGCTCTCTCCACACCTGGGACCCGTGTCCTCTCCAGGCGGTCTGTATGTGGCCCACCTCCTGGACCTCCCGTGTAATATTAGCTAACCATGGGCACTGGAATCTTGTAGTGGGATTTGGATTTATCTCTTCATCCTCTGTTTTGAGGGCATAGCACCCTTGAGTTGGTTATTCTTCAGATGTCCTCTCTCTGCTGTTCATATCAGTATTAAAATTATGTGATAAAGTGTGCTCCCTAAATTGGTCATAAGTGAATTAGATGACTTCATAGGTAATATGAATAGGCTATTCCAGAGATTGCACAGATTGGCTCAGGACTTAGGGAATTTGGGTTCAAGTTGACCAAGAACACTGACCTCTCTGAGAATGATTTCTTCACTCTTGAATAGGGTAATAATACAACTACTTGTACTGTGGTGTCTTTGTGAGAACTAGACAATGCAGATACAGTCTTTAGTCAAGACTGGCACATAAGTGTCTCAAAGTTATTGAGGTAATTATTCTCCTCTCCCTTTTCCTACTTTCTCCTCTTCTTTTGCTTCTTCTCATCCTCCTCCACAACCACATCAACATGTGGTTAATTCACTCTCCAAGCCCAGTTGTTTTTGTGAGGGCTGGAGTGATGCTACGTATAGACTGGCGTTATTCTGTCAGCCCTGGTCCTGCCTTTGTTTTTAGAAGCACCCATTAGAAAACGAGCGGACTGTGAAACTGAGGAAAACAGCTGGTTTGGTTAGGACTCTGCACTATGATTTTTCCGAAGGTAAATCTTTCTTACTGAACTTCAGTAGACTATATTTTTTTCTTCATTTTTTAAGTGAAGACATTGTAAATACTTTAAATATGTTTGAGAAACCTTAACATTTTAAGTTCTTAGCCCAAAGTGTTTTATGTAACAAATGTAAACTTAATAATACAGAAAAATATAAAGATACAGCATTTATTATTTAAAGATAACTTAAAATTTTTGGAGTCAGATAGGCTGTGTCTTGATTCTCTAGAACCCTGTTGGGTTATTGAATCTTCTTTCAATATCAGGAATATTTTTGGGTACAATCTGTCCCCCTCACATGCCTCTGATTATTCAGGCATGACTGATGTGAACTAAAGGTGATAAATTTGCCAAGAATGTTTGTAGTATATCTGAAAAGTACCCCCTTTTAAAACAAGACATAAGATTTGTTTTATTTTATTTTTTGTGATACTGGGGGAGGGGCCCAGGGGCTTTTCTACCTCTGGGCTATACTCCCAGACCGATTTTATACTTTATTTGGAAACAGGGTTTCACTAAGTTGCTGAGAGCCTCACTAAGTAGCTGAGGCTGGCTTTGAACCTGCGCGATCCTCCTGTCTCAGCCTCCCAAGCGCGGGGATTACAGGCGTGCACCACCACGCCCAGCTAACATAAGATTTGGATCACGGTTGATACCTTGTGGGTGAACCCTGTCTGACTTGTAGCACTGCAGGCCTTCGGAAGCTCCAGGCCCTGAGTGTGTTTGTGGGATGGCCCCTTTCCCTTGAGTTGTTGCCCCTCCATGGGGCAGAGGGAGAGAAAAGCCCCTTCCAATGTACTGCTGCTGGCTTTGTAAACATTCAGAGTCATTCCTTCATTTTTCTGTGGTTGGAAAATGTAGACTTTTCAAGATGCCTAATTTGTGCTTCTATATATACACCAACTTTGTATTTCTGAAGTGTGGGCAGGCTTCCTGTAAGACCGGAAAAGGGAAAAAAACCCTTTTATTTTTCCCCTTTAGAAGGACATCTGTAAAACTTTTATTGAACAAGATTCTGTTATACTTGGGTATGCAGTGTTGCATCCTCATAAATTGCACTTAGACAGAATTCAAATTTTAGATTTTGTAAGTTTGATTTAAAAGAACAACAACAACAGCAAAGAAAACCCAGGGATAGCGGGCACTTCAAACATTCACAACATGTGTTTGGAATAAAATCCTCAGAGGGGAATTTTGGGGGGATTCTTTCATGAAGGGAAGCTGTGGATGGGTTGTATATCAAGGCAAGAAAGTAGACGTGCAAGCTGCATGGCTCAGACATGGCGGGTGCTGACAGGCTCTCAGCTTTAGGCTAGCTAGTGCTTTATAATTGGGGGGACAGTGGGAGGGGCTGCATTTGGTGGCCTGATCTGCTTCTACTGGAGTCAGCGTAAAAGCCCCCATCTCTTGCTCAAAGGTTTCTCCAGCTCCGACAACATCTGAAGTCAGAATTTCAAACCAGCATCACCTCTGCTTTCATTTACTGCCATGCATTTATTGTTTTATAAACTTGCAAAGACAGGTGACATAATAGTTCAAGCATTCCTCCACCCTGACCGACAACTTTTATTCTCTTTCCTTTTACAGAAAACATGTACTTCATTGTCTCCCCTCTTACTGTGGAGTCTAGTTTTCTAGCTATTCTTGCAGGGATCTGTTTGCAAAGTTTCTTAGATTCACTTAGATTTGTAGAATGATGCCTCCTTTTCTAAAAAGCTTAGGTCTCTTTTACAGTTTTATAGTTATGTGAAGACTGCTTTTTCCTCTGCCCCAACTGCTCTCAAGAAGTAATTCTTCATGGAAAATATGATTCATTCCTCCATGCAAATGCTTTGATTGAAAACACACCACTGGTATTCTTCCTTATGTTCCCCAGCTCAAATGACAGAACTATTAGTTGCTAATTAGCAAAACCTGAGGAATTAGTTTAAAGAAAAGAAACTGAATTTTTAATTGGCTTCCATTTATTTTCCATGGAAAACTGTCCTGCTGAGCCCACTTGCATTCTTCTGTGCTAAAAAATATGCACATAAGATTTTTTTTCCCTACCTGTCTTTCTTCATAGGTGACTTTCCACACCCCTTAGAAATACATCCTCTGAGTGACTGGAAGAGGATGCGTATTTTTACATATTTAATAGGTGCACCTGCTCACATTTGTCTTATGATCAGAGTGTTGTCTTGAGACTGTGAGAGACAAAAATTCCTACGAGGCACAAATGAATGGTTTGGTGTTGACCAGACTGCAAAGGCAGTGACAGTTCCCTGAGCATAGTTCCCTTCTCGCCCAGGCTGTTTTTACCTTTTTTTAAGAACAGCTGATGAGCGAATCAGGATTTTTTTCCTCCTTGAATACTGGGTTGTTTAAATAGAAAGACTGATGTTGGGTCACATTCTGCGAACTCTGCTGAGTACCTTGCTCCATTAGCTCTTAGTCTTGAATTGCGGGGGAAGCTAGAATGAGGAGATCCAGTCTCTGAACCTTCGCATAACCGTTATTTGTGAGCCTAAGTGTAGCTCCTTGCTTTTTCTTTACTTTTAGAAATTCAGTATAATAACTGGGCTTTCTTTCAAAGGCCAGGTGGTAATGTTTTAAGATCGAAACAGTGAGTTACCTCCACAGACTTTTTTTTTTTTTTTTTTGGTGGTACTGGGGTTCCTGGAAGCCCTTCTATCTCTGGGCTACACTCCCAGACCTATTTTTACATTTTTATTTGGAAACAGGGTCTCCTAAGCCAGCGCTTGCGGCTGGCTTCGAACCTGCGCGATCCTCCTGTCTCTGCCTCCCAAGTGCGGGGATTACAAGTGTGCACCACCACGCCTGGCTCCACAGACTTTTAAAGAGTTACATTGCAAGATAACTTTGAGTAAAGCAGTAGAGATGTGGGGATAAGCCTTAGGGTTCCAGATTTGAACTCTTGCTGATGAACCTTGACTTATCATGGTCTGCCATCCCTGTGATTCTATGTATTTTAGTCTTAGGGGATCATGCGTCAAACTGGGAATGAAATCCCTGACAAAAGGACTGTAGCATTTGAAAAAATTAGTTTGATTTTTTTTTTTTTTTTTTTGGTGGTACTGGGGTTCCTGGAAGCCCTTCTACCTCCGGGCTACACTCCCAGACCTATTTTATATTTTTGAAACAGGGTCTCTTACGCCAGCGCGGCTGGCTTCGAACCTGAGCGATCCTCCTGTCTCCGCCTCCCAAGCGCGGGGATTACAAGCGTGCGCCACCATGCCCGGCTGATTTTTTTTTTTTTTTTTAATTTTGGTAGTGGGAATTGAACGCAATAGAGTTTTATCTCTGAACCATCCCCTGCCCTTTTTGTTTTTAAGTTTTGAAACATGCTCTTGATAAGTTGCTGAGCACATATCATCATACTTATCAATTAATTTGATTTTTATCCATGACCTTTGTGGATAGATTCATTGGGGGAGGGGCAGGGAAAGCTTGGAGACCACCCAGGTGAGGAAAAGAAAGAAAAGGCAAAAAGAGATCATGTTTTCTAGAGAAAACCACTTAGCCTGTTGGCAGGCTGGTCCATTCCTGTACCATAGCCTCCTAGTGCCGCCCTCTTTGCAGACTGATCCGACTCCCTTGGCGCACTGCCCAGGTGCCGTCCCTGCCCTTGTTGCTTTGCTCACACAGCTGCTTCTCCAGGACCGGTTCTTTGCTTTCCCCTTGGCTTTAAGTTTTATGGTTCTTCAAAACCTATCTGAAGACCTGGCTTTGAAAGTCTTCTTTAAGTACCATCCTACAAGGATACTTTTCTACCCTGGACAAGTGAGCAGCCATGCGATTCTTACCTGTAAACACAGCACTGCTATTTCCTTATATATATATATATATATATATATATATATATATATATATATATTTTAAATACAGTGATCAGATATTTAGAATAATGTGATTAGTTCAAGGGTGATACTTGGCCTTTGTGCCTACCAGAGTTTCAAGGGCAGGCCTTGGATGGCTCACACATGATCCCATAGAGCAGAAAACTTAGGAGCTTCTGGGTTGCTTGGTCATGGCCACATTGGAGATGACGTCCAACAGTCGGCTCACCAGAGGTGGCTCTTCAGCAGTTAGGAGATTAGTCATTTTATGCAGCTTCTGGTCTAAATTTAGAGGTTCAGTTCTTCATGAAAGTAGGCAAGGTAGGAAGTATGACTGATACATTCCTAATATTTCTAAATGTACATTTTTAAATCAGTAAAAGTACTTACACACATATGGCACCTTTAAAGTACTAGGATTCTCATGAGAGATGTATTGCTGCCCTTTGGAATAAACATGGCTTATTCATGGAATTGGGTGAGAACCCTCCTCCTTAAGTACCATGGGGGTAGTACAGGAGAGCTGGCCCCTTTGTGTGAGATGACATCTATCAAATGGGACAGGTACTTTTCCTATAGTTGAGGTGAGCACAAAACTTTTTGTTCTTTACCAAATTTCAGTGATTTTTTTAAACTCAATAACCTCCAGGCAGTTTGTGATTTTGGTAACATTTCCCCAGTTGCTGGTGTGCCAGTATGTGTTGTAGTTCATGTGAATGGGGCCCCTCTCTACAACTCAGTTTAGGACACTTATCCCATTGTTTTAAAGAGTCCATGTAATTATTTACCCTTTCTAGTGTGGCACCCTACGCACATATTACTTTCTAAATCACTTCTTACAGTTTCTTTCCCTTCCTGCCTGCCTGCCTCCCTCCCTCCCTTCACTCCTTCCAAGAGGATAGCATGCAAAGCACAGCAACTCTTGCCATTTTGCAGCCATCTGCTAATGCTTTCCCTCCCGTCTCCTAATAGAGGCAACATTATCCTCGGCCCTCCTCCTTTTTCTTGTATAATTAAAGAATGTTACCTTTGATGTCTCTTGAAAGCTGCATCTCCCATCCTGCTTTAGATTTCTTGATCTTCTATCTTTAAGTTTGTGCAGTGCCTTCATACTTCTTAGTGGAAGAGCTTGATTTTTCCTTCTTTGTGCATTTCACAGTTTGGATTTATATAGAGTAACTGATCTACCATTTTATTGCTCTGCTGTCCTTATGTTCTGATATAGTTTGGATTCTCATAGCACTTTTTCTTTAAAAAGTAAATTCCCCGTTGTTTAAGCTTTTAAATTTGTGTCTCTATTTTGGTCTCTTCTAAATTTTTTTAAAAAATCTTTTTGATAGCTTCCCTTCATTTTGGGGGGTAGGCTTTTCATTAATCTCTGGTTTCAGTGGATTTCTTCTTTTTAGAACAAACTGAAGAAAGGTACCATTTGATTCATTTGACTGTTATTTGGTCCTTTCTGTCATTTGTTCATTAATTGAGCATGTGCTTATAGAGTTGTCTAAGTGCTCAACAGTGTTAAAGGAAATGAGTAAGTCTTTGCTGGGATGTAGACAAGTAGATAAGCTCAGACATCAAGTCAGTACAAAGCAGATGCCAGAAGGGACAGAATGCAGGGAACTTTGGGAGTAGGTGAGAGACAGATGTGACCCAGACTACATAATCCAGAGGCTCCCTGAAAAAGGTGGCATCTGAACCAAGCCCAGTGGCAAAGAGGTGAGGAAAAAGGAATCTACGCAAGAGAGGAACTTTGCAAAGCTCAGGAGGCCGAAAGACTTGACAACCTGTAAGGACCTGTGCAGAAGCTTTGTGGCTGGAGGGTGGGTTTAGGAGGGGAGGGCGGGGAGGAGACAGGGCTGAGGAGGTGCCAGAAGTGGTCAGCCATTGCGAGCTCGTTTTCCTCTTCTGCATTGAGCCCAGGGTGCTACCTAGGACCTGTCTTGTTCCTTTGGAATATCGAGGCACACCTTTGGGCTCCCTAGTCTCTTCTTTGTTGCAGGCAGGGAGTTCACTTCGCCTCCAGCTCTGGTTTGCCAGTGTCTGCCTCCACAAGGCCCTCTTCTCCTGGTCACTGGAGTAGGAGCTCTTGTACCCCTTTGTGCAGTGCATCATATTGTCCCTTGAAGACAACAAAATCCACCTCTTGTTTTCTAGTTGCTGAGCTGTTCTTAGGTAATCCCATTAAACTCAGTATCTTCACCACAGACTACAAACCCCAAATAAAGGGGAAGTAAGTGGGGCTTGCTTAAGAGCATTCTGTATGAAGATATGTTTTAACTTGAAAATAGAACTGGAGAACATTATGCTAAGTGAGATTAGGCAGTCGCAAAAAAGTAAAAAAGCAGTTGTTCTAATATGCAGAAGCTAGGGAGAAAAAGGATCATAGGAGGAACTCTAGATGAAGGAGGAGAAGCCATAAATGAGCAAATAAGGAGGCCTAACTGAGGATGAGCAAATAAGGAGGCCTGACTGAGGATGATGGGTGGGAAGAGGGAAATTCCCTAATGTAAATGGTGTATAGTCACAAACATATCAAGGTCAATTGCTAAGCCAAACTGAGAAGGAGGGATGGGGGAGGGAATGGTGAATTGGGTAAGGGCAAAATTGAGTGATATGTGCATGTATGCCTCTACCGTCTTGTACCCTGTTAAGATATAAGAATATAATACACCGATAAATATTTTAAAAATAGAATGTTCACAATGAAAAAACTTAAGTTTTTTTTTTTAAATTTCCAAATCTCCTAACTTCAGTCAAGCCAGAGAAATTGTGCAAGGGGCCTATGGTGAGGTTGGAGATGGGGACCAGAAATAACAGTGAAATTCAGCTGGGAAATCCAGAAGCTAAAACCACCAGGGGAACCGGAGAACAAAGCCTTGCATTAGTGGAATGAGCCTGCAATCCGCCTGCCCTGAGGGGTCCTAGGGGAGATGCTGGGACCCAGGAGGAGGAGATAGTGGCCCTCTCTGTAGGGGGCTGTAGGCCTAATCAGTGGACATTGTGCAGGTCAGAGGGAGCCCACTCTAGGAAGCTGGGTGTTTACTTCATCCACTGGGGGGACCCAAATCTGCATCCTGATTGTGCTTCTGACTTGTGAGTGGAATAAAAGGAGGTGCCGTTTCCTAGGTAATTTAGAGAGGAGCAGAGAAGTCCACGTGGAGGAGGGGTGCTGAGAAACAAACACTGCCTCTTTTGGTTTGCCTTCATGGAGCTAGCCTCCTCTCAACTTGGGCAGGATTTCAAGTCTCCTCCCCTTTGTCCCTGTTTTTCCTCTTTGTAGGGAATGTCACAATCCCCCACTATCCCCTGGGTGAATAACAAAATGGTGGTTTCCCTGTGGCCTGGCTCCCTGCCAGAAGGGCTGTGATCCCCGCTACATGCCCAGCTGGCACCTCTTCGACCCCCTCCCCTCCTGTAGTCTCTCCTTCAGCCACAGAAATCCCTATTACAATTTTGTACAGGTTGTTAGGTCTTCTTTGGTCCTCAGGTCTTTTGCAGTGGTTCCTGTAGACCTCAGCTCCTCCTTCCCTACATATTTGCCACAGGGCTTAGCTCGGCATCTCTTCCTCCTCCAGGAAGCCCTCTTGGGCTGTCCAAGTGAGTTGACTCTTCTGATCAAATGGGTGTGTATATCTGGGCATGTGCTTTCAGATAGTCTCTTTTATCATGAATTATATTTTAAAGGTGATGTGTACATAAATTTTCCACAAATTGATGGTGTGCAGAGACAGTTAATGAGCAGTCAGAGGCCCCTGAGTGGCTCTTGGGGACCCAGTCCTTCTGATCACACCAGTGTGATCTGCTACAGGTCTGTCCCATTGGGTACATGGTGCCTAATGTGTATTTTCATTTCAAAAACCCCCTGCAGTTTTGGATAGCCCACCTGGAGGCCGCTGCTGCTGGATTTCCTCATCATAGGCTCCTTGCAGAATTTTTGTGTCCTGAGCAGTCAGTGTTTGCCAAGATAAATTAGGTCCTTACTCTGAAAGCTAACTTTCTGGCCACTGGAAACACACAAACACCTGGGCAGAGATTTCAACAAGAAAATAGCAGGTGGTGCCCTGAGAAGGACACCTCAGGTGGTGTGCTAGAGAGAGGCTTGGCAGAGGGATAGATGCTAGGTTGATGGAAGGACAGGGAGGGCCTTGCTTTGGTGTCTTTTCAGACAACTTGAAGCCACCTATGGGCAGACCTGAGGGAGATCTTGAACTTGCAGTGCTTTGTTGGGGCTGAGTCTGGGGAGCAGAGAGAGACAGTGTGGGCTTGGCTGGGGAGGGGGACGAGAAGGTGGGGCTACAGGCTGATAGGGAGCCAGAGAAGGGAGTGCTGTGATTTGATTTTTGTTTTAGGACTGTCACTATCTGGTGTGCAGGATTCTCCTGAGGAGGTTGAGTATGGAATGAAGGGGGCACTGCTGACTGTTGGAGAAGCCTGGCTAGGAAGTACCTCTCTGTGCCACGGTTTTGCTCTTAAACTCATTACATCCTCACAGCAATCTTATGAAAGGTTGTCATGATTTTCCTTTTGTAATTGAGGAAATTGAGGTCCAGGTGGCTAAAGAAGTCATTCTTACAAGACCTGAAAGTGGCTGAACTGAGGTTCGAACCCAAGTGGTTTGGCTCCTGAACTCAGGTTCTTCACTCATGCTTCATAACTGATAATATTCCAAAATGAGCATCCAGACTTGTGCAAAGGCCTGGCCAGGAGGAAGAGTGCAGGGGGAGGTGGGTAGGGGCTTGCAGGGTGGGTGCAGCAGAGGGAGGGCAATCTGCTGCAGTCTCTGGACATTGCTCAGTGTATCCCTGTGTTCCAAGGGAGGCGCTGGGCATTGCTGCCCTCGAGCTCCAGGTGATGCTGCTTGGGAAAGGATGAGAAATTTCTGGCTCACTGATACTCGCCATAGAATTTGAAGGTACCTATAACTTGTGAGGAGGCCTCTAGGTCCTGTTTGTGTCCCCATTTGGGAATATAAAGGTAAGCAGTAGCAATCACAACACACCCCTATGTGGCGTGCTGCTGGGTGACAGGCACTGGGCTGAGGGCCTCAAGATAGTGTCCTGCAGCTTTCATGGAAACCCGCTTAGAACTTGAGTGAGCTGAGATTTAGGAATGTCATGCAGTCTGCATAGTGTTGATTTGAATCTGGACTCAGGCCTTGGGTTTGAGGTGAGAGAGAGGCCCTCTGAATGTTTCTTTTCTACCTGGCTTGCTAAACTTTGTCTTTCTGCTGTGTTCCTGTTACCTCCATCCTTCTTTTGATGGTGCAGTGGCTTTTGGAACATAGATTGTCCATTTGAATCAAAGCTCTCCATTCATTATGTGGACTCTGGATTCTAAAGGGCAGCCAATATAAGGACCTGAGGCTTTTCCAGGTCAGATAATACAGTATTGGCATTTTTGGGGGGCCAGCACCACCAAATGCACAGAGGCCACCAGGAGTCCCTCTAGGTGACTGCAAAGGGCAGCAAGCCACCTGCCTCACCCAGGGAAGGAGGGTGCAGGGAGGAAGCACTCCCTTTCTTTACAGTATACTTCGAATGTTTACATCAGCGGAAGAGACAGAGAAAAGGAAGGAACAGGAACCTTCCTGCTCAAAGGCATCTTGGTGTCCGACAGCTTCCCTAATATCGACAGTTCATCATCTCCTGACTCTGGTGTCTCAGATAAACTGAAAGACTCTTAAGCATGATTAAGGGGCTCGAGGAATGATTTATGAGAAAAGATGAAAAGGACTGAATATGGATAACAGGGCCAGGGCCGGCTAAAGAGACGCATGGCAGCTCCCAGCCAGTAACTTGAAGAACTAGACACTAAAGAGGGACAAGACTGACACCAAGAGCCGTGCGTAGAAGATGTATGCAGACAATCAAGGAGACCAGTGAAACCCCTCATAGGGATCAGCAGGTAGCATTGATGTTTGCTTTAAAGACAAATGTGAGATATCAGCTCCTATCTGTATAAAGTTATGTTTCAGGGGACTTGATTTGACCTGAGATTTATCTGGGTCTGTGTAATAAAGATACGTGTTGTAACAATGCTCCCTCTGTATCGGAAAATAAGAAAAGTTAGCAGTCGAGACTTTTAAGAGTGACTGTGATCCCCTGAGAGACCTCTAACTAGAATAGTCTAAAAATTATGGAAAATTGTTACAAGGCTTTTAGAGAAGGCAAGAAGGATGGCTTCTTAGATATTTTTATTGGTTCCCCCAACATTAATTGAGCTCCACACACAGTAGAATAAAAGGTATGACCCTGGCTTTTGATTTTATATTTTGGGGAGAAAAAGCACAAAGCAACACATGAAAACAATTAAGTCACATATCAACAAGTATATAATAGCAAGATGAAAGGCAGGGCCCAGGTCTAGTGAGGGTGATTTCTGATTCCAAGGGGGGGTTTACAATAGAGCTTTGACTCCATGGAAAATTTAAATCCAGTATGAAATTTCTCCTAATTAACATTTCCCTTCTCCCTTCCAAATATCAAATTTATGGACTCTAAGAAATTCACATAACACATATGCCGATGCTGCGTTTTTCCCCTGCTTGATCTGTTCCAGCTGTTATTAACTTTAATGTCTGACTTTCATTAATTTATGAGGAGTTCTGAACTGCATTCTGAAATGCTCCCCTGAATCTTATACTTTTGGGGGCCAGATTTGACATGTGCTCATCCTGACCCTCGCTAGTGTTCCAGCCAAACATGTTGGTTTAATGCTTTTAGTGACCTTCCCAGCCTTTCATTGAGGTCCTTGGCACGAGCTGTACTATTCTCAGGGGTGCACAGAGCTAGTCTTTGTCAATACCGATTTCTCTCTGCCTCATACCTGATTAATCAAACCAGAGTATCCTCAGCCTGTCTCCATTGGTACACAGTATCTGCCCCTTAAATCCAATAAGTTCTTAAGTAACAGGCTTCCTGGGTTTTTATAGTCCTGCCTTCTCATCTTGAGTACTTAACAGTTTCATTTGCCATATTTTGTTTACCCATTGAGGCTGGTGGAAATTTTTTCTTTTCTACGTCTTCAGAAGGTTTATAGTAACAAGGAACTGATTCTCAGGAAAGGGATGCTCAGTTTGTGGTTATTATTACTAGATTCTCCTTTGCATGCTTGCCTATTTGAAGCTGACATTTGACATGGGTGTCCATGTGTTCCTATGTGTGGGAGCACAGCAGTCAGACCGTAGGACTGTACAGTAGCCCAGGGAGGATCGAGGTGATTGGTCATTCCTTGGGACTGCCAACCCCATCTCCAGCAGAAGAGACTTTAGAGACCCACCTTAGAGCTCCTTTTTGGAAAACTATTCCAATAGGGCATTCTTTAAAAACATTTTTCTCCCAAAAAGAAAAGCAAAGTGCAGGCTTCCCTTTTTTATTCTATACTCCTGTTATTAAATCTTTGGATTTTCTGAAGTGTCCCTCTGATGGTGAGTTGCCAAATGAGCATGATTCTAAGGTACATATTCTTTTCTGCTTTGTGCCCAGAGTATTATGGGTCCAATTAGAAGATCTTAGAAGCTCTATTACACCGAGTTTGATGTTATAGTGATTGGCTCTTCTCAGAATAATCGAGACTCTACAGGGTGACCATGTAGTGTCAGAGCATGAGCCAGCTCTGCCTCTCCCGACCCAGTGTGTAGAGGGGCGGGACATGGTGTGGTTAAGAGTGTAGGCTGGCCAGGAGGCTTGCAGCTGCCTGGCCGATTGAGTTTTGCAGGTTTGTGAACCTGGAGGCATGGTAATGCAAATGGGAGAGTGCCTCACCTGTCATTACTTAGCTAATCACTTTGGAGCTCAAGTAGAATATTTATTTATTTTAAAATTTCTTGCATTATTTAGATATCAGTGTAGTTTTGCCAAGAGCTAAGGAAGAAATGGAAACATTCTGAGGACTTGTAGTTTTTCCCTTTCCTTCTAAAATAGGTAGATGGTATGAGGAAATGTATTTTTGTGTAATCTTTATATTTAAGAGAGTATTTCTTTTAAAAATTGGTGTTGGAGGTGACCTTTTAGTGTTCTGAAATTGTAGGAGAGTTTTTTTGGCACATGGGATGATGGTGTTAGTATGGATGGGATCGGTTGATATGCAAAAAGTTAAAGTAATCTTGATAAGGCAATAAGTGAATATTGTTTGTGTTCCTCAGTGCTTATTTTAGGTTTAAATGACTTTTAAGATCTCTCTTCAGTCTTGACTTAATGTTTCATGAGATGATGGTCTGCTGCCTGCTTCGTGAGATGGACTTGTTCTCATTGGCTTGGTGCCATCCATTGATGTCAGATTTAGCAGAAACCAGCGCTGATTTTCTGCGTTACCCGAATGAAGTGAAGCTGGTGGGGCTGTGAGGCCTTGCATTCATGTACTAGCTGGAAAGAGAGTTACATAGAAAAGCCTTGTCAGGTAGAAGCAAAGTTCTTTCTTTGAAACTGACTTATAGAGGATGAGGTGTATTTTTTTTTCATATGCAATGATTGATTATGGCAATATTAATTTATTTTTCCTGGGAACAACCTAGAATGAAAGAAAACTTGAAGTTCTTATAGTTTAACATTTTACCATAGTTCTATCAAAATTTTAACACATGTTCTCCTCTTCCTCCTCTTCTTCCTCCTCTTCTTCCTCCTCCTCCTCCTGATCCTCATCCTTCTTTTTTTGGTAGTGGCAATTGACCAGGGGCATTCTGCCACTGAGCTACACGCCATACCCCACAGCCTTCCTTCCTTCCTTCCTTCCTTATTTATTTATTTATTTATTTATTTATTTATTTATTTTCAAACAGGGTCTTCCTAAGTTGCTAAGGCTGACCTCAAAGCTTTGATTCTCTTATCTCAGCCTTTCAAATACTGAGATTACAGGTGTATATCACTGTGTCCAGATAACACATGCTCTTTTCAATAAGTCATAAAATACTGAACACCTCAAGATAGAAAACTACCCTCGCCTCAGTTTTCCTTTTTCAACCCCAGTCCCAAGGACACTTGGCACTGTTTCTGTTTTAGTTCTTATGGCAGATAACTATGACAGCTCCAGTATGTCCTTATACTTCATTTCCTGACACATCAACTCCATTTGCATTTTATTCAATACAGTTTGTTAACTCTTTAATAGGAAAGTTCACCTTTACTCTTCTAAAACTGTGCCCTTCTCTTCTTTCAATGTTAATATTATGTTATTTTATTTTCTACTTTTGTAACTTAAAAAAGTATCTTAAACCTTTATTTTTTCTTCAACTTTTGACTTTTCAGTTTAAAAGATAAAGATATTGATTCTCCTTCCCCTGTATGCATCCCATCTTCTGGGGCTTGGCTTTTGTATAATAATGTCAATGTTGCTAATATCTTCATATCTTTTTTTGTGTGTGTGGGTCTGGGGATGGAACCCAGGGGCATTCGATCTCTGAGCTATACCCCCTGCCCTGCCCTATTTTTTATTCTTTATTTTGAAACTGGGTCTCACTGATTTGCAGAGGGCCTCACTAAGTAGCTGAGGCTGTCTGCAAACCACGATCCTCAGGTCTCAGCCTCACGAATGCTGGGATTGCAAGTGTGCGCCACCATGCCTGGCTTCTTTATGATATCTTATAACCATATCTGCTATGTTTTGTCCAGAGGTTGGCTTGAAAAGTTCAAAGTCAAGAAAGCACTGATAGCATTTTAGCCATGGAAA